>NW_027361808.1:11925000-14465000 GCF_039654945.1 Dendrobates tinctorius
TGGGGCTCTGCTAATGTTACATGGCACACTCAAACAAGTGCAGCAAAACCTGCACTGTAATATGACGCTACTTCCCTTCTTAGTTTTGCATTGTGCCTCAAAAAAAAAAAAGAAACATACCAGAACTGATACGGATTATACATTTTACCAATTAAAGGATACTCTCAATTGAAACATTTGAAATAGATAGAAACCTGCGAGAGTTTAAATATCCCATCATAATGTATGGATATACCCAATAATAAATCTCAATTAAATAATTAATTGCTCAAGGTATATGAAATAATATATCTTTATTACATCACCATTTTAATACAAAAACCAGACAATATTAATTTATTAATTCTAAATACCCATATAAAATAGTACCCAGATTAAAAATGGACAGGTGAACAGCAATGTATACCACACAGCAGAGGAAGGCAACACTATAGTATCTAGGATAGGAGGAACAATGTACCCCGATCAACAAATAACACTAAATCCCATGTTAGTTAACATAATTACCATGTATTAATTATTTATCATAGTACCTCCTCCACCTGGCGCAGCTTGAGTGTCATTGGATTGTGAGATTGGGCACCATGACACCTTTGGGCCTGAATGAAAAAATGAGTTTTTCGTCTTTTATCGATAGATGAAACATCCTGAAAGTGCTCCTAATGATAATAGTATTCACAGCTATTGTTAAGGCCACTTCATGATCGATGGGTGGAATACCGTCCTAGGGATATTTATAATAAGATTTGACAAAGGCAGGAGATCCCATGCTGAAATGAAGTCTGCTGTTAAAAAACATAAAGCACAAACACACCAAGTAAAAAAGGAATAAAAATTATTCCAAGACATTAGAGTATATCTCTAACAGGCTCAAAAGTTATTATTATTATTATTATTTATTGTTATAGCGCCATTTATTCCATGGTGCTTTACATGTGAGGAGGGGTATACATAAAAACAAGTACAATAATCTTAAACAATACAAGTCATAACTGGTACAGGAGGAGAGAGGACCCTGCCCGCGAGGGCTCACAATCTTCAAGGGATGGGTGGTAATACAGTAGGCGAGGGTAGAGCTGGTCGTGCAGCGGTTTGGTCGATCGGTGGTTACTGCATGTTATAGGCTTGTCGGAAGAGGTGGGTCTTCAGGCTCTTTTTGAAGGTTTCGATGGTAGGTGAGAGTCTGATATGATGTGGTAGAGAGTTCCAGAGTAGGGGTGATGCGCGAGAGAAATCTTGTATGCGATTGTGGGAAGAGGAGATAAGAGGGGAGTAGAGAAGGAGATCTTGTGAGGATCGGAGGTTGCGTGCAGGAAAGTACCGGGAGACGAGGTCACAGATGTATGGAGGAGACAAGTTGTGGATGGCTTTGTATGTCATGGTTAGGGTTTTGTAATGGAGTCTCTGGGCAATTGGGAGCCAGTGAAGGGATTGACAGAGGGGAGAAGCTGGGGAATAGCGGGGGGACAGGTGGATTAGTCGGGCAGCAGAGTTTAGAATAGATTGGAGGGGTGCGAGAGTGTTTGAGGGGAGGCCACAGAGCATGAGGTTGCAGTAGTCAAGGCGAGAGATGATGAGGGCATGGACTAGGGTTTTTGCAGATTCTTGGGTGAGGAATGAACGGATGCGTGAAATATTTTTGAGTTGAAGTCGGCATGAAGTGGAAAGGGTTTGGATATGTGGTTTGAAGGAGAGATCAGCATCAAGGATTACTCCGAGGCAGCGAGCTTGTGGGACTGGGGAGAGTGGGCAGTCATTTACTGTAATTGATAGGTTCGTAGGGGGGGTCGCGTGAGATGGGGGAAAGATGATGAATTCTGTTTTGTCCATGTTGAGTTTCAGATATCTAGTGGAGAAGAAGGATGAAATAGTGGACAGACATTGAGGGATTCTGGTTAGTAGGGAGGTGATATCTGGTCCAGAGATGTAGATCTGTGTGTCATCAGCATAAAGATGATACTGATCATCTTCAAAGTTCACCAAATAAGTTTATAAAAAAGTTGAAAAACTGATCTCACAATCCAACGACACTCAGGCTGCGCCATGTGGAGGAGGTACTATGATAAATAATTAATATATGGTAATTATGCTAACTAATATGGGATTTAGTGCTATTTGTTGATCAGGGTACATTTTTCCTCCTATCCTAGATACTATAGTGTTGCCTTCCTCTGCTGTGTGGTATACATTGCTGTTCACCTGTCCATTTTTAATCTGTGTACTATTTTGTATGGGTATTTAGAATTAATATTGTTTGTTTTTTGTATTAAAATGGTGATGTAATAAAGATATATTTTTTCATATACCTTGAGCAATTAATTATTTAATTGAGATTTCTTATTAGGTATATCCATACATTGTGATGGGATATTTAAACTCTTGTAGGTTTCTATGTATTTCAATTGTGCTTCAAAAGTTGTTTTCCACCACATATGGGGAATCTTGAACTCAGGAGAAATGGGGTCCATTTTCTCCTTTTGCCCTTGTTAAAATACAAAGTTTGTAGCTAAAAAGATTTTTGTAGGAAAAATTTAGGTGATTTTTTTTTTATTTTTACAGCTTAACATTATAAACGTCTGTGAAGCACTTGGGGGTTCAAGGCGCTCAATACACATATAGATAAGTTCCTTGGGGGGTCTAGTTTCCAAAGTGGTGTCAATTGTGGGGGGGATTTCCACTGTTTAGGCACATCAGGGGCTCTTCAAACGAGACATGGTGTCCGCTAATTATTTCATCAAATTTTGCATTCAAAAAGTCAAATGGGGCTCCTTCTCTTCCAAGTCCTGCTCTGCGACCAAACAGTAGTATTTCCCCACATATGGGGTATCCACGTATTTAGGAGAAAATGCACAAGTTCTGAGCAATTTCTCCTGTTACCCTTATGAAAATGCAAAATATGGAACTAAAAAAGATTTATTTGGGAAAAAATTTTATTTTTTTTTTTATTTCCACGGCTCTACGTTATAAACTTCTGTGAAAACACCTGTGGGTTCAAGATGCTCAGTACACATCTAGATAAGTTCCCTAAGGGGTTTAGTTTCCAAAATGGTGTCACTTGTTGGGGGTTTCCACTGTTTAGGCACATCAGGGGCTCTCCAAACACGTCATGGCGGCTGCTATTTATGCCAGAAAATTTTACATTCAAAAAGCCATGTGCCCAAACAGTAGATTTCCCCCACATATGGGGTATTGGCATGCTCAGGAGAAATTGCACAACAAAATGTATTGTCCATTTTCTCCTGTTACCCTTTGAAACGTTTAAAAAAAAAAGGAAAAGTTTTGTGAAAGAAAAGTAAATGTTTGTTTTCTTTCCACATTCCAAAATTTCCTGTGACGCACCTGAAGGGTTAATAAACTTCTTGAATGTGGTCTTGAGTACCTTGAGGGGTGCAGTTTTTAGAATTGTGTCATTTTTTGGTATTTTCTGTCATATAGACCCCTCAAAGTAACTTTAAATGTGAGGTGGCCCCTAAGAAAATGTTTGTTTTTTTTAAATTTTGTTGTAAAAATGAGAAATCGCTGGTCAACTTTTAACCCTTATAACGTCCTAACAAAAAAAATTGTTTCTAAAATTTTGCTGATGTAAAGGAAACATATGGGAAATGTTATTTATTTACTATTGTGTGCGATATGACTCTCTGATTTAAGGGCATAAAAATTAAGTTTGAAAATTGCGAAATTTTAAAATTTTTTGCCAAATTTCAGGGTTTTTTTTAACAAATAAACGCAAATCATATCAAATAAACTTTACCACTATCATAAAATACAATATGTCGTGAAAAAACATTCTCAGAATCAGTGGGATCCGTTGAAGCATTCTAAAGTTATGATCTCATAAATTGACAGTGGTCAGAATTGTAAAATTTGGCTGGGTCAGGAAGGTGAAACAGGCTTCGGGGTGAAGGGGTTAAAGGGAATCAGTCAACATGTTTTTTCTATATAATCTGATAGCAGCATAACATAGGGCAAGAAAGTCAGATTCCAGGGATGTATGACTTACTGGGCTGCTTGATGTAGTTTTCATAGAATACCTGCTGTGCATGCTGGAAATGTAGCAGAGCAACTGTATGTAACCCCACCACACCCCTGACTGGCAGCTTCCTGTGTACACTGTGCATTGGGAGCAAGCTGCTACTCAGTGGTGGGGCAGGGTTGCACAGATTAGGGTGATTTTGTGGGGGGATGGTAGCTGAATTACTGCAGGTGGAAGAGAAAGATCTGTAATGTGAGATTCTCCTCCTGCCACCATGTGAGCCTGGATACTTCCAGGCCACCTTTTATCTCAATTTTAGCATGTTTCTTGTGTTCTTGATAAGTGTATTAATAATAGCATGTCAAAAACTCCTCCTCTCACAATTTTAAAATTTTGTTTGCTCACTTTTTGTTGCAATTTTTGCCATTTTTATGCACTAAATACAATCACCCTGTAAAAAGACAGTATGCAGATTACTGTTCAAGTTATATTGGGCTCTTTCATCCTGGAAAAGGAATGTGAAAAGAAGCAGTTGCTCAGCTAAACATACCCCTATGCCGAATTAGGTCATTTCTTGACACCACAAACTAGACCCAAATGTCTGCACCAAACACTCGCATCACACACAGTTTATGTATTTTATGTAGGCCCTCCAAATTCCCTATTTCATTGTTACTTTGTACAGTCATAGCTGTAATCATTGTCACTAGAGAAGAATATCTAATACATTTATGACGGTTGGAAAAAAAATTCTATCACCCAGAAATGACTGTTCTCTAAACAGTTTTGGCATTTTTTTGCTGCACACACACATGTAAGTGTAGATATGTTTGGTATGTATGAACTCTGAATGAACAAAAAACTACTCTCCTGGGAATCAGAACATATAGAGTGAACATACAAATCCCCTTAAAAATAAATTTATTCAATATATATTAAAAACACACCTTTCCCCAGTGAACCATCAGTTAGGGACAGTCCTCGTTGAGCAGGGGCGCCAAAATCATACTTCTAGGGTGCCAACCTCCATGGCTAGGAAGGTATCAGATAGCCTTATTATAGGGCTGTGCAGCATCTCAGAGTAGGTCTTTTTGCATTTGTGGCACTTGCCAATGATTCAATGGGAAAGGTGTGGTTTTAAATATATATATTGAATAAATTTATTTTTATGGGGATTTGTATGTTCACTATGTATGAACTCTCCAGAAGTTTCTCAAAGAATCTTTTGCATAGATCTGTTATTGGCCTATGTGCTTGTATATATATTATGGTATATTTTGAATTTGAATTTCTATGAATCTTTTGCTTATACTGGTCAACAGCATTTTTGGTGCCAAAGATATTTCATTGAATTTAGGGTAACTTTGGGGTGCTGATTCTGAATATGTCATCAGTTTTGCCAGATTGGCTCAAGTTTTTGAGATTTTTCGTAAAATGTGTAAAAAAAAAGACGTAATTTGCTACACGCGCATTAATTTTATTGATATTGTCATGAATACAATAAATTTAACAAAGTAAATGTTGATTTTAGTTTATTTTAACTAGTTTTAGAAAGTAATCTTCAAAAATGAACAAGACATGAAAGATAGGAGACATTTAATCGCTGGAAAAGCGCTTTTTATATGATTTTCTTCTATGTGAGCTATTGGGGCAGTCACGCTGTAGATTCCAGCAGTAATCAGCCATCATATGTCTGTCCCATCTGCCTTGGTACCTTTCCTCCATCACCATAATATCCTGATGAAATCTCTCCCCTTGTTCTTCGCTAAAATCTCCAAGGTTTTCTGGAAATCTGTCCAAGTGACTGTGAAGATAATGCAATTTAATGCTCATGTGTACACCCAGATTTCTAAATCTCAATAGCATGTTTTGTACCAGTTCTTCATAATTGTCTGCCTTTTGATTTCCCAAGAAGTTCTTCACTACCAACACAAAACTACACCATGCAGCAGCTTCAATGTCATTCATTTCCTTAGGAAAATTTGAATCTTTAATGAGTTTCCGAATTTGAGGACCATCAAAGATTCCTGCCTTCAGTTTTTCGCTACTAAGACCAGGGAAAGATCTGCAGATGTACATGAAGCAATTACCATCTTTGTCTAATGCCTTGACGAACTGCTTCATTAATCCTAACTTTATGTGAAGTGGTGGTAGAATGATTTTTTCCCTGTCCACCAAAGGTTCGTTCACTATGTTTGATGCTCCTACTGTCAAGGTGTCCCTTGGAGGCCAATTCAGTTTCTCCCAGTGCTGATGTTTTGCTCTACTATCCCACATGCAGATGAAGCAAGGATACTTTGTGTATCCACTTTGCTGTCCAAGTAAAAAGTTGACCATTTTTAAATCAACACATATCAGCCACGAATGTTCATGGTAGCACAGTTTCTCCAAGACCATTTTGACATTTTGGTATTGTTCTGCAAGTTTAGTTGAGTGAGCTACTGGAAGAGATGCACACTGATTGCCATTGTTCAACAAAACACATTTCAAACTCCTTTTAGAACTATCTATGAAAAGCCTCCAGTCTACAGGACGATATACTTGTAAACCCATTTGCAGCATCAGGCCAGGAATATCCTTACAATATACAAGTAGGTCATCTTCACAGAAAAATGGAAGAAGTGCTTCTTCTCTGGTCCTGTAAGATGTAATTTTAGTTCCAGGCGTCAGACAATTTTTTTCACTTAGCCTTGAAGCTAAAAGTTCGGATGCACTTTTTGAGAGGTTGAGGTCTCTTATTAGATCGTTGAGCTCTCCTTGGGTAAATTGCGTAGGTGTTCTGAAACTTCCTTCATATTCTAGTTCACTTCCAGAACTAATGCTTAGCTCCATACCCTGCATTTCATCATCATCAGGTGGGGGAAGGTCAGGTAACATGGTAAACACAGGTACAGGCACATCTTCACAATGAGGGACAGGCCTTCTTGCAGATTCCATGTTAGGATACTCCCATTTTCGTTTCTTATGCTTATTGAATCCTTGTACTTGCACTGCACAGAAATAACAGTCATCATGATGATTTTTTTGCTCTCTCCACACCATTGGAACACCAAATTTGAAGCTTGTTCTTTGTCCTTTGCTCCATTTTCGTAATAATTCGATACATGCTTTGCACACTATGTGTGGTGCCCAAAACTTGTCTTGGTCCCCAAGCATAACCCCAAAATAGGCAAAATACACTTTTTTAACGAAGTCTGTTATGTTTCTTCTATGTTTTGGCAGTGTATATTCACCACAAATGTAACAGAATGAGTCTGGATCGTTAAGACAACTTCTTCTTGATGAGTTCATGCTTTTCACTGGAAAACAGACAACAACATAAAGTTAGTGCAAAAATCAAGCTATGAACAAACTTTTAGAACACTAATTAACACAAAACTATATTGAGAACTGCTCAGTTCAAGTACTAATCCAAAGAAATTAATGAGATGATGCGTCGCATTTACCAACAAGTGCTATAAATAAGATACCAAAAATCTCAAAAACTTGAGCCAATCTGGCAAAACTGATAGCATATTCAGAATCAGCACCCCAAAAATACCCCAAATTCATTAAAATATTTTGGACACCAGAAAAAATTTTTTTTTTTGTTGACCTGTGATCAATGTCTGCTGGAAAGCTGCATGAACGTGGTTGTGTATAAAATGTATTACGTCATACTTATATAAATGTTCTGTTGTGCACACTTAAAAAACTTAGGAACCGGATGGCATTGTAAAATCAACTAATAACAAATTAGTGATTGACTGGCAAAATTAAAGTAAAGAGGCATGTTAATGTAGATGATTGTGGTATACATGAATTTTCAACACCTTGAGCTTTAATTTTACATTATTTATTGTGTGTTACCTCTGCTGAGTTTTAGGCATAAATGTATAGTCTAATAATTTTAATTAAATATTTACTGTATGTCAAAAAAATCCACGGAAGTGCATATATGGATACATGCGTGTTATGTATGGACTCTGCACTTGTTAAACTTATTCTTAAGAGGTAGTGTGGATCTAATTTTCTTCCTGGTCAGAATTTTAGCCACTAATAAAAAATTTTATGCAATTTTTTATATTGAAAAATTTCACTTTTACGCAAAATTGGATGAAAGTTCCTCTGTGCATAAAGTCCTGATTATCATTTTAACAATGTGCCAGGAGTCTACTTTCTGAAAATGTATGGGTTTGGTGGTGTAATTATATTGTAGGTTTTATTCTAATTTACCATAGGTTATATTTGCAAAATGTAAAATAAAAAAAAAATTAAATACTAGCAGAACAATGGTTACAAAATGATAGAAGGAAGGTATGGTATCACCACAGTGAAACACCAATGTTGCTGAGCATACAAAGTTGTTGTTTTTTTTTTTTTTTGTTTTTAGAGCTTGTCCATTCAAAAAATGCCTGATAAATTGTGTAAAAAGCCTTATATTCATTTGTATTGCCAAAGCAATTTGCCGTGCATTTATTCAGAGTTTTCAGCGCTTTTTTTCTGCTTCAGCTTTTGAAAAAGTCTGGTGGAAGGAAAAAGTGTAACACTGTCCTATGAAGCGGCTCCCAATGGAAAGCGCTCCAAACTAGATACTATCAAATCAAAAGGCTGCAAAAAAACTATGAAGTAGATATCCTCATCTTTAGAATCTATGTGGCCCAGACTCAAAACCCCAAACCAACTTCATCTTGTTTTCTTCTAAAAAAAAAAAAAAAAAAAAAAAAAAAAGAGATCTGTCACCAGGTTATTGCTATTTAATCTGAGAGCAGCATAATGTAGGGGTAGAGAACCTGATTCCAAGGATGTGTCACACTTGCTCAGCAGATTGCTACTGTCTCCATAAAATCTACGTATCATCAGGAGATTATCAGCGCAGGAGTAGGTGTCTCATGCCAGACAGTCATATTAATCTGTGTAACCCTACTCCCACCACTGATGGCAACTTGCTGACACTGTACAGTGTGCACAGGAAGTTGCCAATCAGGGGTGTGTATGGTTATACACAGCTCAGCCATTCATAGCACTGCTACATCTACAGCAGAGAAAACATGGAAGTTTTTCACAGCTCCACCTGGAATCAGGCTCTCTGACCTTACATCATGCTGCTCTTAGATTCCATAGCAAAAACCCAAACATTCTCTTTACACTTTTTTTTAACTTGTGCATTCAACTTGGATTTGACAGTCAAGTGTATATCCACATCTTCCATGTGACTGGAGCGTTCTGCTTACCAGAAGTATAGTAAGAAATTGTGATTCAAGTTCATTTAAGGCATAGGATCATATTTCAGTCTATTACTTGTATTTTTTCATTACAATTTTGTCTCCACTTTATCACTTAATCACTTAAGTGTTTTGTATGGATGCCTCTGGAGTGCAATAATAAGCATACGGAAATTCACTTATGAAGCCATCTGAATGTTAATAAATAACTTAAATAGAGTTGAATAAAAAGTTGGCAAATTTCAAATTATCTACTACAGCATTTTTAATACACTTATAAATCTGCACAAGGTCAGCAGTAGACAGATCACTTAAGCATATAATCTATTTGCCATTTTATTCCAGACTACTACAGAATGCCATCTGCTTTTTATACAGGCAGAAGAAAAGCAGTCAACTAATATTAGAGTACAAAAATGTCAGACTGGAGTTGGGATGCAAATTCTTGGTATGCTAGTAATATTTTTTTACTTAAATATACTTTGTTCTTCTACCATGTACCACCCGGTCACTCCTATTAGGACCTCATTCAGACATCACATATGTGTTCTATTAGTGGATTTCATCAATCAAACCCATACCCATTGTAAATAGCAATAGATTCATCAGGTGCATAATCAATAACATCCACAAAAATGCAGTGAAAAAACCATATATAGTATGACCAGGGATGTGAGTATTCCACTCCAAATTTTACTTTTTTTCAATAGGAAGCCAAGGAGTGTTTATGGCAACATAGAAATACACATTATTAATGAAACACACATAAAATGACAAATAATGATAGCATAGACAGGATGACAAAGAACCACAGACAGCAGTGAGGCACACAGTGTGCATTCCAGTTCTAGACGTCCAACCCCGGGAAAGTCAAGGCGTCATCGCAAAAATGGCAGCAGTGGCATAAGCAATTTCTGTGAGTCGTTTCACACATTTTTTAGAGCACCCCATGCACCAGAACAACAGAGTACAAGTCTGACATGTTGTGAATGACTGGAGAGGATTGTGTAGGAGTATCTGGAGCTCAATATCAATGGCGTCAATGGGGGTGTGGAGGCTTTTGCATTTTGGTCTTCAAAAATGGAAGAATGGCCTGAACTCGCCTGTCATGCCTTGGAGGTTTTGTCATGCCCAGCAGCCAGCGTTGTCTCAGAACATGTCTTCAGCGCTGCTGGTGGTGTCCTGACGGATAAGCGCATCTGGCTGTCCCATGAAAGTGTAGACTGCCTAACTTTCATAAAAATGAACAAGTCATGGATCTCCAATGAATTTTGCACTCCAGTTGAAGACTGGGCAGACTATATGATGGTGTAGTTTGTGTCATGCATTGATCTTGCATTATTGTAGTCTGTGCCATCTTTGTTGTGGCTTCTGTGCCTGCTGTTGCTACTGCTGCTGATGTTACAAACAGTTTTTTGAAATGTGGAAACTCTAAGGTGTATCTCCATCTGGTGGATTGCCTATAGTGGAAGCTGTATCAGAGGCCTATTATACTGTTTCCATTCTATGGAAAAATGATGCCACTTTAGTGGTTTTTGACATTTTTTTTTTTTGAAATGTGGAGAATCCAAGTTGGGTCTCCTTCATGTGTGTTGCCTGTAGAAGTAGGGCTCCCAGACAGGCAGGCCTGCACTTACTTTCACTCAACTACCTGTGTTACTTTACTTATGTTTTTCTTTCTGACAATATTACTGTATGTAACTGATGTTTGCACCATCTGAATGTGGCTGAAAAAGAAAAAAAATTTGTGTTTGGGTACGATTGTCGAAGTCGCGGTGATCACATTAAAATTCCAGTGCCATCTTGCCTCTGGGTAGATGGTGCCATCATCCTGGGGGTGTTGCCGCCCTCCTGCAACCACAATCGCTGTGATTGGCTGTTCAATTCTGCACAGCCAATCGCAGCATTTCTCAGTGTTTCAGGCAATCAGATTGCCTGAAACACTGATGTCCCAGCCTAGGATTGGTGCTCCAGGAGCACCGATCCTAGGCTGGTGCCTGTCAACGCCAGGCATAACCTGAACCGACTCTGGTGTGATCGATGATTACATTGATCGCGCCAATCACAGGGCACAGTTGCAGTGTGACTGTGCTGTGACCTGGCTGTGCCCTGGATGTGACCTGGCTTGGATCGGAATTGTAAGAGCACCAATCCTAGGTTGGTGCCTAGCAACGCCAGGTATGGCCTGGACCCGCTGATTGCCGCGATCGACGATTACATCGATCACGCCTATCACAGGTTACAGCTGTGGTGTGACCTGGCTGTGCCCTGGATGTGACCTGCCTAGGATCGGGGCTGTGATCATCAATCCTAGGCTGTTGCCTGGCAATGCCAACGTCTCGAGGGTCAGCTCTGATTGGTGTGATCCTCACAGTGGCTGAGGATTTCTGCAGAGTGGTCATGCCACAGGATCTGCTGCTGTGCTGAGTCTCGTGGTGCCACACAAACCTGTGACACCACAATTCCTGCTGAAGAAAGAAGAACAAAGAACAGAGAATACAAGACAGAAGAAAGAAGAGAGACAAGTGTAAGTGTTTTGATCCCTGATCGATCTCTCCTCATCCACCCCAACCCCCCTTCCCCCTTCCTCCTCTTTTTACCCCCTCCACCCCCATTTGCGCCACCCCCGTGCGCACATCCAGCAGTTGCCGTGCGTTGGTGACACATTTCAATGATCAGGACTTGTGCCTGCTGTTTTCCACTTTTCTTTTTTACACCACTTTGCGCGACCCCTGTGCGCACATCCAGCAGCCGCCGAGCTTTGTTTAGTGACTCAGTTCACTCATCAGAGCTCGTGTCTGCTGTTTTAGACACATTTCTTCTTCGCCACCTCCGTGCGCATATCCAGCAGCCGCCGAGCTTTAATAAGTGACTCAGTTCAGTCATCAGAGCTTGTGCCTGCGGTTATTCACTTTTCTTTTTCACCTTTTGTGCCACCCCCGTGCGCACATCCAGCAACCGCCGAACTTTGATTAGTGACGCAGTTCACTCATCAGAGCTTGTCTGCTGTTTTAAACACATTTCTTCACCGCCTCCTTGCGCACATCCACTATAAGGACCATATTTAAAAACTTTTAACAATGAAGATAAACCAGTTGACTGCAATAGTGATGTTTTTTACTTGTGTGGTTTTGTAAAAGTTAGCTTCTCGCATTTTCCCTAAATTTTCTTTAATGCTGGAGATAGCTGGTGTATTTCTTAATATTACAAATTTGGTTCTGAAGAGATTACATTTGTTACATGTTTAGAAATTTGTAACACATGCAGAATAGAAGCTTTAATTCTGTCTACGAATTGGAAGACAAGAAAATCCCTAGCAAAGCCTTCTACTTCAGTTTTCATTAACATTTTATCCATTCATTTAGATCCCATGTGAATGAATTTGTCAATTATGTAAGATGTTCTCCGGCTTTGAAAAACTAAAACCTTGTTTATCACTCTCATGCCTGCCATGAACTAATTGACTTAAAGGTAAACTAATTATCATGGCTGGATGGCAACTATTCACACCATTATAATTATTTCTACTCATCCACTTTATAATTTCATCTACATTTTCTACTCTTGATCACTATTCTCCTAATTAATTACAGAAATACAATAAAGTAGCAGAACAAGTATTTAACATCTTCAGGATTGCCGATTCACATTTTTACGACGGCTCGTAAGGGCTTTCTCTTCAGCACCTCCTTTTTATGGTGCCACGGAATAAGTTTATAGCACCCCCTATGTGTCAGCCATATACTACAGATATTACCCTGCTGCATTGGCCACGATCAGTTGTAAAACCCGTAGTTTAACCCCCTAGATGCCGCTTTCAGTAGAAACAGCTGTATCTTGATGGTTTATAGAGTGAAAAGGTTCCCTTTTTAAACCCAATGGCTCCCATGCAAATCGATCACGAGGTGCTTATGGTTGCCGTAGCAACCTGAGGCCAAACATGTCTTCAGGGTCTGTCACCTACAGTGGAAGGGTCTAACAGTCAATTTGTCAGTACAAAAGTGTCAGGTCTGATGCACTGCAATACATAAATATTGTAGTGTGTTATACAAAGTGAAAAATGTTCAAATTCCATATTGAAACTAAATATAAAACTAAAAAAAGAAAATTGCCAATAGAAATGTACATACAATAAAAAATGACAGAAAATTTGATTATAATGTTTCACCATTAACAGTGCAGGTTTTATGCATAAACAGAAAAAAACCCACACATACTTATAATTGGTATTTCCGCTTCCAGAATAACAGAGCTATAACATTTTCCCCTTATAATCCCGTTTTTTACAAAGAAAAAAAGTAAATACAAATATGTCAAATACTTAGTTTTTGATTATATGAACACATAAAAAAGTGGCTTAAAATGTGATCAAAAAGTTGTATGTAAAAAAAAAAATCCTATCAGTTTAAAGCGAACCTGTCACTAGGTTTAACCAATATGAGATAAAGTCACCACCTTTTAGGCCTGATATACAGCATTATATAATGTTTCCAACCCGACCTGCAACATAAGAAAAATACCTTTTATTATACTCTCTTGCAGGGCGGTCCGGTCTGAGGGGTGTCGCAGGTCTTGGTCCAGCGCCTCCCTTCTTCTTGCAATTCCGTATTTCTTCATGCTTCATGTGGATGATGCGTTACTACATCATCAACACAGTCTTCCAGGTATCACGTTCTGTGCAGGTGTACTAGCACTGCAGTGCGCAGGCATCGGGAAAGGTCAAAGAGCCCCGGCACCTGTGCACTGCAGTACTTTATTCTGCCCTCATCAAGACAGAGAAGTATGCATACTCAGGAGCTTGATGCCGGGGAGAATGTATGGATGACGTAGGGATGTGTCATCCACACAAAGCAAGAAGGAGGACAGCATTGCAAGAAGAAGGGAGGCATCGGAGCAAGACCAGCTACACCCCTCGGACCAGACCGCCCCACAGGGGAGTATAATAAAGGGTCTTTTTCTTGTACTGCAGGTCTGGTTGGGGGCATATACTGTATACAACATTATAGAATGCTGCATATCAAGCTTGAAAGGTGGTGGTCTTATCTCATATCGGTAAAACCTGGTGACAGGTTCCCGTTAAATGACAGTTCATAAAGAACTAATCAATTTTTTGAAAACTTATAACTCTTAGAATATAGAACTGTAATAATATATATTTTTTTGGAAAAAAAAATGGTTTTAGTGTGCAAAAGTAGCAAAATCTAAAAAAAACTATAAAGATGTTTCACTCTGAACTGTTAAGAACAGAGCACGGTGGGGGTAGGGGGGCGTGTCCAGATGCTGGCCTGAACAGACATACAGTTTCAGGGCTCCTGCCAGGCTTCTTGTTTTTGCAGCTTGCGACACCTGCATCGGCGTTTTCTTTGATCTCCCGATGGGTCCCAGGAGAGCGAGGACCTCAGCGCACACCGGAGTTGCTTCTGCTGGCTCTGTGACCAACCTGGACGCCTTCCTTCTGTGGGAGCAGAGTGGCGTGTGAGTCCAGGTGCCATCTTGCTTGGAGGGGGAGGTGTCTGGACAGCATGCGGAGGCTTCGGTTCCCGGCGCCCTGGAGGTGGGGGCTCGCAGGCATGTTTGGTGGACTCGGTCCCAGGAGGCGATAAAAAGGATAACTGTGAGGGTGACATCCCATACCAGCAGCAGGCAAAAGGGGATCACAAAACATTGATATCCTCTGGATAGTGCGCTGCAGAAAATGGCTGTAACACACAGGCTGAGGAAGGAGGATGTCCCTCCTACTCCCCAACAGTCATTCCTTGGCTGCCTTGCTACCCACTAGAGCCATAAGGATCCTCATGGATCAATGGAGAAGAGGGAGAATTGCTTCTATAAAAGGCCTCCCTTATGATAACAGCTACAGTCACTCAGGAGGGGGAGGGGAGTGAATATACAGAAAGAGAAAGAAGAGGTCCATATGGTAAGTCACCCTCCGCCATCATTGATGAAATTTCTCTCATGTTTTCCCTCAAAGGAAGATTTTAAATCTTTGATAGCAGAAGTTAAAGACGCATGCAGATCTGAAATTGCTTGTGTACGTCAGAACCTGCAGCTTTTGTCTGGACGGATTTATTCTTTGGAGGGGGACCATGACATTACCAGATGTCACTTGGCTGAACTACATCAAGCACCTATTTCACAGCAAAAAACAACAACTTCAGGTTCAACTGGAAGATCTAGATAATCGGGGCAGGAGATGTAACATCAGAGTGAGAGGAATTGCAGAATCAAAGGAACAAGAGAATAATAAAATAATTCTACAGGATACCTTTGGATGTCTCTTCCTCAACATCTAGTAAGTTTGATCGAGCTCATAGGGCCCTGCAGCCCAAAGGATCGTCACCTTACCTGCGAAGATATTATTTACTGTCTCCATGATTTTGAAATTAAGGAACAAATTATGACAACAGCCAGGTCCCAGAAAGAGATACTATATCAGGGAAATGCGGTCCAGTTATTCCCAGGTTTGTCGCGTATTGCCCTGCAAAAAAGGCATCATCTCAAGCCCTTATTGACCATACTGAAGGATCTTCGGATTTCATATTGATAGGGCTTCCCCTTTGCTTTAACAGCCTGGAGAGAAGGCTTTTTGTGACTCATTGGGGCTTCAGATCACTAAGATTGTTGACTGGGACGCTCCTGGCCCTGAAGGTCCGCCCTGGTCTGACGGGTCTGGTCTCCCCAGGGGAGGCAAAAGAGGATCATCCACTAATGGACTTCACTGACTAGACTTAACCTAACCTGTTGTTAAATATTTCTTTTAATTCAGGAGTCAGCATATTGAAGTTGCTTCTGTCTTTCTAGCAGTTTTAGCTGGTGCAGGCTTATTTTTATAATGTTTCTTAAGAAACAGAAAGCCATTCAAATTTTAGGCGGATACTACCGCAGAATAGGGTTGATATTTGCTTTAGGTAGCCCTGGTCTATCCCGTTAGAAAGATTCTTCCCTTTCTTTTTGTTTTTCTTCTGTGAGTAGGTTACATTTTGCGTCCCGACGCAAGAGTAACATTTCCTGGGGCTACTCTGTGTTTTTGGTTTTTTTTTAATTTTTTTTATCTCTTTTTCTTTCTTATGGGTGCAATTGTTTATTTTTTCTTTTGTCTTGTCCTTGTCGTTCCCTTGCTCTTGTGTTTTCTTCTTACCCAGTTGTTTTAATGCAGCTTCTTGTTTGAGTAACATGGGACATGCTGGAAAGTATGGCCTGTCACTGTATGCTGGTGGTTGTGGGAGATGTGGCGGCTTACAGGTTCTCCGAAGTTGTGAGTACCTCATACACACTATAGTTCGCATAATAATGTAATAAACGTGCAGGTGCTGGAATGTCACCACAGAACCGAGACAGATCAAAAGTTAAAGGGTTTTATTTACAGGGATATGATACTCCTCGCAGGGAGAAAGCAGTGGGGGGTTAAACTGGCTTTAAAGCAGTATATCAAACAGTCAAAAAAAATAACAGTTAGAAACAGGTGTTCTTGGAACTTATCAGTCTGCTGAGTACTTGCTTGTAGGGTCGTCTTCTCCCGCGTTGGCGCCGTCAGCAGCGACGCTTGTCGTCTCTCTAGTCGCTGTAGGCTCTGCAGTCTCTAAGGACCCAAAACAGGGGTCTCAGGGGCTAATGAAGAAAGGCAGGGGGAACACAAGACATTCCGGGTGTCCCCTGCTCTGAGTCTATGCTCCAAAACTAAACAGTCTCTCCGTAGAAATCAAGGGCTCTGCGTCTCTCAACAGGAGTCAGGGGGTCTGCAACAACACCGCAGGTGCCGGGGCTACGTACGGGGGTCACTGAGTCTGCACGGGGTCAGAGAGCACCTCTCCAGTCAATGCAGGCTCTGGTCTTACGTGCTCAAAAGATGCAGTCTCTCTGCACAGTCCCCCTGGATTTGTCCTTTGAATGGGAGTTCTTTCTTCTCTCCTGCGTGCAGCTGCAACCTGCCCTGTCCCCTGCACACGCTGCTCTGAGCTTCGCGTGCTCTTAGGCTGCCCTCCTTCCTGTTCCTCTCTCCTCCCAGCAGTCACATGACCCAGCACGTCCAGGGCCGAAAGTCTTCCCTCTAGCAAGCTTGCTGTCTGTTCAAGTGGTTCCAGATCAGGAGCGGAGAAGGTAGCCCCCCTCTGAGTCTTCTTGTGCTTCACCCCCTTACATTCCCCCTCTCTTTTCGCTCGCCATTCCACGGGCGAGAATTTCTGAAGTTCCTTTTGGCCATCTTCCAATCCCTGCACAATCTGCTGCCAGGTGATCTCATCCTGAGTGTATCGAACGGGGGGTACACCAGCCGTTGAACATTCAGAGCGTATCAATTAAGCAGGGGTCGTGGTGTTGGCTGCTGTGGGAGAAACGGGAGTCTGGGCCACTCCCCGGCACATTGGTAGTTTCAGGCACCAGCCTTGTTTCCAAGTCCCCTGGGGGAAATTGGATATCTTCCTTGTCTTCAACATTAACCACTAGTACAGCTGGTTGAGGCACTGGGGCCAATGGAACTGGTTCAGGATCGAGACAAACAAGAATGCAGCATATTCCGATGCAGCGTGCGAGCGGAGACCCCTTCTTCTGTTTCTGGCTGGACCTCATAGACTGGACCCTTTCTGCCAAGTGGCCGCCTTGCCCTGTATAGTCTTTTCTTCCACCGGCACTCCACTTTGTTGCGTGGTTGCTTTTCACTCACTAGGACTCGATCTCCAGGCCGCAGAGCTGTCCCCCTTTGAGGAGTGACTTGAGAATGTTCTAACTCCCGCAGTCGATTCTGCACTAGCTGATGGATAATCCATAGCAGACGATGGTGTTCTTGAACCCAGGAGTACACCCCCATCTATGGGTAGTTCTCCTCAGGCTCCAACTCTGCCAACTCCTTCACGGACCGCCCAAAGAACAGAGAGTAGGATGTGAAGCCAGTGGTGCTGCGTTTCCGATTGTTATATACCCACACCAATTCATGGACGTACTCGGTCCAACGGGCCTTCTGTTCCTCTTCCAGAGTCCTCAGCATTTGGATCAGGGTGCGGTTACCTCTCTCACAAGCTCCGTTTCCCTGTGGATGATAAGGAGTTGTCCGGGACTTATTGATCTTGTACAGCTGGTGCAGCTCCTCCATCACCTTTCCGAGGAAGCAGGCCCCCTGATTGGAATGGATGCATTTGGGGCACCCGTACACCTGAATGATGTGTTTGCAGATTGCATGAGCAGAAGACTCGGCAGTCTTGTCCCGTGTAGGTGTCACTATGGCAAACTTGGTAAAATGGTCTATCATCACTAAACAGTGCTCATAGCCTTGGTGCGTGGGTCCAATTGTCAGGTAATCTACAGTATGGCCACCAGGTCCATTGGGTCAGAGGACTCCACCATCTCGGTGGGGGCCCGTTGTTCCGGTGGTTTCACCAGTTCACAACTCCGGCATTGTTGGCAGACCCTTTCCACGACGTTCCTCAGATTGGAATGATAAAACAGGCGCTGCAACCACTGGAAAGTTTTCTCGGTCCCAGAGTGCACTCCTTTTTCATGCGCTTCTGTAGCCACCTGGTCTACCAGGGACGAGGGAATAACCGTCTGCCAGGCAAGGCCGAGTTCTGATTGGAGGAACATTTTTCTGTACAGGATACCATCCTGCAACTGTAGTCTTTCCCACTGATGCAGTATCTTCAGCATCTCAGGTGAGGCAGACCTGCTCTCATTTTGGCTAGGCCTCTGTCTAGACACAATCCACCGTCTTAACTGGGCTATCTCCTGATCCTCCTACTGTATTCAGACCCACTTATCGCGGGGCTGTTCCAGCAAATTCACACAGGCCTCTTCCTGACCAGTTTCCCGCGTAGCTGCCACTGTGCTGGCAGTCTCTCCAAAATCCGGGACTTCCACAGCCTCCAGCTCTTCATCCCAACTGGGCGCTGGTTTGCGATAATTCACTTTAGATAGGCCATCAGCATGAATATTCTCTGATCCTCTCTTGTAGGAGATTCTGCATCAGAACTTGGCCATCCGGGCTAATCAACGTTGTTCTAGAGCCCCTAATTTGGAGGTCTCTAGATGAGCCAATGGATTGTTATCCGTACATACATGAACTTCTGACCCAGCCAGGTACTCCGCAAACTTTTCAGTCATCGCCCACACCAGTGCCAACAGCTCCAGCTTGAATGAACTGAAGTTTTCTGGATTTTTCTCTGAGTCATGTAAAGACCGACTGTCGTAGACTATGACACGCTCTTTTCCGCCTGCATCTAGGATAGCACTGCTCCGAGCCCATGTAAACTCCCATCAGTGTGTAAAATGAATGGCTGCGAGAAAATAGCATAAACCAGCACAGGGACCTCCGTCAAAGCCTTCTTCAGGGCTAGGAATGCTGCTTCCTGATGCTTTCCCCACTGTATGTTCCTGTTTTTGGCACACGAGGGTACTCCCCTCAACAGCTCCAGAAGAGGATTTGCAAGGCGGGTAAAGTCTTTTACGAAGTGTTAAAAGTATCCGGTGAGTCCCAAGAATGCACTCACATCTTTCACAGTTTTTGGGGTCGGCCACTCTTGTACCGCAGCAATCGTCTCCTGAGAAGGCTTCACTCCCTCAGCTGAAACACCGTGCCCCAAGTATTCAATCTGAGTCCGGAAGAGGTGACACTTCTGGGGCTTCACTTTAAACTCGTACCTCTGTAGCCGACTCAGAACCTACTCCAACCTCTGCAGATGTTCTTCAAAGGTGGGGACAAAGACAATGATGTCGTCCAAGTAGATCAAAGTGGCTTCAAAGTTCAGGTCTCCCAGACATCTCTCCATGAGGCGTTGAAACGTTCCTGGGGCATTGGCTAGGCCGAAGGGCGTGCGGTCGCACTCATACAATCCCATCGGAAGGATGAAAGCTGTCTTGGCTCGATCTCGTTCGGACATTGGTACTTGCCAGTAACCGCTGGCCAGATCTAACGTGGAAAAGTACCTGGCATTCCCTAGTGCCAACAGGGACTCCTCTATCCTCGGCAGTGGATACGAGTCTCGCACTCTGCAAGCGTTGGGCCGGCGGTAGTCCACACAGAAACGTAGGGACCCGTCCTTCTTCCTCACCAAGAATATGGGGGCAGTCCACGGGCTTTGACTCTCACGTATCACCCCCTTCCTCAGCATCTGCGACAGCATCCCCTTTACCTCTTGGTACATCTTTGGAGGTATCTGGTGGTACCGCTCCTGGATTGGTGCCGCATCCCCGGTGGGTATCTCACGGGTGATGGCCTTGGTGCGCCCGAAGTCATCTTCATTCTTCGCGAACCCTTCCTGGTATTTTCCCAACAAGGCTTTCACCTTGGGCACCTGCTGAAGGGTCAGTTCTGTGAGCTCTGCCCTCATGTGTTCCAGTATCCGTCGCCCCTCTTGCAGCAATCTGGGGTCCGGGGCTGCCTCTGCCTTGATGGTCACTAGCCACGGATCTTCTAACCTTGCAGTCAGCTGTACTGTCTCAGTCAGGATCAGCTCATTTGGGAGACCCAGGACGTGGGCGACTTCACTCTTGGGGGGTAAAGTTGCATCAGTTTCCCCCAAATTTAAACATCGTAAGAGGACAGTGCCATCCTGCACGGTAGCCAGGGTCCGTGCTACCATTACTCCCGACGGCAACTGGTCGACTCTGCTGGGTTCAATTTGAACCTCCACTCCCTCCAGGGGAATACCAGCTCGGACAGGCAGGGGCAACACAGTCTGTCCAAGGGGCAACACATGATTAACGGAGGTGGGTGTGATGACTTTGCCAAGTTCCTTGCTTCACCATATGCTTCCCGGGCCTGAGCTGTCTGTATCAATTGCTGAAAGACCTTCCTCTGAGCGGTTTGGTCACTCCATTGCTGCAGGAACTGCTCCGGGGACTCGTTAAACAGAAGGCTCCCGAGATCTTTAATCACATTCATGCCCAGGGTCACGGTATGGTCCTTAGCTGCTTCTCCATCCACCAGTACTATGCCCCTTCTTCCTACATCTTTACCGCAGACTTCTATGTTCATCCATGCCACCCCTGCGACCAGGATGTGTAAGAGGTTAGCCGCCATAAGTTTGATCACTGGGCCCCATTCTGGCCGTAGTGCCTCTGTGAAGTGACGGCGGAAATTTCCTTCAGGCATGGTGGTCACTTGTGAGCCAGTGTCTACCAGGCACCGCACTGCTTTTCCATTGATTTCTGCCCAGACCAGGGGGCACGTGGAAACAAGGCTGGTGGGACTTCTGCTACTCTTCCTTCAATCTTCTCGCTCGGAGCGGCGTCCCTCGAGCTTGGAGCTACCTAGTTTAATGGATGGCGCGGGGATGGTCGGCACCGCTGGGGACACCACTGGGCAATGTGGCCGGACTCTCCACAGATATAACACGTACGAGGGCTTCTCCTCCGGGTAGTATCAATCTCATGTCGGGGGGTAGCTTCTCTGTCCCGTGCCATAGGGACGGGCTCTATCGCCCGAGTTATTGAGGCTGCCATTTCTTCACGGACCTGTCTAATCTCCATCTTCAGGTCTTCCACCCATTGAGGGATAGTGTCTGTGGGGGTGGTTACCTCTCCACTCCAAACCTTCCCCACTGGCTCTGACACTCCCTGCTCTTCCTCTCGTGCACGTGCCTCACTGCCAATTTCAGAGAAAGTTATTTCTGGCTTTACCCGCATGAGCTCTCGCAGGGCCTGTTTCATCAATATGTCGCGCAAACCCATCACCAGCTGGTCCCGGAGCACAATGTCAACTGACCCTACACATACGCCGTCCTTCCGTTTGATGGCAATATGGAGCTCTTGCAGGGCGTTCATAAATTGTCACAGTCACCCCCTCTCTTTGCACCCGGTGAAACAGTCGCATGCGCAGTTCTCCTACGTCAGTGGGATCCCCATGCGTCTCCTCAAGTATGCGCAGCACTTTGTCGAGGGTATCTCTTTCTCGGGGGGACTAAAGCATAATAGAATCCCGTGCCTCCCCCTCCAGGGCCATTAATGCAATCTCTGCCTCCAGGGCCGGTGTCATGGGATGCATCCGCATCAGCCCCAGATACGCTCTGTCCAGCTCCACAGCATCACATTACACTCAGTAAACTTTGGCAGATTATTCAACATGGCTCCCAGGGAAATGCTAGACCTGGGGCCTCCCCCAACTGATTGATTTGCCCTGTCTGCACTACCGTGTGACATCCTGCCGACTATGCCAAATGTAATAAATGTGCAGGTGCTGGTATGTCACCACGGAACCGAGACAGATCAAAAGTTAAAGGGTTTTATTTACAGGGATAAGATACTCCTCGCAGGGAGAAAGCAGTGGGGGTTAAACTGGTTTTAAAGCAGTGTATCAAACAGTCAAAAAGAATAACAGTTAGAAACAGGTGTTCTTGGAACTTATCAGTCTGCTGAGTACTTGCTTGTAGGGTCGTCTTCTCCCGCGTCGGCGCCGTCAGCAGCGACGCTTGTCGTCTCTCTAGTCACTGTAGGCTCTTCAGTCTCTAAGGACCCACAACAGGGGTCTCGGGGGTTAATGAAGAAAGGCAGGGGGAACACAAGGCATTCCGGGTGTCCCCTGCTCTGAGTCTATGCTCCAAAACTAAATAGTCTCTCCCCAGGAATCAAGGGCTCTGTGTCTCTATAAGTCTCTCAACAGGAGTCAGGGGCTCTGCACCAACACTGCAGGTGCCGGGGCTACCCACGGGGGTCACTGTCTCTGCACGGGGTCAAAGCGCACCTCTCCAGTAACTGCAGGCTCTGGTGTCACACACTCACAAGATGCAGTCTCTCTGCACAGTCCCCCTGGATTTGTCCTCTGAACGGGAGTTCTCTCTTCTCTCCTTCGTGCATCTGCAACCTGCCCTGTCCCCTGCACATGCTGCTCTGAACTTTGCACGCTCTCAGACTGCCCTCCTACCTGTTCCTCTCTCCCAGCAATCACATGACCCAGCACGTCCAGGGCAGAAAGCTTTCCCCTAGCAAGCCTGCTGTCTGGCCAAGTGGTTCCAGATCAGGAGCGGAGAAGGTAACCCCCCTCTGATTCTTCTTGAGCTTCACCCCCTTACAATATCACTGAATGTTAGGGGTCTCAATTCCCCCAGAAAAAGGAGGCTCACTCTGCAGGAAATGAAATCTCGGAGGTACGACAGTCTTCTTACAGGAGACTCATGTTGATAACACTGGTATTTTCAGATTTTCTTTTAATTCCTTCCCTATGTCCTACTCTGCCTTTAATAATAACAAGAAGGGCGGAATGGCAATATTGATATCTTCGGGTTGTCCATTATTGGTGAATAAAACGTTCATTGATCCGGGGGGTAGGTTTGTGGTGTTGGAAGCCTCTTTGAGGGGTAGACCTGTTATTTTATGCAATCTATATGCTCCACACACTGGACAGATCAGACTTTTGCGTAGGGTGCTCTCCTTGATCCAAAAACTTTCACGCCTGCCTTACTACTTGGAGGTGATTTTAATGTCCCTTTCTCTGAGATATTTGATAGACAATCTGTCACTAATAAGCCTGCACCAAAAAATCAAATTAGGATGGCAAGGGATTTTAGGAAATTAATTATTGCTAATTTCCTGTTTGATGCAAAATGAAAAAAGGAAAGAAATGCGGCACTCACCAGCTTGAAATTATTTCCATTGTCTTTTTAATTCACCATTCGTGCTGAAGACAAGGTAATGGACATGCAGGTTTTACGAGGCATGCGGGGGAAGTAGGACGACGGCCGATTCGCGAGTGCTCGCTTCAATGGGCCCCTGTTTGATTTGTGGAGAATTCAACATCCTAAGGCTAGGGCCTTTTCTTTTTTTTCCCTCCCTCATCATACCCATCGCAGAATTGATTTCTTTTTTGCTAACATAACCCTTAGGATGATGAAGAAGGTTGAGATGGATCAAATCACTTGGTCTGATCACGCCCCGGTTGTATTGGATCTCAGATCCACTCAACTGTACATGAGGACTTGTCATTGGAGGTTGAATGAGTTCCTAATTAAGGACCCAACTATCCGGAAAACCCTATTGGACGATCTCACTGACTTCTTTCAACTTTGTGAGGGCTCAGTTTCCTCTCCCTCAGTTCTGTGGTAAGCCCATAAGGCCGTTATGAGGGGTTGTTGTATTACGGAAGGTGCCAGATTAAAAAGGAATGATAAATTTGAATTTAATAAACTAACCTCTCAACTAGTCAAAGAGGAAAGCAGGTTGGCTGTTTTGCCCTCTTTGAGGGTACTGAATAAAATAGTAGGAATTAGAAATAGCCTAAAAGATCTTTCTATGCGTGAAGTCGAAAAACTACTTCTTTATACAAAACAAAAATATTACGAAAAAGGTAATAAGGCTCATTCATTATTGGCTAGGTTGTTGAGGGAGAGTGCTTCGTCCTCTCATCCCCAGGCCCTTAGGGGAGCTGACTGCATGATCCATTACAATCCAACTGAAATCTCAAATTTATTTTTTGATTTCTATCGCAAACTGTGTAACCTTCAGGCTGAAAGAGATATTGAGTTGAAGAATTTTATGTCAAACTTAAACCTTCCAGTCCTACCCCCTGAGGCTTTGTTTTCTCTTGGTCATCCAATAACCCAAGAGGAGATTGCGGACATTTGAAAGATGTTCTTTTGGGCAAGTCTCCTGGACAGGATGGGTTGACGTACTTGTATTACAAAACTTTCCTAAAGGAGCTTTCCACTCATATGGCTAAACTATTTAACTCCTTCTTGGAGGGTTCTCCCATTCTGGATACATTGTCACACTCTTATATAGTTATTATTCCAAAAACTAGAAGGGATCGCTTACACTGCTCAAATTATAGACCCATTGCGTTACTTAATTCTGATCTTAAAAGTTTCACTGCATACTGGCCAATAGGTTTAATTGCTGGCTACCTCAACTTATCACTAAGGACCAAGTGGGATTCATCTGTAACCGGCAGGGAGGTGATAACACCAGATGGGCAGTTGATTTAATTGTGGTTTCTAATAGAAATAACTCACAGACTCTCCTATTGAGTTTAGATGTGGTAAAGGAATTTGACAGCTTAAATTGGTTCTTTATGTTTGAGACTTTAAAGATCTATGGAATTTCGGGTCCCTTCATGACGGCCATTAGTGCATTGTAGAGTTCCTCTTCGGCCTCAATTAAATTGCCTTTTCACATCTCTCCTTCGTTTACTATCCGAAATGGCACTCGGCAGGGCTGTCTTTTATCGCCCCTATTATTCGTCTTGTGCATAGAGCCACTAGTGGAGATGATTTAACCAAACCCTAATATATAGGGAGTTGTGGTTGGGAACAAAGTGTTTAAGATCTCTTTATTTGTAGATGATGTTCTTTTAACACTAACTAAACTCCATACTACACTTCCTAACCTTATGAAAGATCTCAAGAAATATGGAGACCTGTCGGGTTATAAATTGAACACCTCTAAAACAGAAGCTTTGCCATAAAATATCCCTCCTGATGTATTGGACCATTTAAAGATAAACTTTAAGTTTAGATGGAAGTTTGAGACCATTAGGTATTTTGGACGATAACCTGTCTTCCTCTTACATTAATCTATATGCATGCAATTTTCCATCACTTCTGGGGTGAGCTGAGGAGACTGATTGATAAGTGGATGCCACTCTCGTTCTCAATTAATAGGCCGTATAGCTTCAGTCAAAATGTCTCTCTTTCCTAAGCTACTTTATTACTTTGAAACTCTACCAGTTAAGGTTCCCATGAGTGAAGTTAAGGTTCTTCAGGCGGCCATAATGAGGTTCATATGGAACGGTAAGCGTTACCGAATATCCAAGCGTGTCTTTGCCTCCCATATATCACAGGGGGGTCTTTTAGTCCCGGATATTGTTAAATATTACTGGGCAGCTCATCTGCGTAGGATTCCCTTGTGGCTTCATTGTGGGCTTACAGCAAATGGACAGAGATAGGAAAACTATGGATGACTCCTGTCCATCTGAACTTGTTATTGTGGTCAACTACATCCTCTAAAATAAGAGTTTCTTTGCTGGGTCCTATGCAGTTCACGAGGGAGGTCTGGACTACATGTATGAAAAAGAACACTGTCTTCTCCTAATTCACCTATGATTTCTTTCATTTATCAACCTTTTTTACCGAAGAGTTTGGACTCTGCAATGGTCCACCCATGGATCTCTGCGGGTTTTTTCAGGTTTACGGATCTGGTAGAGGGGGACACGCTGGAGCTTCTTTCGTTTGATACCATCAAGTCTAAATTTGCGATTTCTAAGAAAGAGCTTTTCCAATATCTGCAAATCAGACATTTTGCCTTCTCGCTTAATGGTTGTTTAAAGGTATCTATGCCTACTAATTTTGAGAGAATTTGCAAAAGGGGCACATCAACCAGAGAATTAATTTTGGATAAATACCAGATACTAACTTGTCCTCAAGAGGGCCAAAATCTTAAACACCCTTACATGAGTAGATGGGAATCTATTTTGGGGAGAAGTATATCACCCCAGTGTTGGCAGACCATATGGGAAAAAGCGTCCAAGTCATCTATTTGTACACTCTACAATGAAAATCAGTATAAAATATTAATGTTCTGGTATCATACCCCTGATTTCCTCCACCGATTGAACCCTCAACTCAAATTTGTGCTGGCGTTGTGGGTCTGAGGTGGGCACCCAATGCCACATTTTTTGGTCTTGTCCCGAGATTGTGGGTTTTTGGGATGAAGCGAGAGTCTTGATAAACAGGGTCCTTTATGTGGAGATGGGGCACGATCAGGTTATCTATTTGCTTAACGTTTCCCCTAAAAGGATGGGGAAGAATTCAGCCAGGTTGTTACTTCATATTCTTACTGCAGCTCGGTGTCTGATTGCCCTTAACTGGAAGCAGTCTTCCCCTCCATCTCAGCAACACTTATTGAATAGAATAGGTGACATTCGCAGGATGGAGTATATGACAGCTTTGATGGGAGCGAGAATGGACAATTTTGACTGTTTGGACCTCTTGGGATTTCTACTGGGCCCAGAGAAATGGTTAAGGTCTCTCTCTGCCTGTTCTTTTATCTCGTGGAGCCTGCATCCCCCCCTTCACTCTCGTTGTGTACATCTTGTCTTTCATTCTTGAAGGGATTCATTTATCATTATTGTTTATTATTATTTTAGTTTTATTTAATTCTTTAATGTGAATTTCAGTATATTGTATACTCTGCGCCATTCACACAGTGTCGTCCATCGCACTCCTGCACAGGAGCACCTCTCTGTCCTGCCAAGGGCAGAGAAAAGTACTGTCATGCGCAGGGAAAGAGCACAGAACTCTGGAGCATGTGCACTACAATACTTTGCTCTGCCCTCGGCAGGGCACAGAGGAGTGTGCTGATGACATCGGACGCTATTTTTTGTGCTATGTAGAGGACGTTTGGGCATATGTAGGAGGGTGGACCAAATGCTTGGACTCGGGACAAATGTAAATAGTTAAAGTGCTACTGTTTAATATGTGCCTTGTATACATGTATGCTGACTGTACAAAATGTGCCATGTATTATATGTATGCTGACTGTACAAAAGTTAGTAAGAAAGTTGCAGTTAGGGCTGTGGCCACTAGGGGGAGACATAACACCAGGGAAAGTGTGAGAACAGTCTGGAAGGTGGGCGGAGCAAGAAGGGGATTTCCTGACTCAGGGAATAAAAGGAGGGGTGTCAGGACTCTAATGTCAGGACCCTGTCAGCGTCGGCAAACTGCCACGCAGAGCAGGGTGACTTACCCACACTATGGGAGAGAGCGGGGTCCAATACTGTAGTGATGATTCAAACAGTCAGGACCTGTGGCACTGAAAATAGTAAGGTGTCCCAGGACCTACGATCATGTGACTGCAGGGGGCGGGGCTTAGCGTCCTACTGCTGCAGACGATGTAATGTACCTACTACAGGGAAACTGTAGAAGAGGAGAGGAAAACGCAGGTCAGACAAGCAAGGGTTCGTACACGGAGAGGGCTGTGCGGTACCAGAGGGACGAGCAAAGAATAGTCAGGTCACAGGCAGAGGGTCATACACAGAGAGGTAGCGTAGTACAAGAGGGACAGACAGAACTCATATCAGGGACAGAACCAGATCAAAACCAAACAAGCAAGCAAGTTATCAGGCACACGTACGCACGAGGTCAACTAACTCAGCCGAGGGCAGGAGTATAACTGACACTGGACCTCGGTCAAGTGAGCATTAAATAGCCGCCCTCTGCCAGAGAGAGGCAGAAACAATTAACCCCTGTCTGACCAGGATAGGCCAAAGACAAAACCCCATGCTGGATCATGACAGTACCCTCCTCTCAATGGGGGGCCACTGGACCCCCAGGTCTCTCAGGATACTTAGAGTGAAAGGCCCGGACCAACCGATCTGCATGAACCGATCGAGCAGGAACCCACGACTGGTCTTCAGGACCATAGCCTTTCCAATGTACAAGATATTGAAGGGCACAACGGACCAACCTAGAGTCAACAATTCATTCCACCTCGTACTCAGACTGCCTGTCTACCAAAACCGGTGGCGGGGAAGACGATGATCCCTCCCCACAGGACCCCACAGGTTTCAAAAGGGCCCTATGGAAAACATTGGGGATCCGTAGAGATGGCGGGAGACGTAACCAAAAAGCCACCGGGTTAACTGCTTCGGTAATTTCATAGGGACCAATAAACTTAGGCCCAAGCTTCGCAGAGGGGACCTTGAGCCTTATATTCTTGGTAGATAACCATACCTTATCCCCAACCTGGAACACCGGCCCCGCGGACCGTTTTTTGTCTGCAAAAAAATTATATTTATCCTGGGCCTTCGTAATATTACTCTGGACCTCCCGCCATACCAACTGCTGGATATTCTCATCCGCCCCAGGACACCCAGCGTCCACGCGGGAAAACTCTCCAAAATGTGGATGAAACCCATAGTTGCAGAAAAAGGGAGATGTACCCGTAGATTGGTTAATGCAGTTGTTAAACGCAAACTCGGCCAAAGGTAACGCAGTACACCAATCATCCTGTTGGGCTGAGGTCAAGCAATGCAGAATTTGCTCCAGAGACTGATTGGTCCGCTCAGTGTGCCCATTAGTCTCTGGATGATAAGCAGATGAAAAGGACAGACCAATACCCAACCTCTTAGAAAATGCCCTCCAAAATCTGGACACAAATTGTACTCCCCTGTCAAACACCACATTCAAGGTTACCCCATGCAACCGCACCACATTCTCAACAAACAATCTGGACAACGTTTCCGCATTAGGTAGAGCTGCCAAAGGTACAAAATGTGCCTGCTTACTAAACCTGTCCACCACAACCCAAATAATGGTATTACCCTTGGAGGGGGGAAGGTTGGTGATGAAATCCTTGGCAAATGAGTCCATGGTCTCTCAGGAATTGGCAGTGGTACCAATTCCCCGGCCGGCCGGTTATTGGGGGTTTTCGCACGGGCACAAACATCACAAGCAGACACATATTCCCCAACATCAGAGGCTAAAGAAGACCACCAGAATATTCTAGCGAAGGCCTTCCGGGTAGCCGAGATCCCTGGATGTCCACCCAGAACTGAGTCATGGAACTCCCGGAGGACCTTGAGACGAAACTGAGCTGATACGAAAAGTTTATCCACCAGCTTAGCCGGAGGTGCAAGAGACTGGGCTTCCCGAATCTCCCGTTCCAACATATTAGAAATACCTGCCACCACCACCCCGGGCTGAAGAATGGAGGTTCGGGGGGGAAACCGGATCTAGACTGTGTGACAAGGCATCAGCTCTGACATTTTTGGATCCTGGCCGAAAAGTGATACGGAAGTGGAATCGGGAAAAAAAAGTGACCATCTAGCCTGTCTAGGAGTCAACCTTTTAGCTGACTCGATGTAATCTAGGTTCTTATGGTCCGAAATTACGGTTATAAGATGGACAGCCCCCTCCAAAAAATGCCTCCATTCTTCAAAGGCCAAATTCACGGTCAGAAGTTCTCGATTCCCAACATCATAGTTTCTCTCCGCAGGGGAGAATTTCTTCGAGAAAAAGGCGCAAGGTCTCAAATTAGTCAAAGTAGCGGGTCCCTGGGACAATACCACCCCCACCCCCACCTCTGAGGCGTCCACCTCAACAATAAATGGTTCAGACGGTTGAATAAGAACCGGAGCAGACATGAAACATTTTTTTAAAAACTGAAACGCCGCTATCACTGAGGCTGACCAATTCTTGATATCGGCCCCCTTTTGAGTCATGTCTGTGAGGGGTTTAACCACCTGTGAGAACCCCCTTATAAATTTGCGATAATAATTGGCGAATCCTAGGAAACGCTGCAGAGCCATCAAATCACAAGGTTGAACCCAATCGACAATGGCCTGCACCTTATTAGGATCCATGCGATACCCCTCAGCAGACACAATGAATCCCATAAAAGACAGTTCCCATCTCCATGGTTTCCAATGTAGGACTGGCTCCCCTTCCTTGGGAGAATAGCGGGGTCTCAATCTGCATCACTCCCCTCGCCCGTAGCCTGCGATCCATTCGGACGGCTTGTGTCATAGCCTCCTCCAGGGAATCAGGCGGATGGTGGAGAGCCAGGGCATCTTTCAGATGTTCAGACAGGCCTCTACGGAACAAATCCCGGAGGGCGGCATCATTCCAGCAGATTTCAGCAGCCTAGCATCTGAACTCTGAGCAAAACCACTCGGCTGAGTGCTTCCCCTGGCACACACTCATCACCCTGTCCTCAGCCATACGCATCCGATCAGGCTCATCATAAATATGCCCCAGGGCCTCAAAAAATGCATCCACCGTCATACACTCAGGGGCAGTGGTCGAAAGGGAGAAAACGCAAGCCTGGGGCTTCCCTTAACAGAGACATAATGACCCCCACTCTCTGACTTTCATCCCCAGAAGAGTGTGGTCGCAATGAAAAAAAAGCTTACAGCCCTCCTTGAACTCTTTGAATTCCTTTTTATCTCCAGAAAAGATATCCGGTAACTTAACCGGAGACTCAGGGGAAATTAATGTAACATCCCGAGCCCCCGATGATAAAACCCCCTGCACAGTGTCAGCGATCAGCTGCTGAGACTGAGCCAGGGCTCGTTGTTCCCCCAGGAGTCTCTGAGACATCTGAGTCAGGTGCTTTACCTGCTCAGAAAGAGCATGCATAGGATCCATCACACACACATGAGAAGGGGAGCGGAGAAAAAAAAATGGTAACGGTCAGTTATAATGTCAGGACTCTAATGTCAGGACCCTGCCACGCAGAGCAGGGTGACTTACCCACACTATGAGAGAGCGCGGGGTCCAATACTGTAGTGATGGTTCAAGCAGTCAGGACCTGCGGCACTGAAAATAGTAAGGTGTCCCAGGACCTATGATCATGTGACTGCAGGGGGCGAGGCTTAGTGTCCTACTGCTGTAGACGATGTAATGTACCTACTGCAGAGGAGAGGAAAACGCAGGTCAGATAAGCGAGGGTTCGTACACGGAGAGGGCTGTGTAGTACCAGAGGGATGAGCAAAGAATAGTCAGGTCACAGGCAGAGGGTCATACACATAGAGGTAGCATAGTACAAGAGGGACAGGCAGAACTCGTAACAGGGACAGAACCGGATTAAAACCAAACAAGCAAGCAAGTTATCAGGCACAAGGCACACATGTGCAAAAACTATAAACTAACTCAGCCAAGGGCAGGAGTATAACTGACACCGGACCTAGGTCAAGTGAGCATTAAATAGCCGCTCTCTGCCAGAGAGAGGCAGAAACAATTAACCCCTGTCTGACCAGGACGGGCCAAAGACAAAACCCCATCCTGGATCATGACAAGGGGATTTCCAGACCTAGACAGGACAGAGGACAGGACAGAGCTCAGAGAGGGGGGTGGCCCCTGGAAGACAGCTGAAGGAAAGGAGAGCCTGGGGTACCGAACTGCTGGAGAGCTGGACACTGAAGGGAAGAAGGTGTGGCAGCGGGTGGACAGGCCGAGTAAGTGATCGCGGTGGCCTAAGGCAGGGGCAGTGAAACAGGCTGAAATGACGTCTCACCAGGAAGCAGAGGAGGGAAGGAGGAACCATGTTACAGGTACCCAGGCAGGTGTATGGAAGCTGTCCGAAAGGTTGCTGTGTTCTAAAAAAGAATAAACAAGTTGGTTTGAAGTACCCCTGGCTTCGGTTTCCAGTCTGTTGCACAATGGGAAGGGATCAGCGGACTGCATCTGGAGTGCGGAGTGTGCTGTAGGGACCACCCCCCTATCCAATCGGCGCACATTTCTACATGTGGCTTAGTTGGCAGAATCTCACTGCTCAACATAGGAGGTGAGACCGCGCTGGAAGACAAAGAGAAGACAAGTGCTGTGGGAAGGATTGGAAAGGACCCGAGTGTCACGTGCCCCGTCCTGAGTGACACGGCCAGCAGGCCGGTAACTGATACCACAGGACGCGGCACGTGTGATTGTCCTATGTGACGCTGCCCGCAGGCCTGTAACTAATGCAATAAGACAAAGGGAATAGGGAAAACCTGGGTAACAATAACAAGGGTGGACCTGCGATAGGGAATGGCGACGTGGAGACCTCCTGCGCTCCCTGAGTCAGTGTCTCTACACTCCTAACGTTCCCTAGGACGGTTCCGCACCGGGTGCCGATCAGGAACCTAAAAACCCTGACTCGCCCTGCACCTAAACCCTCCCTAGGGAATTGGTCGGTGCGGAAACTAATCCCACCACTGCACTAAACACACATAAGGAAAAGTGACAAAACAGGGGAACACCACTTAGCTTTGCTCTGTTGCTTACGCTTCCAGCAACAGAGCCCACCACCTGCGTGCATCTTTTCCTCCGACCGGATCCAACACCATAGTGCAGCCTTGGAGTAAACAGAGTCCACCACCTGCGTGCAGCTGTCCAGAAGCAGAGTCCCACCAATGAGTCCAGCTTTTCTGCCAAAAAGTCCAGCATGCTTGAGTCCAGCTCTCAGCAACAACGTCCAGCATTTTGAGTGCAGCTCTACACCATAGCTGCCACTCCACCAATCCATGCGGGCACTCCTTGCTGACACCATAACTGCAACTCCACCACGCCATGCCAGACCTCCTTGCTGACACCATAGCTGACACTCCAGGAATCTCACTGAGCTGCCCGTGAATCTCCTTTAGCTCCATCCTTCACCCAGGCTTGCTTGCAAATGAGGAACTTATCACCAACAGTGATTAACACACCTGATACTCTCTTATAGAGCTATCACACCTGTTACATAATTACGTGCACAAACTAAGGTAACCAAAGTGCAATGACCCTAATGGCCACCGGGGGGAAAACAACTGAAATCACCACAGTGCAATGACCCTAATGGCCACAGGGGGCAAAACCACCCTTGGCACACAGGCAAGGGAAAAAAAGGTTACTTTGTGCATTTACTCTGTCAGATCCAACCTGGATCATGACACCGAGCTGAGTGGGTTGAAGATTTTGCTGGTGTGATTTATGGACTGTAACTAAAACTCTCAGATTTGGCTGGAAAGAACCTGATAGTGACTTTGCAAAATAACAAAAATGGACTGCCCATGTCAGCAAGGGGCACTCCGGGGGCGTGACAGCGTCTGGATGGCGCCAAATGTAGACTGTCAATTTTGTCGGGTTCACCCCTGGGAGGAATGGTATATGCCAAGTGACAAGCGCCCGTTCCCAATGAACACTGGAAAATGGGTGGAGAGGCCGGCGAGAGCCCCACCCTGGAATAGGAGTGACACTACTGGAAAAGCTGGGTGCGGCTTCCTAACGCCAGTGAGACCCAGGACATCGGGCTCAAAGCATCGCTGCAGCTGCCGAGGGCTCGGATGACTGGAGTGGCGGTGGTGGCGTGAGGAAGAGGCCCGTCGAATTACCTGCTCCTGGGAATCGCTGCCGGAGAACCGGACACTTACCAGAGCTGAAGTACCACGGAGCAAGCCGGAGCCCCCAACAACCGGAGCTGGAGCCTGAAGAGAGGATGGAGGTGTGCTCGCCCGCAGCACAGGCCGAGCCGGAGCGGCGACTGGAGGAACTGCCGCTCACGCTCCCCACAAAACCATCGTGCTGTTCCTGCCGGACGGCAGGATGAAGAACCATGGCACACCCCAGACGGCGGGACCGGAAACAGCGATGGCACCGTGGAGCCCATCCAGCAGCTGGAGGCTGGTGACACCTCGGAGATCCCGGTCGCTCGGATGCACCAGTTCCTGCAGGAGCTGCCAAGTAGCTTGAAAGAAGCCGCAGCTTCGGGGAAGGTGAGCATTTTCCCGCCCCAGCCGGCGGCACCGCAGGCAGCCCCCGCGTCCCCGCCCTGTGTGAGCACTAGGCCCAAAGTCCGCGTTATTGACCCCCAGCCTCCCCGCCTAGCTTCCCCCCGTCCCACGTCCCCGGCATCGAGCGGGTCCGCGGCCTATGCGGGGCGGTCTGTCTAGATCTCCGACATCATTACCCAAAAGAAGACCAAGGAGCGGGAGATTTGGGCACTCCTTCATGAGAAGGGGGAAACCACCATGTCTGTTTCCCGGAGCCACGGACTGCTTGTCTATACCAACATTGAGCTGGGCTACGGGTTCATCAAAGACAGAGACTGGCCACTTTACCTCATCGTGGCCTTCATAAAACACGGGAAGGCCCTGCAGATGGGGGACTGGGTGTCCTTCTACAAGGAGTACTGTCCCCGCGGCTACTATGACGTGGCCGTCATCACCTACCCGGAGGAATGCAGACCTCTCAGGAGGGAGGCGGACTCTCGGGTATCGGGCACTGAGGACACCCGTGGCCCTGGGACTGCCGATCACCCCGGGGGCTACGCGGCGGAGTCCCCTTCAGCCTAAGGCAAAGGCCGGCAGGCAGGAGACAAGACGAAGCACCGCTGAATCATCAAACTGCGGGACTACTGTATAGTTATAGTGCTACTGTTTAATATGTGCCATGTATACTATACATGTATGCTGACTGTACAAAATGTGCCATGTATATATGTATGCTTTCTGTACAAAAGTTAGTAGGAAAGTTGCAGTTAGGGCTGTGGCCACTAGGGGAGACATAACACCAGGGAAGGTATGAGAACAGTCTGGAAGGTGGGTGGAGCAAGAAGGGGGATTTCCAGACTCAGGAGATAAAGGGACGGGATTTCCAGACCTAGACAGGACAGAGCTCAGAGAGGGTGGTGGCCCCTGGAAGACAGCTGAAGGAAAGGAGAGTCTGGCGTACCAAACTGCTGGAGAGCTGGACACTGAAGGGAAGTAGGTGTGGCAGCGAGTGGACGGGCCGAGTAAGTGAACGCTGTGGCCGGTGGCCTAAGGCAGGCGCAATGAAACAGGCTGAAACGACGTCACATCGGGAAAGCAGAAGAGGGAAGGAGGAAACGTGTTACAGGTACCCAGGTAGGTGTATGGAAGGTGTCCGAAAGGTTGCTGTGTTCTGAAGAAGAATAAACGAGTTGGTTTGAAGTACTCCTGGCTTTTGGTTTCCAGGCTGTTGCACAATGGGAAGGGAGCGGGGGACTGCATCGGGAGTGCGGAGTGTGCTGTAGGGACCACCCCCCCAATTGGCGCACGTTTCTACACATATATAATACAGCATTTTAGCCTCCGGAAGAAGGATATACTCCGAAACATGTCGGATCTCAGGTTCACTGCACGTCCAATTTACTTCGTTTTTTAGGTTTGGAGTGTGGGTAGAGATATTCATTTGATTAATTCCACATAACCATCCATTTTCTATGACACCATTTTCTGTTAGTGTTATTGGGCTTGTTATGTACTATATCAGCATCACGTAACAGTACTTCATTTCCGGTGTATGTTTTATGGATTTTTGATAAATGTATTTTGCTGATTACATACATTCTATTATCTGTAATTACGGCTTATGTGACTGTGGTGCCACCCTGTGGTTTCCCACTTTTTAATTCATGTCCTTTTTAACATTTTTTGTATTGTTAAGATTAATAAAATTTTTACATTTTTTGTATACTTTGCTTCTTGTGTACAGTTCTTTATATGTTCTATCATTTTAGAATGATGTATATGAGGGCTTATAGATCCTTGCTGTACTTTATGTGGGAAGAACCTATTGACATGTTTTAAACATTTTTCACCACACTGTGTTCTTCCCCATGTTCATTTGTGACGTCGGGCTTACATCTGAACCTACCGCAAAATGTGATTCAAGCGTACTCGCCGCTGGGGCCATTGACTCACTGTGTACTCTCTCGTGCAAACTTTTTGGGCGTATGTGCCTGCTGGAGGCAGATGCCCTGTCGCAGTGTGCTACATGTGGCTAACAGCTTGCTCTAGGCGTATACACAGGAAAATGATGCACATCAGAGCACATGGTGACTAACTCTGCACCATTATGGTCAACGGCCCCCATCGGCGCATGAATCCCGTTGTGCAGGGGTTTCGGATGTAAGCCCTGATGGGACCTCTGAATGTGGGGAAAAGCGCAGTTTGAAAGGGCACTCATTTTGCAGGCGGAAATATGGAGGTTGTAAAGGGCAAGCATGCATGGCTGAGATTATGCAGCCAGTGAGAACTCGTTGATCAGGCAGCATATATCAGCTCTTGGGTTCCATTTAAAAATGATTATCATTTTATAGAAATAAAACATACTTATTGTGTAATAAAGGTATTGGGAAGCAAGGAACAATCTCCTGGTGCAGAAAAGCTCAGGGCTGTCATCGATTTTGAAATTTAGTTGCCTTACTATATATGTCAATTGTATATAATGGCACGCAGGTCTGTGAAATGTAAATCCTTCAACACATATCTTCTATCTGTTTCTGCATATCCGAGCAGTTTGCATTTTAATATATGCAACTGATGCATTAAGTGCTCTGTGTGTGACAAAGCACTAAGAGGTGAGTACCTTCAGAGATTGTTTCCCTGCCCAACACCAGCCGCTTTAGCTTGATTGAAAGCTCACTGTCTGTGTGACTTCAGGAGCCAGGCAAATATGTCAGTCAGCTAACAATCAAGCTATCGAGGCTGGTGCTGGAGACAGCGGCTCCTTAAGTGCTCTGACACACGTAGAGCACCTAATTTCTCATTTGCATAAAGTTTAGAATACTATTTACTTGGGAATGCAGCAACAGATAGAAGTTAAAAAGCGGTCATTGTATTTACATTTCAAAGACCTGCATGCGCATATGTGTGGTTTAGTGGGAAGGGGATGATCTTATTGACAGGTTCACTTTGAACATTAATATACATTATATCTGTCAGGAACACCACACTACACTTGCTCACTGAAACAGTGCACGTGTCCTGAGTAAGACAAACTGTGCTCTAGGATACCTGTGGAGCAGGCAGCAGCAGAGAAGATACGTGCTCCAGACTAAAAGAACCTAAAGCACGTGACTGCTATGGGCGTTGGCTAAACTCCAGAGAGCTAGGAGCTGCAGGAAAACTCCTAGAATGGTAACTATGGGACAAAGTTACCAAGGGGCATAGACAGAGATGTAAACAGATTAAGCAGAACAGGCCGGGGTCAAAGCACGAGATAGCACAATAATACCAAAGGGCTAGACAGAACGGATAGTCAGGACGTAGCCAAGAAGTCAGAAACCAGAGAAACAGATATACAGTACAGAATCAACAGGCAAACTCACAACGGGGGACAGAACCGGGTCAGAACCATATAAGCCAGCTAGAAGACAATCAACAGGCACACAGGGGTCACCACACTCGGCCAAAGGCAAAAGTATAACTGATGGGGATTGGCGTTTCCCACGGCTATAAGAAGCTCTCCCTGAACCAAAGAGAGGCCACAATAATTAGCCCCAGGCGTGCAGGTCAAAAGTCTGCACTAGGCTCAAGATATTAACCCCTGACATGCAAGTCAAAACCTGCACTGGGATCATGACAATATTCATGCTTTTCCTTACCTAGTACTTTAAAATGTTATTATTTAGCTGACTGTTGCCGCCACATGGTAAAAGCTGATTACGTGTTATGTAATCTCATCCCGAATGCTGAGTAATACTGAACACCAAAAGCGAATGGTGAAAGACATCACTGAGTGCTTCTGCAAGCTCTGTCAGATAGTCATCTTAAGGAAAAAAAGGCTAGATGACCGCTTATATGCCTTACTTAGCATGAGACTAAGTGGTCTTTGGTTTCAGCATTGTCTTCCCTCAGATGTTAAGGACTGAACTGATTTGGAATACTGATATTGCAACAATTAGGGGCAACATCGGCTGGTAGCATCCTCAGGACATAGCCAGAGGTCGGTACACGGAGCAGCAGTGTAGTTGGAATGATAAGCAGGAATCATAGTCAGGGTATAGCCAGAAGGTCGATACACAGAGCAGCAGTAGGATGTTGAGGATAAGTGGGAATCAGAGTCAGAATATAGCCAGATGTCAGTACATGGAGCATCAGTATAGTTAGGAGGATATAACAGGTAACATAGTCCGGGTATAGCCAGAGGTCGGTACACGGAGCAACAGTAGGATCTTGAGGATAAGCAGCAGGATGGAAGAAGCTAGACTAAAGGCTGAAAGCTCAATAATCTCACAATGAAGGAAGTGCAGTGCAAGGTTTAAGTAAGGTGTTCAGTCAGGAGATCAAAAAAGCCAAGAAGCCAGAGCTGCCTATGGTCAGCATGCAATACATAAAGTGCACATGCACATATTAGTTTCTAACTGTACTTTAAAATGAGACATTTAGCAAACAATTGATCAGTTCTTTGAGCCACCCCACCACGCCAAGGCATTCTCATACGGGGCAGTACTACTATACGTTTTTTATATTCGTTGTGCCATTACGGCCTCCTAAATGTATTAAAAGCAAGACTGTATAAAATGCAAACGTACCTGAAGCATTTCTGAATTACTCCCGTGGTGCCAGAAGGGCAAGCGCAGGTAAAGGCCGACCAGGTCCTGACATGGACATTTCAGATCTGACCTCCACACTGCCAAACCAGCAACCATAGATGAAGGGTGAAACAGGCCCAGACAGGTGCATAATCAAATAGAGCCTGGGGGAGGGTAGGGCTGCTGTATGTGTGTACAGCAGCCTAGATCATTCACAATAAAGACAGATAGAATGGAGTGCATATCCAAGCGTGCACGGCAAAAAGTGGGGGTTCTTGGCTTTTTTGTCAATCAGGAGATCACAAGGTTGGAGACATCAGGGACAACACAGGTACTAGTATATGAAGAAACTGTCCAGTGAGCTGAATAGCTCAGAGGGAAGAGCTAAGAGCTGCTGCCTGGTGCACAAGAGCTGCTCGGTTCGAATCCTGACTTTAGGTTCCTTCCCCTGTAATCCTGTGAACAACTCCACTATTGTTGATTGAATTGACAGAAAATTACTAAAGAATTACTGTCTACTGTACATAGTTGCCACAGGCTGGCAGGTCCAATTTGACACATGCCCCCTTGGCTGGTTATTAAGAGATCCAATAGGATGGTGTGTTGATTTAGGGCTTTAACACTTAACTATTCAGAATAGTAATATCATCAAAAGCTTCATCAGTTACATTATCAATGAGTTTAGTCAGCCGTTCTATGTTGTGTGAGTTGTATATGTTTAAGCTGGTGATAGTGAGACTAAGAACAAACTTAGTAAACCTGAAGTATGTATCAGAGGTTTACTCTTAATAATAAATTTCTTCATCAAATGTATTGGTATCTGTTCAAAGTGTATGCTATCATAAGATATGGCCCATGTAGCCATGGTCAGTATAGCCAGTATATATGGCAACCCTATCACGAGGTAGAAGTTTATAGTCCTATGAGCCACATACATGTCTTCTGGAAGTTATAGTGGTTTGCAAAAGTATCCCCCCCCCCCGAATCCCCCAACACCTTATTTCATTACAACTTGTGTTTAAATATTTTTGTAATCTGGTTTTTGTGTGATGCATCAGCACTAAATAGTCTAAGTTGGTGAAATTAAGTGAGAAAAATATAGGCATAAATTAAATTTATGGGATCAAATAACTAAAAATTGGTATGTGCATATGTATTCACCCCTTCAGCTATAAGACCCTAAAAATTTCTGGGGCAAGCAGTTACTTTCATAAGTCACGTGCTTAGTGAAACAAAGTCCACCTGTGTGCAATCTAAGTATCACATGGTCTGTCAGTATATACACACGTTGTCATAACACAGCTATTTGGTGACCCCGAACCAGGGACTCCTTCCCTGTCCTTAATGCTAGGTGGTGACCTAGCTCGTCCTACTCCCCGGGATACTTCAGATGGCGAAGATGCCGGGGCCTCCGTCCTTGCCTTACCTCATGAGTTAGCCCTCTGTCTGTTCTCTTCCGACACCCAGGGAAGAGGGGGCACTACTGTGCACTGTATTACACCAACCCAATAAACAAGGCAACACAAATAAGGGTAAACAGAAAACTCCAGGCAAACAAAATTTTCACTCACACGTAACAAAGGAATGCATCGGGGTGTGAAGGTAGGGGAATAAACCAAAACGAAGAAGGATAAGCAATTACCACGTATACAAACCAAACAACAGTCACTAATAACTCCTCAAACTCTCCTCATAAGAACTCCTCTCCCTATGTTGGCCATGCAGCAAATGCTCTGACAAGGATTTGTAACAGAGCCCAGATTATAAAGGGGAAAGGAGTGGCTAACCGAGCTCAGCTGTGAGCACAGGGATTTCCAACATGGCTGATTAACCCCTGTTCTGCCAGAAGAAATAAACATTTAAACTGAAGGAGAAGTGCTTCTACTCAGCTCCTGCGTAGGAGCAATCAGGCGCCGTTGTCTTCTGGCTCCACACTGTAACACCATTAACTCCTTCATGACCCAGCCTATTTTGACCTTAATATGAACCTAGCACTCAACTTAAAGGTATTTGTAAGGCGGTTTATTGTAGTACACGAAAAAAGACGTTTCGGTCAATGTGACCTTCTTCAGTTACGTGTGGTATATAGATTGTGTAGAGCTTATAGGCATCTATCAGAAAGGACGATGATGCTTTAGGCATTGAGGAGAATGATCTCTCTAAGGTAATGAGCTTGTCAGTATATAGGTGTCCACCGCATCTGGAGGCACGTTTGCCCCTCTCCTATATACTGACAAGCTCGTTACCTTAGAGAGATCATTCTCCTCAATGCCTAAAGCATCATCGTCCTTTCTGATAGATGCCTATAAGCTCTACACAATCTATATACCACACGTAACTGAAGAAGGTCACATTGACCGAAACGTCTTTTTTCGTGTACTACAATAAACCGCCTTACAAATACCTTTAAGTTGAGTGCTAGGTTCATATTTGTTGCTTTAACGGTTTGGGAACCTAACCTTAGCACCATCTTGAGTTGTGCTCACGGTGTTCTTTCTATATTTTGACCTTAATGACCTGGCCATTTTTTGCAATTCTGACCAGTGTCCCTTTATGAGGTAATAACTCAGGAATGCTCCAACGCATCCTAGCCATTCTGAGAATGTTTTTTCGTGACATATTGGGCTTCATGTTAGTGGTAAATTTAGGTCGATAATTTTTGCGTTAGGACATTATAAGGGTTAAAAGTTGACCAGCAATTTCTCATTTTTACAACAAAATTTACAAAACCATTTTTTTTAGGGTCCACCTCACATTTTAAGTCACTTTGAGGGGTCTATATGGCAGAAAATACCCAATAGTGACACTATTCTAAAACCTGCACCCCTCAAACTACTCAAAACTACATTCAAGAAGATTATTAACCCTTCAGGTGCTTCACAGGAACTAAAGCAATGTGGAAGGAAAAAATGGACATTTTAATTTTTCCAACAAAAATTTTCTTTTAGCATCAATTTTTTCATTTTCACATGGGTAACAGGATAAAATGGATCCTACCATTTGTTAAGCAATTTCTCCTGAGTACACCAATACCTCATATGTGGTCATAAACCACTGTTTGGGCGCACGGCAGGGCTCAGAAGGGAAGGAGCGCCATTTGACTTTTTGAATGGAAAATATGCTGGAATATTTAGCGGTTGCCATGTCGCGTTTGGAGAATCCCTGTGCACCTAAACATTGGAGCTCCCCCACAAATGACCCCATTTTGGAAACTAGACCCTCCAAGGAACTTATCTAGATGCATAGTGAGCACTTTGAATCCCCAGGTGCTTCACAAATTGATCCGTAAAAAAAAAGGACTTTTTTTTCACCAAAAATTTCTTTTACCTCAGTTTTTTCATTTTGACATGGGCAACAGGATAAAATGGATCGTAAAATGTGTTGGGCAATTTCTCCTGAGTACACCGATACCTCATATGTGGTCATAAACCACTGTTTGGGCGCATGGCAGGGCCCGGAAGGGAAGGAGCACCATTTGACTTTTTGAATGGAAAATTAGCTCCATTCGTTAGCGGACACCATGTTGCGTTTGGAGAGCCCCTGTGTACCTAAACATTGGAGCTCCCCCACAAGTGACACCATTTTGCAAACTAGACCTCCCAAGGAACTTATCTAGACGTGTGGTGAGCACTTTGAACCCCCAAGTGCTTCACAGAAGTTTATAACACAGAGCAGTGAAAATAAAAAATATTTTTTTTACCTCAAAAATGATTTTTTAGCCCGCTATTTCTTATTTTCACAAGGCTAACAGGAGAAATTGGACCACAAAAGTTGTTGTGCAATTTGTCCTGAGTATACCGATACCCCATATGTGGGGGGGAACCACTGTTTGGGCGCATGGGAGGGCTCAGAAGGGAGGAGCGCCATTTTTGAATGCAGACTTTGATGGAATGTTCTGTGGGCGTCATGTTGCATTTGCAGAGTCCCTGATGTGCAAAAACAGTAGAAAGCCCCCACAAGTGACCCCATTTTGGAAACTAGACCCCCCAAGGAGATTATGTAGATGTGCAGTGAGCAATTTGAACCCCCAAGTGCTTCACAGAAGTTTATAAACGCAGAGCTGTGAAAATAAAAAATCAAAAATGATTTTTTAGCCCGCTATTTTTTATTTTCCCAAGGGTAACAGGATAAAGTTGTGGTCCAGTTTGTCCTGAGTATGCTGGTACCACATATGTGGGGGGAAACCACTGTTTAGGCGCACAGCAGGGCTCAGAAGGGAAGGAGCACCATTTGACTTTTTGAATGGAAAATTAGCTCCAATCATTAGCGGACACGATGTCGTGTTTGGAGAGCCCCTGTGTGCCTAAACTTTGGAGCTCCCCCACAGATGACCCTATTTTGGAAACTAGACCCCCTAAGGAACTTATCTAGATGCATATTGAGCACTTTGAACCCCCAGGTGCTTCACAGAAGTGTATAACGCAGAGCCGTGAAAATAAAAATTTTTTCCTCAAAAAAATTATTTTTTAGCCCGCAATTTTTTATTTTCACAAGGGTAACAGGAGAAATTTCACCCCAAAAGTTGTTGTCCAGTTTGTCCTGAGTACACTGGTACCCCATATGTGGGGGGAACCACTGTTCGGGCACACGTCAGGGCTTGGAATGGAAGTAGTGACGTTTTGAAATGTCGACTTTGATGGAATGGTGTGTGGGCGTCATGTACGTTTGCAGAGCCCCTGATGTGCCTAAATAGTAGAAACTCCCCACAATTGACCCCATTTTGGAAACTAGACCCCCCCAAGGAACTTATCTACATGTGTGGTGAGCAGTTTGAACCCCCACGTGCTTCACAGAAGTTTATAACGCAGAGCTGTGAAAATAAAAAATATTTATTTTTCTCAAAAAATGATTTTTAGCCCACAATTTTTTGTTTAAACAAGAGTAAGAGGATAAATTGGACCCCAAAAGTTGTTTTCCAGTTTGTCCTGAGTACGCTGGTACCCCATCTGTGGGGGGGAACCACTGTTTGGGCACACGTCGGGACTCGGAAAGGAAGTAGTGACGGTTTGAAATACCGACTTGATGGAATGGTCTGCTGGCGTCATGTTACGTTTGCAGAGCCCCTGATGTGCCTAAACAGTAGAAACCCCCCCACAAGTGACCCCATTTTGGAAACTAGACCACCCAAGGAACTTATTTAGATGTGTGGTGAGCACTTTGAGCCCTCAAGTGTTTCACAGAAGTTTATAACGCAGAGCCGTGAAAATAAAAAATCATTTTTTTCCCACAAAAATATTTTTTTTAGCTCCCAATTTTTTATTTTCCCAAGGGTAACAGGAGAAATTAGACCCCTAAAGTTGTTGTGCAATTTTTCCTGAGTACGTTGATACCCCATATGTGGGGGGGAACCACTGTTCGGGCACACGTCGGGGCTTGGAATGGAAGTAGTGACGTTTTGAAAATGGAGGGAGCACTGTTTGACTTTTTGAACGCAACATTAGCTGGAATAAATGGTGGTTCCATGTCGCGTTTGGAGACCCCGTGATGTGCCTAAACAGTGGAAACCCCTCAATTCTAACTCCAACCCTAATCCCAACACACCCCTAACCCTAATCCCAACCCTAGTCATAACCCTAACCACACCCCTAACCCTAATCCCAACCCTAACCCCAACACATCCCTAACCATAATCTCAACTCTAACCCTAACCACAAGCCTAAACCTAATCCCAACCCACCCCTAACCTAATCTTAACCCTAATTCCAACCCAAACCCTAATTTCACCCCTAACCCTAATTCCAACCCTAATTCTAACCGTAACCCTAATTCCAACCCTAACTATATTTCTAACCCTAACCCTAATTCCAACCCTAACCCTATTTCTAACCCTAACCCTAATGGAAAAATAAAACTATTTTCTTTATTTTATTATTTGATCCTACCTATGGGGGTGATAAAGGGGGGTTGTATTTACTTTTTTTATTTTGGTCACAGTGATCAAAATGAAAAAAAATGAATCTGCAGACGGTAGGTCCCGGCGGGCGCACTGCGCATGCGCCCACCATTTTCCAAGATGGCGGCGCCCATGATCCAGGACGGCGGGACACCGGGACGGCCAGAGGGACGTCTGAGGCACCGTGGATGGTAAGAGGGGGGATCGGAAGGTGGGGGGAGCGGAGGGAAAGGGAGGGGGAGCTGATGGTAATGGAAGCGGTACATAGCCGCTGTCCGTCGGTGGCGGGGGCCGATCGCCCCCACCAGTCGGTGTGGGGGGGTCGGGTCTCGGTCTCCAGCCATGCCCGATGCTATTGCAGCATCGGCCATGGCTGGATTGTAATATTTCACCAATTTTCATTGGTGAAATATTACAAATCGCTCTGATTGGCAGTTTCACTTTAACAGCCAATCAGAGCGATCGTTGGCACGTGGGGGCTAAGCCACACCACCAGGGGTTAACATCAAATGGTCATCTGTGTTCGGGTCGGGTGACCTTTCAGTGACCCCAGTCACCCAACCCGCAGGGGGGCAATGAATTCATGACGCTGCATAGGCATCATGGGTCGGATTGGCACCGACTTTCATGACGCCTATGTGGCGTCAAAGGTCAGGAAGGGGTTAAGCAAGAATCACCACTATCCAAACAACACCATAAAGACCAACGAGATCTCGAAACAAGTCAAGGACAAAGTTGTTTATATATAAAAAAAAAAAAATCCCAATCTCTGTTGATCCCCAGGAGTACCATCAAATCCATTATCATCAAATGGAAAGAACACAGTACCACAACAAGCATGCCAAGAGAGAGCCTCCCACCAAAATTCTCAGCCGAGGCAAGGAGGGCATTACTCAGAGAGGCAGCACATAGACAAAAGGTAACCCTGAATGACCTGCAGAGTTCCCAAGCAGAGACTGGAGTATCTCTCCATATGAACACAATAAGTTGTACACTACATAAAGATGGCTTTTATGGAAGAGTGGGCAGAAAAAAGCCTTTACTTACACACAAAAATTGTAAGGCTCATTTTGAGTTTGCCAAAAGACATGTTGGATACTCCCCAAGTGTATGGAGATCAGGTGAGAAAAAACTGAACTTTTTGGCAACCAAGGTAAATGCTTTGTCTAGTGCCAAACCAACACAGCTCATCACCCCAAGAACACCATCCCCACAGTGAAACATTGTTGTGGCAGCATCATGCTGTGGGGATGTTTTTCAGCAGCAGGGACAATGGTCCGCGTCGAGGGAAAGATGGATGGTGTTAAATACAGGGATTTTCTTGAGCAAAACCTGTTTCAGTCAGTCACTGATTTGAGACTAGGACAGAGGTTCACCTTCCAACAAGACAATAACCCAAAGCATACTGCTAAAGCAACACTCCAGTGGTTGAAGAAGAAACGTGTAAATGTTTTGGAGTGGCCTAGTCAATCCCAGACCTTTATCCCATTGAGAATCTGTGGTCAATCTTTTGAAGATTGCTGTTCACCAGAGGAAATTATCAACTTGAAGGAGCTGGAGCAGGTTTGACTTGAGGAATGGACAAAAATTCCAGTGGCAAGATGTGGAAAGCTCATACAGACTTATCCAAAGTGACTTGCAGCTGTAGTAGCCAGAAAAGGAGGCTTTACAAAGTACTTACTATAGGGAGGGGTAAATAGTTGTGCACACTGAAGTTTTCAGGTATTTTGTCCTGTTTTTTGCTTCACAATAAAAAGAAAACCAAATGTTCACAGTTATAGGCATGTACTTTACATGAACTGATGAAAACCCTCAAAAAAACTTAAATTCCAGGTTGTAAGGTAGCAAATCACGAAAATGTAAAAAAAAAATCAGAAGTAAACCATATCAATGGTTGCAATCTCGGGGATGACACTGTGGAGTAATCATAATATGCATGAGGGTTAAGTGTGGGTTGAATTCACTGTGAGGTTATTATGTAGTGTGGCATAATTGCTGTGTACCGCCTGTAATATTTGTACCTCCCCCTGATTTTAAAAGTTGGGAGCTATGACTCTGCCTAATCCTCCAACTTTTTTTTTTGGGGGGGAGAGGGTGTGAGGGTATGTAAAGGGGGGCCCAACTATGAATTTTGCTATGGGGCCCTGGGATTTTTATGTATGCCATTAACCTTAAGAATTATGTTTTAAGTGTAAATAAATAGCAAATCCATCAAGTGTTCATACATATTTATTCTGGTATTAATTGGCTCTCTGAATTGAGATCAGAAATGTTTCCTTGAATCATAGCGTATTTTGGTTTAAAAATTCAAAGCTTTTTTAATAGCATGGAAATATACTGCCTAGGGAGAAACTACAGTGTAAGGCATAGCTTGAAACTCATTTTACACGACTAGCATTCACAGTAATACTGTGAGCAAAACTTGCATAAAATACTACAATTAGTTCATCCACTGGTTCATTTCAGATTACACTATGTTAATTAATAAGCAACATAAACTGTAAACCATAACATCTATTAAGTTGCTTTAACTTTGGTTCAGTAATTAATGGATTTATTCTTTTACTTGTCAAATTGAAAAACTGGAAATTCTGAAATGTTGATGCTCTTATTCAAATTGTAGAGATGTTTTATTTGAAGACACAGATCGGGGTAAATGAAGGCACCACAGTCCCGAAAGGCCAGTTTTACATATAGCATTGTACATCTTTTTTATTAAACTATGTGGCCAAATAGATAGTGGATATAAAAAGGTATATACACCATTAATAAAATTATAGTTTTTTTGCCATGTAAAAAAATTATACCAAGAAGAATTAGATCAGAACTTTTTTTAACCTTAAGGCTATGTGCACACGCTGCGGATTCACACGCGGATTTGTATCTGCGGATCCGCAGCGTGTGCACATAGCCTAAAATCTTTTTGAGTGGTAAAACAAAAATAACTAAAATGATGTGGTGCATAAATATGCACAACCTTCAACTAATGCTTTGTTGGAGTTTGAATTTATGACAGCATTCGATTTTTTTTGTTAAGAGTCTTATCAGCAAAGCACATCTAGAATTGGCAATGTTTGCCCACTCTTCCTTGCAGTCGTGCTCCTTGCGAGGACATTTCCTGTGTACAGCGCCCTCTCCAGTTAAACCCATACATTTTCAATTGGATTCAGGTTTCTGGCTGAACCATTACAAAACTTTGTTCTTCCTCTGGTGGAGCCATTCTTGTGTTGACTTAAAGGTATGCCTAGGATTGTTGTTGTGCTGAAAGGTGAAATTTCTCTTTATCTTCAACTTTTTCGCAGAGGTTTTGATGCAAAATTGTCTGATATTTTGAACAGTTCACAATTTTCTTCACCGTTACTAAAGCCCCAGTTCCCAGCTGATGAAAAACAGCCCAAAAGCATAATGCTGCCTCAGTATTGGTTTCATCAAACCATAACACTTTTTCACAAATGCTTTTGGAAGACTTGATGTACATTCAGCATTGTTGCACGGGTGCCGGCTGAACTGGAGCATCCAAAGAGTCAGTATAGATGATCAGCCACCCGCACAAATTTGTTTCAAATTATGCTTATTTTTATTAAAAAATTAGTTCACGGTGGTGACAAATAGCGATAGGTATAGTAGTAGGCTACATTTCGACCCAGCCTGGGTCCTTTTTAAATATCGCTATGTCCATAGAGCCAAGAAGATGTGGTGTATCGCACTCTTAGAGCTGTCAATAGTCATGTGGCATCTGTAGGGGCATGCTAAATGGCGCCAGAAGGAAGCTGTATATGTGCGCAGCCAGTGCTATTAGGAGTGGTGTAGGCCTTCTGGCAGCCTCCCAGTCCAATTTACTGTTTGTCTTTTCATCAATTTTTGAGGTACGTCCAATTCTAGGTAATCTATGGGGGTAGGCATTTGATGATGACTGCGGTGCTGTAGAAGATGAGTAGTTCCACACTCTGGTGTACGTTCAAGTGACTTTAATTACACATTTCTTGTTTGAGCAAACCCTTTTTCAAAATAATCCACTATAATCCACAGATAGGCATGTATGTACTAACAGATAGGCATCAAACTAATTATCTTCTACAACAGCACGGTTATCGTCAAACACTTACCTTCCATTTCTTACCAATTTGTACGCAGAGAAAGAAGGTCCTCTACATGTCGGTGGGACTGCAGAGGCTGCCTTTATTACAGGCTTATATTGGAGTTATGATAGTTGTGATAGGCACAACTACACCAGGTGAGCAATATCTCGCCCCTCACCCAAGCTTTAATTCACTGTGTCAGCCTATGTGTGCAGGTCTCTTTTCACTTTTTTCAGTTCTAGGTAATATCACTGTTGTGTAATGCTTCATAGGTATTTTTGTAGCTTTCTCCTGACTGGTAACTTTCAAAAAGAAGATCCCTTTTCTGTGTTGTAAGCTGTTTACAGACCATGATTTGCTGTATAATGTATTAAAAAAAATCTCAGGAGAATCTTATTAGAACAGTTAAACTTTATATGGAGTTAATCAGAATCACTGTAAATGATGGCAGCTGTGTACTGACTAAAACTTACATTGAGTTTAAATGTGATTGGCTAATTCTGAACACAACATTCTTAATTATAAGACTGTATTCTTACTTTAGTTTTGTTGTTTTTGTTTTTTTGCGCTGAAAAGATTTCAGTTTTTTTCTTAATGGATTTGTACAGTTTATGGGTGGCATTAAGGGTGGAAAAGGTTTTGAAATCACAACTCTTGGTGTAATATTCTTGCATGAGAAAAGCCTGACTTGATAACAAGGCTGTGTAGACATTTTATCCATTCTAATTGATTGAAATGCAAGGGTTTGGTAACTTTTCTTTTTTATTATTTTTTTATTTAAATGGAAGAGGAAATGAGTAGACCAATGAAAGACACTGACTGGTAGGGAATATCTGTGTGTATTTTCAAAGTTTTTTTTTTATATATAAAAATGAGTGGAGAACCAGATTAAGATTTTTTTTTTTTTTTGGGGGGGGGGCATTCAATAGAAATGCAGGCATAGTTAATGGTATAGTTAGTTTACTCAAAATGAGCAGAGGAAAAATCTTGTCAATCTTATTTTTCTGTAACATTTTCTTGTGTTTTTGCTTTTTTAGAAAAAGGCTTGGAAAGACCACAAAAGAGAATGTTTGTGCCTGAAAAATATTTTCCCAAATGTTCCAACTGACTCTGTCAGACTTGTCGCTAGAATTATCTTCAAACTGGTGAGTTTTGTTAGAATTTAAATGAAAGTATTTTAAGATTTCATCTGTCTCTGGTGTAAACCGGTAACAGCCAACAAGGAAAACTTTTAAATCTACAGAATATTCTCTCACCTTGCATCTGCACTTCTGAGGAGCCTTTTTACTCTTTTTAAAGATTACAGCATACGGCTAAACCCTTCATCCACTCCCAGTAAAAAGACTGTATGGGTGCTTAAGTCTATATTTATTGAGATGATGTGAACAACAATGGTAGATGATAACGGATAATATAGTGGAGGAGATTGGTGAACACAATTGTGGATGAGATCGGAGATTGATGAACACAATAGTTGATGAGATTGGGTAAACGCTATAAAGAAACAGACAGTGCAGTATGTCAGTACTGGCAGATAACAGCACAGCAATAATAAATGGTGCTATTATAACACTAAAGCAAAGATACAGAGTGCTGTCATATCAGTCTCAGGCATTATTACAGAGGCTGAGTAATACAACACACAATGCAATGAAATGAAAGGAGATATCTAATAAACTTAGGCTGCGAGCATTGCACTACCATGAACAGAAATGCATATAATTACATGCAGAGCAAGGGCATTACAACGAGCTAGAAATACATTGCACATATCATGGGGGCTGCATTATGGCTAGCCAACATACTGTAGATACAAAGCGCAACACATAACTGCATTAAACCCTCACCGGAATCCGCTTGATAGAAGCAGTGATTTTGCAGAGAGCAGGACACATGTGAGTCGCTCAGAGATCCGGGAGAAAATGGCTACAAGCTTGAAGCCCGGGAAACCTAAAGGGGCGATTCTAAACAGAACAACTGTTAAAAGGAAAGGATTCTAAATCCAAGAACAGGAAAAAAGAAGGGCAACTATGACATCTAATGGCCATAGCTGGAACAGCACTTAAGAAATTTCTTGCTGCACATGAATGGGCAGAATAACCCCTATAAATTTTGTTTTTTGTTTCTCTTTCATTCCTTCTAAATTTTACTTCATTACACATTACATTTCACTTCATTACCTGTGGATCTACCAAACTTGACAGCTCCCTGTGCTTTATTATCTAACCTCACAGTCAGAGCTGGTATCTCCCGGCCTCAGTGTCCAGCACCGCCCACTGCCCACCCACGGCACACTCATTGACAATATCTGCCCCTGCACTGACTTCTGTCATCACTCCAGTATTGGAAATACTAAGAGACCAGTGTCCTGTGTCCTCTCATCTGTGGAAAGCAGCACAATCGCTACACTCCACACCACATCCTCAGTGGTGATAGAGTGCCACATGTCTGCACATTACCCCTGGCATAGGAATACTATGAAGTGAAAAGTCTATAGTCATGTCTGTTTAAAAGTGTATATGTGTGTGTGTGTATCTACATATATACCTCATAATACATTTCAGTTGCTGCAGAACCTCATAATTCACGCCTCAGCTGCTGCAGAACCTCATAATACACACCTCAGCTGCAGCAGAAATTCATAATTCACTCCTCAACTGCTGCAGAAATTCATGGTTCACACCTTAACTACTGCAGAAATTCATAATTCACACATCAACTGCTGCAGAAATTCTTAGTTCACACCTCAACTGCAGCAGAACAATATTACAATATTTGTTATTACAATAAACCTCATTTGAATCCAGAAATATAACTGAGTCCATCAGTTATTAGATATATGAAACTGAAATAGCTGTTGCAAAAACCAAAATTGTTATAAAGAAAAAAGTTTAACATTAATAGGGGTGCCCAAACTTTAACGTATGACTGTAGATAATGGATATCTGGCAGATAAACAACTTCACAACCACATAAACATTGCACCCTTTAGAGTCTGGCATGTGGAGCTTATTGTTCAGCTTTCTATAAACCAAATAAATTTGTAGTAAAACTGACATGGGGTCCCTCCTATTTTTGATATCCAGCCAAGGTAAAGCAGACAGCTGGGGGTTGATATTATCAGGCTTGGAAGGTCCCTGGTTATTGGGCCCTTCCCAACCTTAAAATACCAGACCACAGCAGCCCCAGAAATAACGCATTAGAAGCACTGGTTCTGGCACTTAGTCTTTGCTCTTCTCGATTGCCCTGGTGCGGTGGCAATCGGGTAATGGTATATAGGGTTGATATTACCTGTGATTTGTCAGCTGGCATATTAATGGAAAGGTGTCTATCAGATACCCCCATTACTAGCCCAGTAATACAAAGGAAAAACACAAACAAAAATACTTAATTGAAGTAAACACTCCCCGACACTACCTTGTTCATCACTTTCTTTGAAAAAAGGAAAAATTCCTCGCAGGTCCGACGTAGTCCACATAAATCTGTCATAGTTCAGCAAATCTGACAAGCAAAGTCTATGGAGCCTCATTCTGACACTCCATAGACTTTGACTACAGCCACTTCCGAGTCACACTATGCGTAACTCTGCAATTCTAAACTAGTTAGATGGATGAGGGAGAGAGGAATGGATGATGGAGGGATGATTGAGGAAGGGATGAATGAGGGCTGGAGGCATGGATGAGGAATGAATGAGGGAGGGATGGATGAGATGGAGAGGGATGGATGAGGGAGGGATAGATGAGGGAGGGAGGGATGGATGGGTGAGGGACAGGTATGGACTGTAGCTGAAATTCAGCCCTGGCATTTGAAATCCCACAGGCCCATGCTGTCGCCATCCCCAAGTACCAGATGGGAATATATTACTAATATTACCCTGGATGGAGGAAAGCAAGACTTACTACAAGACCAATATTTCTAATGATACCCATGGCCTGCTAGGATAAGTGACGGAGTCAGCAACTTTGTGCTCTGTCACCACTCTTAATAGTATGGGTGTCTTGAGAACACAACAGAGAAGCATACAAGGCAGCCCATGACCAGACAGGCCCTTCTGGCATTTGCCAGTTCGTCCCTGGTGAGGGAGGGATGGATGAGAAAATGATGGATGAGGGAGGGAGTGATGGGGGAGGAATGGATGGATGAGGGATGGATGGGTGAAGAAGGGAGGAATGGATGAGAGAATGATGGATGGATGGATGGATGGATGAGGGATGAAAGGATGAGGGATGGATAGATGAGAAAGGGAGGGATGAGGGATGGATGGGTGAGGGAGGGTGTGATGGATGAGGGATGGATAAGGTAGGGACAGATGGATGAGGACAGATGGATGAGGGAGGGGTAGATGGATGACGGATGGGTGGATGAGTGGATGGATGGATGAATGAATGAGAGAGGGATGGATGAGGGAGGGATGGATGGATGAGGGATGGATGGATGAGGGAGGGGTGGATGAGTTGATGATAGATGAGGGAAAGATGGATAAGGTAGGGATGGATAAGGTAGGGATGTTGGATGAGGAAGTGATGGATGAGGGAGGGATGGATGCACATAGCTGAACCTTTTCCTTCCTGGTTAGTCCAATCAGCTGAGTCATTCCCCTTCTGCCTAGCACTGTGTGCTGCTCAGGAAGGCTGGAGCAGGAGGCAGGGGGAGGGTCTGGCAGATACTGGGAATGATATCTATTGTGACATTACCGACCAGTCTGTCAGACATAGTCAGCTCCTCCAGAATCAGGAGAGAGCTGCTTACACACAAATTATATAGAAAGCTCAGACAACCCTTTTAACCCCTTAACGACCTCCGATACGCCTTTTAACGGCGGCAATTAAGGGTACTTGTGCCTCAGTGCCAGTTTTTAATGGCGCTGAGAAATAAGTGAATAGTGCCCCCCAGGATTGGAATTTCTCTGGGGTTTTAACTACCGGGGGTAGTTGAGACACCAGGAAACATGAATCAGGTCGGTTTTTACCGAGTCCAGTGTTGCAGTCGCAGTTATTAACGGAATAATGGCGACCGCAAAAAAAAGTCCAATTTCCCATTTAATTTTTCTCTCCTCTGATGTGATTGCACAACAGAGGAGAGAGAAATGGGGTCATCCGAACCTCTGCGGTTCCTCTGGTGTCCCTGCATCCCCCTGTAAAGCCCCCTGGGCCGGTGATGTCTTTTTCCGGGAAAAAAATGGTTCATTTTGATCACCGTGATAGGCCCTATCACAGTGATCAAAATAAAAAAAATAGTAAATCAACCCACTCCTTTATCACCCCCTTAGTTAGATAAAAATAATAAAATAAAAAGAAATGTATTTATTTCCATTTTTCCATTAGGGTTAGAGTTGGGCTAATGTTAGAGTGGGGCTAATGTTACAGTTGGGCTAACGTTAGAGTTGGGCTAAAGTCAGGGTTGGGCTAAAGTTAGTGTTAGGGTTGGGCTAAAGTTAGGGTTGGGCTAGGGTTAAGTTTGGGGCTAAAGATATTGTTGGTCTAAAGTTAGGGTTGGGGCTAGGGTTAGGGTTGGGCTAAAGTTAGGGTGTGGTTATGGTTGGGATTACGGTTAGGGTTATGGTTAGGGTTAGGAGTGTGTTGGGGTTAGGGTTGTGATTAGGGTTATGGTTAGGGTTGGGATTAGGTTGGGATTAGGGTTAGGGATGTGTTGGTGTTAGGGTTGAAGTTAGAATTGGGGGGTTCCACTGTTTAGGTACATCAGGGGGTCTCCAAATGCGACATGGCGCCACCATCGATTCCAGCCATGAATTCAAAAAGTCAAACTGTGCTCCCTCCCTTCTGAGTCCTGCCATGCACTTAAACAGTGGCTTTTCCACACATATGGGGTATTGGCATACTCAGGACAAATTTTGTGGTCCACTTTCTCCTGATACCCTTGTTAAAATAAAAAAATGGTTCCAAAGTAATTTTTTTGTGAAAAAAATAAAATGTTCATTTTTTCCTTTCACATTGCTTTAGTTCCCGTGAAGCACCTGAAGGGTAATTAAACTTTTTGAATGTGGTTTTGAGCACCTTGAGGGGTGAAGTTTTTAGAATGGTGTCACTTTTGGGTATTTTCTGCTATATTGACCCCCCAAACTCACTTCAAATGTGAGGTGGTCTGTAAAAAAATGGTTTTGTAAATTTTGTTGGAAAAATAAGAAATCATTGGTCAACTTTTAACCTTTATAACGTCCTAAGAAAAAAATTTATATTTCCCAAATTATGCTGATGCAAAGTTGACATGTGGGAAATATTATTAACTATTTTGTGTTACACCACTCTCTGATTTAAGGGTACAAAAATTAAGTGTTTGAAAATTGCAAAATTTTCAACATTTTTTGCCAAATTTCCATTTTTTTCATAAATATTTAAATGCAAGTTATATCGAATAAATTTTACCACTAACATAAAGTACAATATGTCACTAAAAACAGTATCAGAATCAGTGGGATACGTTGAAGCGTTCTAGAGCTATAACCTCATAAAGTGACAGTGGACAGAATTGTTCAAATTGGCTCTGTCACTAAGGGGTTAAGTATTTTGAAAATAGTGATTATAGTATTTATTTTTTATATTTTTGTGTGAAATACAGTATTTATCTATTAACTTGTGAGTCCACTGGGAATCACAATCTAAATTCCCTATCAGTATGTTTTTGGAGTGTGGGAGGAACCCAGAGATCCTGTAGATAGGGAGAACATACAGACAGACTCCCTGCAGAGTCTGTTGTCTTTTGGGGGGGGGGGGATTTGAAAAAAATGAACATAAACCACTGCCAAGGGATTTAAGCAGTGCCCTTTTTATTGTTGCATTATGTCAACTGTTGTGCACATTTTGGGTGTATTTTTAGCTAGCTGATTTTTGTAGTTTGACATGGAAAAAGGGAGGTGCTACAACTCTTAAAAAAGAAATATTTTATGTTTAATTATGTGCAATAGCAATGAGATTTCACTCTCTTAACAAAAAAAAAAATGGTAAAAGTGAGTTTAAACAAGCACATGAAATAATCACTAGTATATACACCATATTTTTTACTATATTCTAGTTTGCTAAATTGTGGGTAAAAATATTTTTTGCACTGTTTGCCTCCTATAGCCGATGTATTACACTGTCTTTTGCTGGCTGCAGAATGCATTAATTCGCTCGACCACGTTATCTTTATTTTAACAGATGTGTTGAGGACATTATTTTGTGGCACTAAAGCTGGAGTCACACATAGCAATCTCGGTAGCGAGATCGCTGCTGAGTCACAACTTTTGTGATGTAACAGCGATCTCACCAGCGAGATCGCTGTGTGTGACAGCGATCAGCGAGCGGCCCCCCTGCCGGTATCGCTGATCGCTGTAAGAAACCTCTGGACATTTTTTTGGTCGCTGGGCTCCCGCTGGCCAGCACGCATCGCTGCGTGTGACAGGCGGGAGACCAGCGGTCAGCTGTAAAAAATAGAATTAAAATAAAAAATATTGTTATTCTCACCTTCCGACGTCCCGCGCAGCCTTCCTCTCTCCACGTTCCGGTCCCAGTGATCCTTTACACGAATGACCGCGAGACTTCGCGCTCCCGTGAGACCGTGACTCTCGTGGTCATTCTCGCAAAGGATTACTGGGGCCGGGAGCGTGGAGAGAGGAAGACTGCGCGGGACGTCGGAAGGTGAGAATAACAATATTTTTTATTTTAATTCTATTTTTTACAGAGATGGCAAGCGATGCCGGGCGCTCGGCATCGCTGTGCTTATCGCTGGTGATGCTGTCTGTGTGACAGCTCACCAGCGATCACATAGCGACTTACCAGCGATCCTGACACCTTGATATCGGTGTCGGTATCGCTGGTAAGTCGCTATGTGTGACTCCAGCTTTACTCTTATACAGGTATGACCGATTCTCCTCCTGTTCTTGTTAGTGCAGCTTTCCTTACAGACTGCACAGCTCTTCATTAGACATGAGCGAATTTGTTCGGATTTGGTTCCGAATATGATCGGACTCGAATATTGTTTTAGTAATATTCGTCGAACCCAGCCGAACGTCATTAGAGTCCATGGGAGTAAAAATTACCGAATATGTTTGGAACCGATCATAATACATACATTCGGCACAAATAATGTTTGAATATGGCCCGAATATGTCAAAATCAGATTCGGGGCCAAAATCCGAACAAATTCGCTCATCTCTACTCTCCAGGCCATACACTAATTCCCACCCATGGGCACTCGTGTCACATGACTGCGGGTTGCTGATGTGTTGGCACGACAACCCAGTGTTCAGGACATTTTTGTAATAATTTTGACCTGAAGACTCGTATTTACAATTCATTTTATCGTATAGAATCATGGAATGTTAGAGGTAGAAGGGATATCCATGGTCATCGTGTTCAACCCCCCTTGCTCAATGCAGGATTCACTAAACCATCCCATACAAATGTCTGTCAGCCTCTGTTTGAAGACTTCCATTGAAGGAGAACTCACAATCTCACGTGGCAGCCTGTTCCACTCATTGATCACTGTCAAGTTTTTTTCGAATATCTAATCTGTATCTTCACCTTTTCAGTGTCCTTCTATTCTGGTCTTTCTGTGTGCAAATGAGAATAAGGATGATCCCTTGCACATGGAAACATGACTACTGTAAAATCTAAACCAAAAAACAACTATTTTGGAATGGCATTGTTTTTGTTTTTGTACTGACTTGAAATTTTGTTCCGGTATTCCAGAACATGAAATGGTAAAATACATGGTGCTATCCAAAACTAAAACTTGTCTTGCACAAAATAAGCCCTTATCTGTCTAAGTTGGCAAAAAAGTGAAAAAGTTATGGCACTTGGATTAAAGGGAAGAAAAAAAATGAGAATATTAAAATCAAAAATCACCATGTTGGGAAGGGATTAGAAACCGCTGAGGGGTTAAACGCCTTATTATTACCAGTATCCGATACAAATATTTTCATTTATTTTTTAAAGGGGTTATTCAGGACTTTTATTATTTTTGTACAAGGTGCTAAGGGCTAGCGATCTCTGCTGGCTCAGCCAGCGATTCTGTTGATTCAATTCATCACTCGCCAACAAAGCAGTTCTTCCTCCTCTGGTCTGCTTTTTTGACAAGGCGCTACTGCAGATGTCATGCTGATTGACAGTCAGCGCCCGGCAGTTAAGGGGGTTTTACACTAAGCGATATCGCTAGCAATATCGTTAAAACGTCACTGGTTTTGTGACGTTATAGCGATATTGCTAGCGATATCGCTATGTGTGATACTTACCAACGACCGGCTCCCCCGCTGTCCATCGCTGATCGCGCGAGAATATCCGGCTCCATTTCTCGTCGGGCGCTTCCTGCTGAGACTTCCTGCTGTGACGACGAGCGACGCGTGGAGGTGGGCGGGAGGACGTCAGGATCGCTGTGTGTGAAAGGTGAGTATCGTGCGCTGCGTCGCTGCTGCATCGCTGTGAGATCTTTCTGTATGAAAGCTCACTAGCGATCATTTAGCGATGCACCAGCAATCCTGACCGGGTCGGATCGCTGGTCGGATCACTGGTGCATCGCTAAATGTAAAAGAGCCTTTAAGCAACAGGGATATGACTGTCGATCAACATGACAATGGCAGAGAACCCATCAGAGCAGAGTGGAAGGAAAGTCACTGCTCTATCGACGTGACGTCAGTGGCAGCTGCAGAATTGCTGACGGGAGCTTCCTTGACATCACTGAACCGGCAGAGATCAGCGCCATGTAGAACAGTCAGGTTTTCAGCAACTACCTGTTTGAAAAAGAGGCAAATTGGTAAACCACATCTGCAATTGCACAGGGAAGACAGATATTATCTCCATATTAAAAAAAATCTAACATATGTAGGTTTGCCAGTAAGTTTATTCTATTATTTTTTATTTTTATTTCTACTTGGCTGAACCTTCTAAAAATACATAAAGCTTATAGTTCTTAATGTAATCTATTAAATCAGCACAACATTTTTTTTGCAACCTTTGTTGGTGGATTTACATTTAACAATTCTGGTTTTGGGTAAACATACTGTTTCAAGCTCTTTGTGAAGTGAATGGAGCCTGAAGTCATATACTTCACTTTAATCAAACATTCTCTGTTCTCTATATTCAGCTTTTAGGAAGTTTTTACTGTAAAGTGTTTGGTAATTATTGGGGTTGTACAGAATGAAAAAAAAAATGTGCCAAGAGCACAAAATGTATTAAAATAATATAATATACAATACTCCTCACCAGTCCTGCCATGATGATGTGACATACATCATTTACACATAAACAGTCACTTGTCATATAGATAAGCATTTCCGCTAGGGCCAGTGACTGCAGTAGTCACATCAAAAACAGAATCTCCAGGACTGAGAGGGACCACCAGAGTGGCAGCACTGAAGCAACGTGGATTAGATGGTGGGGAAGGCCATTCACTGTTGTTAAAAAGTTACTGCCCTTATTCTTTCTAAATTTCCAAAAAACGGTAACAAAAATAAAACAGAATGAACAAAGCAGAGAGAAACACAAAACAACCTGATGGCTTGTTACTATCAAGAATAACGGTTGAGAAGACCCTGGTGGACCTATCTAGGCTTGCATAAGATCGATATTCATACACAGCATAATTCCATTAAGATACCATGGCTCGAAATCGAAATATATATATTGACTCATACTTGTTGAGTAACACTCGTGTGTTGTGTTGTTATACATTTCAGTATCATTTATACCTGTAAATAAGTAAGAATTTCCTTATTTTTTTTGGCAGCTTGAACAACCAGACTGTACTTCAGGAGAAATATATTCAATACATGATCTTCAGTCACGTGAGTTTCCCAAAAATTTTTAGATAACTAATATTTGGTAATTGCTGTGGTTTTTTAATGCATACAGCACATTTGTTTGTTAGTTTGTTTAAAATTAAACAGTGGTGTAATATTTCTATTGATAATGTGTGAACTGCCTTACTGCGATCTTTGGGAGGCAGAATGAAAAGATCACCCTCAGGTGAAGTATTGGTTTTATTTATTTTTTATACTGTTGTGAGGGATCGCCAGGGTTGTAGTCATGACTGAGACTAACGGCTCCTGTGCACCCTGGTCTCCCATCACCTAAAAACAATGTCCTTTTGTCAGTGTACTTGCCTCTCTGTTCTCTGCACCTTCAGGGTCTCCTCTGGGTTGCTGAAGGTCCCTTCCATACGATTGCGCACAAACAGAGGCACAGTCCAGTTGCAACTTAAAAAGTAGAACTTTACTTTTTCCTTTTTGCAGAACATCCTTGTCAGATAAACCATCAGAATAGGGTTCCGTACAGTACACCTTCTTCACTTTTCCTGCACTCTTTCCTATGTCCTCCAGTACGTGCCCGGGTCGTACCAGCTCATTCAGTACCACAGCGTCCTCCCTGTTCAGACTCACTACGCTTAGGAGTTACCTCGTCCATTTCGCCCCGGATATGAGGGCATCTGCCCATGCAGTGAACTGCCACATCGTAGAGCGACCTGCGTCCCTGTACTGTTGTGACCTTTGCTTTAGCTTCTGCTCCTCTACTGTTGTCTCCACTGCTGCCTCGGCTGAATTTCTGGCCCACTGGGCCCTGCACGGCTGGGCTTCACACTTAAACGTTGCAGAGCTGTCCGCCCTATATGGGCTCCACTGCCCTACTACTCTAAAAAGGGAAAACCCTCTATCTTATACATGGTTGGCTCCTCCTAATTAGCTATATACACTACATACCCCATCTAGTGGGCCGACTAGGGTACTACGCCTTCCCAATGTAACACATATATAAATTATATGACATATCTTAGTAACAATAGACAAATAGTATGTATATATCTTACAAGGCAATATCTACATCAAGGAAGAGAGTGGAATATTACACAATCCCGGTACACCCCTTATACTGTTCCTCATGCTGTATAAGTGATTAGGCGACTTTATTCTTTGCGTAAGTGCGATTACAGCGATACCAGATTTATATCGGGTTTTTATGTTTGGCAGCTGTCACACACTAAAAGATGCTTTTTTGTTTTCAAAAACTAGTTTTTGCATCACCTTATTTTGAGACCAATAATTTTTCCATATCTCTGCTGACAGAGTCACGTGAGGGCTTGTTTTTGTGGGAACAAGTTGATATTTTTATTGGTACCAGTTTTGGATTCATTACATTTTTTGATCGCTTTCTGTTCCAATTTTCAGGAGGCAGAATAAATAACAAACAACAATAGTTTTTTGGGCTTTTTTTATGCCGCTCCACGTGTGGTAAAATTGTAAGACAGCTTTTTTCTTTACCTCATTTATATCTTTTTTTTTATGTTTTGGTGATTTTACACAATAAAAACTATTTTATAGAAAAAATAATTATTTTTGCATTGCTTTATTCTGAGAACTGTTAGTTTTTAATTTTTTGGCTCATAGAGCTGTATGGCAGCTTGATTTTTGTGGGACAAGATGGCGGTTTCAGCGGTACCATTTTTATTTACATTGTTTTTTATCGCGTTTTTAATGTGTGCAAACTGTAAAGCGCTACGGAATATGTTAGCGCTATATAAAAATAAAGATTATTATTCCACTTTTTGTTCGACAGTATGATGATAAATCATTTTTTATTTATTTTTTTACAGTGTTCAATAAAGGGGTTAACTAGTGGGACAGTTTTGTAGGTCAGGTCATTCCGGGCGAGGTGACACCAAATGTGTACATTTATTGTTTTTTTTTCCGTAATATTATTTATTTATGGGTTCAATATATTTTTTATTTCTTTTATTTTGTGATTTTAAAAAATAAATTTTTGCAATTTTTTAATATTTATTCTCACTATGGGACTTTCAGTTTCTGCAATCTGATCGCAGTTATAAGGTATAGCAATGCAGGAACATTGCTATACTTTATAACATATCAGTGCTGCAGACACAAGTTAGTTAGATCATGATCTAAACAACTTCCTAATTATTTTTTTGTTTTATTTTGAATGGGATGTGATTTAAACGTTTATATATTTTTTATTTTTTGAATATTTTTAAAAACATTTCTTTTACTTTTGGCATGCTTCAATAGTCTCCATGGGAGACTAGATGCTGCCATATTCTGATCGGCTCTGCTACTTAAAGGCGATGATCAGATCGCCTGTATGTAGCAGAATTGCTCACTTGCTATGAACGCCAACCACCAGGCAGCACTCATAACAATCTGGCAGTGTCTTGCCAACCCATTGGTGACCTGTGATCACGTGACAGGGTCACTGATGGGTGGGATATCCGGCTCACTTGCAGGAAGCGTGAGTTAAATGCTGCTGTCAGAGATTGCTTGAATGAAGAGGGAAAGATATTGGAAAAAATAGAGAGGGTAAATATTTTAGTTAGGTGGGAAGTAACAGCTGGGAAGAGGGACTGAAGGAAGTGTGAGGCAATAGAGTCATTGGTGCAGGTTGTAGGATGAAAGGAGGCAATGAGCCTGGTAACTTACTCTGTAACAGGTTCAAAAGTGGAAAGTGAGCTTGAGGTGCAATAGGGAATGGGATACAGGCTTTGAGAGAATTATGAGAAAATGTTCTGAAAGATATATTTTGATTTTTTATAGGAAATACAGTTGTGCTCAAAAGTTTACATACACCAGCAGAATTTTTGCTTTCTTAGCCTTTTTGCAGAGAGTATGAATGATAATACCAAAACGTTTTCTCCACTCATGGTTAGTGGTTGGGTGAAGCCATTTATTGTCAAACTACTGTATTTTCTCTTTTTAAATCATAATGACAACCCAAAACATCCAAATGACCCTGATCAAAAATTCACATACCCCATTTCTTAATACCGTGTATTGCCCCCTCTAACATCAATGACAGCATTTAAAGATGAAATGATCTCTAAATGGCCTAAAGTTAAAGATGGCACATTTCCTTTGTATTTTAGGCATATATATACAGCTCTGGCAAAAATTAAGAGACCACTGCAAAATTTTCAGTTTGTATGATTTTTCTCTTTATGGGTACATTTTGAGTAAAATGTAAATTGTTCTTTTATTCTATAAACTACTGACAACATGTCTTCAAATTTCGAAGCAGTAAATTTTGTATTTATTTTCAGAAATTGAGAAATAGTCAAAATAACAAAAAAATGCAGTGCTTGCAGACCTCAAATAATGCTAAGAAAACAAGTTCATAATCATTTAGAAACAACAATACTAATGTTTTAACTCAGGAAGAATTTAGAAATCAATATTTTGTGGATTAACCATGATTTTTAATCACAGCTTCCATGCATCTTGGCATGCTTGCCACCAGTCTTTCACACTGCTTCTCGCGCAGAAATTTAAGCAGTTCTTCTTTGTTTGACGGCTTGTTACTATCCATCATCCTCTTGATTACATTCCAGAGGCTTTCAATGGGGTTCAGGTCTGGAGAATGGGCTGCACATGACAGGGTTTTGATGTGGTGGTGTCATGGTCCAGTCCGGAGTTTATCTTCTGCTGTCTTCACTCCGGACTGGTCATGCAGGGGTTAATCTCCTCAGCCTCGTTCTGGAGCTAGCTGGGCTATTTAAATCCCTCACAGCCTGCTGACCAGTGTTAGTGATAGCTCAAGCTTGCAGTTTAGAGCCGCTGACCCTTGTACCCTGGTGATCCTCCTGCCTTTGACTGATATTCACGTGTATGACCCGGACTGATTTCTGACCCCGTCTCTTGGTATTCGTCTCTGCTGTTACGTTCCCTCTCTGGCATCTGACTCCCTGGCTTGTACCCCGACCACGTATTTCGTCTCACGTTTTGGACCCCGTGCTCATGTTCTGGCTTTCTGACTCTCGGCTTTGGTATTTTGACTACGTGTTTTGCTGCTCCTTCTGGTACGTCTGCTCCTGCTAGTTTCTGACTCGGTTCGTCTGACTATTCTCTCTCGTTACCTGTGGCACCTGTGCTTTTGTTCAGGGTTGCTGCTCTTAGTGTATAACCTCTCTTCCCTCACCAGCTCCCCCTGGTGGAGGTTTCACTACATTATCACTAACCACACATTTAAACGGGATTTTGCATTTTTTTTTCTTTGGCCATGGATCTGCTGCATAACTTGGCAGATCAAGTGTCCAGATTGACGCAGATGGCGCAGGACTTTTCTGTGAATCATCAGTCCCTTGTCATGTCTCAGACCCTCTTACAGAAAGAACTGACTGAGACTATTAAGACCATGCAGTTAAACACCTCTCATATTGTTTGTCCACCAGGTGACTCTGTAGATGTTATCTTGCACTCTCCTGAACCCTCAGTTAAACTTCCTGACACATTTTCTGGCGAAAAAGATAAATTTCATATATTCAAGGAGAGTTGTAAATTATGGTTTTCTCTTAGACCCCGATCGTCTGGGGATGAGACTCAGCGGGTGGGGATTGTTATCTCCTTACTTAGGGAGGGTCCCCAATCCTGGGCTTTTTCGTTGCCCCCTACTGCCCCTGAACGGATGTCGGTAGATAGGTTCTTTGAGGCCCTAGGACTTATCTATGACGAACCGGACCGTGTTAGGGTGGCAGAGGACACTATTTTGGGTCTGGGGCAAGGGAAGCACTCAGCCGAATGGTACAGCTCCGAATTCCGTCGATGGTCCACTGAGGTGTCCTGGGACGACTCCGCACTGAGATGTCTGTTCAGGAAGGGACTGTCGGATTGCTTGAAGGACGCTCTGGCTCTCCATCCATCTCCCAGCTCATTGGAGGAGGCTATGACTCAGGCTATCCGTATGGATCGGAGACTGCGGGAGAGAGGTGTTACTCAGCGAGGGGTTCCGTTTTTCCTTGCTAACCCTGATGTTTTGCTTCCATCTGATCCTATGGAGGTGGGAGCCACCAACCCCCAGGAGAAAGAGCGGAGACGGCGACGTGATGGAAAATTGTGTTTTTACTGCGGAGATCCCGGACATTGGAAAAAAGACTGCCCCTCCTGTCCTCCGACTAACAAGCGGCTGAGTCTGGGTGATAATCGTGGAGGTCACCCAGACTCTCAGGTACCTTTTTCTTCCTTTTCAAGAGTACTGCTAAAGGTGGAACTTGGTGTTGAGAACGGCTTTTTCCATACTTCGGCTTTTGTAGACTGTGGGTCATCCCTGAACCTGATTGACTCTAAGCTGGTGGCTCGCTGTAGATTAGGGATAGTTAGGTTGGGGACTCCCTTAAAAATTGTGGCTATTGATTCTACACCACTCACTAAGGATGGTCTCCATTTCAGTTCTAAAGAATTTACCCTCAGGGTGGGGGCCCTACACAGGAGCGCATGTCATGCTTTGTTTTGGATAACCTCCCTGCTGGCCTGGTGTTAGGGTTTCCCTGGTTGCAACTGCATAACCCAGTTATTGACTGGGGGTCCCGGGATATTGTTAAATGGGGACCTGGGTGTTCTGAAAATTGTCTTGCTACTGTGTCTTGTCATCCGTCAACCTGGAGGGTATTCCGGAGTACCTAAAGGGTTTTAAGGATGTGTTCTCCGAAAAGGAGGCTGAGGTTCTACCACCACACCGCCCATTCGATTGTGCCGTGGATCTTGTTCCCGGTGCCAAATTGCCCAAAGCCCGGCTGTACAATCTCTCCGGCCCTGAGCGGGCTGCTATGAAGGAGTATATCTCTGAAAGCCTCCGTAAAGGGCATATACGGCCATCTGTCTCTCCTGTGGCAGCGGGGTTCTTTTTTGTAAAAAAGAAGGGTGGTGGTTTACGCCCATGCCTCGATTTTCGAGAACTGAATAAAATAACCATAAGAAACGCCTACCCTCTCCCACTGATACCTGATTTGTACAATCAATTGTCGGGGGCCAGGTGGTTCTCTAAGTTGGACCTCAGGGGAGCATACAATCTCATCCGTATGCGGGAGGGGGATGAATGGAAAACTGCGTTTCTCACCTCTGAGGGTCTGTTTGAAAATTTGGTTATGCCTTCGGTTTGACTACCGCACCAGCGGTATTCCAGAATTTCATTAACCATGTTTTTTCTGATTTTATTGGACGTTTTGTAGTTGTTTATCTTGACGATATACTTATATATTCTTCTGATAGACAAAGTCATATGGGTCATCTTCATGCGGTTCTCCAGAGGCTCAGGGAGAACTCACTCTTTGCCAAATTGGAGAAGTGTTCATTTTTTACTCAAGAAGTGTCCTTTCTAGGGGTCATCCTGTCCGCTGAGGGGTTTCGTATGGACCCTAGGAAGGTACAGGCCATTGTGGATTGGGTGCAACCCAGAGATCTCAAGGGTCTTCAGCGATTTCTGGGTTTCACCAATTATTATAGAAAATTCATCAAGGGGTTCTCTCAAGTGGTCAAACCCCTCACTGATCTCACCCAAAAGGGAGCGGATCTTAAAAACTGGTCAGCTCCAGCTGTGGCGGCGTTTTCTTTGTTAAAAGAACGTTTCATGACTGCTCCGGTACTGGTGCAACCTGACTTGTCTAAACCATTCATCATAGAAGTGGATGCCTCTGAGGTGGGAGTGGGGGCTGTGTTGTCCCAGGGGCCCACCACATTAACTAACTTAAGACCCTGTGCCTTCTTTTCTAAAAAATTTTCCTCTGCTGAAAGGAATTATGATGTGGGTAACCGAGAGTTGTTGGCCATTAAATTGGCTTTTGAAGAATGGAGGCATTTTTTGGAGGGGGCTGTCCATCGTATCACTGTCATTACAGATCACAAGAATCTGTCTTACATCGAATCTGCCAAACGTCTGACTCAGAGACAGGCAAGGTGGTCACTTTTTTTTTCCCGATTTCAGTTTTCCATCACTTTCAGACCAGGTTCCCAGAATGTGAAGGCGGATGCCTTGTCTCGCAGCCTAGATCCGGTATCGCCTCCGGAGCCTCCTTCCTCCATTCTTCAGCGCGGGGTGGTGGTGGCTTTGGTGTCCCAGAGATTGGAGCAGGAGTTTCGTGAGGCCCAATCTCTTGCTCCTCCGTCCATACCTGAAAATAAGCTCTTTGTGCCTGTCCAGTATCGGTTAAAAGTGCTTCGGGAGTTCCACGACTCAGCTCTGAGTGGGCATCCAGGAATCTCGGCCACTCGTAAAGCCATCACTAGGCTGTTCTGGTGGCCCTCGTTGACTTCTGACGTCACTGGTTTTGTGTCCTCCTGTGAAACTTGTGCCCGCGCTAAAGCCTCCCACAACCGGCCGGCCGGCGAATTGGTGCCACTGCCAATTCCGGATAGACCGTGGACTCACCTGTCCATGGATTTTATCACCGATCTCCCACCCTCTAATGGCAAAACCGTGATCTGGGTAGTTGTGGATAGGTTCAGCAAACAAGCACATTTTGTACCCTTAACGGGCCTTCCTAATGCTGAGACTCTATCTGGGCTGTTCATTGAGGATGTGATTCGGTTGCATGGTGTGCCTGTCAGTGTGGTGTCTGATAGAGGGGTGCAATTCGTGTCAAAATTCTGGAGAGCTTTTTGTAAAAGGCTGGGCATCAGTCTGACCTTTTCATCGGCCTACCATCCCGAGACCAATGGTCAGACTGAAAGGACCAATCAGTCTTTAGAGCAGATCCTGCGGTGTCTTGTCACATCCAGACAGGATGATTAGTGCTCTATGATACCTATGGCAGAATTCGCCTTCAATAATCGTGTCAATCAGTCTACTGGTACTTCTCCTTTCTTCTGCAACTACGGGTTTCACCCTCATTTTGGTGAATTCTCCAGACTAGATTCGGAGTGTCCAGGGGCTGATTCAGCCTTTTTGCGGTTGGAAGAGGTTTGGAGGGAAGTTCAGAGAAACATTGGGGAGGCTCAGGGCAAATATAAGTTTTTTGCAGATAAACGACGCTCGGTGGGGCCGGCTTATCAGGTGGGGGATAAGGTATGGTTATCCACCAAAAACATAAGGCTGAGAATTCCCTCTGCTAAGTTGGGTCCCAAGTTTATTGGTCCTGATGAGATTTTAGAGGTGATTAATCCTGTGGTCTTTCGCCTGCGGTTGCCTCCGTCATTACGGATTCCTAATGTGTTCCACAAAGCGCTTCTGAAGCCCTCGGTGCCTTCCTCTGACGAGTCTCCCTCGCACCCGCCGCCTGTTATGGTAGATGGGCAGACCGAGTACGAGGTGGAACAGGTGGTGGATTCTCGTATGCTCCGTCGTTCACTTCAGTACTTGGTCCATTGGAAAGGATACGGTCCTGAGGATCGGTCATGGGTGCCGGAGCGTTCGGTCCATGCGGATCGGTTGGTCCGGGCCTTTCACGCTCGTCATCCAGGGAAGCCTGGGGGTCCAGTGGCCCCCCATTGAGAGGGGGGTACTGTCATGGTCCAGTCCGGAGTTTATCTTCTGCTGTCTTCACTCCGGACTGGTCATGCGGGGGTTAATCTCCTCAGCCTCGTTCTGGAGCTAGCTGGGCTATTTAAATCCCTCACAGCCTGCTGACCAGTGTTAGTGATAGCTCAAGCTTGCAGTTTAGAGCTGCTGACCCTTGTACCCTGGTGATCTTCCTGCCTTTGACTGATATTCACGTGTATGACCCGGACTGATTTCTGACCCCGTCTGTTGGTATTCGTCTCTGCTGTTACGTTCCCTCTCTGGCATCTGACTCCCTGGCTTGTACCCCGACCACGTATTTCGTCTCACGTTTTGGACCCCGTGCTCATGTTCTGGCTTTCTGACTCTCGGCTTTGGTATTTTGACTACGTGTTTTGCTGCTCCTTCTGGTACGTCTGCTCCTGCTAGTTTCTGACTCGGTTCGTCTGACTATTCTCTCTCGTTACCTGTGGCACCTGTGCTTTTGTTCAGGGTTGCTGCTCTTAGTGTATAACCTCTCTTCCCTCACCAGCTCCCCCTGGTGGAGGTTTCACTACAGGTGGTCTCTTAATTTTTGCCAGAGCAGTATATATAAAATTCTGCTCAATATTAAGTGATACAATTAATATTAGCATAAAATAATTAGTATTAATATGGTAATATTAATTATGAGCAGAATTAATTTTAGTCTGTTGGTTCGGTCTCCACAGCAGTCACGGTCTCTCATGTTGCTCTTGGGAAATTTAATTGCCCACCCCTGCTCTAAGAGGTCTCTTAAATTTGTTTGTCCATTCTAAGTTGTGCAATTTTGCATCCCAAAAAGAATCATTTAGAAACAACAATACTAATGTTTTAACTCAGAAAGAATTTAGAAATCAATATTTTGTGGATTAACCATGATTTTTAATCACAACTTTCATGCGTCTTGGCATGCTTTCCACCAGTCTTTCACACTGCTTTTGGGTGACCTTATGCCACTCCTGGTACAACAATTTAAGCAGTTTTTCTTTGTTTGATGGCTTGTGACTATCCATCTTCCTCTTGATTACATTCCAGAGGTTTTCAATGGGGTTCAGGTCTGGAGATTGGGCTTGCCATGAAAGGGATTTGATGTGGTGGTCCTTCATCCACACGTTGATTGATCTAGCTGTGTGGCATGGCACATTGTCCTACTGGAAAAAATAGTCCTCAGCGTTGGAGAACATTGCCTGAGCAGAAGGAATAAACTGTTTTTCCAGGATATCCTGGTATGCGGCTTGATTCATACGTCCTTCACAAAGATTAACCTGCCCAATTCCAGCCTTAAAAAACAAAAAACTGAACTGGAGTAGACTTGAATGACATGCATGATGTAAAAGCATGTTCACACTGGCCATAAGAGCAAGCAAAACCAAAGGAAAAACAATGTATGTATATACCCTAATGAAAATCAATAAGTAAAAAAGCAAGTGCATTAAATAACATAGGGTACTTGGTAAACACTATTTAGATCAAAAAAGTATAAAGCTGTCCCACCACGGCAAGGTGTACCCATTTGAGACAGTAACTACACTAACGGTTAAAACCTACCTAGTGTGAATAGTGGCAGAGTCTCTGGGTCCCAAACAGACACCCAGCTTCAGAGGGACTATAAGTGAACTACACAGCTCAGTAGAAAGGAGGCCACACCCTATTTGTACTGAATACAAAAATGCTGAAGAAAAAACAAAAAAACTGAACTGGAGTAGACTTGAATGACATGCATGATGTAAAAGCATGTTCACACTGGCCATAAGAGCAAGCAAAACCAAAGGAAAAACAATGTATGTATATACCCTAATGAAAATCAATAAGTAAAAAAGCAAGTGCATTAAATAACATAGGGTACTTGGTAAACACTATTTTGATCAAAAAAGTATAAAGCTGTCCCACCACGGCAAGGTGTACCCATTTGAGACAGTAACTACACTAATGGTTAAAACCTACCTAGTGTGAATAGTGGCAGAGTCTCTGGGTCCCAAACGGACACCCAGCTTCAGAGGGACTATAAGTGAACTACACAGCTCAGTAGAAAGGAGGCCACACCCTATTTGTACTGAATACAAAAATGCTGAAGAAAAAACAAAAAAACTGAACTGGAGTAGACTTGAATGACATGCATGATGTAAAAGCATGTTCACTCTGGCCATAAGAGCAAGCAAAACCAAAGGAAAAACAATGTATGTATATACCCTAATGAAAATCAATAAGTAAAAAAGCAAGTGCATTAAATAACATAGGGTACTTGGTAAACACTATTTGGATCAAAAAAGTATAAAGCTGTCCCACCACGGCAAGGTGTACCCATTTGAGACAGTAACTACACTAACGGTTAAAACCTACCTAGTGTGAATAGTGGCAGAGTCTCTGGGTCCCAAACGGACACCCAGCTTCAGAGGGACTATAAGTGTTAAATAGTGTTTACCAAGTACCCTATGTTATTTAATGCACTTGCTTTTTTACTTATTGATTTTCATTAGGGTATATACATACATTGTTTTTCCTTTGGTTTTGCTTGCCAATTCCAGCCTTGCTGAAGCATCCCCATATCATCACCGATCCTCCACCAAATTTCACAGTGGGTGCAAGACACTGGCTTGTACGTCTCTCCAGGTCTCCTTCTAACCATTAGTCGACCAGGTGTTGGGCAAAGCTGAAAATTAGACTCATCAGAGAAGATTACCTTACTCCAGTCCTCTATGTCACGTAGTGACTTGTCCTGTGTGACGCGACCAGCAGGTCGGAGGTCGGTAACTAAAACGACAAGACAAAAAAGGGAACACTTGGGACACAGTTACAATGGTGGGCCCCACAATAGGGAATGGGGACGTGAAGACCTCCTGCACTCTCCTGAGGCTGTGCCCCTGAACACTCCTCACGTTCCCTATACAGGCTCTTCACCTGTTGCCGACCAGGATACCTGAATCCCTCACTAGCCCTGCACCTATCCCTTACTAGGGAACTGGCTAGTGCGGACACTAGTCCCACCGCTGTACTAATATAACATTAGGGAAAATAACGAACAGGGAAAACAAACAACTTAGCTTTCTCTGTTGCCAATGCTCCTGAGGCAACAGAGTACGGCACCCGGATACAGCTTCCAACTGAACTGCTGACACACCAAAGCTCAGGATGAGCTGCAAAGCACTGCTCCAAATAGCTCCTCTTCTCCAAGGTTGGTTAGGAAATGACCAGTATCACCAACAGTGATCCAGAGCACCCGACACCCTTTTATAGGAAGGAGGGGAGGGTTAACACCTGCTGGCTAATTTACACATGTAGTAACCCCAGCTGCCACCGGGGGCAACCCATTAGCAGCAACCAAGGTTGTAATAACCCCCGCGGCCATCGGGGCCAAAAACCCATTAGCAGCCACTAAGGTTGTAATAATACTGGCAGCCACCGGGGGGCAAAAACTAACATTAAACCAGAGGCTTGATGGAAAATAAAAGGTTATATGTGAGCCCAGATCTGCCACAGATCCAAACATGGATTGTGACACTCTATGGCCCAATGCTTATGGTCTTTGGCAAACTTCAGCCTGGCTGTCCTTTGCTTCTCATTGATCGTTCTCACCGTGCACTTCACCCCAGCTGCCATTTGTCATTCCTTTCGTAGGTCACTTAATGTCATCCTGCCGTTGCTGAGTGACATTAGAAGAAGATGACGTCATCCCGGTCAGTGGAGAGTCATTTTCACCCTTTTCCAGTCTGTAGCTTTGTTGTCCCCAATAGCTGCTGCTTGACCTTGTTGTAATGGACTACCATCTTAGAAATTTTAAAGATGGAGGCAACATGACGTCCACTGTATGCCTCTGCTAGTAAAACAGGAATTACGCCCTTCTTTTCCTCACTCAAGACTTGTCTTTTCAACTCCTTTTGCATGGTTAAAAGTTATTTTTTCATTCCTATTACTTTTGGGATATTACTAGCACTTGTTTTGCCATCCAGCTTGTCCTACTGAAAGAGGATTGTGAACTCCACAGCAGGGTTTTTTTTTATACTTTCCTTCGGTAAATGAGATTTGGTTCAGGTGATCACCTGATCAGAAGAACATTAAGTAGAATGACGTGTACTCTGATTGAAATTCAACTGACACTGGAATGGAATGGCTGTCAGACATGTAGAGAAGCTGATTTTTATAAAACTGTGCAGTGTTCTCTTAATTTTTGCCAGAGCTGTATGTGTGTATATACAGTATATATAATATATATTGTGTGTGGATCAGCAATGACATTGCTGAGGTGTTGCTTCAATGTGTCAGGGAGAAGTGTTATGAATGAGTCACCAGAAGAGGAAAAAACAAAAATGCAAGCTAAGTTCAGAAAACCGGAGAGGTTGGTAGCTAGCGGATTGCAGACCCCTGATCCTATTCACAACAACTAACAGTAGTCGTGGAGCGTTCCTACGGTGGTCCTAGAAAGGGGAAATCTAAACTGCCCCAGAGCAGACCCCAAAGCAATAGACAGCCCCCAACATGTATTGTCGGTGAAAACACGTCTGATAGGAAAAACGGCCCTGAAGTCACTAGACTTTAAAATCCCTATATCAGCACTCCGATATATTCTGAAGACAGAGCAAAAGAGATTTAACCAATCAGGGACAAAAATGGAAATTCAGCAGAGCCCCAGCCGGGGCTGGCAGAACACAAAACTAAGCAAATCAGACAAAATCTCATGGAACAATAACAGAGCAAAACGTAGCTTTAGAAGACAGGAACTGTACTGGAGGCCAGAGCTCAGAGCAGAGAAATCACCAGCAACCCTACAGGGCGTCGGCTGCCTTATATCCACTCAGAGATTCCGGATGTCCAATCGCAATCTACCTGTTTAGGTGACAGGTTTCTCCCATCCAAATCAGTTTCACCACCTCCTTTCACCAGCAGAGGGAGTTCATCGGACATCAAAGGTGAACGAGAAAATGAGCTCACAACAGTACCTACCCCTTGAGGAGGGGTCACCGAACCCTCTTCCACGCCACCAGGCCGATCAGGATGGGCCCGATGAAAAGCACGAACCAATCTTTCGGCATGAATATCAGATGCAGAGACCCAAGAATTATCCTCCTGGCCATAACCCTTCCACTTAACCAAATACTGGAGTCTCTGTCTAGCCAGACGAGAATCCAGTATCTTCTCAACCTCATATTCCACATTGCCTTCAACCAATACAGGGTCAGGAGGTGCCACCACAGGAACTACTGGCTCAACAAACCTCTTCAACAGAGACTTATGAAACACGTTATGGATCTTAAATGTAACAGGAAGAGCCAATCAAAAAGAGACCGGATTAAGAATCTCCAAAATCTTGTAAGGTCCAATAAATCTAGGTTTAAACTTTGGAGAAGCCACCTTCATAGAGATATTCTTTGACAACCAAACCATATCACCCACCTTAAACCGGGGACCAATGGTCCTATGCCGGTTGGAAAACCGCTGGGCCTTTTCCTGGGAGAGAGACAACTTATCCACCACTTGGTCCCAGATCTGGTGCATTCTCTCCACCACAGTGTCAACACCTGGGCAGGGAGAAGACTCCACCTGCCCTGAAGAGAATCGAGGATGAAACCCAAAGTTACAAAAAAAGGTGACATCAAAGTGGCAGAACTAGCTCTATTATTTAAAGCAAATTCGGCCAAGGGCAAAAATGAGACCCAATCATCCTGATCAGCAGAGATAAAACATCTCAAATAAGACTCCAAAGTCTGGTTTGTTCTCTCCGTCTGCCCATTGGTCTGAGGGTGAAAAGCAGAGGAGAAGGACAACTGAATTCCCAGCTTGGAACAAAAAGTCCTCCAAAATCTAGAGACAAACTGAACTCCTCTGTCAGATACAATGTTCTCAGGAATCCCATGCAAGCGGTCCACCTGTTGCAAAAACAAGGGCACCAACTCTGAGGAAGATGGCAACTTAGGGAGTGGTATAAGATGGACCATCTTAGAGAATCTATCACAAATCACCCAGATAACAGTCATTCTCTGAGAGATAGGCAGATCAGAAATAAAATCCATTGAAATATGGGTCCATGGCTTCCTGGGCACCGGCAAAGGCATCAACAACCCACTAGAGCGAGAACAAGGTTTAGACCGGGAGCAAGTCCCACAGGACTGCACAAAATTCCTGACATTACGAGATAAGGCGGGCCACCAAAAAGACAGACTCACCAAATCTCTAGTACAAAAAATACCTGGATGACCAGCCAATGCGGAGCAATGAACCTCAGACATTACTCTCTTCCTCCACTGGTCAGGAACATACAATTTTCCAATGGGACAACGCTCAGGTTTGTCCTCCTGAAACTCTTCCAGAGCACGTCTCAAATCGGGCGAGATGGCAGAAAGAACTACCCCCTCACCTAAGATGGTAGCAGGCTTGGTCACAATAGGAGAATCAGCAAAGAAACTCCTAGAGAGGGCGTCTGCCTTGACATTCTTAGTGCCCGGAAGAAAAGAGACCACAAAATCAAAACGTGTGGAAAAACAAGGCCCACCTAGCCTGTCTAGGATTCAAGCGTTTGGCCGACTCAAGGTAAATCAAATTCTTGTGGTCAGTGAGGACCACGACTTGATGTCTAGCTCCCTCCAACCAATGTCTCCACTCCTCAAATGCCCATTTCATGGCTAACAGTTCCCGATTCCCCACATCATAGTTGCGTTCAGATGGTGAGTACTTTCGGGAAAAGAAAGCACAGGGATTCATTTTAGATGTTACTGGATCTTTTTGGGACAAAACAGCTCCTGCACCAATCTCAGAAGCGTCCACATCTACCTGAAACGGGAGTGAGACATCAGGTTGCCGCAAAACCGGAGCAGAAGTGAACCTCCGCTTCAGCTCCTGAAAAGAAGAAACAGCCTCTGGAGACCAATTCAGCACATCAGCAGCCTTCTTAGTCAAATCAGTCAATGGTTTGGCAATACCAGAAAAATTAGCTATAAATTTACGATAAAAATTAGCAAAACCCAAAAACTTCTGGAGGGCCTTCAAAGAAGTGGGCTGAACCCAATCATAAATGGCCTGTACCTTGGCCTGGTCCATTTCAATAGTTGACGGAGACAAAATAAATCCCAAAAATGAAATCCTCTGTACACCAAAAAGGCATTTCGACCCCTTGGCATACAGGGAATTCTCCCTCAAAATCCGGAACACAGTCCGAACATGTTCCACATGAGAGTCCCAATCCCTGGAAAAGATCAAAATATCATCCAGATAGATGATCAAAAATGTATCCACAAAGTCCCGGAAAATATCATTCATGAAGCACTGGAAGACAGAAGGGGCATTAGTGAGCCCAAAAGGCATCACCAGGTACTCAAAATGTCCCTCCGGAGTATTAAGCGCCGTCTTCCATTCATCCCCATGCTTAATGCGAATAAGATTATACGCCCCCTGAGGTCAAGCTTGGTAAACCAGCAAGCACCTTTAACTCTGGAGAATAGATCAGAAATCAGGGGTAACGGAAGCTGATATTTAACAGTAATGTTGTTGAGGGAACAATAGTCAATACAAGGCCTTAATGAACCATCTTTCTTGGCCACGAAAAAAAGCCCAGCACCCAAGGGTGAAGAGGATGGTCTAATATGACCCTTCTCCAACGACTCCTTAATATAAGATCGCATAGCCTCGTGCTCGGGTACAGATAAGTTGAAAAGTTGACCCTTGGGAAATTTACACCCAGGGCTCAGCTCAATTGCACAGTCATAACTCCTATGAGGAGGCAAAGACGCAGACTTATTCTCACTAAATACATCATAAAAATCAGCCAAATAGTCAGGAACATCATGCAACTGGGGAGAGGTGGAGAAGACAGGAGTGTCACTAAGAGCACACTGACAACCCCAACTCACCACAGACACAGATTTCCGATCCAAAACTGGATTATGGATTTGCAACCAGGGAAACCCCAGAACAATGGTATCATGCAAATTATGCAACACCAAAAATCTGCAATTTTCTTGATGGTCTGGGGCGACCCGCATTACCACCTCGGTCCAAAACTGAGGTTTATTCTTCGCCAAAGGAGTAGCATCAATACCCCTCAAAGGGATCGGCATCCGCAGAGGTGTCATAGGAAACCCACAACGTTTAGCAAAATCCAAGTCCATCAGTTTCAGAGCCGCTCCTGAATCCACAAAAGCCTTATCGGAAAATATGGACAGGGAGCAGATCAGAGTAATTGCTAGAAGAAACTTAGGTTGTACACCACCCACAGCAAATGTGTGTGCAAAATGTTTCTCTCATTTAGGGCAGACAGAAATATTATGAGAGGCATCTCCACAGAAAAAACACAGCTTATTACGCCTTCTGAACTACTGACGTTGCGCCATAGACAAAACTCTATCACATTGCATAGGTTCAGACAAGACATTTGTTCAACAGGTGGCAACATTTCTCATGTAATTTTATGTTCACGTAAACGCCGATCAACCTGAATGGCTAAAGACAAAGAATCGCCAAGACCAGAGGAAACAGGAAATCCCACCATAGTATCTTTTACGGTTTCTGACAAACCCTTCCGAAAGAGAGCTGCCAAAGCACCATCATTCCAGGTAGTAAGGACCGCCCACTTTCGGAATTTTTGACAGTACAACTCTGCAGAATCCTGACCCTGGCTCAATGCCAACAGGGCTTTTTCAGCTTGATCAATAGCATTAGGTTCCTCATACAACAACCCCAAGGCTTGAAAAAATGCATCCACATTAGTTAGAATAGGATCATCAGGTGTCAAAGAAAACGCCCCATCCTGGGGATCGCCGTGCAGCAAAGAGATGACAATTTTAACCTGCTGCGCAGAGCTCCCCGATGAGCTAGGCTTCAAGGCAAGAAATAATTTACAATTATTCTTAAAATTCAAAAATTTAGACCGATCCCCAAAAAACACATCAGGAGTAGGAATCTTTGGTTCAGCAGCATGTGAATGAGCAAGATAGGCGGAAATTCCCCGCACTTCAGCAGCGAGCTGCTCCACACGATCAGACAATTGCTTAATCTCCATTAAGAAAAATTCCTCCTACGGCCCCAGAGAAAAAGAGGAAAAAATATACATTAAAAAAAAAAAAATTGGACACTTTTTTTTTCTTTTTTTTTACAATTCTTTCCTGCTATTGAGTACCCTAGAATCTGCGGTATGGCTGGTGATTCTGTTATGAATGAGTCACCAGAGGAGGAAAAAACAAAAATACAAGCTAAGTCCAGAAAACCGGAGAGGTTGGTAGCTAGCGGATTGCAGACCCCTGATTCTATTCACAACAACTAACAGTAGCCGTGGAGCATTCCTATGGTGGTCCTAGATGCCTCTTCACAGCCGGAAAACTAAATAAGCCTAAAGAAAGAAAGGGGAAATCTAAACTGCCCCAGAGCAGACCCCAAAGCAATAGACAGCCCCCAACATGTATTGTCGGTGAAAACACGTCTGATAGGAAAAACGGCCCTGAAGTCACTAGACTTTAAAATCCCTATATCAGCACTCCGATATATTCTGAAGACAGAGCAAAAGAGATTTAACCAATCAGGGACAAAAATGGAAATTCAGCAGAGCCCCAGCCGGGGCTGGCAGAACACAAAACTAAGCAAATCAGACAAAATCTCATGGAACAATAACAGAGCAAAACGTAGCTTTAGAAGACAGGAACTGTACTGGAGGCCAGAGCTCAGAGCAGAGAAATCACCAGCAACCCTACAGGGCGTCGGCTGCCTTATATCCACTCAGAGATTCCGGATGTCCAATCACAATCTACCTGTTCAGGTGACAAGTTTCTCCCATCCAAATCAGTTTCACCACCTCCTTTCACCAGCAGATGGAGTTCATCGGACATCAAAGGTGAACGAGAAAATGAGCTCACAACAGAGAAGTCTCCAGGTAACTAGAGAAATGGGCGATCCTGGTTACCTACAAACCCACCCAGGGGGTGTGTTTACAACATTGTTCTTTAAAGAGTGTGAGTAGTTGAAGGACCTGTGATGAGGTCAGTCATGTGGCTATGAAAAATATAATGTGGCCAGGGTAGATCACATGTGGTGAATGCTGGGACCCGATTGGTCCAGTGTGGAAGGTCCCACTGAGATGGAGCTTCCTTGCTAACAGCCTGTGAAGTGGCTGTGGTGAATGGCTGCACGTGTCTGAGAGTTCCCAGGGGAGGGAATGAATGTCTGCAGTAAGCTGAAGCAGCCATGAGGAAACCCGGACGTGGGTGAGATAAGTGAGGCTAAGAGAGCCTGTATGCTGGACATTGTACAACCTGTGTGAACACACTCTTTACAGAGTGAAACTCTGCCATGGACCCTCTGCTGTTTATATGAAGTTTTGTTGCTGCTGTGGGTTTATGATGTTGAATAAACCACATGGACTATGCTTGCTTTATGGAAAATCTGTGCCGGATCTGATTTTGTGGCTGCTGAGTGAGTATTCCCTATCCGAATAACAGCGCTACCTCACAATATATATATTTACAAAAGGAAAATGGGTAAGTGCGAAAGTTTGGGCACTCAGCATGGTTGGTACCTAGTAGTAGCACCCCCTTTTGAAAGTATCACAGCTTGTTAACACTTTTTATAGCCAGCCAAAGGTCTTTAATTCTTGTTTGAGGGACATTCATCCATTCATTCTTCCTTGGAAAATTCCTCCAGCTCTTTGAGATTCCTGGGTCGTCTTGCATGTACAGCTATTTTGAGGTGTTTGCCACAGATTTTCAATGATGTTCAAATCAGGCGACTACAAGGGCCATTGTAAAACCTTCAGCTTGTGCCTTTTGAGGTAGTCTGTTGTGGATTTTGACGATTTTTGGATCATGCTCCATTTGTTGAAGCCATCCTCTTTTCAACTTCAGCTTTTTTACAGATGGTGTAATGTTTGCATCACGAAATAAGAACATGTGTGTATGGGGCTTAATCCCAAAAACTCAAGGCAAACAATATCAATTTTTTGAAATTTGATGTGAGTAAATTGAAACACAAAACAAAACATTTTGTTAACCTTGAATACCATGGAGTCCAAATAAAGGTCATAAAATAACTGGATTCAATTTGACACATGGCATCTGAACAACATTATTTATTTCACCTTTGTACAAGTAACTTGATTGTATGCTTCATAGTCCTCCCACTCCTTTACCCACCTGTAACTCACCTACTCTTTAACCCTACCCAGATTTCAAAGATCTAAATGTAGACATGAAGCAAGGCCTGGGGCACCTCGCTGCAACATTAGAGCAATACTTGAAGAAAGAAATCCCAGACTCTTCCGAGCTCCCACCTGGATTCCAGACACTTGATTGCTTCTGCAAAGTAAGTGCCAAGTCTAAATGTGTAAGAACATTAAATTGTATGTAACACAGTGATTATTCTCTTGTTGAAATATTCAGACAGTTGTGAAGGTGTGCTTTGTATGGTATGATACACATTTGCTTTCATGTATACAACAGTAGCTAAAGGACTCTTGTAATAATATTTTTAATTATGCCAAAGATTAATTGTTGAAATAAGGCTTCTGTTTAGTACAAATCTTTAAAGGGTACTCAAGGCAATTTTTTTTAATCTATAGGGTTACAGTCAGCAAATAACAGTCAGCAATACTCACAGCTACATTTTCAAAGCTACATAGCCCTATGATTGGTTGCAGCGGTTACATCCACTGTAGTCATAACTTCACCAAAGCTGCCTGTCACCAAAGACCGAAGCATTGGTGGACAGATAGTGCTGTAGCTGGTGAAGGTGAGTAGTGCTGAATTTGATATCTACAGTTGCTACCCTATAAATTAAGCCTACATGTGCACACTTACTGCATGTAGTGGGCTCAGGAGCTGAGCTTGATACATACAGTGTGGGTGCCAGCTACAATATTTAGCTGGCACTCAAGCGTAACTGCTTCATTGAAGGCTATGTCAGGTCGCAACAGTTTTACCTCTTAGATGCTGCTGTCAATTGTGACACCAATATTCATGAGGTTGGGAACGGAGGAGTGTCGCTTCTGTCGCACCATCTTCCCCCTTAATGACTCGATCGCCTCCTAGTGGGCTTCATAAAGAACTAGTAATTATACAATCAACTGCACGCTACAGATCAATTTCGACAAGCAAATAATCCATGAGAACTGTTATTCCTGATTATCAGCCTGTCTAAACAGGCAGGCAATCACTCTAGAAAGAAGTAAAAGAATCATTGATATGAGTGAAAAGGTGATGAGCTGCTAATGACCATAGACTATAGAGCAATCTCTTTATAATATTCGCTTTTGTTCTGTTTCCATCACTGTTTTGTTGGCTTACCAAACAGAGCAGTAAACAACGGCTGATCAGTTTATATGTAGCCTAATGGCAGTCATTTAGTTGCTTGATCATGCTCATTCACTCATTCATTTGTAGAGTAACCTCACCAAAGAACAAAAAAATTAGACGTGAATGCCATAAAACTACCCCCCCCCCAAAAAAAAAATGGCGGAATCTTTTTTTACCATTTTACGACACTTGGAATTTTATAATTTTCCTGTTTTCCATACATTACATGGTAGTGTTATTGGTGTCATTCATAACCACAACCTGCAAACAAACAAGCCTTCATACGGCTATGTTGATGGGCAAATAAAAATGTTATGGCTCTTGTGAAAAATGAAAGCGCAAACATGGAAAATGTTCCGATCATAAAAGGGTTAAATATATATTAATATTTTTAAGCTATTCCCTTAGTTCCTTATGATATTAACTGACATTAAAAGAAGATTCAATATATTTTTTAAATAACTATATATTAATCTAATTATAAAAAAATTACAGTTGAAGATCTAATTTATCTGGGCATAACCCACTCAGTTAGGCTGTTCATCGAATGTGCTTGGACGGCTCCTGACAGGTAATGTCTTTGTCTTTGTTCTTTGGTGACATTACTCCACACAAGAATGTCTGGCTGAGTGTTAGGCCTCATTCACATTTTAGTATTTTTCATCAGTGCATGTGCTTATGACATAGCCAAACGTAAGAGAAAATTCAAGTACTTTATTATCACGTTTGAGATGGGTTCTTCCATTACTTCCTGATGGATTATGGATTTTTATATTTTGCATTTTAGGGTAGTGATTTGGAACCATTGCTATGATATGCAACTTGTTTGAGTTGATTTCTTTGGCATTTTTCTTTTATTCTTTTTAGGTGGAATTGTGTTTTTAGTGTTACCTTTATTACAAATGTCATGTCTGACAATTCTTTAAAACTTTATTGGATCATTCGATCACTTGACAGTAACCAAAACAATAAAGATTCCTTCAGACTACAAATGTACAGTATGCTTTACTGGGCTAACCATAGGAAAGTCACATCAGATTACTGCAAATGACTTGCTGAACCTGATGTGAATCATTGTAGTAACAGTTATGTAACCAGCGTGTAGAGTACAATCTGAGCAAGTGTAGTAATGAATCCTTTTGGGTGGTGTGTGTTTCAGGCACGTCTACAGATGTGTTCTTGTTGACATAAGTCAAAATCTTCCAAACATATGAAATATTACATTACTTTTCTGACTTCTCCATCGTTTTTGGAGAGCTTCATCCACAATGAATTCCTTGCTTGGAATTTGGTATAAATGGGCTGTTTCTATAAGAAGGCATCAGCTCCACATAGAATATGTCTGTCTGCCAAGACTCCCACTGACAGCATTACGAAGGTGCCCGGCCGCGGACCTGCAAGTGTGGCATATGGGAGAAAAATAATGAATTTCTCCTGGGAGAATCAAAGTCCCAGGGCATGCTTACAGCCGATGCTCACAATATAGGAAACAATGACTAAAGTCGAGCTGGAATACCTGTGTCACGGAGCAGTTGGGACAAAGCAGGAGACGTGTAACCTGGGCCCCTGAACTGCCCCTCAGGCTAAGGGGGGTGCCCTGACTCTCCTTAACTTGGGGGTACACTTGAAGGTAGTGAGGCCCAAGTCCCCAACCTGTCCCTATCTCCTGTACAGCCCTGAGCTAAACCACCAACCCCCTCCCCAGGAGGTGAGACAGGGAATAAAGTGAACTGCACCCAATAACTCACAAAGGAAAATAAAACAGACACCATGGGGTTAAAGCAACTAAAACCCAAAACTTCGCTTTGCTCTGCTGCAAATGCTCCAAGAAACAGAGTAAGGATCCGATCAGCATCCAGCAGCAACTCCACTGCTCCAGATAAGCTGAACCCCCTCTCCACCAGGTAGATCCAGTCTTCACCACGGTTGGATAACAAATGAACAATATTACCATCAGTGATTTACTGCACATGACGAACTTTTATAGGAAGGAGGGGGGAGTAGTCATCACCTGTTGGCTAATTCAAATGTGTAGTAACCCCAGCGGCCACCGGGGGCAAAACCAGCACCAAAACAACTACAGTTGTAGTAAACCCCAGTGGCCACCGGAGGAAAAAGGAAAAAGGTTTCTATAAGAATCCTCATTCTGCCACGGCTCCAAAAATGGACTGTGATAGTACCCCTCCTTCAATGAGGGGCCTCTGGACCCTCAACACTGCACCTCACCCAAAAAACACCTACGGTGCGGACACCTAGGTCCACCAGAGTTCACCTCAGCGACCACCTGACTCGCAGGTTTATGGAAAGCGTAGGCAGATGGAGATGGCAATGTATGCTCCGGAGGCACCACAAATCTCCAGAGCGCCGACCTGGGGAGCGAGTTGTGTATGGGCATAATTGGGGGTAACTCCAGCTGGTAAGTCTTCGGGCCGAGGATGGCCGACACCCGATACGGCCCGATCACCCGAGAACTCCCGACCCCAGTAACACACTTCCACTGGATGTTTTTGGTTGCCACCCATACATACTCGTTCACACACAGGTCCGGACCTGAAAGTTTATTACCATTCGTGCGTTTGCCACAAAATGGTGAACTCTTCAAAGGACTGACAACAGAGGCGTCCCCCTGTGTCGTCATAATCACACCCCCACAATGCTCAGAAGGAGTCACCAATCTCCTCCGACCCCTCCTACGAGGACTCCAACACCTAGGGTTAGCATGTGGTGAGGGTAGAGACTTGCCCCTACTCCGTGGCAGCACCTCTGCTGCCCCCACTGGAGAAGAAGGGGATAGTTGTAGAAAGACGGCAGAGACAGTAGCCCCTGGGCAGCAGCCCTCACACGACTGATCCCAGCTGACTACTTCCCTAGACCGCCAATCTATGACCGGGTTGTGTTTTTCTAACCAAGGGAGGCCTAAAACGATAGGTGATGGCATTCCCCCCAAGACGTAGCATGACAGGGACTCTTCATGCTGAGTCCCTATGCGCAGATGTATATTTTCTATGACTTGGGTCAACCTCCCCTGGCTCAGTGGGACAGAGTCAATGGCCTGGACGCTTAGAGGTTTGGCCAGCGTCCTACACTTCAGGCCATGTGTCTGGACAAAGTGAGCATCCACCAGATTTACTCCCGCTCCACTGTCCACAAACACCGGTATGCCCTCAGGTACCCCGCCAACCACCACCTCTGCTGACAGAGTACACAGAGAGGGCAAAATGGAGGAAATATACACTCCCTGGTCGCCTCCCTCCACACGACCAGGGGGGCGCGGCTTCTTAGATGGTACAGAAGATTTGGCGCGCTGGGCAGACCCTGAAAACATGACCAGTCTGCCCACAGCTAAAACATGCCCCCACATCACAACGATCTGCAGGCAACACCGCTGGGGAACCAACTCCTTCCACCTGCCTGGGCTCATCCACCTGCACCTGTGAGTCCTCCTCCTCAGTAAGGACCCCAGGGGGCATATTCGCCAAAGCCGCAAAAAACATCCACCGACCGTAGAGATGGTGAATCGGCTGGCAGGGAGAAGGCCCAGGACAGGAGATCACCTTCAAGGAGGGCTATAATGAATCCCACCCACTGTACCTCACTCCCTAATGAACGAGTGCGGACCCTGAAGTGTAGCTTGCAGACCTCCTGAAAAAACAAAAAATTCTCTCTCCCTCCAGAAAACCTGTCTGGGAGAGATAACAGGCTCTGGTTGAGCCTACATCTGAGCTGAGGCCCCGTACCCCTCCCACTGCTGCAGCTGCTGCTCCACCACACCACGCAGCACCCCACACTCCTCAGTGAGGGTCTGCAGCAATTGGAGACAGGTCTGCATTAGGGCCATGGCTCACCAGGAAAATATGGGTGGGTTGGTAATAATATCACGGGGCAGTTGGGACAAAGCAGGAGACGTGGAACCTGGGCCCCTGAACTGCCCCTCAGGCTAAGGGGGTGCCCTGACTCTCCTTAACTTGGGGGTACACTTGAAGGTAGTGAGGCCCAAGTCCCCGACCTGTCCCTATCTCCTGTATAGCCCTGAGCTAAACCACCAACCCCCTCCCCAGGAGGTGAGACAGGGAATAAAGTGAACTGCATCCAATAACTCACAAAGGAAAATAAAACAGACACCATAGGGTTAAAGCAACTAAAACCCAAAACTTAGCTTTGCTCTGCTGCAAATGCTCCAAGAAACAGAGTAAGGATCCAATCAGCATCCAGCAGCAACTCCACTGCTCCAGATAAGCTGAACCCCCTCTCCACCAGGTAGATCCAGTCTTCACCACGGTTGGATAACAAATGAACAATATTACCATCAGTGATTTACTGCACATGACGAACTTTTATAGGAAGGAGGGGGGAGTAGTCATCACCTGTTGGCTAATTCAAACGTGTAGTAACCCCAGTGGCCACCGGGGGCAAAACCAGCACTAAAACAACTAGTTGTAGTAAACCCCAGCGGCAACCGGGGGAAAAAGGAAAAAGGTTTCTATAAGAATCCACATTCTGCCACGGCTCCAAAGATGGACCGTGACAACCTGTATGACTGAAAGCTGAAATGTTCACGTTTTCTGGATGAAAATGACAACTTTTTATATACTTGTAAACTTAGCCTGAAGGGCACAGGTGGGTAAGTAGACTAAGGAATATTATGTATTGTAGGCTTAGGTAAATAAAGAACGGTCTATTAAAACTACTTCTTATGTATCAGAAATCACTTTTAGTAGCCTACTATGACAAGGCCATCTACTGTTTTGTGTAATTCTATGTGTATAAAGGCAAGTTGCTGAACACGCCTTAGGCCTGTTTCACACTTTAGTTGTTTGACATCAGGTGAAATCCTCCAAAGTGTTAAAAAACGGATCTGTTTCCGCTATGTAACAGACAGATGTACCGGATCTGACAGTGAATGAAATTTAAAGAAACAGAATTTGAGAGAGAGAGAGTTTTTTTGCAGCTGCCAGAATGGCGTTTAGGGTTAAAATGCATGAGAGGAAAGATCTTCCAGGCATGCGCATTTAAAAATAGCGGTTCCTCCGCTGAAGAAAAGTTCCTTTGTCCGTCTACTCCAGACGGCGGACGCTAAAATTCAAACGGATCCTTCAAAAAACGGATGCAACGGACGACCATCAGTCATAATCCGCCGCTAATGCAAGTATATGAGAAAAAAACGGATCCGCCAAAAAAACGGCGGATTTTGACTGACGTCAAGCAACTGAAGTGTGAAAGAGGCCTTACACATATTACCAATACTTATGCATCCTTATTTCACAGAGTTCGCATGGGGTAAAACGTTCTAAAGGGTGTTTATGTCATATTTTTTATTTATTAATATATGTATATTGTCTGTATTAAACATTAACACTAAGCTTTACAAAATAAATTTGTAATTTGCAGACACAATGAGATTAATTTATTTTAATATGTAGCAAGTTTTTTGGGCGGATCTCATAACTGTATCAATGAGTGATCTTCTGCCATTATGTTGAAATCTGGTGAAAAAGCTTTGATGTATTGCCCCTTTACTGTTTCAGCATGCCAAGAAAGTCGCAACAGTTTGGGAAGGCCATTTTCTTTTTGAGCTTGATTGTATCCCAATGCTAAAGAAACATCCATAAAGGCTTTGTTGGCTTACATTGATGTGGAAGAACTTGACTGTCCCCACAGAGCCCTGACCTCAACCCTATCAAACACTTTAGGGAAAAACTAGAATGAAAATTGGGAGGCAGGGCCTCTTGTCCAACATGAATGTCTGAACTCACAAATGTCCATCAATGATCAAACTACTTAGAAAAAACCTTCTAAAAAAAGCAATTTCATCTACAAAGGGTAGACCAACTCCATTATAATGCCTATGGAATTACAATGGGAAGTAATAAAAGCTCCCGCAGCTGTAATATGTATTTGTCCTATAGTGTACGTCATTATGTACATAGGCAGATTAGTGACGTGCAAAAGGTTAAATAGTGAGTAGAGCATCACTAGGAGGTCCCTGTGCAGGCACCAACGTTACCTGAGTTTATCATAATGATGCCATCTGCACAATGGGCTCCCAATGACGTTACGGGAGCTGGTAGATGGATCTTGCAATGTCATTGGGAGCTCAGTGCTTAGGTGCCACCACTTCTGATGATGCATACCGGAGCAATTACGGCACCTGCACAAGAGAGACAGGTCACTATGTGAAGAGTGACCAGTTAATCAACGACCATTGCCGGCAGTGATTAGCGAAGTACAGCAGAGCTGGTGAGTGAAGTGCCTGCCTCAATGTACTTAAGATTAAAAGTAAAAAAAATTCTCCAAAATGCCCCAATGAAATTCTACAGGAAGGGTATGAGTATGAATGTAAGAAGCAATAAAGGGCTTTAGTTAGGGATTGATTACTTGCTGACAGGCCCTTTTCAATTTCTTTATGTCTTATAGTCAGATTTCAGTAGTTTTGATCAGTAAGGGTTTGTGTCTTGTGACACCTGCAGACCGGTGAAATCAAGAGAAACATTAAGCTTTGGATCAAGAGCAGATTGATGTACGGATCCATGGACGGGTACACCTGACTACTCATGCTTCAAGGACCAGCTCAGCATTAAAAATGAGAAGAAAATACTTTTCTGCTAGGGAACATTTATCTAAGTTTGCTTTTTTAGATTTGAAAGCAGCAACACCACACTTTCCAATGTCAGTAATGCCCTGCACCACATGGTTTGAAGCATAACTCTTTTTTTTTATATCATTGTGTATGGTCTTTTAATCTTATCGTCATTCACTTCCCAAACTTTTACCTCCTTTTTCAAATACCCCAGCTAGTGGCTATCCTGCCACTGTCTGTCAGCTGGTCACTGTATTCTGGAGTCCATGTTACTATTTACTGGTGCATGGGAGCATCAAGGGGCCTTTGGGGTGTAGGGAGGGCATGTAAGCATAGTTATGTGCCTCTTCCCCCTGGCTGGAGTGCAGGATTCTCCATCTCTGCACACAACAATATAAGTAAGCAAAGATTTCCCCAGACATGGAATAAGAAAGCAGAAGTGGATAAGTGCCAGACTTTCATATTTTGAGGATGTAATGGGGTAATTTTAAAGAACCAGGACCAGTAGGGAGGCTATTTTAACTAGTAGTAGTGCCCTCAAATTTTTGGTTGATTTTACAGTCATAGTATATGACAGAGGAAATTATCCTTTGCAATTAAAGTGTATAAAAGGGAACCGAATTACTATTTTAAGCCATAATAAATGTACGAGATTACTACAAATGGGCCTGTATTCCATAGATTTATTCTGATTAGGGACCAGGAAGGTTGTTTTGCTTGCTCTGTAGGATTTTGGGTTCGAGTTGGCGGGTCATTTTTATAACATTATTAACTGTTACTATTTGTTCTTGAAGATTTCTTTTGTGAAGTTATGTTATACAGTTTTGGCCAAAAGTATTGACACCCCTGCAATTCTGTCAGATAATACTCAGTTTCTTCCTGAAAATGATTGCAAACACAAATTCTTTGGTATTGGTATCTTCATTTAGTTTGTCTTAAATGAAAAAACACAAAAAGAATTGTCCTAAAGCCAAATTGGATATAATTCCACACCAAACATAAAAAAGAGGGTGGACAAAAGTATTGGCACTGTTCGAAAAATCATGTGATGCTTCTCTAATTTGTGTAATTAACAGCACCTGTAACTTACCTGTGGCACCTAACAGGTGTTGGCAATAAGTAAATCACACTTGCAGCCAGTTGACATGGATTAAAGTTGACTCAGCCGCTGTTCTGTGTCCTTGTGTGTACCACATTGAGCATGGAGAAAAGAAAGAAGACCAAAGAACTGTCTGAGGACTTGAGAAACCAAATTGTGAGGAAGCATGAGCAATCTCAAGGCTTCAAGTCCATCTCCGAAGACCTGAATGTTCCTGTGTCTACCGTGCGCAGTGTCATCAAGAAGTTTAAAGCCCATGGCACTGTGGCTAACCTCCCTAGATGTGGACGGAAAAGAAAAATTGACAAGAGATTTCAACGCAAGATTGTACGGATGTTGGATAAAGAACCTCGACTAACATCCAAACAAGTTCAAGCTGCCCTGCAGTCCGAGGGTACAACAGTGTCAACCCGTACTATCCGTCGGCATCTGAATGAAAAGGGACTGTATGGTAGGAGACCCAGGAAGACCCCACTTCTTACCCCGAGACATAAAAAAAGCCAGGCTGAAGTTTGCCAAAACTTACCTGAAAAAGCCTAAAACGTTTTGGAAGAATGTTCTCTGGTCAGATGAGACAAAAGTAGAGCTTTTTGGGCAAAGGCATCAACATAGAGTTTACAAGAGAAAAAAAGAGGCATTCAAAGAAAAGAACACGGTCCCTACAGTCAAACATGGCGGAGGTTCCCTGATGTTTTGGGGTTGCTTTGCTGCCTCTGGCACTGGACTGCTTGACTGTGTGCATGGCATTATGAAGTCTGAAGACTACCAACAAATTTTGCAGCATAATGAAGGGCCCAGTGTGAGAAAGCTGGGTCTCCTTCAGAGGTCATGGGTCTTCCAGTAGGACAATGACCCAAAACACTAGAATATGGTTTGAGAGAAAGCACTGGAGACTTCTAGGGTGGCCAGCAATGAGTCCAGTCCTGAATCCCATAGAACACCTGTGGAGAGATCTAAAAATGGCTGTTTGGAGAAGGCACCCTTCAAATATCAGGGACCTGGAGCAGTTTGCCAAAGAAGAATGATCTAAAATTCCAGCAGAGCATTGTAAGAAACTCATTGATGGTTACCGGAAGCGGTTGGTCGCAGTTATTTTGGCTAAAGGTTGTGCAATCAAGTATTAGGCTGAGGGTGCCAATACTTTTGTCTGGCCCATTTTTGGAGTTTTGTGTGAAATGATCAATGTTTTGGTTTTTGCTTCATTCTCTTTTGTGTTTTTTCATTTAAGACAAATTAAATGAAGATAATAATACCAAAGAATTTGTGTTTGCAATCATTTTCAGGAAGAAACTGAGTATTATCTGACAGAATTGCAGGGGTGTCAATACTTTTGGCCACAACTGTAGTTGTTACTGTGCTCCATATGACAATAGTCCACAATTATGTTAAATATGGAAATGTGTAAAAATGTCATTTATTGTATTTAGTTAGTTTAGAACTTTAGAATTAAAGGTAAGTGACATCATTCCCTCCCTGGTTCACGTTAGTCAACCATTTTAAGTTGGAATTTTCTTTTTTTTTAACAATGATCAGTGTTATGATTGAATTATTAGTAAATACATTACAATGATGCACAACTTAAAAATCAAACAAGAAATTACCTGGAATCAGGAGTTAATGACACCAAATGTTATTTTTCCAATGTCCTCCCTGCCCTTTAATCTATTGTTGTGTCCCCGGATGGCTGGGTGCTTGTAGCACAGCATGTTTTGGTTGATACATGAAAGAACTTTGTTTAGATGTTAATTTGTGCTTGGGTCTAGCTGGCATTACAAGTGTTCAGCATGGCTAGGGTTGCTCTCCTTGATTATGCTCACATCTGGCCAATATAGCAACATTTGGGTACTGTTGTATACACAACTGACTGGCTGACAGCTGGCTTTGTTGAAAGTGAGTGGATTTACGTGTGAGTTTTACCAAGCATTCTCCAGCTGGCATGTCTACCAGCACTGAGCACACAAGCCAGGCTGCGAAAGCAACATCATAGTATCCTTTCTGCCTGCTGCATTCGTTACTCTATGAAAATGATGTACTTGGTTCATTCCCTCTGCCTCTAGTTCCATGGGGACAGTCTGGACATTAGTGGCAACACTAACTATCTCAGAAAGTTTCAGATTATTGTTTCCTATTGTTCAGTGATTACGTTGTGTTTACATAAACCTTACAAACTCATTTAATCATGGAATATGATTATATTTGTTTTTATTATTCCACCTCAAAGAGTTCCAGTACCCAAATTGTTTTTTCATCAACTTCACGACCTTTATTAAATTGAAATAACGGGTTAGAACTACTTACTCCATCAAATAACACATTTGTTTTTATTTCACTAGCCGTTTTGTTGTGACTTCAAAATGAATTACTAGATTTACCCTGCGGGCTGCCCGAGTCACGTCATGCTTGAAGTCCGTGTATTAATCTACTATTTTAGTACCTTTAGTTTATTAGTTACCGTGAGTTTGTTCTAGTTCATTGGATTTTTTGATAGACTTAAAGCGCATCTACCAAGAATATATCAGGCTGCTAGACAAATAGAAGTTGAGTATTTTTTCTTTTTATATTAGGAAGATGTTTCTAGTCAGACTAGGCTTTAATGGTCTGCATACCTTCACAGAGGTTCTGATTCCCAATGATTAGGCTGCAGATCCATCCATATGTACATATTTCAGTAAATAACAAGCTTATATATAAACTATCTAATTTAAAAGCAATATTTAAAAGGAATCTGTCACCTTGGAAAATGCTCTTCACTTGCATATACTGGGTTATTCTGCAGGTAAATAATGAGATAATGCTGCCCGACCACCTTACTGAAAGTGCAGCTACGAGGAGAAAGAGTTTATTTCCCTTTTGGTTGTAAAATATTTTCTCATTTGGATGTTCACATTAGCTTGTGCTTCTTCTTTTCATGGTACGTTGGCCTGAATTTTTATATTTTTTTCTCTCTCTTTTTTTTTTTACACACTATTGGGCAATATGTAAGGTGGTGGGAGGGTGGAAAGGAAATATGCATCTTTTCTATATATTTTTTGTATTTTATGAAAACCATAAAAGACCACAAAATACATTTTAAATTTCGTTCTCTTTTCCATAACAATTATTTTTATATATTGGTATTTTTTAACAGGTTTGTATGTTGGTAACAGCGATACGGACTGGCAATGTCTTCCTTATTTATTTATTTATTTTGACCTGCTTTATTTATTTAATATATTTACTTTAAATGCTTTTCCATCCATAAGATCATAAAAGATTGCTGGAAAGCATTTTAACATTAAAATAAATTTGTTTTATATCTGAATTCCCTGTTACTGGGGCTAGTATTTTAGACCCAATTACAGGGCAAATTTCGCCTCCTTTGCTACATGGCAGCTCATCGGAGTCTGTCACCAACTGGAAGCTGCTGCTCTTTCACAGCACTGATCACATAATCACTGGGTCCGACAGTATATCGTATACACAGACCTTGTTCAGCATTTATTATACAGTGATCAGGAAGGCAGAGATGGTAATGAACGATCTCTGCCTTCTCTATGCGGAGTCTTGCTGTGTCTGACAACCAGCTCTGCTGCATGATCTTGTTTAGCTGCCTACTCTGCAATGACCTTTTAGTATGATATTGAAGAGTAATATGTCAACTGCTTAGATGTTTAAATACTGTTAGCGGTTTGGAAGTAGTTAAATCATATCTTATCTGAAGAAAGCTGCTTCTTTCCCTACTTCTTAGCCACTGCCTGCCCTCCCTCTCGGTACTGAACTCATCATTCACTCTGAAAGAAAGAAAAAAACAACTCAAATTAATCTTGGTTAGCACAAGATGGACTGCCAGCATAGTGAGTCTATGACGAGGGGAGGAGGAGTGAAGAGCGATGGGAGGCACTGACCTGACACAGGCATAGAAATAGACCCATTCTGAAGTTTCTCTAGCAAGTAATTTACTCCAGCTACACCGCTCAGTACTGTACTGCATATTGCCCTCCATGCTGCTGCTGTTTTTGCCGTTGTGTTACCACAGGAAAAAACAGCCCTTTGTGTGTGTTTAGTGTGTGGAGAGACAACTTAGCAGGCAATCTCCACCTACTATTTCCAAATGAATTGCAAATTACAGTTCTATCCTACTCGGGAAAATAATGGCGATTTTTAAGTCTAGGAGTTTACTCAACAATTCGGCATGAAAAAAAACAGCCAAAAAGTTTATTATTAAAAGATACCAAATAAATGAATGACAAGCACATACATGCAAGATGCTGCTAAGAAATGTGGAGACAATAATAAGTAAAAAAACAACTATTAAGACTAATGTGGTCCACACTGTGAATGTTTAGTGAACATACATACATATCTTAGGACTGGGAGGGGATAGAATCCTTCCCCATAAGTAAACCTGGCTGTCTGACCACTCTATATTAATAATAAAAACATGGTGTATATACTGAGTGGACACTGCAGTCTAATAGTATAAGGACCATAGTATAAAGCCCCCATTACACACTGCGATATCGCTAGCAATATCGCTGTAAAGTCACCGATTTTGTGACGTTGCAGCGATATTGCTAGCGATATCGCTGTGTGTGATACTTACCTCCGACCGGCTCCCCCGCTGGTTATCGCTGATCGTGTGAGAAGCTGCTGGACCATTCCTCGTCGTCCACTTCCTGCGGCGCTTCCTGCTGTGATGACGAGCGACGCGTGGAGCCGGGCGGGGGGACATCAGGATCGCCTCGTCTGACAGGTAAGTAGCGACCCCCGTCCCCAGCGATGTCGCTGGTGAGATCTGCCTGAGTGGCAGCTCACTAGCGACCACCTAGCGATTCACCAGCGATCCTGACCGCGTCATATCGTTGGTCGGGATCGCTGGTGAGTCGCTAGGTGTAACGGTACCCTAAGAGGATAATGACCATCCCCAAAAATAACACTGGCTGTCAGGTCAGAAGGAAAAACAAACATGTACGGCATTCACAGGTATAGATAGTTGGTGAAGTGTAGCGGGGCGGCGGGGGCGCCACCAGATATATACATACATATCCATCAAGTTCCACCTTTCTCCACCAGTTACACATTCTCTATCGCTAGATTATTTATAACCCACAATGTAATTTACTGTGTTATGAGAAAAGCATCCAGTCTTCTTTAAATGCTGATGTAGTATTTGCCATTGATAACTCCTTCAGTAGGGAATTCCACAGTGTGACTCCTCTAATTGTAAATAACCCTTTCTTGTATAGTTCCTTCAATCCCTGGTCCTCTGTAAGAGCCTTGGAAGAAATAAGTCTTGTGTCAGTCCTTTGTATTTACAACACATATAAATGACCTCGCCTCTGAGGTGTCTTTTTCTAAGCCAAACAAGCCCATCTTTTCCAACCTCTCATCATGGGAGAAACCATCCATCCCATGTAATAATTTAGTTGCCAGCATTGAAGTGACTTTAATGCTACGTTCCCACGATGAGCTTTTGGTGTGTTTTTTTGACGATGCATATTTTTTCTGCATCAAAAATATAGCATTTTACACTACCAGTAAAGTAGATGGGATTTACACAATCTCATGCCCACTGTGCTTTCATTTCACTCTGTGTAAACTGGCCTGTGGTGGGGATTTCAAATCTGCAACATGCAAATTTTTCTTCCATATCTGCTGCGTTTTCTGTACAGATTTTCCCCAAACACTTGCATTCAATGTGGAAAACCAGCAGGTAAAAAACGCACATACAGAAATACATCAAAAACTGATGTAATCCACAGCTATAAAGTTTTATCAAAGCCAAATACCTGGAAGTATAAAAGCATAGCATCTTTATTTAAAGGATGACATACCAACAAGAGACGAAAATTGCATCGTCAAAAACGCAAAAAAATCGCATGTTAAAAACAACGCACGCAAAAACGCAATGAAAAATCGCAAATACCCTAATTTACAAAATACGTGCAGAAATTGGGCAGAAAGGCACCAAAAACTCAATGTGGGAACATAGCCTTATATCTCAATTTTCCTTTCTCGAATGTGGAGCGCAAAACTGTAATTAGCTGTGGCCTTACAAGTGATTTATAGAGCGGTAATAATACATTTGGATCAGGGGATTTATCTCTGCTCTTTTTATACACCCTAAAATCTTGTTTCCATTGCTGTGATATTGATCACATATCCTTAGGATAGGTAATAAATATGAGATTGGTGGGGGGTCCAACACCCGGCATCCCCAGTGATCATCTGTTACCAGCTATGTCAGCGGCCGGATGTAAACCGCTTCGTACACTGTTTAATGGCCGCTCCCAGGTGCTGCAGATCATCTATTATGAATGATGCCTAACCACAGTGCACATAAGACTATAAACCCTTTTCCACAGTGAACAGATTTCTGTATTATTAACGGAAAATATCACCAAAATATACTATACAATGTTTTGCAGACAATAATAAATACCCTTAATTCGAAAAGTATAATTAGTATATTACAACATTAGCTTCTGCAATGGTAATCTCATTTAATCATTAGTAACCTGATTGACAGCCCTGCATAAGCATAGAGATAGTGTCAGTCCTGCCCATTAAGGGACTGTCACACTAAGCGATATCGCTAGCAATATTGCTATGACGTCACTGGTTTTTGTGACGTTATAGCGATATCGCTAGCGATATCGCTATGTCTGATGCTTACCTCCGACCGCTCCCCCGCTGGTTATCGCTGATCGCGCAAGAACGTCCAGGACCGTTTCTCGTCGTCAGCTTCCTGCTGTGACGACGAGCGACGCGTGGACGCGGGCGGGAGGACATCAAGATCGCCTCGTCTGACAGGTAAGTAGTGACCCCCGACCCCAGCGATGTCGCTGGTGAGATCTGCCTGTGTGGCAGCTCACTAGCGACCACTTAGCGATGTACCAGCGATCCTGACCGCGTCATATCGCTGGTCGGGATCGCTGGTACATCGCTAAGTGTGACAGTACCTTTAGACCCACAGGAGAATAAAATAAGTTAGATGATTTTTTTATACACTCATGTGAACTTAGCCTGCATTTAATTCCGAAAACTCTGACAGTTGTTTTCCCATTTGGCATTTGTTTGCAATTCACTTTTATACATCAGCAAGTATTAAAAATTTACAAGACCAAATGCAGTTTCCTATGCTAAAGAATTATTATTATTTATTATTATAGTGGCATTTATTCCATGGTGCTTTACATGTGAGGAGTGGTATACATAATGAAAAACAAGTAAGTTATCTTAATAATAAAGAATAGCAATTATCCGTAAAAATTGGATGGTATACAGATGCTCCGTATACAATGTTTTGTGCACCCATAGACTTGAGTCTTATCTGACACATAGAAGAAACTAGTGCATGCTGTGATTTTTTTTTTTTCAATTGCAGATTTGTTCCTTAAAAAAAACACTGATCTCCACTTCTCCATTGAACAATATTGGTCTGAGTGCTGTCCATGTGCTGTTCATTTTTTTCACACAACACTCAGACCAAAAATACAGTCACATGGAATTGACCTTATACTAAATCTTTTCCAACATAAATACACTGCTCAAAAAATAAAGGGAACACTTAAACAACACAATATAACTCCAAGTCAATCACACTTCTGTGAAATCAACCTGTCCAGTTATTAAGCAACACCAATTCTAAATCACTTTCTCCTCCTATTGTGTAAATTGAACAGACAACCTGTAGAAATTATAGGCAATTAGCAAGACATCCCCTATAAAAGGAGTGGTTCTGCAGGTGGTGACCACAGATCATTTCTCAGTTCTCAAACTTTTTGGTGGTTGTTTTGGTCACTTTTCCATTTTGTCATTGCTCTCACCCCTAGAGGTACAATAGCATGAGGTGGTATCTGCAACCCCTAGAAGTTGCTCAGGTAGTGCAGCTCATCCAGGATGGCACATCAATGCAAGCTGTCAGCACAGTGTCAAGAGCATGGAGATATGGTAGCAGGAGACAGGCCAGTACACCAGGAGATGTGGAGGCTGTAGGAGGGCAACAATCCAGCAGCAGGACCACTACCTCCTCCTTTGTGCAAGCAGGAACAGGAGCTGCAGTGCCAGTACCTTGCAAAAATACCTCCTTCAGGACACCAACATCCATGTGTCCTCTCAAACTGTCAGAAACAGACTCCATGAGTGTGGTATGAGGACCAAACATCTACAAGTGGGTGTTGTGCTTACAGCCCAACACCATGCAGGGCGATTAGCATTTGCCAGAGAACACCAAAATTGACAGATTCGACATTGGCGCCCTGTGCTCTTCATGGATAAGAGCAGGTTCACTATGAGCACATGTGATAGATGTGACAGAGTCTGAAGATGCCGTGGTAACATTCAGCTGCCTGCAACATCCTCCAGCATGACCAGTTTGGCAGTGGGTCAGTAATGGTGTGGGGGAGGCATTTCTTTGAAGGGCTTCACAACCCTCCATGTGCTCGCCAGAGGTACCCTGACTACCATTAGGTACCGGGATGAGATCCTCAGATCCATTATGAGACCATATGCAGGTTCAGTGGTCCCTGGGTTCCTTCTGATGCATGACAATGCTAGGCCTCATGTGGCTGAAGTTTGTTAGCAGTTCCTGCATGATGAGGGCATTGATGCTATGGACTGGCCTGCCCGTTCCCCAGACCTTAATCTAATGGAGCACATCTTGGACATCATGTCTTGTTAAATCCACCAATGCCACGTTGCACTGTAAGAAGGTGGCGGGGACCCTCATTCACCTCCTCTCTCCTATGCACTGCGTCCAATGGTTCCTGTATGTTTAAGTGTATTAATGTGTCATGTCTAATATGTAATATTTTCCATGTCATTGTATATTCTATGTTATGACTATTGTACCAAGTTAGTGTAGGGATAGAAATGGTTAAGTAAAAAGGAGGTTGGTCTAGCAGGCTAAAGAGGCAGCAATTTTCTGCTTCTGGAGCAGTGCCCCGGCACGTTTGCCAAGGGCAGGACGAACTGCCTGCTTGGGAGCAGAATATACCCCAGGAGGGGAAAAAGGACTGCCACAGGACTGCCGGGCAGTAGGAATGGGCACCAGGATTAAGGAGATACCCTCCAAGAGACTGTCAGCTCCCAGGAGCCGATTAGGAGCTGCTGCTGCTGCTACTGATGGAGCAGCATCTTTGAATAGGGACAGCTCAGGAATTGTTATCTTCTTTACTTCAGTTATTAAACAAATTTGCCACTGTTGGAACCGAAGTGTAACGTGTGGTGCATCCAGAGGATGCCGTTCCCGTATGGAGAGCAGCCGTGTGTCAGAGGTAACCAACTGTGCCATAGGGCTGGGACTTGAACTGTCTTTTCATGTGCAAGAGGCCGGAGTGCTCACTGACTGTGACCTAGTGGATTCGCCAAACGACTACCACCCCGTTCCACCTTGTTACAGCACCACAGACTGTCCAAGAGTTGACTTATGGTCTGGGAGGAGCTCCCTCAGGAAAACATCCGCTGCCTCATCAGGAGCCTGCTCAGTGTTATAGGGAGGTCCAACAGGCACATGGAGGCCACACACATTACTGAGCATCATTTCCTTGTCTTGAGGCATTTCCAATGACGTTGGATCAGCCTGTAATTTGATTTTCCACTTTGATATTGAATATCATTCCAAATCCAGACCTCCATGGGATATTAATTTAATTTACATTGATCACTTTTTATCTTTTATTGCTCTGAACGCATTCCACCAAGTAATTAATGAAGATATGCAACTGGAATATTTCAGTGTTATCTAGGATATGGTATTTCATTTTTTTCTTTTTTTTAATAGTGTACTTATCGATCTTCTCAACTGCCTTATAACTTGCGACCCACAGATTGCATGTTCAACTGGTATTGGATCTGTGAATTTTTTCCCTTCTGCTTCTTGAGGAGAGAGAGAATGAGAATTTTTATGTGCCAGACTGGAAAAGGCTGCTGCGGGTCCGCAAAAAGAATTAACATGCAGACTAACATTGCCTGTGCCCTACGTTGCGGATCTGCATCCAACCTGCAATGTGTGAACATACCCTTGGCATTTCCATTGCCTTTTTATGGCCATAATGGTGTTACCTGCTGCCTTACTCTATCCAGTAAGATAAAAACCCTGCAGAACTCATTAGAATTTTAAGACATTTGTCAGGTTGTATTACTAAACAATTGCTAACGCATCCATCATGTTTCCTTTAGAAACGACTCATAATGTTAGTGAGGCAGATCCTCAGTGTCTAAAGGCCCCATCACACTAAGCAATATCGCTAGCAATATCGCTATAACGTCACTGGCTTTGTAACGCAGCAGCGATATTGCTAGCGACATCGCTGTGTCTGATACTTACCTCCGACCGGCTCCCCTGCTGATTATTGCTGATCGCGCGAGAACGTCCTGGGCCGTTTCTCGTCGTCAGCTTCTTGCTGGGCTTCCTGCTGTGGAGACGAGCGACGCGTGGAGGCGGGCGGGAGGATGTCAGGATCGCCTCGTCTGACAGGTAATTAGCGACCCCCGACCCCTGCGAATGTCGCTGGTGAGATCTGCCTGTGTGGCAGCTCACTAGCGACCACTTAGCGATGCACCAGCGATCCTGACCGGGTCATATCATTGTCGGGATCGCTAGTGCATCGCTAAGTGTGACAGTACCTTTAGTCAGATTATAATTGGTTAAAAAGTTGAATATCTTTTTGCATGTATTGCCTCCAGGTTTATCGGTGTTCAGTAATATTTATTCTCTGCTGTAGAGCTGAGGTGAGATGTGAGAAGACATGTTAATGTGCAGACTGGAGAACTGTCAAGTTGAGCTTCTATAGTTACAGTGAGATGATATCATAAAAGTTTAATAGCTACTCTGAATTTAATATATACGTTTTCACTTACATGAAAGTAGTTGGGTTTCATATTGCTTTCTTTGTCATGTATTGTCTGACGTTTCTCATTGATTGAAGTTCAACGTAACATGATATTAAATGTCGGCAACGTAATTGAGGCATCAAAAGGACATGAAATTTTCACTGTGCAATTAAGTGAGAGAGAAATAGTGACAAGACTGCGTATATCTGAAAATATACCACACAGTATACTTTGAAAACATGATATACCCCCCAAAAATGATTAAAATATCTGCTATTTGCAATGGCAATATCAACTCACTTTTGACAATTGTATGTATACCATATAATGTTCTATTATTGGAATATGAAATGATATAGTAACGGATTAATAGGGGCAAGCTAACATAGACTGACTGTTCAGGCAGTTCTGTGCTGCCTGTGGGCCTAGAGGTTTAAAGCAGGTATTTGCCATGTAATCTGACAATGGCATGAAATAGCGACAGATGCTGATTCCAGTAGTGTATCACTTAGTTTACTAAGTGCAGCAGGTATGATAGAATCACAAATTTCTCTACTGCATATCTAGTAGAGCTCAGTTGTTGAGCTCTGTGTAACCCCATCCACATCAATGATTGGCAGCTTTTTATGTACAATGTATAGTGAAAGAAAGCTGATCAGTGGTGGGGGCGTGGTAGGACTAGGAGGCGCAGACTAGCTAGTACTGTAGTGATAATCTTCTGATAAAACACTGATTGTATTGAAACAACAAAATATAACCCAATGAGTGATACATTTCTGAAATTAGAGTCTCTTTCCTTACTTTATTGTGCTCTCAGATTAAATAGCAAAGCATTTAAGGGACTGAAAGCCAAACTACATCATGTATCTTGTTGCTCTGAATTGCTAGATTTCCATCTGGGTCTAATAAAATTCTGTCTGCAGCCACAGCGAGGGTTAATTTAAGATGCATACACAGTGAAGGAGCATTCCTGTTACTGCTTGCTTCATTTTAATCTCACCGGATAAATGAGCTTGCTTTTTCATTCAGTGAAATGATCTTTGTGCTGCAAAAAGTTCATTGTTCTCCAGATAAGAACTCTTTTGTCATCACCGGTGTGCCAGGTGCGATAGTCATTTTGGTTCTGCTGTAGAAGGTCTTTGCGGTTGGCTTTGCAAGCACCTTCTTGATTTTCATCTCTGTTATGGAGTAATATCCTTCCTGTAGGGCCAAGCAGCGACCTCCACCTTCTGCTGCTTATTGACACACCTTTGCTGGATGGTTAAATACCCTGAGCCCTTTAAGCAACACGCTGGTGTTAGCTCTATTTACTTCTGTCTGTTGGAAGTTCCCTCATTTGCCTTCCTGATTTGTCTTTAGTTGTAGTGGAGCTGACTAGCGCCAACACCGTCCCCTCCATATCCATGGCCTATCCCTAGGGACAGTCAGGGAATAGGTTCCTGCTCGGCGATAAGTGCAGAACCTATTTAGGGATGTTAGGGCAGACAGGGTATTGTCAGATCTGCCTAGGGGTCTCCACTCCCCCTTTCCTAGTGTTTGAGCTCCCCATCTTCTTCCCATTGTTGTGCACCTAGCTTCTCCCTCACCCAGCATGACATCTTTAGACTGCGCCTCAGATACACCAATCTCTCTTGTTAATTCAGGCTACAAAATACTGATTGAAATTTTGGTAGCCTGTCTTAATTGCTCAATTTTCTCTATTAACCATCTAGACAAATGGAATTTATGCCTGGAAAGTCCACCACTATTAATAGCAGACAAATACAAGCATATATTCAGCTAGCCAGGGTTGATGATAGTTCCTGGTCTTTGGCCTCACTAGATACAGTGAAGGTCTTTATTCACTCAAATAGCTCTTCTTGATGGCCCTTCTTTAAATATTTTGATTTCGTCCCTACATATGTTAAATGGGTACAAATTATTTACTCCGTTCTGTCTACTAATGATTGTGTTCTCCCGGTGTTTCCATTCTCTCTGCCACCGTTCCATAATATTGCCCACGTTCATCTACTCTTTTTGCAATTTCTATTGAGGCATTGGCAGTTCACCTCCTCATTACCTCTTCTATACATGGAATTGGACTGGCTGGTAGAATAAGTTTAGTTGGACTTTATGCCGATTACTAAATATTAGCTCCGAGGGATTCACATTACTCATTATCCAATGCCATAAAAGAACTTGCAGAAGTCTGCCTAAGTATCTAAATTTCAGTTAGCTAGTCCTCCTCCCTCTCTCCCAGATTTTGCCAGTAGTGTTCTCATTCAGATACCTGAAGATATATCTGAATAGAGATTCTGCTCTGTTACATGGGTTAAAACCCAAGTTAAAAAGTTAAAAAGAAAACTTTATTTGCACATTATGCAAAAACGCTGAAAAGAAAACACCTGAAGAGATGCTGCATGCACACCTACTTATAATAATAATAATAAAACATTTTATTTCTATAGCGCCGACATATTCCGCAGCACTTTACATTTCACTTATAATCCAGTTCATCTCTTTGGATTTGGATTTATCTGTGTGTCTGTTCGTATTAGTGTAATTAATATGGTTCTGAACCCCAAATGTTTATACTTCCTGCAACATAAAGTCCAAAAGAGTTTCTTTAAAACACTGCACTCTCTGAAGACTATCTTTATTTGGGGGGTCTTTGTGACACACAAATAGTTAATTTGTTTAGCTATCACAAATAAATAAAGGATCAGCAACATTGCAGTAAAAATGTTGTGCTTTGGAGGAAAGGATGGTTTTCCTATCATATCAAAAGTGGTAACCTCAGCACAGAAAAAGTTGAAGACATGATACTTTTTCATTTTTGAAACAATATCATCAAGTCTTTAACTTTTTCTGTGCTGAGTGTTGTGAGTTCATTTTTCCCTTCACCATTGAGGTCTGATGAACTCCCTCCTCTAGTGAAGGAAGGTAGTGAGACTGATTACCAAACACCTGGGCAGCTAGATGATGACTGGGTGGCTGGAATTGAGGACTGGATATAAGGCTGCCGACGCCCTTCTTCCTGGCTGGTGATTTTCCTGCTGGATTCTTGGAGACCAGTCTGATTCCTGCATCTCAAAGCTAAGTTTTTCTGCTCTGCTTTGTACTCTTCAGTTTTGTTTTTGTTTTGCCTTGTTTTTTGGGAGTTTTCCTATCCCCGGCCGGGGGTGAGCTGAATTCCATTTTTGTGTCTGATCTGTTGTTCTTTTGCTCTGTCTTCAGAATATACCTGAGTGCTGATATAGTCTTTTCAAGCCTAGCGACTTCAGGGCCTGTTTTTCCTATCAGTCGGTTGGCTCATTTTGATAGGGTTTTTGCGGATGGCAGACAGCAGCTTTCCTATCCTGTCCTATGTAGTTAGCTTGGGCCCCATCATTTGCTCAACCTATCTTTCTATCTGTGTTAGTGTTTTCATCTTGCTTCACCGTCATTATATGTTGGGGGCTGCCTATTGCTTTGGGGTCTGCTCTGGGGCAGTTTAGTTTTTCCCCCTTCTGTCTTTAGGCTATGTAGTTCTCCGGCTGTGATCGAGGGGTCTAGGGCACCGTAGGAACCCCCCACGGCTACTGCTAGTTGTTGTGGATAGGTTCAGGGGTCTGCAATCCGATAGCTGCCAACCTCTCTGGTTTTTCTGGACTTAGCTGGTATTTTGTTTTTTCCTCCTTCGGTGACTCATCATAACAGAATCACCAGCCATACCGCAGATCCTAGGGTACTCAATAACAGGAGAGAATTGTAAAAAAAAAAAAAAAAAAAAAGGGAAAAAAAAAAAAAGTGTCAGAATTTTTTTTTTTTGTGTGCATATTTTTTCCTCTATATCTCTGAGGCTGTAGGGGGAATTTTTCTCTCAATGGAGATGAAGCAATTGTCTGATCGTGTGGAGCAGCTCGCTGCTGAAGTGAGGGGAATTTCCGCCTATCTTGCGCATTCACATGCTGCTGAACCAAAGATTCCTACTCCTGATGTGTTTTTTGGGGATCGGTCTAATTTCTTGAATTTCAAGAATAATTGTAAATTATTTTTTGCCTTGAAGCCTAACTCGTCGGGGAACTCCGCGCAGCAGGTTAAAATTGTCATCTCTTTGCTGCGCGGCGATCCCCAGGATTGGGCGTTTTCTTTGAAACCTGATGATCCTATTCTGAATAATGTGAACGCATTTTTTCAAGCCTTGGGGTTGTATGATGAACCTAATGCTATTGATCAGGCTGAAAAGACCCTGTTGGCATTAAGCCAGGGTCGGGATTCGGCAGAGTTGTACTGTCAAAAATTCCGAAAGTGGGAGGTCCTTACTCCCTGGAATGATGGTGCCTTGGCAGCCCTCTTTCGGAAGGGTTTGTCAGAAACTGTAAAAGATACTATGGTGGGATTTCCTGTTCCCTCTGGTCTTGACGATTCTATGTCATTAGCCATTCAGGTGGATCGGCGTTTACGTGAACGCAAAATTACACAAGAGATGTTGCCACCTGTTGAACAAATGTCTGAACCTATGCAATGTGATAGAGTTTTGTCTAGGGCGCAACGTCAGGAGTTCAGAAGGCTTAATAAGCTGTGTTTTTTTTGTGGAGATGCCTCGCATATTATTTCTGTCTGCCCTAAACGAGAGAAACGTTGTGCACACACGATTTCTGTGGGTGGTGTTCAATCTAAGTTTCTTCTGGCAATTACTCTGATCTGCTCCCTGTCCACATTTTCCGCCAAGGCTTTTGTGGATTCAGGAGCAGCTCTGAACCTGATGGACTTGGATTTTGCTAAACGTTGTGGATTTCCTATGACACCTCTACGGATGCCTATCCCTTTGAGGGGTATTGATGCTACTCCTTTGGCGAAGAATAAACCTCAGTTTTGGACCCAGGTGGTAATGCGGGTCGCCCCAGACCATCAAGAAAATTGCAGATTTTTGGTGTTGCATAATTTGCATGATACCATTGTTCTGGGGTTTCCCTGGTTGCAAATCCATAATCCAGTTCTGGATTGGAAATCTTTGTCTGTGGTGAGTTGGGGTTGTCGGTGTGCCCTTAGTGATGCTCCTGTTTTCTCCACCTCTCCCCAGTCACATGATGTTCCTGACTATTTGGCTGACTTTTATGATGTATTTAGTGAGAATGAGTCTGCGTCTTTGCCTCCTCATAGGAGTTATGACTGTGCAATTGAGCTGAACCTGGGGTGTAAATTCCCCAAGGGTCGGCTTTTCAATTTATCTGTACCCGAGCACGAGGCTATGCGATCCTATATTAAGGAGGCATTGGAGAAGGGTCATATTAGACCATCCTCTTCACCCTTAGGTGCTGTTTTTTTTTTTGTGGCTAAAAAGGATGTTTCATTAAGGCCTTGTATTGACTATCGTGCCCTCAACAAAATTACTGTTAAATATCAGTATCCGTTACCCCTGATTTCTGATCTATTCTCCAGAGTTAAAGGTGCTTGCTGGTTTACCAAGCTTGACCTCAGGGGGGCGTATAATCTTATTCGCATTAAGCATGGGGATGAATGGAAGACGGCGTTTAATACTCCGGAGGGACATTTTGAGTACCTGGTGATGCCTTTTGGGCTCACTAATGCCCCTTCTGTCTTCCAATGCTTCATGAACGATATATTCCGAGACTTTGTGGATACATTTTTGATTATCTGTCTGGATGATATTTTGATCTTCTCCAAGAATTGGGACTCTCATGTGGAACATGTTCGGACTGTGTTCCGGATTTTAAGGGAGAATTCCCTGTATGTCAAGGGATCGAAATGCCTTTTTGGGTACAGAAGATTTCATTTTTGGGATTTATTTTGTCTCCGTCAACTATTGAAATGGACCCGGCCAAGGTACAGGCCATTTATGATTGGGTTCAGCCCACTTCTTTGAAGGCCCTCCAGAAGTTTTTGAGTTTTGCTAATTTTTATCGGAAATTTATAGCTAATTTTTCTGGTATTGCCAAGCCATTGACGGATTTGACTAGGAAGGGTGCTGATGTGCTGAATTGGTCTCCGGAGGCTGTTGCTTCCTTTCAGGAGCTGAAGCGAAGATTCACTTCTGCTCCGGTTTTGCGGCAACCTGATGTCTCACTCCCGTTTCAGGTGGAGGTGGACGCTTCTGAGATTGGTGCAGGAGCGGTGTTGTCCCAAAAAGATCCTGTGACATCTAAAATGAATCCTTGTGCTTTCTTTTCCCGAAAGTTCTCCCCATCCGAACGTAACTATGATGTGGGGAATCGGGAACTGTTGGCCATGAAATGGGCATTTGAGGAGTGGAGACATTGGTTGGAGGGAGCCAAACACCAAGTCGTGGTCCTTACTGACCACAAGAATTTGATTTACCTGGAGTCGGCCAAGCGCTTGAATCCTAGACAGGCTAGGTGGGCCTTGTTTTTCACACGTTTTGATTTTGTGGTCTCTTTTCTTCCGGGCACTAAGAATGTCAAGGCAGACGCCCTCTCTAGGAGTTTCCTTGCTGATTCTCCTGTTGTGACTAAGCCTGCTACCATCTTAGACGAGGGGGTAGTTCTTTCTGCCATCCCGCCCGATTTGAGACGTGCTCTGTAAGAGTTTCAGGAGGACAAACCTGAGCGTTGTCCTAATGGAAAGTTGTATGTTCCTGACCAGTGGAGGAAGAGAGTGATGTCTGAAGTTCATTGCTCTGCATTGGCTGGTCATCCAGGTATTTTTGGTACTAGAGATCTGGTGAGTCGGTCTTTTTGGTGGCCCGCCTTGTCTCGTGATGTCAGGAATTTTGTGCAGTCCTGTGGGACTTGCTCCCGGTCTAAACCTTGTTCTCGCTCTAGTGGCTTGTTGATGCCTTTGCCGGTGCCCAGGAGGCCATGGACCCATATTTCAATGGATTTTATCTCTGATATGCCTGTCTCTCAGAGAATGACTGTCATTTGGGTGATTTGTGATAGATTCTCTAAGATGATCCATCTTGTACCACTCCCTAAGTTGCCATCTTCCTCTGAGTTGGTGCCCTTGTTTTTGCAACAGGTGGCTCGCTTACACGGGATTCCTGAGAACATTGTATCTGACAGAGGAGTTCAGTTTGTGTCTAGATTTTGGAGGACTTTCTGTTCCAAGCTGGGAATTCAGTTGTCCTTCTCCTCTGCGTTTCACCCTCAGACCAATGGGCAGACGGAGAGAACAAACCAGACTTTGGAGTCGTATTTGAGATGTTTTATTTCTGCCGATCTAGATGATTGGGTTTCATTTTTGCCCTTGGCCGAATTTGCTTTAAATAATAGAGCTAGTTCTGCCACTTTGATGTCACCTTTTTTTTTGTAACTTTGGTTTTCACCCTCGATTTTCTTCAGGGCAGGTGGAGCCTTCTGCCTGCCCAGGTGTTGACACTGTGGTGGAGAGAATGCACCAGATCTGGGACCAAGTAGTGGATAAGTTGTCTCTCTCCCAGGAAAAGGCCCAGCGGTTTTCCAACCGGCGTAGGACCGTTGGTCCCCAGTTTAAGGTGGGTGATATGGTTTGGTTGTCGTCAAAAAATATCGCTATGAAGGTGGCTTCTCCTAAGTTTAAGCCTAGATTTATTGGACCTTACAAGATTTTGGAGATTATTAATCCAGTCTCTTTTCGGTTGGCTCTTCCTGTCACATTTAAAATTCATAATGTGTTTCATAAGTCCTTGTTGAAGAGGTTTGTTGAACCAGTAGTTCCTGTGGTGGCACTTCCTGACCCTATATTGGTTGAAGGTAACATGGAATATGAGGTAGAGAAGATACTGGATTCCCGTCTGGCTAGAAGGAGACTCCAGTATTTGGTTAAGTGGAAGGGTTATGGTCAGGAGGATAATTCCTGGGTCTCTGCCTCTGATATTCATGCCGAAAGATTGGTGCGTGCCTTTCATCGGGCTCACCCGGATCGCCCTGGTGGCATGGATGAGGGTTCGGTGACCCCTCCTCAAGGGGGAGGTACTGTTGTGAGTTCATTTTTCCCTTCACCATTGAGGTCTGATGAACTCCCTCCTCTAGTGAAGGAAGGTAGTGAGACTGATTACCAAACACCTGGGCAGCTAGATGATGACTGGGTGGCTGGAATTGAGGACTGGATATAAGGCTGCCAACGCCCTTCTTCCTGGCTGGTGATTTTCCTGCTGGATTCTTGGAGACCAGTCTGATTCCTGCATCTCAAAGCTAAGTTTTTCTGCTCTGCTTTGTACTCTTCAGTTTTGTTTTTGTTTTGCCTTGTTTTTTGGGAGTTCTGCCATCCCCGACCGGGGGTGAACTGAATTCCATTTTTGTGTCTGATCTGTTGTTCTTTTGCTCTGTCTTCAGAATATACCTGAGTGCTGATATAGTCTTTTGAAGCCTAGCGACTTCAGGGCCTGTTTTTCCTATCAGTCGGCTGGCTCATTTTGATAGGGTTTTTGCGGATGGCAGACAGCAGCTTTCCTATTCTGTCCTATGTAGTTAGCTTGGGCCCCATCATTTGCTCAACCTATCTTTCTATCTGTGTTAGTGTTTTCATCTTGCTTCACCGTCATTATATGTTGGGGGCTGCCTATTGCTTTGGGGTCTGCTCTGGGGCAGTTTAGTTTTTCCCCTTTCTGTCTTTAGGCTATGTAGTTCTCCGGCTGTGATCGAGGGGTCTAGGGCACCGTAGGAACCCCCCACGGCTACTGCTAGTTGTTGTGGATAGGTTCAGGGGTCTGCAATCCGATAGCTGCCAACCTCTCTGGTTTTTCTGGACTTAGCTGGTATTTTGTTTTTTCCTCCTTCGGTGACTCATCATAACAGCTGAGGTTACCCCAGGCTTAAGCTATCTCATCTACAGAAACTAAAGACTTGTGTGGAAAGGGCGTTATCAGACTTCTATTTGTACCATCTATCAGGGGAAGGTACGTAACATTTTGGACGCAGTATAAACCTTATCTAGTTTTGGGATAGCAGCCTCATTTTTCAGTTTGGAAAACTTGTATACTTGATGATCTGTTGAAGCTCATATCTTTGATTTGATGTCTAAACATCAGGTTTCCATCATCTCACCTAAATACATTGTTGAAGCTTAGTGTTCTTGTTTAACCGCCTGCCTATTCATCTTACAGCTCTTACTTCTGACCCCCATACTTATGCACACTCATCCCAATTGAGTGTGCATGTGTTATTGATAGGTAGAGGGTATCAGGCAACTGGCAGACACCTGTGATGGTGACATATCTTCTTTAAAGGGAACCTAGTACCAGATTAATTTTATCAATGTTTCCCTTACATGGATGGTTGTTATATAAAATTCTTTATCTCCTGCAGATTATTATTATTATAATTATTTATTTATATGGCACCATTGATTCCATGGTGCTGTACATGAGAAGGGGTTACAGACAGATTACAGATATCATTTACAGTAAACAAACTAACAATGACAGACTGATACAGAGGGGAGAGAAGACCCTGCCCTTTTGGGCTTACATTCTACAGATCTAGCAGTTTTCTAAATGCTGAGCTCTGTATAACCCCACCTACACCATTGACTGACAACTTTCTTTGTCTATGTATATGTAGAAAGTTGTCAATCAGTGGGGAGGGTGAGGTTACAGAACGCTCATAAATATGGAGGACTACATGGCAGCAGGTTTACTAGTCTTCTAGTGATAATCTCCTGCTGGTAAATCAGTGATTTTATAAAATCTGTAGCAAGCAGCCCAGTAAGCAGCATATCACTTGAATCAGAGACTCTATCTCTTCATCTTGGTGCCCTCAGATTATGTGGCAAAAACCTGGTGACAGATTTCCTTTTAAGATCAAAAGATTGGTCATGTTATAATCTTACTGCCAGATGCTTCTCTCACCTAAATCTGTTGTTGAAGTAAAGTTGGAACGCCACGACCACACGATCATGCACAAATCCGCCCCTTTGGCCACAGTTCACATCAGAGACTGATCAGCTGATTATTGTGATGACTTTTGGCATTGTTATCCTAAACTACAATCTTCACAGAACAATAATGAATAACTAGTTGTTTAGAATTATTCCATCAATAATCCCAAATGTATTGCCAGGCATAGGTATTATGGTTCCTTATTGGGATGCAAAATTGCACAACTTAGAATGGACAAACAAAATTAAGAGACCTCTTAGAGCAGGGGTGGGCAATTAAATTTCCCAAGGGCCACTTGAGAGACCGTGACTGCTGTGGAGACCGAACCAACAGACTAAAATTAATTCTGCTCAAAATTAATATTAACATATTAATTCTAATTATTTTGTATTATTATTAATTGTATCACTTAAAATTGAGTAGCATTATATACATATACAGTGCTGTGCAAATTAATTGGGACAATGCATTTTTGTAGGTAAAATCGTAAATTGGTTACCAGTCAGTGATTCAAACCAGTTTTAACTGCTTTGAATAGGCACTCACTCCTGTTCAAAGCAGTTAAAACTGGTTTGAGTCACTGACTGGTAACAACTTACGATTTTACTAAAAAAATGCTTTGTCCCAATTAATTTGCACAGCACTGTGTATATATATATATATATATATATATATATACAATATTAGCCCCCACATAGCCTCCTATATACAGTTTGAGCACCACATAGCCTCCCTATATACAGAATGAGCCCCACATAGCCTCCTATATACAGCATGAGCCCACATAGCCTAATATATAGTATTAACCTCACATAACCTCCATATATACAGTTTGAGCCCCACATGGCCTCCCTATATACAGAATGAGTATCACATAGCCTCTTATATACAGCATGAACCCCACATAGCCTATTACATACAGTATTAGCCTCATATAACCTACATATTTAGTGTGAGCCCCACATAGCCTTCTATATACAGTGTGAACCCCCACATAGGTTAATATATAAAGTATGAGCCCCACATAGCCTCCATATATAAAGTATGAGCCCATATAGCCTCCATATATAAAGTGTGAGCCCATATAGCCTCCATATATACAGTGTGAGCCCCACATAGCCTTCTATATACATACAAAAATCCCATAGACAAGAAAAAAAACAACACATACTCACCTCGCTCATGTTCCCCCTGCGCTCTGCTCCTGTCTCCGGTGCAGTGACACTTTGCAGTGCACAGCTGACATGATGAAATTACAGCATCGTGTCAGCTGTCTCACATGCTGATTGGTGGAAGGAGGGGCCCCTCTTCCACCGGTGTATTCGCCACTGTCTGCATACCAAGGATGTGGATAGCGGTGACGGCGGATGGATGGTGGGCCAGGGAGAGCACTTTGTGGCATGTGGGCCACTGCTTCAGCCCTTTGGCTGCCTCGAACCAGATTTTTTACAGTCAGAGGGCCGGATGTGCAGTTTTCCCTGTTCTGTCTTAGAGTATTCATGATTTGTGCAAAAAGAAACAGTTAAGAACTCCAGTGATGTTTTTGCAAGTGAAATAAACCTCATGGTCTTGTTAACTTCATCTAGCTATCATTTTTATTTCTTCATCTGCTGACCTGAAGCGGACTAATTATTTTTATCCTGTCTCATTTATTGTCTGCTCTCTTTTAAATTATTACAATTTGCTGCTCTAATTCATTTGCCTAGAGCGCCAATTGTTGATAAGAAGTAACAGATTAATCTGTGCCTTTTGCATAATGACTACCATTAGATGTGCTGGTTAATGATTGAAATGGTGATGATATGTAGATTCCCTCTTCAATTTGAAACTAGCCTGAATATGTTGAAATTATTTAAAATGGTAATACAATTTGCCTTTGATAAGGTATGGAATGTTTTTTAAATCTTCTTTTGTGAATCTGTTAGGTTCACACACATAAAATGCACTACACTGAGCACTGTGCTGGAGATTTAAAATAATCCTGTTTTTGGGGGGATTTCGGAGGAAATTCCATCGCAATGATCACCGGAGAGCACTGTCTGTGTGTGAGACTAAACTTAGAAGTTGTTTCTGTATAACTTTTTTCATTGTCATTTTATTTTGCTTCATTCCATTTCCTGTGACGTTCTGAGGTTGCCTTCAGCTTCTCTTTTTTTTAATTTAAATGGAATCTGTCACCATGGAAAATACTATTTACTTGTAGACATAGAGTTAATCTGCAGGTGAATGAAGTTACAATGCTTACTGAAGGTATGGCTGCTGGTAGAAATTGAACGTATTTCCACCAGGAAGACACTGGCTTTCAGTAGTGGAGGTATGCATGGAGTGGTCACCCGGGTTGCCAACTTGACTTTTTATTTTTGCTGAAGAGCTTATCAAAAAATAAGTGATATAAGTCTACAACCCATAATTCTGATATGAAGACATCAGCTGCATTCACTGTAAGCTGTAAAATGCTGATAATTACAATTAAAATAATTTGTATAAGTGTCTTCAGCTGCAAAAAAATCATGGACAGGTTACATTTTTTATACAGGAAGGGCAAAAAAGTGCACTATTTTTCGGATTGTCCAGGAATTTCTGGATGATTGGCAGCACTGGTGGTTACAGTCACCACTCACATGACTGAGATCGGCGGCTCTAAGCATGCCCCAGCACTTGGACAGCTCACTCTGGCCAGATGCATTGCATAGCGAGCTATCAATAAGTATCGTGTGGCCTAGGGCTGTATAGGGAGCAGTGATGTGAGCGGTAACTGGAGCTGCTACACGCACGCTCCCATTACTGAAAGTCGAAGGCTCCCTGGATGAAGTAAATTAATTTACTCCCAGTAGCAACACTTTTAGTAAAGCGGCCAGGCAGAATTATAATACTAATTACCGGCAGCTTAGCCCCATACCTGCGGGTGAATAACATTTTCTGAGGTCACAGGTTCCCTTTAATAGTAGACCAATCACTAGAGTACAATTGTCTTACTAATTAGCAATATTTTTATTTATTGATTTATTTTACTCACTTATATAGCACCATTAATTGCACAGCGCTTTACAGACATTATCGGCACTGTCCCCGATGGGGCTCACAATCTAGATTCCCTATGAGGATGTCTTTGGAGTGTGGGAGGAAACCAGAGAACCCTAAAGAAATCCAGGCAAACATGGGGAGAACATACAAGCTCCTTGCAGATGTTTTCCTTGATTGGATTTGAACATAGGTAATATTTTGCAATATGTAAAATAGTCCATTTCATTTTATGTGTAACACAATATTTTAGCAGATGCAATAACAAAATGGCAATGTATTGTGAGGTTTGAGGTTTCCGATATGTGTCTGAGATAACCTAGTTTGCAGTTATTATTAAAAAAAGTCGATGTTGAGTGTTTAGTGATGCAGCAGTTTCTTCTTAAGAACTGACAATTGCACACATGGCACCTGGACAAAATTGTTGGTACCCTTAAATTAAAGTGAGAGAAACCCACAATTGTCACTGAAATTATTTGAAACTCACAAAAGTAATTTGAATTAATGAATGAAAATCAGACATTACTTTTGAATTGTGGTGCATTCTAAAAATAAAACAAATCTAGCAAGCAGATGAAAATGGCCTGGACAAAAATGATGGCACCCCTAAAAAGTATTGAAAATAATTTGACCATAGGGACATGATAAGCTAAGGCGTGTCCTGTACTGTATTTAGCATCACAGGTGGGTAATTAGTCAGTCTGTCTTAAAGCGTGCTGTTTGGTTTCATGGTGTGTACCTCACTGAACATGGAGTAAAGAAAACTAAGGAGAGAGGCATTTCAGGGGATTAGAAAGAAAGTTATAGACAAACCTGTTAATGTTAAAGACTATAAGACCATCTACAAACAACTTGATGTTCCTGTTACAAAAGTTGCACATATAATTCAGAACTTTAAGGTCTATGGGACTTTAGCCAACCTCCCTGGATGTGGCCACAAGGAAAAAATTGATGACAAGTTAAAGAGACTGATAATACAAATGGCAACCAAGGAGCGAGGAAGAATTTCCAAAAAGATTAGTGGTGAACTCCAAAGCCAAGGTACATGAGTGTCAGATCGGATCATTTGTCACTGCCTTGGCCAAAGTGGACTTCATGGAAGGTAGCTGTGCAGGAAGCCAATGTTGAAAGCATATCATAAACCAGCTAGACTTGAATTTGCCAAAGTGCATATTGACAAGCCACAAAGCTTCTCTTCTCTTTCTGTTCTCCATGGTTAGTAAGGCACACACAGACACACAATGCAATGATTGAGTCAACTCCCCCCCCCCTTTTTTATGTGTTTTCAGGAGTGATTTTCATATTGCCCACACCTGTTACTTGCCACAGGTGAGTTAGAATGAGCATCACATACTTGAGACAAAGTTATTTACCCAAAATTTTGGAAAGGTGCTAACAGTTTTGTCCTGCTCATTTTTGGTGTCTTGTGTGAAATTACCGGGATGAGCAAAAGGGTAACAATGCTTTGAACATTTGACTTTCAGGCTGCATATCTCACCATCTACTACTGATTAGAACATGAGACTACCATCATTTTATAGACAATCATTTTGGCTATCTCATACATAAATTTGACTTGCAACTATTTAGCATAAGAATAGCTATGTAGAATATTGTCTTGTTACTGTTTTGCTCCTGGTGGTGTAAATACAGTTGTGGTCAAAAGTTTACATATCCTGACAGAATTTTTGCTTTCTTGGCCTTTTTTCAGAGAATATGAATGATAACATCAAAACTTTTTCTCAACTCATGGTTAGTGGTTGAGCTGAAGCCATTTATTGTCAAACTACTGTGTTTTCTCTTTTTAAATCATAATGACAACCCAAAATATCTAAATGATCCTAATCAAAAGTTTACATTCCTCATTTCTTAATACCGTGTATTGCCCCCATCTAACATCAATGACAGCTTGAAGTCTTTTGTGGTAGTTGTGGATGAGGTTCTTTATTTTCTCAGATGGTAAAGCTGCTCACTCTTCTTGGAAAAAAGCCTCCAGTTCCTGTAAATTCCTGGGCTGTCTATCATGAACTTGAGATCTCCCCATAGTGGCTCAATGATATTGAGATCGGGAGACTGAGATGGCCACTCCAGAACTTTCACTTTGTTCTGCAGTAGCCAGTGACAGGTCAACTTGGCCTTGTGTTTTAGATCATTGTCTTGTTGGAACGTCCAAGTACGTCCCATGTGCAGCTTCCCGGCTGATGATTCCAAAATTGCCTCAAGTATTTGCTGATAAAGTGCTGCATTAATCTTTCCTTCAACTTTGACCAACTTTTCTGGGCTGTTGTAGCTCACACATCCCCAAAACATCAGCGATCCACTTCCATGCTTTGCAGTAGGAATGGTGTTCCTTTCATCATAGGCCTTATTCACCTCTCTCCAAATGTAACGTTTATGGTTGTAGCCAAAAAGTTCAATTTTGGTCTCATCAGTCCAAATTACCTTGTTTCAGACGTTTTGAGGCTTGTTTCTGTGCTGTTTTGCGTATTGTAGGCAAGATACTTTGTGGCATTTGAACAGTAATGGCTTTCTTCTGGTGACTCGACCATGCAGCCCATTTTTCTTCAAGTACCTCCTTATTGTGCATCTTGAAACAGCCACACTGAATAGTATTCTCAATTCTCAAGCAAAAAGATCTCTGGATAGAATTGAGGAATAGCCCTATAGAAGATTTCCCAAGAAAAGAGAAACCGCTTTATCCAGCTCATTGATAGCAGTCTCTTGACCAAGAAAATTGTCAAACTGCATCATGTGAGTGTTATGTCAGTTGGAAGAATACAAAATGAAGTCCATCCATCAATTCAAAAGCCAAGAGGTGGACAGTCATACAAAATATCATAGGCAACAAATTGTCTCCTCACTTCGGGAGCGACAAACACAGCATTGGATGTGGTTTGTATGCTTTGCAAGTGAGACCAGACGTCCATGCAAGCACTGGGCGATCCACGTTACACAAGTCTGGACTGGTGGCTCGAAAAAAGGTGAAGAAGATTTGGCTTCAATATCGTCATAAGAAGCGTCGGCTCGAGTTTGCAAAAAAAGTGTACAGTAGAAGAAGATTGGAGATGAGTGATTTGGAGTGATGAAACTAAAGTCAGTAGACTAAGCTTTGATGGGTGCACATGGGTCTGGATGAAACAAGCTAAAATGGGCTAACAAATCATGAAATTGAAGGAACTGTCAAGTTTATTGAAGGAAGTCTGATGATATGGGGTTAGCTTACAGCCAAATGCATTGTATACTTGACAGGATCGACGGTGGTCTCAATACTGAGGTATATATGAGCATCCTACAAGACGAGTTACTTCATACACTCGAGTACTATGGGTATGAAAAGGATGACAGTGTTCTAGCATGACAATGATCCAAAGCAGAAGTCGAGATTGGTGAAAAAATTGTTAGTAGAAGAAAGGAAAGGGGATTTCTCCGGCACACCAACGAGGTAAGTGAAAATATTCTTTATAGTAAATGAAAATATTCTTTATATATAAAGAATATTTTCACTTACCTCGTTGGTTTGCCAGAGAGATCCTCTTTCCTTTCTTCTACTGTTTACGGCTGTGTTCACCAGCAGGATCGGCACCCATATGGTCACATTACTTCCAGCCTCGGTTTACAGCATTCAACACCACAGTGAAGCTCCCTGACCCCCTCCTCTGAAAAAAATTGTTTAATGACAATGAAGTAGAGGTGCTGGATTGGCCCCCACAGTCCCCAAACCTCAACCCAATCGAACACTTGTGGGTAGAGATGAAGAAAAAACTGTATACATACCGAAGTATTCCCAACTTTGGGAATGTGTAGAAGAGAACTGTGATCAGATTTTAGTTGTGGCATGTTTGAATCTGATCTGAGCATGCCCAGAAGGATAAAGTAGTGTTGAAAGCCAAAGGTGGATTTGCAAAATACTAACAAAATAATATTAAAAATTTAAAATTTAGATTTTTAAGAGCAAAACAGTAGCAATGCAGTCACAGGAAAATAATCTGCATAACTAATCATATGCTAATTTGTTGCAAGTCAAATTTATGTGTAAGATAACGAAGATGATTTTCTATAAAGTGACAGTAGTCTCTCATTCGAAGGTGAGATATGGAGCCTGAAAGTCAAAAGTTTAAAAAATTGTTACACTTTTGCTCGTCTCTATATGTCCAATTTTTTTCCTCTTTTTTTGTGTTCCAATACACACAAAGGAAATAAACATGTGTATAACAAAACATGTCTAATTGCAATAACTTTCTGGGAGAAATACTTAATTTTCTGAAACAATTTCAATGACTGCATGCCATAAATGCCTAGAGATAAGAATACCCCTTCATTTTTTTTTTAGATTTTAGACCTTGCCTCTGGTCATTTTTCAGGCCCAAAAAGAGGGACTCGCCTCTCTTTGTCAAACTGTAATAGACTCGGTAGTGGTTATTGATTTATAAAAGGTTGAAAGCTTCAGTTCAGAGGTTTGGAAGACCACAGTTAGGACGTAGTAGTACATCCATTTGTGGGAAGGGGTGAAAGGAGTATAGTGTAATTGGGAAGAGGCGTCTACTTAAAGACGCAGTTTTATATTGTATTTGTATTTTTTTTATCTTGCAATGATCAAAGCAGTGCTTTTGATAATTAGCGTGTCTTGTTTATTTACAAAAATTGGACCGTATCCACAGGCTGTATGCTTCATTCCAAATTTCTGTCACTGCATTTATGGTGCAAACCATATGGGGAAAATGCTCTTAGCAATATTGTTGGCCTTATATCCTTTACTAGTGTAAAGAAAAAATACCTAGGGATTCGCAGATGGTATTTTAGAAAATGACTATGGAAAAAATGCCAAATTCAAGAAATATTTCTTATTAGCAAAACAGCAGAGGAAAATATAGTGAAACAAAATAACAGATGTATGCACAGTAAGATGAATGTATGAATATTAATAACTAACCAAACTGCACATTTTATCAGAACATATTTTAATGAATTATGTTTGTCAGCCAAACTACGGTATGTACATTCCTCAACATTGAAATAGGGAAATAGAGAGTGTGTAAAAATGTATTACTAGAATCCTGTAGAAAGTTTATACCTTCTGGTAATAAAATGTCCATAAATAAAAATAAACCATTATGGTTAAATAGCGCAGAGCAAAGTATAAAATGTAAACTAAGGAGATTTAAAACCTTGAAGACCAAGATATCAGAAATGTAAAAAATAAAGTAAAAAACCTATTGTAGTGTGGGCACTGTCAATCAATAATTTTCTAATAAAATATTGTTCTCTCATCTCCAACAGATAGTCTTTGATTGTCAACTCCCACACTACACCAATATTTTTCCCCTTTTTTCTGACATTCTCTGGTGGAGTGTTAAGCAGTTTGATGATACACAAATGCTATTCCCACAGCTGTGCCTGCACTTTACATAAGTTCATGTGAACACTATATCACTATATAACATATCTTGTTCACATGATTACTATATCACAATTAGCATTCCTGGCATATACGGTAAATATCTCAGTAGGAAATGGGAAAAAGAAATCAAGCCAGCAAAGTTGGCTACAGAGAAACATATCGCCAAGGATATTAAAATAAATCCAACATTTTTTTTTTATAATATAACAATGGCAGAACTAAAATATCTGATTGCATCGGCTCCGTAAATATGGTCACAACAGTAGTGTACAAAATTTTTGAAGGGGTCATTCCATGTCAATTGTACCAATGAAATTTTCCTTTGTATTTTTAATTCTTTTGATATTTTGTTCTTTGGTAATGGTGTGTTAGAAAAATGTGAATAAAGAAAATCTATATACTTTAGTTTGTTTTAATTAATCCCTTCACATCATGTGCCATATGTGTACGGTGCTGCGGGAAGTGCGTTCCCTCAAAGCAATGTACATACAGGGTGCCGCTATTTCCGGTCACCACGTTGCATCACACAGTTACTGAGTTAAGGTGGCTGCTGTCTCTGACAGCAGGCCATCCCTGCACGTCACTCAGAGGGCCTGTACTGCCACCCCGCATCAGCGATCTCTGTGATTGGCTGGTCAGAATTAATCAGCCAATCACAGAGATGTCACAATAAAGTTGTAAAAAAACAAAACGGAACAAATCAATGTGACATGTTGTTATTGGTGCTGTCTGAGACAGCAACAATCACAGCAATCGCAATGGATGGGGTGATTGTGACATTACCTCAGCTGATTAACTTTTTTTGGCACTGATTGGTCAGTAACTATTGTTCAGCCAATCAGCGCCAACATGGTTACACTAAAATAGCCATCACCGCTCTGCACGTCATCTTTACCTCAGAGTTGGCGTGCAGAGCAGTTGTATGCCCCCTCTGAGTACCTAACAGAGAAAATCATTGGTGGCTAGTGCGATCCTCCTGCGATCTGTGCTGTGTGGGGTCTGTGTGCTGTGTGACCGATCTGTGTTCACAACAGCAGGTTCTAAATCCCTGTTCCAGCCTACGTATCCAACCACCTCCAATCCCCCCCCCACTCTCAATTGTGTTTTTGGTACCTTCTCTGTGTAGGGGGTGTGCTGGAGGCCATTTTGGGCCCTACATCCCTGTGCGTACCTTCCTTATGAAACCATGTATGTTTTACATGTAATGTCATATGAAGTGTAACTGTTTTACTGTACATTAATGTGCTAAACAATGTACAGATGTTCATGTATTGTATACTAGGGATAGAGATGGGGAAATGTAGTATTTGGGTAAGGTTTAGTGTTAGAAGAGGTAAAATAGGACTTAGAACAGTTAGGGGGCACTATAGAGTAGGGGATTACATTGAGCTAAGATAAGAAAGTTAAACCAATAGGATGTTCGCTAGTGGGAGGAGCTAGTGAACAGGTGAGAAGAGTTTGTCCTGAAGTAGTGAGTTGTGGATAGGACAGTGAACAGTGAGGTTGCTAACCGGAGCTGTGTTATGTCAGAGGATCATCAGTCCAGGTCCTTCGGGTGAACAGACACACGGGCACGAGCAGAACAGTGCAGCATGAGAGAAACAGCGGCTAGGCTTATGGGACACTCCTGTGACGTCCGAGACTTATGGTCTGAGAAGGATTGGCAGCGGCACCCTTTACTTTTGCCCAGGATGGTAAAAATGGACGGGGAGCACCAGGAACAAGCTAGTCCAGCTACTCAGGGAGCTGCAGATATTGTATGGGAACACGTGGTGACAGGAGGAGCTAGGGACAGTTCAGGGACAAGAATGTCCATGCTGTATGAAGATTCCTGTGTGGTGTCTGTATCTAAACTGGACAAGATGAGTAAAGTTGTTATGTTTGAATTGAACTTGGACTTTGAGAATCTTTGTGTGTTGCTGAAGAAAGCTGGAGGTCTGCAGTCTGAGGAGAACTCTGACCCACAGGTGGGTGAAATGCACTATACAAATGGCACAAACAAGAAGAGACCATTTGTTAATGCAGCGGGGCGCCAGGTTGTGTTGGATCAGCAGACCCTCGCCATGACTACCACCTTGGCCCCTATTACATCTGTATGCATGGCGTCTTTTTCTGAGCATTCGTACTCTTCCCATGGGTGTAGCACTCTGATCAGTATCGCTGCTGATCAGAGTCTGCGCCAAGGAACTTTTCACTTTTGAGTTATACTTGTAGTTAGAGTAGCAGACATCGCAGTGTGTATAGGTTGCAAAAGAGAAAAAAAGAATTGTTCACGCCGGGTAACCTTTTAGCTAATGTATTATGGGAGTGTACGTTGCAGTGATAGTGTCATCCGTTTTTATTTTGCAAAAAAAAAAAGCGTAGTTAGTGCCAAGTAACTTTTTAGTTAGTGCATTAGGGGAGTGCACTTTGCAGGGTTAGTGACATCCGTTGTACTTTTGTCAAAAAAAGAATAGTTAGCTCTGAGTAACCTTATAGGTAGGACAATAGTGTAGTGAACGTCACTGTAATATTTTTTTTTTTACATCTACTGATTTTTCTTTTCATTTTTTTTCTTCTAGGTTCCTTCTAAATTGTTACTTTCCTTTTTTTCTCTACTTCTTTTAGAAAAAAGAAATAGTACAAAATAATTTTATAGTTAGAGAGGTAGTGTATTATGGGAGTGGGCATCACAATGTACGTGACATGCAATTTTCTTTTAGGAAAAAAATAATAATAGTTAGTACAGAATAGCTTTATAGGTAGTGATGTAGCAAAAAAAAAAAAAAATTGTTAGCGAGTGCATTAAGGAAACGTACATTGCAGTGAATTAAAAAAAATTGTTTGCGCAGTGTTAGTTTCCTTCGTTTTTTCAGTTGTAAAAAAAAGAATAGCGCCGACTAAACTTTTAGCTAGTTCATTAGGGGATCATACATTTCAGTGTTAGTGATGCCCATTTTACTTTTGCCCCCCAAAAAAGCACAGAGTAAATTTTTAGCTAGTGCATTAGGGGAGTACATGTTTCAGTATTGGTGACGTCCATTTTTCTTTTGCAAAAAGAAAAAAATAGTTCTGAGTAACTTTATAGGTAGGGCATTAGTGTAGTGAACACTATAATTGTTTTACACCAAAAAAAGAGCATGGACCCCACCTCCAAAAATACATAAGTTAATCTAATGCTGCTAGGCAAAAATATACATTACTGAACATGATGTTCTTAGTTTAACATTCTAATCATACTGTATGAAGCCCACTGCCACTTCACGGTGAACCTCTCAATTGGTCCTTATTGCCTTAAAAGAGCGGCTTAGTACGCTAGCCACCATCACAGCGACAATTCACCAGCGTTGACTGCGGACCTCACTGCCCCACCAGCACAAAACCACCGCAACAGTGGCTGCCACACAGCACCAACACTAAATGACAGGAGCATTGAAACTCACCTTCCTCAAGCTCTCAAGTGAGAGCAAAAATAGTCTAGACCCCTTTCTTTGCAGTCTCCTGCTAATTTAAAATCACCTGTGCCAAATAGGAGGAGTTCTTGTCCAAGAAAGGAGAAAATGTTAGCAGGGGTCGGGATGAAGTGACAGACAGGAGGCAGAGCAAGGGTTAACAATTTTAATGGTTTTAATGGAACAGGGGGTTAATTCCCCGCAAGGAGATGAATGGTTAAACGAGGGAATAAATAGTTCAATTGCAAAGCATATGCAGAGTTGATGAACAGGGTAATGGCAGTTCTTTTGTACACTTATTATGTCAGAAGTTCCTCAGACTGCAGATACTGCTTGGGAGTTAGTGGGGCCAACAACGGCTCACATGGTGCTTGTCCAAAAAGGTCCTGCTGGCAAATGGCGGTCCATCTTCTGGCGGCATCAGTCGGTCTGCGGCACCTTCCGCTGAGCCCCTAGTTCATAAGCAGATGTGGCCAGAACAAATGAAGCCGCAGCACTGTCAGGATCCAACATGAGCGGGCAGGTATAAACTGGCAAGGTAGGCCAGTGTCTGTCCAGTGCCTGGTTTTCTCTATGTGGCACATGCGCTGTACTCACGGTCACGAAGCACGCAGCACCTCGCTCTATGACAGTTACCAGGCACACTGCACTTCTTTATCTGGAATCACCACTGGTGATGGCGGGAGTATACAGGCGTGGGCCTGTGCAGTCCCAGTGCTCGAGGGACAGCGCTCTCTTCTCTCTCTGCTGCACGTCGTCTGTTCCCGCCAAGACTTAATGCTTCTGTGCACGCTGTGTCTGCTGCCCCTTAGCCACACCCCTGCTTCTGAGTACAAAGGTCTATACGGTCATTTATTCTATCCCCCGGACAACAGAGGAGACAGATCCAACAGTTCCGAACCTGGCACAGGACAGGTACCCATGGCCCAGTTCTCCTCCTTACACTCTCCTTTTCCTTTAGCTTGCCATTCCATGGGCGAGAGTCCCTGCAGTAAATGTTGACACTCCACCATCTCTTGGATGATTTGCTGCCAGATAAATTGGTCTTGTTCGTAACAGTTGGGTGGTATTCCAGCTGTTGTTCATTCTGTATGGCGTAAATCAGGTTGAGTAGTCAAGTCAGGTTGAGTAGTCGAGTCAGGTTGAGTGGGTGAGTGTGGGGACGCGCCCAGGTTTAATGGAGCATCCATCTCAGGAGTTTCAGGCTCCTGTGCCTCTTCTGGGTCGATAAGTGGCGGGTTGGAAAATTCTTCACAGTCAAAGGCTGTAGAAGGGGGTGTTTCAGGAACATTTCGCGCTCTGTCTGAGTGGTCTTGGTCTTGTGACAAACAAGGACGTAGCATGTTTTGATGGACGACTCGAGTGGGAGCGTCTTCTTCCCCTTCAGGATGAATCTCATAGACCGGACCATCGGATCCAATCCGGCGTTTTACCTGGTACGAGGTTTTTTCCACCGATACTCCATCTTGCCCGAGGTCGCTTGTATCAAACCAGTACTCTGTCTCCAATCTTCAGAGCTGTCCCTCTCAGGGGCATCATCTCATGATGCAGGGTCTGTAAAGGATGTCAATGTTCACGGACCCAGATGGACATCCCCATCCGCGGGCAGTTCTCCTCTGGGTCCAATTTCAGCTCAGTGATCTCTCGCCCTTTTTGGCCGAACAGCAGAGTGTATGGTGTATATCCAGTTGTGCTGTGCACCTGGTTGTTGTACACACCCCCTGCTTCCGAGTGCAAAGGTCTGTATGGTCTAAAGGCCCCATCACACTAAGCGATATCGCTAGCAATATCGCTATAACGTCACTGGTTTTGTGACGCAGCAGCGATATCGCTATGTGTGATACTTACCTCTGACCGCTCCCCCGCTGGTTATCACTGATCGCGCGAGAACGTCCTGGACCGTTTCTCGTCGTCAGCTTCCTGCTGGGCTTCCTGCTGTGGAGACGAGCGACGCGTGGACGCGGGCGGGAGGACGTCAGGATCGCCTCGTCTGACAGGTAAGTAGCGACCCCGACCCCTGCGATGTCGCTGGTGAGATCTGCCTGTGTGGCAGCTCACTAGCGACCACTTAGCGATGCACCAGCCATCCTGACCACGTCATATCACTGGTCGGGATCGCTGGTGCATAGCTAAGTGTGACAGTACCTTTACTCTTTCCCCCAGACAACAGAGGAGACATCCCCGACAGGACAGGTACCCATGGCTCTGTTCTCCTCCTTGCAAAAGAACGTGCTGTACACCAAAAAAATCTTGAGTATCTCAATTCCAGCCAATTTTGCTTTCATAAAGTGAAACGGTGCTCCTTCCCTTCCTAGCCCTGCCATGCGTCCAAACAGTAGCTTTCCCCCACATATTTTGTGAAATTACTGTGAAGTAAAAAGTAAATTGCTTGAAAGTGTTTTCGAGGACTTTGATGGGTGCAGTTTTTAGAACAGTGTCACTTTTGGCTATTTTCTCTCATATAGGCCACCCAAAGTCACTTCAAATGTGACGTGGTTTCTAAAACAAAATGGTTTTGTAAATTTTTTTTGAAAAATTAGAAATTGCTGATGAACTTTTAATCCCTCTATCAAAAAATATTGTGCTGACTTAAAGTAAACATGTGGGAAATGTTATTTATTAACTACTAGCTGAAGAGCCTGGTGTTGCCTGGGCATAGTAACCAACTGTGGTTAGTTATAACAAATTATAATGATTATATTGCACATAAAAACCGTGCATCTAATCCTATCCTGTGTGATACTGACTGCTGAGCCGTGTATCTAATCCTATCCTGTGTGATACTGTCTGCTGAGCCGTGTATCTATTCTTATCCTGTGTGATACTGACCGCTGAGCTGTGTATCTAATCCTATCCTGTGTGATACTGACTGCTGAGCTGTGTATCTAATCCTCTCCTGTGTGATACTGACTGCTGAGCTGTGTATATATTCCTATCCTGTGTGATACTGACTGCTGAGCTGTGTATCGAATCCTATCCTGTGTGATACTGTCTGCTGAGCCGTGTATCTATTCCTATCCTGTGTGATACTGACTGCTGAGCTGTGTATCTAATCCTATCCTTTGTGATACTGACTGCTGAGCTGTGTATCTAATCCTATCCTGTGTGATACTGGGCTCCCCCTGCAGTCTGTGTCAGAGGGTGGTCTGTGTTGGCACGGTAATAAATTGTGTTATTTCCAGCTTTACAGAAGGACGATAACACCATAGAAATGATAAGAATAATAGGCCTCAGTTACCACAACTGTCTACAAAGAAAACTGTTGCTGATAGCAACCAATCACAGCTCATTTTTCATCTTTTAAACAGCTCTGGGACAGCGTGGCGAGTTTTGAGTGGCGACTTTTGTGTTTCGACTTTTATGTGGCGCGGTTAGTGTATGTGTGCTGAGGGTGGTATATGTGTTGAAGCACGTGGTAGTGTGTGGCGCATTTTGTTTGTGTTCATATCCCCGTCTGTGGTGAGTATCCCATGTCAGGGCCCCACCTAAGCAACTGTATGGTATATACTCTTTGACGCCATTGCTCTCATTCTTTAAGTCCCACTTGTTCACATCTGGCAGCTGTCAATTTGCCTCCAACACTTTTCCTTTCATTTTTCCCCATTATGTAGGTAGGGGCAAAATTGGTGAATTAGAACACGCGGGGTTAAAATTTCGCCTCACAACATAGCCTATGACGCTCTCGGGGTCCAGACGTGTGACTGTGCAAAATTTTGTGGCTGTAGCTACGACGGTGCAGATGCCAATACATACATACATTTTTTCCCCATTATGTAGATAGGGGTAAAATTGTTTGGTGAATTGGAATGCGCGGGGCTAAAATTTCACCTCACAACATAGCCTATGATGCTCTCGGGGTCCAGACGTGTGACTGTGCCAAATTTTGTGGCTGTAGCTGCGACGGTGCGGATGCCAATCCCGGACATACATACATACAGTCATGGCCTAAAGTTTAGAGAATGACACAAATATTATATTTTCACATGATCTGCTGCCCTCTGGTTTTTATGTGTTTGTCAGATTTTTTTTTATCACATACAGAAATATAATTGCAATTATATTATGAGTAGCAAAAGGTTATATTGACAGTTAGAATGAGTTAATGCAGCAAGTTAATATTTGCAGTGTTGACCATTCTTCAGGACCTCAGCAATTCTCCCTGGCATGCTCTCAATCAACTTCTGGATCAAATCCTGACTGATAGCAGTCCATTCTTGCAAAATCAATGCTTTTATTTTTTCTGAATTTGAAGGTTTTTGTTTGTCCACCCGTCTCTTGATGATTGACCACAAGTTCTCAATGGGATTAAGATCTGGGGAGTATCCAGGCCATGGTCCCAAAATCTCTGTTTTGTTCCCTGAGCCATTTAGTTATCACCTTTGCTTTATGGCAAGGTGCTCCATCATGTTGAAAAAGGCATTGTTGATCACCAAACTGCTCTTGGACAGTTGGGAGAAGTTGCTCTTGGAGGACATTCTGGTACCATTCTTTATTCATGGCTGTGTTTTTAGGCAAGACTGAGAGAGAGCCCATTCCCTTGGCTGAGAAGCAACCCCACACATGAATGGTTTCAGGATGCTTGACAGTTGGCATGAGACAAGACTGGTGGTAGCGCTCACCTGGTCTTCTCCGAATAAGCCGTTTTCCAGATGTCTCAAACAATCGAATAGGGAATTCATCAGAGAAAATGACTTTACCCCAGTCCTCAGCAGTCCACTCCCTGTACCTCTTGCAGAATATCAGTCTGTCCCTGATGTTTTTTCTGGAGAGAAGTGGATTCTTTGCTGCCCTCCTTGAGACCAGGCCTTGCTCCAAGGGTCTCCGCCTCACAGTGCGTGAAGATGCACTCACACCTGCCTGCTGCCATTCCTGAGCAAGCTCTGCATTGCTGGTAGCCCGATCCCGCAGCTGAAACACTTTTAAGAGACGGTCCTGGCGCTTGCTGGTCTTTCTTGGGCGCCCTGGAGTCTTTTTGGCAACAAGGGAACCTCTCTCCTTGAAGTTGTTGATGATGCGATAGATTGTTGAATGAGGTGCAATCTTTCTAGCTGCGATACTCTTCCCTGTTAGGCCATTTTTGTGCAGTGCAATGATGACTGCACGTGTTTCTTTAGAGATAACCATGGTTAACAGAAGAGAAACAATGATGCCAAGCACCAGCCTCCTTTTAAAGTGTCCAGTGGTGTCATTCTTACTTAATCATGACAGATTGATCTCCAGCCCTGTCCTCATCAACACCCACACCTGTGTTAATGGAGCAATCACTGAAACGATGTTAGCTGGTCCTTTTAAGGCAGGGCTGCAATGATGTTGAAATGTGTTTTGGGGGATAAAGTTAATTTTCTAGGCAAATATTGACTTTGCAAGTAATTGCTGTTAAGATGATCACTCTTTATAACATTCTGGAGTATATGCAAATTGCCATTAGAAAAAATGAAGCAGTAGACTTTGTAAAAATTAATATTTGTGTCATTCTCTAAAGTTTTGGCCATGACTGTACATATACACACACACACACACACACATTGAGCTTTATATATTAGATTGTGTGTGACATAAATCTCTGGTTTAAGGGCATAAAAATTAAAAGTTTGAAAATTGTGAAATTTCCTCTTTTTTTGTAAAGTTTCCAATGTTTTCACAAATAAATGCAAGTCATATTGAACAAATGTTACCACTATCATGAAGTACTATACTGTATGTCATGAGAAAACCTCAGAATTACTAGAATCCATTGAAGCTTTCCGGAGTTATGACCTCATAAAGTGACACTGGTCAGAATTGAAAAAATTGGCCTGGTCACGTAGGTAAAAACAGGCTTCTGGGTGAAAAAATTAATTTTCAAAGTTTTGGAAAAAATTAGAATTTCTGTGTTGCATGCCTTTTACGTTTCTCCTCATAACTCGGGTCAGACCCAAGATAGACAAGTGGAAAAAACACCATTCTACCCAGAACTGTACAGGCTTGCACCAAATGTGTCACATGAGTATCTTTGCTAACATTTTTACCCAACGCAACATTTTGAAAAGCATTTAAAAAAATCAATTTTTTAAAAAAAAATACTTCAGCAAAACAACTATGTGAACAGTGTCAATTTGAAAATCTCAAATTCAGAACTATTCAGCCAGTTGTATGAAATTGTGGGGCTTGCATTTTCAAGAAAAAAAAGTTTCATGATTTGTCTTGATCTTAAACTAGGCAAAACATTAGGTAAATCTATAGTCGATACAGTGAAAGGTTTTTACAGTAGTGATGAAGTGAGCCGAATTATACCTGGCAAGAAAGACTATGTGTCTATGAAAGTAAACTTTAAGAAAACACATGTCCTAAAGAGGTTGACTCTTGCCAATTTGAAAGAGGCTTATGATTTTTTTTTTTAAATTCATCTTCTGCCAGAATAGGATTTTCAAAATTTGCTTATGTAGAGCACACCAAAACACTAAACTTATGATTGAAGGTGGTAAGCTGATTTTCAGATTGGGAAGTCCAACCTTGGTGATTACAAAGTATGTGTCGCAAATAATATGTTCAGAAAAGAGTTCAAACTATTACCTAAATAACTGCAAAAAATATTATTCAGTAATGGCTATCCAAGAAAAAATATTACCATATGTACTCAAGTATAAGCTGACCAGAATATAAGCCAAGGCACCTAATTTTACCACAAAAAAACTGGGAAAACATATTGACTCAAGTATAAGCCTGGTATGCATGGCCCCTTCATCCCTATCCTGGTATGCATTGCCTCCTTATCCCTATCCTGCTATGCATGACCCCTCATCCCTATCCTGGTATACATGACCCCCTCATCCCTATCCTTGTATGCATAGCCTCCTCATCCCTATCCTGGCATGCATGGCCCACTCATCTCTATAATGGTATGCATGGCCTCCTCATCCCCATCCTGGTATGCATGGCCCCCTCATCCCTATCCTAGTATGCATGGCCCCCCCCTTACCTTCCCTGCGCTCCCTCGCAGCATCTGGTTCTGATGCCAGTAGCTGATTTATGCTTGTAAGCAGCGCCTGGCCGTGACGTCATGTGCTGCTTACAAGCATAGGACAGCTGCTGGAATACTCACTACTCTCGGGACTATGGGCATGTGGAGCAGTGAACATTAATTGATCTTTAATAGCGGGCACAGTAACCTCAGCTGCCGGCTTGCTGCAGCAGCTGGTCGATCACGTGTGCCTGTTACTAAAAGGAATAAATATTCACTGCTCTCCACGCCCATTCCCTTAAGCAGTGGGCACACTTCAGAGCGCAGCAGCTGCAGGAAGCCAGCTGTTGCAGCTAACAGCGTGTCCGCTATTATAGAGAAATTAATATTCACTGTTCTCCACTACCATGAAATGGAGAGCAGTTAATATTCATTCCCTTTAGTATCGGGCACATGTGATCGCACCGGCTGCTGCAGCAAGCCAGCGGCTGAGATTACTGTGCCTGCTATTAAAGAGAAACTAATATTCACTGCTCTCCACTCCCATGGGCGTGGAGAGCAGTGGATATTCATTTCTCTTTAGCAGTGGGCTCCTGCTTCCTGTGACCCACTGCTCCGCCACTGCCGTTTTTCCTCTGTCTTACAGTCCAAAAAGTACTGCATGTGGGACCCTCACTTGAGTATAAGCCGACGGAGCCTTTTTCAGCATAAAAAATGTGCTGAAAACCTCAGCTTATACACAAATATATACGGTAAATCACTTCAAAGAGGCTAAGGGAGATCATATAACCTATAAACAGTGGATATCTGGTGGCAGATGTACTTTTAACGCTGTTTCAAAAAGTGCACAAAACTTTGTAGAACGTTTTTGTGGCCAACTGATACTCATTAAAGAGTTAGTCCAAAACCCAAAAGTAAATTTGAATAAATTAATCTTTAAAAACTAGTAACTTTTGTAATTTAAGTAATATTAAAATTTTCTACCATTCACTCTTGTGAAAGGTCAGCTAACTTAGCTGCTTCCCGAGGTAGACACAGAAACACTTTTAGTCTCTGGGTGGTTTATTGCTTCATAACCATAAAGCCCAAAATCATAGCAAAACAGTCTTTTTGGCATAAATGAAAATAAAAAGTCCATACAAAGTCCTTCCCTGTATGGGTCCCGCCTTCTGGGACAAACACACACGGCAGCTCTCTCTGGAGCTCAGGCTGGAGCCTTCCTTACTCCAAACCAACACAGCCAAAACACTGGCTGGACATTTAACTTCCTCCAACCACACCCTTGACGTAGAGATATGATGAGTAGGCGTCCCGCCCATCTCTGACCTACTCACCATGAAAGCCAGTCCCTTGTAACGACTGATTTACTCTCAGCACATATCATGCTGGAAAGAAATGCATTACTTTCACATCACATAGGATAACCACCTTTGCGACACATATCTTCCCTCACAGTGACCCTTTCACACTCCGTACTGCATCTCAGGGTTCTGTTTATATTTCCCACTTCCTATGATGATTTATTTGAGAATCCCAGTGCATGATGGGATACTCAAATGAATCATCATTTGCTGGCTGAACCTGCTATCACTTCCTATTCTGCCCTGAAACGAAGCGAAAGTAAGACTGGTGTGATATTCCATCGTGAAGGCCTCTTCATGATATTACCCACATTGCCTCCAGATTAATCTCTTGTCTGACAAAAGTGTGACTCATTACTGACAAGGTTAGACTTCCATTTCAGCCTCCAATTACGTCCTGCTCTGTACCAAGATAGCCTTTGAGAGCGGAGATATGAGGTAAATGAAGAGGCCTTCATGAAGGAACATCGGTCCTATTCCTTGCAATATGGTGTGAAGTGGCATAATGAACAGTAGCTGAACCTTTCTAGACCATATTCCTTTTTATGATTTGGTGTTGGAACCAATGGTACAGCCATTTATCCAAAGTGTCAAAGGAGCCATTTGTCAAAACAACAAAGCCAAGACCACCTGTTATTTGTGCTACTGTGTTCAATCTAAATGGCCTAAATGTGCTATAATAGCGTGCAGCATCTCCAGACTTGTCTGTGATCAAGCACATCTGGGACATCATTTGTCAGCCCTTGCAAAAGCAGCTGCCACCAGCAGATCTTGATAATTTGCATACTCAAGTGCATTAACCCCTTCACAACCCAGCCTGTTTTCACCTTTCTGACCCGGCCAATTTTAACAATTCTGACCACTGTCCCTTTTTTGAGGTAGTAACTCTGGAATGCTTCAACGGATCCCACTGATTCTGAGATTGTTTTCGCGTGACATATTGTACTTGATATTGCGTTGATCCAGGGAGCTAGTCTGATTGCCGTAGGTGGAGTCAGGAAGGAATTTTTTTCCCCAATGTGAAGCTTACTGTTTACCACATGGTTTTTTTCGCCTTCCTCTGGATCAAAATGTTAGGGCAGTGTCATGATCACGTGTGTCAGGACGCAGATGATACCGCAAGGCGAACCCATAACACACGTGACCCTGGATACACCGCCTCCAGTGGGGCGCATTTAAATAATAAAACATGCAGGTGGATACGCCGCCTCCACCTGGCGAATTTGGGTATTACACGTTATATACATAAAATCTGGAAACCCCGCCTCCAGTACGGCGAATTTAAATAATAAAGGGGAAACCTGGGAAACTTTAACAATGGTGGGCCCTGCAATAGGGAAAAGGGAATTGGAGAGCTCCTGAGCTCCCCTGAGCCAGTGTCCCTGCACTCCTAACGTTCCCTATGCCGGTTTCGCACCGGGCGCCGCACGCGTACCTCAACGCCCTTGCTCACCCTGAACCTAAACCCTCACTAGGGAATGGGTCGGTGCGGAGACTAATCCCACCGCTGCACTAATAACACACATGAGGAAAGAGACAATACAGGGGAAACACCACTTAGCTTTGCTCTGTTGCGTGCGCTCCTAGCAACAGAGCCCTCCACCTGAGTGCATCTTCTCCTCCACCCGGATCCATCACCATAACAGGATCCTTCACCTTCGTGCAGCCTTGGAGCAGAGTCCAACACCAGTTGCAGCTGCTTAGTACCAGAGTCCCAAGGATGAGTTCAGCTGCTGACACGAAGTCGAGCATGCTTGAGTCCAGCTCAGCGGCCAAGTCCCACATGGTGAGTGCCACTCTCCATAGTCGCCACTCCACCAGCCCATGCAGACACTTCCCGCTGACACCATCACTGCGACTCCACCACGCCATGCCAGCCCTTCGTCCAGACACCATAGCAGAAACACATCCCCCCTGGCTAAGCTGCGCAGGACTCCTCACCAGCTCCATCCGTCCTCCAGGCTCTCCAAAAACAGAGTGAACACACTCTCACAATATCACAGGCAGTGATTGCACACCTCTAGCACACCTTTATAGGGTGTCACACCTAATACCTAATTAAGTGCACAAAAACCCAAAGTGCAATACCACAACCACCACTGGGGAGACAGTCAAAACACCTTTGAACTTAACCAAAGTAAAAAAAGTTCACTTTGTGCTTTTAATACCGCCAGATCCAACACTGGATCATGACAGTACCCCCTCCTTAATGAGGGGCCTCTGGACCCTCAAGACCACCCCTCATTAGGGAAACACCTACAGCGGGGACGCCCAGATCCTGAGTTCACCCTACCACTACCTGACACTTCAGGTTTATGACAAACACCGCTGGTATTGGCAATACATGTTCATTTTGGAGGCACCACTCATCTCCACAGCGCCGACCTGGGGAACGAGATTATGTATGTGTATGTATGCTAAGAGCTGATCAGACTCCACAACACATTTCCACAAGATGTTTTTTGGTGGCACACATACACGCTCGTTCACACACAGGTCCGGACCTGAACGTTTATTGCATACATTCGATTGTCATAATTGGTGAACTCACTCTGGACTTGACAACAGAGGCGTCCCCCTGTGTCACCACACTCACACCCCCACTATTCCCCAAGGGACACCACCCTCCAACCCTTTCACCCTGAGGACTGCGCCTCTTAGGGTTGGTTAATGGCGAGGGTAGAGATTTGTCCCTACTCCCCCGCAGCACACCTGCTGCACACACCAGGAGGAGAAGGGGACGGGAAATGGAGGAAATATACTCTCGCTGGTCGCCTCCACACGACCAGGAGGGCGGCTTCTTCGATGGCATAGAAGATATGGCGTAAACCCCGCGGACTATCACACCAGTCAGCTCACCACAGGGGCGGACCCCTTCACCTCGGGGAATACCAGGCAGCTCCGTGGGGCACCATTCCTCCCACCTGCCTGGGTGCGCCCGCATGCATGAACCAGTCCCGCTCCCCAGCAGCGACTCTAGGGGGTTTTAGTACCATAGCCGCAGGAATATGGAGGAAAATATATATACTCGCTGGTCGCCTCCACACGACCAGGAGGGGGCGGCATTGAAGATTTGGCATGAGCCCCGCGGACTATACACCAATCTGCTCACTACAGGGATGTACCCCTTCACCTCGGGGAATACCAGGCAGCTCCGTGGGGCACCATTCCTCCCACCTGCCTGGGTGCGTCCCCTGTAAGAGCAAGTCCCGCTCCCCAGCAGCGACTACACACCTAGTCTGCTCACCACAGGGATGTACCCCTTCACCTCGGGGAATACCAGGCAGCTCCGTGGGGCACCATTCCTCCCACCTGCCTGGGTACCTCCCCGTGCATGAGCAAGTCCCGCTCCCCAGCAGCGACTCTAGGGGCTTTTGCCAGACCGCAGCCGCCATTTTTGATTTCCTGGTTACCTGAGCAGAGGCCCCAGACCGTGATAACTGCTGCTGCAGCGGCTCTAAACACCTTGCCGCTCCCCACTCACCTCAGTGAGGCCCGGCAGCAATAACTCAGCGGTCTCCACATGGCCAAAGCTCACCAGAAAAAAAAAACTGTAGGGCCTGTGATAATGTCATGATCACGTGTGTCAGGACGCAGATGATACCGCAAGGCGAACCCATAACACACGTGACCCTGGATACACCGCCTCCAGTGGGGCGCATTTAAATAATAAAACGTGCAGGTGGATACGCCGCCTCCACCTGGCGAATTTGGGTATTACACGTTATATACATAAAATCTGGAAACCCCGCCTCCAGTACGGCGAATTTAAATAATAAAGGGGAAACCTGGGAAACTTTAACAATGGTGGGCCCTGCAATAGGGAAAAGGGAATTGGAGAGCTCCTGAGCTCCCCTGAGCCAGTGTCCCTGCACTCCTAACGTTCCCTATGCCGGTTTCGCACCGGGCGCCGCACGCGTACCTCAACGCCCTTGCTCACCCTGAACCTAAACCCTCACTAGGGAATGGGTCGGTGCGGAGACTAATCCCACCACTGCACTAATAACTCACATGAGGAAAGAGACAATACAGGGGAAACACCACTTAGCTTTGCTCTGTTGCGTGCGCTCCTAGCAACAGAGCCCTCCACCTGAGTGCATCTTCTCCTCCACCCAGATCCATCACCATAACAGGATCCTTCACCTTCGTGCAGCCTTGGAGCAGAGTCCAACACCAGTTGCAGCTGCTTAGTACCAGAGTCCCAAGGATGAGTTCAGCTGCTGACACGAAGTCGAGCATGCTTGAGTCCAGCTCAGCGGCCAAGTCCCACATGGTGAGTGCCACTCTCCATAGTCGCCACTCCACCAGCCCATGCAGACACTTCCCGCTGACACCATCACTGCGACTCCACCACGCCATGCCAGCCCTTTGTCCAGACACCATAGCAGAAACACATCCCCCCTGGCTAAGCTGCGCAGGACTCCTCACCAGCTCCATCCGTCCTCCAGGCTCTCCAAAAACAGAGTGAACACACTCTCACAATATCACAGGCAGTGATTGCACACCTCTAGCACACCTTTATAGGGTGTCACACCTAATACCTAATTAAGTGCACAAAAACCCAAAGTACAATACCACAACCACCACCGGGGACAGTCAAAACACCTTTGAACTTAACCAAAGTAAAAAAAGTTCACTTTGTGCTTTTAATACCGCCAGATCCAACACTGGATCATGACAGGCAGGTTAGGATACGATATTGGTTTAACTAGATGGACTTAAAGTCTTCCTTCAACCTCAATAACTATGTTACTTCGATATAACTTAAGTTTTTTTGTGGAAAAAAAAGGAAATTTGGTGAAAATGTTGAAAATTTTCCAAATTTTAATTTTTATGCCCTTTAATCAGAAAGTCATATCACACAAAATAGTTAATAAATAACATTTCCCACATGTCTACTTTTACATCAGCACAATTTTGGAACCAAAATTTTTTTTTGTTAGGAAGTTATAAGGGTTAAAAGTTGACCAGCGATTTCTCATTTTTTCAACAAATGTTACAAAACCATTTTTTTTAGAGACCACATTACATTTGAAGTGACTTTGAGGGGTCTATATTATAGAAAATACCCAAAAGTGACACCATTCTAAAAACTTCACCCCTTAAGGTGCTCAAAACCACATTCAAGAAGTGGTGCTTCACAGGAATTTTTGGAATGTTTAAAAAATATGAACATTTAACTTTATTCACAAACAATTTACTTCAGATCCAATTTGTTTTAATTTACCAAGGGTAATAGAAGAAATTAGACCCCAAAAGTTGTACAATTTGTCCTGAGTATGCTAATACCCCATATATGCAGGTAAACCACTGTTTGGGCGCATGGCAGCGCTCGGAAGGGAAGGAGCGCCATTTGACTTTTTCAATGCAAAATTGTCTGGAATTGAAACGGATGCCATGTCACGTTTGGAGAGCCCATGATGTGCCCAAACAGTGAAAACCCCCCACGAGTGACACCATTTTGGAAAGTAGACCCCCTAAGGAACTTATCTAGATGTGTGGTTAGCACTTTAAACCCCCAAGTGCTTCACAGAAGTTTATAATGTAGAGCCATAAAAATAAAAAATCTTATTTTTTTCAAAAAAATGATCCTTTTGCCCCCAGTTTTTTATTTTCCCAAGAGTAACAGGAGAAATTGGACCCCAAAATTTGTTGTGCAATTTGTCCTGAGTATGTTGAAACCCCATATGTGAGGGTAAACCACTGCTTGGATGCGTGGCAGAGCTCGGAAGGGAAGGAGCGCCGTTTGCATTTTCAATGCAAAATTGGCTGGAATTGAGATCAGACACCTGTCACGTTTGGAGAGCCCCTGATGTGCCTAAACAGTGGAAACCCCCCAATTCTAACTCCAACCCTTACCCCAACAAACCCCTAACCCTAGCCATAACCCTAACTACAAACCTAATCCTTACACACCCCTAACCCTAACTATAGCCCCAGCCCTAACCCTAACTTTAGCCCCAACCCTAACACTAATGGGAAAATGAAAATAAATTCATTATTTTATTTTATTATTTTTCCCTAACTAAGTGGATGATAAAGGGGGAGTTGATTTACTTTTTATAGTGGGCTTTTATAGCGGGTTTTTGTGTTTGGCAGCTGTCACACACTAAAAGTTGCTTTTTATTGCAAAAAATAGTTTTTGCATCATCACATTTTGAGAGCTATAATTTTTCCATATTTTGACCCACAGAGTCATATGAGGTCTTGTTTTTTGCGTGACGAGATGACGTTTTTATTAGCACCATTTTCGGGCACATGACACTTTTGATCGCTTTTTATTTCAATTTTTGGGAGGCAGAATGAACAAAAGCCAGCAATTCATGAATTTCTTTGGGGGGGGGCGTTTATACCGTTCCATCTGTGAAGAAATGGAAAAGCAGTTTTATTCTTCAAGTCAGTACGATTACAGTGATACCTCATTTATATCTTTTTTATGTTTTGGTGTTTTTATGCAATAAAAACTATTTTATAGAAAAAATAAATATTTTTGCATCGCTTTATTCTGAGGGCTATAACTTTATTTTTTCACTGATGATGCTGTATGGTGGCTGTTTTTTTTTTGTGGGACAAGATGATGTTTTCATTGGTACCATGTTTATTTATATCTGTCTTTTTGATCGCATGTTATATTATAATATTATACACTTTTTGTTCGGTTGGATGATGATAAAGCATTGTTTTTTTGCCCAGTTTTTTTTTAATGGTGTTCACTAAAGGGGTTAACTAGTGGGACAGTTTTATAGGACGGGTCGTTATGGATGCGGCGATACCAAATATATGTACTTTTATTGTTTTTGTTTTTTTATTTACATAAATATATGTATTCTTTGGTAAAATATTTATTTAATTTTTTTCTTTATTTGGGGATTTTTTAAAAATATTTTTACACATTATAATTTTTTTTTTACTTTAGTACATTGTCCCAGGGTGGGACATTACTATATAAAGTCAGATCGCTGATCTGACACTTTGCATAGCACAGTGTCAGATCAGCAATCTGAAAAGCAGTGAAGGAGGATTGCCGGCACCTGCTGTCAGCAGGCGCTGACAAGCCACCTCACTGAAGGACCCTGTGGCCATCTTGGAGCCAGGGGTCTCTATGGAGACCACAGGAATAACACGATCGCATCGCGTTGTTCCGGTGGGAGAGCGCAGGGAGCCCCCTCCCTGCGCGATTGGTCTCTATGCCGCTGTCAGTACTGACAGCAGCATCAGAGGGGTTAAATGCCCATGATCGGTGCTAGCACCGATCGTGGGCATTTCTGCGGGGTGTCAGCTGTCACATACAGGTGACACCCGCACCCTATCACTGGGTGCTCAGCGTGAGGCCGCAATGATCATGCTGCCGTACTAGTACTTCTGTGGGCGAAAATGCAGTTCCCGCAGAGCAGTACTAGTATGGCGAAGGTCGGGAAGGGGTTAAGCATGACAGAACATTCCTCAGACAAACATTACTAGCCTCATTGATAGCATGGAAAGGCATGCAAGTGTGTGTATTTCTGTGGATTTTTCATCATTTGCATATCATTAGCATGCCTATCAATCCTGTGATTTTCATAATTCCATACATTTTCCTTTTTGATGTCTTAAAATCAGCTGTACAATTACATAGAAGTCAGGAAATGTTATTTATGATTTTTATTTGTTTTAGACTTATTTGATTTTTAGCTTGAACTATTATTTATTTTTGTTTGCCTTGAATATGCTACGTGGACAACTTTTCCTCTGACTACTCTACAGAGTGATGAACTATTTGTAATGTGCTGCAGTTTTTACTACACAAAAGATGTCCTAAGTAAACCTCTGGAATTGCCTTACTTTTTGTATTAGAAATACTAATTTATGATAGACTACAATATATTTTAATCATAATATGTAAGCAGATAAAACAGCTCCTTTTAATCAGGGCAGTGTTTGCAGATTGTGCGTGAAGAGCTGTGTTCGATGTGATTCATTTGAGCAGCCCCTTTTTTATTAAATGTTGGCCTGACACCCATGGTTCAACTGCCAGAGAATATGAATCCCTGAGGAAGGTGCCAGGAAGGGCGCCGAAACGCGTAGGAAGGAATAAAGAAGTACTTTGTTACTACATCTTGCATCCCAGGTGATTTTGTGGATTCAGCAGCGCGGACTGTGGCACATCTTGCTTTCCATATTCTCTGGCAGTTTTTCCACTTTGGAGTGGTCGGTGGAGGTCCTGCAGCAGCTGATACTGTGTTATGTCTTCAAGCCAGTTGTGGGTCACACAACTGGAATAGGTGAGTGGAACTGCATTACACCACTCACATCGTAGTGTCACTAGTGATAGGGCACTATTGCGCCTCTTGTTCCCCCACCCTTTTTGTATTGACCCATGGTTCAAGTACAGTATGTTTGCAAAATAGTCTATGGTGGGGGATGCTTTTAATACTATTATTGATAGATACTGTAACATAAGTGTACTATCGTTTATTTTCTTCTTCTGAAAGCCGTCTTCAACAACCCAAGTGTTACTTTGTACAAAGCTTTTGTAAGGATTCTGGACTTTCCTTTATGCCTTTTCGCCCTTATCCAAGATGGAGTCTTGTATTTCGCCTTGTCATGGAACTTCCTGTCTGATCTCATTATTTAAGTCCGGGCTGTGTGTTCCTCTTTGCCTGAGTATTTTGTTGCTGTTGGCTCCTGAGCTCCTACCTGTCTATTGGTTGGCTTCCTGCTGCTGCTGCTCGTTACGCTCCACTTTCTGATGCCTACAGTCCTCTATGCGTCTCCCTGATGCTGTCTGTGTTTAACTACTGTCTGGACTTCTAGTGTGGAACTATTCGCCTCTGGATCTGCTATGGCCTGTAAATAATCCTGACATCACCATCTCCGCTAGGCCTGTGTTTGTTGGGCTGGGGTGCTGGACTTGTGCAGGACTTTCAGCCCAAAAAGGTACATATGTTGACCTTCTCCTGTTAATGCCACTCCCGTATAATGCTGGTCTTCTACATTTAAGTGCCGTTGGCATTTCCACCCATATGATTGCTGGACTTCTACACTTTAGTGCTGTGTGCGTGCTTATTCATAATATGGCTGGACTTCCTTATTAAATGTGGTGTGCTTACTCTCATACTTACTGCTGGACTCCCACATTTAGTGCCTTGTGCACATCTGCGTCATATTATTGTTGGACAGGTTCATATTAGTGGGAGGCCCCTGCTCTTCAATTACACAGGACATTTCCATATTTTGCTGTGTTTTCATTACTATTGCAGGAAATGCACTTAGTTTTGCTTTACTTGCATTATTCTATATTGTGCTGTGTTTTTGTTATTATTGCAGGAAGTGCTCTGTTAGTTTTGTTTCTCTTGTTAATATACTCATTTGCATCAACTTTGGTCTTAGTTTTGTATTGTCCCACGCAATCAGATTCCGTTGTACCCATATAATTGTGGCGCCCCTGAGGCTCAGTCGCCACAGAGGTACTGCACCTTCTCCTAAGGTGTATTGCCCCACCAACTAGGTAAGTTGGGAACTCCTTTCCACACTCCAACACCTGCATCCCACACACAGGATAGTTCAGTAGGTCCGCATAGCAGCTTCAGGCTGGCGGTAGCAGAGCACCCTTCGTGGAACCCTGCTTCGTAACACGAGATGTGCTGGGAGGTGGGTGGAGTTAGTATAAAAGAGAGGGAAAGTTGAGGATAGTAGGTCAGTCTGACGGGAGGTCAGGCGAGAGGAGTTCAGTTCTGAAGTTAGTTTTGAGTTCAGTTTGAGTTCAGTTTAGAAAGAGTGCTGCAGCTGCCTCAGTGATCTGAGCCAGCTGGCACGGGAAAGAGAAGAGAAGAGAAGGAGAAAGACGTAGACCTGCAACCTAAGCTTCCATAAGAGGGAGAAGGAACAGCGCGGAACGAAGGAGTAGGAGAACAGAGAGGAGTTGTGGGTTGGAAGAGGAACCCTGCCTATAGGTTCTCAGCGCAAGGCCGGGGCCCGGTCCCCGAGGTTGTATGGACACTTATGGTTCTGCAGCAGACACCGGTGGAGTAGTTGGCTGGAAATGCACTAATCCCATCCAGGATTTGGGACACAACAGCAACCGATTTGCGAGCCAGGACTCTGAGAGGAGTCCCCGATAGAAGCTACAGCTGTCTGTCATACAAGTAAGGTTCTAGGAACATCTGACAGGAGGAATTCCAGAGAACTATGGTACTGGAGCTCTTCACATTAAAAGGCGCAATAGAGGAGTCGTTCAGGAAAGGCACATGTTGGCGGAGTGTTGGAGAGGAGAACCCAGACTTGCCCGGGAGGTTGATTGAGTCTCTACCCCAGAGGACACGGCACGGAGGCGGGCACCAGTGGGTACCACGAACTGTGAGTAAAGCTTTGAAACTACAAGCCCTGGCTTCCTCCATTCATTTGTCGCTAACACCTTCAGCACCGCTACATCTGGGTATCAGCATCTATACCATTCTGCGCCTCTCCTCATCCATTGCACCTACACTGCCCTGGGACTACAGCTCCACCTGTGGGGAGCTATACCATCTTTGCTGCACCACACCATCAGTCCCAGCGGATCTGCATGCAGCGTTGGCTTACCATCTACCTTGCCAAACACCACGGGTGGCGTCACGAACCATTCAATTAAACCTTAACACCATTGACATCACCGCCATTGATATTGGGTGCCCAGGGCCACGGACCGGGTCACCGCTGCTGTGACACATCCCTCTGACACCGGCCCGGTACCGAGTACCCCACTGCCCTGGGTGTGAGGGGCGACCCATAATCATTACAGCTATAGTTTGGCCTCTTGGTATTCACTTTGTCTCCTCTAGCTCCATTTTTCCATCTGTGCTGAGCAATGTGCCTACCATTCAAGATTCAGCAGTTCTGCCATGAATTTGAAGAATTGTCCTACTGTCTCGGGAGTTTATGGGTATGTCCAGTCTTCAGCTATTACTGGTGTTGAAGATTCAAATACTATTAGATACATTGCTGAAATAGGGGACCATCAGACCCCACTCCATTGTTCAGTCTGAGCCGGTACTAAAGGACTTACAGTTAATGTGACATTTTCAGGTCATGTGACTGACAGCTGAGGCCAGCTCACACACAAGTGAGATTCTTGTGTGTGGGACTTCATACTGTGTGTGTAGGAGCACTTTAGTGGCATTGTCCTGTGTGTGGAGTTCCTGTGGGGGCATCACACTGTAAGGGTCATGATAGTATGTACATGGAGGAAGTGTGGGGGCATCATGCTATGTGGGGGGCAATATACTGTGTGGGGGTATAAAACTGTGTGTGGTGTATACTGCGGAAGAGCATTGTACTGTGTGTTGGATACTAAGAGCATCATACTATGTGTGCGTTTGGTGGGGTACTGTAGGGGCATCATACTGTGTGTGTGAGAGTGAGGGGGACTGTAGGAATATCCAACAGTGTAGAGGAATGTATTAAGGCATCATACTGTGTGTTGGGAGCATTGAGTCATCATGCTGTGTGTGAGAGCATCATACTTTGTAGAATCAGCACAGGAATGTACTGTGGGAGGCATAATACTGCACATGGGGAACTGTAAAGGAATTACACTGTGTGGGGGACATTGGAGGCATTATGGAGAACAGTGTACTGTATGTCAGGATCTGTGTTGGCAAAATACTGTGTAGGGAAAACTGAACGGCTGTGGTGGCATCCTTCTCTGTGGGGGAATTGTAGGGGCATCATACTGTGTGTGGGGAATGTACTGTTGGAGGCATCATATTGTATGTGGGACACTTGAGGCATTCTAATATGTGTATGGCCACTGTAAGGAAATCATACTGTGTGATGGACACTGGGGACATAAAACTGTGGGGAGTCTGGGGGGGTTGGAAACATATTGTGTATTTTTACTGTGGGCCATCTTACTGTGGAGGACATAATACTTTGTATGTGGCATTATACTGTGTATGGAGAGTCTGGAGTCATGATAATGTATATGGGCGCTTTGCAGGTGCATCATACTGTTCGTGATGACCTGTTGGGGCATCACAATATGCATGAGGAAATGTACTTTGGCAGCATGTGTGAGAGGGAACCTACTGGCTTGGCGTAAAAGAAAAATTACCACAACATGCTTGCTACGTGTGTGTCCCTTTCTTATCTTTCAAAGTTGCATGGTCTATGTGTACAAAAAGAGCTCCATGTATGAACTTCTGCTTTCCTGCATACAGCTTCATGCCATAAGCCAAGGTTGGGCTATTGATTTTCCCTACATGAGAGATCGTAACTGTTGTGGAGGGCCGAACCAATAGGCTGAGATTAATTCTGCTCAATATTAAGATCAACATATTAATTATGATTATTTCATATTTTATATTCATAATTATATTAATATTAATTGTATCACTTAATGAGCAGAATTAAGTATGCTGATATCCTCCTATGTGCCGTATGAGCCCGCAAATAGCTCCCCTGTATGCCATGAATCCACATACAGCTCACTACATGCTGGTATGAGCCCACACACAGCCCCATATACTATAAAAGCCCACATACAGCCACCTACATACAGTATGTGCCCCAGATAGCCCCCTGTACACAGTGTGAACCCCCACATAGCCCCTCTATACACCTATTTCTTCCATAATTCATAAAATGTAATATTAACAAAACAAACTTTATCTTGGAGATTATTAATGCTTAAATGCTGTTTATTTTAGTTATGCTAAGCATACTGAAGTAATAAAGCGTTAATCACAGCAATCAAGTAAGAGCAGGTTTAGCATGTTTATTCATGCCTTTTTGTAATATAAATGTAGGGATGATGCTTTTTTTTTTTGCATAAATCTGTTTATGTGCTGGTAGATTGCTTTTTGAGACAGGGTATGACTGAATATTAATCCAAAGTGTGAAACGTACTCTGATTACACAAGTAAACAGCGGAGTCCAAGCAGATGGACTGATTCCTCACATAAGACGAGCAGCTGGAACTGGAGCAACGTCTTGGCATTGGCCAACTTAGCTTTGATGAAAAGAGGGGCATTCAGCAAATGTTTGAGTTGCGCTAAACTTGGCAGAGATATTGGGCAGAAAAACAAATTTCATCTTCTAAAAATAATATTTTTAAAATTCTTTACAGTCTAAGCACCGATATAAAAAAGAAATATTTAGAAGTTGTGTCAGTATTGTTAAAGACTGTTTACATTCATATAGCCATATTTAACCATCTACACAATATTAGGGTTGTTTGAGAGGCATAACTAGGTGTTTTGCTTGTGAGTGGGCCTTTAACCCCTTAACGACTATCGATACACATTAAAATGGCGGTAGCTAAGGGGCCTTATTCCCTTACCACTGTTTTGAAACCGCGATGGGGAATAAACGTATAATGCTCCCAGAGGCCGAAAATCTCTGGGCTCTCAGCTACCGGGAGTAGCTGTTACCCTGAGGAATGCGATCAGAGCCGGATTTTGCAGTCTTTGATAACATGATGACTAACGAAAATCGCATAAAATAAAAGTGTGGCCAATATTAAAATAATTTCTCTCTCTTCTGACATGAATTAGATGTCAGAGGAGAGAAAAATGATGTCTCCAAGCCCCCATCGGTACCTCCGCCATCCCCCCGGTTCCTCTTGCTCCATCCCTCGACCCCTACTCACCATATCTGCACCTTAAGGGTGTGGCTGGGATGTTAAATGTTCACCCACTGGAAAAAGGACTCTAATGGACTTTATCTTTATCAGACTGGCCTACCGCCTCAGCACATTAACCTAACTATCCCTGTGTGGCACAGGCAAAAGTTTAACCATAACCAGGTTCCCCGCATCATGGTCCTACATGCTTTATGCATCTATCAGCCCTCTGTGTCTGTACTGTTACACACTTAACATTATGGCTGGTCCGAACAATGAAAGCAACTATTACCACCCACCTTTCATGTCTACCTTTTTTCCTTCATAGACTGTAAGATTGCGAGCCGAGCCCTCATTCCTCTTGGTATCTGTTATGACCTATGTGATTATTGTTATGCTGTAATGTCTATCATCTGTACAACACATGCCGCGGAGACACCATCACATGTTTCTCAACGCAAGCAATGACTAGCCAGGTCTTTCCCCAGGAGGGAACAACCACGGGAAGGGCAGTCTTCAATGAAGGAAACCACCTATGCCAAAACATGATATCCATCCACAGACAGCTGTTTCGGGGTATTGCCCCTCATCAGTTTGGAGTAGGAAACTGGCCAGTAGGAGCAATGCCTAGTAGAAGACTGTGAAAAATGAGGATGAATGAGCTCATGGAGAGCAACATCCAACACTGCGGAGACACATCACATGTTTCTCAACACAGTGATTCTAGGGCAATGCCCCCACCCTTATGAGAAATATGTAAATATATGCAAAACACAAGCCGCGGAGACACCATCACATGTTTCTCAACGCAAGCAATGACTAGCCAGGTCTTTCCCCGGGAGGGAACAACCACGGGAAGGGCAGTCTCCAATGAAGGAAACCACCTATGCCAAAACATGGTATCCATCCACAGACAGCTGTTTTAGGGTATTGCCCCTCATCAGTGTGGAGTAGGAAACTGGCCAGTAGGAGCAAAAATATATCTTATCAGAGAAATCGGACTATTTTCTGCTAAAATTGAGCAGTCATTATCAAAATTCTCAATTCTGAGGTAAAATTAGTATTCATTGAAAACAGACTTTCCCATTACTGAGATAGGAGATGGCAGCTGGTGCTGGTGAGAGTCAATGTAGATGGGAGGAGCTAGAGACATAGCTACTCCCCCTTCTTTCTACATAGAATCTCATCAGCACCAGCGGCCATCTCCTCTCTCAGTAATGGGAAAGTCTTTCATCACTGAATACAGAGTTTACCTCAGCACTGAGAATTTTGATAATGACTGATCAGTTCTGGCAGAGAAAATTTTTTTTTTTATAAGATAAATTAGATAGTCGCTTATTTTCATGTGTAATATTGATTTATTGAATAAAAATTAAAGCAACGGTTACTCTTGAACTTTGTTGCTGATTATTCCACTGTGCACTTTAAAGTTGAATGTGCACAGTGCTGTAGCCAGTGACAGTCATCTTTTCTGATGTGCTTTGTAGATGCAGAAGGAAAGCCTTGTTCAGACGTCCATGTATAACTGACATCTAAATGATTACACTGCTGAGCTCAGAACACTGCATCTGTGACAGCGGGGTGAGCACAGTTTGGGCAGAGTGCTATTGTTCTACCAATACCAGGCTACGGACTTGTTCTCACTGCTGCAAGAAGTTACAGCAACTTTGTTGTCACCACTCAAAGCAGGAATGTAGTGGTAACTTCTTCCAGTGGTGAGAACAAGCTGACATTAGCACAGTATCAGGCTAGGGACGTGTTCTCACCACTACTGCCATGGTGCCTATAACACCTGTCTCTGCCGCTGCCCAGACCTGTCATTACTGAAAGGAGCGGTGACGGAGGGAAATTGTAGATCAGCGCATAGCTCTGAGCTACCATAAGATGACGCCTGGCTCCACCTTCAGCAGTGAACTGGGGGACAGGCACAATTCTCAGCTGAGGCAGTCACAGTGTAGAAGATGCAGTCGGACACTGACCATGTCCCGTAATGTCCTAATGCCTATTGCTACTGTATTTGTACTGTTAGGCTAGTTTCACACTAGCGTTTGGCAGAGCTGCGGAGGGCTGCGTAGTTCCTCCGTGAAACTCCGCCCACTGCCGCACCTCCTCCATTCAGCTCCGCCTACATCAGCATGCAGCCTGCGTACCTATCTTTAACATTGGGTACACAGGCCGTGCGGATGTATGTGGATGCGTCCGCATGCGTTGTGTTGACGATGCGGCGACCGCAACAAATTGCAACACGTTGCCTTCGACGCGGTTTGCCACATCGTCAAAACGATGCATGCGGACGCATTCGCATACATCCGCACGGCCTGCGAAACCAATGTTAACGATAAGTACGCAGGCCGCATGCAGTCGTAGACGGAGCTGACTGGAGGAGGTGTGGCAGTGGGCGGAGCTTCACGGAGGAGCTATGCAGTCCCCCGCAGCTCTGCCGAACACAAATGTGAAGCCGGCCTTAGTGTCCTGTTCAGGCGTTTATAGACCAGCAAATAATAATGGCAGCCCCCAGTGGTGGAAGAAAAAAATTATAAAAAAAATCTTAATATGGTAAATTTTTATTTTGTCTTAAAAATGCTTATATTATTATTAGTAAAAAAAAATGGCACAGTCTCTTTAAAGTGGTTGTCTGTGTGCACCATATTGATGGTCTAGGCATGGGATAGGTCATTAATGTGAGACGGGTGGCACCTCTACCAATTAGCTGTTATTTGCACTACCCAGCAGCTGCCACTACTCAATAAATGAAGCTGTGCATTGAATGAAGCCCCAACGAATCTCATATTTATGACTTATCCCATGGATAAAATCGTCAATATGGTACCACCAAACAACCTTTTCAAGTAGCCCAGTGTATTATCTAAGCAATTAAAGCATCACATGTTCAAAAATAAGAAAAATTAAATAATGAAAATGTGGTTTCACTACGTTCCTAAAAGTCTGATCTATTAAAATATGGAATTAGCCTGATTGGTTAATGTCATTAAGGGAAAAAAAATCTAAATGTCAGGGTTTTTTAGTCACATCCCTAAAAATGTAATAAAAAGCAATCAAAGCATCATATGTAAGTTGATATTAATAAAAATGTTACCTCACTGCGCAAAAAACATGCTCTTACACAACCACATCAACTGAAAAATAAATCTGTTATAGCTGTCAGAAAATGGCAACACACGGCAAAACAATTTTTTCGTAATATTCTGAGTTTTTTTCATCACTTAAATAGAAAAAATTATGCCGTGCTTGGTATCGCTGTAATCTGACTGATGTGGACAATTATAATTCCAGATCATTTTAGCACTAAATGAACATTATAAAGATAAAACCACAAAAACAATAGCAGAATTGCATTTTTTTCATCACTTCATCCCACTTGGATTTTTTTTTACTGTGTTTCAGCACGTTACTGTATATGGTAAAAAATGGTATCATTCTTAGCTACAACTTGTGTAGCAAAAAACCCCAAAAAATAAACAAGCTCTCATACATTTACCGTACATACTCGAGTATAAGCCGACCGGAGTATAAGCCGAGGCACCTAATTTTGCCACGCAAAACTGTGTAAGCTTATTGACTCGAGTATATGCCGGGTATGCATTATTCCCTCATCCTTGTCCTGGTATGCAAAGCTCCCCCATTCCTGTCCTTTTATGCATGGCTCCCTGGTCCCTGTCCTTGTATGCATGGCTCCCCTATCCTTGTATGCATGTTTCCTATTAAAAAAAAAGCAAACATCCTACTCACCTTCCTGCGTGCCCTGATGCATCTTTTTCCGGTGCCAGCTGCTCTTCCTGCCAAGCGATCACGTGGCTCATTAAGATAGTGAATATTCACTCCACGCCTATGGGAGTGGAGAGGCGTGCATATTCATTACCTTAATGAGTGGGGCCACGTGAGCGCTCGGCTGGAAATGCTGCTGGTGCCGGAACCAACAAAATGCAGTGAGGGTGCGCAGGAAGTTGAGTAGGATGTCTTTTGGAAGCTGGCGGCTGTGCACGCTATAAGCGTATATATGCATATGTTGCGGATTACCCTGCAGATTTTTCCGCATAGATTTTGCTAAATCCGCAGGTAAAATGACCTGCGTTTTACCTGCGGATTTAGTGCAGATTTCCTGCGGATTTTCTGCAGATTTTGTGCGGATTTCACCTGCGTTTTTACACCTGCGGATTCCTATAATGGAGCAGGTGTAAAAACGCTGCGGAATCCGCACAAAGAATTGACATGCTGCGGAAATGAACCCGCAGCGTTTATGCTGAGGATTTCTCCGCAGCATGTGCACAGCATTTTTTATTTTACATAGGATATAATGGTACCGTACAACGCAGGAGAATCTGCTGCGGATCTGCAGGTCCAAATCCGCTATGGATCCCCACCAGAATCCGCAACGTGTGCACATACCCTAAGAGAAATGATTATTCATTTCTCTTTTTCAGCGGGCACAGTTACAGCCACAGCCACCGGCTCCTGCCTCCTGCTCCCCCTCCCCCCACTGGCCATCTGGAACAATATACTCGTGTATAAGCCGGGGGGGGGGGAGGTTCAGAAACAAATGTGCTGAAAAACTTGGCTTATATACGAGTATATACAGTAAATTGACAGGGAAAAAAATTCTGGCTCTTTAATGAAGACAAGGGAGAAAAAAGAAAGCTCAAAAATAAAAAGATGTTGTTAAGGGGTTAAGCTTTAGGGATGAGCGAACTCGAACAGTAAATTTTAGGGTTCGCACCAAACACAAAACACAAACTGTTTAATGTACATCTGGATTCCTTTTTAGGTTCACCAGTCTAATAAAGCTTGTTAAAAGGCTACAACACTGCCAATCAGCAAGCTTTTAGACTGTGGACACTTCCGGTGCGATTACAGCCATGCCAAGTATTGGTATTGCTGTGATTGGCTGGCACACCACGTGACCCGGCCTGTATGAAGGCTGAATGACGACTGCCGCCGCCTTCTGCTTGTATTAGTTTAGGGACAGTATGCAGCTGGAGTGAGGGACAGAATCTGACTGTACACTCTGCAAAAAAGTTGCTGTGTGTACTTTGCAACCTCGCCTGTGGGATTACTGTGCAAAAAGCCACTGTGTGTGTTAGGAATCTGGGTTCTATGATGCCTATGCGGGAATCCAGATTCTCACATTTGTCTCCAGAGGCTGTCCTTTTTTCCAGCTTCTGAGCATGCCCACGGGACGAGCTCCCATTGGAGTTCAGGAGTCAGGTGCTCAGGTCCTGCTCCTGATTCCATTGGTTTAGCTCAGGGCTCTGGAGATTTCCGGCAGGTCTCGTACGCTATAAAAAGTGCGCATGGCCGTTATGCCATGCGCTAGTATTTTCATACTGCTGCTGTGTGTATGGTGGCGGATGCTTGGATTGGTGACTGACTCATTAAGAAACCCCTTCCCTCTAATAATACGTGTGTGTGTGTGTGTGTGTGGTTTTCAGTCAGTACCTGCGCTATCGCCAGAGCGCACAAGCTCCATCTTTCCAGCAGCTTAGTGTCCTGCATCGCGCTTGCGATATTTGCGGTTACAGCTTGTCCAGGCGTGCGCAGTTGCGACGCCGAGCACACATGTACACGGTAAGTCCGTCATTTGTAGTGATCTTATTTAACTACTCCGGTTTCCGGCTACCGCACGTGTGCCGCTGAGATCCTGTGCTGTTAACAGGCTCAGCGATACTATTTTGATATTATTTTCCCTGCAGCTCTGTGTCCCTTAACAGAGCTTGCCTTATTGCTTATGGGTGTGCTAGAACCCTGTGCATATTTGTGCTCTGCCTCTCTCAGCAGCGGTTTTACCATCCACCGCACGGTGGACCCCGAGTGGCAAAGGCACTTTTAATTTTTTTAAAAAATTTTTTAGTGCCTTCTGCCACTCCTAACAGTGTGTCCTCTGCAACTCATATCGGTAGGAGTGTTGTGCCAAAAGCCGCTATGTGTACTGTGTAACCTGTGTAACCTCGCTTGTGGGAGTACTGTGTTAAAAGTCGCTGTATGTACTCTGCAACCTCCCCTGTTAGAATACTGTGCCTTTAAGCCACTGTGTGTACTCTGCACCCCTACGTGTGGGAGCAGTCATATATCTACCAATGTGCCCCTATTATAACTAATAATATATATTTTTTAAATCACAAAATATTACAAGATAAAGTGCATGAATATAAACTGCAGAGTGCAAGAAAAAAACAAAAATATCAAAACCAAAAAACACATTTCTAGACATCACAATACATCAACGGATGTAGATATATATTGTGCTGCCAGGACAGTATGTTAAAGTTAATCTTCCTGGTCCAGTTGCTAGATGTTTCAGGGGTCCAAACAGGCAGGATGTTCAATGGTACTCAATGATATGTGACAAATAGCTACAAAAGAGACATAACACATAAAGTTAAAAATAAATCCAAAAATAATAAAATTATAAGAAAGAGGAGAAACTCAATTGCTCATTTAAGCCCGTCGGTGCTAAAGTATCCAAAACCGCAATCCATCGGCATTCTCTTTGTGTAAGAAGTCGTACTGCATCACCACCCCTGATAACCAGGTGGATGCGATCAATCCCACAGATCTTAAGATCAGCAGGATTGCAGTTATGTTTCAATTTAAAATGCCTAGAAAGCGATTTTAGGCCATCCACGTCATCCATATCATGGGCGGCTCCAATGTCCCTAACGTGTTCACGTATTCTAACACATAACTTTCGTGATATTAATCCTATGTATAACAAATTACAGCTACATTTAGCATAATATACAACGTGTGTAGTCGTACACGTAATAAACTCATTGATGTTAAAATTCTTGGAGCCATCTGATGACATGGCGCGAACATGATTTTTACATGCCAGGCAGCTTTTACAGCTTTTAAAAATCCTGTCTTTTTGTTATCAGTTCCAAACAAAGTTGGAGATTTAGTCACATAGTGGCTTCTGACTAACATGTCTTTGAGATTACGGCTTCAACGAGCCGTCATCAAAGGTGCCGCAGATAAACTCCTACCCAAAGTAGTGTCTGTCGTTAGTATGGGCCAGTGTTTTTTCAGGATCATCCGCATGATCTCCCATTGTTGGTTTAAAGTGGAAATAAACCGTATCCCAACATCACTTTCCTTCCTCTTATTTTGTGGAACTAGAAGATCCTTTCTCTCAGACTTTCTCGCTCTTGAATATCCCTTCTTAATGCTCCATTTGCTGTACCCACGTTCGCTGAATCTGTGCCCAAGGTCCAGGGCCTGTCTTTCGAACAGCTCATCCGATGCGCAGATCCTCCGTGCCTGGAGAAACTGACCAACCGGAATAGCATTAATCGTCGAGCCCAGGTGTGCAGATGAGGCATGCAACAATGTATTTACCGAAGTTTCTTTACTAAACATATCAGTATGGATAGAACCATCAGAATGCACCCTGAGCTTGATGTCCAAAAACGATACTTTCTCATGATGAAAGTTATAGGTTAACCTGATGTTGGAGTTGTTGCGATTCAAACCCACCATAAAGTGATGTAGTTCTTCAGTGCTACCTTGCCATATAAACAAAATATCATCTATATAACGAAACCATCTAAGGATCTGGGGAACGGCATGTGCGCCATCATGAAACAAACCCCTCTCCCAAAAACACAGAAAGAGGTTTGCATATGAAGGCGCACATGCCGCTCCCATTGCAGTACCACGTGTTTGCAGATAGAACCGATCCCTCTATGTGAAAAAATTATGGGTGAGAATGAATCGCAACAAGTCCCAACTCCCAGTTCCCTCAAATCTGCATCCATATTACTCGCTTCGAGATAAAATTGTGTGGCCCTTATCCCATCATCATGACCTATACTTGTGCATAATGACTCTATATCTGCCACTACTAAGAGCATATCTGATTCAAGAGACAGGCCATCTAACCACCTCAGGACATCCGTAGTGTCTCTGACATAGGAGACCAAGGTTTCGACCTGTGGTTTAAGGTAATACTCAATGAATTTGCGTATCGGGTCAGATAACCCTCCTATGCCAGAGACAATCGGATGCCCCGGGGGTGATATTGGATCCTTATGGACCTTGGGCAACAGATAGAACGTAGGCACAACAGGGAATTTAACAGATAGTCCTCAAGAACCTTTTTTGAAATTATCCCTCTCCTGTGCGCTTTTAAATGAGGAAAGTGGATTCACTGTCAATTGAATGGACATATCCTTGTTTTTAAGTTGTTTTAATGCCTCCCTCTCATATTTTTCCACAGGCCAGATCACCACGTTCCCCCCCTTATCTGCTGGTTTAATTAACACATTATCAAGTTTTTTCAAATCCTCCAAAGCTTGTCTTTGTTGGTGAGTCAGATTATCTCTCCTTTTATTGTTTCTAATCTGTCTAAACTCATCCATGACCAAGCGCGTAAATATCTCTACTTGTGGACAGATTGACAAGGGGGGGAACATGGTAGACCTGGAAGAAATCGGAGGCAAGGAAGTACCTGTAACACTGGTAGTACTCTGCACCCCTATGTGTGGGAGTACTGTTCCTTTAAGCTGCTGTGTGTACTTTGCACCTCCCGCATGTGGGAGTACTATTCCTTTAAGCCGTTGTATGTACTCTTCATCGCACGCCTGTGGGAGAACTATTCCTTTAAGCCGTTGTATGTACCTTCATCGCACGCCTGTGGGAGTATTGCTCCTTCAAGCCGCTGTGTGTGCTCTACACCCCCTGCCTGTGGGAGTACTGTTCTAGTTGTACTCTGCAACCCCGCCTTTGGGAGTACTGTGCTTTTAAGCTGCTGTATGTATTGTGCACCCCCGTCTGTGAGAGTACTGTTCCATTAAACTGCTGTGTTTACTCGGGATAGTAGTGTTCCGCTGTGTGTTTTCTAATACTGTAGAAAATAAATAATTGGCATCAGCCATCTTGTTACCATTGGTTGGCTAAAGAAATTGTTTTTCTGGACCGCTATGTGTTTTGTAGTTACATGGCAAAAAAAAATAAATCTACTCTTCCGTCATCTATTTGCATGTAGTGTGTTTTTTAGTAATCTGTAAAATAAATAATTAGCATCAGCCATCTGGTTGCCATTTGTAGGCTAGAGAAATAATTTTTCTGGACCGCTATGTGTTTTCTACTTATGTGGAAAAAAAATAAATCTACTCTTCCGCCATCTATTTGCATGTAGTGTGCAGAAAAAACACTTCCAAAAATTAGGAGAGCATGAAATAGTTCATGTGGTCATGGTGGTGCTCGTGTACCTGCTGATGGTGATGGTGTAGCTGCTGCAGGGAGAGGACATGGTCGTTCTGTACCTGCTGCTTGCCCAAATGCAACACTTTCCTCTGGTGCACACTGACGACATGACAATATACATCCTTTTGTAGGCCTGAATACCACTTGCAAGATGTTGAAAAAGTGTTAGATTGGAAGGCTGAGAGTGGCTAAAGTTCCTTTGCATTATCTTCCACCTGATCCATTGCAGAAAGTGCACAGTTGGCACCTGAGGACCATGGTCATCCAGCTTCCACCTCACCCACTTGCAAATCAGCCAAGCAGTCTGAGCCCCAAGCCATGCAGCAGTCTCTTCTGCTTTCTGATGACTCTACTGTACTGACTGGGGTTCCATGACCCATCTACCTGGCTTTGCACCTGAAGTGGAAGAGACTGAGTGCACTGATGCCCAACCACTTGTTATGTTGGAGGATGAGTATGTGGGAGGGCTAGTGCATACAGTCAGAAGACCACTGCAGCACGCCAGATGATAACGTAACTCAGTTGGCAACTGCAGTGTCTTTCTGCAGTGTGCAGACTGGCAAGGAGGGCAGGGTTGAGGAGTCAGTAGAAGATGGTGCAGGGGATGATGTGGTCCAAGACCCTGCATGGAGCGGAGACCATCCTAATGACGTGTGCAGTTGTGAAGAAGAGGAAATGGCCACACTGCCCCAGCAGCACAGCAAAAGAGGGAACGGGAAGCAAAGGCTCAGCGAGTGGACCCTAACCAGAACATTGGCTTCTACTGCCCACCATGCCACTGAAATCAGCACACCAAGACCGCTCCAAAGAACTCCCTGGCATGGTATTTCTTCAGGAAATGTGCTGACGACAAGCGATGGGTGGTTTGCATGCTGTACCGTCAGACACTGAAGTGAGGCATAAATGTTCTGAACCTGAACACCACATGCATAACGAGGCATCTGAATTTCTATAACAAGGTGCAGTGGAGTACACGCCTTAAAAAGCATGACGGATCTGAACCTTCTCCTGCTCCCTCTTCTGCTGCAGTCTTGGCATCTTCCTTCCACTCATGATCAACAGGGCCACCAGCTTCCCCGCAAAGAGAGGATGTGACAGCACTACTACCACCAGTGTCACCAAGCATCTCCACACTGTCCCATGGAAGTATGCCACTTTCAACCTCCAAAACCCTCGGGAGAAAGATGAGATGCCCCCCTAGCCACCCAAGAACCATGGTGCTGAATGACAGCATTTCCATATAACTGGCCTTTAAAATGTTGCCATTCCTGCTGATGGAGATGGGCAATTTTAAAATACTGATGGCTGTGACTGTCCCGCAGTATGTTGTTTCCAGCTGCCACTACATTTCCAGGCGGGCCATCCCAGCCCTACACACACATGTTTCAGACCAAATCAGGTATGCACTGCGCAACACCATCTGTGGAAAGGTCCTCATAACCACTGATAACTGGACCAGTAAGCACGGCCAGGGACGTTACATCTCCCTAACTGCCCACTGGGTAAATGTAGTGGCAGCTGGGACAAAGGTGGAAGGTTTCTAGCTCATGTCCTTCCATCACATAGGATTGCTGGACATTTATCTGTCCAGATTGCTTCCTACTCCGCTTCCTCCAACGCCTCCTCATCCGGTCACTATAAGACCTGGATTACTAACTTCAGCACAGCCAGGGAGAAACGACAGCAGGTTGTTCTTTAACTCCTCTGTTTGGAGGACAAATCTCACAACACATAGGAGCTGTGGACAGATTAAATAGCAGACAGATGAGTGGTTCGTGCCGGTGAACCTCAAGCCCGGCCTGTTGGTGTGTGATAACGGGCAAAATTTTGAAGCAGCTCTGAGCCTAGCTTGATGCACATCCCTTGCCTGGCGCATATGCTGAACTTGCTGGTACAGAGCTTCCTGCAAAACTACCCACCCATATCAGTTGCTGCTGACTATAGACTTGTCTCCTTCTCAACACATGAGTGCAAGTTTCCTCCTGAATTGTCATGTGGAGTCAGACCTATGCTATGCAGCATTGTTTAACATGGAAAAATTGTTTTCTGAAAGCAAAGAATATATGGATGGATGATCAAAGCATGTCTGCTAATTGCAAGTAGTCTCTGCATGGACAAAATGTTGGAAAGGAAGTCTTGTGGAAGAAACATGACCCCATTCTAAGTTAGTGAAGTCCACTGGACAGCATCTGTCAGTTATGCGACAGGTCCTGTAATTAAGCTATAGTTTCGATTTTTGATGTAAAAAAACTTGATATAAATGTAAACAGAGCCTTAGGCTATGAACATATAGTTTATTCACAATGCATTTTTTACTGCCATTTTCTGAAAATGTGGTAAAATTGCCATGGTTTTTGGAAAATCACAGGAAAAAAATTCAGTGTGTAAATACGCTCTTAGGTTTCTACCTCAGTTTTGTTCTGAACCTTCATGTTGTAAACTACAGGTAACAGCATAATCTGAATAACAGATATAACTGGTATATAGGAAAACAGACTCATTCTGCAGCTTTGTGCTACTGTTCTCATATATACTCTTATTTATATTTCAACATGCCCTTTGAAATGTCATTTCTTTCTGTAACAGAGCACAAAGCAATTTGTTATGTTGAGAAGCTAATTTTTCACTGTTTTTCCACTGGGGCCATGTAAAATCTCATCGAGCTTCTGGGTAATGGTGTAACACTAGCATTCCGATCACGTTCCACTCTCAGCCATCTGAAATAACCTGTATGTCAGTAAATAAGATTTTGAGTTGATCGTATAAGTTTAACCTAACCATACTTTTTTTTCAAGTCTGTAATTTCATGACTATATCTTGTAATTGTTATTCGCAACCAGAATATTTACTACAAGTGGAGAATAGTAATTTATTTTATGAATTAAGGAAATTGCTATCATATGAATTGAATCAGACAGTGTGAGGACCTTTTCACATTATGGTTTTAACGGTGATGGACAATGGCGGTCGCGTTCTTACCCCTGAAGACACGAAATGTGCTGTATTGTGTAATGTGTATAGTGTTGTGCGTCTTTTGTAGATATTGTGATACAATGTGCATTCTGAAGTGTATATGATAATGTAAGGTATTATAATGTACAGTGTATAAGACAGGATGTAGTTAAGTGACTGTAGTTTAGGTAGTGACGTTAAGGAGATAGGATAGGGTTAATGTTGAGACCAGCCCATAGTGGGAAGGGTTTACTGTTAGGGAAAGAGACCACTTGCTGTAGTTAGTTAGTTGGAGTACCAGTTGCATGGGCACAAAATCCTCACATAAGAACAAACACCAAACCAGGACCCCCTGCAGCTACTGTCCCGCACCGCTCTACACTGTATCCAGAATGCAACTATGTAATAGATGCCCCCCTTCACTAAGCTCTCTTAGGCTGGATTTACAATTCTGTCTTTCATGGTCCAAGTATGGATTGTGATGCACGGCCAGGCTGTTCATGTCTCGAGATCCGCAGCTGGTCTCTGCATTTTCCAACCCATTCAGGTCAAGAGCTTTGGGCTAGTCCTTGTATTACTGTCTTTATTTGGACCACAAAACTTAATCTTGACTAAGTCTGTCAGGGTGTATGAAACATTTTTATCAGTCTTAAATTCTTAAAAGCAGGATTCTGTTTTTGAAAAAGTCATTGTGAATTTGGAATATGGGAAGGTTTTAAGTAGTTGAAGGTTTTACTCACACATACAAGAAAATAACAAATGATCTTAAAGTTATTCCTTCATCATGTGACTCCACATTTTTTTGGCATGTACTGCTTCTTCTGAGGACAGAAATTTTGAATTTTAGAAGAAAGCTGTGAAGGTGGTATGACAGCCACATCTAGCTGCCCAACCGCCCACTTTGTTTAAGCATCTAATTCAGTTTGCATACTTAAATTCCCATAGGAGAATTGCATGGCTTATAAGTTTCCTTACCGGCTTAGAACTCTCCACAAGTAGAAACGTCCCTCCCTTAGATCTCTTGTCAGAGGCCTCATATCTTGCCAAATCGGACCTCCAGCTTTGCACTGGTGAGGACCAAACACACCAAAACATGTGTCTGCAGGTAGAGTTTCTGCTTTGGCTTCTTAGCCTATGTCATGTGACAAGGCTCATAAAAGGGTTGATATTGACTTTTAGGCTATGTGCGAACGTTGCATATTTGCTTGAAGACATTTCTACAAGGTTTCTGCATCTCTTGGTAGAAAACGCATAAGTGAATATATATATATACTAGCTTGGCCCATGCAAAGTTTTCGCACTTTGGTTGTCGGGGGCACAGGCAATTTCAGAAAAAGCAAGCTGGTCAAATGTAAATGTATTTCATGAGCTGATGAACACAGACAGGTATTTATATATGTAGATTGGTAATACAATAAATTGGTTTGATAAGTAGAGGCCAAAAAATGAGTTCCCGTTGAGGTGCCACCTGCAGGTCATTGTTTTTTTTCTGCAGGTTTATGAAAATGAATGTTTAAACTGTATTTAGTGATAAAATCGTCAATGTGTGGTTTTTTTGGCTCTTTTCTTGCTGAAGGGGGCAAGTTTACCTTTTCAAATGGTGTATCATTTGTGTTTGTGGGGCAAAGTAATCAGCGAAAAAGCAGTTCATGTATACAAATGTGTTTACATATGTGACTCACTTGCAGTGAAGTATGCAAGCCTCCAATGTGCCTGAAATAGGCTGGACAAGCACTTGGGCCACCTGTAAAGACCCCAAGGCAAATGTTTGGATTTGTTTATAATGTCTGGAAGCAGCTTTGTGGTAGTGTGCTTTGGGGTAGTGTGCTGCCACCTGCAGGTCATTTGACCTTTCAAATGGTGTATCATTTGTTTGTGTAGGTGAAGTATGAACGGAGCAAGTGTGCAATTTAATAGGCAGTGCTTGTTTACAAATGTGTTTGCATATGTGACTCATCTGCACTGAAGTGCAATCCTCCAATTTGGTTGAAATAGGCTGGGCAAGCAGTTTGGCAAGCTGGAAAGCCCCCAAGGCAAATGTTTAGAATTGTTTGCGATGTCTGTAAGCAGCTTTGTGGTAGTGTGCTTTGGGGTAGTGTGGTGTCACCTGCAGGTTATTTTTACTTACTGCAGGTTTATGAAAATTAATATTTAAACTGTGTTTTGTGATTGAATCGTGGATGTGTGGTTTGTTTGGCTATTTTCTTGCTGAAGGGGGCAAGTTTACCTTTCAAATGGTGTATCATTTGTGTGTGTGGGTGCAGTATGAACGAAGATACAAAGTAATCACCGAAGAACAGTGTTTAGAAATTATAATATATATAATGCCAAGCCCGAGGTTTAGTAATGAACAGATGTCAGCCAGATACCCGCATTAATAAAGCGGTACATAAAGAGTTAAATAAACACACACACACAGTCCACCAGCCTATGTAGGAGCATTAACATGATTAACCTACATATGTTGTAACAAATCAACAACTGTCAGAAATCTGCGTGAAATGCAATCTGTTTATTTTTCAAAAAATAAAAAAAAAATTGCATTGGCTGTCGCATAATTTTCATAAGCAGCAGAGGGAAAGAGGGCTGATGTTAATATTCTGGGAAGGAGCCAATAACCATAAAGGTTTCCAGGCTAATAACATCAGCTCACAGCTGTTTTCCTAGCCTTTACTGGCTAGTTTACAGGGGAACTCCAGTAAAAAATTGACATGGGGTCCCCCTATAAAATCAAACCAGCAAAGGCTAGGCAGACAGCTGTGGGCTGATATTAATAGCCTGGGAAGGGGCCATGGATATTGGCAAGCCCACAGGTTAGTAATAGAGAGGGGTCTGTAAGACACCTATCCATTACTAACCCCATAGTGATATTGTATAAAACACAGACACCCAGAATAAAGTCCTTTATTTGAAATAATCACACAGACTCCTTTATTGAATCTAAATTTATCATACTTACTGAATGCCTAATCCCCGACGCCCTCGTCTCCTGCAAACAATCAAAAAATAATAAACCAAGATATAATACTATATGTTCATCAGCTCTGGTGCTCTCATGGCACCGCTGTGTGAGAACTGGATCAGCTGATGAACTCTTGTGAACCCTCACTTCAGCTCAGTGATACACTGCGGGAGCGATTACCTCCTGTCAGTGTATTGCCGGAGGCCAGGTAGAGCCGTCACATCTCCCGATGTGACGGCTCTACACATGAGATCGCCGTGGACACTCGGTATTAAATGGAGTATGGCTGAAAAGTGAGTATATATTGGTTTATTATTTTTGATTTTTTTTTGCATGCAAGCTTGCAATCCGCGTCAAGGATCCCCACACTTGCGAGTCCCTACACTAAACTAATAGCAAAATATCAACCAATACATCACTATATTTGTGTATTTTGTGCACTGTATTTTTCGGGGTGTGGCCAAGCCCAAACATGTCTGGTCTCGTATGAGGGGTGTTCACACTGGGATGCATTGAGGGTATGCTGGCCAGCACGCCTAATTGAATAGTAGGGGCATGACTAATAGGCTGTGAACCAGGCACTGTGCAGTACCCTTATGTGAACAGCGCCCTATGCGGGTTTCATTGTGCAAATGTATACTAAGCAGTCGCCCCTCCAGGAATGGATAGGTGGAGAATGGCTGTTAATTTAGTATTTTGCACCTGTGTTGCTAACATCTTGCTATATGGGCTGGCTGCACCTTGTAGTGCATTTGTTCTAAGATCTGGGCAGGTAAGCAGTGCTGCCTTTTTTCCTGCTGTTTAATTTAAATTTTTGGAGGCTTTAGTCTTCTTTTGTGACTTTGCTATTAGTTTACTATTAGAGACATACCCCAAAAGACTTGCAGCAATAATTGAATATAAATAGACATCACAATTTTCTGATTTATATTTTTAAACTATTAGAAAACCGTGGACTATTTCCTTCATAGTTCATAAATACTTGCTACTTTATGTTAGTATCTCACATAAAATCCAAGTAAAATAAATTTAAGTTTGTGGGTGTGTTGTGAAGAAAAGTGGAAAGCTTCAAGTTGTATGAATACGGGCACTGAATATCTTATCAGAGAAAACTGCTTAATTTCCACTTTTAACCTATTTTTTTTTACCTCACCTGCCTTTTTAAGTCATTCACTCTGAGAAACAAAATCAGTCTTGGTTAATGTAAGACAGTCTTCCAGTTCATTGAAACAGCAAGTTAGAATTCTTATCAAATTTAAAGGCCAGTAGAGGGAAGAGCACTCAGTATAGCTGGAAGCAGGCAAGTTGGTGCTACATTTGTAACAAGTGATTTTATTTCCCTTCGTTGCCGGATGCACAGCTACATTGCCCAGTTCTGATGTATAATATCCTCCATGCTGCTGCTGCTTCTGAACATATGCTGCGCAGAGAGAGAAGTGCAGGAATCCCTCATGTCTCTGTATGGGAGATACCATTGAAGCTTGACTCAACCTGTTTGTTTAGAGGCACATGAAAATTAGTGTGTGCAGTAAGGAAAGCTGGTGAAAATGCAGGATACAAGTCATATAATCGGCATACCGTAATCAGTTTTTTTGTTTTTTTTTAGGGGGGGATAGGGGTTCGAAACAGCAATTCTTTCTAAAACGTTGAAGGATTTGCATTATACAGATTTTGCATGTTTAATATTGTGTATTCCTATAACATGTCTTATCTTGTTTTATCATTATATAGTTTAAAACTAGCTTATTGGCTGTTAGCCAAAATATGTAGTCATAGCTTATAAAAACAAGATAAGCATTGTCTGTAACTCAGTCAAATGCAAGCATATATCTTTGTTTCTTTGTCAAAAGAATTTTAATTAAACTCTACTTTGATGGGAAAAGTAGAATGTGCTGTATCTCCAATTGTAAATCATTTCAGTTAAGTGCAGCCTATTGACAAGCTTGCATTCACATTAGGCTCACAAAGGATTAAGCTACTTTGGATAATTCATATACAACAGACAGTGTTTGTGACATGACACACAGTGTGATAACATCTTACAAATCCAAGCCAGCAAAACAAGACAGGAGCCATGATTACTGTTATTAATGCATTGTAAAAGCGGCTTAATTCAAAGCCCCGTGCAAAATGATTGTTAGCAATTGCATAATACCAAAGAGAATTAAGAAGAGATTTCCATCAACATTTCTCATTGGAATTATTTAGTCCGGACCTCACAAGTGAAAGTAAGGCATTGTGTACTATGCTTAGCCGTATAATAGTTATCTGCCTATGTGTTCCAAAGCCATTTATGTTTTCTTTCCTGGTGTTAATATTTAATAGACAAAAAAAAAGAGACCGTCATCAAGATATTGCTGCCATAATTTAGCTTGTCTACATCTGCAATGCAATTTGTATTAATATGAAGAATTGCCCATCATTAGCTGTTAGAAACCATAATTAATGAATGGGTTTCTGTACTCATATTAACTCCTTCACAACCAGAGGAATTTCTGTTTTTGCTTTTTTTGTTTTTTGCTCCCCTTCTTCAAGAAGAAATGCGTAGAGCAAGACAGGGAGGGGGGAGCAGTTGAACAAGCCCCGCCCAGCGGACGGACAGCGGCAGTTTACATACATCTGAACCGATATAAAAAAGGTATTTATGCATGAAAGGTGCGGGGTCAGGGGGAGCAAAAGTACTAAGAGAATCCTTATGTGACACACAATTGAATGATATCATTATATGATAGCTCAAAAAAGGGGTGACAGATTCCCTTTAATGGACAGCCCAAATCTCATTTATAAAGTGCACTAAACGCCGTTACAAAATAATAACCAATAATAAATGAGTGCACATAGCAGTCTGTATTATAAAGTATCTCAACCACAATAAAAATCCCTAATCACTCAAGTCATTTAAATTAAGTGCAATCTGCACTATCCAAAATGAAAGTGCCTAGCCATGTATGATATAAAAAAACATGGCTTGTTAAGAAAAATATATGCCACTGGTCCCTGTATATCATGCGTCGGTGACCGGACCATAAGTCAGTTGATAAGGGAATAATGTAGGAAAAATGCAGACTGCTGAGTACTTACTGATATGGAGATGCGCTGTGTCCCCCGTGCCTGGCGCCCCTACGCACGTTTCGATGTAACTCCTGACGAGTGCTTTGTGCACTCATTTATTATTGGTTATTATTATTTTGTAACGGCGTTTAGTGCACTTTATCTATGTACTTTTCCAAGAATACTCTTGTTTGAACCGTGTCTTCCTTCCTTGGGGAATTGGTATAGCATGGTTATGGTTGTTGATAATTATGATTGAGTTATTGGACTAATAATTGTCCTAGTTTAGTGTTTACAGGAATTTTTTGTGTACCTAATAGAGGTGATGTATGCATCACCTCTATGTAGCAGAGGAGATCGTGCTATGGCAGCTTCTAGCCTCCCATGGAGGCTATTGAAGCATGCCAAAAATAAAAAAAAGTGTTTAAAAATGTAAAAAATTTTTTAAAAACACATAAAAGTTTAAATCACCCCCCCTTTCATCCCAATCAAAATAAAACAATAAAAAAAATCAAACCTACACATATTTGGTATCACCGCATTCAGAATCTCCCGATCTATCAATAAAAAAAGGATTAACCTGATCGCTAAACGGTTTAGCGAGAAAAATCAAAACCCCAGATTTACGTTTTGGTTTTTTTGGTCGCCTCGACATTGCATTAAAATGCAATAACGGGGGGGTGTGACCTGGCTTCTGCCACATGAAGAAGCAAGAGTCCTAAGCTCCCACAGAAACCCCACTAAAAAGCGTCTAAAGCGACTCTGAGACCCTTTACTGGCCAGGATTAGCCTCCTACCTAAAGCCTAACTCACAGGGCTTAATTTGAGATCAAATTTAGATCTCTAGGCTAAAAAGATCTTGGGATAAGAAGACCTGAACATTTTGAGCTGGGAGCCCTCATGGTCACGCCGCCATCTTAGACCCTAGTTGTACTGCGACCTGCGGCAGAAAACAGAGGAAGAGACTGTCTGTTCTCACCCGGCTATCAGGAGGTCCCTTGCCTGCCAGCTGAAGAACGGGGGGGACCTGGGATTTTGGAGCCGCAGCTGCGGATCGGTCTTCTGGGGAGGCTGCGGTGTCTCATGCGCCGCCGGTTTCACAGCCGGAGCTCCTGCATCTACACATCATTTCACTGCCTATCGTAACCAGGGCAGGGACCGGAGACTAACAGCGACCGCTCCGGGGACTTACCCGGATCACTGCTGAGGAACCTCCTGTGAAGGACAGACCCACCGGAGGACACTGCGCCTGGTCTCGTGGAAGCGCCGGTGGAGAGGAACCGCGGGCCACTTCTACCTCCTGCAGCATCGGGGGACGGAGACCGGAGTCTGGATTCTTGTTCACCGAGACTGCATCATCATTCTGTAGCACAGCAGTGACATAGTAGTGTCAGCACCCTCCCTGCAAATGGGGGTACAAGGTAAGCCCGGTAACGGGATTCCCCTACGGACTATAACACTCTGCAAATATAGTGAAGGGGTTGTACCCTGGTCTGGCCAGCGAGTGACTTTGCTGTGGAGTTTGATATAAACTATAATTGGGAAATCACTTCCCCAGCATTAACATATGAGAGAGAGACTGGGTTACTGCTTAAGCGAGAGGCTTGTTGTGGAATTTCACAAAGTGTAACTTGCACAGTTATATAAAGCAGTCATTGTGGATTGATAATAAATCTCTAAGGTACATAGTACCCATAAGAAAGTCTGGCCTAGTATCTCCTCTCAACGCCACTGCTCCACCTAGTGGATAAATAAATATTTCTCCGAGATAACTGAGAATTTGAGGATAACAGCTTTATTCCTTCTTAACTTTGGCATTTAAAGAGGTAGTTCCAAACTTGAGTTATATGTGACTTACATGGAGGGTGTCCATCCTGCCGCTCTAGTTATTTAAAGCCGGGAACCTGTCTACTGAAATTAGGAGACCCAATTTAAATAGCTTGCTTATACACCAAATTTCCTAAATGGAACAAAAGTCTGATAACAAAAAACCATTACAAAACCAAAGAAGAACCTCCGCATCTTATTCCAGATCAAATACAGATATTTCCAACCAGCTGAGCCCTATTAAACTTAGATCCCCCCAAAAAGCTGATGACTATAAAACTCATAAAATAACTACACAATCAAACGGTACTAAATCCACCTTTCAAAATACCACTCCTATTACTAGAAGCAAAAACCCTCCTTCTTCGATGACTTCCTCCTCTGCACCGAATCAGCTGATGGATACTTCTGTCTCAACTAAAAGAAGTGCTCCAGAAGAGGAGAGAAATTCGGAATCAGAAAATAAAAATAAAAAAGATCGACCTGAATCTGAATCAATGGCTCCAAAAATGAGCCACGAGGAGATATTCTTTCAAAAAATATCTTCACTAATTGACGAAAAACTAAATATGGGCTTTGCTAAACATAACGCCGCTTTCGAGGAGGTTTGCAGAGGTTTTACCCAAAAACTAGAAATTTATGAATCCAAAATAATTGTCCTTGAAAAGAAGACAGAATCACTAACCAGTCAAAACATCGCTCTAAAAAAAGAAGTTAACGATATCAGAACCAAAATGGCTGACTTAGAGGACAGGAGTCGGAGAAATAATTTGAAAATCAGAGGTATCCCCGAAGAAGTAAGCCAATCTGAACTACCAGAATTTGTCAAGACTATTTTCAAAAAAACAATACCAAACCTCAATACTCTAGACCTGTGCATTGACAGAATCCATAGACTTCCTAAACCCAAAGGCATCACAGCAGACAAACCAAGAGATACGATCCTTCGTCTGCATTTCTTTACCACCAAGGAAAAGATACAGAATTATGTCAAAGCCAAGGGTTCGCTCCCGGAACCTTACCACCAACTAAAAATATTTACAGATCTTTCAAAACATACTCTGGATTCCCGCAGATCCTTCAAGCCTTTAACAGATATTTTAAGAGGCAAAAACATCCAGTACAGATGGGGATTCCCTACTAAACTGATGTTCAACCATAGAGATAAATTCGTAGTGATTAATTCTTTGGAGGAAGGAATGGCTCTATTTAAATCTCATCCCTGATCTGACTTTAAAGAACTAAAGAGACTTTGGAAAAGTCAGGGCAATCGTCTCAATAACCATGGGGTAAAAAACGGAGAACTTTCTTCTTTTTTCACGAACTTTTCCCCCAACAGGTCGAGATTTCCTCAGGGAAAAGACCTAGAATTGAATTTCTTGCTCATACTAGTCATACTGTACTGTATTTCACAAATTCGTTTGCTTCTGATTGTTGAAATTGTTTCTGTTTCTCTTTTGGTGTTCCCTTAGCTCCTTTAACACATCGAATTATGCAGCTGAAATGTATGTCCTATAATGTCAGAGGTCTTAATAGCCCATGGAAGAGATACACATTGTGGAAAGAAATTAAGAATTCACACGCAGACGTCGTCTGCATCCAGGAATCGAAATTTAAAAAAGGTAATCATCCAAGTTTCACCCATAGGGACTTTCTACATTCTTTCTCAGCCTCATCTCCCAAGAAAAAGGCAGGAGTGATCACGTTGATAAAAAACACAGTGCCATTCCATCTTATAGAGGAGGTGGTGGACCCCGCTGGCAGGTACCATGTTTTGGTGTGCGAAATCAATTCGACTCAATGTACAATTGTTAATGTGTACTGCCCTAATACAAAACAACTGAGTTTTCTCAACAAAGTGATGAGGAAGATCCAGTTAAAAAAGAAGGGCAATCTGTTCATTCTAGGAGACTTTAATATGGTCCTTACGGAGTATTGGACTCCACTTCTTCAACTCGCCAATTATCGGGTAATCTCAGTAAATGGATTCAAAATAACGAGCTATATGACACATACAGATGTCTGAATTCCTCATCCAGAGAATATTCGCACTTCTCAGCGGCACATAAAACTTCGGCGAGAATAGATTTACTTCTCACAGGCATTTTCACTCTCACTAAAATAAAAAACTCATCCATACTAGACAGATCAATCTCGGATCACTCTCCCATTTTGTCGGAAATTTGGGTTGGCCCATTCTTTAAAAATTCCACGGTGTGGAGGTGCAATAACTTTCTACTGAATATCCCAGAATATAGAAACGAAATTGTCATGACATTAAAACAATACTTTAAAGAAAACGACACAGGGGAAATGAACCCACTTACAGTCTGGTGTGCACATAAGGCAGTAATAAGAGGGAAACTGATCCAAATTACAGCAAGACATAATGCGAAAAAAAGAGGAAAAATTAAAACTATACAAAAACAAATAAATTCAAAGGAAAATGATCTCGCTAAGACTAACATAAAATCTCAGCAAATTTACAGGGAAATACTTAATTTGAGACAAGAATTAAACAGGGCTATTCTTGACGACTTTGATAAAATCGTTAAAGTATCAAAATTTAAAGTATACTCTGAAACGAACAAGCCAACGAGATTCATGATGTCCAAACTGAAGAGTGAGAGAATCCGTAGTAGAATAAATAAAATAAAAAATGCAGCCGGAGATATAAAACATCACCCAACCGATATTGTAGAGGAATTCGCATCTTATTATAGGAAACTATATAACCTAAAGAACGTGATCCCTCAACCAGACCCCCAAAAAATAAATGAGTTTATTAAGAAACTACAACTTCCTAAAATCAATCCTCCAGACCTATCACAACTTAATTCACCTATACCAATTTCAGAAATTATAGAAACGGTAAACTCACTAAAACTACAAAAATCACCAGGCCCAGATGGACTAACAAATGAATACTTCAAAAATTTTGCAGATATACTCATCCCTTATATGGCTAAAATTTTCAATCAAGCTTCGGAGGGTGGTTCTTTTCCGGGAGAGATGTTGGAGGCAATTCTCATTGTGATACCCAAGTCATTAAATAATCTAGAAGAGGTGAAAAATTTTCGCCCAATTTCCCTGATAAATTCAGATATAATAATTTTTTCCAAAATACTGGCTACAAGATTAAAGGGAATACTACCAAAACTAATAAATGATGATCAATCAGGCTTCATTGAAGGCAGACAAACTTCTGATAGCACTAGGAGACTTGTCAACATTATTAACAGAATTAACTCTACTCGAACTCCTTCAATACTCCTAACACTAGATGCCGAAAAGGCGTTCGACAGGGTCAATTGGTCATACCTAAAAACTGTTCTCCTAAATTTTGGTTTCAACAACAAATGGATAGAAACGGTATTCACCCTATACTCCCAACCAAGGGCCAAAATTTACATAAATAACACCTTATCCAAATCTTTTTATATAAATAATGGGACAAGACAAGGGTGCCCCCTCTCGCCACTGCTGTTCGCCTTGGCGATAGAACCTTTAGCCGAAGCAATTCGCATAAACGAAAAAATCACAGGGATCAACACTCCATCTAAACAATTCAAAATAAGTCTGTTTGCAGACGATATGCTGCTATCACTCACAAACCCGACACAATCCATTGCAACACTGCTCGAGATAATAGAGGAATTTTCACAATTATCAAACTTTAAAATTAATAATAGTAAATCAAAAATCTTGCAATTCTACCTTTCAGATACTACAATAAACTCTATTAAAAATATATCAGAGTTTGGTTGGGAGGAGGATCAAATATCACACCTGGGTATTGTGTTCAAAAAAACATTACGCAATACAGTTAAAGCAAATTGCGAGACCTTCCTAGCCACTATCACAAATGATCTCCAACCCTGGAAAAACATAGGCCTGTCGTGGGTGGGCAGAGTGCTAGCAATAAAAACAGTGATACTCCCGAAACTTTTATACATTTTTAGGGCTATCCCTCTTTCCTTTCCAATAACATTCTTTAATAGCTGCAACAAAAAAATCTTCTCCTTTGTTTGGGGAGAGAAGAGAGCTAGAGTAGACAGAACCATTCTCTATAAACATAAATATAACGGAGGAATGGGGATTCCGAACATTCTAACTTACTACTACGCCATTCTTATCAAACAAAGCCAATGTTGGATGGGTGAGAATGCAGAACCTTCTTGGATGATGCTGGAAAGAGACCATAGTTCCCCAAACCCACTTAAAAATCTTCTCCTCAATCATATATTCCATCTAAAAAGATATAGACTAAATCACCCTATTTTTCTGGCAATTACCCAGGCTTGGGATCATTTGGCCTCACCGAACAGAGCTGAGAAGCCAAAATTAAAAGAAAATTTCCCAATATCCCTGATCGCGTCTATTTACGGATTTACTGTGCCTGAAATATGGTCAAAAAATGGCATTCGAAAGTTGGGAGACGTTCTCGTAATGGATAAATTACTCAGTTTTTCCGAGATTAGAAACAAATTCAACCTACCCTTCTCAGACTTTATGCAATATTGCATAATCAAGGAGTATATACAAAAATTTGTCAGCTTTGTCCCTCTGAAAACAGAGGTGGTTCATCTTCTTCTAAACAGTCCAAACCATAAGATTTTCTGGAGCACTAAATTCCTTTGTAGCTCTTTCAATAAGAATGGCGACTTCACAAAAAACAAATAAATGTTCAAGTGGGAGAAAGACTTCCAGTTTTGCGCATCACAAATCATTCTACAAAATTTTAACGAGATGGTACCTAACTCCCTCTAGAATATCACATTTCAAAACAGATTCATCCCCATTGTGCTGGAGGGGGTGCGGGCTCAAGGGAGATTTGAAACATATTTTCTGGTCCTGCCCAGCTCTCACAGAATTATGGAATAAGATTTCCATATACATTGGTGAACTTCTTGACAAGAACTTTACACTTTCCCCTCAAACAGCTCTTTTTTCCTTGGACTTGGAAGAGGTACATTACTCAACTAAAAAAGTTATAATACACCTTTTACTGATAACTAAAAATATGATAGCCTCCTTCTGGAGAAGAACTGACATACCAAGATTCTCTGACATTGTGGATAGACTAAAGACACATAATTCCTTGGACCTAAAATTCTCAATAGCAAATGGATGCTTACATAAATATGACAATAAATGGAGCATATGGAACACTAAATACCAAGATTTAGTTTAGTTTAGTTAAGACTTTCTTGTTAATGTTTTTTTTCTTACCCTTAAGCTAAAGGTAGCTTCCCAGCTATTTTCGATGTACATGGTTTGAACATGGAAATTCAAAGAAGATTATCTCACTAAGACAGATAAATTTTTTTGTAGTAGATATACAAATATGTTCAGCTCTATCTATGTTACTATCAAAACTCCTTTCTCTCCCTTCCCTACTCCTATCCCTTTCCTTCCCCCCTTTCCCTACTTATCAAGGTGAATTATTACATAAACAAAGAGCATGTTTGTAAATTTTGTTAAAATACCTAATAAAAATATTTGAAAACAAAATGCAATAACGGGTGATCAAAAGAATGTATCTGTACAAAAGTAGTATCATTAAAACGTCAGCTCGGCATGCAAAAAATAAGCCCTCAATCAACCCGACATCACGAAAAATGGACATGCTATGTTTCTTGGAAAATGGTGCATTTTTTTTAAAGCAAACTTTGGAATTTTTTTTCACCACTTAGATAAAAGAGAACCTAGACATGTTTGGTGTCTATGAACTTGTAATTGTCATGGTCACGTGTGTCTGGATGCAGATGTTTCCGCAAGGTGAACCCATGTGACACACGTGACCCTGGATACACCGCCTCCAGTGGGGCGCATTTAAATAATAAAACGTGCAGGTGGATACGCCGCCTCCACCTGGCGAATTTGGGAATTACACGTTATACATAAAATCTGGAAACCCCGCCTCCAGTACTGCGAATTTAAATAATAAGGGGGACCTGGGAAACATTAACAGTGGTGGGCCCTGCGATAGGGAAAAGGGAATTGGAGACCTCCTGAGCTCCCCTGAGCCAGCGTCCCTGCACTCCTAACGTTCCATATGCCGGTTTCGCACCGGGCGCCGCACGCGTACCTCAACGCCCTAGCTTGCCCTGACCCCTAAACCCTCACTAGGGAATAGGTCGGTGCGGAAACTAATCCCACCACTGCACTAATAACACACATGAGGGAAAGAGACAATACAGGGGGACACCACTTAACTTTATGCTCTGTGCTTATGCTCCTGCAACAGAGCCCTCCACCTGCGTGCGTCCTCTCCTCCACCCGGATCCATCACCATAACAGGATCCTGCACCATAGTGCTGCCTAGGAGCAGAGTCCACCACCAGTTGCTGCAGCTTAATAACAGAGTCCCAAGGATGAGTTCAGCTTCTGCCACGAAGTCAAGCATGCTTGAGCCCAGCTCAGCAGCCAAGTCCCACATGGTGAGTGCCACTCTCCATAGTAGCCACTCCACCAGACCATGCAGACACTTCCCGCTGACACCATCACTGCGACTCCACCACGCCATGCCAGCCCTTCGTCCAGACACCATAGCTGAAACACGTCCCCCCTGGCTAAGCTGCGCAGGACTCCTCTTCAGCTATGGTGTCTGGACGAAGGGCTGGCATGGCGTGGTGGAGTCGCAGTGATGGTGTCAGCGGGAAGTGTCTGCATGGTCTGGTGGAGTGGCTACTATGGAGAGTGGCACTCACCATGTGGGACTTGGCTGCTGAGCTGGGCTCAAGCATGCTTGACTTCGTGGCAGAAGCTGGACTCATCCTTGGGACTCTGTTATTAAGCTGCAGCAACTGGTGGTGGACTCTGCTCCTAGGCAGCACTATGGTGCAGGATCCTGTTATGGTGATGGATCCGGGTGGAGGAGAGGACGCACGCAGGTGGAGGGCTCTGTTGCAGGAGCATAAGCACAGAGCATAAAGCTAAGTGGTGTCCCCCTGTATTGTCTCTTTCCCTCATGTGTGTTATTAGTGCAGTGGTGGGATTAGTTTCCGCACCGACCTATTCCCTAGTGAGGGTTTAGGGTCAGGGCGAGCTAGGGCGTTGAGGTACGCGTGCGGCGCCCGGTGCGAAACCGGCATAGGGAACGTTAGGAGTGCAGGGACGCTGGCTCAGGGGAGCTCAGGAGGTCTCCAATTCCCTTTTCCCTATCGCAGGGCCCACCACTGTTAATGTTTCCCAGGTCCCCCTTATTATTTAAATTCGCCGTACTGGAGGCGGGGTTTCCAGATTTTATGTATAACGTGTAATTCCCAAATTCGCCAGGTGGAGGCGGCGTATCCACCTGCACGTTTTATTATTTAAATGCGCCCCACTGGAGGCGGTGTATCCAGGGTCACGTGTGTCACATGGGTTCGCCTTGCGGAAACATCTGCGTCCAGACACACGTGACCATGACATTATCACAGGCCGTGATTGCACACCCCTAGCACACCTTTATAGGGTGTCACACCTGATCCATAATTAAGTGCACAAAAACCTAAAGTGCAATACCACTAACCACCACCGGGGACAGTCAAGACACCTTGGAACTTTCCAAAGTAAAAAAAGTTCACCCAGTGCAATTTAAAACTGTCAGATCATGACAGTAATGGCCTGGAGAATCATAATGGCAGGTCAGTTTTAGCATTTAGTGAACCTAGCAAAAAAACAAGTGTGGGAGTGCCCTTGGAATTTTTTCCCATTTTTGAGTACACTATATGGTAAAACTTTACTAGGCATTGCTCCTACTAGCCAGTTTCCTACTCCACACTGATGAGGGGAAATACCCCGCAACAGCTGTCTGTGGATGGATACCATGTTTTGGCATAGGTGGATTCCTTCATTGGAGACTGCCCTTCCCGTGGTTGTTCCTTCCCGGGGAAAGACCTGGCTAGTCATTGCTTGCGTTGAGAAACATGTGATGGTGTCTCCGCGGCTTGTGTTTTGCATGTTTTTACATATTTTCCATAAGGGATGGGTGCATTGCTCTAGAATCACTGCATTGAGAAACGTGATGGTGTCTCCGCAGTGTTGGATGTTGAACTCCATGAGCTCATTCATCCTCATTTTTCACAGTCTTTTACTAGGCATTGCTCTTACTAGCCAGTTTCCTACTCCACACTGATGAGGGGCAATACCCCGAAACAGCTGTCTGTGGATGGATACCATGTTGTGGCATAGGTGGTTTCCTTCATTGGAGACTGCCCTTCCCGTGGTTGTTCCTTCCCGGGGAAAGACCTGGCTAGTCATTGCTTGCGTTGAGAAACATGTGATGGTGTCTCCGCGGCTTGTGTTTTGCATGTTTTTGCATATTTCCCATAAGGGATGGGGGGATTGCTCTAGAATCACTGCGTTGAGAAACATGTGATGGTGTCTCCGCAGTGTTGGATGTTGATCTCCATGAGTTCATTCATCCTCATTTTTCACAGTCTTTTACTAGGCATTGCTCCTACTAGCCAGTTTCCTACTCCACACTGATGAGGGGAAATACCCCGAAACAGCTGTCTGTGGATGGATACCATGTTGTGGCATAGGTGGTTTCCTTCATTGGAGACTGCCCTTCCCGTGGTTGTTCCTTCCCGGGGAAAGACCTGACTAGTCTTTGCTTGCATTGAGAAACATGTGATGGTGTCTCCGCGGCTTGTGTTTTGCATGTTTTTGCATATTTCCCATAAGGGATGGGGGCATTGCTCTAGAATCACTGCGTTGAGAAACATGTGATGGTGTCTCCGCAGTGTTGGATGTTGATCTCCATGAGTTCATTCCTCCTCATTTTTCACTATGAACTTGTAATGACCTGGAGAATCATAATGGCAGGTCAGTTTTAGCATTTAGTGAACCTAGCAAAAAAACAAACAAAACAAGTGTGGGATTGCACTTTTTTTGCAATTTCACCTCACTTGGAATTTTTTCCCATTTTTGAGTACACTATATGGTAAAACCAAGGGTGTCGTTCAAAAGTACATCTCGTTCCGCACAAAAATAAGCCCTCACATGGCCATATAATAAAAAAGTTATGGCTCCGGGAAGAAGGGGAGCGAAAAACGAAAATGAAAAAATGAAAAAAGCTCCGGTCATGAAGGGGTTAATGACACTTCACAGCACCTTTTGTAACTGGAGTGGTTCATTTCTACTTATCACCTTTAGGGGGATTGGTAATGGTGGAAGTGCAATATGCTATTAGTCATGCCCCACATCCTCCCACCAATACAAATGAAAAGGTATACGGTAAATAGGCTGTATGGATCATAACAGATATGCACCCCATGAAGGCTACACAGCCAAAACGTGTTGTGTTTATGTTTTAGTAAGTTTTCAAATTTTGTCATATGTTATCTAGCAACTTATTGCTAGGTTTTTAAAATTTAAAATTTTCAGTCCATCCATACCTCTGGATCCTCTATGCATCTGTGTGGAAGCACCTTATAGCCTGGTCTTTTGTTTCTTTGCTCTACCTCTCATGTGGGAACCATTCCCTGCAGTCATCCATGGCAACCATGCTGGCAGTAAACCATCATCAGGGATTCATATTGGAGACACGTTCCTTTCAGAGTTGTACCTGCTTGCACAACTCCATTAGGTGAGTGTAATCACTCACACCCCACTTTGATGTTACACTTTTAATATTACGCTTAGATAGCTCTCCCATTTTTCCATTCTTTCCCAGGATTTTTCATTATCGTATTATTTTTACATAATTAATTTGCATTTTATTGCATGAAATAATTTTTTGATATAATAGAAAAACCGAACTTAATATTAGGTACAAAAACCTTTGTTTACAATAACAGAAGTCATATGTTTCCTGTAGTTCTTAACCAAGTTTACGCACACTGCAGCAGGGATTTTTGCTGACTCCTCCATACAGATCTTCTCCAGATCTTTCAGGTTTCGGGGGTGTCACTGGGCAGCATTGAGTTTCAGCTCCCTCCCAAGATTTTCTATTGGCTTCAGGTCTGGAGACTGGCTAGGCCACTCAGAGTTCTTGACATTTTTCTTACGAAGCTACTCCTAAGTTTCCCTGGCTGCGTGTTTTGTGTCATTGTCATGCTGGATGACCCAGCCATGACCCATCTTCAATGCGCTTACTGAGGGAAGGATATTGTTGGTCAAAATTTGACCCCATCCATCTTAAATTGAATACAGTGCCATTGCCCTGTCCCCGTTGGACAAAGCACACCCAAAATATATTTCCCCCACCATGCTTCACAGTTGGGACAGTGTTCTTAGGGTTGTACTCATCCTTCTTCCTCCAAACATGGTCAGTGGAGTTGATGCCAAAAAGTTCTATTTTGGTCTCATCTGACCTTCTCCCATGCCTCCTTTTTATCATTCAGATGATCATTTGGGAACTTCAAATGGGCCTGGATATGTGCTGGCATGAGCAGGAGGACCTTGCATGCTCTGCAGGATTTTAATCCATAACAACGTAGTGTGTTTCTAACCATAAAGTTTGAGACTGTTGTCTCAGCTATCTTCAGGTCATTGACCAGGTCCTCCAGTATAGTTCTGGGCTGATTCCTGACTTTTCTCAGAATCTTCCTTGCCCCACGAGGTCAGATCTTGCTTGGACCCCCAAACCAACGAAGAATGACCATCATCTTGTGTTTCTTCCATGTTCTAATAATTGTGCCAACATTTGTTGACATCTCACCAAGCTGTTTGCCTAGTGCCCTGTAGCGCATTCCAGCCTTGTGCAGGTCTACAATTTTTTCCCTGGTGTCCTTAGACAGCTCTTTGATCTTGGCCATGTTGGAGAGGTTCGAGTGTTATTGATTGAGTGTGTGGATGAGTGTCTTTTATACTGGCAGTGAGTTCAAACAGATGCAATTAATGCAGATAATGAAGGCAGAGTAGAAGGGCTTCTTAATGAAAAACTAACAGGTCGGTGAGAGCCAGAATTTTTGCTGGTTGGTAGGTGGTCAAATACTTATTTCATGCAATAAAATGCAATTTATTTAAAAATCATACATTTTGATTTTCTGGTTTTTAAATTCTGTCTCTCACAGTTGAAGTGTACTTATGATAAAAATTACAGACCTCTCCATTGTAGGTGGGAAAACTTGCAAAATCAGCAGTGTATCAAATGCTTATTTTCCCCACTGTAGTAGAGCAGCTGCATGCAGCCATTCAGACACAGGAAGACAGAGATTCATTACCGTCTCTGATTTCTTTACAATCACTATGTACACAATGCTAAACAAGTGTTGTATACACAGCATAAGGGAATGCTGACAGCGCTTCCTCCTCCAGAACCAGTGGACATGCGATTGCTGGGTGAAGGGAGGGAATCGGAGCTGCTGGGTCCTAGGAGACCCAGTCAGCTATGCTTCACAGTCAGGGTGCTGTGTTTCAGTTGTAATTGGGGCTAATATACCAGCCCAATAAAAACATAATATACAGCTCTGCAAAAATTAAGAGACCACTTCCAAATGTTCAGTTTGTCTGATTTTTCTCTTTATAGGTATATTTTTGAGTAAAATGTAAATTGTTCTTTTAGTCTACAAACTTCTGACATGTCTCCAAATTTCCAAGCAATAAATTTTGTTACTTTTTTCTGAAAAGGAGAAATGATCAAAATTTAAAAAAAAACAGTATATAATGCTGTCTGCAGAACCTGCAGGGCACAAATCAGATTATCTAAAGCTGACAATGAATTGAGGCTTGCAAGAGATGTCAAAAGCAATAATAAAGGATTTTGGGGATATGTCAAAAGTAAAAGAAAAGTCAAAGATGCTATAGGATTTTTACAGGATGAAAATGATGAAATGGTAAGACAGGATGTTGAGAAGGCAGAACTTTTAAATTCCTATTTTGCATCTGTTTTCTCTCAGAAAGGAAATGTGACATCAACTGTTCTTCACTGTCCTATTAAGGGAATTGAAGAATCCAGGATGTCTATAAACAGAAAGATAGTGAGGAAACACTTAACTAACCTAAATGAATTCAAGTCTCCAGGTCCAGATGAATTACACCCCAGAGTACTGAAGGAGATAGCAGAAGAAATTTGTGAACCCCTCTCCATAATCTTTGAAAATTCTTGGAGAACAGGAGAAGTCCCAGAAGACTGGAGAAGAGCAAATGTTCCTATCTTCAAAAAGGGGAAGAAGGTGGACCCAGGCAACTATAGGCCGGTGAGTCTGACTTCTATACCAGGAAAGATCTTTGAACAAATTATTAAACAACATGTATGTCAGTACCTGGATAAGAATGAAGTGATTAAACAGAGTCAGCATGGGTTTGTAACTAATAAGTCATGTCAGACTAACTTAATTTCCTTCTATGATGGAATCACTGATTGGGTGGATCAAGGAAATGCTGTAGATATAGTATATCTTGACTTCAGCAAAGCATCTCATACAATCTTAATTGAAAAAATGACTAAGTATGGAATGGACAAGGCATCTGTTAGGTGGATTCATAACTGGCTTAGTGATCGGACCCAAAGAGTGGTCGTAAATGGCTGCACATCCAGTTGGAAGAATGTCTCAAGTGGGGTACCACAGGGCTCTGTCCTGGGCCCTGTATTGTTCAACATCTTTATCAACGATTTAGATGAAGGAATTGAGGGTAAACTGATTAAATTTGCTGATGACACAAAGCTAGGAGGGATGGCTAATACTAGAGAAGAGAGAGAAGATTCAAAAAGATATAAATAAACTGGAGAAGTGGGCAGCAACTAACAGAATGGTTTTTAACAGGGAAAAATGCAAAATACTACATCTGGGCAATAAAAATGAAAAAAGCATGTACAGAATGGGAGGAATAGGGCTAAGCAACAGCACATGTGAAAAAGACTTGGGTATACTAATAGATCACAGACTGAATATTAATCAACAGTGTGATGCAGCAGCAAAAAAGGCAAATGCAATTCTAGGATGTATTAACAGAAGCATACAGTCTAGATCACATGAAGTCATTATTTCCCTCTACTCCTCTTTGGTCAGACCCCATCTGGAATATTGTGTCCTGTTTTGGGCACCACATTTTAAAAAAGACATCAACAAACTGGAGCAAGTTCAGAAAAGAGCAACCAGAATGGTGACCGGTCTGCAAACCCTGTCTTATGAGGAAAGGTTGCAGGATTTGGGATTGTTTAGTTTGCAAAAGAGAAGACTGAGAGGAGACTTAATAGTTGTCTACAAATATCTAAAGGGTTGTCACATTGTAGAAGGATCAACTTTATTCTCATTTGCACAAGGAAAGACTAGAAGCAATGGGATGAAACTGAATGGGAGGAGACACAGATTAGATATTAGAAAAAACTTTTTGACAGTTAGAGTGATTAATGAGTGGAACAAGCTGCCACGAGAAGTGGTGAGTTCTCCTTCAATGGAAGTCTTCAAGCAGAGGCTGGACAGACATCTGACTGGGATGATTTAGCGAATCCTGCTTTGAGCAGGGAGTTGGACCAGATGGCCCAGGAGGTCCCTTCCAACTCTACGATTCTATGATTCTATGATTCTAGTACTTTCAGACCTCAAATAAAGCAAACAACACAAGTTCATAATCATTTAGAAACAAAAATACTATTGTTTTAACTCGGGAAGAGTTCAGAAATTAATATTTTGTGGAATAACCATGATTTTTAATCACAGCTTTTCTGCGTCTTGGCATGCTTTCCACCAGTCTTTCACACTGCTTCTGGCGCAAAAATTTAAGCAGTTCTTCTTTGTTTGACGGCTTGTGACTATCCATCATCCTCTTGATTACATTCCAGAGGTTTTAATGGGGTTCAGGTTTGGAGAAAGGGCTCCCCATGACAAGGTTTTGATGTGATGGTCTCTTAATTTTTGCAAGAGCTGTATATAAAGTCATGGCTGGAAGTGTTGGCACCCTTAAAATTGTTCCAAACAATGAAATATTTCTCCCAGAAAATTATTGCTATTACATTTACCTGTGGCAATTAATCTGTGGGCAATATGAAAATCACACCTGAAACCAGATAAAAAAGGGAGAAGTTGACTCAGTCTTTGTATTGTGTGTCTCTGTGTGCCACATTAGGAATGGAGAACAGAAAGATGAGATGAGAATTGTCTGAGGACTTGAGAACCAAAATTTCTGAACAGTATCAACAATCTCAAGGTTACAAGTCCATCTACAGAGATCTTAATGTTCCTTTGTCCACGATGCGCAACATAATCAAGAAGTTAAGCTAATTTCCCTAGATGAAAGGTTGTAATGCAGGATAGTCCAGAGGGTGGATAAGCAACCCCAATCAAGTTCCAAAGAAATTCAAGCTGTCCTGCATGCTTAAGGCCCCGTCTCACATAGTGAGATCGCTAGCAATATCGTTAATGCGTCACAGATTTTGTGATGCAACAGCGATCTCGCCTGCGATCTCGCTACATGTGACATGCAGCAGCGACTGGCCCCCCTGCTGGATATCGCTGATCGTGCAGGAATGTCCTGGGCCTTTTTTTCGTCCCCGGCGTCCCGCTGGCCAGCATGCATCACTGTGTTTGATCACTGGATCGTTGCTGCATCGCTGAAGAGATCTGCCTGTTTGGCAGCTTACTAGCGATCATTTAGCGACGCACCAGCGATCCTTATCAGGTCGTATCTTTTGTCGGGATCACTGGTGCGCCGCTAAGTGAAACGGGACCCTTAGAGTGCATCATTGCCAGTGCAAACTATTTGTCAACATTTGAATGCTATGATATGAGACTCAGGAGGACCCAGCTGAGCCACAGAGACATAAAAAATCTTGACTGCAGTTTGTCAAAATGTAAGTGAGTAAAGGTACTGTCATACTGCACCAGTATGCACCAGCACCAGTATGCACCAGCGATCCCGACAACGATATGATGCGGTCAGGATCGCTGGTGCATCGCTGAATGGTCTCTAGTGAGCTGCCAAACAGGCAGATCTCACCAGCGACATAGCAGCAGTCTGCGGTCGCTACTTACCTGTCAGACGAGGCGATGAAGACGTCCTCCCGCCCGCGTCCACGCGTCGCTCGTCTCCATAGCAGGAAGCCCAGCAGGAAGCTGAAGATGAGAAACGGCCCAGGCCGTTCTCGCGCGATCAGCGATAATCAGTGTGGGAGCCGGTCGGAGGTAAGTTTCACAAATGGCGATACCGGTAGCGATATCGCTGCTGCGTCACAAAACCATTGACGTTATATCGATATTGCTAGCGATATCGCTTAGTGTGACAGGGCCTTAAGCCAAAATACTTCTGGGAAAGCGTCTTGTGGACAGATGAGACTAAGATAGAGATTTTTGGTAAAGCACATACCGCATTTTTCGCTTTATAAGACGCTCCGGATTATAAGACGCACACCAAATTTTGAGGAGAAAAATAGGGAAAAAACTTTTTTTAATAAAATGGTGGTGCATCTTATAATCCATGCGTATTACTGCTTACTGGGGGTGGTGCTGGAGGAGGCCGGAGTGGAACATTGCTGCTGGGATGAGGGGGTGTTTTGATGTGCAGCGTGCCGCTGCCGGTGTCTGATACTGCCGCCGCCGTCTGTCCCCTGATGCTTGCTGCCCCGGCGCTGTCCCTCGGTGCTTGCCACCACCACTGTGCTCTGTTCCCCAGTGCTTGCCGCCGCGGTGCTCTGTCCCTGGTGCTTGTCACCACTGCCGCGCTCTGTCCCCCACTTCTTACCCCCACCGCCACGCTCTGTCCCCCGGTTCTTACCCCCACCACCTCGCTCTGTCCCGTTCAGCTTGGGGGTGTCCAGTACTTGCCGCGGCGCTGTCCCCCGGTTCTTACCGCCACCGCCGCGCTCTGTCCCCCGGTGGTTGCCGGCACCGCCGCGCTCTGTCCCGTTCAGCGTGGGGGGGTCTCTGCCACTTCATGCCTGCTTTCCTGTGGATTTCTTCCTGGAAAATGGCTGCCGCGCATGCGCAGATGGAGATCTTGGCACTGAAATCATTGTATGCATGCCTCCCCCTCTCCCTGTCATTGTATGCATGCCTCCCCCCTCCTTGTCATTGTATGCATGCTTCCCCCATCCCTGTTATTGTATGCATGGCTCCCCGTCCCTGTTCTGGTATGCATGCCTCCCCTGTCCCTGTCCTTGTATGCACGCCCCATTGTCTCTGTCATTGTATGCATGGCTCCCCATCCCTGTCTTGGTATGCATGCCTCCCCTGTCCCTGTCATTGCATACATGCTACCCCCATCCCGTCCCTGTATACATGGCTCCTTATCCCCTATCCCTGATTGCATGTTTCCTATTGAAAAAAAGCAAACAAACATCCTGCTCACCTACCTGCGTGCCCTGGGTGCTGGCATTGCATCTCGTTCCGGCCGCCGGAGCCTGCAGCTCTTCCTGCCGAGTGATCACGTGGCCCCACTCAGTAAGGTAATGAATATGTGCTCCATGCCTCTGGGAATGGAGAGCAGTGCATATCCATTACCTTAATGAGCAGGGCCGTGTGATCGCTCGGCAGGAAGAGCTGCAGGCGCCGGTGGCCGGAACGAGATGCAGTGCCAGCACCCAGGGCACACAGGAAGGTGAGTATGATGTGTAGTGGAAGCCTGCGACTGGCACTGTGCTCTATTACAGCAGTATCACAAGCTTTAGCAACAGCCGCTGGCTCCTGCCTCTGTGATCCACTGCTCCCCCTCCCCTCCTGCTTTCTGGGACAATGACTCGTGTATAAGCCGAGGGGGGTGTTTTCAGCACAAAAAAAGTGCTAAAAAGCTCAGCTTATACATGAGTATATTCGGTAATTAACATGTATCATATTTCCTTTTTGTTAGTATTTTTGGGACGTTAGACAACTTATAGAAGTAGTTTTTTTACATTTTCAATAAACTTTCTGAAACAGATTTTTTTTTATAGACAATTTAGTTCAAGTGGCTTTGAGGAGCCTATGTGTTAGAAAATCCCCAAAAATAACTACATTTTAAAACTTGCTCCACTTAATGTTCAAGAATTAGTTTTTAGGAAGTTTCTTAACACTTATAGGGACTCGCCCACAGAATGAATGTTCAAACCAAGTAGAGGAGCTCTGTGCTCCCTTGGTGTGATCAAACATTTAAGGACATCTTCCCACCTACTTGTTTTCCCTCTATCTCCACCTCCCCTCTTCTTTGATTGACAGCTCTGGCTTTATAGAACTTCCCTTTATGGTGTTTCACACAAATTAAAAGCAATGTTTTGCTGATATTCAGTTTAAATTTTATAGGCCAAACCAGAGAAACAGATCTCAATATTTATTACGTTCTCGCTGCAGTTTTTAGAAATATCCCATATGTGGACCAAGATTGGTATGCGACTGAAAAACAGGCCTATGAAATTAAGAGGTGTTCTATGGATTTTGTGGTCTCCCTTTTAATTGTTTTTTAGGCACCATTTCAATTTGCTGAGGTCTTGAGATAAAATACATAATAAAAAAAATATTTTTTTTTGGAAACGACACCTTTTTGCAGAAAATTATTTTGAGGTATAGCGAGCATTTTGACTCCATTGGTGTTTCCTGTATCTTTATGGCTTTGGCCCGTAAAAATGTAAAATAAGAATTTTTTAGTTGTATTTTTTTTTTAATCAAAGGGTAGTAAGAGAGAAAATATTTGCAATTTGCTATACTATTTCTCACTAAAGCGGCAATAGGTTTTATGTGACTACATCTAATACATACATTACTGTTTGGGCTCAGAATGGATGGAGCACCAATTGGCTTTTGGAGTGCATCTGTTGGTGGAATAGTTTTTGGTTGTTGTATCACATTTGCAGATCCCCAGAGGAACCACTATTTGTACCCCACACATTTTTCACAAAACTCTCTCCCATTGGTCATGAAAATTATCAATTGCATTTGTTACAACGATATTTAAATTTAAATTCGAATAGGGAGCACATTTGCACTGAGCCATATTGCAAACAAAATGTAGTAGAAAATAGAAACTTGCAGTCTCTCAAAGTGTGGAGTAAATGTATATTTTTATTGGTTATAAAATATATAAAGCAAATCTTCAAACATGGCTTTTAAAGAGATACGTTATCAGAATGCTCAATATAACCTATAACATGAATCTGGTCAATAATACATCCAAAATTAAAAATAAAAAATATGACAGCAGGGCCCTGTCAAAAATTACAAAAAAAAAATATATGTATATGCACACCATCCAATTGGATATATAAATTGTGTAATTGGATATCATTGTTTATCACATGAATAAAAAATGACAATGATTTTCTCCTCCATATAAATCACTCACAATTTGTTATATAGTAGAAAAATTGAGATTCTGGTTTTGGCTTTTATTATAAGTCATGTGAGAAGGCTCATTATAGAGTAGACATTGACTTTTAGGATTGCTACTTCTATAGGTGGCACTAGAGTTTTTGTTCTCTTCTTCTCTGAAGAGACAATTTGCATATTTCCAAGATTACCAAACCAGCATTGTTGTTTTAAGTCTTCTTATCTCGGCATGCTTGATATGTCACTCTCAGCAAGGAGAAATGTTACCCCTTGTGTATCGGTCAGTCGCTTCTCACACAGCCAAAACAGATCACACACTTTGCACTGACGAGGCGCAACATCGCGAAACACTATCTGCAAATTTAGATTCTGGTTTTGGCTTTTATCCTAAGTCATGTGACAAGGCTTGTTAAAGGGCCAACATTGACTTTTAGGATTGATACTTCCTATAGGTGGTACTAGAGTTCTAATTCTCTTCCTCTCTGAAGAGACAATTTGCTCAGTGTACATATAAAACACATCAATGTAATGTACAATTTAATGAGTACAAATGTAATATGACTGCTAACCCTATAGTTCAATAGATATAGATGTAGTGCATAGATAAATATGTCACCAATAGGGATCGAGGCATACCATATATGTATTAATAAAGTGCATGTGCAAATGAATCCCTAGCCATGAGTAAATGAACAAATAAATTACCCTGGGAGTAAGGGTATGTGCAAGTGATCAGGAACTGGCATCCAAAGTGCTGCCGGCTATTGAACTCAGGTGAATACACATGTGTTCACTGAACCACGCGGATTCACTGCATCCAATACATTGTAAGCGTGAAATTTCTATTGCGGAGACTCGCGTCTCCACAAGAGAAATAGACATGCTGTGGTCTTGAGAGAGCTGCAGGCGTCTATGGATGCTTATTGGACATGGGATTTCTTGAAATCCCATCCACTATCTTGTAACGTCTGGACGCTGCGAGTTGAACGCTGCATAAGTACGCAGCGTCCAACCCACAGCATTTACTGATCGTCTGCACATACCCTAATACATGTATTATCCATGGACATCTATGCAGATACATGCAGGGTTAAGGCATTTGTTATGTGCCTACAATCATGTAAAGTGCAGTTGCAAATGGATTCCTTGCCTTGGACAGTGGCATGTAGAAGTTTGGGCACCCCTGGTCAAAATGACTGTTTATTGTGAATAGTTAGTCAAATTGAAGATGAAATGATCTCTAAAAGGCCTAAAGTTAAAGATGACACATTTCCTTTGTATTTTAGGGAAAAAAATATATTGTAATTTTTTTATATTTTAAAAATAACAGAAAGGAAAATGTTTTTGTACCCTTGGAGATTTGTGTGCTCAGATAACTTTGACCAAGGTTTCAGACCATAATTAGCCTGATACAGTTGACTGTCATCATTAGGAAATTCCAGGTGATGCAAATTTCCCAGCTTTATAAAAACCCAGCCTCCTCTAATCTTGTGCCAAAAAACAGCAGCCATGGGTTATCCTAAGCAGCTGCCTAGTACTCTGAAAATGAAGATGATGGAGGCTCGCAAAGCGGGAGAATGCTATAAGAATATAGCAAAGCGTTTTCAAGTTGTCCTTTCCCCAGTTCAAAATGTAACTAAGAAATGGCAGTTAACAGGACAATGGAGGTCAAGTGAAGGTCTGAAAGAGTGAGAGATGTTCGTAGGATTACTAGAGAGGCAAAGCAGAACCACACTTGATTTCAAAAGACCTTAAGGAAGATTTTAGAGACTCTGTAGTTGTGGTACATTGTTCTACTGTTCAGAGACACCTTCACAAATATGGAAGAGTCATCAGAAGAAAACCTCCTGCATCATCACCATAAAATTCAGGGTCAGAAGTATGCAAAAGAATATCTAAACAAGCCTGGTGCATTTTGGAAACCAGTACTGTGGACTGATGAGGTTAAATAGAACTCTTAGGCCACAATGAGCAATGGTATGTGTGGAGAAAAAGGGCACAGAATTTCAGGAAAGGAACATCTCGCCAACCATTAAAGAAGATATCCGGGACTTTTCAAAAAAACAAAAAAATGTACATCAGCACTAACAGACAGGTAATTACAGCTTACGTGCTTTTTATGCCTGGCATTGTTCTTCCTTGGAACAGAGCTTTGACAGACGCTCCTGCCAGGGATTCAGAAGCCTCTGCTGACATCATGTGTCGCCTCCAAAGCGGAGACTTCTTTTCCGGTCTGCTCTGTACACAGGGTGGGACTTCCAAGGGCATTCTGATTGACAGCCGTATCCCCACTGCCTAACTGGGGGAGCAGGCTGCAAATCAGACTGACCTCAGAAGTCCCAGGCCATTGCATCAGCAGAGGGAACTGAACCAATGGCAGCAGCTGTCTGTGACTGCTTTGTACCTGGGACAACAGTGCCGTTCACAACAGTCACATAAGTTGCAATTACATGCCTGTTAGTGCTTACATACATTTTTTGTTTATTGAAAAGTCCCGGATACCTCCTTTAAGCATGGAAGTTGAGCAATCATGCTTTGGGGTTGTATTGCAGTAAATGGCACAGGGGGCTTTTCACTGGTAGAAGGAAGAATGTAATTTTAAAATATAAAAACATGAACTTTTTTTTGGCCTAAATTACAAAGGAAATGTGTCATTTTTAACTTTAGGCCTTTCAGAGCTCATTTCCTCTTCATCTTGCTTAACTGTTCATAATAACAGTCATTTTGACCCTGGGGTGCTCAAACTTTTAAATACCACTGTATGTTTTGTGCTTGAAGCAGTGCAAATGCCGTCTAGGGACAACATATCATATAGTACACCCAAATACAGTAAAATGAGACTAGAGATACGTGTCCACCCTGTTGCGTATTTCGGCATGCCTTCGGCGAACAACTATGGCTCTGACAGACCTTGCACGTCTGTCGATCTGCAGAAAGGAATTGCTACATCACAACATAATGAAATTGAATGTGGTTACATTGAGACCCACAAATTATAAATCTCACTAGAATGACATATTGAATGTGAAGAGGCCAGCAGCTGATGGCAAAGACTTTTCGACTCCTGCACTCTGCATAAGCAGCGATGGAGATGACAAATCTCAGTATTGAATGCTCTGCATCCTGGGGGACAGCGTTACTCCCTGAGGAAGAAGTGGTGTTTAGTAGATTGCCCAAAGGATTTGACAGTGAGACTCGCAATGTCAGTGCCCTCTCCCCATTTACCCACAGGTTTCACTTTTAGATTGTGTCCACTTTTGGATGGAAGAAAGTACATCATGATGAACTTTTTTTTTCTACTCTAATATTGTACAGTACTTTCAATAGAACCAAGACAGCCCCATTATAGTAGATAGGCTCCCCATGCTTTTGTTTGCAACAGTTGTGGATATTAATTCAGTTTGCCCATTCCTGAAAATAGAACCAACAAACGTAGTGACAAATGCAGGTGAGAAATCAGCCCCTTTAACGTGTCATTAATTAAATTCACTCTACAATGCTATTTTCTAGTAAAAATATTACCATGTGGTTTTGGTTTGTTTAATTTCTTAATCTGTTAATTTTTATGAAAAGTTAAATCTTTTTAATATAGTGAGGGAGGCTTATGTAAATCTATATAAAAAATCAATTTTTCTAAACTTTGGTAAACCCTAAATGATACTAATAACTCATTTTAGCAGATTAATATTTTAATCTTATGAAAATTTACATTCTTTTAAGAATACGTCTACATTTTTCCATCTGCTTGTTAACCACCCAGTTGCAGACTATGAAGGAAAAAAATAATTTCTGGAAAACCCCTTCAAAAATGGCAAGGGAGACTCTTAATTTATTTAATAGTTTTTTGATGAAACTTATAATTAGCTGATCGGTCACAGTCCGTGAGCAGTACTTTGAACAGGATTATATGTTGTTGGGTTGGAAACCAAATTGATTCCCTTTCTTTTGTGCTGATTTCATTCTGAGTTCAAGAGGCAAAGATAAATTTAGTATATCGCAGACTTCAAAATAGTGAGACCTTAGCATGACCATGTGTAGGGCAGTAAGGTCTCAGTTAAAGAAAATGTTGATAAGTTATAGACTATGTAAAGAGGAAGCGTGTTTCAGCTACATGATTATGTAGTGCAAGGATGAGGTTGTTTACCAAAGGAAAAAGCTGTTATGATCTTTTTATACAGTATATACTAAAGCAAAAGAAAAGTAAAAACAAATCTTTTAATGACTTCCTCTTATGCCTAAAATTTGTATACATGCAATAGGTACAATATTTATTCTCACTAGTAATTGTAGGTGGAGTATTTCATACTTGTTCTTTGTTAGATTTGTTGAACAAATCCATTCAGGGCTGCCACCAGGAATTTTAGGGTCCCATACTGGCAACATTTTTAGATCCTCATGAGACTCCACCCAGGCTCCACCCCAGCTCCGCCTGCACCCAAGCTTTGCCTCCACACCTCTAACATTCCACAGTTCTACCACCAACCCTTGGAAATGCTCCACGTCTGCACCACATCCTCACTAATTACACATTAACATATCCCATATAACATCATACAAACAGCAAACAGGTCATAGGTGAGGATGTTACCTTTAGTAGCCATTGAAACCCATTTGTATCAACTTCTGTGCATGTTATCAGGCCAAAATCACCAGGATATGTGAACTTTTGATCAATTTTGAGTCAATTGCATGTTTTGGGTTGTCATTTTGATTTAAAAAGAGAAAACACAGTAGTTTGACAATAAATGGCTTTGCCCAACCACTAACCATGAGTGAAAAAAAAGTTTTGGTGTTATAATTCATATTCTCTGAAAAAAGGCCAAGAAAGCAAAAATTCTGCCGAGGTATGTAAACTTTTGAGCACAACTGTATAATGTTAGTGTACAGATAATACAGTGATGACCAGTGACATTATACATTTTAGCTCTGTGTATAGTGTACAGGGAATACAGTGATTGCCAGTGACATTATATACTGGAGCTCTGTATATAGTGTAAGTGTACAGGTAATACACTGACTCACCAGTGGCGTCTCTCGTTGAAGTCCTTCATATTTGCTTTTTTTGTTCATCCAGCGCAGACCCCCATCACTTCTTCAAGCCCGGACTCGTCTCTACATAAAATAATAGTTATCTAGAGCACATTCCCCACTTTTTCCCTTTGTTTAATACTTCACAGCTGAATACAGATGTTTACCCACCATTAATGTATAATTAGTTATTATGCAACCCACCATTCCAAATATAAATTGTAATCCACCAATGTGCCCCAACTAACTATATATAGCCATTTTTCCTACCAAATAAATGTAAAAATTAATTAGCACCTGTACCCTTTCCTCAATTCAATACCAGTCACTGTATCCTCAACGCCCCCCACTCTGTTCCTCTTGCTCCCCCAATTCATTATATTTACATGCCCATTCTGCCTCAATTCATTTTCATGTCATCTCTCTATCCCAAACACACAGGTGATTCATAATCAACTGCTCTCCCCCACATTCAATACATCATTTACTTTACCCCACCCCACTTCATCATCTTTTGTTGTCCCCTGTGATGGAAATATATAGTTCTGTGTCTCTACCGCAGGGGGGCTTAACTTGGTTATCCCACCTCTGCCGTTCAATATGTCACCAATTGCAGGGATTTATGTATATCCTGCTTTCCAGTTCCGGTTTGGAACTCGCAGCTGTCCGGTGCCCCCATACCCTCAGGACAGTCAGGGAACTGCACCTAGGATAAGTAATCGCCGGACAGGCCGCCTGTACATGTACTAGCTGTTAGGCAAACTGCAGTGAGGGAAATATAAATACTCCTAGTCGCAGCCAGGCAATAAGCTTATAAAACCCGCTCCATCACTGCCAGTTTTAACCACCCAGCCCAGAACACACTTCGCTGCCACCAGCTCCGATTTCTTAATAACGGGTCCGAAGCCAACCCTATCTAGTAGTGGGATTCACTGCGTAGAACGTGCAGATTCATTATAAAGCAAGGAGAAGCGAAACTAGTAATTTTATATATTTTACTCCAAAAGGTAGGCAGTGTTTACAAAAGGTATAAAAGATATTGTAGATTGTAAACTCTTACAAGCAGGTTTATCTTATTTTGCTTTACTGTATTGTTAACGTTGCTACTTATGACTTGTGTTTTGAAACTGTTAAACAGTAAAGCGCTGCGGAATATGTTGGCACTATATAAATAAAGATTATTATTATTATATTGCAATATGAGACAATTTAATTATGTACAAGACAATTACAAAATACCAGGAATAAAAGAAGAAGCACTTTCAATTGCTTAAGTCATCTCAGGCAGACCATGTGGGTGGGAGGGGCGATACATCACAGTGCATCACAGACCCATTCTGTAACAGACTTCCAGGTCCAAAAATGCCTGGGAAGTGGGCTCCCACTAGTTATACAAACCTGGTAGTGACATCACTAAAGGGGCTGAGTTAGGGAAGCTCTCCTCTTTCTACCAGAGTGAACATTTTGATAAAAAACTTCTGAATTACATAATTCGGAGAGGGAACCTCGTACGGCGACGAACAGAATATCATCTTACTCAGCATGACGTTGGCACTCATTTAAGCCTACACTTGAGGTATCTGCAGGAATCGGCTAAGTGGGAATCCATTTCTTGGATTCTGCTGATGCTGGAGTCTAGAAAAACACAGGTTGGGTAGCTCTGTCAAAGCACAAGAAAAATGTGTAATTCTCATTCTCCTAACCTAAACTGGGGTCAAGTTATGCCCTAATGGTTAGATTCTAAATCACCTCTATCTGAGACACAGAGCACATGGTTTTAGACAAAGGACTGGTCTCTGCTAATTACCACATTCCTTAGGGAGGGGTAAGGAAGGAATGTAGTATTACATGCAGGCAGAGGGACAGAAAGCTGCAGCTGCTGATGGGGGGGAAGAAGGAGGGGGGTCAAAAACCCACAGCGTGCCTTGCACAGACCTAATGGATGTGTGTGATTGAAAAGCCCTGGAATGTTCTAGAAAGGTACTTTGATAGTAGAGCATTTCCGTAGTATCATTACATCCCCCAACCTCAATTCATTTACTGTTCCTCATCCCCAGTTGCAATACATCATCATTTACTTGCCCACCCTCAAAATTTATCATTATTTCCTCTCCCCACACCCCACCTTCAATTCATTATTTGCTCTCCCCACACCCCACCTTCAGTTCAATTGCTGTCCCCATCCCCACCCTCACTTCATTATTAGCAGTCCCCTCTCACTTTATTATTTGCATTCCCCCTCTCCCCTTCACTTCATCATTTGCAGTATCCCATCCCCTTTCTTTTCCTCATTTGCAGCCCCCTCCCCCTTCACGTCATCATTTTCAGTCCACCTCCCTCATCACTTCATCATTTGCATTCCTCCTCATCCATTTAATTCATTTTATAAACAAAGAAAAAAAACATTTTCATACTTACCTCACTGATGATCCACTGCAGGCAAAACTCCGGTGTCCTGGAAACTGCCAGTGGCGCACTTACATGCCGGCAAGTATGCGTTGATATCATCGTGTACGTGCCATCACCTGACCAGACGTCCAGAATAAGCAGAAGGAGTTGGAGCTGCGCAACCATTCAGGTTTGATGGCTGTGAAGCTTCGGGAAAGCTCTCAGCACTGAATTGTGTGTTGCGCACAGCGCTTATTTATACTCTGCGGCCCTTGACCAGAAGCAGAGAAGGGGGGACCCAGCCTGGGTCTGAACCCCCCTCTGTACTTCTGCTCACCAGGACCCATATATCAGTAAGGGCAGTAATGCCCTGATGGCAGCCTTGAATCCATTAGAACCATCAAAATCCATTATGATTCATCAGACAGATATTTTATTATCTGTCATAATTAATTATGATCTGCTTTTACTGTTAGTTTATAATAGGTCTGGCTGGTATTTTTCTGAAACAAGGTGCCATGTTGTGTTTGCAAAATTCCAACACAAGCATGGTTTCAAGTAGTTTATGAGCAGACAACAACCCAGCAGAGGACAGCGTAGGATCTCTGGAACATCTCCGTTTAGGTAAATGAAACTTGAATGCTGACATTGCAACACTATTGATGTTCAAGCTGATGAAGCTTGTAGATTAACAGGCATCTTGTATACGTCTCAAATTGTGAGGTGTGAGTATTTTTCATTTTTGGTCTTACACCAGAAGTGGTGAGGCATAGGCATTAACTTGGTCTATTTAGTGAGGCCCAAGCATCACCTTTAATGAAGCCTAAAAAGAGAATGATTGATTGAAAATCACTTTCCTATATCATAAGATGTCTGCAATAATGACTCTAGGACATGCCCAAACTTCATGCCGCTTTCCTTTCTAAGTTAAGGTGCATTTACTTCACGATTATTGTGATCAATCATTCTTATGAATGCTCACTTACCGATTATGGATCCAGTTGGAAGAACAAGTAGGTGGGCTGCGCTACTGGAGTGAATCGATTCTTCAGAAAAGAAGAAAAGATGATGAGGAAAAGGCTTTTTATTCACAATGCGTTTCAACGCCTTACCGGCGTCTCTTCACGTGAGAACGCTGGTACAGTGTTGAAACGCATTGTGAATTAAAAGCCTTTTCTTAATCATCTTTTCTGAAATATTGATTCACACCATCAGTGCAGCCCACCTACGTGTTCATCCAACTGGATCCAATATCTGCTGGAGGATTTATCCACCGAATACAGCAAACAAATGCCAATTTTTGTCAAAAATGACAATTATCACTCACCCCAAAATATATCTATACAGCAATAAGTGAGGTTAAAATATAACTTTTAATATATGTAACTTAAAAGCTCCAAAATAGTTGTGTCACCAAATAGTGGTTTAAAAAGATGGCGATTCAATGGGTAATCCCCGAAGGAAAATTGGAACCACCCAAAGGCATCATACAGGATATAAAATGTTGCTAATATATCATGTCAGGCAACAGTTTGTATAAAGGATACAGCATATATTAACAATTAGCACACAATGCCATAGCCAATTGCATACATATATTTTTTCTGACTAACCCAAAAAAGGTTTATAGCCACAAGGTACAAATAGATGAGATATAAAAACAGGAACAATCTCACCGGTTTATGCAGACGGCCAGGAGTCTCCAGGGACACTCTGTATACAGGGAGGTAGCGACGGGAGGACAATACCCTGTCGATTCCCTCAAAAACTAACCATCATCTGATCCCCAGACTCCTGCCCTAACAAGGGCAGTCCATAGCTCACCCTGTATTGCACATGCCCTACACTTTCCCTTAGAAGAGTGTCCCAACGCGTTTCATCCAAGTAAATCTTCAGGGGACTAACTTGTTAAAAAGTGCCATAGTGCTAAACCTCAAGAGACATAGATCCTCCTACTCTCAATGCTGTCTGCTGTCTGCAGAGAGTGGAGGAAAGAGGGCATATTTATATGGTAAGATGACATCAAACCATCCACACCTGATGCCACAATCAATCAATCAATGTGTATACAGGAGGATTTATCCACCAGCCACAGGGCAGCAGCTATTTTCTTCATGCCTACATAGGAGTAGGGCCTGTCACAACATCACCAGGTGAGCATAACCAGCACTCTCCTACTCACCCTCCATAGGGCATCACCCTATTGTGCGCTCTGTTTCCCATTACTAGAATTACACATCGATAATCATGCAGTGTAAAACAGGCTGCCAATCACCTGACAAATGAGCAAAGTGCTAATTTGTTAAGTGAAACAATCTTTTGCCTGGCTGAAAAGATCATTGTTCTCGGCAGCACATTGTCTTGTGTATTAACAGGGACCTGTGCTGCCAAGTACAATGGCAGCCTATACACACAGAACAATATATTACTTAATCATTTAGTGCTCATATTAAATACCTGTCTAAGCAGGGTATTAAACACCAGCCTATCATCAATTATGTACCAATTGGCAGTCACTTAAACGCTCCAGATTGCATTATTTGGATGCACCTGTATTATGAGTACTAAACATCAACGACCGCCTCACTATAATCAGCAGCTCTTCTGTTTCCTGCAAGAAGACAATAGCAATGTTGCATTTCTGAAAACTGCACAATGGGGCCGATGATGCTAGTTGGACATCTGATGGTATTTTAGCTATAGGAGCCATTCCTTCTCCATTTCTTTAGATAGATTAGATTAGGTAATGATACTGTTTTCTTAATAAATAGGACCTTTTTAAGATTTCTGCAAATTCAACTCATTGCCTGAAATAAGCTAGAAGTATAAAACATAACTTCAGGTTTCATTAATATTAAAGTCCTAAAAATCACAATTTACCCAGTCATGTTCTCACTGTGTTATGGCACATTTAAAAAGCAGTACATTTGGCTTGGAGTATATTAAATGTACTCTTCAACTGTGATTTTGGCCGAGCAGCCTCTCATTTGATTCTGATTTTATTTATTTAAATATCTTGAAGAAAACCGTAAATCTCAGAAGATTATTATTTTCTTTTTAGTGCTCCAGTGTTTAATGCAAGGATAAACTAGGCAATTACCAATGAGTTGTGTTGTAGCGAAATTACATCCTTCCAGTCTGCATGCATTGTTTAAAGAAAGGAACCATCAGTCTTCAGTTCATTGAAATTCAGCCCACATCCATCACCACTAGAAGAACTAATGAAAATGTGAGGACCGCACAGTCTTATTGCGCCCACTAAGTGCCTGCTATGCTCAGAGTATTGTTGTACCAAATTCTTTTACTTCGTTTTGTAACATTGAAATTCGTGAAACCGACAATTACAAGATTCCTCTACCTGTCCAAAAAACAAACAAACGAAAAAAAACCTTCAAAAATAATAAAGACTGAAGAGAGATTCTAAAAGAAGGATACTGAGCAGAGATGTATTTTTGACTTTGCATTAGATGCTTGTAGGTAGGGAAGGCTTTGTGTTTACGCCCCACTCCTGGTATAATTTACTATTATGTGGTGTAAAAATAAAAATCATACTAAACAATGCCTAATTATACAGAATGCATACAGAATAAAAGTGTCCAAGTTGGTCAAAGTGAACACTTCCATTCAGTTCCACAATCTAGCTTGTCACATAAATTACATAAAGTTTCCCCCATAACTATCACCATACACATAGTCACAGCATGAATACATGTACCTCCAGAAATAATGACATTACTTGGGGCCATCACCACTATACACTTGCAAAGATAGTTATACTGTACTGTGCCACACATTGTATGGAGCGCCCAGACGCGTGAGCGGCGCAGGCAGGGCCGTGGGGTACTCGGTACCAGGCCCGTCGACTTCATTGGGGGACGGTGTCACAGCGGCGGTGACCCGGTCCATGGCCCTGGGGCGTCCATTAAATAAAATAAAATAGGGGAAGGGGAAAGTTGTTTGTGATGTTGTTAGATGTGGTAAAAGTGAAGATAAAGTTTATAGATGATTAAATGCGCGTCGCCACCTGTGGTATTCTGGTCAGAGGTGACCAGCGCTGCGGTGTTGTTCCCCAGAGACTGTTGGTGTGTCGCAGCTGAGGTGAAAATAGATCTCCACAGGTAGAGCAATAGCCCCAGGGCAAAGATGTTTGATTAATAGTTAAGATGGCTGTGAACGTTGGGGTGCAGAGAAATGAGAGAAGGACACAGAGAGGTGCAGTTTCTTCACCTTTTACTGGCAATTGGTTGCAGTCCGGAGTACCACATACAGGTGATGGCTTAAGTCCGGCTCGCCTGGAGGCATTCAGGGGATCCACCTTGCCAAGTGGGGGTTTAGGACCTTCCTTCTGCGCTTTTTGTGTGGGTCTCTGCTGTTTGTAACTAAGCTGAGACCCTCAATTGCGTGATGATTTAACTAACCTGTACGGCTGTCAGCATGAGCCTATTCCACGGGTACCATCCTTTTCACCGTCAGCCCCGGGCTCCTTATCTGCTGCCATGCCCTCAGGTGTACAATGTCACACAGGAATTTACAATCCCCTGTACTTTCAGATTCGGCTATCAGGGCGTACAGCTCCTGTCAGCCTAGGACTCTGGCGTCCTCTTTTTCTCTATTAGCGCTTCGCTCTGGGGTCTGCTATATGCAGTTTTTAGCTTCCCCAGAGCCTCTCTGTCTCTGCTCTTGTCCTTTCCCTCTTCACAGATCAGCTTCCCCTCACCAGCTCCTCACAGATCAGCTCCCTGTCTTGAACTGACTGGATCTTCCAGAAAGATCTTTTTACCTCACGTTTAACTGTCTTGTCATTTGTTCACTGCTGCTCTCATTTCCATGACAACTCCCTCAGCTGACTTCTAGCTGAGTCACCAACCCCCTCTGCTGGCCAGAATTTATAAGGAAACTTCCTTTTCTGACCTGCAGCCGGAATTGTGATTTAATCTATGTTATCTGGCATGGGGGCCCCCCTTCTGCCTCCAAGCATGACTTCACCTCTTAGAGGGAGGCAATGTCACTGTGACAACCGGACTCTGGGGTGTCACATGTACATTTCCCCATATGGTGATCAAATAATAACATACAATAACCAAATAACAACATCATAAAATTATCTGATAATATCTGATTCTTTGTGATGGCTACATAACACTTCTGCTCAATTAGTAGAAGGATCTGTGGCATTTAAGAGCCCCAAATTTAAAAGGAATCTGTCACCACATTTGACCCATCTAAACTATTAATATGGGCATACAGGTTATAGAATGCTGAAAACAGGTCTCCCTCTATGTCTCATATCAGATTTCTTGTTGTGGATATATCCTCTTTTATCACTTTATGTAAATTACCTCTTCCAGGCTATGGAGAGGATGGTGCCTGGAAGATAACTCTGCTTCCAGAAATTATTTTACATGAATGGAGAGTTGTCAGTGTGACATGTAATGGCCACTCACTGCTCTCCTGATCTCACTGCAGACCTTGGTGTGATTATACCTGACACATCTGCAGGTTCCTCTCAGCTTCAGCTTCCATCTCACAGGCAGACAGGGTTGCAGTATTGTTTTTGCATTACAGCAGAACTCGAGCTGCAACAATGTGTTTTCAAGAAGATACATTTAATTTCTCCTGTTCTGTTTTCTTGTCTCACTTTGGTAACTCACCCTTCATGTAAAATAATCCCTGGAGGCAGAGTTATCTTCCAGGCAACATCCTCCTCATAGCCTGGAAGAGGTAATTTACATATAAGAAAAATGTGGATTTCTCTGGCATAAGACCTTAGATGCCAGATATCAAGGTAACATTATAATCAGCTTTCTAAGACCTGTATACCCATATAGACTGCTTAGGAGGGTTGATCCTACTGACAGATTCCCTCTAACCCCTTCACCACTTTGCAATTTGCTGTTTTTGTTTTTCGCTCCCCTTTTTCCCAGTGCAATAACTTTTTATTTTTCTGTCAATATGGCCTCGTGAGGGTTTGTTTTTGAGTGACGAGTTGTACTTTATAATGACACCTTTGATTTTACCATATAGTGTGCTTGAAAATGGGAAAAAATTCCAAGTGCAGTGAAATTGCAAAAAAAATGCAATTCCATAATTATTTAGTTTTTTTTTTTAGTTCCAAAGTTCACTAAAACTGACCTGCCATTATGATTCTCCAGGTCATTACGAGTTCGCCGATACTTAACATAATGAAAATGTGTCATCTTTAACTTTAGCCCTTTTAGATATCATTTCATCTTCAACTTGCTTAGAGGGAATGTCACCAGGAATAGCGCTGTTAACTTGCAGATATGGGGTTTATCTGCAGGTTAACAGCGTTATGATGCTGTCCGGCGCCTGCACGCAGCCAAATGCAGCAGGGAGAAAATTATCTTTATTCTCCCCACCAGCATTTGGTATTAAATCGTGGAGGCGCCGGTTCAGACACCGCTCAGAGTATACAGAACTGCCGCTGTAATCGCACCCCTAGCACTTACTGACACTGGCTCTACATTGTGGATGACTGTTAGTCAGGGCCGGGGGCAGGCCCGAATTGGCCACTTGCCCAAACGGGCATTTTCCCGCTGGGCCGCCATTTTCATGCCGTTATGGGCTGCTGGCTGGGTGCTCGCTCCTCTGGCCGCTTGCCAGATAAAGCGGCGGCGGCCACCGGCCTCTTCTTTCCTGCCGCCGGCCCTTTAAACTTGCTGGCAAGGCGGCAGGCAGCGGCACCCTATGGGGTTAAGAACCTGCCGTGCAACGTGACGCTGCACGTCGTCGGACGTTCTTTGAGGGCGGAGAGCCGGAAAGCGCTCGCCTCTGCCCTCTGCTATGCTCTTCTTCCGTCACTGGCTGGCTGCCTGCGCCAGGCACAGTGACTGACTGGGCCTATCAACGGCGTCGCCACGACTGCGTTCACCGACTCACCCAGGCCAGGAAGCAGGAATTTATCCAGCCTAAGTATCCAGGGACCAGAGGAGGCTGGGCAGTGGGAGCTGGTGTGCGCGACTCGACTCCTACCCCCGCGTGCCGGGCTCAGGGCAGGCTGAAGTTCATTCAAAGCGGTGTGGGCCTTGGCCGGGGGTGAGTTAAAAGAGGCTGGGGGGTGCACTGATGTGATGATGGATAATATATATATATATATATATATATATATATATTTATATACAGGGCAGGACTGGGGGGGCCGCCATCTGCCAGGGTGGATGTATTTACAGGGACTGGTCACTGGGGGGCTGCCATCTGCCTACACTGATGTGGATGTATATTACAGGGCAGGACTGGGGGGCCGCCATCTGCCTGCGCTGATGTGGGTGTATATACAGGGACTGGGGGGCTGCCATCTGCCTGCGCTGATATGGGTGTATATACAGGGACTGGGGGGTCGCCATCTGCCTGCGCTGATGTGGATGTATATACAGGGACTGGGGGGCCGCCATCTGCCTGCGCTGATGTGGGTGTATATACAGGGCAGGACTGGGGGGGCTGCCATCTCCCTGCGCTGATGTGGATGTATATACAGGGACTGGGGGGGCCGCCATCTGCCTGCGCTGATGTGGATGTATTTACAGGGCAGGACTGGGGGGGGGGCTGCCATCTGCCTGCGCTGATGTGGATGTATATACAGGGACTTGGGGGCCGCCATCTGCCTGCGCTGATGTGGATGTATATACAGGGACTGGGGGGCCGCCGTCTGCCTGCGCTGATGTGGATGTATATTACAGGGCAGGACTGGGGGGCCGCCATCTGCCTGCGCTGATGTGGGTGTATATACAGGGACTGGGGGGCTGCCATCTGCCTGCGCTGATGTGGGCGTATATACAGGGACTGGGGGGCCGCCATCTGCCTGAGCTGATGTGGATGTATATACAGCTACTGGGGGGACGCCATCTGCCTGCGCTGATGTGGATGTATATACAGGGCAGGACTGGGGGGCTGCCATCTGCCTACGCTGATGTGGATGTATATACAGGGACTGGGGGGCCGCCATCTGCCTGCGCTGATGTGGATGTATATACAGGGCAGGACTGAGGGGGCTGCCATCTGCCTGCGCTGATGTGGATGTATATACAGGGACTGGGAGGCCGCCATCTGCCTGCGCTGATGTGAATGTATATACAGGGACTGGGGGGGCGCCGTCTGCCTGCGCTGATGTGAATGTATATTACAGGGCAGGACTGGGGGGCCGCCATCTGCCTGCGCTGATGTGGGTGTATATACAGGGACTGGGGGGCTGCCATCTGCCTGCGCTGATGTGGGTGTATATACAGGGACTGGGGGGCCGCCATCTGCCTGCGCTGATGTGGATGTATATACAGGGACTGGGGGGCCGCCATCTGCCTGCGCTGATGTGGATGTATATACAGGGCAGGACTGGGGGGCTGCCATCTGCCTGCACTGATGTGGATGTATATACAGGGACTGGGGGGCCGCCATCTGCCTGCGCTGATGTGGATGTATATACAGGGCAGGACTGGGGGGGCTGCCATCTGCCTGCGCTGATGTGGGTGCATATACAGGGACTGGGGGGCCGCCATCTGCCTGCGCTGATGTGGATGTATATACAGGGACTGGGGGGCCGCCATCTACCTGCGCTGATGTGGATGTATATACAGGGCAGGACTGGGGGCTGCCATCTGCCTGCGCTGATGTGGATGTATATACAGGGACAGGGGGGCCATCATCTGCCTGCGCTGATGTGGGTGTATATACAAGGACTGGGGGGCTGCCATCTGCCTGCGCTGATGTGGGTGTATATACAGGGACTGGGGGCCGCCATCTGCCTGCGCTGATGTGGATGTATATACAGGGACTGGGGGGGCCGCCATCTGCCTGCGCTGATGTGGATGTATATATGCAGGGCAGGACTGGGGGGGCCGCCATCTGCCTGTGCTGATGTGGATGTATATACAGGGACTGGGGGTCCGCCATCTGCCTGCGCTGATGTGGATGTATATACAGGGCAGGACTGGGGGGGCTGCCATCTGCCTGCGCTGATGTGGATGTGTATACAGGGACTGGGGGGCTGCCGTCTGCCTGCACTGATGTGAATGTATATACAGGGACTGGGGGGCTGCCGTCTGCCTGCACTGATGTGGATGTATATACAGGGACTGGGGGGTCGCCGTCTGCCTGCGCTGATGTGGATATATATTACAGGGCAGGACTGGGGGGCCGCCATCTGCCTGCACTGATGTGGATGTATATTACAGGGCAGGACTGGGGGCCACCATCTGCCTGCGCTGATGTGGATGTATATACAGGGACTGGGGGGCCGCCATCTGCCTGCGCTGATGTGGATGTATATACAGGGAAGGACAGGGGGGCCGCCATCTGCCTGCGCTGATGTGGATGTATATACAGGGCAGGACTGGTGTGGCCGCCATCTGCCTGGGCTGATATGGATGTATATACAGGGCAGGACTTCCTTTCTTTCTCTCTGTTCTTTCTTTCTCTGTTCTCTTTCTTTCCCCTCTTTCTTTCTATTCTTTCTCTCTTCTCTCTCTGTCTCTGTGTTCTTTCTTTATTTCTCTCTTTTTCTCTCTGTTCTATCTTTCCCCTCTTTCTTTCTCTCTCTGTTCTTTCTTTCCCCTCTTTACTTCTCCCTCTCTGTTCTTTCTTTCCCCTCTTTATTTTTTTCTCTCTCTCTGTTCTTTTTTCTGTCCCCTCTTTCTTTCTCTCTGTTCTTTTTCTTTCCCCTTTCTTTCTTTCTTTCTTTCTCTTTCTTTCTTTCTTTCTTTATTTCTCTCTCTGTTGTTTCTTTCCCCTCTTTCTTTCTCTCTCTGTTCTTTCTTTCCCCTCTTTCTCTTTCTTTCTCTCTGTTCTTTCTTTCCCCTCTTTCTTTCCTCTCTTTCTTTCTCTCTCTCTGTTCTTTCTTTCTTTCCCCTCTTTCTTTTTTTCTCTCTCTCTGTTCCTTTTCTCTGTCCCATCTTTTTTTCTCTCTTGCTCTCTCTCTTTGTTCTTTTTTTCTGTCCCCTCTTTCTCTCTCTGTTTCTTCTTTCTTTCTTTCTTTCCCCCTTTCTTTCCCCTTTCTTTCTTTCTTTCTTTCTTTCTCTCTCTGTTGTTTCTTTCTTTCTCTCTCTGTTCTTTCCCCTCTTTCTTTCTTTCTTTCTCTTTCTTTCTTTCTTTCTTTCTTTATTTCTCTCTCTGTTGTTTCTTTCTTTCCCCTCTTTCTTTCTCTCGCTGTTCTTTCTTTCCCCTCTTTCTCTTTCTTTCTCTCTGTTCTTTCTTTCGCCTCTTTCTTTCCTCTCTTTCTTTCTCTCTCTCTGTTCTTTCTTTCTTTCCCCTCTTTCTTTTTTTCTCTCTCTCTGTTCCTTTTCTCTGTCCCATCTTTCTTTCTCTCTCGCTCTCTCTTTGTTCTTTTTTTCTGTCCCCTCTTTCTCTCTCTGTTTCTTCTTTCTTTCTTTCTTTCCCCTTTCTTTCTTTCCCCTTTCTTTCTTTCTTTCTTTCTTTCTCTGTTGTTTCTTTCTTTCTTTCTCTCTCTGTTCTTTCTTTCCCCTCTTTCTTTCTTTCTTTCTTTCTTTCTCTCTTCTTTCTTTCTTTCTTTCTCTCTGTTTTCTTTTTTCTCTCTCTCTGTTCTTTTTTCTGTCCCCTCTTTCTGTTCTTTCTTTCTTTCTTTCTTTATTTCTCTCTCTGTTCTTTCTTTCTTTCCCCTCTTTCTTTCTTTCTCTGTTCTTTCTTTCCCCTCTTTCTCTCTGTTTTTTCTTTCCCCTCTTTCCTTCCCCTCTTTCTTTTTTCTCTCTCTCTGTTCCTTTTTTCTGTCCCATCTTTCTTTCTCTCTCTCTGTTCTTTATTTCTGTCCCCTCTTTCTTTCTCTCTGTTTCTTTCTTCTTTCTTTCTCTCTCTGTTTCTTTCTTCTTTCTTTCTTTATTTCTTTCTTTCTTTCCTTCTCTCTCTGTTCTTTCTTTCCTTTCTTTCCTTTCTTTCTTTCTTTCTTTCTTTCTTTCTCTCTCTTCTTTCTTTCTCTCTGTTTTCATTTTTCTCTCTCTCTGTTCTTTTTTCTGTCCCCTCTTTCTTTCTCTCTGTTCTTTCTTTCTTTCCCATTTTTTCTTTCTTTCTTTCTTTCTTTCTTTCTTTCTTTCTTTCTTTCTTTCTTTCTCTCTCTGTTGTTTCTTTCTTTCCCCTCTTTCTTTCTTCCTCTCTCTGTTCTTTCTTTCCCCTATTTCTGTTTCTTTCTGTGTTCTTTCTTTCCCCTCTTTCTTTCTCTCTCTCTGTGTACTTTCTTTCTTTCCCCTCTTTCTTTTTTTCTCTCTCTCTGTTCCTTTTTTCTTTCCCCTCTTTCTTTCTCTCTCTGTTTCTTTCTTTCTTTCTTTCTTTCTTTCTTTCTCTCTTCTATCTTTCTCTCTCTGTTTTCTTTTTTCTCTCTCTGTTCTTTCTTTTTTTCTTTCTTTTCCTCAGTACCAGTCAGTGTGCCCACAGTACCAGTAGAATAAGAGGGGTAGGAAACTAGGTGGCACTGGTCACATTGATCCTTTCAGACTTTTTACTGGTGTATAATCATATGCCCTGAGCACCCCCATAAAGTGGGCCAGCCCCAGACAACAGGGTACAAACAAATCACTTCCCAGCATGCGCTCTGCACTCTATTATACCCAGGCGTGCTTCCCAGTATGCACCCTGCACTCTCTCATACCCTGTGTGCTCCATAGTCCGCGCTTTGTGCCCTCCTGTACCCAGAGTGCCCCCCGTATTCACACCGCTAGACACGGCCTCTCACGCCTCCTTCGAGCCGGCCACCTGGTACCAGCAGTCGTGGTAATTTATCCCCCTGTGTCTGCCCCTGACGCTCCCTGTATAGGGGGTGGTCCTCACTATGTCAGCCCGCCCAGGGTGGGTTGGTATCACGGCCCAGAGGGTCCACTCCAGGAGTCATTACACTTGTACTCCCATCATGTTTCTACCATATAGTACTTGTGACTCTCCTCATGTTCATGCATAGATTTTTCAGTGTGTCCGGCTGCACATTTGTGTTGGCTTATATTCCATGTACTGTATTACCTACTCGTCTCCTGTTGTGTATCAGCATATTAACCCCTTAATGACCGGAGCTTTTTTTCGATTTTTCGTATTCGTTTTTCGCTCCCCTTCTTTCAAGAGCCTTAACTTTTTTATTTTTCCATCTATATGGCCATGTGAGGGCTTATTTTTTTTCGGGACGAATTGTACTTTTAAATGACACCATTGGTTTTACCATGTGGTGTACTCGAAAACGGGAAAAAAATTCCAAGTGCGGTGAAATTGCAAAATAAGGCTGGTTTCACACTTGCGTTTTTTTTCGCGGTATTTTAGAGCTAAATAGCGCCTGCGTTTTTTTTTCCTATACTTTGCATGGGATGCGCTTATGTGCGCATGCACATGCGTTTGTACGCGTTTTTCCGCGCATGCGTTTTTTTGCGGTATGCGCTCGGGCGCACAAAATGCAACCTGTTGCATTTTTTGGGCGTCCGACTTGCCTCAAAAAAACGCATGCGCGCGCAATGCGTTTTTTTACAGCAAGACACCCATTATAAGTCTATGGTGAGCATATGTGCGCATTGGCATGCTTATGTATGCGTTTTTTTGCACATGCGTTTTTTTTTTTACCATTAGTTTAGACAATGGAATTTAGGGGTTTGGGTTAGAGTTAGGGTTAGTTAAGGGGGTTTAGGGTTAGGGTTAGGGTCAGGGTCAGGGTTAGGATCAGGGTATGGTTTGGTTAAGGGTTAGGGTTAGGATCAGGGTATGGTTTGGTTAAGGGTTAGGGTTAGGGTCAGGGTCAGGGTTAGGGTTAGGATCAGGGTATGGTTTGGTTAAGGGTTAGGGTTAGGGTCAGGGTTAGGATCAGGGTATGGTTTGGTTAAGGGTTAGGGTCAGGGTTAGGGTTAGGGTCAGGGTTAGGGTTAGGGTATGGTTTGGTTAAGGGTTAGGGTCAGGGTTAGGGTTAGGGTTAGGGTATGGTTTGGTTAAGGGTCAGGGTTAGGGTCAGGGTTAGGGTCAGGGTTAGGGTTAGGGTATGGTTTGGTTAAGGGTTAGGGTTAGGGTCAGGGCTAGGGTTAGGGTCAGGGTTAGGGTTAGGGTTAGTAAAGTCATGGTTTGGGTTAGTGTGAGGGGCCACCTAATGTTTGGAAAAAACGCAAACGCGGTAAAAACGCACTAAAAACGCATACAAACGCATAAAAACGCTGCGTTTTTTTCATGCATGCTCATAAAAATGCTTGAAAAAAACGCAGCAGTTGTATGCTTTTGTATGCGTTTTTTCAATGCGTTTTTTTGCGGGAAAAACGCGCTGCAAAAAAAAGCAAGTGTGAAACTAGCCTAAGTGCAATCCCACGCTTGTTTTTTGCTTGGCTTTTTTGCTAGGTTCACTAGATGCTAAATCTGACCTGCCATTATGATTCTCCAGGTCATTACGAGTTCATAGACACCAAACATGTCTATGTCATAGACACCAAACATGTCTATGTCCTCTTTTATCTAAGTGGTGAAAAATAATTCCAAAGTTTGCTAAAGAAAAAAAAAAAAAATGCGCAATTTTCCGAGACCTGTAGCGTCTCCATTTTTCATGATCTGGGGTCAGGTGGGGGCTTATTTTTTCCGTGCCGGGCTGACGTTTTTAATGATACCACTTTTATGCAGATACGTTCTTTTGATCGCCTGTTATTGCATTTTAATGCAATGTCTTGGCGACCAAAAAAACGTAATTCTGGCGTTTTGAATTTTTTTCTCGCTACACCATTTAGCGATCGGGTTAATGCTTTTTTTTTATTGATAGATCGGGCGATTCTGAACGCGGCGATACTTAATATGTGTATGTGGGAATTTTTTTTTGCTGTTTTATTTTGATTGGGGCGATAGGGGGGTGATTTGAACTTTTAGGTTTTTTTTATTTTTAAACATTTTTTTTAACTTTTGGCATGCTTCAATAGCCTCCATAGGAGGCTAGAAGCATGCTCAACCCGATCGACTCTGCTACATATATATTTTCTTCTCTTGGTTCTATTGTGACATCCCCTCAGATATTTGTAGACAGCCATTAAGTCTCCTCTTAGCCTTCTTTTTTTCTCACCTTAGCCTTCTTCTTAGGCCGGGGTCACACTAACCGGCGCAAAATACGGTCAGTATTTTACATGCGTACTACGGATGAATGGCCCCTAAACAGTGCTCCGTATGTCATCCGTAATAAAGGTGTGGTCGCGTATTTTGCGCATGTAAGCATCCGTATGTAATCCGTATGGCATCCGTATGGTGAGATTTTCTCGCAGGCTTGCAAAATGGACATATAATGGAGCCCTATGACAGGTTTAATAACACAAACCAAAGAATAGATATAGACACATAGAATGCATATATATATATATATATATGTATTCTATGTGTCTATATCTATTCTTTCGTTTCTTTATTAAACCTGTCAGTGTGAGTTTACTGTATAGCGCACTGAATTGCCGGCTTTGCTAAAAGACACCTGGTGCGTATTTCTCGCAAGTCACATGTGTGGTCCGTGTGTAATCCGTATTTTTGCGCACCCATAGACTTGCAATGGCGTACTACGGCCGTAGTACGCTCACAATCGCAGCATGCTGCGATTGGCACGGAGCGTAGAATACGGATGAGAAATATACGGCTGGTGCGAGGGACCCCATAGAGAATCATTGGTCCGTGTCTAATGCATGCTTTTAGCGCCTCTCACTCGGCCGTATTCCTCGCCAGTGTGACCGCGGCCTTATTCCCAGATACTTTAACCGTTCCTCTTAGGACATACTTTGTAGTGTGCTTACCATCCTGGTAACTCTTTTCTGAACTAGCTCCAGTTTTTCAATGTCTTTTTTAAAATATCCTGCCCAGAATTAGACACATTATTCCAGATGAGGCCTGACAAAGGAGGAGTATAAGGAGATAATTACTACATGTGATCTAAACTCTAGGCTACTCTTAATACATCCCAGAATCCCATTTTCCTTTTTTGCTGCTGCATCACACTGTTGACTCATGTGCAATCTGTGATCTATTAGTATTCCCAAGTTTTTTTCACACATGCTGTTGATTAATTCTATTCCTCCCATTCTGTAGATGTAACTTTCGTGTTTCTTTCCCAGATTAGACTTTGCCATAAAAAACATGTAAACAAGCCGCCCAGTGCTGGAAAAACATTCTTTGGACAAATGAAACTAAGATCACCCTGTACCAGAATGATGGTAAGAAGAAAGTATGGAGAATGCTTGGAGTGGCTGATTAACCAAAGCATGCCACATCCTTTCTAAAACATGGTGGAGGCAGTGTGATGGCATGGGCAGGAATGGCTTCCAATGGTGCTGGGTCACTAGTGTTTATTGATGATGTGACTGAAGACAGAAGCAGCTGGATGAATTCTGAAGTGTACATGTATACTTTCTGCTCAGATTCAATACAAAAGGCTGGCACAAGACTTATTCCTTCCAATGTCCATACTAAGGACCAGGGGTACTCATTAATTACGGGTGGAAAAAAGGCAATTCTGGCAGCTATTTCCTCAGAACACATAACATTGGGGGTTATAAATTAATTTAGTGTCAAAATGTACAGTTGGTGGAGAAAGGTTGAACTTGCTGGATCTGAGTCTTTTTTGGCTATATGCACACACTGCGGATTGGTCTGCGGATTCTTATCTGCGGAACCGCAGGTAAAATGACTTGCAGTTTTACCTGCGGATTGGCCTGCGGTTTTCCCCTGCGGTTTTCCACCTGAACAATGGAATAGGTGGTAAACCGCAGCAGAATCCGCAGAAACAATTGACATATCAATTCTTTCTGCGGATTCAAAACCGCAGCTTTTCCGCAGTTAAAAATCCGCAGCATGTGCACAGCAGAATGTAAATCCCATAGGATAACATGCTACTGTACACTGTCTGCAGAACTGCTGCAGTTCTGCTGCGGCCAAAACCGCAGCGGAACCGCAGCAAAAACCGCAGTGTGTGCACATAGCCTAAAACTTATGTAACTATGCAAGAGTCAACCAAATACAGTAAGATTCATTGGAAGACTTTTTACAGTATAGATTTTATAATGACGTAAAACTTACTGCAAAAGCAACCCTGGAGTTTATAAGGCACAGAAGTGGAATATTCTGCAATGGCCGAGTCAATCACCAGATCTCAACGCCATCGAGCAGCATTTCACATGCTTAAGAAGAAAACTTAAGGCAGAAAGACCCACAAACATGCAACAACTGAAGTCAGCTGAAGTAAAGGCCTGGCAAAGCATCACAAAGGAGGAAAGCCAGAATTTGGGGACGCCCATGGCTTCCTGACTTCACGTTGTCATTGCCTACAAGCACTCTCTACAAAGTATCAAAAATGAACATTTTTTTTATGGTAAAGGTAATTTGTCCACTTACTTTTCAGCTCCTGAAATGAGGAGGCTTTGTAGAAAAGTGGTTGCAATTCCTAAATGTTTCATAGGGTATTTTAATTAAACCTAAAACTCTACACTTCAGTTGCATCTCAGTTGTTTCATTTTAAATAGGAAATAGTGGCATCCAGAGACCAAATCACGAAGATTGTCCCTATTCAAATACTTCTGGACCTAACTGTATGTTCCCCATCCGGGGCCCCTTCTTATTAAATGTGCCCCAACTCCTGGTACATATTCATGTCCCCTATCCTGTTATATATGTCCCCCCATCCTGGTATACATGTTTCCCATCCTGGTATATATATGCCTCACATCCTGGGTCCTTCTTGGTATATATTACCCCCATTTTGGTATGTATGGTCCCCCATCCTGGGCTCCTTCCTGGTATATATGGCCTCCATCTTGGGTTCCATTCTTTGTGTATGCTGTATGTCCCCATTATGCTGCTGTTCTCTATTGCATAAAAAACACATTCTACTCACCTTCCCCTACTCTCATGTTGCGCGGCATACCTGCCTTTAGCAGGAGCTGAAGCCGGCAATTGATATCTGCTATGGGAGGCATATGATGTCACCGCAATGTGCCGCCTGATGACGTCAGCTGCTGGCCTCTGATTGGTCGGTGGTGTTTGTGGTGTAGGGAACCAGTGGGTCTCTGCACAGAAATACTTTTCAGCTCAATGTGCATTCTTGGATGCACATCCAGCTGAAATAGACACTGATGTTGGCAAGTCCATCTCACACATGAGCCTTTGTCGCAGTTACACCCTTTGCAACTGTGATTGTTACGCCACTGCTGGAGTATATAGGCTCCGTATTGCTGAGTCAACAACACGCGTGCTCACAGAACAAGCTCTGTTTGCCCCCTCTGGCACTTGTGCCATGTGTGCGCCACCATGGCCCTAGGACTTATAAATAAGAATTCTTTATAAATCACTAATTTTTTTTGCTTGTTTTTGTGTGTTATAGATAAAGGACCTGATTCAATATTGCATTCTTTTTTTCATTGTTTAAGTTTTGGTGATTTTAGCCTGTTTTTATATTTGCCAATTTTTTTTTCATGTTCGATATTATGGGCTGTAGTTTGGGGCTTCCAGATGTTTCTGGCAGATTCATCATTTGCTAAAGTCCAACAGTTTTGTTCTAATGTAATCCAGTCCCCTCTTGGAGTAATTTAAGTATGATTGCAATTTTGCACAGATTTTGTGACATTTTAGTGGCACATGCAATTTTTTGCTCTAAAAAGATGCACAAAAGCTAAAAATAAAGAACATTTTTGCTTTTGCACAAAATCCATGAACAACATGTGCCATTTTTAAAACTTTGGTTCAAAAAATTCAACAATACCATAGTACAAGAAAAAGAGTGACTTAACCCCCCACAGGTGATGAATTGGACCCTTAATGTTTTTTAGGCAGCTGCTTTATCACTTGAGACATTAAAAAGTATGCTGTGAACATCAGTGATTTTCTTTCAATGTCTTGATCTACTATGACACATCTACTTCTGGAATATGGTGACAGTCCAATTGTATATTAGAATTCCTAATTCAAGTATTATATCTGGATGGAGCTCACAGTGTGAAACATTAAGATGTGCACTATAATTACTAAGCTTTCTTGGCATATGCAAACAATTCTCGCTTCCACCTTTCAGCCCGTGCAAGGAATCAATTGAAAACCTAGTGGCTCATACTGCGGCATTGCTTCTGCACAATATTCATGGAACAATGGATTTATTCGGCGTGATGTTTTGTTTGCTATTTTCCATGTGTTGTGGCAGCTGAAAGTCCAACAAACGAACAGAGCTGTGATTTGTGCATTGATTATCATTATTATTTAGAAACACTGTGCTTTAATATGCTGTATTCACTGTAGTTTGATGTTCTATGATTACATAGATGCATTAATTTAAATCTCCCAGCTCGGCAGGCTTTCTGCTGCATTTAAAGAATGGCTGTGTGTTACTCTTAATAATTGTGTGATAAGGCTACAATAGTTAATCACAGATTAATTAATTAATCTAATTTAAAAATGCCTTGAATCTGAGCTCTTATTTAATGAGCTGTGCAAATGTACTAATATAAATCTTAGGATATTCAGCATAGTTTATACATCTTCTCATGGCTTCTGGTGAGCATTATACTGATTAATAGACAGTACATGGAAAGGTGGGGAACCTTTGCAACACCAAACTTTATATGCAGTTTTAGGCCTTAGGCTAGTTTCACACTAGCGTTTCCTGGAACTGCGGAGGGATGCTCACGGCCGCCATGAAGCTCCGCCCATGGCCACGCCTCCTCCGGTCAGCTTCGCCTATGGGCGCATGACGCTGCATACAACCTGCGTACCCTATCTTTAGCATTGGGTACGCAGGCCGTACGCAGGTATACGTTTGCCAATGCATGCGTCCTTTTGACGGTGCGCCAACCTGCGCCAAACGCACAGTGTTGCATTTTGGTGCGATCGGCGCACCGTCAAAAGGACGCATGCGCCGGCAAACGCATACCTGCGCACGGCCTGCGTACCCAATGCTAAAGGTACGGTACGCAGGTCACATGCAGCATCATGCGCCCATAGGCGGAGATGACCGGAGGAAGAGCGGCCGTGGGCGGAGCTTCACGGCGGCCGTGCACATCCCTCCGCAGCTCCAGGAAACGCTAGTGTGAAACTAGCTTTATGCAGTTTTTCACATTTTTCTAGTGAAAATCAATGATAAAACTGATGATAAAACTCAATGATGGTAAAAAGTGACTCACATTGATCAAACACTGATGACAATTGGTACTCGTACCATTTCTTGGCATTTATGAAAAATGAGGTCTTAGACTGATTTACAAAAAGTGCATTTCCATTATTCCTACTTTACAAACTATCATAGTAAAATCCCTAAAAAACTCTCAAAATTTTGCCAGTGGTAGATGATAGCTCATCAGTTTCTAAGTAGTGGACAAGACAACCCAATTAAGACTACCTTCTTGGAATGAACAAAGGCCAATAGGCCTAAAAGAGATTTTTTTTTCTCAAAAGTTCTAGTTAGCAAAAGAGTCAGGAGCAATCACGGGACAGAGATAGCCATTTGACACAAAACATACTTTGACGACTCCTGGTGTGGACCCTCTGGGTCGTGACACCAACCCTTCCAGCGCGTGCTGACCTAGTGAAGACCACCCCCTATACAGGGAGTGTCAGGGGCAAGCCCCAGGGGGTGAGGCACCATGACTGCTGGCACCAGGTGGCCGGCTCACAGGAGACAGGAGTGGATGAGTGTGTCTGCAGGAACGTGTAAAGCGTGGACACGGGAACACGTGGTATACAGAGACTTCATTCGTCTGGGTGTGAGTGAAGCAGGATGCGTGCAAGGAGCACGTCAGAGCACTGAGTCAGGCAGCAGGTGTGCCAGGAGGTGTAACAGAGTACAGGAGCAGGGTGTGTGCCAGAGAGCACAACTGAGCATAAGACAGAGTGCAGGATTGGTACGTGTGCCAGGAGGCACAACAGAGTAAGGGACTGAGTACAGGATCAGAGCATGTGCCAGGAGGCACAACTGAGTATGAGACAAAGCACAGGGTCCGAGTGTGTGCCAGGAGGCACAACTGAGTATAAGACAGAGTACAGGGTCAGAGCATGTGCCAGGAGGCACAACCGAGTACGAGACAGAGCACAGGGTCAGAGCGTGTGCCAGGAGGCACAACCAAGTACAAGGCAGAGTGCAGATTCAGAGCTTGTGCCAAGAGGCACAACAGAGTGCAAGGCAGGGGACCTGAATACAGCGCACAGCCAGGCAGGGACACGGCAGACCAAGCCAGGAAGCACAACAATAATCAGGCACCTCCCCTAGGGGGAGGTCGTCTGATATAGCACATGACTACTACTGGTTCTGGGTCAGGTCCTCCATTACCATAGAGAGGACTGAGCCCTATACAGCACTGACAGAAGCGCGCAAGCGCAAACGTGACATGGAGGAGGAGACCCGGGGACGACAGCTGCGCGTGCGCACCCGAATGGGACCCCCGGAGTGACCGCGGCTCCGGAAGAGATGACGTCGGGACCGAGGTCCCGCCCCCAGGTGAGTGCGGCGTGACACATACAGGGTTAGTAAAATATGGACATTAATACTTGAAATTTTGCTAGAGCAAATACTGTTTCCTACAATATACTTCTAGTGTAAGAGAGAAGAAATGTAAAGTAAACAACAGGGTTTGCTGTCCACTTGCTTTCTGTATGTGAACTATTGAACTATCTGTTAGGATATAATTGCTTTCAGTTTGTCATTTAGGCCTCATTCAGACATTGGTGATTTTCTCATTCGCATAAACGGTCCACCTTGTATCACTGTTTTTTTTATCAGATTTTCATCAGACTTTGGTCAGTGTCAGTTTTTACCATTAGAATTTGGTCAGAGTCTCATCAGTTTTTATCATATTAAAAAAAAACTGCAATGGAGGTTTCTCAAGCTTTTCCTATCAGATAGGCCGGTTTCACATTAGCGCTTTTTAAGCGCACGCACGGCCGGGGGTAGCTCCGCCCCCGAGCCGGCTCTCTGCCCGGCGTGCCCGCCCCTTGCTTGTAGCGCCGCCTACTAGCGGACAGCGGCGCCTGCGATCGGCGCACCCTATCTTTAGCATAGGGTGCGCAGATCGTGCGCAGGCCGTGCGCTAGTTGCGCTTTGACCTGCGCTGCGCACTTTTGACGGTGCGCCGTGCGCGCCAAAATCGAACTTTTTGGATTTTGGCGCGCACGGCGCACCGTCAAAAGTGCGCAGCGCAGGTCAAAGCGCAACTAGCGCACAGCCTGCGCACGATCTGCGCACCCTATGCTAAAGATAGGGTGCGCCGATCGCAGGCGCCGCTGTCCGCTAGTAGGCGGCGCTACAAGCAAGGGGCGGGCACGCCGGGCAGAGAGCCGGCTCGGGGGCGGAGCTACCCCCGGCCGTGCGTGCGCTTAAAAAGCGCTAATGTGAAACCGGCCATAATCCATGAAGAATGGACAGGACATTGACATCATCTAAGTGCTGTTTGATCCGTGACTCTGTGAGAAACCGGACATGTCTCCATGTTTTTGTGCGAACAACTTGCTATGCAAAAATACAAAGACATGTGAACAACTCCACAGCAGGGGCGTAACGATTGCAGTCACAAAGGTCCACTGATGCCAGCTCCTATGTCAGCTTGGACGCACTTCCGGCTGAAATGTTTTGCAGCGCAGAGAACTGCTTAATCCCTGTGCTGCGGTACATGCCGCTGGCCAATCAGAGGCTGACATTTGTTGGTCAGATGTATTGGCCCTTGCCGCAATCTAAATCCTGTAAAGACATACGTGTTGCCCCCCGCATAATTTAATAATGTCCCCATCCTGTATTAATGTCACCCATCCTGGCCCCTTCCTGGTATATTGTCCTCCAGTTGACGTCGGCATGCCAGTCACAGGCAGCGCATAGCAATGATGTCATGCATCTCTCTCCACAGGCACAGCAAAGTCAACTGGGGGCCTCAGTGCCAGCTATAGAAGAAGACAGCGTGTCCTGGGAGCGAGGGAAGTTGAGAGGATTTTTTTTAAATGTGGTAGAGAAGAGTAGAAGAACAGGGAACATCATTACAGGATGAGCCCAGGAGGGGGTACATTTTGCTAGGATGGGGGGACATTTTTACTGGCATGGGACTGGATGGGGGACATTATTACTGAAAGTGGCACAGGATGGGGGACATTATTACTGAAAGTGGCACAGGATGGGGACATTATTACAAGATTATCAGAAGTGGCCTAGGATGGAGGACAATGTACCAGGATCGGTGACATTAGTACAAGATGGGGAACATTATTACATTATGAGGGGGCATCACATATTTCTTTAAAGGATTTAGAATGCTACATGGGCTCCTACATCTGACTAACATTCACTTAGGGGCCCAGGTCCAAAATTTGCACCAGGGTCCATCAGACTTTAGTTATGCCACTGCTCCATAGACTATAATAGGTATAAGATCTATCTGTGAAAAACATGAATAGAAGTCACAAGTAAAAGCCTGACCTCTGAATGAGCCCTTAGTTTTGCCTATTGAATCCTTTGAAGCATTCTTATTTCAGTTCTTGCTTCTAAATGAGACCTCGTTTTTACAATTCACCTCTCCCGTTCCAACACTAATTATTTCATAGAAGTTCTCTAAGTGATACAACTGAGAGAGATAATGAATCCCATTAATCATCTCTTGCTAAATTGAAATATATTTTAATGCTTGCTTACTCATATTGTTCGCATGTAATCATTATGGAATGGAATGCTCCTTTTCTACTCCAGAGTTCAAGTCTAAGACGATAGCTATTTATAAACACTTTGAATAGTTGTATGAGGGTGAAGGTGATATTTTAGGGAGCCTTGTTCACATTTCATAACTTAATCATAATTTGTACAATAGGTATATAGTAAAAGCTCGCTACTGTAATCTTGTTAATTACTTAAGTGTATGGGTCAATGCCCCTCAATGTTGATGCTCAGCTTTTTGATACAGCCACATAAAATGGCAACATTTTAGATAATGTCAACGTAAATTACAAACCCATACAAATCATGATAATAGGACGCTAGCATATCCAAAAGAATGCTTTGATGCCATATACACAACATAACAATTATATTCCCTATTTGCTATTGAATGGCTGGCTATTTTTTTTATTAAACTTATCATACCTTAAGAAGGCAAGCCACATTTCGACAGCCATGATGGTGGCACACTGGCATTTTGATGGCATTGATAAATTTTCTGGCTCAGGAACTTAATTGAACATTTACTGAATTTTGTTTAGTGACTGAAGCTTATGTTAAATATGTTCTGCAGCAAGACAATGATTCAGAAAGTGAATGTAGCAAGGACAAAGTTTTGGATTTAGTTAACCAGTAGACGTATTACCAGGATCTGAAATAATTGGTTTATTTCTGAAAACTTACCAATCTATTTGAATTCCAGCAGTTTTGTGATAAATAGATTCCATCCAACTGAAAAAATTGTAGCATGTTTCATTGAACTCTGTGAGCAGGAGGAATATATCAAGTAGCTGTATGTCAGAAGTGTTTTAAAAAGTCACATAAATGTGTGTTGAAATATTTGAGACATTCTGCCCTTTTTTTCCACCACTCTTGATACTTTCGTAAAAACTTTTAGGGCACTGGTTAGCCACTGCCCAGCAGGTTAACTTTATTTTACTCCAGGAATTCAAAAATCTTAGGATAAATCTACAATAGGATATTGCTAGCATAGATTTCAGTATGTGGTGCATAGACTTCCCAATAAGCACCAAAGTTGTTAAAATGATTACACAAGTCTAAATAAATGCCCCACAATATGTAGAAAATAATTATCACATTCTAACGTGCCACAAACCCTCAGTTCACTGGCCTACAAACTTTGGCCGTTTTAGTGAACCCTTGTCCCACATTTTTAATTTTGGATTAATGCTACAGTCCAGACCAAATATCTAGTGATTAGCCTGATGTTATCTCTATTTAGTCACAAATACATTATTATAGGGGATCAACCCCACCTTGCTCCAGGATGAAATATTACATCATAGTAAGTGTTTTGTTCCCATGAAATGCCATAATTGTTCTCCACTTGGTGAAATTATTGTGGGAGACCTACTGTAACTGACATCTCCCACTCTAATATCCGAGACTAGATAATTTAGATGAGTCATTTAAACTCCTAAGATGCTTCAGTCAATGGAGATTGGGGTATCTAAGTAGTTTAACATGGGGGGCGGGTGCTCCTTCTGTCACCTCATAGTCACCCATGATGCTATTGCAGCGTGCTAGTGGGTTGTCATGGGAGTTGAGGGCCTTACTACTGCCATTTAATGACACCTTTTGGGCCATGCAGATCCATAATTATGCTGAGTGGCATTATATATTGCATTTCTAACGAATTGGGGTATACACTACCGTTCGAAGGTTTAGGGTGACTTGGAAATTTCCTTACTTTTGAAAGAAAAGCACAGTTTTATTCAATGTAGCTAACATGAAATGATTCAGAAACACACTGTATACATTGTTAATGTGGTAAATGACTATTCTAACTGCAAACGTCTGGTTTGTAATGCAATATCTTCATAGGTGTATAGAGGCCCTTTTCCAACAACCATCATTCCAGTGTTCTTATGGTGCATTGTGTTTGCTAACTGCGTAAGAAGGCTAATGGATGGTTAGAATACCCTTGAAAACCCTTGTGCAAGTATGTTAGCACAGTTGAAAACAGTTTGGCTGATTAGAGAAGCAATATGTCATGCCCGCCATGTCCGTTATGCCTGTCATGTCCGCCACGTCTGGTATGCCGCATGACTCCTGGAGCGATGTGCACGTGCACTGAATTCTCATGCCCGTTATGTCTCGTGCTGCAAGATGCCTGGAGCGGTGTGCACGCGCGCCTTACCTCATGGCTGCACGCCATTGCTAGGTAACTATCCGTCTCTGCTCTGATTCTGCAATCCTCTGTATTCCTTGAACCCCTGATCATGTGACCTTTTCTATGTTCCATCACTGTCTGATTCTGCAATCCTCTATGTATTCCTGGAGCCCTGATCATTTGACCTTCTCTATGGTTCTGCCCAGTCTGATCTAGCAACGCTCTCTATGATCCTGGAGGATCTGAACCAGAAGTCCTTCCCTGATCCTGACCCGGAACTGCAGGTGCTATGGTGCTATATCATACCGCCCCTTCCTATGGTCGGGGCCTGAGTATCGTGTTGCTTCCTTGCATGGCTGCTTGGTCTGCTTGGTCGCTTCCTGTATTCTGTGCCCCTGCACTCTGCTCTGTAGTGCATCTCTGCACACGCTCTGTGCTTGTACTTTGCCTCTTGTCTCGTGCCTTGTCTTGTGTTCGTCCTTTGTGACATGTTTTGTCCGTGTCATGCTTGGACTTGTAGTCCTTCCGGAGTTCTCTGCCTACGTTCCGCTCATTGTTCCGTATCCTGCCTAGCTTTGCCTTGTTTCTTGCTTTGCCTTGTTTCTCCTTGTGCTCTTAGCATGTGCCTGACCTTCCTAGCCTCCTGCTTGCGCCTCAACCGTGCCCGCCCTAGCCGTGCCCGCCTGCTTGTGCCTCAGCCGTGCTCGTCGGTCAGTGACAGCTGTGTCGCCTGTTATGCCCCAGTCGGGTTCGCTGGAGTCTTACCCGTCTGTTTGTGCTGCAGCCCGTCCAGCTAGCCAGTGCCCCAGCTGTGCTCACTGTGATTCCTTGCACTCACGCTGTCTCTGCACTGTGTTTACGTGCTCCTCTCTTAGCACGTGCAGGCCCTCGCCTGCCCCGTGGCATACCTCCCTGTGCTTCTGTAAAAGTACGCACAGGTCTTGCCATGTACCCTGTCATGCCCTCTCACACACACAGGTCCTAGCCTGTACTCTGTCCCTGGCGTGTCCTCTGCACACGCAGGACTCTGCCTTGAACCCTGACCCTGGCGTGTCTCTCTACACGCGCAGGACTCTGCCTTGAACCCTGACCCTGGCGTGTCTCTCTACACACGCAGGACTCTGCCTAGAACCCTGACCCTGGCATGTCTCTCTGCACGCGCAGGACTCTGCCTAGAACCCTGACCCTGGCATGTCTCTCTGCACGCACAGGACTCTGCCTTGAACCCTGACCCTGGCGTGTCTCTCTGCACGCGCAGGACTCTGCCTTGAACCCTGACCCTGGCGTGTCTCTCTGCACACGCAGGACTCTGCCTTGAACCCTGACCCTGGCTTGTCCCTCTGCATGCGCAGGACTCTGCCTTGAACCTGATCCTGGCGTTTCTCTCTGCACGCGCAGGATTCTGCCTTGAACTATGACCTGGCGTGCCCTCTGCATGCGCAGTACTCTGCCTTGTCCCTAGTGCCTTGGCGTGTCTCTACACATGCATCCTGTCTTGTATATTGAACTTTGAACCCTGGCGTGTTCCCTACACATGCACCGTGTTTTGCACCTTGAACCTGGCGTGTCCCCTACACACGCACCTTGCCTTGCACCTTGCCCTGGACCCTGGTGTGCCCTAGCACGCACTCTGCCTGGAATCTTGCCTTGGACCTCGGCGTGTTCCCTAACACGCACCATGCCTGGTGATCTGTCGTGCCTCCTTGCCTGTACCCTGGTTTACCTGCTGGATTCCCGAAACCTGCCATCCATGTCAGAGATCGTAAGCATGAAGTCTACAGCCTGATACCCTGATCCCTGCCAGCTGTCCGGAGTCCGATGCCATCGTGTCCTTGCCGGTAACCGGGCTTGCCTTCTAGCACGTACTATTCCATGGACCTTGGCGTGCCACGCATGCACCTTGCCGTGTTTGCTTGTTATCACGTTTTGCACTGAATGTTATCTGAATTTGTCTTAATGAAGATACCTTGAACTTACGTCTTGTCCTGTCTTGTTTCCTGCACGTCCTTGTCGTCAGACACTCGTACCTAGTGTCTACCTGAGCCGGCCGTCTGGTGCCAGCAGTTGTGGTGGCTCATCCCCTTGGTCTTGCCCCTGACACTTCCTGTATAGGGGGTGGTCCCTCACAAGGTCATCTCGCCCTAGGTGGGTGGGTGCCACGACCCAGAGGGTCCACTCTAAAGAAAAAGTCGACTCAGCGTAAGCTGACCTCATCACACAATAAACCTGATCTTCCTTTGAGCTTGTTGAGAATCTGGAGCATTACATTTGTTGGTTCTATTAAACTCTCAAAATGGCCAGAAAAAAAGAACTTTCATGTGAAACTTAACAGTCTATTCTTCTTCTTAGAAATGAAGGCTATTCCATGCGAGAAATTGCCAAGAAACTGAAGATTCCCCACAATGTTGTGTACTACTCCCTTCAGAGGAGAGCACAAACATGCTCTAACCAGAGTAGAAAGAGACATCTGAGCAACAAGACAAGTACATTAGAGTCTGTAGTTTGAGAAATCGACACCTCACAGGTCCTCAACTGGCAGCTTCATTAAATAGTACACTCAAAACGCCAGTGTCAATGTCTATAGTGAAGAGGCGACTCCGGGATGCTGGCCTTCAGTGCAGAGTGGCAAAGAAAAAGAAATATCTGAGACTGGCTAATAAAAAGAAAAAGATTAATGAGGCTAAAAGAACACAGACATTGGACAGAGGAAGATTGGAAAAAAGTGTTATGGACAGACGAATCCTAGTTTGAGGTGTTTGGATCACACAGAAGAACATTTGTGAGATGCAGAACAACTGAAGAGATGCTGGAAGAGTGCATGACACCATCTGTCAAGCATGGTGGAGGTAATGTGATGGTCTGGGCTTGCTTTGGTGCTCATAAAGTGGGAGATTTGTACAAGGTAAAAGGGATTTTGAATAAGAAAGGCTATCACTCCATTTTGCAACGCCATGCCATACCCTGGGGACAGCGCTTGATTGGAGCCAATTTCATCCTACAACAGGACAATGACCCAAAGCACACCTCCAAATTATGCAAGAACTATTTAGGGGAGAAGCAGGCAGCTGGTATTCTATCTGTAATGGAGTTGCCAGTGCAGTCACCAGATCTCAACCATATTGAGCTGTTGTGGGAGCAGCTTGACCGTATGGTACGCAAAAAGTGCCCATCGAGCCAAACCAGCTTGTGGGAGGGGCTTCTGGAAGCATGGGGTGAAAATTATCCAGATTACCTCAGCAAATTAACTACTAGAATGCCAAAGGTCTGCAATGCTGTAATGGCTGCAAAGGAAGCATTCTTTGACGAAAGCAAAGTTTGAAGGAGAAAATTATTATTTCAAATAAAAATCTTTATTTTTGAACCTTGTCAATGTCTGGACTAGATTTTAAATTCATTTGGCAACTCATTTGATTAATAAAAGTATGTGTTTTCATGGAAAACACAAAATTGTCTGGGTGACCCCAAAATTTTGAACGGTAATGTATTATATGATGATATGAGTATATGTACTTACCGTAATCTTTATTTATACTTAACCTTTATATGTTAAAATATATAAAAGTGTACTATTCCTTTAATTTTGTACTTTTTAATAAAATTGCATTATATTGCAAGTAGTATCCTTCTTTAAAGCCATATCCGAACTTTAATGTTAAAAACTTAGCAATACAATGCATCAATAGTCTCCATGGGAGACTAGAAGCGGCAATACTTTGATCGCCTTTGCTACACACAGGTGATGATCAGATCACCTTTGTGAAGCAGAAATGCCCACCTGCTATGAATGTCGACCATGGGGTGGTGCTCATAGCAATCTCCCAATGACAACCACAGAGGTGTGCTGAGATGGGTGGTGACCATGGTGGCCATTTTGAAGTCAGCCATTTTGGATCCAACTTTATTTTTTTCAATGGAAAGAGGGTCATGTGACACATCAAACTTATTGAGAATTTCACAAGAAAAAAATGGTGTGCTTGGTTTTAACGTAACTTTGTTCTGTCATTTTATGTAAAAGTTTATGACCACTTATAAAATGTGTTCAAAGTGCTGCCCGTTGTGTGGAATTGTCAATGCAACTCTCTTCTACCACTGTTGATACACTAATAGCAACATCGCAGAAAAAATGCTAGTCTAAGGGGGTCAGATTCCTTATAGGAATTTTATCAAAACTACACTATGCAGCCTATTAAGTGACATATTCCTGGATTTTGGGTCTTTGCCCATACATTATGCTGCTCTCAGATTAGGTGGCAAAAACTTGGTGACAGATTTACCTTAAAAGGGTTATCCCCTACTGGTGACATATTTTCTTTAAAGGGGTTGTCCACTAGTAGAACAATCTCTTCTTGATCAAAATGTTTGGGGCAGATAACGTAATAAAGCCTATACAACTGCATTTGAGCCATGGGAGACGAAGCATCGACACCGCGGAAATAGCGTCGGCATGGGAGGTGAGTAAAAGTTTTATTATTTTATGGAGGTCAAGTGTGGAATATGAGAAGTTGTCCCAAGTAGCGGACAACTGTTTGAAGTTCTTTACTGGCAAGCCAAGAAGTGGAGTACTTTGATGTATGTGATGGACCATTGTCCTACATAAACATCATGGGTTTCTTGAAAGATACAGTCTTTTTGTCTGGGACACTGCTTGATGAAAGTGTCTTTTAAAACCTGAGCGACGGTTTGGGAGTTGATTTTTAATCAATCTTCACCGACAAATGTGAATTCTATTTTGATTTTTTTCTCTTTACAATGCCAACCATATGGATTAACTTATTTTAGATTTTGTTAGTTACAGTGGCATGTAAAAGTTTTGGCACGTGCATTGTTAGTACCTAGTAGCATCCCCCTTTTGAATGTATCACAGCTTGTAAACACTTTTTGTAGCCAGACAAGGCTCTTTCAATTCTTCCATGAAAAATTCTTCCAGTTCTGTGAGATTTTGTGTTTCCAAAATGAATTAGCTTGCTTAGATGTTCTTGGGCATACTTCTGACTCTTCCATGAAGACCATATTTGTGCCGGTGTCTCTGAACAGTAAAACAATGTAGTACAACTCCAGAGTCTGCTAAATCTTTCTGAAGGTCTTTTGCAGTCAAGCTGATTTGTTTCTGTAGCAATCCTACGATCAGCGCTCACTGAAATTTGCTTGGTCTTCCAGACCTTATCTTGACCTCCACTGTTCCTGTTAACTGACGTTTCTTAATTACATTTTGAACTAAGGAAAGGGCAACCTGAAAGCGCTTTACTTTCTTCTTAGGCTACGTGCGCACATTGCATATTTGATTCGTTTTCACTGCATTTTTTCCGTACGTAAATGGTCCAAAAATGCAATGGAATACTTACGCAAGCTTATTCAATGACAGTCCTGAAGTGTTGTGCACATGATCAAAAAATTTCGGGGCGTATTTGCAGTGCATTTTTTTTCTGCAACATGTCAATTCTTTTTGCGTTTTTGGCTCATTGAATGCATAGTAAAAAAAAAAAAACATGCAAAAACGCACCAAAAACGCAGCGTATTTTTTGGCAGCATTTTTGCTGCCAAGAGATGCAGAAACCTTGCAGCAGTTTCTGCAAGCAAATACGCAACGTGCACACATAGCCATAAGCCTCTCCTGCTTTGTGGGACTCCACCATTTTCAGAGTGCTAGGCAGCTGCTTAGAACTCATGGGTGCTGTTTTTTGTCACAATGTTAAGCATACCTGGCCTTTTTTTTAATGATGATAGTGAACAAGCCATAACCCTAACAGACTAATTACGGTTTGAAACCTTGGTCAAAGTTATCTGAGCACACAAATCTCCAAGGCTCAGGCTCCTGGTTGCCAGGGATAGCCCATCAATGTTCTAAGATTGGGTTATAGGGGGTATGGGAGTTGGTGCATGTGGGCACCAGAAACCGCTCGATTTACACTTTGCTATCAGGCATTGAAAGCGGCTTTTAAATGGTTAACAGCAGCAAAAGGAGCTCAGCTTTGGCTGCTGCTATTAGATACATATGCCAGCTGTGTAACATAACTGGCATCTTTCGTGTATGTATGGAAGGAGCTCAGCTCCTAACTCCCCTCAAAACTCCGGTACCCAGGAATGACATATACGTCATTTTGCTTTCAGAGGTTAATACAATATCATGTACTGAAATTTAAAGTTTCACAAAAACATCCACTAGTAAAAATAATCTGCAGTGTGTGTGTGTGTGATGGGTTAAAGCTCGAAAATATAACGGCAGAAGGAAGTTTAGGTGAAAGCAAAGACAAGAAAATGAAGAACAGGTGAGAATTAAAAGCAAACATATCTATACAATGACCAATGAAATTATTCAAAATGTGAATAACATAAGGTTATTGTCTATATAAACAACCTTATGATGTCAGTACAAATGTCAATTTATTTAAGAGAAGGAGATCATAACTCAGATTCTCATTGGTGGTAGCTCTTGGATGTCACCACGTCTAGCATAAAAATCTACCTGGCTGCTCTTTTCGCCAATATCTCATGCAGTTTCCTTCCCTGGAGCTTATGTTATTATGTGGTCTATGCATCAAACCTTCTATACCTCCAGATCACACTCATGGTATTTTTAAAATGCCATGGCAATGTTTTTAATTTGGATATTTCATCTTCTCTTGCCGAGATTATGGACAACAAGTTCCGTTGTCCATCTTCTTAGTTCCCAGGATGTTAGTCCTATGTACTTGAGACTGCATAGGGAGGAAGTGAGACAATGATGACCATAAAAGGTACATGGGCAAAAACAATAGGGCACACAATGGTGTCAGGACATGGGAATATACATAGTATTACAAGTATATCATACAAAATTAGAACATGCATCATAATCCCAAATGTAGAAAATGTTAGTAACCAGTCATAATGACCCCTAATCCGGGCTAGACAGCACTAACATAGGCTGTGGAACAGCCACCACTCATGGTAAGTGCTAACAACAAGTTAAACACAAAATATTCACACAACGTCATATTACCTTCAGACTGGTCAGTAAAGTGAGTCCACCCAAGTGTGCCCTCCCCCTTTTGATTATCCTGATATACTTGAATAAAATTGTTTACAAATTTGCTAAATCTGTATTGGACTTCCTTTTTTCGCTGTTTTTTCTATATATTTTATACATTTCTTTGCGATTGTCCTCTAGGTCTGTATAAATTAAATCCCATTGGTTGGTAATTTATATATATAAGTGTATTTGTTTTACTATTTATTAATGGGTTATTTTTCCTTGATAATACTATAGGGAGGAAGTGCATTATATTCCACCAGTTTTTGGTCATTGTACAAAGTGATGACATCTGTAATCTTATATTATTTTTGGACACTGAAGTGAGATAAAGAGTCTGTCCGCTCAACATTTGGGCAGGCTGTGCAACTGCTGCAGGAATGACAACCCCACTTTGGGACATTAGAACAAATGCTTTTTCAAGTTGCAAACTGTAGTGGTGGCTGTGAACCAATAAATCTTTCCAATTTTGAGACATGCTACATGTGATGACTAGATGAGGTGTATATAACATTTCAAAATGTCATCTTTGCTCAAAATGCACAAGTATTTATCTAACCTTTTTTATCTCTAATAATTGTGAGATCATAATAATAATAATAATAATAATAATCTTTATTTATATAGCGCCAACATATTCCGCAGCGCTTTACGGTTTAACAGTTTCAAAACACAAGTCATAAGTAACAATGTTAACAATACAATAATTGAAGCAAAATAAGACGAAATGAGACGACCCTGCTCGTGAGAGCTTACAATCTACAATGAGGTGGGGGAGATACAGAGTACAGGGGTGAATTTACAATGGTGTATTTACAATGAAGGATGGAAGGAGATAGTGAATGGGCTACACAAGCACACTTACACAGAGAATTACTTTGATCAGTGAACGTGATAGGCCGCTCTGAACAAGTGTGTTTTGAGGGAGCGCCTAAAACTGTGCAAATTGTGGATAGTCCTGATTTCTTGGGGTAGAGCATTCCAGAGGATAGGAGCAGCACGGGAGAAGTCTTGGAGTCGGGAGTGGGAGGTACGGATTAGTGCAGAGGTTAGTCGAAAGTCATTTGCAGAGCGCAGCGATCGGCTAGGCCGATAGACAGAAATGAGGGAAGAAATGTAAGGGGGTCCTGCACTGTGGAGAGCTTTGTGGGTGAGAACAAGTACTTTGAATTGGATCCTATAATGAATGGGCAGCCAATGTAAGGACTGGCGAAGAGTGGACGCGTCCGAGTACCGATTAGCCAGATGGACGATCCTGGCCGCTGCATTAAGTATGGACTGGAGGGGGGATAGTCGAGTGACGGGGAGGCCAATTAATAGAGCATTGCAGTAATCCAGGCGGGAGTGGATCAATGCAACAGTGAGGGTTTTTGTTGTTTCCATAGTGAGAAAAGGGCGGATTCTAGAGATGTTCTTTAGGTGTAAGCGGCAAGAGCGGGCAAGAGCTTGTATATGGGATGTGAAGGAGAGATTGGTGTCAAACAAAACACCCAGACAGCGTGCCTGCTGCCGGGGTGTTATTGTGGTACCATCCACGGAGAGGGAAATGTCAGATTTAGGGAGGTTAGTAGACGGCGGGAGCAGAAGAAGTTCAGTTTTAGAGAGGTTGAGTTTCAGATAGAGAGTGGCCATGATATTGGAGACTGCGGACAGACAGTCACTGGCGTTCTGTAGTACAGCGGGGGTGAGGTTGGGGGAAGATGTGTATAGTTGTGTGTCATCAGAATAAAGATGGTACTGAAAGCCAAAACTGCTGATGGTCTGTCCAATTGGGGCCGTGTAGAGAGAGAAAAGAAGGGGACCAAGGATTGAGCCCTGAGGTACCCCAACAGCAAGAGGAAGAGGAGATGATGTGGAGCCAGAGAACAAAACACTGAAGGAGCGGTCAGAGAGATAGGAAGAGAACCAGGAGAGAGCAGTGTCCTTAATGCCTAGTGACTGGAGCCTAGAGAGTAGGAGATGGTGGTCAACAGTATCGAAAGCTGCAGATAGGTCAAGAAGAATGAGCAGAGAGTGGTCACCGTTACGTTTTGCTGTCAGAAGGTTATTGGTCACTTTGATGAGTGCAGTTTCAGTCGAATGTAAGGGGCGGAAGCCAGACTGTGAAGGGTCTAGAAAGGAGTGAGTGAAGAGGTAACGGGTAAGGCGGGAGTAAACTAGGCGTTACAAAAGTTTAGAGATGAAAGGGAGATTGGAGACTGGTCTGTAGTTGTTTGTGCAGGATGGGTTGAGAGCAGGTTTCTTTAGTAATGGAGTAACAATGGCGTGTTTGAAGGAGGATGGGAAAATGCCCGAGGAGAGGGAGAGATTAAAGATTGTAGTTAGGTGGGTTGTGATGACTGGAGAGAGAGACTGGAGGAGATGTGAGGGCATGGGGTCGGTAGTGCATGTAGTCGGACGAGAAGAAGAGAGGAGTCTGGAGACTTCTTCTTCTGTGATGGGATCAAATGTGGAAAGTGAGCCAGGGGAGATGCAGGAAGGGATGGGAGTCACAGCACTTGGTGGTTGGGAGCAGATTTCTTGACGGATATTATCTATTTTTTCTGTAAAGTGGGAGGCCAGGTCATCAGCACAAATGTCTGTGATAGGGGCTTGTGCTTTTGGCCTGAGGAGGGAGTGAAAAGTGTCAAAAAGTTTCTTGGGGTTGTTGGCTAGTGAGGAGATCAGGGTGGTGAAGTAGGTCTGTTTGGCGAGGTGAAGGGCAGCGTTATAGGTTCTTAACATAAATTTGAAGTGGATGAAGTCTTCTGGTGTGCGGGTTTTTCTCCATAGGCGTTCAGCACTCCTGGAGCATCGCTGGAGAAGTTAAGTTTGCGATGTGAGCCAGGGCTGTTTTACTCTGTGTTTGGAGGTTCTGAGGGTGAGGGGAGCTACTTGGTCAAGGGTGCTTCTAAGAGTGTCATTGTAGTGATGAACAGCCAGATTAGGACAAGAAAGAGAGGAGATTGGGGACAGTGATGAGTGTAGGGAATCTGAAAGTGTCTGAGGGTTAATGGCTTGTAGATTTCTGAATGTGTGATAGGTAGGAGTGTGCTGGGGTGGGTGAGGATTTGTGAGCGTGAAGGAGAGAATGTTGTGGTCAGAGAGTGGAAGTGGTGAGTTATTTAGGTGGGAGATTGAACAGAGCCGGCAGAAGACCAGATCAAGGGTGTTACCGTCCTTATGTGTCTCAGAGATTGAAAGCTGTGAGAGGCCTAGAGAGGTGGTTAGTGATAGAAGCTGGGATGCAGATGTGGAAGTAGGGCTGTTAATGGGGATGTTGAAGTCTCCCAGGATAAGGGTTGGTAGTTCTGAGGACATGAAGTGCGGCAGCCAGGCTGAAAAGTGGTCAAGGAAGTGGGTGGGTGAGCCTGGGGGCCGGTATATGACCGCTACCCTGAGGAAGAGGAAACGGAAGAGCCTGATGGTGTGGACCTCAAAAGAAGGGAATGAGAGTGATGGAACTGGGGGGATGACCTGGAAAGTGCATTGTGGGGACAGGAGTATGCCGACTCCACCACCATGTCTGTTTGTGGGTCTCGGGGAGTGAGAGAATTGTAAGCCACCATAGGAAATGGCAGCTGGAGAGACAGTGTCAGAATCCTGAATCCAGGTTTCAGTGAGGGCCAACAGATTGAGAGAGTTGTTCAGAAAGTAGTTGTGTAGGAAAGGAAGCTTGTTACAAGCAGACCGTGGATTCCAGAGGGCACAATTAAAAGATGTAGATGAGGGAGAGCAAGTAATGTTAATAAGATTATTATGGTTTCGATATGAGGTAGGGTAGGGGTTGAGGTTGGGGGATGGTGGACCAGGGTTGGGGGAGATGTCCCCTGAAATCAGTAGGAGTAGGAAGATAAAGAGCAAATAGTTGTTGGAATTGTATGTAGCTTTTTTCTGTGATGTGTTTGGGCAAGATGGGCTGAGGTTTCTCAGGAAGGTGAGGAGTGCATGGGAGCTGTACATGGGAAAGGGAAGTATAGAGGGGCTGATGTGTATGAGTCGCGATGGAGGGGGGATGGGGTGGTGAATGTGGATGGCAAGGGAACACAGAAGGATAAAAATAAAGCACATGGTTAAAGGGGAGAGCAAAGTGTGGGTTACCTGACTCCTGCCCTGACTAACTGCCATGTATAACTGCCGTTTTGCTGGATGCTTGGCTTCTGTGATGCTTTGCTTATGGGATGCTTGCGTGCTGCACCCCACACTGCGTGCTTCCCCTTATGAACTACTACATATATAGGCCACACTACAGGGTCAGGAGAGAGGGATTGTGGGAGCTGGTTGGGTATAATTTGGCAGCTGGGGCCAGCACACCAGGGGATGGTTAGATGATCAAAGGCACTGGACCAAGATGTGTCAATATGCTATAGCACCTTCCACCTGATAAGATCTAGAAAGGCCCCAGTCACGGATCTAAAGCAGTAAATATTACATACAGTGCAACAAATAAATTATACCTAAGCTTTAGCAAGCACATTAAAATATGCAGCAAAATGGTAAAGCAGCAGAAGTATGGAGTTGTACCATTTGGATATATAGCAGCAGAGAATAGAGGCAGCAGAGGTGGGAAGTTGTATCATTCAGGCTGCTTGCTAGCAGTGAATGGAGTAAATACATGCAGGGTGGCTCAGTTGATTACCATTTGGATATATAGCAGCAGAGAATAGAGGCAGCAGAGGTGGGAAGTTGTATCATTCAGGCTGCTTGCTAGCAGTGAATGGAGTAAATACATGCAGGGTGGCTCAGTTGATTACCATTTGGATATATAGCAGCAGAGAATAGAGGCAGCAGAGGTGGGAAGTTGTATCATTCAGGCTGCTTGGTAGCAGTGAATGGAGTAAATACATGCAGGGTGGCTCAGTTGATTACCTGTGTGAAGAGAGAAGATGAATGTTAATTCCATGCCATGTATAACTGCCGTTTTGCTGGATGCTTAGCTTCTGTGATGCTTTGCTTATGGGATGCTTGCGTGCTGCACCCCACACTGCGTGCTTCCCCTTATGAACTACTACATATATAGGCCACACTACAGGGTCAGGAGAGGCCACACTACAGGGTCAGGAGAGAGGGATTGTGGGAGCTGGTTGGGTATAATTTGGTATAATTTAGATCATCTATGCATTCTTTCTTGGTTTAGGTTTGCAATGGTTCTCAACTTGTGAGTGGTACAAGCAGGGCCGGTCTGTCCATCTGGCAATTCTTGCAAATGCCAGAAGGGCCTGTCTGGTCATGGGCTGCCTTGTCTGCTACGTTGTTAACAGAATCAGTGTTCTCAAGACACCCATATTGTTAAGAGCTGTGATGGAGCACAAAGTCGCTGAATCCGTCACTTACCCCAGCAGGTCACGGGTATCATTAGAAATATTGGTTATGTAGTAAATCTTGCTTTCTTCCAGAGTAATATATCCTATCTGGTGCTTGGGGACGGGGACATCATGGGCCTGAGTGATTTCAAATGTCAGGGCTGAATTTCAGCCCCAGTCTGTACCTGGGTACAAGTGTAATATTTTTATGTACTGGCAGCTTTAACCCTTCTCCTGAAATGAGTGGGCACAGTTATTTAGTTTGGGTCTGAAAACATTCAGTATCCGAGCATATCCTCCTCATATTTAAGCATTGCCCAATCACTAAATTGTCAATATGGTATTTTGGGTGTGAAGATTCTATGTGCAGCAGGGAATTCACCCACCTACTTTTCTTGATGACATTCAACTGAATATTTTGTGACTCATCCACGTATAGAAACACGTGGATGAGTACATTTATTCTTTTGAGCCTTGTGGGTAAACTTCATGCTGATGTTATTCACATTTTAGCCCCTTATAAATCTATTCAGGTCCTCATGGGTGCCTTGGCAGATGATAGATATATCTTCTACCAACAAAATTGAACCATACAATATTGAGGACAGTTCTACCAGGAGAATATTTTGTTCTCACAATCCAAGGAACAAATGACCTTTATGAGAGGGCACAAGACACCCTGCATATATGTTCCCTGGAGATCTACGTACACAGATTCTCTAAATAGAAAGAAATTTTGTGTTAATGTGATTTGCTAAATCTCTAAAATGAACTCATAGTTTTTCATCCAGGTCCGACATCCCCAGAAAATAACTTACAGCCTTTAGTCCATCTTGATGTCTAACTGATTTAGATGCTTCAGCATCACACAAAGGTTTAGGCCCTCTTCACACATCCGTTTAATACCAGAAAACCTGTACCGGTGTCATCAGTGTTTTGGAGCAGTGTGCCAACCATGTTTTTCCAGTATGGATTAAGTAAAATCAATTACAAAGCTTCTCCTGTACTTTGCAGTGTTAAACATGTACAGCACACGGAGGGCACATGGATGCCATCAGGGTTCTGTACGTGTTTTAAACAGATCCATAGACTTATATTGGCCGTTGTCATCCGTTCTGTCTCCGTGTAGTTTGCACGGACACATGGTCCGTGCAAACGCAGACATGTGTGCAACACCATAGATTATAATGGGTATGTTTGGTGTCTGTGGAAAAAAATGGATGCCATGTGTACCTGAAAACCGGCTATGTGAAGGAGATTTTAAGAAGCCGAAATGTGGGGAGTTATTCTTGATCTGAGCTGTCTTTTTTCCTTAAGGAAGAATTGGCCTTTTTCTATCATTAAATGTTAAGTTTTCTATTATTAATACTTAACTATTATTAAAACTAATTTTTGCATGAGGTATAAGGCCAAGGCTGAATGGGATTTATAGAAATCTCATGCTCATTCTCGTTTTTTTTTTACACAGTGTAAACTGACCTGTGGTATATTTTGAATTTGCAACATGTAAATTTTTCTTGTGGTAAATATGTGTTTTGTTTGCTGATTTTCCCAACAGAACTTGAAAGGGATTCACAGGTAAAAATGCATTTGCATTATTTATGTGTTTCTTCACTGAAGCACTTGCATGTGATCCACATATGAATTCACAAATAAAGCTTTATTATTCTACTCCCTTACGTAGCGCCATCCTATTCTACAGCACTTTACAGACATTATCAGCTCTGTCCCCATTGGGGTCACAATCTATATTCCCTATCAGTATGTCGTGGGAGGAAACCTGAGTACCTGGAGGAAACCCATACAAACTCCTTGTAAATATCCTTTATTAAATCTAAGTAAAAGGAAGTATCCAACACAAAGAATTGTTATGTAAAACATGACAAGGAGATAAAAACCACAGGTAGCTGAAAAAAAGCGATTAAAATATATGTAAAAAAACACTGAAAAAGGAAATGCAAAAACTCAAGTTTCATACTTTAACTAATAGGTACAGACAGGCTGCTGAAAATCTGCAATATCAAAAATATACCAAACTAGCTGAAGAGCCCGGCGTTACCCGGGCATAGTAACGAACTACGGTTAGTTATAACAAATTATAATGATTATATCTATATATATATATATATATAAAGCTGAGTGTAGAGCCCCGCCCACTCCGCATAGCCACATTCACTCTAATATCCCACATCATCCCGTCAGCCAGAGCCACCGGACTACTATCCTTAATATCCCACATCATCCCGTCAGCCTGGGGTCAGAACCAGAGCGCTGAGTGGAACGGTACTAACTTTCATACCAGGGATCTCTTTAAGAGAGGACTGGCGTCAAAACCGGTGCGCTGAGTGGATTTGCCCTGACTTCCATACCAATGATCCCTTTAATAATAGAAGCCTGGGGTGAGAATCAGAGCGCCGAGGGATTTACCCTAACTTCCATACCGGAGATCCCTTTAAGAGATTCCTGGGGTCAGTACCAAAGCGCAGAATGGATTTGCCCTCACTTCCATACTGGGGATCCCTTTACGAGGGGCCTGGGGTCAGAACCAGAGCGCTGAGTGGATTTGCCCTCACTTTCATACCGGGGATCCCTTTAAGAGGGGCCTGGGATCAGAACCAGAGCGCTGAGTGGATTTTCTCTGACGACTTGCATACCAATGATCCCTTTAATAGAATCCTGGGGTCAGAATGAGAGCGCTGAGGGATTTGCCCTAACTTCTATACAGGAGATCCCTTTAAGAGAGCCTGAGGTCAGTACTAGAGCATTTGAAGGCAATTGCCCTGACTTCCATACCAGGGATCCCTTTAAGAGAGCCTGGGGTCAGAACCAGAATGCTGAGTCTAATTGCCCTAACTTCCATACCGTGGATCCCTTTAAGAGAGGAATGGGGTCAGAACCAAAGCACTGGATGGATTTCCCCTGACTTCTATACCAATGATCCCTTTAATAGAAGCCTGGGGTCAGAATCAGAGCGCTGAGAGATTTGCCCTAACTTCCATACCGGAAATCCCTTTAAGAGGGAAGATGTGCCTATGGGATGGAGGATGTGTGATGGGGATATGGGCAGGGAGGGGGGATTCATTTCTGTCATGTGCTTTCTGCTCCTTTCTAGGGGGCAGACAATGGCTGGGAGCTTATGTTCCCGGGGGATGCTAGATTTCTCCCACTCGGTCAGTGTCTTCTGAGGTGTTGTGGAGTGGGAAAACTGTTGCTCATAGCAACCAATCAAAGCTCAGCTTCTTTTAAACAGCTCTGGTGAAATGAAAGATGCTTCGTGATTGGTTGGTGATACACACATACATTCAATTTTATACATATTGATACTCTTTGTGGGAACTTAGCAGAACTCTAGTATTACAGAAGCTCCTGCTATGATAGTTATGTTAAATCTGCAGCCTGGACATTGAGATGCAACGAGACACAACACGAAATGTCCAGGTTAATTGTTCTAATATCCTGCTTATGTGGTTCAAACAAAAGGCATGAAATTACACAGAAAATGAATTGTTTGTTGTCATGGAAAATGTCTCCAAGAGATGAGGCTCTCCTCTCCATCTGACCTTCTGCGTGCCGGCTTTCATTAGATGTGTAGCAATAGTCAACCTTAAATAAGGGGCAGAGGTTTGCCATCAGTATAACAAACAAGTGTGAGTATGTGGGAGGATTCCTGCGGTCTAGCAGCACTCCACTGCTGTTGCTAGGAGACCCCTTCCCATTTCATACCTGCAGCTTTGATGGCCCTGGTTAGCTGCAACATTGATGAAAACACATATTTTACATAACCAGAGCAGACAGGTGGAATATTATCATGGCTTTCTGGGGGTGTTTTCCTTTATATAGTAAAATGAATGAGCTCAGACAGGCAGAAATGTGGAGCTAGAGGGAGACTGCAAGGTAAAGGTTCATGTCCGACATCTGTTGTGTACTTACAGCATATATGGTGAAGAAAGTTTGATGGAAGCGGAGAAGTGCATCCGGTGGAGCCGCCTAGAGGATGATGTAGCTGTGGCATGTATTAGGTGTAGTGTGATTTGAATTGTGTGTGTGAAATTAGCCAACTGACATAATATATATATATATATATATATATATATATATATCTCATTACCCATATCCCTTTATACAGCACATAAATAACCCCACTGCTTTAAAATAATTGGTCGGTTCTCCTCACATGTCTGGTTTTGTAAATACTTGTATTCTTCCTAAAATAACAATCCTTTCCTTAAAATGCTGCACTGTGCAATTCTTTTGGTTTTCCTCCTGGAAATATATCAATACATTGTCAACTGTGTGTTAACATTCCCAATGTCATTGAGGTGTGTCTCTGCGCACTGATTTTGCCAAAACTGAATCTCACTCCATTAACCAGGGAATGGTAATGTCACTTATGAATTTGTTTCTCCATTTTCAGAATAAATTGCAGAATTATTATTTTAGGGAAATTGGAGTATTTAGTAAAACAAACTACTTTATATAGTGGAGCCATGTAGTCGTGAAATATCTGGAGCAATCTAAGAGCGTATGTTGTTTTTACTTATTTAGATAAATCCACCACTCATAATAATACACACACACAACTTGGCATGTTGTCAGTGGGGTTACTAATAGTTGTCTGAGGAATATATTGCTTCGCTGGATGCACTGCTAATGGCTTCTCCCTTTGCATTTGTTGACCAATGATGTCCAAAATGTGCTTGTTGGGAGACAAGTCCGGAGATGCTACAAGCCATAGTAGCACGTTTAGGCCACACAGGCTGCTCAAAGTAGCACTAGCAGCATGTAATCTGGCATTGTTGCTGAAAGAAGGCTCCTGGGATTCTTGGAAAAGTGGCCATACCACTAGCTCCATGATCTGATCAATGTATCAGCAAGCTGTTTCAGTACGTGGAATGAAGACTAGAGGGGTCTGGCTAGCATACATTATGCCACCCAACACTATAATCCCAGGTGTAGGTAGGACCAGTGTAATGTTCTTTCATGAAGGCCTCTTCATCGTGTTACCCACATGGTCTCCAGACCAGTCCAGCTATTATTTCATCCAAGGCAAAGTGGAACTCAACACTGGAGAGGATAGAACTCAATTTCAATGTCAGTTGCTGTCTTGCTCTGCACCATGGTAGCCTTTGAGAATCGTTGCGTGAGGTGAACGGAAGTATTTGATACCTAAGGTTTGGTACCTGACATCCAATTTCACTTGCAGTACAAAATAACTAAATTGTAGAACCATTGGTAAGGCAATTTCTCAAAAGTGTCCCAGGAGCCTTTTTTCAACCAACACAACAATGCCAGCTCGCAATTTGCTCATGCTACTGTGAAATAGAGAAAGTTTACTTACTAATACTAAATCACATTACCGATACAGTGATGTTTTTTAATTCATGTTCTTTCGAGTTATGGTTTTAGTACTGTGAGCAGGTTGTCTAGCCTAAAGCTGCTACCATGGCCTTCAGTGCCTCCAGACTTGAATCCCATCAGGCACATCTGGGACATCATTGGTCGCCAATTGAAAAGTGAGCTGCCAGCAGTGGAGCTTTGTGATTTGCATGCCCATTTGTATTCAACTTTGCAGTATATTCATCAGTCAACCATTACTAACCTCATTGATAGCAAGCCAAGGCATGTAAGTGCATGTATTTCTGCTTGTGGTGCTAATACTGAATACTTACTACATCAAGATGTTTTGACAGTTTCTTTCCTTTTTTATCATTTGCATATAATTAGCATGTTTATTGATTCTGTGATTTCCAGAATACCCCATCTTTCCTTTGTTGGTGTTGCAATTTCCCTTTTGAGTAGTCTATATGGCAGCAATTGCACATTATCATTGTAAACAATATTGGAGATATAATTTCATGCCAATCGTTTGTATCCCATATGGCATGGAATTGTAAAATCTCCTCCAGTGTGCAACTAGCTCAGCAGAGGGGATCAAGCCTCAAATGCTGTCTCACACTTTGAGTCAGCTCAGAGCAGAACAAAAGGCTTGCTTGGCATGTGGATCCAAATCATGTGGTCTAACTGCTTTAAGTCAGCTACGATTTAATAAGGAGAATATGTCCTGACCATACACCGGTTATATTACTGAGATCCCTAGAACATGATAAGCGACCAGCTTGGTCTCGACCCATTGTAGCACCCAGGGGTTTGGAGATTCATAGTCCGGCAGAAGAAACCAGATATCAAAGCAAGGTTTGGTCTTAACACGTAGCAGGGGCTTGGCTGGGTCCAATGTCTTCAAAACCGTCGCCCCAAGACTGTCTAGAAAGGCGTTATGATATTTTATAGGTTTTGAAATTTTCAGCTGCAGATGCAAGGGGAGGGGATTTAGGCTCAGCCCAGAGGGCAGGAGGAAAGTGACTCAAAGGGGATAAAGGCTAATGTACAGCCATATGATCCCTCTCTCTGTGATGCATGCAGTCCACTTCAGAAGTAGGGGCCTTGTCGAGTAAAGTGCTGAGAAGGGCCGAAGGAGACAGCTGGCAGCCCATGCCTCTGTGGACCAGCACACCCATGATCTAACATCACCTAATAATTGACATATATTTTGTTTATATATTTTGTCTTGCCGTTATCTATATTTGCATATCTGACCATTGCATATGTGTAGCCATCGTGTATATAGTGTATTGTTTGGTGTGCCCTTAAGGAGATTAAATAAATTAATATAACCTTGGACTTCTCTTTTATCTCGATCCATGAATCCACATGTTTGTATCTCGGTTTATCTTCTACTGGGGTTGATTTCTGGCTCAATATAATCCCGTTAACAATTCTGGCTTATAGATAACGAGGAACTGGTTGCAGTCCTACCGTGCTGGCAGCACTCTATTATACTGGTGTTAGTGAAAGGGGCCTCTCAACCTGTGAGAGTTGTGAGCTAGTGTGATGCCACATCAGTGACTTCATGGGACACATTCTTTCACTCCCCATGCCTCTGTGTACCCAAGTGTGTGTGTGTGTGTGTGTGTGTGTGTGTGTAAAACTGTGCTAAGCTTACCTTATGTGTCCTCAGGGGGTGCAGAATGGCACATTTGTGCAAGTGAGGCGACCATACCACACTATATCGCTGACATAATAGTGGCATCAGGCAGGGTGGCGAGATCCACATTTGTCATATGTGGTGGCAGTGGAGGGATTCTGCATGTTCTTTCTTCCTTTACAATCATACAAAGAATGTTAGAGTTGGAAGAGACCTTCAGGGTCATCTTTTTGAACCGCCTGCTCAATGCAAGGTTTACTAAACCATCTCAGACAGATGTCTGTCCAGCCTCTGTTTGAAGACTTCCATTGAAAAAGACCTCACCACCTCTAGTGGCAGCCTGTAAAAATCAGATACTTTGCAGATGCTATGATTTTTTTGCACATCCATAAACTTGAGTTGGCAAGTCTCATCTGAAATACTGAAGAGACTAGTGCATTATGGGATTTTTAAATTTGAACATTTTACCAGTGTGGAAAAAACTGTCATGTGAACACCTCAATTGAATAACCGTGGCCTGTCTGTGTGAGGTCAGCCAGTTTCGCGGACTATGCTCAGGCCAATAATACGTTGATGTGAATGCACATGAGAGCTATAAAATCTTCTTTCAACTAGGTAATATGGTACTAAAACCTTTTTTCTTTTGACTATATCAAGTGTTACGTATTGATTGTTAAATCTCTCTTTTTATGTCTGCTTTAAGGTAAAAAAAAATTTATGTCTGCTTTAAGGTAAAAAGAACCCAGACCCTTTTACAGTATCATCTAGCATTGCATAGTCTTGAAATCATATCTGTCATGGGTTTACCGTGACAGAGAGGAGCCAGAAGACTGAAGCATGTGCTTTCTCCTACTCCTGCACTGCTTATAAGCACTTCACCTTCATATTAAATGGTGCAGGTTTCTTTTAGCAGTGTAGGGGTTAATCTGCTCAGTTCATAGCTCATGGAAGCTTTCCTGCATTAAGGCTCTCAACTGTTAGCCACTCCCATCTCCTATATAATCTGGGCCCTTGTTAGCACTCATTGGCAGAGTTACTTATGCTGCATGGTTAGGAGACAGTGGTTTGTGGTTGTTGTTTGAGAAGGCGTTTGGTGAATTTATCTGAGACAGTTGATAGGTTTTGGGTGTGTGATAATTCCCTTTCTTCTACTTTGGTTTTACCCCTTCCTTCACTCCCCGGGGTTTTCCTCTATTGTTTTTGTGAGTATATTTGTATGATTGGTATTTTCCTTTATCCCTGTTTGTATTACCTTGTCAGCCTGGTTGGTGTATTCTGAAACACTATTACTCCCCTCTTCCCTGGGTAGGGGAAGGGTGCTTACTGAATGCGTATTCAGGAGCCTAAGGCAAGGTACGTGGCCCTGGCGTCTTCACCATCAGAAGTAATATGGGGTATAGGGCGAGCTAGGGCACCCCTAGTATTAGGGACAGGGAAGGAGCACCTGGTCCCAGAACACCCGACAACAGAGTTGTGACATAATCTATGTATCTCAAATTGAGAGAAATATTGATATTTCCCTACTTGAGACCATCTACATTTTTGTAGGTATAGTGGGTGCTACTTGGGTCTAGTGTTTAACTGGTAATGTTTTAGCTGCATTAAGAAAGTGTTTAAAGAATATTTAACCCTTCTCAAAATTGGGTTTTTCCATTTTTATTGCTCCCCTTCTTCACAGAGCCATAACTTTTTTATTTTTCCGTCAATATGGCCATGTGAGGGCTTGTTTTTTGCGGGATGAGTTGTACTTTTGAACAACACTATTGGTTTTCCCATATAGTGTACTGGAAAATGGGAAAAAAATTCAAAGTGCTGTGAAATTGCAAAAAAAAGTGCAATTTCACAATTGTTTTTCTTTTTTTACCATGTTCACTAAATGCTAAAACTGACCTGCCGTTATGATTCTCCAGGTAATTACAAGTTCGTAGATACCAAACATATATAAGTTATTTTTATTTAAGTGATGAAAAAAATCCAATGTATATAAAAAAAAAAAATAAAAAAAAAAGTTGCCATTTTCCCAGACCCGTAGCGTGTCTACTTTTCGTGATCTGGGGCTGGGTGATGTTTTTATGGGTGCCATTTTGGTGTATATACGATCTTTTGATTGCCCATTATTGCATTTTAGTGCAGTGTTGTGGCGACCAAAAAAAGTAATTCTGGCGGTTTGATTTTTTTTCTCATTACGCTGTTTACCGATCGGTTTAATTCTTTTTATAGGTTGATAGATTGGGCGATTCTGTTCTTGACGATACCACATATGTTTCCACATATGCTTTCTAAGCTTTCTAACTCTGGGTACCACATTGCAACCCAAAATCCTTTGGTAATCTTAAGATTTTGTGATGCCTTGCACACAGTCAAGACACTCAGTGCCAGAGGCAGCAATACAACCCCAAAACATCTTTGTATGCCTCAGTCCATTTTCGGTAAACAGAAGAATGATGTGCTTTACCAAAAATCTGTATCTTGGTCTCATCGGTCCACAAGACCCTTTCCCAGAAGGATTTTGGGGAATTCGCTGTGGTACAGCAAAGGGTGTTTTATTGGATGGGAGATATATTTCTCCCAGCAGGTTAATTTTTGGCCGGGATTTTCCCTAAAGACAAGGCCCTGCGATGATATCATGGTCGCATGATCAGCCCATGTGATGTCTACCTCACCTGTGGGAGGGGTTATGGGCTATGTAATGGAGGTTGGTATTTGGCACATGGTGAGGGTGTGTGGAAGATACAGGAACGTGGCTGGAGTTAGCATGAATGTGTTAGGAGGATTACCCGTGCTGCAGAGCTATAGCAACAAGACTCCAAACAACCCTGGGAATGGCACCTGGCGGATGCTGCTGACCTGGCAGCCACTTAGTTAAGCCCGTCCCTTGCAAGGGTGAGTCTGGGATTAGTGGTTCTCCAAGCTGGGGTCTATTTGTGTTTTTCCGTTGCTCTCTGTTAACCTGCTGTTTCAAAGTGACATTAAACCAGTGAAGTTGGACTATAAGCCTGTGTGTTGCCTCATTACTGCGTCCCTGCCATTGCCTACCAGAGCAAATCCCTACAATTGGTGGCTTGAATGCGGGCATACGCAGTGAGGCCGGGCTGTTTTTTGCTCATTTTTGCTCTGTACTGCAGCTTATGTCCTGGGTGAAAAGAGTGCCGCAGACCCAGGTGGAGAACTATCCAGAAGTGGAGACCACAGTAAAAATGCTTATGGAGGCCATGTGACAGCAGCAGGCTACGCAGCAGCAGCAGGAGGCCATGCGACAGCAGCAGGCTATGCAGCAGCAGCAGGAGGCCATGCGACAGCAGCAAGAGGCTACACAGCAGCAGCTCATATTTAATCATCAGCAGCAGGAAACCAGTCGGCTGTTAATACAGCATATCACGACAGCGCAGACAACAGGAAATTCCCGGGGAATCCATGATGTCCGGAAAGCGGTTCGTACAGCGGTTCCCAAAATGGAGAAGTCTGACGATGTTGAGACATACCTGGAGATGTTCGAAGGAGTGGCTGAGAGGGAGAAACTTCCCCGTGACCAGTGGGCGGAAATCATCGCTCCGTTTCTGGCCCCAGGACCGTTGAAAGCATATCAGGACCTACCCACTGAGCAAAGGACAGACTACATGATTGTCAATGGTGAGATACTGGCACGTCTTGGGGTAAATGTGTTAGTTCGGGCCCAGCGGGTACACCAGTGGGAGTTTTCCCCCTCCAAGCCGGCTCGGTCCGAGTATTACGACCTGTTGCACTTGTTACAAAAGTGGTTGCAGCCTGAGGTATTGTCTCCCACGGCCATGCTGGACCGCATAGTGACTGATAAATTGTAGAGGGCTTTTCCCCACTCCCTCCAAACAAGGGTCAGACAGGCATCCTCTACTAATGCCCTCCAGATGATAGACCTCATAGAAAGATATGGGGCTACCAAAGAGCTACAGGGAGCGACTCCCCGGAAGGTAACAGGAAGGTTCCCTAAGTCCCCACCCCTGACTCGGCGAGCAGAGACCAGGAAGGCCGCTCAGGACTTATCTGTGGAAGAAAGGAGCCCAATAATCTGCTTGCGGGCGGTGCCAGGAGCCAGGGCATGTGAGAGCTGATTGCCCCCACCTGGCTGAGCCCATGGACACAAACTTTGGGTACCACCAATCCCACTATGTCGAACCGATGTGTGCAATGAGCACCCCGAAGAGCCCCCATATAGAACATTTGTGTAGGGTTGAAGTGGAGGGCACCCCGGCTGTGGCCCTACTGGACTCAGGGAGTCTCATAACCCTGGTACGAACCAGAATGGTACAAACCAGCGAGTATACTGGTCGGAAAAAAATTGGGGTGTTGTGTATACATGGGGACTTAAAAGACTATCCTACCACACTAGTGGTGATAAACACACCAGCGGGAAGGCAGTGCCACGAGGTGGGGGTTGTGATTAATTTGCATTTAGAAATGATAATTGGAAGAGACTTTCCTTTATTTTCTGTGCTGTGGCCAACTGTTGTCCCACCCACTGAGCAACTGCTGGCACCAGAGGCAACCAGGTTACATTCTCCAGAGGTAGGGCATGAACCTGGTGGCCCAGAGGAAGAAGTGCTGGCTGTTGGGGTAACCTTCCCTTTGGTGGAGGAGGGGAAGAATTCTCCCATAGAAGTAATGGCTGGAGAGGTGGAAGACTTGCCGCCGGGACCTGAATTGACTGACTTAAATGTATCAGGTGACAATTTTGGTACGGCGCAACTCCGAGACCCTACTTTGGCACAAGCCAGGGAAAATGTAATATTTGTCAATGGGGAACCCCAACAACCTGGGGCAGCTACAGTGTTGTCACGCTTTGAGCTGAACCAAGATTTGCTTTATCGAGTCGAGAAAATACGGGGGGAAATGGTAGAACAATTGTTGGTACCTCAGGCATATCGTAGGCTGGTAATGGACTTAGCGCATGTACTCGATGGGCATTTGGGCCAAAAGAAAACCCTAGACCGAATTCTGCAGCAGTTTTACTGGCTAGGTGTCCATGAAGAAGTTAAACGGTACTGTAATTCCTGTCCAGTGTGCCAGGTAACCAGTCCCCAGCCTCACTTTCGGAGTCCTTTGGTGCCTTTACCAATTATAGAGGTACCATTTGAAAGAGTGGCAAGGATCTGGTTGGGCCTGTCAATAAGTCAGCAAGGGGACGCCAAAACATCCTTGTAGTTCTAGATTATGCTACCCGATATCCTGAGGCCATTTCACTGCACCACACATCAGCTAATCTTATAGCAAAGGAACTCATGGGTATGTTTTCGCAAGTAGGAATTCCTCAAGAGATTTTAACAGACCAGGGAACTCCCTTTATGTCAGAAATTATGAAGGAACTCTGCCGCTTGTTAAATGTTAAACAATTGCGCACATCGGTCTATCATTCCCAAACAGATGGTCTGGTAGAAAGGTTCAATAAGATGCTGAAAAGCATGTTAAAAAAAGCAGTTTCTAAAGATAGGAAGGACTGGGATCTCTTATTGCCCTATTTGTTGTTTGCAGTATGGGAGGTGCCTCAGGCATCTACGGGGTTCTCGCCCTTTGAACTATTGTACGGCAGACATCCACGGGGCTTACTCAATATAGCCAAAGAGGCCTGGGAGAACCTACCTACCCCCCATAAAAGTGTGATAGAACATGTTGCGAAAATGCAAGAAAGAATGGAGACAGTCCTGCCATTAGTCCCGGAACATATGGAGGCAGCACAACGGTCACAGTGTCGGGTCTATAACCGGGAGGCTCGGGTAAGAACCTTTAGCCCTGGGGATCGGTTGTTGGTACTTGTGCCTACCGTAGATAGCAAATTTCTTGCAAGGTGGCAGGGACCCTACGAGATCATGGAGAAGGTGAGGCCAGTAGACTACAAGGTACACTAGCCAGGACGGAGAAAGCCAGAATAGGTTTACCATGTTAATTTGCTTAAACCATGGAAAGATAGAGATCACCTTGGTGGGGATTGTCTGCTGCCTGCATTTCAGATGGAGAAGGCTCCATTACCTCTGGGCGAGTCAGGAGAAACCCACTCCGTAGTCAAAATAGCAGATACTTTGTCTCCTAGACAGGTTCAGGAGGTCCGGGATTTTGTTAGCCGAAATACAGATGTTTTTTCGGATGTCCCTGGACGCACCTCCCTAATCCATCATGACATTGTCACGGAGCCACAGACCAAAGTCCGACTAAAGCCATATCAGGTGCCTGAGGCCCGGCGACAAGCCATCTCGGAAGAGGTAAAAACTATGCTACAGTTAGGGGTCATTGAAGAGTCCCAAAGTGAGTGGGCCAGCCCAATAGTCCTAATACCCAAGCCTGATGGAGCTCTAAGGTTCTGTAATGATTTCGGAAAGCTTAATGAAATTTCTAAATTTGACGCCTACCCCATGCCCCGGATTGATGAGTTGATAGAGTGGTTTGGGCAGGCACGGTATTTTTCAACTCTGGACCTCACAAAAGGATATTGGCAGGTACCCCTAACAGAGGCGGCCAGGGAAAAAACGGCTTATGTAACACCGGAGTGGCTGTTCCAGTATTAGGTGTTACCCTTTGGGTTGCATGGCGTGCCAGCGACGTTCCAGTGGTTAATGGATCTTGTTCTCCATCCCCATCGCCGCTATGACTCAGCCTATCTAGACGATATTGTGGTGTACAGTACAGACTGGGAAAGTCACTTGCCAGACGTACAGGCAGTGATAGATTCTCTGCGACAAGCAGGGCTAACTACCAAAGAAGTGTTCGATAGGGTTGGAGGAAGCTTGGTACTTGGGTTACGTCATTGGGAGATGAGTCCTCAAATCCCAAGTAAACAAAGTGGAGGCAATCCAGAAATGGCCCTGTCCCCTCACAACCAAACAGGTAAAAGCCTTTTTAGGTTTAGTGGGATATTACAGGCGGTTTATTCCCAACTTTGCAACCCTGTCCGTGCCTTTAACAGACTGCTTAAAGGGGAGGAAGTCTGTGATCGTCCGCTGGAATGATCAGATAGAGGAGGCCTTTGTAAAGTTAAAATTGGTACTGTGTGGTACACCAGTTCTGATCACATCTGATTTCAAAAGAGAGTTCATTGTGCAGACTGATGCCTATGAAATAGGGCTCGGTGCCGTGTTGTCAGGAGGTTAACGGGGAAGAGCATCCCGTTAGTTTCCTAAGCCGGAAGCTTACCCCAGCTGAAACCAGGTACAGTATTGTGGAGAGAGAGCCTGGCCATTAAGTGGGCACTTGAGTCATTGTGCTATTATTTGCTGGGGAGAACGTTTCATCTGGTGACAGATCACTCCCCTCTTACGTGGATGAGTCAAGCTAAAGAGTGGAATGCACGAATCACCAGGTGGTTCCTGTCCCTGCAAAATTTTAAATTTTCAGTAGAACATTGGGCAGGCAGACTACAGGGGAACGCAGATGCCCTGTCCAGAGTACATTGTATGTCATGTGTCCACCCCCCTAGGGTTGAACATAGAAGGAAGGTATTTGGTACAGCAAAGGGTGTTTTACTGGACGGGAGATACATTTCTCCTAGCAGGTTAATGTTTGGACGGAATTTTCCCTAAAGACAAGGACCTGCGATGATGTCATGGTCACGTGATCACCCCATGTGATGTCTACCTCACCTGTGGGAGGGGTTATGGGCTATGTAATGGAGGTTGGTATTTGGCACATGGTGAGGGTGTGTGGAAGATACAGAAACTTGGCTGGAGTTAGCCTGAATGTGTTAGCAGGATTACCTGTGCTGCAGAGCTATAGCAGCAAGACTCCAAACAACCCTGGGAATGGCACCTGGCGGATGCTGCTGACCTGGCAGCCGCTTAGTTAAGCACGTCCCTTGCAAGGGTGAGTCTGGGATCAGTGGTTCTCCAAGCTGGAGTCTATTTGTGTTTTTCCGTTGCTCTCTGTTAACCTGCTGTTTCAAAGTGAAATTAAACCACTGAAGTTGGACTATAAGCCTGTGTGTTGCCTCATTACTGCGTCCCTGCCATTGCCTACCAGAGCAAATCCCTACATCGCGTACATTTTGGAAAATTGCAGTTTAGCTTTTTTATGTCTGTGTCAGCAGTGGGGTCCTCCTAGGTCTCCTGTCCTAGTATTTCATTCAAATGTCAACAGATCGTTCGCACTGACACTGGTGCACCCTGAGCCTGTAGGACAGCTTGAATTTCTTTCAAACTTGATTGAGGCTACTTATCCACCATCCGGACGATCCGGCGTTGCAAACTTTCATCAATTTTTCTCTGCTGTGCACGTCCAGGGAGATTAGCTATAGTGCCATGGGTTGTAAACTTTATTATGTTGCGCACCGTGGACAAAGGAACATCAAAATCTCGTAACCTTGATTTTGTTGATATTGTTCAGCAATTTTGATTCTCAAGTCCTCAGACAGTTCTTTTCTCCTCATTTTGTTCTCCATGCTTAGTGTGATATATTGAGAGAGAATGCAAAGATTGAGTCAACTTCTTCCCTTTTTTCCTGGTTTAGGTGTGATTTTCATATTGCCAACAACTGTTACTTGCCACATGCTTGAAACAAATTTGTTTACCAACAATTTTCTGGAGTTTTGTGTGAAATTATGTCCATTTTTTTTCTGTTTTTCTATGGATTGTCCCAATACATACAAAGGAGATAAACATGTGTATAACAGAACATGTGTAATTGCGATAATTATAGAGAAATACTTCATTTTCTAGAACAATTTCAAGGGTGCCAAAACGTTCAGCCATGACTGTATTAACAAAAAACACATATTTTATATTTCCACATATTTTATATTTTATTGTTAGAAGCAGCAAAACGTAAAGGCAATGACATAAATGTAGTATCGCTGTAATGGTACTGATCTGAAGAATAAAGCAGTTTTATCACTTTTACAACACCGTGAACAGCATAAAAAATTATTGTTGGATTATTGTTTTTTGTTCGTTGTATATGCTATTAATGTCAGATCTCACTGAACAAAAAACACCACCATTAAATCATAGAGCATAGGAAGGGGGGGAAGAAAGGAGAAAGGATGTGTAATAAAATGTGACCTTTATTCATTTAAATGAAATAAATTTTAAGAAGTAAACATAAACATACATCTATATAGGATGTATTTTGGATTAAAAAAAATTGTGTGGTGATGGTGATATTGTGATCCACTTATTCCCAATGAATTGCAGTGCAGGACGTTGAATTATTAGAGAATGGATAATAATCCCTTACTAATGTCCCTTATTTAATTAGAATTCAGGTTAAATTTGATAATAACCTATGAGCCTAGAGATATTGTATCTCCAGTTTCTATATTGTTGTAGATGTTAGAGTACTGTATGTACTCTTTATTATTTATTTGATCTATGCCAGTGGCTGCAAATAAAATTAAAAAGCCATGTTAACCTAAATACAAGCAGTAAGGGTGCTCACTATTGCTGTGACTTGTTATATGGTTGTATACACCCTGCTGTTGGGCTCCCATCGCGTAACCGCATCGGCCGATGCACTGCCAGCGTTAAGCTGAGTGCACACATACGTTTTGGCCCTGCGGATTTTTCCGCGCAGAATGGAAGAAATCCGCAGGTCAAATGACCTGCATTTTTCCTGCGGATTTCTTGCGGTTTTCTTGCGGTTTTTGTGCGGTTTTCCACTGCGGTTTTCCCCCTGCGGATTTGGTGACAGGGGAGATGGAAAACCGCACAAAAGAAGTAACATGCTGCGGATTTTGTACCGCGGAAAAATCCGCAGCGTCTGCACGGCGTTTTTTTTTTCCATTGATTTTAAGGCTACTGTACATCGCAATGCAGATATGCAACGTTTCTGCGCGGTAAAATCCGCTGCGGAATCGCAGCAAATCTGCATCGTGTGCACACAGCCTAAATAAGCACTTACATAGATTAGGCACTAGCGTGGTCTTTATGAAACAGTGACACTAGTAAAGAGGTAACTAGCGAGCTTGTGTTTGAGACGGCGGCCAGGGGGGTAGTCGTGGCTAATGGTGGCTGCTCTGTCACACTCTGGTCCTCCTTCACATAAACATGCCGTCCCTTCTGTAGTGAAACGGCGGCCAGGGGGGTAGTCGTGGCTAATGGTGGCTGCTCTGTCACACTCTGGTCCTCCTTCACATAAACATGCCGTCCCTTCTGTAGTGCACTTACTTGTAAGGTAAGATCCTCCCTGGACTGCAGGGCCTTCTTTTCCTTCAGCACTACACAATGACAGTCAGAGTCCAAATCGAGTTTCAACCAAGCAGCTTTACTCAGCTCGTCCAGTTTAGTCACAGAAACCGTGTAAGAGGGAAGACCAGATCGGGCATATCTCTCTCGTGCTGGTTCCGGATCTTCCGGGACTATCACCAATGTTGCAGGGGGGGAGACTTTCAGACAAGGATCGTCCCTTCCATGTGGCTGCAGTGTCAGCTGTAAGAGTAGAGACTGTAACGTGCGCATGGCGCAGTGAGAAATGGATGACTAGGCCAGATCCCTTAAGCCCGAAACTCTCATACACCGTAGAGCGAGGTCTCGTTCCGACGGTCCTATGTACTGGACTCAGCGCATCTTGTGGTGTACATGAGCATAGGAATCTCCCACAGCCTGCAAGGATCCTTCACCCTGCCTGTGGACTGGAACCCTGTCTCCTACAGACATCGCTGAGACAACATGTGCCGCTGTTGTCGGTGCCACCGTTGGAGTACTGAGACTGCAATCAAGAAGAATACAGACTGATAAATTTGATCTTTTTCCCCCCCTCTATCAGACTCTCGTTCACACCTGTCCTTCCCCTTCCAAACTCCCTTACCTGTCGTTCAATGGTGCGGAGGCAGCAGATCAAGCAGTTGGAGGGGACCCTAAATCCAGTATTTCCCTAGGGAATATGTTGAGTAACCTCCTAAAATTCAATGGGAGCAACACTATGCCGTGGAGTTGGACGAAGCGTAAAAGGGGGATGATGAGGATGCATCCCATGACTCCGGCCTTAGAGGCGGAGGTGGCTATAATGGCGCTAGATGCGGAGGCCAGGGACTCTGTCATGCTCCAGCCCTCATAGGTGAGAGACACCCTAGAGAAAGTGTTGCTCATACTTGAGGAGACGCATGGGGACCCCACAGACGTAGGGGAGCTACGTATGCTCCTGTTCGGCTGAGTTCAAAGAGGGGGAGACGGTGACCCAGTTTAAGAAAGCGCTACAGGAACTTCATACCGCCATTGCTCGCAAAGACAGTGTAAGCATAGGGTCTATTGACGTAGTGATGCGAGACCAATTAGTGATGGGCCTACGAGACGTGCTGCTGAAACAGGCTCTGCAGGAGCACTTGAGAGTAAAACCCAGCATGACTTTCTTTGAAGTAAGGAGTGAGGCGCGCGAGCAAGAGCAGGGGGTGACACTTCTGGTGGGGAAGGTCCGGAGTGGTGAGGTGTCTCCACAACCGTGGCGACTACACCCTAATGGGTGGAAGAATTGCAAAAAGAGATACAACAGATATGCGAAGAGTTGGCTGATTCCAAGAAAGTACCCGTAGTAGCTGTCAGCCCACCTGTAAATCGACATGAGAATGTCCCGCAGGGAAGGACCCCCACGTGTTATAACTGTGGAGAAGTAGGACACATAGCCTGGTGGTGCACTCGGAGGGGTAGACCTATCCAGCGCTGCCTGTTAAACTAGGGGGCTCTGAGCCTGGGGGACGCCGCCCACAAACCTTTTTTCTGTTTACCCCCTCATCTGGGCAGAGATGGACGGTCACGCAGTACGTTGTCTGGTCGATACAGGCTCACAGGTGACCACAATGCCCGAAGACTACTTTCTCCAGCACTTTACTGAAGCGATGCTGCCTGAATGGGGACCGGTTATAAAGCTCATGGCCGCTAACTAACTGCCGATCCTGGTCGCAGGGGTGGTCTGGATGCATATAGTGGTCTGCGGGAAAGACTTGGGGTGAAAAGGAGTAGTACTGACGGCTGGGGAAGTGAGTAATGAACACACTGTCACTCTAGGCATGAATGTGTTAAGTTAGTTTGGAAGTCTTCTTATTAATGAGTCCCCAGACAGGTTCCTCAAACAATGGAGTACCCACACACTCCAGAGAAGAGTTTTTCAACAACTGATTAGGGCGGCAAAGGCTCAAGAGACCTCCAGTGGTGGAAGGACGCTGGGAAAAGTCATAGTCCCGACTTCAGTCAATAAAGTTCTATTGCCGGGTCAAACAGTGCTCACCTTGCCCGTCCGAGCATGTACCCCTCTGGAAGGCGTGGAGGTTCAGATCGAGCCGAGTAATGCCGACCAGCTACCGCCGGGAATACTAGTGGTGCGGACATTAGCTACGGTGCGTGACAGGGCAGTTCTAATTCGTTGTGTGAATTTGGGGGAAAAGGATGTCACACTACCCTCCAAAATCGAAGTGGCTCACGTCCAGGGTATGCCAGAAGAGTTGATATCACCACAGGCTGTAGAGCTGACTGTCAAGCAAGGGGATCCTTGGATGGTGACCGTGGACACTAATTTGTCACCCGACCCATGACATTTGAAAGAGGGACTGCAATTTCTGGAACAGATGAGGGCTGAGCTAACTGAACTCACATTGCAGCAGGTACAGCAGGTGGAGGCCTTATTGGGAAGGTATCAGGATGTGTTCGCCAGACACGAGGACGATTTTGGGTGCACGACCGCAATCACACACAAGATTCCTACTGGAAATGCTGCGCCAAAAAGGGAGCTTTACCCCCAAATTCCTCCTCAAATGTACCAGGAAGTGAAAGGCATGCTGTCCCAGATGCTGAAGAAGGAAGTAATACGGGAGAGTCAGAACTCCTGGGCTTCCCCCATCGTGCTGGTGCAGAAGAAGGATGGAACGTTACGTTTCTGTGTGGATTACCGCAAACTCAACGCCTGTACGGTACGGGATTCTTATCCTCTGCCGAGGAATGAGGAGTCCCTGTCTGCTTTGGGAAGTGCTAAGTACTTTTCCACGTTTGACCTCGCCAGTGGCTATTGTCAAGTACCGATGTCTGAACAAGACCGAGCCAAGACAGCCTTTATACTCCCCATAGGGTTTTTCGAGTATGATCGGGTGCCATTCGGCCTGGCCAATGCCCCAGGTACATTTCTGTGACTTATGGAAGCTTGTTTGGGGGACCTGAACTTCGAGGCTGCTCTGATTTATCTGGGCGATAACATTGTCTGCGCTCCCTTGTTTGCCGAACATCTTTGGAGACTGGAGCAGGTGTTGAGTCGTTTACAACAGCATGGTCTAAAAGTGAAGCCTCAAAAGTGTCATCTGTTTCGCACTCAAATTGAGTATCTGGGACACGTTGTCCCCACAGAAGGAGTGAGACCATCTCGTGAAAAGAGTGCTTCTGTACAAGATTGGCCTACCCCGAAGACTGTGAAAGACGTGCGGGCCTTCTTTGGACTCACAGGATATTTCAGACATTTTGTAAAGAATTTTACTCGCATTGTGAACCCGCTGCTGATCTATTGAAGGGGGTACCGTCTAGTGCTAGAAACAGAACTGTTCAATGGGGTGAGTGACAAGAGGCAGCATTTCAAGCTCTGAAATTGGCCTTGACAGAGGCACCGGTGCTAGCCTATGCCGATTTTACACAGCCTTTCATTCTACATACTGATGGGAGTTTGCAGGGGTTTGGAGCAGTATTATCCCAGATTCAGAGAGAAGAATGAGTCATCACTTATGGCAGTCGATCTCTTCATGACTCAGAGAAGAACTCGGATAACTACAGTTCTTTCAAGCTGGAGTTTTTAGTGTGGGCCATGACGGAGAAATTTGCTGAATATCTGTCCGGTTCAGAAGTTCACGTGCGCATGGATAGCAATCGGTTGGCTCACTTGGAAAGAGAAAAACTTGGAGAATACCCATGCCGATGCCTTGTCTCGCGTGAGCTGCAGGGAACCAGGGCCTAACCGTGATGAGGAATTGAAGGCAGAAGAGGTTCCTAGATTCAGAGACTCTGCCAGGACGGTGGCAGCCATGATGGAGCAAGTGCAGACAACGACTCGTGCATGTCTACTGGGACAATCCCGTGATGAGTGGGTCTGGATACAGCACGAAGACAAAGAGTTGGCGCAATTGAGAAGGTTTGTGTCATCCAACCAACTCCCCCACCAGCAAGAATGAGAAGCTCTGTCCCCTTGTACCCTGTGGATGCTGCGGATGTGGGAGAGACTACAGTAGTGTGAAGGAGTGCTGTACAGGAAAATTCTACTGCTGCGAGAGCTAGGTGTCACCTGGCAAACCGTGATCCCCAAAGCATTACTGCACCAGGTGGCTATAGAGGCTCACGAGAGAAGAGCTCACTTTGGACCGGAAAAGACCTTTCAGTGGCTGCAACGACTATTTTACCACCCTCAGCTAAAAGTTGTTGTGGAGGAAATCTGTCAACTATGCCGGCACTGCAAGTTGGCCAAACCACCTGAACAAACGGCCCCCATACAGGCCATAGTGATATCTGCTCCTCTAGAGTTGTTAAAGATAATCTACCTGATCATTGACCCAGCGCATCAGGGGTATGAACACTGCTTAGTGATGACAGATCATTTCACGAAGTTTGCGGTAGTGACACCGACGCAAGACCAGACGGCCGAATACGCGGCATATGCCATCTGTAAGAACTTTATTCAGGTGTACGGGTGTCCAAAGCGCATACACCCAGATCAAGGCGCCTGTTTTCTTGGAAAGGTGATGGAGGAGTTACATCGGTTGTATCAGATTGGGAAGTCTAGGACAACACCCTACCTTCCCCAGGGAAACGGGGCCTGCAAGCGGTTTAACCGCACTTTTATACAGATGCTGCGGACCTTGGAGGAGGAAAGAAAGGCCTGATGGCCTGAGTATGTGGCCTAGCTGGTATGGTTGGATAACAATCGAAGACACAGCACCACCGGTTACACGCCTTATACTCTCCTATTTGGTCGACGAGGGAAAGACATTACTGAACTGAAGCTAGAGCCTGAGAAAGACTACCCATGGACGGGGGTGTCTACTTGGGTTTGAGAACATCGGCATCAGTTACAGACTTTGCATCGTTTGGAACAGACCAGGCTGCAAGAATTGGAACATCCCAATACCGCTCCTCTGCATGGCCAGCTCTCCAGGCAGGAGAACGTGTCCTGGTATGAGAAAAGCATCCTCGTGATAAACTGGAATCCCGCTGGGAGAAGACCCCGTATCTGGTGAAGCATAGAGTCGAGGCTAAGGGACCTGTTTATGAAATTCAGCCTGAGGGAGTGGAAGATGCTCCTACTCTCATAGTTCATCGAAAAATGTTATGCCCCTGCGCTGTCTGAAAAAACGTTTACAAGCTGTGATACTTTCAAAAGGGGGTGCTCCTAGGTTTATACACAGTGCCCAAACTTTTGCATCAACCCATTTTCTTTTCTGTAATTTTAAAATGTAAAAGATCAAATATATATATATACAGTCATGGCCAAAAGTATTGACACCCCTGCAATTCTGTCAGATAATACTCAGTTTCTTCCTGAAAATGATTGCAAACACAAATTCTTTGGTATTATTATCTTCATTTAATTTGTCTTAAATGAAAAAACACAAAAGAGAATGAAGCAAAAAGCAAAACGTTGATCATTTCACACAAAACTCCAAAAAATGGGCCGGACAAAAGTATTGGCACCCTCAGCCTAATACTTGGTTGCACAACCTTTAGCCAAAATAACTGCGACCAACCGCTTCCGGTAACCATCAATGAGTTTCTTACAATGCTCTGCTGGAATATTAGATCATTCTTCTTTGGCAAACTACTCCAGGTCCCTGATATTTGAAGGGTGCCTTCTCCAAACTGCCATTTTTAGATCTCTCCACAGGTGTTCTATGGGATTCAGGTCTGGACTCATTGCTGGCCACCTTAGAAGTCTCCAGTGCTTTCTCTCAAACCATTTTCTAGTGCTTTTTGAAGTGTGTTTTGGGTTATTGTCCTGCTGGAAGACCCATGACCTCTGAGGTAGACCCAGCTTTCTCACACTGGGCCCTAAATTATGCTGCAAAATTTGTTGGTAGTCTTCTGACTTCATAATGCCATGCACACGGTCAAGCAGTCCAGTGCCAGAGGCAGCAAAGCAACCCCAAAACATCAGGGAACCTCCGCCATGTTTGACTGTAGGGACCGTGTACTTTTCTTTGAATGCCTCTTTTTTCTCCTGTAAACTCTATGTTGATGCTTTTGCCCTAAAAGCTCTACTTTTGTCTCATCTGACCAAAGAACATTCTTCCAAAATGTTTTAGGCTTTTTCAGGTAAGTTTTGGCAAACTCCAGCCTGGCTTTTTTATGTCTCGGGGTAAGAAGTGGGGTCTTCCTGGGTCTCCTACCATACAGTCCCTTTTCATTCAGATGCCGACGGATAGTACGGGTTGACACTGTTGTACCCTCGGACTGCAGGGCAGCTTGAACTTGTTTGGATGTTAGTCGAGGTTCTTTATCCAACATCAGCACAATCTTGCGTTGAAATCTCTTGTCAATTTTTCTTTTCCGTCCACATCTAGGGAGGTTAGCCACAGTGCCATGGGCTTTAAACTTCTTGATGACACTGCGCACGGTAGACACAGGAACATTCAGGTCTTTGGAGATGGACTAGTAGCCTTGAGATTGCTCATGCTTCCTCACAATTTGGTTTCTCAAGTCCTCAGACAGTTCTTTGGTCTTCTTTCTTTTCTCCATGCTGAATGTGGTACACACAAGGACACAGGACAGAGGTTGAGTCAACTTTAATCCATGTCAACTGGCTGCAAGTGTGATTTAGTTATTGCCAACACCTGTTAGGTGCCACAGGTAAGTTACAGGTGCTGCTAATTACACAAATTAGAGAAGCATCACAGGATTTTTCGAACAGTGCCAATACTTTTGTCCACCCTCTTTTTTATGTTTGGTGTGGAATTATATCCAATTTGGCTTTAGGACAATTCTTTTTGTGTTTTTTCATTTAAGACAAATTAAATGATGATAATAATACCAAAGAATTTGTGTTTGCAATCATTTTCAGGAAGAAACTGAGTATTATCTGACAGAATTGCAGGGGTGTCAATACTTTTGGCCATGACTGTGTATATATATATATATATATATATATATATATATATATATATATATATGTTTGACTGAGGGGCGATCTAATAACCATGTATAAGTGGGTCACCCTCACACCCAGAGCAGCGGGGTACCCGGTACCGGGCCGGTGTCGGGTGAATGTGTCACAGCAACAGTGGCCCGGTCCGTGGACCTGGGCGCCCAATATCGATGGCGGTGATGTTCATGGTGTTAAAGTTTATTTGAATAGATTGTGACGCCACCCGTGGTGTTTGGCAAGGGAGATGGTAAGCCAACGCTGCATGCAGATCCGCTGGGACTGATGATGTGGTACAGCAAAGATGGTATAGCTCCTCACAGGTGGAGCTGTAGTCCCAGGGCAGTGTAGGTGCAATGGATGAGGAGAGGCGCAGAACGGTATAGATGCTGGTACCCAGATATAGCGGTGCTGAAGGTGTTAACGGCGAATGAATGGAGGACACCAGGGCTTGCAGTTTCAAAGCTTTACTCACAGTTCGTGGTACCCACTGGTGCCTGCCTCCATGCCGTGTCCCCCGGGGTAGAGACTCAATCAACCTCCCGGGCAAGTCAGGGTTCTCCTCTCCAACACTCCGCCAACATGTGCCTTTCCTGAACGACTCCTCTATTGCGCCTTTTAGTGTGAAGAACTCCAGTACCGTAGTTCTCTGGAATTCCTCCTGTCAGATGTTCCTAGAACCTTACTTGTATGACAGACAGCTGTAGCCTCTATCGGGGACTCCCTTCTCAGAAGTCCTGGCTCTCTATCCAGTTGCTGTTGTGTCCCAAGTCTTTGATGGGAGTAGTGCATTTACAGCCAACTACTCCACCGGTGTCTGCTGCAGAACCATAAGTATCCATAAAACATCGGGGACCGGGCCCCGGCCTTGCGCTGAGAACCTATAGGCAGGGTACTCTCTCAACCCACAACTCCTCTCTGTTCTCCTTCGTTCCGCGCTGTTCCTTCTCTCTCTTATGGAAGCTGAGGTTGCAGGTCTACGTCCTTCTCCTTCTCTTCTCTTTCCCGTGCCAGCTGGCTCAGATCTCTGAGGCAGCTGCAGCACTCTTCCTAAGCTGAACTCAAACTGAACTCAAAACTAACTTCAGAACTGAACTTCTCTGGTACTCACCCCAGACTGACCTTCTGTCAGACTGACCTACAATTCTCTACTTTCCCCCTCTTTTATACTAACTCCACCCACCTCCCAGCACATCTCGTGTTACGAAGCAGGGTTCCACGAAGGGTGCTCTGCTACCCCCAGCCTGAAGCTGCTAGGCGGACCTACTGAACTATCCTGTGTGTGGGATGCAGGTGTTGGAGTGTGGAAAGGAGTTCCCAACTTACCTAGTTGGTGGGGCACTACACCTTAGGAGAAGGTGCAGTACCTCTGTGGCGACTGAGCCTAAGGGGCTCCACATAAGTATATAAGGGGACAATACAAATATCTCTCCGAGGATCTGTTTATACCAAGGAAGGTGACGGTCACAAGGGGGCATTCTCTGCGTCTGGAGGAGAAAAGGTTTTTCCACCAACATAGAAGAGGATTCTTTACAGTTAGGGCAGTGAGAATCTGGAATTCCTTGCCTGAGGAGGTGGTGATGGCGAACTCAGTCGAAGGGTTAAAGAGAGGCCTGGATGTCTTCCTGGAGCGTAACGATATTGTATCTTACAGTTATTGTTAGGTTCTTTAGAAGGACGTAGATCTGGGGATTTATTCTGACAGAATTTTATAGGCTGAACTGGATGGACTAATGTCTTTTTCGGCCTTACTATGTTGCTATTTATGTATGTGTGTATATATATATATATTGAAAACAATCTTCAACTTGCTTAACTGTTCACAATAACAGTAATTTTGAGCAAAACTTTTACATGCCAGTGTATGTACCCCAGAATGGAACACTATGGGTGTCCATTCCAGCCTTATAACCCTTTCTGGTCCTGTGCGCACTGTACAGTTTGTTTTTACACTTGCGAAAATGCCAGTCTAGTGTGGAAATGCATTGTGGAATAAAAACTGCTCGTATACATTATTGGATCAGTTATCTTCATTTTGGTTAGCACAGCCAAATTATGAATTGTCTTTTCCTCCAAGCATCCTGGTGGAGTTCATCCCCAGCCACAAGGCAGCAGAACCATCATTCAGCTTTCACAGGCGTTGTACCTACAGAATTTGCTCAGGTGAGCAGATTACCTGGAACGAATATATCTTTTTATAAAGGCATCACCCTATGGTCTGGTGTGCTCCGTTTCCATACAGTGTTTATCAATGGAGGAGGTATGCAGATTAATTTAGAAAAACATTTGATTGGTCCTCTTTAGATGTTGTGCTGGTGTCCAGTCATTAATTTGTACACATGCCTGATTAAGGAGCTTTGTGCTCGAAAAACTTGCCAACATATTATTTTCTGGTGTCTGCCCTGTTTTCTAATAGCATAGAACATGATCATCGAGAAGTCACCAGTCAATTTAGTACTTTTATTTAGGCACGAGCTCCATTATGGCGTTTACAGAAACATGTTGTAAAGTGCAAGGATGCAGACGCTGGGTAATATTGGAAATGAATAGCACACTTTATTTTACCATTTTCAAGGGGTCATAGAGTAATTCTTCTTGTCTGATCCCTGGCAGATGAGTGTAAAGAAACACTGACGGGCGCAAGGCATGGCACCAGTTTATAGAGTGGAGCTTGGCATGCAAGGAAATATATTTCCAGCAGCAAGTTAAAAATATTGACACTCCAGCTCCAGAATCTAAACAATCCGTGTGTGCCAAGGCAGAAATGACATTTCAAAGAACAAACAGTACAGACATCCATTAGGATGTTATACCAGCAATATTCCCTAAATCAACCTATGTTAAAGAGTAGATATGTATTGATATAAACCATACAAATCCTACTAACAGAGAGCATGTGGCTTTGGGATCAGGACCTAGTGCAAATACCAAGCCAAAATAAATAAAAGCAATCCTTTTATTTAGACATTTCTATAAAACAGACATAATTAAAAGGCAAGAATGCCTGTCACGCAGTGACTACGAATTGTTGGTGCTTACATGCTCCCTTAAACTAGTAGGCACCCTGGTGTATCCCTGTCACCCAGATTACCCAGGAAGGTGGAGCGGCCAGGGTCACGTTCCTTGGTATGCTCCTGTCACCCTTAACTGTTTCTTCCCCCAGCCAGGGAATTGTGAGGCCGAAGTGTATAGGATTTCACTAACCAAATAGACAAGGAATAAAAGAAAACTAAAATCATACAAATACACTTATAAACAGAGTGGAACCTAGGGAGGGATAGGTAAGAGAAACCAAATAGGTGAGGATAAGGATAAGCACTCTAACCAACTTCATGCAGCAATCTCGAGAAGAAATCTCCAAACGCCTACTCCAAACACGAACTACTCCTCCAACTCCAAACCAGGTAGAATGAACTATCCCTGGCAATGTCAAAAGCAAGGAAGAGGGTTCTCATACCTGCTGGGAGTAATGAAACAAAAGATGTATCAGCACCAGAAGAGAGAGTGAACTTATCCAAGTACACACACGCTCCCTGAGGAGTCAGGGTGAAACGCATGTTGGGGCTCTGAACAGTACTGGTAAGTTCACTCTCCCTTCTGGTGTTCATACTCCTTTAATTTTTACATCCTATAACATTGTCCAAACCTATCCAGATATTTTTATGATCTATGACACAAAACAATAATGTCACATTCACCAGTGTCATTCCTGAGGCCTTTTTTCCCCATATGGTAATAATTCATTGTGATAGATGCAAGGTATTGTGCACCTGCACTATAGGCGGGCAGCTCATATATATGGACATATACTACTCTATAGATGTTTTCTGGCCATAGAATCTATGGGGGATAATAGGCTGTCACACTGCTATAGGATATTTACTGTTATGATTACATATGTTTAATGGATGTTTTCTGACCAAAGAATGTATAGGAAATAATAGGATGTTTACTGTTATGACTGCACATGTTCAGGGGAAATATTACTAAATACATATTCAAAGTACTAATAATTTTTCTCTATTAGTTATAACATATTGAGAATTCCCCGCACATGCGTTATCAGTTCAGGAATGATCTAGTGAAAAACATCCCATGCAAGACTGTTGTTATAATGAGATTTGCTTTACATGTTTATACTAAATTCTGTCATTATTCAGTAAGTGATATAGTATGTGTGGGCCTCTTACTCAGTATCTGTTATTGATTTGATTTATTTTGGCATGGTATTTGCTTTAGGTTCTGATCCCCAAGACCCATGCTCTGGTTTAGGGGGATTTGTATGATTTATATTCATTAGGATGTGCAAATTTTATAGGAATTTTTTTTATGGTTTTCAAAATCCACTTTAACATCACAAAAGTACAATCTATAAACCAAAATTGATGCAACATCATTCACTTCCAGAAAGAAGAAAACTGTCTTGTATGGTCACCCCATGAGCTCTTGCTCCTTGTGGAGTTGAGTTTAGGTTGACTGTGTGAGATGCTTTGTGTTGGGTGACTTACACTGTCCTTTAGGTGATGCTGGAAAATATTTTCTTCGTTGTGGAAGTTAGATATTTTGCATACTATTTCCCATGCAGCATTGCCCTAAAAACTTTGTGCCGGATGAATCTCTGCATGCAAGCCACTTATGAATAATGGATTGAGTCAATGCTAATACAAGTTAACTGTTGTAAAGGAGCAAACTGAAGAGTATCTCCTGTATCTGTGCATATAGAGATAATTCTCTTTCTGAAGTGTGCGATAAAACTTTTCGGCTGCTTGCCATTAGGACATTGAATTATGTCCCCGACTGTGCAGTAGAATTGCTTCTGAGCCTCGATCATCTCAAGAGCTCTAATAAGGTTTTGCCATAGTTTTGAGAGAGATTTGCTGTACTACATGTGTATTGCTACTTTACTGCACAGATTCAAGTATAACATTTACTGTGTGCAGGTAGGCAGAGAGTATCTGTTACATTACTACGGAAGTATTAAATCAATAGCCTCTCACATCATAACTTGCTAAATCATTTTCTCTATTAAAGCAAGGAAGTACACTGAAGTGTCTGGCTAACTCCTATGGATTTGTTTCATTTTAGCTTGCATTCAGATTGGTAATGTAATATAATTCTTTCTAAATCACCTTATTGTTTTTTTTTTCCCAATAACAAATGCATTAATGTGTTATAGAATTAACTATTATTCAAGAAGTATCATTTCTCCTTGAGGAGAATGACATGCTAAGCATGTCGAGATGAGGAGACTTAAAGCCATAATGCTCCTCTGGGAAATATGCTAATTATGCAAATTGTCTCTTCAGAGAGGAAGAGGACTAGAACTCTAGTGCCACCTATTGGAAGTAGCAATCCTAAAAGTCAATGTCGACCCTTTAATGAGGGGCAGTACCCCGAAACAGTGTCTGCAAATTGAGATTCTGGCTTGGCTTTTATCCTAAGTCATGTAGCAAGGCTCGTTAAAGGGTCGACATTGACTTTTAAGATTGCTACTTCCAATAGGTGGCGCTAGCGTTCTAGTCCTCTTCCTCTCTAAAGACACAATTTGCATAATTAGCAGAACTAACTATTGTAAGAGAAGGGAGGTGCAGAAGTAGGGAAGTGAGTGGATTATGGTATTGGTTGAGTTTTATTTATAGGGGAAGGTAAGGTGGAAAGAAGAGGTAAAGACGAGGGAAAGGGTTAGGGGGTAGGGAATCAACATAAACTGTACTTTCTTCAAAAGTTTTAAAATTGTATTATATAACATTGCTGTAAGGATTTCTCTAAGTAACAGTAACATCTAGGCTTGTTCTCTCCTGTTATTGTTTCACTGGTGATGAGCCTTTTAATTACGGTTTATTAGAGGTTTCATTCTGGTGGGAAATGTCTTGTACCAACAGGACCAATCACTCGAATATTTCTGAAATATATCATTCCTGTTGGAGTAATTGTATTCATATATATTATGTAGAGCAGGGTTCCCCAACTCCAGTCCTCAAGGCCCACCAACAGATCAGGTTTTCAGGATTTCCTTAGTATTGCTCAGGTGATAATTGATAATTTCTGTCATAAGAGGCGGCTCTAATTGTTTCCATTTTAGTTTTGTATTTATGTATTTTTCAATTTTTTTTGTATTTATATAGATCTGAATCAGAGATGTTGAAGTCCCTTTTAAGAGAGGTTTGTAATTTTCCAGACATAGAGTCTTGTGGGATGTCTGATAGATGAGATATTCCAGATGATGCCCATTGGTTTATGAAAATTTTTCGGAATGGCAATTTTTAAGAATATGTTTGGTATATTAGAATTAATTTTGGATACTTTATCCTCGCACGTAAGATGCAATTTTTTCCAGGCATATACTGAGGCTTTAAATGTGAGGAAACTTGGTAATTTAACTTTTGAATCAAAATATGAGCCTGAATTAGAATGTGAGAGGGATTTTGTTGTTTATGTATGTCTCTATTTTTAACAAGCCTGATTTCCATAATCGGAGGAACCATATTTGTGTCTGGTTAATTAAATTGGTTACGTAATATCCTGTAAGGTTGGGTAATCACATGCCACCACTTCTTTTGTTTTTAAATAGAATGTATTTTGCTATTCTGGGCATCTTATTTTTCCATATAAATTTGGACTTTTGTTGCTGTGGCTTTTTTTGCCAGGTGACCGGAATGATCAGTTGGATTGTGCTGAATATGTAGAATGTTCTGGGTAGAATCAACATTTTGTATAAAGTTATCTTTCCTAACCAGATATTATCAAAGTTGGATAGGTATTCTAATTTGATCTAATATATTCTGTGTTAGTTTTCCCTGATCATTGCGGGACCTGTGTTTGTGATCTGTGTTCCCAAGAATGGAATGTTGTTTTTTTCCCCATTTAAAGTTATCCAGTATTTATTTTACAATTCTTTTTCTTGTTTCTTATTCAAGAAGAAACTTCGTATTTTAGATTTATCTGAGTTTATTTTGTATGAGGTTTTTGTGAATGTTTGTATGGTTCCTGAGACAACAGCTAGTGAATTTACTATGTCTGTTATAGAGATTAATATGTAGGCAGCATATAAACTAATTTTAGGCGGTCTTATGCTAGTAGATATAATGTCCATGTTATTATTTGATTTTATAGATTCCACAAAGGGCTCCATTATCATGGCAAATAGAAGGGATGAGAGAGGGCATCCCTGTCTTATGCCATTGGAGATAGGGAAGTTTAATATTAAGTAGTTCTTAGCTTGTACATTGGCTGAGGGGACTGAGTGTAAGGCCATAATGATTTTTAATATCCAGTAAATCCAAATTTTTCTAAAGTTAGTGTCTAAACTTAACTCCCCAGTGTACTCTACTGAACGCCTTCTCTGTATCCAGAGATAGGAGCAAAGAAGTCATTCAGTGTTTTTCTATAAGGAAGACCAGGTTAAGAATTTGTCTAGTGTAGTTTGAGGCTTGTCTTTCGCTGACCAAGCCAACCTGGTCGGAGTGAACTATGCTGGGGATCAATTTTGCAAGCCTTTGGCTAAAAGTTTAGCGTATACCTTTACATCTGTGTTTAGTAAAGATGTAGGCCTATCGCTGGTTACTTTTAACTATAACTACAACTGTAGCCTTTCTCTTTGGGAAAGCTTCAATCTGTTGCGGTTTCATTTAAGATATCAGTTAATGGAGAAATTACAAGTTCTTCAAATCTTTGTAGGTATTCCTTGGAGTAACCATCAGGGCCTGGACTGTTCCTCCTTTTCGGTGCCCTGACAACGTAGCAGACTTCAGCTTTTGTAAATGGTTTGTTTATGTTTGTTAGGCCTGTTTTACACTTCAGGTTTTTGACGTCAGTCAAAATCCGCCGGTTTTAGAAAAAAACGGATCCACCCCTTTCTTGGCGGATCCGTTTTTTTCCCAATAGACTTGCATTAGTGGCGGATTTTGACTGATGGTTGTCCGTTGCATCTGTTTTTTGACAGATCCGTCTGAATTGTAGCGTCTCCCGGGCGGAGCAGATGGACTATATAACTTTTTTTTGTAGCGGCGGACCACTATTTTCAAGTGCGCATGCCCGGAAGATATGCTCAGACAAGCATTTTAACCCTTAATAGCAATCTGGAAGCGGCATAAAATCTCTCTCTCTCTCTGTCTCTCTCTTTCTCTCTCTCTCTTTCTCTCCACACCGCGGTTCCTTTAAATTTCCTGACCTTTCCAACTGCAGTGGATCCGTTCAAAAAACGGTCCGGTGACATCCGTTTGTTGCAAAACAGAAACGGATCTATTTTTTTAATCTTTGCCAGATTTCAACTGAAGAGAAAAAACTGAAGTGTGAAACAGACCTTAGTGTTTCTTCAGATATTGTGGGGAGGTTGATTTTTTTAAGGAAATTTGTTATAGTTTATTGATTGGTCTTTGTATCTTCTTTTAGATTATAAAGTTGTTTTGGGTATAATAGGAGTCAAAGGGTTCTACTATTTTTTGGGGGGTGTTATTAGATTCTTATTGTCTATGATTTCTTTTATGCTTGTTTTATTTCTAATCCTTTAAACTCTTTTAAATAATGATTTATTTAACTGATTAGATCCATATGATAAATGTATCGCCCTAAAGGAATTTGATCTCTCTTCTGAGTTGTAGAATGTGTTGGTGGATAGTATAGGAAAATTTAATTTCCTGGGCTTTTTCTAATTCAGCTGGTTTATAAGATAGTTTTAATTTTTTCTCTTATCTTTTTGTGTTTGGATGAAAGGGAAATAAGAAAACTTCTTTATACTGTTTTGTGAGCATTTCAACGGGTATAGGTAGATATTTCTCCTGGTTTATTTTTTTAAAGAAATTTTATATATACCTGCTTATATTTTTTTGTACTTTGGAACTTGCATTAAATGTGCATCTCTAAATTTTATTTATGCTAGCTTGACAGTTTGATTGAATACTAAATTTAACAGGGAAGGCATTGGACTATGTTTTTTATCCGATTTCTTGGTTTTGGAACTTTTGGGGGGAATGTATGTGTATCAGTTAGGATCAGATCTATACGAGAAAATGTGCAATGTCTGTCTGAGTAATAGGTTTATTCTTTATAAGAATTTAGGGCTCTGAATACATCATACATTTTCTTTTTAATTAGACAGTTACTTTTAGTGATGGAAATTAGTTTCTTGCTAAAGAGGGTGGAGTTTAAGGATGCTTCAGGAACTATATTGATATCTATATCTAAATAATATTAGTATACCTTTGCTAACTTCTGATACTTTGGATATTATTTTATCCAATAGGGGAATTTGACCCTTGTTGGGGAGGTAGATATTTACAATGGTATACATAGAGTTGTCTAAGTTACAGACAATATGATATCTGCCATTTTTGTCGCATGTTTCCAACAGAAATTGAAATGTGACTGTGTCTCTTTATTAGTCATTACTCCTGCCTTCTTTCTAAAACAAAAACCTGACCAGCACCTCCATATAATGTGAACAGGTGCTCACTGCAATGACTACATAACTTGCATTCTTTCTAATGTTTGAAAACTTTAAAATGTGCTAGAAAACTTTGTTTTCAGGTTTGGGAGGTTTATTGCTTGATAGTTTAGTTTCTTGTAATACAACAATGGTGCAGTTACTGTAGATGTTGTTGCCTCTTTTGTGGACTATTTAGTCTAACATTTAGTGAGATGATATTTAGGCTGTGTGCACACGCTGCGGATTATGTGCGGATTCATCCGCGCGGATTTTGTTAAATCCGCAGGTGAAACCACAGGTCAAAAGACCTGCGGTTTTACCTGCGGATTGCTCTGCGGTTTTGCCCTGCGGTTTTTCATCTCCTCAATAGAGGAGATGGCAAACCGCAGGAGAATCCGCAGAAAGAATTGACATGTCAATTCTTTCTGCGGATTGAAAACCGCAGATAATCCGTGCGGAAAATTCCGCACCGTCTGCACTGCGGTTTTTGATTCCCATAGGGAATCATGGTACTGTACACCGCAGCAAAAACTGCTGCGGGTCCGCAGCGGCCAAAACCGCTGCGGAACCGCAGCAAAATCCGCAGCGTGTGCACACAGCCTTAGACTCCTCTTTAAGCTTTTGGGGGACAGGAGTAATAACACCAGTCAATATACTGAAATGTTGATTTTTTTACCCAAATAAATCACTACATGTATACTTTTTCTGAAATAATAGTTTTGGATTTCAATCTGTGGGAGAAAAAAAAAGGAAGAACGAACAAACAATACAACATTAAGAACATCTTATTGTAACCTACATTTGATCTAGGCCTAGTCCGCCCAGAAGATTCCTGGGATGTGTCCAGATGTAGGTGATGAAAATTTTTAAAGATTCAGCACTTTCATTGGTTGATATATTCTTTATACTTAGATTTTCAGATGTTCAAAGAATATTTCCTCCAAATTAAACACAAATTTTACAGGAATAGCTGTAACTCAGGAAAAACTGTGACTCTTTCAATATATAACGTTTCAGCTCCTCCCGATCCTTATTCACATATAGTTACTGTAAATGAAAACAAATTAATATTAATATCATATAATAAATGAAAGATAACAATTATAAAACATAAGGATTTAAGAAAATTGTTCTATCCATATATTTGTTTTGGAAAATATAATTGGAAGATAAATGTCTAAGGCAGGTACATACTAACTTCTCAGAGTTTATCACATACAAAAGGAAAACAAAGGGTAATTCTAACCAAAAAGTGTGGTCTAGATCTGTAGAAAGGTAATCACCAGTGACAAATAGAACCAGGAAATCTAGAAAAACAAAGGCTGCAAGTATTTAGGCATTGAAGCAGGATCTGCTCACAAGATATGTCAGCTCAATGTGGTATGTAAACTGAGTGAGGCCAAAGGCTTTAAATAGCTCGTGATGAAAGGAAGAGGAGGGGTTAATTATGTTTGCAAGATCCAAAGTGTGTTATTGTACATTCAGACTTATAGTATTGTTGTCGCTCTAGTAGTAACCGATTATCAATGACACTAGGGTTTCCTGATAGGTAGCAAGGATTGCGTCATCATCGTCTGACTGGAGATGTAGAGTGTTTCTGGGGATGACCTCCATAGGGTGTAAAGTTCTGGCAAAGAGGACCAGGGCAACCCAAACATTCTGTGGTTAAGGTAGTCTGTGGATACTTGCTGTTGAAAAGATAAGTAAAGTTATCTTATTTCAGCAAAAGATTTTTGTAGAAGAGTTTCCAGGATAATGAGGAAGTTGTTTTTAGTCATTCTCGTCTGTATTCATTTTGGTGGCCTGAGCAGGCGAATCCTTCAAACAATTGGACTTTGGCGTATGTTATCTTTTTGTTTTGCTGTTATGCCAGAAAGGCTCTGTTTATTTTGCTGAACCCTGCTATGGTTTATGCTGTCCATAATAAACAAGCAGGTGATTTACTACAAGAAGCGTTCCTGTGTCTACCTTGGGAAGCAGCTGAGTGAGTCAACTCCTCACACCAGACACCAACTTTTGTAGCATTTCTGAGAAATCCTAATCTAGTCCTTATAGGCAATGACCTCCAGTTTGCAAATATTCTAGGATTGCATAGTACAACGATCTTCTTCATATCCAACCAAAAAGTTTCTTTGGGGTTCACATTGTTGTGATGGCCACTCCAGAATCTTCTAGGACTTCTTTGGACTTGGTGTACTTTGAGGTATGCTTTATCCTTTAAAAGGTTCAATGATGCCAAAGTTCAACTTCCTCATAGAAGATATGCCATTTTATTCTAGGATTTCCAGATACTTAATTAAATCTATCTTGGCCACTACATGCTGCAGGTTTCCAGTGCTAGATGAAGCAAAGCAGCCCCAAATTATCATCAATCAACCGCCATGCTTCATTGTAGGCAGGGTTTTTGTTTTTTGTCTTTGAGTGTATGCTTCAATCTTCCTCCTTTGGACAGAATGGTGATACAGAAGTACCAGTTTTGATTCATCGGTACATAGAACATAGTAAAAAAAACCCTATGTTATTTATTGATATGGTTTGGAGCATATTGGAGGCAATTTTTCTTCTTTTGGGTCAGTGAAGTTTATCTTTTGGAGTTTGGAAATGGAGACCTTCAGCATTTAGTGTGCAACCTGAAACTTCAGTGCCTATTGAACAAAATCTTCATGCAGTTCTCTGACAGTCCGTCTAGATTTTTTGCCCACCTTCCTTCTCAAAATCTGCTGGCAGCCAGTGATAACTTTCTCTTTCTGCTACTGTATATCCAGGTAGTGTAGACTGTTGTTTAAATTTTAACTTATAAACCATGCTTCTGTCTGTATCTCTAGGCTAATTTAATCCCTTTGCTATCTTTGTTTTCTGTTCCTTTTTGCAAGACAATGATTTATTTCCTTGCCTTTATTGACCACTGTCATACCATCCCAAGAATACTAGTGAACTGGAGGCCAAAGGTACTCTACTAGGAACTAGAGACGTGTATCATGAAAAGGTTGAAGAATAATAAACTTAATTTGCAATATACTGTGTATGCAGTGTTAAGTAAAACTAAATACTCCCCCTAGATTCTATGATTTTAACTATTAGGAATTAAAAAAATTGATCCTTAGAAGGTCTTAAGATTAGGTAACTGCAACCTCAGATGAGCAACACATGAAAAATTACAGCGTGTCATTAATGATCCAAAACATTTCTAAAATGCAAAAGCAACTTTTTAAAAATCAGTAGCTTGTAGAACCACCTCTCGGCTATGTTAACACGTAGCGCTTTTGCAGCATGTTTTTTTCTTCAGCCAAAACCTGTTCTTGGCAGTAAAAATGCTGCATTCAAAATTCAGGTTTTACTATGTGAAGACAATCAATATTTCTTTCTGCTTCAATAAGCAATTGTGCACTAGCTCGTTTATATCTCCTGATGAACACCAAATATTAAAAAAGGTGGGAAATGCGTCAAGACTAAGAATAGAGCCTTAGTGGTGCATGGATCAAGGCTGCAATGTGCAATCGGGATATGAGGATATTCATCTCAATTTGATACATTTTTGTAAAACGGGTTTGTATCGGTACTTCAATGAGGGTCTTTGAGTGGGGGCGCCATATTGTATTCCATGGGGCCAACTTCCATGGCAAGGTGGGAAACAGTGTTAGGCTACTTTCACATTAGCGTTTTTTAGCGCAGCGCTTCGTGCGCAATAGAAACGCATGCAAAAAACATGCGTTTGCAGGCGCATGCGTTTTAACCAGTTTCTAGCCATGTTAACTCTTACGCGGGCATGCGCATGTCCATGTGCATGCCTGCGTTCCCACAGACTGTAATGCATTATTTTGACGCATTCCGTGTGCATGTGTTTTTTTTTTACGCTGTTGGACGGACCCAAAAATGCAACAGGTTGCGTCTGGTGTGCCTAGGTGCACACCTTAAAAAACGCATGCGCATGAAAACGCATACGAACTCGTGCAAACGCAAGACCATGCGCCCCCATGTTAAACACAGGTGCGTATGACGCATGCGCATGGACGCGCACGATGCGCTGCGCAAAAAAAACGCTAATGGGAAACCAGCCTTAGGGACTTACATAGGACTCACAGGCATTATTGTTTCCCTTTTATCCCTGCTTTTATCCCAATTGTCCTAACATGTTTGTCTATTATTGGGGGGTAGGTATATTGACCAAGTATTTACTTGGAGTACAGTACCCTTGTTAGACTATTGTCATTTTTGTATGTGTGTATATACACAGGGTGTCTTAGGATATTTTTAATAATTTAAGAAATTTTATTTTAGATATGGTTTAATTCTGTACGCAGCAAAACTTGTTTGCTGAGGGGTTCTTTTTGCTACGTTTTTGTACTTTTCATTACTTTCTATGGGTGAAAAACCACTGTAAAAGATGCTGAAAGAATTGACATGCAGCAGAATTTAAAACTGCGGTAATTCTCACATTTATTCAGGAGCAAAAAATCAAACGTGCATAAGATTTTTGAAATCTCATCGTTTTTGCTGGCACCAAAAAAAAATTACAGGAAACATGCTGTGTATGAACACAGCCTTTAGCAGTAACTTGAAATAATCATTTTCTGGATGACTTTATTAGTTTGGTCTGGAGAAGTTTTGGCCCACTCTTATTTACAGTGTTGCTTGACGCCAGTCTGTCAGCCCAAAATGCATTTTAAATGGGCTTCACAGTGTTGTAGGGGACTTAGCCCATATAACAAAGTTGTCATCACTGGATATGTTACTGGCACACTGCCTGACAAAATAACTTTTATTTGACATGCAAATGAACAGGCTATGATGCACTCTTGGCATGCCCAAGAGTTTGTTGCACTGTTATGCCTCCTTATTTGCATTTTGGAGGGTTTCTTCCTCTTCTGATGGACAGTGCTTGCTTCCCAGAGCTAGCAGTGTCTGAATGCTGCTGGCACGTGTGTGGTCGAGCGCGCATGCAGGGTCGCACACGTTTTCCTCCCGTTCTCCATTCTTCTCACTCTGCTCGTTGCATGTCCGGGTGTATTAGTGTAGCGAGCGATGTCAGAAGAAAAGAGAAGGTGCTCTGGTGCCACCCTTTCAGTACTGTGGCCGGGCACATCCGACGCTATTAACCTACAAATTGACTCAATTTCTGCATATTAATAGCAATATGGGACCAATCAGGTTTCCTATAAATCGTTTAGAAGCACACACTTGTTTTCCATTTTTGTCTAGTTATTTTTTTTAAATAATGACAATTTGTGGGTATTTATAATATGCTGTTATAAAGCTGTGGTTGTATTTGCCTGATTTTAAGACCATTTAAGGACCAGATTTTTTTTATTTATTTGTAAGTAAAACTATAGAATTCTAACAGGGTTTATTTTTCTTTTGAAAAAATTTGAACTTTGCCTCAGTTTAAATTGTTCAACTCCTTCATTCACTAATCCAACTATTGATTCTTGTAGTCTTGCTGTAAAAAAATAAGATAAATGGACTAAACATGTCTTTTGTTTTTAATACTTTTTTCAATTCAAGCTGTACTGAAAAGGAAATAACTGCCATAGGCTATGTTCACACGTTGTGTTTTTTCTACTGTGATTGACAGCACTGGTTTGCCTGTAGCAAGTCCTATCAGCAGAAAACTCAGGCAATCCAGTGCTGTCAGTCTCTAGTGAGGAAGATGGCAGCACGAAAAATCATGGTGGTGGAATGGTGCTTTGAGCCTCTTGGCCACACTTAGGCCATGTGCACATGTTGAGTATTATGTGAGTTTACCTCAGTATTCATAAGCCAAAACCAGGAGTGGATGATAAATCCAGAAGTGGTGACAGGTTTCGATTATACTTTAACTCTGATTGTTCCTCTCCTGGTTTTGGCTTACAAATACTGAGGTAAAAAACTCACTAAATACTCAATGTGTGCACGTGGCCTTAGAGTACATCAAGCACCATTATTAGAATATTTGACTAAACGTCAGTTTCTGCATAATGGACTCATAAATTAGAATACTAAAGGTGCAATTTTTATAGAGATTTTATCCCCTACTAAGCTATATGCTTAGTTTATACTGTCAGTATGGGCTGACAGACTCCCTTTAAAGCACTCAATTCTTCCCTTGTACAGTTTGTATTGAAAAATACATTACAATGGCAGGGATTACAGCATGGAAGGTGCAGTTTCTATAGTGTCTAAATTCCCTGACAGTTTGGACTGGTGACCTTTTAAATAAATCAATGTGTGATACTACTAAGTGGACTGACAAAGGTGGTGCCATTATAGTGAGGCTCACTAGCTATTACACCAGTGAAATAGAGGTGAATCATATAACAAAATGTGCAAAAAGACCAAGTAACAAGAGTAATAATTAAAGAATAAATCTTTATCAGACTGTATTAAAAATTCTAATAAAACAGACCAAAAATGTGAAAACGAGGGGCAGCATCCCCAGCAATTGATAAATAAATTGTAATGTTGTGGTACAAATGAGACAAGTATGAGTGTGTGCCTGGGTTACGATAGGTATTCAATTTTCAGAATAGGTGATTATGGAAGTCATGCTGCCCATATGCTACCATATTAGAGCGTTATGCTATGATCATGAAGAGTTAACTTTGTGACAAGCAACATATGGGGGAACTTTGAGCAGTAACAAACAACCTTGAAGCATTGTGCTATATGTTGAACTTTGAACAGTAACAAACAACCTTGAAGCATTGTGCTATTGTTAGAAGACATGCCAGTGGCAAACAAATCTTGGGTTGTAATCAGTAACAAACAACCTTGAAGCATTGTGCTATTGTTAGAAAACAAACTATTGCGCAATGGCAAAATACTGATGACTCGGCCTAAACATACTGCACAGATATGATAGGGGAGGATGTGGAAGCTGTGTATAAAAAAGGGGACCCTATGTCAGCGAGGTAGGGACATTCCAGAAGGTATCGTGGACGCACGGTTTCTGTGATGACAAGACCAGAGTATTTCCCTCTCGCTGACAGTGTGGTCCCTCCAGTGGAGAAGTGATGTTACAATGTTTGGTAATGTATTGATGCTTATTTCTCTATGTACTATAATTCATATTAATTGTATGTTTCACATGAAATGAATTAACAAAACAGGGTAATTTTATATCTGGCATTCCATAGTTCAGCATTATCCTGATGTAATCTTAATAAATTGTTACATTATTGTTTTAGCATAAAACTGTATTCAGTGTGCCTAATTTGTATATTAGTGAGCATTATGTAAGTAAGGGTGTCATGCAAAAAACGTGCGCTAGTAGAGGAATAATGCCATGAACGCTCATATCATCATAGGGGAAACAATTAGTTAAGTTCCTGTATGGTAGTATTGGGGTAAATCAAGAACTATCCCACATATTAGGAGACTGAATACATGTGCATATTTCCTAAGGCAACATGAAGTGTATCAAGGAAAGTAGAATGAAGGACAAATAAGTACCAAAGCTGGGAGGTGTGTGCCAATGTCTCTGCGCGCGTTTAGACCCTTGCCTTCTTCGGGGGGTGAAATACAGAGACAATAGTGCAGAAACTAAATATGAGATCCTAAGTTTGACATTATAAAAAAGGATTTTTCACCAAATTTTTCATGATGAGCTGGACACACGATATAGCTGTGGCTGTACAGCAGCATAAAACTTTTTTTTTTTTTTCATTTTTCCTCTCCGTTGCTGAGTTATCAAAGTATTTGGCACCTGGTTAATAACTACTTGTACTTAAAAAGTGATCTGATAGTTTAAATGGGGACGTGTACTTTTTCTTCCAGTATGATGCTGAAAAATCATAAGCAGGCAGAAACATACTAGAGAGAAAGCGCGTTCCCCTCCCCTACCATAGCTAACTATAGTGACCTCCCCCATCCCCATGTTCTCCTGGTAAATCTCCTGTCCTCCTTAGTCGTAATCGGAGAGAAAGGGAAGAGGGCAACTGCGCCGCTTTCCTGGGTCAGGGGTTACCTGAGGACATAAAATACAGATTGTACACTAAGGCACTTCTTCCCATGGAGACTGCATAAATTATTCAGTGCTAGTATTTTCAGTGGTCTTGAGTTTTTGTTCCATATTCAGCTGGCGTCTTTCTCAGTATCCCAGGAGTGCGATGCAGACACATCACCTCTCCCTGGCCCATAGGTATGAGTTCTATCCTTGAAAAACACAGATAGCAGTCGTACATGAAATATTAAAAATTTTGGCACTCAACTTTTTGTAATCAGTGAAGGATTTTATTTGCAGTCACACATGTAAACGTTTCGGCTATAGCCTTAAGCCTTCATCGGTACACTGCAAGGTCAATAATACAAAATATGTACAGACAATTCAAGTGCTACAAAGGAGAGCAGCAATAAAAAAATCAAACAAAAGAAAAAAATATATCTGTGCTCAGTGCATCAGTGCATGGGAGGACAGGTTTGGAGAGAGGTAAGGTTTAAACAAACAGGAAAAATAGAAGACACAAGGTAGACCTACCAAGACTGCTCTTATTCATTTAGAGTTCTGAAATATCACCAGTGGATGACAGTATAGGCATGTCAAATATTTATGTAACCCTATTGGATAAGGAGGAGGCATATTTCAGAAGCGGACTAAGGCTTACTCACGGATAATGTTTACCTCACTAACGCATCTTTACTTACAAAAATAAGGCGTCACTGTGGAAAATAGGAGTGATGAAAAAGCGGCATGTCCTCCACACTGAATTATGGGGCCCGCTGACCTGTGTGTAGAAGATGTACACACAGGTCAGCAGCGGGCCTGTTTGTTTAAACCTTACCTCTCTCCAAACCCGTCCTCCCATGCACTGATGCACTGAGCACAGAAATAGTTTTTCTTTTGTTTGATTTTTTTTATTGCTGCTCTCATTTGTAGCACATGAACTGTCTGTACATATTTTGTATTATTGACCTTGTAGTGTACCGATGAAGGCTTACTGTTATAGCCGAAACGGTTACATGTGTGACTGCAAATAAAATCCTTCACTGATTACAAAAAGTTGAGTGCCAAAATTTTTACTAGTTATCTACTCTGGTGTGGGAACCTTCTTTTGTGCATTGACTCAGCTGTGCCACAATATACTTGGTGCATGAAATATTGATGTTGGAATGAGTCCCTAGTCCGTACTAGGGGCGCATTATGACCTCAGTATTTCATGTATGACTACTACCTGTGTTTTTCATACCAGAGACATGAACGATATTGATCCGAGTGTTGGATCAAATTCGGTAATGAAAGTCTAGCTCTCAGGTGCTATCCCTGTGCTGTCCGTTTTTCACAAACTGATAGATGGGAGAGGGGGAAGAAACTTTTTTTTTTCTCATCAGTAAAAACTAATTAAACTGTGACAACTCTGATGACACGACAACGACACTTTGATCAAAATATTCCATGAAACTCGTCCCATGAAAAAAACTGACAACTGAATGAATTCTAAGGAGCTGACAGTAGATTTACCAGGGGAAAATGCAGAGGGACGAAGTTCCCCTCATGCTGTAAGCAATGTTAGGTGCGTGCTCTTTCTCTAGTATGTTGCTGCCTGCTTGTGATAGGTCAGCATCATACTGGGAAAAGTATTCACCTCTACTGAAAACCATATGATAACTCCCACTTAAATGTAAAAAAAAATTAACTCATTACGTGCTAAATTACTTGATTGCGAATATCTCTGCAACAGAAAGGCAATATTGAAAAATTCAGTCACTATTAAAAGATTTGGTGATAGGTCCTCTTTAACGTTAAGCCACACATAAAAACATTATTGCTGAGTACACTGTGTTACGAAGGTTTTGTCCCTCAGACAATTTTGAGTGTGCCTCATAGATTTTTTCATGCTGATTTCATAAATGACTTCAGATTTTTCCTATGACGTAAGGTTTTTGAGAATTGATACGAAACATTATGATATTCTGTTATAATTCTAAAAACTGCCCATCTATGTACAAGAATATAACTACTATAATACTGCCTCATGTACAAGAATATAACTACTATAATATTGCTCCTGTACAAGATTATAACTACTATAATACTGCACCTATGTGCAAGAATATAATTTCTATAATACTGCTCCTATGTACAAATATATAGCTAATATAATACTGTCCCCTATGTACAAGAATATGACTACCATAATACTCTCCTATATGTACAAGAATATAACTACCATAGTACTGCCCTATATGTACAAGGATATAGCTAAAATAATACTGCTCCTATATGAACAAGAACATAACTAGTATAAAACTGACCCATAAGTTCAAGAATATAACGCCTATAATATTGCCTCCTATGTACAAGAATATACTTCTTATAATACTGCACCTAAGTATAAGAATATAACTACTATTATACCGCGTTCTATGTACAAGAATATAACTAGTATAATACTGCACCCTATATACAAGAATATAACAATTATGATACTACTTCCTATGTAGAATAACATAACTATTATAATACTGTCCTCATGTACAATAATATAGCTAATATAATACTGCCCCTATGTAGAATAATATAGCTACTATAATACTGCCCATAAGTACAAACTGGAGTTTCAGCTCCCTCCAAAGATTTTCTAGTGGGTTTAGGTCTGAAGACCGGCTAAGCCACTCCAGGACCTTGAAATGCTTCTTACAGAGCCACTCCGAATAATGGATCCCATGTGGCACTCCATACAGAATAATGGACCTAATATAATGCTCATAATGTGGACTATAAACTGTTGTTTCTTAAAAACATTACGTGATACAGTCTTTTGGAGCACATATTCGTGTTCAGCATATCAAAATCTATAAGATACAAAACAATTTTCTCAGGGGACAAGAACTTCCCAGAAATTTGTAGCGCAGTGGTATCTGCCCCAAATTACTCCCTAACAATTCTAACTAACTATAATATCCATTTCACTTCAAATTTAAAAATGAAACACCAGACTTAATAAATTCTCTGCGCAGCACACAGAACTTTTCAATCTTAGTTATATAGTTAACCTACTAACAGGTAGTGTTTTTGCCTATTAAAATCTGATAGGATACTCATGAAAACGTGCCAATATGCTTCGTCAGTGGTTCTTATGGCAATTAAAAGAAAGGAATGTAGGTAGTCAACATTTGTGAATCTTCGTACTTGGTATTCAAAATCCTTTTTCCATTCATTTTTTTCATATGCTTGTGTGTAATGTCTCTTCAAATTTTTGGCACTCTGGCAATTTTTCACTTGTGTCCAGATTTGTCTTCACCAGATAATATTCAACATGAGCTCTGTAAATGGTATAAATAGGGTACATACTGTACTGATTTGTTTTATATTCTGTGAATAAATGATAAACCAATTGTATGATTCATTTGAATTGTAAAAATGTTGCTGAATATGCCGATGCTGTAAAAATAACATTAATATTAGAAATAGACTTTAAATAATATGGTCAGAGTGGTATACATGTCTCTCTTCTGTATAGCCTTCAATATTCATTACTAATTTATGTATTATGCCTTGATAGATACAGTAAATTGAACATTTTGTATTAAAATGTTAGCAGTAATGTCATTAAAGTTTGTAATATATGTGTATATAATATTTTGATTAGTAGAAAACCCCTTTAAATGAGCCATAGGTGTGCATTTTGTACTGACTTGTGTGGATCAGCGCTCTGCCTCTGCTCCCTGCTTGACACATGACAATTCACATTATGCATTGACGTGGTTTGCTCTGCAGTTGATCGCAGCCTGTATGTGCAGTTTGTCCATGATGTGGAGATGTTATCGGGGGATGGCTGTTACTAGAAACTAGGAACAGTCTCCACTAGAGTTGAGCGACTTTTGTTTTTTCATGGTCGAGTTTCGTTTCGTGAAACCCGACTTTTCCAAAAGTCGGGTCGAGCAAGATCGGCCGATTATAGGGAAAAGTCGGGGTCGTCCCGAAACACGAAACCCAATGTAAGTCAATGGGGAATAAAAGTCGGCAGTGAGAGGAGGACAGGAAACACACCTACAGTGCTCATTTGAATGCCAAAAGCATCAATTCTTCTTACTTAAGCTGGTCAACCTTAATTAACTTCATAATACAAGTTACGCACTGAAAAATGGGGGTTATTTGGCTAAAGTTGTGGGGGGGTAGGGCTGGCTCCAGGTTCTCATGTGCCCTGGGCGAAAGAGCGCCCCTTTAACACATAATACCACAACTCATCATGCTCTGATACCGCAGAGAAATAGCGGTATAGTACAATGAAAAATACTTCACTTTTTATATCTCATGACGAGGCCCATCTATTTCTCCATACAGAATCATTGGTCCCATATAATGTTTGAAACAGTATATGATGAGCTCCACATAATGCTACAGTATATGTTGGTCCCCATGGATGAAGCTCCACTGTCTTATGGGCCCAAATAATGCTCCAAACATAATGGGCCCCATTTCTAATGCTCTAGTGTATAATGGGCCCTGTAAATGCTGCTCCAGTGTCTGATGTCCAACTTTGGAATGTTCCAGTGTATGGTGGGCCCCATCTATCATTCTCCAGAGTATAGTGCTCCCCCAAAAATTGCTGTCCCAACATTGAAAACAATGAAATAAGTCTCCTCGCTAGGGAATCCCTGTACTAGTCTGGACTCCTCGTCGTCCCCATCTTCCATCTCACTGCACAGTATTTCAACCTTGCAAGTGCTGTGATCCTGAGCAAGCAGGGGGGCCTACTCGTTGGCGACGGCCCTGGCACAGGGCCCCTGATAGTACGGTGGTGTGTCTGATGGCGGGTGGGCCGAACCTGCACTTTCATCTGCAGCTTCCTCTTTGTCACCGTGTAAGATGGAACTGTATATGGGAAGGGTAACCTGAGTTTCATCAGGGTCAGATTCAGGCCGGGTAGCGTGCGAGGGGAATGTAGTGGTCTGGGTCAATGTACCAGCAGATTCATCGAGCAGTGGCTGGGCATCAGTGCACTTGTGTCGCCCCCAGGAGTACGGTCGCCACAGTGGCATTACCTTCCTCCTAGGGAGTGTGATGTCATGCTTGGGAGCAACGAAGGATCTCTCTAGCAGGTTAACTGATTGGGCGGCGTTATTCCCACGAGTCATGACCCTCCAAACAGCGTTCATGAAGGCAAAGTGTTTGTTTTACGTGGGCAGTATGGTTGCAAAGCTGAACCTTAAAGGAATGTCCAGAAGGGCACCACCAGGAGTGGAGCCTATGGCGTAATTTGACTCAACACGGGCAACCTCAACCATGCCAGCTACAGAACAGATGCACACATTGCAAGCTTAATTCCGTTAACGAACGAGACTCCGTCATGCCCCGCGGTCCGAGTCCGGCTTACTAGAGGGACACGTGAGGCTCTGGCACATGAGATTGGCCAATAACTGGTGTGTCAGGTTAGAAAGGGTACCGTATCCCCGGATAACATGTATGGATAGCGTACACATTCAAAATATATGTCTGTACATCAGGAGGCAGGTTCAGATGGTGTTAGGCCCAGTATGGATTGCACGTGATTGCACAAAGGTTAGAAAGGGTACCGTATCCCCGGATAACATGTATGGATAGCGTACACATTCAAAATATATGTCTATACATCAGGAGGCAGGCTCAGACGGTGTTAGGCCCAGTATGGATTGCACGTGATTGCACAAAGGTTAGAAAGGGTACCGTATCCCCGGATAACATGTATGGATAGCGTACACATTCAAAATATATGTCTGTACATCAGGAGGCAGGCTCAGACGGTGTTAGGCCCAGTATGGATTGGACGTGATTGCACAAAGGTTAGAAAGGGTACCGTATCCCCGGATAACATGTATGGATAGCGTACACATTCAAAATATATGTCTGTACATCAGGAGGCAGGCTCAGACGGTGTTAGGCCCAGTATGGATTGCACGTGATTGCAAAAAGGTTAGAAAGGGTACCGTATCCCCGGATAACATGTATGGGTAGCGTACACATTCAAAATATATGTCTGTACATCAGGAGGCAGGCTCAGACAGTGTTAGGCCCAGTATGGATTGCACGTGATTGCACAAAGGTTAGAAAGGGTACCGTATCCCCGGATAACATGTATGGATAGCGTACACATTCAAAATATATGTCTATACATCAGGAGGCAGGCTCAGACGGTGTTAGGCCCAGTATGGATTGCACGTGATTGCACAAAGGTTAGAAAGGGTACCGTATCCCCGGATAACATGTATGGATAGCGTGCACATTCAAAATATATGTCTATACATCAGGAGGCAGGCTCAGATGGTGTTAGGCCCAGTATGGATTGCACGTGATTGCACAAAGGTTAGAAAGGGTACCGTATCCCCGGATAACATGTATGGATAGCGTACACATTCAAAATATATGTCTGTACATCAGGAGGCAGGCTCAGACGGTGTTAGGCCCAGTATGGATTGCACGTGATTGCACAAAGGTTAGAAAGGGTACCGTATCCCCAGATAACAGGTATGGATAGCGTACACTTTCAAAATATATGTCTGTACATCAGGAGGCAGGCTCAGACGGTGTTAGGCCCAGTATGGATTGCACGTGATTGCACAAAGGTTAGAAAGGGTACCATATCCCCGGATAACATGTATGGGTAGCGTACACATTCAAAATATATGTCTATACATCAGGAGGCAGGCTCAGACGGTGTTAGGCCCAGTATGGATTGCACGTGATTGCACAAAGGTTAGAAAGGGTACCGTATCCCCGGATAACATGTATGGATAGCGTACACATTCAAAATATATGTCTGTACATCAGGAGGCAGGCTCAGACGGTGTTAGGCCCAGTATGGATTGCACGTGATTGCACAAAGGTTAGAAAGGGTACTGTATCCCCGGATAACATGTATGGATAGCGTACACATTCAAAATATATGTCTGTACATCAGGAGGCAGGCTCAGACGGTGTTAGGCCCAGTATGGATTGCACGTGATTGCACAAAGGTTAGAAAGGGTACCGTATCCCCGGATAACATGTATGGGTAGCGTACACATTCAAAATATATGTCTGTACATCAGGAGGCAGGCTCAGACGGTGTTAGGCCCAGTATGGATTGCACGTGATTGCACAAAGGTTAGAAAGGGTACCGTATCCCCGGATAACATGTATGGGTAGCGTACACATTCAAAATATATGTCTATACATCAGGAGGCAGGCTCAGATGGTGTTAGGCCCAGTATGGATTGCACGTGATTGCACAAAGTTTAGAAAGGGTACCGTATCCCCGGATAACATGTATGGATAGCGTACACATTCAAAATATATGAAGAAAAAACAAAAAAACTGAACTGAAATGAATTGAATGACATGCATCATGTAAAAGCATGTTCACATTGGCCATGAAAGCAAGCAAAACCAAAGGAAAAAACAATGTATGCATATACCCTAATAAAAATAAATAAGTAAAAAAGCAAGTGCATTAAATAACATAGGGTACTTAGTAAACACTATTTTGATCAAAAAAGTATAAAGCTGTCCCACCACAACAAGGTGTACCCATTTGAGACAGTAACTACACTAACGGTTAAAACCTACCTAGTGTGAATAGTAGCAGAGTCTCTGGGTCCCAAACGGACACCCAGCTTCAGAGGGACTAAATAAACTACACAGCTCAGTAGAATGGAGGCCACACCCTATTTGTACTGAATACAAAAATGCTGAAGAAAAAACAAAAAAACTGAACTGAAATAGAATTGAATGACATGCATGATGTAAAAGCATGTTCACATTGGCCATAAAAGCAAGCAAAACCAAAGGAAAAAACAATGTATGCATATACCCTAATAAAAATAAATAAGTAAAAAAGCAAGTGCATTAAATAACATAGGGTACTTAGTAAACACTATTTTAATCAAAAAAGTATAAAGCTGTCCCACCACGACAAGGTGTACCCATTTGAGACAGTAACTACACTAACGGTTAAAACCTACCTAGTGTGAATAGTAGCAGAGTCTCTGGGTCCCAAACGGACACCCAGCTTCAGAGGGACTAAATAAACTACACAGCTCAGTAGAATGGAGGCCACACCCTATTTGTACTGAATACAAAAATGCTGAAGAAAAAACAAAAAAACTTCAGCATTTTTGTATTCAGTACAAATAGGGTGTGGCCTCCATTCTACTGAGCTGTGTAGTTTATTTAGTCCCTCTGAAGCTGGGTGTCCGTTTGGGACCCAGAGACTCTGCTACTATTCACACTAGGTAGGTTTTAACCGTTAGTGTAGTTACTGTCTCAAATGGGTACACCTTGTCATGGTGGGACAGCTTTATACTTTTTTGATCAAAATAGTGTTTACTAAGTACCCTATGTTATTTAATGCACTTGCTTTTTTACTTATTTATTTTTATTAGGGTATATGCATACATTGTTTTTTCCTTTGGTTTTACATTCAAATTATATGTCTATACATCAGGAGGCAGGCTCAGACGGTGTCAGGCACAGTATGGATTTGACGGCCCAGATTACACAGCGGAGGAGCAGGGAGAGGTAAAGATTGCAAATGCTGGGGCCCTGCCCAAGCAAGGGGGGCCCACTCGTGGGCATCGGTACTGGCACTGGGCCCCTCATAGTACAGCGGTGTGTCTGACGGCGGGTGTGCACCACCACCGTCAGAGACACTTGATTGCACTATGAGGGACCCTGTGCCAGTGCCCGCACCCAAGAGTCGGCCTACCCACCTGTCCAGGGCAACGGCACTCGCACGGTGTCGTGCGCTAGGTGGTGACCCCGGCCATGGGGGGGGGAGGCAGCACAGTTAGGGAGTTTTAGAAAGTGGCATATGTTGATGTTGGACATTCAGCTGATGCAAAAGGCGAAATAGGTGAAGTCCCAGGAAGAGGTGGACCAAAGCAAGCCATTTTTCTGTCACCCTATGTGTCATCAGGGGAAGGTGGGACAAAATCCTTGGAAACCCATGCATGGTTCATTTTAATGAAGGTTAGATCATCCACATTTTGGGTTGACAGACGGGTCCTTTTTTCTGTCAGGATTGATCCAGCTGCACTGAAGACTCTTTCCGATAGCACACTTGCAGCTGGGCAAGCGAGCTCCTGTAAGGCATATTGGGCCAATTCAGGCCAGGTGTTCAGTTTAGCGGCCCAATAGTCAAAGGGGAATGACCTGTGTGGGAGAACATCGATATGGGAGGAAAAGTAGTTTGTAACCATAGATGACAACTGCTGTCTCCTGTCACTTTCCATCGATGCAGTATTACCAGTTGTGTGAACGGTATTTGAAAAATCAGTCCACAACATTGTCATGAAACCCCTGTCTCCAACGCCACTTCTGCTGTGTGCACCACGAACTCCTCTGCCAAGCTGCCCCCGGCCCGTATGGCTCGTGTGAGAACCATCACCGCTGCTGTGTGCTGGGAATGCCTCAAGCAACCGATTTACCAGAGTTGCTTGTTTATTAGCCAATATTAGGTCAAGGTTCTCCTGTGGCATGATGTTTTGTAATTTGCCTTTATAGCGTGGATCCAGGATGCTGGCCAACCAGTAGTCGTCATCGTTCATCATTTTGGCAATGCGTGGGTCCCTTTTTAGGATCTGCAAGGCATAATCTGACATGTGGGCCAATGTTCCCGGTGTCAATGATGCACTGCGAGTGCTGGTTGGAGGAGCACTTTCTGGCAAATCCACATCCCTCCAGTCACGCACAAACCCTGTACCAGACCTTGCCACGCCAACATTTTCACTTGCCCCACGAGATGCATCCTCCTCCCCTAAGTAATCATCCCCATCATCCTCCTCCTCCTCTTCTTCCTCCACCTCGTCCAGGAGAGGTCCCTGAGCAGACAATGGCTGAATGTCATCAAGGATTCCCTCCTCCTCTTCCTCCTCATCAACAATGGCTGCAGACACCTGCTCCTTAAGGTGCGTCAAAGTTTGCATGAGCAGACGCATAAGTGGGATGCTCATGCTTAGGATGGCGTCGTCTGCGCTTACCAGCCGTGTGCATTCCTCAAAACACTGAAGGACTTTACAGAGGTCTTTCAGCTTCGACCACTGCACACCTGTCAACTCCATGTCTGCTCTCAAAGTGCCTGGCCGTGTATCCTCCCACAAATGCATTATTGCCTGCCTCTGCTCGCACAGCCGCTCCACCATGAGCAGGGTGGAGTTCCACCTTGTTGCAATGTCGATAATGAGGCGGTGGTTGGGAAGGTGGAGCAATCGCTGCAGCTTCTACATACGAACGGAGTGTACAGGCGACCGGCGGATGTGCGCGCACAGTCTTCGCACCTTCTGGAGCAGGGCTGTTAACTCCAGATAATTTTTGAGGAAGCACTGCACCACCAGGTTCAAGGTGTGAGCCAAGCAAGGTATATGGCTGAGTTTTGAAAGGGCTATGGCTGCCACAAAATTACGGCCGTTATCACTAACTACCTTGCCTGCCTCAAGATGTACACTGCCCAGCCATGACTCAGTTTGTCGCTGAAAGTACTCGGCCAGCACCTCGGCGGTGTATCTGTTGCCCAAACACATCATCTGCAACACAGCCTGCTGATGCTTTCCACTAGCTGCTCGATAGGGGGACACATCGTGTGCAACAGTGGCAGCTGCAGATGGAGTGCTCGTACGACTGCGCTCTGTGGACGAGCTTTCGCTTCTGGAGGAGGAGGAGGAGGAGGGTCGAACGCCTACAGCCAACTGTTTCCTATACCGTGGGCTAGGCAGCACTATCCCACCACCGCTGTCCCCTGTGGACCCTGCATCCACCACATTAACCCAGTGCGCAGTGATGGACACGTAACGGCCCTGGCCATGCCGACTGGACCATGCATCAGTTGTGAGATGCACCTTTCCGCTCACTGACTGCTTGAGTGCATGGACAATGCGGTCTTTCACATGATGGTAGAGGGCTGGGATGGCTTTGCGAGAGAAGAAGTGGCGACTGGGTAGGTCATAGCGTGGTACTGCATAGGCCATGAGTTCGCAGAAAGCTGTGCTTTCCACCAACTGAAAGGGCATCATCTCAAACGAGATTAGTTTGGCAATGTGGGCGTTCAAACCCAGTGTACGCGGATGAGAGACTGAGTACTTTCTTGACCTACTCATAGTCTCTGGGAGGGTGAGCTGGACTTGAGAGCTGCATATGGTGGAAGTAGCGGTGGACAGGGTGGACTGAGAGAGGGTTGATGATGGTGATGGAGTTGTTGTTCTTTCTGATGGCCTAGAATCAGTCTTTCGTTGATATAACAGTGGGATTCCCTGACTGCTGTGGCCTTGCAACGACACCTCAACACTTGCTGCTGTGCTAACTGGTGGGCTTACAGTGGGGGAAACAATGTAGCGTTGCTGACTACCTTCGTTGTGATCAGTTGCACATGTGGCACTTGAGGTTTGGTGTTGTGTCCACGCTTGCAAGTGCATGCTGGTTAAATGTCTAAGCATGCAACTGGTATTCAAATTTTTCAGATTTTTCCCTCGGCTAAAGGTCTTTGCGCACTTCTTACAGATAACCTTGGCCTGATCATGAGGATTTTGTTCAAAAAAGTGCCACACTGCACTCTTCCTACTTTGGCAGACATTTTGCGGCCTAGCACGCTGTGATCTTTTGACCCTCTGGACAAGCTGTCCAGCAACTCTTTTGATGTTTGGAACCTGTCTTTGGAGTGCTCCGGACCTGCCAGATAACAGCTGTTGCGATGTCGATGTCTGCTGTGGATGCTCCTCATCTGAGCTATTGGAAGCAGCACCCTCTTCCCCCAATGGATGCCAATCTGGGTCAACAACTGGGTCATCCATCACCTCCTCTTCTATGTCATGTGCACCTTTCTCTGTGTCACCGTGTATGGTGGTATAGTGTGCGGGAAGGGGCACCTGAGTCTCATCAGGGTCAGAATCTGGCTCTGTACACTGCGAGGACAATGTAGTGCTCTGAGTGAATGTACCAGCAGAATCATCCATCAGCGGCTGTGCATCAGTGTACTCCATGTCAGATTAATCTTGGCCTGGGTAATTCACCATTTCACTTGATAATCCAGGCATGGTATGTGAAAACAGCTCCATGGAGTAATCAGTAGTATGGCCTGCGTCATCCTTCAATCTTGGTTGGGGTGAAGGACACAAGGAAAGGTGTGGTTCATGAACATGAGCCTCCAATGACGACTCAGTGTTTTTACTTTTTACAACTGAAGAAGAGGAGGCGATAGAGCTGGAGGCTGAGTCAGCAATGTAAGACAAAACTTTTTCCTGATGCTCTGGCTTTAAAAGCGGTTTGCCAACTCCTAGAAAACTAAGCGTTCGAGGCCTTATGTAGCCAGATGATGACGCAGGCTCAACACCTCTTGCATTCGGTCCTATTTTGCTCTTGCCACTACCATCAGATCCACCACCAGCACCATCATTACCAGCTGCCAACCCCCGCCCAATTCCACGGCCTCTTCCACCAGCCTTCCTCATTTTTGGTAGAAATGTAGACAAAATCCAACAAACTATATAGAAATGTAAAACAAGGTACAAGGTGTCTATAGGACAGGGGAGATTTTGAATTTCTGCAGACACTTGTGGACACTGGACACTTTTGGATTGTGTGAGGCCCAATGAATATCTGAGCGCTATGTGACAGGCTCGATGGCACAGCTGTGACCAAAGTGACTAGAGGATAAGGGAGATTTTGAATTTATGCACACACTTGTGGACACTGAACACTTTTGGATTGTGTGAGGCCCAATGAATATCTGAGCGCTATGTGACAGGCTCGATGACACAGCTGTGACCAAAGTGACTAGAGGATAAGTGAGATTTTGAATTTCAGCAGACACTTGTGGACACTGGACACTTTTGGATTGTATGAGGCCCAATGAATATCTGAGCGCTATGTGACAGGCTCGATGGCACAGCTGTGACCAAAGTGACTAGAGGATAAGTGAGATTTTGAATTTCAGCGGACACTTGTGGACACTGGACACTTTTGGATTGTGTGAGGCCCAATGAATATCTGAGCGCTATGTGACAGGCTCGATGGCACAGCTGTGACCAAAGTGACTAGAGGATAAGTGAGATTTTGAATTTCAGCAGACACTTGTGGACACTGGACACTTTTGGATTGTGTGAGGCCCAATGAATATCTGAGCGCTATGTGACAGGCTCGATGGCACAGCTGTGACCAAAGTGACTAGAGGATAAGGGAGATTTTGAATTTCTGCATACACTTGTGGACACTGGACACTTTTGGATTGTGTGAGGCCCAATGAATATCTGAGCGCTATGTGACAGGCTCGATGGCACAGCTGTGACCAAAGTGACTAGAGGATAAGGGAGATTTTGAATTTCAGCAGACACTTGTGGACACTGGACACTTTTGGATTGTGTGAGGCCCAATGAATATCTGAGCGCTATGTGACAGGCTCGATGGCACAGCTGTGACCAAAGTGACTAGAGGATAAGGGAGATTTTGAATTTCTGCACACACTTGTGGACACTGGACACTTTTGGATTGTGTGAGGCCCAATGAATATCTGAGCGCTATGTGACAGGCTCGATGGCACAGCTGTGACCAAAGTGACTAGAGGATAAGGGAGATTTTGAATTTCAGCAGACACTTGTGGACACTGGACACTCTTGGATTGTGTGAGGCCCAATGAATATCTGAGCGCTATGTGACAGGCTCGATGGCACAGCTGTGACCAAAGTGACTAGAGGATAAGGGAGATTTTGAATTTCTGCACACACTTGTGGACACTGGACACTTTTGGATTGTGTGAGGCCCAATGAATATCTGAGTGTTATGTGACAGGCTCGATGGCACAGCTGTGACCAAAGTGACTAGAGGATAAGTGAGATTTTGAATTTCAGCATACACTTGTGGACACTGGACACTTTTGGATTGTGTGAGGCCCAATGAATATCTGAGCGCTATGTGACAGGCTCGATGGCACAGCTGTGACCAAAGTGACTAGAGGATAAGGGAGATTTTGAATTTCAGCAGACACTTGTGGACACTGGACACTTTTGGATTGTGTGAGGCCCAATGAATATCTGAGCGCTATGTGACAGGCTCGATGGCACAGCTGTGACCAAAGTGACTAGAGGATAAGGGAGATTTTGAATTTCAGCAGACACTTGTGGACACTGGACACTTTTGGATTGTGTGAGGCCCAATGAATATCTGAGCGCTATGTGACAGGCTCGATGGCACAGCTGTGACCAAAGTGACTAGAGGATAAGTGTGATTTTGAATTTCAGCAGACACTTGTGGACACTGGACACTTTTGGATTGTGTGAGGCCCAATGAATATCTGAGCGCTATGTGACAGGCTCGATGGCACAGCTGTGACCAAAGTGACTAGAGGATAAGTGAGATTTTGAATTTCTGCACACACTTGTGGACACTGGACACTTATGGATTGTGTGAGGCCCACTGAATATCACAGCGCTATGTCACAGGCAGAAATTGGCTAGTGTATCACAAACTACAAGGTGTATGTAGAATTGGGCAGAATAGGAATCTCCCTAGAGTGCAGGTCTGTAAGAACGGAACATGTCCTCGTTTTATTCTCACAGAGTGACACACTGATAGCTTCACTGTGGCTGTGATAACAGCCGTTACACGGTACTGTGTGAGGAGCGTACACCGCTGTATGGTGTGAAAAAATGCACGCTCAGTACCTCAGCAGGACAAAAAAAAAAAATTGGGATTGCTTTTAAAAAAGCAGTTTGTGGAGCAGTGGGTAAACAGCAATGCAGGAATGTCAGGAAGCCTTAGAAGGCAGCCCAACAACCAACACCACTGATACACCACTATATAGCCTCCCCTTGCACTGCACACACAGTGACTGGTGTGTTGTACAGGCAAAATCGCTAGCAGCAGAAGCAGTTTTATTTTCTTCTCAGCAGGACAAAAAAAAAAAATTGGGATTGCTTTTAAAAAAGCAGTTTGCGGAGCAGTGGGTAAACAGCAATGCAGGAATGTCAGGAAGCCTTAGAAGGCAGCCCAACAACCAACACCACTGATACACCACTATATACCCTCCCCTTGCACTGCACACACAGTGACTGGTGTGTTGTACAGGCAAAATCGCTAGCAGCAGAAGCAGTTTTTTTTTCTTCTCAGCAGGACAAAAAAAAAAAATTGGGATTGCTTTTAAAAAAGCAGTTTGCGGAGCAGTGGGTAAACAGCAATGCAGGAATGTCAGGAAGCCTTAGAAGGCAGCCCAACAACCAACATCACTGATACACCACTATATAGCCTCCCCTTGCACTGCACACACAGTGACTGGTGTGTTGTACAGGCAAAATCGCTAGCAGCAGAAGCAGTTTTTTTTTCTTCTCAGCAGGACAAAAAAAAAAAATTGGGATTGCTTTTAAAAAAGCAGTTTGCGGAGCAGTGGGTAAACAGCAATGCAGGAATGTCAGGAAGCCTTAGAAGGCAGCCCAACAACCAACACCACTGATACACCACTATATAGCCTCCCCTTGCACTGCACACGCAGTGACTGGTGTGTTGTACAGGCAAAATCGCTAGCAGCAGAAGCAGTTTTTTTTTCTTCTTCCCTGCCTAACGCTCTCCCTACAGAATCAGCAGCAACTTCTCCCTATGCTAAGATCGGCAGAAGTAAGATGGCGGTCGGCGTGCATGCCCTTTTATACCCCCTGTGACGCCCACCAAAGCAAGCCAATCACTTGCATGCTCTTCTGAAAGATGGTGGTGACCCGTGCCTATGTCATCACGTTGCCCACAGTGTCCGTGGATCCTGATTGGCTGAAAAAGAGCGGAAAACAAACTTTTGAAACGCGACTTTGGCGCGTAAGTCGCCGACCTCGTGGCCGACCTCATCCTAGGGTCGGGTTTCGTTTCATGAAACCCAACTTTGCTAAAAGTCGGGGACTTTTGAAATTTTTCGACCCGTTTCGCTCAACTCTAGTCTCCACCAGCTGATTTGTGACATAACATCCCAGAAGGTACTGTCAGGATTTCAAACAACACTAAGAATGTTAGTTTTATGGTTTATGATGGCATGTCCATTAAAATCCATGATGGATTTTTAATTTTGTCTATCGTGATATTTTATCTGCACTGATGTCTTTGTACTCGTTCACACTAATAATGTATTTACCCTGATCATGAAGCTGGACTCCCTCTACTTCTTTTGGGTTGCTTTACATCACGGCACAGACTCTGTCTTCTGCTCCGAATCATGAAATCTTGTATGTGGGCGAGCTGGACATTTTCTTTTTACTTTATTTTAGCACATGATTTGGGACATTTTAAAATATACAAGTATAAGTGTTATGGATGCTCTTCCTGAACTTTTTAGCATAGCCTTCCTCACAGACTGCACAGTTTTCCTGTTCTCAAAATTGGCAATAATGAAGGGTTATATGACTTACTGCAGATCCAATAGAGAGGAGAGTAATTTATAAGGTAAAGATTTCATTTGTATTCCCTTGAGAAAAGAAGAAAAAGGGGGGACATTATCAAAACCTTTTAGAAATGTTTAAGGTTGAAATAAGGTTCAAGGAAAGTGTTTTTAATAAGAAAATGAACACAAGCACAAATTGGCCCAATCTAAAATTAGTTGGGGGACAGATTAGAAGCAATGCTGGTAAATGTTAATTTACTCAAAGTATAAAGTTCCAACAGATGTTGTTGGAAAATCAGCCGTATGTGAAGTCACAATAAATGAAGCATATGATCTTTGTTACTTGTTCTTAGTAGTATCTGTATCCAAAGTTCTCCTTTTATAATTTTTCACAGATCTTGTGGGAATGGTATCCTGTGATGGGGTATATGACAGAACAGGCAGGGAAAGTAGGCCGATGAACAATCCAACAACTTTTATTGAGATGGAGAAAATATAACACCAAACGTAGATTCTTTAAGTGTCTGCAATGTGGCCACACAAAAGCGACAAATCCGGGGGCTCCACCCGGTAATCCGATGCCAACGAATCTCTAACCTCAATCTCTAGATTTGGTTCTTAAATCCAGTTGGGTTTTAAGACATCAAAATCCCATGTGGCAAATGATCTTCCATCTCCATTCATGACACACGACCTTGCTGCAGCCGCAGATCCTTGTCCTTCCCAAGACACAGCATCAACTAACTGAAAACGTGGCTTATTGTCGTACCACTCTTGGGATCAGCCCCTGTGTTGGGCAGAGATACGAACACCCACCCCCTTAAACCTAGCTCCAAGGATTAAGAATATTCCAGAAACCCTGTCTACAGTCTGTCTGTCAGGAACACCGCACTGCACTTGCTCACTGAGCCAGTGCATGTGTCCTGAGTACAAAAACAGTGCTCAAAGATACCTGTGGAGCGGGCAGCAGCGGTGACGATTTATGCTCTAGGACCTGAAGCACGTGACTGCTGGGGGCGTGGCCTAAGCTCCACGGAAACTCCTAGAAATGTAACTACAGGACAATGTTACCAAGGGGCATAGACAGAGACAAAAACCAGATCAAGCCGGGTCAAAGCACGAGATAGCAGGACAGTACCAAAGGGTTAGACAGAGCGAATAGTCAGGACGTAGCAATAGATAAGAAAACCAGAACGGGCAATGAACGGTACAATAGGGACAAACTGCAACGGAGTAACAATAGCCAAGCCAGGAGGTCAGAACCAGAAAAGACAATAGTACCAAAACGAGAGACTGAGTACAGAGTGAGGGAACAGGCCTGGTCATACACGGGAATCAAACAAGCAATGCAGAATACATGCACACCAGGGGGGTCGGTCAGACACACAGCCAGAATAACAGTATAGCTGACAGAGAATGCTAGTCTGGAGTTAGTATAAATATCCCTCCCAGATCCAAAGAGAGGCTGGCAAAAGTTAACCCTGTGAGAACAGGACATTAACCATGCCCTAACCATGACACTGTCTAAAAGTTTGTGTTTTGGAGATGCCCTCTGCAGAGAGGAACAAATACACACATGAACCCACCAGATGCAGGCAAGGAATGTTAATGTAGGCCTGATTACAGTATGGTCCATGTGTACATGCTGGGGGTGACTCTTACATATCCTAAATCTATTTGTTCTATGAGAAGATGGTTATTTTAATCTAAATTAAACTTTTAGGTCAGTGAATTTTGTCTGTACATGAAATATCACTGCATATGAATGCCACACTTTAATATACAAGCAGGGCTTTAACAACCATTGCAACTTCGACTGGGGCTGTGCGGGTGGAGGCCTGCCAGCACAAGGTCAAAGGGGATATATATACCAGAAATGGAGATATATTTACAAGGATGGGGGATATATACCAGGATAAGGGACATATATATCCGGATTTAGGGTGTATATATATAATGTGTGTGTGTGCCCTGAATCCTGGTATATTTGTCCCTCATCCTGGCCCCATCCTATATATATATATATATATATATATATATATATATATATATATATATATATATATATATATAGGAATATAAGAGAATTGGGATCCAGCAAAAAGATGAAAGTTCACCAGAATTATAAAATCTTCCTCTTTATTTATCCATCAATTCATTTAAAAATAGATGAGGAACTCCAAACAATTGGTAACATTCCAGCAAGGGACATTAAGAGGAACTCCTTTATGGTGAGCTGGCTATATGTTTTTTACATGGTTTGAATATATATATATATATATACACTCACTGGCCACTTTATTAGGTACACCTGTCCAACTGTGTGTTAAGACTTAATTTCTAATCAGCCAATCACATGGCGGCAACTCAGTGCATTTAGGCATGTAGACATGGTCAAGACAATCTCCTGCAGTTCAAACCGAGCATCAGTATGGGGAAGAAAGGTGATTTGAGTGCCTTTGAACGTGGCATGATTGTTGGTGCCAGAAGGGCTGGTCTGAGTATTTCAGAAACTGCTGATCTACTGGGATTTTCACGCACAACCATCTCTAGGGTTTACAGAGAATGGTCCGAAAAAGAAAAAAAAAACAGTGAGCGGCAGTTCTGTGGCCGGAAATGCCTTGTTGATGCCAGAGGTCAGAGGAGAATGGGCATACTGGTTCGAGCTGATAGAAAGGCAACAGTGACTCAAATTGCCACCCGTTACAACCAAGGTAGGCAGAAGAGCATCTCTGAACGCACAGTGCGTCGAACTTTGAGGCAGATGGGCTACAGCAGCAGAAGACCACACTGGGTACCACTCCTCTCAGCTAAGAACAGGAAACTGAGGCTAAAATTTGCACAAGCTCATCGAAATTGGACAGTAGAAGATTGGAAAAACGTTGCCTGGTCTGATGAGTCTCGATTTCTGCTGCGACATTCGGATGGTAGGGTCAGAATTTGGCGTAAACAACATGAAAGCATGGATCCATCCTGCCTTGTATCAACGGTTCAGGCTGGTGGTGGTGGTGTCATGGTGTGGGGAATTTTTTCTTGGCACTCTTTGGGCCCCTTGGTACCAATTGAGCATCGTTGCAACGCCACAGCTTACCTGAGTATTGTTGCTGACCATGTCCATCCCTTTATGACCACAATGTACCCAACATCTGATGGCTACTTTCAGCAGGATAATGCGCCATGTCATAAAGCTCGAATCATCTCAGATTGGTTTCTTGAACATGACAATGAGTTTACTGTACTCAAATGGCCTCCTCAGTCACCAGATCTCAATCCAATAGAGCATCTTTGGGATGTGGTGGAACGGGAGATTCGCATCAGGGATGTGCAGCCGACAAATCTGCGCCAACTGTGTGATGCCATCATGTCAATATGGTCCAAAATCTCTGAGGAATGCTTCCAGCACCTTGTTGAATCTCTGCCACGAAGAATTGAGGCAGTTCTGAAGGCAAAAGGGGGTCCAACCCCTTACTAGCATGGTGTACCTAATAAAGTGGCCAGTGAGTGTATATATATATATAGGAAAGATGTATATCTTTGTACCGTGTTAGCCAGTAGATAGAAAAATATTCAGGATTGAGAGTCCTCAGTAGTTGATACCTGAGTAGTCTCGAAAGCTTGCAATGTATTACCATCTTTTCAGTTAGCCATTAAAAGGTATCAACTACTGAGGACTCTCAATCCTGAATATTTTTCTATATATATATACATATATATATACTTAAACAACAAAATCTAGATCCAAGTAAATCAAACTTCTGTGAAATGAAACTGTCCACTTAGGAAGCAACGCTGATTGACAATCAATTTCACATGCTGTTGTGCAAATGGAATAGACAACAGATGGAAATTATTGGCAATTATCAAGACACCCTCAATAAAGGAGTCGTTCTGCAGGTTGGGACCACAGACCACAACTCAGTACCAATGCTTTCTGGCTGATGTTTTGGTCACTTTTGAATGTTAGTTGTGCTTTCACACTCGTGATAGCATGAGACGGACTCTACAACCCACATAAGTGGCTCAGGTAGTGCAGCTCATGCAGGATGGCACATCAATGCGAGCTGTGGAAAGAAGGTTTGCTGTATCTGTCAGCGTAGTGTTCAGAGGCTGGAGGTGCTACCAGGAGATGTGGAGCTGGCCGTAGGAGGGCAACAGCCCAGCAGCAGGATTGCTACCTCTGCCTTTGTGCAAGGAGGAACAGGAGGAGCACTGCCAGAGTCCTGCAAAATGACATCCAGCAGGCCACAAATGTGCATGTGTCTGCACAAACGGTTAGAAACCGACTCTATGAGGATGGCCTGAGGGCCCAACGTCCACAAATGGCGGTTGTGCTCACAGCCCAACACCTTGCAGGATGCTTGGCATTTGACACAGAACACCAGGATTGGCAAATTCGCCATTGGCACCCTGTGCTCTGCACAGATGAAAACAAGTTCACACTGAGCACATGTGACAGACGTGACAGAGTCTGGAGACGCCGTGGAGAGCGATCTGCTGCCTGCAACATCCTTCAGCATGACCTGTTTGGCAGTGGGTCAGTAATGGTGTGGAGTGGCATTTCTTTGGAGGGCCGCATAGCCCTCCATGTGCTCATCAGAGGTAGCCTGACTGCCATTAGGTACCAAGATGATATCCTCAGACCCCTTGTGAGACCATAATGTTAGGAACAGCGGAAAGTACTAAATAAAAATAATAATAAAGTGCATTCGCCGCTCGAGGTCCACCGTGCAGTAGGTGATATAACCGCTGCTAAGTGGTGACAGGAGCAATATGGCGGAGGTGCACACGGGGTTAAACTTCACCCAGGTGCGCAGAGCAATCTCTGTTGAGTCACAGAGATGCCAAACACAAGATAAATACAATAGGGCTGAGCCTGTTAAAGTCACAGTGCTCATAATAGTTGTACACACGGTATCTGGTCACAGGAGCAGAGCCAAGGACAGCGGGACTGCGTCCCTCTAGTCCTACCGTGTGTGCGACATCGCAACTGCGGACGCCAAGGAGTGCTGCTACTGCAGCGTGGCATGGGACACTGCCGCTACACGACAATGCTAGTATGCAAGTGCAATGTTGGACGCTAGCAACTGTGGATGATGAAGCAGAGGAGCGCTGGTACTAAACTCAATCCCTAACCACAAGCGTAATATCAGAGGGTAGGGGTTTCAAATGAGTCATTCACCAGAATCATGCATCCATCCTCATTCACACAGCAGCAAGTATGACTATACTAGCGCATGGCAGAACAGCCATGCGTGCCTTTTATAGCAGCCGGGACCTTCCGGAAGCCTCCAGATCTCCGAACTGGACCAATGAGATCTTGAGCAGGACCTGAGCACATGACTCCCGATCTCCAATGGGAGATCGTCTCATGAGCATGCTCAGAAGATGGACAGAAGGACTTAGCCTCTGGAGAGATTTGCTGCAAGGCAATCTCCTCTGCAATCTCCTCTGCAGTAGATAAACAGCAGGAGATTGCAGAATGTGAGGGTCTGGACTCCTGCAGAGCCAACGCAGGAATCTGACGCCTAACACATATACTGGAGCGGTTGGTCCTGGGTTCCTCCTAATACAGGACAATGCCAGACCTTATGTGGCTTGAGTGTGCCAGCAGATCCTGCAAGATGAAGGCATTGAAGCTATGGACTGTCCCGCCCATTCCCCAGACCTGAATCCAATTCAGCACATCTGGGACATCCGGGAGTGGAATCTCTGGCTCGGGTTGTTCCAGAGGCTCAAAAAAATTGGGAGCTGAGGTAACCTTCCGCTTGGATTGAGCACGCTCCATACCGCGCTCCGAAAAACGGAGGTCAATGCGGGTGGCAATGGCAATCAGCTCTTCCAAACTTGCAGGAACCTCTCTGGTGGAGAGAGCATCTTTAACATGGTCCACCAAACCTCTCCAAAACACAGGGATGAGGGCTTTGTCAGACCACTCCAGCTCGGAAGCCAGTGTCCGAAAACGGACGGCATACTTACTAACCGAGAGAGAACCCTGAGTTAAAGCAAGAAGCTGAAGAGAGGTGTCGTGCGTGACCCGTGGACCAAGGAAGACCTGCTTAATAGCTGTTAAAAACTGAGCAGCAGTCCGGACTTCTGGGTCACCACGCTCCCATAGTGGCGTAGCCCACTCCAACGCCTTGCCCGACAGAAGGGAAACAATAAACCCCACCTTGGCCCGCTCTGTAGGGAATCGTGCAGCCAGTAGCTCCAGCTGAATAGAGCACTGGCTGATGAAACCCCTACAGGAGGCGCCATCGCCAGAAAATTTATCGGGCAATGGGAGGCGGGTAACTGTCGGTGCGAGGGAGGGCGCGGACATACGTGAAACGACGTCTGTAATTGCCTGTACAGCAGCTTCGGTGGATTGCGCAGCTGAGAGAGCCCTCTCAAGAGTGGCCAACCGGCCCTCAAGCTGCCGAATACACTGTAACAGTTGCTGCTGTTCTGCCATCACTAGCCAGACCCTGGCGCTAGTATAATGTTAGGAACAGCAGAACGCACTAAATAAAAATAATAAAAAAGTGCATTCGCCGCTCGGGGTCCACCGTGCAGTAGTGTCATGGGAAGCCTAGGTAACTTTAGGCTGAAACCCCGGGGCCCCTGCGGTGTCCCTCAGACTAGGGGAAACCCTGTCTGTCCCTCAACCCAGGGTTTACACTGAAGGTGTGCCTGCCTGGGCCTCCACCCTGTCTTTGTCTCCTGTCCAGCCCTAAGCTGAACCCACCACCCTCCACCCAGTGAGTAGACCAAACACCAGACCCCACAAATAAGTATGGACAGGGATAAAGGAAACGCACCACACCGCGTACACACAGGAGAATACAATAATGTGCAAGGGCAACCAAAAAATACAACACAGGGAGGCAAAGTGGCAACAACGGAATATACTACACCAGAAACCGTATGCTCCTTAGATCACCACTCCAGACCGGTATCGCTAGCACAAGGCAAGAGCTATAGTCGGCGACGCCCATAGTCACGCAGGGCAATTTAAAGACAGAGGGCGTGGCTAAGCCCTCAGCCAGAATGACAACCTGGTTAACCCAATCCAAGCCGGATCAGAAGACCAACCAGCGCCGCAGAGAACCAAGTGGTAGGATGGGGTATTACCGCTGTCTGCCGGACACCCTGGTGCGAACAGTGTCCGACATGACAAGTAGGTGATATAACCGCTGCTAAGTGGTGGCAGGAGCAATATGGCGGAGGTGCGCACAGGGTTAAACTTCACCCAGGTGCGCAGAGCAATCTCTGTTGAGTCACAGAGATGCCAAACACAAGACAAATACAATAGGGCTGAGCCTGTTAAAGTCACAGTGCTCAGAATAGTTGCACACACGGTATCTGGTCACAGGAGCAGAGCCAAGGACAGCGGGACTGCGTCTCTCTAGACCTACCATGTGTGCGACGTTGCAACTGCGGATGCCAAGGAGTGCTGCTACTGCAGTGCGGTGTGGGACACTGCCGCTACACGACAATGCTAGTACGCACGCGCAATGTCGGACACTAGCAACTGTTGATGATGAAGCAGAGGTGCGCTGGCGCTGGTACTAAACTCAATCCCTAACCACAAACGTAATATCAGAGGGTAGGGGTTTCAAATGAGTCATTCACCAGAATCATGCATCCATCCTCATTCACACAGCAGCAAGTATGACTATACTAGCGCATGGCAGAACAGCCATGCGTGCCTTTTATGGCAGCCGGGACCTTCCGTAAGCCTCCAGATCTCCGAACTGGACCAATGAGATCTTGAGCAGGACCTGAGCACATGACTCCCGATCTCCAATGGGAGATCGTCTCATGAGCATGCTCAGAAGATGGACAGAAGGACTTAGCCTCTGGAGAGATTTGCTGCAAGGCAATCTCCTCTGCAATCTCCTCTGCAGTAGATAAACAGCAGGAGATTGCAGAATGTGAGGGTCTGGACTCCTGCAGAGCCCACGCAGGAATCTGACGCCTAACACATATACTGGAGCGGTTGGTCCTGGGTTCCTCCTAATATAGGACAATGCCAGACCTTATGTGGCTTGAGTGTGCCAGCAGATCCTGCAAGATGAAGGCATTGAAGCTATGGACTGTCCCGCCCATTCCCCAGACCTGAATCCAATTGAGCACATCTGGGACATCATGTCTCGCTCCATCCGCCAACGTCTTGTTGCACCACAGACTGTCCAGGAGTTGGTGGATGCTTTGGTCCAGGTCTGCCGCCTCATCAGGAGCATGCCCAGGCGTTGTACAGTAGGGAGGTCATACAGGCACGTGGAGGCCACACACAATACTGAACCTCATTTTGACTTGTTTTAAGGACATTACATTCCACTTTAATTTCTTTAATTTTGTGTGACTTCAAACCCAGGCCTCTATTGGTTAATAAATTTGATTTCCATTGATGATTTTTGTGAGATTTTGTTGTCAGCACATTCAACTATGTACAGAACAAAGCATTCAATGAAAATATTTCATTCATTCAGATCTAGGATGTGTTATTTGAGCGTTCCCTTTTTTTGAGCAGTGTATTATATATATATATATATATATATGAGGATGAGGGACATATATACCAGGATTGAGGATATATATAATATATCCTGGTATATATACACGTCCTCCATCCTCGATATATATATTTATATATAGTGGGGAAAAAAGTATTTAGTCAGCCACCAATTGTGCATGTTCTCCCACTTAAAAAGATGAGCGAGGCCTGTAATTGACATGATAGGTAGACCACAACTATGAGAGTCAAAATGAGAAAACAAATCCAGAAAATCGCCTTGTCTGATTTGGCAAGTTTTATTTTTCAAATTCTGGTGGAAAATAAGTATTTGGTCATTGACAAAAGTTCATCTCAATATTTTGTTATATATCCTTTGTTGGCAATAACAGAGGTCAAACATTTTCTGTAAGTCTTCCAAGGTTGGCACACACTGTGGTGGTATGTTGGCCCTTTCCTCCATGCAGTTCTCCTCTAGAGCAGTGATGTTTTGTGCCTGTCGCTGGGTAACATGGACTTTCAAATCTCTCCAAAGGTTTTCTATGGGGTTGAGATCTGGAGACTGGCTAGGTCACTCCAGTACCTTCATATGCTTCTTTCGAAGACACTCCTTTGTTGCCCTGGCAGTGTGCTTTGGATCATTATCATGCTGAAAGACCCATCCACGTTTCATCTTCAATGCCCTTGCTGATGGAAGGAGGTTTGCACTCAAAATCTCATGATACATGGCCCCATTCATTCTTTCATGTACAAGGATCAGTGGTCCTGGTCCCTTTGCAGAGAAACAGCCCCAAAGCATGATGTTGCCACCTCCATTCTTCACAGTAGGTATGGTGTTCTTTGGATTCAACTCTTTGGAATCAGTCTCCTCCAAACACGATAAGTTTTGCTTCTACTAAACAGCTCTACATTGGTTTCATCAGACCATACTGATAGTAACCTTTGTTACGGTGGTCCCAGCTCTATGCTGGTCATTCACTAGGTCCTCCCCGTGTGGTTCTGGGATTTTTGCTCACCGTTCTTGTGATCATTATGACCCCATGGGGTGAGATCTTGCGTGGAGCTCCAGATCGAGGGAGATTATCAGTGGTCTTGCATGTCTTCCATTTTCTTATTATTGCTCCCACAGTTGATTTCATCACACTAAGCTGCTTGACTATTGCAGATTCAGCCTTCTCAGCCTGGTGCAGGGCTACAATTTTGGTCCTGGTGTCCTTCAACAGCTCTTTGGTCTTCACCATTGTGGAGTTTGGAGTGTGACTGTTTGAGGTTGTGGGAAGGTGTCTTTTATACTGATAACAAGTTCAAACAGGTGCCATTACTACAGGTAATGAGTGGAGGACAGAGGAGCCTCTTAAAGAAAACGTTACAGGTCTGTGAGAGCCAGAAATCTTGCTTGTATTTAGGTGTCCAAATACTTATTTTCCACCATAATTTGCAAAATAAATCTTGCCAAATCAGACAAGGTGATTTTCTGGATTTGTTTTCTCATTTTGACTCTCATAGTTGTGGTCTACCTATGATGTCAATTACAGGCCTCTCTCATCTTTTTAAGTGGGATAACTTGCTGAATAAATACTTTTTCCCATATATATATATATATATATATATATATCCAGGATGGAGGACGTGTATATATGCCAGGATGGGGGCCTCGGTCCAAATGTCCAAAATCTTGCATCGGGGCCAATGGGACTCTAGTATATAAGAATGCATAATTTAGGAGCTACCTCTAAAAACTGACCACCAATTGTCCTATTAGGCAAACTCCCTTCACTGTCCTGCAGCATTCAATGTGATCAGTTAAAGTCTCTTGAATGCCAGCCTTTTAGGGTATGTGCCCATGATCAGGAAATTGCAGCGCTTTGGACCAGCGTTTTTTCGCTGCATCAAAAACGCTGCGTTCAATCATGCAGGTAAAGTCACATGTGTTCATTGAACCTTGCGGATTTACCACATCCATGCAGATTTACCAACAACGTCTCCGCAACAGAAATTACCGTGCTACGGCTCGTAAATCCACACTGTGGGTGAGTTTACGCAGTGTCAAATAGAACCAATGAATCTAAAAAAGCAGGCAGTCATAAAGTCCAAAATATAACATCATCTTTATTAAACATATAAAAAAACTCACACAGACAGACGGACATATAGGGCTAAAAAGATTGTAACCTGATGACACCAGCATCAACAACTTGCCCAAGGTGGGTATGTCCATAAGAGTAACAGCGTCCACAGTGGAGAAATTATATAGCGCGACATAGTAGAATTGCACTCTAACAATAATATTAATCTTGCTCAAATATCCTAGAAGTTATTTAGCAGTGAATGAGTGATATCTTATCACCCTAACGCGCATTTTGGGTGTGCCTTCCTCAAGGGGCGTGTGGCAGAAACTAGGCGCTTGGCTTAAGTATCCACATCCCGATAATTGAATGTGGCATCTTGTTGCTATGGATCCCACCATGCCCTTCGAGCCGCGTACAGCCAGGCAGCCGAACGTCGGAAACACGTGGGGCCCCACGTGACCCGGAAGTCGGCGCACTGCTGAGTCACATAGCGTCGGACAGAATGGGACCACAGCGCATGCGCACCGCAAGCAATGGTCAGAAGGGAGTCATATTGACTAATGGCAACTTATGGGCATGGGGAAATACTTAGAAACTAATTAATGCCCAAACCAAATACACAACGCCCCAATTACCTCAGTATCATATATAAAACAATTACCTTTGTCAAGTTGTTGATGCTGGTGTCATCAGGTTACTATCTTTTTAGCCCTATATGTCCATCTGTCTGTGTGAGATATTTTTATGTTTAATAAAGATGATGTTATATATTGGACTTCATGACTGCCTGCTTTTTTAGATTCATTGGTTCTTCCATGCAGTTGTCCATACTATATCCACACTATGGTAGTTTTGTAAGATAGTGTTATATATGGAGATTCATATTTACTCTTCTACCACTTATGATTTTCATCAGAATTCTTTGTGTCAAATAGAAGCACAGTGGGTATGGGATTTCTATCAATCCCATCCACTGTGCTTGTATTGTAGACCCTTTCAGATACAGCGCAGGTGAGCTGGGCCCAAAACGCTACTATTCCTGGTATGGACACGTACCCTCCGACTTCAAAAACAAAAATAAAAGAAATGCAGTTAGTCTATTTAGGGAATTTTTAATTAAAGCATATTAGAAAATAGATTAGATGATGGCAATAAATAGGAATTGAGAATGAAAATATTCACTGCCACAGCAGCTGTTTTATGAGTGGGTGCTCATTGTGGTCAATCATATACCATCCTTGCAATAGTTATCAGGAGCTAACTGGCCTTAATGTGCTCTGTGCAACGTTTTGCCGGTTTTCTGATATACTATAATATCTCGATAAAATAATAACGCACCGAGTTCGGCAGTCTGCACTCCTAAGCCGTGTCCTGACCTACAGCAGAGAGAATCATTTTAAGATTAAAAAAAACAAAAACATTTTCTAGGTATTTGCCAACTTGCCAAATACCATAGGGAAAATAAAAATGTTCATACAAAAATAGAACATTTTCACAGCAGCGCTTTAAGTCAGATAATCTTTCAGCCATATCTATTTGCCCTTGGAAGGCTAAAGGTGTAGCCAAAGTCCTGTATGACAGCCAATATGGGATCCTAATGGGCAAGCTTCTAAATATGTATTGTTCTATATTACATGCAAGAAGCAACACAAGCTGCCAGCTCTTGGATGGAATCAGTGGCAGCCCTTGGTTTCTATAGCAACCAGTCCACTTATGCAGCAGCAGCAGCCGAAAGCCACCAGCAGGAGGCAAATCTGAATTTCAAATCCTGTACAGTTAACCTGTCTGTAGCCGCCAGTGCTGGGAGCAAGAATGAGCCGTTCGCTCTGCCTACCTGGAATAAGAAAGCTCTCAAAAAGAATTATTCTTCAGAAACTGGCAATTCTGTTATAGATGAAAGGCTAAAACTGTCATCTGGGGTTGAACCTAGCTAAGGCTGTATTGTATGTGAAATAACAACCGCTTCTAATATTGCTAGAGGTGACACTTTAATACTGATGTTTTCTTTCATTCTTGTGGGAAGTAAAATTTAAGGTTCTTGCATAGATTGTAGAAAAAAATATTTGGCATTGGTGACTATTACAACTAGTAATATTCAATATAACAACACATCTTTATATTAATTTGGGTACCCTTAATGGATGCTATGGAGGTCGTCAGTTAAAGGGGTCTCAACTTAAATTTTTTCTGCATCCTCAAGAAGCCTTCAGCTTCAGCTAGGCATATGAGTCTCCGTGTACCAGGCATGATAATGTCACTAGATCATGCTTAGTATGTGCAATGTAACCAGAGAAGCATATTGGGGAACCAATGCTAGGCGAGCTTTCTTTTCCATTTTGTTAGTCAGTACTTGTGGTGAGGGGACCTTGGAGGCTATCATAATGTGTGAAGGCTATGGGGGGTCATCATGTTGTATGGGGGCTCTGGGGACATCCTATCAAATGACTGTGTTTCATCATAGTATGTTGGTTTTGCTGTGTTAGTCATACTGTGTGGGGGAGTAAGGAGTCCATTGAGTTAATTATACTGTGGGGGCAGTAGGGGACCTCATACTCTGAGTGTGGTCACTATGGGGCCATCAAACTTTGTGGGAAAATTGTGGGGACATCATACTTTGTGCAGGTGAGTTACTTTAAGGGAACCATACTATGTTGGGAGACTGTGGGATGGCATCATACTTTGCTGGTTGCACTGTGGAGTCATCATAATCTTTGTATAGTTGTTACCATAGTGACAAATTTTGTAGTGGAATTGACTGTGGGGGGTGTCATGCTAAAGGCATCTAAGTCTATGGGGGCCAGGTAAGGGTCATCATATTGGGTGAAAACACTAAGTGGTTTCAGTAGGATTACAATTACTGTGTACGTGCTGTAATACGTGTCCCTATCCCTGTGTTTAAAAGTTAGGCGGTATGCCGCTATGAGCTGTTAATCCATGAGATAATTTTATTTTCTTATTGAACGGGAACTCTCAATACTTTTGCTAAAGGTCTCAATCATTTCTTTGTATATGTTTTTTTAGCCCTTCCCAACCCATTAGAATTCAGTAAAAGTGTCGCCAGTGCCATTTTATTGGATTTCTGATAAGCACATTGAAAAAAAGTGGATTCTGGTGAAACTGAATATACTTTCTCATCTCTATTTCTAACAAAAGCAAATATCATTTACATGCATTACTCAACATATATTCCAGTTTTACAATTGTAAACCGAATCAAAAGAAAGACCCGAATTTTTGGTCAAAAAATGTAAAAATTAAATAAAATATATAAATAATAAAAAAGTCATAAAACAGATATAAGATTAAAATACCTTTATTGAGTAATAGTAATACAAATATATATAAAAAAGATGTGTGCTCAAAAGAATTTTATATACACCTATATAGGTTAATAAAGCACAGCGTTCCCCATTAATAAACAACTATATTTTATCCCTCTATACATTGGCTCCTTAAAGGAGTGACATAGAATATACGGAGCCCATATAGGCTCAAACAAGTGTCTGTGCATAGAACCATGTGGTGATGCAAAATAATCAACAAAGAGAGGAACCAATGTGATGGTATAAAGTGCAAAAAATGCAAAATCCAAAAATAAAAAGGTGAGTGTGGGGGAAAGGAGGGAAGATGTGTAGCTCATCCAGCAGCGTTCCTCTAAGGTATATACCCTCTATTCTTTCCCATATCTTTTCTCGAATGGTCTACCATTCTTCCAGTGGCACACACTTATACACGTTGAAAAAGGTATATTAATGGAATTATAACCATTTTATTATTTATTGTTATATAAAAAAATTTTTTTTTTTTTTTTTTTTTTTCTTCTTCACGTGTTTTTTGTGGTATTGCTTCAAAATCAGGTTAATTTGAGTTATCAGTTTTACAATTGGTACATGTTCAGCAAGTTTCTGCTAAAGTTTGAGGACAACAGAATTGTAAAGAGCTGGTAAAATATAGCATTTTACTATCCCAGCAAAGTGAATGAGATTCCTGAAATCTCATGCACGTTGCTTATTTTTTCCTTGAAGATTTGAAGCAGTTCCAGATTCGTAATATATCAGTTCAGTGGGTTTTTCTTAGTTCTTTGTATTAAGCGGATTTTTTACAATATGGGGGATGGGGAAAATAATAAAAATAAATACACATATCTGTATTCATAATGAGTAAACATTTCAAAGAAGGTAAAAACATAACTAAGTAAAAATTATGGGAAGAGGAAGGAAGTAAAGGAGAAGAGGACTAAATAGTTATAGAGATATTATGCGGCATAAAATAAGTAGGAGGGGGAAAGTGGGATCAACAGTTGTTTGGGGAAGGGAAATATGGGAGCATGGGGGTAAAGAGGAAACGAGGCAGGGAAGAGAAAAGAAAAGGAAGAACAAAATCATGACCATCTGAGAATTGTTAATCCCTTTATAAAAGCCAATATGCTTTAAAATGGCAGCTGTTAAGGAGCCTTATTCCCTCATTGCCGTTTTAAAAAGGTGATTGGGAGTAAGAGTATAGCGCCCCCCCACAGTCCGTAAATCTCTGGGGCTTCAGCTGAGACCCTGAAAAATACTAACAGCGATCAAGTAGAAGTAAAAAAAAAATGTATCTGTATTAAAATCATTTATCTCCGCCTCCACTTCCTGAAAAAAAAAAAGCCTGCGTATGCCAATACGCCCATTGAGATCTGCCGGCCAGCACCTGGTAACAGGAATTCTTCCTATTGGTTCATTTTGATCAGTGTGATAGACCCTGTCACATTGATCAAAAGACAATAAATAGTACGTCATCCCCTCGTGATATTCTTTTAGTTACTTAACTAATATTTTATTTATTTCATTCTTTGCCATTAAGGTTTGGGGTGGGTTAGAGTTACAATTTGCACTTGCGCACAACACTAATGACAACATATTCAATTTGACGACCTAATGTTATCAAATTCTGTGCAGTACCTTTGGGTTAAAAATCCTCACTGTACCCCTGTATAAAATCCTTGAGGGGTGCATATTACAAAATGGGGTCACTTGGGGGCAGTTCAACTATTTAGGCTCATCAGGGGCTCTTCAAATGCGACATGGCATCCACTATCGATTCCAGCCATTTTTGAATTTTAAAAAGTCAAACGGTTCTCCTCCCTTCTGAGTGCCCAAAAAGTAGTTTTTCCCAACATATGGGGTATCAGTGTACTCAGGAGAAATTCCACAGGGCAAATATTGGGGTCCATTTTCTCCTGTTATCCTTGTGAAAGTAAAACATTTGTGGCTAAAGCAGCATTTTTCTTTCCACATTCTATTAATGAAGGTTTGAAGGTTGAAGGTTGCAGTTTGTAAATTTTGTTGGAAAATTAAGAAATTGCTGATCAACTTGAACCCTTCTAACTTTCTAACAAAAAAAGTATCTGATTTAAAGGCATAAAAATTAAAAGTTTGAAAATTGCGATATTTTAAAAACATTTTGTCAAATTTTTGATATTTTCAGAATTATACATACATAAGTTATGTCGACCAAAATTTGACACTAACAGGAAATACAATATGTCTTGAAAAAAACATTCTCAGAATCAGTGGGATCCATTGAAGCATTTCAGAGTTATTGCCACATGAAGTTACACTGGTCAGATTTTAAAAATTTGGCCTGGTCATTAAGGTCAAAATTAGCTCCATCACTAAGTGGTTAAATCACGGGGAAATCACATGTAGATATTTATACAAAATGTCGTCAGTGCTAACATATGAACAATACAACTACTGTTAGACAGCCACAAAACATGCAGGGATTTCCCTTGTGTGTCAGCCCCTGTCCCCTCCCTGAACCAAAGTGCCATCAGTGATGCTCGTCTCAGGGACTGTGCTTTCCCTGGGCTGTCTCACTTCTGCATAGCACTCTCTCTGAGCTGTTTCTCATGTGCACAGCCTCTGTTCTGTGCCCCCCCTCAGAAGACGTCACTGGTCTTTACTAGGTATAGTGACACCACGCTGTTGCTGGCTTGTAACTATTCCTAAGACAACAGTGCAAATGCTGTCCACAGGGACAGTAGCAAATTTAATTTGACTTTTGATCATCCGTTTAAATCAATACTACTAATACATTTCAGCATGTATCCACAATGTCTACTTACATAGTAACATAGTTAGCAAGGCTGAAAAAAGACATTTGTCCATCCAGTTCAGCCTATATTCCATCAGTATAAATCCCCAGATCTATGTCCTTCTAAAAAATCTAACAACAGTAAGATACAATATTGTTACGCTCCAGGAAGACTCTTGAGCCACTCGACTGAGTTCGCCATCACCACCTCCTGAGGCAAGAAATTCCAGATTCTCACCTCCCTAAAAGTAAAGAATCCTCTTCTCTGTTGGTGAAAAAACCTTCTCTCCTCCAGTCGCAGAGAATGCCCCCTTGTCACCACCACCTTTCTTGGTATAAACAGATCCTTGGAGAGATATTTTTATTGTCCCTTTATATACTTATACATGGTTATTAGATCGCCCCTCAGTCGTCTTTTTTTCTAGACTAAGTAATCCTATATATGGCGCCATTTTCCGAGACCTTTAGCGTCTCCACTTTTTGTGATCTCAGGTTCGGCGACTGCTTATTTTTTGCGCTTCAAGCTGTCATATTATTGATACTTTTCCGGTGTAGATACGATCTTTTGATCTTTTTATCACCCATTATTGCATTTTATTGCAATGTAGCGACGACCAAAAAACGTAATTCTGATGTTTTGAATTTTTTTCTTATTACGCCGTTTAGCGATCAGATTTATTCTTTTTTTTATGTTGATCGATCAGGTGACTCTGAATGCAGCGATACAAAAAATGTATATATTTGATCTTTTTATTTTTTTATTTTGAATGGGGCAAAAAGGGGGTGATCTGAACTTTTACTTTTTTTTATCTTTTATTTTCAGCTGGTGATGAGAACCATAGAGGACTGCTGCAGACCTCTGGTTGTCATGTCGACCCATCGGTGACCTGCGATCATGTGATGGGGTCACTGATGGGTGGGATTTACGACACGCTTCCGGTAAGCTCGAGTTAAATGCCGCTGTCAGAAATTGACAGCAGCATGTAATTCATTAACAGCCGTGGGAGGATCATGATTCCACCCGCGGCTGTTGCGGGCACATGTCAGCTGTATAGATCAGCTGAAATATGCGCATAAAGGTGCGTGCTCAGCGCTGGAGCCCGCACCAAACAGGGGGAGTCTGACATCCGCTTACTATTACGCCAATTTCCTTCTTTTCTGTTTTACATCAGCACCATTTGTAAAGTGTTGCTTTACTTTGTTAACATTTTAGATGGTTTCAAAATTTTTCATTTTTTCAAGGAAATTTACAAAAACTAAATTTTTAGGGACTGGTTCAGTTTTGAAGTGACCTGGGGGTCCTATATATTTTTAACCCCCAAAAGTAATACCATTTTAAAAACTGCACCGCTCAACGTATTCAAAATTGCTTTCAGGTAGTTGATTAACCCTTCAGGTGCGTTTCAGGAATTAATGCAAAGTGGCATGACAGGAATGAAAAAGTTTATTTTTAACACCTAAATTTTGATACCTTCCGAACAGGCCACTATAGCCGGGAGACTCTGGCCGTTATTTGGGCGGGAATTGCCTTGGCAAACAACAGGACCACACATTGAAGATCTCAGTGTGTGGATGAGGTTAAAGAGGAAGCCCCCACACTATGCCATCTAGATGCCATAGTCACTATTGACAGCAGTATTTAAGTGGTTAAACGACCATATTTGGTGCCAACACTGACCGTGGCTGATGCAGCAAGTTGTCAGCTATAGTGTACAGGCGACAGCTGCTGGATTGTCACCAGTTGGGAGATGCTAGTCTCTTAAATCTCAGGTCAGTAAAAAGATGTATTGGTGGTCTCTAAGGGGTTAAAAATATAAGTAACTAATTAGTAAATTGAATGTGTGTAATTTATTCTCATTGTAACTGCAGCTGTTCTGTGAAGCTTAGATGTTGCACCCATATTATTATTATTTTGGCTATGCATCTTTATTCATTTACATCTATACGCCAATAGTAGGTTGAGAAGAACAGAAGAGAACTGAAGCATACAGTGAAATTAACTCTATGCCTATTTCATAGTCCTTGTTTATTTGGTCTTTAAGCAATAGAGATAAGGAGAAGGCATCAGACAGGTTAAGTTACATATTAACAGATAAAATTGTTCATAAGACCAAACTGTTTTCTTTTAAACTAGCTCTTTGTGCCATACCAAATTCCTAGCCTCTCCTCCCAATTCTGCATTTCTTAATTTCTCTTCAATTAATACGCTCGTCATTGTAATGTCCATCATCGTAACGAGGTGTAATAACCAACTGGATGCAAGTAAAGCTATTAGTGAACGCATTGAGCGTGTGCGCAGTGTTACTTCTCTGACTTCACTGATGACTCTGTGACATTCTAGAATAACATCTGCTTCATACACAATCTGTCAGAGTAACTGTTGTTGCCATTTTTCTTTCATAAATCAATAAATAATAATAATAATAATAATAATAATAAACAGTGCACATGAAATTAAGAAACATTGGAATCCATCTTATCAGAGCCATCTGCTTCTTTCTCCTCCTGGACTGATCATTCATGTTTCGAATTCTCAGTTCTCTTGTAAAATCTGTATCCATTAAAGACAGACTTTTACCTTATTGAGACAGAAGATGACACTTTCTAATGAAACAATTCTATATAGCCGGGAGGTGATTTAGGACGAGCTCCTCCCTCTTCCTCAATCCTCCCATGTACATAGAATCTAATCAGAAGCAAATGCCATCTTCTCTCAGCAATGTGTCTTTACTGAATACAGATTTTACCCGTGATTTGAGAATTTTGGATATAAATGATCAGTTCAGGAGGAGAAGGAAACAGATCGCTCTGATGACATATATTACAACATTTCTTATTCTCATGTGCATTATTGATTTATGAAAGAAAATTTAAATGTCGGCTATATATGTTAGCCGATATGTATTCAATAGTCATATCTTATGCGTATAAGTTTAAGGTCACTCCGCTTGGGCAGAATCCCTGCAGTTACAGTAGATACAGACCTGCTAGATTTCACATCCACCAAGCTTACTTTCAGCATGTGGTTTAGCAATATTTGGGTGGCTCTGTATTGGGGAAGCCCAAATGTCAGGGTATAACCCAGCACACCAATATGGCCACTTGTTCCCAGCCAATGTTGGAGGCTGGTCCCAATCTGGTTGGGGACGACATGGCCATTTTGGTGGTTTAGACTCACGGCCCTACCAGCCCCAACAGGAGAGTCGTCTCCAATATCATAGTGCCCAGTATCTACCTCAAGCCCATGAACTGGCCCACTATCTCCATCATGGGCAAGAGTATGCCCCCACACAGGCCGAGGGCCAAGTTGGCCAATCTAGCCATCAGGCAACACAGGCTGGGCTTCCACCTTCTCCCCCCCTACATACTACAATTTATAACTTTGTGTGTGTTTTTTTGTGGTTAATGCTGTATTGTAACATGTTAACAATTTTTTTGGGTTCTAAGGTCAATTATGGCCATTTTGCTAAATAACATATGGCTTCACGAGGCCTTTAAAAAAAGGATACATAAAAAGTTTTAACTTTCAATTGTTGTCTTTATCAATGATGCACTTACATCACGACATGCTGCCATATGCTTACACATTGATTTAGAAAGAGAGAAAATACATAAGGGGTTGTATTATATATAGTTTCCCAAAGGCCAAAAAGAAAAATTTACAACATAGACACAGCATGCTCTTGCCAAGAAGTTTCCCCCTCAGGTGACATAAAGTAATTTGTGAAAATATCACGCACTTTGAGCCCAGAGAGCGGTCTACGTTGAGGGTTGATAGGTGGTCTCACCCTATGTACATTGTCTGACCCACGCACAACACCAGCAGAGGAGGAACAATCATGTATCCTGGTGAAGTTATGGCGAACGCCACATGCTTTAATTACTTCATCTACATTTTGTTCACTCCGCTGAATGGCAGACTGTAGGACCCGCCATTTGGCCCAATGAATGCCAAAGGAACACTCCACAAGTCGCCGAGCACGTGATAGCCGCAAGTTACAAATTCAGCGCTGGTGGTCCAGGTTGCGCCGGGGATATGGCCTCATGACATTGCGCGTTAACTGAAACGCCTCATCTGCCACAAGGACATAAGGGACTGATTCTTGAGTGGATCCTGGTAGCTGGCGTGGTGGTGGTAGATCCAACTGGTTGGTGCGTAGCCGCCGACCCATAGTGGAAGTATTGAAGACTCTAGAGTCTCCCGTCTTTCCATAGGCCCCAATGTCAACAATTATAAACTTGTATAGACCTACATAGAAGATGGAGTATGACGCCATGGAGTCAATAAAAATAATTGGTTATAATGTCAAAAATTATTCGCTCTTTATTAATACAGGTGCATAAAAAGTGTACATTACAAAATACAATCATATGGTCGGATATGACACTACGAAAAAGAGGGGATGGATACACCGCACATGTATGGTAAATGCAATGGTACAAAAAATGAGGTTACAAAGCCCCAAAGAAATGCATGAAAACTGGTACCCATGCTGAAGAGTCTCACACTTAACCGTCTAGTGTTGCTATCAAAGTGAAGTGCATAGCACAAAGCATGGGGAATTCATACAAAAACTTTCCAATAAAGTGCTATGTGCAAAAAAAGCATGGGGGAATTTGTAGAAAGGTGATCATGCTTACCCATAAAAAAAGTGCATGTGCGTAGCGTCCAGCCCCAAAGCCCCTACGCACGTTTCGCGCTGGGCTTCATCGGGGGCATGTGTGGTACTGCTAGAGGTGCGGGGTATATCACCTTTCTACAAATTCCCCCATGCTCTTTTTGCACATAGCACTTTATTGGAAAGTTTTTGTATGAATTCCCCATGCTTTGTGCTATGCACTTCACTTTGATAGCAACACTAGATGGTTAAGTGTGAGACTCTTCAGCATGGGTACCAGTTTTCATGCATTTCTTTGGGGCTTTGTAACCTCATTTTTTGTACCATTGCATTTACCATACATGTGCGGTGTATCCATCCCCTCTTTTTCGTAGTGTCATATCCGACATCTGATCATATGATTGTATTTTGTAATGTACACTTTTTATGCACCTGTATTAATAAAGAGCGAATAATTTTTGACATTATAACCAATTATTTTTATTGACTCCATGGCGTCATACTCCGTCTTCTATGTAGGTCTATATATTTCCAAGGGAGTTGCCCTTTTGTTTATGCCATTATGAACATTCTTTTTTCTAGATAGGAAAAAGTACTATGTTCATTGCTATGTTGGATTATGTTAAATTATAAACTTGTATTGAGGGTCGGCCAGAGCCAACAATTCAACAGAAAAGTATTGTTTATAATTGAAGAATTGTGAGCCAGAGTTCGGCAGCTTACGCACCCGGATATGTTTGCCATCAAGGGCCCCAATACAATTAAGAAATTGGCATTCCTCCTCAAAGTCCCTTGATATCCTCAACCAGTCTTCTATCCTGGGCTGGGGCATGACGAGTTGATGTAGTCTTGACCATATTTGACTACATGTCGACCTGACTATGCCAGAAATGGTAGATCTTCCAATGAGAAACTCATGGTGAAGGGCGGCATAAGACAGGCCAGTGGACAGGAAGCTGAAGAACAACAGAAATGGAAAATTTTAGAATGCACAAATTAACAAAACACCAGGTACATACATACCAAACTTGTTAGTGATTCATATCTACTAACACACATATATTTGGTCGCACAATCACTACGTGATATTCAGTACATATTGCACATAACATCTGGTCTGTAAGTTTTATATATATATGGGATAAGCTGAGGGCATTAAACTTAGGACAAAATAAAAAACATACTTTGGTCAACACATCGTGAACATAGAGAATGTGGTTGTGTAGTACATACCGTAATGTGAGTAGAAGTCGCTCCTCTGTAGATATAGCTTTGCGCATCCTTGTGTCCTGAAAGGTTATGCCAGGATCCCAGGGCGCACTGTCTCCAAGAGTAGATCAAATGTTGCAAGGCTCATGCGACAGTATTTGAAAAATTTTTCCGGATGATCCCGCAGAGAAGAATAGAGGGGCTGAAAATGACCTCTTGTGAGTCGTTGCCTCAAAAGTGGATGGACCCACATGCGTCTCCTCCTCCTCGGATCCACAATCAGTGGGTATGGCTGGCCAAAGCGCCTGGACAAAACCCAGTTGAAGAGAACACGGTCAGTTGGGGTGAACTGAAGTGTGTCAGACATGTTTGCTAACAACCAGCAAGACACCAACACAAGCACAGAACCAAAATGGGCAGATTGGAGGCTGCCACCTGATGTTGAGGCAATAAATAGGGTTGGTGCTGATGATTTAAATTATGTGCAGGCCTCAAAATCGTTAAATGTCCATTTTGCAAGGTTGCGAGAAAAAAAGCTATACGGATGCCATACGGATTACTTATGGATGCTTACATGAGAAAAATACGTGGCCACACCCTGACAACGGAAGACATACGGAGCAATATTTAGGGACCATTTATGCATATTACGGACGTAAAATACGGTCCGTATTTTTCTACCTTGTGTGTGACTCCAGCCTAAGTTTCATTTTTTTTTCTTGTTAAAATAGTCTCAGGTCTGCTTATTTTGTAAGAAACATTGGGGTAAAAAGAATTCACTAATTATCCCCATAGGAAGCGAACCAACTAAACATATAAAAAAAATACAATTTTATTGAATATCAAAATATTCCAATTTTTATAAAAATTGCAGAATACATAATACTTTACTCATAACATACCCCAACGGGGAAAAATGCACAGACCATAAGCACGGACAAATAATCCTTCTATAAATGATTTATATATATTGTGTGAAAAAACACACCAAAATGTATGAAAAAAAGGGTACCTAATATCCCTGCATAATTTATGGAATAAGACAAAAAAACGATATCATGTCTAGTTATTATAACAACCCTAAAAGAGGAAGCAATCTGACCTTACCGTTATTGGGCGCCACTGAGGCATATAGTGTACAATCGTATGTCTCACTCTATGTATAAAAATTCAGGGTAAAAAAACCTTATATAATTACAGAAATGAGACACAATACCGGTACCATATAAAGCCATCATATCAACATAGTAAGGAAGAGACAATCTAACCCCGCTATCATAAAGCGCCAATGCGACATAAGCTTGAGTAAACCTGTGACACCTTAAATAATATAGTAGAAAAGCAATCCAACTAGTAATTACCTTAGACCAAATTATGTAGATGTAGGCAATCCTGTGCAAAGATCCCCACGCCCCGACGCGCATTTCGCCCTCTAGCTTCTTCTGGGAGCTCTTCCTTACTATGTTGATATGATGGCTTTATATGGTACTGGTATTGTGTCTCATTTCTGTAATTATATAAGGTTTTTTTACCCTGAATTTTTATACATAGAGTGAGACATACGATTGTACACTATATGCCTCAGTGGCGCCCAATAACGGTAAGGTCAGATTGCTTCCTCTTTTAGGGTTGTTATAATAACTAGACATGATATCGTTTTTTTGTCTTATTCCATAAATTATGCAGGGATATTAGGTACCCTTTTTTTCATACATTTTGGTGTGTTTTTTCACACAATATATATAAATCATTTATAGAAGGATTATTTGTCCGTGCTTATGGTCTGTGCATTTTTCCCCGTTGGGGTATGTTATGAGTAAAGTATTATGTATTCTGCAATTTTTATAAAAATTGGAATATTTTGATATTCAATAAAATTGTATTTTTTTATATGTTTAGTTGGTTCGCTTCCTTTAGGGATAATTAGTGAATTCTTTTTACCCCAATGTGTATTACTGTGTTTGAAGTGCCAAAATCAGTCTTAAGGACATTCCAGTGTCTTTTTCTTTTGTAAGAAGTATCTTAGTCTAAAACCTCAATAAAGCAGCTAATGGGTTCATAGTGCAGTTACTGTACATGCACTTTCGTTTCATACATGGTATAAATTTATCTTCGCTGTATTTTACTCCCAGTGCCATAATAAATCACCTACTGATTTATTGCAACATGTAAATGGAGCCAGCTATACTTTCATCCTGTGGAAATGTCAGTGTTTGTATTACCCTTTACAGAGAAACTACCTCTTTTTCATAACACTTTATCAAAATCAGTTCAAATGTAAGAAAATGGAAAGTGTGCTGCAAAGGAAGCGCAGCTTTTTTTTACCATTGGGCTATCTATCCTTACCATGGCATGCTATGTAGATGGGAAATAATTCACACTCTATGGTTATGCATACTGTATTAGTAATAGGAATATGTAGATATGTTTATATTACATTATTATCATACATATGCCTTAATTATGCCTAAGTCGTGTTATGCATTTATGTAATATAGATCAATATTATGGTGGCAAAATGTTATCGTGGGGCCAAGCTTTAATTTGTTATTCTGATTTTACACATCTAACGTCATGTAGGTATTCTCCTCTTGTAACATTGCCATAATAAAAACCTGAAGGGCTCTGTTTGCCACCACGGAGTTCACTGTACAACTGATGTATGGCTTGGACATGTCATTTATATGGCATTAGTCATCTAGGTAAAGAGTTTTTCTTGCAATAAACACTGATTGAGAATGCAATACATGTATAATCAGGTACTTGTGGTTTGCATCAGACTTATCCTGTCGGACGTCTGAGTAGACCCAGATTTTCTGAAGGAGAGAGGATCGTACATGATTAGTTACTCTGCATTGCAGTAAATGGGAGATAGAGAAGATCGGAGGTCTAACGTGCTGACGTACTGAAAGGTAGCTCCTATTTTAGCATGTTTTTACTTTTTCTTGTGTTGCTTTTTCAGTTTTCTGTGCTGACCTCATTACTCTAAGCATATTCTTCTTAGTATGACATTTTGTCATGCTGAAGGTATGAATTTTGAGGTTTAAAATAAAAGGTCTCTCTACATCTATTACTATATTTATCCCTTCAAGGTAACAGAAGGACATACAGTATTTGACATCTCAGTTCTAACGTCTCAGAGGAGTTGCAGCCCTTCTACCAGTCTACCATTTTTACAACTTCTCAGTATCAACCGTGAATGGAACTCCGGATCGCATGGGATATCATATCTACATTTTTTCCTTCTTCAATTGCTGTAGAAGCCAATTAAGCTGCATAAGTGACGTCTCTGACAAGCAGAGAGGATTCATGGCTCCCTACAACACAGTTGGTCCTGTCGCTTAATTGGCTTCCATATCGGTGAACAGTCACCCTTGTAAAAAATGCTTAAGGGAATTTACATAAAAGTGTAGGTAGGCTTCTCACCTTGTTCTTTGAAATCAAGTCTAAATGATTAATATGATGGGATTTTTCATCAAAGGATTTCTGACATGGGAAGAGTGTGCAGCAGGAGCTGCCACTGTTTATGATCGCCTTGTAGGCTTTCTCTTTTATAGCCTGGTAATCATAGGATTATAACCTTTGTATCTTGGATACTAGTCACAATTTTACTATTGTAATAGGTTTTATTTATTTATTTTTCATTCATGACATTCACTTCTTTTGCCATGGCCAATATATTGTGAAATTCAGCAGAATTTCTGGTATTATTGAATGCCATCATGTAATGTTTTTCATATTCTTGGCTAAGCAACAATCTAAATATGATTGAGAAGTGGAATCTAGTTCTGTTACTTACTATACAGTACTAGTGAAAGACTGGAGGCATATATTGTGTTTTTCCTAGTAATTTTCACTTACTGTACAGTACTAGTGAATGACCCGAGGCATATATGGTGTTTTTACTGGCAATTATGGTCCTTGGTTGCTGAAAATGGAAGAGTGAGCGTTCTCTCACTGCTGAGACGTAGGTTTTTAAGTATTATTTTAATAAAGGAAGGTGAAGAAAGACATATGTGGGGAGACGAGGCTGAGTCTGACAAAACAAATGTCAGTACTTATCCCCTTTAAGTCTGAACAAAAGAGCTGCATCTTTACCGATTCCCTTATTGCTTTACCAGTGAAAAAATTGGGGCACCTGGTGATGTTTCTGAAAATTTACAAAGAGCATGGTTGAGAAAGAAGGAGAGCGAAAACATTTAGAACAAGAGTGGCATCTGCTTGTGTTTCAGTAGCATAGAATCTTTGGTTCCAATTCATCAGAGCTTTCACGCCAAAAATTCTGGCATAAAAGCTTTGAAAAGTTTTAAAATTTAGGTGCAGTTGGGAGTTGCAACAAAATTTTGAGACTTTTGTTGTTTTCACACCAGTTTCTCCCTTCTCTGTCAAAATCGGCAGAGCTGGGGTGGAACAGAGGCAGTACATAAAAGTATGTCTAATTTATGACAAGCTGTGATGCCAGAAGTCTTACTCCAGTTTTTGTGATATTTTAGTGAGATTTCTGGCGTAGCTCACACAGGCTCAGGCCACTTGTTAGATGTTCCATATTCATGTAGAGGCGTGCACCTGTTCATGAATCAGGAGTGTCTGACGCAGCACTCCACCTCAACAAGATTGGTTGGAACTCAGGTCTCGATGAATCAGGGCATTTGTTTTTGTCTTAAGTGTTTTACATTGTTATTTTAGCCTACCTTGCTATTCATAAAGAATAAAAGTAATTTCACAAATCTAGTGACAGATTCTCTTTAACCCCTTTACCCCCGAGGGTGGATTGCACATTAATGACCGGGCCAAGCTTTACAATTCTGACCACTGTCCTTTTATGAGGTAATAACTTTGGAACGCTTCAACGGATCTTGGCGATTCTGAGATTATTTTTCGTGACATATTGTACTTCACATTAGTCATACTCTTTCTTTGATATAACTTGCGTTTATTTGTGTAAAAAATGGAAATTTGGCGAAAATTTGGAAAACTTTGCAATTTTCAAACTTTGAATTTTTATGCCATTAAAACAGAGAAATATGTCATGCAAAATAGTTAATAAATAAAATTTCCCACATGTCTACTTCACATCAGCACAATTTTGGAAACAAAATTTTTTTTTGTTAGGAAATTATAAGGGTTAAAAGTTGTCCAGCGATTTCTCATTTTTACAACAAAATTTACAAAACCATTTTTTCAGGGACCACCTCACATTTGAAGTCACTTTGAGGGGTTGTACAATTTCTCCTGAGTACATCAATACCCCATATGTGGGGGAAAACCACTGTTTGGGCGCACAGCAGAGCTTAGAAGGGAAGGAGCGCTGTTTGACTTTTTCAAACCAAAATTGGCTGGAATGGATATCGGACGCCATGTCGCGTTTGGAGAGCCCCTGATGTGCCTAAAAAGTGGAAACTTCCTACAAATGACCCCATTTTGGAAACTAGACCCCCCAAGGAACTTATCTAGATGTGTGGTGAGGACTTTTAACCCCCAAGTGTTTAACTAAAATTTATAACGCCTCAGCGTGAAAATAAGAAATCATATTTTTTCCACAAACATGATCTTTTAGTCCCCAATTTTTTATTTTCCCAAAGGTAACAGGAGAAATTGGCACACATGTTGAAAACAGGAGAACGGCACCAAGAATAGTCTACTCACTGGTGGAGGTAATAACGTCTGAGTTCCGGACACCTGGGTGATTTCCAAAACTGTTGATCTGGTGCTTGCACGAAACCACAAGGAGTAGTAGACCAATATCCAAAGGAAAAAGATGCAGTACTATTCAAATCCGTTAAAAAACCAAAGTCCTTTTTTAAGTTAGTTGGACAAGGTTAGCACCGGGCTAGGTACATGAACACATGCAGTGAAAAAAAGGACTACAGCTGTTTCGCGTTATCCATGCTTCAACAGGTCCAGGAGAAATTGGACCCCAAAAGTTGTTGTCCAATTTGTCCTGAGTACGCTGATACCCCATATATGGGGGGAACCACTGTTTGGGCACACGGCAGAGTTTGGAAGGGAAGGAGCGCTGTTTTTTGTTTTTCAAACCAAAATTAGCTGGAATTGAGATCGGATGCCATGTCACATTTGGAGAGTACCTGATGTGCCTAAACAGTGAAAACCCCCCCACAAGTGACCCCATTTTGCACACTGTACCCCCTAAGGAACCTATCTAGATGTGTGGTGAGAACTTTGAACCCCCAAGTGTTTCACTAAAGTTTAAAATGCCCGACTGTGAAAAAAAAACACTTTTTTTCCACAAAAATAATTTTTTAGCCCCCCAAATTTTATTTTCCAAAGGGTAACAGGAGAAATTAGACCCCAAAGGTTGTTTTCCAATTTGTCCTGAGTATGCTAGTACCCCGTATGTGTGAGAAAACTACTGTTTGGGAACATGTCGGAGCTCGGAAGGGAAGCAGTGACGTTTTGAAATGCAGACTTTGATGTAATGGTCTGCGGGCTTCATGTCGCATTTGAAGACCCCCTGATGTGCCGAAACAATGGAAAACCCCATAAGTGACAACATTGTGAAAACTAGACCCCTACCAGGAACTTATCTAGATCTGTGGTGAGCACTTTGACCCCCAGAAGTGTTTCATTAAAGTTTATAATGCCCGGCTGTGAAAATAAAAAATCCTATTTTTTCCCACAAAAATGATCTTTTAGTCCCCAATTTTTAATTTTGCCAAGGGTAACAGGAGAAATTGGACCCCAAAAGAGTTTGTCCAATTTGTCCTAGTATGCTTATACCCCATATCTGGGAAAAAATGCTGTTTGGGTACATGTCGGGGCTCGGAAGGGAAATAGCGACGTTTTGGAATGCAGACTTTGAGCGAATGGTCTGGGGGGAATCATGTTGCATTTGCAGAGCCCCTGATGTGCCGAAACAGTAAAAAAACACAAGTGCCCCCTTTTTGGAAACTAGACCCCCAAGGAACTTATCTAGATGTGCCTAAACAGTGGCAATACCAAACAAGTGCTCTCTTTTTGGAAACTAGACCCCCAAGGAACTTTATCTAGATGTGCCCCCTTTTTCGAACTAATCTACTGTTTCCTGTTATGTAAATTTAAGTACTGTAAATTAGTAGTGCATGGAGGTGTGGTACAGTTTGAAGCAATTTTTCAAACACAGGCCAGTTTTTTTGGGGCAGGTGTCGCATTTATAAGTGGTGTCCGTATTGCCCTTTTGTAACACACTCTGGACCTTTTTGCATCTTACCTTTTTTCCAATTGGCGGGACCACCCCCCGGGAAATACTGACCTGGTACAATACAAGCACCTTCAGTTCCGGAAGTACTGGGGCCCACTTCTTCCTGAGTGCCAAATGTCAGGGCCTTAACCACTACCTCCTGGAACTGAAGGTACGACGAATCGGTGTGGCCTGCCCATCGTGACAGCAGGAAAGCATTGAGCATTGCCATTTGTACAATGTGCACGGCCAGCTTTTTGTACCACACCTTGACCTTTCTCAAAGCACTGTATGATTAGAGGAATTGATCAGAGAGATCAACGCCCCCTTGTTTTTGTTGTAACCCAGTACATAGTCTGGTTTGCAGACCTGTGTAGAGGTACTTCGTACAGTGCTGAGGGCGCTGCCATCACCGTGTATGGTGGTCAAGAGAAGGATATCCCTCTTGTCCTTGTATTTGACCACCAGCAGGTGGTCGCTACATTGTGCTCTGCTGTCACCCCTTCTGAGCATCTGCCCGAGTAGCATTTTTGCGAACAGTACCGCAGGCTGCAGTACCTTGCACAGATAGGAATTTGAAGAGTGGGATGCTGGTATAAAAGTTATCAGTGTAGAGGTGATAAACTTTATCCAGCACTGAGTGCACCAAATCCCACAAAATTTTCCCACTCACTCCCAGGAAATGGGGACATTCAGGGGGTTGAATTCTGGTGTCCTTCCCTTCATAAACTCTAAACCTGTGGGTGTACCCTGAAGTACTCTCACACAGCTTATAGAGTTTAATTTCATTCCTGGCCCTCTTGCTGGGCAGGTACTGATGGAATCTGAGCCTTCCCTTAAAATGAACTAAGGATTCATTCATGCAGATGTCCCTTTGGGGCACGTAAACTTCAGCAAACTTTTTGTTGAAGTATTTGATGACCGGCCGAACTTTGAACAGACGGTCAAAGTTGGGGTTATCTCGTGGGAGACACTGTGCATTATCGGTATGCAGGAATTTGTGGATGGCCTCAAAACGCATCCAGGCCATGACTATTCAGAACACTGGAGTGTTGTATAAAACATCAACACTCCAATATTGCCAAAGTTCTGGCTTGTTCAGGGTCCCCAAGTGAAAGACTGGGCCCCAAAACTGCATAATTTCAACTGCATCAAAAGGAGAAAATGATGAACCGGGATTTTGTGCCAAAAATCCCCAGAGAAAAAGTCTTTGAAAAAGTCTATTTCTGTGAGGCCGGTCGTGTCAAACTTGATTCCTGATTCTGCTACAAAATCAGGAATTAGTGGCTCATAATTTTTGGGGGGCGAGGTCCATACGGGGTCCGTAATGAGGTGCAGTGGTTCATCTTCTGGAATGGGGGGTGCTGCTTCATCTTCTGTCCTGGGACATCTGCGTGGCGGTTCTGCAGGACCCAAGGTGGAAGATGAGGAGAGGAGGAAGAGGATGAAGAATCTGAAAAATAAAGAAGTGTGGGATCCTCTCCCTCGCTATCAATGTCGGAGGCAAGGAAAACATAAGCCTCCTTCACTGAATAGCGCTGTTGGGAAGAATGTGACGGGCAGGACTTTTTTTATGAACTTGTTGCTTATGTCAAGCACTTTATTTTTATCTGTTTGTGCATGTGTGGGGGATAGTGCTTGGTGCAAACTTTTCTGAAAAGAGAAAGCTAAAAGAAAAAAAGAACCAGGGAGAAAAAAATGTTTGTGAAAAGAAAAGTGAAAAACAGCAGGCACAAGCTCTGATGAATGAACTGTTTCACTTATCAAAGTTCGTCAGCTGCTGGATGTGCACACCACACCACTCACTGACGTCAGAGGCTGTGCGGATCCCCTGGCTGACCTGAGGTGAACTGATGAGCGTGGGAAAAAGTTCAGAAACTTTCCCACACTTATTAGTTCATCTCCGGTCAGACGGGGAGGCTGCACAGAGATGAATTAATTCATTTGGCAGTGGTTTACAGAGGGGCCGGTCGCATTAGCACCGGTCCCCGTTGTAAATTAGTTAACCCCTTCTGATGGATTGCAGCGGGGGACCTGACTGAACTGCGGAGAGGTACTGTATGTATATAGTTGTTTTTTTATTTTATTTTTTTACAGATCCATGGCTTTTTTTGGGATTAGCAGACGAATAAATGTGGTCAAAAACTTGGTGTGTTTATTTCATTAAAATAATTTTTAATTAATATCTGTGTGGTTTTTTAACCCTTTACTATTCTAGGGTTAATAATAGATAGGTGTCTTATTGACACCTCTCCATTATTAATACGGCTTAATGTAACCCATTAGCCACCGCTACAGGCAATGGGAGTAGAGAGGCTAAGTGCCAGAAATGAGGCATCTTGTAGATTCGCCTTTTCTGGGGTGGCTGGGGGCAGATTTTTTTTAGCCGAGGGGGGGAAAAACAATGGTTCCTCTCTAGGCTATTAATATCTGCCCTCACTCACTGGCTTTCCTTCTCTGGTTGAGAAATTACCACGGGAGCCCACGCAATTTTTTGCAACAAATTAACCCCTTAATTTAACACCTACATGTCCCAAATTTTACACACATACCCTAATCTAATTATTAGTCAAAGACATATAAAAAATGAAAGAAATGAAATGAAATGGTTTACTGTATGTAAACCATGTGTCATTTCATGTCAGGTTTTGAATTGATTTTACAGAAACCGGCAATTGATTTAGCGGCTATTATGCTATGTAGAACTCTATAAACTATAAATATATATATATATATATATATATATACTGTGTATATACAGTATATATATATATATATATATGTGTGTCTCAATGGCATGTATATCTATCTATCTATATATATATATATATATATATATGTGTGTGTATTCTATGTGTATATATCTATTCTTTCTATTCTTTATTAACCCCTTTACCCCCAAGGGTGGTTTGCACGTTCATGACCGGGCCACTTTTTACAATTCTGACCACTGTACCTTTATGAGGTAATAACTCTGAAACGCTTCCATTGATCCCACTGATTCTGACATTGTTTTCTCGTGACACATTGTACTTCATGTTAGTGGTAAAATTTCATTCAAATAACTTGCGTTTATTTGTGAAAAAAATGGAAATTTGGTGAAAACTTTGAAAATTTCGCAATTTTCCAACTTTGAATTTTTATGCCCTTAAATCACAGAGATATGGCACACAAAAACTTAGTAAGTAACATTTCACATATGTTTACTTTACATCAGCACAATTTTGGAGCCAAAATTTTTTTTGCTAGGAAGTTATAAGGGTTAAAAGTTGACCAGCGATTTCTCATTTTTGCAACACAATTTTATTTTTACGGCCCACATCACATTTGAAGTCACTTTGAGGGGTCTATGTGATAGTGATAGAAAATGCCCAAAAGTGACACCATTCTAAAAACTGCACCCCTCAAGGTGCTCAAAACCATATTCAAGAAGTTTATTAACCCTTCAGGTGCTTCACAGGAATTTTTTGAATGTTTAAAAAAAAAAATGAATATTTAACTTTTTTTCACAAAAAAATTACTTCAGGTCCAATTTTTTTTAGTTTACCAAGGGTAGCAGGAGAAATTGGACTGCAAAAGTTATTGTGCAATTTGTCCTGAGTATGCTAATACCTAATATGTGGGGGTTAACCACTGTTTCAGCACATGGCACAGCTCAGAAGGGAAGGAGCGCCGTTTGACTTTTTCAATGCAAAATTGGCTGGAATTCAGATCAGACACCATGTCACGTTTGGAGACCCCAGATGTACCTAAACAGTGGAAACCCCCCAAAAGTGACCGCATTTTGGAAACTAGACCCCCCAAAGAACTTATCTAGATATGTGGTGAGAACTTTGAACCCACAAGGGTTTCACAGAAGTTTATAACGTACAGCCGTACAATTAAAAAATCATAGTTTTTCCACAAAAATGATCTTTCAACCCTCAATTTTTATTTTTCCAAGGGTAGCAGGACCCTAAAAGTTATTGGACAATTTGTCCTGAGTATGCTGATACCCCATATGTGGGGGTAAACCACTATTTGGGCGCATGGCAAAACTCGGAAGGGAAGCAGCGCCATTTGACTTTTATGGCTGGAATTTAGATTGGACGCCATGTCGCGTTTGGAAAGCCCCTGATGTGCCAAAACAGTGGAAACCCCCACAAATGACACCAATTTGGAAACTAGAACCCCCCAAGGAACTTATCTAGATGAGTGGTAAGAACTTTGAACCTCCCAGGGCTTCACAGAAGTTATAATGCCCGGGCGTGAAAATAAAAAAATCATATTTTTTCCACAAACATGATCTTTTAGTCCCCAATTTTTTTATTTTCCCAAGGGTAACAGGAGAAAATGGATCTCAAAATTTGTTGTCCAATTTGTCTTGAGTATGCTCATACCCCATATGTGGGAGAAAACTACTGTATGGGCACATGTCGGGGCACGGAAGGGAAGTAGTGAAGTTTTGGAATGCAGACATTGATGGAATGGTCTGCAGTTGTCATGTTGCCTTTGGAGAGCCCCTGATGTACCTAAACAGTAGTACCCCCACATGTGACCCCATTTTGGAAACTAGACCCCCAAGGAACTTATGTAGATGTGTGGTGAGCACTGTGAACCCCCCAGTGCTTCACAGAAGTTTATAACGCCCGGGCGTAAAAATAAAAAAATCATATTTTTTCCACAAAAATGATATTTTTGCCCCCAATTTTTATATTTTCCTAAGGGTAACAGGAGAAATTGGACCCCAAAAGTTGTTTTTCAATTTGTCCTGAGTCGGCTGATACCCCATATATGGGGGTAAAACACTGTTTGGGCGCATGGCAGAGCTTGGAAGGGAAGGAGCACCATTTGACTTTTTCAGCACAGAATTGGCTGGAATTGAGATCAGACGCCATGTTGCATTTGGAGAGCACTTCATGTGGCCAAAAAGTGGAAACCCCCCAATTCTAACTCCAACCCTAACTGCCCAAACAGTGGAAACCCTCCAACCCTAACTCCAACCCTAACCAACACACCCCTAACCCTAATCTCAGTCCTAACCCTTGCCCTAACCCTAACGGGAAAATGGAAATAAATACATTTTTTTAATTTTATTATTTTTCCCTAACTAAGAGGGTGACAAAGGGGGCTTTTATGTTTGGCAGCTGTCATATGCTAAAAGACGCTTTTTAGTCTCAAAATAGTTTTTGCATCACCACATTTTGAGAGCTATAATTTTTCCATATTTTGACCCACCGAGTCATGTGAGGTCTTATTTTTTGCCGGATGAGTTGTTGTTTTTATTGGTACCATTTTTGGGCACGTGACATTTTTTGATCACTTTTTATTCCGATTTTTGGGACGCAGAATGAACAAAAACCAGCATTTCAAGAATTTCTTTTGAGGGGTGCGTTTACACCGTTCCGCGTGTGGTAAAATTGATAAGGCGGTTTTATTCTTCGGGTCAGTATGATTACAGCAATACTTCATTTATGTTTTTTTTTTGTTTTGGCGCTTTTATGCAATGAAAACAATTTTATATAAAAAATAATTATTTTTACGTCGCTTTATTCTGCGAGCTATAACTTTTATATTTTTTCGCTGATGATGATGTATGGTGGTTTTTTTAGCGGGACAAAATTACGTTTTCAGCGGTACCATGGTTATTCATAACGCGCTAAAGGGGTTAACTAATGGGACAGTTTTATAGGGCGGGTCGTTACGGACGCGGCGATACTAAATATGTGTACTTTTATTTTATTTTTTTTTATTTCCAAAAAATGAATTTATTAGGGAACATTTTTTTTTTTTAATTCATTTAGCGATTTTTTTATAAATTATTTTTACACTTTTTGTAACTTTATTATACTGTCCCAGGGGAGACATCACTGTCATGTGACAGATCGCTGATCTGTCACATCACAGATCGCTGTGACATATCAGCGATCTGACACAGGCACTGCAGAAGGCTTCCTCATGCCTGCGCTTTGCAGGCACTGAGGAAGTCGGCTCCCTGCAGGCTCCCGAAGGTCCCCACCGCCATATTGGATCCGGGGGCCTGCAGGGAAGGAGACCGTCGGAGCAGCGCAGCACATCGCGCTGCTTCGGTGGTCTCAGGGAAGCAGGGAGGGAGCCCCCTCCCTGCCGATGCTTCCCTAAACCCGCGATACACTGCGAATGTGTTTGATCGCAGTGTGCCAGGGGTTAACGTGTCGGGGGAAGTCCGTGACCGCCCCTGACACACTGTGATAATCAGCTGAACCCAGCCGCGATCAGCGGCGCTCACCCCGTGAGCGCCGCTTATCGCGCTAGACGTAATATCCTGTCCATGGGCATAGGGGCCCGGGTCCCATGGATGGGATAGTATGTCAGATGGCAGAAAGGGGTTAAATATGTCAGTGTGATTTTATTGTATTGCAAAATGAATTGCTGGCTTTTATTAAAGGACACGGGTGCGTATTTCTCGCAATTCACATGTCTGGTCTGTGTGTAATCCGTATTTTTCTCGCCCCCATAGGCTTGCATCGGCGATTCTCAGCCAAGATACGCGTACAATCGCAGCATGCTGCGATTTCACTTGCAAGTATAAAACGTGCAAGAAAAAAATCGGCTGATTGGAGCAGCCCCATAGATTAACATTGGGACGAGTGCTAGGCGATTCTTTATCGCCTAGCACTCGTCCGTTTATACGGCAGTGCGACTCCGGCCTCAGGCCGGGGACACACTTGCGAGTGTGATGCGACAAACTCGTGCGAGTCTCTCGTATCAGTACCCAGTGACCCTGGTGGTCGGCGCTCATAGCAAGTGAGCAATTCTGCTACATGCAGGTGATCTGATCATTGCCTGTATGTAGCATAGCCAATTGGACAACTGCAGCTTCTAGTGTCCCATGGAGACTATTGAAGCATGCAAATAGTAAAAAAAAAAGTTTTTTTAAATATTAAAAAAAATTTAAAAATACAAAAGAACAAATCACCCCACTTTTGCCCCATTCAAAACAATTAAAAAAAATCAAACATACACATATTTGGTATCACCGCGTTCAGAATCGCCTGATCTATCAAGCTATAAAAATAATTAATCCAATCCGTAGCGAAAAAAAGTCAAAACCCTAGCATTACGCTTTTTTGGTTGTCGCAGCATTGCATTAAAATGCAATAACAGGTGATCAAAAGATCGTATCTACACCAAAATAGCATCATTAAAAATGTCAGCTCGGCACGCATAAAATAAACCCTGGCCCCAAATACTCTAAAATGGAGATGCTACGGGTATCAGAAAATGGCTCAATTTTTATTTCACTACTTAAATAAAAAAGAACCTAGACATGTTTGGTGTCTATGAACTCGTAATGACCTGGAGAATCATAATGGCAAGTAAGTTTTAGGATTTGATGAACATGGTAAAAAAAAAAATCCAAAAAACTGTTGTGGAATTTTTGCAATTTCACCGTCCTTGGAATTTATTCTCCCATTTTCGAGTACACGATATGGTAAAGCCAATAGTGTCGTTCAAAAGTACAGCTCGTCCCACAAAAAACAAGTCCTCACATGGCCATATTAAGGAAAAATAAAAAAGTTATGGCTCTGGGAAGAAGAGGAACGAAAAACAAATGCAAAAACAAAAAAGGGCTCCGTTATAAAGGGGTTAAAAACGCCACTCCAGCAATTTTTTTTATTTCACTGCTGGAGTGAGGTCACTAATGTAAGTTCTCTTCCCCTAGTAATATACTTACCAGCTGCCATCTGTTATCAGCACCACTTCGGTCATTTTCTGCAGATTGTGACCTGCAAGATAGCTCCAGTGTTCGCTGGGTGATCCAGGGTCACTTCTCAATGTAAGTCTATGGGAGCCAGAAAGAAGCTCTCGAAAACTTTCATTGAGATCTTTTTGCCATTAACTCTGACCTTCGGTCAGTCAGTAACTGCAGTCACAAGATGGTGTATCAGGACCGGAGCGGTTGTCCCTGAAAACTGGATCTAGCAGTTAGTCACCGCTGACACTCTCTCTATGGTGGGCTACATTTCTCACATATCCTAAGACTTGAGAACAGATAAGGGAGAGGTGTTGAACTGCTCCTTTCTTCGCAATGTGGTTTCCATGTTATTCCCAGTAGTTTTGCTTATGTTTTCTCTTTTAAGGTCCATAGTATACCATTAGACTCTTCAAACCCTTCTCCCTGTGAATAGTGGTTGTGTATCGCCCTCCAGGCAACACCGACCAGTTCTTGGATCACTTTACAGTACAATCTCCTTTCCACACTTTCTATCCTGTGGCATTCCCAATCTGATTATGGGGGACTTTAACATCCCCATTGATGATCCACTCTCTGCATCTGCTACGCATCCTCTTTCTTTAACCTTATCTCTCAGATTTTCACTGCTTACTACCTCTCCTACACATGAGGACAGGAATACACTAGACCTGGTTTTCTTCCCACTTTGATCAGTTTATGACTTTACTAACTCCTCTTATACTCTGTGAACACAACCTTCTTTCACGGTCAAGAACTGTTGCCCCACTTAGGACAACCCCACTTACCACAGTGTAGGTTATTATTAACAAAGTAGTCAGCAACCCATTTAATTTGATATTCTGTAAACCTTACTTCTTACCTTACACACTTATTTTGCAGTTCTAATTAGTCGTAGCTGTGCAGTAAAATGGTTCTACATTTGCTTTGATCACTCTGTCTATAGATCACTGCAAGTCAGTCACTCAGCAGACTAGTCTTTTGCAACATATCTAACAGGGATTTTTCATATTTTCCCATTCAATTGACACTGTCAAGTTTCAATACAATGTCTCAATTCCCATGGTGGTGTGAGAATGATTAGACTGATGCAGTACATTGCACAGTCGCACTCACTTCATTAAACCACATATTAAACCCAAAAATGCTCAGTCAGCTCATTCCATGTAACTCTTTAATGACTGAGGCTAGTTTTGACATCTGTTTGAGGCATTGCACAGTGCAACTTTGCTCATCATGAATTGTAAAGGGTTGATGTGCTCCCAATTCTAGATGTTCAAACCGTATAATGTCTATGTTAGACTCGACAGATGTTTCGACACAGTCCAATAGGTTGCCATCCATGCCATCATCCTCTCCCACCAGGAAAAAATTACACATAGGTTACCTCCAGTTTTATTTCCCTATAGTATAATAGCATAATATATATGGTATATATATATAAATATACTGTGTATATAACATCTTTATAAGTGTTTGACATGTTACAGAATGCATTTCTATGTATGCCTAAATTCACATGAGCGAGAGTCTCCAATTTTCATCTGGAAAAAAGAATGATGATTTTCATTTCACTTGTCATCCATATGGCATCCATTTATATACATTAGCAGGTATTAAAATTTGCAAGACCAAGCAAAGTTTCATAAAATAAAAAATGGCAGTGTATCCGTAAAATAGAATGATCCTTATGGGATCATTTGTGTATTTTCTTTTCTTTTGTACACCCATAGATTTGAATAGCCTAGTCTCATCCAACATATGGAATAAACTAGTGCACACTGCGATTTTTTTCACACACATTTTCAGTCCATGAGAACAAAATGCTCATCTCAACATTAAAATTAAATTATATTGGCCCCAGTACTGTCATTTTTTAACAATGCCCTGAAATTACAGTCATGTGAATTTGACCTAATAACAATGACTTTATTGAAATTCAGTTTTAAAATAAGTGAAACATTTGAGAAACTTCAGAGTTCAGTCTTTTGCTTGGAAATAGCTCAACATAGGAGAAAAGTTAAATACCGTGATCATAATGAGGTTAAATTTATCAATAAAGTAAATACTTAAAATGAGTGGTAAGCGATTGCAATATACTAAATGGAAATGACTTGTTGTATTTGCTAGTAGAAGATGGCTCCCAGTATAAACAACGCTATGAGAGCAAATTTTACATTTGGAATAAGCATTTTAGAGTGAAAAATATCTCAAAGATATTGGTTCTATCCTCAAACCATTGTATACTCCAACTTAGACAACCTTTGGTCCAACTTCAATCCTTCACATTCACTTGTAGAACATCTAAGTGTTTGTAGTCCTGGAAGGAATGAAGGAAAGAGCTATTTGATAGAATATACCGTACCTGTCAGTCATTGGACTTCCCTTTAGACCCCTTCACACATCATGTCAGTTTTTTTGCACAGCACGGGCAAAATGCGTAATGCACACGTGAACACTAATGACACACGGATGAGATCCGTGTGTCATCAGCGTGACAAATACCAGCACCTGGGAAGAAGCACTACAGTTCGCACTGTTCCCAGGCGTCGGCTGCTGAAGGCCTCTCTCATCATTGTCGCTTGGTCTCCCTGAGATCAGCGCGTCAAGGCAACAATGATAGGCGTTGTTTTCAGCACCTGCTTTGTCCCTCCTGTGTAAAATAATGAATTAAATACAAAAAATGGCGTGGGTTCTCGCACAATTTTCATAACCAGCAGAGGGAAAGCCCACAACCATGGGCTGATGTTAATAATCTGGGAAAAGGGATAATATCCAAATGGTTCCCAAGCTATTAATAACAGCTCACAGCTGTTTGCTTAGCCTTTACTGGAGAATTTACAAGGGGTTCCCAGAAAAAAATGATGTAGGGTCCCCCTATAAATTCAAACCAGCACAGAATAAACAGACATCTGTGGGTTGATATTAATAGCCTGGAAAGGCACCAGAGATATTTCCTTCCCAAAGCTACCAACATCACCTCTCAGCTTAAATGCAAGAGTGAAACTTTTATTCAGTCCACACTGGGTAGTACATAAAAAAAACCTTTCGGTCAATTCTGACCTTCGTCAGTTACGTACTAGAGTGCTGAAAAGATTCCAAATGGGAATCATAGTATGACAACATAGATGTGTCAGCATCAATCAGACTTATATGTGATGTGTGGCTTGCAGGCAAATATACAGGGCCTGTAGAAAAAGCCTTTGGGCAACATGAATAAGGGTGAGTGCTCCTAGGATGCAATGGTCATTCTACCAATGTTTGGCTTGGATCCAGGTGGGCTTTTGTCTAAACTTTCACTAAAGTTCACGTGGTCAGCTGGACTTGATATGGGCCATCAAACCAATTGTCTAGGCTCCTTCTCACATGTCTCTTAATAACTACCCAATCACCTGGATTCAGCTGATGGACATCTGCTCTTAGGCCGGAGTCACACTAACGTAGAATACGGCTGAGTGCTATGCGAGAAAACATCGCATAGCACTTGGCCCAGTGTTAATCTATAGGGCAGCTCACATCAGCATTTTTTTCTCAGACGTATTCAACGTGTGTGTAAAATTGCACCAGGCTGCGATTGGCACTGAGACTCAGCCGAGACTCGCCAATGCAAGCCTATGAGTGCGAGAAAAAAAATCGCACACCAGTCGGATTTTTACGCACCGATGTCCTTTGAAAAGCCAGCAATTCATCTGCCGCATACAGTGAAATCAAAGCGTGACAGGTTGGAATAGAATAGATAGAATAGATATATACACATAGAAAAGATAGATAGAGGTCAGTGGCACACACATATATATGTATATATATTACATAGATAGAAGAAAAGCCAGGCAATTCAGCAGCAGCTTTACTGTAAGATCACATCAGGAGCCGACAGGGTAGAATAGATGGATTACATACAGTAACTACACATAGAATAGATATATAGATATCAGTGACATATACAATTAGTACAGTGTGTGTGTGCAGCTTACTGTACATGTATTTAATAGGGATGGGCGAATCTACTCGTTAGGACTCGTTACTCTGCGAGTAGTAGGGGACTCGCAGGAGTCGGTACTCTGCGAGTTTCCAAGCGATTACTTGCACAGTAACGAGTCCAATGCAAATCAATGGCAATCCTAGTTTTTTCGGCTAAGTGCACACGTACCGGAACTCTCGCGGAAATTACCGCAAGAATTCCGGAATTCCATTCCGCGGGAAAATCGCATTTTAAATTCCCGCGATTTTCCCGCGGAAAAACTAGCATTTTGCAAGCGTAATTAGCTTGCAAAATGCTAGCGTTTTCCAAGCGATCTGTAGCATCGCTTGGAGAACTGATTGACAGGTTGGTCACACTCGTCAAACATAGTGTTTGACAAGTGTGACCAACTTTTTACTACTGAGGCTGCCTATGCAGCATCAGTAGTTAAAGATAAAATGTAAAAAAAATAAAAAATATTGTTATTCTCACCCTCCGACGTCCCGCGCAGCCTTCCCGCCTCTCCACGCATCCGTTCCCAGTAATCCTTTGCGAAAATGCCCGCGATGATGTCCGTTCTCGCGGGATCGCGATGTCTCGCGGTCATTCGCGATGACGTCGCGCGAATGACCGCGAGACTTCGCGATCCCGCGAGAACGGACGCCATCGCGGGCATTTTCGCAAAGGATTACTGGGAACGGATGCGTGGAGAGGCGGGAAGGCTGCGCGGGACGTCGGAGGGTGAGAATAACAATATTTTTTATTTTTAAATTCTATTTTTTACAGGGATATGGTACCCAAAGTCCGGAGGACAGTCCTCTCCTCTCCTCCGGACCGTGGGTACCATCCGCAATTGTTCTGCTTACTTTCCGCATGGTGTGCACAGCCACATGCGGGAAGTAAGCGGAACAAAAAAAATGGCAGCACAGGAATCACTGCAATACTCGCATCCCCATTCATTAACATTGGACTCGCTAGACTTGCAACGAATAGCGAGTTTCCGAGTCGGACTCGTTAGAGTCTAGCGATTCCGAGTATTTCAGGATTCGCCCATCCCTAGTATTTAATAAAATATTATTTTTCTAAAAAAAATGGCGTGAGCTTCTTCGTAATTTTCTTAACCAGCAGAGGGAAAGCCAATGGCTGGGGGCAGATTTTTATGGCCTGGGAAGGGGATAATACCCATGGAACTTCCCAGGCTATTAATATCAGCTCACAACTGAATACTTAGCCTTTACTGGCTATTAAAATGGAAAACCCCAAAAAATGATGTAGGGTTCCCCTTTAATTAACAACCAGCAAAGGCTATCTATCTAATATATATATATATATATATATATATATACTCCAGCCGTACACTGGGATCTGGAATTGGTGAAAACACATATTTATGAACCAGACTAAGCCTTTCCTCTAAGGCTTGGACATATTCTGTCATTCTGCTATATTGCATTTGCATTACTTGTGAATAGTACAGATCCATCTTTGGCGTATTGCCAAAGAAAAATTCAAATTGGGTCGAGCCTGTCTGTTGTGAGTTCATTTTTCCCTTTACCGTTGAGGTCTGATGAACTCCCTCCTCTGGTGAAGGAAGGTAGTGAGGCTGATTACCAAACACCTGGGCAGCTAGATGATGACTGGGTGGCTGGAATTGAGGACTGGATATAAGGCAGCCGACGCCCTTCTGCCTTGCTGGTGATCCTGCTGGATTCTTGGAGACCAGTCTGATTCCTGCGTCTCAAAGCTAAGTTTTTCTGCTCTGCTTTGTACACTTCAGTTTTGTTTTTGTTTTGCCTTGTTTTTTGGGAGTTCTGCCATCCCCGGCCGGGGGTGAGCTGAATTCCATTTTTGTCTCTGATCTGTTGATCTTTTGCTCTGTCTTCAGAATATACCTGAGTGCTGATTTAGTCTTTTGAAGCCTAGCGACTTCAGGGCATGTTTTTCCTATCAGTCGGTTGGCACATTTTGGATAGGGTTTTTGCGGATGGCAGACAGCAGCTTTCCTATCCTGTCCTAGGGGCTGCCTATTGCTTTGGGGTCTGCTCTGGGGCAGTTTAGTTTTTCCCCTTTCTGTCTTTAGGCTATGTAGTTCTCCGGCTGTGATCGAAGGGTCTAGGGCACCGTAGGAACCTCCCACGGCTACTGCTAGTTGTTGGGGATAGGTTCAGGGGTCTGCAATCTGATAGCTGCCAACCTCTCTGGTTTTTCTGGACTTAGCTAGTATTTTGTTTTTTCCTCCTTCGGTGACTCATCATAACACCTGTCTTTTAATTTGGAATGAGTCTGCCTGAGAAAAGCCCAAGCCCAAGGAATAAACATTCTAGGTAAAGTAAAATATTATTCTATGTTTAAGGGCAATTATTCTGCTTGAAACGCATAAGTTATTAAAATTTTCTTCATCAACTTCTTTCTTCTTCTAATTTTCATGGATTACTAATAAAATGGTATAATTTTTTACCGACGAATGGTTGTTCTGGACTTCCTTTCTTCTTACCTTTTTGAACAAACATTCTACTCGGCTCTTTTTTGTGTTTCATATAGCTTTATTTTAGCTTAAAAATCTCATTTAGTCTCTCCACTTTTTTGTGAACAATAACAGGTATGGAATGCCTGCTATATTTCTAGGGCCTGCATAATTTCCCACTGTTATGATAGTATAGTAACTCACTCAGGAAAATAGGAAACACACTAAAAACTGCAAGTAAACCCTGCCGGTTCCTGTACAGACTAGAGATCCTGACCCCACAGTCCCTAGTGGCTCATGCGTAAACTGAGATAGCCCTAGCCACAGACTAGGCTATGGCAATTCAGACCTATACTGTCTGAAAGGCTGTTGTTGTGAGTTAATTTTCCCCTTCACTACTGAGGCCCGAGGAACTCCCTCTTCTGGTGAAGAAAGGTAGTGAGCCTGATTGTCAAACACCTGGGGCTGATGCTGATGACTGGCTGAGTGGAGTTAATGACTGGATATAAGGCTGCCGACGCCCTTCTGGCCTGCGGGTGATTTCTCTGTGGACTTCTAGGAAACCAGTCTGATTCCTGCTCATCTAAAGCTAAGATTTCTGCTTTGCCTTTTTGCATTAGTGTTTTGTTTTTCCTTGCTTTTCTGGATTCTGCCATTCCCTGCTGGGGTGAGCTGAATCTCCTTTTGCCTGTTGCTCTGTCTTCAGAATATTCCTGAGTACTGACATAGCTTTTTTGAAGCCTAGCGTCTTCAGGGCCTTTTTTACTGTCAGTTTGTTGGCTCTTATTTTCATAGGGTTTTTCACGGATTGCAGACAGCAGCCTTCCTGTCCTTTCCTATCTAAGCTGGCGTGGGCCCCATCTTTGCTCAGTCTATCTTTCTGTCTGTGTTTTGTTCTTTCTTCTTGCTTCACCGTCATTATATGTGGGGGGCTGCCTTTTGCTTTGGGGTCTGCTCTGGGGCAGTTTAGATTTCCCTTTCTGTCTTTAGGCTATGTAGTCCTCCGGCTGTGATCGAGGGGCCTAGGGCATTGTAGGAGCCCCCCACGGCTACTGCTAGTTGTGTTGATAGGTTCAGGGGTCTGCAATCCGATAGCTGCCAACTTCTCTGGTTTTCTGGACTTAGCTAGCATTTCTATTTTTGCCTCCTACGGTGACTCAATCATAACAGAATCACCCGCAGGCCAGAAGGGCGTCGGCAGCCTTATATCCAGTCATTAACTCCACTCAGCCAGTCATCATCATCAGCCCCAGGTGTTTGACAATCAGGCTCACTACCTTTCTTCACCAGAAGAGGGAGTTCCTCGGGCCTCAGTAGTGAAGTGGAAAATGAACTCACAACAGTAGCAAGGAAAAACAAAACACTAATGCAAAAAGGCAAAGCAGAAATCTTAGCTTTAGATGAGCAGGAATCAGATTGGTTTCCTAGAAGTCCACAGAGAAATCACCCGCAGGCCAGAAGGGCGTCGGCAGCCTTATATCCAGTCATTAACTCCACTCAGCCAGTCATCATCATCAGCCCCAGGTGTTTGACAATCAGGCTCACTACCTTTCTTCACCAGAAGAGGGAGTTCCTCGGGCCTCAGTAGTGAAGGGGAAAATGAACTCACAACAGGCTGTTGAGTGCTTCACTTTCCTTCTAAAGAACCAGAACGCAGAGCAGAGTGCAAATTACCTACTGAAGCGAAAGTGTGCTGAAATAGAAAGAGATCCCAGAGTGAGTAAACCAAACCACGAAATACAAAATAAAGGATTAAGTATGTATAGTTAGAGAATATGCCTCCTACTTCCTAAAAAGAAGCAGAAGATAGGTGCAGGGTAAAGAACATAAATAGCGGAGAGATAAACCCTAAATGGTCTTTCACTGAATGGCTTAAACTACAGCATTCTTCCTGGATATCCAAATGAGACTATCACCAGCAGGGGGAAAGTATGTAAAGTCGCACTCAAAAGGTGGTAGGGCAGAGAAATGAGTAAATTAAAACACTTGTTACCCTAAAAATACTGAAGCAAGGATAACAGAAACTAAACACCCAGAGGAAAGGTGTATCTGTTGTGGCTTGGCAGATAGAGAAGCCGACCACAAGGCACAAGCTCAAGGGTTTGAACCCAGATGCATGACAGATCGGCTCGGCAGATAGAGAAGCCGACCACAAGGCACAAGCTCAAGGGTTTGAACCCAGATGCATGACTCCCTCATTACTTAAACTGTGGAGTGTGTACCCCTCTCACGTTCTATGGTTTCTGGGACACCATTTCTGCATGCTAGTTATTTGATTAATTTGTCTGTAGTTTTTTTTGACAATGACATATTTTACCAGGTAGGCTTATGGCCATCCCTAAAAGGGATCTACACATACCAGGACATATTCATAAACGGCAAGAGAAGAAATAGTGACTACACTGGACTTAGTCCACGTTCAGCCTGCACCTCCATCCTAGCAGACTGTGCATCATTCTCTTTCCCTTTCATATTCATGAATGCCTACCTAGGGTAGTTGTATATATTCAATCTACAATATATGAAGCAGTTAAAATGGCCTAGCTGTTGCTTTCTTAGGGACTTTCACTGTTTTACCTTTACCTGACTTGAGCAGCATGCAGATTACACAGGACCTCACATGTTTGGAAGTAATATTACTGAAACCAACAGCAATCTAAAAGACATTTACCATGTTACACCAATGACTTTTTGAAGTGTTAGTGAGTGCATGGGGTACAGTCATATGTAAAAGTTTGGGCACCCCTATTAATGTTAACCTTTTTTCTTTATAACAATTTTGGTTTTTGCAACAGCTATTTCAGTTTCATATATCTAATAACTGATGGACTCATTTATATTTCTGGATTCAAATGAGGTTTATTGTACTAACAGAAAATGTGCAATCTGCATTTAAACAAAATTTGACCGGTGCAAAAGTATGGGCACCCTTATCATTTTCTTGATTTGAACACTCCTAACTACTTTTTACTGACTTCCTGAAGCACTAAATTGGTTTTGTAACCTCATTGAGCTTTGAACTTCATAGCCAGGTGTATCAAATCATGAGAAAAGGTATTTAAGGTGGCCACTTGCAAGTAGTTCTCCTATTTGATTCACCTATGAAGAGTGGCATCATGGGCTCCTCAAAACAACTCTCAAATGATCTGAAAACAAAGATTATTCAACATAGCTTTTCAGGGGAAGGATACAAAAAGTTGTCTCAGAGATTTAACCTGTCAGTTTCCACTGTGAGGAACATAGTAAGGAAATGGAAGAACACAGGTACAGTTCTTGTTAAGCCCAGAAGTGGCAGGCCAAGAAAAATATCAGAAAGGCAGAGAAGAAGAATGGTGAGAACATTCAAGGACAATCCACAGACCACCTCCAAAGACCTGCAGCATCATCTTGCTGCAGATGGTGTCACTGTGCATCGGTCAACAATACAGCGCATGCATAACGCCTTTTTGTATGACCAAACAACTCAATCTTTGTTTCATCAGTCCACAGGACCTTCTTCCAAAATGTAACTGGCTTGTCCAAATGTGCTTCTGCATACCTCAGGCGACTCTGTTTGTGGCGTGCTTGCAGAAACGGCTTCTTTAGCATCACTCTCCCATACAGCTTCTCCTTGTGCAAAGTGCGCTGTGTGGTTGACCGATGCACAGTGACACCATCTGCAGCAAGATGATGCTGCAAGTCTTTGGAGGTGGTCTGTGGATTGTCCTTGACTGTTCTCACCATTCTTCTTCTCTGCCTTTCTGATAGTTTTCTTGGCCTGCCACTTCTGGGCTTAACAAGAACTGTACCTGTGTTCTTCCATTTCCTTACTATGTTCCTCACAGTGGAAACTGACAGGTTAAATCTCTGAGACAACTTTTTGTATCCTTCCCCTGAAAAGCTATGTTGAATAGTCTTTGTTTTCAGATTATTTGAGAGTTGTTTTGAGGAGACCATGATGCCACTCTTCATAGGAGAATCAAATAGGAGAACTACTTGCAAATGGCCACCTTAAATACCTTTTCTCATGATTTGATACACCTGGCTATGAAGTTCAAAGCTCTATGAGGTTACAAAACCAATTTAGTGCTTCAGGAAGTCAGTAAAAAGTAGTTAGGAGTGTTCAAATCAAGAAAATGATAAGGGTGCCCATACTTTTGCACCGGTCAAATTTTGTTTAAATGCAGATTGCACATTTTCTGTTAGTACAATAAACCTCATTTGAATCCAGAAATATAACTGAGTCCATCAGTTATTAGATATATGAAACTGAAATAGCTGTTGCAAAAACCAAAATTGTTATAAAGAAAAAAGGTTAACATTAATAGGGGTGCCAAAACTTTTACATATGACTGTACTTGTGCCATCATGGGGAACAAGGACCTTGATAAACAAAATGTGTCGTAAGTTTCACATATTTCATCTGAGTTCAGCTTGACCTCATTGTTCCACAGTGTTTCTTCTCTGGGCAGCCTGAAGTTGAAATGATTGAGGACATCAAGGCTCACTGTGGCTGGGACTTGTTGACCCCTGTCTCCATCCTCTGTTCTCTAGGTTACCTTGCCGCTGTTTTAGTAGCCTCATCTGCTCTTGTGTTGCTCTCTACCTCCAGGGAGTCATATTTGTATGTGCTTTCATCTTGATTATGCTTGCTTCCAGTGTAACAATAGTGCCTTCATTAATTGCTTCCTCAACTCTGCATGTTTAATGGAATTACCAGCTGACATAAGGAAAACTCTGCTTCTTCAGTGTCGTGCTGGGGCGAGAGGACTTCCAGCACAACACAAGGTCAACACTAGGGAAGATGTACAAGGAAACCCTGGCAATAGGGAGAAGGGAGAGGGATCACCTCCTGACATGAACATGAGTCAGACCCCTGTACTCCCTATTGTCCCTAGAAAGCCCCCCCTTGTGCGCGATAACATGCCTAAAGCCCCCGTCACACACAGCGATCTCGCTAGCGAGATCGCTGCTGAGTCACAAGTTTTGTGACACAACAGTGATCTCACCAGCGAGATCGCTGTGTGTGACACTTCTCAGCGACTGGCCCCCCTGCCGGGTATCGCTGATCTTCCTGGAATGGCCAGGACATTTTTTTGATTGCTGGTCTCCCGCTGGCCAGCACGCATTGCTGCGTGTGACAGGTGGGAGAACAGCATTCAGTGAGCTGGCGCTGGTAACTATTGTACACACCGGGTTTCTAAGCGGCGCACAGTGCTTAGAAACCCGATGTGTACCTTAGTTACCAGCGCGCTGGTGCAGGGAGCTGGTAACCAATGTACACATCGGGCTTCTAAGTGCCGCGCGTCGCTTAGAAACCCGATGTGTACCTTGGTTACCAGCTCCCTGCACCAGCGCGCTGGTAACTAAGGTACACAGTGGGTAACTAAGTGATGTGCGTCGCTTGTTACCCGTGTGTCGCTGGTGCTGATCGCTGGTGAAGCTGCCTGTTTGGTAGCTCACCAGCGATCATGTAGCGACACACCAGTGATCCTAACAAGGTCATATCGTTGTCGGGATCGCTGGTGCGTCGCTATGTGTGACGAGGCCCTTAGCCCTCGCTGGCACTGAACTTATCCTGTCTAGTGCGTAGGCCAGCGAGACACTAGTCCCACTACAACAAAAAAGACAACACGAGGAAGATAAGACAAACAGTGGGAAAGGACACAACAAATAGCACTCCTCAGCTTCTTCAACAGGAAACTTCACTGCTGCAACAGGAACGAATTCCACAGCTTATCCAGAGACTGGCTCCTTCAAAGAAGTCAGTATAGATGAACTATAATCAGTAAGGAATGAAGATAGCATTGGGTTTATGTAGTGGAAGAGAGTGATCACAAGGTGCTGCAGCTGAGCACTCAAGCTCCAAGATCACAGCCAGAAGAGAAAGGGTCCTTAAAGGCCCCGTTACACATAACGATGTCCCAGCGATCCCACCAACGATCCGACATGATGGGATCGCTGGAACATCGTTAGACAGCCCCTCCAGCGATCAGGACCAGCAAGCAAGCTGGTTTCTAATGTAAACATCGGGTATCCAAGAGCCACGGCTCCTGGATACCCGCTGTTTACCTTGGAAACCGGCATACACGCGGCTCCTGGATACCCGATGTTTACATTAGAAACCACCGTCCAGCGTCGCTGATCGCTGGTCTCTCACTGTCACACGCAGCGATGCGCACTGGCCAGCGGGAGACCAGCGATCGAAAAATGGCCCAGGTCGATCGAGCACATTCAGCGATACGCGGCATGGGGGCCGGTCGCTGATCCCCGTCACACACAGCGTTTTCGCTGGCGAGATCGCTATGGCGTCACAAAATCAGCGATCTCGCTAGTGGCAGGACAGTCGGATCCAGCGAAAAACGGATCCGTCGTATCAGTTTTTCACAATCTGCGACGGATCCGTCGAGCCGATGGATTGTGAATTACGTCAAAAAACTTAAGTGTGAAAATAGCCTTACCAGTGTATTCGTTACGACGATTGTTCAATGCGAACTCAGCCAGAGGTAAGTAAGATGACCAATCTTCCTGATTATCAGATACAAAACATCTAAGGTATATCTCTAAATTTTGATTTAAACATTCAGTCTGACCATTAGTTTTATGTCGGTTTAACAGGTTGGAGAGCGCCTGTTGCTAGAGAGTCAAAGGTTCACCGCACACTCTTGGGATTTATGGTGCAAATAAATTTCATTTATTACAATCCATTAGAAAAACTAGTGTTACAAGGGAGCAAAACAAGTGGTCATATACAAAGCTGCAATAGTTACAGATGTTTGGACCCCCCTGGGTCTTACTCATTGAGTCGCTGTCTCTAGTAGGTAAATTGCAGTCAAGAACAGGAGATCCACAAGGAAAGTGCTTGGTAAGGTGGCTGCAAGAAATGCTGGTGACCTGGTGGTCTGAGTGGAGATAGCAGCGGGGTCTTAGAACGCGCACAAACATTTCATTACAATTAGAAACAAAATCGACTACATCCTGATGCTGCCTTGTACACTAAAAATGAAATAGAAATGAGGTCCAAGAAAGTTATACTAAATGGGTGACCAGCAATAACCGTGTTATGATGTGTCACTAAAATTTTGAGTCGTAAATAGTGATAAGCGAGTGCTAAAATGCTCTGGTACTCGACCTGAGGAACAAACCCAATGTAAGTATCGGAAAACCAAGTATTTTTACCGCAACTGCTCCCGGGGGTCCTTCTAAAGTCTTAAAATGTCTGAAAATGATGGACACAGTGCTCAAATGACATGGGAACATCATGGGAATGCCCCCCGGAAGCATTTCTGTGTCCATGTCACAACTGTGAATAATGTTGTCAGAGTGTTACGCCATGTTTACAGGCGCACCAAAAAACATACAAAAATGAAACCAAAATGGATTTTCCTGGGAAATATGTTAAGGAATACCCTTTCCAGGGTAATGACTTTTATATAAGGCAAAATAATTAACCCAAAACACAAATGTTCCTCCACCACTTGGGCTATGTTCACACAAAGCGTTTTTGATGCGTTTTTCCACCTTAGAGTTGCTTTTAACATTTTACAACCTTCTTTGGCCATGTGGTAGTGACACATCATCAGACACCTCCTGCTTCATTTTTGAGCAAGGGACTCTGAAAGTCACAAAGTCTATTTTTAGAGGGCCATCAGCCAGCTATGCTTTGTTGTTCCCATTATTAAACATTGAGTCTCTTGTACTGTTATTGCGTATGCAGGGAGTGGCAGGGCTGCCCAAAATTTGGACGCACCCCAACAACCTATTGAACAGACGGCATGGATGACAATATGCAATCATAGTTCCCAGTATTCATTTGGTACTCCCATACTGTTTGCTTATCCATTGAATTCAAGGCCTGCCGTGCACTAAAGTTACATGCACCCCAATAAGCCTTTGGCCGTACTGAATAGCCACAGGAAAACCAAGTTCACATTATTCATTTAGTACTCCCATACTGTTTGCATATGCATTGAATGCAAGGCCTGCCCTGCACCAAAGTAACACGCCCTGTAATAACCCTTTCAACATATCAACATATGTACATGAGGGCCCCATGACAAAAAAGTTCCCATTTGAAGAAAGTGTGTCTCGCATACTGTTAGTCTATGCATTGAATGCAAGGCCTGCCCTGCACCAAAGTTACACACACCCCAGTAAGACTTGGAACCCACATACTGGATGGCCACAGAACACCAAAGTTCCCATTATTCTAATTTTTTTTAAGTCACCTAAAGTTTGCCCATGAAGTGAATACAAGGTCTGCCCAAAATATGCACAAACTCCAATTCCCCAAGGAAGAAATGTGGACGATGGTCTCCGCAAAATGTTTTCCCAGTTTACAGGAACGCATCTCATATACTTGTAATACCCATACACTAAGTGTATGGGCTGACAAACATTTCCCCCTGGGGGTACACCTCAACCTATTGTGTAAATATTTTTTTTATGGCCATAATAAACACCCTTGCAAAAAAGTATAGTGGCTGTTGCACGGAACACGTTCACCTTCGTGTTGTAGTAGTGGTGTCTGAAGAGACGTGGAGTATGGCTTCTGAAAAATGTTTTCCCAGTTTACAGAAGTGGGTCTCCTATGCTTGTAATCCCCATACACTAAGTGTATGGGCTGACAAACATTTCATAAACTCCCTTGCAAAAAAGTATAGTGGCTGTTGTATCATGGAAAATGATTACCCTGGTGATCTAGTAGTGGTGTCAGAAGAGACATGGAGGATGGCCTGCTAAAACTGTTTTCCCTGTTTACAGGAGCGGGTCTCCTATACTTGAAATGCCCATACACTAAGTGTATAGGCTGAAAAACATTTTCCCCTGGGGGGGGGCACACCTCAACATAGAGTGTAAACATTTTTGGAACAGGCATCATAAACACCCTTGAAAAAAATTACTTGGCTGTTGCATCACGGAACACGTTCAATGCTGGTGATCTAGTGGTGGTGTTGGAAGAGATGTGAAGGATGGCCTCCAAAAAATGTTTTCTCTGTTTAAAGGAGTGGCTCTCCTATACTTGTAATGCCCATACATTAAGTGTATAGGCTGAAAAACATTTTCCCTTTGGGGGGACACCTCAACATAGCGTAAACATTTTTGGAACAGGCATCATAAACACCCTTGCAAAAATTTCTAGTGGCTGTTGCATCACGGACTACGGTCACCATGGTGATCTAGTGGTGGTGGTTGATGAGTATGAGGAGAAGGAGCAGGATAACAGCAAATATCCAAAATCAGGAAGCGTGTTTGTGGGTATGAAGAGGTACATGGGAATATACCTCACAAAAAAAGACACTGGATTTGAGGTTAGGTTTTAATGTTATCATGTGGTGGTGTACAGAAGTCTGCCCCAATCCCGCCCTTGTTCATTTTTATGAGTCAGCCTGTCCTCATTTTCAGTTGACAGGCAAATGCGCTTATCAGTTATAATTCCACCAGCGGCACTAAAAATGCGCTCTGACAAAACGCTAGCGGCAGGACAGGCCAGGACCTCCAAGGTGTAGAGAGCCAGTTTATTACACGTATCCAGCTTTGAGACCCAATAATTAAAAGGCACAGAGGAATCTTGGAGGACGTTGGTATGGTCAGCAAGGTACTCCCTCAGCATCTTCCAAAACTTTGCACTCCTTTTGAGAGTACGCCGCATATCATGGCCACTGCGATGGAAGAGTCTGAGAAAACTCTCCCAGAATGTTGCCAGTGTTCCCCTGCCTCTGCTGGATTGGAGTTGTGTCTTGCAGCATTTTCATATGGGAATTTTTTTATAATTCCGCAAAAAGGGCCTTCTGGTACTGCACCATTTTAGTACCCCTGTCTGCCTCTGAAAGAAGAGATTGAAAGCTCTCCTTGTAGCGTGGCTCTAGAAGTGTCACCAACCAGTAATGACTGTCAGCCAAAATTTTGACAATACGAGGGTCACGGGAAAGGCAGTGCAACATAAAGTCAGCCAGGCGTGGCAGACTGCTAACAGGCAAGACTTCCATGTCCTCACCAAGAGGATGACTGACCATGTTCTGCTCCTCCTCCTTCTTGTCCTCAGGCCATCCACGCTGAACAGACGGTATGACAGTTGTGCTTGTAGTACTGTCTATAGCGGTTGAAAGTAGCCCCTGTTCTTCCTCCTCCTCCTCTTCCTCATTGGCAACCAATCCACGTTGGGATGACATGAGGCTGGGCTGTGTGTAGTCACCCTGTATGCTTCCTTGCTCCATCCCATCGTGCTCAGCCTGCAATGCCACCTCTTTGTGAGCAGAGAGCGTTTCAGAAGACAGAGAAGTGGGATGGTGACGGTAGTTATGGTGTCATCGCCGCTCACCATCTTGGTGGACTCCTCAAAGTTTTGTAGGATGGTACATAGGTCTGACATCCATGTCCACTCCTGAAGTCTTGTGTGGATTCTGAACTGAATACCGATGGCCTTGTTGATGCTGGTAGTCAACAACTGCCCTCTTCTGCTCACAAATCCTTTCCAAGATGTGCAGTGTTGAGTTCCAAAACGGGACATCACACACCAGTCGGTGAGCTGGAAGCTGCAAATGCTACTGAAGCACAGCAAGGGCGGCGGAAGCTGGAGCTGACTTTATAAAATTGGCACACAGGCGGCGTACTTGACAAGCAGATCCGGCAGCTCTGGGTAGCTTTTGAGAAACCGTTGAACAAATAGGTTAAGCACATGGGTCAGGCATGGTACGTGTGTGAGCTCGCCTCACCTCAGAGCCGCCACCAGGCTCCGGCCATTGTCACACACGACCATGCCTGGCTGTAGGTTCAGCGGTGTCAGCCACACATCTGCCTGCTCTTTCAGACCTGTCCACAACTCTTCAGCATTGTGCGGTTTGTCACCTAAGCATATTAGCTTCAGTACAGCCTATTGACACTTGGCTGAGGCAGTGCTGCAGTGCTTCCAGCTTGTGACTGATGTGGTCATTTTGGAGATGGAGGCTGAGGAGGAGGAGAAGGTGCAAGAGCTGTAGACTGTGGAGGCAACCCTGATTGACGTAGGGCCCGCAATCTTCGGCGTCGGGAGGACGTGTTCCATCCCAAGGTTCGTCTGGGTCCCGGCTTCCACTATGTTAACCCAGTGTGCCATCAGCGATATGTAGAGTCCCTGCCCACAAGCACTTGTCCACGTGTCCCTGGTTAGGTGGACTTTCCCAGTAACAGCATTGTTCAGGGCACGAGTAATGTTGAGGGACAGTGGTGGCTGGGGATCGAGTACCTTGGGACAGCCGCTGCCATCAGGTTGAGGAAAACTTCCATCTCCACAAGCATAAAAGGCAACCTTTCGACCACAAGCAGACGAGAAATGTGTGAATTTAGTACTGTGGCCTGTTGGGCATTGGCTGCGTATTTACGCTTGCGTTCCAATGACTGGGGTATAGCCAACTAAAAACTGCTGGGACAAGGATGTGGATGTGCTTGTTGATGATGGTAGTTGAGTGTGGGCAATGACAGGTGCAGGGCAGTAGGATTCTTTGCATGCACCGTAGACAGGGGATTGGCTTGCACGCACAACAGTGGAAGAAGCAGTGTTTTCACCCACAGACACTATTCCTGGAGCCTGGGGTTCGGCCCACAAAGTCGGATGCTCTGCTTCCATTTGCCTGATCATGCTGGTAGTGGTCAGGCTGTTAGTTTTCCTACCCCTGCTGATGCGGGCATGGCAGGTGGTGCAAATGGGCTTGTTTGGGATTTTGGCAGAGTCTTTAAAAACAACCAGACTCAGGAAGACCTAACAGTTGTACTACCAACTTCCATTGTGTTGGTATTACGATTAACGGTCGCCCGCCTTCTGTCTACAGCCACCACACTGCTTCTTCCTGCCTGTTGGGGTGCTACGCCTCCCTCCTCCTGTGTGCTGCTGTCCTCGCTCTGCATGTCCTATTGCCAGGTTGGGTCAGTTACTATATCTTCCACCACCACGGCTTCCACTTCCACACCCTGGTCCTTCTCCTGACTTGCTGGCAATTGTCTCATCGTCGTCCACCTCTTGTGACACGTTCCCACCATTGCCTTCGCGTGACCTTTGCTGCTCAAATATTTGTGCATCGCTACATGCGATCTCATCTTGCCGCGCTTCAAGTGGATCGGGCTAGAGGCCCGAATCTATAAATGGAAAAGTGAACAGCTCTTCGGAGTGTCCAAGTGTGGGATCAGTTGTCTCCGGGCACTTGGCATGGTGGGAGGATGGAGGAACAGGGTGAGGAATATGCGGTCCAGACTCACAGCTACTTAGACTTTACCAAGTGGAAGACAGGGTGGTAGTGGTGGTGATGGCAAACTGACTGGAAGATTATGCGCTAGCCAACCAACAACCGTTTCACACTGCTCTGGTTTCAATAGTGATATCCTGCTGCAGGCCCCTAGTAATAAGATCATGAAGCTTGGGCGAGAAGATGTGGGTGTTTGTTGTGGCACAATTTCAGCTTTCCCACGGCCTCGGCATCTGCATGCACCATCACGTCCACTTCCCTATCCCTTGCCACATGCCTTGCCCATTTTAAATGGACTACAATATTTTCCACATTCACTACAAGTGGCTGAATTGGGAGCGAACTTGTATGTGATCCTTGTGTGGGAAAACCAGACTTTAAAATATCTTGACTGTAGGTAAAAATTTATTTTTTGTTATCAAACTGGTGTCAATAACTAGGGTAAAACATGCAAAACAGAAGTCGCGGAGATACCATCACATGTTTCTCAACGCAATGACCAGCTAGGTCTTTCCCCGGGAAGGAACAACCACAGGAAGGGCAGTCTCCAATGAAGGAAACCACCTATGCCAAAACATAGTATCCATCCACAGACAGCTGTTTCAGGGTATTGCCCCTCATCAGTGTGGAGTAGGAAACTGGCCAGTAGGAGCAATGCCTAGTAGAAGACTGTGAAAAATGAGGATGAATGAACTCATGGAGATCAACATCCAACACTGCGGAGACACCATCACATGTTTCTCAACGCAGTGATTCTAGGGCAATGCCCCCACCCTTATGGGAAATATGTAAATATATGCAAAACACAAGCCGCGGAGACACCATCACATGTTTCTCAACGCAAGCAATGACTAGCCAGGTCTTTCCCCGGGAAGGAACAACCACGGGAAGGGCAGTCTCCAATGAAGGAAACCACCTATGCCAAAACATGGTATCCATCCACAGACAGCTGTTTCGGGGTATTGCCCCTCATCAGTGTGGAGTAGGAAACTGGCCAGTAGGAGCAATGCCTAGTAAAAGACTGTGAAAAATGAGGATGAATGAACTCATGGAGATCAACATCCAACACTGCGGAGACACCATCACGTGTTTCTCAACGCAGTGATTCTAGAGCACTGCCCCCATCCCTTATGGGAAATATGCAAAACATGCAAAACAGAAGCCGCGGAGACACCATCACATGTTTCTCAACGCAAGCAATGACCAGCCAGGTCTTTCCCCGGGAAGGAACAACCACGGGAAGGGCAGTCTCCAATGAAGGAAACCACCTATGCCAAAACATGGTATCCATCCACAGACAGCTGTTTCGGGGTATTGCCCCTCATCAGTGTGGAGTAGGAAACTGGCTGGTAGGAGCAATGCCTAGTAAAAGACTGTGAAAAATGAGGATGAATGAACTCATGGAGATCAACATCCAACACTGCGGAGACACCATCACGTGTTTCTCAACGCAGTGATTCTAGAGCACTGCCCCCATCCCTTATGGGAAATATGCAAAACATGCAAAACAGAAGCAGCGGAGACACCATCACATGTTTCTCAATGCAAGCAATGACCAGCCAGGTCTTTCCCCGGGAAGGAACAACCACGGGAAGGGCAGTCTCCAATGAAGGAAACCACCTATGCCAAAACATGGTATCCATCCACAGACAGCTGTTTCGGGGTATTGCCCCTCATCAGTGTGGAGTAGGCATAGGTCATTAACTCCACTCAGCCAGTCATCATCATCAGCCCCAGGTGTTTGACAATCAGGCTCACTACCTTTCTTCACCAGTAGAGGGAGTTCCTCGGGCCTCAGTAGTGAAGGGAAAATGAACTCACAACAGTACCTCCCCCTTGAGGAGGGGTCACCGAACCCTCAACCACGCCACCAGGGCGATCAGGGTGAGCCCGATGAAAGGCACGCACCAATCTTTTGGCATGAATATCAGAGGCAGAGACCCAGGAATTATCCTCCTGACCATAACCCTTCCACTTAACCAAATACTGGAGTCTCCGTCTAGCCAGACGGGAACCCAGTACTTTCTCTACCTCATATTCCATGTTACCTTCAACCAATACAGGGTCTGGAGGTGCAACCCCCGGAACAACAGGTTCAACAAACCTCTTCAACAAAGATTTATGGAACACATTATGGATTTTAAATGTGACAGGAAGAGCCAAACGAAAAGAGACCGGATTAATAATCTCCAAAATCTTGTAAAGTCCAATAAATCTAGGCTTAAACTTAGGAGAAGCCACCTTCATAGCAATATTTTTTGATGATAACCACACCATATCACCAACCTTAAACTGGGGACCAATGGTCCTATGTCGGTTGGAAAACCGCTGGGCCTTTTCCTGGGAGAGAGATAACTTATCCACCACTTGGTCCCAGATCTGGTGCATTCTCTCCACCACAGTGTCAACCCCTGGGCAGGCGGAGGGCTCCACCTGCCCTGAAGAAAATCGAGGATGAAACCCAAAGTTACAAAAAAAAGGAGACATCAAAGTGGCAGAACTAGCTCTATTATTTAAAGCAAATTCGGCCAAGGGCAAAAATGAAACCCAATCATCCTGATCAGCAGAAATAAAACATCTCAAATATGACTCCAAGGTCTGGTTTGTTCTCTCTGTCTGCCCATTGGTCTGAGGGTGAAAAGCAGAGGAGAAGGACAACTGAATTCCCAGCTTGGAACAGAAAGTTCTCCAAAATCTAGACACAAACTGGACTCCTCTGTCAGATACAATGTTCTCAGGAATCCCGTGCAAGCGAGCCACCTGTTGTAAAAACAGGGGCACCAATTCAGAGGAAGACGGCAACTTAGGGAGTGGTACAAGATGAACCATCTTAGAGAACCTATCACAAATCACCCAAATAACAGTCATCCTTTGAGAGACAGGCATATCAGAGATGAAATCCATTGAAATATGGGTCCATGGCCTCTTGGGGACAGGCAAAGGCATCAACAACCCACTAGAGCGAGAACACGATTTAGACCGGGAGCACGTCCCACAGGACTGCACAAAATTCCTGACATCACGAGACAAGGAGGGCCACCAAAAAGACCGACTCACCAGATTTCTAGTACCAAAAATACCTGGATGACCAGCCAAAGCAGAGCAATGAACTTCAGACATCACTCTCTTCTTCCACTGGTCAGGAACATACAACTTTCCACTGGGACAAAGCTCAGGTTTGTCCTCCTGGAACTCTTCCAGAGCACGTCTCAAATCGGGCGAGATGGCAGAAAGAACTACCCCTTCGCCTGAGATGGTAGCAGGCTTGGTCACCACAGGAGAATCAGCAAAGAAACTCCTAGAGAGGGCGTCAGCCTTGACATTCTTAGTTCCAGGAAGAAAAGAAACCACAAAATCAAAACGTGTAAAAAACAAGGCCTCCTAGCCTGTCTAGGGTTCAAGCGCTTAGCCGACTCTACGTAAGTCAAATTCTTGTGGTCAGTGAGGACCACGACTTGATGCTTAGCTCCCTCCAACCAATGTCTCCACTCCTCAAATGCCCATTTCATGGCTAACAGTTCCCGATTCCCCACATCATAGTTACGTTCAGATGGAGAGAACTTTCGGGAAAAGAAAGCACAGGGATTCATTTTAGATGTTACAGGATCCTTTTGGGACAAAACAGCTCCTGCACCAATCTCAGAAGCATCCACCTCTACCTGGAACGGAAGTGAGACATCAGGTTGCCGCAAAACCGGGGCGGAGGTGAATCTTCGCTTCAGCTCCTGAAAGGAAGAAACAGCCTCCGGAGACCAATTTAACACATCAGCACCCTTCTTAGTCAAATCAGTCAATGGCTTGGCAATACTAGAAAATTTTGCTATAAATTTCCAATAAAAATTAGCAAAACCCAAAAACTTCTGGAGGGCCTTCAAAGAAGTGGGCTGAACCCAATCGTAAATGGCCTGTACCTTGGCCGGGTCCATTTCAATAGTTGACGGGGACAAAATAAATCCCAAAAAAGAAATCCTCTGTACTCCAAAAAGGCATTTAGATCCTTTGACATCAGGGAATTCTCCCTCAAGATCCGGAACACAGTCCGAATATGTTCCACATGAGAATCCCAATCCTTGGAGAAGATCAAAATATCATCCAGATAGATAATCAAAAATTTATCGACAAAATCTCGGAAAATATCGTTCATGAAGCACTGGAAGACAGAAGGGGCATTAGTGAGCCCAAAAGGCATCACCAGGTACTCAAAATGTCCCTCCGGAGTATTAAACGCCGTCTTCCATTCATCCCCATGCTTAATGCGAATAAGATTATACGTCCCCCTGAGGTCAAGCTTGGTAAACCAGCAAGCACCTTTAACTCTGGAGAATAGATCAGAAATCAGGGGTAACGGATACTGATATTTAACAGTAATTTTGTTGAGAGCACGATAATCAATACAAGGTCTTAATGATCCATCCTTTTTGGCTACCAAAAAAACCCGGCACCTAAGGGTGACGAGGATGGTCTAATATGACCCTTCTCCAACGCCTCCTTAATATAGGATCGCATAGCCTCGTGCTCGGGTACAGATAAATTGAAGAGCCGACCCTTGGGAAATTTACACCCCGGGCTCAGTTCAATAGCACAGTCATAACTCCTATGAGGAGGCAGAGATGCAGACTCATTCTCACTAAATACATCATAAAAGTCCGCCAAATAATCAGGAACATCATGCGACTGAGGAGAGGTGAAAAACACCGGAGCCTCACTAAAGGCACACCGACAACCCCAACTCACCACAGACACAGATTTCCAATCCAAAACTGGATTATGAATTTGTAACCAGGGAAACCCCAGAACAATAGTATCATGCAGATTATGTAACACCAAAAACCTGCAATTTTCTTGATGGTCTGGGGTGACCCGCATTACCACCTGGGTCCAAAACTGAGGTTTATTTTTAGCCAAAGGAGTAGCATCAATCCCCCTCAAAGGGATAGGCGTCTGCAGAGGTGTCATCGGAAATCCACAACGTTTAGCAAAATCCAAGTCCATTAGGTTTAGAGCTGCTCCCGAATCCACAAAAGCCTTGGCGGAAAATGTGGACAGGGAGCAGATCAGAGTAATAGCCAGAAGAAACTTAGGTTGAACACCACCAACAGAAAACGTGTGTGCAAAGCGTTTCTCGCGTTTAGGACAGACAGAAATAATATGCGAGGCATCTCCACAGAAAAAACACAACTTATTATGCCTTCTGAACTCCTGACGCTGCTCTCTGGAAAAAACTCTATCACATTGCATAGGTTCAGACATCTGTTCAACAGGTGGCAACACCTCTCGTGCTGCTCTGCGTTCGCGTAAACGCCGATCAACCTGAATGGCTAAAGACATAGAATCGTCAAGACCAGAGGGAACAGGAAATCCCACCATAGTATCTTTTACGGCTTCTGACAACCCCTTCCGAAAGAGAGCAGCCAAGGCATTATCATTCCAGGTAGTAAGTACTGCCCACTTTCAGAATTTTTGACAGTACAATTCTGCAGAATCACGACCCTGGTTCAATGCCAGCAGGGTCTTTTCAGCCTGATCAATGGCATTAGGTTCGTCATACAACAACCCCAAGGCCTGAAAAAATGCGATTACATTAGTCAGAATAGGATCATCTGGTTTCAAAGAAAACGCCCAATCCTGGGGATCGCCACGCAGCAAAGAGATGACAATTTTAACCTGCTGCGCGGAGCTCCCTGACGAGTTAGGCTTCAAGGCAAAAAATAATTTACAATTATTTTTGAAATTCAAAAATTTAGACCGATCCCCAAAAAATACATCAGGTGTAGGAATCTTTGGTTCAGCAGCATGTGAATGAGCAAGGTAGGCGGAAATTCCCCGCACTTCCGCAGCGAGCTGCTCCACACGATCAGACAATTGATTTATCTCCATTGAGAGAAAAAAAAATTCCCCCTACGGCCTCAGAGATATAGAGGAAAAAATATACACACCCCTTTTTTTTTTTTTTGCAATTCTTTCCTGCTATTGAGTACCCTAGAAACTGCGGTATGGCGGGTGATTCTGTTATGATTGAGCCACCGTAGGAGGCAAAAATAGAAATGCTAGCTAAGTCCAGAAAACCAGAGAAGTTGGCAGCTATCGGATTGCAGACCCCTGAACCTATCAACACAACTAGCAGTAGCCGTGGGGGGCTCCTACGATGCCCTAGGCCCCTCGATCACAGCCAGAGGATTACATAGCCTAAAGACAGAAAGGGAAATCTAAACTGCCCCAGAGCAGACCCCAAAGTAAAAGGCAGCCCCCCACATATAATGACGGTGAAGCAAGAAGAAAGAACAAAACACAGACAGAAAGATAGACTGAGCAAAGATGGGGCCCACGCTAGCTTAGATAGGAAAGGACAGGAAGGCTGCTGTCTGCAATCCGTGAAAACCCCTATGAAAATAAGAGCCAACAAACTGACAGTAAAAAAAGGCCCTGAAGACGCTAGGCTTCAAAAAAGCTAAGTCAGTACTCCGGAATATTCTGAAGACAGAGCAACAGGCAAAAGGAGATTCAGCTCACTCCAGCAGGGAATGGCAGAATCCAGAAAAGCAAGGAAAACAAAACACTAATGCAAAAAGGCAAAGCAGAAATCTTAGCTTTAGATGAGCAGGAATCAGACTGGTTTCCTAGAAGTCCACAGAGAAATCACCCGCAGGCCAGAAGGGCGTCGGCAGCCTTATATCCAGTCATTAACTCCACTCAGCCAGTCATCATCATCAGCCCCAGGTGTTTGACAATCAGGCTCACTACCTTTCTTCACCAGAAGAGGGAGTTCCTCGGGCCTCAGTAGTGAAGGGGAAAATGAACTCACAACAGTAGGCATGAAATGCCACAATTTGTAGCCCACAGATAGATCAGGCATCAGACAGAGATACCACACTGTTCAATATGTGGCCTGTATTTATTTATTTTTTTTACCCAAAAATAGTGTATAGACCTAGGGTAACAGACAGCAAATAAATTAGATTGAAGGCCTGATATTACACAATTTGTAGCCCACAGATAGATCAGGCATCTGACGGAGATACCACACTATTCAGTATGTGGCCTGTATTTATTTTTTACCCCAAAATCGTGTATAGAGCTAGGGTAACAGACAGCAAATACAGTAGAATGGAGGCCTGAAAAGCCACAATTTGTAGCCCACAGATAGATCAGGCGTCTGACGGAGATACCACACTGTTCAGTATGTGGCCTATATTTATTTTTTACTCCAAAATAGTGTATAGACCTAGGGTAACAGACAGCAAATACAGTAGAATGGAGGCCTTAAATGACACAATTTATAGTCCACAGATAGATCAGGCATCTGACGCAGCTACCACACTGTTCAGTATGTGGCCTTTATTTATTTATTTTTTACCGCAAAATAGTGCATAGACCTAGGGTAACATACCTCAAATACAGTAGAATGGAGGCCTGAAATGCCACAATTTGTAGCCCACAGATAGATCAGGCATCTGACAGAGATATCACACTCTTCAATATGTGGCCTGTATGTTTGTTTTTTTACTGAAAAATACTGTATAGAATTACCATAAGACACAGCCAAAACAGGAGAATGGAGGCATGAAATGCCACAATTTGTTGCCCACAGATAGATCAGGCTTCTGACAGAGATAAGCAACTGTTCAATTTGTGGCCTGAATTTTTTTAATTTTTCCCCCAAAATAATTTATCGAACTAGTGTAAGACACAGCAAAGGAAGTGAATGTAGGCCTGAAATGCCACAATTTGTAGCCCACAGATAGATCAGGCATCTGACGGAGATACCAGACTGTTCAATATGTGGCCTGAATTTTTTTAATTTTTCCCCCAAAATAGTGTATCGAACTAGTGTAAGACACAGCAAAAGAAGGTGAATGTTTGCCTGAAATGCCACAATTTGTAGCCCACAGATAGATCAGGCATCTGACAGAGATACCAGACTGTTCAATATGTGACCTGAATTTTTTTAATTTTTCCCCCAAAATAGTGTATCGAACTAGTGTAAGACACAGCAAAGGAAGTGAATGTAGGCCTGAAATGCCACAATTTGTAGCCCACAGATAGATCAGGCATCTGACGGAAATACCAGACTGTTCAATATGTGGCCTGAATTTATTTATTTTTTACCCCAAAATAGTGTATAGACCTAGAATAACAAATAGTAAATACAGTAGAATGGAGGCCAGAAATGACACAATTTGTAGTCCACAGATAGATCAGGCGTTTGATGGAGATACCACACTGTTCAATATGTGGCCTGTATGTTTGTCTTTTTACAGAAAAATAATGTATAGAATAACGGTAAGACACAGCCAAAAAAGGAGAATGGAGGCCTGAAATGCCACAGTTTGTTGCCCACAGATAGATCAGGCATCTGATGGAGATACCAGACTGTTCAATAGTTCAATATGTGGCTTATAATTTTTATTTTTTTTCCCAGCTAAATTGTGTCAACAAGTAGTCTAAGATAACACACAACAAAAAAAATTCTATGGAGGCCTGAAATGGCACAATTTTGAGCGCAATAATATGCGATCTGTGTGGCGCACAAAGTACGGTGTAAAATACTGTATCTGCCTTGTAGCTACATTTTTTTTAGCAGATAATTATTTTTTGGGCAGCAAAATGGTGTCAAGAAATTCTATAAGACACTCAAAAAAAAATGTAACAGCACCACAAAAATGTCAGAAATTTTTGCACACTCAGATGTGATGGCTGGGATGGGCAACCCCATTTAAAATAGCTGGATTTTCACGCTGTACTATGAAAAGGCTCTGGCTGTATTCTGCTGTGTTAACAAGCAAATGGAGAAAAAAAGGGGGCTCTGGATTGCTTTGGAATAAAATAATCAGGATTAAGATGCCAAGAAATTATTCCTGCCCACTGATACCTGAGGATATATATATATATATATATATATATATGGTCAATAAATGTAATAGGCAGCAGCAGACAGTAATGGAATCAACCCTCTTGATGCATGCAATGAAGTAGGCCACATACAATGCCTGCCTGCTACTGATATCTATATACCCACATACAGTGCCTGCATGCCTTGCACTGATATGTTTATACCCCCTTACACTCTCTGCCTACCTAGCACTGCAATCTATATAACCCATAATTAGTCCGTAGAAAAATTGTTGGTTTAGCTGGATATGTGGATTCAACGATGTATACTCACACTAACTAATAAAAGCACAAATCTCTCCCTATCTCAGCAGCAGTTCGCCCTACACTGTCTTATTCCGGAGGCGACAGGGCCGAGCAGGTCGGTGCCAGGTCTGATATAGACCTGATGATGCTGTGCGGCCAGCCAATCACTGTACTGCCACAACAAAGTTGGCTGTGGCATTACAGTACTTGGCAGACAATACCTGCATGTTGATTGACATGCTAAAGAACGGCAAAAATGCAGGGCGGGGACCCGAGCTCCCGCCGAACAATCCCGGAAATGCTCGGCGCTCGCTGAGTACCGCGAGTACAGCGATACTTGGGCAAGTACCGAGTAGTGGAGAGCACGTTCGCTCATCACTAGTCGTAAATGTAATGCATAATCTCCCTGAAGGACAAGAAGAAGGTGCGTTCTCCTAAGCATTCAACACTTCTGTCTCTCAAGCTCAGAACACACAGTGGAGACAACTACCCCTTCCTGTAAAATAGGGACAGAATCATCTGAACTATCTCCCCCAGGGAAACTCCGGGACAAAGCATCAGCTTTGACATTCTTAATCCCAGGATGGAAATTGACAATAAAATTAATCCTGGTAAAAAAACAAAGACCATCTAGTGTGTCTAAAATTAAGATGATTAGCAGATTTGAGGTATAGCAAATTTTTATGATCAGTATCACTGTGACAGGGTGGACTGCCACCTCCAAAAAATAATGCCACTTCTCAAAAGCTAACATGATGGATAAAAGTTCTCTATTGCCAATATCCTAGTTCTTTTCGGCTGGCTGATTTTTTTTTATAACATGGTACAAGGATGCCACTTACTAGGAGAAAGCCCTTGAGATAACACAGCACCGACCCCCACCTCAGACGCATCAACTTCAACAATAAACGGTTGGGAAACATCGGACTGCGTGAGTACAGTTGCCGAGGCAATACATCTCTTCAAGGAATAAAAAGCCCCTCGGGCGAGGTCAGACCTTCTCGAGACGTCCGTACCGTTCTTGCAATACCAGTGTGAGGTTTGACATTTGACGAGAAGTTCCAAATAAACTTCCTATAGTTATTGGCAAACCCCAGAAAGTGGTGCAAGGCTTTCAGATTTTCCTGAAGATCCCACTCCAGAACTGCACAGACCTTTTCTGGGTCTGTCCGGAAACCCACAGATGACACCAGGAAGTCCAGTTTGCCCAGTTTTCCAGTTTGACATACAGTTTATTATCCCTTAATATCTGTAACACCTGCCTGACTTGAACTTGATGTGTCTTGAGATTGGGCAAGTAGATCAAACTATCATTGAGATAAACTACCACAAATCTACTCACCAGATGACGAAAAATGCCATTGACAAAATGCTGAAAAATGTCGGGAGCAGTCCAAAAGGTATGACAAGGTTTTTATAATGCCCTTCAGGAGTGTTAAAAGCCACTTATGACCCTCTGCTATTATAATTAGATTATAGGCCCCTCTGAGATCCAACTTGGAGCATCGGTTAGCACTAACAATCTGATTAAATAAGTCAGGAAAGAGTGGGAGAGGATAAGGATCCCAAATGGTAAATCCATTAAGCGCACTAAAATCTAAACAGGGACCCAGATCACCATCTTTCTTCTTAATGAAGAAGAATCCCGCGACCACAGGAGAAGAGGAGGATCTAACGTGTCCCTTAGCAAGACTCTCAGAGATGTAATCTTTCATTGCCTTCGTTAAGGACCAGAAAGGTTGAATATTCTGGTCGCGAATAATCTTGCTCCTGGGAGCAAGTTAATGGAGCAATAATATGAATGATGGGAAGGCAGTTCTTGGCACCCCTTTTCAGAGAATACATCGACAAAATCAGACAGATAATAGGGTACAGATTTAGTGGAGACGGTAGATAGAATAATACTCAGGCAGTTATTCTTACAGAAATCACTCCACCTAACTATTTACCTGGACTGCCAGTCAACCACAGGATTATGTGTCACTAACCAGAGAAGGCCCAGTACAATAGGTGTAGGGAGACCCTCCAAAACATAGCAAGAAAGGAGCTTCTTATGGAGAACCCCTATGCGGAGGTTTACATTATGGACTACTTGAATAAAATTCCCCTGACAGAGAGGTGCAGAGCCGATTGCAAATATAGGAATGGACTTTGCCAGCACACTACAGGAGAAACAACTGCATCTGGGTGAACTGAGCATCCACTATACAGTATTGGCTCCCGTCCCATTATCGAAGAGGACAGATATGATCTCTGTTTTTGTATCAAAAACCACCTCTGCAGGTAAGATGAACTGAGATGTACATGCGGAGGAAATAAATACGCCCAGTTTGTAATTCCCCACACAACCTTGGGTCAGATGTTTTCCAATGGTTTCTTGTTCTTAGGAACAGAAAGACAGACCCCAATAAAATGACCCTCTCAACCACAGAAGAAACACACTCCTGTTTATCATCAAACTGCAAGAGAACCATACTGAGGAGAGGCCAGCCCTAACTGCATTAGTTCATCAGGACACAGAGGAGAATTTTGAGCTTTTGGAAGTACAAGTGGGGGCGGAGTCACAAGTTTTTCCCTGAGGCGTCTATCAATACGTATGGCAAGAGCCAGGAGTTGCATAGAGCACCAGTGCATCTTTTAGCTTTTCAGATAGACCTTGACAAAAATGGCTTCTCAAGGCAGGGTCGTTCCATCTGGTGTCAGTAGCCCATCTATGGAATTCTGAGCAAAACTCCTCAGCCAGCCAGTCTCTCTGCTGGAGCTTACGCAGGTAAAGGCCCTGTCACACACAGCGAGATCGCCAGCGAGATCGCTGATTTTGTGACACCACAGCGATCTCGTTAGCGAAATCGCTGTGTGTGACATGTATCAGCGACCGGCCCCCTGCCGGGGATCACTGATAGCGCTCGAACGTCCTGGGCCATTTTTTGATCGTTGGTCTCCCGCTGGCCAGCGCGCATCGCTGCATGTGACAGCGAGAGACCAATGATCAGCGACGCTGGGAGCTGGTTTCCAATGTAAACAGCGGGTATCTAAGAGCCGCGCGGCTCTTAGATGCCCGCTGTTTACCTTGGAAACCAGCTTGCTCGCTGGTCCTGATCACTGGTGGGTCTGTCTATGTGACAGCTCACCAGCAATCAGCTAACTATGTCCCAGCGATCCACGTCGAATCGTTGGTGGAATCGCTGGGACATTGATGCGTGTAACGGGGCCTTTAGACTCAGCAAGGGAGACATCATAAATGAGGCCTAGAGCCCCCCAAAAAACATGATGAGTCGGACAAGTTTAAAAATGCTCAGAATTGAAGGTCTCCCTGTAAAAGGGAGATAACAATCCCTACCCGTTGATACTCACTCCCAGATGATCGTGGGCAAAGCTTAATGTACAGCTTGAAAGCTTCACTAAAAACAAGAAGCATATCACTTCCCCTCTAAAACCTATCCAGGAGGGCCACTTTGGGTTCAGGTTCCCTCTGGCTGACTGCCAGACCTATGGTTTGCTGTTGTTGTAGCAATACCCTAGATCGCAGATCTGTCAACTCAAGAGACAGACTGCGCATCTGTTTTGCCAGTTCCACAATGGGATCCATGTTAAGGTCAAGGAAGACTGTGGGCCAGTTATAATGTCATGCTTGGGTGAGAGGACACCCAGCATGCGGCGTAACATGAGGGAAAAACTAGGGAAGATGTGCGAGGAATCCCTGGTGATAGGTAGAAGGGAGAGGGGTCACCCCCTAACATAAACAATCTATTAAACACTTTGACCTTCTGATCCCAGATCCTCCAGGAGTCACATCAGGACGTGACACACCCGTGATGTCCAGATAAGGCCACAGTCATGGGTAATATCGAATATGTAATGTGAGTCTGTGTAAATAGTGGCTGTTTTACATTTTTCCAGTCTACATACTTCAGTGAATGCCTTCAGATCTGCCTCTTGCACTGACATGTGAGGAGGGAGTGGTTCATCTTGTATGGGGATACTACCAAACACTCATTGTCGAATCGCCCATCCAAAGTGGCATATGTAGCCATGTACAAAAACTCAAAATCTGCATTAGAAACAGGTGTATTATGAACCTTTAAAAACCTGCTGTCTCTCTGGCTCATCAGTTCTATGCAGTCATATTTATGTGTTGTGTCAAAATACTCCTCTTCGCTTGTTAATACTGTCACAAATTCCTCCTCTTTTGAATCCATAGTCAACATAGTTACTGGATTTAGCATATTACATATTTTGATGGTCACATACTCATATACCGCCATGGTGTTTTGGTTTGACCAGTGTGGGTATTGGGTGGATGTCGTGTGGGGAGTAAATTGTCAAGGGAAAGGTCTGTGTGATCTCTCATGCTTTTCCTAGATGTACTGCATAGTCGATATATTGTGAACACATGTAGGAGACCCTTTGAAAACTGGATCTATTTGGGGTGAGATGTAAGCCATTGGTCTTGTTTATCACTATGTTGCTGTGTCAGTACTTCAGTTCCATGGCCTGCTTGTATAAATATAATGGTTTAGTGCTGGCAATCCTAGACCGGAAATGATGTACCAGAATAATATCCGGCTGCACTGCTGTAAAGAAGAATTTTTGAGACCAAGATGAGATAATGGTCTTTATTTCCATGACTCATTTTATCGCTAGACTAGCGTCTTTTTCAAGTGAAAAAAAAAATTTCATCTTACATCTGCCAGATGGCAGCTATCTAAAAATTTATAATGGCCCTTGGTGTCAAATAATGCCCAACTTGATGAAACCACCTGTAATACTTGTAACACTATTGCCAGCTCCCCTGCATGGTTTCCCCTCCCCACCCTGTAGGAACACTGTTATACTCACTGCTTCGTCCCCGCAGCGTCATCCCCTTCTGCTGGCATGTCTTGTGCACGCTGCACTTCCTGGCAGTGTTCCTAGAGTTCGCGCAGCCTCCCCCTTCTTAAAAGGGCAGCGTGCATAAAGTGAAATGCCCTCAACCTGTTGCTGAGAGGCCTTTATTATAATTTGTTAACTTTCAAGATGGCTCCCAGCCAATTGCTAAGAGTCATCCTATATAAAAGACTTCCTCTTCCTTAGGGAGTCGCTGAAGCAACAGCATTCATTAGTATGTAGTATCCCCTACAAGTGAGTTGTTAGGTCCTCTGGTCCTGTTTTTGCCAGAGCCCTGAACCCAAATCCCTGGTCATGAACCTGAATCCCTGGTCCTGGTACGGCCAGGTTCTGAACATTCTCCCTGTGCGATCAACTCCTGAACATTGTCCCCTGGTCCTGGTACAGCCAAACCTTTTCCTGAATTCACGTGGTCCTGATGCGGCCAGCTTCTGAACATTGTACCCAGGTCCTGATGCTGCCACTCCTGGTCCCGAACTCCCCTGGTTCCGGTGTGGCCATCTCCTGAACATTGTTCCCTGGTCCTGGTGCAGTCGGTCATATTCCCAAACTCCCCTGGTCCTGGTGGGGCCAGCTCCTGAACATTGTTCCCTGGTCCTAGTGCGACCAGGCCTGTTTGCAAAGTCCTCTGGTCCCAGTGCTGCCAGTATCTGAATCTCCATGTCAGCACCATTTTGCAGTGACCTTAAACTTAACCTGTTAACCTGAATGGATCCCTGTTCAGTGTCAGCGTAACATACCCCTGGGGTTAGCAGCTGCAGTACCCGGTTCTGCCTAGGAGGGGTACCTTGTGGTTACCTGCCGCACAAGCCTGACCTCACCACTAGAAGCTGCAGTAAACACAAGGTAGCAGCTTAGCCACACCCCTTCCTTGACAGGCCCAGTCCTGTGACACTGTGGGTCCACTCATCGTCATGAGGCGTAACAATACTTCTTATTTATTGCAAAATATTAATACAGAGATAAATATTGGGCATGTTGTGTTTTAATATCCCTTATTCTTTGTTTCCCTGAAATCTAGAGAGCCTGAATAATCATGCCGAACAATGTTTTATTTTTTATTTTTTTACAAAACAAACAAAACAAAAATAGTGAATTATATATTGTATTGTAAGAAACACTGAAAGATCTCTTTGTGGTCAAAGTCTCCTAGACAATTGGCCCTGCCTATAACCTGCCCCAAATCTCAGTGATACAACCATATATTCAATAAGAAGGGACTGGAAGAAATATGACACCTAAGGTCATGTTCCCATGATAAGTTTTAGGCTATGTGCACACGATGCGTTTTTGATGCGTTTTTTCCCCCTTTTAAATGATCCAAAAACGCAATGGAACACTTATGCAAGCTTATTCAATGACAATCCTGAAGTGTTGTGCACACGATCAGTAAATTTCCGCACTTTTTTGCAGTGTGTTTTTTTCTGCAGCATGTCACTTCTTTTTGCGTTTTTGCCTGCGCTTTTGACCCATTCAATGCACAGGGAAAAAACGTATGCAAAAACGCAGCATATTTTTCCACAACATTTTTGCTGCCAAGAAATGCAGAAACCTTGCAGAAATTTCTGCAAGCAAATAAGCAATGAGCGCACATAGCCTTAGGTGAGCATTTGACAGTGCATATTTTCGTTGTGCAAAAAAATGCAGTCTTACAGTTCAAGCAAAGTGGATAGAATTTATGGAGATCTCATGCTGCTGTGATCTTTTTTTACGTGACATGTCAATTTCTCGTGCAGGCACGCTGAGTCTTATGCTTGGATTTTCTCCATAAAATTGCATTAGATGCAGAAAATCTGCTTGTAAAAAACACATATGAATGTTTAGTGTGTTTCCACTGCGGAAACAAACTTTTAGAAACTCATGTAAACTGCACATGACTACCAAAGTTTTGTCAAAGCCATACACCAAGAAGTATCTAAAACAAAGTGGCTTTCTACTATGACACACCAAAAAGAGATAAAAACTGCAAAGCCAAAAATGTGCTAAAGATGTACAGTTGAAGTTAGAAGTTTACATACACTGTATAAAAAGACACATATGCATGTTTTTCGCAATATCTGACATGAAATCAGAATAAATCATTCCCGTTTTTCAGTGAGTTAAGATTACCATAATTATTAATATTTGCCAAATGCCAGAATAATGAAGGAGAAAATGTTTTAAGGCATTTTTATTACTTACTGCAAAGTTTACATACACTAAGATTTCTATGCCTTTAAATAATTCTGGACTGCCCATATGATGATGTCATGTGTTCGGAAGCTTCCAAGGTTTTTTGGCAACATCTGAGTTAAATAGTGACACAGCTGTGGATGCATTTTAATGTACACCTGAAACACACTGCTTCTTTGTGTAGTATCATGGGAAAGTATAAATAAATGATGAATTTTTTGTATCAGTTTTGGTCAGTTTAGCTCAATACAACTAATATACTGTATATATGATCTTGGTCGTAGGCCAGGTTTCCACTAACTGAGTGGATACCTCAAGTTTTTAGAAGTTTTGAGTTTTGGTGGAAGGTTTCAGGTCTGTAGTTACAGTTGAAACTAGACGTTTATAAACACTATATAAAAAGACACATATGCATGTTTTTCTCAATATCTGTAATGAAATCAGGATAAACCTTTCCCGTTTTCGGTCAATTAGGATTACCATAATTACTAATATTTGCCAAATGCCAGAATAATGAGACAGAGAGAATGCTTTAATGCATTTTTAGTACTTACTGCAAAGTCAAATGTTTATATACAATTCTGGACTGCCCATATGATAATGTCATGTGTTTGGAAGCTTCTGATTTAAATAGTGACACACCTGTGGATGTATTTTATTGCACACCTGAAACACACTGTTTTGTGTACCATCATGGGAAAGTCTAAAGAAATCAGCCAAGATATCAGGAAGAGAATTGTGGACTTGCACAAGTCTGGCTTATCCTTTTGTACAATTTCAAGATACCTGAAGGTGCCTCGTTCATCTGTGCAAACTATTATACGCAAGTTCAAACAAGATGGGAATGTCCAGCCATCATACTGCTCAGGAAGGAGATGAATTCTGTGTCCCAGAGATGAACGTGCTTTTGTCCGACATGTGCATATCAACACAAGGACAAAAGCAAAAGACCTTGTGAAGATGATGGTGGAAGCTGGTAAGATTGTGTCAATTCCCACAGAGAAACAAGTACTGTATCAACATGGGATGAAAGGCCACTCTACCAGGAAGAAGCCATTACTCAAAAAGAAACATAAAAAAGCCAGATTAATGTTTGCAAATGCACACAGGAACAAAGACCTTAATTTTTTGAGACATGTCCTGTGATCTGATGAAACAAAAATTGAACTTTTTGAGCATAATGACCATTGTTACATTTGTAGGAAAAGGGAGAAGCTTGGAAGCCTAAGAACACATCCCGACTGTGAAACACAAGGGTGGCAACATCATGTTGTGGGGTTGTTTCACTGCAGGAGGGACTGGTGCACTTCACAAAATAGATGGCATCATGAGAAAAGAAGATTATGTGGCAATACTGAAGCAACATGTCAATACATCAGCCAGGAAGTTAAAGCTTGAGTGGAAATTGGACTTCTAAATGGACAATGACCAGAAGCATACTGCCAAAATGGTAACAAAGTCAATGTTTTGCAGTGGCCATCACAAAGCCCTGATCTCAATCCTATTGAAAATTTATGGGCAAAGCTGAAAAGGCAAGTGAGAACAAGTGTTAGAATCTGCTCAGTTTGTGACTATCCGCCATTTTCTTGTAGTGTTTTGGCTGCTGGTCTTTTTCCTCTGGTGCTGGGTTTGCCTTTGGTCAGGTGATTGTATCACCCTTTATTAATCTGTACCTGTCTCTCATTCCTTGCTGGACAAAAGTGTTAATCACTTTGCTCTCTGTGTGTTTAATTAGTGCAGTTCTGGGACCTCTGGTTCCACTAGCCTCAGTTTCTGTTTTCAGTTTGCTTCTACAGCCTTCTTTGTGTTTTCTGTTGGGAAGTGACCCATTTTTGTACCCAACCCTTATATCTTTCAGGGACCCCATTCCCCCTATCTATAGGTCTTCGCTTGAGATTAGCCTAGGATCATCGGTGGGTCTATTCACGAGGAATGGGTCACCCACGCCATTGTAGGGCACCAGCCTAGCCGCAGTGCAGGGTCAGTTTTCCCCCTCCTACCCTAGTCCTGTGCTGCAGAACTGTAACAGCAAGACGACCTACAAGCCTGGATCAGTTACACCAGTTTAGTCAGGAAAAATGGGCCCAAATTCCAACCAACTATTGTGAGCAGCTTGTGGAAGGATATCCCAAACGATTGACCCAAGTCATTCAGTTTAAGGGCAATGGTACCAAATATTAATAAAATGTATGAAAACTTTTGACTTTGCAGTAAGTAATAAAAATGCATTAAAACATTCTCTATGTCTCATTATTCTGGCGTTTGGCAAATATTAATAATTATGGTAATCCTAATTGACCTAAAACGGGAAAGAAGGGAAGAGATGGATCCAGCACTTCAAATAAAATTCCAAGTTTTATTTCATTCTTTAAAATATGATTCAAGGGAAAAAGTCACAGTTAACAATGGCTGCATATAATATCAGAGGAGAAAGTCCCGCGAGAAATTGAATATCAAGGTTAACGCGTTTCGAAGTGATACTTCTTATTCCTAACCTGGTATATGAATAAGAAGCATCACTTCGAAATGCATCAACCTTGACATTCAATCATGTTTCCAAGAATTAAATAAAACTTGGGATTTTATTTGAAGTGCTGGATCCATCTTTTCCCTTCTCTTCATGGACTGCTACCCCTTGGATTTTGGGATCCTGTCCACTCACTGATAGGTGAGCTGATCATCTTTCTTTTCATTAAAACGGGAAAGGTTTATTCTTATTTCATGTCAGATATTGAGATAAACATGCATATATTATTATTATATAGTGCATGTAAACTTCTGGTTTCAACTGTATGTAAAAAAATACAAGTAATCTCGTTTACCTAATACTGTATATGCATAAAGTTTGCAACATCAAAAACTCCCCAAATGCTCATCGTGGGAACATGGCATGGAAGTCTGTGTGTAGTCCATTGCAGAAAGGTTAGAAAATTGTGTCATTAGGTCACTATTGTTATATGGTTTTGATATAGCAAATCTTTCATTCTGTTGATTTTGATATAAAAGCAGAAACACTCAGGATTACATTGGGAATGTCTGCCCCACAGATAGAAGTGAAGTGTTGGTCTCTGGTATTGCCTTACAAAGTAAAAAAAACATCAATTGGGAATATTTTAGGGCATTTTTTATTATTTTAATGAGACAATTATTCTCAGAAAGATTTTTCTTAGGAAGCAACATACCCCTGAAGATCAAAAGAAAAATATGTTGCATGTAAGTCAGACGTATAAATAGCCATCTTTTTGGCAATTGTCATTATTATGTAAGTGGTAGGTGCTACATGCAGACCAATGTACAGAACGGGAAACTGTTCTTATCAGCCGTCTATGTTCCCATGACCAATATAATACCAGTAGCAGGGAAGTTTACATTTAGATGGATATTGCATAGGTATTTCGCCCAAAAGCAAGCACAGGGCTAGTATGATCCGTCAAATGCGTTGATGATGTCTGGAATAAGTATGCAATGAGCAGTCTACACCATTTTTATCACATTTTTGGTTTCTACTTCAGATTTAGGAGAGACACAGAGATGAATGCACGTGTATTCCTCGGTGAAAAAGTGCCAGTATAATTGTGAATCATCCTATTAAAGAACAGTTTCATACCTAACAGGCCCAGTAGTTCTTACATGTTAGATGCTTTTAGGCATCACAGAACTAGGTGTGCTTGCAGCACCTACCATAAGGTGGCGCTATTCTGCACAAATGAACCGGTGGAGCACTTCCAATGCTTCAGCTTCCAGCTTCAGTCTCAGCTTAAGAGGTGTGACAGATGGCCCTTTTTCTTGTGCCGGGATGGGATCACATCACACTGCACAGACTGGCCTGGAACCTCTCCTGACCTGAGCGTGACAGCGTGATGTATTTCTATGCTGCTGTCATGCTCAGGTTAGGAGAGCCATTTTTCTACCCCCTAACTACACTCTTCATTAGGTACTTGCAGGTACAGACTGGGGCTGAAATTCAGCCCTGGCATTTGAAATCACACAGGCCCATGTTGTCCCCATCCCCAAGTACCAGATGGGATATATTACTATTATTACCCTGGATGGAGGAAAGCCAGATTTACTACAAGACCAATATTTCTAATGATACCCGTGACCTGCTGGGGTAAGTGACGGAGTCAGTGACTTTGTGCTCCATCACAACTCTTAACAGTATGGGTGTCTTGAGAACACTGATTCTGTTAACAACATAGCAGACAAGGCAGCCCACAACCAGACGGGTCCTTCTGGCATTTGCCAGAATTGCCAGATGGCCAGTCTGGCCCTGGGTACTTGACATTCTGCAGCAGTGCTGTGGCTTCATTCAGGTATCCATTTTTCACTTTAGTGTTGTTTCAAAGATTTTCACAAATAGACTGGGCTGTTTACATGTCCCGAGTTTTTTTACAGACCATGCATCCATGCAAAAATCAAGGAGACATGTCTGTTTTTTACCGGCATTATGGATAAAAGTTGCCAATACAAGTCTGCGAGTATGTGAAAAACACACACATCAGTGTGATGTCCATGTACTGTCTGTGATTAGCATTGCAATGAATAGCTGAAGCTTTATAATTTATTTATACATATGTAAAAATCATTAAGGAAGCACTGATGGTAAAAATTAACACACTGATGAAACTCAGATGCAAAACACAGATGACACTTTTTTTGCATACATGAAAAAACACAAATGTCAGCATGAGGCCTAACTAATGGTCAGTCATGTAGTGGTGGGCAGGGTTTGGATGAGAATGCTGTGATTTCACTTTGAAATCGAATGACACTCACCCATCAAGTCTATGGGTGGGTGGAAAACATCAGACTGTACTCGAATGTCATCTGAGTGCAGTCCGATTTACACGGACTCACACAATGCAAACATATGAAAAAATTTAGTTCTCTTTCTTCTCCTCACAGTGTGCTCCGATCCTTCTATGGCCGGAGTCACACTTGCCATATGAAAAATTGGTCCGATTTTCTTGGACGAGAATCGCAGGAGTGTTCTCCGTATAGTGACCCGTATGTAATCCGCTTATAATGCGATGATTCGATTTCCTTGCATCTAGTATTCATATGACATCTGTATGCAATCCGTATGCAATGCGATTTTAACATGAGCTTTTAAATACTACAATTCTCTGTCATTGACACATCGTTTTAAAACAAAATATTCTTCAAAACACATACAGTATACTTGTATACAGCTCTAGCAAAAATGAAGAGACCACTGCAAAATTTTCAGTTTGTCTGATTTTTCTCTTTATATTTTTAAGTAAAATGTAAATTACTCTTTTATTCTATAAACTACTGACAACACGTCTTCGAATTTCCAAGCACTAAATTTTGTATTTACTTTCAGAAAATTAGAAATGGTCAAAATAACAAAAAAATGCAGTGCTTGCAGACCTCAAATAATGCTAAGAAAACAAGTTCATAATCATTTAGAAACAACAATACTAATGTTTTAACTCAGGAAGAGTTCAGAAATCAATATTTTGAGGAATAACCATGATTTTTAATCACAGCTTTCATGCGTCTTGGCATACTTTCCACCAGTCTTTCACACTGCTTTTGGGTGACCTTATACCACTTCTGGTACAAAAAGTTAAGAGGTTCTTTGTTTGATGGCTTGTGACTATCCATCTTCCTCTTGATAACATTCCAGAGGTTTTCAATGGGGTTCAGGTCTGGAAATTGGGCTGGCCATGACAGAGATTTGATGTGGCGGTCCTTCATCCACACATTGATTGACCTAGCTGTGTGGCATGGCACATTGGGGAACATTGCCTGAGCAGAAGGAATCAACTGTTTTTCCAGGATAACCTTGTATGCGGCTTGATTCATACGTCCTTTGGAAAGATTAACCTGCTCAATTCCAGCCTTGCTGAAGCATCCCCAGATCATCACCGATCCTCCAACAAATTTCATAGAGCAAGACACTGTGGCTTGTACTCCTCTCCAGGTCTCCGTCTAACCATTAGATAACCAGGTGTTGGGCAGAGCTGAAAATTAGACTCATCAGAGAAGATTACGTTACTTCAGTCCCCTATGGTCCAATCCTTATGGTCTTTGGCAAACTTCAGCCTGGCTCTCCTTTGCTTCTCATTGATGAAGGCTTTTTTCTAGCTTTACATGACGTGAGCCCTGCCTCTAGGAGTCTGTTTCGAACTGTTTTTGCTGTACACTTCACCCCAGCTGCCATTTGCCACTCCTTTTGTAGGTCACTTGATGTCATCCTGCGGTTGCTAAGTGACATTCGAATAAGATGCTGGTCATGCCGGTCAGTGAAGAGTCGTTTTCAACATTTGCCGGTCTGTAGCTTTGTTGTCCCCAATGTCTACTGCTTGACCTTGTTGTAATGGACTGCCATCTTAGAAATTTTAAAGATGGAGGCAACATGACGCTCACTGTATCCCTCTGCTAGTAAAGCCAGAATTGAGCCCTTCTTTTCCTCACTCAAGACTTGTCTTTTCAACTCCTTGGGCATGGTTAAAAGTTATTTTTTCATTCCTATTACTTTTTGGGATATTACTAGCACTTGTTTTGCCATCTAGCTTGTCCTATTGCAAGAGGAATGTGAACACCACAGTAGGGTTTTTTTATATTTTCCTTCGTTAAATAAGATTTTGCTCAGGTGATCACCTGATCAGAAGCACATTAAGTAGAATGAGGTGTACTCTGGTTGGAATTCAACTGACACTGGAATGGAATGGCTGTCAGACGTGTAGAGAAGCTGAATTTTATAAAACTGTGCAGTGGTCTCTTAATTTTTGGCCAGAGCTCTATGTGTGTGTCACTGACATCTATCTATCTATCTATCTATCTATCTATCTATCTATCTATCTATCTATCTATCTATCTAAATAGAAAAGACAGATAGCAGCACAAACTTGAGCAGATTTTTGGTGCAATACTTCCTGAGTAATGCGATTGTCCAACGCAAAATATAAATGGAAAAAAATCAGGCAGCATTCCAGTTTTAACTAGAGTGCTGCCTGACATTTTCCATCCATACATATCTATCTATCTATCTATCTATCTATCTATCTATCTATCTATCTATCTATCTATCTAATATAAATACATACTTTATATACGTGTTTGTGTCACTGACATGTATATATATATATTCTATGTATATATATCTATATATGTATATATATCTATTCTATATATTGTTTTCTAAGCTGTCAGTGTGATTTAACTGTAGCTGCTCATAAATTCCTGGCTTTTCAAACGAAACCTGTACATAAAAATTGGACAGCACTCGCATGGTGTGAGTGCCGTGCGATTTTTTTTCGCGCACCCATAGACTTTCATTGGCTAGGCCGATATACGCAGCAAATCGCAGCATGCTGCGATTTCACTTGCACGTGTAATACGGCCGAGAAAAAAAATTATGATGCGAGCTGCCCCATAGATTAACAGCAGTCCGAGTGCTATGCGATGTTTTATCGCATAGCACTCGTCCGTATTCCTCGCAAGTGTGACTCCGGCCTATCCGAGAGAATCTCAGGAGATAGCAATATTCATACCCTAGAATAGATGTTGCGAAGGCAGTAATTACCGTATCTCTTTCAGCAAAAGTTTTGCATTTGTGGTGTTGTGTTCACTTTTCCTCCTTTTAACTTCAAGTTCTTGGTTTTCAATAATGTTTTGGAATGTTAAATGCTGTTATGCAGGTGATTTGAATCAAAACAAGACTGCAGAATATAAAGGGAACCTATTATTTGATTCATGCCCAAACCACAGTCCGCATACATCAGAGCCCGGATGCACAACTGCAGCCATGTATGTTTTTTTAAACACTGTGGCGTTTCAGATAAAACAGTTTGAAGAGCTCATGTACAGTATGTACACAAGAAGAAGCCTATCAATCAACTGGAATAGTACATGGTGAAGCTGGTGTCGGGCTAGTCCCCACTCTCCCTGCAGTTCTACAGCAGGCACTACAAACAATATTTTGATGTGAAACGCCAGAACGTTTTACAGAGGAACATACCTGGCTAGAGTCATGCATCCAGGCTGTCATTTGTGTTGCACATAGTTTGGGCAGCCTAAATTGAATGACAGGATGCTATTAATCTACAGAGTTTTAGATCAATGCTGTACTTTTTCATTCCCGAAAGTTTTATTTAGATACATTTGTTTTTTGCATTACATACAAAAATAATGAAAAATATCTGCTATGGACAATAAGATGTCACAAGTGTATTACGCCAACCTTGGAGATCTGGGAGTACAAGATCACTGTATTGTGAATCGCAGATCTTACTAATTTAGCCTGTGTGTTTGGATTCAATATTTAAAGAATTTGGTTTACTTTGGTGCTGAAGAGGTTAATGACCCTTTCTGACCTGTTGAGAAAGATCCAGCTACAGTTCAGCTTCTTCTGATCAGGTCCTAAACTCTTCCTATAAAACCTTGACAGACCCTCTCTGTCTTGCCAGTGAAAGCTCTGCTATCTTGCTCTTAGGAGACACTGTGCTAAATAGGTGTTCGTTGTTGCTATTGGAGATTCGTCTTCTTGTGCGGTGTGATTAAACCTAAGGGCCCTGTCACACATAGCGACTCACCAGCGATCCCGACAATGATATCAACAGACAGCCTCACCAGCGATCAGCACCAGCAACGCCGAGCGCCCGGCATCGCTGTGCACGTTAGTTACCAGCGCCTGATGCAGGGAGCTGGTAACTAAGGTACACATCGGGTTTCTAAGCAGAGCGCGCTGCTTTGAAACCCGATGTTTACCTTAGTTACCAGTGCGCTGATCGCTGGTCTCCCACCTGTCACACGCAGCGATGCGTGCTGGCCAGCGCGAGACCAGCGATCAAAGAAATGTCCAGGGCATTCCAACAACGATCAGCGATACCGGCAGGGAGGCCGGTCACTAGTCAGTGTCACACACAGCGATCTCGCTGGTGAGATCGCTGCTGCATCACAAAACTTGTGACTCAGCAGCCATCTCGCTAGCGAGATCGCTATGTGTGACTGGGGCTTAAGTGTTTTGTAGAGAAGTTGTAGAGGTGTTCTATTGTACATGCGGTTATCTCCTGGTCCCTGTTTCCTGTTTAGTTTATCCCTCCTTGTCTCCATCCTCCTCCCTATTGTTGGTTGGTGTTTTTGTAGGATATTTGGTTTCTGTTATCCCTGTTTTGGCTTGCCTGTCTTCTTCACATTACATTTCTGTCCCAGGCTCCATGAGGTGGGGGAGGGGATAGAGTAGGGATTTACAGGAGCATAGTGTGAGGTCGGAGACTTGGGCCGGTCTACCATCAAAAGTACCCAGCTGGACAAGGATAGTTAGGCTTCCAGTTCCAGGGACAGTTTGAGGTCCCCCTACCTAAGACCATCAAAGCGGGACAGATGAAAAAGCCATTTAAGGGGGTTGCCCAGCTATAAAACTATTTTCTGAAAAGTGATTAGATTGTTATAAATTTGAAAACATTTTCCAGGTAGTATACAAATTAGAGATTTAATATGTAATTACTGGTAGAAGACAGTCTACACGGAGTTCATTGCATTCACCAGCTTTTATTAGTCATTGTTTTAGCATATTTTAGTGATGTTTTGGCATAATATGTATGGCATTTTTGGGACTGTAAACTTAGCACATCAAATCCTTATTGGACAGATTTATATTTGTTGCTTTGCCTTCAGTGTCCTGTAGTTAAAGACCACTTTCCAGAAAATGACATCCGCTATTATCTGGGGGAAGTAATGGATGAATGGTCTCATACCTGGTAATGTACACATGCTGAAATACCATCTGTAACCGGGACTCGGCCTATTTTATATGCTGGAGTTTTATTAAAATGTTTCCCTATTGTACGATCAGTGACAGAAGGTGAGAATGTGGCCCAGTTTATCTGCTCAATGGCTTTCCAGTTATGTTATTTTTCTCCTTGGCGTATATCTGCATGCAGCTGAACATGAACTCACCTCTGCCAATATGAAATTGTGTTTTAATGGAACCTTTGACTGTCTTTGCCGAGTTGTCATGATTTACTGTCTAAAGATTGGCATGGTACCTTACTAGTATAACAATAGACCAGCTAGAAAAAAAACATCTATAGCTTTGTAGAAAAATCAAATAATGGTTGGTTTTCCTTTTTCCATGATTTGTTCTGCCTCTAAAAAAAAAAGGTTAATTTGTAATGTTTCTAGCACAAAATGCCTTCAAGTGGTATCCTGCGTATATCTAGTAGTTAAACACATATATTTTCACATTTTATGAAACAGCAGATGAAGCTTCACTGGCCAATCCAGCTACTCTTGCAGCATCTTTTGACTTCAATTTTAACTTGCCAACCTTGTAAAGAAAAAATCCTAAAAAATATCTTTATTAGTTCTTTAATATTAAGATTTTTAGAGGCATCAATTTTAACCCCATCATGACAAGGTGATTTTCCATTTTTTTATTTTTGGTTTTCCTCCCCTTCTTCCAAGAGTCATATCTTTTTATTTTTCCATCATTATATACATACGAGGCTTGTTTTTTGTGGGATGAATTGTACTTTTGAACAGGGTCGGACTGGGGTGCCTAGGGCCCACCAGGGTCATTAACTTTAGGGGCCCACTCTATAGCTACTATAAACTTTTTTTATATAAGGACAGAAATGTTACACATATTTGTAATATACCGTACCTCATTAGGAAAATAAAATCTCTTTGTTACCCTTAGTTAGAACACCATAAAATCAGTGACAGATTCCCTGTAGCAGAATCCCTGGATAACACCTTTAGGCTATGTGCACTTGTTGCAGATTTTGTTGCGGATCCACAGCGTTTTCTCCGCACGGAATTGCACCAAATCCGCAAAGGGTAGCTCAAGCAATGTAAATCAATGAGAAACCATAGTTTCCGCACTGATTCACAGCGTTTTATTTTCTGCAGCATGTCAATTCTTTTTGCGGATCTGCAGCTTTTCTGCACCCATTGACTTACATTGAGTCAGTCAAATCGGCAGCTAAACCGAAGGTGTAGAAAAGGTTTGCGAATTAGCTGCGGATTTGCGTGCCAAAAATGCTGCGGAAAGGAAGAGTGTGTGGGTGGAGACTATGTGTGTGGGCGGAGACTATGTATGAGCAGAGAATATGTGCTGTGTCTGTCTGCAGGTGTCTGTCTGTGGGTGTCTGTGTGTGTGTCTCTCTGTGGGTGTCTATCTGCGGGTGTCTATATGTAGCCAGGCATTGTCTGATGGGACTACTTCTCCCATCCGGCTATGTCTGCTGTCACATATAACAGTGACATCATGAGCCGATGAAGGGACAGTAGTAGTTCCATCATCCGGCGACTGTTCAATTGTAAAACAAATAAAAAAATTCATATTCACCATACACCTAATCCCCGATGCCCTCAATTGCCTCCAACAAAAATAAAATAATAAACCAACATATACTTACCTTTCCGCCATAGTCCATTTAATAACAAGTGTCTCACAACGATCTCACGTGTAGAACAGTCACATCGGTGATACACTGACAGGAAGTGATCCTCCCACAGTGCATCACTGCGCCGTCGTCAGAGTTCACCGGAGTTCATCCTGTCACTTGCGGCACTGGTGCATGAGAAAATTCTCACACAGTGGTAGTGCAGTAAGTGAGAGTACAAACTCTGGTGAACTCTCAGTGATGCACTCATTATATATTAGGACTATGTCGGACAGGGAGTATTTATGTTGGTTTATTATTTTTTTTGTTGCAAGAGATCAAGGGAGTCAGGGATTAGGTGATGCAGTAAGTATGATAAATTAATAAAGGAGTCTGTGTGATTATTTCAATTAAAGGACTTTATTCTGGCTGCGTCTTTATTTACCATATCGCTATAGGATTAGTAATGGATAGGTGTTTATTGACTCTTCTCCATTACTAATCGGTGGGCTTCATGTCCCTGGACAATACAAAAGTGACATCAACCCCTCAAATATTGTCACTGCTACAGGGCAAGTGGGAAGAGCGAGGCTAAGTGTCAGAACTGGCGCATCAGATGCGCCATTTCTGGGGCAGCTGAGAGTTGATGTTTTTAGCCTGGGGTGTGCCAATATACATGGCCCCTTCCCAAGCTATTAATATCGGCCCTCAGCTCTGCCTAACCTTGGTTGGTTCGATTTTATAGTGGGACCCCATGTCAATGTTTTTCTGGGGTTCCCCTGTAAACTAGCTAGTGAAGGCCAAGCAAACATCAGTGAGCTGATATTAATAGCCTGGGTACCTTTATGGCTATTGGCTCCTTCCCAGAATATTAACATCAGCCCTTAGCTGTCGGCTTTCCCTCTGCTGGTTATGACAATTACGCGGGAGCCCACGCAATTTTTAAAAAAAATTATTTAAAAAAATAAATATTGAGTTTCACGCAAATTTTGTGTGTGTGTGTGTCTTTTATTTAACTCTTTATGTACCATTTTATTAATGAGGGTATCTGGCTGACACATACATACTGTATATATTCACTTATATTTCTTTTGTGTGTGTAAACATTATGTTAACATTATATTTGAACATGGTATGTGATGATATTATGGTCTTCAATGGAGAATGTAAAAGAAGAGGTTGGACAAGGAAATTACATTACAATTCTTTTTTTTTTGTTAAATATATCTTTATTTAGCTTGCAAATCCGCAGAGAAAACCGCATGACAATCTTCATCAAATCTACATCAAAACCGTGCAGATCTTCAAATGCTTTTTCTGCCAAGAGAGGAAGAATCTGCGCAGAATTTTACAACAGCAAATCTGCAATGTGCGCACATACCCTTAGGGTAGTTTCCCACTAGTGAGTCCACTGCAGGATGCATGCTGCTTGTATTACACATTGGACGTGCCCGGGAGGAGGATCATGCTGGCATTTTACTGATACATACTCATATATCATGCCTGCTGCTTATATCCCACAGTGGACCCGCTCTGGAGGAGGATCGTGCCGACATTATACGGCTACATACTCATATATAATGCTGGATGCATTATATAAAATGTTATTAGTCAGAGTGAAATCCTTCATGTGTATTGGACACCTCTTTTAAAGGCTCTCTGTCATCACAGAATGACTGCTCAAACCAAGCAGAAGCACTCAGCCAATCATTTATATACACTTCCCCACCTGCTTGTTTTCCATCCATCTCCATCCTTCTCTGGCTCTATGAAGCCAGAGCTGTCAATTAAATTAGTGGTGGTGGAGAATAATGGAATACAAACATGTGGGAAGGATGATTGGCCCCTCCATGAAGCACCGAAAAGCAGAGCTTAGTTTGAACAGTCATTCTGTACTGGCAGAGTTCCTTTAAGGGTAACTTGATACCTTGAGAAACACTATTTATCTGCAGCTATAGGGTTAATATGCAGGTAAATGGGGTTTAAAGCCTGGTTAGCTGGCTTAATGGGAAAGCGTTGGCTACAGGGAGAAAATTAACCTTTCGCCTGTCGCTTCCTGTATTGGGGTCAGTGCAAGAAGGGAGACATTTCAGTCACCGCTAACTACAAAGTGAGTGTGCTGTAATAGCGTCCCGGCACTGTGATTGTGACTTCATCCAGGGAGCCCAACCACAGCCTGGGCTTCACTGAATGACTAACATGGCAGCAACACATGACATTCATCAGCAACCAGCAACTGCATCACAGGAGGCTGATGGGAGCTGGTGAGTGCAGGCACCGGCCATCGTGTTGCTGTCAGTGATTAACAGGGGCATTTAAATACTTAAAACAGCAGCAATCAAGGTGAGTTCTGATCACTGTTGTTACAGGCAGACGCCGGCTATCATAGCTGACATCTGCCTGGTATGGAGCAGGCTCAGCTCCTGAACCCACTCGATACAATCACATCCCTAAGGTGACAGCTATGGCAAGCTTTGAATTTCACTTGTCTGTTCCTAAACATGGAAAGACAAATGGAATTCCCTAACACATGTGAAAGAGCCCTTAAAGATTTAGTCAATGTGCACAAACATATGAATGCTTTTACACACCACAATGCACTGTTACATACACGCATCTTACAAAAACATATATAATTCCAGATACACAGACATATACAGCTGTGTACCAAATTATTATGCAAAAAAAGTTTAGGAGTGATAAGGTTAGAATTTTTTTTGTTTGTCATTTAAACTCATTGATGGTGATGTGTGTCAGGGCTCTTTATATCACTGAAAGCAATTGCAGATACCTGTGCAAATTAGTTTGGCAGGTGTGTCCAAATAAAGGCAAGACTACTTAAGAAGGCTGTTCCACATTATTAAGCAGCCTACATTTTTTGCCAAAATGGGAAAGAAAAAGGATGTGTCGACTGCTGAGAAGCAACAAATTGTGGAGTATTTAGGTCAAGGCATGACTACAATCAACATTGCCAAGACACTTCATCGTGATCATCACACAATCAAGAAGTATGTAGCTGATTCCCAGCACACACGTGTGCGTGCTGATAAGGAAAAATTGAGGACTCTTTCCAACAGGAAATTGCGTCAGGTTAAAAGTGCAGCTGCAAAAAATGCCTTGTCATAGCAGCAGGCAAGTTTTTGAAGCTGCTGGTGCCTCCAACGTCCCCCGAACAACAAGATGCAGGGTCCTTCAGAGGTTTGCAGCTGTGCGTAAGCCATCCTGTCGACCACCTCTATCCACTGCACACAAGCAGAAACGGCTCCAGTGGGCCAAACGAAACATGAAGACTGACTTCCAAACCGTTTTGTTCACCGATGAGTGCCGTGCAACGCTCAATGGTCCAGATGGATGGAGTGGAGGATGGCTGGTTGATGGACACCCCATGAAAACACGGCTAAGGCGCCATCAAGGAGGAGGTGGAGTAATGTTTTGGGCTGGAATCATGGGGAGAGAGATTGTCGGCCCCTTTAGGATCCCTGAAGGGGTAAAGATGAACTCCATAATCTATGTGGAGTTTCTAAAACAGCACTTCCTGCCATGGTTCAAGAGGAAGAACCGTGCTTTCCGCAGCAAGATCATTTTCATGCATGATAATGCACCGTCTCATGCTGCAAATAACACATCTGCATCTCTGGCTGCTATGGGAGGACAAACTTATGGTGTGGCCACCATCTTCCCCTGACCTCAACCTCATTGAGAACCTCTGGAGCATCATCAAAAGGAGTGTCTATGATGGCGGGAGGCAGTTCACATCTAAGCAACAGCTCTGGGAGGGTATTCTGTCCACATGCAAAACAATTGAAGCACAAACTATCCAAAAACTGACAAATTCAATGGACGAGACAGTTCAGAAGCTTCTTTCGAACAAGGGGTCCTATGTGCAAATGTAACATCACCTAGAATAAAGTTTTGACTTGAAAACTGTTTGATTTCATTTTATAATAAGCTGATAATGCTTATAATTTCACAATTGACCATGTTTTGTTCAAAATAAAAATGAAAAGGTTGAAAACTCTGCTGTGCATAATAATTTGGAACATGCATTTTGAGTGTTTCTTATTTTTAAAAATATGCTGTTTTCATAGGCAGCTTGTTCAAAAACATTGCAATTAGACTAGAATATTAGATGACTGGAAAATAACAATGACTGCAATTCATATAGGTAATTTATGGAAAATATGAGGAAATATTTTTTGCATAATAATTTGGAACACAGTGTATATTCTTCCAACTGGGGCTGTGATCCCCTAAGCTGACATCCTGTATAGTCAAATCTGTGTCTCTCGTGATGAAGATATGATCTGGCAGCTATCCTGTAGAGTGTTCTTGGCTGTGGTTTTGTAAAGAGTCTGGTTTTTTGGATCTCTTGGATGTATATTGTTACAGAGGAATATCCCCTTTTTATAGTTCACAAATGTTCTTCAAGCCATTATTCACAGGTCAAGGTGAAGGGTTGATGAGATTAACTCTCATTGTTTGATTATTTATTTTATGCTTCAATGTTTGCAAGTCAACAAACTGCATGGCCTAGTATAATGTGTAATCAACATACCTGCAAACATCATCGTTCAGTGACCTTACATCCCAGTTTTGCAAAGATAAGTGTGCAATAAACTGTAGGAGCTGATATGAGAGGTAAATAACAACCATTCATCAATTTTCAAATATCAATTCAACCTATAAGAAGAGTCATCATAAAGATAACAGAAATTCCTAATAAAAAATGCCTAGGAAACAGACAGCTTCAAATATAATTCATCCAAAAAGAGCAAATTGCAGCCTAATCTAAAATATATCGATCTTTATTGAAATATCGCTAAAAGAGTTTTTCCATTAAATATAGAAAGCAATTTAAGCATAAAAAGTGAAGACACTACAACAAGAAAAAATGTCACCGCACCATAGGGTAAGTAGCAAAAATTAGGCGGATGATGATAAGTATCCACAGGAATGTAAAGTTTACATATACATATATAAATAAAGTATGCAAAAATAAATGCAAAAAAATTTTTTTTAAGGCTTGTTTCCAAATAAATGTCTGAATAAATATATCATAGCAATATTTTTTATATGGACATCGGAATGACAAACCGAAAAAAGCGCAAAATGTGCAGAAATATATGTAAATATGTAAACAGTTAAGGTTTCATGTGACCAATATATGCATGTGCAAAGTGTGGCGATGATTAACCCTGGGATGCATATCTGGCAGGTAACAGGCCAAAGTGCAAAAGACAAGCGATGTAATCAATGCATATTACCTCAGTGGTGCAGGCAGGAGGACTCCGATGCGCATTTCGCGTTGGCTTTTTCGAGGGGCATAGAGTGGAGCGGTTTAATTGCCTTTTTATATGTTAGTTTAATGCGGTCAGCAAGTGTATAGCGGCACTTCCAGTGGGCGGTCCCGCTCGGCATCGGCATCATGCAAAGCCACGCCTCCCTCAAGCCCGACGCGTCAGGGCAGGAAGGAGGAAGCGGCGGCATAGGGACGCGTTGCCATGACAACGCCCAAGCTGGATCACAAACAGAGCGCACACTGCTGTGGGCAATGCAAGGAACAGGAATGTAAGGTGGGGAAGTGGGGAAGCTTCTTGATCTAAAGTGGCTTCTTGATAGTAGCGTGTAAGGTTTGGAACTTCAAGTCTGCCATCGCGTTTATGGATTTATGGAACGTTAGGATAAGGATGGGGATACAAGGGCGCTTTTCCTTCCATATATTAAGGAGGTGTTATGTCAAGGTACAGTACATAAAAAAGCACATGGGGATGGATAGGTTACAAAGAAGGTGATAGAGTTAAGGAAGTATTGTTGTCTTGACAGCATAAGTCTGCCTGGTCAAGATGTGGTCAATGAGAACCTGTTGGATGGAAGGGTTGAGATGGAGCGTAACATAGGTGGGTAGGTAGATGGGAAGAGATCTTTAAATATGAGACGAATATGAACCTTTTTCCATTCTACATGACGGCACCACGAGAGAGGGGATCCGCCCCACGAGGACAGGAAACCTTCAAGATAAAAGGGGCGGCTCCTCTCTCCGCATCAGTTGGTTTCCTGTCCTCGACGGGGAACCCTCAAGATGAAAGCCTCTTTGAAGATTCCGGAAGAAGAGGATGCCTGGGCCTGGGTCGGGTGATTAATGGCAGGCATGGGTCTGCTACACCCGACGCCGGGTACCGGTAGTCGCCTCGGGGGCCATATATGCCTATGTCCCCCCTGAGCGAAGGCATGGCCACAGCCGGTAGGGCAGATGCCCAGGCGAAGCGAGTACCTTGGCGGATGGACCCTCCAAGATGTCAGCACACAAAGAAGGTCCAGGGAGGCCACTGGTAGTGTTCCCTCCCTGTTGACATACAGTGGCCATGCAGCCCAGGAGACACATCGGTGCCCGGGCAGAGAGCTCCTCGGAGGCCACAGACTGTGTACCCTCCCTGTTGAACACCAGACACCGGACCCCGCAGCCAGAGATCTGTAATTCTACAAGCAGAGAATAGCGAGGCATGAGGTATACCTGCAAGTCAGGAAGGGGTCCACCGTGCAGGTAAAGGGTGTCTGGGGGTCCCGAAATACAAGCGCTCACCCAGCCCGGGTTCGTATGGCCGCACCGGGAGGCGCGCACGCTGGGAGCGCGCATAATGGCCGATGAACTGGAAGTGGTGGCGGCGACCCGGAAGTAGAGCGGCGCGCACAGCACCGCGGGGCCTGGGAGAAGAGAAGGTGTGCACGGTCCCGGGTGGGGGGCACGCAGAGGCATGAGGAACGCGCGCGCGCGCGTCCACACAGCAGGCGGCAGGTGCGAGACCAGTTGGTCTAAAAAAAAAAAAAAAAAAGGGTGCTATTTAAGATCGCCAGAAAAGGCGAGCAGGCGTCACAGCACCAATTTTGAGTGGAAGTGACTGCTTGCAGCCATAAGCAGCATAATGGAGAGCCCTTCGCCAGAGCATGTGCAACCACGCCAGAAGGCAAAAGAGAGGCGGTCGTGCTCAGAGGAGAAAGCAAAGACACACCGCAGCAGTAGTGTGAGCCACTCGGGCAGCGCACGGGCGGGTCGTCACCGCAGGAAAGAGGGGTCCATAGTCTCGTTGGGAGACTGAAAGGACCAGCCATCCTCCAGATCCGGTACCCATTCTATGAAGCGTCCGAGTGGTGAGTGAACTTCGAGAAAGTCCAGTAATCTAATGTCTGTTCTCTTTCTCTTTTCTCCTCTCTTTCCCTCTCCTCCTCCTCTTATATACACTCACTGGCCACTTTATTAGGTACACCATGCTAGTAAGGGGTTGGACCCCCTTTTGCCTTCAGAACTGCCTCAATTCTTCATGGCAGAGATTCAACAAGGTGCTGGAAGCATTCCTCAGAGATTTTGGACCATATTGACATGATGGCATCACACAGTTGGCGCAGATTTGTCGGCTGCACATCCCTGATGCGAATCTCCCGTTCCACCACATCCCAAAGATGCTCTATTGGATTGAGATCTGGTGACTGAGGAGGCCATTTGAGTACAGTGAACTCATTGTCATGTTCAAGAAACCAATCTGAGATGATTCGAGCTTTATGACATGGCGCATTATCCTGCTGAAAGTAGCCATCAGATGTTGGGTACATTGTGGTCATAAAGGGATGCACATGGTCAGCAACAATACTCAGGTAGGCTGTGGCGTTGCAACGATGCTCAATTGGTACCAAGGGGCCCAAAGAGTGCCCAGAAAAAATTCCCCACACCATGACACCACCACCACCAGCCTGAACCGTTGATACAAGGCAGGATGGATCCATGCTTTCATGTTGTTTACGCCAAATTCTGACCCTACCATCCGAATGTCGCAGCAGAAATCGAGACTCATCAGACCAGGCAACGTTTTTCCAATCTTCTACTGTCCAATTTCGATGAGCTTGTGCAAATTGTAGCCTCAGTTTCCTGTTCTTAGCTGAGAGGAGTGGTACCCAGTGTGGTCTTCTGCTGCTGTAGCCCATCTGCCTCAAAGTTCGACGCACTGTGCGTTCAGAGATGCTCTTCTGCCTACCTTGGTTGTAACGGGTGGCAATTTGAGTCACTGTTGCCTTTCTATCAGCTCGAACCAGTATGCCCATTCTCCTCTGACCTCTGGCATCAACAAGGCATTTCCGTCCACAGAACTGCCGCTCACTGGATTTTTTTTCTTTTTCGGACCATTCTCTGTAAACCCTAGAGATGGTTGTGCGTGAAAATCCCAGTAGATCAGCAGTTTCTGAAATACTCAGACCAGCCCTTCTGGCACCAACAATCATGCCACGTTCAAAGGCACTCAAATCACCTTTCTTCCCCATACTGATGCTCGGTTTGAACTGCAGGAGATTGTCTTGACCATGTCTACATGCCTAAATGCACTGAGTTGCCGCCATGTGATTGGCTGATTAGAAATTAAGTCTTAACACACAGTTGGACAGGTGTACCTAATAAAGTGGCCAGTGAGTGTACATTGGCGGGGTGGAGTATAGGAGGTCCCTAAGAAATGTAGAGGAAAGTCAAAAAATAAAGAATGTGCTTTATGTAAAAGACCCGTAGAAGCAGCCTGGAACAAAAAGTTATGCCAGGAGTGCATTAACCAGACCATAGCAGAGGAAACGCCCTCATTTTCGGATAGTCTGAGGACCATAATTCAGACAGAAGTTTCCAAATCAGTAAGAGCATTACAAGCTGTAGATACACAGAGGAAAACTAGGAGATCAAGCCCCTCAGGGGTCTCTCAACAAGACTCTACAGGGTCAGAGGACGACTCAAATAAGTCACAGTATTCAGGAAGTAGCTCGGATGGGGAAGATATACGTTTCCAGTAGAAACTACGGATGAACTCATTAAAGCAGTTAGATCTACCATGGGGCTAGTAGAAGAGCGGTCAAAAAAGACAGCCCAAGATCTCATGTTCAGTGGACTGCAAAAGAAAAAACGTAAGACCTTCCCTGTTAATGACCAACTAAAAGCACTCATAAAACGTGAATGGGAAAAGCCAGAAAGGAAGTCCCAGATAACGAATTCCCTAAAGAGGAGATACCCCTTTGAGGAAGAGGCATCCTCATCCTGGGATAGAGCCCCCAAAATTGATGTAGCAATATCAAAGGTCGCCAGAAAATCTTCCCTACCCTTTGAGGACCTGGGGTTTCTAAAAGAGCCGCTGGACCGAAAGGTGGATAATTGCCTTAAGGCAGCCTGGGAGACCTCGGCAGGCGCACTAAGGCCCGCCATCGCAGCCACTTGCGTAGCTAGGTCCCTAAAGATATGGACAGACAACTTGGAAGATCAATTAGAACAAGGAGTTCCCAGAGAAACGATTCTGGAATCATTGCCGGCTATTAGAGCAGCGGCGGACTTTCTCGCAGAGGCGTCAGCAGATTCGGCCAGACTAGCATCAAAGTCAGCAGCCTTAACCAATGTAGGACGGCGTGCGGTATGGCTTAAATGCTGGCCGGGGGACACCCAGGCAAAAATGAGACTTTGCTCTCTACCATGTGAAGGAAATTTCTTATTCGGTCCGGCATTGGATGAAGTATTGGAAAAAGCGAGTGATACAAAAAAGAATTTTCCGAAACAACCATTTCAAGCCTTTCGGCGCTCCTTTCAGAGGGGCCGAAAATTCAGAAGGCAACAATTTAAAGATCGTGACAGAAACAATTCTGACAAGCGATACAGAGGAGGGAGAGGCTTCTATTTCAGTAAGCCCCCTAGAGAAGCCAAAAAACCCGCCCAGTGACGGTCCTTCTCAGGTGGCGGGAAGGCTCTCTCACTTCCTCCCAGCCTGGGAAAGGATCTCATCCAGCACCTGGATCCGACAGATAGTAGGGTCAGGTCTGGAGTTAAAATTCCACCACTGGCCACCACAAAAATTCATTCAAACTCCGGTACAATCATCTCAAGAAAGGCAAAAGAGTTTGGAAGAGGAGGTATTATCGCTTGTACAAAAACTCGTACTGGAAGAAGTTCCAGAAAAAGAAAAGAAGGAAGGCTTTTACTCCCCCCTATTTCTCATAAAGAAACCGGCCGATTCCTGGAGGACAATTGTAAATCTAAAAGGCCTCAACAAGTATCTAGTAGTCCCATCATTCAAGATGGAGACGATAAGGTCTACAGTGAAACTCCTCTTCCCTCGGTGTTACATGTCGGTCGTGGATCTCAAGGATGCTTACTACCATGTCCCGATCCGGCAACAAGACCGCAAATATCTCAGGGTGGCAGTCCACATAAAATCTCAGTGGCATCACTTTCAGTACAAAGCGCTACCCTTTGGGGTAGCAACAGCCCCCCCCGGGTCTTCACGAAATTAATTGCGGAGGTCACGGCACACCTCAGAGAAAAAGATGCTCTAGTAATACCATATCTGGACGACTTCTTGATAGTGGGGAAAGATTTCGCTCACTGTCAGGAACAAGTCAAGGTAGTGATAGAGACTCTTCAGACTCTGGGTTGGCAACTGAACTTCAAAAAATCCAGGTTGGAGCCAACGATGGTCCAGAATTTTTTAGGCCTAACAATAGACTCAGTAATACAGGAGTGTCGCCTCCCAGAGGAGAAAGAAGAAAAAATCAAAAACCTAATCAGAACAACTGTCATGATCCAGTGTTGGATCTGGCGGTATTAAAAGCACAAAGTGAACTTTTTTTACTTTGGAAAGTTCCAAGGTGTCTTGACTGTCCCCGGTGGTGGTGAGTGGTATTGCACTTTAGGGTTTTTTGCACTTAATTATGGATCAGGTGTGACACCCTATAAAGGTGTGCTCAGGGGGTTCACTCACGGCCTGTGATATTGTGAGAGTGTGTTCACTCTGTTTTTGGAGAGCCTGGAGGACGGATGGAGCTGGTGAGGAGTCCTGCGCAGCTTAGCCAGGGGGGATGTGTTTCTGCTATGGTGTCTGGACGAAGGGCTGGCATGGCGTGGTGGAGTCGCAGTGATGGTGTCAGCGGGAAGTGTCTGCATGGGCTGGTGGAGTGGCGACTATGGAGAGTGGCACTCACCATGTGGGACTTGGCTGCTGAACTGGACTCAAGCATGCTTGACTTCGGGTCAGAAGCTGAACTCATCCTTGGGACTCTGGTTCTAAGCAGCTGCAACTGGTGGTGGACTCTGCTCCGAGGCTGCACTAAGGTGAAGGATCCTGTTATGGTGATGGATCCGGGTGGAGGAGAAGATGCACTCAGGTGGAGGGCTCTGTTGCTAGGAGCGCATGCAACAGAGCAAAGCTAAGTGGTGTTTCCCCTGTATTGTCTCTTTCCTCATGTGTGTTTGTTAGTGCAGTGGTGGGATTAGTCTCCGCACCGACCTATTCCCTAGTGAGGGTTTAGGCTCAGGGCGAGCAAGGGCGTTAAGGTACGTGTGCGGCAACAGGTGCGGAGCCTGTTTAGGGAATGTGAGGAGTGTAGGGACACTGGCTCAGGGGAGTGCAGGAGGTCTCCATTTCCCCATTCCCTATCGCAGGGCCCACCATTGTTAAAGTTTCCCAGGTTCCCCCTTTATTATTTAAATTCGCCGTACTGGAGGCGGTGTTTCCAGATTTTATGTATAACGTGTAATTCCCAAATTCGCCAGGTGGAGGCGGCGTATCCACCTGCACGCATTATTATTTAAATGCGCCCCACTGGAGGCGGTGTATCCAGGGTCACGTGTGTCACATGGGTTCGCCTTGCGGAAACATCTGCGTCCTGACACACGTGATCATGACAACAACATTAGGAAAGCCAACAATGACTCTGAGGAAAGCCATGTCAGTGTTAGGGTCCCTAACCTCCTGCATACCAGCAGTAAAATGGGCTCAATTTCACACAAGGGAGCTTCAGTGGTACGTGTTACAAAGCGATCTGACGCTTCAAGGGCAGTTAGAACAGAAGCTCACCATCTCGGATCCTGTACTCCAGTCACTAAAATGGTGGTTACAGATAGAGTCCTCTCCGAGGGGAGTACCCTGGACATATGCAGCCTCCAGAGTAGTCACGACAGATGCCAGTCCCTGGTTCTGGGGAGCCCATCTAGACACCCTATGGCTCCAAGATACTTGGGCTCAGGGGGAAAAAGATCTATCCTCAAACGAGTGGGAGCTACTAGCCATTGAAAGAGCGCTGGAAGGATTACTTACACACCTGAGAGGACATCATGTGAAAGTCCTATCGGACAATTGTACAGCAGTCGCATACGTGAACCATCGGGGGGCACCCGTTCTCGGTCGTTAATGGAAATAGCAGGGAGAATCCTAACTCTGGCGGAACATCAGTTTCTCTCATTATCGGCCCTGCATATCCGAGGCGCGGACAACCTGAAGGCGGACTTTCTGAGCAGGAACCACTTAAAGCAAGGCGAATGGTACCTAAAAGAGTCCATTTTTCAACAAATTGTGCAGAGGTGGGGAAAACCCATAATAGATCTCTTCGCCTCAAAAGCCAACAGAAAAGTTCAAAAATTCTGCTCCCTAAGGCCAGCAGACATGCCACTGGCGGTAGACGCCTTCAGAATAGAATGGAAATCAGGTCTCCTGTACGCCTTCCCTCCGATATGCCTTATTCCATTAGTCCTGAAAAAGATCAGGGAGGACCAAGCCAGGGTAATCATGATAGCTCCCTTTTGGCCAAAAAGGACATGGTTCTATTGGTTGAGAGTGATGTCAGTGACAGACCCATGGGTGCTCCCAGAGGACCACGATCTCCTAACACAGGGTCCCTTCAATCATCCTCCGAATTCCAGGCTGCATTTGACAGCCTGGAATTTGAAAGGTCACTGTTAAAGAAGAAAGGTTTTTCAGCAAGGTTGATTATCACCCTAATCAGTAGCAGAAAGCCAGTGACTACAAAAATATACGGGAGAATATGGAGAAAATTTTTGTCCACCTCAGGCCCAATACAGGAGGGGGAAGTACCTGTGAGGGCAGTGCTAGAGTTTCTACAAAGAGGTTTAGACTTGGGCTTAGCGGTCAGCACCCTGAAAGTACACGTTTCAGCCCTGGCAGCATTATTCAATTATGACCTGGCAAGTGATAGATGGGTCGCCAGATTTATCCGGGCCTGTACTAGAGCTGACTCTGTCCCATCTCCTAAACCTCCCCCCTGGGATCTAAATTTGGTCCTATCATCCCTAACGGAAAGTCCATTTGAACCAATAGACGCAACATCAGATAAAGTGTTAACTTTAAAAACAGCCTTGTTAGTGGCACTCACATCGGCACGTAGAGTTGGGGACTTACACGCACTATCAGCAGACCCACTATACACCCAGGTTATGGACGATAGAGTCGTGTTACGATTAGATCCAGCATACCTCCCTAAGGTAGTGTCGAAATTCCACAGAGCTCAGGAAATAATCTTGCCATCCTTTTGTCCTAACCCCGGTAATAAAAAGGAAGAGAGATTACATTGCTTAGACGTTAGGAGATGTATCCTACAGTATTTAGAGGTGACAAAACCATGGAGGAAACAGAGGGCCTTATTTGTCTCATATCAGGGGGCAAGGAAAGGCCTTAAAGCCTCTAAGCAAATTATAGCTAGATGGGTGAGAGAGGCCATCATACTAGCATATAGTAGTGCAGGCAGGGATGTTCCAGAGGGCCTAAATGCCCACTCCACGAGGGCCATGGCAACGTCCTGGGCGGAGAGAGCGGACGCCTCCATCGACCGAATCTGTAAGGCGGCCACTTGGTCCTCTCCATCTACCTTTTTCAGACATTACAGATTAGACCTATCTGCTGCCTCTGATCTCACATTTGGGAGAAGAGTGTTACAGGCAGTGATCCCCCCTAAAGAGAATACAAATCTCTGTAACTCTCTCGTGGTGCTGTCATGTAGAATGGAAAAACACGGGTATTACATACCTGGTAATGTGTTTTTTCATGAGACATGACGGCACCCTTATATTCCCGCCCTATTTGATCACGTCATTAGTTGGGTGTTTTTCTTAGTATTATACACTCCCTTGGTGTTGGAAATTTAGCAGTTTAAAATATGTATTATTTATGTGTGCACTAACCTGCGGAGTTCCTCTCGTGCTCTGTAAAACAACTGATGCGGAGAGAGGAGCCGCCCCTTTTATCTTGAAGGTTTCCTGTCCTCGTGGGGCGGATCCCCTCTCTCGTGGTGCCGTCATGTCTCATGAAAAAACACATTACCAGGTATGTAATACCTGTGTTTTGGTAATCTAGATTAGATGACCATTGAAAAAGGAAGGTAGAACTTTCATGTGTGGATATCAATTTTTTAAAGGGAAAATGACTTCCAAGTTATTGATAGCCAAACCAGAGATGTTGCCAAACATGTAGATGAAAGGCAGCAGAAAAAAAAATGCAGCCTTTACTCTACATGTGAACACAGCAGCCATAAATTTCAATTCGCTAATATTGCATGTCTGTCAGCTGGTGAAAATTTTCTGTATGGTAAGGATGAAACAAGCTTTTATCAAGTATGGTTTCTGCAACGCTGGAAAATTTCTTTTACCAATGGACAATCTGTATTAAATCACGGCTGCAAAGGAGAAAATTACATTTTATTGCCATAATAACCACTTTTAACTTTGTATTAGTATGACTTATCATGCTGATGAGCAGAAACCTTTGGGTCTTATGGTCTAATCAACTAAACACACATAATAAAGAATTTTACAGGTAAAATGAAATCTGAAAGCTAGTGCTCTGAAAATTTTCAATTATTATTTGCTTTAGCTAAAACACAAAATCGGTGTAACTGTGGCGCTCTCTCACGCTTCAGTACACTATATCCATTTTGTATTAGTGAATGCTAATGCGTTATGGGATTCGGCTCATTTCTCTATCGACGATCTCTCTCATGCTGTGCTGGGGATATGATAAAGTTGGGTTGGTTTTTGCTTGTTTAAAAGTCAGAGAGGTTTAATAATTTGGGGGGCTGTGGGGGATCAAGATGAGTCTTCAGCTCTTTATAGGCCCATTGCCTAGAGAGGAAGATTAGCAGGAGTTTAGAAATCTGTGAATTTATGTCTAGTGAGGATCTTTTTCTAGAATTTTCTTAGACCTGATCAGGGAAAACAACTTTTTGAAGTTGAGAATTAATGTTTGTAAATGTTATTCAGTTAATTTGCAATTTTGTTACTCCTGGGGCTACTTTTCAAGTTTTCTAAAGTTTATTGCAACGTTTAAGAACAAAAGGAAAGTAAATGATACTTTCATGCAAAGACATTTTGCTTATGAAGTCTAATATTTAGGAACAATTTTTTCTTTGTAATTTAATATAATATTATTCGGCTCATAGCAAGTTCGATTACCTTTAAAAACTGAAGCTACAAATGGAGAACTGTAAGCTTTTCAAAACTACTCTATGCTATGCAAAGACTACTACTTATTAAAGACTCAGATGTAAATAGATACATTTATCGTGTTGATTTGGCAATCCAAAAAGCCTTAAATAGCTCTTTCTTGATTAGGCCTCTGTAGAGAGAGGGGTGTGATTAAATTTCCTGGTATTCGCAGATACTGTATATACTGTATTGGCTATATGTCAATTTATTGAGACATAGCTTTGATTGTCTAAAACCATATAATTGTTGCTTTAATAGAAAACCCTAGAAATTAATCTAGATTACCCTTGATCTTTAGAATATTTACTGGCTTTACCCAATTCTCTAAGCTTCCTAGAGAAGTTCGAAGTAGTTTGTTGATCACAGTAGCCTGGAATGCCAGGAGATAAATTTTCCATTTACTCTTCCTTATAAGTAAGAACATGAATATCTAGGTTCACTCAGAATTTTAACAAGTTATGGATAGTAGTCTTTTTTAAATATGGAAGGAGAAGTTAGTTAAACACTTGAAACATATTCCCCAAAAAAGATCTATTAATATGGGCATACAGGTGATAGAAATGTTACACTAGTCCTACCTGTATGTCTCATTAATGGGCTTGTTGCTGAGAAATGTTATATTCTGTCTTTATGATAAGAATTTCTTTCAGGCTCCTGGACATGTGGGCACAGCATTGAGGGATTTTCGGTGCAGGCGAGTCACTGTGACCTCCTGTGTGCGCTCAGATAATATGTTCTCCCCACTTCCTCCCTGCACAGTCATCGCTAGGAAACATCTGTCTAAAAGATCTCAAAACAGTGAAGCAGCAACTAATCTTGGGCAAGCATAGTCCAAGAATTAGACTGGAGACATTGCAAAGAGACAAAAGTGATAGTGGCCTGGCTGTTTCAAATCTGTGGGTTTATTTTATGATAGCCCAACTACAACGTATCAGGGAATGGGACGATCCTAAAGATGGGGAGCACAGCGTCTTCTACTTCATCACTATTTTAAGTCATGTAGGCTATATGAAACTTTAAAGACTAATAGGTTTGGAGTTTTGTCGAATTCATTCGCAATGCTAATTCTTATTCATCGGCTATGTTAGAATATCAAGGAATTGCTGGGTTTACAAGGGTCACTCAGTTTACCTCACTTTAGGAAATCTCTATCTAAAGCTTTCTAATCTTTATCAATTAGATAGGTTTAGGAAATGGAATTTGAGGGGTTTCACAGACTGCTCCATGTTTTTGGTAGGTTACTTGATTAAAGAATTTTATCAAGTACAGACTGAGTTTGGGACACCTACTTTTGGATTTTATAAATACCTTTAGCTGAGACATGCATATCAAGCTTATCCTGGAGGGTCATATAGCTAAGAATATGATACACAAAACTGCTACTTTGCATAACTCTGGTAGGCTAATTTCAGTATTATGTAGTACATTATTTGTTGGAATATGTTTGGTGCAACAACTCCATTCCTGTCTATGAGTGTTCAGTTGCTAGATTTGTATGCTGTTCATAAAGTTAGAACAAAACGAAAACTTCCAGAGGCTCACACAGGGAAAGCATGTGACTGCATTTCCTGTTTTCCTGTGTCTGTGTATGAGAGAAGCCGCCTGCTGTAGATTCTGCACAGATAGACACACAAACGATTTATTCCTGATCTATTAAGCTTATCATATATTGTTCCTGATTGTTCCTGAATAAAAAAGTCCTGTTGTCACACGCTTGGAGAGTATCGTGAGTAATCTGCTGCCGACAGGTCATGGGCCCAGAGTGACACAGAACCCCAAAGCAAAACAGAGCAACAGAGAAATGTTCACTAGCAGCAATCCTGTCAAGTTCTCAGTGCCAAGCCTCAATAACCAGAACTACCAGTCCTCGAAATTCAAGGTGAAGATGCTGCTCAAAAGAGAAGGTACGTGGAAATATACTCAGGAACAAGTGCCTCATCCATTACCAGATGATTGGCTAGAGAAGGATCAGAAAGCACAAAGCACGATCTCCCTCAGTGTAGATGATAATCAGATTGTGCATATATGCAAGTGTGCAACTGCAAAGGAGATGTGGGAGGAGTTACAGAAAGTGCATGGAAGATCAAATCACAGCAATAAGCTTTATCTCATGAAAAAGCTGTATCAGTCTAAGGTAAGTGATGGACAGAATATGCAGCTATATAAGAAACACGCTAGAGATTGTGGAGTGTCTCAGCGGTATTGGAGAAGAAATTAAAGATTTTCATATTGCTGCACTTCTGTTAAGTGGTCTTCCAGAGAGTTATGACACACTCGTGACTGCACTAGATGCACGGCCAGATGATGAGCTGACACTAGAGTATGTTAAAAGCAAACTTGTGAATGAATTCAAGAGAAAAATGCAGCATGTAAGCAGCAGTAATGAATCCAGACCAGAAAGAGCATTAAAGACACAGGATTTCCCTAAATTTAAGAGCAATCTAAGAAAAACTCGTGAAGGTTTTGTCTGTAAAAAGCCTGGCCACCTTAAAGCAGACTGCAGAATTTGGAAAGCAAGAATGAGTCAGCATAAAAAGCAGAACAGTCAACAAAGGGTTAAAACAGCTGTAAAAAAAGATTCTGCATGTGTTGAAACTGCATTTAATGCCAGTACAGGCCCATCTGCAAAGCATATATGGTGTATAGATTCTGGTGCAAGCAGCCATATGACAAATAACAAGGATTTCTTCACTGATCTTAATGAAAGCAAGTCAGAAAAGGTCATCTTAGATAATGGTCACTATATGACTTCAGAAGGAGTAGGAGACGGCTGCCTCCACTGTTCAGTTTCCTCAGCACAAAGCAGAAAGATCCCAGTAAAGGATGTTCTCTATGTTCCCTGCCTTGAAAGCAATCTTCTGTCAGTAAAGAAGCTCACGCAAAAGGGGAATGTAGTTACTTTTAAAGATAACAGCTGCAACATCTCAAAGAAGGGTCACACTCTTCAGAAGGAAAAATCCAAGATGAACTTTATCAGCTAAAATGCAAAGAAATATTGCACAATGCTAGACAAGATCTACATAAGAACTGTATCCATGTATAGCACAGATGTCTAAACTTGCAAATGGTATTGAAATCAACCAGTGTAGTCAAATGATAAAGTGCACTAGCTGTCTTAAAGGGAAAATGTCCAGAAAATCCTTTCATAAAACAATCACCACTAGATCTGCACAGCCACTGGATCTGATACATACAGGTTTGCGGTCCAATGAGTGTTCAAACCCCTAGCAAGAAGAGATATTTTCTCACATTTATTGATGACTATTCCAGATATGCAGTCGCCTACCTGCTTCACAGTAAGGATGGAGTTCCACAGAAACTTGAAGAATATCTTGCTGTAGTGTTTAACAAATTTGGAAGAATGCCAAAAGCCCTGCATGCAGCTAATGGAACCGAATAAACAAGTGGCAAGGTGCAAACCATTTTGTAAAAGGATGGAATCGTGTTCCAGACTACCATTCCATACAACCCAGAACAAAATGGCATTGCAGAGAGAAAGAACCATATTCTCTGTGAGAGAGGAAGATGGGAGTTTTCTTCTCAACCAAAGTTCTAAAATTTCTGCAATACTAAACCAGTTTGGAATGTCAGAAGCCAAAGGTACATCAACACCAATGGATCCGTCCTACTTAAAGTTGGAAGGAGAAGATCTGCTACCCAGCAATGAGAGTTACAGACAAGCAGTGAGGGCACTTCTGTACATAGCAACCATAACTCTTCCGGATATCACAGTCCCAGTTGGAATTCTGTGCCGACGTCTAAGCAAGCCACGCCAAAGAGACTGGAATGCAATTAAGAGAATTCTTCAATATCTTAAATAAACTCAAAAGCTAAATCTTAAGATATCTGCATCAGGAGATCTCACTCTCAGAGGTTATGTGGATGCAGATTGGGCTGGAGATTCAAGTGATCGGAAATCAACAAGTGGTTACTTGTTCAAGTTAGAAGAAAATTCAATTTCTTGGTACAGCAGAAATCAAGTGTCAGTCGCATTATCTTCTGCAGAAGCAGAATATGTCTGCTGCTTATGCAAGTCAAGAAGAAATTTGGTTGAAACAACTTTTAGAAGATTTCGGAAAGCCAGTAGCTCAACCAACAGTTATTTTTGAGGACAACCAAGGATGCATTAAACTTGCCAGCAGTGGGAAGATTAGTGCAAGGACTAAGCACATTGATGTAAAACATCACCGTTTTTGTGACTTGGTGGAACAAGGTGTACTTGAGTTTGTTTATTGCGAGTCTGACAAGATGATAGCTGATGGTATGACAAAGCCATTATGAAGAGCCAAGTTTGTGGACTTCAGAACCCCAATGAAACTAAGAGGATAAGTAGGTACTGAGTGGGGTTGTTATTGGAATATGTTTGGTGCAACAATTCCATTCCCGTCTGTTCAGTTGCTAGATTTGTATGCTGTTTATAATGTTAGAAGAGGCTCACACAGGGAGAGCATGTGACTGTATTTCCTATTTTACTGTGTCTGTGCATGAGAGAAGCAGCCTAATGTAGATGATGCACAGATAGAGACACACAAATGATTTATTCATGATCTATTAAGCTTATCATATATGGTTCCTGTTAGTTCCTGAATAAACAAGTTTTATTGTCACATGCTTGGAAACTATCGTGGGTAATCCGCTGCCAACATTATTAGATTTGGCTTTGGCAAAATATCCATCACATTTTAAAATAAAATGGAAACGTGAAATAGGCCCTATAGAAGAAGTTTAATGGCAAGAAATTTTGGAAAGGACCACACAACTGTCGCCAAATGAATTTCATAGATTATCCCAGCTATGCGTATTATATCAGCAATACAGAACGCCTCAATTCCTATTTGACATAAGCCTCCGGCCAAATCCGAACAGCACTAGATGTAAAATATATCCTGCAAACTTACTACACATGATGTGGTCCTGTCCTAATTTGTAACCTTTCTGGAAAGGGTTATTGGAAATTATAAATGGTGTTTATGCAATTCACATAGTCCCTACTCCTTTTGTATGTATGCTGGGGTATGTTGAGGACGTGACTACTGATGAATATGGTAAGACAACTGTGTCCCATATGTTGTTCACGGCTAGGAAATTAGCAGCTCAGTACTGGATAACGGATCAGGTCCCTACACTTCCTGAGTTTAAAAATTAAATCAATTTGTTATTGAATTTGGAGAAAAGCATTTACTTAAAAAGGAATATTATTACAAAGTGTGAAAAGCTTTGGGCCCCATGGATTGATAAATCAGGGTTGCCATCAAGAGAGTTTCAGAGATACCATTTAGGACTTTTCTGAGCAACTAGGCTTATTCAATATATCAATTCCAGATGCATTACATTTCTTGGTGATACTTTTTCCAGCATGCTCATATTCATCTGTATTTAATCTCTGTTTTAACAAGTTAAAGGTAACTAAGACATCTTCTCCTTTAGCAAGCTGTGGTACATCTTTTGCACTCTGATATGACTTGCTGTACTGTGTTGAGGGAGGGGCTGGGAGGCGGGCTTGTTACATAGTTAAACAGGTTGAAAAAAGACCTAGGTCCATCAAGTTAGCATAGTAACATAGTGTTTTAGGTTGAAGGGAAACTTTAAGTCCATCTAGTTCAACCCATAGCCTAACATGTTGATCCAGAGGAAGGCAGAAAAACCCATGTGTCAAACAGTAATCTCCACATTGGGGAAAAAATTCCTTCCTGACTCCACATACTGCAATCAGTCTAGTTCCCTGGATCAACGTCCTATCAAGGAATCTAGTATATATACCCTGTAATATTATACTTTTCAAGAAAGGCATCCAGTCCCTTCTTAAATTTTAGTAATGAATCACTCATTACAACTTCATATGGAAGAGTGTTCCATAGTCTCACTGCTCTTAGGGTCCCATTTCACTTAGCGACGCACCAGCGATCCCGACAACGATACGACCTGGAAAGGATCGCTGGTGCGTCGCTAAATGGTCGCTAGTAAACTGCCGAACAGGCAGATCTCTTCAGCGATGCAGCAACGATCCGGCGATCCTTGTAATGACCTCACTGGTCATTGGTACCTTGTCACACAGCAGCTTTTCAAACGATTCCTGCATGCATCCCTGCCAACGAAGTTGCTCGTCGGCGTCAAACACAGCAATGCGCACTTGGCCAGCAGGATGCCGGCGACGAAAAAATGGCCCAGGACATTCGAGCAAGATCAGCGATATCCAGCGGGGGGGGGGGGTCGCTGCTGTGTGTCACATGTAGCGAGATCGCTGTTGCGTCGCAAAATCGGTGATGCTTCAGCGATCTCGCTAGCGATCTCGCTATGTGAGAAAGGGGCTTTACAGTAAAAACTCCACGTTTGTGATTATGATTAAACCTTCTTTCCTCCAGACGTAGAGGATGCCCCCTTGTCCCCATCACAGGTCTAAGAGTAAAAAGATAATTAGAAAGGTCCTTTGTACTGTCCCCTAATGTATTTATACATTAAAATAAGATCACCCCTAAGCCTTCTTTTTTCCAAACTAAATAACCCCTAGTGTAATTAACTGTCTTGGTATTGCAGACCCCCCAGTGCTCTAATAGCCTTGGTTGCTCTTCTCTGAACCCGCTCCAGTTCAGCTATGTCTTTCTTATACAAGGGAGAACAGAACTGTACACAGTATTCTAAGTGTTGTCCACTAGTGACTTGTATAGGGGTAAAATTATGTTCTCCTCATGAGCATCTATGCCTCTTTTAAGGCATCCCATTATTTTATTTGCCTTTGCAGCAGCTGCCTGACACTGGCCACTAAATGTGAGTTTGTTGTCCACCCATACACCCAGGTCTTTTTCATTGACAGTTTTGCCCAGTGTTTTACAATTAAGCACAATTGTTTTTCAATTATGACCTTACATTTATCCCCATTAAAGCTTATTTGGCATTTATCAGCCCAAGTTTGTAGCTTACATAAATCTTCCTGTAATATTAAATTGTCCTCCTCTGCATTAATTACCCTGCAGAGTTTAGTGTCATCTGCAAATATTGAAATTCTACTCTGTATGCTCCCTACAAGGTTATTAATAAATATGTTAAAAAGAAGCGGGCCCAATACTGACCCCTCTGGTACCCCACTGCTAACCGTGACCCAGTCCGAGTGTGCTCCATTAATAACCACCCTTTGTTTCCTAACCCTGAGCCAGCTCTTAACCCACTTACACATATTTACCCCTGACCCCATTGTTCTCATTTTATGCATCAACCTTTTGTGTGGCACCGTATCAAAAGATTTTGAAAAGTCCATGTACACGACGTCCACAGCATTTCCTTGGTCCAGTCCGGAACTTACCTCTCCATAGAAGTTCATCAGGTTAGTCTGATAGGACCTGTCCCTCGTAACCCCATGTTGATATTGGGACATGAGGTTATTCTTCTTCAGACACTCCAGCATAGCATCTCTCTCTACCCACAGTAGAGGTTAAGCTAATTATACCCCATAAGATTCTCCATAGGTTATGCCCCCATAAGATGCTCCCTAATTTATGCCCCCATATGCTGCTCCATAATTAAGCCCCATAAGATGCTCAATAGAATATGCCCCCATATGCTGATGCTGCAAATAAAAAAAATGACATACTCACCTCTCATCACTGGGGGACCGGTGCCGGTGTCCTGAGCAGGCGGGGACAGGTGCCGGTGTCACCGCTGGCTCAGGACCCTGGCACTGGCAATATTTACCGATCCCTGATCCATGGCTGCGTGTTGTTCTGTCTGCCGGGTCCCTCTGTCAGTGACTGTTCAGGCAGAGGGTGTGGCGCACACTAACCACATCACCGCGCCCTCTGACCTGAACATCACAGACAGAGGATGCAGAGGAGAGGACAGAGCAGCACGCAGCGATGGAGTGGGGACAGGTGAATATAGCATATACTTACCCCTTCCTGGTGCGGTCTCTGCAGCCCCCCTGCTTCTCCCGGTCTCCCTTCCTTCCTTCAGTGGTCACATGGTACCGCTCATTAAAATCATAAATATGCGCATATTCATGACTTTAATGAGCGGTACAACGTGACCGCTAAAGGAAGGAGCCTGAGACTGGGAGAAGCAGGGGGGCTGCAGAGACCGTGCCAGGGGGGGTAAGTATGACCTGTCACCCCCGCTCCCCCTCCCCCGCCGAACCCCTGGTATATGACTCGCGTATAAGCCAAGAGGGGGGGGACTTTCAGCCCAAAAAAAGGGCTGAAAATCTCGGCTTATATGCGAGTATATACGGTAGCTATAACCCGCAATGTTATGTGTATTGAGGAAATCGTCCAGCCCTTTTTTAAAAGCTGTTATAGTATCTGCCATTACTACCTCCTGTTGTAGGGTTTTCCATAGTCTGACTGCTCGAACTGTAAAGAACCCTTTCCTATTTAGCTGTCGGCTTCGCCTTTCTTCCACTCCTAATGAACACCCCTTGGTCCAAAGTCTGATCCTTGTTGAATTTTCGTTTGTAATTGTTCCTAATTTGAAAAATTTTCAATAAAAAAAATCTGATTTTAAAAAAGAAAACACAGCAAACTTTGTGAACACCAAGTTTTGTGGAAGGCTCAAAAATTTTGGCTGTGACTGTAGAGGTAACATAGTATAATTCATTATAAGTAGTACAACATTCTTGCTCCTTCAATATTCTGAAACAATCTAGCTTAATGTTTGAACTAAGCTATGAGACTAATAGGCTATCATCTGAATTAGCTGAAGAGGAAAATATATAATTTTTTACTTTGCCCCCTTGCTTGTGTGCACTGGCATAGCCTGGCCTGACCATCATTTCACAAATGATTCATGTCACGGGTGTTAAGGTGGCTCCAGATACGGGAGCCAAGTGGGAGGGAGCTATTTAAACAGCAATTCTTGAGCCTAGTTATTTCTTCACAGCTGCGAGAAAAGCAATCTTCTGTGTAGCATTAAATTGAAAATAGAAATTGACAGGCTAGAGCGTTGTGATTGCTTTTATCTAGTTGCTTCTATATTGAATTAAATACATAATATATAAATTCAACATTTTATAAGGAAAATGCCACGCATGCACATATATTTTCAAGTCTTTTCTGATCCTTTCTAAAAAGCACATTTTAAATTGAAATGTGGTTTTTATACTCCTAAACCATGACTTCATATAAAGTGTCATTTAAGAGATGTGCACAAGATAAAACTTAAGAAAATGTGAAAGCAACAACTAGCATGGAAATATCGCTGTACAGGGTGGGCCATGTATATGGATACACCTAAATAATATGGGAATGGTTGGTGATATCAACTTTTTGTTTGTGGCCCATTAGTATATGGGAGGGGGGAAACTTTTCAAGATGGGTGGTGACCATGGCGGCCATTTTGAAGTCGGCCATTTTGGATCCAACTTTATTTTTTCCAATGGGTAGAGGGTCATGTGACACATCAAACTTATTGAGAATTTCACAAGAAAAATAATGGTGTGCTTGGTTTTAATGTAACTTTATTCTTTCATGAGTTATTTACAAGTTTCTGTTTGTTTACAGCCATTGACTTGTCACAGAGATTAACACATGAGGAGCGGATAGAAATTATGTTGATGTCTAGTGAATGCAGTACCCGGGTCATTGCAGCAGCAACCCCTTAATGACCGGAGCTTTTTTTGGTTTTGCATTTTTGTTTTTCGCTCCCTTCTTTCCAGAGCCATAACTTTTTTATTTTTCCGTCAATATGGCCATGTGAGGGCTTATTTTTTGCATGACAAGTCGTAATTTTGAACGACATCATTGGTTTTAGCATGTTGTCTACTCGAAAACGGGAAAAAAATTCCAAGTGCGGTGAAATTGAAAAAAAAGGGCAATCCCACACTTGTTTTTTGTTTGGCTTTTTTGCTAGGTTCACCAAATGCTAAAACTAACCTGCCATTATGATTCTCCAGGTCATTATGAGTTCACAGACACCAAACATGTCTAGGTTCTTTTTTATCTAAGTGGTGAAAAAAATTCCAAGGTTTGGTAAAAAAAAAAAAATTGCGCAATTTTCCGAGACCCATAGCGTCTCCATTTTTCGTGATCTCGGGTTGGGTGAGGGCTTATTTTTTGTTTGCCGAGCTGATGTTTTTGTGCAGATACGTTTTATTGATTGCCCATTATTGCATTTTCATTCAATGTCGCGGCAACCAAAAAATGTAATTCTGGCATTTTGATTTTTTTCTCACTACGCCGTTTAGGGATCAGATTAATCCTTTTTTTATTGATAGATCGGGCGATTCTGAACGCGGCGATACCAAATATATGTATGTTTGATTTTTTTTATTGTTTTATTTTGAATGGGGCGAAAGGGGGATGATTTGAACTTTTATTTTTTTTTATAGTTTTAAAAACATTTTTCTTTAACTTTTGATATGCTTCAATAGCCTACAAGCTGCCATAGCTCGATCAGCTCTGCTACATAGAGGCGATGCTCAGATCTTCCCTATGTAGCAGAATTACTGCATTGCTATGAACACAGGCCACAGGATGGCGCTCATGGCAATCCGGCATAAAAAACCATAGAGGTTTCAAGGAGACCTCTGGTTGTTATGCCGATGAATCGATGATCCCCGATCACGTGACGGGGTCAGCGGTGCTCGTATTTACGGCCCGATGGTTGGAAGCACACAGAGATTGACAGCGGCATTTGACTAGTTAATAGGCACAGGTGGATCGCGATTCCACCCGCGCCTATTGCGGGCACGTCAGCTGTTCAAAACAGCTGACATGTCCTGGCTTTGATGCTGGCTCACCGCCGGAGCCCACATCAAAGCGGGGGATACTACCATCGGACGTACTATCCCGTCCGATGGCAGTAAGGGGTTAATCAAAAACATTGTTTTACAAAATAAATTAATCTGATGTCAAGTTTTGTCCAAGATTTTTAGAAATGTTTAGAATGCATGGGATTAATTAAAATAGCAAAATAGCATATAACACCTAGTAAATCCAGCTCCATACCACCACCACTGCACTAGCAGTCCCATCAGTTTTGGTTAGCAGTCATGCAGTAACTATTCTTTGGGGACTTTTGCAGCCAAAGGTCATTTGCTGGCCTTGCTACTATCATGACTGAGGAAATTAATTGTCTCTAACATTCACTTAATGGTAGTCAGAATATTGCATGACTGCAGGAAGCATTATTAAAACCAATGGGACCACCAGAACAGTCACACTGAAACTATGGGGAAATTATTGCGTATAAGTTATTTATTTGTTTTACTGTATCCCTTGCTATCTGGCAATTTTAGCACTCTAAGGAACCAAGAGTGAAGACAATACTTGCTAGTCAAAGCATTTGTTGTTTCATGGGCAGACATACTGCCTGTGCAGCCTGTGTGGCTGCACCGGGGCCCAGAAGTGGATGGAGGCCCGTGCAGGACGGCTAATACTGAGGGCAGTCTGGCCTGTTTCTCCGGGCCTGAGGCTCAGGGGGACTCCTAGCCAGATTGCCCTCATGTGTGGCGGGCAGGGAGCGATCCCAGCAGCTCCGCTGCCTACAAGAGAAAATAGTAGGAGCGGAGCTGCACGGATCCGTCCTGCTTCCTGCACGGCAGCCGCACTTGCTGTCTCTGACAGACAGCAGCGCCGCTGGATGACGTCATCATTCAGCGGCCGGCTGTGCCAGATTGAGGAAGCAGACGGCAATGTTGCAGCTGCGGACAGGTGATAGGTGCTGTGTGTGTAGAGATGAGTGGTGTTGTGTGTTCGTGCATGCATGTGTAATGTTGCGGGGGAATGTGCAGAGAGGTGAATGGTGCTGTGTGTGTGTGTATGTGTAGGTGGAGTAGAGGGGAATGATGGGGTTGATGGGGAGAAGGCAATATTGGGGGTGATTGGGAGAAGGCAATGATGGAGTGATGGAGTAGGCAGTGATGAGGTGATGGAGAAGGCAATGATGGGGTGATGGAGAAGGTAATGATGGGGTGATGGGAAGAAGGAAATGATGGGTTTATGGAGAAGGCAATGATTGAGGTGATGGGGAGAAGGCAATGATGAGGGTGATGGGGAGAAGGTAATGATGGGGATGATGGGTTCATGGAGAAGGCAATGATGGGGGTGATGGGGAGAAGGCAATGATGAGGGTGATGGGGAGAAGGTAATGATGGGGGTGATGGGGAGAAGGCAATGAAGGGGGTGATGGAGAAGGCAATGATGGGGTGATGGAGAGAACGCAATGATGGGGTGATGGGGAGGAGGCAATTATGAGTGTGATGGGGAGAAGGAAATGATGGGGGTGATGGGGAGAAGGCAATGATGGGGGTGATGGGGAGAAGGCAATTATGGAAGTGGTGGAATGAGCAAGGGTGGGGATATGGGGGAGGAGGAAATGATGGAGGTGGTGGAAAGGGCAATGATGGGGTGGGGGAGAAGGCAATGATGGAGATGGGGAGAAGTCAATGATAGTCGTAGTGGAAAAGACAATGATGGGAGTGGTGGGGAAGGAGACAATGATGGGGTGGTGGAGGAGAAGGCAATGATGGAGGTGGTGGAAAGGTCAATGATGGGGTGATGGAGTGGGCAATGATGGGGTGGAAGGGGAGAAGGCAATGATGGGGTGGTGGGGGAACAAGCAATGATGATGGGGTGGTGGGGGAGAAAGAAATCATGATGGTGGTGGAAAGGGCAATAATAGGGGTGGTGGGGAAGGAGGAAATGATGGAGGTGGTTGAATGGGCAATGATGGGGTGATGGAGAAGACAATAATAGGATGCAGGGGGAGGAGGACAATGAATGGTGTGGGGGATTGGGATGGGAGGAAGGGGGACTTATAATGAACTTAGGAACAGGGGGAGGTGGAGGAAGACATTATTATTGCTTATTATGTCTAACAGTCACTTAGTATATAGTGCACTCACTTATTAAGTCTAACACAGTTCCTTAGTATATAGTGTACGTACTTATTATGTCTAACACCGTCCCTTAGTGTAGAGTGTATGTAATTATTATGTATAACACAGTCTCTTTGTATATAGTGTACTCACTAATTCTGTATAACACCATCGTTAGTTACATAGATTCCTCTTTTATTATGTATAACACAGTCTCTTTCTACGCACCATCCTCTCTATTTATATATTGTTCCGTCTCTTATTATATAGCTTCCTCTGCTATTATGTATAGTGCTGTCACTTACATAGTGTAGTCTTGTTAATTTTGTTATTCACAGCTCCCTCTTTTATTACATAGTCCCCTCTCTTTTTAGATATAAAATGACTGCTGATGGAGCAGCTGGTGACCAGACGACCAGTCCATTATCTCCTCCATTAGAAAGGAAGCTTTCCCATGCTCTATCAGCCATCATTGCATTATACAGCTTACAAGACAGGATGATATGTAATAAAAATCAGGGCTCTATATAATCCAATATGTAAGGGACGGTACTGTACATAACAAGAGAGGGCACTGTATAAGGGAGAGCACTATACATAATAAAGGAGACTATGTAATATATACACATGTATGTGTGTGTGGATATATATATGTAGCTTTGTCACCATAAAAGGCAAGGGGCCCAGACTTATTTCTTGCACAGGGGCCCCAAGCTGTCAGTGTCCGCCTCTATGTTGTCTGTTATAGAAGATTTATGTAGATTGTGAGCCCCAATGGGGACAGTGATGATAATGTGTGAAAACTATAAAGCGTTGCGGAATATGTTAGCGCTATATAAAAATAAAGATTATTATTATTATTTGTTTGTGAGCTAATATGTTAAATTACCATATATACTCGAGTATAAGCCAACCCGAGTATAAGCAGAGGCACCTAATTTTACCAGAAATAACTGGGAAAAATTATTGACTCTAGTTAGCATTGTCCCCCCCCCCCTCTCTATGCTAGTATGCATGGCCTTATCCCTATCCTTGTATTCATGGCTCTTCATCACTATCGTTTTATGAATGGCTCTTTATCCCTATTGTTGTATGCATGGCTCCTCATCCCTTTCCTTGTATGCATGGCGTCCTCACCCATCCCTGTTCTGGTATGCATGGCTTCTCATCCCTATCCTGGTATGCATGGCTCTTCATCCCTATCTGCATGGCTCACCATCCCTATCCTGATCTGCATGGCTCCTCATCCCTATCCTTGTATGATTGGCCCCTATCCTGGTATGCATGGCCCCATCAAAAAAACATGCTGGGCAGCAAAGTCAAAGAGAAAAAGGGGATTCCAGCGGCTACCTAGTGTTTGCTGGATCTCCAGATGGAGGAGACAGACTGGGCTGCAGGTAGCCGCCAGGTACCACTCCTAGGCAGGTGCCTGTACTGCAGCTGCTGATCCCAGAGGTCGAGTTCACTGACATGAGGAGCCAAGGTCACTGACTAGCCTGAACCAGAGACTAACGAGCAGTATGGACAACATGGTTGTAGGAGATAGTTTCTTGTTCAGACCCATAGATTTCAGGAACAGTTCTGGAGCTGGCCTCACTAGGATCAGGAACGACGGACACTGGACTAGCTGCACCAGGACCAGGGTTCGGATATAGATACCACAGATGCAGATTCGGGATTAGGATGCCGCTGAAGCAGAGACAGGAACGAGGGCAAACTATATTGAACTTAATGTAACACGGGATACGGGAATAACTTTATAACACACTATGGGAACACAGGATACAGGAATAGTACTAACATACTAGGGAAGAGGGACCTGGCAGCATACAGTTGCACACACCAATCCACCTAACATAAGTATAGGGATTGCTCAGGCACCTCCAAATTCATGAGAGTGCCTTATATACAAGATACAGCTGTCGGCTGGGTGACACCTTGCATGTGTACACATTAACTACATGGTCTCCTAGTTGTTATCTTGGGGCATTTTACCATGTGCATGCACTGCCCCTTTAAGAAGATGGGAGCGTGTGCACCCGCACACTAGGCTCACCACCGGAGCACATTGCGCTGTACCTAGGGAAAGATGAGGGAGCACGTGAGGAAGTTGCTGTGGCCGGGGCGGAGAGTAAGGCTGTGTTCCCGCATGTTGGGAGGCGGAGAACCATGCAGAGGCATGGGACAGTCACGAATAAAGTGCTCCATGCTACAGCATCTGAAGCACCCTCTCTTGGCACCACTACTCTCAGGCTACCGCTCAGCCTGCCTATCTCGATCAACCAGCATGGGTCCCGCCAGGACAACTGTTTAAGGACACTGAGGAAAGAGCTGCCATTGGAAAGACGGAGCCAGACGTGCCAGTTTTCTTTTACGCGTCACCTCTTTGGTCCGCTCTTGAAACAGGGCGGTGCGCACAGGGAAGGAACACACGAGTAAGCTGCTGCGGCCGGGGCTGTGAGTAATCTGGCTTATCCACATGGTAGAAGGACATGAACTATGCGGAGGCACCATCAGTTGTAATAGCTTTATGCTTGAAAAAACTCATATGGTGTTCAAAGTGTATTGTATTATTCACATACTTTTGTAATGTTTTTATCTATCTTTATTATTGAGATTCCTATTACCTATATACAGTATATACAAAAAATTAATTACCTGAGAACCAATCAATCATTCTCAATACTCTCATACATAGAATCCTAGAATCAACGATTCCAAGATTCTATGTATGAGGGGATTGAGAATGATTGATTGGTTCTCAGGTAATTAATTTTTTAACCTCACCCTCTCCTGTTGAGTGGAATAGGTATAAGTGCTGGGGAAGATTCCTAAAACAGCCAATGAGTGTGTAGTGGGCGGGCCAAGGGAGTGCTGGAAACTTAAAAAGGGTGGTGTTAGCACTGACTGTGAGATAAGAAAATAAGCACAGGAAGCTGCCTAACCTGGAAGAGGAGCCTGAAACAATGCCGTATGGTGCGATTCACATGATTGATAACTTCCACCATGTGGTATGCTGCATTGAATTTAGTATCTGTGATATGCACTTTATAGGGTGCACAATCCGTAAACTTAAGACGCATTGCTGAGCTCCTTTATAACATTAATAGTAAAAACAACTTGTATTTAGGTACTGTCAGACATTTTGTGAAAGTACATAATGCTGATGGATCGAAATTCAGTGTTTATGGAATTGGGAGGGTATAAATCCCAACAGAGGAAGAAATTGGCAGAAGCAACTCACATTGCATGAGGCTTTTTGGATTCTAAACCTCGATGACAAATTCCCTAATGGCAGGAATCTTAAAAATTATATTTTTTTACATTTATTAAATAATGTTGGTTGTTCATATTCATCTATAAGAGTAATTTATATTTTCCAGTGGTGTTTCCATTTTGGCTAATTACTGCTTTAATAATATGATTGGTTCCTGCTTGTTTATAACAAATCTTCCATGATTAATTGTTGTATCCTATGATTAAGGGAATTTGTATTGCCCGGTTTTACCATGGATTTTGGATGGATCCACTAGTTTTGAAGGTGTAATTAATAAAGGATTTTTTTAAATATACGGGATGGTTGTGCCGCCCAACTTCCTACCTATTTAACTTCCTCTCTACCATTTATTTGTTGCTAATCATTGGATGCCATGTCAATCCCACACTTTTTAGACATTGATATCACATCTGGCAATTTTTATAAGCATAAGTAAGCAATTAAATTAAGCGATGCTATTGATTATCTGTAGTTAATACATCAATTGCTATTTTATTATGGTGAGCATATTACTGGGCATTGCTATTGGGAGCAATATAAATTGTTATTGGATGCTATCATACTAATTGGTATCTCATTGGTGTTTTTTAATTTTCCCATGTTCTTAGTCTTCAAGTTTTCACAGGGCGCATGGTACTGCTCATATCTTTTGTTATGGTATAGTATATTCACTTGAAAGTTGGAAAATTGGCATCATTGTTGTCATATAACTTACCGTAACTGCAATGTTGTGTTAGGCAACATTGATGTTGTAGAGTTTATATCACGTCATATAAAAATTGCTACTGCTGAGTACGTTGGGTCACAGTATCTCTTATGTCTTTGCTAAAAAAAATTTAATCTTTATTACACAATTATAACCTTAATTATCAAAAATACATAACATCAAACCTTAAAAGACGCGTTTCCCCTCTTCCGAGGTTCATCAGGAGCAAGATAGAATCCATCAATTTTTTGGATATTAATATTTGTAATACTGTGACCCCCCTTTAAATTGGTCTTTTGTCAAACAGATTTTTGTAGACTGTGATTTCCTTGCTGAGTATGTTGGTAGGCATTGCATTCATCTTATTAAGTCCAGATTGTTGGCATTGTTTCTACCTTTACCTTACTTATCTGTACTACCGTTCTTCTTGTAGCTGATCATATTTCTTCCATGTTCACCTCCTTCTGTATGGGCTGGAATTAATGAACAGATTTTCAGACCTCAGTCTCTTCACTCTGCGATTTGTTGTTTATCAGCATTTCTCCTTGATATAAAGTCTAGCATTACCAAGCTAACTTCAAATTGTCTCTTCAAAGAGGAAGAGGACTAGAACTCTAGCGCCACCTATAGGAAGTAGCAATCCTAAAAGTGAATATCCACTCTCTAACGAGCCTTGTAACATGACTTAGGATAGGATAAAAGCCAAAACCAGAATCACAATTTGCAGACACTGCGTTTCGGGGTACTGCCCCTCGTCAGTGCAAAGTGTGACTTCAGCATGGTGTGTAAAAATGAGTTATTAGCAGTTCAGTATTCGCTCAATTGAATTTGTGTCTCGGTTTATTCAATAGCATAGTAAGAATATGACATTTATTTGCAAATAGTAATACCAAAGTAAAGAAGCAATTAAAAAGTTATCCTAATTAGATGATGCTGTGTCATTACTTATTGCAGAACCTCGATAGATGGTGTTTGAACAGGGCTTTATATTTATTCGCCTATTTTATCAACCATGGGTTTTGTCACGTTCTCAGTAATTCCCTCTCTTGCTTCTGCGGTTGTTTTGCATGTTAATTGATATTTTTATTCTTAAATTACTCTGCTGCACACATATCAAGTTGCATTATCATAAAATACCAACACCATTTTTTAGCCTATGTATCTTATCTGTATCATCATCCTAGTCAGTAACAAAAGCCAAAACACAGTGCTAGATCTGCCAGTGCTGGATACAACCGGGGCTGGATAGACCTTGTTAACTCATAATAGTGTGCATTAGATTTTCATTGTGATGTCTGTCATTATGACTGTAGGATTAGAGCTCCTTTCATATAATTAGGACTGAGTTGCAGAGCGGTTATATTTCCTCTCACTGCGCTTTTTTCCTACATTGTAATCAGCTCCTGCAATCCAATATTTGAGAAAGGTCATAAAATCTGACCGAAATGTTACATTTTGGATTGCTGACCAATGAACAGAACAACTGTACTTTGTAATTTAAAAAAGAATGTCAAGTCCTTTTTACCTTGAGTTGCTATACGGACTCAACCCATGTTATTTTGTTTTTTACTGATGTACTATAATGATTAAAAATGCTTTCTTCAGCACTTTGAGAAAAGTGAATGGAATATGTAACCAGGACAGGTCCTTACACATGCAGAGCAGCAATTATAACAAAAAGGTTATCAGACTCCTAGGAAACTTCTTGTCAGGTATACAGGTGCTTCTCACAAAATTAGAATATCATCAAAAAGTTAATTTATTTCAGTTCTTCAATACAAAAAGTGAAGCTCAGCTTCAGCTCACTTTGACGCTGCCGACGTATTCCGGTGGAGGAAAGAGGCGGAGGGCGATGAAGACAGGCGCAGAGAGAGATCCTCACTGCTCAGGTGCCAGATTCCCAGCCCCGCAATGTGAATACATCATAACACACTGCGGGGCGGGATCTGGGGCCTCCGCTACATGCAGGCGCGATATCCTTACATCACCTGATATAAGTTCCTGGGCAGCGCGCACGGCGAATGCCCAAGAACTGACTGCAGAGTGCAGGCGCCGGTGGCATCACAAGAAAGAGAGAAGGTGGCGCCTGGAGGCTAGATGATGATGGACGGCTGCGAGGCGGTTGAGTCAGTGGGAGAAAACATACCTCCCTGACTCAATAGAGGTATGGCGGGAAATTTATAAAACTCATTATTTCAGCGTTCCTAGGAATAATAAACATAAGAGCCACCTTCACAGAATGCAGCCTTAGTGCTGCTGAAGGTGGCTCTTTTACTTTAATAGACCCTGGGTGGGGTGACAGGTTCCCTTTAGCTTCTTTTCACATTATGCCATCTATTTTGTGAAGTGCACCAGTCCCTCCTGCAGCAAAACAACCCCACAACATGATGTTGCCATCCCCATGTTTCACTGTTGGGATAGTGTTCTTAGGCTTCCAAGCTTCTCCCTTTTTCCTCCAAAAATTAATATCTTTGTTCCTGTGTGCATTTGCAAATATTAATCTGGCTTTTTTTTTTTTGAGTACTGACTTCTTCCTGGCAGAGTGGCCTTTCAGCCCATATTGATACAGTACTCGTTTCACTGTGGATATTGACACAATCTTACCAGCTTTCACCACCATCTTCATGAGGTCTTTTGCTTTTGTCCTTGGGTTGACATGCACATGTCAGACCAGAGCCCAATCATCTCTGGGATACAGAACCCGTCTCCCTCCTGAGCGGTATAATGGCTGGACGTTTCCATCTTGTTTGTTCTTGTGTATAATTGTTTGTACAGATGAACGAGGCACCTTCAGGTATCTTGAAATTGTACCCAAGGATGAGCCAGACTTGTGCAAGTCCACAATTCGCTTCCTGATATCTTGGCTGATTTCTTTAGACTTTCCCATGATGGTACACAAAGCAGTGTGTTTCAGGTGTGCAATAAAATACATCCACAGGTGTGTCACTAATTAAATCAGAAGCTTCCAAACACATGACATTATCATATGGGCAGTCCAGATTTGTATATAAACATTTGACTTTGCAGTAAGTAATAAAAATGCATTAAAGCATTCTCTCTGTCTCATTATTCTGGCATTTGGCAAATATTAGTAATTATGGTAATCCTAATTGACCGAAAACGGGAAAGGTTTATCCTGATTTCATTACAGATATTGAGAAAAACATGCATATGTGTCTTTTTTATATAGTGAATGTAAACGTCTAGTTTCAACTGTAGCTACAGACCTGAAACCTTCCACCAAAACTCAAAACTTCTCAAAAACTTGAGGTATCCACTCAGTTAGTGGAAACCTGGCCTACGACCAAGAACATATATACAGTATATTAGTTGTATTGAGCTAAACTGACCAAAACTGATACAAAAAATTCATCATTTGTCATAAAGGCATTTCTACCACTTTCTTCTCAAGAATTATCAGTTATGTCATTGAATTGCAAATGGAAGGGAGCCGAATCAAACACATTGCATCAAAAGGTTGTAATTTGGTGCCTTGATCTGTCCCCCACAATAACTGATGTGACGGATTGGTGAGAACAATCCTAACTGGATCTATTTCATAAGCAGTGTTAATTTGGTGTTTTAGTAAGACACTGAATGGAAAATACAACAAAAAGCCTTCTTCATGCTCAGGGAGCCTTAGTGTGTAGTGAAGTTTTTACTTTCAACAGAAAAAAATAACATGGCCATGAGCAAATGGGAATAATTAAGGAGCCTTAGGCCTTATTCTTGCATCTGTTTTTCGCCTACTTGTTTTGTGTATGTTTTTCATGCATAGAGCATGTTCCTTTTACAGTCACTTTTACATGTTTTTTATTGTGTTGATCAAATGACTGAAAATAAAAAGAAAAACAGGCCAACATATCACTTTTTGATCTGATTATACATGCCAATGCAGGTCTATGTGTCCATGAAATGAAATAGTTCATCTTTTTTCATGCCCGAGGAAAAAAACACATCTGAATGAGGCCTTATAGTCTCTTTGAAATAAGTTATGTGATGCATGACTAACACAAGACTTTGTATAGGTTTTCAGCAATTATAAAAATTGGTGGTTGAACAATGATGCTATCTAATAGTTTCTGTCCATGATCATAATCTGAGACTGCAAACCATAGACTAGATCATGAAGCGCATTAGTCTGATTTTATATTTCAGATTATACAGACACCTCTATCACAGCCAAACCAGATCTCACACTTTGCACTGACAAGGGGCAGTTCCCCGAAACACAGTGTCTGCAAATTGAGATTCTGGCTTGGCTTTTATCCTAAATCATGTAACAAGGCTCGTTAAAGGTTCGACATTGACTTTCAGGATTGCTACTTCCAATAGGTGGCACTAGAGTTCTAGTCTTCTTCCTCTCTGAAGAGACAATTTGCATAATTAGATTATACAAAAGCACACGTATATGTTGGAGATGTATATGTATGTTAGAAAGGAGCCAGAAGACCGCAGTGTCTGATTGCTCCAACTACTGTGCTGAAAAGAAGCACTTCTCCTTTTTAAATGGTGTTTATTTCTTTTGGCAGAACAGGGGTTAATCGGCGATGTTGGAAACTCAGGGAGTATGGGCTCTCAGCTGAGCTCAGTTAGCCACTTCCATCCCCTTTATAATCTGGGTCCTGATTCAAACCCATGTCAGAGCTAGATTTGCTGCATTGCTTGAAGTGCTTATATAATAAGACGTTTTGGAGGAGTTATCTGTGACTGTTGTGTGGTTTGTAAATGTGATAATTCCGTTCCCTCCTCTTACTTTGTTTTTTTCCCCCTAGCTTCACACCCCGATGCATTCCTTTGTTATACATGAGTAAATATTTGTATGCTTGGTATTTTCAGCATCTTCACTTACAGAAGTATCCCGTGGAATAGAGTGAGCTACGGAACCCCCTAGTGGTAGGGACAGGTAAGGAGCCCCTGGTCCAGGGTCACTTGACAGCAGAGTCATGACAGTGTGTGCGTGTATATATACTCATGTGGTCAAAATTGTTGGTACCCATCATTTAATGACAATTTTTTTAAAAATTCTGAGGAAGCATGGTTGAAAAGCAATGTCTAACTTTCATTTGTTCATTTTCTTAGATTTTTGATTTATTATTACTTTTGTCAGATTAAAGTTATTTCTGTGACCATTGTGGGTTTTTCTGCCTTTAAACGAGGGGTACCAACAATTTTGACCTCGTGTGTATATATACACCAACAGAAGGAAGGATGGTTGAAGCTTGATAAGCATCCAAGCGACCAACCATCACAGATAAAGCAAGGAGTATCCAGAAATACATCAGAAAAATAGCACCAAAAGATGAAATGCTGAGAGAAAGCCTAAGGCCGCAACAACCACAGATCTGGAAGGAAGAACAGGAACATGAAGCTCCATGGCAAGACAAGCCGCTGCATGGGATGTACCATCGACAGATAATGGAGGTGGCTGACATGGAGAAATCCTACCAATGGCTGGAGAAAGCAGGACTCCAAGACAGCACAGAGGCAGTAATCATAGCGGCACAAGAGCAAGCACTAAGTACCAGATCCATAGAAGCAGGCATCTATCACACCAGTCAAGACCCAAGGTGCAGACTAATGCATGCAAAGCAACCTCAGAAACCATCCAATACATAGTGGCAGGATGCAGGATGCAAAATGCAAGCAGGAACAGTGTATACCAAACACCACAACCAAGTAGCAGGAATTGTATACAGGAACATCTGCACAACATATGGGCTAAGTCCCCCTAAGACCAGGTGGGGGACCCCAGAGACAGTGGTGGAGAATAAAGGGGTAAAATCCTGTGGGACTTCAAGATCCAGATGGAGATAAGCAGGTGTTGGCTAACCAACCAGACATTGTGATACTAGACAAGGATCAGAAGACAGCATTGATCATAGATGGAGAACTGGAAAAGATGTGGAAGGTGAAGGCAACAGTGATTCCAGTGGTGATAGGAGCACTTGGAGCAATGACCCCTAAGTTGGAAGAATTGCTACAACAGATCCCAGGAGCAACATCGGAGCTTTCTGTCAAGAAAAGCGCAATGCTCAGAACAACTAAGATCCTGCGCAGAACCCTCAAACTCCCAGGCCTTTGGTAGAGGAACTGAGAATGAGAAAGGACAATAAAGACCACCCCCAGTGGGGGGTTGAGAAGGAAGATTTATTTATATATATATATATATATATATATATATATATATATATATATACACTCACTGGCCACTTTATTAGGTACACCATGCTAGTAAGGGGTTGGACCCCCTTTTGCCTTCAGAACTGCCTCAATTCTTCGTGGCAGAGATTCAACAAGGTGCTGGAAGCATTCCTCAGAGATTTTGGACCATATTGACATGATGGCATCACACAGTTGGCGCAGATTTGTCGGCTGCACATCCCTGATGCGAATCTCCCGTTCCACCACATCCCAAAGATGCTCTATTGGATTGAGATCTGGTGACTGAGGAGGCCATTTGAGTACAGTAAACTCATTGTCATGTTCAAGAAACCAATCTGAGATGATTCGAGCTTTATGACATGGCGCATTATCCTGCTGAAAGTAGCCATCAGATGTTGGGTACATTGTGGTCATAAAGGGATGGACATGGTCAGCAACAATACTCAGGTAGGCTGTGGCGTTGCAACGATGCTCAATTGGTACCAAGGGGCCCAAAGAGTGCCCAGAAAAAATTCCCCACACCATGACACCACCACCACCAGCCTGAACCGTTGATACAAGGCAGGATGGATCCATGCTTTCATGTTGTTTACGCCAAATTCTGACCCTACCATCCGAATGTCGCAGCAGAAATCGAGACTCATCAGACCAGGCAACGTTTTTCCAATCTTCTACTGTCCAATTTCGATGAGCTTGTGCAAATTGTAGCCTCAGTTTCCTGTTCTTAGCTGAGAGGAGTGGTACCCAGTGTGGTCTTCTGCTGCTGTAGCCCATCTGCCTCAAAGTTCGACGCACTGTGCGTTCAGAGATGCTCTTCTGCCTACCTTGGTTGTAACGGGTGGCAATTTGAGTCACTGTTGCCTTTCTATCAGCTCGAACCAGTCTGCCCATTCTCCTCTGACCTCTGGCATCAACATGGCATTTCCGGCCACAGAACTGCCGCTCACTGGATTTTTTTTATTTTTCGGACCATTCTCTGTAAACCCTAGAGATGGTTGTGCGTGAAAATCCCAGTAGATCAGCAGTTTCTGAAATTCTCAGACCAGCCCTTCTGGCACCAACAATCATGCCACGTTCAAAGGCACTCAAATCACCTTTCTTCCCCATACTGATGCTCGGTTTGAACTGCAGGAGATTGTCTTGACCATGTCTACATGCCTAAATGCACTGAGTTGCCGCCATGTGATTGGCTGATTAGAAATTAAGTCTTAACACACAGTTGGACAGGTGTACCTAATAAAGTGGCCAGTGAGTGTATATATATACATACAGTATATATATATAGTGACAAAGTCACGGGCAAGGTGCTGGCGGGGAGATACTTTTTGCTGAGGTTAATGGCTTTAGTCATGTGAAACCCAGGAGTTTTCCTTCAGCACATTAAGTGTTGCGAGGGGTTAACAGCCAATTTGTAAAAGGGCTGAGTTTTTTGCGAACAACCATAGAGTGAGTGGAAGGTTGCCCACCTTATCTCCATTCCAGGGTGTGGTTAAATAGCTGGCCTCTAGAGGCAGTTGAGTTGTGTAGGGCTGGAGAGAGGAACTCAAGCAGTTTGTGTCCTGGGGAAGAAAGACTGAACCTGTGCTCTCCTTGTGTTTCTCCAGAGTGGGCAGCTCCCTGCAGATGTATGGACTGTGTGACAGCATTTTGTTTTGTTTTCCTGTTTTGCCGAAAGGGCTGTGTTTCTTTTTCCCTTCATGTTGGGTTATGCCGTCTATATAATAAACCAACAGAAGATTTAAGGAGACAGTGTTTCTGTTTCCTACCTCTGTGTACTGCTGAGTGAGCTGAACTAACATATAATAAATATATATATTTATATAAATATAAATATATACCGTATTTTTCGCTTTATAAGACGCTCCGGATTATAAGACGCACCACAATTTTTGAGGAGAAAAATAAGAAAAAAATATTTTTTAATAAAATGGTGGTGCCTCTTATAATCCTTGCATCTTATTGCTTACCGGGGTTGGTGGCTGCGGTGTAGAGGGGTCCCAGGCTCGCTGCTGGAGGAGGCAGGCGTGGAGTGATGCTGCAGGCCGCATTCAGGGATGAGGGGGGGCTCCGATGTGTGCTGTTGCTGCTGCAGAGTCTTGTGCTGGTGTCAGGTTTCTCCACTTGTCCGGCGGTTGGCCCCAGCATTTCCTTGGTTCCCTGTATATGTGCGCTGAAGTGCCGGTAAAAAAAAAATGGCCGCCGGCGCGTGCGCAGATGGGATCTCGGGACCAGTTCTCGAGAGATGAGATCTGAAATCTCATCTCTCGAGAGCTGGGTCCCGAGATCCCATCTGCGCACGCGCGGCGGCCATTTTTTTGCAGGCACCACCGCGCGCACACAGGGAACCCAGGGAAAATGGCCGCTGGCGCGTGCGCAGATGGGATCTCGGGACCCACCTCTCGAGAGATGAGATTTCAAATCTCATCTCTCGAGAACTGGGTCCCGAGATCCCATCTGCGCACGCGCCGGCGGCCATCTTTTTACCGGCACACAGGGAACTGAGGAAATGCCGGGGCTCTGGCCTGTCGCACAATGTTGGCAGAGCCCCGGGCATCGACGGGCACACAACGCGGCACCGGACACACCCGCAGCAGCGGCCAGCAACCGCCGGACGCCCCCGATCACAGCCTAGGTAAGGCATGTCCGCTTTGTAAGACGCACCCCTGTTTTCCCCCCAAATTTTGGGGAAAAAAAGTGCGTCTTACAAAGCGGAAAATACGGTATATTATGGCAGATTGGCTCACTCGGCTGCTCACAGAGGTAGACGCAAGAAAGTTTCTTCTGCTGGTTTATTTAAAATATACGGCATAAACCAGTGCAACGTTGATCAAAATAAACATGGGCTTTGTGGCATAATGGGAAAAAAGGTAAAATATACCACAGTCCATATGGCTGTAGGGATCTGCCCACTCTGGAAAACAAGAGGGTTCAGCAATTAGCCTATACTGTAAACAGAGCTCTGAAGCTCTCTCCTCCAGGCACACCAATCACTAAATGACTCAGAAAGCTGACTACCTTCTAAACCCCACCGTGGAGAGAAGATGTGGTGAACAGCCTTCCACCCGCTCTTCAGCTGTTCACTTAAAAACCTAGCTGCTAAAAAGGCTGATTAACCCCTCTCTGCACTTAAACCCCCTTCACCCATAGCGAGATCGCTAGCGATATCACTAAAGCGTCACCGATTTTGTGACGCAGCAGCGACATTGCTACATGTGACACTTACCTCCGACCGGCCCCCCCGCTGGATATCTCTGATCACGCGAGAACGGCATGGTCCATTTTCTCATCGCCGGCTTCCTGCTGGCGCCGACGAGCGATGCATGGACGCGGGCGGAAGACGTCAGCAGAGCTGCGTGTGACAGGTAAATAACGACCGCTGCAGCATCGATGGTGAGATCTGCCTGTTTGGCAGCTCACTTAGTTTGCTTGAGCATTTTCTCTAGATTCATATCTCTGAAGCTAACAATCTCAGTGATACATAACTCCCTTCCAGTACTTTACCAGTGGCTTTGTCACAATATCTATCGGATCAATGGCCATCATCAGTAATATAAAGTATATTAAATGCTAAATAAGTGAGTAAAATAAATAAGAACACCGGTGCTTCTGAAGCTGTGAGGTGGGTCCCCAGTTGTATGTGAAGCAAAACTGAGGAGGCAGTTTAAAAAGGATGTGTAAATGTATATGAAGCGCAGTGTATGTACATTAATATACTTACCAATCGCCGTTTTCGCCCGTTCCCAGCGCCACTACAGTCCTCTTCTGGATCACGTGACTGCTATTCTGACTTTTTCATGCTTTACTTGTTAAAGGTATATTGAAGCTATGCCAACATTTCTTTCATGCTTTACTTGTTGAAGTTATTACTGTGCATTTTATAAGTATAAGAGATCTTTTATAAATGTCAGGGTAATACATATAACTTAGCTTCCTCCCTTATGATTTTACTCTTTCATAATGAGGAGAGAAAAAAATAGACATAATAGGAAGAGCGAAAGCACTTTCATATTTAGCCAGTAATGATGGCAATTAATTTTAAGCACACTTTAAACATAATGCTTTTATCTATTCCTGACATATATATTTTAATAGCCATAAATCAATACCGTTTACTAACTGTCTCCTTATTTATCATGCAGTGCTCATTAACTATGCTCATTAAAAGATAAAAGTTTGATACATCCAAGCAAACTTATTATAATTTGCATTGAGACGAGGGACTGTGTGGACATTTTCCTGTAAATATTTTGACAAAGAGATGATTTCCCTATGGAACCAGGGACAGGTACATGTGGCACTTTTTCCGTACCTCCATAATATTGATCAGGGGTCACAGTTAGCTATTGTACTTTTTCTATATGAATGCCTTCATGACCATGATGCTCATTCCTAGTTTCTCTGTGATGGGGTATTTGTTTGCTGACACCCACATCCCTAATCAGGAGAAATCACCTGAATCTCATATATCATATGATTTTTTAATGGTGCAGTGGAAAAGAGTGGTGATAGCCATGATGAAATATCATTCTACAAAAAAGCAACAGATTTTGACTTAGGTACAGATGACATCAAGACAATAGCCTGCTGGCCTAGCTTTGAGCCCATGTTGGACTTTGCTCTGACATCTACTGATAAATTGGAATCTACTGTTCGACTATCACTAGCCTGGCATATGGTTACTGGTAACAGCCAACTTTTTAATGTGCCTAAGTGAAAAGAGTAAGAAGTTAAAAATGTTTCCATCCTATTGCAGTGTACATATAATAGTTGTAAATCTGAGATCCCCAACTTTTCTATCTTTTCAGTCATGTTCAGTCATAAATGGTGCTTTTTAAGCTAAATTAGAAACCAGAAAGCAGACTTGAGGGAGGAAAGGTTCATACCTCAATCACCTGGTGGCAACCCAGCAGCTAGGAACCTCTACAAAAAATCAGCCTGGTCTGCCACCTGGGCAGCTAGACACAGTTGGCCACATGAAACTTGAACTATAGTGCTACTGCCAAATGCAGGTAAGGTAGCATGACCACCTGATGCAATGGTCGACCAGGATCCCAACCACTAGCTTTAGGGAGTATATATTAAAAGGAAAACAAATATTCTTTTCTTACATTTGGATTAACCAATAGCAAATAATAATAATGTCTGTGATGCAAAAATTTCCATCAACTTTCAGCTATCATAAAACGTAATACTTTATTAGACAATGTTAAAACTAAATCCAATTTCTCCCAGGTGGGTTTTAAAATGACAAAGAGAGAGAAGTCTACCTAGTAATGTTCACAGAAGAACTATACTACAAGTAATAGATAAACTGTCACATGTAAATGCAATGTTATATATAGTGATCTGCAGAATTCACCTCTTACATTGTAATTTGTAGGATAATTCCCTCCATGAAATAAAATATGAGAAATTGACCTCCCTACATGTTTCCCTGTATACACAGCTTCATCAGGTGGTGTGAAGGGGAATTTGCAATTTCTCTTATTTTATTTCATTGTGTAAGTTATCCTACACATTACAATGGAAGTGGTGGATTCTGAAGACCACCAACACAATACCATTGACTTAGGAAAGTCTGACTGACGGCTTCACTGTAATGACCCCTCCCAAAACCCACACTTACCCCTTCTTAACTTAAATAAGACACGACTGCGTGACATTGGATGTAAAAGGCCACAGTAGCCCCGTTTATTAACACCAAACAAGCAATAACATTTTTATCCATAAACGTAGAAATATTCCATAAACATAACCACCAGCAAAAGGAGGGGGGGTAAATGAAGAGTCCATTGTACATGATTGCAACACCAGCTCCACCACGTGCCCTCAGCCGCACCACACCGGCTCGAGGACACCCAGCCAAGTGTTGCCCAACCAATGTCCTGGTGGGACCCAGCCCAGCAGGGACCCACGTTAACATGCCCCGCTGTGACCCAACACAGCAGGGTCCCACGTTAACATGTCCCGCTGTGACCCAGCACAGCTGGGACCCACCTTAACCAAGTATACCATTGCACCACCAGGGGTAACCCGCTCCTGCACTGGGTTCACCCCCCCGCTCTTTGTGCAATCCAACGTCTTCAAATACCCCCCTCCTTTCCGCCACCGCGAGCACGTATGACACCTTGTACGTGCGAGTACCACCACCAAAAAACCCCAACCCGAGCCGACTCTGCGGCTCGAGTAACCAATGTTTCTGTACCAAGACCAATCGATCAAAACTGATCCCCATTAGACCTCACAATGCCAACCTACACCAAAATACCAGTACAATAAGGTCAGCCACACCCAAGACCTGCAACTAGCCAACCGCATCGTCCAATCCTATGCACCGCCTGCGCGACCTGTCCCCAACCTGAGCCGCCGCCTCTGCCTCGTTGAGACCGCAACATTGCAGGCGCCTCCGAAAATTGTACTTCACCTAATAATTAATCAAAGCCAACCATTATTGCCATGAACAAAAGAACCTACATTGGTTCCCCAAACCTCCGATAGATTCTTGAAAATGTGCCCAGTAAAACCCACTATGTAGTCATTCCAAACAGGAGCCCCTATGGACACCAACACGAGCACGGCTCCCAGGCAGAAAATTGCACTCCACCTGATAATAATCAAAGCCAACCATTATAGACGTAACAACAGAACCTACACTGGTTCCCCAACCTCCGACAGATTCTTGAAAAACGTGCCCCACTATATAGTCATGAACAACAACACGAGCATGGCTCCCAGGCAGGAGCATTCAGGCCCGATGTCTCAGATCAAACCCCTTGACGCCCCAGCGACCAAGTCTCCACCACACACGTGCAGTACCAAAACGCTGTTGGTCCCGTCAACCCTGCGGGATAGCATCTATCTTAAAATATCCACCCAACTAGAAAACAAACCAATCCACCCCATAATTACCACGACCCGGAATGAATTAATTGTGTGTATCACCCGTGCACTTCGAACCCAGAATCACAACACTATTGTTGCCACCCTCTTACCAAAAGTGAGATGTACTCCGCACCCATTCCCCGCTGAACTGCGGATTCGACACTACTACAAAAGAAAGAAAAGCGACTCCACACCACCTGAAGTCCAGGAAAACTCAGACACACATCACGTCTCCCGAAAACCCCAGACACCATAAACCCGGGCCATCCGTCAAAACATTGCACTCACCGGTGCCCGATGCTTGTCCACCACTCAGCCTTAAAGCACCGCAAAAAGCACCCCCAAACGGAGCACAGCCCCAGACGATTACCAGGTCCTTAGAATCATTAAAAGTCAATGCACATCGCACTAGCTTCCCCTGCCACAGCGTACCACCAGCCCGACATTAATGAAAGTAATGTTATAGTTGCAACCTGCTCACCCACTACCTAAAGTACACCTCCCCCGCAGCAGCGCTGCACCACAACCGTGTCCCCATAATACCAGCCGGTCCTGACAAGTGCGCATAACGGAATTAATGACATAGCCATGTATTGCCGGACGGGCTACACCCACGCGGGAGACCATTCACACGGCCATCGAAACAACATGTCCTGCCTCATGCTCTATACAGAATTCCTGACAAATGGAACAACACCCACTGGATAAACAAACCGTTCACCAACCAGGACCCCCGAGACCAGTAAAGCACACGCTGGGTTACCCAACTCAAATGTTGCATCATCCTTGCGCAACACTTCACCCTGGCCCCCCCCGTCCGGGGGCACCCAAAAAGAAAAGACTCTAAGGAGAGCTGTATACCCAGAAGGCAAAGCAGGACCAGCTGCACCCACAATAAACCTCCTAGCCCATCGTAACGAAAAACTATCCACTCTGTATAATAAACTCCTACGTAGCTGCAATCAACGGCTGTAACAAATACCACCCGATACAGTCAACCAAAAGCTCAATCGGCAACCCTAAAGAACCGCAGTGAGAACCCACCAGTCCTTACGTACAAAAGTTGTTAAAACTGCCCCAGGGCAGCCACGACCAGCAAATTACCGTAAGAACGCCATATGACTGCAGATCATGCAAAAACCCCCAGTGGATCCGTAGCCCCACGTATACAATAACCAAAATCAACCCCCCAAAACAGCAGCGCGACATACACGGGAACCTAATAACGACCCCCGACCTGACATGATGTACTCGTTAACCTAACCTGACTTAGACATAGGGCCCCAGGTGAATCAAACACTTTGACTTATCCAAACACATGATAACCACAACTACGCCCTGAGCATGAAGAAACCCAAAGTAGTCAAGGGTTGGACCATGAACATAAATAAGCACACCACCTTCCCTAATACCTGATAGTAGTCCCAGGTTGGACCATGAACAGAAAATAAGCACTGCACCATCCCTAATACCAGATAATCCCCGACTACCACACAGAAACCAAACCGCGGACCTCAACAACCGGACATTGACCAACCATAAAACCCCAGCTCCACGCCATATCTACGTACCCCCAGAAATTAACCAGGAAAACAAATCCGGTAAAAGGTCAACTCCAAGCCCCCCGGGGGAAATGCCATCCATTGCTGCCAGAAAGGCAGGTTCCCAAAAGATCTGCCGTCCCAAGCATCTCGACCTCACCAGAACGTCTGCCGCAACAAACCAAAATGCCCCTAGTGAACATGAAAACCCTTAGTACACTCAAAGCCCCTATTGGAGAACCGAACCCGGCATACAAATAAAACACACCATAATGAAAACTCGACCACCTACCCCCTCACCTCTGACCAGCAATAGAACACACCCCACTGTAACGTGAAAGATTAAGCCGCCCGATGCACTACCCAAACAGATCACCACGTCAGTGAACTGCCATCCAACCCTTATCAAATACTAGGCGTGGCGATAAAACTGCTCACCACATCAGTGAACTACCATCAAGCCCTTATCAAATACTAGGCGCGGCGATAAAACTGCTCACCACATCAATGAACTAACATCAACCCTTATCAAATACTAGGCGCGGCGATAAAACTGCTCACCACATCAGTGAACTAACATCAACCCTTATCAAATACTAGGCGTGGCGATAAAACAGCTCACCACATCAGTGAACTACCATCAAATCCTTATCAAATACTAGGCGCGGCGATAAACCTCCAGCCCAAAGACCCCATGCCTATAACAATAAACCATAAAACCGGCATGGATATGGCTATCCACCACCGCTCTGCCAATATCCGTATCACCACCTGAATTACTCCCAAACCACCATGGAATCACCACCAGTCATACACAAACACCCAGAGAATGCAAGCACAATTATACTAACCAAAATAAAATGATGTCGTCACCTATAGATATACCCACTATCATAAAAGCAAACTAGCATGAAATTAAAAAAAAATACCTCCCAACACTCATGAAGTGCACAAAACAGCCTCCTGGACCACAAAGCAACCATTCCCTCACAAATTCGAACGATGTCCACATGGACCAGCCGCGCATCTTTCCGAACCCCCAGACAAACACCCGAAACCATACGTAGCAACACCCTTCCCAACCAATATAATCTAGACATTAATAAAGGTTTAAGTGTGCCTTAGTGAGCCTTACTTACTATAGATATACCCACTATCATGAAAACAAACTAGCATGAAAAATAAAAAAAAACCACCCAACACTCATGAAGTGCACAAAACGGCCTCCTGGACCACAAAGCAACCATTCCCTCGCAGATTTGAACGCTGGCTACATGGACCAGCCGTGCATCGTTCCGAAACCCCGTGACAAACCAACTACTACCCTAGTGCAAAACCATACGTAGCAACACCCTTCCCAACCAATATAATCTAGACATTAATAAAGGTTTAAGTGAGCCTTACTTACTAGGCTGACTCCGCGGAACCCCACAGAACAGCCGTCACGTGTCCTCCGCGTCGAGCAACGCAACTGCGATCTTCTCCATGGATCTACGCCGACTGCAGCCCTCCTGGGCCGCAGCGCCAGCGCCCAGACCGACTGTCCGTCCAGGAACGCATGGCAAAAAGTCACCGTCTCGGAGCCTCAAACAGGGGGGGGAGGTTGGCGCTCCAGCCGCAGGCAACACCTCCTGAATCTGGCACCCAACGCCGGGGGAACGCGACGCCAGACCACATGACCTGTGGCCCTTGGCAGCTGAAGGGTGGCCACATGACCGAGCCACCGCCCGCTTCCCCCCAGTGCCGCGAGAAAGGAAATGAAGCCGGTGAAGTCACACACCACCTCGCCACCGGGCTTCTTGCCGCATCACGTCACCGCCGTCCACCGATGTCGATGACCGCGCCGGGTCAGGTGACCACACCGGGTAACGTGGCCGCGACGTGCGCGTCACCACTGTGTGCCACGATCCGAAATGGAGGGGAGGCCGGCCACGTCACTCACCGCCCCGTTACCTTGCTGCCTGCTTCTCGACTTCTGGCTCCGGCCCCGCGATGTCTTCTGCAACAGATCTGCTAATGGGGCTCATCCTCCGCTGCAAACTTAACTCCGGGCTGAGGTGCTCAGGAGGCCGTGATCGTCGCTGCCGCTTCGGAGACAGAGGGGTCCCATCTTCTCCGCCGTCGCCATCACCAGACCATCGCTGCAGCTGTTCCTTCATCCACTGCTGGCCGCGCTGCTCCATCATCCTCTTCATCTGTGCCACGAGGTATTCCATCTACTGGATCCAAAGATTCAAGCTGAAGTCCCAGATGTGAGGAGCTGACGATTCCGGACGTCTGCAAGGAAAGGAATGACCATCCCGCCACAGTTCTGCCCTATATATCCATCCCACAACTGACCACTCCCTGCCAACTCACATTGCACAATAAGCCCCATAGCTCCAAACCACACCTTCCCCACAAACACAAAGCACTACTGACCACTCCCTGCCAACTCACATTGCACCATAAGCCCCATAGCTCCAACCCACACCTTCCCCACAAACAAAAAAGCACTACACCTTACCCTTCACTAATCCTCAGACCTAGCATCCCTCCTTAGTCATGTGCGCCCTCCCTGTAGCCCCTTTGGGGCAGGCATCCGGGCTTGCCTATAACATTGCTTTGAAGTGTGGTAAACTATGGATAGTGATATAGTTCTTCTATGAGAAATTCTACTTAGGCTTCTGTCTTTATTTTAACCTCTAGCTAGGAGAAATCATATTTAGTTTTAATATTGTTTAGTGAAGTATTAAGTTTTATGATGGGTGGATTTTGTAGGTATTTTTTGCCCCCATGGGCATTAATTAATATATTACAGATAAACCTATCACCATATCAGGTCTCTGCTTTGTAAATATATATTGATTGATCAATAGAACACTTTCAATAAGGAATATTTTACTTCATTAGAAACATATACACCTGATTTAGCAAGTCGCTTGCTCTGTATTCAGGGCTGGTTTTAGACAAAGTGGGACCCTAGGCAAAAGTTTAAAGTGGGCCCCCAAATGCTCACATATTGCACCATCACACAGAAACATTTCTATTGTATTTATATGCACTGAGCTCAGACTATGATCGACAATATTGAAGCGTATTGAGCGTGATTTTGAAGTCGTGTGACACTTGTTTCTCGGCATCTTTACAACAGCTGAGGAAGAATGATGGGCACAGAATGATCAGTAGCAGATCAATCTGTCCCCGTACAGTATCATGCATATCATGTAGCAGTGTTCATCAGGCGATGTGCTACTGAGAATGATTTATGTTCCAGCATAAACAATACAATCACTCGATGAATAGGTAGCATTTTGCTTGTATAGTATAATGCAGCCCCCACATCCTTGACAGAGATATAATGCAGCCCCCACAGGGGTAGAATGCAGCTCCCACAGAGATATAATGCAGCCCCCATAGGGATAAAATGCAGCCCCTACAGGGGTATAATACAGCCCTTACAGGGGTATAACGCATCTCCCACAGGGGTAAAATGCAGCCCCATAGCCTACAATGCAGCCCCCACAGAAGTATAATGTCCCCTCACAGAAATATAATGCAGCTCCTACAGGGGAATAATACAGCCCCTACAGGGGTATAATACAACCCCTTCAGGGGTATAATGCAGACCACACAGGGGTATAATTCAACCCCATATAGTACAATGCAGCCCCAAACAGTAGAGTGCAGCCACCACAGGATTATCATGCATACCCCATATTACTCCAGTATTATGGTCATCATGTACTCACTGATTTAAAACAAACACACCCACCTCTTCTCGTTCCCCCTATGCTCCAGTGTCTGCAGCTCATCTCCTCAGCAGCTGCACCGCCCAACACAGCGTGATGCGTCATATGACGCTCTCTCCTCCGTCATTGCTTTCAACTGCATCAGCAACTATGATGCACTGGGCCACCCTGACTCTTGAGCCCCATAGAGGTCACGTGGTCTGCCACTGTTAGCGGCATGCCACTGGCTGGTGGCCTCTGGGATAGTGGGGACCCTAGGCAAATGCATTATGGTCTGTGGCCTCCATTTTTATTTACAGCTGTGTGCAATGACATCCAATTTTAGAATTCATTGTAGATTTCAGCAGTGAGACACATGTCTATCTGATATTCATGGCAAGTATGATCTATAAAACACCATTGGAAGGCAACTTGCATTAACTGCCACATGTATCTCCCAATCTGCTGATTGGGAAACATTCAATTGAGAAGAGTAAAGGGCCCTTTACACATAGCGATATCGCTAGCGATATCGCTAAAGCATCACCGATTTTGTGACGCAGCAGCGATATCACTAGCGATATCGCTACATGTGATACTCACCTCTGACCGGCTCCCCCGCTGGCTATCGCTGATCACGCGAGATCGGCCTGTTCCATTTCTCGTCGTCGGCTTCCTGCTGGTGCCGACGAGCGACTCCACGAACGCAGGCAGAAGACGGTCACCCTCGCCACGTCTGACAGGTGAGTACGACCGCTGACCGCTGCTGCATCGCTAGTGAGGTCTGCCTGTTTGGCAGCTCACTAGCGACCATTTAGCGATGCACCAGCGATCCTGACCGGGTCGTATCGTGGTCGGGATCGCTGGTGCATCGCTAAATGTAACGGGACCTAGATCATAGACTTGGTCATTGAAATCATTCTGCTTAATCTACTCTTTCTAGTAGAGTACAGTATATACTTTTTGGTGCTAAAGTAATAAATGTGAAAACAAACTTAAAACTAAGTATGCAGATATAACATCTATTATTGGACACAAACAGGCCTATAGGGGTAACAAGGTAGAAGACGGACTTGATCTAAATGAAAATACACTAATGCTGGCACTTTGAAGGTGATGGACCTGTTTTAAGATTGGAGCCCAGGAATTTGAAGCTGCAGTTGAAGCTGTAGCCTTTCAATTAAAGAACTTGAACTTAAAGAATTTAATCATTATTTTTAGTGGATATAATTTATATTTATAATGGATGAGATACTACTGTGCAACTTTATAATAAACAAGACAAAGCTGCATAAGAAGATCTTTATCAGGATGTGCTGATAGCCCAGAATGCAGGATGGTCATCTGATGGCTTGTTATTGTTCTCTAATAGAAATATATGAAAGTGAAGGAAATTGAAGAAGCTCGGTCACACGCATCAGGCTGAAAACAGCAGTAGAATTTTAATCACTATCTGGTTAGATAAACAGAGGTTGGCACTGTAGTGAAACCAGCTTGATGCCATGATTGGTTGGGCAGCTGAATACATCAATCAGGTGGCCGTCACTTTGCATAGGTGGTGCACAAAGTCCACACCAGCTCCACCCATAAACCCGCTATGGCATTGGCTGACAAGGAAGGAATGCAGCTAGATATTACATACTTTTATCCCATTATACATCTGCTTTTCATATTGACAGGCAACATTTAAACAATGATTACATTCTTCTGATTTGTAATGACTGTTACCTAAATCCTTACAAGACACAACCAAATCCTATACCAATCCCTTTAATCCTATTACAATTAAACCCATATTTAGGCATTTCCCTCAAATAGACCTGTAATATATTTAATCCACATGCTTTCCTTATGTGCTATTACTATATTAGTTGATGCAATGTTAATTGATAGGTTTATAGGACCGTGCAATAAACACTATAGCCAAATGTTCCATTTAACCAATTTTCAGGCACATCTAAATAAGACCAACATGACTCGTGTATCCCCAAGACATCTGATGTAATGTCAAGTATGCTTCATTTATATAATTTGTGTTTGATCATTTCCTCCAAGGCATGTGTCCAACATCTGAACCTTGTGTTTTATTGTACCCAATCTTTTACTGTAAGCATTATTCTTTCTTGTACTGACTCTGCAGCACATTCCATCCTAAACACAAGCAGCCTGAACTTCCTCGGGGTCTGGTTCTCTTCTTCATTGCTCCAGGCAAAACATTTGTATTCTTTAGTTTTGTTTTATTCATTCTGATGCATATGTGCTTTGTTGTGGCCATTTCCATAAAATACACATCTGAATATTTGAATTGGAAATATATATAGTAACCAGCGACACAAAGTAAAGAACAAACAAATAGAAAAATAGGAAGTTGTATTACATTGAAGCAGCAACCATATACAAGGAAGAATCACAGAGATTCTCAGAACATTATATTACAAATGTTCTCCAGTGGTCTACAGGTGTTAAGGACTCTTCTGACGAGGTGGATTCTCTAAGCTATTGGTCTGGGTGAGCAGCACAGACTGGAGATGATGAAGCAGTGGAATGGGTTTAGATGGATGACAGGTGGATCAGGGAGGGCTAGGGCAGTAGGGTATACAGGACAACAGGCAAGCAAGCCGAGCAGGTAGCTATATTAAGGAGAGCCAAGTGTGCAGATATATACAAGAACATTAACTGTATAGGAATATATATATTAACTTTCCCAGGGAAGCAGTTAATCACAGGAATGGAGTCTGGTATCTGGTAAACACAGGAGAAGCGGAGAAGTAAATGCAATTTGAGATCTTCCAGCAAGGCAATAGTTAAAACCAAGGGTCTATGCACACTGGAGCTTGTATTAAAGAGAGCGTTATTTTTAGGAAAGCAGTGAACTATTGGCAAACTGGGGATTTGCTTGAAGAGAGTTGTTTCCCATTGAACACATGTAAGACGTTATAGGTCTGCAATTGCAAAGTGAGCTTCCAGCAGCGGATCTTGATTATTTGCAAGCCCAAGTGCATTCAGCATGGCAGAACATTCCTCAGACAACCTTAAATGATCCCAACATTATATTACAATGCTCAATCCTTTTGTTTCTCTGGAAGAAAGTGTGCACTGCCAGTGGTACCCTATCAATGGCTTACTCCCTTCTGTCTATTGAAACACTTGGTTGAGTGTATATGGGACTGCCTTAAGTAATAGACCGCTATCTAAGGTATATCTGTGGGGTCAGGGGCACTTTAAAATTAATTTAAAAATTCCCCAATGCAATATAGATTAAGTCCTGCATTTCATTTTTTATATTTAATTTGCTGTCATAAATACTATGTAGGGGTGTGTCCTGCCAGTCTATGTAGATTGCTGCTTGATCCAGAAGCTCCACAGCACAGGACCATAAACCGGCTCTACACGGCTTCATATCGACTTATTTACCCACCCAGACCTGTGTGAGCACCTCGTGCATATCATGCCCAAGGGGAAACCCCGCAAACCGGATGTGCCAGCTAAACTTACTGACTTTTATCCGAGGGACAAACCAGCTTCTCCCTGCAGTAAAATGGCTCTGCCGTCCTCTGCAGCTGCCTCCTCCATGTTAGGCTGGCGGAACGCACCAAATAGTAAAAATGACAATGAGGTGCGTTCGCCGCCTGGGGTCCACCGTGCAGAGGTGTAGAATTGCTGCTCGGTAATGGCGGAGGTTGTACGGCAGACAATAATTGAACACAAGTGGGTTAGCATCACCCGGTGTGTACAGATGCGAGCTCTGTTACTTAACAGAACCACGGTGCCGTGCAAAGTAAATGTCGAAGCCTGTTAAGCTCACAGGACTAGGCCAGATGAGCGCTAGAATATGGACACAGGACTCTGTCCCAATGACACGGGATTAGAGTCCTTCTAGTCCACTAGCACTCAGCGCCACTGCAGTGGTGCCAGCACAGGATAATAATCCCAGATAACCGTGCAGGTGTGCACAGAGCCACTCAGGCACACGCCTCTAATCACCCAGGGTTGGGCCAGATAAGTTCACAGGTTGCGCAAGGTGCTGCACAGGCGGTTGCTGCCAATTGCCGCGGTACAATAGTGCCCTGCAGTGGGCAAAACTATCGGACGCTAGTGTGTGCAGAGTACGTTGTGTGAGCATAGCCACCCATTGGCGCTGACTCTAACTGAATCCCTAACGCAAACACAACTAGAGGGAGGGAATCTTAATGAGTCAGTCACCAGATACATGCATCCTTCATCATACACACAAATAAGCATAAGAGTCTATACTAGCGCATGGCCGAGCGGCCATGCGACTCTTTTATAGTGGCGTCCTTCCGGGACCTTCCCAGTGTTGGATCAATCCAAGCAGGAGCGGGACCTGCGCATGTGACCTCCGACCTCCAATGAGAGATCGTCCCACGGGCATGCTCAGTAGGAAAAATACAGGACTTAGTCCCTGGAGCGTCTGCTTGCTGCTGATTCAAGCATGGTGTTACAGCAGAGCCTGAAGGAGCAATCAGACACTTAGCATTAGCCTTGGCAAGACGTCTGGACCAACGCCTCTGCCGAGCAGGAATCTCTGCGGCCGCAGAGGAATGGGAGACCATAGAGAACATGGCTTGAGATTCCCCCTGTGCAGTAAGGGAAACTCGATGCCTAACACTCCACATCTCGCTCCTCAGGTTGTCAATCTGCACAGAAGGGGAGCTCATCTGACATTCCACTCACCTAACAAACAATTCAGAGATTGCTATCCTCACTAAGTGCATCCTTACAAGAAGACTTGAGGGAGACATTCAGGAGCTGGCGGGAGAGAACCTCACACATAGAAGCATAAATGGCATAGTTTGCAGAATCACACAATGCACTCATAGATGCTAATGAAGGACTAGAAGAAGAGGTCTTTCGCCTGAATTACAAACTTTGTGATCAAGAGGACAGAACTAGGTGTAAGAATGTTAAAATCAGGGGTATTCCTGAAGCCATTACAAACAAAGATGTGCGTGATTACTGTACTTTAAAAAGTTGCTAAAGTGGGCACTGCCTGTCTGGGATACTAGGGATCTTATTGTGGACAGGATCCAGAGGGTCCCAAAGCCCAAAAATATAGACCCAGCTCTTCCACGTGATACATTGACAAGGATTCAATTTTTTCAGGCTAAAGATGCATTCATACAGAAATTTAAGCAGAATCATCCACCACCAGACCCTTTCCACAACATGAAAATCCTCCCTTATTTGTTGCTGCTACCTTGGCCAACAGGCGGGAATTTTCAGAGTTGTCTAGGATCCTCCGTGAAAACAATAATCCGTACCGGTGGGAATTTCCGGTTAAAATGGTGGTCACCCACGATGGGAGACTGCACATATGCCACTCTCCTTTGCAGCTGGAGAAAATAATAAAAGAATGGAACCTAATCGCTCCCCAAGCCCCTTCAATGGTGAAGCCTGGTCTGGTCATTCACGGAAAAAGCTTTCACCTGACTGGTATAAAGCTTAAACTGAAGCACATAGGTCATGTGCTGTACTTTCCCATTCTGGGTTACGATAGTATAACCCCCTTGCATGCTCATGGATGTAGAGCATGTCGTCCAACCGTGGCTTATGTGGTCCTGGTTGAACTTGTGTTTTTGTGTTCCCTTTCTTTTCCGTCCTTGTTCCATTCCTGTTGGACGATGTGCGATTGCAACAGAAGTTAAGCTGATGTGCTTTAGATTTTTTACGAGTATTAAATTCCTCTTGTTAAATGTAAAGGGATTGAATTCGCCCATGAAGAGAACTTTAATGTGGAAAGAGATTTTGACCTCCAATTGTGACCTCGCCTGCATTAAAGAGACTGGCGAGTGAAACACCGGAAATTCTCTCAATTACTATTTGCAAATGATCTTAAAAAGAAAGGTGGAGATTGTATATGTGTAAAGAACATGGTTACTTTTAAGGTCCTTAACCTTTACAAAGACCCTGGCGGTCGTTTTTAATTGTGGTATGCACCCTAAACAGCTTGCCCTACACGATAACTAATGTATACTGCCCAAATTATGGTCAATTGTCTTTCATTTCTGGTGTTTTGTTAAAAGTCAAAGAGATAACTCAGGGATTTGAAATTATCTGCGGGCACTTTAATATTCTGGCTTCTTCGGAGATGGATACCTCCTCTAAAAAGTCAGCCCGCAGAATGGACTTGGGTTCTTTAATCTCTGAATTGCATCTCCACCACATATCAAGATATCTTCATGCTTCAGTGTGAGATTTTACTTTCTTTTCGTCTAGACACAAATCGTATAGCAGATTTGACATGTTTTTGGTAAATAGTCGCTCTGTCGCTAACTGTATATCTGCATCTATAGGACCAATTACTTGGTCCTATCATGCCCCAGTTTCCCTGGAGGTTTCTGATCAGTACTCTCTGAATTGCTCCCCATGCTGGAGACTGAACCCCCAGCTATTACTAAATCATGGGACGATCTCTGAGATTACAAAAACTATAACAGATTACGGTACTTCCGGGAAAATGACAATGGTGAAGTAAATCAGGAGATGTTATGGTCTGCGCACAAATCTTTGATTTGGGGTCAACTAATAAAAATAGCTTCCTATCAGAAAAAAATGAGAGATAAAGAGCGGTCTGATCTCATCGCTCGAATTAAAAACTAAAGGAGGCAAATAAAAAGTCCCCCACAGTCAAAATTTCAAACAAGATCTGTTATCTTAGATTTAGACTCCGTTCCCATTCAATTGGCCAATATGAGCGTGATCTTAAAAAATCAAAACTATCCTTCTATGCGATGGGGGACAAAGCTAGCAGACTTTTACCTAGACGAGTGAAGAAACAGCAAATCAAATCTAAAATAGAATTTCTGAAAGGTCCCAATAATTCCCTCATTAGGAACCCCATAGAAATTGCAAATTCCTTTGCTAACTACAGGGTGGGCCATGTATAAGGATACACCTAAATAAAATGGGAATGGTTGGTGATATCAACTTCCTGTTTGTGGCACATTAGTATATGGGAGGGGGAAAACTTTTCAAGATGGGTGGTGACCATGGTGGCCATTTTGAAGTTGGCCATTTTGGACCCTACTTTATTTTTTCCAATGAGAAGGTCATGTGACACATCAAGCTAATTGAGAATTTCACAAGAAAAACAATGGTGTGCTTGGTTTTAACGTATCTTTATTCTTTCATGAGTCATTTACAAGTTTCTCTTTGTTTACAGCCATTCACATGTCGCAGAGGTTAACACGTGAGGAGCGGATAGAAATTGTGTTCATGTCTGGTGAATGCAGTACCCGGGTCATTGCAGCAGATTTCAATGCAAGACACCCTATGCAAGAAAACTGCGATCGGGTTACCCTGCTTCCTATGCAAGAAAACTGTAACCATTTTTTTAGGTGTATCCATATAAATGGCCCACCCAAAAAAGTTTGCCTCATCACTGAACATAATGTTCTATATAAACTGAGGGTCCTGTTCCAATTTTTTGTTTTGCACATTCTGCAAATTCAGCACACCAATCTGGCATCAGTCGAACATACCTTCGGCGGATATTAGCTACTCACAAATGGCACCCTTACAAAATCCAGCTGCTGCAGCATCTCAACGAGGATGACCCAGATCGGCATGCTGAATTTGATCTGTGTACATTCATGTTTTAACTTACATGTGGTGTATAAATGGCAGTGCCCTTCATTGTATAACAAACATGTACCGCTGGGTTGGGATGCTGTTGCCAACTGCAACTGACCAGTGGAGGAGGCCCTAACGGGAAAAGAACATAGCTGCGTATGATAGGCCAAAATTAATTGAATCCAGACATCTGTAGGTTTTGTGGCCCAAGCTACGCCTGGGCATAGTGCCAGACGTCGGTGGAACTCCTCGTCGTATTTCCACCATGCCACCACTCTATGTAACTTATGAGTGCTAAATATGGTGTCCACATAAACCAACAGTTTCGGACCTTTCTCTATCTGTAAACAACAAATTTCATGCGCCAGTATAAGAAAGGCCTGCAACCGATTACCAAATGTTTTTGCAACTTTCACCTTCTTGTCACTCCTCTCAAAAGAGCACTCCTTATCGATGGTCACCTGATCAGCCAAAACAAGGGACCATATATCAATATATTCACCACGTTTAATCTTCTCCCTTGTTTCCCCGACCAAGTGAGCATCCATATGAGGCCACCCCACAAAAAACAAATCTCTGAATGCCAAAACATGAACTGTTGAATCCACCCCAGGCTGACGAGCACGCTCCCTACCCAGTATTAAAGGTGGGTTACTGTGCCCATGTTCTTGTTCTAAACCTGTTAGCGCCATCTTTAAAGCTGAGACTAAATTTTTGTTTGAGCCATGTGTATTATGTGGTGTGAACCATGCTCATAGCACGGGACACTCACCATCCAGACGACTTCCGATCTGCGACCCTGCTGCTGTCTGTTACATCGGCTGGCCCTCCGGGTTGTCGATCCAGATCCATCCTCTGTGTACGAACCCCAGATGCCGACCGTGCAGAAGCTCCAGACCTGCGAAACGATCACCCCCGTGATGACGAGAGCCTGTGTGCGGATTGTTCCTTCTTTTTGGCGAAGAAGCCAAAGTGACCGACTGAGACGTAGAACGACTGTCCGCTGGTGACCTTCTCCTATCACAGCGTCTTTCACCTGACCTATAATGACCCCTTCCACCACTCTGCTTCAGTGCCTTCTTTCCCACGTTGCTGCCAGAACCTGCAAAAGAACAATCCGAAGATGAAACTGCTTCCAAAAAATTGTCCTCTAATACTAATACCGCCTTCATCCCTCACTGATATTTCTTTCTTTTTTCTGTAAGCATTCACCCAGCCTCTTGATGTGGAACAAACCCTGTAGTCATCTGTGTAGGACACAGGTTCTCTGCAGCAACCTTGCATCACAATGTCCTGTACCTCTGAAGCTCGACTATTCCTTTTTAAGTGTTCACTTCTCTCCAGTCCAGCTGTAGCAGTCTGAAGCACACCATCTGCCTGGCTCCAAACAGCAATGGTTAAATTGGAGTTTGTGGCAGACCCTTCACTGCTGTGTATCTCCTGTCTATGTGTGCCATCCCTTTCAACTAAAAAGGGCCTGCCGCCTGCTGCCCCCATACCTCTGACAACCTGATTCTCCTTATCTTGTGGTCATGCAGGGTTGATCTCCTCCTGCCTTCTGGCTGTCACTTTTGCACTCACATGAGGCCTCTGTGTTTCCCTGGTTGCAGCTCGGCCGGAACGCTGAGCTATGCACAACCCTGTGACATCATCAGTGCGCACTGTTGTGAGTTCATTTTCTGGTCTACCAGTTGTGAGTTCTCCTTCCAGGCTCCCTCTGGTGGTAACAGGAGGTAGTGAGGCTGATTTAATCAGTAGAGATCTGCCACCTGATAATGAGGATGAGGATTGGACCTCAGGAATTTCAGACTGGATTTAAGTCAGCCGACGCCCTATTCTGGTGCTGGTGATTCCTTCTGGCTTTTCAGCTCTTTGTGTTCAGCTCTGTTCCAGTCATTTCAAGCTAAGTTTTTCTGCTAATGTTCACACTTGATTTTGTTGGTCTATTCAGTTTTTTGTGTGGTCAGCCAGCCCCGACTGGGGCTGTGCTGAATTTCCACTCTTATTTATCAGTATTTGCCAATTTGCTTTTTGTCCCCTATTAGAGTGGTCTCTTTTTGCTCTGTCTCAGAATATTTCAGAGTGCTGATATAGTGGTAGAAGTCTAGTGACTTCAGGGTTAATTTTGTTATTAGAAGTATTATTTTTGTAGGGTTTTTGGCAGATTGCAGACAATGTCTTTCCTTTCCTGTCCTTTCTAGTTAGTTTGGGCCCCTTCGTTTGCTCAGCCTATTTTCCTGCCTGTGTTTGTGTTTTCATCTTGTTTCACCATCAATGCATGTGTGGGGGCTGTCTTTCCTTTGGGGTCTGCTCTGGGGCAGTTAGTTTTCCCCTTTCTTGCTTTAGTCTTATTTAGTCCTCCGGCGGTGACGAGGCGTCTAGGATCATTGTAGGAACGCTCCACGGCTGCTGCTAGTTGTGTGGTTAGGATCAGGGATCTGCAATCTGCATAGTTACCTACCTCTCTGGTTTTTCTGGGACTTAGCTTGTTTTGTTTTTTCCTCCTCGGTGACCCATTCATAACAGCGCACCCTGCATCTTCTGTTCCCCGGCAGTGGGCTGAGGCTCAAACGTAATGGAGGCCTTGTGCGAATGTAAGGGCGACCATGGGGGGAAAGGCTTCTTTGCACCTCTTCTGCTGATTCTGGAAGGGGGTCAGCTAGGAAGCACTGGAGCTATCCCAGACCCTCCTTGGCAATCTTATCACGCAGCTGCTCTTCAAACCTGGACATCTCTTTACACTCAGGTAAATGTCCATTAGCGCTCTTTTGCTCTCTTATCATCCTTATCATACCACACCCCTAATTGTATACTGCAGCCCCATTATTTCCCGCACTTTTAATTAACCTCTAAGGGTACCAACCAAACCTCCCTCAATCCTAGACCTTTTCCTTCGTTCAGGGCCCCTGGCCAGCCAGTAATAAAGTGGTTTTCATTTTTTAGAATATTCCTATCCATATATCCTATCATGGCATGCAATGGTACGCAAGTGCCGTACAGGGGAACCCTGGATCCTTCAGAATATCAATAGAGAGAAAATGTGGACATAATTGTAGCTGTTCCAAAAATAGTACCTCTGCACATAGATCATTATCTAGGGGTAAGTTTATTCTAAAATGATTTTCCAGACCTGTAAAATCTTAATTCTGCCTTCACCATAGTCTGATTTGATATAGTTTTACAAATTGGCATCAGCAACTGCCAAATACTAAAAATTACATTTAATAATGTAAATAACAGACCATGTGCATTAATGTAACGTGCGGGTGGTCCTTTTTTTGAGAATTAATTACTCTGTTTAAATATACTTCAGTTAGACACTATTTACTAGATATTTGAGGTTCTCTTCTTTCAAGAATTATATTATTTTCTTAAATCTTCATGCAATATGACAAAGTAAAAACAATTATGGCTACAAAAATTTTTACTATGTACTGTATCTATGTAGAAAGTTGAAAAAAATAGGAAAATTCTAAGATATTTTCATCCAGAGCAACTAAATGCCCAATTCACTTGCATAAACAGCAAAACGTTACCGTAGATTGTGCCAGGATTTAGATGTACAATATATGAATATGGTCTTGCCTAAAAAGGAGGTAAATTTTAGGATATTTTTCTTGAGAGTGTATTTGCAGCAGATTTCAGGCTGACTTATCAGGTGGAAAAAAATAACAATGGAGTAGTAGGTGTGGTTTTGGCTAAAAAGCAGGAATCTGTGAGAATCCTCTTCTCGCCATCTAAATTGAAACCAGCAACAGGTTCTTAACCAGTGAGGGCTTCAATACAAAGTCACTTGATTGGATGAATTTGAAGATTGCAGCCTACTGTCAAGCCTTAGGCCTGGGACTATATACTATATTAGTGGCCTCTGCCTGATTCTCATTTTGAGGAGTCATAGACATCCAGAACCAGTCCTTTCACTTCTGTAGAGAAATCCAGGCATGCATCTGGAGCAGTTGGACAAAAAAGACCGGCATTCATCTCCTGCTAAGAGTCTATGTAGAATCTGAGGCTTGGGAGGCCTTTCCCACCTGGGAGTTTTTTGCTGTATGGCATCTCTTGTATGATTCCTCTTTTTACTGTGCCAGAGGCCATCTTGATTGAGCGCACTTCCTTTCCAATGCTGTGAATCCATGCCATCCATCATTGCAGCGAGTCTACTCTGTCAGCACTCGTGACTTTCTTAGGCTGGTTTCACATTTGCGGATGGAGGAGCTGCAAAGGGATGCAGACTTCCTCTGTGAATCTCTGCACCCTGCCGCACCTCCTCTGGTCAGCTCCGCCTATGTCCGCATGCGGCCTGCGTACCTATCTTTAACATTGGGTACGCAGGCCATGCGGATGTATGCTGATGCGTCCACATGCGTCGTTTTGACAATGCGGTGACCCGCATTGAACGCAAGGTGTTGGAATTTGTTTTTTCTCTGCATCATCAAAACAATGCATGCGGAGACATCTGCATACATCCACACGGCCTGCGTACCCAATGTTAAAGATAGGTATGCAGGCCTCATGTGTAAGTAGGCGGAGGTGACCGGAGGAGGTGCGGTAATGGGCGGAGCTTCACGGAGGAAGTCCGCAGCCCTCCGCAGCTCCTCCATACACTAGTGTGAAACTAGCCTTAGTGAGTGGTTCCCCACAATGGTCAGCTTGTAAAGACATTCCCGATACATGCGCCTATCACCCATTTTGGGAAGCTTATACTATACCCCTGATCTCTTCCCCTGAGAATAGATTCTGGCCCATCTAGCCTGGCACAACTTGAGTTTTTTTAGTCATCCTGTGAGGATGACTGCCTTGTCAGGACAAGACACAATATTTGATAGTCTTAGCAGCCCCACCTTTGTCTTCTGCTGCCATTTTATGTATATTTCTGCAGCTTTACTAATTATCAGAAAGGACCCTGTTCACCTGTGATGATTTACTTTCCAGATGTGGCTCTAAGATAGCTGCATGCTTCATCATTCTGGTATTTCTCCTGTTAATCGGGCTCAGTGGATTTTTTTTTTTAACGAATGGTTGTTTCTCCCTCCTCTTCTCCTACACGATGAGCCATTCCAAGATCCAAGGCGCTGCTGAAAAACTCAAAGAATTTGCTTGCATTGGAAGGTTCTATTGTTCCATGTTTTTGTAAACACTCTAAGCATTAGGGGGACTCCCCTTGCCAAAAACTGACAGTGACTCTGAGATTGTGGATGAGCCTACCCTAAGACAGGCCTCAACACAATTAATTGCTGCAATAGATATATGTAAAGCCTTCCTTACAGGTAAATTGAAGAGGTCTAGAAAGATGCAAGCCTTATCTGCTGTAAGCCTTATGTTTTTAGGCACATTTGAGTCTCTTGACCTTGTTTCCATGTCAAAGATATGGCTTCTTGGTTACAATTCTTCCCTGAATACCAATTCTGTCCAGAATTCTCAGATGTATGTAGTGGAGTCCCACTGGTTGCTGCCTGTTCTGAACTGATGGCTTCATGTGTCTTTCATCTGCTGCTTTAAGTTTACTTGATGCTTTTTCTAAAGAGCTTGAACAATGCATGTTCAAACCCCACTCTACATTGAAATGTTTGCCTTGAGAAAGATCCAGGTGATGCAGTGTAACTACCTTGTGTTTTTTGGTGCTGTGCTTAGTCTTGGTATGGTGTAGGACTTGTGACATGAAACCTCACTGTAGTTGTAGAGTTTGCCTGTTCCTCACACTTACACAGTTAATTATTAACTTTCCTGTTTTTGGAAACATTATTTCTTATTTAGCAACATTTTTCCACACCAGCCTAAAACTTTTGCAGAGCACCATATGGCTATGATCCTCTTAAAGGAGCACACTGATGCTTTTTTTTTCTCTCGCTATTAGCAAGTAGTAAGGTGTATGTGTATGCACAGAGTATAAGGCAAAACTGACAGCTGTCTTATGCCATTACTAGCACTGGTTCAGTGTCACTTGACTGCATTTGTGACTTGCCGAATTACACAATGTCTGCGGTGTGAAGTAAAGGTCTTAGTTCCATTTTTCTCAATGTAAGTCTGTGAGGCTCAGAACAAGGCTGTCTGGCCTCCTTTTCATTCTCAGACTTACATTGAGAAAATGAGATACCGTGTAATTTGGCAGATCAGAAATATTGTCATGTGACACGAGAGCACCGTTGGAAACATATGATGTCAATCGGTAAGTATTGCAATACGCTCTCTACATACAAATACACATTACTGTTTGCATAAGAAATAGGATCTTATTGCTGCAATGTGATGCCCATGGAGGTAAGTCTGTATCACTTGTATGTTGGTTTATCTGGATGCCTCACTAGTTCCAAGTCAAATCAAGTAATGTATCCATATTTGAAAAATATTAAAATAGTGTAGTGCTGCTGTGAAGAGGCAGGGACCCACAAAGTTCAAACACAAAAGTCTCTTTAATGTGTTACTTCACACATAAAAGTCCATAGCAATTTATAATACACGACATCAAAGTTCATTACACACAGTTTATCTCGTCTCAGTGCTCGTTTCATAGCACTACACATCATACGGCTTTAGATTGCAGTCCCTAAACAGGCCGGACTTCCCTTTGTCCAGTTTCCCTGGGCGACCGCACGCCGTGACCAAGTCTCTTACACACAGCTTTACATGTTGCAGGCACTACACACGCCAGTCTTCCTCTGACTAGTTTCTGTGGGTGTCCTGCACCGCTGCATCACTGTCTCTTTACTCACACAGCCGTACACAGTCCAGGATATCCTCCGGATCGCAGCCGGATAACATATCCACCTGTTGTGCAATCGTTACACACGCCAGTTCTCTTTCGGGCACAGGACATCCACCTCCGGTTCACTTCTGGGTACAGGACTGTGCACATGCGAGACAAGTTACCGTGGACGACTTGCATCGCTGTGTACGCTGCAGGTGCCGGGCTATTCAGCTGCCCTGGCTGCTGGCTTTGCTGGCCTGCGCTGCTTCACACACACAGTCAGCGCTCTGCAGGCCTCTGCTCTGCACATCAGCACACACCAGACTGACACTGATTCTCCACCTGACACACCCATACCCCATACTACAGGGATTTTAACCCAGAACCCGTGGCCTTCAGCCACATGGAAAACTCAGACCGGAAATGAAACGGACTGCACCCCTGACATACTGCAGTCAATTTCAAAACACCCATTCTATAGCAGGTTTTCCCTACATCTCTCTTGGACAATAGCATGTCCAAGACTACACTTGTTTTTTTATTATTAAACTGCATTACAGTCACCGCTACGCCCGTGACTGCCATGGACTTCATACTTCTCCATTCACAACCGGGGGAGAACACAGTGACCCCTACCTGTGACATTGGTCACTGCTTCACCATTGCAATCCCAGCTACGCCTGTGACTGCAATGCATTCCCATAAGCTCAATACGCCTCCATGCGTATCATGGGGAGAACATACATCGTCCCCTTGCTGTAACAGGAGTCACTGCCTCACAATAGGTACATTTATACATGTTTCGAGCATTATCACCCATAATCATAGACATTATGGTTTGCTAATATAGGTGGAAATAAAAAAATCACTGTAGTCCTCCGTTAAGTTGTGCTATGGAGCAATGCCATGAAGTAGTTAGTAATTACAACAGCCATTTGTAGCGGTTCTTCAATTGTAGTTTCACTAGCTATTGAATCCTTTTTACACCAGGGAGGCAAACCTTTTTATTGGTATATTTATACAGTGTCTTCCATAAAATGGCACCAGAGATCACGGTATGAGCATACTCTGACTTCGGCACCATTTTATTGAAGTAATGTGCTACAACAACGTCAACATAGCAGTTCACATGCGCCGGCCATAAGGATAATTGGGATGGCAGGCGCATGCGCACTGCTATGTTGACATTGTAGTAGAATTCTTCAATAAATGGTGCCAGAGTCAACGCGTGCGAGTCCAGCGATATCCAGCACCATTTTGTTGAAGACATTGTTTCCGCGAATTCACATACACAGTTTCTTCATTAAAATGGCGCCACATACAGTGGTGTGAAAAAGTGTTTGCCCCTTTTCTGATTTCCTATTCTTTTGCATGTTTGTCACACTTAAATGTTTTATATCACCAAACAAATTTAAATATTAGAAAAAGATAACACAAGTAAACAAAAAATGCAGTTTATAAATGAAGGTATTTATTATTAAGGGAAAAAGAAATCCAAATCTATAGGGTCCTGTGTGAAAAAATGATTGCCCCCTTAATCTAATAACTGGTTAGGCCACCCTTAGCAGCAACAACTGCAATCAAGCATTTGCGATAACTGGCAATGAGTCTATTACAACTCTCTGGAGGAATTTTTGCACACTCATCTTTTCAGAATTGTTGTAATTCAGCCACTGTTACGGTTGCTGTTACAGGGGCAATGAGGAACAACCCGGAAGTGGAGTCTCTGGGTCACGGCTCCAGAGCCCCCGAGGGCGAGCGGCCCAGGTGTGGCCACCCCCTATACAGGGAGTGTTAGGGGCAGGCCCACGGAGGGTAGAACCGTGACGGCCGGAACCAAAGGGGTGACTGGGGTACGCCTGGAGAGGATACACAGGGAATCAGGGCTGATGCAGAGCAGGACCTGGAGTAACGGAGAAGGGGCTGCGAGACAGACTCAGCGGATGGCACAGGTGGGAGGCTGCAATAGAGAGGGACAATGGATAAGGCACAGACTGGGAGACAAGGCAGGAGACAAGCGGACAGAGGCAGACACAGGAGACAACGGAGCCAAGGGCAGGCAGAAGAGACAGAGCAAGAGCCGACAGGGAGAGCGCAGGCAAGGCGCAGACAAGAATCATAGAATCATAGAATCATAGAATCATAGAATCATAGAATCGTAGAGTTGGAAGGGACCTCCTGGGCCATCTGGTCCAACCCCCTGCTCAAAGCAGGATTCGCTAAATCATCCCAGTCAGATGTCTGTCCAGCCTCTGTTTGAAGACTTCCATTGAAGGAGAACTCACCACTTCTCGTGGCAGCCTGTTCCACTCATTGATCACTCTAACTGTCAAAAAGTTTTTTCTAATATCTAATCTGTGTCTCCTCCCATTCAGTTTCATCCCATTGCTTCTAGTCTTTCCTTGTGCAAATGAGAATAAAGTTGATCCTTCTACAATGTGACAGCCCTTTAGATATTTGTAGACAGCTATTAAGTCTCCTCTCAGTCTTCTCTTTTGCAAACTAAACATTCCCAAATCCTGCAACCTTTCCTCATAAGACAGGGTTTGCAGACCGGTCACCATTCTGGTCGCTCTTTTCTGAACTTGCTCCAGTTTGTTGATGTCTTTTTTAAAATGTGGTGCCCAAAACTGGACACAATATTCCAGATGAGGTCTGACCAAAGAGGAGTAGAGGGAAATAATGACTTCACGTAATCTAGACTGTATGCTTCTGTTAATACATCCTAGAATTGCATTTGCCTTTTTTGCTGCTGCATCACACTGTTGACTCATATTCAGTCTGTGATCTATTAGTATACCCAAGTCTTTTTCACATGTGCTGTCACTTAGCCCTATTCCTCCCGTTCTATATATGCTTTTTCCATTTTTATTGCCCAGATGTAGTACTTTGCATTTCTCCCTGTTAAAAACCATTCTGTTTGTTGCTGCCCACTTCTCCAGTTTATTTAAATCTTTTTGAATCCTCTCTCTCTCTTCTCTAGTATTAGCTATCCCTCCTAGCTTTGTGTCATCAGCAAATTTAATCAGTTTACCCTCAATGCCTTCATCTAAATCGTTGATAAAGATGTTGAACAATACAGGGCCCAGGACAGAGCCCTGTGGTACCCCACTTGAGACATTCTTCCAACTGGATGTGCAGCCATTTACGACCACTCTTTGGGTCCGATCACTAAGCCAGTTATGAATCCACCTAACAGTTGCCTTGTCCATTCCATACTTAATCATTTTTTCAATAAGGATTGTATGAGAGACTTTGTCAAATGCTTTGCTGAAGTCAAGATATACTATATCTACAGCATTTCCTTGATCCACCCAATCAGTGATACCGTCATAGAAGGAAATTAAGTTAGTCTGACATGACTAATTAGTTACAAACCCATGCTGACTCTGTTTAATCACTTCATTCTTATCCAGGTATTGACATACATGTTGTTTAATAATTTGTTCAAAGATCTTTCCTGGTATAGAAGTCAGACTCACCGGCCTATAGTTACCTGGGTCCACCTTCTTCCCCTTTTTGAAGATAGGAACAACATTTGCTCTTCTCCAGTCTTCTGGCACTTCTCCTGTTCTCCAAGAATACAGGGAAGGTGCCGCAAGGCGCAGACAAGACAGGGCCTGAGACGCAGTGAAGGCTGCAGGAGACAGCGTCACCGAAGTCGACAGTCAGGCACCTTACCTGACTAGACACAGATCCTAAATAGCCGGTGAACGCCACCATGTTGGGGGCGGCGCCACCGCGTCATGACTCCCAGGAGGCAGAGCGCCGGGATCCCCACAGTGCGCAGGTTCCCGACGCCGAGGAACCCGAAAGCCGGGTGCGGGGACGCGCCGGGGCACAGGGACGCGCCAGGAAGAGCGCGCAGCAGCCGGGAACATGACAGCCACATTGGAGGGTTTCCAAGCATGAACAGCCTTTTTAAAGTCATGTCACAGCAACTCAATCAGATTAAGGTCAGGACAATGACTAGGCCACTCCACAGTCTTCATCTTGTTTTTCTTAAGCCATTCCGAGATGGATTTCCTGGTGTGTTTTGTATTATTGTCCTGCTGCATAACCAAAGTGCGGTTCAGCTTGTGGTCACGAACATCTGGCCGGACAGTCTGCTTCAGGATTTTTGGATAGACAGCAGAATTCGTGGTTCCATTTACCACAGCAAGTCTTCCAGGTCCTGAATCAGCAAAACAGCCCCAGACCATCTCAGTACTATCATCATATTTTATGTTGGTATGATCCTTTTCTGAAAAGCTGTGTTACTTCTATGCCAAATGTTATGGGACATATACCTTTAGTCTCGTCAATCCACAGAGTACTTTTCCAAAAGTCTTGGGGATCATCGAGATGTTTTCTGGCAAAACGGAGACTAACCTTTATGTTCTTAGTGCTCAGCAGCGATTTTCATCTTGGAACTCTGCCATGCGAGCCATTTTTCCCAGTCTCTTTCTTATGGTAGAGTCATGAACATTGACCTTAACTGAGGCAAGTGATGCCTGCAGTTCTTTGGATTGTGTTGTGGGGTCTTTTGTAACCTTTTGGTTGAGTTGTAGCTGCGCTTTTGGGGTATTTTTGCTTGGCTGACCACTCCTGGGAAGGTTCACCACTATTCAATGTTTTCACAATTGGCTCTCATTGTGCTTCGCTGGAGTTCTAAAGGTGGATAAATGGCTTTATACCCTTTTCCATACTGATAGATTTCAATTACTTTGTTTCTCATTTGTTCCAGAATTTCTTTAGATTGCGGCATGAGGATTGAGGCTTTTGAGGAACTTTTGGTCTACTTCACTTTTTCAGGCAGGTCCTATTTAAGTGATTTCTTGATTGAGAACAGGTGTGACAGTAATCAGGCCTGGTGTGGCTAGTGAAATTGATCTCAACTTCCCAAAGATGTGATAAACCACAGTTATTTATGTTTTAAGTAGATGGATGAGCAATCAATTTTTCACACAGAGCCCTGTAGGTTTGGATTTCTTTTTCCATTAATAATGAAGACCTTCATTTATATACTGAATTTTGTGTTTACTTGTGTTATTTTTGTCTAATATATACATTTGCTTGGTGATCTGAAACATTTAAGTGTGACAAACATGCAAAAGAATAGAAAATCAGGAAGGGGGCAAATACACTTTCACACAACTGTATGTTTTATTTGTTGTCTGCCGTTTCATTTTATTCCAGATAATGTATGTGAAACTATACTCTGCTCTGAGCAATACATATTTCTTTATCTGTGAGATATCCCAACCAAATGTACCTTAATCTGTTTGTAATGAAGGGATCGTTTCAATGTCAAAATTGTGAAATGTCTATCTGTAATGCTCCAGCGCCTATGATTAATCTGCAGGAGACCAACATATTTCTCTATCTGAAGCCCATCTGTATTTCTAGGTGTCACCTGTAAAACACGCATTAAGGAAAAACTGTTTCTTGTCTACAGACAGTAAGATTTTTATGACAACCCCTGCAACCTATACTTAGTTTACAATTCCCATCGGGATTTGAGATTTTGCTGAAGAATATGTAATATATGGGTATCCCATCAGAGTGGCAGATGAAAATGGAGCGTTTTCAGTCACTCAAGACTTTGGCTAAGATGTTTTTTCAGCTTGTGATTTTGCTTTCTGGTTATCAGATATATACCAGAAAGAATCATTAGGCAACTTGCTAGTAATAAGATATTGTAGCATTTTTTAGGTATTCTTGCTACTTATGGAAGTGCAGACCTAAAAGTAATGAAGTTACTATGAAGTGAAATAATATCAAATCCTAAGTAATAGTATTATCTCCTTTATGCCTGTTCATAATGTAAATCAATATTTTCCAGGAGTTTTTAATGTTGAAACTTTTCCTGAAAAACAAACTGCTGCAGTCAGTTACACTGCAGGTAATGAAATGTTATCAAATTCTAATTACACATTTGAGATTATGCATTTTTTTGTTGTTGAAAAGCGTTTGCAAAAACTGATCGCCGTAAATGATGCTCACAACTAGAGGGACCTAGCTCTGTCATATTGTAAGAGAAAGCTGCGGCATTTTTTAAGCCATGGTATTTGCTTCATTTAGGTAAACAGAAGTGGTAAGAAAGAAATGATGCCATGCTTAATAATTTTTTCCCAATCCTCGTATAATCAGATCCATATATAAAAGGCATTACACACAGAGGCAAATCTTATTTCAACTTCTTTATGTGCAAATTTCATTGATAAAGTTATCGCAACTAAACAACAAACAAACCGCTGCCATCCGTGTGCCATCTGTTTTTTTCCGGTATGTCTTAAGAAAAATCTATTCCAAAGCTTCTCCTATACTTTGCAGTGTAAAACACATAAAGCACACGGAGGACACAAGGATGTTTTTACACTCACCCATAGACTTTTATTGCTCCTTCTCCTCCTCCTTCTCCTGCTGAGAAAAGTACGTGTGCTGCTGAGAATGGGTACGTGTGGCATCCATGAAAAAAGCGGATGCCACACGTACTGCAAACACGAACATGTGATAGGGGCCTTAGCTGGAATATGTCATCAGGTTTTTGCTACCCCATTTGAGAGCAGAGTAACCCTGAATCCAGAGATGTATCACTTACTGGGCTCGTTGCTGAGGTTGTAGAAGATAGAGGGTGTATGATGATATGTAGCTGAGTACAATCACTCAGATAAACTGAAGACAGTAACAAAGTCCTTATTGAGCCATCAGTTTACTACTAATACGCTGCAATCCCAGATATTGGCAGTCCAGGATTTTAAAAGATAAAGTCTTGTCATAAGTAGTCATTTCAGAGCGGTATGACAATTATTTACAGTACTGATCTTGGTGTATCTTTGTCACCTATATCATAGAATAACAATGTTATGATATAAGTGATATGTTAGATTTTAGGGAATGGTATTGTTTATTTATTACTGTTTATTTATTATGCTTTGCTTATAATCGTATTCTGCAGCACTTTCCATACATTATCATTGCTGTCCCTGATGAGGCTCACAATCTAATTTCCCTATCAGTATGTGTATGGAGTGTAGGAGGAAACCTGAAAACCCAGAAGAAACCCATGCAATCATGGGGAGAACATACAAACTCCTTGCAGATGTTGTCCATGGTGGGATTTGTACCCAGGTCCTCAGTGCTGCAAAGAAACAGTGGTAACCACTGAGCCACCGTGGTGCTGTTAGAATACAATCCAATTTGCAATATGCACCTGAAAGCTATAGCTTTCTCTTTTTTTTGTATAATCGCTACCCTCTGTAATGTTATGATGTTTTCCTCATATTTGGGGTATATGAATGCACAAGCCAGAAATACATGTAATAAAGCACAATCGTCCTTCTCTGCTCTCAGTTTCCCATAAATTGGTTCTAAGCGCTGATTCTTTGACCAACTGCGTTCCCTAAAATTGTATTGTAGTTAGTATATATAGGTTTTGTGTGTAACCCGAACAAATCAGTAACGTCTCATGGTCTCTAATGCCTTTTCATATCCCTACCATTCCCTTTCTATTATTCCTCTGCCTGTGTAAGGCCTTATTCAGACATCAGTGATTTTTCTTGTACGTAAAAACTCAAACAGTTATTCAATCGTTTTTTAGATCTGATTTTCATCAGTGCGGTCATTGTGTCAGCTTTTACCCTCAGTGTTTCATTAGTGAAATTTTACAGTTGAAAAATAAGCAAATGGATTACAAAGCTTCTTCTATTCTTTGCAGTGGTAATCATGGATGGCACCTGTCTGCAACCCGTGGTTTTCACGGACCCATAGACTTGTATGGGTAAATTTGATCCCTGCCATGCTTCCCAATTTGCATACTGGGGCCCTTTTCCCACTACTGACTGATAGTGCTTGCTTCCTAGAGTGACCACTGTCCGACATGTGCTCTTGGGTACTGCAGTGCCTGACTGTGCGCACACGGTGGCGGCGAGTTCTCCTCCTCCTGTATCCTTTCTGCTGATGTTGCTTGGTACAAGAATACACCCAGAAGAATAGTGAGCTACGTCAGAGAAGAGGAGACGGCAGAAAGCAAATGCATGAAACTCCATCATCGAATAGGCAATTATCCACATTGCCACCAATGACTGCAGCCGATCATTGGTGGCAGTGGGGATATACACTTATTTGATGAAGGAGTAAACTCAGGAGTTTCATGCATTTGCTTTCTGCCGTCTCTTCTCTGAAGTCGCTCACTTCACTTCCTGGTGTATTAATGTAGCTACCAGTATCAGGAGACAGGGAGGAGAACGTGGCCGGACACATGCACACACTCGCAGGCAATATTCCAACAGGCTTCTCTGTGGAAACCAAGCACTGTCAATCAGAAGTGGGGAAAGGCCCCCAATATGCAAATGAGGTGGTCTACGCCAAGGGTGCACTGAAGCTACCTTCTTACGAATTAAAGATTATTTTCTCAGGCACTATATCAGCAACAGGTAGAATGCTAGTATGGTTTTATAGGAGCTAAGTCCCTTACCTCCCTGAACATCCAATTTTAAATGTATTTTGAGGGGTGGCAGACTCCCTTTTACATAAGTTGTGTAATCAATCAATCAATCAATCAAATTTATTATCGCCAAGTACATATTACATATATACAAGGAATTCTTTGTGGCAAAGAGGTAACATAATATATAACAACAGATACAACAAGTAACATCTAACAAGACAGATACAGTATATAGTCTACACATGACGATTTAATTGTTGAACAGAGAGTGGATAGAAGCTGTTCATATGGCGGTTGGTGCTGCATTTGGGGACTCTGAAGCGACGTCCTGAAGGGAGTAGTTGGAATGAGGAGTGTCCCGGGTGAGAGGGATCGGATGAAATTTTCAATGCATGGGATCGAATACTCTTATCATAAAGATCCTGGATTTTAGGCAGGGGGGAACCTATAATTCTCTCTGCTGTTCTGAAAGTCCTTTGTAAGCGGAGTTTGTCATGCGCAGTGGCTCCCCCATACCAGACTATCAGAGAGGAACAAATCACAGATCTGATGACAGCATTAAAGAATAATCCACTTCACTAAAGCATTAATCCACTTCACTACAAATACTTCTGCATCTACATACATAGGAATCCAAATGCACCAATACACAGGGTGGGGCATTTATATGGATACACCTAAAAAATGGGAATGGTTGGTGATATCAACTTCCTGTTTGTGGCACATTAGTATATGGGAGGGGGAAAACTTTTCAAGATGGGTGGTGACCATGGTGGCCATTTTGAAGTCGGACATTTTGGATCCAACTTTATAAATGGCCCACCCAGGTATCCATATAAATGGCCCACCCTGTATATGCACTCTCACTATTTTCAGGCATGCATACTCATCACCTACAGGCAAACAAACATTTTTTTTCCAGGTCACACATAGTTATGCTCATGCAAACATATAATAGGTTTATGTTTCCTAATGGGGTACAGGAGTAATGTACAGTAGGTATATAGGAACCAACAATACAAGAGCGCCAGAATAAGACCTCATTCACACATGTATGAGTTCTATCGTGTTTTCCCTACAGTGCACTTATAGTCTATGAGGTAGTTCACTGACCAAGTGGTCTGTACAAAAACAAAGAAACTGTCAGATCAAACTCATCAATCCAAGTCTGCACCTGCTCTATCGCCATCCCCTCTTATTTGATTGACAAATCTGGCTTCATAGAGACAGAGAAAGGTGGTTTGAACAATCATTCTGTGCTGACAGAGTCCTTTTTAAATCATGCTTCTCCATTTCAAAGAAACTTTCCATCAATGGGTGGGAGTAGCAGCAGGACTTATCCAAAAAGTGTAAAAGGACCTGCATCAGGGGTCTGTCCAATATTCTTTGTGGTTTTGGTGTTTTTGTAGGTAAGAACAGTGTCACATATCATGATGATGATGTCTTTATCAGTGATGTTGATGAAAGATTTGTTCTCTCATGTCACTTTGTAGCATGTTCCAGGAGCAGTATGGAGGACAATATACAGCAGTGCTGAGCAAGGTAGCTTTCGGTCCATCTCGTAGGTTTGATTAAATTCAGGGCAGATGTTAGGGGGGTAGAGAACTTGTCACTTGCCCAAGGGCCCATATCCACAGAGGGGCCCCCTGCTGTGTGCTCATTCAGTATTTGCTTTCTGTGGCGGGGATGTGCTTTTCTCTCTGCCTCTTGTCTTTCTGAGTGCTGCGTTGTCTGATGTTATCTGTACAGTGAAAACAGAAAGTTTTCAGACCCCTTTAAATTTTTGACTCTTTGTTTCATTGGAGCCTTTTGGTAAATTAAAAAAAAGTTCATTTTTTCTCATTAATGTACACTCTGCACTCCATCCTGACTGAAAAAAAAAACAGAAATGTAGACATTTTTGCAAATTTATTAAAAAGAAAAACTGAAATATCACATAGTCATAAGTATTCAGACCCTTTGCTCAGACACTCATATGTAAGTCACATGCTGTCCATTTTCTTGTAATCCTCCTTGTGATGGTTCTACTCCTTCATTGGAGTCCAGCTGTGTTTAACTAAACTGTTAGGACTTGATTTGTAAAGGCACACACCTGTCTATATAAGACCTCACAGCACACAGTGCATGTCAGACAAAATGAGAATCATGAGGTCAAAGGAACTGGCCAATGAGCTCAGAGAAAAAATTGTGGCAAGGCACAGATCTGGCCAAGGTTACAAAAGAATTTCTGCAGTACTTAAGGTTCCTAATTTAAAAAAGACATCAACAAACTGGAGCAAGTTCAGAAAAGAGCGACCAGAATGGTGACCGGTCTGCAAACCCTGTCTTATGAGGAAAGGTTGCAGGATTTGGGAATGTTTAGTTTGCAAAAGAGAAGACTGAGAGGAGACTTAATAGCTGTCTACAAATATCTCAAGGGCTGTCACATTGTAGAAGGATCAACTTTATTCTCATTTGCACAAGGAAAGACTAGAAGCAATGGATGAAACTGAATGGGAGGAGACACAGGTTAGATACTAGAAAAAACTTTTTGACAGTTAGAGTGATCAATGAGTGGAACAGGCTGCCATGAGAAGTGGTGAGTTCTCCTTCAATGGAAGTCTTCAAACAGAGGCTGGACAGACATCTGACTGGGATGATTTAGCGAATCCTGCTTTGAGCAGGGGGTTGGACCAGATGGCCCAGGAGGTCCCTTCCAACTCTACGATTCTATGATTCTATTCCTAAGAGCACAGTGGCCTCCATAATCCTTCAATGGAAGAAGTTTGGGACCACCAGAAGTCCTGGACCTGTCCATCCAGCCAAAGTGAGCAGTCATGCGAGAAGATCCTTGGTGAGAGAGGTAAAGAACAACCCCAAGATTACTGTGTCTGAGCTCCACAGTTGCAGTAGGGAGATGGGAGAAAGTTCCACAATGTCAACTATCACTGCAACCCTCAACCAGTCAGACCTTTATGGCAGAGTGGCCCAACGGAAGCCTCTCCTCAGTGCCAGACATATGAAAGCCCACATAGAGTTTGCTAAAAAAAAACACATGAAGGACTTCCAGACTATGAGAAATAAGATTCTCTGGTCTAATGAGACAAAGATAAAACTTTTTGGTTATAATTCTAAGCGGTATGTGTGGAGAAAACCAGGCACTGCTCATCAGTTTCCCAATACAATCCCAACAGTGAAACATGGTGGTGGCAGCATCATGCTATGTGGGTGTTTTTCAGCTGCAGGGACAGGGTGACTGGTTGCAACTGAAGGAGACATGAATGCGACCAAATACAGAGATATCCTGGATGAAAACCCCTTCCAGAGTGCTCTAGACCTCAGACTTGGCCCAAGGTTCACCTTCCAACAAGACAATGACCCTAAGTTCACAGCTAAAATAACAAAGACGTTGCTTCAGAACAACTCTGTGACCATTCTTGACTGGCCCAGCCAGAGCCCTGACCTAAACCCAATTGAGCATCTCTGGAGAGACCTGAAAGTGGCTGTCCACCAACATTCACCATTTTACCTGAAGGAACATGAGAGGATCTGCAAGGAAGAATGGCAGAGGATCCCCAAATCCAGGTGTGAAAAACTTGTTGCACCATTCCCAAGAAGACTCCTGGCTGTACCAGCTCACAAGGGTGCTTCTACTCAATACTGAACAAAGGGTCTGAATACTTATGATCATGTGATATTTCAGATTTTCTTTTTTAATGAATTTCTAAAAATTTCTACATTTCTGTTTTTTTCAATCAAGATGGGGTGCAGAGTGTACAGTACATTGATGAGAAAAAAAAATGAACTTTTTTGAATTTACCAAATGAAGCAGAGTGAAAAATTTTAAGGGGTTTGAATACTCTCCATACCCACTGTAGCTCCAACGCAGTGGCAGACATTGGGAGCTACACCCCAGCAGATCCTAAGACTGAGATAAAGTGAGCAGGGCTCTCATGACATCTGAGAAAGGCTCAGTGTGAGCCAAAACGTCGCCATGCTATGTGGGTCTGAATAAATTCCACTTTTTTCACTTTTTGAATATTGGAGTGCTGCCTTCCTTTTGTTTTTGTATAGATATATCTATCTATCTATCTATCTATAGATATCTATCCATCTATCTATAGATATCTATGGATAGATATATCTATGGATGGATAGCACCGATCATGGACATTTAACCCCTCTGATGCCGCTGTCAGTACTGACAGCGGCATAGAGAACAATCGCACAGGGAGGAGGCTCCCTGCACTCTCCCACTGGAACAACGCGATGCGATCGCATTGTTTCTGTGGTCTCCATGGCCGCAGGGTCCTTCTGGGTCCTTCAGTGAGGTGGCTTGTCAGCACCTGCTGAGAGCAGGAGTCAGCAAGCTTCCTACATTGCCTGTCAGATTGCTGATCTGACACTGTGCTGTGCAAAGTGTCAGATCAGCGATTTGATGTAATATAGTGATGTCCCATCCTGGGACAATGTAATAAAGTAGAAAATTTTTTTTTTATAATATGTAAAAATATTTAAAAAAATCCTCAAAGAAAAAAAATTAAATAAATATTTTACCAATAAATACATTCATTTATGTTAATAAAAAAAACAATAGAAGTACACATATTTGGTATCGCCGCCTCTGTAACGACCCGACCTATAAAACTGTCCCACTAGTTAACCTCTTTAATGAACACCATTAAAAAAAAAAAACAAGGCAAAAAAACAATGCTTTATCATCGTACCGCTGAACAAAAAGTGGAATAACATGCAATCAAAAAGACGGATATAAATAAACATGGTACTGCTGAAAACGTCATCTTGTCCCGCAAAAAACAAGCTGCCATATAGCTCCATCACCAGAAAAATAAAAAAGTTATAGCTTTCAGAATAAAGCAATGCTAACATAATTATTATCGCTGTAAACATACTGACCCGAAGAATAAAACTGCTTTATCATTTTTACCACACGTGGAACGGTATAAACGCCCCCCCAAAATAAATTCATGAATTGCTGTTTTTTGTTCATTCTGCCAAACATAAAAACCCGCTATGAAAACCAGCTATAAATAGTAAATCAAGCCCCTCTTTATAACCCTCTTAGTTAGGGAAAAATAATAAAATAAATAATTGTATTTATTTCCATTTTCCCATTAGGGTTAGGGTTGGGGCTAAAGTTAGGGTTAGGGTTGGTGCTAGGGAAAGGGTTGGGGTTAGGGTTGGGGCTAAATTTAGGGTTGGGGTTAGGTTTGGGATTAAGGTTAGGGGTGTGTTAGGTTTGTGGACAGGGTTGGGATTAGGGTTAGGGATGTGTTACTGTTACGGTTGGAGTTGAATGGGGGGGTTTCCACTGTTTAGGCACATCCGGGGCTCTCCAATCGAGACATGGCGTCTGATCGCAATTCCAGCCAATTTTGCATTGAACAGTCAAACGGCGCTCCTTCCCTTCCGAGCTCTGCCATGCCCTCAAACAGTGGTTTACCCCAACATATGGGGTATCAGCATACTCAGGACAAATTGCACAACAACTTTTGGAGTCCAATTTCTCCTGTTACCCTTGGGAAAATAAAAAATTGGGCGTGAAAATATAATTTTTGTGAAAAAAATAAGATTTTTACTTTTACGGGTCTACATTATAAACTTCTGTGAAGCACTTGGGGGTTCAAAGTGCTCACCACACATCTAGATAAGTTCCGTAGAGGGTCTACTTTCCAAAATGTTGTCACTTGTGGGGGCTTTCCACTGTTTAGGCACATCAGGGGCTCTCCAAACGGGACATGGCATCCGATCTCAATTCCAGCCAATTTTACATTGAAAAAGTCAAACGGCACTCCTTCCCTTACGAGCTCTGCCATGTGCCCAAACAGTGGTTTACCTGCATATATGGGGTATCAGCATACTCAGGACAAATTCTACAACAACTTTTGGGGTCCAATTTCTCCTGTTACCCTTGGTAAAGTAAAGCAAATTGGATCTGAAATAAATTTTTTGTGAAAAAAGTTAAATGCTTATTTTTTTTAAACATTCCAAAAATTCCTGTGAAGCCATCTGAAGGGTTAATAAACTTCTTGAATGTGGTTTTGAGCACCTTGAGGGGTGCAGTTTTTAGACTGGTGTCACTATTGTGTATTTTCTAGGATATAGACCCCTCAAAGTCACTTCAAATGTGATGTGGTCTCTAAAAAAAATGGTTTTGTAAAATGTGTTGAAAAAATGAGAAATCACTGGTTAACATGTAACCCTTCCTAACAAAAAAAAATTTTGGTTCCAAAATTGTGCTGATGTAAATTAGACATGTGAGAAATGTTTAAACATTATAGTCCTTGACCTCAAACCTGGGTCACATGCCGCACATACATCAAAACAACCATACCCTATACGGATATTAGGAATGTTTCAAGAAAAGGTTTTTTTTATAAAAATAAATTTATTAGTCAACATTTATAGTTTGCATAATATAGGTCCTCATAGATCAATCCAAAACGGGTGGGAATAAAAAACATTCAGCCAGGTCACAAAATCAATTATATATACGGTGCTGGGTGGAACATGAAATTCATGTATTCATCAGCATTCAAACTCCTAATAAAATTGCACAAATTTGTAACTAATGAAAAGCAGCTTTGCCAGCAAATCAATGTATGCAATGCATTCCAAACAGTGCATCATGGCGCCTGACCATAGCCTGCCATAAAGTGCCAATGTGCTAACTGAATTTCATTAGAAGCAGAGACCAAATGGTATAGGGCTTGTTACACGAAAACAGTTCACCACCCTTATGTGCATGACATGTCAAAGTACCTGTGCTGCGGTTTCAGGACCCACCACGTATCCCCTGATGCGTGTTTTGGCGTTCCTTTTTGAGGAAGGGTATGGTTGTTTTGATGTGTGAAATGTTATTTATTATCTATTTTGTGTGATATGACTCTGATTTAAGGGGATAAAAATTAAAAGTTGGAAAATTGCAAAATTTTTCTAAATTTTCGCCAAATTTCCACTTTTTTCACAAAAAAAGCAAGTCATATTGAAGAAATTTTACTGCTATAATAAAGTACAATATGTCATGAGAAAACATTCTCAGAATCAGTGGGATCCGTTGAAGCGTTATTACCTCATAAAGGGACAGTGGTCAGAATTGTAAAAATTGGCCGGGCCAGAAAGGTGAAAAGAGACTGGGTCGCGAAGGGGTTAAAGGCCATTCTTTGTTACTGAACCAGTGGTAAACTCTGCAAACTGGAGCGGCATTCTGGTATTACTAATGAAATGTAACTGTTTGCTATTGCTGCCATCCACTTGTAAATAACAATGCTCAGATCTTTTTCGTGTCACGGCAGCTCTGGAAAAAAACATGCGAAGGACAGAGCATGGATTTAATAAGGAACAGATTTCCTTCTACTTCACTTGGGATTTTATACAAGTCAGAAGAGTGTTAGCCCAAGGGATCAATACTGGAAGGCGGCCTCGCAATTCTAAACATCAGCTTATATTATGTGCATTCTAAGGAGATTTTATTTGTAATAGGTTTTTTTTCTCCAGTAAAAAATAAGGAGGATAATTGCAATAAAAATGTTTTTTTGCGTGTTTATCAGTGCAGTCAGTGGCAGCATACAGCAGCTAGAAATGGCTGGTGATATTGAATGTGTGTATGTGTACGCCTCACAGAGCAGAAAATGAGAATCCTTTGGTATGAGAATCCTCCCAGGGAATCATTAGGATCTGCTGCTGCCTACTAATTATTTGTCATGTTTGTGATGTCTGTAGTGAACTGATAGCCTAATTGTATTTGTAAGGCTAACCTTCCAGAGAAGGGGAGCAGCTACTGCTCTCTCCCAAATATGTTGGGTCCCACCTTTGAAAAAAGGGAAATACTTTGTGTCTAAACCTCTTATGTTCAGAGAATAAGTATCAGCTCTTTCCAGATCAATGCAGCGCAGTCAGCGGGGGGTTTCTGGAAAAGCTTTCTTTATACTGTGTTTACGTGACCGAGAAAAAAAGAGAATTTTTAAAAGTAGCAGAAAGAAAGTTGTCATTATTATACAGGATATTCACTTATTTCCAAGAAAAATATCATTTATATAGCATTTTGACATATCCACATTGAAATAAAAAAGCTCTGTCAACAGGCCAATACTAACCAGATTTTTCTCTTATTTTCTATCCACTGCTCTCCTGATTACCTTTTTTTCCCCTTAATCTGTCATATTGTTTCAGTGATATGGGCCTTTTTATTCAGTGCTAATTTGTATCCTCTTTACCAAGGATCCACAGGATTCTCTAATGGCGTGTCTTTAAGGGCCAGTTTTGTGACACCTCAGCGATCTCTCCAGCGAGATCGCTGTGTGTGACATCCAGCAGCGATTGCCCCCCCCGCGGGGAATCGCTGATCGTGCTGGATCGTCCTGGCCCGTTTTCTCATCGCTGGTCTCCCGCTGGCCAGCGCGCATCGCTGCGTGTGGCAGCGGGAGCCAGGGATGAGCGACGCTGCACACTGGTTACGAACGCAAACATCGGGTTTCTAAGGGCCGCGGGGCCCTTAGAAACCCGATGTTTACCCTAAATACCAGCGTGCACTGCAGCCAGGGCGGGAGGTGGAGGCAGAGCGGCGCACAGACCGGAGTAGCTCTGCTATCTGCTACTCCAGTCTGTCAGACCGGAGTAGCAGATAGCAGAGCTACGCCGGTCTGTCTGCGCCGCTTTGCCTCCACCTCCCACCCTGCCTGCAGTGCACGCTGGTATCTAGGGTAAGCATCGGGTTTCTAAGGGCCCCACGGCCCTTAAAAACCCGATGTTTACGTTGGTAACCAGCGTGCTCGCTGGTCTTGATCGCTGGAGGGGCTGTCTATGTTCACCAGCGATCAGCTAACAATGTCCCAGCGATCCCATCCACGTCGGATCGTTGGTGGGATCGCTGGGACATCGTTATGTGTAACGGTACCCTTAATCTGCATTATTGTCCTGTGAGCAATGCCCCCTTGTAAAGACAATAAAAAATAGCACAAAAAAAGCCAAATCTCTAGAAGCGTGTGATGTTCCTGTGCTGAGATAATCTTATAAATGTGCTCCTGCTGTATACTGTGTAATGGCTGTGTCTGACCTTACAGGAACATGGTCTGATCATACCACAGCTCCTGGGCAGGGGAGAAAGAAAAAGAGTATACAGACAGGACAGCTCGGAATCACAGCTGATTCTTTCCTAGAGGTAAAACTTTGCTTAGAAACAGGCAGGGAAATGTTTTACCTCACAAAAAGAATCAGCTATGATCCCGTGCTGTAATGGGTGTATCCTCTTTTGCTTCCTCCCCTGCCCAGGAGCTGTGGTATGATCAGATCATGTTACTGCATGGTCAAACACGGCCATTACACAGTACTCAGCAGGGGCACATTTATAAGATTATCTCAGCACAGGAACATTTTTTTATTTAGCATCCAATTGTGGAACTTATTATTATTCCAAGATCTATTGAATAAAACCCCTTTAAATGGTGCTGTCAATATCAAACAGTGAAATTTATTGTGTGCAGTCCTGGGGTGCACAGTTTTGTGCGACAATCATCTCTCCTGTAAAGCGATTTTGTGCTGCCATGTGGTACACCGGTGAAGTTCAACAAATTTTATGGTGCAATTTCTCCTGTTACCCTTGTGAAAATGCAAAATTTGGAGCTAAAACACATTTTTATGGGAAAAAATGTAATTTTTTTTTATTTACACAACTCAACATTATAAGCTTCTGTGAAGCACCTGGGGATTTAAACAGCTCACCACACATCTAGATAAGTTCCTTGATGGGTCTACTAGTTTCCAGAAGAGTGTCACTTGTGGGGGTTTTCCATTGTTTAATCTCATCAGGGGCTCTCCAAACATGATATAGCGTCCACTAATGGTTCCTGCAAACTTTACAAAATCATGTGACGCTCCTCCCATTCTGAACCCTGCCGTGCCCCAAACAGTGGTTTTCACCCACATATGGGGTATCAGCAATATATTGGGGTATATTTTCTCCTGTTACCCTTGTGAAAATTGAAAAATTTTAATGAAGAATAGTTAAATGTTCATTTTTTACTTTCCACATTGCAATAATTCCTGTGAAGCACCTGAAGGGTTAATAAACTTGAATGTGGTTTTGAGTACCTTGAGGGGTGTAGTTTTTAGAATGGTGTCGCTTTTGGGATTTTCTATCATATAGATACCTCATAATCACTTCCAATGTGATGTGGTCCCTAAAAAAATAGTTTTGTAAATTTTGTTGAAAAAATTAGAAATTGTTTTTCAAATTTTAACCCTTATAGCTTCCTAACAAAAGAATGTTTCAAAAATTGTGCTGATGTAAAGTAGACATGTGGGAAATGTTAATTTATTAACTATTCTGTCTGACACCACTCTGTGATTTAAAGACATAAAAATTAAAAGTTTGCAAATACCAAAATATCATATTGAACAAATTTTACCACTATCATGAAGTACAATATGTCATGAAAAAAAACAATAATCAGTGGGATCCGTTGAAGTGTTCCAGAGTTATACCCACATAAAGTGACACTGGTCAGAATTGTAAAATTTGGCCCCGTCATGAAAGTGAAAACAGGTTTCAGGGGTTGAAGTGGTTAAGCTATGCTAAGTGTTTAGATAAGATCTAATAAACTTAGATAGGCTGTATTGTGCATAAATATGTGACTTCAGATTTTGTATTAGTCTAGCCTGATGAAGAGACCTGAGTAGTCTCGAAAGCTTGCAATGTATTACCATCTTTTCAGTTAGCCATTAAAAGGTATCAACCACTGAGGACTCTCAATCCTGAATATTTTTCTAGATAAGATCAGGAAATATTCCAGTTGAATTGTTCCTTTTTTACTTATCTTGTGTCATACTAGTTTACCTTTAGAAAAAGCCTTTTTCAGGTACCTTTTACTATACTTCATTTATCTATCAGCTCAATGAAGAGATATTATGCTTTGAAATATATAGTGCTCAAAAAAATAAAGGGAACACTTTCATTTGCAACAGGCTGTTTGTGTTCCCTTTATTTCTTTGAGCAGTATATAATGGCCCAATTGCAAAGTGGTTTATTTATTTATTTTACTCACTTATATAGCTCCTTTAATTCCACAGCGCTTTACATAAGTGGTTGCCCACTTTATCGTTATTGGATGAGGCACATGATTTTGTGGCAACTACTAATATGTAACGGGGACCAGGGGGATAGTCGTGGATGAGGGTGGCAATACTGGCTCACCCAGGTCTCCCGCCACATACACACAATGTCCCTTCTGCAGCGTACCTTTTTGTCCGCTTTCTTGTCCATCAGGGTCCTCTCTGGTTTGCTGGGGATCTTGTTCTTGAAGTCCCATGTAAAGACAGGCAGAGTCAAGTTCCAATTTAAAACAAACAATTTTACTGAGTTCTTTTCTCAGCTCATCTAGTTCACACTTAGGTACAGCACAAAATTCTTCACAAAGTATTGTATTTTCTTTCCCTGTGCTGTCCCTCACTTCTTTAGGAATGTCGCAGGGTTGTACCGTTGCCTCCAGTACTGCAGCGTTCTGTCTGGCCAGTCTGACTATCTTTAGGCGTTCCCTGTCTGTTTCGCCCCTGACATTCAGGCATCTTCGTACATAGCTAACTGCCACCATGTTGAAGCTGCCCTGTGTTCCTTCACCATATCAATGACCATTGCTACTAGGCCCTGGACGAGCTGGGCTCCTTTCCTTAAATGTTGCGTGGCACAACTAAGGCTTCTTTTACACTTGCTGTGTTTTTGTGGGCCGTTTTTGCGGCCCCAATAGATTTCTATGGGGCCACAAAAACGGCCCGCAAAAATACATTGGAGCGCCGTGTCCCATATGGCCATGAGGGCCGTATATGCAGCCGTGAAAAAATATTGAGCTTGCTCGATATTTTTCACGGCTCACGGACACGGCCTCCATTTAAATCAATGGTACCGCAAAAACAACGGTCGCTTGTTTTTCCGGTACATGGCATTTGCGGATCGCCGTTTTTTCCTTGCAATTTGTTACAACAGGGAAAATCGGCAATCCGAGAAGGTTTTTTGCGGCCCGTTTTTGTGGGAGACCGCAAAAATCACAGCACTACAGCCCACAAAAACGGCCCGTAGAAACGGGCCGCAAAAAAGCGGGCATGTGTGAAAGTAGCCTAAATCCTACAAATCTGTCTAATTCCTAGCATACTCTATTGTGCTCCCCTCTAGTGGGCTAATCTAAGTACTACACTTTCCCTAAACCTATACATATATATCCACAATACATTACACCATATAACAGTATTATAACACATGGCAAATATACATTACATTATCAAATATAGCAGCTTTACAGGTACGTATTCAGGAAGTGTAGGGGACGAATCAGTATCTGTACCCCCTTACAAATATATAAGTATTACAGATTCTGCATTTCCGTGCAGCCTCTGGCATCACAGATTGTACAGTTTTATGTTCATAAAAAATGGCTGCTTAAGGAGGAGAATCTCACCAGACCTGCCCTTTTCCAATTGAAAAATATCTGTCTCCCATGTGCAGTGTTTTTGAGTGTGAGGAGGGTAATAGAAAGACAATGCACTTGCATTTCTCATTCAATGTCACTTTCAACCACATCAAGGCTAAAGTTAGTGCATCCTTTTGGCTATGTTGCCTGTTGACTAAAGCACCTTTAGAAATGCCTAAATTTGCATCTTCATCATAAGAATTTTTGTATCTTAAACTTTATCGTGCACCTTTGGTTGCAATGAAGTTGATTTGTAGCCTGTTACTGAAGAACCCCGTATGTTTGAAAACCATAGGGTGCACAAGGAATTGTACGGAATAGCTCTTATGTGTGCTTCTATGTAAAGCAGACATGCAGTGTCAGCTTTGCACAGAACATCTGTACTTTGTTTTTGCACTGTGTGCTTCAGGATGACTGTAGATGTGATCATTTTCTGCTTATTAGACACCTGTTGTGCTCGCACCCGCCTGATCAAATATAGTTTCAAGCAACAAAATCATGGGAGTTTCCGTGCAAGTGGCGGGGATCACAGGATGTGATGGCAAGCGGATGGGTGATGGTGAGGAGAGGAGGGGCTGACCAGTGATGCAATGTAAGGATTTTTATGTTTTTTTTACATATTACGCTTGTCATTCTCTGAGATCTAGAAAGACCCCAGAGCATAATAAGGGGAATTACATTTACAATAACTTCTCCACATACCAAATTTCCCTGGAAAATCTGTGAAAATATGGGAGTTCAAATTTTGCTGATCCGCTCAGCTCTAGTCCTAATAATTGGAATATGGTACATATGAATTTTGAAACAAAGGTGTCCATCTGTTCTCAATCCGTCAGTGTGCCTGGTGCGAGGTGAGCGTTCCAGCATATGTGTAGAGTTATATGGTAAAAATTTAAAGATGCACCATGGCCCCTGCTGAGATCTATTTCATCTTCTGTGCCGCCTGCAGAACGTCAAATCTCTGCTGTCTGCCAGACTTTGCATAGTAGGGATACAAACTGCCTATAAACTGGCAGATGACGGCACACTAGGGATCAACCTGCATCCTATATTTATTCAGAATCACAAAAAATAGGAAGATGAAAACAAGAACTTTTCTTATGATTTCAGCTTTGTGACCTGTGCTGTAATCAGTTCACTAAAGTGTGAAATTATAGTGTTTCCAAAAATCTGTATTAATTTAATCTCAGGGTCTTGGATTCTGTACAGTATAAAAAGGAACATATTATGGTTAACCAAGTTTTAGATTTACGGAGTAATTTCAACATTTTTATGTGTGTTGATTCAAATGGTCTTGTTCAGTTTCATACTTGTACATTTAGAGGACTGCGAATATTAAATTGATATTCCACTGATATTTTCTGTTTGATGTAACATGTTTATGTTGAAATTACATGGATTTAGAGAATTGTTCAAAGTACTGTAGATATTTGGCAGTAAAAGTTGGAGTTAAAGGAACCATTTAGGTTATTTTACTTGCTCATATACATAGTCATTAATAAATAATAATAATAATAATCTTTATTTATATAGCGCCAACATATTCCGCAGCGATTTACAGTTTAACAGTTTCAAAACACAAGTCATAAGTAACAACGTTAACAATACAATAATTAAAGCAAAATAAGACGAAATAAGACGACCCTGCTCGTGAGAGCTTACAATCTATAATGAGGTGAGGGAGATACAAAGTACAGGTGTGTATTTACAATGGTGTATTTACAATGAAGGTCCAGCCATCTTGAGGGAGTGAAGGATGGATGGAGATAGTGAATGGGCTACACAAGCACACTTACACATAGAATGACTTTAATTAGTGAACGTGATAGGCCGCTCTGAACAAATATGTTTTGCGGGAGCGCCTAAAACTATGCAAATTGTGGTTAGTCCTAATTTCTTGGGGTAGAGCATTCCAGAGGATAGGAGCAGCATGGGAGAAGTCTTGGAGTCGGGAGTGGGAGGTATTGATTAGTGCAGAGGTTAGTCAAAAGTCGTTTGCAGAGCGCAGCGATTGGCTAGGCCGATAGACAGAAATGAGGGAGGAGATGTAGGGGGTGCCGCACTGTGGAGAGCTTTGTGGGTGAGAACAAGTACTTTGAATTGGATCCTATAATCAATGGGCAGCCAGTGTAATGACTGACGAAGAGCGGACACGTCTGAGTACCGATTAGCTAGATGGACGACCCAGGCTGCTGCATTAAGTATGGACTGGAGAGGGGATAGTCGAGTGATGGGGAGGCCAATTAAGAGAGCATTGCAGTAATCCAGGTGGGAGTGGATCAATGCTACAGTGAGGGTTTTTGTTGTTTCCATGGTGAGAAAAGGGCGGATTCTAGAGATGTTCTTTAGGTGTAAGCGGCAAGAGCAGGCAAGAGATTGTATATGGGATGTGAAGGAGAGATTGGTGTCAAACATAACACTCAGACAGCGCGCCTGCTGCCAGGGTGTTATTGTGGTACCACCCACGGAGAGGGAAATGTCAGATTTAGGGAGGTTAGTAGACGGCGGGAGCAGAAGAAGTTCAGTTTTGGAGAGGTTGAGTTTCAGATAGAGAGTGGACATGATATTGGAGACTGCGGACAGACAGTCACTGGCATTCTGTAGTACAGCGGGGGTAAGGTCGGGGAAAGACGTATATAGTTGTGTGTCATCAGCATAAAGATGGTACCGAAAGCCAAATCTGGTGATGGTATGTCCGATTGGGGCCGTGTAGAGAGAGAAAAGAAGTGGGCCAAGGACTGAGCCCTGAGGTACCCCGACAGCAAGAGGAAGAGGAGATGACATGGAGCCAGAGAACAAAACACTGAAGGAGCAGTCAGAGAGATAGTAAGAGAACCAGGAGAGAGCAGTGTCCTTAATGCCTAGTGACTGGAGCCAAGAGAGTAGGAGATGGTGGTCAACAGTATCGAAAGCTGCAGATAGGTCAAGAAGAATGAGCAGAGAGTGTTCACCGTTACGTTTTGCTGTCAGAAGTTCATTGGTCACTTTGATTAGTGCAGTTTCAGTCGAATGTAGGGGTCGGAAGCCGGACTGTGAAGGGTCTAGAAGGGAGTCAGTGGAGAGGTAACGGGTAAGGCGGGAGTAAACTAGGCGCTTCAAAAGTTTAGAGATGAAGGGGAGATTGGAGACTGGTCTGTAGTTGTTTGTGCAGGATGGGTCGAGAGCGGGTTTCTTTAGTAATGGAGTAACGATGGCGTGTTTGAAGGAGGATGGGAAAATGCCTGAGGAGAGGGATAGAATAAAGATTGTAGATAGGTGGGTTGTGACGACTGGAGAGAGAGACTGGAGGAGATGTGAGGGAATGTAGTCGGACGAGAAGAAGAGAGGAGTCTGGAGACTTCTTCTGTGATGGGATCGAATATGGAAAGTGAGCCAGGGGAGATGCAGGAAGGGATGGGAGTCGCAGCACTTGGTGGTTGGGAGCAGATTTCCTGATGGATATTATCTATTTTTTCTGTAAAGTGGGAGGCCAGGTCATCAGCACAAATGTCTGTGATAGGGGCTTGTGCTTTTGGCCTGAGGAGGGAGTGAAAAGTGTCAAAAAGTTTCTTGGGGTTGTTGGCTAGCGAGGAGATCAGGGTGGTGAAGTAGGTCTGTTTGGCAAGGTGAAGGGCAGCGTTATAGGTTCTTAACATAAATTTGAAGTGGATGAAGTTTTCTGCGGGTTTTTCTCTATAGGCGTTCAGCACTCCTAGAGCATCGCTGGAGAATTTGAGTTTGCGATGTGAGCCAGGGATGTTTTACTCTATGCTTGGAGGTTCTGAGGGTGAGGGAAGCTACTTGGTCAAGGGTGCTTCTAAGAGTGTCATTGTAGTGATGAACAGCCAGATTAGGACAGGAAAAAGAGGAGATTGGGGACAGTGATGAGTGTAGGGAATCTGAAAGTGTCTGAGGGTTAATGGCTTGTAGATTTCTGACTGTGTGGTAGGTAGGTAGGAGTGAGCAGGGGTGGGCGAGGATTTGTGAGCGTTAAGGAGAGAATGTTGTGGTCAGAGAGTGGAAGCGGTGAGTTATTTAGGTGGGAGATTGAACAGAGCCGGCCGAAGATCAGATCAAGGGTGTTACCGTTCTTGTGTGTCTCAGAGGTTGAAAGCTGCGAGAGGCCTAGAGAGGTGGTTAGTGAGAGAAGCTGGGATGCAGATGTGGAAGTAGGGCTGTTAATGGGGATGTTGAAGTCTCCCAGGATAAGGGTTGGAAGTTCTGAGGACATGAATTGCGGCAGCCAGGTTGAAAAGTGGTCAAGGAAGTGGGTGGCTGAGCCTGGGGTCATTAATTTTGCAGCACTTTTTAGGCCATCACTGGTCCTATTAGGGCTCACAATATAAATTCCCTATCATGTCTTTAGAGTGTGGGAGGAAACTGGAGTACCTGATGTGACAGAGTCACTGGCTTTGTGGAGGAAGGAAGGTACGTGTCACTGCGCATGCAGCGGTCAGTGATATGAAACCGGAATTTTTTTTGTTTCCAGCACACTAGGTGCTGAGAGGCCATGTACAGAGTTCAATGGGCCGGTTTTATGTGAGCACCGCAGTGTGGGTGGGAGGGTGCTCACCGTACCCCTTTTCCCTGCAGGACCTGCAGGTGTTTGAGGACCTGCAGTGATGTCATGATCACTGGACTAGTACATGTGCTATACACCTGGACTTGTGGTTCAGTCTGGGTTGCGTATTGGGAGATAGGTGGAACTCCCATGTGGCTCCCATAGGAGCAAAGGACGCTGTGTGCATTTCCTGTAGTGAAACCTGCAGGACAAGGACTCTGATAGAATTTATCTTTGGTTTACCGTTATGCCAGAAAGGCTCTGTTTGTTTTTGTGAACCCTTCCAAGTATTATGCTGTCTACAATAAACCAGCAGGTGAAATACTACCAAAACTGTTCCTGTAACTACCTTGAGAAGCAGTGGAGTGAGTCAACCCCTCACACTGGAGAAACCCACTCAAACAAGGGGAGAACATACAAACACAGATGTTGTCTTTGATGGGATTTGAGATTCTCTACTATAGGCCCTGTCACACTAAGCAACTTACCAGCGATCCCGACACCGATATCAAGGTGTCAGGATCGCTAGTAAGTCGCTATGTGATCACTGGTGAGCTGTCACACAGACAGCTTCACCAGCGATCAGCACAGCGATGCCGAGCGCCCGGCATCGCTGGCCATCCTGTAAAAAATAGAATCAAAATAAAAAATATAGTTATTCTCACCTTCCGACGTCGCGTTCAGCCATCCCGCCTCTCTTCACACTCCTGTCCCAGTGATCCTTTGCACGAATGACCGCGAGATGTCACAGTCTCGCGGGATAACAAAGTCTCGCGGTCATTCGTGCAAAGGATCACTGGGACCGGAGCGTGGAGAGAGGCAGGATGGCTGAACAGGATGTCGGAAGGTGAGAATAACTATATTTTTTATTTTTTCAATTATCTTTTACACCTGATCGCTGGTCTCCCGCCTGTCACACACAGCGATGCGTGCTGGCCAGCGGGAGACCAGCGACCAAAGAAATGTCCAGAGATTTCTTGCAGCGATCAGCGATACCGGCAGGGGGGGCCGCTCGCTGATCACTGTCACACACAGCGATCTCGCTGGTGAGATCGCTGTTACGTCACAAAAGTTGTGACTCAGCAGCGATCTCGCTACTGAGATCGCTTAGTGAGACGGGGCCTTAAGGATCTTCCTTTCTTGGTCAGAGGAGATATTGGTCCATCTTGATTGAACCAACATAGATGTTATCAAATCAAATGATGCCACAAAAAAAAACAATTATCACTTTATACTGACCTTCACTGCATTGACCCTTGTGTGGTCATTTTTTTGTTAAAATATATGTCAGTACTGTGGTTCAAACATTCAGGATCTGCTCATTTTCACATGGGAGACTCGAGACAGATCTTTTGTGGAAAATTCTGCTAAATTTGTCAGGACGTACAAACATATATAGAGAACCAGCTAATTGTTATATTATGATTATACCTGCCCCCTTTGAACCCAGTGACGATTATATATGAGGCAGCTAAATTTGCAGCGTTTTTCCCACAAGCTATAATTTTGTGTTTGGGTGACGTCAATCCAGAATTGGACAGATTTGGTGCAACCCCTTCTGCAATCCAACAGAACATTCATACTACCTTAGGATAACTTCTGAAGGAAATTGGTTGGTTTTATACATGGTGGTTAGATAATCTATGGCAAACGAGCTCATGTATTTTTCTCCTGGGAAGAATTCCTTATGACGTATAGACTACATATGTGGTAATGCTAAGGCCTGTTCTATAATCGCATCTGTCTAACACCTACTTAGGGCCTCCTCGGACGACTCTCAAATATTGGCAATTTTTTATTTAGGATTTGCTGTCACTCAAAGACCTCAACTAAAAATAATCCCTTTCTTGCTCTTATTATTTGGTCCACATGACTGTACACCAGGCCATTTATGTATTTATATCAGAGAATGAGCTGGGTGTTGATAGGACTGGACAGTCATTGGGCAGACTGAGAATGCCCTCAACTGTGTGTTCATTTAAAAATTAGTCATAGGTAGAACTGAAGTTGCTCTATTTTTAAGAGTTAGTTGCTGTACAAGTGGTAAGAGTAAGTTAGACAATAAAGTTATTTGTGATTTAAGGACCTAATGCTATTGGGTGGCATATAACTGTTTAATATGCCTGAAAATCTCTATAGGTGGTATATGTCCATATTAAATCATAACGTGTGCATACACCATAATATAGGACAAGATATTCTTGTAGATATGTCATTTACAGTGTGTAATAATGCAAATAGTATGCTATAAAAAGCTATAAAAAGATCCTTTCGTCTCATTTTATGTTATGTTTGTACAAAGCAATGTTGGGCCATATCCAATTTTCAAAAAAATAATATATTAGTTTAGGAAAATAATGTACACCACCTTATGTGGTATCCTTATAATCATAACACAAAAAACTAGATGTAAGCAAAATAATAAAATGTATGAATTGAAGAAAACTGTTTTTTTAACATTTTTTTGTCACACTCTACATCAAAAATAGAAGGCTATCTATAATGTATTCCCCCAAAGAAAGCTGTTTCACCTGAAAAAAAAAAGAAAACAATATCAAGTTTAAAGAATACATACAGTTGTGGCCAAAAGTATTGACACCCCTGCAATTCTGTCAGATAATACCCAGTTTCTTCCTGAAAATGATTGCAAACGCATATTCTTTGGTATTATTATCGTCATTTAATTTGTCTTAAATGATAAAACACAAAAAGAATTGTCCGAAAGCCAAATTGGATATAATTCCACACCAAACATAAAAAAGAGGGTGGACAAAAGTATTGGCACTGTTCGAAAAATCATGTGATGCTTCTCTAATTTGTGTAATTAACAGCACCTGTAACTTACCTGTGGCACCTAACAGGTTTTGGCAATAACTAAATCACACTTGCAGCCAGTTGACATGGATTAAAGTTGACTCAACCTCTGTCCTGTGTCCTTGTGTGTACCACATTGATCATGGAGAAAAGCAAGAAGACAAAAGAACTGTCTGAGGACTTGAGAAACCAAATTGTGAGGAAGCATGAGCAATCTCAAGGCTACAAGTCCATCTCCAAAGACCTGAATGTTCCTGTGTCTACCGTGCGCAGTGCCATCAAGAAGTTTAAAGCCCATGGCACTGTGGCTAACCTCCCTAGATGTGGACGGAAAAGAAAAATTGACAAGAGATTTCAACGCAAGATTGTGCGGATGTTGGATAAAGAACCTTGACTAACATCCAAACAAGTTCAAGCTGCCCTGCAGTCCGAGGGTACAACAGTCTCAACCTGTACTATCCGTCAGCATCTGAATGAAAAGGGACTGTATGGTAGGAGACCCAGGAAGACCCCACTTCTTACCCCGAGACATAAAAAAAGCCATGCTGGAGTTTGCCAAAACTTACCTGAAAAAGCCTAAAACGTTTTGGAAGAATGTTCTCTGGTCAGATGAGACAAAAGTAGAGCTTTTTGGGCAAAGGCATCAACATAGAGTTTACTGGAGAAAAAAAGAGGCATTCAAAGAAAAGAACACGGTCCCTACAGTCAAACATGGCGGAGGTTCCCTGATGTTTTGGGGTTGCTTTGCTGCCTCTGGCACTGGACTGCTTGTCCGTGTGCATGGCATTATGAAGTCTGAAGACTACCAACAAATTTTGCTGCATAATGTAGGGCCCAGTGTGAGAAAGCTGGGTCTCCCTCAGAGGTCATGGGTCTTCCAGCAGGACAATGACCCAAAACACACTTCAAAAAGCACTAGAAAATGATTTGAGAGAAAGCACTGGCGACTTCTAAGGTGGCCAGCAATGAGTCCAGACCTGAATCCCATAGAACACCTGTGGAGAGATCTAAAAATGGCAGTTTGGAGAAGGCACCCTTCAACTACCAGGGACCTGGAGCAGTTTGCCAAAGAAGAATGGTCTAAAATTCCAGCAGAGCATTGTAAGAAACTCATTGATGGTTACCAGAAGCGGTTGGTCGCAGTTATTTTGGCTAAAGGTTGTGCAACCAAGTATTAGGCTGAGGGTGCCAATACTTTTGTCTGGCCCATTTTTGGAGTTTTGTGTGAAATGATCAATGTATTGCTTTTTGCTTCATTCTCTTTTGTGTTTTTTCATTTAAGACAAATTAAATGAAGATAATAATACCAAAGAATTTGTGTTTGCAATCATTTTCAGGATGAAACTGAGTATTATCTGACAGAATTGCAGGGGTGTCAATACTTTTGGCCACAACTGTACAATTTACTTACAAATACTACAAGGTCATAGCATGTTAAATAAAGGCAGAGAAAAATTACTAAATTTAATTTGGTTATTAAATGGGAACACTGAGGAGATGAAAAGTATTTCTATACCCATTCTGTTTAAAACTATAAAATGTCATATCACGCTTTCTTGTCTTATTTGCCACTTAATGTGATTTTACTACACCGTACTGTGACCTCTTGTCACTGCATTGTTGCTGCTTCTGAGTGCTCCCACTCATCTTTGATATGCTATCAGATATCAGGGTGCAAGGCTTGCTCCTTATGGAAGCCAGCCCAATGACAAAACTTTCTCTCTTCCATCCCAGATCAGGGGGTATGGTTTGCATCTTACTCTTTATGGGAGTCAGCTCTCTGACTAAAGCTTATAGCAAGTTATGTGCGGGTTTGATGTCCCTCTTCCCTTCACTCTTCTTGCTGTGCTATACTATGCTTCACCAGCTCTCACTGCAATCTCTTTTACAGGTCACAGACAAGCTAAGAAAGTGCAGTCAGGCAGCACAGAACAAACAATGTACTGACATGCACCATCACAGCTCATTTTGCGCTACTAAGCAGCTCATTTTGTGCTTCTTCTCAGCTTTAATGTGACTTATATACATGGCAATATAGCACAGCAAGGCAGAGGGGGGACATCAAACCCGCACACAGCTTATGATCAGCTTTGGTTAGGGGGTTGGCTTGCATGAGGAGTAAAATACAAACCACGCCATTTGATCTGTGATTGCAGTGAGACGCTTTGGTTAGGCCAGGTTCACATTGTGTTAACCCAGCCCGTTCAAAGCATAGCATTGACAGGCTGCGTTAACTATATAGCATAACGTGATCGCGTTATGCTATACCCGCTAGTGCAGATGATTCCGAGGCTCCATCACTGAATGACGGCACATCGTGAACGCATGCCACTTTACGGCTCCCGTAGTGATGCGCCCGACAATGGGGGTCAATGGCAGCGTTAACGGACTGCCATAACGCAATGTGACCCCAGCCTTAGGGGCTAGATACAAAAATGATCAGCACTCTGCTTTCTCAAGGTGCAAGTGGAAGTAATGAAAATAAAAAAGTTAAAAGGTCTCATATTCAATATGACGACCTAATGTTCTCAAAATCTGTGAAGTACTTTTGGGTTCAAAATGCCCACTATACCCCTGGATTAAATCCTGCAAATATGAAATGTCGCCCACAATACTTTTTAGCCAATTTGTGTTCCAAAATTCAAATATTGCTCCCTCGGCTCCGAGCCCTGCCATTTGTCCAAACAGAACTCTTTAACTACATGTGGAGCATGGCTGTGCTTGAAAGAAAGTGCATAACAAACTGTGTGGGTCCACTTTTTGGTGTTACCTCTTGCAAAAATGAAACAATTGGTGCTAAAGCAACATTTTAGAGGTAATATTTAAACATTTTTTTTCTTTCCACTTTGCGTTAATCCTTGTGAAGAGTGAAGTGTTAACATTTTTTCTTACAACAGTTTTGAAGTATTTTAGGAGTGTGGTTTTCAAAATAGTATCACTTTTGGAGAGTTTCCAATATACAGGCCCCTCAAGGTCCACTGAAATCTGAATAGGTCCCTAAAGAAAAAGATTTTGTAAATTTGTTGAAAAAATGAGAAATTGCTGCTAGACGTTTAACCCCTCTAACATCCTAAGAAAATATGGGAAATGTTATTTATTAATTATTTTGTACAGTATGATTAACTGGCTTAAGGATATAAAGATTGAAAGTTTGAAAATTGCGGTTTTTAAACAATTTTTTTTGTAAAATTGTGATATTTTCACAAATAAACACAAGTCATATCGAGCAAAATTTACCACTGTCGTGAAGTACAGTATGTCATGGGAAAATAATCTCAGAATCACTGGGCTATATAGATGTGTTCCAGAGTTATTACCACATGAAGCGATAGTGGTCAGAATTGTAAAATTTGGCATGGTCATTAAGGTCAAAATTTGCTCGGTCATGAAGGGGTTATACAAGAGACACAAAGCGGATTTCTTCACCAAAGTTATTCTGTATTACAGCGCCATTACAGCCGTGACTTTACTTTACATTACAAAATCGTGCTGACAGGTTCTCTTTAAAATTAATCTGTCACCAAGTTTTGATACTCTATCTAAAAACAGCATAATGTAGGGACAGAGAGTCAAATTCCAATGATGTATCACTTATTGGGCTTCTTAGTAGTTTTGAGAAAATTACTGCTTTCTCTGTTGGAGACCTAACAGTGCTATGAATGCTGAGCTCTGTTTAATCCTGCCCACACCACTGATTGGACCCAAAAATCTGCTAATCAGTGGTGAGGGAGGGGTTATACAGAACTCAGGAGTATGAGTGACTAACAAGCAGCAGGTTTACTAGTCTTCTAGTGATAAAATCACTTTTGTCAGCATGAAATTATCAAAATTACACTAAGCAGCCCAGTAATTGACACACACTTGGATTCAGGGTTTCTGTCTCTACATTATGCTGCTCTCAGATTAAGTGGCAAAAAGCTAGTGACAGATTCCATTTAAATATCGATTTTTTTAATTTTTTTTTTAAAGGTGGAGTGCTAGAAACCCCTTCAAGCTCTAAGGGATAGGAGTTCTTGAAAATTTCTCTATTTTCTCTTACTACAATCAAGCCATGTCAAAAGGACAAGTTGTAACATTTTAAATTAGTGCAGAACTACTATGTGTCAAAATGCCATTTAAAAAAAACAAAAAACAAAAGAACTTGACATAAGGCAAAAAAAGAAAAGCAAGCCATATCTAGGACACTACTGTTTAATATTTTTGTCAGAGTACATATTGTCTTAATTGGCAGAAACATATTTTCGCAGAAAAAGAGAACAAGACCTACCATAGAAACGATGTTAGTAAATTGTTTTCTTTAATTGCATAGGCGTCATGATGTTGTGACATGAGCACAATATTTAGGGCATGTAGTAATTATATAGTACATTGCTGTTAAAAGTAAAAGAGAATTTACATAGCCTTTAAAAGATCCAAAAAACGGCACAAAAAGATAAATGAAATCATGCTGAGTAAAGGCCTCATTACCAGAAAGTTCTTGCGCACACACACACTTTTTTTTTTCTTTAGAGTAGGTAGTATGATTGAAAGGGTTATATAAATTTACTCATTGAGATGGCTTTCATTTAAGATCAAACAGAATAAATGATTGGAAAGGAAATAAATGGGAATACAAACAAACATCAAATTAAAAGATCTAACACGCCAATCAGGAGAAGCCAAGAATAGTTTTGTCTAATTTGCTTTCAGAAAAATGTTTGTCTTGTGTTTAACTGAAAAGACAGAATTAGATTAATTCAGCGTTGGCAGAAAATGAGTAAATGAGATCCACAGATTTGTCATTCTTGTGCTTTTAAACAATGTAGTTAGAGCACGTGTTAAATATTAATAGTCTGTAATGTGGATAAGCTACCTCACAATAGTTGGATAGTAAAGGCCCTTTTACATTTAGCGATGCACCAGCGATCCGACCGGCGATCAATTGTGGATAAAGAATGGGGCACATCTGAATATTAATCCAGTCAATATAGTATATAAGATTTTATTACAATTTTTTCCTAAAAATTTGACATGTGGTAAATTTGTTGCGGATCGCTGATGCCCTAATTTCCCTAAAAAGACATGCATCACACTCTGACATTATTAATGCTGTGTTTGCTTTAATGGTATTGAAAAGCATTGTCTACAGTCTTGGTTGACCTAAAAGTGATCTCACCACTAATGCGAATGATAACTCGATAGTAACCAACAGTCACTTTAATAAGACAAAGCACTTACAGACTTTTCCTGTTTTTTAAAATAGAAAAAAATGGTCCTCTTTAGTCATTTCTGATCAGGCAGACTGCTTTGAACAAAATACTAACTAAACTGACAGTGTTGCTGTCAGAGGTAACATCTTACTGCTGCAACTAATATGAGTGATATGCCATACATATTTATCATAATGCTCATAACTCAACTTACTCCCCGCTAATATGCTTGCCTGAGGCAAAGAAGGAATATCGTAACCTGTTTTTGGTTGTATTATTGGCTGGATAGCTGATGCCAGCACTGGTGCTGCTGCAAACTGCATCCACATTCTGAATTGTGGCATGGGTTACTTTTTACTTTTACACTACCCCATCCATTGTCATTGCCAACTCACTTTTTATTTCATATTGCATTTTGTACCATACTATAATTAATTTTTGACAACCATAATTATTGAAGCTTTGCTGAAGAGGACATACAAAGAAATGCTAGGTAAGTAAGTATACTTACAGAAAGTAATATGTGGCATTAGGATCCAATACAGCTGTAGTGTATATGGTTGTCAAATTGAACTAGTAAAATAGGCATGCAAAAACAAACATGCACAGTTGAATGCTTACTTTTTTATCATTCTTTTTTTTCAACAAAATTCAACTCCCTTCCAAAGTAAGTAATACTATTTTAGCACCTGACTTAAAATGCCAGTACAGGCAAACATGCCGCTGCTTTGGAGTGATGTGTACAGATTTAAAATTTGACTGGCAAAACAGAAAAAAAAATGTTTGTGATATCCACATTTTGTAAAGTAGACCGTGGCTGGATTTTAGAGAGTTTTCTTTTGTATTTAACAAAAAAAAATTCCCCCTTCATAAAAACAATTGCACAATAAATAAAAAAACATCAGTATGGTCGCTTGTGATGCTGAATTCAGATTTTTTTTCTGTAAAAAACGATGGAGCTGTCTTGCTTCTGCTTTCTATTGCATTAAAAATTAAGAAAAAAATGTAAGTGATTCAAATACAGTGGGACAGATACCGCCCTCACAACATTATTGATCAATCATGCATAGTCAGGCACTGCCCTTGTCAAATTAATGTCTGTATTATTTACAGACAACTCCTCTCATATGATTCAGTGCTGCACTTACACAATACATTATTGTCTGGAGTATTTGTTCAATGTTTTAAAACTTTCTCTTCCTATCTATTGCTGAGCTATGACACCCCTGACTATCCTTAAATCATTATAAAATTGTTGCTGCATTTCCTGCCAAGGCTTTTAAACAGGCTATGGTAGTCCCACCTGATTGGTTGCACTATACTGTGTAATATTATAGCTGCAAGGCATTATGGGGAAGTCTATGTAGTCGCAACTGTTTTGCGCACCACACCAAATGTGAATTTTTCTTAATCTGCAGGAGAAAAAATGCTCATCTAAAAAATCCAAGTACTAGTATCTACTCCTAATGCATAAATACATTGTTTAAAATATTATTTATATTAACTTGTTTGGTGGCTAGTCATATATTTTGTATGGTTGTTATACAGTAATTATGCACATTGTGATTGTGTTATTGAATAATTGCAATATATATATCAGGGGCGGACATACCGCTTGTGCAGCCGACGCAGCTGCACCGAGGCCTGGAGGTGGAGGGAGGCACCTGCAAGGTGGCTAATACTGGGGGCAATCTGGCCTCTTTATCTGACCCCAAGGCTCCTGGGGCCCCTGGCCAGATTGCCCTCATGTGCGACAATTCTTGCTCTGCTGCCTAAAGGAGAAAATGGCAGCAGAGCTTCAGGGATCCGTCCTGCTTCCTGCCTGACACAGTAGCACAGCTGGATGACGTCTGTATTCAACGTGCATCTGTCAGATAGAAAGCTTCCGGCGAAGAAGATTCTGCGGGGAACGTGCGGAGATGTGAGAGGTGCTGTGGGTGTAGATGGTGGAGAGGGCAATGATGGGGGTGATGGAGAGGGCACTGATAGAGCTGGTGGAAAGGGCAATGATGGGGTGGTGGGGGAAAAGGCAATGATAGAGATGGTGGAAAGGGCAATGATGGAGGTGGTGGGGAGAAGGCAATGATGGAGATGATGAAGAGGGCAATGATGGGGTGGTGGAGCAGAAAGCAATGATAGAGGTGGTGGAAAGGGCACTGTACATATATACCGTGATCTCTCATTCCACTCTGCGATAGATATCCTAAATTCCGTACCTGCCTGTCTGTTGAGATTGTCACCCTAAACAGAAATGCGAGTGATGGCACCCCCGCTCCTCGATGGCTGCCCCTGAATGTCTTAGATGTTCCTGTGCTGGTGAATCAAAAAGCCTTCCAGGTGCAGGAAATAAGGACAGTAGGGTACTTTGGCAGGAGTAAGATATAGACAGACAAATATTGGAGGAATGTAATAGAGACAAGTGATCAGCTCATCACCAATAAAGTGGCATGTAGATAGTACATAAAATCATTGATAGTACTTCAGTAAGCTGTTCCCTGCTAAATAAAAATCCTACCTGTCAGCAGAGGTTGGCACCCTACTATTCAGCAGATATGACACCCCCGCTCCAAAGTGGCTGACCCTGAGAGTCCCTAGGAAAAATAGACTTGCATCCCCCAGAGCATTCTCCCTGGAAGCAGTGTAGGAAAAATGACAGACCTAAAACAAATAATTGGTCCTATACAGACTACAGTTCATACATAAAACACATCATGATGACAGCATAAAAGGGGTATTTATGGTTGGTTGTTCAGTAACCTCTATGCCTTTCACCAAATGTGGTTCATCAGGAGGTAAGATGGATTTATGCTGCATGGTGATTGCCTGTGGTCCTATCTATACCAGCCCATAACAACCACAGTTCCATCCACATCCACAGTGTCTTGAACCTCAGTGAAATGGCGCTGTTCACCTGGAATATTTGTATTTTAGCACCATATTCTTGCACGCAAGCACTTTTTGCCAATATGTTGACACACTCCTGGATATGACAAACTGGGACTGGTTAAATAAGGTTGGTATGATTTGTGTTTATTTATTAAAATATTGGAAATTTGAGGAAAATGTTGAAAAATTAGCAATTTTCAAACTGTTAATGTTTTAACGATTAAACCAGACTATCATACTATACAAGCTAGATAATAAATATTTCTCTATTGTCTAGTTTGTCAGTATCATTTTTTAAATGTCCTTTAAATTTGTTTGGATGTTAACAGGTAAAAAATTTAGCAACTTTTCATTTTTTTCAACAAATTACATTAATTTTTTTAGAGCGAGATTTATGAAGTTTTGAAGTGACTTTAAGGGACCTATATCAGAAAACCCCCAAATTGATAACATTTTAAAAATAGCCCCCCTCTTCGCATTCAACACTGCTGCCAGGTAGTCTGACACTTCAAGTGCTTCAAACAAATTAACTCAAAGTGGAATGAATGAAATGTAGTTGGTAGCTCCCAAAAACCATTATTTAGCCTCAGATTGCCATGGCAAACATTGGGATCACACAATCATGATCTTGGGGTGGCAAAGGGGTTAAAGAAGGGGTCCTCTCCCTCTGTTAACCTTTTAGATATTGGTATTGCGATTGACAGCAGCATGTAGGCAATTAAACAGCCGTGATCGGTGCTACTTCCGATCACAGACAATGCAGCATGGTGTTGGCTACAGTAAACTGTACAGCTAACACCCGCTACATTTTCACCCGTTGGGGCATGTTATTCTTTTATTTGTTAGGTCAGTAAAAAGGCATATTCACGGTCGTTCTTCTTTGTATATTTGTATAATGAATGCTTGCTCTAGTATATTGTATAGGTTATGTAGTTGCTATATGGAAAGCAGCTGTTGGTGATGTTTGAGGATTTGTTTTCTAGATTTTGGTGTGTGAACGCCTTAACAAAAAGCATGCACATTGGACATATTGTCCCAAATTTGATTCCCTGTCTCTTATTCCCTCTCTAGTAATTAAATGGTAATTAACAAAACATGTTTGTTAAGAAATATTTCCTTTTAGCTGAAACCTGCATTTTCATCACAACCTTTCCCATCAATATAGAGACCTTCAGAAAGCAGAGAATGTTGGGACAATTTTACAATAATAAACAATCACCAAGGAAGTTCTACATTTCTTCTGCTGCGTCTGTTAAAAAATGGCCTTTATATTATGAGGTCTTGGTCTAGAAGTTCATTGCTTCATGGGATTTGCGATCTTGGCAGAAACATCCATGGATGTGATGTGCTTGAGACTAGAAAGACTTAGTATTATCAGGAGATGAGAGCAGATCAAAACGTGTAATCATGGAAAGTTGATACCTGTGTTATCTTTTAATTATATAAATTTCCATTTGTGTTGTGTAATCTAGCCCTCTGTCCCATTGTTCGGTATGGTTTGTTAATAACTGAGATGTTTATATTGTTCTTTTTTCTCTACGTACTACAAATACTGCAAATCATTGAAAACAGTTGGTAGCATGAGAAAAGTAGGAAACCTAATGTCATTGTTATTTATTATATACAGTTGTAATCAAATTATTTGTTTTCCAATGCTTGTTAGGTTTATTAGCAAAAGTTTCCAGCATTCTGCTGTTTGCAATAAACCAATGAAAGAAGAACAATTTAAAGAGCGCAGCACAGCTAATATAACAATATCAAATGCAAAATGGCACCCTTACTGACTACTGCAGCAACCCCTTCATGAAAAGCATAATTAGTACCCAGTACAGCCTCTTTGATCATTATGGTCTATTGCAAACTTGATGAATAGCCAGGAACAAGTTTCTGGCAGCCTTTCTGGGAAATTTTAGCTAATTTATTATGGGCAATGGCCTTCAGATCAGTAATATTCTTAGGTTTGCATGTTGCAACCTCCTTCAAATTCCACCAAAGATTTTTTGTGGGGTTCAAGCGAGACGACTGTGATGGCCACTTCCACGACTTCTTTTGAAACCTAGCCTTGGTAGATTTTTTTTCTCACTTCAATAAATTTTTATTGCATATTTTCAAAAAAGAAAACATATAAGCAACATCACCCCCAACTTAGGGGATGAAACAATGGAAACATAAGCATAAATGCGTGTACTCATAGATTGACATAATGTATAAAACAGAAAACATATCGACACTTGCATAAAAAATCATATGAAAAGACATATATCTTCAATGCAAAGGGGCAGATGCCTTGGTAGATTTCAAGGCATGCTTGGGATCATTGTCCAATCCAAGGAATGCATGATGTTTTCTCCTAGGATTTCTTGATACCTGATTGATTCCATCTTCTGTGACATGCATACAAGATTTTGAGCAATTTTGTGCTCACCTCTTTATTTTTGGGTCAGTAGAGATATACTTGTTGGAGTTTGGGCATGGAGACATTTAGCGTTTTGTATGGCTCACTGATCAAACTGAAACTTCAATGTCTTCCACCAGATCTTGCTGCAGGTCTTTTGCAGTCACTCAAAGCCTGTGTCTTCAAGCATCTGGTGGCAGTCAGTGATCACTTCCAATCCAGTCAACCAATGCCGACACTGTTTGTTGTTGTAGATTTTTATTTAGGTTGAATTCATAACAACTTTACCCAGTTGATGCTAGCTTCAATAAGAGACTAAAATGTTAAAAAGGGTTATCTGGGCATAAAATACTGATGACATATCAGCTGTCTTCAGCACATACCGGGTACTGTCGATCAGCCTGAATTCTAATACCTATTTGGATCGAAACTAAAAAGTTTTAATTTGCATACTAATAGAAATGAATTCATATGTTTTTTTTTAATTCAAATAACGATTTAGGGTTAAAATTGAAAATCTTTAGAAAAAAATAGCTCATACTGGTTCCCAGTGGCTTCTTTCTACACATTTCCAATGACTGACAGGTCTGTCCATAAAAACACCTACAGACAGACCTGTCACTCAGGTGGATCGGGCAAGGGTGAGGCGCTAGGGGCCCGCTTGACTGACTTTTCTTTCATGTGAATCATTCTCTGGTGGCTTTAAAGTAAGATTTCTTTGAAACAAGGCGTTTCAGAGTGAAACATGTATGGCTGAAATCATAAAGTCAGTGTCTGATGCCCGATCCACACTGCCCGAGCCACACTGCCCGAGCCACGCTGCCCGAGCCACGCTGCCCGAGCCACACTGCCCGAGCCACGCTGCCCGAGCCACACTGCCCGAGCCACACTGCTCGAGCCACGCTGCCCGAGCCACGCTGCCCGAGCCACGCTGCCCGAGCCACGCTGCCCAAGCCTGACAGTTTGTAAGAAAATCATTATGATCATTTATAACTAAAAATCTGGTAAACCTGTTTCCACAAAGCCTAATAGACCACTGTATGTCCGTGTTTGACTTGTCAGTTGTAGACAGCAGATACTATTGTGCCCTGCTGATATAATAGTATTGCTGGAACTTAGTCCTTGTACAACTGTAACACTAACAGTTATCACTAGGGAAATATTCTGTCACTTCTTTAATAAGATTTCTGTTGTATTTTAAATTGTTTTGCAAATTATAAAACTTTGTGGACCTCTGCACTAGAGGATGTGCTCATCATAACTGCACGGACCAACCCGATAGGAGCAGTGCAAGTCCATGGATGAGTATTTTGCCAATAAAATATTTGATGTAAATTAATGTGTGTCTTTGTAATAACTAAATTGTATACTATAGTGAACAGAAAAATCCAGGTAAACACTAAATAAGTTTTGTATTTCTGTTTTATTTCTTAAAAGGAATAATGGAAATTTACATTTTATGTTGCATCAGCAACTACGGATGAACATAAATGAAATTAGGAGTGTTTGTGTTTGAAATTTTAATTTTAGAATTAAAAGGAATTTGTCACCAGGTTTTTGTTACACCCATCTAAGAGCAACATGATGTAGAGACAGAGACTCTGATTCCAGCAATGTGTCACTTATTGGGCTGCTTGTTGTAGCTTTGATAAAATAACTGCTTTCACTGCTGCAGATCTAGCAGTTCTCTGAATGCTGAGCTCTGTATACCCCGCCCACACCACTGATTAACAGCTTTCTGTGTACACTGTGCATTAGTGATCTGGGTGGGGATATATAGCGTTTGTGAATATGGAAGTCTACATGGCAGCAGGTTTACTAGTCCTCTAGTGACAGTCTCCTGTTGATAAATTAGTGATTTTATCAAAACTACAGCAATCAGTCCAGAAAGTGATACATCACTGGAATCAGTTTCTGTGTCTCTACATTGCTTTCAGATTAGGTGGCAAAAACTCGGAGACAGATTCCCTTTAAGGGCTAAAACAATGCAAGCAATAGTGAGAACATTTTTATTCAAGAAAGGTTTTCACCTTGGGTAATGATTGCATAATAATCATGTTAACATATCTCACTCATTTCCCCGCTGGATTACAGTCATCGGATATAAAGCTGTCATGCTGTGAACACAAATCTGAAAAGTATCATTTGTCTTGTAACAATAACATTTATTTAAATTGTCATTCTCCATAAATGAAGCTTGATTGGTGTAGAAATCACTGCAGTGGATGAGTACAGCGTTGTACGTTCTTCTCTTTCCGCAAGGTTTTGAAAATAAATATAGTTTCTTGTTGCTGTCTTGGAATGGCTGACACTGCTATGATCCTTCTTCCTGTGGGAAAGTTATTCTATGTAAAAATATAAGTGAGCGTTTTATTCCCATTATGTTTATTCTAAGAGACTAAATGAAAAGCTTCGAGGAGGTTAAAGCAACAGTTCCTATAAACTTGGGATTCTATATCCCCCACCATTCATCAGGACTACTGACATCTTAATCATTAAATCCAACTTAATGTGCATAAACGGCATGCAGACTGTCCAAGGCCATGCATTTTACAGTTATTTTATGGAACATGAGCATCTATTATAGAAAGTAGAAAATGTCCATAAATTGTTGAATTCCTGTATAATATGAAACCAGAGGAGCATGGAAGGGTAATTCCAAGAATTTTTTATGACTTAAATATACACTTCATTTCAAGCCGCAGGGCTAGATTATTCAACATGCAATTTTAAGGAAACGTTAATGTAGAAATGAATGATACAAATAAACAGCGTTTTCTTCTGATCTCTTCCATTTTTGATGAACAGAAATTCAATTAGCAGGGGTTAATGAAAGCACCACTCCAGCATTTTTTAATCCCTTTTTTAAGGATCACGTTTGTGACTGTGAAGCATATAGGCCATACTCACCAGTAGCCATTTTCACCTGCTTTCAGACTCACTTTGGCATCACATGACTGCAATTGTGACCATCCAAATCATGCTTGGTTGCTATGTGAAGCCGAGTTCACTTTTTGAAATCTTCTCAATGCACCAGGGGCGGACACTGACAGCTTGGGGCCCCTGTGCAAAAATGGCCTAGCCAGTATCCAGACCTTAATCCCATAGCAAACTTATGGAGGGAGTTGAAGCTCCGAGTTGCCAAGCGACAGCCTCAAAATCTTAACGATTTAGAGATGATCTGCAAAGAGGAGTGGACCAAAATTCCTCCTGACATGTGTGCAAACCTCATCATCAACTACAAAAAACGTCTGACTGCTGTGCTTGCCAACAAGGGTTTTGCCACCAAGTATTAGGTCTTGTTTGCCAGAGGGATCAAATACTTATTTCTCACTGCAAAATGCAAATAAGTTTATATAATTTATATAATGTGATTTTCTGGATTGTATTTTTGATATTCTATCTCTCATTAATAAAATTAACCTACCCTTAAAATTATAGACTGTTCATGTCTTTGTCAGTGGGCAAACTTACAAAATCAGCAAGGGATCAAATAATTATTTCCTTCGCTGCACCTCCAACAATTTATATCATTTTCTGAACAAGGAAAATAACTCTTCCAATTGCTTAGATACAGTGGCTGACCTGGCTGCTACCCCAATAGTATAACTTTCATTATTACTAGTTCTTATTCATGTTGCAGTCAGAAAAAGTCTATATTGTAAACACACAGTGCTTCAAACAAGTGCAGGGAAAACTCAAGTCCATAACACTTAGAGTAACTACTAAATGAAAACTTAACAAGTGTGTTGAAAACCTCAGAGAGAAATGCAATCAGCGGAATAGTCTGTGAAGCGCAGTTTACACTTGAGGATGCTAAAATCAACTACGGTAAGTCCGTGTCTAGTCCATACATGGATAACCAAGTCCAAATAAGGTATTAGATTATCCGGGGAGGCCTGGATAGGAAGTCTCAGATTAAGCAGAGCAGTCCCGAGCTTTGCAGCTAATTAATCGAAGGTAGAGCCAGAGCAGCAACTAGCTTACGTGTTTAGCAAATGCAGGTGAAGGTCGGAGGCACTGAGGAAGCAGCACGAGCAGTCAGGAGCAGATGGAACCCTGGAACAGACGAACACAGCAGTATCCCAGAGAGCGAGGAGCAGGACATCCACACAGGTTTGCAGGAGAAGCTAGAAAACCAGGAAACCACCAGGCACAGGACACAGGCAGAATACTCTAGCACATACTAGAGTATGGGGTGGAGTTACAAGGCAGGAAGACAAGGGGCAAATGAAACAAAAGACGCCATCTTGAAAAAGGGCAAGAATGCCCAAACGGTAATCAAAAATATTCAGAATCCTGACAACTGTGTCGGCAATAACCAAATGAATGAGCAAAGCGGGTGATTGGATCGTTTGTCAGAAACAAATCATCGTTCTCAGGAGCACATCACTATGTAAACAGGACATGTGCTGTAAAGGGCTGTTTACTGATATACAGCCAATAAATAGTAAGAATCTAACTTGGCATGCTGTTTTTTATTACAAGTTAAATCTTTCAGTCTAGACACACGTACTTTGGGTCTTTGTATTTTTTTATCTGTAGTTTAGTTGAAGTTGAATGTGAGAACATTGTCAGCTGGTTACTTTAAAGAGAGTGTCAGCTATGATTCCATGTGCCTGCATATCCCATTAGTATTATACAGTATGCTTTGCTTTGACTCTTTGTGCATTTTCAAAAGATAACTTCAGTCATTAGAGACTTAAAAGTAAGAGAGTTGAATATAGACCTGCATTTCAAGAAGGTAAAGCTCCAGGCAAGAGGCATCATGAGGTTATATGTATTCAAGTATTATAATCATGCTTATAATGAAAAAGTAGGAAGCATGAATCTGACACATTTCTTGTTAAAAGTGTCTATTTTCTTAATGCTACATATTTCAACTTGATCACAGTATTGGCCCTGGACATGAATTATTGATTCATATTTCATCTGTTATTCTCAAAAGAGATCTTCCAGAATCTTTGTTTAACACCTTAACCCCATATCACTTAGATGTATTTGATTGTGGGGGGAATGTGGCATGTTTGGCGGGCTCAGGAGTTGAGTTCTCTCACCCTGATGTAGGTGATGGCTTTATTACAAAACCAGCATCTGTATCTAATTGTAGCCATCAGAGCTGGGCTCCGATTTCTGATATTAACTATTTAAGCACCACTGTCAATCTCTCACAGCCGCATTTAAATGGAACGCTCTCTGATGATCGCACACATCGGCCCCATGTGATATGATCGCAGCACCCATGGGTTACTATGGTAGCTGGGGCCTGCTGAAAGATACCGTCAATGCCATCTTAGTACTCTTGTGAAGATCAGTCATTGGCTGAGCTTCATTAAGGGCCTAGATTTTCACTTCATGTTACAATACTTTACTAGTGCAGTATATAAAGTCCTGCTCACAATTATTGGCAGCCCTTCATTTTTTCATACACTGTACAATATCTTCAGAAAGAACGGAAATGTACCAAAGTTTTATCCTCAGGATTTTTTATTTTTTTTATTTGGTGGTTCAAAGTAATACAACAATAAAACATTATTTTTCACCTTACATGATGCAATTTTAAAGAAGAAACCGAATAAACAGCATGTGCAGTAATAAAGTCACCCCTAATTAATACTTGGTTGCACATCCTTTAGCACTGTTGACAGTCGCCAAACATTTCTTGTAGCCATCTATAAGCTTCTTGCACTTCTCAGCTGATATTTTCTCCCACTCTTCCTTTGCAGTTTCTTCAAGCTCTTGAATGTTTGCAGGGTTCTTTTTCCCAATAGCACATTTCAGCTCACCCCAAAGATTTTCAATGGGATTGTGGTCAGAACTCATTGCTGGCCATTTTAGAACAGTCCATTTTTTCTTTTTCAACCATAACTGTGTAATTTTGGATGTATCTTTTGGGTCATTGTCTTGCTGGGGGACACTTGATCTTCGATTCAAGCCAAGTTTTCTTACACTGGGTAGAATAATTCGCTCTAAAATCTCTTGATAATTCCCTGATTTCATGACTCCTGTGATACGGTCAAGGCCTCCAGTACCAGACACAGCAAAGCAACACCACAACATTATGAATCCTCCACCATGCTTAACTGTTGGTAGGGTTTTCTTATCCTTATAAGCTTGATTTTACCATCTATAAACAAACTGTTGCTTTGCATTGCCAAAAAGCTCTATTTTCATTTCATCTGTCCACAGAATATTTTCCCAGAAGGATTGTGGTTTGTCAAGGTACTCTTTGGCAAAGATCAGTCGTTCCTTTTTATGTCTTTTTTTCAGCAATGGTTTCTTCCTTGGCCTTTGCCCATAAAGCGCTGCTTAGTTTAGTGTGTGGCATATGGTACTTGTTGAAACTATGACCCCAGACTGTTCCAGGTAGGCCTTCAGGTCTTTGGATATTTAACGTAGTGTTTTTTCCACCAATCGAACCAACCTTCAAAGACATCTCTTGTCAATTTTCCTCTTTCCACCACGTCCAAGGAGGTTCTTGACTGTTCCTTGCTTGGAAAACTTTTCAATAACATTGTGCACTGTTGAAACTGGGATACCAAGGTTTTTGGAGATGTCCTTATACCCTTTGGAATTCTTTTGTTTGCTATTAGCAGTTCTGATGTCTACAGACAGCTTCTGTCATGACTCTGGACAGGATGGTGCTGCCTCCATCCTAGTCAGGTCAGGGTTAATTTTAGTCCGCCTCTCTTTGGTTCTGGGGTGGCTATTTAATGTTGACAGTTCCTGGATTGTGTGTCAGTGATCCTTCCGTATACTTGGCTTGTGGTTGCTGACCCAGGTTTACTCGTCCGTAAACGTTGTGGCTCTCTGCTTGTGTGTCTTGCTGTGTATGACTCGGTTCTGTTCCCTGACTACTGCCTTTGCATTCTGCTTTGTTCTGATCTGTCTCCCCTGGTAATCAGACCCCGTGGCTTGTTCCTGTTTACTCTTTGTCTTATTTTTAAGTACTTTGCTCCCTCCTGACTTTGAGCCTCAGCTCTCCATGACTACATTTTTTGTTTGTGCTCTGCACCCTGTGTGTTCAGTGTCTTTCCCTGCATTCACGTGAGGTGGCTCCGTCCCCCTGGTTATGTGACTGCTCAGTGCGAGGTCCTGCACTGCATCAGTTTAAGGTGCATGAGCTCGGCATGCCTTGTTTCTGCACTCCCTAGGTTTATTCACGTGCCCCCTGATAGCGCCCCCTAGGCAGCACCAGTGACACCTTAGGTGTCACAACAGCTTCTTTGTCTTCACCATTGTGACAAAGGAACATGGTTTACCATGTGACTTTTTAAAACACTGAAGTCATCATTCATTGGCTAATTCATGTCACATGGTGACTGACAATTACCGTAATCACAGGTGATTCTCATTTGTGATATACCACAGGCGAGTCAAATTATGTTTCTGTACTAATTTAATGTAAAGGATGCCAATACCAGTATCACAGCAAGTTTTAGGTTTTTCTGTTTTTCCCTCCCATTGTTTTTTGTTTTAAACTGTTGTTATCATTTGCTCTTTTGTATTTAACACGATTGCTCTATACAAAAAGAACTATTTCACTTGATTCATTTTTTTGTTATTCCACATTATATACTTAAACTTCATGGGTGCCAATAACGATGAGCAGCACTGTAGAAACAGAAACCGATCAGACAACCACAGGTATATGTCCTCTAAGAGAACTAAGAAAAAGACATGGTTTTAAAATATTTAAAAAAAACTATAAAAATTCAAATTAGGCTCTTTTCCCTCCTATTAAAAAGAAATAAATAAATAAAAATTAATGTGAATATACAAACTTGTTGAAACTCAAACCTTTAACCCCTTAGTGACTGAGCTAATTTTGACCTTAATGACCAGGCTAAATTTTACAATTTTGACCACTGTCACTTTATGTGGTAATAACTCTGGAACACTTCAACGGGTCCCACTGAATCTGAGATTGTTTTTTTTCATGATGTATTGTAATTCCTGATAGTGGTAAAATTTGTTTGATACAACTTGTGTTTATTTGTGAAAATAAAAACATTTTGGCAAAAATTTTGAAAAAAAGCAATTTTCAAACTTTTGATCTTTATATCCTTAAACCAGTTAGTCATGCTGTGTGCAATACTTTTCTACATGTGTACTTTACATTTTCATCATTTTTCAAATATCATTTTATTTTGTTACAATGTTAGAGGGGTTAAAACTTTAGCAGCAATGTCTAATTTTTCCAACAAATCTACATAACCTGTGTCTTTAGGGACCTACTCAGATTTCAATGGACCTTGAAACTCCCCAAAAGTGAGGCCATTTAAAAACCGCACTCCTCAAATACTTCAAAACTCTTGTCAGGAATACTTTTAAACCTACAGGTGCTACATAGGAATTAATGCAAAGTGAAATTAAAAAAGTCTTTCTAAAAAATTAAATTTTACCTCTAAAATGTTGCTTTAGCCCCAATGTTTTCACTTTTGCAAGAGGTAACACCAAAAAGTGGACCTCGCAGTTTATTTGATTATGTAGTCAAATTGGCATCATTTTTTTTTAAAAAACCCTACCTCCAAGCCTGACCCTAACAGCAAAGAATGAAAGAAATAAAAATTCTAAACATTTTTAAAAAAATGCTATGACACGGGGGAAGGGGATTTGTTCAATGAGATGCACAGAGAGGCACAGTCCAAGTGCTGTCCTATTTACTAATCAAGAAATTAGTCAGGAAAGTGAGGAACCAATAGGAAAAAGTCCTGATGTTCCTGGGTGCCAACCGGCAGATCTCGGCGGGCGCACTGCCAATGTGCCCTTGATTTTGCTTCATGAAGAGGAAGAGGAGGGCCAGGTTATGGCTGATATGGTACTAAGGTACTGTGGGGGGCTTTGGGATGTTATATAATGTCAGAGGAGAGAAATGATTTTTATACCCAATCTAACTTTTTTTAAATAATCGCCTTTATTCGTTGAATAATGGTGATTACATGATCAGCAATCGGGAAAAACATCCCTGACCGTGTTTTTCAGTGTCAGATATTCCTGGTAGCTGAAACCCTGGAGATTTTCTGACACTGGGGGCACTATTACCTTATTCCCAATAATAAGGTAATAAGGCCCTTTAGCAGCAACCGTTTTTATGCGTATCGATGGTTGTTAAGGGGCTAAGGGTGCTGTCATATGGCCATGTTATTCTCGCAAGGATCTCATTGCAATCCTTGGATTGGCCATTGGCTCTCCTGACCTGATCTGAGAGCAACATGAAAAAATCACAAGCTAGTAAAGTAAGTTATGATTTCTACACAATAACCTTTCACATAATAAAAGTTACTGGTGTAAGCATTATGTTTTTTCTAAACATTTAAATGTAATCAATGTTTTATCTGCTGCAAAGCTAAAAGTTCTCAAGCTTCCTAAAAGCTGCCAATCAGCAGTGAGGGAGGGGATATACAGAGCTCATGAATATGGAGGACTACATGGCAGCAGGTTTACTAAGTCCTGTAGTGATCGTCTTCTACTGATTTTATAAATACTACAGCAAGCAGTCCAGTAAGTGTGCATCACTGGAATCAGGATTTTTGTCTCATCATCATACTGCTCTTAGATTAGATGGTAAAAACCTGGTGACAGATTCCCTTTAATCCCTTTCCTACATTGGACGTACTATTCCGTCCAAACATGATCGCAGTGTACCGGGGATTAAAGGAAGCATCGGCAGGGAGGGGGCTCCCTCCGTGTTTCCCTGCGACCCCCACAGCAGCGCAATGTGCAGCGCTGCAGTGGGGGGCTCTTTCCCTGCAGGTCCCCGGATCCAAGATGGTGACGGGGACCTTCGGGGGCCTGCAGGGAGCTGGCTTCCTCACTGCCCGCAGAGTGCAGGCATGAGGAAGCCTGCTGCAGTGCCTGTGACAGATCGCTGATCTGTCACAGCGATCTGTGATGTGACAGATCAGCGATCTGTCACAGGACAGTGATGTCCCCCATGGGACATTATAATAAAGTAAAAAAAAAAAAAGTGTAAAAATAATTAAAAACAAAAAATATTCCCTAATAAATTTATTTTTTGAAAATAAAAAAACAATAAAAGTACACATATTTGGTATTGCTGCGTCCGTAATGACCCACCCTATAAAACTGTCCCATTAGTTAAACCCTTTAGCGAACCCCTTAAAAAATAAAAATAAAAAAACGAAGGAAAAAATAATGATTTATTATCATACCGCCGAACAAAAAACGCACGATCAAAAAGACGCATATAAATATCCATGGTACCGCTGAAAACGTCATATTGTCCCGCAAAAAACGAGCCACAACACAGCATCATCAGCAAAAAAATATAAACGTTATAGCTCGCAGAATAAAGTGATGCAAAAATAATTATTTTTTATGTAGAAATTGTTTTCATTGCATAAAACCGCCACAACATAAAAAAATTACATAAATGAGGTATTGCTGTAACCGTACTGACCCGAAGAATAAAACCACTTTATCAATTTTACTGCACGCAGAACGGTGTAAACGCACCCCCCAAAAGAAATTCATGAAACGCTGGTTTTTGTTCATTCTGCGTCCCAAAAATCGGAATAAAAAGCGATCAAAAAATGTTACGTGCCCGAAAATGATACCAGTAAAAACTTCAACTTGTCCCACAAAAAATAAGACCTCACATGACTCGGTGGGTCAAAATATGGAAAAATTATAGCTCTCAAAATGTGGTAATGCAAAAACTATTTTTACAATAAAAAGCGTATTTTAGCGTGTGACAGCTGCCAAACATAAAACCCGCCATAAATAGTAAATTAAACCCTCCGTTATCACCCCCTTAGTTAGGGAAAAATAATAAAATAATTTTTTTTTTATTTATTTCCATTTTCTCATTAAGGCTAGGGTCAGAGCTAGGGTTAGGGCTAGGGTTAGGGCTAGGTTTGGAGTTAGTATTGGGGGATTTCCACTGTTTTGGCACATCAGAGGCTTTCCAAACGTGACATGGCGTCCTATCTCAATTCCAGCCAAAAAAGTTAAATGGCGCTGCTTCCCTTCCGAGCTCTGCCATGTGCCCAAATAGTGGTTTACCCCCATATATGGGGTATCAGCGTACTCAGGACAAATTGCACTATAACTTTTGGGGGCCTGTTACTCTTGGGAAAATAAAAATTGGGGGTGAAAAGATCATTTTTGTGGAAAAAATATGATTTTCTTAATTGTACGGCTGTACGTTATAAACTTCTGTGAAGCCCTTGGGGGTTCAAAGTGCCCACCACATATCTAGATAAGTTCCTTGGGGGGTCTACTTTCCAAAACGGAGTCACTTGTGGGGGGTTTCCACTGTTTAGGTACATCAGGGGCTCTCCAAACGTGGCATGGCGTCCAATCTGAATTCCAGCCAATTTTGCAGTGAAAAAGTCAAATGGCGCTCCTTCCCTTCCGAGCTCTGCCATGCGCCCAAACAGTGGTTCCCCCCACATATCAGGTATCAGCGTACTCAGGACAAATTGCACAATAACTTTTGCAGTCCAATTTCTCCTGTTACCCTTGGTAAAATAAAAAAATTGAACCTGAAATAATTTTTTTTTGTGAAAAAAAGTTAAATGTTCATTTTTTTTAAACATTCAAAAAATTCCTGTGAAGCACCTGAAGGGTTAAAAAAACTTCTTGAATGTGGTTTTGAGCACCTTAAGGGGTGCAGTTTTTAGAATGGTGTCACTTTTGGGTATTTTCTATCATATTGTGGCAGGGCTAAGGGTCGTGTAATTGATGGGAGATATGTGTCTCATAAATGGCTTATCTCCATAATGTAAGGCAGAAGTAAAGCATACCAGATATTGTTATTGTTTTTGTTTGAAGGACCTGTGGTGAGGTCACAGTCATGTGACCAGTCAGCTGCTGGGAACGTGGGTGTGGCTACAGCCTTATAATGTGACCTGCTCCTGAACCAGGGAGCTGTATGTGGGGAGGAATACACCTCCCAGCATGTGCTGAGACTCGCGGTCTGAGTCTGCAACCACGAAGGTTTATGTTTTGTTTGCCTAAGCTAGAGACTATTTTTGGTGATACGCTGTTTTATGGTTTATGACAGAAATAAACCTCATGAACTTTGGAAGAACCGGTCTCCTGATTGTCTCCCGCTGCACCTGAGCGAGTCACATCCCCACAATTGGTGGAGAATGCGGGCAGCAGTCCCAGCAGAGACTTGAGACAGTTGCTGCATGTCCTGGGTGAAGTTTGCAGCGGGGCAACAAGCATTGCCTGGAATCATGGAGGACCTCATGAAACACCTGGTCCAGTCCCAGGCACTGCAGCAGGAAACCAACAAGCTGTTGTTACAGCAGATCCAGCAAAGCCAGCAGGAGCAGCGGCAGCAGTTCCAGCAGAGCCAGCAGGAACAACGGCAGCAGATGCAGCTTCTGGCAACCGCCATCCAGGAGGGCAGGACGAGTGCCCCAACCCCAGGTCGGGCTGATGCCACCGACGTCGAGAAGGCGGTAAGACGCGCATTACAAAAAATGACCCCTGAGGATGATGTGGAGGCCTTCCTGACGGTGTTTGAGAGGGTGGCTGAGAGGGAAAAACTTCAGCCAGAGCGGTGGGCGGAGGTACTGGCCCCTTACCTAACGGGGGAGCCCCAGAAGGCGTACTTTGACCTGACGGTACAAGATGCCAGAGAGTATCCCAAATTAAAAGCGGAAATTCTCGCACGCTTGGGGGTAACAATGACTACCAGGGCACAGCGAGTTCATCGCTGGGCCTATCACCGGGACAAACCCCCGCGCTCCCAAATGTTTGACCTGTTGCACCTGGTCCAGAAATGGCTGCAGCCAGAGTCGGCTTCCCCTGCACAGATGGTAGAGTGAGTTGTGATGGATCGGTTTGTGCATTCTCTGCCGAGACCTCTACAGACTTGGGTTGCCCAGGGTGATCCCCAAAATGCTGATGAACTGGTTGGGCTGGTCGAGAGATACCAGGGGATGGAAGGTTCCTTGGGGAAGCAGCCCATTCCATATTGGGGGTCCCAGCAGGGGGCGGAGTCACAAAAAGGGGTGGTGCGTCCAAGGTCAAAAGGGGCGGGGGAGGCGGTGCCCATGGTCCCCTCGGGTGTTATTTGCTGGAAGTGTCATGGGCCAGGACATATAGCGGCCCGTTGTCCCCAGACCACCGAGCAGATGGACTGCAGCATGGGACGCCGTAGTTCATACTACGCATATCCAGCTTGCAGTGTGAACTCGCTACCTAACAAGGGGCCACAAGCGTGTCCCGTGAAGGTGAACGGTCGAGCAGTAATGGCGCTTCTGGACTCCGGGAGCTTGGTGACCCTTGTGAGGGCCAGTTTTCCTCTAAACATACTCCCGGGTAAAAAGATTGGTGTTCGGTGCATACATGGCGATGCAAAGGACTACCCTATGGCTAGGGTGAAGATTGAAACGGCGCATGGCACCGAGTCGCATGAAGTTGGCGTTGTTCGAGACTTGTTGCATCCCATAATTATTGGCCGGGATTTCTGTCTGTTTTGTGATCTGTGGGGGATGGGTTCTGAGTGTGCTAGCAAGAGCAGGGAACCAATCCACCCCACTGAGGTATCGCCACCACCAGAGGCAGACGAGTTCCCTTTATGTGTCTCTGTTGGGGATGAAGAGGAAGGGTCCCCTGTACCTGACATCCCGGAGTTAGGGGTGGCCGGGGAGAATTTTGGGACTGCCCAACATAGGGACCCCACACTAAGGGAAGCCTTTAACAATGTCACCGTCATTAATGGGGTTGCACAAGAGCCGGGAGCAGACACAAGGTTTCCCCATTTTATGTTGAGTGGGGAATTGTTGTACCGGGTCACGAAAATAAGGGAGGAGGTGGCAGAGCAGTTAATAGTACCAGGCCCCTATAGACGAAAAGTGTTGGACATGGCCCATTCACACATCTTGGGGGGACACCTGGGGGTGGAAAAAAACCCAGGAACGGATTGTACAGAGGTTCTATTGGCCTGGGTGTCACCGGGAAATAGTAAACTATTGCAGGTCCTGCCCGACATGTCAGTTAACTGCCCCCACATCTCATTTTCGGAACCCTCTTGTGCCACTGCCCATTATTGAGGTGCCATTTGAGAGAATTGCCATGGACTTGGTCGGTCCCTTAGTTAAATCAGCTCGGGGCCATCAGTATATATTAGTCATCCTGGACTATGCCACACGCTATCCTGAGGCCATTCCCCTGAGAAACTCCTCTGCGAAGGGTATAGCCCGTGAGCTGGTCCATGTGTTTTCCCGGACGGGTTTGCCGAAGGAGATCCTGACCGACCAGGGGACACCTTTTATGAGCAAGGTGATGAGAGAATTGTGCAGAGTCTTGCAAATTTCCCAGCTGAGGACTTCAGTGTACCATCCACAGTCAGATGGCCTTGTTGAGAGGTTTAACAAGACCCTGAAGAGCATGCTGAGAAAAGTCATAGAGGAAGATGGTAGAGACTGGGATTGTCTCTTACCGTATTTACTGTTTTCTATCCGTGAAGTTCCCCAGGCCTCCACGGGGTTTTCCCCCTTCGAGCTTCTGTACGGCCGGCATCCGCGAGGTCTCCTAGATATAGCCAAGGAAACCTGGGAAGCCGAAGTCACGCCCCACAGAAGCGTCATTGAGCATGTGGCACTGATGCAGCAGAGGGTTGCGAAGGTGATGCCCATTGTTAAAGAACATCTCCGCCAGGCACAAGAGGCTCAGGCCAGGGTCTACAACCGGTCAGCCAGAGTGAGGCAGTTCAATCCGGGAGACCGAGTTCTCGTGCTAATCCCGATGGTGGAAAGTAAGTTCTTGGCCAAGTGGCAAGGGCCATATGAGGTGGTGGAGAAACTGGGAGACGTAAACTACAAGATCCACCAACCCGGAAGACGGAAGCCATACCAGGTTTACCATGTTAACCTTATCAAGCCGTGGCAAGATAGAGAGCCAGCGGTAACTCCGTGCTTGCTGGGCAACCTAGAAGGGGAGGTTGGAGCCGTTACCATAGCGGAGACTCTATTGAAGGCCCAGAAGCAGCAGTGCCGGGAGTTACTCCAGAAAAACCGCGACCTGTTCTCAGAGTTGCCGGGGTGCACGAAGGTGGTGGAGCACGAAATTCTGACCGAGCCACATGTGCGGGTGAACGTGAAACCATATCGTATTCCTGAGGCCCGGCGAGAGGTAATCTCCAAGGAGGTGCAGCGTATGTTGAAGCTCGGGGTCATTGAGGAATCCAAGAGCGGCTGGTCGAGCCCGATTGTCCTGGTCCCAAAGCCTGATGGTGAATGGAGGTTCTGCAACGATTACCGGAAGCTGAATGAGGTCTCCAAGTTCGACGCTTATCCCATGCCACGCGTTGATGAGCTCATCGAGAGACTTGGACCTGCCAGGTACATAACCACTTTGGATCTGACCAAGGGATATTGGCAGATCCCCATGGCACAGGAAGCCAAGGAGAAGACGGCATTCTCCACACCAGACGGGTGCTTCCAGTATGTCCGGATGCCGTTTGGCCTACAGGGAGCTCCAGCAACCTTCCAGAGGGCGATGGATAGAATCCTTGCACCTCATAAGCTATACGCTGCTGCATACCTGGATGATATCGTCATCTTTACCCCGGACTGGGAGACTCACCTGGAAAAGGTCCAAGCAGTGTTTGACGCTCTAAGAGAGGCGGGGTTTACAATAAACCCGAAGAAGTGTGCCTTGGGGAGAGAAGAAGCCAAGTACCTCGGATATGTAGTGGGGCGTGGCGAGATCAAACCCCAAATCAATAAAGTGGAGGCAATTCAAACATGGCCGAGACCTCTGTCAAAGAAGCTAGTTAAAGCCTTCCTGGGGATTGTGGGATATTACAGGAGGTTTATCCCAAACTTCGCCACAATGGCTGCACCTCTAACTGATCTGCTTAAAGGGACAAAGTCAGTGATGGTCAGCTGGTCTGAAGAAGCAGAGTCAGCCTTCCAAGAAATGAAGGGAGCTCTTTGTAAGCAGCCCGTTTTGGTGGCCCCAGAATTTAAACGTGAATTTGTCCTCCAGACAGATGCCTCAGATGTCGGGGTAGGAGCTGTCCTTTCCCAAGAGATACGTGGGGAGGAGCATCCTGTTCTCTACTTGAGTAGGAAGTTGACTTCTTGTGAGAGAAATTACTCAGTTGTAGAGAAGGAGTGTTTGGCCATAAAATGGGCAGTGGACACATTACGGTACTACCTGGTGGGACGGAAGTTTAGATTAATATCCGACCATGCCCCACTCAGGTGGATGAGGGAAACCAAGGGCAAGAATGCTAGGGTCTCCCGCTGGTTCTTAGCCCTACAAGACTTCAGTTTCCATGTAGAGCATAGGGCCGGGAAGCTACATGGTAATGCCGATGCCCTCTCCAGAATCCCTTGCCTGGTAGGTGAAAGTGCCAAGCCCACGGCTTTAGGCAGAGGGGGAGGTATGTGGCAGGGCTAAGGGTCGTGTAATTGATGGGAGATATGTGTCTCATAAATGGCTTATCTCCATAATGTAAGGCAGAAGTAAAGCATACCAGATATTGTTATTGTTTTTGTTTGAAGGACCTGTGGTGAGGTCACAGTCATGTGACCAGTCAGCTGCTGGGAACGTGGGTGTGGCTACAGCCTTATAATGTGACCTGCTCCTGAACCAGGGAGCTGTATGTGGGGAGGACTACACCTCCCAGCATGTGCTGAGACTCGCGGTCTGAGTCTGCAACCACGAAGGTTTATGTTTTGTTTGCCTAAGCTAGAGGCTATTTTTGGTGATACGCTGTTTTATGGTTTATGACAGAAATAAACCTCATGAACTTTGGAAGAACCGGTCTCCTGATTGTCTCCCGCTGCACCTGAGCGAGTCACATCCCCACAATATAGACCCCTCAAAGTGGCTTCAAATGTGATGTGGTCCCTAAAAATAAAATGGTGTTGTAAAAATGAGAAATCGCTGGTCAACTTTTAACCCTTATAACTTCCTAAGAAAAAAAAATTGTGCTGATGTAAAGTAAACAGGTGGGAAATGTTATCTATTAAGTTTTTTAGTGCCATATCTCTGTGATTTAAGAGCATAAAAATTCAAAGTTGGAAAATTGCGAAATTTTCAAAATTTTCGCCAAATTTCCATTTTTTTCACAAATAAACGCAAGTTACAGTATATGAATGAAATTTTACCACTAACAAGAAGTAAAATATGTCACGAGAAAACAATGTCAGAATCACCGGGATCCATGGAAGCGTTCCAGAGTTATTACCTCATAAAGGGGCAGTGGTCAGAATTGTAAAAATTGGCCCGGGAGTTAACGTGCAAACTACCCTTGGTAGTGAAGGGGTTAAATGATTCCATATCATTCATTTCCTTTCCTAACCTCTTGACTCATTAACTCATTGTTCTCTTTGAAAAACAGCGAAAATTCATCAAAACAAGATGGGCTGGCAGCTCACCGAGGGATCAGATTACAACTAAAAATTAAAGTATATGGAGGTGGAAGGGGATAGAATTCAGGAGCAGAGTGAAAGACACTCAGTGACAGCTACTACCTTCTAGTTAGTATTTAATCTAACCCAAGTGATAAAACCAAAGCTACCTTGCTCAGCACTGCTGTATATTGTCCTCTATGCTGCTCCTGCTTTGGAACATGCTACAAGTGACAGGAGAGAAGAAATCTCTCATCAACATCACTGATAAAGACATCATCATCATGTTATGTGACACTGTTCTTGCCTATAAAAACACCAAAGCCGCAAATGATATTGGACAGGTCCCTTAAAGTCAATGGGATCAGTCATGATTCATTGAAAGTTGCTTGAGAACCAATTCATCCTACCAGTCATGTCAGTAGTATGAATCTAAACCTTAATAAAGGAACCACTTCACCCTTCCTCCACTATCCTGAGCAGCGCTTGTCTGACAGACAGTAATGAATGCTTCCTGGCCACATCATTGTGCAATGCTTACTGTATATCAGCACATATCAGTCTGTATATTAGCACATATCAGCAAAGGCAAGACAGTTGGAAAGATTGTTTCATGAACAGATATAGTTCCATTGGTCTGTCAATTTACTAAAAAATAAATCAATTTTACCCCCCAAAATTTAGTACCCATTCAAACAGTCCATCCAGTCAAACCCATGCTGACTGCCCATATTACTTCTCACATTTGCCATGCACTCCAGTATAGCTTAACAAGTCCCAGGCTATGAAATATTGTTGAATGTAGATAATATGGTTTTTATCCTAATAGAGAACAGGTGCCCTGCTGCTTTAAGTGTGTCCAGGAAGCGGGGCGCACCTCCTATGAGCATTTCCAGGAGACCTGCCAAGGGGATGCAGGTTCCTAGCAGAGAAAGGAGCAGCTGATCATCTGGAGCCACAGACAGGGTGAGCAGTACCAGTGGAGCTGCGTGATAGGTGCCGGTCTCCTTGCACAGTGGCTGAGGGCATGACAGTTACATCCATATGCAAAAAAAGTAGTGACAGATTCCCTTTAAAGGTTTTTGCTATATAATCTGAAGACAGCATGTTGTAGGGGTTAAAACACAGATTTCAGCATGCTGTTTTATCAAGCACCAAGGTTTTGTTTGCTTGCAATGATTGTTTTAGCACCAATAGCTTATTATTGCTGGGACTAGCTGATTGCATGAGGCCTGGTACGACACACCCCTCCTGTGATAAGCAGGTCACTGTCTATGGACATTGTACATACAGATCCTGTTGTGGGCGGACACGGTTTTTCAGCTCTGCTTCATTGCTAAATCTGAAAACTCTATTCCTGCATCAGGCTACTCTCAGATGAGGTGCAAAAACCTGCTGACAGATTCCCTTTAAACACATGAAAGTTGGAATGAACGCAGAATAACGTGATATTTTCTGTATGAATTTAACTGCTTTCTGACTGCCCATAGACTTTAAAAATCTGGAGCGGTCACACATTCTAGTATCCAGTGATGTTCTAAAATGTCTCTGCAAAGTAGAGCAGCTGCACGCGATCATGAAGCAGCAGGAAGGTGGAACCTTCTGTTAAGGCCCCATCTCACATAACGAGATCGTTAGTGAGATCGCTGAAACGTCACAGGTTTTGTGATGCAACAGCGACCTCGCCAGCGATCTCGCTACATGTGACACATAGCAGCGACCACCCCCCCGTTGGATATTGCTGATCGTGCTCAAAAGTCCTAGGCAATTTTTTAATCGTTGGCTTCCCGCTGGCCAGCATGCATCGCTGTGTTTGACACTGACGAGTGTCCTCGTTGGCGACACAGAACTCGGGGACACAGGCGTGAGTCATCAGAATAGCTGCTGTGTGACAAGATCCCAACAACCACCGAGGTCGTTAAACGGATCGCCGTATCGTTGCTGCATCGTTGAATAGATCTGCCTGCTTGACAGCTTACTAGCGACCATGTAGCGACACACCAGCGATTCTTACAAGGTCGTATCATTTGTCGGGATCGCTGGAGTGTCGCTATGTGAAACGGGACCCTTAGGCACAGCCAGCTCTCTATAGAGAAGGCACAGACAATTTATTACCGTTCTTTCCTTCTTGATAGCTGTGTACACACTACTAAACTGGGATTACTGGCTGTAGGGAGGGAGTAGGTGCTGCTGGGTCCTATGAGACCCCCGTCAGCTTGACTATGCAGCCAAGAGGCTTCATTTCCACTGTAACTGGGACTAATATGCCAGCCCGTTATAGGTACGGGGGCACCAAATGTGAAAAAAAACTAAATAAGCAAAAAATAAATCATTAACCCCTTTACCCCAAAGGGTGGTTTGCATGTTAATGACCAGGCCAATTTTTGCAATTGTGACCACTGTCCCCTTAAAAGGTAATAACTCTGGAACGCTTCCATGGATCCCGGTGATTCTGACATTGTTTTCTCGTGACATATTGTATTTCATGATAGTGGTAAAAATTTATTTGATATTACTTGCATTTATTTGTGGAAAAAATTAAAATTTGGTGAAAATTTTGCAATTTTCCAAATTTAATTTTCATGCCCTTAAATCACACAGATATGTCACATAAAATACTTAATAAGTAACATTTCCCACATGATTACTTTACATTAGCACAATTGTGGAACTCATTTTTTTGTTAGGAAGTTATAAGAGTTAAAAGTTGAACAGCAAGTTCTCATTTTTAAAACACCATTTTTTTTAGGGACCACATCACATTTGAAGTCACTTTGAGGGGTCTATATGATAGAAAATACCCAAAAGTAACACCATTCTAAAAACTGCACCCCTAAAGGTGCTCAAAACCACATTCAAGAAGTTTATTAGCCCTTCAGTTGTTTCAAACGATTTTTTGAAATGTTTAAAAAAAAAATTAACATTTAACTTTTTTCACAAAAAATTTACTTCAGATCCAATTTTTTTTATTTTACCAAGGATAACAGGAGAAATTGGACCCAAAAGGTTGTTGTGAAATTTCTCCTGAGTACTCTAATACCCCATATATTCAGGTAAACCACTGTTTGGGTTCATAGCAGAGCTCGGGAGGGAAGGAGCGCCATTTGACTTTTCGATGCAAAATTGGCTGGAATTGAGATCAGACACCATGCCGCGTTTGGAGAGTCCCTGATGTGCCTAAACAGTGGAAACCCCCCACAAGTGACACCATTTTGGAAACTAGACCCCCTAATGAACTTATCTAGATGGTGGTGACTACTTTGAACGCCCAAGTGCTTCACAGAAGTTTATAACGTAGAGCCGTAAAAATAAAAAATCATATATTTTCCACAAAAATGATCTTTTCGCCCCCAATTTTTTATTTTCTCAAGGGTAACAGAAGAAATTGGACCCCAAGAGTTATTGTGCAATTTGTCCTGATTACGCTGATACCCCATATGTGTGGGTAAACCATTGTTTTGGTGCATGGCAGAGCTCAGAAGGGAAAAAGCGCCAGATTTTACTGTTATGGTTTGCAGGTGCCATGACCAACTGGGAGAGCCCATGAGGTGCCAAAACAGCAGAACCCCCCCTAAGTAACCCCATTTTACAAACTACACCTCTCAATGAATTAATATAGGTGTGCTGTGATTATATTGACTCCATGGGTGTGTCACAGAATTTTATACCATTGGGCAGTGAGGATAAAATAACTACATTTTTACCATCAAAATTTTGTTTTAGTCAAATATTTTACGTTTTCACACAAGAAGTGGGTAAAAATGTCAACAGAATTTGTGCCACAATTTCTACTGAACGTGGCAATGCCCCATATGTGGCTCTATAGTACTACTAAGCAATGTGGAGAGACTCGGGAGGAACCGAGCGCTATTTGCTTATTCAAGTGAATGGGTCTGTGCACGTGTCAGTGTGTTTCCACGGACTGTGTGTCCATGGGCAAAACATGCTGACATGTCCATTTTTTAATGTCAGCACGGGCCATAAAACGTCCCATACACGTGCATACGCATAATACACATGGATGTCATCCATGTGACACGCATCGGTGCCGAGGAAGAAGCGTTATAGTAAGCGCTGTTTCCCGATCGCCAGCGGAGCAAGGGAGAATGATGAGAGCCGTGTTCAGCACCTGGCACCAGGGAACAGCGCTAAGACTTGGTTCACATTGCGTTAGGGGCGTCCGTTTATCGGATCCGTTAAACGGATGCGCTAACGCTGATGTCATTTTTGACATCTTTTGTGCCCTAGTGCTAATGGTATGCGCTAACGCATGGTAGCATTTTGCTACCGTGCATTAGCCATACAGGTCTATGCACAGCGAACGCATCCGTTTGCTGTGCGATAGACCTAACACACCCGAAAACGCTGTAGACCGCGTTCGAGCATACATCATAAAGTAACGCATCATTGCTAAAGCATGCCAATATCGACATGCGTTAGGAAGCGTTACTATAATTGCGGCCAATGGGTGCGTTAATGCACCCGTTACATAGCGTTAGTGCCGCTATGTAACGGATGCGCTCAACACATGGCCCCTAATGCAATGTGAACCTACCCTTACTGTAACGCTTCTTCCCTGGTGCCCGTCCTTGTGGTACTGATGCGGCACACATATGCCACACGTGTGCTGCAAGTATTACACACGGACACATCTCCAGTACCGGAAATATCAGGACGTGTGAAGGAGGCGTTATAGTGGATTTTTATGTTTGGCTGCTGTCACACTCTAAAAGACGCCTTTTATTGCAAAAAATAGTTTTTGCATCACCTATTTTGAGGGCTATAATTTTTCCATATTTTAGCCCACAGAGTCATGTGAGGTCTTGTTTTTTGCGGGACGAGTTGACGTTTTTATTGGTACCATTTTCAGGCACATGAAATTATTTTATCGCTTTTTATTCTGATTTTTGGGAGGCAGAATGAGCAAAAACCAGCAATTCATGAATTTCTTTTGGTGGGCGTTTATACCGTACCGCGCGTGGTAAAATTGATAAAGCAGTTTTATACGACGGGTCAGTACGATTACAGCGATACCTCATTTATATATTTTTTTATGCTTTGGCGCTTTTATACAATAAAAACTATTTTATATAAAATAGGGGCTTGTTTTTTGCGGGACAAGATGACGTTTTAAGTGGTGCCATGTTTATATCCGTCTTTTTGATGGCGTGTTATTCCACTTTTTGTTCGGCGGTATGATGATAAAGCATTGTTTTTTGCCTTGTTTTTTATGGTGTTCTGTAAAGGGGTTAACTAGTGAGACAGTTTTATAAGTCGGGTCATTATGGACGGTGGCGATACCAAATATGTGTACTTTTATTGTTTACTTTTTTGTTCCATTGAAATATTTATTTAGTGATAGAATAAATATTGACTTTTTTATTATTTTTAAAAAAATATTTTTACAACTATTTTAATTTTTTTACTTTATTCTAACTTTTAGGGTGTGTGCACACGTAAGCGTTTTTTCGCGTTTTTACCGGCAAAAGTGCTTAAAAGAAGCATCCCATTCATTTTAATGAATTCTGCAAAAAAACTCGTGGAAAACGAGCAGAAAAAAAGCGCATTTTCTGGGAAGGAGTCCGGTTTTCATGCAGAAATTTTCTGCATACGTGTGCACATAGCCTTACACTTTGTCCCACTATGGGACAATCAATTTTGCAGGCTGATCGCTTCTATAGCATGCAGATGAAGCAACATCTGAGAGACTTCCTGACATGCACTGCACATGACGGGAAGTTTCTCAGCTCTGGTAACCCGGATGTCATCATGACACTATGGCAGCGATCGGGACCCCGCATCACTCCGATCCAAAGGCCGAGGGGCTGTCAGTCCTCTGCCTGCTCCCGGAATGCTGCGATTGTGTTCAATCGCAGTATTATGAGGGTTAAAGTGCCCGGTGTCAGCTGTGAGAATTAGCTGACACCTTGCCCCGATCAGCCACACACCACCCTTGTGCGCGGCCGATCGCTGAGACGTACTAATCCGTCCATGGTCAAATTGGCCCAGGGCACATGGACGGGATAGTATGTCAGAGAGGGATTAAATAAAAAGGTAAAAAAGAAATAAATCAATCAAAAACAAACAAACCATATCCGATATATAAAAATATTTGCTATAGACTGGGAACAAATTTTAAAACGTATGTTAGTAATACTTTTTGGTCATAAAAAATATGAAAGACACACACATATGAAAATAGCATAATTAAGCTCCACGTACCTTGGAAAAAAAATTAAAAAAATGCAAAAATTATATGACTATCCAAAAAAATATTATAGCTCTTTAAACCCTTTGCACAAAAAACCCCCCTAAAATATGTCTGGTCAGGAACAGATGTAATAGCATTGTCTTGAACTGTTTAATCATATCTAGAAAAAAATATTGCTGTTACATTACAGAGGGGAAAATTATTTGTGAAAATTACTACTAGTGTATGCTCACACTGGCGTATAACACTGCCGAGCGCTATCTGAATTTTTTATTAGATAGCACTCAGCCCAATGTTATACTATGGGACAGTTATTTTCTAATGGCAATCTGGCATGTGAAAACAATTGGAGCATGATGTGAGTGCCTCCAATATTTGGATCACACCCACACATACAAGTCTGTGGGTGTGTGAAACATTAGACTGCACTTGGATATCATCTGAGTACAGTCCAATGTAGGTGCACGAAGATGACGGAGACTCTTTTCTCCATCTTCCCCGCACCTGTGCTGTGATTCTCCCATGCAAGAAGATCGGATCACACTAAGGTGACACTCGGATGAAACTCTGACAGTCTGAGCTGATGGTCATTAGCATAATCGCCCCGATCTTCTCGCATGAGAGTAAATACGCCAGTGTGAGCGCACTCTTATATGAATACACATGCGAGTGTGCGGTGCAGTACGTCAGATAGAGAATCCAATGTTTTGGCTGTTCAATATAACTATAAATTAAACAGAACAGGTTTGTCTTTTTCATAAAAGGCCCTGAACACTGTAAAAACTAAACAGTCTGTAGAAGGATTTGTCTACAGATAAACAATCCGTTCTGAAATAAACATTCTGGAATTGCGTTCACCATATTATCATATAACTCCAAAGCCACAGTTACGAGACATGCTGCTAACGGAGTAACTTGGGCTTAGTGAATATGTGGAGTAACATTATACACTCGCTCTATCTCCAATTATAATTACTTCCAGGGCCGTATTTAGAGTTTATGCTGCCCTAGGAACTTTTAGTGCTGTTTCCCCCCATTGGCGAGTATGACTAATGCAGACACTGTCGGCAGTGACTTATGCTACTTTCACATCAGCGATTTTTGCCATTCGCGGCAGATGCGGAAAAACTGCCAGAGACCCTGGCAGCCGAGACCCCGGAGAAAATACGACTCTGGGGGGAGTTATTTACTTTTTCCACAATGCTGTGAATTCACGGCGCTGTGGTTTAAGTACCCTTAACTACCGCCGTTAAAAGGCGTATCGGCGGTCGTTAAGGGGTTAATTATCAGGTAAAAAATGAAAAACACCAACACCAGACCCCGTGGCCGAGCGCATCCCGGACCCTATGTTATGTCACAGGCCGATGAATCTCAGTGTATGCTGGGGGTGGCGGGGAGGGTGGAGACGCACGCTGGGGGGCGGGGAGGAGGGGGACCCACGCTGGGGGTAGCAGGGGACGCACGCTGGGGGTAGCGGGGGACGCACGCTGGGGGTGGCAGGAAGGAGTGGGACGCTTGCTGGGGGTGGCGGGGAGGAGCGGGACGCACGCTGGGGGTGGCGGGGAGGAGAGAGACGCATGCTGGGTGTGGCGGGGAGCAGCGGGATGCATGCTGGGGGTGGCGGGGAGGAGGGAGATGCACGCTGGGGATGGTGGGACAGGGGTCATTCCTCAGAGGTCAGGGGGTCTACACTTCCCTACATCATCATGTGCAGCCTCCAGACAGCGACCACCATATACAGCACACAGTGGCGCTGGGTGACATCAGTGCCTGCCACTCACAGTCACCCATGTCCCCCACACAGCAGTGAAAAGTGATCAGAGGCCCCTGCACCATGCATCACACGACGCATCACCCCGGTATACAGACACAGCCCGGCAGCAGGTGCGGCCACTGCAACCCTCCTCCCCGGCCACTGCCTGCAGCACACCACACTCGTCATCCAGGTGTCATCACCTGATACTCCCAGCCCTCCTGAGCCCGGGCTGTCACTGCCCTAAACAGCGAGACGCACGCACCTCGGTACAGCAGAAGAATTGGAGGAGGACCATGTGCACGGGATCCGAGACCCCTGCAGCAGTCAGAAGCATGAGGTGGGTGGGCAAGCAGGCCCTGAAGAATGTGGTGGGTGGGGGATGGGCCTGGAAGAATAAGGTGGGCGGGCAGAAAGAATGAGGTGGGCGGGCGGATGGGCCCGGAAGAATGAGGCAGGCGGGTCGGAAGAAAGAGGTGGGTGGGCGGACGGGCCCGCAAGAATGATGTGGGTGGGCAGGCAGGCCGGAAGAATGAGGTGGGCGGGCAGGCTGGTGGGCCGACCCCGGACTTAAAAAAAAAAATAAATAAACTTGCTCAGGTGCCGCCCCTCGCAATCCTCCCGCCCTAGGCACATGCCCTCAAGTGCCTAGTGGCAGATACGGCCCTGATTACTTCCATGCCTTTCCTGTAAATGTCATTTAGACTGCTTTAAGCACTTTTTTAAATGTTTGTTACACCTTTATATGCTTCATTACACACATTGATTATAAATTGAGTGAGTGCCTGTTCAAAGCAGTTAAAACTGGTTTGAATCACTGACTGGTAACCAACTTATGATTTTACTTAAAGAAAATGCTTTGTCCCAATTAATTTGACAGCACTGTACTTGGGCAGCTAAACCACCAGTGAGAAGGAAAAATTGGTTAGGTAAATGTCACCCGCATACTGTGATTTGTGGGGCAGGAATTTCCCGCTGAGGCCGGGATCACACTTGCGAGAAACACGGCCAAGTCTCGCATGTTAATACCCGGCACTGCCACCGGCAATCGGGAGCGGAGCGTCTTGCTCCATGTATTGCTATGCGGCCACACGCTCCGATCAGAGTGCCGGGTATTAACATGCAAGACTCGGTCGTGTTTCTTGCATGTGTGATCCCGACCTAAGGCCACGTTCACACGTTGAGTATTTGGTGACTTTTTTACCTCAGTATTTATAAGCCAAAACCAGTAATGGCTGATAAATCCAGAAGTGGTGACGTGTTTCTATTATACCTTTCCTCTGATTGTTCCACTCATGGTTTTGGCTTACAGATACTGAGGTAAAAAACTCACTAAATACACAGTGTGTGCACATGGCCTAATGTATTATGTAATACATTCTTTACACTACTGCTATTTTCATCATATTAGGAGTTACTGTGTAGAAATAATAATTTTCTTTACTATCCTACAGTGTAAATGCAGAGCTGTTTATTGAACATCAGCAGACATCTGGTTCTAGTATTCAGCGATCCATCATAGTATGTTAGCATATGAAGTAGTGAAATATGTGATGTTTACTGTATGATCTGCATAATCCATTAAAATATTATTTGAATTTAGCCAGTGGCTTATGGCTTGCTTTATTAGAAAATTTCAATACTAATATCCCAACAGACCATTACTAGCTCTTGTCTTACTTAACTTAGTTTTGTTTTGACTTTCTGTCTAACTTTCAGGTCATTTCTTCACATACATGCAACCGTTCTTTCCAGAAAGTTAACTCGTTCGACATTGAGGCTGTGTGCCCACGTTGCATTTTTTAAGCGTTTCCGCAGTGTTTGTGCCGGCTAAGACGCTGCAGAAATGCTTAAAAGAAGCTTCAAATTAATTTGCATGCGTTTTTGGCTTTTTGTGCCAATGCATGCGTTTTTAAACGCTCAGGAATCGCTTAGCGGCTAAAAACGCAGCATGCTCATTAATTTTCGCATTGCTGAGCGTTTTTAGCCTTCCCCAATGTTCCCAGAAAACGCGCGTCAAAAACGCGCGTCTTTTGTGCAAAAAAAACGCGCAAGAAACGTGCGGAAAAAAGAGGCACGTTTTCTGGGAAGGAGATCAGTTTCCTGAGCGTTTAAAAACGCTAACATGCGCACATAGCCTAAAAGGAATCTGTCACCTGACTCATGCTGCCCAAATTGCAGGCAGCATGAGTAAGCGCTCCAGCATTTCAGAGAAAATATATTTAGTGTTTCTGGTCAGGAACTATAGCAAGAGATGAAACTAGTTCTACACTGCCTCTGGCTGACTTTTCATATCCCCGCTCCAGGTGAATGATAGGTCTTGTGCTTTGGAAAAGACCTGTCAATTTACTAGCGTAGTGCAGAATAAAGCTGTCCGTGGACAGCACTAACTGACTTGTCGCGTCTATGCCTATGGTTCCCAACCAGATCTGCTAACTATATTTTCTCTGAGATGTTGGAGCATTTCAAAGAAAAGTGTACATATCGTCAATTGTGCATCCATGCTGTACTTTGGCCAGCAGGAATCAGCTGACAGGTTCCACTTAAGTAGAAAAAGTTTCATTTGCAACATAACAAGGTGAACAATTCATTTTTTATTTATTTTATTGGCCTTTGGCTCTATGTAGGTCCTTGTCGACTTAATGACTGAAAGATCTGTACTAAGCGTGATCTTACACAAGTCCACCAGGGTATTCTACTCTGCTATTTTGATTGTATCAAGTCATTGGGTTGCTGGTCTTGCACTTCACCTTGTTTCTTCTATTTTTCTGACCATGATGTCTTTCACCAGTGATTGCTCTCTTTAGATGATATTTCCATTGTAGGCAAGTCGTAGCTTGGTGATCCTTGCTTTGAATAACACATCTAGCTTGATTTGTTCCAAAATTGATATGTTTGTTCTTTTTGACATCCATGGTATTAATAACATCCTTCTCCAGCACCACATTTCGAGCAAGTTGATAATTCTTCTGTCTTGTTTCTTTATTGTCCAGGTTTTGCATCCATATATTACAACAGAAAAGACCAAACTATGCACAAGCTATGTCTTCATTACTAGTAAATTTTCCTTGATTTGAAGACCTTGTTGAGTGACTTAATTGTTGATCTGCCCTCAGCTATTCTCCTATTGACTTTTTGTGTTGTTACTGCATTTGAGAGATCAGTGAACTGAGGAGGTTGAAGTTCTTTACAACTTTCAGTTCATTGTCGTCCATCTCAAAAGTCTCCCGATCGTACCTGACAGTAGTCATTATCTTTATCTCCTTTGTGTTGAGTAGCAGTTCCATGTGCGAGCTTTCCAGCTTGACACTTTGTAATAAATGCTTCTCTCACGATTCATTTTTGGATTTGTGACAGCTCTTGCTATTTTTTTAATTTTTTTAAAGTTTTTTTTAGCTTTTTTTTAGTTTTTTTTTTGCTTTTGTGCCAGCAAGGGTTAGTGTCAGTTTCCTTGCTGGAAGCTACCTTGTTGATAGGTCAGCTGATGTGTGTCGTGACCATTCCCACCATCCTTTAAATAGTCACATGACACATCAGCTGACTGGTGGTAATAGAGTTTTCTATGTAGACCAGCTAAGGAGTTGCAGCTCTCTTGTGTCAGTGCTGAATTTGCTACTTCTGTGGAGTTCGGGGTCCTGTTTCCGTATCCTCTGCGATGTGGAGCTTGGCAGCGGAGCCTGGAGCCAAGTTTCTTGTTTGTCTCCTGCTTGTTACTATCCCCTGTGTTTACACCATCTGCAGTGGTAATGCTCACATCCTTCCCGGCCCGTGCAATAGCCAGGGTGTAGTGAGGTGACAGCTAGGGATAAGGCACGTGATGGTGGCGGGGGTGAAGGAACCGCATAGGGCGTTAGGGTAGCCTAGGGATAGGCACAGGCTGTGTTAGGAGGAGCCCCATCCCTCAATCCCTATTGTTAGGGTCTTCCTCTGCCTTTTTCCATCCCATTGTGTGTGTGTTGTGCCATCCGCTGGACCAACCTCTGTTGGGTCGTGACAGCTTCATTCCATTGATTCAATGTTGTATCATTTGCGTATTTAAAAAAAGTGTTAAATCTTAATAAATATCTATCATTGATTCTAAATTGTGTTATAAAATGAAATGAAAGTACAACAAAACTCCATTTGACAGTGAATTTCACACCATGGGAAATAGTAGTGAAATTTATGAATAAAATGTTTCGGTCATAAAATGCACATTGTCCCTTTAGTTCCTTCTATAATCTTCAGTCAGTTTTGCTATTTTATATCTTATCAATATGATAACTTAGCAGAATTGCTGATTAACAAGTTTTATAGAAAATTAAATGGGATACAAAGGACTATCATAACAGAAACCATAGAAGTGATAAACGTCAAGGCCCCCAAAAGCAAATAGATACACTTGATCCAGATTCCAATTAAGACAAAATCAATAATTATGGATGGGGGATCAAAAAATCAATAAAGATTTCATTTATGTGCCCTTTTTTATTGTGTAAATATCACATGGAATAATTATGTGGAACACTATGAAAGTAGAGTTAATTTCCTGTTAAGTTAGAGTGCACGTCATCCAAAAGAAAATGAGAGATGTAGTATGGTACTTTCAGTTTGTGCTACAGTACATACATTAATAAAGGTTATTCCAAATGAAGTGTCATTTAAATTATTTTTCCCTCTAAAAGAACCTTTTATTTTCACCAATTTAAAACGTTAAACTGAGCACATCAAGGAGTAGGGGCTGCAGTGCTGAGTGAAATGCATTATTGATTTTTTAACTTCTTTTATCTGTTGTGGAGTTTTTAGAATTTAAAGTTTTGATTCCAATTTTTGCCAAGACCAATGATCTCTGGGAGCAAAAACATTTTTCCTGTATTATGTTAATTAATCATAAACAGGAGGTCTCATGACAGGGAAAAAAAAGAACATGCACCAGGGGATAGTCAGACATGGCATTCTCTGTGTGAGACATGTAATGACACACAGCCCTGCTTTACTCCTCTCCCCAGTTTGTAATCGCAGTAGGTGCAAGCAGAGAGATCAGCGTGGAGATCAGAGTTCTGTGTCATTATAGATGAAGCCTATTCTGACATTCTCTTGGGGAGTTGTTCTTTTTGTCCCTGCATGATGCCTTCTGCTTATGATTAGTCAGTGTTCTATCACCCACAGAGGAAAAAGTAAACACCTCCATAAAATTATAGTCTAATATTTACATGCTGATATCCCTGTATCAGAGATGAGAAATGAACGAAAAAATGATATTTTACTCAGCTCTTCAGCCACTCTTTATGATGTGGCCAGTTTAACATGCTCAAACTGGTGAAAGGTCCTCTTTAACCCCTTCACAACATGCGGCGTTCATGTACTGCGCATGTTGTGTCCCTCCCTTTGATGTGGGCTCCGGCGCTGAGGCCACATCTTTCCAGACACATATCAGCTGTTTTGAGCAGCAGACATGTGACCCTAACAGCCGCGGGGGGTTGTCATTGCTGGATTGCTATGAGCGCCGCCCAGTGGTCGGTGCTCATATTAGGTGAGCATTTCTGCTACACACAGGCGATCTGATTATCTCCTGTGTGGCACAAGCAATTAGATTATCACAGCTTCCAGTCTCCCGTGGAGACTATTGAAGCACGTGAAAAGTAAAAAAAATGTTTTTAAAATATTTAAAAAATTAAAGTTCAAATCACCCCCTCATTCTCCCCATATAATAATAATTAGAAAATACACATATTTGATATTGCCGCATTCAGAATTGCCCAATCTATCAAGTGTGAGGCAGAGAGGGGGATCATTTGCGAGGCTCGATATGTGTCCCCCAGGGAGTGCCTTGTGTCCACAGCAGGATGCCTGTGAGTCAAAAGGCAAAGTAAAAGAATGGATTGGGTCCACATATTGACTCGGTCAGATTTTTAGGAAAACCCATTAAGGGCTTTTATTTTTAGAGGGATTTGCTGGTTGGTAGTGGGGTGAATCCCTCTTTCCACTGCGGGTTTTGGAAGTGGCTCTATGGCCACAATTTAATTTAAATCTGTAAGTTTTGCCTTGGGTGTGTCAGTTTGGAGTTTGCAGGCTCTGTGCAACCCAGCTCTGTGTGGGGTTAGCACAAAGCCAGGGGCTTCAAGGCGGCTGATGCACCCAAGAGACATGGCTGTTATGATTATGTAACCGAGGAGGATAACGGGGGAATAGACTTGGCAACCAGAGAGGTTGGTAGCTAGCGGATTGCAGACCCCTAAACTGACAACACAACTAGAATTAGCCGTGGGATGTACCTACGATGCCCTAGACGCCTCGGCACAGTCACAGAATTAACTAAGCCTAAAGAGAGAAATGGGAAAGCTAAACTGCGCCGGAGTAGGACCCCAAAGGAATAGATCGCCCCCGAACATATATTGCTGGTGAGACAAGCTGAAGCACAAAACACAAGCAGAGAATAGAGTAAGCAAATGATAGGGCCCAAACTGACTAGATAGAACAGGACAGGAAAGGATACTGTCTGCAATCACGCAAAAAACCCTTAGAAAAATCCAACACATCTAATATGCAAAAATACTGAGGCTACACGAGCTCTCCCCCACTAAATCAGAACTCTGGTGTGAACTGGTTACTAAAAAGACTAACATATGCTGTGGCATATGGAACAGAGTCCAGCACAGGCCCCAGCAGGGAACCAGGCTGAACTCACACCAGCTAAGCAAAAATCAGAGACAAGCAAAAATGGATCCAATGCAAAAAAAGATTCAAGAAGACAAATAACTTATCTGAAAGATGCAGGACGGAGCAGAAGACAAGCAGACTTCAAAATATGCTCAGGAAGCAAACCAAATCACCGGCAAGAGCTGAGGGAAGGTTGTTCACTTAAATCTTTCCAGTCTGTAACATCTGACCTCCAATAATCCTGCTCCAGTAAACCCTTTGACTGCAAGGATTATTTTAACACATTTGTCAAATACACAAAAAATTGAAATATGAAAAGGAAAAAATATATCAAACCACTATATCTACAGAGAAACGACTTTTAGCACATTGTCAGGCCTAATTCACACGTTCATGTTTAAACACACGTGAAAAAATGGTATCAAGTGTCATCATTATTTTAAATCAGTGTGTCATCAATGTATGGTCGGTGTGTCTGTTTTTGTCATCAATGTTTTTCATGGATGGCTAAAGAAATAAATTACAAAGCTTCTCCTGTCCTTTGTTAAATATGGACAGCACAGGGGTACCATTCTTGTGTTGTACGTGTTTTTCGCTGACCCATAGCTTTGTATTGGCTCTTTTCATCCGTGATAATGGAGAAAAACAGACATATCTCCATGAGCTTTGCATGGACACACGGTCCCTGAAAAAACACGGACATGTGAATAACACCATAGATTATATTGGGTATGTATTGTATCCATAAAACAAAATAGAAACAACACGATCCTGTAACATAGACGTCTGAATGAGGCCTAAAATTCCACCCAGCATTGTTACTGTTATGATCCCACCTGGATTGGAGTATTTACTATTGAAACCACTTGGGAAAGCAGAGGCTGGTAATGTGGTCAAAGGAAGCCAGAGGTCGGTACACAGGAGTAGCAGTACGGTACTGGATGATAGGTCGCGTAGTGAAAGGAAGACAGAGGTCGGTACACAGGAGTGGCAGGATGGTACTGGAGGATTAGCAGGTCGCGTAGTCAAATGAAGCCAGTGATCAGTACACAGGAGTGGTAGTATGTTACTGGAGGATTGATAGTCAAAGAAAGCCAGAAGTCGGTACACAGGAGTGACAGTACGGTACTGAAGGATCAGCAGTTTGCATAGTCAATAGGGAAGCCAGAGTTCAGTACACAGGATTGGCAGTACAGTACTGGAGGATTAGCAGGTTGCACAGTCAGGGTAGTTGGAGTTCAGTACACAGGAAACAGCAGTAAGGTATGGAGCAGCAGCAGCTAGACTAGAGGCTGGGAGCTCAGTAATCTGCAAGTAAGGAGGTGCCAGGCCAAGTTTCTATAGGGTGTTCAATCAGGAAATCACAGAATGAAGCTAATCATGAACAACACAAGAAACTGTCCAGAGAGTTGAATATCTCAGATGGAAGAGCTGCTGCATGGTGCACAGGAGTTACTAGGTTCGAGTCCTGATAGTTGCTTTCATGCATATAAATTCATGTTTCTGGCTGAAAGTCCGATCCAAACAGAGCATGAGATGCACTAAATCTACTAAAAAGCCATGTCTATGGCTACAAGCAGATATCTACATACAGTATAATCACCACTAAATAAATAGAGCCCATCTTTTACCTTAAGAAGTTTCCCTATACATAGCAATCAAAGGACACAAATACACTACAGTATAATTGATAAAAAAACAGTGTGATGACATGAAGAAAAGTTGCTAAAACTGCTCCTTCTCAGGATCTTTTCTGATTCCTACCCTAGGTCTCATTCATATGTCCGTGTTTGCAGTACGTGTGGCATCTGTTTTTTTCATGGATGCCACATGTACCATTATAACCTATGCTACTGTGTACATGTCGGTGTTCTTAAATGGACCGTGTAGCTGTGTAAACCACACAGAGAAATATCCATTTTTTACCGGTAGCATGGATGACAAGGGCCAATACAAGTCTATAGGTCTGTGTAAAGCTGTTGATGAATGGCATCTGTGTGCCACTTGTCTCCTGTCTGTGTTTAACCCTTTCGCACCCGAGCTTGTTTTTGCCTTCGTGACCTGGACAATTTTTTCAATTCTGACCAGTGTCACTTTATGAGGTCATAACTCTAGAACGCTTCAACGGATCCTACTGATTCTGACATTGTTCTCTCATGACATATTGTACTTCATGATGGTGGTAAAATTTCTTAGATATGAACTGCGCTTATTTGTTAAAAAAATAAAAATTTGGCAAAAATTTAGAAAATTTTGCAATTTTCAAACTTTTAATTTTTATGCCCTTAAATCAGAGAGTGATATCGCACAAAATAGTTAATAAATAACATTTCCCACATGTCTACTTTACATCTGCACAATTTTGGAAACATAATTTTTTTTTTTAGTAAGTTATAAGGGTTAAAAGTTGACCAGCGATTTCTCATTTTTACAACAAAATTTGCAACACCATTTTTTTTAGGGACCACCTCACATTTGAAGTGAGTTTGGGGGGTCAATATGACAGAAAATACCCAAAAGTGACACCATTCTAAAAACTGCACCTCTCAATGTACTCAAAACCACATTCAAGAAGTTTATTAACCCTTCAGGTGCTTCACATGAATGAATGGAATATGGAAGGAAAAAATAAACATTTAGCTTTTTTTCACAAACATTTTACTTCAGAACCATTTTTTTTATTTTCACAAGTGTAAAAAGAGAAAATGAACCACAACATTTTTTGTGCAATTTCTCCCGAATACGCCAATACCCCGTATGTGGGGCTAAACCACTGTTTGAGCACACGGCAGAGCTCAGAACGGAAGGAGTGCCGTTTGACTTTTTCAATGCAGAATTGGCTGGAATTGAGATCGGATGCCATTTCGCATTTGGAGAGCCCCTGATGTACCTAAACAGTGGAAACCCCCCACAAGTGACCCCATTTTGGAAACTAGACCCTTTAAAGAACTTATGTAGATGTGTTGTGAACACTTTGAACCCCCAAGTGCTGAGTACACTGGTACCCCATATGTGGAAGAAAACTACTGTTTGGGCACACGGTGGGGCTCGGAAGGGAAGTAGTGACGTTCTGAAATGCAGACTTTGATGGAATGGTCTGCGGGTGTCATGTCGCGTTTGCAGAGCCCCTGATGTACCTAAACAGTGGAAACCCCCCACAAGTGACCCCATTTTGGAAACTAGACCCCCCAAGGAACTTATCTAGATGTGTGGTGAGCACTTTGAACCCCCAAGTGTTTCACTAAAGTTTATAATGTAGAGCCGTGAAAATAAAAAAATCATTTTTTTTCCACAAAAATGATCTTTTAGCCCCCAATTGTTATTTTCACAAGGGTAACAGGAGAAATTGGACCCTAAGAGTTGTTGTCCAATTTGTCCTGAGTACGCTGACACCCCATATGTGGGAGAAAACTACTGTTTGGGCACACGGTGGGGCTCGGAAGGGAAGTAGTGACGTTCTGAAATGCAGACTTTGATGGAATGGTCTGCGGGCGTCATATTGCATTTACAGAGCCCCTGATGTACCTAAACAGTGGAAACCCCCAATTCTAATTCCAACCCTAACCCCAACACACCTCTAACCCTAATCTCAGCCCTAACCATAACCCTAACCACAAAACTAACACCAACACATAACCTTAATCCCAGCCCTAGCCCTAACCCTAGCCCTAGCCCTAACCCTAGCCCTAACCCTAGCCCTAACCTGTGTACCTGCTTTTTTTTTCATTACTTTTTTCTTTTTGTGACAAGATCGCTGCCCTGCGATCTGACTCATAGTAACGCCACTTCTCCTCTGATCTCACGCTGACAGATGTTCAGAGGAGAAGCAGCGTTACTATGTGACAAGATCGCTGCCTGGCACATAATAACGCGACTTCTCCTCTGATCTCACAATGACAGATGATCAGAGGAGAAGCAGCGTTACTGTGTGACAAGATCGCTGCCTGGCACAGCTGTGCCAAGCAGCGATCAGCTGTGCCAGGCAGCGATCTAGTCACACAGTAACGCTGCTTCACCTCTGATCATCTGTCAGTGTGAGATCAGAGGAGAAGTCGCGTTACAATGAGTGAGATCACCGGGAAACAAGCAGCTTTCCCAGCGAGCGCTCTCATTGGCTGCTGTGACGCTGACGTCATCAGGACCTGAACCAATCAGGTCTCGATGACGTCGGGGGTCCCAGCATGCCTTGTGCACCGGGATCCCCGCGTTATAAGGTATGTGGGGGTCCCGGGGGGCACAAAACCGTCAACAGTAGATAAACGTCGGCGCTGCACAAAGCCCAACAAGCGCCAACGTTTATCTACTGTGGGCGGTCGGGAAGCGGTTAACATTTCAAATTTACACAAAAATCTTTTATTAAATTATATCATAACATCATAGTTAAATGGTTAAGAAAAATTACATGGACAAAGGAATTCAAAAAATGAAGGACACAAACAATACAAGGTCCTAGGCAAGCGCAAATTATATATAGACCAGGAAGTTAACCTCCTATGGACAACATTCTGTAAAAATGTATGTTATTGTAGTGCCACTGCAATATGGCCAATCTAGAAAAGACAACTTCACTGTAAACAGTCCACATAGGAATAAAGCAGCCACCATTGCTGTAATTGTACTGAGACACCTATATTCAAATAAACAAATATCACAGAACCATAGAAGGGAATCTTACCCATATAAGTCCTTGTGTGCCATCAGACCACGCAGCACCAATGCGCGTTTTGTGTAGGCTTCATCAGGGGGCCGTGCTCCCTTTTGAGCAGCTGACATTTGCCCGGAACAGCCGCGAGTGGAATCGCGATCCACCCACGGCTATTAACTCCTTAAATGCCGCTGTCAAACTCTGTCTGCGACATTTAGCATGCGCTTTCGGCCATCGGGCCAGAAATCCGCCCACCAGTGAACCCCATCACATGATCACGGATCACCAGTGGGTTGGCATGACAACCAGAGGTCTCCTGGAGACCCCTATAGTTGTCAGTGCCGGATTGCTATGAGCGCCGCCGGTGGTCAGCACTCATAGCAAGTGAGTAATTCTGCTAAATACTGGTGATCTGATCATCGCCTGTATGTAGCAGAGCCCAATCGGGTTATGGCAGCTTCTAGTCTCTCATGGAGACTATTGAAGCATGCCAAAAGTAAAAAAAAAAAAAAGTTTTAAAAAATATTTCACCCCATTCAAAATAAAACAATAAAAAAATCAAACATACATATATCTGGTATTTCTGCTTTTGGAATCGCCCGATCCATCAATAAAAAAAGGATTAACCTGATCACTAAACGGCGTAGCGAGAAAAAAAGAAATGCCAGAATTGCGGTTTGTCATTAAAATGCTATAACGGGCGATCAAAAGATCGTATCTGCACCAAAATGGTATCAATAAAAACAACAGCTCAGCACGCAAAAAGTAAGCCCTCACCCAACCCAAGATCACAAAAAATGGAGAGGCTACAGGTCTCGGAAAATGGCACATTTTTTTTTAACAAACTTTAAATTTTTTTTCTCCACTTAAATAAAAAAGAACCTAAACATGTTTGGTGTCTATGAACTCATAATGACCTTGAGAATGATAATGGCAGGTCAGTGTTAGCATTTGGTGAACATGGTAGCAAAAAATTTAAAAAACCGTTGTGGAATTGCACTTTTTTTGCAATTTCACTGCATTTGGAATTTTTTAGTTATGGTAAAACCAATGGTGTAGTTCAAAAGTACAACTCGTCCCGCAAAAAACAAGCCCTCACATAGCCATACTGACGGAAAAATAAAAAAGTTATGGCTCTGGGGAGAAGGGGAGCGAAAAACAGAAACATAAAAACAAAAAAGGGCAAGGTCTCAATGGGGTTAATTCTTTCTTCTTGCATACCTGAAAAACACTGAACTCACGAAACAATCACTGACCTCAGGGAAACCAGTCAAAGAAAACACTGCGGCAGCCGGCAAAGGCGCTCAGTCAGTGAAATCCTAGGTGCATTGCTCCCTGAGAAATACGAATATGCAAATAAAGTCCGTGGAGCTTCATTTAAGAGTCTCAAACACGGGACTAGCCAGATCTTCCTCCAGGGAAGGACCCAGCCAAGGAGTGGCTCCTTTCGGAAACCACCATCACCACCATTTGGATGTTGGTCTACTAGGCATTGCTCCCACCTAGCCAGAATCCTACTCCACACTGATGAGGGGCAACACCCCAAAACAGCTGTCTGTGGATGGATACCTGGCCTTGGTATTTCCCTTGTCATATCTGTAAACTCGTAAAGAGCTGGATATTGACTTAAAGGGCCACTTAATATGGTGGTAATGGTGGTTTCCGAAAGGAGCCACTCCTTGGCTGGGTCCTTCCCTGGAGGAAGATCTGGCTAGTCCCGTGTTTGAGACTCTTAAATGAGGCTCCATGGACTTTATTTGCATATTCGTATTTCCCAGGGAGCAATGCACCTAGGATTTCTCTGATTGAGCGCCTTTGCCGGCTGCCGCAGTGTTTTCTTTGACTGGTCTCCCTGAGGTCAGTGATTGTTTCGTGATGTTGGTCTATAAGGCACTGCTCTCACCTAGCCAGAATCCTACTCCACACTGATGAGGGGCAACACCCCGAAACAGCTGTCTGTGGATGGATACCTGGCCTTGGTATTTCCTTGGCATATCTGTAAACTCGTAAAGAGCTGGATATTGACTTAAAGGGTCACTTAATATGGTGGTAATGGTGGTTTCCGAAAGGAAACACTACTTGGCTGGGTCCTTCCCTGGAGGAAGATCTGGCTAGTTCCGTGTTTCAGCCTCTTAAATGAGGCTCCACGGACTTTATTTGCATATTTGAAAAGCACTGATGACATAATGATCTAAAACACCACAGAGGACACCGGTACTGTTTATCCCGGTTCCAGTTCCGATTTTATTTGGACATGTGAAGGGGACCTTACAAGACACACAGAAAAAGGAAGAAAAGGTTTCTATTCTGCCTCCTGACTTGAAATGATTGTTGTGACTCAAATATTGCTGTAGCCAAGACAGACTAGCTGCGTCAAGCATTTAAAGTCAGAACATAGGCCCTAATAACATGTGTAAATGCTATCAGAATTTATCAGACTTACCAATATTTTTTTTATTATTTTTTTCAATCTGACTTAGTCATCACTGTTTCATTATAAACAGAAGCTACAATGATTGTGTAATAGTGTTAAAACAGCTCTGCTCCATCAATATTTGTTATCTATAAACTTAATAATGTATAGAATGCTTATATAATTCTAACTATAAACTAGAATTTATTTTGTGTGAGTTTATTTTATTTCTAGGTTAAAAAATCATTAACTGTTGTTAATGCCGCTAGTCACTAAATGCGCCAATGAATAAACATATTGCTCTAAGGTTGCCCAAGCCACACCATTTTACTGCATCTTCTTAACAAGCTCCAGTCTGTAAAACAAGAAGAGCTTGCCTGCCCCATTGAAAAGGTTCCCTTTCTTTCCACTAATTAAGAACATCTTCTTCCAATCCTTTACTTGCTGAATAGAGCTAGTATACCATTGAGAAATGCTTGAAAAATTGAAGGAGACTGGAAGCCGCATGTGATACTTGGCTCTTTTTTCCGGTGCTGGCACTGGGTGTTTTATGATCTTCTACAGCAATTTGCTGAATGCTATAGACTTTATTTATTGAATGTTTCTTTTCCTTCAGGTCAAAACCCACTAATCCCAGATTTGCTTTGCTTGTTTTCACAGCTGACCTGTAACAGCTTTACCATCAGCGATGGCGAGATGCAGGACGTTGGTGTTGGCCTGTATCCCAGGTAATGCATAGACTGCCTTATTCACAGTGACTAAATTGTTATTTTTATTTTTTTAGCTCTTAGGTAGCCAGCAGGGTTTATCAGTAGAAAACTACTTCCACTGTTAAATTACAAGGAAATGAGGAAAAAAAAAGATTTAAAATTTGTTTCCAAATGCCTCATTACCAGCTGCAGAAATTATTTATGAAGTCTTAAACTGGTGACTTTTTGTTTAAGTTTAGCATGTGCCTTTCAGTAAAGATAGAAACAAGTTGAAAGGTAAAAGCGGGGGCATTAGTTTATATTTCATGCAACACAGACCTACATTAATACATGGAATACAGCGGAAAGAGAGATTTTCACTAGAACTGTAAATATCAGCTGTAAAGTTTAACCCATCAGTGACGGACCTAATTTTGACCTTAATGACCAGGCCAAACTTTTGAAATATGACCACTGTCACTTTATGTGGTAATAACTCTGGAAAGCTTCAACAGATCCCAGCGATTCTTAGATTGTTTTTCGTGACATATTGTACTCCATGTTAGTAGTAAATTTTGATCGATATGATTTGCGCTTCTTTATGAAAATATCAAACATTTTACAAAACATTTGAAAATTTCGCAATTTTCAAATTTTTAATTTTTATGCCTTTAAATCACAACGTTTTACCACACAAAATAATTAATAAATAACATTTCCCACATGTCTACTTTACATCTGCACAATTTTTGAAACCTAATTTCTTTCTTAGTTAGGAAGTTAAGAAGGGTTCAAAGTTGATCAGCAATTTCTCAATTTCCTACCAAAATTTACAAAACTATTTTTTTAGGGACCACATCACATTTGAAGTGACTTTGACCTGTCTATAAGACAGAAAATACACAAAAATGACATCATTCTAAAAACTGCACCCCTCAAATCCACATTCAAGAATTGTATTAACCTTCAGGTGCTTCACAGGAATTACTGGAATGTGGAAAAGAAAAAATTAATATTTTACTTTTTTCACAAAAAATTATCTTTAGCCCAAAACTTCCTACTTTCACAAGGTTAACAGGAGGAAATGGACCACAAAATTTGTTGTGCAATTTCTCCTGAGTACGCTGATAGCCCATATGTGGGAGAAAACTGTTATTTGGGTGCTCGGCAGGGCTCAGATGTGAAGCAGCACCATTTCACTTTTTGAATGCAAAAATGGCTGGAATCGATAGCGGACAACATGCAGTGTTTGGAGAGCTCCTGATGTGCCTAAACAGTGGAAATCCCCCACAAGTGACCCCATTTTGGAAACTACACCCATTAAAGATTGTATGCAGGGGTATAGGGAAGATTCAAGAGGTTATGGCAATCTCACAATTCACAGTGCGTGAAATAAAAGCAAAATGAAAACTAGAGGTCAAGTTTTATTTAATACCAGAGATGCCTCTCCAGGAAATACTAATAGTGCACTTTTTCCACATCTTATAGCCTACAATATAACCAAATCATTAAACTCATGCAAAAAAAATCTGCCTGTTATAAATCAGGATGACATATTGTCACGGACGTGGTTTGTGGAGCCACTGTGCTACGGACCGTGGGAGTCTAGAGAGGCGTGACTAAGGCAACATCTGACTGTTCGATAGAGCCTCTGATGGTGAGGTTAGACTTGGCTCCCGATGGACGCCAGGTGCCAATCCAGGACAGACCAACGGACGCGCAGCAGCTGGACCCAGAGGACAGACTGGAGGAAGCAGCTGGCAGAGATTGCATTAGAATGTAGCAGACAGAGTGTGAACCAGAGTGCAGCAGACAGAGTTTATATCAGAGTGCATCAGGCAGTGTTTGCACCAGAGTGCAGCAGGCAGGATTTGCACCAGAGTGCAGCAAGCAGTGTTTGCACCAGAGTGCAGCAGACAGGGTTTGCACCAGAGTGCAGCAGGGACTGGTATGCAACCTTACACAACTCAGACTGCAAAACAGGAAGGTTGCTCAGGCACCTCCCCAGTGGAGAGGAAGCAATATTTACATAATGCCTCTCAACCATTGGCTGGGGAGGAAACAGCAAATGCACGTGCTGGCCCTTTAAGAGGGCGGGAGCGCATGCACACGTACCCTAAGGACATGGCTAGAAGCCTGGCTGGAAGTGCTCCTGGGAGCATGCAGAGCATGAGGAAAAGAGGAACCGACCGTAGCATGGGTGAGTGAAGCAACATGCCGAACACCCTGCCTATCAGAGCAGAGATCCGGCGTGGTGCTAACACATAATTCATAAAATAATTTCTCAGGGTTGTAAATTTGTGGCAAACGGGCTGTACTCTAGTCAACATGCTTTCACCTAGCCTGTTCCACAAAGGCCCTAAAAGTTGGTTGAAAACAAAAGGTTTTTTAAATGCTTGCTGTGGAAACCACTGCAACATGTCCATTTTTGCTGCAGACAAAACAAAAAGTTTTTTCTCATCTCAAGAGGACATATTGATGATTTTATTAACTGTGATACTAATCACATAGTGTACTCTACCTTTTGCAATATATGCAGGGTGCAGTATAATGGATGCACTATAAAAAATGAAACAAAGAATTTCAGAACATTTAAACAATATTGTCATTAAAAAACGAGTCCTATTCTGGTGAACCCAAGAATTTTGTTGCTGAACATGATGGTGATCTGTCACACTTTATACATTTTTGGAATATGAAAAGTCCATTATCTCCCAAGAGGAGGCAGTTGGCAAAACCCCCTTATGTTACGGGAAACATACTGGATATTAAAATTAGATAGCAAATACCCTAGAGGTATGAATTACAAAAGTGACCTTTTTGATATCTATTGAAGTTTTGTTATTTGTATTGTCACCTCTGTCAATTGATTCTTATGTCCGTTCTCCTTACACACCTGTTATGCACCTTTTCTCAATCACCAGTTTCTGTGATTGGTCCTAGCTAGTTTAAAAAGAGACTAATGTTATACTTGCTATACTATGATTAAGGGTGTCCTGGACACCAGAAACGCGTCAGTTTTTTAACACTGTTTGTCTTTTTTATGGCTTGCTAAATAAAATCCTTGTTTTATTGAGCCACTGGAAATGTCGCTCCCCTTCTTTTTTCCTTCAAAAGGAAAAATCCCTGTTGTTGCCATGTGCCGGTCAGCAGATCTCGGCAAGCGCACTGCGCATGCGTCCCCCATTCTTTTTCAGGCAGAGGGCCAGGGGATGGAGCTAGAGGGACCGGGGGATGGCAGAGGTACCAGGGGGGTTTGGGGACCTCCTTTTGCTCTCCTCTGACATGTATATGTAAATGTTTTTAATATTTGTTTTTAATATCTGGCATACTTTTTTTTACGTTGAATAACTGAGATCACGTGATTGTGCATCGGAAAAAAATGGCACTGATTGTGTTTTCCAGTGTAGCTGAAACCCTTGAGATTTTCCGACACTGGGGGTGCTATAACATTATTCCCTTAACAGCCGCTATTTTAAGGCGAATTGGGGTCATTAAGGATTTAAGTCTTACATTAGTATCGTAAACTATTTGACAGAAGACATAGGATTCAGTTGTTGCCAAAATTCACTCTCATTGTCTTTAGTCAATCTTTTTATTTTTTTCATTTTTGGTCTACAACAAAGAATTTATGAAAGTGAATTTTTCTGGAATGTAATTTTACTTTTTCAGTAAATTTAAGTTTGTAGATTTTTTTAAATATACTTTTATTTTCAAAATAAATGTGTAATCAAAATATGATCCATTAGTTGAAGCAAGTTTTTATGTTTAAACCCTTACAACCAAAACATGTTGGCTACATTTTTCAAATCTGGCATGCGTCACTTTATGTGATAATTTTGATTGCTTCTTTTGCTACTATTGTTTTTGATACAATTTTTTGTGGCACATTTTGGAAAATATTTAACATTCTCTGAAGATTTTGAAAATTTGCAATTTTGAAACTTTTAATTTTGATGCCTTAGTCACGTCACATACAATATTGATAGATGACATTTATCACTTGCTGAACAGTAATTAATACAATATGGAACAAAAACATTTACCATAACATTTTATCCATAAAAAATGTTGCTTTAACTTTACATTTTTCATATTCAGAAAAGGTATCTAATAGAGCAAAACGGTACCTCCCAATTTGTTTCACAATTTCTCCCAAAAGTGGCAGTAACTCATACTTGGTTCTACACTATTGTTTGAGCACATGGCAGGTTTGGAAGGTAATGAACTCTGTTTAATTTTTAAAGGCCAAGTTTGGCTGGTATAGTTTGTGGACGCCTTGTGTGATTTGCAGAGCCCCCAAGATGCTAGAACGGCAGAAACCAAGTGACCCCCATGTTGGAAACAACTGCCTTAAATTCATGTAGGGGATATTCATGTAAGAGGCTGTGAACCTGATGCTCTGCATTCCCTGTGTGAGCACTGCCACATACGGATTATTTTTTTTTGCACTGGTGTTCCACATGGCCAATCCCTGATTGTAGGCTGGCTGACTCATTTGGTATTTTGCACCTGTGCAGCTGCCATTTCACTTGGGTCCGCTGCACCCTGTTTAGTGCAGATGTATTGAGGCCTGTTCATACAGGTAAGCATCTCTGTTTTTGGTGTTTTCCTGAATATTGGAGGATTTTTTTCCTCTTTTTGTGGCTTTCAAATAAATAATTAAGAAAAAACCCTGCATGGGTCCCCCCTATTTTTGATAACCAGCCAAGCAAAACTCACATCTGGGGGCTGCAACCCTCAGCTATCAATGTTAGCAAGGTTGGTTGTCAAGAATAGAGGGGTCCCCACTCTGTTTTTTTAATTATTTAAATAAATTATTTAAAAAAAAAACTGGCTTAGGGTCCCCCCCATTTTTGACAACCAGCTTTGCTATAGCTGACAGCTGGGGGCTTATATTCTCAGGCTGGTAAGGGGCCATGGATATTGGCCCTCCAGCCTAAAAATAGCAGTTTGCAGCTGCCCAGAAAAGGCACATCTATTAGATGCGCCAATTCTGGCACTTCGGCTCTTCCCCCTTGCCCTGTAGTGGTGTCAAGTGGAGTTCATATTTGTGGGGTTGATGTCACCTTTGTATTGTCAGGTGACATAAAGCCCACGGCTTAGTAATGGAGAAGCATCTACAAGACACCTATCCATTAGTAATCCTATAGTTACATGGTAAATAAAGACACAGCCAGAATAAAGTCCTTTATTGGAAATAAGACTAAACACAGCTTTCCATTTTATTTAAAAATAACAGACACAGTTATACTCACCTAACGCCTAATTCCACCGAAGTCCTTGTTCTCCTGTAATAAAACTAAAATAAAAAAACAACAATATACCATACCTGTCTGTTGTTCTGTCCAACACTGTAATCCATGTCTGGGGGATTAATAGTTTTCAACCTGGATTGTGCCAAGATGCGACCGTCCAGGCTGAGAGTCACTGGAGAATGAAATACTGTGAGCAGAGCTTCATAGAATCATAGAATCGTAGAGTTGGAAGGGACCTCCTGGGCCATCTGGTCCAACACCCTGCTCAAAGCAGGATTCGCTAAATCATCCCAGTCAGATGTCTGTCCAGCCTCTGTTTGAAGACTTCCATTGAAGGAGAACTCACCACTTCTCGTGGCAGCTTGTCCCACTCATTGATCACTCTGTCAAAAAGCTTATTCTAATATCTAATCTGTGTCTCCTCCCATTCAGTTTCATCCCATTGCTTCTAGTCTTTTCTTGTGCAAATGAGAATAAAGTTTATCCTTCTACAATGTGACAGCCCTTTAGATATTTGTAGACAGCTATTAAGTCTCCTCTCAGTCTTCTCTTTTGCAAACTATACAATCCCAAATCCTGCAACCTTTCCTCATAAGACAGGGTTTGCAGACCGGTCACCATTCTGGTCGCTCTTTTCTGAACTTGCTCCAGTTTGTTGATGTCTTTTTTAAAATGTGGTGCCCAAAACTGGACACAATATTCCAGATGAGGTCTGACCAAAGAGGAGTAGAGGGAAATAATGACTTCACGTGATCTAGACTGTATGCTTCTGTTAATACATCCTAGAATTGCATTTGCCTTTTTTGCTGCTGCATCACACTGTTGACTCATATTCAGTCTGTGATCTATTAGTATACCCAAGTCTTTTTCACATGTGCTGTTGCTTAGCCCTATTCCTCCCATTCTGTATATGCTTTTTTCATTTTTATTGCCCAGATGTAGTACTTTGCATTTTTCCCTGTTAAAAACCATTCTGTTAGTTGCTGCCCACTTCTCCAGTTTATTTATATCTTTTTGAATCCTCTCTCTCTTCTCTAGTATTAGCTATCCCTCCTAGCTGTGTGTCATCAGCAAATTTAATCAGTTTACCCTCAATTCCTTCATCTAAATCGTTGATAAAGATGTTGAACAATCAGTGACCAGCGCTGACGTCATCGAGGTTACGTCCGGTCACTGAGGCTGCATTTCCAGACAGGCTGAACTGCTGTGATCTCGGTGAGATCCCCACTAGCACTATGGGAAAAAGTCACTGAGATCACCACAGTTCAAGCACAGTGGCTTCACAGCAGATCACCAAGAGAATTTCTCACCGTAATCTGCAGTGAAGTCACTGAGCTTGAACTGCGGTGACCTCATCACTGACTTTTTCCCATGATGCTGAGGTCACGGCAGTTCAGCCCTGCTGGGAACGCTGCCTGAAGGTTGTAAGTTTGGTTTAATTAAGATTATTAAAGGAGTCTGTGTAATTTTTCAATTAAAGGACTTTATTCTTGGTGTGTGTGTTTTTATACAATATGACTACGGGGTTAGCAATGGGTGCATCTTATTGACACCTCTCCATTACTTACCTCGGGGCTTGATGTCACCTGACAATACAAAGGTAACATCAAACCCTCAACTATCACCCCACTTGCCACCACAACAGGGCAAGTGGGAAGAGCGAGGCCAAGTGCCAGAATTGGTGCATCATTTTTAGCCTGGGGGGCAGTATCCATGGCCCCTTTTTTGGCTATTAATATCATCCTGCAGCTATCTGCATAGCCTATGCTGGTTGTTAATTATAGGGAGACCCTACATCATTGTTTTTATTTTAATAGCCAGTAAAGGCTAAAGTATACAGCTGGGAGCTGATATTAATAGCCTGTAAGATCCATGGGTATTACCCCCTTCCCAGGCTATAAACATCAGCCCCCAGCCATCGGCTTTCCTTCTGCTGGTTACGAAAATTACGTGGAAGCGCATGCCATATTTTTCAGAAAAATAATCTTTTATTAATTAAATACATGTACATTAGGCTGCACCCACACTGTACTAATTGTATTTGTCACTGACATCTATATATCTACCTATTCTATTTGTATTTACTGCATGTAATCCATCTCTTCTATCCTGTTGTCTCCTGCTGTGATTTTACACTACCACGGCTGCTGAATTGTCAGCTTTTCTTCTATCTATCTATGTAATATACATAGAAATATATATGTGTGTGTCACTGACATCTATTCTGTATATACTGTGTGTGTGTGTGTGTGTGTGTGTGTGTGTGTGTGTGTGTATATATATATATATATATTCTACGTGTATATATCTATTCTATCTATTCTGTTCTAACCTGTCAGGCTGTGATTTTACTGAACACAGCACATGAATTACCGGCTTTTATTCTATCTTTTACCAAATGTTACCGACTTTTTCAGATTTTAAGAAAAATGCTTGTGCTACCGATCACGAGTCCAAATGTACCATATTTGTGCCGAACTTATGTTTGACGATCGTTTTCTGAACATATTCGCTCATCTCTAGTTATGAGCACCTTGAGGGTTGCAGTTTTTAGAATGGTATGACTTTTGGTTATTTTATGTCATATTGACCCCTCAAAGACACTGCAAATGTGAGGTGGTTCTTAAAAAAAATGGATTTGTAAATTTGTCGGAAAAATTAGAAATTGCTGGTCAACTTTTAACCCTTATAACGTCCTAACAAAAAAAATGTTTCCAAATTGTGCTGATGTAAAGTAGGCATGTAGAAAATGTTATTTATGAACTATTTAGTGTGATATAACGCTTTGATTTTAGGGCAAAATAATGAAAAGTTTGAAAATTTCAAAATTTGCCAAATTTCCATTTTTTTCATAAGTAAACACAAGTCTTATTGAAGAAATTTTGCCACTAACATGAATTACAGTATGTCATGAAAAAAACAGTCTCAAAATAAGTGGGATACGTTGAAGCGTTCCAGAGCTATAACCTCATAAAGTGACAATGGTCAGAATTGTAAAACCTGGCTTGGTCATTAAGATCAAAATTGGCTCATCACTATGGGGTTAAAGTTTAAGTTTGGATGTTTTAGTTTGTGATGGCTACTTGCAGAGTCCACAAGGTTCCAGAATAGCAGAAAAACATCAAAAGTGATTTCATTTTATACTTAAAGAATGCTTTAAGAAATTTGTTAAGGGTTGTATTACAGGGCTATTCCAATCTCCAAAATCCTAGCCCAGTATGTAGTAGGTGTAATAATAATATTTGCAAATGCCTCCAATTAGAAATAGATTATCAGAATAACTATACCACATGTCACTTACCTCATGCTCAGGACATTGCAATAGTTTAGGTATCTAAAGCCCCCGTTACACATAGCGATATCGCTAGCAATATCGCTGTAACGTCACCGATTTTGTGACGTAGCAGCTATATTGCTAGCGATATCGCTATGTCTGTTACTTACCTCCGACCGGCTCCCCGCTGCTCATCGCTGGTCGCGCGAGAACGTCCTGGACCATTTCTCGTCGGGCACTTCCTGCTGTGACGACGAGCGACGCGTGGACGCGGGCGGGAGGACGTCAGGATCGCCGCGTCTGACAGGTAAGTAGCGACCCCCGACCCCTGCTATGTCGCTGGTAAGATCTGCCTGTGTGGCAGCTCACTAGCGACCACTTAGCGATGCACCAGCGATCCATATCGTTGTCGGGATCGCTGGTGCATCGCTAAGTGTAACGGTACCCTTACCCGCAGATTTTTCACAGACTTTTCTAACATTGGGTTGTGATGAAAATTATAGATTGAAATTTTCTTCTTAATTTCTACTTTGTTTTAGACTCCATTTTTACCATGTTCACAATGGGTAATAGGAGACCATGCACCTTGCAATGTAATGCATTTTTTATGAATGCGGCAATATCTCATATTTGGTCAGAAGGTTCTGTTTGGGTATGTGGTAGGGCACACCATTTGGCCAAGAATAGGTCGTCAATTGCTAAGTCTTGGACCACTTGTTAAAGTGGGTCCTACCTGCTACAGGAGTGCCATACGTCTGGATATTATCTGTGTTTTGGCAATACTATTGGGCTGAAAAAGGGGTGTAGTTTGTCGTTAGGAATATGGATTTTATTGGATTGGTTTTTGGAGCAATATCACATTTCCAGAGCCTTAGAATTAGCGTGAAAACCCCTTATTTTAAAATTGACAGATAACAGATCTGAGTGCACAGAATGTGTTGAAGTTTTTACAGCAAACAAGTGTTAACTAGTCTAGGAAGCAGACCCAGAGTCTCTTATTTTTTTTTATTAAGTCTTGTAACGCTTGGTAGCTTTTCTTTCAGCAACAATACTAATAATCTCTGATGACAGGAAACCCTCACTGCAGAGCTATTAATATTATCATCTTCATATGGGATGCTCTAATGTGGGAAAGAAAAAATTCTGCTGTTATATTTTTTTACGTTGCTTTTATCAATGAACATGTCACTTATAATATGTTCTAAATGCATTGCTATGTGTAGATGTAACTTTTGATTTCATGGTAAATTGTAAGGCTGCGTTCACATGTTGCTTTTTTTGCATTTTCGCGGCAGTTTTTAATGCCCGTTTTTGCTGCGAAAACGCAAAAAAAAGCATCCCATGCAATCCTATGGGATTCCGCAATGCTGTGCTAATGTTGCGGATTTTTCCGCGGCGGAATCGCATCACGGAAAAAAACGCAGCATGCTCATTAATTATGCGGAATCATGGCGATTCCGCCCACATAGGAATGCATTGTTCTGCTTACTTTCCACAAGTGGCTGTGCCCACCATGCGAAAAGTAAGCAGAACATTTGCGGATGGTACCCAGGGGGTGGAGAGGAGACTCTCCTCCAAGCCGTGGGTACCATATCCCTGTAAAAAATAGAATAAAAAATAAAAAATTGGCTTATATTCACCTTCCAGCGTCTCGCGCAGCCTTACCGATGCTCCCGCCAACTCCCGTTCCCAGTAATGCCTTGCGGCAAGGACCTGTGATGATGTAGCGGTCTTGCGAGACCGCTACAGTATCGCGAGACCGCTACGTCATCAAAGGTCTCGCAAGGCATTACTGGGAGCGAGAGCATCGTGATGATCGGGAACGCTGCGCGGGACGTCGGAAGGTGAGAAAAACACGATTTTTTTTTTTTTTAATTATTTTTAACATTAGATCTTTTTACTACTGACGCTGTATAGGCAGCCTCAATAGTAAAAAGTTGGTCACACTCGTCAAACACTATGTTTGACGAGTGTGACCAACCTGTCAATCAGTTCTCCAAGCGATGCTACAGATCGCTTGGAAAACGCTAGCATTCTGCAAACTCATTATGCTTGCAAATCGCTAGTTTTTCCGTGGGAAAATCACAGGAATTTAAAATGCAGTTTTCCCGCGGAATGGAATGCCGGAATTCCTGTGGTAACTTCCACGGGAATTCCGTAACGTGTGCACATAGCCTAATAGATGGAAGTGGGTGAGTCCAATCTGGCCCTAACGAGCCCTGATATTCTCCATTTAGCTCTTGGTAAACATCCAAAAATTGTCCAGTTCAGGAATTCAGTTTCACGATGCAGGCTTTATTGTAATTGACTTTTTAAACGTTATCTTTGCTGAGGATTTTGTAAATCTTATGGTGGCCGAGACAAATTTTTATGGCCCGCAGTTTTTCACCCAAACTCCCATGGCATGATTTGTGAGGCGAACTCCTGTAGATGCAGCAGAGATGATGATGTTTTGTTGCTTAACCCATGTATTCCATATGAAAGTGACCTGGGCATTCCTTATAGCAATCCTACAATGTTTGCATTGTAATGATAATACACAATGTCCTCCCCAAGATGACTCCACATTTGATTGTCTATTCCAAATTTGACCAGAAGTTGATCGCTTTAGCACAAAATTTGTTGAGGTCTCTATGCATCTGTTTTAATTAAAAGTCTAAATTCCAACAATATCTGTCCTGTAAGAAAGAATGGTATGGAATTAAAATGTACAAACTTTGTGAGAGAACGTCAGGATACACCCACAGATTTATTGTTTTGGATTTGGTGCCCTGGACCAGGGTTGTCACCTCTATGTGAATTACTTGTATATCAGAATCCCACCCTTCAATTCCCTCTCTGCCACAGAAACTCCAGCAGGCAGTACTGTGCACAAAATTCTGAGGGGTATCAACAGGTCACTTTGTGAGCAATTACTGAAAAAGAGCATAACCAGGGCACTTTGCAGTGAAATCATGCTATTGGTAAAGTGTAAGGACCAGAAGGAAGACTTTCACTTGACCGTAACACCATGTTGCTGTATGTTGATTCGGCTGTTCATCTCAAAGCTGAAATGGCATTGCCCTGAAAAAGGAAAAGTAGCTTAATGGGGTTGCCTGGTCTAAAACAACAAGTCTGTAGTGATGCTATGTAACTGCAGACTTGTGAATCCTCACAGTGCAGGCACTACTTGCTGTGAGGATTCTCTACTGTCAGCATCGGGTCATGTGACTGTGTGTATGTGATATGCATACTACCAGCCAGATTCCAACTAGACTGTTTCCAAATCGATCAATGGAAATGTACTGCACGAGGATGGACACAGTCTAGTTGGATTATGGCCAGAAGTCTGCATATCGCATACTTGCAGTCATTTGACCGCCGTTCCTGACACTGACACCAGAGAATCCTTACAGAATGCAGTTCCTGGGCTGTGAGGAAACACAAGTTGGCAGTCATATAGAGTGATTTGGGCTTGTCATTTTAGACCGGACAACCCCTTTAACAACATTGACTGCATGGAATCCCCTATTTCCAACAGCAATATTAATGACATTTTTGGCAAAGAATCTCTGTAATTATGTATAAATAACTTTGTTTTTAATGTTTCCTATTTCAGCATGTCCCTTTTAAATCACAGTTGTGATCCAAACTGTGTGATTGTGTTTGAAGGAACGCGCCTGCACCTACGCACAGTCAAGGAAATACCACAGGGCGAAGAGGTAGAGTAATTAACTTGTCCTCCCTTCTGTCATAGACACCTGGAGTGGTTGCAACGATTTACATTCCTAAGCACTGCCTCATTCTCAGACTGCATAGACCATCAGTCACTACTCATATATCTCACAAGAAAAGTCAATGCATTAAACTGTCTTTACCTGCTGTTAGGATATCCATGTCATCCCAGGCCCTAAATCACACGTATTCATGTGAAATGTATGTGCATCTTTTTTTTGGAGTCCATACACATATATATATTTCATTTTAATTTCAACATTTGAGAAAACAATTAAAGAACCGAGAGTCAGGCCCACCAAATATTCACTGTGTATTACAGATGCTTCTTCCGCAGTAAATTTTACAAATGATGAGAATGCAGAACCTTAATACTGACTTATACACTGTGAACGTCTGTTTTTCTCTTTTGAGTTGTCATGCTATTTTTCTCAAGGTAAAATGTACGTGCCATAGAAAAGTAATGAATAGTATGCAGTTTATTGCACAGATAAAAAGCAGACTACCGTATAGTATTTATAGAATCACTGACATTTATAGGGTTTTTCCTTTATTAAAAAAAAAACCTCTACGGCACCATTACATCAAGACCATTACAAAATGTATCAATATTTTTCTTGTAAAAAGAAGGCCTTCACAGATCACAAGGCATCCACACGTCAATATAATGTCATGAGTAACTAAAAGTAGCAGCAAAGAATAATATGACATCAGTTTACAAACTTGTTTAAAATCAGGACTGGTTGTAACCTTAAATAGTCACTGTTCTTTGCATAGATCCATTGTGCAAGAAAATAGAAGAATCTTTATAATGTATCTTATCTAGGGAATATTTTTCTCTCTCCACTTATGAACCTTTTCTTTCTACCTCCTGAACGGATCATTCTTTCATAAATGCAGCTTCAATTAGTCTGACTCAAGCCAAGATGGACTTCTAGCTTACTGAGGGATCAGATTTCAGCCATCTCACTGCCAAACTTACCTATATCTGGTGTAAAAACAACAGTATCACGGTGTTTGATTGGCCAGCAAACTTGTCTGACCTTAACCCCATAAAGAATCTATGAGGTATTGTCAAGAGAAAGATGACAGACACCAGACCCAACAATGCAGACAAGCAGAAGGCTGCTATCAAAGCAACCTGGGTGTTATGAATGGGTCACCGAGGAGGATAGCAGGCCCTGGCTAAGCCACAGAAAAACCAGAGAGGTTGGAAACTAAGCGGATTGCAGACCCCTGATCCTGTCCACACAACTAGCAGTAGCAGTGGAGCGTACCTATGATGATCCTAGATGCCTCGGCACAGCCGGAGAGCTAACTAAGCCTAAAGCAAGAAAGGGGAAATCTAAACTGCCCCAGAGCAGACCCCAAAGGAATAGATAGCCACTAAACATATATTGTCGGTGAGACAAGATGAAAACACAAACATAGGCAGAGAAATAGACTGAGCAAACGATAGGGCCCACACTGACTAGACAGGACAGGAAAGGAAAGACTGTCTGCAATCACGCAAAAAAACCTGCAAAAAGTCCAACACGTCTGATGCACAAAAAACACTGAAGTCGCACGACTTCACCCCCACTATATCATCACTCTGGTATATTCTGAAAGCAAAGCAAAAAGAGACCAATATAACAGGGGACAAAACAAACTGGCACAAGCAGTAACATATGGGCGGTGATTCAGCACAGCCCCAGCCGGAGCTGGCTGACCCGCACCAAGCTGAGATAGACAAAACCAAATCAAATGCAAACAGAATAGCAAATGAACCACTTAGCTTGAACCATGCAGGGAAAGAGCAGGAGACATCAGATCTCAGAAGGCACAGGAAGAAAATCACCAGCAGGGATAGAGGGAGTCAGCTGTCTTAAATCCCAATCAGAAACCCCAGATCTCCAAATGTCTTCCTCATTATCAGGTGGCAAGCCTCTGTCAATCAGATCAGCTCCACTACCTCCAGTAACCACCAGAGTGAGCCCAGAAAGAGAACTCGCAACCCCTCTGTCAATCTCACCAGTTCCACTACCTTCAGTAATCACCAGAGGGAAGCCAGAGAGAGAATTCACAACACCTGGGCTTCCATAACACCTCAGCAATGCCACAGGCAGATCGCCTCCATGTCACGCTGCATTGTTGCAGTAATTGATGCAAAAGGAGCCCCGACCAAGTAATGAGTGCATTTACTGAACATACATTTCAGTAGGCCAACATTTCGGATTTTAAAATAATTTTTCAAGCTGATGTTATAAAGTACAGTGCTGCGCAAATTAATTGGGACAAAGCATTTTTTTAAGTAAAATCGTAGGTTGGTTACCAGTCAGTGATTCAAACCAGTTTTAACTGCTTTGAACAGGTGTGAGTGCCTATTCAAAGCAGTTAAAAATGGTTTGAATCACTGACTGGTAACCAACCTACGATTTTACTTAAAAAAAAAATCCTTTGTCCCAATTAATTTGCACAGCACTGTATTCTAATTTACTGAGATAATGACTTTTGGGTTTTCATTGGCTGTAAGCCATAATCATCAACATTAACAGAAATAAACACATGAAATAGATCAGTCTGTTTGAAATGACTCTATATAATATATGAGTTTCACTTTTAGTATTGAAGAACTGAAATAAATTAACTTTTAGTTGATATTCTAATTTTGTGAGAACCACCTGTACATCCTTGCCTTTAGTTAGCCAGTCCATATCTCTAGTACTTAGAAATCACCATTTGAATCAAGTTGAAGTGCTTTGGTTATTATGAAGCACTCTCCAAGCCTTTGCCACCACAGCTCTATTCCTTTTCCAAGCACTGTCTTCTCCTAAGGGATTATTCCTTTGCTTGAAGTCACACATAATTCTGGCTATTATATGAAATACATCCTGTGGTTTTGACCTGTTTTCCATTCTGCATCATTTTATCTCTAATTTTCTGTTGTCTCTGAGATAGTGGATAGAGGCTGTAATGTCACTTATGCAGTATAGAAAGACATAAGGGATTCCTACGCTCCTGATTCTATGCAGCACGTATTCAGACATAGTCAAAAGCAGCAGCAGCAGTACACAAGGACTTTATATAGCAGAACTAAACAATGTAGCTGTGAACCCAACTCTGATAGGCTGCAGACATTGTGCCAGGGTGTGCTTATAGCCGCTGCTTACTATATACTGAGGGGTGACTGAAGGTGTGCTATCATTCCTCTGACTGAAAGCCGAAGGCTGCTGGGAAGAATAAAGTTCACTTCCTCCGAGTAGCCATGCTGTGAGTATGGTGGCCGCACAGCTTTAGAAAGCTATTAATCTGCAAATTAACCCTATAGTGTTTGGGGACGTGACAGGTTCCTTTAAAGGGAACCTGTCACCCCCCCAGGCGTTTTTAAGTAAAAGAGCCACCATGTGCAGCACTAATGCTGCATTCTGTCAAGGTGGCTCTGTTACATAGTTTCCGTTCCACCGCAGAAATAATCGTTTATAAAATTGTTCAAAAATACCTGAAATTTGACAGGGGGGCAGGTCTTTCCCCCTCTGACAGACGCCTCACATCCATCACTCATTTCGTATTTGGCGCCATCTCCTCAAGTTTTCTTTTGAAATGCGGCGCCTGCGCTGTACTATATATTCTTGGGCATGCGCAGTCAGCGCTGCCTGTGCTCTCAGATCACATCCCGGCCTTCATATCGCGTGGCCACAGATCCCGCCCCGCAGTCGCTTATGAATTATTCACACTGCGGGGCTGGGAATCTTGGGCATCAGAGCCACAGATAACTACTGCGCATGCCCGAGATTCCCAGCCCCGCAGTGTGAATAACTTATAAGCAACTGCGGGGCGGGATCTGTGGCCACGCGATATGAAGGCCAGGATGTGATCTGAGCGCACGGGCAGCGCTGACTGCGCATGCCCAAAAGGATATAGTACAGCGCAGGCGCCAGCATTTCAAAAGAAAACTGAGGAGGCGGCGCCAAATACGAAATGAGTGATGGATGGGAGGCGTCTGTCAGAGGGGGAAAGACCTGCCCCCCTGTCAAATTTCAGGTATTTTTGAGCAATTTTATAAACGTTTATTTCTGCGGTGGAACGGAAGCTAAGTAACAGAGCCACCTTGACAGAATGCAGCATTAGTGCAGCACAAGGTGCCTCTTTAACTTAAAAACGCCTGGGGGGTGACAGGTTCCCTTTAAGTATCATCAAGATGAATTTACATGTTAAAATGTCAGTTTATGCATTACTCATGTGGCTATGAGGGATCGAGCTGTAACTATGTTGTGCTTCTTCCCCACATAGGTGAGTTGTGTTGATTTAAATCCTAATATATTATCTTTGTTTGTTTGCATTTTGTTTTTTTTTGGGTTTCTTGTCCATTCTTTCCTGTATTATCCAAGTATATGCACTTTGTATATCACAAAAATTAGTAAAAAAAAATTTAAAACATTAGGAGACGTCAAAAGCATGTGTAATCGATATACTGTCATACGTTGTTCAGGTCTATGTTTGAGTGGATCACTGGTTCCTATAGTTGGAGATTCACATGCTGAAAAAACTCTTAGAGTGTATTGTATAAATTGACTACACAAGTAATGGCCCATTTAGATTTAGCCAATAACTGTAGAAAGGGCTCTTAGGAACACTTGTGAACACTTGTGAAAAGGCCATCAATCACCCGACCAACAAGCAAAATGCTCATTTATCTGGTGTGATGGTTTTAAGCTGTGTAAACAGGTGATGTGCTGATGATAGTTTGATATCCTATGGGCACAGAATGATCACGTTACTCATCGTTCTGTACTGATAAAATGTTCGTCTGCTAAACATCCATAGGAAATATACATGAAAGGATTAGATGAACATTGATGATAAAATGGAATTGATGAAGACAACAATTAGGCTGCGTTCACACACGGCAGTTGCGTGCCTTTTTTCCCACAATTGCAACAGAAACAAATGATCTTGTTAAAAAGTTCAGACTGTTTACTAATAGGGGCCGCAACATGTGAAAACAGGAATGATATATTAAAGGGGTTGTCGGGTCTAAAATGATAAGTCTGCAGTCACTCTGTGTGAATCAGAGCTGTGCACTAAAGGAGCTATCCAATTCAGTGTAGTCAGAAGCTTATTCCGAGAGCATTTGAAGCAGTATTTGATGTGGATTTTCAAGTAGAATCTATTTCTGAATCCTCATCAAAAGTTCTGTGAGAACGTACCATGAGGCTACATTCCCGCGATGATTATTTGGTGAGTTTTTGATGTTGCAGATGTTCTGCACCTATAGTGAAATTAGATTACTTGTGTTTTCTCATGTGTTTTGTATGCCGCAGTTTGTCTCTTTTTGGCATGCCATGCTTTTAAAGCTGCTTTATTTAATATTTTCTTGTATTTGGCTTTGAGAAAACTTTATAGATACAGTATTGTGCAGATTACCTGTGTTTTTAACCGCAGATTTTCCAGATCTGTTACTCTGCACATAAAACTTATCATACACACAAGAGAAATTGTCATGTTTTGGTGTTTATACTGCTTTAAGAAAAAGCGCAGTGGGCATGAAATTTCAATAAATCTCATCCACTTTGCTGGAATTTTAAGATGCTGCATTTCGATGCAGCGAAAATACACAGCATCAGAAGCTCACAGAAAACTCTTCATGTGCACACAGCTTTAGATTGCTAATTTTTGCAGGTAAAAGTCCTGATTTATAATATATATTTTCGATATCCTGTAAATGTCACAGGCGGAATTACCAAGATTGGCTCAGTATGACAATATTGCCCTTAGACCAAAAAAGGTTTCTCTCCTCAGCTTTATAGATAGACCTGAATCATCTTTCTTATAGGGAGTAAAATTAGAATCCTGGACCTATTGTTTAAATCTGTTGTTTTGTGTTAAGTATATCATTTAAAATTGTTGTCATTTTTTTCCAACATCACAATCTGCATAAAAAAGCGTACAAATCTTGGTATTTTAAGTATGACTCCTGGAGCTATTTCAGACTTCCTTTTCCTGAGGACTTTTTAGAAGTCTCATTATCATCACAGACAGGATTACAGTGACAGGTGTCAACTCTGTACATGGCTCCTTAAAAAAAAACAAACATTTAAAATAAAAAAAAACAAAAAAAATTTACATTAAAAAAGAATTAACAGATACAATTAACCTAAGAACCTGATACTTCACCATGGGCCATATGCCTGCAAAACAAAACCGAGAAAAAACTGACATAATATTCCGTAGTTACAATTAAGCCCTTCACAACCTTAGACATAACCATATGGATATGTCCTGGCGATTTTGCGCACACAGGATCTGTGTTCAGCTGACATGACAGCCGACGCCCAACTCCCACTGCCAATGCGATGCCTGCATCATTCCTGGCAGTTTAACTCCCTAAAGCATTTAGAAGGTAGGGAGAGGGAAGGTGGTCCCTTCCAATCGGTGTCCACGTGGTGTCATCGCGAGGGGCCAATCATTGCCATGGTGACCCAATGTTGTCATGACGACATCCGGGTCACCAGAGTTTGCAAGCTTGTTGGATCCTGCGCAGTGCATGATCTAACTAGCTTGTGTCACTGCAGAACTGACAGTTATAAAGCATAGCCATCTTCCTGCATTGCTATGCTTTATAACAGGAGTGATATGTATATGCGTTCTCAAGGTGAAGTGAGAATTTATTTAAGTATGTTATATGAGTATCCTTAGTGATGCCTTTGAGTCTCCAAGAACAACATAACAGATTTCTCTGCAATATCTTCTTTAGCAATGTTGGTTGTGATTGGTGTAATGCTTTGAGCACTTTGATTTGTTGACCCCGATTTTTCCCTTATTGATGACATCATGCCAAATCCTTTAAAAGATCCAGTTACCCATGTGCTTGCTCAGTCCAGCCTCATACCCTGATGAAGCCAGTTTAGCTGGTGAGAAATGTTGGGGAGGCCTAGGAGTTATTTTAGTTGCTAACTAGTGGAGTATGTATAAACTCTGAATGAGAGTAGAGGTAGCGGACGCACCAACTCTCTTGAACAAACAATATTATTAAGGATATCAGATATAAATCTAGGGAATTAGACAGATACTTATTAATATCCTACCAATGGATACTAACTAGCTTTATAGTTTGTTCTTTGTATGATTAAAAGTTATGTTTTACCTTAATCTTTACTTAGGGTTTAATTGCCTATGGCAAACTATTAATTATTCTCTAAAAAGAAGGACATTGCTGAACAGAGGCCACATGAAGTCCGGAGTAACTTTGCTGCCTCATTAAAGTGAAAGGGTCCCATCATCTGTTAACAGAAATGTAAGAAATTACACATTACTGCTAGTACAAAGGCTCCGGAAAAGCACTATGGCTCCTCAACCCTCAAAAGAAATCCACTGAATTCTGCACTCCCAAATCCAAATGCCCCTCTCCCTTCTGAGCACCAGTGCATCTAAACCACATATAGCGCCCACATGTTTGGCATTTCTACAGTGATGAGAGCCCGCCTAATTGTATGAGTGCATGTCTCCAGAAGCACGAACTGGGCATAACATACTGGACACTACAATGTGCAGGCACTGCAAGATTTGCAATTTTCACTTGGCAACATCCACTGCTGCTTATTTCATCACTACACATGTAGATAAAATCCCAAAGGGTTAAAATTTCCAAAATGGGGTCAATTTAGGGGGACATTCTACTCTTCTGGCACTTAAAATCTCTCTATATGGAGTCTGCAAACTATGGTATTCAAGGAAAATCTGCATTCCAGGAAGCAAATAGCGCGTTGTTGCTAAGCAGTTCTGTACAACCACACATGGGGTATTTCCACGTTCAGCAGAAATTGTGGGAAAAATTTTAATGCCATTTTTACCCATTTCCCCTTGTGAAAATGTAATATCTGGGACTAAAATAATTTTTTTTGTGGTAAAAATATAATTATTTTTTCTTTGCTGCCCAAATATTTGAGTGTGATGGTGCAATGTGTAAGATTTTAGAGTCCTACTGTCACAAGTTTACCATGACAGAGAGCGGCCAGAAGACTACGGTGTCTGATTCCACTTACTCCTGCAGTAATTAGAAGCACTTCACCATCATATTTAAAAGTGCAGGTTTCTGCTAACAGTGCATAAGTTAAATCTGTTCAGTTTAGAGTCTCTGAAGCTTTCCTGCTTTAATGATCTCAGCTGTTCAGTGTTTGCCACTCCCCTCTGCTATATATAATTGACTCTGGCAAACAGAATTGCCAGTGTTAGTTTTAACTGCCTGGTGTTGAGGTGTTTGTTGAGGAGGCATTTGGAGTGTTGTTATAAAGACTGTTGCTTGTTGATTTAGCTGTGTGTATATTGTCATCCTCTCCTATTTGGTTGCTTCTTCCTTTTACTTCCCGGTGTTCCACTCTGTTGTCTGTGAGTGCATATTTGTATGATTGCTATTTTCATTTATCCCTATACGTCTTCCCTTATTAGTCTGCTTTGTGTATTCTTATAAAACTACTCCCCACTTCCCTGGGTGGGGGAGAGCACAGATAACAGCTGATTTAGGAGCTCACCAAGGTACTTAGCCCAGGCGTCTTCATGATGAAATAATCTGGGGAACAAGTATAGCAACGGCACCCCTAGCTTTAGGGATAGGGAAGGAGCCCCTAGCCCCACATTATCTTTGCTTTAATTATTGTATTATCTTTAACTTTGTTACTTATGACTTGTATATGAACTGTTTAATTATAAAGTGATGCGGAATATGTTTGCGCTATATAAATAAAGATTTATTATTATTATAATATTAAACTACATGGCCTTACGTTGTCTAAAACCAGCCCTGAGCACCAGTATGTGTGGTATCAGGGAATGCTCCTGATGTACAGCATGTTTAATGTGTCTTCTACTAGCCGAACATATGCCAAATAGATGGCACTAGCATAGGCAACTGTGTTGCCTCAGAGATGCAGATTCCTGGTGCATATGTTTAACCACAGGCCTCAAAGGTTCCTGCCAAATGTAGTGCATGGACATGTCAGCAGAGCCTTCCAGCTATGTCTAAGCTACCATCTACTAAGCACAGTGTCCTTGAACTACTGTTGAAGGAATGTACAAAGCATATTAAAAAAATAATTAAAATGGTTTGAAAAGAATGAAATTCACAGTATAAGCGCATGCTTTCCTCATTATGAAATGTTTTATTAGTATTACTTGTGTTTGATTAGCTGTAAACACCAATATAGTTTAAGGAATGTAGCCACATCAAATAGGCCGACAATAAAATGACTGCCTTCACAACCAGGCCAGTATGTGAAGTCTGGCTTTACTTATGTAGCCTTTCTCTATTTATTCTTTTTTTTAACCTTTTCAAAACCTAGCAATTTTTTTATTTTGCACTTTTGTATTTTCTTCCTGTTCTTTCAAGAGCCATAAATATTCTGTTTTTCTGTCAGCCTAGCCATATGATGGCTTGTTTTTGTGGGTTGTGATTTTGAATGATGCCCTTCAGTTTTCCAGATAATAATATATTGAAAAACTGGAAAAAGTGGTAGCTGTTTGATGATTGCAAAGTCAGCAGCAGGAACAGAAGCAAGTTGTCACTGTAACGAATGGAAGCGGAGGCAGAGATGGTGAAGTTCACTTTCGTTTTTATTTTTTAATTGGAACCTCGGGACCACGGTCCGGGGGCCCCGAAGGGGGCGTGACTAGTAAGCCCCGGGCACCCGTAGTAAAGCTCCTCAGGCAGGGCCAGAATGGAATACCCGGAGGACACAGGTGCTACGTCCAGTTAGACCCCGAACACGTGGCAGCTGTCCCAGTGGGACCAAAAGGGATAACAAAAGTTACAGAAGAGTCCGTAATGCGCTGGGTCCTGGATCCGGTTAGTTGGTAAGGAGTCGGTTCCAGTGACCTTCACACAGTCCTTGGACTCGGATGGCTGTAGGCGGAACGGGATGGCTTAGACCCAGATAGTTGCTGATATAACCAGGTAAGGCTGGTTTCACATTTGCGTTTTTTTTCGCAGTAATTTAGCGCTAAATAGCGCATGCGTTTTTTTTCCCTATACTTTGCATGGGATGCGCTTATGTGCGCATACACATGCGTTTGTACGCGTTTTACCGCGCATGCGTTTTTTTGCGGTATGCGCTCGGGCGCACAAAATGCAACCTGTTGCATTTTTTGTGCGTCCGACTTGCCTCAAAAAAACGCATGTGCGCGCAATGCGTTTTTTTACAGCAAGACACCCAATATAAGTCTATGGGTGCGCATATGTGCGCATTGGCATGCTTATGTATGCGTTTTTTTGCACATGCGTTTTTTTTTGTTAACCATGGAATTTAGGGGTTTGGGTTAGAGTTAGGGTTAGTTAAGGGGGTTTAGGGTTAGGGTTAGGGTCAGGGTTAGGGTTAGGGTCAGGGTTAGGGTTAGGGTTAGTAAAGTCATGGTTTGGGTTAGTGTGAGGGGCCACCTAATGTTGGAAAAAAAAGCAAACGCGGTAAAAACGCACTAAAAACGCATACAAACGCATAAAAACGCTGCATTTTTTTCATGCATGCTCATAAAAATGCTTGAAAAAAACGCAGCAGTTGTATGCTTTTGTATGCATTTTTTCAATGCGTTTTTTTGCTGGAAAAACGCGCTGCAAAAAAAAGCAAGTGTGAAACTAGCCTAACACAGGATACTAATATGCTGTGGAAACAGAGAGCATTAGACAATGCATGGAGACTGCAGATGCAGCGCAGACAGGTTAGCATGAGAACCGGATGTAGCAATGATAGATACTCGTTGCTCCGGTGCTCTCCCTATGGAGGAGAGGCCAGAAATATCAGCCAGTGAACTGCCATTGGTTAATTGTATTTTTTGAATAATGCGCGCCGCCCTTTAAGAAGGCAAGAGAGCTGGCGGGCGTGCCCTAATAGTCTTAGCTACAGATCTCCTCACAGGACGCCAGGAGGAGGAGGCAGGAGGGAGGACAGAACGCTGAGCAGCAGCATGAGAGGCTCGAGGTGGGTGCTACCAGTGATGACAAGAATAGCGTCACCTCTTTCCAGTACTGTAGGATAGTGGGGCATTGCCATATCATGTGGATAAAGTCTGCATCTGGTGCATGACAACGCAAGCATTCTGATGATTGGAATCGACCCATCTTAAAAAGTCGTATCAGAGTCAAATATGATTGGTTTATTATATACAGCTGTATCATTCTATTAATAGATGGTGATACTCCGATCGGAGACTCCAGGATCTCTTCCCACTCCTCTCCCTGCATATTAGGGATGAGTCTTTCCCATTTCCCTTTAACTGAGCTTATGGCAGACTCTGCTCCCACCGACAGCATGTACGTATATAAAGAGAAGATAAGGCCCTGGGGACCATGTGAATTAAGTATTCCTATCAATGGTAGGGATGAAATGGCACGGCCCACACCCACACACCTTATGTGCGATTGAAGAGCAGATCTTAGTTGTAAATAGCGGAAAAATTGAGATCTCGGGACATCATGTGTAGCCTGTATCTGCTCGAAAGACATTAAAGTCCCATAATCGTACAGGTCTCCTATCAGGGAGACATTATGTTGAATCCAAAAATCAGTGGACGGGTGATTTAGTAATATCGGAAAATAGGCGTTTTTCCATAGGGGCATTTCAGCTAGGATATCCTTAAATCTAATCACTTTTTTGATTTGCCTCCATACTAATCGTGCCAGACGGAGCAGGGGCAGTAAACGAGGGACACTAGGCTTCTCTAACTCCAGGAAACCCAGTGGGCAATCAGTTCTTGCAGCGTGAAGCAAGTGACTTTCAGAATTAGGGAGATCACTACCCGGCATCCATTCACTGAGAGCTTTAGCCTGTCCAGCCAAATAATATAGAAAGAAATCTGGTAGCGCCGCTCCACCTCCCTTTTTAGGCCTCTGTAGAGTGGACAATTTAAGTTTGGGTCTGGTTTTCCTCCATATAAAAGATGTGCCCTGGGAATTAAGATTCACAAAAAAGGACTTAGGTACCATTACAGCACTGTGCTGAAGGGAATAGCTAAGTTTCGGAAGTAATATCATTTTAATCAGGTTGATGCGTCCAGCCACATATAGCGGTAATTTGCTCCAGGTTGCAAATGTAACTCTAACCAGTTCCAGCAATGGGTAGATATTAAGTTGTAAGTCGAGCGTGCTGTTATGGGATATATGAACACCTAAATATTTAAAACTAGATACAATAGACAGCGAGGAAAGAGCCTCAAGTCGGGGCATCGGGGCATGGGATAGGCGTAGCAGGGCAGACATTTCCCAATTTATATATAAGCCCGAATATTTACTGAATCTATCTATGGTGGCTATCACTTGAGGCAAAGTTTCCTCCGCCTCATCCATAAATATCACCATATCATCTGCGTATAAACCTATGGTATCGACCCGACCTGCTATATCCATACCCCTAATGCCAGGGGAAGACCTTATACGTATTGCCAATGCCTCAATCGCAAGGGCCAAGAGGGCTGGGGAAAGCGGGCACCCCTGATGGGTCCCCCTGTGTAATGAAAAGGACTCAGATATGGAATTGTTCATAATAATACAGGCTTTAGGTTTCACATATAGTGTTTTAACCCATTTTATAAACTTATCGAAGCCATATCTCTGTAGGCATGCGGAGAGGAAAGGCCACTCAAGAGAGTCAAAAGCCTTGGGGGGCATCTAACGATGCCAGTGCCCATTTGTTGTCTGGCATTAGAGAACTATATTGAACTATTGACTGGACTCTTCTGATATTAATTGAAGTGCTCTTACCAGGCATAAAGCCCGTCTGATCGGGATGTATAAGGTTCAGTATAATCGAATTTAATCTGGTGACGAGAATCTTAGTAAAGATTTTATAGTCAACATTTACTAACGATATGGGACGATAGGAACCACATTCCAAAGGGTCCTTCCCCTCCTTCCTAAGCACTATGATATTGGCCTTGTAAAAGGATTCAGGCATAGATTCCCCCTCCCATATTCCTCGAATACATTTTTCAAAAGTGCGTTAATATGTCTCGGTACTTCCTATACAATTCAATAGGGAACCCGTCCGTCCCAGGGGCCTTCCCAGAGGCCATGTCCGTTATGGCATTCTCTATCTCCTCCACAGTGAATTCAGCGTCCACAAAGGCTTGCTGATCAGGATCTAAGGTAGGGAATGTTACATCCGACAAGTAATCCAAACACTCCAGATTATCAGAGCCACTTTTAGATTCATATATTGACTTATAATAATTACAAAAGCAGCCAAGAATCTCCTCAGTTGAAGACACCAACGAATCATCCGACGTACGGATCTGCAATATTGTATTAGAGTTATTATGTTGGCGCACCAGATAGGCCAAAAGCTTACTTGCTTAGTTTCCCAGTTCAAAATAGGATTGGCGAGCAAAGAATAATTTGCGCTTAGACTTAGTGTCTATTTGCTGGGTGTATAATCGCTGGGCCGCAAACCACTCAATCCTATTGCCACTGGTTTGGTTAGATATGTATGCAGCCTCTGAATCCTTCAATCGCCGTTCCACCACCTCATCCTCTCTTGAGGTTACCCGCTTAATATAAGAGATTGTAGAGGACAAGCAGCCCCTCAGATATGCCTTAAGGGCATCCCAAAATATATTAATATCCTGAGGTTCCTGGTGAGACAAAATGAAACAATGCAATTGATCAATTGTTCTATCGGGAGTCACTATCAATTTCAGCCAGAAAGGGTTCAACTTCCAAGCCATCCTGTTATTTAATTGCTCGTACTTGAGTCTGAGGATGACCGGCCAGTGGTCTGAGATCCCTTTACTATCATGCTCCACACTATCCACCCATATCGCCAGACCGCTGGTTCCGAATATGTAATCTATGCACGATACGGAGCGCTTAGTGGATGAGTGGCAGGTATACTCTCTCAATTCAGGGTTCCGCTCTCTCCACAAATCTAGCCACCCACCACCCTCCATAAACAATGACATTTGGGTTGTTGTCGGCGAAGGAACCCCCCCAGCTACTCCATCATCCAATCTCAATTTGTCGAGACAATTGTCCCCCATACAGATAACATCCGCGTCCGGATAATTTAGGGCGAAACTCACCACCTTCTGAAGAATGGACAAATTAGCCGGAGGCGGATTATAAACACATAAAATTACATATTTCCTGGCATTTATTAATGCATATACGAAGACAAATCGACCCTCAGGATCCCTCCGGGTCACCCTGGCTTCCCATCTAACATCTCTGTGTACCAGCAGTGAAACCCCTCTCGAGTAACTTGTATGGAATGCATGAACAGACCATTGTACCCAAGGCTTCTGCACAACCGGGCTGTATCCCTGGTCAGAAGCGTCTCCACCAAGGCCACAATGTGAGGGCGGTAATGTCTAATTTGCGAGAAAACTTTGATCTTTTTCCAGCGGGTTTTTATACCTCTCACATTCCATGTCATAAATATCATTTCAGACCCCATATTTACTCTGCTGGACATGGCCTACATCAATATCCGAGTAAAATTTAGAGACACCACACATAAACTGAAAGTGCTGCTGGCTGCGAAATATATCTAGAGAACAAATAAAACCACTACAAAAAACATCAAAGTGGAAAAGTAAACAGTACGGGAGCAAAGTCCTGCTCTCCCAACACGAAATAAACACGCGGATACCATCACTGGGCTCAGTATCCGGTGTTGTTGGTAATCCGGACGCCCGTGGAAAAAGCTCCAATCAGACCGTTAATAATAAAGAAAAAAGAAAGGATTCTGATTAACAGTAAAAAACATTAGGATTCCTTCGCAGCAGACCCTTTGTGGGACCGCAACCACTCAGCCGCCTCCGCCGGATTAAAAATATAGAAGAACCCTCATGGACCACCCGAAGCCTGGCCGGATAGATCCGGAGTACACAACATTCCTCTCCCAGAGCCGCTTCTTGATTTCCATGAATTGTGCTCGTTGTTTCTGGAGTTCCATGGAAAAATCTGGAAAAATTGAGATCGTGGCATTGTTGAACTTGATGGGACTTTTCCGTTGAGCCAGACGTAGGATCACATCTCTGTCCCTGCAGTTGAGGAGACGTGCCAAGAAAGGTCTAGGTGGGGCTCCAGGAGGAAGAGGTCTTGTAGGGACCCTATGAGCCCTTTTCACAGCAAATGTTGGGGAGAATTCATCTCCCAGAGAAGGTTTGAGCCACTCTTCTAGAAACTGTTCTGGATGTTGACCTTCCGAGCGTTCCGGAAGACCAATAACCCGGATGTTATTCCGACGCATTCTATTTTCCAGGTCGTCTGTTTTTTGCCTCCATACGTTCACCGAGCCCGCCGCTTTCATAAGCTTGGCTTCCATGGGTGCAATGGTATCCTCTACCTTGGACACCCTTGTCTCCACCTACATAATGCGCCCTCTCATGTCCTGCATATCTTGCCGAAGACGCCCCACCTCGGTATGCACGTCCTCTATTTTCCCTGTCAGTGATGTCCTAGTTAAGGAGATGGCCTGCATCAGTTGCTCAGATGCCTGTTTGAGGGTTAATTCCTCCTGCTCCTCTTCACCCTCAGAGGGATGGTTTTTACCCTGAGTCTGTGAGGGGTTATTTCTGAGGGACCGGGTGGTATCAGAGTGGTCAGGTCTAGCAAATTATTTCAATTTTTCAGCTGCTCCTGCCCCCTTGGGGCGGTTCATTCTCAATAACAATATGGCACAGCCGGGTAGCAGAAATGGTGTGTCCAGGAGACCCCCAGGTCCAGGTTATGCACAGCAGTGTTATGATATGATAAGCGTCCCAAGGGCGGCACAAAGCAGAAGGGCCACACAGGAGAATGGAACCCGGCTCTGAGGAGTAACCAAGAGGCCCTATGGCTGGTGAGGGATCCGCAGTGCCCGCAGAGATAGCAACCAGGGACGAGTCTAAAGGACCCTGAAGTAATAGCACCGACTAGCTGGGCGATTTAGCAGAGGGGAGTGCGGGGCCCAATCTTCCAGAGCACTCAGTGCTACTCCCCTTCAAATCCACAGGATATGTGCTCACCGTCCTGTCAGCGTTGCGAAGAGGGAGCCAGCGCCGCGTCTCTCACAGCCAGAGCGCGCGCTTCTGAAAATGGCCACCGCCCCGTGCGTGCTGGCCTCGCCGGCTGCCCCAGCCCTCAGCGCTGTCAGCCCATCGAAATCCGGCCTCCTGCGGGGGTCCCGAGATGCACCACAGGTCAGGGGGTCTGATACCGGTAAGTCTGCCGTGGTACCACGGGTCCGCTAAAAGGATCGATTCAGGATGTAAGAAGCTCTCCCTGAACGCGTCCTCTCCCGGCTGCTATATAGCCACACCCCCCCGGCCCAGGTTTTTGAGCGTTGGCCTGACTGGAAAAACAAGAGCAGCTTTTAATAACTTTTCTTTTGTGGATCAGAGATGTTACTCTGCCATTCGCAGTGCATTACTAGAGAGGTATGCCGTCACCCCTGAAACCTACCGGAGGAAGTTTCGGGAGTCTGACAAGCCCGATGCGCACACACACACCCGAAGTTTGCTAACACACTATATACGGCATGCACTCAGTGGATAGAAGGACTGGATGCTCGGGATGCAGAACATGTCTTGGATATCTTCATGCTGGAACAATTTATGTCCAAGCTCCCAGGTGACTTAAAAGAATGGGTGGCAGATAGAAAACCACTCAGCCTGGATGAGGCTGCAAGATTGGTGAATGATTGGTCTGCTAATCGACCAGGGCTATCTGCAAGTTCATCCCCAGCGAGTCGCGAACAGGAGCTTACATGGAGGCCAGTGAGACCCATGGACTGGCAAGAGGAGGAATGGAGAGGATTTCGGACTTGACAAAGAGGGGGAGGTTTCCCAAGCTCCCCAGTGCAGCCCATGTCGGGGCGAGGACGGTTAAGCTGCCATAACTGTGGACACATGGGACACTTTGCCAGGTCATGCCAGGAACGTCCTAGCTCACATCATTCACATCCCCAACCGGTGAAGACTGTGCTACAATGGGGCTGGAATGCTGAAGGAGAGAGGATCTCACTACCCCGACCGTAAGAGGAAGAGGCTTATGTGGTACAAGGACAAGTGTCTCGGACTAGATGGGACACTCAGCGACCATAAACCAGCATCTGCAGCCGGTCTGGTTAGAGGGTGTGGAGGCTGTGGGGCTCCATGACTCAGGAGCCTCTGTTACATTGATCAAAGAACATCTGGTACTGGACCAGTGTATTGTTCCCGGCAGCTGAATGTTAGTCAATGTAGCCAGCAGAGAATCTCTGAATATTCGGTGGGCCAACTACATTTAGACTGGTTCACAGTCATGGAATGGTGGATGTAGGAGTAGAGCGGCAACTACCAGTAGATGTGTTGCTCGGAAACAACCTAGGAGCAGGGTTGGTGTAACTCTGGGCCAATGTCGTAACACAAAGCCAAGGATCAATTCACACTGCGTCAGCTGAGAGGGAACAGAGCAGTCTCAAAATGCCGACTACTCCCCTACAAGTGGTGAGTAATGCACAAAATGTAATAACTGTTACCATCAAGGAATGTGACCTGTGGGAGGTAAATTACATCAGGGAGGTGACCCCGGCACTTAGGGACACTTAGTCTACCATTACCCTGGTCAGCCCAAATACTGCCCCCCAGAACATTATTTACCAGGTCGCCAAGTGACCATCCCCCAGCTGGGGTTGGAAGCGATAGATACACGTTCAGTTCTCATCGGGTACGTGTGGAGTTTCCCAGGTCCAACCATGGATCGGGGAGGATATGAAAGACCCCACAGGAGAAATAGACCCTTGTCCCAGCTAACTAAATACAGAGTCCTTGTCTCAGGGCTTCCCCCATCGGGGAGTTGGCAAGATCTGAAAGATCATATGAGAAAAGCTGGAGAGATGTCTACTATGCCGATGTACACCAGGGTGGAATGGGAACTGTGGAGTTTATTCGCAAGGATGACATGGAATATGCCTTGAGGAAATTGGATGATACAAAATTTTGTTCTCATGAAGGTTAAACCTCTTACATTTGTGTCCTGCTGAAAAATGTGAGTGAGGAATGTGAGGATATGGCCACTTACTGAAGACTATAGGACAATTGAATGTAGAGCGGAGACTTTTTCCAGCACGAAGCACCAGTTTTGTTGTGTTTTATTTGATATTTTCTTGCTGTGTTTTATTAGTGACCTGGAAAAGAGAGTGATTTAATAATAGTTTATAGTAGAACTGACACTCCCTACTATGAAGTCTAGCCAAAGGCTGCACTTCACAGGAATGTGATGATTGCAGCTAGTGGGGTCTTCAGCAGGTCAGGACCGGCAATGGCATTTAGATGATTAAACAGTAGCAATTGGAGCCAGCTCCAGTCACTGCTATTAAAGGCTAAGTTGTGCTGGCTAAGTTTTGCATAAAGACTATCAACATTACAAAATTTAAAGAAACGTTTACATAGCTAGTTCCTGCTTTTTCATATAAAATGTAAGCAATACGTAAAATTTCATGAATTCATTTGGCTTCCTCTTTACAAGACATTATTGAGCAGTATTAGCTGCGATAATTAATCTACTAGTTAATTGAATTTGAATTGAAGGAATGCATACGTTTATTAATCATAACATTTGACAGACTAGCTGTAGCACACAAATTAATGGAGCTCTGATCTAATTAAGATTACTTTTATTAAGGCTGATCAGATCAGTTTTTTTGATAGTTGGCAGCTTGGGGTAATGAATCATAATACTAATGTGCTGTTTAATCAATTAGAAACACAATGTACTTTTCTTTATCTTTATTTCATTCATTTATTTAGGGTTCCAAATTCTTGACAGATGTAACACATAGAAGTTTTGTTATTTTTTTTACTTATTTAAGAACTGTAAAATCCTACAAAAAATATATTTTGATTCTAGTTTACATTTTGTAGCTCTATGAAGAACTTTGCCTAGTCTTAATATATGATTACACAGTAAATTCAAACAATTGTGCTCCTAAATATACGGTAGATCTTCAGACAATATCCTCTAATCTAGGGGTGGGGAACCTTTTTTCTGTCAAGGGCCATATGGAAATTTATGCTCTCATTCTCGGGCCAAACAGAATTATCAACTTAAAAACTATCCTGCTATATTTTGTCAAATATTTAATTAACTCACCAGTAATGTTATAGCTGGAATTACTTTTTTTGGTGAGGCATGTGATGTTAGGTGGTATTGATGATGTTATTACTTGCAGCTGATTTTCCAGTTTTGCACCTGTCTGGAGCACAATATACGCTGCAATAGTTAATTTGGAATTTTGAAACACAATGCTCACAGCAGCAAGTTGTTGTAAATACAGAGGTATATTTCAATGTATTTCTTCTCAAGGTGAGAAATTCATATAGGAAACACTGAGACTGTGGTATACATCACATAGACACCGAGCCTGCTGTCTACATCATATAGGAGATACCGAAACTGCTTTATACATCACATAGGAGACACTGAAACTTCTGTCTACATTACATAGGAGACACCAACACTGATGTATTCATTACATAGGAGACATCAATTATGATTTATACTGCTGTATACATCATGTAGGCAACGCTGAGATTTCTGTATATACATCACATAAGCATTAGTCTTGTCATGGAAACCCCTTTCATGGAAGAGCTCACTTGCAATAAGACACAAGGAGTCTTCAGATCTGACGGCATTTATCAAATTGGGAAATGCTGCTTCGGTTGGAAAAGCTTGCACAGAATTCTGTGTGTGTACAAAGCTTGTCTGACCCTAAACGAAGACAGAGTTTTTATTCTCTTCACAGAATAGAGAAAGTTACCAAAAAATGGATATGTAAATTACAAAAAAAAATCTAACTGACTCTAGCTTAAACCAGTTTCCAACGGTCTTCAATAGCTCTTCAGTAAATAATATCCTGCATTGTTGCTTATACGACCAAAACGTATACAAAGCATACAAAAACACAGATATATTAAAGATAAATATATAGATATAAATTGTGTAAATGATAATCAAATAAGGTTAATAAAATATTAACCAAAACAGTCATAAAACCTTCAAGAATCAAAATGAACATAAACCCTACTGTAACTAAATAAGTAAAAAGCAAAAGTGCATTTGAATAACGCAGGATTCTTAGTGACACTGTTTTTGATCAAAAATAGCATAAAAGCCATCCCAATATTGGCAAAGTGACCCTGTTCTATCTCAATGTTCCCCTCCTTGAGCTGGAAATTACATTTAAATAGCTTCCAAAGGCTGGTTCCCACAGTTCGAGACCTGGTCCTTTGTCTGCCCTTATTCACACAGTAAGATCAACTCTGACATATGGTAAGGTTTTTAATATAAGACAGTGTAGGACCATCCCGAACAGGGTCACCTTGTTGATACTGGGATGGCTTTTGTGTTATTTTTGATCAAAATCAGTGTTACGAAGAACCCTATGCTATTCAAATGCACTTTTGCTTTTTATTTATTTGGTTATGGCACGGTTTATGTTCATTTTTATTTTTGTAGGTTTTGTACGATTTATGGCCATTGTGAACATGCGTTTATGTGCTGCATGTATACCAACTTAAACCAAGCTAAATTTTTGTGTTTTTTCATAAGTCATATGGTCAAATGGTCCTAGTCCAGAATTCGCTACATACCTGTGGAGGCCCTAATACTACACTGCTCATCACAATTATAAATCAGAGGAATAACTCATCTCTGAACATTTATTGTTCAATATAAAGAAATCAGATACATATCTGTAAGATGTATGTGGTGGCCCAGAGGGTCCAGTCACCACAGAGGTACTGCATACCCCACTCACTGGTAAGGAGGGAGCACTACCCTGGACGCAGACACTAGCACCCAACACTGGACCTCTTTAGGCCAGGGAGGAACAAGGTAGAGGGTGTGAGTGAAGGAAGTAGATAAGGGAAGGACAGCTGGAGAGAAAGCTTATAGTTGGGAGTGGGGAGTAGTCTTAGTAACAGGAGTCAGTTGGAGGAGGAGTCAGGAGGAGAAGACAGTTTGTGGAAGGGACTGAAGGAGTGAGGAGCTTGTCCCAGGACTGGAGATTAGAGTGGAATGAAGAAGGGGTCCTAGGGGCCAGGGAAGTGAAGAGTTCACAAGTGGCGCCCGAATTCAGTGGGGAACCGGCGCCAGACTAGTGGAGAGACTGTAGGACTCAGCTAGCAAACCGGAGGCTGGAGTATCTGTATGTGCAACAGCCAAATCCACACACATTCGCTGAAACGGCAGCCACGTAGGGTCAAGGGGACCAGGAGATCGTTGCTCGACAGGATCTGAGGCTGCTGGCTTGGGACACTGTGTGTGAGGCGCAAGGCAGGAGCCAGCGCAGTGAGACGACCAGAGAAGGAACATAAGAAGGGGGTTCTGGAAAAGTGTACCCTGAACTACCTGAGAGTTGGCTGGACCACCGACCCGGAGGACACAGCACCCCGGCTGGGGATTGTAACTTGGAAGACCATGAGTAAAAGTGTGAAGACTGCACCTCGCTGTGTCCTCAGATTTATTTACTGTGTCATCTGCCCTGCACAACAATCATTACCATTATCTACTATTTTATATCTGCCCTGGGGCCTAGCTCTACCTGTGGAGAGCTGTAACATCTTTGTTGCGTCACCAACCACCCCAGTGGATCTGAATCGCAGCACCGGCCATCTTTTTATTGCCAAACACAGCGGGTGGCGTGACGAATTAATCGCCTATAAACTTTCCTATCTTTATTCCCCCAAATCATCTTTCCCCTTACATTTTATTGCACACCCAGGGCCACGGACCGGGTAATTGCTGCCGTTACATCCCCTGAAGAACTGACCAGCCCGGACCGATAACCCCTGGCCCCTCTCTATTTAACCAAATAAGAAAGTATTTTTTTGAAATACCATGTGGGTGATGTTAGAATATGATTTTACTACAATACATATGGCCAATGCATCCACTTATTGTAAAAAGAAAAAAAATGTTTAGGTATCATGTTAGCTTGTTGATACAAAAAATTAATTGCTCCTAGTAGAAGAAACAAAATAATAATCTTGTAGCTATCGTATCTTTAAATGGGGGCATCAAAAATAAAATAGATTATGATGCAAAGTCCAAGACTTCTCAGGTATCTTGATCATCATACTATTACATGATGGAAAGGCCTACCTTTCCATCTATAAGACACACCGGACCAGAAGACGTACCTAGGTTTTAGAGGTTGGAAAATAGCAAAATAAAAATTTGAAGCAAAAAGTGTGGTAAAATATTTAAGAACATAATATTTCACCAATGTAAATGTAAACAGAACTCAACAGCAGCATTAACAGCTAGTATTATTGACTTTAAGCTTCAATTAAGAAAACTTCTCTAACCATCAGGGAATCCCAAGAACTCCTAGTCACTACTGAACACATTTATGAAGCGAAGTTCCTTAGAATGACTGGTATCACTGTCTTCACTCTGTTCATAGAGGATGTCATCTTCAGAGCCGTCTAAAGGGCCTGTCACACTAAGCGATATTGCTAGCAATATTGCTATAACGTCACGGGTTTTGTGACGCTATAGCGATATTGCTAGCGATATCGCTATGTCTGATACTTACCTCCGACTGCTCCCCTGCTTCTTATCGCTGATCGCGCGAGAACGTCCTGAGCCATTTCTCGTCGTCAGCTTCCTGCTGGGCTTCCTGTGGCACCAATGAGCGATGCGTGGACGCGGGCGGGAGGACGTCAGGATCACCTAGTCTGACAGGTAAGTAACGACCCCCGACCGCTGCTATGTCGCTGTGAGATCTGCCTGTGTGGCAGCTAACTAGCGACCACCTAGCCATGCACCAGCGATCCTGACCGCGTCATATCGCTGGTCAGGATCGCTGGTGCATCGCTAAGTGTGACAGTACCTTAAGGCATTGCTGATGCCACATTTGATGGACTCATCACAAAGGTTTCATCCTTAATTAACTGCCATGAGGTCTTCAACCAATCACAAACTTGGGTTTTAGTGGGCCTCTTAATTTGTCCATTTGGTGTAAGATAGGGATGAGTGAGTACTAAAGTATTCAGACTCGCTATACTCGTACTGAGTATACCCTAATACTCGGGTATTCGGTACGAATAGCGAGTCCAATGATAGGCAATGGAAAATGCGAGTAATTGTCTGCTGGACCCTTCAAAGCGGTCTGGGGGCTGAGGAAAATGCTAAAAAATGTGTAAATGTTAAAAAATGTATGCTGTAAACAAATGTATATAACATGGGGGGCACCTGGTCAGGGGCTGCACAATTGTTTTTACACCACTGCTTCGCTTCACTAGAATGTGCAAACACTATTTTAAGTCCTTTGTTTTTTTGCCGGAAAAGCAGGACTCGTACACCACTTACGCAGTGCCAGTCAGTGATATATCAGAAGTACCGTAAAAGCAAGTGATGCTGGAGGCAATCTACTGACAGCTAAGTGTGTAAGTGGTGTAAGGAGAGCAATCTGTCTTAGGGGTAGGGGCTGTGTTATGGTTAACGCAGGAAGAAGCCACCCATCATCATCATCACAAGGGATTCACAATTATAAAGCTTGAACTACTGTCCTTGTTGTGCCACTGCCCAATGTGTAGGCATAGCTTTAGTGTCTTCAAAACATTAGCCCTAGGGGCTGTATCATGGTTGATGAAGGAAGCAAGGCAGGTCTGAAGGGCCAAACCATTATGATAAAGCCAGGACTATGAGCATTGAGGTGGCCGTGCCCAGTGTCCAGGCATAGCAATTGTGTCTCCAAAAATTAGCCGAAGGGGCTGTATCATGGTTGATGAAGGAAGCAAGGCAGGTCTGAAGGGCCAAACCATTATGATAAAGCCAGGACTACGAGCATTGAGGTGGCCGTGCCCAGTGTCCAGGCATAGCAATAGTGTCTCCAAACATTAGCCCAAGGGGCTGTATCATGGTTGATGAAGGAAGCAAGGCAGGTCTGAAGGGCCAAACCATTATGATAAAGCCAGGACTATGAGCATTGAGGTGGCCGTGCCCAGTGTCCAGGCATAGCAATTGTGTCTCCAAAAATTAGCCGAAGGGGCTGTATCATGGTTGATGAAGGAAGCAAGGCAGGTCTGAAGGGCCAAACCATTATGATAAAGCCAGGACTACGAGCATTGAGGTGGCCGTGCCCAGTGTCCAGGCATAGCAATAGTGTCTCCAAAAATTAGCCCAAGGGGCTGTATCATGGTTGATGAAGGAAGAAGGGTCTCACTCTCATCACAAGTGCCTCCGATGGGAAATATTCATTAATGTAACATTGTTTTTAGCTTATTGACCATGAGGTACATGTGTCAGAACAGGTTTTGAAAACATGTGTAAGAAGAAGAAAAGGGGCTTGTATGGGAAGGGATGGATGTGATCACCAATTTTTTTAGAAAACATGTTGGATGACTTTAGGTTGGGATACTGTCATCTGGAGGGCTTAAATACTGTTGCGAAATCCAGTCCTTGTTAAATTTTATCAGAGTGAGCCTGTCTGCATTCTCTGTGTGCGTATATCTGTGATGATTGCCCCAGCGGCACTGAAAACACGCTCTGACATTATACTAGCAGCAGGGCAGGCCAGCACCTCCAAGGCATAGAAGGAGAGGTTGGGCCAACTATGCAGATTGGATACCCAGTAATTAAATGGTACAGAAGCGTCAGGAAGGACGCAGGTATGGTCACTTAGTCGTTGACCATCTTGTTCAACTTCTCCCTCCTTGACATTGCTACTGTTCCAGCTAGTCCTTGGTGATGAGCCGGTTTATTGAAGGTGGCCCAGTTTGTGGACATTTTACCACCACCTCTTTTGGACCTGCTTGGCGTCTCTCTCCCCATTAATGCATGTTGTTGCACAGAGCTGGTATCTCTGCTAGCAGTGGTGTCTAAGGGTGCTGTTGCCATCAAATTATTGACAACAGCCTTCTTGAAGGATTCCATTGTGAAACCCCTTGGTGACTGCAACAGTAGCGAAGGAAATTTGTCCTTGTACCATGGGTCTAGAAAGGTGGCCAACCAGTATAGGTTGCTATTGAAAATGTGGATTACGCGAGGGTCTTGGCACAGACAGTCAGATATGAAGTGTGCCATGTGTGCCAAGCTGCATAGAGGCAAATTTTCTGTGACCCCTGAAGGAGGAACAATACCCATCCTCTCCTCACACTGACTCTCCTCCACCTCCTCCTCTTCAGCCCACCCATGCTGGACAGACATGAAGCTTGGGTTGGGATTCCCCTCTGTAGCATGAGGTATCCCCTCGGTACCACTGAAAAAGAAGTCCTCTCCCTCCTCATTTTCATCATCCTCTTCATCCTCCAATGTTACCTGATGATATTGGCTGGGCTGGGTAGGATCACCCATTGTGAAATCTTGCTCCATACCCAGCTGCTGGGCACGCAAAGATTCCATTTTTTGATTCTGCAGCAATTTTTTTCAGCAGACATAGCATAGGGATGGTTACGCTGATAATAGCCTGATCACCGCTCACAAGCTTGGTGCAGTACTCAAGTTATCAAGCACCTCACAAATATCAGCGATCCACACCCACTTGACAGTTGTTATGTGTCTTGGCTCAGTCTCAGTGTGATGGGCATGTTTAAGCTGGTAATCAGAAAGTGCTCTCTGCTGCTCACTTACCCTTGCCAACATATGATATGTTGAGTTCCACCGTGTTGGCAGGTCGCAAATGAGTTTGTGGTTTGGCAAATTAAATTGCTTTTGAAGCGCTGCAAGACTGGCAACAGCAGTTAAGGAATGGCGGAAATGGGCACAAATACGGCGCACCTTCTCAAGTAGGTACGGCAAGTCAGGGTATGTTTTTATAAATTTCTGCACGACCAGGTTCAGCACGTGAGCCATGCATGGCATGTGTACCAGCTTCTCGAGCTTTAAAGCCGCCACCAGGTTACGCCCATTGTCGCAGACAACCAGACCAGGCTGGAGTTGCAGTGGGGAGAGCCACTGATCGGTCTGTTTTATTTCTTGCCAAAGCTCTGCTGCAGTGTGTGGTGTTTCACCTAAGCAGATCAGCTTCAGCAGAGCGTTTTGCCGCTTTGCCGATGCGCTGCTGCACAGCTCCCAACTTGGGAGTGATGTGGAGGGTAATTCAGCATAGGATGACGAGGCAGAGGAGGAAGAAGTGAGACTGGACGTATATGATGAGACGGAAACCCTGATTGAGGTTGAGCCCGCTATTCAAGACGTGGGTAGGATATGTGTTAATAGTCCAGTTTGAGACTTTTTCCCACCTTCCACCAGGTTCAGCCAGTGTGCCGTGACAGATATGTATCGTCCCTGGCCACAAGTACTTGTCCACATGTCTGTTGTAAGATGGACCTTCCTGGTTACGGCATTAGTGAGAGCACGCTTTAGATTGTTTAAGATGTGCTGGTGTAACGCGGGGACGGCACACCGGGAAAAATAGTGCCGGCTGGGAACTGAGTTTCGTGGGGCAGCCACAGCCAAAAGATCACGGAAAGACTGTGTCCCCACAAGCCTAAATGGCAACATCTCCACGGCTAGCAACTTGGCAATGTGCGCGTTCAGTATTTGTGCTTGTGGGTGTGTGGCTTGATATTTACGCCTCCTTTCATACATCTGGGACACGGAAAATTGGACGCTTTCCTGGGACAAACAAGTGGATGAGCTTGTTGTGGCCTGTGTCTGTGCAACTGCAGCTTGTGAGCAAGAGGTATGATGATCACCTGCTTCCTGCCCAGCAGATTGGTGAGGCTGTATCACAGGCGACATGGCACTGGTTTGACCCGCAGTTGCAGACACTGATTTGGTACCCTGTTGTTCAGCCCACCGACTAGGGTGCTTGGCTGCCATGTGTTTCCGCATACTGGTGGTGCATTGGTTGCCTTTGCCCTGGCCTCTGCTCAGCTTCCTATGGCAGATGCTACAGATGACAACATTTGGTTCAGAAGGACTATCGGAAAATTTTTTTCCAGACAGCGGCTGAACGCACCCTTGCCTTGATTTGGGGCACAGAGGGATTGCTCTTGGCAACAGTTGACACACTTCGCACTCTGCTCAAGCCAGTAGCCCTTGGTGCCTTTGTTGGTGCTACGTATCCACCTTCATCCTCTGTGCTGCTGTGCTGGCTATGCGTGCCAGCGGCCCAGGTCGGATCGGTGGTCTCATCATCGACCACCTCGTCGTCCATGTCATCCTCCTTCCGTGTTGATATTGGCGACAGGACAGATGACAACTGTGTGTCATCACCATCAGCCTCAACCTCTTCACCCGGTATATCACGTGGATGAAAGTGGCATCCAGGGACTCCCTCTGACGTCACTGAGGCTGCGGGGAGTCCCCTGGCTGACCTGAAGTGAACTAATGAGCGTGGGAAAAAAGTCAGAAACTTTCCCACGCTAATTAGTTCATCTCCAGGCAGCCAGTGAGGCTGCAAAGAGCTGAACTAAGTCATTCTGGCAGTGGTTTACAATGGGGCTGGTAGCATTAGCACCGGTCCTCATTGTAAACTATTTAACCCCTTGTGAAAGATTGCAGCGTGGGACATGACTGAACGGCGGAGAGGTAAGGATATGTTTTTTTTTGTTATTTTTTTTGCAGGTCATGGTTTATTTAAGGATTACCAGAGTAATAAAATGTGGTCAAAAGCTAAGTGTCTTTATTTCATTAAAAGACTTTTTCATTAATGTTTTAAACCCTTTCATAGTCTAGGGTTAATAATGGATTGGTGTCTAATTGAAACCTCTCCATTATTAATCGGCTTAATGTCACCTTCCAATTGCAAAGTGACATTAACCCTTTGTTATATTAACCCAGTCGCCACCTCTACAGGGCAATGGGAATAGAGAGGATAAGTGCCAGAATAGGCGCATGTTATAATTGTGCCTTTTCTGGGGTGTCTGGGGGCAGATTTTTGTAGCCAGGGGGGGCCAAAAACAATGGTCCCTCTCTTGGCTATTAAAATCTGCCCTCACTCACCTGCTTTACCTCTCTGGTTGCGATTTTACCACGGGAGCCCACGCACTTTTTTCCAATTAACCTCTTATTTTAACAACCTAGATGTCCCAAAAATTTTACACACAAATCATAATCTAATTATTAGTCAGGGACATATACAAAAAACATGAAATGAAATGGTTTACTGTATGTAAACCATGTGTCATTTCATGTCGGGTTGGGGAATGATTTTACAGAAGCCGGCAATTGAATTAGCGGCTTTTGTTCTATCTTACTATGCAATACACACAAATAAATTATATAAATAATACAATATATATATATATATATATATATATATATATATATAAATGTATATATATATTAAAATATAATTATATATATATATATATATATATATATATATTTCTATATACATATATATATATTACACATTTATATATTATATACACATATAAATTATATATATTTATATATATATCTAATATATAATTAGATATATATAATATAGTTATATATATTATATTAAATATAATTATATATATAATATACATGCATATCATATATAAAAGATATATAATATATGTATACATATAGTGTGTGTATATATATATATATATATATATATGCTAGACATATTTAATATATATTGTAAATATATATTTATATATATAGAGAGAGAGATGTCATTGACAAATACAATTAGTATAGTGTTGCTGTCTCTAAATTATGGGGGGACCCCACGCCATTTTGTTCCTTGAAGAAATCATTTATTAATTAAATACATGTCCACAATTTAGAAACAACATTAGACTAATTGCATTTGTCACTAACATATATATATGTATTTGATATATATTATATTTTGAATATATTTATATTATATATGATATATAATATATTTATAATTTAAATATATACTATCTATTATATATGTTATATATTAGATATATATATTACATATATATATATATACATGGCAACGTCAAAAAGGCGCATGCGCCGCCAAACGCATACCGTGCACGGCCTGCGCCCCCTGTGATAAAGATAGGGGACGCAGGGCGCATGCAGCGTCATGAGCCGGTGGGCGGAGCTACCGGCGGGGCGCGGCAGGGGGCGGGGCTTAGCGTCGGCCGTGCGCAGGCCGTCGCTGCGCTCATAAACGCTAGTGTGAAACTAGCCTTATATAAAAAATAATTTTTGCATCGCTTTATTCTGCGAGCTATAACTTTTTTATTTTTTCACTGATGATGCTGTATGGTGGCTCATTTTTTTGCGGGACAAGATGACGTTTTCAGCGGTACCATGGTTATTTATATCCGTCTTTTTGATCGCACATTATTGCACTTTTTATTTGGCGGTATGATGATAAAGCATTGTTTTTTTTATTTTGTTTTAAGGGGTTCACTAAAGGGGTTAACTCGTGGTACAGTTTTATAGGGCAGGTCGTTACGGATGCAGCGATATTAAATATGTCCATTTTTATTGTTTTTTTATTTACAAAAAGAGAATTTATTGGGAATATATATATCTTTTTAAATTTATTTAGGAATTTTTTACTAATTATTTATACACTTTTTTTTACTTTATTATATTGTCCCTGGGGGGACAATATAATAAAGTGTCAGATCGCTGATCTGACTCTTTGCACAGCACTGTTTCAGATCAGCGATCTGACAGGTGCTGCACAGGCTTCCTCAGTGCCTGCTCTCCCCGGGAGCGCCGCTGATCGCGGTGACATACTATCCCGTCCCCGGTCATACGGGCCCGGGTACCATTGACGGGATACTACATCGGATGTCAGAAAGGGGTTAACCCCCGATGGCCTGAAAAGAAAAATGTTTTAATGTGAGAATCCAGATCTGCTACGGATTCAAAAATGGATCATGACACTGGTCCTCTTGTTTCCTCCTTTCCCTTATAATTTTTTTTATTGCTTCAGGTGGCCCAAAGTGGGTCGCCCTCCCAGGGCTGTGGGGTACTCGGTACCGGGCCGGTCTCTCAGAGGGGATTGTCACAGCAGCGGTGACCCGGTCCATGGCCCTGGGCGCCCATGTAAAAGGGGTTGAGTTGGGAATAAAGTTTATAAGTGATTCGTGACGCCACCTGTGGTGTTCGGCAAGGGAGGTGTTACGCCGACGCCGCACACAGATCTTCTGGGACAGATGGTGTAGTGCAGCTATGATGTTGTAGCCCTCACAGGTAGGGCTGTTGGTCCCAGGGCAGTGTAGCGGAATATTTAGGAAGAGGGTGCAGTGTTTGGCACAGAGATGTAGCAGTGCTGAGGATGTTGCAGGAAGGAGGCAAGGACACAACAGGGTGCAGTTTCTTTACCTTTACTTGGCAAACGCAGTCCAGGGTCCTGATTACAGATGGCACAGGAGCAGGCTAGCCTGGAAGCAACTCAGGAATCTCTCTATCAGATGGGTTGTGTAGTCTCCTTCCTAGCGCTGGCTTGAGGTACATGCAGTACAGTGTTACACTGAAGTTCCTCCTTCTTATCTTCTCTTAGAACTACCTCGTATGGCAGACAGCTGTAGCCCTCTATCTCTCTTGGCTCACCCGTCGCTGTTGTGCCTCCGAGTCTTAGTTGGGAATAGAGCATTTACAGCTTCCTATTCCTCTGGTATCTGTTCAGGACCTTCAGTATCCATACAACCGTGGAGACCAGGCTCCAGATCATGCGCTATCACTGGGAGAGAGCTCTCGTTCCTCAGCTCAACTTCCAGCTCCTTTCCACACGTCTACACTCATTGCCCTCCTCACACTAACTGACTCACTCCTTCCTGGCCCCCAGAGACAGCTCCTCCCCTCAGTTCTGGGTTCAGAGCTCCCTCTGCTGACCTGGAGTGGGAACCATGTTGCATGAAAATGATTAACTGTTAGAGAGACCCTTCATTGCCTCCAAGCCTGACATCACCCTCCCTGGAGGAAGGTAATGCCACTGTGGCAACCATACTCCTGAGGGCACCACATTCCCCCCTAGTGCAAGTCAGCACTCCTGGGCTGATGAAAAGCATAAAAACATATAACAAATGACAAATAAACAATTATGGAGGTTACAAGATTTTGAAAAATGAAAAATGTACAAAAACCACAAGCTCCAAAAATAGTCCTATGATGACTGTCAGGAACACCGCACTGCACTTGCTCACTGAGCCAGGGCGCGTGTCCTGAGTACAAAGACTGTGCACAAAGATACCTGCGGAGCGAGCAGCAGTGGTGACAATGCATGCTCCAGGACCTGAATCATGTGACTGCTGGGGGCGTGGCCTAAGCTCCACAGAGCTAGGAGCTGCAGGGAAACTCCTAGAAGGTTAACTACAGGACAATGTTACCAAGGATCATAGACAGAGACAGACACCAGATCAAGCCGGGTCAAAGCACGAGATAGCAGGACAGTACCAAAGGGCTTAGACAGAAAGAATAGTCAGGACGTAGCAATAGATCAGAAAACCAGAACAGGTATTAGACGGTACAATAGGGGTAAACTGTAACGGAGTAACGATAGCCAAGCCAGGAGGTCAGAACCAGAAAAGACAATGGTACCAAAAACGAGAGACGGAGTACAGAGTGAAGGAACAGGCCGGGTCATACACGGGAAGCAAACAAACAATGTAGAGTACACACACACCAGGGGTCAGACACACCAGAATAGCAGTATAACTGACAGAGAATGCCAGTATGGAGTGAGCATAAATACCCCTCCCAGATCCAAAGAGAGGCCGGCAATGTTAACCCTGTCAGAACAGGACATTAACCATGTCCTAACCATGACAATGACAAGTCCAAGCATCAATGTCCATGGTCCATTCCTGGGCAAATGGTGAACTATATACAAGTTGGTGACCACACAAGTCCTGTGGTACAATGTCCATTAAAACATGAAGCAAGAACTTCAAAAAGGTTTCTTACAGGTTATCTGTAGGCACAAAACTAGAGAACAGTTACATATATACACAATTTCAACATTCACATAAACTTAGCTATACACGATATCTGATGGGCGGTATACCTTCTGTAGTACGCGTAGACCTGCGTAACTCTGGTGTGGGTAAACTAGGTAGTATTCTCCTACCGACTCAGTCTCACCATGGGTATGACAGATTCACCACTGGCAGAGCGAGGGTTCTCTTGCTCCACAGCTTGTGTGGCATCTGCTACCTGAACTTACTGATTTTCAGAGTTCTCATGAGTCACTTCTTCTTGTACTACCAGTTGGGGAAATGTCAACACTGGCACCACTATGGCATCATTTACTTTAGTCCAGTTTGCAGGGAATTCTCCAAGTTTGGTGCTGACCTTTTCTTCTTCTATGGGTTGGACATTATTTTGTTCTTCCATTCTTTCTCTTAACTGGTCAGGGCATAATTTCAAATGATCCCTTGATACTGCTGCTGAGGTTTCTCCTCCATCTTTACTAATAAGGCACACCTTGGTATTGTCAAAATTTGAGGGTACAATGGTGTAGGGTTCAGCTTCCCACTGGTCATCCAACTTATGCAGTCTTCTTTTCCTCTTGAGGACTTGTTCTCCTGGTGACAAGGGAACTGCAGGTGCATGCTGATTGTAGTTCCTCTCTTGTTTTTGTCTTGCCTGAGCTAGACTCTTTTCCACACATTCTTGTACTCTTCTGTACTGTCTCAGTGTCCCAGTCAGCATCTGGTGATGTCACCTCAGGTGTAAGGACTCCCATATCCAAATCAATAGGCAGTTTACCAGGCCTTGCTCTCATTAGGTAGGCTGGAGTACAATTGGTGGAATTCACAGGAATGTGGTTGTAGAGGTCTACCAGATCTGGCAACTTTTCTGGCCACAGATTCCTCTCCTCCAAGGGCAAGATCTTCAGTAGGTCAATCACTACCTGGTTCATCTTTTCACACGTGCCATTGGTCTGTGGATGGTACGGGGTTGTCCTGATCTTCTTGCAACCGTACAGGTTACAGAATTCCTGGAACACTTCTGCCTCAAAAGCTGGACCTTGATCTGTAAGCACTCTCTCAGGGTAACCGTGTTGCCTACAGAAGTGCTGTTGAAAGGCTCTGGCTGCTGTCCTGGCTGTTTGATCTTTGACAGGCACAACTACCTGGAATCTTGAGTAGTTGTCCACGATGGTAAGAGCATAGATGTAGCCTGAGCGGCTTGGGACCAACTTCACATGGTCTAGGGCGACCAACTCAGGTGGCTGTTTGGTTATTATGGGCTGTAGAGGAGCTCTCTGGCTGTCTCGATCCTTTCTGTGCAGGTTACATTGTCCACACTCCCGGCACCACCTTTCAATGCTTTCCTCATACCAGCCCAGTAGAATCTCTCCCGGAGCAAGGCTTCCAACTTCTTCCATCCGAAGTGGCCAGCTCCATTGTGGTATGCTTCCAGGACCATTGATGCCTCTCTCTTTGGGACTACCACCTGCCAGACCAGCTCATGAGTGCGGGCATTGATACTCCTCCGACACAGCTTTCCTTCATAAATGAACAGCCGACCTCTTTCCTTCCACAACTGCTGGGTTTCTTCAGGAGCATTCGACTCTGGGCGTGAGTCAGCTTGTGACAGTAGCTCCTTCACCAGGCGGACTGCAGGGTCGCAATCCTGTGTTTCTGCCCAGTCATGATGGGGCAATGGATTCAGGGTGACCTCTTTCAAGCCAGACCGCCTGTTTCTTACTCCTTGAGCATGTTGGGCCGCAATTGGCCGGTGGAATGGAGGTAACTCTATTTCTTCAAGAGCCTCAGGGTCGTCTCCTGCATCTGGCAGATTAGGCATCCTGGACAGCGCACCAGCATTGGCATTCTTGTGCCCTGCCCGGTACTTGATGGTAAACTCAGTTAGACAGCAGAGCCATCCATCGCTGCTCCAGTGCACCTAGTTTTGCAGTGTCCAAGTGAGTCAACGGGTTGTTGTCCGTGAAGATGATAAACTTGGCTGAAGCTAGGTAATGCTTGAATCTTTCAGCCCAGACTATGGCGAGGAACTCCAGCTTGAAGGAACTGTAGTTGTCAGGGTTCCTTTCAGTGGGACGAATCTTCCTGCTGGCGTAGGAGATCACTCTTTCTTTGCCATTATGTACCTGTGACAGTACTTCTCCAAGTCCCACGTTGCTGGCATCAGTATACAACACAAACGGCTGGTCATAATCTGGGTAGGCCAGTACTTCATCTCCTGTGAGAGCCATCTTCAGTCGGGTGAAGGACCTCTCCAACTCCTCAGTCCATTCAAATGTGGGATTCTTCTGTTTGGCTTTCTTGGACTGCCCCACCAGAAGATTTTGCATAGGAGTGGCTATTTCAGTGAAACCTTTGATGAACCTTCGGTAGTAGCCTAACAACCCGAGGAATTGGCGTACTTCATGGAGGTTGCTGGGCTTCGGCCAGTCCCGGATGACTGTGACTTTGTCAAGATCTGGTGCCACACCTTCTGCACTCACCACATGACCGAGGTACTGTACCTTGGGCTTCAGGAGGTGGCATTTGGAAGGCTTCACCTTCAGGCCAAAATTGGACAAGGCTTCAAACACCACAGCCAGATGCTCAAGATGGTCTTCATAAGTCTTGGAGAAAACAATGACATCATCAAGGTATAACAGGACTGTCTCAAAGTTCATGTGTCCCAGGCAGCACTCCATCAGCCATTGAAATGTTCCTGGGGCAGTGCAAAGCCCGAATGACATATAGTTGAACTCACAGAGACCCATTGGGGTGGTAAATGCTGTCTTCTCCTTGTCTGCCTCTGCCACGGGAACCTGCCAATACCTATTAGTGAGATCTAAGGTGGAAAAATAGCAGTTTTAAGTGCAGCTAATGACTCCTCAATTCTGGGTAATGGGTAGGCATCCTTATGTGTAATGCTGTTAATTTTTCTGTAATCAACACACATTCTCATGGCACCATCTTTTTTCTTTACAAAAACTATTGGAGCTGCCCAGGGGCTACAACTGTCTCTGATAACCCCAGCTTCTTTCATCTCTCTCAACATACCTTTAGCCCATTGGTATTGTGTTGGGGGTATAGGCCGGTACCTTTCTTTAATGGGTGGATGATCTCCAGTGGGGATATGATGTTGAACCCCTTTTGCCTTCCCAAAATCTAGAGGGTGCTTACTGAATACCCGTTCATATTCCTGGATCACCCTGTAAACTCTATTTTTCTGGTAGGAAGGTGTAGAGTCAGTCCCCACCTGCAGTTGCTGGCACCACTCCTCCAGCTGCTTTACAGAGCCATTGTCCTCCACCTGGTCGGATGAGACCAAGGGCTCTGCTGCTCTGCTGCCTGCATTGCATTATTACTGACAGTGAGCAGCTTAGCAACTGTGGCATACTGAGGTATTGTGGCCTCCTCCTCCCCACAATTCAAAAGGCGTACAAGTACTCTCCCTTTACGTACATCAACTACCCCTCTGGCTGTCAGGACAGTGGGCCTGCTATCAGAGTATACTGGCTATACCAAGGCCTGGTAATCTTTTCCCCTGATGCCTATGGCTGCCCGACACCAAATCAACATTTATTCGGTCGTCCGTGACAGCACCACCTGAGAGAGGGGATCCGCCCTTCAGGAACAGGAAACCTACAGATACAAAAAGGCGGCACCTCTCCCACGCATCAGTTGGTTTTCTGTTCCTAGAGGACAGGACTTCCTACAGATCGTCCGTCATGGATCATCGAGGATATTCCCAGGCCGGCTGACCGATCCAGGTAGCGGGGGGGATCTCCTACCTCGGTCAGCGCGGGGTCCCTGGAAGCGCCACGGTGGGGCCGGGTAGGTCGCCATGGCAGTGGACGGAGAAGGTGGAGCAAGGGGTCAGCCGCCTCCAGAGTGCCAGTACCAGGAGGTATGTATGCCCCAGGCCCCTCCTGGTGCGTTCCCCCCGGGGTCCGGTCCTCTCCTCATCCGGGCAGGCGTTGGCGCCCGGTCGGTGGGCGCAGGGCGACGCACATGGGGGCTGGAGGCATTCTGGGCTGGGGGCGCCATGCCAGCTCCTTTCTGCGCACTCCCGCGGTCTCAGATGATCGGCGGAAGTGATGCGGCGGAAGGGGCGGGGCCGAGAACGCCGAAGCCAGAAGTCGGGTGCCAGCCGGCTTTCTGGTGGGCGCCGCGGATGCGCGCCAGTCCTGGGTTGCGGGCGGCGGCCGGGGAGTGGGGCAGGGAGGTCGCGGGAGAGTCCCAGGTGGGAGGTGCCACGGCCAGAACCCTGCTGACCCGGACATCGGGAGGCCTTATAAGGCAGGCGTCGACGCTGCTGGGGTGCTTCCGAAGGCCCAGCAATGGATACGACGGAAGCCCCATAGACCAGCAGGACGAGGCGCAGGAGCGCCCACAGAAACAGGCCACAGTGAAGCCTCATACGAGCGGCCAGCAAAAGAAGCAAGGACGAACGAGCGGACAGAGCCGCAGAAGTTCCTCCAGACTAAAGGATCCCCCTGCCTCCCTCCGAGATCCGGTACCTGCTTCATCTGCATGGGTAAGAGATCTCCGTGAATGTACCCTGATTCAGTGTTCCCTTATGTTTTTTCGCAGGGGAGGAAAGCTACGCATGACTTCACTACAAGCCTGAGGGAGATAATCAGGACAGAGATGAAAGCCCTATCTCAAGGGGAATCTTCTAGGAGAAGAGAGGCTAGTTTTTCAGGCTCGGAGTCCTCGGTCGCCCCTAGGAAAGACGATAACTCCTCAGACTCCCCGGCCTCCTCTTTGTCTTCTTCGGATGAAGACTCTAGCCGGTTCTGCTTCCTCTTAGACCAAATGGATAGGCTAGTCAAAGCAATAAGGTCCACCATGGGGGTAGCACACACAAAGCCGGAACTCTCAGCACAGGACATGATGTTCGGGGGTCTAGATCCCAGGAAGCGCAGGGCTTTTCCATTAAATGATAAAGTCCAGAGCCTGATAGATAGAGAATGGAAGAGGCCTGAAAAAAGGGGCACCAGGCCACCAGCCTTCACGCGGAGGCACCCTTTTGATGACCCAGTGGTAAGCAGATGGGATAAGGCCCATAAACTGGACGCAGCAGTAGCCAAAGCCTCCAAAAAATCCTCCATAACTTTTGACGACATGGCCTCCTTGAAAGATACGCTGGATAAAAAAGCGGATTCTTTTCTAATGGGAACATGGGAGATGTCAGCGGGCGCGCTAAGACCAGCGATAGCTGCCACTTGTACAGCAAGATCCATGATGGTCTGGCTAGATCAACTGGATTCCCAGCTGAAAGATGGAGCCTCGAGAGCATCCATTCAGAAAACTCTGCCGATCATCCAGAATGCCGCTGCTTTTTTAGCCGATGCTTCGGCGGACTCTGCAAGGATGGCAGCTATTACCGCGGGATTGTCTAATGCAGCTCGAAGGGAGCTCTGGTTAAAGTGCTGGCCGGGAGATATTCAGGCCAGGTCCCGACTCTGTTCCATTCCGTGTGAGGAGGAATATCTATTCGGCCCCGTCCTGGACGAACTATTAGAAAAAGATGGGGATGATAAAAAGAAATTCCCCAGTCTGCCGAACCCTTCTTATAGACCTCCCTTTACCAGGAAAGGATATTTCCGTAGAAGGCCGTCCAGAGATCAGGGCAGATGGGATGAGAAAAGAAGAAAAGGTACAGTATTTATGTTTGGAGGAGGGGAGCGCCAGGAAGGTCCAGCACGCGACACTAAAAAGCCGCCCCAATGACTAGTTGCCCCGGTAGGAGGGAGACTAGCTGCCTTCTACCCAGCCTGGTCGCTGATCTCTAGTAGCAACTGGATACTGGGGGTGATAGCTGCAGGACTACGACTTGAATTCTCCTGGGTTCCCCATGATCAATTTAAGGTCACTCCACTCAGGTCTTCCACATCAGAACAAGCTGCCCTTGAGGCCGAGGTTCGTGATCTCTGCGGCAAGAAGGTCCTAACAGAGGTTCCAGAGGGAGAAAGAGGGAAAGGTTTCTACTCCCCTGTGTTCCCGGTCCGCAAGCCAGACAGCTCCTTTAGGACTATAATAAATCTTAAGGCCCTCAACGAGTTTCTGGTCATACGTCCGTTCAAAATGGAAGCAATCAATTCCACAATAAAATTGCTGTTTCAAAACTGCTTTATGGTGGTGTTAGATTTAAAAGACGCCTACTACCATATACCCATTCATGCAGCTCATCAGCGTTTCCTCAGAGTGGCGGTTCAGTTAGATGGGTCAGTTCGACATTTCCAATATGCGGCCCTCCCCTTTGGGGTGGCAGTCGCTCCCCGGGTGTTTACTAAAGTGGTAGCAGAAGTTATGGCCCATCTACGTGAATCAGACATTCTAGTAGTCCCCTACTTGGATGACTTCCTTATTGCAGGCAAAACGGCGGATCATTGTTTGGAACAGCTACAGAGGGCAATGTCTGCCCTAGAGCGGTTAGGATGGTTGCTGAACATCAAAAAATCTCGGATACATCCGATGAGAGTCCAGCAATTCTTAGGCCTAATCCTAGATTATGAGAAACAGGAATGCCGTCTGCCTCCAGAGAAGCTTGTTCGCCTACACTACCAGGTCCTGAACGCTTCCAATAACCCCACCTTGTCCCTCAGGAAAGCCATGTCCCTTCTGGGTTCTCTCTCGTCCTGTATCCCTGCAGTCCAGTGGGCCCAGTTTCATAAAAGGAAACTACAGGGTGAGGTTTTATTACATCAAAGAGTCCTTGGGGGTTACTTAGAGGGCCAGCTAACCTTGTCCCGAAACACAAGGGAGTCCCTAGAGTGGTGGCTAGACAAGGATAATTTATACAGAGGGGTACCCTGGGAGTATAACATAACCTGCATAATCACCACGGATGCTAGCCCTTCCGTTGGGGGGGCTCATATCGGTGAGATTCTGGTCCAGGGCCTATGGGAGCATCATCAGATAGAAATGTCATCTAACCTGAAAGAATTGACAGCAGAGGAGCAGGCGGCTAAAAAGCGCCTTGTGTATCTACAGGGCCATCACGTACGAGTGTTCTCCGACAATCAGGTCACCGTGGCTTATATCAACCACCAAGGCGGGACTCATTCCATCCCCTGATGAATGTAGCAGAGCGTTTGTTCCATCTAGCAGAGCAGCATTTTCTATCTATAACAGCTCTACATATAAAAGGGAAAGAAAACATCACGGCAAATTTCTTAAGCCGCAATCTGCTAAAGCAAGGAAAATGGTCCCTAAAAACCTCCTTCTTCAACCTGATTGTACAAAGGTGGGGACAATCAGAGGTAGATCTCTTCGCTACCAAAGAAAACAGGAAATTAAGACAATTCTGCTCCCTAAATCCCAGAGAGAATCCTCTGGCGGTAGATGCCTTTCTTATAAAGTGGGACTTCAGGCTAGCCTACGCCTTCTCTCCCCTATCTCTACTACCCCTGGTGATGAGGAAAATCAGAAAAGACAGAGCAAGGGTTATAGTTATCGCTCCATTTTGGCCCAGGAGGGCATGGTTCTCATGCCTCAGGACCATGTCGGTGTCCGATCCTTGGGTTCTTCCGGACATCCCGGATCTCCTATCCCAGGGCCAAGTTTTCCATCCTCATGTGGCTGGCCTACATTTGACGGCGTGGAGTTTGAATGGTCACTGCTAAAAGATAAAGGTTTCTCCCCAGACCTGATTAACACCCTACTTAAAAGTAGAAAAAGCATTACTACCAAAATTTACGTCAGAATTTGGAAAAAATTCCTTCAGAACTCAGGAGTAGTCGCTGGGGATTCAGCGCCTATAATTCAAATCTTAGAGTTTCTACAGAAAGGTCTGGACATGGGGCTTTCCACCAGTACCCTGAAAGTACAAGTATCAGCCTTGGGGGCCCTCTTTAGCTGCAACATCGCGGGTAATTACTGGGTCAGTAGATTCATTAAGGCGGCAGGTAGATCCAGGCCAATAGTGAAGGATAGATTCATGCCGTGGGACTTGAACCTAGTCCTCATGACGGAAGCTCTATTTGAACCTATCTCATCAGCTTCCATAAAAAACCTGTCCCTCAAAGTAGCCTTCCTGGTAGCTCTGACATCAGCTCGTAGAGTAAGCGACATCCAGGCATTATCTAGGCGTCCTCCTTATATACAGTTTAAAGACGATAGGGTTAAGGTACTGTCACACTTAGCGATGTACCAGCGATCCCGACCAGCGATATGACGCGGTCAGGATCGCTGGTACATCGCTAAGTGGTCGCTAGTGAGCTGCCACACAGGCAGATTTCACCAGCGACATCGCTGGGGACGGGGATCGCTACTTACCTGTCACACCAGGCGATCCTGCGTCCTCCCGCCCGTCTCCACGCGCTGCTCGTCGCTCCACAGGAAGCGCCGCAGGAAGCTGACGACGAGAAACAGTCTTGAACGTTCTCGTGCGATCAGCGATAACCAGCAGGGGAGCCGGTCGTAGGTAAGTATCAGACACAGCGATATCGCTAGCAATATCGCTATAACGTCACAAGTTATAGCGATATTGCTAGCGATATCTCTTAGTGTGACAGGCACTTAATACTTAGGCCTGATCCAGCGTACTTACCTAAGGTAGTTTCTAGCTTTCATAGGACACAGGAAATAGTCCTTCCATCCTTCCTCCCTAATCCAGCTAACGAGAAGGAAGAGAAACTACACACCCTGGATGTTAGGAGATGCCTCATAGAATATCTGGCAGTTACCGATCCCTGGAAGAAAGATAATGCCCTGTTTGTCTCCCATCAAGACCCTAGGAAAAGTTTTAGAGTGTCAAAAAATACACTAGCCAGGTGGATTAGAGAGGCGATTTAAATAGCATACACCTCAAGAGGCAGGTCGGCACCTGGAAAGCTGAGGGCGCATTCCACCAGAGCCATGGCGACGTCGTGGGCTGAGAGATCGGAAGTCTCCATTGACCAGATATGTAAGGCGGCTACTTGGTCCTCCCCGAGCACCTTTTATAGTCATTATAGGCTAGACCTGGGTGCGTCCGCAGACCTCTCCTTTGGTATAAGGGTACTGCAGGCTGTAGTCCTTCCCTAAAGTAGTTATTACTCTCTGTAATTCTCTCAGGTGGTGCTGTCATGGACGACCGAATAAAGTCTTAGTTACTCACCGGTTAACGGTATTTTTCGGAGTCCATGACAGCACCCGTATATTCCCTACCTTTAGTTTAATTTGGGTGCGCACTTCTTCCTCTTGTGTATGTCCACTGGTGATAAATAATTAGATAATAATAGTACTGTACATAAATCATGCATTAACTTTTGAGGTCCTCTTGTGCTCTGTAATCAAACTGATGCGTGGGAGAGGTGCCGCCCTTTTGTATCTGTAGGTTTCCTGTTCCTGAACGGACAGGTGGTGCTGTCATGGACTCTGAAAAATACCGTTAACTGGTGAGTAACTAAGACTTTCACATCTGGGGGTATTGCAATGGGAAAAGCATCACTCACTCTGACGCTGCCAATTTCTCCGCCAGAGAGTTCTACCTGCTGTCTTTGCATCAGGGCCTTGATCTCCTTCTGCAGGACTCGTTGTTCACTGGAACCAGCAGTCTCAGCCACCTGTTGCAACAAGACAATAACTTTGGAAAGACAATTTTCAATTACATTTGTACCAAGAGTCATCATGGGATTACATTCTCGTCGATCAATATCCACAACTATCAGACCTTGAGATTTTAACTCCACCCTCCCCACTTTAACAGTAATTTCTTTACATCCCACTTGTGGTAAAGACTGACCATTACTGGCAACCACTGTCAGTTCATCAGTTGGGCCACAGGTGAGTTCAGAGTCAGCCCAATACCGCTTATAGAGAATATTTGGCATAGTGGTCACCTGGGAGCCAGTGTCCAGCAAAGCGTTCATGGGGATGCCGTCAATCACCACTGGAAGGATCGGTCTCCCTCCAACATACTTGGCTCGCCAGTTCCTTGGGCCTTGTGGTCCTACTCCTGGGGGTTGGCCCTCTGCCCCAGGGGTTACTCGTTTAAAGGACAGAATCTTGCAAGATGACCTGCCTTGTGGCAGCGACGACAAATGGGATGTCCGTCCTGGTCATAGCGGTCGTTGTTCCTCCCTCGGAGTGGCGAGGTTCTCCTCCTCCGGAGCCACGGGACATCCTCTGGACTGGAAGCAAGCTGGATCTTCTCCTTGGAGGACACCTGCAGGGACTGCACGGTTTTAGTAAGTGCAGCCATACCTTTGGTCAACTCCTGGACCTGAAGACGCAGCTCTTCTGTTGGATCTTTATCCAGAGTCTGTGCATCAGCCTCCACAGGGATGGAAGGGTTGCTTCCTGGTGGTAGGTAATCGCTGGGTGCCTAGGGGGTGCTGGACGGCTGACAGTTGGTTCCTGCAGTACCCGAATAGCCCTGTCCTTGAAATCAGCAAAGTCCAGATCAGGGTTTTGTAGGTTTATGATGCGCAGCTGCGCTCTGTGGGTACTGGATAGGAGTCCTTCAATGAACTGCTCTTTTAACAGTTTGTCTTCCTCTTTCACACTGTCAGGATCAATTTGCTTGACGGCTCGCAGCGCCTCCTGCAGGTTAAGAGCATAGTCCCTTATACTATCCTGTACCTTCTGTTTACATCCAAAGAATCTCATCTTGATTTCAGCGGCAGTGCGGGTGTCAAAGGTGCTCCGTAGCTTAGCCAGGATCTTTTTAACAGTCTCTTTATCAGTGTCCTGCCAGGCTTTTACTTCTCTCTGTGCTGCACCTGTTAGCTGCCCAATCAGGATGTTCACCTTCTGGCTTTCAGATTGAGGATACACCTCAAATAAACTGCACAGTCTCTCTTTAAATTCACTCAGGGTATGCGACTCCCCTGAATACTGCGGTAGCCAGACTGCTCCCGGTATGTAGGGCATAGACAGCGGCATTATGGAGATCGCTGTGGTGGGTGCTACCAGAGCCACAGCCGCGTGGGTCACTGCATCTTGCGGTGCTGAGGGGCTGGCGGGGGCGTCCGCCGCTGCATCGGCGCTTGCCACAGACATTCTCCTTCCCCCTAGTTAACGGGTGCCAGGCCCAGGGGTTGAGCGGCTTATCGGCTGTAGGCCTTAGCTCCTCCCCTTCTCACGTGCTGTCCTCTCTTCCCGTGCGGCACTTCAATTCTTTGTGCTCTGCGGCAGGCTCCGCCCACGAAGGCCTGCCCCTTTTCTTCCCACGCGCGCCAGTCAGCGGGATAATGGCGGCAATGGCACCAATTTCGCACACAGTCTATAGCACACAACAGTCTCTGGCACACAGGACCCGGGGATACCGGGCTCCGTAATCCTATTCGTGACGCCAAAAATGGGTCGCCCTCCCAGGGCTGTGGGGTAATCGGTACCGGGCCGGTCTCTCAGAGGGGATTGTCACAGCAGCGGTGACCCGGTCCGTGGCCCTGGGCGCCCATGTAAAAGGGGTTGAGTTGGGAATAAAGTTTATAAGTGATTCGTGATGCCACCTGGGGTGTTCAGCAAGGGAGGTGTTAAGCAGACGCTGCACACAGATCCTCTGGGACAGATGGTGTAGTGCAGTTATGATGTTGTAGACCTCCACAGGTAGGGCTGTTGGTCCCAGGGCAGTGTAGTGGAATGTTTAGGAAGAGGGTGCAGTGTTTGGCACAGAGATGTAGCAGTGTTGAGGATGTTGCAGGAAGAAGGCAAGGATGCAACAGGTCTTTACCTTTACTTGGCAAATGCAGTCCAGGGTCCTGATTACAGATGGCACAGGAGCAGGCTAGCCTGGAAGCAACTCAGGAATCTCTCTATCAGATGGGTTGTGTAGTCTTCTTCCTAGCGCTGGCTTGAGGTACATGCAGTACAGTGTTACACTGAAGTTCCTCCTTCTTATCTTCTCTTAGAACTACCTCGTATGGCGGACAGCTGTAGCCCTCTCTCTTGGCTCACCCGTTGCTGTTGTGCCTCCGAGTCTTAGTTGGGAATAGAGCATTTACAGCTTCCTATTCCTCTGGTTTCTGTTGCAGGACCTTCAGTATCCATACAACCGTGGAGACCAGGCTCCAGATCATGCGCTATCACCGGGAGGGAGATCTCTTTCCTCAGCTCAACCTCCAGCTCCTTTCCACACGTCTACACTCATTGTCCTCCTCACACTAACTGACTCACTCCTTCCTGGCCCCCAGAGACAGCTCAGTTCTGGTTCAGAGCTCCCTCTGCTGACCTGGAGTGGGAACCATGTTGCATGAAAATGATTAACTGTTAGAGAGACCCTTCATTGCCTCCAAGCCTGACATCACCCTCCCTGGAGGAAGGTAATGCCACTGTGGCGACCATACTCCTGGGGGCGCCACAATAGTGTCTCTACACTGCTCTGTTCAAATGTTCTTTGGCGTATTTCACTACCTCCAGTTTAAAGGGAATTTTACATGAAATCCTTTTCTGCTTTGACATCTTTCCACAACTTTGGCAGATTCAGCAGGAGAGTATGGTACACTACAGAGTCTCACCCTTCAGATGACTCACCGGGATAAGATAATCTGTGAATTCAGGGCTTCCAGGGCCAACTACTCCACCTGTGGCATGCACACAGAGAGGAGGTATCAACAAGCTTAGGAGGATGTCAGTCCATTTTGGTACAAGGGCCAGGTGACAGGAGGGTCACAACCTGGCTTCTCTGAACATCTCCATAGAGCCAGTCGACCGGTGGGTACCATTCCTGGCCCCGACAATTGTATCCATGGTGCTCAGGCGACCGGTGGGTCCAAATCCTGACTACCTCAAATGTATCCATGGATTTGCGATGGTCAAAGGAGCAGATCTGTATTCTTTCAGTTAGGGCCGTGGTACCCTAAGCTGGCATCCTGTAGAATGACAAATCTGTGGAGCCATGATGTCTTGGCTACTGTCCTGTAGAGAGTCTCTGGTTATTTGGGATGTTTGGATGTCTGGATGTCTTAGCTGAAAATAGACGTCTGGTTTATTAAGATAAAATGCTATGTCCTCACACACGGGCAACATATTTCAGACACTGGATGTGTGATCTAAGCGTGGATGTTTCACTCTGAAATGTAGCGGTGTTTCAGAGAAAAACATTTCGTACTTTGGCTTCTCCTCTCCTGCTACCAGTGACTGACAAGTCTCTTCCTGTACATGCACGCAGGAAGTAAACTTTCACTCAATGAGAGTGGATGGGAAGAAGCCGCTGGGGACCCATCTGTCTGACTAGTCTGCAGTGCGGCTCGGTCCCTGTGGCTTTTAAGGTACTGTATGTTTTTCCCTGAAACGCCGCAGTATTTCAGGGAAAAACATAGGTGGTTGAAGTCATACACCCAATACCTTATACATACATGCTGCCTGTGCAGGATGTATCAGCATTCAAGTCCCCTTTAAAGATCCCATTGGCACCATTTATGTCAAGTGGTTGCCTTTGAGAACTATAACTTCTTAGCATGTCCTGCAGCTCCTATGGTATGCTGGGAGTTATAGTTCCCCATGTGTGTGGTACAGTGTTTTTATTTACTTTTTTATTAAAACTGTAATGCTTGCCTCTCTGGTTCTCTCTGCAGCTATGCTAGACAGAAGGAAGTAGGCAGTCTCCCATCCAGATCGCGAGGTACAGTGTCGTAATAGAGTGGTAGGGCAAGGGGAACTGTGCGTTGTTCTGTGTTGTTCCAGCTCTGCCTCACTGCAGTTCTTGATCTGGATGGGAGACCACCCACTTCCTCCTGTCTAGTGAAGCTGAAGTGAATTCATGTCAGCGCCGACACACCTGCCAACCCTGCTCCCTATCCTGTGACACTGCTCCATTGCCTCCGCCGCCCCCACCACAGCAAGCCAGGTACATTCAGACTAGAAGACACACACCATATTTTACCCCCAAATATGGGGTAAAAAAGTGCATTTTAAAGTCGGAAAAATATGGTATGTTAGTTTTGAAACCTTGCTTTGTAGATAATTTTTTTATCCATTAAAAGGTATCATGTCTACAATATCTATAATTTTGTTTGCCCTACTGAGAGCAATTAATTCATTTACTACGAAACAGCTAAATATGAAATAAGGAAAAGCAATAAAATAACAGAAGTCACCTCCTTAAGAACTACATTTAATCAAATCTAAGTTTCTGATCCAGTCATTTACTGACTGGAGAAAAATAGAGTTTAGTTTGAACTATGGATGGACTCTATGCACAGATTCATGGGCTCCTCACCAACCCTAGAAGAGATACAATCAAACTGCCTCAGCAACTGGGAAGTTATCCCTTATCCCACAGATGGGGAATAACTTTCAAGCTTGAGAACACCCTTTTAAAATAACATAAAACCACAAGCTTAGTTGGTTACACAGCCATACTTTATAAATCACGTGGATAACAGATCTCCCCAAGCAAAATATCTCCTCACCAAACACATTCTTAGAGAAAATGTAGACCATCACATCTCAAACTGTTACAGGCATTTATGCTTTTAATACCCTTCTGGAAGACTCATCAATGACCTGCCTCAATGAGGGGGAAGTAGGGTAAGCCAAAGTTCCTCTTTTTTTTTTTTTTACTGTGAAAAAATAATAAAACATAAAAAAAAATGTACATTGATATGGCTGTATTCAAATTGTCATATTGGCTTGTAAAGATGGCGTGTCAGTTGTATTTAATTTACAATTGCAAAATTGCTGTTTTTTTTTCCATTCCCCTTAAAATTTTGTTTTAGTATGTTATATATATACCGAAACCTAGTGCCATAAATAAGCCAATAAGCCACTCAAAAACAATAAGAAGCTGCCTGCGCAGCCTCCCCGCCTCACCGGAAATTAACTCATTACCGTGGTAAAATGACAGTTCATTTTTCCACACTGCCAAGTTCATTGCAGGTCAGGTTGGGAGGCTGCGCAGCATCAGTGATGTCAGCGCCGGAAAAAAAACGCAGATGAAGACACCATGATAGTTTAACATTGGGACGAATTCAATCTGATTTTTTATCGGATTGAATTCGTCCGATTTCATCGCAAGTGAGCATGAGCCCTAAGGCACACAGTAGCGATTCCTCACAGAAACAGTCCATGTGGTTTATTATACACTCATTAAACCACTGTAGGCCATGTAATATATCACAGACCTAACATATAGTCCATAGCACTTCACAGTATACGACTTTGAATTACGGTCCCTAAACACGCCGGACTCCTCTTTGTCCAGTTACCGTTGGCGACCGCACGCCTAAGAGTTCATAAACATCCACAGAACACAACAAGCACCAACAGTCTGTTCCAATGGCAGATACGTATCTGCCCTTACTATAACCCCCTTGTCTGGAGTTACCTCCTCGTCAGTATTGGCTTCTAGGGAAACTGGCTTACTAGGATCATCGTCTCATCTGATGCCTTAGGACAAGGGCACCCCCAACAGTCCAGACCCTAAGAAGGTCCGTAGCTTCCCCAACGCAGTGCCGTAACAGACTCTGCAAGTACATGGTCTCTCACTGTGCTATTCAGGAATCCAGTCCACCTGCAGGACCTTTCAACACAGCAACCATCCAGGTCCACAGTCTTTCCATGTGCTATTAAGGAATCCGGTCCCCTCACAGGACCTTCCAACATAGAGACCTTCCATGTACATGGCCTCACCATTTGCTCTTCAGAAAGTCCATCCACTCATAGGACCTTCCAACACACATGCCTGACCTCTTGCAGGACCTTACACCCTAGACCATTTGACCCAAACCACGGTCACATTATGTAGCTGTAACCACTACCATAGGTGGGAGGTGTGTGTGGTTAGCCAGTCCCGCCCAGCTCTCTGGCTAACACTGTAAGCACCCTTATAAACAAAAACAAAAGCTTGTAGAACTACAGGTCCCCCCTCTGTTCAAATTTGTGGGGTTGAACACTTGTCACAAACCAGGGGCCCCGAAACTGGGTAACCACGTCACCTTGTCTTACCAGTCGAGAGGGCCTTCTCAGTTGTCTTTGAGAATCAGCTCCTGAAGCATTGTCCATCACTGTCAATGTATCTCTCTCCGTGACCAACGCACCATCGGACTTTGTTGTTTCACGTTTCAGAGTCAATCTGTTGGGCCTCCCCCTCCCCCAGCAGTCTGTATGTAGGCCTCCAGCTTCCACCCTTGAGTCACAGTCTGTCTGTGTCACCAGACCCTTTTTAGTCTCCACATTTCTCAGGTACGCCCATTCACCCGACCTTTCTCTCCATGGTCGCCACCAATGGTTGGTGCGGTCATGAGACCCACCTACAGTCGAGCCTACTGTCTGGTCTGAGTCTGACTTACCTAATAGGTTACAGGGGCTACTGTCCATGTTCCTTAGCTTTGTACTGAGAGTAGAACTGCCACTTTCTTATTCTCGGCATCCTTGTCTTGCTGAATTACCCAGGCGTCTTCTTGCTGGCTGTCTTTGGCTAACAGCAATTGGAGGGTTCCTGCTGTTCCCTTTACCTTGGGTTGAAGGTGGCCACCATCTTATGTCCAGCAGCTGTTTATTAATCTGCAGTTGGTCCAGTCTTAGCTGCTCTATCTCCCTCAGGTATGTCACCCGATATTCAAGGAGCATTTAGATATAGAGTACGTAAGGCTATCCATTGAGCCGACAATGACAAACGCTACCATCTCATCTTCACCAGCTACCTGGGCTTCGTCCTCAGCTGGAATCCTCACTTTCACCACACCGGATTTATTCACGATTTCCTGCATCACTTTTCCACGTCTCCCAATGCCACTCCTCATCAGATTTCTGGGCACTTGAATGTTGTTTTTGACAAAGTCCAGCCGACTTTGAGCCTTCCTTGCATGCTCCAACCTTTGAGCGGCTTCCTTATTCCTCACCAGGATCATCTGTTTCATGCGTAGCCATTGTAGGTGCATATCCCTCAGGATAGCCACCCGTTTCACTGTGAATTCCCTAGTCGACAGTATGACCAACTGCTGAGTCTCGGGCACCCAGTGCACACTACACAGTTCTACTGCCTTTTTAAAGGGCTCATGCACATCCTCACTGGTAAATGCTTCTCTTTGGGTACCTCTATCACGCACTTAAAGAGTGAAGTCTCATTCTCTTCATGGATGGATGGCTTCCGCTTTGCCATGGACCTTTCCTTCAAGACATCTGTCACGACCGAGTCACTGTCTTGTTCTGCTCTTAGCGCAAACTCTTCCTCAGCTTTACATCCTTCCAGACCCCTCGCCAAGATGGGCATTGGCAGCTCCACCTCGTTACCACTCAGGCACTGCTGCGGTAAGTCTGCGACCTCCACCTCTTTCTCTTGTAGAGATTCTCTTAATGCTTCTTTGAGCACTTCCAGATCTTCCCTTAAGGCCTTGTTCACGGTTTGCCACATTGACAGATGACCCCTGAGCTCAGAAACGTCCTTCTCCAGCTCATCCACTCTGTGCTCAGCCGCTTGTCTCAGGACCCTTTCTATTTTGACATGCTCTTTTACTGCCTCTTTTAGCATCTCTATTTTGTGATTCTGTTCTTTCAGATGCTTTACTTCAGCCTGTAACTCCATCACTTTCTCCTTCTCACGAGACAACTCCTGGTGAAGTCCTGGAACTCCTGCGTTTTGTTGCAGCAGGTAATTTCCAGCTGAGACACGTATTCTGCATCTTCCTGCCGAGCCAAATGCAGTTTCTCCTCCTGCGCTTTCTTCTCTCCGAGCTGAGCCTTGACTGTCAAGAGCTGGGACTCCAGGTGACTCATCTGAACCAGCTGCGTGGAGTTGGCAGCTTCCACACTTGACACCTTCAACCTCTCTTGAGACTCTGCCTGGTCATCCTTAGGTACCCCTCCACTCTTGGTAGCTTCAGAGAACTCCACCTTCACATCTTTAATGCTTCAGGCTCCCCAGAGCTTTCGCTTTGAGGGGCACTATCGTTCCACTGCGTCAGTCCTGTGGACAGCACAACATCGTACTCTACCCTAGTGGTTGCTATGAGCAATGACACGTCACCTTCCTTCCCGACCTCTTCAGTGTCTGGAAGAGTACAAACAACCTGAATAAAAATACAAGTCACTGCCTTCCCCGTATTCATATCCTCAAAAGGTGCAAGTTGTTCAGCCTCTTTGCGCCCTTTACGTCTCCGGCGACAGGAGGAAGACTTGCCATTTGTACGTGGGTCAACCTTACTGCACTCTTTTCCCCTTGCGTTAGAGTCACAGTCTGAATTGGAGTCACCACCACTCACCCTGCCACCCTCGCACAAGTCCCCACTTAAGCAGGTGTCAGACTCCTTTCCTGGAACTACCCCGTTTCCAACGGTCACACGGTTGCGGCCACCATCATGTCACTAAGTTGGGCCCGTGCACCATTCCCCTCGGTCATGCTAACTTAGGACTGTCAACTCTAGGGGGCGCATTCTCCACATCATTACCTCCGACACACATTAACTCTACAGACACTTCTTCCTTTATCCACCAGTCCCACAGGGCTTCCAAGTCCTGACCTATTACCATAGTGTACAGCAAGTCCGGGACTACCAACACTTCATGAAATGTGGACACCTCAGTCACATCAATGTAGAGGTAGGCTGTCAAAGCTCCTTTATCATCCCCAACAGAGCCATTCACTCTCGGCCCCATCCCAGGCAGCACAGAATGTTCAGGAGGGGTCCTCAGCAAAGACACTCCACTCTCCAGGTCTATCAGACCCATCACCCATTCTCCATCCATCCAGAAGGGGCACTGACATGTCAGTTCATTGACCGAGCTATCCACGGTATAGCATGGACCTGCGTATCAGGAATTTTGCTGCCCCTGGCTACAGTCCAATGGCGCATTCACCACCGCCCCTTTTTTTGCCACCATCCCTATTTGGGTTAACACCCACTTTTGTGACTCCACTCCTTTAGGGTAACCATCCCTGTTTGGGTCACCGCCCCTTTTGAGACTACCGTCCCTGTTTGGGTTACCGCCCCCTTTTGGGAATCCACTCCTTTTTGGGCAACATCCCTGTTTGGGTCACCACCCCCTTTTGGGAAACCACCCCTCTCTGGGGTACACCCCATGGATGCCCCCACGGCACTCTCAGTCCCCAATTAGCACAGTACTGTTATGTCTCTGGGCTTTCACTGGCCCTTTAAGAGTTTTACGGCCTGGACCACCATTGTCCTTTTACGACACCTCACCAGCTCTTGCTGGCACTGCCACAGCTCCTGCTGCAGCCACTAGCTCTCCTGGCACCTCCGGGTGCCGCTTACAAGCCACTACTGCTGCTCCTGCAGCCACTCTGCAAGGCTCCGCACCGCTCTGCCAAGCTCTGTCTGGCTCCTCACCTCTCTGCCAGGCTCTGTCTGGCTCCGCAAAGCTCTGCAAGGCTCTGCCAAGCTCTGCACAGCTCTATACAGCGAGGCTCTGCATGACTCAAAATGGCTCTGCGGACCTTCAGATGGCTCTGCGGACCTCCAAGCGGCTCTGCAGACCTCCAGACACCACAGGAAACTTTGTAACCCCGCTGAGTTACAGCTAGACGCTTGTAATCTTCGTGGACCCGCTGATCCACAGCAAACTTTGCTACCCCGCCGAGTTATCGCCAGAAGCTTATAATCTTTGTGGCCCCACCGAGCCACAGCAAGCTGTCTTGAAATATTTTTGGTGAACCATTGCCCACAGTCTAGCACCATATGTAAGACAGCGCTCACTGTGTTTGTTGGGGGTCACTCGCTTGGCAACGGGATTAAGGCACACAGTAGCAATTACTCACAGAAACAGACCATGCGGTTTATTAAGCACTCATTAAACCACTGTAGGCCATGTTATATATCACAAACCTAACACATAGTCCATAGCACTTCGTAGTATACTGCTTTGAATCATGGTCCCTAAACACGTCGGACTCCTCTTTGTCCAGTTACCATTGGCAACTGCATGCCAAACAGTTCAAAAGCATCAACTGAACACAACAAGCACCAACAGTCTGTTCCAATGGCAGATACTTATCTGCCCTTACTACCCTTGTCTGGAGTTACCTTACAGGAGCTCCTGCTCTACATGCTGACTCCTTGTCAGTCCTGGCTTCTAGGGAAACTGCCTTACTGGGATCACCGTCTCATCCGATGCCTTGGGACAAGGGCACTCCTGACAGTCCAGACCCTCAGAAGGTCTGCAGCTTCCCCAACACAGTGCAGTCACAGACTCTGCAAGTACATGGTCTCTCACTGTGCTAATCAGGAATCCAGTCCACGTGCAGGACCTTCCAACACAGCGACCATCCAGGTCCACGATCTCTCCATGTGCTATTCAGGAATCTGGTCCCATCGCAGGACCTTCCAACAAAGAGACCTTCCAGGTACATGGCCTCATCATGTGCTCTTTAGGAAGTCCGTCCACTCGTAGGACCTTCCAACACACAGGCCTGACCTCCTGCAGGACCTTACACCCTAGACCATGTGACCCAAACCACAGTCACATTATGTAGTTGTAACCACCCCCATAGGTGGGAGGTGTGTGTGGTTAGCCAGTCCTGCCCAGCTCTCTGGCTAACTCCGTAAACCCCCCTTTTAAACAAAAACAAAAGCTCATAAAACTACAGGTTCCAGAGCAACATTTCTGGCTTAAAGCATAGAGGACCTCCCCCTCTGTGACACATACCGGCCATTTACCACAATGCCGGTCACTGTCTCACAGTTGATAGACAGCGAAGAGAGAGGAGATGTAGGGCAGTTCAGACCTATGGCGAGCTTGTGGCTCACAGTGATAAGTTAATATTGTACTGTTATGGAATGGCAACCAGGGCAATGAGTGACATAGGGTGGAGGCATTGGTGTAGCCACTAGAGTTGAGCGACTTTGGTCAGATCGGGTTTCATGAAACAAAATTTGTTTCAAATGAAACTGGTCCGACTAGGGAAAAAAAGTCGGAGTTTCGTCCGAAACCCGACCCCAATGCAAGTCAATGGGAAATAAAAGTCGGCATTGAGCGGATGACACTGGTATTTCGGAGCAATACAGGTATGATATTGGGAGATGTGTGTACTTTTGACTGTCATCTGCATGGAGATGGTACTGGAAACAAAATTACTCCTAGGCAAGAGCTTTCTATCTAGTAATTACAAAAGTCTTGTAGAAGAGGTAGCTAAACACCTGGTATCATAGATAATTGACATCCTGAATTACTACAGAACATTTTTGCTGTGGATTACAGTGTCCCTAATCTAGCTATATCAACTAATCTAAACTATTATTTTTATTTGATGCTTTTTTAACTCTTTACTATTGGAAGCTAATTCTTATTATATTTTAGTAAAAAATAGTGTAGTATAAACTTATTAGTACAGTCTATTTTTTTACAATTTGAGAAAGAAAAAAGCAACAACTGGATGCCGATCAGTGATGTGCATCATGATCAGTGCTCAGCAACTGTAGGACGCACACATGGAGGTGGTGCTCAAGGTAAAAAAATGGACAGGAAAAAAAAGCCCTAAGTCAAAAGTGAGCATGGATGCCGATCACTGATGTGAATCACTAATCAGTGGCTCAAGATGCATGCAAGGAGGTGGTGCAAGAGGTGGGAGAAAAAATGGACGGGGAAAAAAAGTCTTGGATGAAAGCGAGCAAGGATGCCGAATAATCATGTGTTTCACTGATCAGCACTCTGCAGCAGTAGGATGCATGCTTGGAGGTGGTGTAAAAGAAAAAAAACTGCCAAAAATTTAGGGCTCCAAGTACTGATCTGCAATCAAGTACTGATCAGCGACAGAGTACTGGTCAGCGCTTGGAGGCAGAAGGAGGGCTGGTGAAGGGGTTAGGGAGAGAGTGAAAAGGGGGGGATGAGGGATTGGGTTGGATTGGAAAAAAGTGGACAGTAACAGGTCACGAAGGTCTTCTTTCTTTATTTCTTCAAGACTTCAATCAGCAGCAGCAACAGCAGAAGTGGTGGTACAGACTAAACTCGTCTGTGGCCCCACAAAGCCCAGCAGATCCACAGCAGAACGACACAGTGACCGCTCTGCACATGTCTCCAAGTTGGAATGAGACAGTGCAGAGCAGTCACTGTGAGGTCAGACGGCATTGCTGCTCACTCATTGGTGTGATAGGACATCATCATTCGATTGCACCAATCAGCGCTGGGACTGCTAACTCTGCGATTGCCTAGCTCCAGCCCATGATTGATTATAGTACAAATCATAGCTAGACTTCAATGTATTTCAGGCAATTTCATTTGCTAAATTGAAATTGCTATGATTTTCTGAGATTGACAGTGATCGTAGTTGTGGGAGGGTGAAGGGTCGGCGAAACCCCCCAAGGCGATGATTCCCCGTGCCCGCCTATCAGAAGCAGCCGGCACAGAAATTGCATCCAATATTGCTATCTTAACAAATATGTTCTTGAATTGAAGGATTTTGATTTTTTCCTGTCTGTAATACTATTTTGAAAAGAAAAAAAAGAAACGGCAGGCACCTTTTTCTGAACCAAAGGTTCCCATAACGTAAATTTACATCAATTTGCGGGATCCTCTTTCCAACCACAACGTAAACTTACATCAGTTGTCATGAAGGGGTTTTCCCATGAACAAAGTACATTTTAATCAATAGATTTTGGAATAAAAATAAGGTCCACAATTGGATGAATTAAAAATATTCCCGTGCTGAGGTAGTCTTAGTATAGTGCCCCTGCTATGTACTGTGTAATGGCTGTGTCTTTTGGACGTGTACGCAGCCTTTTGTATATGAGGTGGAGGATTTGTTCACAGAATTATGAATCTCGGTCTTAATATTATGTTCAATCAGTTGTGTTTTTGGGTTTAAATAAAATGCATTTTGTTATTGCATTTTGTTATTTTACGTGGTTAACCTACTGTCATTTTATACACCTATTGTATGGTTTTACATGAATATCTTTTTTTATTTCATTGTTAAAGTAAAAAGCTAAAATAAAGGAACATGATATGTTTTATCAGTTATATAATTTTTTATATATAAATGTTGACAATGTTGCACTTTTTTTCATATTCACAGCTCACTATAAGTTACATGGATGTGAAGATGCCTTCACATATGCGTCAAATGCAGTGTCAGCGACAATACTGCTTTACCTGTGATTGCCATCGCTGCATGTCCAAAGATAAGGTAGATTAAGAACGTACTTTGTTTTTACTTGTAAATTGTAGGCTTTGCATTATTACAAGTGTTTCCTCCCACACTCCAAAGACATACTCATAGGGAATCTAAATTGTGAACCCCATCCGGGACAGGGATGATAATGTCTTTAAAGTGCTGTGGAATTAAGGGCACTATATAAATGAGTAAAATAAATAAATATCACTAGGTCGACTCTAGGTGATCAGTGAAGTTGTGGCAGCCATCTATTTAAAGTTGTACTGCAGTTCCTTTCACAACAGGAGGCTGAGAATGCCACTATGCTGAGTAAAAAGCCATGCTTACTGATGCACAAGCAGGTTCACACTCCAATTCCCTGCATTATGCAGAAGCCATAATTTCATCTTTCATCCGATAACTTCCCCAGTGCTCCAACACTGCTGCTTGAGTGGTCTCCAGTATGGCTGCCAATATAATTGTTTATCTTTTTGGGCAACCTATCCAAAAATCAATACACTAACATTTTTACAGACTTTACAAAACTATAATAAATCATTAATAGTTTAACTTATAGAAGTTTACAGCGCAGGATAATGATATGAATACATCAGCAGCATTCAGTTTAAAATGAGAATAATTTCAGTCATAAGAATGTGTACAAACTCCTCCAGATTCAATTCATGGACACATCAGTTTTTTTAAGGATGGGATAAAGAATGTGTACTATTTTTTACAGACTGTCCAAAAGTTTCTGGACAGTTGGTAACTTTGGTCTTCAAGGCCTCTGGCCGGACAGGGTGGAAGTGCTGGATAGGTTTATCTGTTGTTATTTTGTGATTTTATATTTTCTCTCTTTGAATATATTTTTACAATCCTCTTCAGTGTGTTTCACGGGGCATATATGTTTTTATTATTTTTTGTGACCAGAAGTTACTTTGAAGTCCATGGTGCAATAAAAATTGAGCTACATACAATTCCTTTTGGTTGGTGGCATTAGTATGAAAGTTTTTTGGTTAGTGGCATTTTTTAAAAAATGCAACATGCTCCATGTATGGCGTTTACATGCCACTTTCCCGACTGAATAATCTTTTTTTATATATGTGTATCACTACTAGGTAATGTAGGCCAATGTGTATGCTAAGAAAGAAATGGCATCATGGAAATAGATAATTGGTAATTCTGATTCTCATTCAATTAATTAATTGTGTTTTGTTTCTGAAACAAATTGACATTTCCCTTCTATACAGATTATACAGAACTGGGGGAATAGTGAAAGTAATTACAATGTCACATTTGAGGCAATAACATAATAATCATAGATTTAGTTTTTCAGAGAAGAAAACCCATTAATTATACAGCTGCTGCTTCGTCCCTATTAAGCTTATTTCTTCCTCGCCTGAAAAATTCTAGGCATTAAATATTAAAGCTTTATATATATATATTATAAAGCACATTACTATTCACTGAATAATAGAGTATTTATTGCAGTAGTACAAATTAGACATATCTTTGATATATTATTTTGTCACGAAAATATGTGAAAAATATTATTAGGCCATAGAGTTAGAGGCATGTTGTGATGAATATGGTGATTTTGTGTTTTGTCATTAGCATATAGCCATCATTGTGGCATGACATGCACACAACATTGAGCCAGTCAGGCTAATCAAAAGAAGAATGGGAGGTAAGGAAATTTGCATGCCTCCCGTCCAGTGGTCACCGATTACTGACCTGGCCATTGCATCAGAGACCAGGGAATCAATTCTCCCATCCTCACTTGCGGCATATTACGATACTTCATCAGGTCTACACATTTAGGACTTGTTTGCTTTTTAGCCTCTCCTCCTGTTCAGCGATCTCAAATTACTGACCTGGCCGACGTATCGGAGACCAGCAAATCAATTCCCCCATCCCGACTTGCGGCTTATTACTATACCACATCAGATCAACATATTCGACTGTTTACTATATCAGCCCTTCCTCCTGTCCAGCTGTCACAGATTACTGACCTGGAAGATGCATGGGAGACAGCAAATCAATTCCCCCATGCCTCTTGGTGGCGTATTACATTACTGCATCAGATCTACATGTTCGACCGATTTACTAAATCAGCCCTTCTTTCCTGTCCAGCTGTCACAGATTACTGACCTGGCTGATGCATCAGAGACATGCCAATTGATCCTCCCATCTCTTCTTGCGGTGTATTATTATACTGCATCAGATCTACATGTTCGACTGGTTTATTAGGTTAGCCCTTCACAATCCTCCTGTTCAGCTATCACAAATGAGATTTGTTAAAGAACGCAATGGATGTTTGAAATGCGTAGCTGTGTCTACACTCATGATGGAATCTAATTTTTAATCCAATACATTTTTCCAAGCTTGGAAGCTGGATCATCTCCTCTTTTTCATCACAGATTACTGACCTGGTTGATGCATTGAGACCAGTGAATCGATTCTCCCATCCCTACTTGTGGTATATTACTACACTACTTCAGCCCTTTTGGGACATTAATTGGCCAGAGCTAGCAGACTCATTTGCATTACAGAGTTACAGGGCAATTTCATGAATGTACCTACACCCAGAAGCTGGCATAGGTTGGGAAATCTTACAAAAGAAGTGACACCAGCAAATTGGAAGATTCATAGCAAATATTGTTGCATAGATCTCCACTCTATTTTTGTTTAATTGCCCGCCATTAGGATATCGGGAGAAAAATAATCACCAGGAATGAGATTTACTTTTACACACTTTATGAAATTAGTAGGCAAATCAAATCTTTTATTACAGCAAATCAGGTGAATGTATTCACTCGTAAGGAATCCCTACCCAAAGGGACTGTAGCATGTTATTCAGGGAATAGGTTTGACTTACAGTTCCAGTACAACTGCCTATTTTCAGCCCTATAATCTGTACAATTTTTATTAACACATGAATGCTCAATGTAAGCATTAGCTTTTCATGTATGATGGCTGTTCATGAGTTTATGAGCCTGGCTGTCCTAGGTATTGAAAAAATACATAATTAGAGTGCAACCATAAGTTTGGGTATGATGTGACCCGAACTGGGCCATGATTTCAACCCCATTAATCATCTTTGGGCTCAACTAGAATGGAGACTGTGAGCCAGGCCCAAACTTCAGTTTCTGACCTCAAAAATGCTCTTCTGGCTGAATGGGGATAAATTCCAACAAAATCTTGTAGAATATTTCACCAGAAGGGTGGAAGCTGTTTTAGCTGCAAATGAGAAACCAACTCCATAACAATATCTACGGATTCAGAATGGGATGTCATAAAAGCTTCTGTCGGTGTAAAGTGTAGTTGTCCCAATTCTTGAGAGATTGGTCATCAGCAGACTATATTTGTAGCAAATATCAATGAAATATAAACTTAACCCATTCATGACATCTCGTCAACTTACTTCATATGCCAGCTTCCTGATTTTGATGCGGGATCGCTCGCTGAGCCTGCATTTTTCCCCACACATGATGGCTGATTTAATCAGTAATCACATGCCTCTTACAGCCGCAGGTGGAGTGGAGCAACACCCATGGTTATTAACCTGTTAGATCCCGCTGTCAATAGCTGACAGCAGCATTTAGCACAAGCTGACAGGGATGTGCGCCATTCCAAGCTCCCATTGGTGTGCCTGTGATGAGAATGTGAGATGCTGATGGGTTGTCATGACAGTCAAGGGTCTGCTGAAGACCTCTGTGACTGTTATCATGATCCTCCTGTGAAAGTCAGCCCGTGATTTCCATTCATAGGAGATCATGATTTTCTTTATGCAAGGTAGTACTGATGCCCTGCTTTCTATAGCACAAGCGATCAGATGATCATAGCTTCAAGTCCCCTAAGGAGACTATTGAACTCAGTAAAAAGTAAAAAAAAAAGTTTTTAAAAATATGAAAAACCAAAACAAACTTTCAAATCACCCCTTTTGTCATATTAACAAAAAACAATTAAAAATGCACATATTTGGTATCATGGTATTTTTAAGCGTGCGATCTATCCAAATATAAAATTTATCAGATCAGTAAAGAAAACTCAAAATACCCAAATTACGTTTTTTTTGGCCGCCACAACATTGCAATAAAAGGCAGTAAGAGGAGATCAAAACATTGTATCTACCCACAAATGGTATCAGTAAAAATGTCAGCTCACAGCAAAAAATAAGCCCTTACATAGCTCCATATCAAGAAAAATCAAAACGTTATGGGTCTTGGAAAATGTCGACAACATTTTTTTTCTTGCAAATGTTAAAATTTTTTTCGTCACTTAAATAAACAAATTTAAAAAACTATGCATGTTTGATATTCACATAAAGAATCATGTTTCCAGGTCAGTTTCTAGTGAACATGGTAAATAAAAAAAAAATTGTGACATTTCACAGTTTTTACAAATTACTTGGATTTTTTCCCCCATTTTCCAGTACACTATGTGGTAGAATGATTAGTGTCATTCAAAAGTTCAACTTGTCCTGCAAAAAAAACAAGCAGAAAAATAACAGTTATGGCACTGGGAAGGAAGGAAAAAATGAAAACAAAAAAAAATGGAAATTGACTATGGCATGAAAGAGTTAAGGGGATTACCTCAAAATACATGTGTATTCCCTATTCAGAGTTTAGGTGATATTCGTTTTCTGCAGTCACACTAATAAAATCCTAGAGATCACTAGAGCACAACTTCTTAAGAGGAGTGTCTGTAAACGGAACCAAAAATATTGGTGGAAAGTTTGACAACTATGAAGAGACTTTGGGTCTAGATAGCACAACATTGATCTATTGATTATATTTTACAGCAAATTGTACCCACTTATAATACATGCATTCGTTTTTTAAATACCAAGCAATGAACAAATGCTAAGTGACTGTATGTCTAGAAAATATAAAGCTATTTTTAATCTTTTGAATCCACATCATTGTGTTTTCCTATATTGTGATATTTCTTCTGGTTCTTCATCCATTAGACCAACATAGCGGCAGCTTAATACGAGATATAGTAGCTTTACATTTCATATAGAATTTCACGCAACAAGAAATAAAATGAAGCTACAGCAGATTCAGCCCCTACGACGTGTAATACATTTCCCTGCCAATACCGTTGTCGTCATTAATATGTATAACATCCTTACTTCTTGTCAGTTTCCATTTTGTACAGGCAGTCACTGATTAGGTCGCAGGTAGCATACACAATTAGACAACCCAAAAAACTGATCAGATTTGTCTGTGCCCCTTAGCCTTAGCAATCTACTTTAGTGAGACAAGCGATCACTGTGCTGACAAGTCTGATGCCCAAACTACTTCATTAGCCAAACCTAATAAAATACCAAATTGATAGAAAAATACTTCTGTGGCCAAAGCACAGTGAATTCACATGGAGATGATGGCAATTTTTTGAATAAAGTTAACAAAAATGTAAAATTAGATTTATTTGTTCCAGACATTTCCAACATAAAATGCAGTTGACATGTCTGCAAATATTACATCAAATTATATTCAGCATTTATTATCCCCCCAGCAATTAGCAATCTCTGCAGTGTAATTATTGGAACATCTGATGGCGAAGCTGGAGCACATTTACGTTTAGCTTCCTCTTTATTCCTTGTAATTACTACCAACCTACTTACATCTAAAAGCATTGACATTTTTGTGCGGCAGTTTTATCCATTAATATTCTCTAAATTTTTAGGTTATATGTATGAACTTTACTGACTTAGGACAGAGTCTTAAAGGAGTTGTTCACTACTGGATGATCCCTTTTTAATGTCCCTAATGTGCCTGGTAAATTAAAAACACTAATATTTACCTCACTGTTGGCTGCTGCTGAGTTTCACTGGATTACCAAAATGGCAATCATGGTGGCGTTAAAGGGAATCTGTCACCTATTTTTAGCCCAACAAGCTGTGGCCACCGCCATCAGGGGCTTATCTACAGCATTCTGTAATGCTGTAGATAAGCCCCCTATGTGACCTGAAAGATAAGAAAAACAAGTTAGATTATACTTACCGGGAGGCACAGTCGGGTGTGGTGGGTGTCGCGGTCCGGTCACATAGCTGTCACATGACAGCTATGTCACCCCCCCTGGGACAATGTAATGAAGTTAAAAAAAAGTGTAAAAATAATTTTTAAAAAAATCACTAAATAAATTTAAAAAAAAAAAATATTCCCTAATAAATTTATTTTTTGGAAATAAAAAAAAACAAACAATAAAAGTTCACATATTTGGTATCGCCGCGTCCGTAACAACCCACCCTATAAAACTGTCCCATTAGTTAACCCCTTTAAAAATAAAAATAAAAAACGAAGCAAAAAATAATGATTTATTATCATACCGCCGAACAAAAAGTGCAATAACGCGCAATCAAAACGACGCATATAAATATCCATGGTAATGCTGAAAACGTCATCTAGTCCCGCAAAAAACGAGCCACCATACAGCATCATCAGCGAAAAAATAAAAAAGTTATAGCTCGCAGAATAAAGCGATGCAAAAATAATTATTTTTTATATAAAATTGTATTCATTGCATAAAAGCGCCAAAACATAAAAAAAGACATAAATGAGGTATCGCTGTAACCGTACTGACCCGAAGAATAAAACCGCCTTATCAATTTTACTGCACGCGGAACGGTATAAACGCACCCCCCAAAAGAAATTCTTGAAATGCTGGTTTTTGTTCATTCTGTGTCCCAAAAATCAGAATAAAAAGCGATCAAAAAATGTTACGCACCCGAAAATGGTACCAATAAAAACGTCAACTCGTCCCGCAGAAAATAAGACCTCACATGACTCCGTGGGTCAAAATACGTAAAAATTATGGGTCTCAAAATGTGGTGATGCAAAAACTATTTTTACAATAAAAAGCGTCTTTTAGCATGCGACAGCTGCCAAAAATAAAAACCCGCTATAAATAGTAAATCAAACCCCCCGTTATCACCCCCTTAGGTAGGGAAAAATAATAAAATTTAAAAAAAAATGTATTTATTTCCATTTTCCCATTAGGGTTAGGGTTAGGGCTAGGTGTGTGTTGGGGTTAGGGTTGGAGTTAGATTGGGGAGTTTCCACTGTTTCTGCACATCAGGTGCTCTCCAAACGCAACATGGCGTCTGATCTCAATTCCAGCCAATTCTGCGTTGAAAAAGTCAAATGGTGCTCCTTCCCTTCCAACCTCTGCCATGTGCCCAAACAGTGGTTTACCCCCACATATGGGGTATCAGCCTACTCAGGACAAATTGCAAAAGAACTTTTGGGGTCCAATTTCTCTTGTTACCCTTAGGAAAATAAAAAATATGGGGCAAAAATATCATTTTTGTGGAAAAAAATATGATTTTTTTATTTTCACGCCCGGATGTTATAAACTTCTGTGAAGCACTTGGGGGTTCAAAGTGCTCACCACACATCTAGATAAGTTTCGTGGGGGGGTCTAGTTTCCAAAATGGGATCACTTGTGGGGAGTTTCAACAGTTTAGGCACATCAGAGGCTCTCCAAACGTGACATGACACCAGCAAACCATTCCATCAAAGTCTGCATTCCAAAACGTCACTGCTTCCCTTCCGAGCCCCGACGTGTCCCCATGCAGTAGTTTTCTCAAATAGATGGGGTATCGGCGTACTCAGGACAAATTGGACAACAACTGTTGGGGTCCAATTTCCCCTGTTACCCTTGGGAAAATAAAAAAATTGGGGACTAAAAGATCATGTTTGTGGAAAAAATATGATTTTTTTATTTTCACGCCCGGGCGTTATAAACTTCTGTGAAGCACTGGGAGGTTCAAAGTGCTCAACACACATCTAGATAAGTTCCATGGGGGGGTCTAGTTTCCAAAATGGGGTCACTTGTGGGGAGTTTCAACAGTTTAGGCACATCAGAGGCTCTTCAAACGCGACACGACACCCGCAAACCATTCCATCAAAGTCTGCATTCCAAAACGTCACTACTTCCCTTCCGAGCCCCGACGTGTGCCCATACAGTAGTTTTCTCCCACATATGGGGTATCAGCGGACTCAGGAAAAATGGGACAACAACTTTTGCGGTCCAATTTCTCTTGTTACCCTTGGGAAAATAAAAAAATTGGGTACTAAAAGATCATGTTTGTGGAAAAAATATGATTTTTTTATTTTCGTGCCTGGGCGTTATAAGCTTCTATGAAGCACTGGGGGGTTAAAAGTGCTCACCACACATCTAGATAAGTTCCTTAGAGGGTCTAGTTTCCAAAATGGTGTCATTTGTGGGGGGTTTCCACTGTTTAGGCACATCAGGGGCTTTCCAAACGCAGCATGGCGTCCGATCTCAATTCCTGCCAAAAAAGCCAAATGGCGCTGCTTCCCTTCCAAGCTCTGCCATGCGCTCAAATAGTCATTTACACCCACATATGGGGTATCAGCGTACTCACGACAAATTGCACAATAACTTTTAGGGTCCTGTTACCCTTGGAAAAATAAAAATTGGGGGTGAAAAGATCATTTTTGTGGAAAAAATATGATTTTTTAATTTTACGGCTGTACGTTATAAACTTCTGTGAAGCCCTTGTGAGTTCAAAGTTCTCACCACATATCTAGATAAGTTCCTTGGAGGGTCTAGTTTCCAAAATGGGGTCACTTGTGGGGGATTTCCACTGTTTAGGTACATCAGGGGCTCTCCAAACGTGACATGGCGTCCGATCAGAATTCCAGCCAATTTTGAGTTGAAAAAGTGAAACGGCGCTCCTTCCCTTCTTAGCTCTGCCATGCGCCGAAACAGTGATTCCCCCCCACATATCAGGTATCAGCGTACTCAGGACAAATTGCACAATAACTTTTGCAGTCTAATTTCTCCTGTTACCCTGGCTAAAATAAAAAAAATTGGACCTGAAGTAATTTTTTTTGTGAAAAAAAATGAAATGTTCATTTTGTTTTAAACATTCAAAACATTCCTGTGAAGCACCTGAAGGGTTAATAAACTTCTTGAATGTGGTTTTGAGCACCTTGAGGGGTGCAGTTTTTAGAATGGTGTCACTTTTGGGGATTTTCTCTCATATAGACCCCTCAAAGTGACTTCAAATGTGATGTGGTCCTTAAAAATAAAATTGTGTTGCAAAAATGAGAAATCGCTGGTCAACTTTTAACCCTTATAACTTCCTAACAAAAAAAAATGTTGGTTCCAAAATTGTGCTGATGTAAAGTAAACATGTGGGAAATGTTACTTATTAGGTTTTTTGTGTGCTATATCTCTGTGATTTAAGGGCATAAAAATTCAAAGTTGGAAAATTGTGAAATTTTCAAAATTTTTGCCAAATTCCATTTTTTTCACAAATAAACGCAAGTTATTTGAATGAAATTTTACCAATAAAATGAAGTACAGTATGTCACGAGAAAACATTGTCAGAATCACCAGGATCCATGGAAGCATTTCAGAGTTATTACCTCATAAAGGGACAGTGGTCAGAATTGTAAAAATTGGCCCGGTCATGAACGTGCAAACCACCCTTCGGGGTGAAGGGGTTAAGGGATCAGTCTTGGGGCTCTTGCAGTTGACCGTGTTATCGATCCGAGAGGGATCTAGCAAAACATAAGATCGCACTCAGACCTATGTCATTCTATGGGGCTGTGCACATGTCAAATTTTTTTCTCCGACTGAGCCAGCCGAAGGAAAAATTCACTGCATGCCCGCGTTTGATTGCACTTGGTCATATAAGTCAATAAGTCCATGGAAACCTTTGGACTGCATTCAGATGACATCAGAGTGTAGTCCTTTTCCACCAACTGATAGAATGGAAAAAACATTTTTTCTCCTTCTTCTGTAAGAGAATCGGATCACACTATGCTCACACTCTCAGTTTCATCAGAATGTGATTTGCATAATGGATACTCTTGGATGAGAGATTACACGCTTGTCTACACCTTCCCTTAGATCCAGTTACTGCTGTTAGAGGTGGATGCCAGATGTATAGCACAGCTGGTATGATTCATATGAGAAGGAAGCTCAGCGACCTCTCCGTGCATCAGCACCAAATGTGTGATGTGCATGAATGTGTCAGCTAAGGATATGGATACCTTTTTTAAATCCCTTCCAGACAAGTCCAATTTCTGTTTTTTTCGTTTTCGCCTTCTTCCAAGAGCCAGAACTCTTATCTTTTGTCCACATAGATGTATGAAGGCTTGTTATTTGTGGGACAAGTTATACTTTTTAATAACACCATTCATTTTACAAATACCAAAAGACTGACCGTCACTTCCAAACAGAAAGCAGGTGTGAGCAGGTGCTTACTAAGAGTAGCCTTCTCCATATATAACCAACAAATAAAGTAGCACTCTGTAGTGCCATAGCATGCAAACATGAAATATATGAAAGGTGAATTGCATTACTGCACTATACAATGTGAAAAATTGAGAATACTTAGTGCTTAAATTGGTCAATTCATGTGTACCTTGCAGCCACGATAAGGTGATTCTTGTTGCTGGGAACCTATCTATTTGCCTTCTTCCAAGAGCCAGAATTTTTATCTTTTGTCCATGTATATGTATGAAGGCTTGTTATTTGCAGGTTAAGTTATACTTTATAATACCACAATTCATTTTACCGCATTGTGTAAGGGAAAACGGGAATAAAAAAATCCCAGTGCAGTGAAATTGTGGGAAAAAAAAACAACTCAATTCTGACTTTTTTGAGGGAATTGTTTTTACAGCGTACATTGTGTGGTAAAAATAATCTGTCTATAAGATTATGCTCATCATTACTATTAAGGCGATACCAAACTTGTCTAGTTTTTATTATTTTAGTTTTTTGTTAAAAGAAAATCATTTTTCAAAGGAAGAAAATGATCCAATACCACATATGTGAGTGGCAAAAGTGTGCATATGTGAACCTCTAGCATTAGTACATATTTGAAGGTAAAACTAGAGTCTGCTGTTTCAGTTAATGGCACAACAATCTGGTGTGAGTGGGTGATCTGTTTTCTTTAATCCCTCTCTGCGTGCTTCCCTGAGACCCTCATAACAACGTGATGTGATCGCGTTGTTCTGAGGGCCTCCTTCCTGCAGGGCCCCGTCCAAGATGGCCGCGGGGTCCTGCAGGGAGGTGGCTTGTCAGTGCTCTGCAAACTGTCAGATCAGTGATCTGATATAATACAGTGTTGTCCCACCCTGGGACAATGTAAAAAAGTGAAAAAAAAAAAAGTAAAAATATTTTTAAAAAAATTCCTAAAGAAAAAAAAATATTCCCCAATAAATATATTTCTTTATGTAAAAAAAGAAAAAAACAATAAAAGTACACATATTTAGTATCACCGCGTCTGTACTGATCCGCCCTATAAAACTGTCCCACTAGTTAACCCCTTTAGTAAACCCCCTAAAAGGCGAAAAAAATGCTTCATCAACATACCACCAAACGAAAAGTGGAATAACATGCGATCAAAAAGATGGATATAAATAAACATGGTACCGCTGAAAACATCATCTTGTCCCGCAAAAAACGATCCACCATACAGCATCATCAGTGAAAAAATAAAAGTTATAGCTTGCAGAATAAAGTGATGCAAAAATAATTATTTTTTATATAAAATTGTTTTTATTGTATAAAAGCGCCAAAACATTAAAAAAAATGAAGTATCGCTGTAATCGTGCTGACCCGAAGAATAAAACTGCTTTATCAATTTACCACACGCAGAACGGTGTAAATGCCCCCCCAAAAGAAATTCATGAATTGCTGGTTTTTGTTCATTCTGCGTCCCAAAAATTGTAATAAAATGTGATAAAAAAATGTCATGTGCCCGAAAATGGTGCCAATAAAAACATCAACTTATCCTGCAAAAAATAAGACCTCACATGACTCTGTGGGCCAAAATATGGAAAAATTACAGCTCTCAAAATGTGGTGATGCAAAAACTATTTTTTTGCAATAAAAAGCGTCTTTTAGCGTTTGACAGCTGCCAAACATAAACACCCGCTATAAATAGTAAATCAAACCTCCCGTTATCACCCCCTTAGTTAGGGAAAAATAATAAAATAAAAAAAACATTTTTCTCCATTTTCCCGTTAGGGTTAGGGTTAGGGTTGGGATTAGGGTTAGAGGTGTGTTAGAGTTAGGTTTGTGGTTAGGGTTATGGTTGGGATTAGGGTTAGGGGTGTGTTGGAGTTAGAATTGGGGGGTTTCCACTGTTTGAGCTCATCAGGGGCTCTCCAAGCGCAACATGGCGTCTGATCTCAATTCCAGCCAATTCTGCGTTGAAAAAGTCAAACTGTGCTCCTTCCCTTCCGAGCTCTACCATGTGCCAAAACAGTGGTTTACCCCCACATATTGGGTATCCGCATACTCAAGACAAATTGCACAATAACTTTTGGGGTCCAATTTATCCTGTTACCCTGGGGAAAATAAAAAAAATTGGACCTGAAGTAATTTTTTTGTGAAAAAAAGTTAATGTTCATTTTTTAAACATTCCAAAAATTCATGTAAAGCATCTGAAGGGTTAATAAACTTCTTGAATGTGGTTTTGAGCACTTTGAGGGGTGCAGTTTTTAGAATGGTGTCACTGTTGGGTATTTTCTGTCATGTAAACCCCTCAAAGTTACTTCAAATGTGATGTGATCCCTAAAAAGAAAATGGTGTTGTAAAAGTGAGAAATCGCTGGTCAACTTTTAACCCTTATAACTTCCTAACAAAAGAAACTTTTGGTTCCAAATTGCGCTGATGTAAAGTAAACATGTGGGAAATGTTACTTATGAACTATTTTGTGTGCCATATCTCTGTGATTTAAGGGCATGAATATTCAAAGTTGGAAAATTGCGAAATTTTCAAAAATTTTGCCAAATTTCCGCTTTTTTCCCCACAAATAAACGCAACTCATATCAAATAAATTTTACCCCTATCATGAAGTACAATATGTCACGAGAAAACAATGTCAGAATTACCAGGATCCATGGAAGCGTTCAGAGTTATTACCTCATTCAGTGGTGAGAATTGTAAAAATTGGCCTGGTCATTAACTTGCAAACCACCCTTGGGGGTAATGGAGTTAAAAAAAACAGGGATCTAACAAAGTCTAATCTTCACAGCACAGGTTTTTGGAAATGCATCACGAAACGAACAAAGGAGATTTCTGAGAATCTCAGAAGAAAATTTGTTGATGCTCATCAAGCTGTAAAAGAGTAACAGGTTACAAAACCATTTCCTAAGGGCTTGGGCTCCACCAATCCACCAAACTGAAAGCAACAGTTCACTTACAAAATAAACAAATGGTTCCTCTTTCCCATTTACAGACCACCACACAGGACAATAGCTCTGTCCACAGCTCTGAGATTTTCCTTCTTACTATCCCTTGGGCGCTAGTGTACAGTATATTCAAAGGTTCACATACATTTGCTTCATTTAAAAATCACAAAGTCTAACATTTTTGATTCATTTGTTTTATTTGTTATTATTTATCTACTTTTAAGAATTTAGTGTGAATATCTCATATAGTTTTAGGTCAAATTTACTGTTTGTAGAAATATTGAAAATGCCAGAGGGCTTACAAACTTTCAAGCACCATGGTAGGTATGGCGATTTAATATCATTTGTATTTTTGTAATTTAGATTGTATTTGTACATGTCAAAAGTATGTGAATTGTCCTGACTGCCAGAGGTGCAAAATGTAAAAAAAAAAAAAAAATTCTGGTAGCAAAAGAGTTACTGTCTTGCCTATCGTGCGTTCATGGTGAGCTACTAATATACATATGTGGCAAATGAGGCATCTTCTGGGAATCTGGAAGTCTAAAGGGCCTGTCACACTAAGCAATATCGCTATAACGTCACTGGTTTTTGTGACGTTATAGCGATATTGCTAGCGATATCGCTATGTGTGATACCTCCGACCGGCTCCCCCGCTGGTTATCGTTGATCGCGCGAGAACGTCCTGGACCGTTTCTCGTCGGCCACTTCCTGCTAGCCTTCCTGTGGAGAGACGAGCGACGAGCGTGGACGCGGGCGGGAGGACGCAGGATCGCCTGGTGTGACAGGTAAGTAGCGACCCCCATCCCCAGCGATGTCGCTGGTAAGATCTGCCTGTGTGGCAGCTCACTAGCGACCACTTAGCGATGTACCAGCGATCCTGACCGCGTCATATCGCTGGTGCATCGCTAAGTGTGACAGTACCTTAAGTATGATAATAAATAACAATGCAGCATCTAAACATATGAAATGAAAAGGACATGTTGGATCTCTGGTTAACATTTCACTAAATGGGCAGAGTAAACATCGCATTACTAACTATGGTGGTTGTAATATTTGTATAATAGGCTTAGTATACAGTCTTTAGGATACTGATATTTATGTAAAGCCTGCATAGTATGGGGAGAAGACCACTCTCGTATTATCTATGAAAGAGGACAGACACATATTTATGAGTTCGGTGTTTTGAAGGAGCGAACTATGTGATACTTTATTTTTTCATTAAAAAATCTTTAAATTGAAATGTTCCAGCTAATGAAGAAATAATCTGAAGTTTGGGAATGATTTTAGTTCACATATTTCGTGCTAAATATAACTCTCAATATGTTGAAACAATCTGTTCAAACAATTTTTCAAAGAAAATGTAACGTATAGTTTGTCGCTTTGTTTCTTTACATCAAATGAACTATTTTTGAACTTACTATGATTAAATGTCTGTTTCTGGAAACTAGGTGAGCTTTGTAATATCAGATAAGAAACCAAAGTCCTAGCATTGTAATTCTACTTATATCACTAGAAAAAGAGGGAAAGTATTTAATGTGCCTTCAAAAATATCCATTCGGCAGAGAAGTGCAGAAGATATTGGAAGCTAGGCCAAAGGAAACTTAGCTGTTTAAAAAAAAGACAGGTTTGACAGATTAGACTTTACACTTTACAAAAAAAAGTGCGTTCACGGACAGAGATTTTGTAAGAACCTGGATTTATCCAGACTTGTGAGGGAAGGGAATCCAAACATTCAGCCAACTCTGCATCCAGTGATCGTTTTCCTAGCTTTATGATAGCTGTGCTACCTTTATCTAATAATATCATGCAGCTAATTCTGTTTAACTGTTTTCTTTACATACATATGTTATTACAGCAAATGTAGTAAATAGTCGCTAAACTAACTATTTTAATTTACTTATCCAGGAGTTGTAAATTTATGAATTTTTGTAATATACCTCTTTACCTTTTTTTGCTTCCTTCCTTTCCAAAAACAATGCTGCAGTTCTGTTTTAATGTCCAGTTTATTCTCTTTTAGAAGCTTGTTTCAACTGCTGCTCAGCCAAAGATCTGTACACTATATTCAAACTATCAGAGTACAGGAATTCCCCTATCTGAGCGTGTGCGGGGAGCAGAGAGGACAAGGAAAGATCTGTGCACAGACGGTTTGAATACAGTGTACAATTATTTGCTGAGCAACAGTTGGAAGAAGCGTCTAAAGGTGCATAAACTGGGCAGTGAGACAAAGCTGCAGGATAGTGTGTGAGAGAGAAGAAAGCAAAATATGGTTATGAAGTTAATTCAGCAAAGAGGACAAATTATCACTGCTCCATCCTGTAGAAATACGATTCACAGTAACTCACATGCAGTTGGATGTGCTATTTTGTATTTAGGTGGTGCTTAGTGGCAAAGATAAAGTCCTCCTATACGCAGTATTTCAAAAGTCAAAAATTCCACGGCACTCGCCAAGATGTAGAATAAAATAGTTTATTGCATTAGCATTGTCGACCAAATTAATGCATCTGCTTCCAAATCAGTACCCGTCCTTTGCTATGAGTTTGGTCTCTCTTACATGAACATATACATTGGATGAGTGCAATCTGTTGTTTTATAGGATGGCACTCAGAGCAATGTTATTAATTGGGATAGTGCTAATCAACGTTTTATTTCTCATACATATTTGTCATGAAAAAAAATTGCAGCATGCTGTCATTTGCAGTGCAAATCTGTTGCCATGCACTCATTCAAGTCTATGGGTGGATGGTAGACATCAGACTGCACTCTGATAACATCTGAATGCAGTCCAATTTAGGTGGACTCACAAAATTGCATCACACTAAGGTGACAGTCAGATCAAACTCGGATCAGAGTCTCGTCAGAGTATCATTAGTATAATTGATCTGATACTCTTGCATGAAAGTTTAATTAATCTTTTCCTATATATTCTGATTCTTTAGATAAATAAGACTATAAATCATACCTGGCAGAAGACATTTAAATGCTGAGATAAGAATACTAGCAGTTACGGGTCCAAAATTTGAGAGGGATTTTCCACTACTTAAAAAACATCTTCAGGGTTAGGAGCCATTATAAATTGAAGAAAGAACTAATATTTACCACTGGAATCTCTAGTGCTGCTCTGACGGTCTCTGTAATTGAAGAGGTTATTTGGCAATGGTGGAATTTTCGACAAGCATTGCAGTTTGCTGAATCCTAAGCTTGTGTAATATAGAAACACTGTTGGGATTCGGCTTAGCTTGCCAGTTCCAGCGCTCATCACTTGAAGGCAAATATGCACCTTGCATACCTGCGGCCACAAGCTGACTGGCCTCTTATTCACTTCTCTTAATGTTTTTATGCTCATAGTAATACCATTAAAGGTTGGAATAGCTTCAGTAAATACAAAAGGAAAAGGCAGAAGCCAATCTATGGTGCCAAAATTTTTGTTCTAAAGTCAGGGACAGTTACTATGGACACCAGTAGGAGATCCGCTACTGCCAGGCACAACTCTACTTTATGTATTTGTTAACTGGATATTAGCGGCTGCTGTTTGCATTAAATCGGTTGGGCATAGGCACCTCTGTAATATGGAATAAATAAAAAAAAATAATAGCACATGTCAGGACCGTTCTGATGCCTTCCTCAGACCAGTGAGCAACCATTTGTGCACCTAACAAGTATTAGAGAAAAATTGTCTGGGTGTTGAAGGGGAAATTTGAATGACATCATAGATCAAAGGTCATTTTAAAAAAGGTCAAAGGTAATTGGAAAGGAAGTTGCAATAACTTCATAAATCAAAGGTTGCACACAAAATCTATTACACAAAATAAAACATCTTGATGTTAAAGTGTGTTAACCCTTTGGCTTCACAGCCAGTTTTGTCTTTAATGGCAGACTTTCTTTTTTTCAGTTTCCTATTGTTGCGTTCCAGGGGCCATAACTTTTTTATTTTTTTGGCAAGAGTAATATGTAGGCTTTTTTTTTTTTTTTTTTTTTTAGGAATAAGTTGTATTTGACAGTGGCATAATTTTTGGGTACACATAAACAATAACCAAACTCTTACTAATTCTTTATTGGAAGTAATATAAACAAAACAACAGTTCTGCGACTGTTACTTTGTGTTTTAAATTTTAAAGTATTCGTCGTGCTGCACAAATAAAGTCAATATATGAGTCAATATGAATAAGGCAATACCACTTTTCTATGGTTTTATTTGTGTTTTACTAATTACACTTGCAAAAAAAGTTTGTTTTTGTGTAAACGTATTCTGAGAGCTATGAGTTACACAATATTCTGTCAACAAAGCTTTATGAGATCTTATTTTTTGCTGGCAAACTGTAGTTTTTATTGGTACCATTTTCTGCTATATTTTGATCACTTTTTATTACACTCTTCGGGAGGCAAAAATAGCAAAAAAAAATTAATACTGTATTTATTTTATTTTTTCAGTCCCTTTACACCCCAGCCTGTTTTCACCTTCCTGACCAGTCTAAAATTACAATTTTCAACAATGTCACTCTATTTGGTATTAGCGCATCTGTGGAGAGCAAATTTGGTAGAATAGTTTGCGGACTCCATATACAGAGACTCGAAGTGCCAAAAGAGCAGAATCCTCACTCAATTTGGAAATGACACCCCTCTGACAATTTATCTACAGCTGTAGTGACAATTTGGATTCCATTTTTCAAGAAACAATCAGCTTTCTATTCCAGTTTTTGTGAGGCAGAAACAACAAAAACCTGCAATTCAGGATTTTTTTTTTTTGTTAATGCCGTTCTTCGTGTGGTACTAGTGATAAGCTTTATACTTCTGGTCAGTATAATTACAGCAATACCACATTTATATAATTTTTTATGTTTAGCCACTTTTACATAATAAAAACTTTTTTTATAAAAAAAGAATTGTTTTTGCATCGCTATATTCTGAGAACTATAGCTTTTTTATTTCTCCACTGATTAAGTTTTATAGCAGCTTGTTTTTGCAGGACAAGATGAAATTTTTTCAGCAGTATCATTTTTATTTACATTTCATTCTGATCACTTTTTTTACGGTGTTCACTAAAGGGGTTAACAGTTGACAGTTTTATAGTTCTGGTCTTCCAGACATGGTCAAACCCAAATATGTGTACCTTTTTTTCTTGGTTTTTGTTTTTGCATAACAGCTCTGGCAAAAATTAAGAGACCACTTGAAAATTTTCAGTTTGTCTGATTTTTCTCTTTATATTTTTGAGTAAAATATAAATTGCTCTTTTATTCTATAAACTACTGACAACACGTCTTCGAATTTCCAAGCACTAAATTTTGTATTTATTTTCAGAAAATGAGAAATGTCCAAAATAACAAAAAAATGTAGTGCTTGCAGACCTTAAATGATTCTAAAAAAACAAGTTTATAATCATTTAGAAACAACAATACTAATGTTTTAACTCAGGAAGAGTTCATAAATCAATATTTTCTGGAATAACCATGATTGTTAATCACAGCTTTCATGCGTCTTGGCATGATTTCCACCAGTCTTTCACAATGATTTTGGGTGACCTTATGCCACTCCTGGTACAAAAATTTAAGCAGTTCTCTGTTTGATGGCTTGTGACTATTCATCTTCCTCTTGATTACATTCCAGAAGTTTTCAATGGGGATCAGGTCTGGAGATTGGGCTGGCCATGACAGGGATTTGATGTGGTGGTCCTTCATCCATACATTGATTGACCTAGTTGTGTGGCATAGTGCACTGTCCTGCTGGAAAAAAAAGTCCTTAGAGTTGGGGAACATTGCCTGAAGAGAAGGAAACAACAGTTTTTACAGAATAACCATGTATGCTGCTTGATTCATACGTCCTTCACAAAGATTAACCTGCCTAATTCCAGCCTTGCTGAAGCATCCCCAGATCATCACCAATCCTCCATCAAATTTCACAGTGGGTGCAAGACACTGTGGCTTGTACGCCTCTCCAGGTCTCCATCTAACCATTAGACGACCAGGTGTTGGGCAAAGCAGAAAATTAGACTCATCAGAGAAGATTACTGTGATGAAGGAGCAGCCGCCATCTTAGATATGGGGCCACATGTCGGAGCTTGGCATCCATTTTGGTCTAAGTTCAGGAATTACAGGCAGTTAACGGCTTCTATAGCCCCAGGTGCTGCGTACTTAGTAAATACAAGCAGGATTTAGTGTTTCAATGCTAAATAGTCAGGGCTATTGGTGTGATAATGAGGATAGGCCCAAAACAGAGCTTCAAAGCTCAGGTACGGAGCCATGCCAGCAGGGGGCCGGAAAAAAGCTTAGGGATTCAATTAGAATGTACCTGCTAGCAGACGCAGGAATATACGTCCTTTGTGTGTCCCAGACGCTTTGGCTCCATCCTAGGAGCATGGATTATTAGCCCACCCTCTGACACAGGGGGAGGAACCTAGCATGTTTAAGGACTAGCAGCCCCTGGCAGATATTCATTCCTTCACATAGAAGATCCAGACGTGTTGTGAGTTCATTTTTCCCTTCACCGTTGAGGTCTGATGAACTCCCTCCTCTGGTGAAGGAAGGTAGTGAGGCTGATTACCAAACACCTGGGCAGCTAGATGATGACTGGGTGGCTGGAATTGAGGACTGGATATAAGGCAGCCGACGCCCTTCTGCCTTGCTGGTGATCCTGCTGGATTCTTGGAGACCAGTCTGATTCCTGCGTCTCAAAGCTAAGTTTTTCTGCTCTGCTTTGTACACTTCAGTTTTGTTTTTGTTTTGCCTTGTTTCTTGGGAGTTCTGCCATCCCGGCCGGGGGTGAGCTGAATTCCATTTTTGTCTCTGATCTGTGGATCTTTTGCTCTGTCTTCAGAATATACCTGAGTGCTGATTTAGTCTTTTGAAGCCTAGCGACTTCAGGGCATGTTTTTCCTATCAGTCGGTTGGCACATTTTGGATAGGGTTTTTACGGATGGCAGTCAGCAGCTTTCCTATCCTGTCCTATTTTAGTTAGCCTGGGACCCATCATTTGCTCAACCTATCTTTCTATCTGTGTTAATGTTTTCATCTTGCTTCACCGTCATTATATGTTGGGGGCTGCCTATTGCTTTGGGGTCTGCTCTGGGGCAGTTTAGTTTTTCCCCTTTCTGTCTTTAGGCTATGTAGTTCTCCGGCTGTGATCAAGGGGTCTAGGGCACCGTAGGAACCCCCCACGGCTACTGCTAGTTGTTGTGGATAGGTTCAGGGGTCTGCAATCCGGTAGCTGCCAACCTCTCTGGTCTTTCTGGACTTAGCTAGTATTTTGTTTTTTCCTCCTTCAATGACTCATCATAACACAGATGATGACGATCTAAGAAGGACCTGGGGACAGACCTGCCAAGGGGAGCAGCGGCCCATGCTTTGGGGGTCTGTCCGGCAACTAAGACTCTTGTACCTGTGGACTGCAGAGCTCCCCAGCACCCACATGACCCTACAATCTGGTAAATTGACCTCCAGCTTAATATCTTAAGTCTTGTACCCTTATTGTTATATCTTTTCTCTGACTGCAAATTTACTGTATATTTCTGTAATTATCTAGTGCGCCCTTAAGGCAATTAAACTATAAACTTAATCTTGGGCTGATGCTTTTACTCTGATCACGAATCTTAGAACCCCCAGCGGGTAACAGGACCTCCTCCCCAGCGACCATTTGCTCTAGGTGCAGTTCCCTTACTGACCTGAGAGACAAAGGGGGCGCCGGAGAGCTGTGCCTGTGTAGTTATGTTACGGTGGTGACGTGGGAGGAACGGGTCTGTGTGTGTTCCTCCACAATTACCTTACTCCAGTCCTCTATTGTCCAATCATTCTGGTCTTTGGCAAACTTCAGCGTAGCTCTCCTTTGCTTCTCATTGATGAAAGGCTCTTTTCTAGCTTTACATGACTTGAGCCCTGCCTCTAGGAGCCTGTTACGAACTGTTCTTGCCGTGCACTTTACCCCAGCTGCCATTTGCCATTCCTTTTTTTAGGTCACTTGATTTCATCCTGCGGTTGCTGAGTGACATTCGAATAAGATGACAGTCATCCTGGTCAGTGGAGAGTCGTTTTTGCACTCTGCCGCTCTGTAGCTTTGTTATCCTCATTGTCTGCTGCTTGATCTTGTTGTAATGGACTGCCATCTTAAAAATTTTAAGGATGGAGGCAACATGACACTCACTGTATCCCTCTGCTAGTAAAGCCAGAATTGAGCCCTTCTTCTCCTTACTCAAGACTTTTCTTTTCAACTTCTTTGGCATGGTTAAGAGTTATTTTTTCATTCCTATTACTTTTGGGATATTACTAGCACTTGTTTTGCCATCCATCTTGTCCTATTGCAAGAGGATTGTGAACACCACAGCAGGGGTTTTTTTTTTATACTTTCCTTCATTAAATAAGATTTGGTTCAGGTGATCACCTAATCAGAAGCACATTAAGTAGAATGAGGTGTACTCTGGTTGGAATTCAATTGACACTGGAATGGAATGGCTGTCAGACATGTAGAGAAGCTGATTTTTATAAAACTGTGCAGTGGTCTCTTAATTTTTTGCCAGAGCTATATGTATTTATTGGTATAATATTTTTTCATTTTATTTTGTTCCTTATTTTTGAATTTTTAAAAGGATTTTGACAATTTTTAAAATACTTGTTTTTAACTCTTTTACTTAGTCCCTCTATGGGTTTATCTTCTATTAGTTTGATCACTGATGTAATGCATTTCATTGTACCAGCACTGCAAGCATTATAGCTGTCAGTGTTACACTGACAGAACGCCTTTTAGAATATGCTCCTGGCATGGTCTAACAGGCCACCGTAGCTGGCAGACCCACAGGCCATCATTTGACTTCCGGTTTCCATAGCTAACATCTGTAACTCACGATTACATCAGGGTAGTTCCGATGGAAGGGAGAAGGAGCACCCTCCATCTCCTAGCCTTCTAAATGCTGAGATGATAAGCACCACTCCTGGCTGTCACAGCCAGGGCTCAGTTATAACTGAAGCCGAGCTCACAGCGGCAATCATACAGATATACCTCCTGTGCTTGCATGGTTGCCAAGATGTACTGGTACGAATGTTTGCTGGAACTCACTGCAAAAATAGGATGTACCAGTACATCTAATGTTTGGAAGGGGTTAAATGGAGATTATCAAAATGTTCTTTATTCTGTGATATAGGGTACTTGGCCCCTATAAAAATTATACTGGTACTGATACAGTGATACAGAGCCTGAGAAAATCACTAATAACTTGTATACTTACACTACCGTTCAAAAGTTTAGGGTCACTTAAAAATTTCCTTATTTTTGAAAGAAAAGCATGATTCAGAAATACACTCTATACATTGATAATGTGGTAAATGACTATTCTAGCTGCAAACATCTGGTTTGTAATGCAATACCTTCATAGGTGCATAAAGGCCCATTTCCAACAACCATCACTCTAGTGTTCATATGGTGCTTTGTGTTTGCTAACTGTGTAGGAAGGCTAATGGATGGTTAGAATACCCTTGAAAACCCTTGTGCAAGTATGTTAGCACAGCTGAAAACAGTTTGGCTTATTAGAGAAGCTATAAACCTGACCTTCCTTTGAGCTAGTTGAGAATATGGAGCATTACATTTGTTGGTTCCATTAAACTCTCAAAATGGCCAGAAAAAAAGAACTTTCATATGAAACTCAACAGTATATGCTTGTTCTTAGAAATGAACGCTATTCCATGCAAGAAATTGCCAAGAAACTGAAGATTTCCTACAACGGTGTGTACTACTCCCTTCAGAGGAGAGCACAAACAGGCTCTAACCAGAGTAGAAAGAGAAGTGGGAGGCCCCGCTGCACAACTGAGCAACAAGACAATTACATTAGAGTCTGTAGTTTGATAAATCAACGCCTCACAGGTCCTCAACTGGCAGCTTCATTAAATATTACAAGCAAAATGCCAGTGTCAACGTCTACAGTGAAGAGACGACTCCGGGATGCTGGCCTTCAGGGCAGTGGCAAAGACAAGTGGCCAAGACAAAGCCATATCTGAGACTGGCTAATAAAAGGAAAAGATTAATACGGGCAAAAGAACACAGACATCGGACAGAGGAAGAGTGGTAAAAACTGTTATGAACAGACGAATCCAAGTTTGAGGTGTTTGGATCACACAGAAGAACATTTGTGAGACAGAACAACTGAAAAGATGTTGGAAGAGTGCCTGACGCCATCTGTCAAGCATGGTGGAGGTAATATGATGGTCTGGGGTTGCTTTGGTGCTGGTAAAGTGGGAAATTTGTACAAGGTAAAAGGGATTTTGAATAAGGAAGGCTATCACTCCATTTTGTAATGCCATGCCATACCCTGTGGACAGCTCTTGATTAGAGCCAATTTCATCCTACAACAGGATAATGACCCAAAGCACACCTCCAAATTATGCAAGAACTATTTAGAGAAGAAACAGGCAGCTGGTATTCTATCTGTAATGGAGTGGCGAGCGCATTCACCAGATCTCAACCCCATTGAGCTGTTGTGGGAGCAGCTTGACCGTATGGTATGCAAAAGTGCCCATCAAGCCAAACCATCTTGTGGGAGGGGCTTCTGGAAGCATGGGGTGAGATTTCTCCAGAATACCCCAGCAAATTAACTGCTAGAATGCCAAAGGTCTGCAATGCTGTAATTACTGCAAAGGGAGCATTCTTTGACGAAAGCAAAGTTTGAAGGAGAAAATTTTTACTTCAAATAAAAATCTTTTTTTTGAATCTTGTCTATGTCTGGACTAGATTTTAAACTCATTTGGCAACTCATTTGATTAATAAAAGTATGAGTGTTCATGGTAAACACAAAATTGTCTGGGTGACCCCAAACTTTTGAACGGTAGTGTATGAGGAAGCATCAGTGCACCCTTAGTATGGAAAGGAGTTTCCTGCACCATTACATCCTCTTGTGGGGAGGAGGACTCCCATGCAGTGACCGGGCAGGTAGCCAGGGGACCGCCATCAGGGTTCCTGAGGGAACGATACTGGGAGAACAGTAAAGGGAGAGACTTGACTGAAGTTGTCAGGGAAACAGGGGGTGGGGCAAGGGTAAAAGGAGCAGGTGGTGCACTGAAGTGGCAGTTGACAGAGAGCAGGACAACAGAGAGGAAGCCGTGTGAGACAGAGAGGACCGAGGGAGCGGATGGTGTGTTGTGGAGAGACCGACAGGGCCCTGTGAAAGGAAAGCTACGGACTTACCGACTAGTGACACGTGAGAGCCTGGCACTGGTGGCCGCTCCCCTCATACGGTCACATACAGCCGCCCCCGCTGTTTCCCATCCTGCTGTGACAGGTCCACGACCTCCACTGACCGCTGCGACTAGAGATTATTCCTTTACAGCGGTCAGGACACTGCCCCCCTGCCTTCTCCCACAGCTGCGGCCCTGTCATCACCGGCCCCAGGGGGCGCCACCTCACTACAGGCGGCAGTAGAGGCCCCCGTCCGGTTTGCTGAGGGACTCTGGGCAGAGACAGGTGAACGGTTACATTTAGAGACTGCGTCATCACCGCGCCCACCGGCATTGTTCCTTAAGGGCCTGTTGCGCCCCACCGTCACTGTTTCTTCAGTGCCTGTTGCGCCCCATCGTCACCGTTTCCAAACCACCGGGCATTTTGCTACCAAATCTTCGGGACTTCCACCACCCCTAGTTGTGGTTTTCGGCTACGAGCGGCGTCCCCCCATTCTGATCATGTCTATTAGAATCACTGCACACATACACTTAAGGAGTATTTGCTTATTAGTGGAATTTATTGAAAACAAGTGCTCTTATAGTGATTGCGACAGAATGACGTTTCGGTCATGCAAGACCTTGATCACATAAGTCGCCGTAGTAGTTCTAAACTAAGGGCTGTCCTGAATTAGGTAATGGTCACTTATGCCTTTTAGGTTAGCCAGGGTCAGAGCGGTCGCTCTATGTGGGGTGGTGGCGAGACGGTGGAGTGTGTTAACACTCAGTTGTAGCAAGGAGCATGTTTTTTGAGAAAAGTCATGGAAGAACTACATCATCTCTATGGAATTGACAAATCCCAGACCACACCGTATCACCCGCAAGGGAATGGGGCTTGTGAACGATTTAATCTGACATTGATTCAGATGTTGCGCACGCAGAGTACCTATGGGGCTCCGAGGTGGTAATGCGAACTGACAACAACCCACTGGCTCATTTGGAAAACGCCAAATTGGGGGCTCTGGAACAGCGATGGGTGGCCCGGATGGCGAGGTACAATTATAAGATTATCTACAAAAGAGGGGCCAAGAATGTCCATGCAGACGCTCTCTCCAGGATTCGGCATACAACTCCAGGACAGAATCAAGACGAAGAATTATAAGGAGAGGAAATACCTGCCTGCTGCTGCCATGCTTACAACTGACAATAAAAAAAATCTTCCTCTGAGACCCCAAGGGGCATATTGGAACAATCCCGGGATAAGTGGATACAACAGCAACAAGAAGATGAATAGGTTGGCCTTCTCAGGACATGGGTTCCCGCTGGGCAATTACCCACTGACTCTCAACGGCAAAATTTGACTCAAGACCTGTTGCTTATGCTGCGACAGTGGGAGAGGTTGGTTATCCGAAAGGGATTATTGTACTGTAAAGTAACATCGCAAACAACCTCAATGACAGTTTGGCAGGTGGTTACGCCAGGAGCTCAACTACACGAACTGGCTCGAGAGGCTGATGAAAAAGGGGCCCACTTTGGAGTTAAAAAGACTTTGCAATGGTTGCAACAGAAAGCTTATCACCCACGCTTGCCGACTGTTGTGGACGAAGTTTGCCGGATGTGCCGCTTATGTGAATAGGCCAAACTGACCGCTCAGCGAGCCGCAACACAGACAATTGTGACTTCAGCACCCCTTGAGCTCCTGACGGTGGATTACCTGACCATTGGTCCTGCATTCCAGGGATACGAACACTGCCTCGTCATGGTGGATCATTTCACCAAGTTCGCTGTGGTCACCCCCACTCGGGATCAGACCGCAGAGTCAGCTGCCTCCGCAATTTGTAGAAACTTTATACAAGTATACGGCTGTCCTCAACGAATACATTCTGATCAGGGAGCATGTTTTTTGAGAAAAGTCATGGAAGAAGTACATCAGCTCTATGGAATTGACAAATCCCGGACCACACCGTATCACCCGCAAGGGAATGGGGCTTGTGAACGATTTAATCGGACATTGATTCAGATGTTGCACACTCTGGAGAGCAACAAGAAGGCCCGTTGTCCCGAATATGTTTCTGAATTAGTTTGGGTCTATAACAATAGGGTACATCGAGTGACTGGCTATACCCCCTATTCCCTGTTGTTTGGACGAGAAGGTAAAGGGATCACGGAGGTGGAGTTAGACCCCAAAGAGCCTCAGCCCTGGACTGGAGTGTCGTCTTGGGTCTGAAATCATCGTATCCGCCTGCAAACTCTTCACCAAATTGTACACACCAAGCTCTGAGACTGGGAGCACGCAGGGAAGAATGCAACCCCACCTCCTCACCTACAAAGCAGTTACTGGGTGCTTGTACTAGATCAACGCCCCCAGAACAAACGAGCCGCGTTGGGAAGAAATTCCTTATCGGGTCTTACGCCGTATCCATCCAGACAGACTGGTGTACGAGATACGACCTGAGAAGGATGAAACATTGCCCACTCGTATTGTGCATCATAATATGTTACGCCCATATACTTCCTCCGACCCGAAGCAACCGGAGCCTACCCCGTCGACATCTGTGCCGTCTTCCGTATGTTGGGACCCGGACGACGATGAAGATTGTCTCCCAGGACACAGAGGCCCTCCACTCAGTAATGAATCATCTTACATGATTAGCCCACCCGCACCAATCAGCCCACCGATGTCCACCACCCCAGATGACTCTACCCCAGTTGAACTTAGACGCTCCGAGCGGTCGACAGCCGGCAACCCCCCTGAACAAGATCAATTCATATGGCAACAAACATTAGAACACCTACAGACCGATCTCAATAGCTAAAGGCCCTCGCCCGAGGACTGGCGAGCTTACAGGATGGGGGAGTGTGGGGAGGAGGACTCCCATGCAGTGACCGGGCAGGTACCCAGGGGACCGCCACCAGGGTTCCTGAGGGAACAATACTGGGAGAACAGTAAAGAAAGAGACTTGACTGAAATTGTCAGGGAAGCAGGGGGCGGGGCAAGGGTAAAAGGAGCAGGGGGCGTGCTGAAGTGGCAGTTGACAGAGAGCAGGACAACAGAGAGGAAGCTGTGTGAGACAGAGAGGACCAAGGGAGCAGACGGTGTGTTATGGAGAGACCGACAGGGCCCTGTGAAAGGAAAGCTACGGACTTACCGACTAGTGACACGTGAGAGTCTTGCACCGGCGGCTGCTCCCCTCATACGGTCACATACAACCGCCCCCGTCCTGCTGTGACAGGTCCACGACTTCCACTGACCGCTGCAACTAGAGACTATTCCTTTACAGCGGTCAGGACACTGCCCCCCTGCCTTCTCCCACAGCTGTGGCCCTGCCATCACCGGCCCCAGGGGGCGCCACCTCACTACAGGCGGCAGTAGAGGCCCCCGTCCAGTTTGCTGAGGGACTCTGGGCAGAGACTGGTGAATGGTTACATTTAGAGACTGCGTCATCACCGCGCCCACCGGCATTGTCCCTTAAGGGCCTGTTGCGCCCCACCGTCACTGTTTCTTCAGGGCCTGTTGCGCCCCATCATCACCGTTTCTCCAGGGCCTATTGCGCCCCACCGGCATAATTTCTTCAGGGCCTGTTGTGCCCCACCGGCATCGTTTCTTCAGGGCCTGTTGCGCCCCACCGGCATCGTTTCTTCAGGGCCTGTTGCGCACCACCGTCATCATTTCTCCAGGGCCTGTTGCGCCCCACCGGCATCGTTTCTTCAGGGCCTGTTGCGCCCCACCGTCATCGTTTCTTCAGGGCCTGTTGCGCCCAGTTTCATCCTGGAGTATCGAGGTGTCAAGGCAGCCGCATCAGCGACCTCTACGTGGCCACGCCTGTGAACCTGACAGACCCCTGGAAGGATAAGCTTATTATAGTAGATAAGGACCCCCAGTTTGGTCATACGTGGCCTATAGCACCCCGGGCAAACCGGGTTAGTCGCATCCATAATAAGAAAGTGTTGTTAGGTTTGTTGAGTCCCTGCGTGGACTTGTTATTGTTAACCCCTTTTGTTTGCTCAATATAGCCCCAGCGGCTACAGTTTATAAAAGTTGTTTCCACAAACCACACTCAGGCTCGTGCCTCGTCACTGCATCCTGCGAACCTGCTGAACCCTACGCTCTCACTTTTCATGTTGGTAGCTTCTGATTGACAACTCTTGCCTTTCAGCATGAGTGCTGACTAAAGTCAGCTGGCACATTCTCCTCCCTGGCTGCTCTCTTCTGAAGCCACTTGCTGCACTTCCAGGTGTATGAGTATAATGAGCAGTATCAGCAGAGAGGAGCCAAGGAGGAGAATGTGCCGCCACTGAGTGCATGTGCTACAGGCACAGACAATGTGCACACACATACGTGCTTCCAACAGGCAAAAGGATGGGGGGTAATAATGCCCAGAACTCTTGGCCATGACAAGGGTGCACCGAAACCCTCTAATTTACATGCAAATTAAAAGTAATTTTTTTCAGGCAGTGTACCACTAACAGTTAGGCGGTGTGCCCACGTTGCTTTTTTAATGTAATGGTTAGATGATCAAAGGCACTAGACCAAGATGTGGCAAAATGCTATAGCACCTTCCACCTGATAAGATCTAGAAAGGCCCCAGTCACAGATCTAAAGCAGAAGAAACTGAGTATTATCTGACAGAATTGCAGGGGTGTCAATACTTTTGACCACAACTGTAGATGAATGAGAGAACATTACCTGTAGTGCAGGCTAGGAACCCCCGCCCGTTTCGCATTGGCTTTTTCAAGGGTTCTGTCTGATCATATATGTCATCCCCTGAAGAAGAAATGGTATACATTTCGAAACGCGTTGGGAAATAAATGGATTAATCTTTCTCCTAAACACTGGATTAGTGATTTTATCTGGTAGCGCACAAAAGTCCAAGAATTTATTCCGAAATCTCACGTTGCTTTTTTAAGCATTTCCGCAGTGGCAAGGCAATGCTAGTTAAAACGCATCCCATGCAATCCTATGGAATTCCGCAGTTGCTGTGCCAATGCTGCAGATTTTTTTCGCAGCGGAATTGCATTGCGGAAAAATCCGCAGTATGTCCATTAATTTTGTGGCATTGTGGCAATTACGCCGCCATAGGATTGCATTGAATGCTGGTATCCAAGTAAACAGCGGGTATCTAAGAGCTGTGCAGCTCTTGGATACCCGCTGTTTACCCTAAATACCAGCGTGCACACTGGTATCCAACGTAAACAGCGGGTTACTAAGCGCCGGCACGGCTCTTGGATACCCGCTGTTTACCCTAAATACCATCATGCACACTGGTATCCAACGTAAACAGTGGGTAGCTAAGAGCCGTGCGGCTCTTGGATACCCACTGTTTACCCTAGATACTAGCGTGCGCTGGTATCTAGGGTAAACAGTGGGTATCTAAGAGCCGCGCGGCTTAGTTACCCGATGTTTACTTTGGATACCAGCGTCCAGCGTCGCTGATCGCTGGTCTCTCGCTGACACACGTAGTGATGCGTGCTGGCCTGCGGGAGACCAGCGATCAAAAAATGGCCCAGGACCATCCTGCACGATCAGCGATACCCGGCTGGGGGGCTGGTCGCTGATGGATGTCACACACAGCGAGATCGCTGGAGAGATCACGGATGCATCACAAAATCAGCGATCTCGCTGTGTGTGACGGGGCCCTTAGAGTATGTGCACACGCTGTGGAATCTGCTGCGGATCCGCAGCGGTTTTGGCTCTGCGGGTCTGCAGCAGATTTTGCTGCGTTGTACAGTACCTTTATTTTCTATGTAAAAAAAACCGCTGTGCACATGCTGCAGATTTTTCCGCGTGGTTTACAATCCGCAGCATGTCAATTCTTTAATGCAGAAATGCTGCAGTTTCACACCTCATCCATTTTGAAGTGTGAAACCGCAGGCAAAACCGCGGGGATGCGTTTTAACTAGCGTTGCCTTGCCACTGCGGTTTTCACTTCAAAATCCGCAGATCCAAAAAACTCCGTGTGCACATAGCCTTACTGTAAAACTACAAAAAGTACCAATAACACTCCAAGTGAATTTGCACAAAAATTAATTCTTTATCTTATATTAATTGCCTTCTGTTAAAATTAAATAAATAAGAAAGCCTTGGGCTTAGCAGACATTGTATCAGCTCTGATTTGCAATTTGGGAGATGCACATAGTGAATGTTATTTTACTGTAATACACCATAATAGCACATCTGAGAATATATTTCATTACACTGGTGATATTTGACATTTTTAAAAGGATTTAATACATCCCCTTAGGAAGCATGTAGACCTATAAAGTTTAATTGCCTGGAATTAGAAAGACAGCACTAAGAAAGTGCATTTCTTTATATTTCCTAAAACATTTTCATTATCTGAGAATTACAGAGAAATAGTTGTAACTTCATAAAATATAGACCTCACTTTTTGTTAACCTGTCCAGACACATTCCGCAATTCTTTGTCATTCTTCTCAGTGCTCTGGGCACATACCATTCACTGGTCCCACACATAAAATCAAAGCCCAGGTGCTTTAAGGATTATAAAGGATCCCAACACTAAAGTTTCTATAATTACTCACATAACTATAATAAAGCACAAGGGAGTTATTCTAATTATTTTCAAATTATGTTGACAATTGATATTTATTGATAAATTTGACTTTGCCCATTCCTGTCAAACTATTTCTTTTCATTGGCCTAAGGATAAGTGGTTGATAAGAAAACTGACATGCAATGTCACCTCTAGTCCTTCCTCGATACTTTATTGAAAAAAAAGATTAGAGATCTAACATTTCAACTTGCCAGATCATTAGTTTTTCAAAAGGATTGCACTTTTGTGCAATAAACATACTGTACATAGTTGGTACTGCTTCTTTATAGAGAATCCAAGGAAAATCCCTTTTTTTCTCTGAAACCTTAAAGGGGTTGTCCACTACTAGGATAACCTCTTCTCACTCCGAACATGTGCCACGGTTAAAATAAAACACGTATACTCTCCTCCTGTGCCGACGACGTTCTAGCAGTGTCAGAACTCGTGTTTCCAGGGATCATGCGAAGTTGTTACGTCACGTGAGCCCTACGCCCAATCAGCATAATAACACTTTTCTTTTATTTAGAATTTGTTGCCTAGGAGACTGACCACCACTGCTGTCTAGCTTGTAAACACTAGGCTGAAGCTGGACAGAATTAGGAGCTAACAGTGCACTCCAGCAGTCATGGCCAGCTTCCAAACTGTGTTATTCGGTCAATTGAAAAGGGATTGTAAGCAATTTGCATGTTCTGCTGTCTAGCAACAGTGGATGGTCACTTAGACAGCAAGCTGGAAACAAAAGAAAAGTGTTAATATCTTAAGAGCAGCTAAAATTTTAATAAGCTGTGAATTGCAAAATTTATAAGCCCTATCCAACATCTAACTAAATGCTTAGTGCCGGCTGATGTATATTTTTGGCAGAAAGTGCCAAGGAATATATGGTGCTAGATTAGGAGCTAAGGTTACTCCATAGGCAGTGGCTGTGAACTGTAAAACACAGATGACACTACTGCATAAGTCAAAACCAGGGGTAACACTGATCCCAGTTATTTAACTTCCTAAAATGTTAGCATCACGCCGGGTTCTCGCATGTCAGTTCACTCACCCACGCTGCAGTTGGTTCCTCTCTGTCTCATGCTCTGCATGCTCCCAGCAGCATTTCCATGTTCTAAGGGCACATGCTCCCGCCCTCTTAAAGGGAATCTGTCACCTCATTTTTCCGATATGAGATGCGGCCACCACCATCAGGGGCTTAACTACAGCATTCTGTAATGCTGTAGATAAGCCCCCAATGTAACCTGAAAGATAAGAAAAACGAGCTAGATTATACTCACCCCGGCGTCCGGTCCGGTGCGGTCCGATCCAATGGGTGTCACGGTCCAGTCCGGCGCCTCCCATCTTCTAGCGATGACGTTCTCCTCCTTCTGCCGCGGCTCCTGTGCAAGCGTACTACATCTGCCCTGTTGAGGGCAGAGCAGAGTACTGCAGTGCGCATGCGCCGGGAAAGGTCAGAGAGGTCTGGAACCTGCACACAGCAGTACTTTAGTTTGCCCTCAACAGGGCAGATAAAGTACGCCTGTGCAAGAGCCACGGCAGAAGTAAGGAGGACATCATCACTAGAAGATGGGAGGCGCTGGACCGGACCGTGACACCCATTGGACCGGACCGCCCCCTGGGTAAGTATAATCTAACTCGTTTTTCTTATGTTTCAGGTTACATTGGGGGCTTATCTACAGCATTACAGAATGCTGTAGCTAAGCCCCTGATGGCGGTGGCCACATCTCATAGGGCAGAAGTGAGGTGACAGATTCCCTTTTAAGGGCCAGCACTTGCTATTTCCTTACCAGCCAATCGTTTGGAAGCATTATGTATATATTGCTTCCTCTCCACTTGAGATGTGCTCAAGCATCCTTCCTGTTTCAGTCTATGTTGTGTAAGGTAGCATACCAGAGCAAATCCTGCCTGTTGTACACAAAGTACAAATCCTGCCTGCTGTACTCTAAGTGCAATTCCTTCTTGCTGCACTCTGAAGCAAATCCAGCCTGCTGCACTCTGAAACTAATCCCACCTGCTGCACTCTGAAGCAAAACTTGCTTGCTGCACTCTAAAGCAAAACTTGCTTGCTGCATTCTGAGACAAACTCTGTCCACTGCACTCTGAAATTAACTTGGTCAGCTGCACTCTGATACAAGCTCTGCCTGCTGCTCCGTCTAGTCTGCCTTCGGGTTCAGCTGATGTGCGACTGTTGGTCTGCCCTGGAGTGGCACCTGGCATTCATTGGGAGCCAAGCCTAACCTCACCATCAGAGGCTCTAGTGAATATTCAGGTAATCACTTAGTCACGCCCCTCCTGGCTCTCCGCGGTTTGTGGCAAAGGGGTTCCACAAGCTACAATCGGGACATAAAATACCACAAACAATAGCTGCTGTGGCATTTAAAGGGTTTGCCCGGCACCTAAACTGTCTATCACAAATATCTATCATTATACGCTAACCACTTTTGTAATTGGCTTTGTTATAAAATACCCTACACTGCTAACTATCCAGGTAATTTCTAAATGTGTTTTTTTATTTCGCTTCCTGTGAGGTTTTGTTTTATAAAAGTTTCAAATGGAACGTCACAGGAGGCCAGAGTTGCACTCACTTCCGTGAAGCATTTATATTCTCTCCTATTGCAGGATATCATCAGGGGGTGGCGTTACAGTTACTTGCATCGCCGCCATCTGAAGACGTCTTGGATACATGCTGATAAAAGCTGTAAGAGAGGTGAGTGCAGCTCCGGCTCTCTGCTTCTAACTGTGAAACAAGAAGTTAGATAGAACCTGTGGGGTGGCACTATCACCTTGGATCTAGGACAATGAAGAACAGCAGTTCCAAATCTCGGACAACTTGTGGACTCGATGTTAAGCTCATGCTTGTGGGTTGTTTTTTGTTTTTTTTTTTCAGTTTTTGTTGCTTTGCAACCTACCTAAACTGATGAATTTTCTGCTTAGTTTTTGAGGGACCCGGTACTAACATCTCTCAAAGCAAAGCTTGCACAATTTATTTCTAAAACTTTATTCACTTTAATTTTCTTCATTTGGTTGCAGATATCCTGTAATATATTCAAACACTTATTTAAATTGATACAAATATATTCCATTATAGTCGCCAATTTTAATCAAACATTTTAAAGTACAACGTGTGCTATTTAGAAGATCATATGAGGAAATGTCAATTCTAGTACATATAATTATGTATACCACATTCTGTTCATATAATGTATTCCCTTGATGTTGCTCTGATGTTCTATATTTTCCTGTCTTTTTTTCTTTATACTGCAATTTGTTAAAGCTCCTAAATGATGCAGGAAACAGATGTTTTAAGAAAACTGCTATGTATATAATTAAGGAGTTTTACAGTACAAAAGTAATATTAAAGCACTTTGGTCTACAATCCATTCAGTGGACTACTAAGTATGTATTTTTTTTAAAGAGGTTGATGTGAGCAAATATATTCAAGGACACAAATGCTCTCTTCATTCTCATAGGTCCAGGTATTGAAGATGATAAAAATGAGCATGTTTTCTTAGAACTCTACATTCATATAATTCCCAGAAATGTAAACTGACAGCTGGATATTACTAGTTTATTTGTTCCTATACACTGTTGCTGTCCAATCAGTGTTGATAGTGTAGGGCACTCCCCTTTGCCAAGGGGGATGGTCACACCCAGTAGTCAGTTTATTGACACATTTCTGGGAGGAGAAAAAGAGGAACAGTAAATCAGTTATTCTATGAGAAATACAAGAAGTATACAGGAATTATTTATCCACTTAAACCAGTATCACATACATGTACCATATTTGCGAGGTTGCTCCCATGTGGAGAGTGGTCAGGAGCTCTGGCCATGGCTGTATACCATTTGAATACAGCTGTCTTTTCTGGACAATGGTGTTTAATAGAATATAGAATGTGCGTGGGTGCTTGCACATACAGGCTATCCATTGGTGCCCTATAACAAGATTGTGGTGCGCCAGTGGGTTACCATGACAGCCAGGGGCCTGCTAAAAGCTGCTGTCACTGCCATTTTGGTCCTCATCTATAGCTCAGGTAAGTGCTCAACTTCAACGTAGACATCAATTCATATTACAGTGGGTATGGAAAGTATTTAGATCCCTTAAAATTTTTCACTCTTTGTTTCATTGCAGCCATTTGGTAAATTCAAAAAAGTTCATTTTTTTTCTCATTAATGTACACTCTGCACCCCATCTTGACTGAAAAAAACAGAACAGAAATGTAGACACATTTGCAAATTTATTAAAAAGAAAAATTTAAATCTCACATGGTCATAAGTATTCAGACCCTTTGCTCAGACACTCATATTTAAGTCACATGCTGTCCATTTCCTTGTGATCCTCCTTGAGATGGTTTTACTCCTTTATTGAAGTCAAGCTGTGTTTAATTAAACTGATAGGACTTGATTTGTAAAGGCACACACCTGTCTGTATAAGACCTCACAGCTCACAGTGCATGTCAGACCAAATGAGAATCATGAGGTCAAAGGAACGGGCCAAGGAGCTCAGAGACAGAATTGTGGCAAGGCACAGATCTGGCCAAGGTTACAAAAGAATTTCTGCAGTACTCAAGGTTCCTAAGTGCATAGTGACCTCCATAATCCTTAAATGGAAAACATTTGGGACCACCAGTAGTCTTCCTAGACCTGGCTGTCCAGCCAAACTAAGCAATCGTGGGAGAAGAGTCTTGGTGAGAGGTAAAGAAGAACCCCAAGATCACAAGATCGCTGTGGCTGAGCTCCACAGATGCGGTAGGGAGATGGAAGAAAGTTCCACAAAGCCAACTATCACTGCAGCCCTCAACCAGTCAGGCCTTTATGGCAGAGTAGCCCGACGGAAGCCTCTCCTCAGTGCCAGACATATGAAAGCTCGCATAGAGTTTGCTAAAAAAAACACATGAAGGACTCCCAGACTATGAGAAATAAGAGTCTTTGGTCTGATGAGACGAAGATAGAACTTTTTGGTGATAATTCTAAGCGGTATGTGTGAAGAAAACCAGGCACTGCTCATCACCTGCCCAATACAATCCCAACAGTGAAACGTGGTGGCAGCATCATGCTATGTGGATGTTTTTCAGCTGCAGAGACAGGATGACTGGTTGCAATTGAAGGAAACATGAATGCGGCCATGTACAGAGATATCCTGGATGAAAACCTCTTCCAGAGTGCTCTAGACCTCAGACTTGGCTGAAGGTTCACCTTCAAACAAGTCAATGACCCTAAGAACGCAGCTAAAATAACAAAGGAGTGGCTTCAGAACAACTCTGTGACCATTCTTGACTGGCCCAGCCAAAGCCCTGACCTAAACCCAATTGAACATCTCTGGAGAGACCTGAAAGTGGCTGTCCACCAACGTTCACCATCCATCCTGACGGAACTGGAGAGGATCTGCAAGGAAGAATGGCAGAGGATCCGAAAATCCAGGTGTGAAAAACTTGTTGCATCATTCCCAAGAAGATTCATGGCTGTATTAGCTCAAAAAGGTGCTTCTACTCAATACTGAGCAAAGGGTCTGAATACTTATGACGATGTGATATTTCAGCTTTTCTTTTTTAATAAATTTGCAAAAACTTCTACATTTCTGTTTTTTTTCAGTAAAGATGGGGTGCATAGTTTACATTAATGAGAAAAAAGTGAAATTTTTTGAATTTACCAAATGGCTGCAATGAAATAAAAACTGAAAATTTTAAAGGGATCTGATTACTTTCTGTACCCACTGTACGCACTGCAATGCTGTGACATTGCAGAATATTGTATAAGATACAGATATGAAGAAAAAAAAGGGATAGTCAGCTCACATATATATGGGCTTTTCCTCATCTGTTCCTGCACGGATGAAGGTTGATCAGCAATGAGGAAGAAAAAGATGATGAATCCAGCAGGAACAATAAATGGTTAAACATTTTCCATTTTTATTCATCCATATAAAAAATATTATCCTTTATGGTAAACCACGTAAAAAATATTTTGAATTTGATATTTGTGAATTCGCTATTTCTGACCCTGGCCTGGTGAGTATAGATATGCATTATATTACCTCCATCGACTTTTTTGTCTGCTTAACTATAGATTACGCACACTGAAGAGTTGCTGTAGAAAATACAAGTCATATTTGTTTTTGACAACTCATAGCTCCATACCAAACACAAGAAGCAAAGCTGCAGTGTTCTAGTTGTCTCACTCCTGGAGCTATGAGGTGTCAAATACAGAAAGTGTACGGCGCATTGTGTTTAGTCGGTACACGGTGTGTGTTGCCGGCGGCGAAATACACAAATAACCAAACCATAGTAGGGGCAAAAAAACAGATTTATTTACAAAAAAAAACATTTAACTGGTGGTTGTTGAGCTGGGAGGACTGACTTATTAAAGACGACGCAGGGGTTGCAGGGGAAGGAGCGCTGAAACTAGTGGGGTCAGGGAGGTCAGTGATGGGATTGAAGGCATGGGAAGGGAGAGACACACTGGAAAGGTAGAGAAAAATCGGACATCACAGACATATTGGGAGGTGAGGGGGGAGGGAGTGCAAGAGTCCGCTGCTTCTTTTTAAATCGATCTTTGTCCTGGGTTCTTCGTTGCTGTCTTCTTTGGAGCATTGGCGTGGTTTGGTCTGGCACCATGGTGCTGAACGACGGCCTAGCAGTATCCTGGTGCTGCTGTGATCTGGTGCTGGTGGACGTCCTGGCAGGATCCTGGTGCTGCTGCGACCTGGAGCTGGTGGACGTCCTGGCAGGATCCTGGTGGTGCTGCTGCATGCTGGTGGTGGTGGATGTCCTGCCAGGGTCCGGTTGCTGCAGCATGTCGGTGGTGGTGGTGGAGGAGGTCCAAGCAGGAGCAGCACTGTGCATGGTGGTGGCAGTGTACTGTGCAGCAGCACTCGGCAAGGTGGTGGCGCTGTAGTGGTGTCCGGCAGGGCTTGGAATGGTGGTGGCCATGCAGTGGTATGCAGCAGAACTTGGTATTGAGGTCAAGTGTGACAGTGTTGGCACAGGTGGAAATGCCACCACTGACTGCTGCAAGTACCGAGTCTGCTGCATAGCCTGCACATAAGCAGCATTGCAGGCCTGCATCACATTGAGCTGGAGATCAGGACTAAGGTGTTCCGACATGCCCCGTTCAATCTGATTAAAAAAATGATGTGCTGGCCTCTGGAGGTCGGCTTTCAGATGGTTAAGGCTTTGGGTGACATCCTGGATAAGTGTCTTCATAAGGTTCAAACCACTGTCCAGTCTGTATCCCAGCGCCTTGAGAACTTCATGAAAGATCAAGCTCAAGTGCATGAACTCGGGCATGAGTGTCCTGTCCGAGGCCTCATGCCGCTGTCGGGAAAAGACCCAACATAAAAAGAGGCGGAGGAGGCCTGGGACAGGGGAACACCTGATGGACCAGCTTTCTGGTCTCCAGTCTGTGTTGCCGGCCAACTTGCTGCTTCGCTGGTGGATGGCTGGGATGGGTCCATGGCTGTTCGATGAAGGACTGCTTCAGAACCAGGCTCAAGGGTGCTGCTCCAGGTGCTGTGAAAAGAAAAGACAAACATTGGTACAAAACATTCACTATAGTAAAAGCGCCAACTCCTGTGGAATAGAAAAATACAGATTAGGCTATACAACACAATCCAATATACCACAAAAATATTTTTGCCACATGTGTATATGAGACTGACAATACTTACCAATCAGTAGGTAATCTACTCACTTCACTTTCCTGTCCAACATGTTCAGGGTCAGGGCGCTCCTCAGAAGACACTGAAGACATATTGTGAATGCTGCAAGAAAAAAGACCGAAATTTAGTACATACTAAAGAGAAGAAAGAAGGACAGACAGACATTCACTTTGAATACTCACATTGTCCAAAGTTGAGATTCTTCCCTGCACAGCTTGTAGTCTGCTTCCCAGTCTGTAGAGTAGTGGACTGGCAGTGCCCACTCACTCTTATTATCTATGTTTGTGTGGGGGTGGCTAATTAGTGTCTAGACAGGTTTACTCTGGAAAAAAACATGCGAGCAATCGCGTGTGCTTCCGAACGCATGCGTTCTCATAGACTGTAATGCATTGTTTCGACGCATCCCTTCCGCAATAGGCCACATGCAGAATGTGGTGGCAAATTGCCGCTTCCAAAATTGCAACATGTTGCGTTAGCCATGCCCAGCCGCACAAGCCGAAATGATGCATGCATAAGGAAACGCGGCAAAAAGCATCCAATCGCATGAACCTGCGTCAACAATGTTAAAGATAGGAAAACACGACGCATGCAGAAGTATGCGGCATAAATACTGCGGACACAACCGCAAATGTGAAACCAGCCTAATATATTAATACACCCAAAATTGGGCAATGAGAAAAAAAATCAAAAGGCCAGAACTGTGGGATTTTTTGCTCACCACTTCTCTGTTAAAAAATACAATAAAAACAGATCAAAACATTAGATGTACCCCAAACTGGTATCAATAAATCTGTTAGCTTTTCATGTAGAAAAACAAGCCCTCACCCAGCTCAGTCGATAGGGAAATAAAAATGTTATGGGTCTCAGCAAATGGTGACGCAAACCTCCCAATTTTTTTGTTTAGAAGTATCTGAATTTTTATTTCTTCACTTAAAATTATAATAATCTATATACTGTAAATCTTGGTATTGCCATAATCGTAATGACCTGGAGAATCATGATTATGAGTAATTTTTACTACAGAATGTATACTATAATAACAAGACCCAAAAAATCATTGCAGCATTGGATTTTGTTTCACAATTTTATCATACTTGAATTTTTTTTCCTATTTTCCAGTACATTGAATGTTAAAACGAATGTTGTCATTCATAACTATATCTCGTCATACAAAAAACAAGCGATCATACAGCTACACTGACAGAAAACTAAAAAAGTTATGGCTATTGGAAGAAGGGGAGGAAAAAAAAACAGAATAGACAAAAATTGACTGCGGAGGGGGAAGGTGGTAATGAGGAAAACAGACATCAATAGGGCTGACTAGTCTTGTTTAAATTACCAAGCTATTTTTTTTATTATTTTAGAGTGGTGTATGTATGACATAACAATGAGGCAAAACTTAATTCTTTAGTGTGAAAACCATTGTATAAGGTACATATGTGACACTTTTTGGTCCAATAATGTTGGAACTTTGTTGTGTTTGTCAATTATAGTGAGGGGCGAACCCGTGGATATTTGGGTTCGGTGGGTTTGGCCAAACATTTAAAAAAAAAGTTTGATTTGGGTACTAGAATGGTACCTGACCAGGAACCCGGACCCCATTCAAATAAATGGGGGGCCTAAACATCCAGTGTTTCCCATGCTGTCATCTGTGTGACAGTGCAAGAAACACTGGTTCTGATCGTCAGTAACCTTTCAAGCTGTTCCCATCCTGTCCCATCAAAAAGGTGAGTGAAGTTCATAGTCAAAACTCCGGTGACCTCAATGACATCAGCACTGGCAGCATGAGAACTTTCTCACAATCGCTGATGTCCGCAGGGTCCCTGGAGATCATTGACTATGAATTCTGCTCACCTTATTGACGTCACTGCTCTGCACTGCAGCTGAATTTTTAGGCTCTGTGTGTCATGGATTCACAGCTGAGCAGTCGCATCATGCCACTGCTCATACATGAAATCCAGACGTAGCATAGTTGGAACTCTTCATGGGTCATATGGATTATCTTATCATCGGACAGGTGAAGAATGTGTTTTTTTAATTTTTGAAAATAAATGGGTAAGAGAGGGTGGGGAGTTTTCAAATTTCAAACATAGGACTTTATTCTGGTTGGGTCTTCTTTATTACAAAGAGGGCATCTTATAGACGCCCCTCCATTAATAACCCGTGGACTTGATGTCAGCTGACAATACAAAGCTGACATCAACCCTGCAAATATTACCCTACTTGCTACCGCACCAAGGCAAATGGGAAGAGCTGGGTGAAGCACCAGAATAGATGTGCCTTTTCTGGGGTGGCTGCTGGCTGTGATTTGTAGGCTGGGGAGGTTGGCCCCTTCCCAGTCTGAGAATACCAGCCCCTAACAGTCTGACTTCGCTTGGCTGGTTGTCAAAAATAGGGGGACCCCACATTTTTTTAAAATTATTTTAATAATTTTAAAAAGCATTGTGGGGACCCCTCTATTTTTATAATCAGATAAGATAATGCTGACAGTTGAGGTCTGCAGCTCGCTGATGTCAGTGTTGCCTGCACTGGTTAGCCAAAATAGAGACCTCCTGACATTTTTTTATTTATTTATTGCACAGGGGCCAGGTGATGAATACTCTCATCGTGTGCCTGCTCTCGCTGCTATCAGTGAGACCGGGAATACGATGATGAGAGTAGTACTCTCATCAGCCGACACCTGTGACCAGTGGTAACCTTTTTACCACTGGTCAGAGCCGCTGGCTCACATGCTGTCATCTGTATCAGATCCAGTGTTTCTTGCACTTTAATACAGATGACACCATGGGAAACACCGGATAATCTGGCTGCCGAACCCGAAAAATATCACAGACATTAGGGAGAAGTCCGTGTTTGGGATCCGTGCATGGACACTAGGTATTCAGTACAGACTCTGAATTTTACCGTTAAGTTAATTTGACTGTGTGCCACTAACATATGAGACATTGAGGGTTGATGAAAGTTGCTAAATTTACTTTATGAAATAATTGTTTTTTGGTGACATCTTTTTTTTGTTAATGTATAATCAACACTGTATTATAATTTATATAACACACTTTTTTGCAATTGCACTATGTAGGGGGACTTTTGAGAACATATGTTAATATGATCTCAAGATTGTGACAGGTATTCACTATACATACCTGAAATATAGAAATATATAGTATAATCATAGTGATGGAATCATATTTATTTGTCATTTCAATTAAAACACTATTTTTTTGTAATGATGTAGGGGAATTGGACTGACCTATGGACCTGTCTGCAGCAGAAGGGCTAATGTACAATGTGCTGGACATGGACTGCTTTATATGAAGGCGGGAGACAGCTAGACATAGGAGGAGGATGGTGAAATACTGGGTTTGGCCACCAGGGGGAGACCAAGGACAGCAGAACAGATGAAGATGTAGTACTGCAGTTTGGTCACAAGATAGGAGCAGGGAGCAGTGAGGAGAGGGCTTAACAGCAGCTTAAGGCTACAAAACCGCAGGTCATGGGGGCGGGGTTACAGGAGCTCTAGTGGGGGAATTCCCAGGGAGGGGAATAAATAGTTGCAGAGAGTTCCAGAAGAGTCAGTCCAGGGAGAGGAGCTTAGAGGAGGAAGAGACAGAAGGAAGAGACGGACAGAGAACAAGCTCCAGCTGGGACTGAGGAGGAAGACAGTCAGGGGGGTGGCCCTGACAGGAGGAGCCGCAGAACAGAGACAGCCTGGGGTACCACAAACGGATGGACTCAGACGGGTGAAGCGCTGTGGTGGTAGGCCTAGGGCAGCCACAGTGAAATAACCGAGGGGGACGTCAAACAGGAAAAGGAAGCAAGTCAAAAGGTACCCGGGCCTGTGTCCAGAGTGAGTCTAGCAGCTTCTGTGTGGTGCTGCAGTCGTCAAAGGGACGGCCAATAAAGAAGACCTATTGGATGCACATCAGTCTCTGTCTGTCTGTTTGCGGCGAAAAGTGGACCACCCCCAGTCGGCCCACGTACCTACATTTTGCGTAGTCGGCAGCAACATCACCGCTATTACATCATCTTCAGCTGTAAGCCTGCACCAAAGATCTAAAGGACCCAAGCTGAACGGGTTGAAGATTTCCCCTTGTGGATTACAAAATTGGACTGTGACCAGGATTGTTGGTTTTCATCAGGCGGATCTGGAGCGGAAAAGGACTTGACGGAATGCCTGTGGCATACCAGTGCCAGAAAGAATCACAGGAGTTTGCAGCTACATGGGACAATCTGGGACTATGTCAAACCCGCCCCTGGGGGGGGCGACGTACATCTGGAGACAGTCGCCCCCTCATGCTGGACCCAGGAAGATGGGTGGAGAGGCCGACCAACGCCCCACCCAAGAACAGGAGTGGCCCAGGTGGAGAGGCTGGGTGCAGCTGCTTGGCGCCATTGAGCTTCTGGACATCGGACAAGATGCGTCACTGTAGCTGCCATGGCCTCGGACGCCTGGAATGGAGGTGGCGTCAGGAGATCGAGTCCCATCGGGAGAGCTGCCCCTGGGAGCCACTGTCGGTACCCCGGACGCCTATCAAGGAAGAAGAGCGACCCTGGACCCTGCTGAAACGGCCGCTGGAAGAACCACCACAGAGTATCCCCGCGGAACCGTCGGGCCTGGAGGCTGGCCCTGCCAGACGGTGGGATGAAGACCATCGGCTGCTGGAGGAGCTGCAGGATGACCTGCCAGGAGCCGCAGCGATGGGGAAGGTGAGCGTTTCCCCGGCCCACCTGGCGGCACCACAGGCAGTTCCCGCCCCCACGCCTCATGCACGAGCCAGGCCCCGGGTCCCTGACATCGGCCCTCGACCTCCCCGCTCGGACTCCTGCCCGCCAGCGACCTCCGCTCTGGATGACTCCGGGACCCTGACGGGGCCGGCCACTGTTCCCGTCCACAACCCCGAGCTGCCCTGCCCGGCGGCACTCCGTCCCCCATCGCCGGTGCGGAACAGACTCACGGTGAATCCTGCTGCGCTCCAGACCCCGGCGGTGGCCTACTCATCTCGGCCTGTCGCCGCCACAATCCCACTCCAGTCTGCTGCAGTGGCAGGGCCGCCAGCCTCCGTGGCTTACTCGCTGACAGTCGTGGCCGCCGCTGCTCCGTCTTCTGCCCCGGCTGCGGCCTTCTCTGCGACCGCTACGGCTCCACTCCTGGTGTCGGCCGCGGCCTACTTGCTGACGGCCATGGTCATCTCTGCCTCACGCTAGGCCCCCATGGTGGCCTATGCGGTGTAATCTGCAGCCGCCCATGCCCCGCTTCCGACCCCGGCTGCGGCCCACTCACTGGGCTCCACGGCCTACACCGGGCCCTCCGCCTGGGTTGCGGAAGTCATTGAACAGAAGAAAGCCAAAGAGTGGGAGGTTTGGGTGCTGGGGGAAGCAGCCATGTCTACCCCCCGGTCTTTTGGGCGGCTCGTGCATACCAACACCATGAAGGGCTATGGATATATCCGGGATGCCGCAACTAGCCACAAAGTATACCTCAACGTGGCTTCCATCAAGCACCGGCGGGCTCTGCGAGAGGGAGACCTGGTCTTCTACTACAAGGAGTATTGCCCCCGCGGCTACTATGCGGTGGTGGTCATCGCTTACCACGAGGGGTATGAGCCCCCATAAAAGAGCAGAGGACTTCTGGGTCTCGGGCATCAGGGACACTCGGGGCCCAGGACAGTTCAAGCATCCCAGGGACTCCACGGCTGTGGAGTTCCCTGCTGTTGGAGAAACATCGGCCGCCAGGAGGTGGCCCAGAGGATCCTTAAAAATGGACTACCGGGACTGCTGTGCGCTGTTGCGCAGCATGGGGACTGTTCCGCGTCCCTTCAGGGTAAAGTACCCAACTCTTGATACAGCGGGGATGTGTGGGAGAGCTTCCCACAAAGGAAGGGGGTGCACCACTGTTTAAAAAGTTGCTGATAGATGTTTGAACCATTGTATAATGATGCTGATTGCTATAGATGTAGATATGATGGGGAATATGCAGAGATAGTTAACAGATATGTTGAAGAAATAGTGAGTAGTTTAAAATGTAGTATAATAGGATAATTAATGTAGAATGTTGCAAGGAATGGGGTAAATGTTGTACCCATCAAAAGTAGTGTATGTTGGCACTATGTATAGTATGTACAAGTTAGTTTGAAGTGTTATCTGCATAAAAATGGAGATGTTCAACAGGTCCCGGGTACTAGGTAAAAGAGAAAACCGCCCATCATGACTAATTTAAACTGGAGGAACAATAAAGTAAAGTGTGTGGAATTGAAACAGACAGCAGTCCATAGGTCGGGCCCTGAGTACCGCGAACACCCCAAAACGAAAGGAGGAAGCTGACTATGACCTGGTAGGTTAGAACCTCAGTCATTGCACTCCAAATTGCAAAATGTCATAGAACGGGGGAAAAGTGGGAAGTACGCACCCATAGAGGAATCCGGGTGGTCCTATAAGGAATTGTTATAGTGGCGTATGCGCTGGTGGGTAGCCGTAAGCTACTCGGAGCATGATTGCTCCCGGTTTAGTTCAGCTACCTGCGTATCGTGGGCCTTGCTCAATGACCAGTCTGACAAAAAGAAGGGGAATCTGTGCCTGCGCAACAACCGCCGAGTTCTCCGTATTATTACCAGTGCTGTTATCTGAGTGGTCCACCCTGCTGGATCCCGCTACAAGGACAATGTGCCATCATATCTTTCATCACTGGAGCGGGGTTGCAAGATGCGTGAATACAAGCACACGCTGGTAGAGAAACTACTGATGGCTTGTCACCTGACAGCGGGAGCTCAGTGGAAGAACAAGGCAGAGGCTGAGGAGAAAGTAGCCAATGTATCTAGGTCACTGCCACCACCTCGGAAGGCAGGGTTAGCATGACCAAAATGTGACAAAACTTTATGAGCAAGCCACAACATCCAGCACCACCATCTGATAGTGTCCGTATTAACAGGAGGCAGCGTTAGAACAATATGGTAGAAGTGTCTTCCCCATTTAACTTCTTGGTCTTTCAATTGGACACATGACCTGAGCTTGCCCTTTATGTCTTGGAGGTGATGATCTACCTTGTGGCAAGTGTACTATTGGAATTTGTGTTTAGCATGGTATGGGGTATGATCACATATCAGTGCATTCGCCTCTCCACAGCCAACACAGTGTGGAAGCTAACATTCATTAAAATGAACCAGATCCTACAGGACTTTGGCTGACTAGTCAATAGTGATGAGCGAGTATACTCCCTGCTCGGGTTTTCCCGACCATGCTCTTGTGATCTCCGAGTATTTTGGCGTGCTCGGAGATTTAGTGTTTGTCGACACAGCTGCATGATTTGCAGCTGCTAGACAGCCTGAATACATGTGTGGAATTCCTAACAAACAGGCACTGTGAGAATCATGTGGGAATAGTGGATGAGGGCAGGTATATCTCGCCCAGATTCCTCTCCTATGTGGCCTAGTCTGGTCAGTATCGCACCTGCTTACTAATGGATAATGGGAGGTGGATATATAAGGATGCAAGGTGGTTGTGTGAGTGTCTCAGCCTGGGAACACAGTGAGCCTGTCTGTGTGAGAGACACACACGTGAGTGGAAGCAGTGCCCACTGCAACTGTGGTTTGGCTGGACGGGAGAAGCCCGCCAGTTGGTAGTTAGGTTGTCCATTGTTTAGTTAGTGCCGGACAGGCAAGGATTTGTTTTATGTTTTATTTCCTTTTGCATTGCTTTCACCGTTAATAAACCTGACCCAGGGTCAGTTATACACGAATCCCCGCTCTGCGCCTGAGTTTCATACTGAATGCACGTGACCTTTGACCCCAGCAAAGGCGATCCCGGAGTGTTTTATCACAGCACCTACAACTCTTGGTTCTAGATTGCTAGTTTTAGTTTTAATTCTAGGTTGTTTTACGTCAAATACATAAAAAAATATAAAAAAGTAGAAAAGCACAAAAGCAAGGATAAAATACAACCCCGCCAAAAAAAAACCAAAAAGTGTAAAAAAAAAATAGAGAAACACTAAAAAAAGAAAAAAAAATACAACTCTCCACTCAATAAAACAATAAAAACAGTGTTGGATTACCCCTCCCTTGCCTCTTCCACTTGCACCTAAGCCTGGTTTTAGATAGCTAGTTTTAATTCTAGGTTCCTTTGTCAGTGCCATGAAAAAAAATAAATTAATAAAATGCAAAAAAACCCATAAAAACAACAAAACTGTTGGATTACTCCTCTCTTGCCTCTTCCAGCTACATCTCCACAACCACCTCCTCCTCCACTTTGACCTATTCCTCCTGGTTCAAGATTGTTATTTTTTATTTCTACTCTGCTTAGCGTATGGACAGGACGCAGCTGTAGTGAGGGACAGTATTAGGTTTTGTGTGTGCGCAGGTTTCCAAAAACACTCTCTATGTGTATTGTGCACCCGTGTCTGTGAAAGTACTGTGTGTACCTAAAAGTTTTTCTAATCTGCAATCATGTCTGGGAGTCATGTATGTAAAAAAAATCTACTTTTATGCACAAATGTCTTTGATAGTACTATGCATAAAAGCTAATTTTCCTAATCTGCTACTGTCTCTGTGAGAGTACTTTGCCTAAAAAGCACTTTAAAAAATGAGAAGAGCATCAAATAAGGGATGTGGACTTGCCGTCAGGGCTGCCACTAGGATTTTCAGGGCCCCATACTATCACCCATACCGCTTACACCCCTCGAACTGTCCAAAGTCCCACCGCTCTTTCTTGGAAAAACTCCACTTCTCACCAATCACACATTAACAGTTCCCATAACCAGATCACACATATAGCCAGCAGCATCTGTTTTGGCCAAAAGATTTTTTAAGCCGCCGCCATGACAAGGTAAACTCTTTTGACCGAGCTCTACTCTACTCTAACCTATTAAGCATTTGTTAAAATATCCAATACAACTTAAGTACATTTTTATTTATTTTTCAGTTTTTAACCCCTTCCTGACATCCGACGTACTATCCCGTCCACGGTACCCGGGCCCGTATGACCGTGGACGGGATAGTACGTTTACCGCGATCAGCGGCGCCCACGTGGTGAGTGCCGCTGATCGCGGCCGGGTGTCAGCTGATTATCACAGCTGACACCTGGCACAATGTGTCAGGGGCGGTCACGGACTGCCCCCGACACGTTAACCCCTTGCACACCGCGATCAAACATGATCGCGGTGTACCGGGGGTTAAAGGGAAGCATCGGCAGGGAGGGGGCTCCCTCCGTGCTTCCCTGAGCCCCCCACGGCAGCGCAATGTGCAGCGCTGCTGCGGGGGGCTCCTTTCCTCCAGGCCCCCGAATCCAAGATGGCGACGGGGGCCTTCGGGGGCCTGAGGAAGCTGGCTTCCTCAGTGCCTGCAAAGCGCAGGCATGAGGAAGCCTTTTGCAGTGCCTGTGTCAGATCGCTGATCTGTCACAGTGATCTGTGATGTGACAGATCAGCGATCTGTCACAGGACAGTGATGTCCCACCTGGGACTATTTAATAAAGTAAAAAAAAAAATAAAAAAAAGTGTTAAAATAATTTAAAAAAAATCGCCAAATAAATTAGAAAAAAAAAAAAATATTCCCCCAATAAATCCATTTTTTGGAAATAATAAAAAAAAAAACAATAAAAGTACACATATTAGGTATCGCCGCGTCCGTAATGACCCGCCCTATCAAACTGTCCCATTAGTTAACCCCTTTAGCGAACCGCTTAAAAAATAAAAATAAAAAACGAAGCAAAAAATAATGATTATCATACCGCCAAACAAAAAGTGTAATAACGCGCGATCAAAAAGACGCATATAAATATCCATGGTACCGCTGAAAACGGCATCTTGTCCCGCAAAAAACGAGCCGCCACACAGCATCATCAGCAAAAAAATAAAAAAGTTATAGCTCGCAGAATAAAGCGATGCAAAAATAATTATTTTTTATATAAAATAGTTTTCATTGCATAAAACTGACAAAAACATAAAAAAACGACCTAAATGAGGTATCGCTGTAACCGTACTGACCCGAAGAATAAAACCGCTTTATCAATTTTACCGCAAGCGGAATGGTGTAAACGCACCCCCCCAAAAGAAATTCATGAAACGCTGGTTTTTGTTCATTCTGCGTCCCAAAAATAGGAATAAAAAGCGATCAAAAAATGTCACGTGCCCGAAAATGGTACCAATAAAAACGTCAACTCGTCCCGCAAAAAATAAGACCTCACATGACTCGGTGGGTCAAAATACGGAAAAATTATAGCTCTCAATATGTGGTGATGCAAAAACTATTTTACAATAAAAAGCGTCTTTTAGCGTATGACAGCTGCCAAATATAAAAACCGCCACAAATAGTAAATCAAACCCCCCGATATCACCCCCTTAGGTAGGGAAAAATAATAAAATTAAAAAAAAAGTATTTATCTCCATTTTCCCGTTAGGGTAAGGCTGTGTGCACACGCTGCGGATTAGGTGCGGATTCATCCGCGCGGATTTTGTAAAATCCGCAGGTGAAACCGCAGGTCAAAAGACCTGCGGTTTTACCTGCGGATTGCTCTGCGGTTTTGTCCTGCGGTTTTTCATCTCCTCAATAGAGGAGATGGCAAACCGCAGGAGAATCCGCAGAAAGAATTGACATGTCAATTCTTTCTGCGGATTGAAAACCGCAGATAATCCACGCGGAAAATTCCGCACCGTCTGCACTGCGGTTTTTGATTCCCATAGGGAATCATGGTACTGTACACCGCAGCAGCCAAAACCGCTGCGGAACCGCAGCAAAATCCGCAGCGTGTGCACACAGCCTTAGGGTTAGGGTTAGGGCTAGGGTTAGGGTTAGGGCTAGGGTTAGGGCTAGGGTTAGGGCTCAGATTAGGGTTAGGGGTGTGTTGGGGTTAGGGTTGGAGTTATAATTGGGGGTTTCCACTGTTTGGGCACATCAGGGGATCTCCAAATGCAACATGGCGTCTGATCTCAATTCCAGCCAATTCTGAGTTGAAAAAGTCAAATGGTGTTCCTTCCCTTTCAAGCTCTGCCATGCGCCCAAACAGTGTTTTACCCCCACATGTAGGGTATCAGCCTACTCAGGACAAATTGCAAAACAATTTTTGAGGTCCAATTTCTCCTGTTACCCTTAGGAAAATAAAAAATTGGGGGCAAAAATATCATTTTTGTGGAAAAAAATGATTTTTTTATTTTCACGTCCGAGTGTTATAAACTTCTGTGAAGCACTTGGGGGTTCAAAGTGCTCACCACACATCTAGATAAGTTCCGTGGGGGGTCTAGTGTCCAAAATGGGGTCACTTGTGGGGAGTTTCAATAGTTTAGGTGCATCAGGGGCTCTCCAAACACACATGACACCCGCAGACCATTCCATCAAAGTCTGCATTCCAAAACGTCACTACTTCCCTTCCGAGCCCCGACGTGTGCCCATACAGTAGTTTTCTCCCACATATGGGGTATCAGCATACTCAGGACAAATTGGACAACAACTTTTGGGGTCCAATTTCTCCTGTTACCCTTGGGAAAATAAAAAAATGGTGACTAAAAGATCATGTTTGTGGAAAAAATATGAATTATTTATTTTCACGCCCGGGCATTATAAACTTCTGTGAAGCACTGGGGGGGTCAAAGTGCTCACCACACATCTAGATAAGTTCCTTAGGGGGTCTAGTTTCCAAAATGGTGTCATTTGTGGGGGGTTTCCACTGTTTTGGTACATCAGGGGTTTTCCAAACGCGACATGGTGTCCGATCTCAATTCCAGCCAAAAACGTCAAATGGCGCTGCTTCCCTTCCGAGCTCTGCCATGCGCCCAAATAGTGGTTTACCCCCACATGTGGGGTATCAGCGTACTCAGGACAAATTGCACAATAACTTTTAGGGTCCTGTTACCCTTGGAAAAATAAGAATTGAGGGTGAAAAGATCATTTTTGTGGAAAAAATATGATTTTTTAATTGTATGGCCTTGTGTTATAAACTTCTGTGAAGCCCATGGGGGTTCAAAGTTCTCACCACACATCTAGATAAGTTCCTTAGGGGGTCTAGTTTCCAAAATGGTGTCATTTGTGGGGGGTTTCCACTGTTTTGGTACATCAGGGGTTTTCCAAACGCGACATGGTGTCCGATCTCAATTCCAGCCAAAAACGTCAAATGGCGCTGCTTCCCTTCCGAGCTCTGCCATGCGCCCAAATAGTGGTTTACCCCCACATGTGGGGTATCAGCGTACTCAGGACAAATTGCACAATAACTTTTAGGGTCCTGTTACCCTTGGAAAAATAAGAATTGAGGGTGAAAAGATCATTTTTGTGGAAAAAATATGATTTTTTAATTGTATGGCCTTGTGTTATAAACTTCTGTGAAGCCCATGGGGGTTCAAAGTTCTCACCACACATCTAGATAAGTTCCTTAGGGGGTCTAGTTTCCAAAATGGTGTCATTTGTGGGGGGTTTCCACTGTTTTGGTACATCAGGGGTTTTCCAAACGCGACATGGTGTCCGATCTCAATTCCAGCCAAAAACGTCAAATGGCGCTGCTTCCCTTCCGAGCTCTGCCATGCGCCCAAATAGTGGTTTACCCCCACATGTGGGGTATCAGCGTACTCAGGACAAATTGCACAATAACTTTTAGGGTCCTGTTACCCTTGGGAAAGTAAAAATTGGGGTGAAAAGATCATTTTTGTGGAAAAAATATGATTTTTTAATTGTACCGCTGTACGTTATAAACTTCTGTAAAGCCCTTGTGGGTTCAAAGTTCTCACCACATATCTAGATAAGTTCCTTGGGGGGTCTAGTTTCCAAAATGGGGTCACTTGTAGGGGGTTTCCACTGTTTAGGTACATCAGGGACTCTCCAAACGTGACATGGCGTCCAATCTGAATTCCAGCCAATTTTGCATTGAAAAAGTCAAACGGCGCTCCTTCCATTCTGAGCTCTGCCATGCACCGAAACAGTGGTTCCCCCCCACATATCAGGTATCTGCGTACTCAGGACAAATTGCACAATAACTTTTGCAGTCCAATTTCTCCTGTTACCCTTGGTAAAATAAAAAAAATTGAACCTGAAGTATTTTTTTTATGAAAAAAAGTTAGATGTTCATTTTTTTTTAAATATTCAAAAAAATTCCTGTGACGCACCTAAAGGGTTAATAAACTTCTTGAATGTGGTTTTGAGCACTTTAAGGGGTGCAGTTTTTAGAATGGTGTCACTTTTGGGTATTTTCTATCATATAGACCCCTCAAAGTGGCTTCAAATGTGATGTGGTCCTAAAAATAAAATGGTGTTGTAAAAATGAGAAATCGCTGGTCAACTTTTAACCCTTATAACTTCCTAACAAAAAAAAATTTTGGTTCCAAAATTGTGCTGATGTAAAGTAAACATGTGGGAAATGTTAGATATCAAGTTTTTTGTGTGCTGTATCTCTGTGATTTAAGGGCATAAAAATTCAAAGTTGGAAAATTGCAAAATTTTCAAAATTTTCGCCAAATTTCCGTTTTTCTCACAAATAAACGCAAGTTATTTGAATGAAATTTTACCACTAACATGAAGTACAATATGTCACGAGAAAACAGTGTCACAATCACCGGGATCCATGGAAGCGTTCCAGAGTTATGACCTCATAAAGGTACAGTGGTCAGAATTGTAAAAATTGGCCCGGTCATGAACGTGCAAACCACCCTTGGGGGTGAAGGGGTTAAAATGCCCAATAATATCACATACAGGGGACAAATACTACCGCACCATTACTAGACCACATATTACCACCACATAGTGTCTCTCATCCTACCTCCGTGTCTCCATCCTACCCCCGTGTCTCCATCCTGCCCCCATGTCTCCCATCCTGCCTCCACGTCTCCCATCCTGCCACTGTCTCCCATCCTGCCTCCATGCCTCCCATCCTGCCCCCGTGTCTCCCATCCTGCCCCCGTGTCTCCCATCCTGCCCCCCGTGTCTCCCATCCTGCCCCCGTGTCTGCCATCCTGCCCCCATGTCTCTAATCCTGCCCCCTGTCTCCATTCTGGCCCTTTGTCTCCATTCTGCTCTGTTTCTCCCATTCTGCCCCGTGTCTACCATTCTGCCCCCGTGTCTCCATTCTGCCCTATGTCTCCATTCTGCCCCATGTCTCCATCCTGCAGGTGAAACATTGCGCCTTGCCGCTTTCAATAAAAATAAAATAGAAACCTTTCTCCTTACCTGGCCACGCTCCTGCAGCGATGATCCCTCCGATTGGCTGGCAGCTTTAACTATTGCCGTACGGGCCCGCACGGCAATAGAGTAACTGACCTGCATCTCAGACGCAGGTTCAGTTACTGCACCGGCAGAATCCTGCCGCTGGGGCCCGGAGCAGAAGAGGCAGGGCCCGGTGCAGGCCTCCTCTGCTGATCGGGCACCATACGCCAGTCGAGGCAGTAATGATCTGGTGGCCCTGCTTGCCGTCAAGTTCTTGCTTTTTGCCATCTTTTTGTGTTTCTTGTAGTGTCATATTGGTATCATCTGCTGGAAATGAGTATTCATTCTTGTTACATTTATGTCTTCTATAGTCCATAACATGATAGCTTTTTGCCATGCATTCAATGACAGATTTGGATTTTTAACAACAAATATAAACCTAGCACTCAACTTACAGGTATTTGCAAGGAGGTATATTGTAGTACACGAAAAAAGACGTTTCGGTCAATGTGACCTTCATCAGTTGCGTGTGGTATATAGATTGGGTAGAGCTTATAGGCATCTATCAGAAAGGACGATGGTTCTTTAAGCATTGAGGAGGATAATCCCTCTAAGGTAATTAGCTTGTCAGAATATAGGAGAGGGGCAAATGTGCCTCCAGATGCGGTGTCCACCGGCCATCTCAGAGATTGACCGAAACGTCTTTTTTCGTGTACTACAATAAACCTCCTTGCAAATACCTTTAAGTTGAGTGCTAGGTTTATATTTGTTGCTTTAACGGTTTGGGAACCTAACCTTAGCACCATCTTGAGTTGTGCTCACGGTGTTCTTTCTATAGATTCGGATTTTTGTCTTTTACACTGATCTGTAGTCAGAAATTCAACAAACCAAGGAAAATTAACTTTTTAATGACCTTTCGCTGTTTCACTGTACCATTCGTGTGTCTGCGATAGTCGTGATACAGGTCCTCATCATCTTCCACAATTTTTTAAATCAAATTCACTTGATAATCTTTTAAAATTTGTTCCAAAATTTTTCATAGGTCAAGTCAAATTATTGCTTTTTTAGATCTAGTTGTGTTTCTTGTTCTGCCATATTGGTATCATCTGCTGGAAATGAGTCTTCATTCTGGTCACATACATTACTTCCACAGATTTCTTTTTGGATGGCTTTCTTTCATACATTCTTTGACAGATTCATGTGTTTTATGGTGATCTGTAATGAGAAATGTTTACTTTATTGATTTTACTCGCCATTAATGTAAAGCACCATTAATTTTTCAGCACTTTTCAGACATTATCAACACTCCATTTTGGCTCACAATCTAGATTACCTATCAGTACAGTATGTCTTTGGGATGTCGGAGGAAACCGTAGAACCCCTAGGAAATCCACTGAAACAAGGGGAGAACATACAACTCCTGGCAGATGTTGTCCTTGATGGGATATGAACCCAGAACCCCAGCGCTGCAAAGCTGCAATGTTAACCCTTGAGCCACTGTGCAGGCTAAATTAACTCATTTAACTCATTTATTAATGACCATTCACAGTTTCACTGTACCATCCATGTGGTCACGGTAGTGGTGAGAGTCTTTAGCGTATGCCACTGGAACTGGAATTACCGTGGCTGCTGGCACCATATTTGCCCTCCTATAAATGCTCATTAAACCACTCATTCCAATTACTAACCCTCTAAATTGTCATAAGTGACTATTTAGACTTGCAAAATTAACTGCTGACTCAGTTGAGAAGTGGTTAATTTGTTTGGCTACTGCCTTCCTTGGTTGTGGACCGGTATATCAGGCTGCTTCCTTGAATGTGGTATCCATTTATGAGGTAGCCTCTCCATGCATTTTTTTACTTATTCATAATTTTACTGAGACTTTTATCCAGAAATTCAAAATGTATCCAAATTGACTGATTTAATCACCATTTGCAGTTTCACTGTACCATCCATGTGTATGCGGCCATCAGGGTACAGGGCCTCATCTTCAGTTTTTTATTTAATACAATTTTTGTCACTGTCCCCGATGGGGCTCACAATCTATATTCCCTATCAGTATGTCTTTGGAATGTGGGAGGAAACCGGCATACCCGGAGGAAACCCACGCAAACACGGGGAGAACATACAAACTCCTTGCAGATGTCCTTGGTGGGATTTGAACCCAGGACCCCAGAGCTACAAGGCTGCAGTGCTAGCCACTGAGCCACCGTGCCATCCATATAGGAAAAATATGTATTTCTGTGGAATAAGACATTGAATCGCAGATATCAAGGTATAATTTAATTCAGTTTCCTATGACCTACGTGTCCGTATAGATGGCTTGCCCACATAGAGGATTGATCCTACTGACAGATTCCGTTTAACACAAATATGTGAATGCAGCTAAAAAGTCAAGTTCCTTATTAACCCTTGAAGGATCCGAACATTTTTTGTTTTGCTGTTTGTTTGTTTTTCCTTGCCTTCTTTCAAGAGCCATAACTTTTTATTTTTCGGCTGACATGAAGGTTATAAGTAGAGTTGAGCGAAACGGGTCGAAAAAATTCAAAAGTCGCCGACTTTTGGCAAAGTCGGGTTTCATGAAACGAAACCCGACCCTAGGATGAGGTCGGCCACGAGGTCGGCGACTTACGCGCCAAAGTCGCGTTTCAAAAGTTTGTTTTGCGCTCTTTTTCAGCCAATCAGGATCCACGGACACTGTGGGCAACGTGATGACATAGGCAGGGGTCACCACCATCTTTCAGAAGGGCATGCAAGTGATTGGCTTGCTTTGGTGGGCGTCACAGGGGGTATAAAAGGCGTGCACGCCGACCGCCATCTTACTTCTGCCGATCTCAGTATAGGGAGAGGTTGCTGATTCTGTAGGGAGAGCGTTAGGCAGGGAAGAAGACAAAAAAACTGCTTCTGCTGCTAGCGATTTGGCCTGCACAACACACCAGTCACTGTGTGTGCAGTGCAAGGGGAGGCTATATAGTGGTGTATCAGTGGTGTTGGTTGTTGGGCTGCCTTCTAAGGCTTCCTGACATTCCTGCATTGCTGTTTACCCACTGCTCCACAAACTGCTTTTTTAAAAGCAATCCAATCTCCCTTATCCTCTAGTCACTTTTGTCACAGCTGTGCCATCGAGCCTGTGACATAGCGCTCAGATATCAGTGGGCCTCACACAATCCAAAAGTGTCCAGTGTCCAAAAGTGTGTGCAGAGATTCAAAATCTCCCTTATCCTCTAGTCACTTTGGTCACAGCTGTGCCATCGAGCCTGTCACATAGCGCTCAGATATTCATTGGGCCTCACACAATCCAAAAGTGTCCAGTGTCCAAAAGTGTGTGCAGAGATTCAAAATCTCCCTTATCCTCTAGTCACTTTGGTCACAGCTGTGCCATCGAGCCTGTGACATAGCGCTCAGATATCAGTGGGCCTCACACAATCCAAATGTGTCCAGTGTCCAAAAGTGTGTGCAGAGATTCAAAATCTCCCTTATCCTCTAGTCACTTTGGTCACAGCTGTGCCATCGAGCCTGTCACATAGCGCTCAGATATTCATTGGGCCTCACACAATCCAAAAGTGTCCAGTGTCCAAAAGTGTGTGCAGAGATTCAAAATCTCCCTTATCCTCTAGTCACTTTGGTCACAGCTGTGCCATCGAGCCTGTCACATAGCGCTCAGATATTCATTGGGCCTCACACAATCCAAAAGTGTCCAGTGTCCAAAAGTGTGTGCAGAGATTCAAAATCTCCCTTATCCTCTAGTCACTTTGGTCACAGCTGTGCCATCGAGCCTGTGACATAGCGCTCAGATATCAGTGGGCCTCACACAATCCAAAAGTGTCCAGTGTCCAAAAGTGTGTGCAGAGATTCAAAATCTCCCTTATCCTCTAGTCACTTTGGTCACAGCTGTGCCATCGAGCCTGTCACATAGCGCTCAGATATTCATTGGGCCTCACACAATCCAAAAGTGTCCAGTGTCCAAAAGTGTGTGCAGAGATTCAAAATCTCCCTTATCCTCTAGTCACTTTGGTCACAGCTGTGCCATCGAGCCTGTCACATAGCGCTCAGATATTCATTGGGCCTCACACAATCCAAAAGTGTCCAGTGTCCAAAAGTGTGTGCAGAGATTCAAAATCTCCCTTATCCTCTAGTCACTTTGGTCACAGCTGTGCCATCGAGCCTGTCACATAGCGCTCAGATATTCATTGGGCCTCACACAATCCAAAAGTGTCCAGTGTCCAAAAGTGTGTGCAGAGATTCAAAATCTCCCTTATCCTCTAGTCACTTTGGTCACAGCTGTGCCATCGAGCCTGTCACATAGCGCTCAGATATTCATTGGGCCTCACACAATCCAAAAGTGTCCAGTGTCCAAAAGTGTGTGCAGAGATTCAAAATCTCCCTTATCCTCTAGTCACTTTGGTCACAGCTGTGCCATCGAGCCTGTGACATAGCGCTCAGATATCAGTGGGCCTCACACAATCCAAATGTGTCCAGTGTCCAAAAGTGTGTGCAGAGATTCAAAATCTCCCTTATCCTCTAGTCACTTTGGTCACAGCTGTGCCATCGAGCCTGTCACATAGCGCTCAGATATTCATTGGGCCTCACACAATCCAAAAGTGTCCAGTGTCCAAAAGTGTGTGCAGAGATTCAAAATCTCCCTTATCCTCTAGTCACTTTGGTCACAGCTGTGCCATCGAGCCTGTCACATAGCGCTCAGATATTCATTGGGCCTCACACAATCCAAAAGTGTCCAGTGTCCAAAAGTGTGTGCAGAGATTCAAAATCTCCCTTATCCTCTAGTCACTTTGGTCACAGCTGTGCCATCGAGCCTGTGACATAGCGCTCAGATATCAGTGGGCCTCACACAATCCAAAAGTGTCCAGTGTCCAAAAGTGTGTGCAGAGATTCAAAATCTCCCTTATCCTCTAGTCACTTTGGTCACAGCTGTGCCATCGAGCCTGTCACATAGCGCTCAGATATTCATTGGGCCTCACACAATCCAAAAGTGTCCAGTGTCCAAAAGTGTGTGCAGAGATTCAAAATCTCCCTTATCCTCTAGTCACTTTGGTCACAGCTGTGCCATCGAGCCTGTCACATAGCGCTCAGATATTCATTGGGCCTCACACAATCCAAAAGTGTCCAGTGTCCAAAAGTGTGTGCAGAGATTCAAAATCTCCCTTATCCTCTAGTCACTTTGGTCACAGCTGTGCCATCGAGCCTGTCACATAGCGCTCAGATATTCATTGGGCCTCACACAATCCAAAAGTGTCCAGTGTCCAAAAGTGTGTGCAGAGATTCAAAATCTCCCTTATCCTCTAGTCACTTTGGTCACAGCTGTGCCATCGAGCCTGTCACATAGCGCTCAGATATTCATTGGGCCTCACACAATCCAAAAGTGTCCAGTGTCCAAAAGTGTGTGCAGAGATTCAAAATCTCCCTTATCCTCTAGTCACTTTGGTCACAGCTGTGCCATCGAGCCTGTGACATAGCGCTCAGATATCAGTGGGCCTCACACAATCCAAAAGTGTCCAGTGTCCAAAAGTGTGTGCAGAGATTCAAAATCTCCCTTATCCTCTAGTCACTTTGGTCACAGCTGTGCCATCGAGCCTGTCACATAGCGCTCAGATATTCATTGGGCCTCACACAATCCAAAAGTGTCCAGTGTCCAAAAGTGTGTGCAGAGATTCAAAATCTCCCTTATCCTCTAGTCACTTTGGTCACAGCTGTGCCATCGAGCCTGTCACATAGCGCTCAGATATTCATTGGGCCTCACACAATCCAAAAGTGTCCAGTGTCCAAAAGTGTGTGCAGAGATTCAAAATCTCCCTTATCCTCTAGTCACTTTGGTCACAGCTGTGCCATCGAGCCTGTCACATAGCGCTCAGATATTCATTGGGCCTCACACAATCCAAAAGTGTCCAGTGTCCAAAAGTGTGTGCAGAGATTCAAAATCTCCCTTATCCTCTAGTCACTTTGGTCACAGCTGTGCCATCGAGCCTGTCACATAGCGCTCAGATATTCATTGGGCCTCACACAATCCAAAAGTGTCCAGTGTCCAAAAGTGTGTGCAGAGATTCAAAATCTCCCTTATCCTCTAGTCACTTTGGTCACAGCTGTGCCATCGAGCCTGTCACATAGCGCTCAGATATTCATTGGGCCTCACACAATCCAAAAGTGTCCAGTGTCCAAAAGTGTGTGCAGAGATTCAAAATCTCCCTTATCCTCTAGTCACTTTGGTCACAGCTGTGCCATCGAGCCTGTCACATAGCGCTCAGATATTCATTGGGCCTCACACAATCCAAAAGTGTCCAGTGTCCAAAAGTGTGTGCAGAGATTCAAAATCTCCCTTATCCTCTAGTCACTTTGGTCACAGCTGTGCCATCGAGCCTGTCACATAGCGCTCAGATATCAGTGGGCCTCACACAATCCAAAAGTGTCCAGTGTCCACAAGTGTCTGCAGAAATTCAAAATCTCCCCTGTCCTATAGACACCTTGTACCTTGTTTTACATTACTATATAGTTTGTTGGATTTTGTCTACATTTCTACCAAAAATGAGGAAGGCTGGTGGAAGAGGCCGTGGAATTGGGCGGGGGTTGGCAGCTGGTAATGATGGTGTTGGTGGTGGATCTGATGGTAGTGGCAAGAGCAAAATAGGACCGAATGCAGGAGGTGTTGAGCCTGCGTCATCGTCTGGCTACATAAGGCCTCGAACGCTTAGTTTTCTAGGAGTTGGCAAACCGCTTTTAAAGCCAGAGCATCAGGAAAAAGTTTTGTCTTACATTGCTGACTCAGCCTCCAGCTCTATCGCCTCCTCTTCTTCAGTTGTAAAAAGTAAAAGCACTGAGTCGTCATTGGAGGCTCATGTTCATGAACCACACCTTTCCTTGTGTCCTTCACCCAAACCAAGATTGAAGGATGACGCAGGCCATACTACTGATTACTCCATGGAGCTGTTTTCACATACCATGCCTGGATTATCAAGTCAAATGGTGAATTACCCAGGCCAAGATGAATCTGACATGGAGTGCACTGATGCACAGCCGCTGATGGATGATTCTGCTGGTACATTCACTCAGAGCACTACATTGTCCTCGCAGTGTACAGAGCCAGATTCTGACCCTGATGAGACTCAGGTGCCCCTTCCCGCACACTATACCACCATACATGGTGACACAGAGGAAGGTGCACATGACATAGAAGAGGAGGTGATGGATGACCCAGTTGTTGACCCAGATTGGCATCCATTGGGGGAAGAGGGTGCTGCTTCCAATAGCTCAGATGAGGAGCATCCACAGCAGACATCGACATCGCAACAGCTGTTATCTGGCAGGCCCGTAGCACTCCAAAGACAGGTTCCAAACATCAAAAGAGTTGCTGGACAGCTTGTCCAGAGGGTCAAAAGATCACAGCGTGCTAGGCCGCAAAATGTCTGCCAAAGTAGGAAGAGTGCAGTGTGGCACTTTTTTGAACAAAATCCTCATGATCAGGCCAAGGTTATCTGTAAGAAGTGCGCAAAGACCTTTAGCCGAGGGAAAAATCTGAAAAATTTGAATACCAGTTGCATGCTTAGACATTTAACCAGCATGCACTTGCAAGCGTGGACACAACACCAAACCTCAAGTGCCACATGTGCAACTGATCACAACGAAGGTAGTCAGCAACGCTACATTGTTTCCCCCACTGTAAGCCCACCGGTTAGCACAGCAGCAAATGTTGAGGTGTCGTTGCAAGGCCACAGCAGTCAGGGAATCCCACTGTTATATCAACGAAAGACTGATTCTAGGCCATCAGAAAGAACACCAACTCCATCACCATCATCAACCCTCTCTCAGTCCGCCCTGTCCACCGCTACTTCCACCATATGCAGCTCTCAAGTCCAGCTCTCCCTCCCAGACACTATGAGTAGGTCAAGAAAGTACTCAGTCTCTCATCCGCGTACACTGGGTTTGAACGCCCACATTGCCAAACTAATCTCGATTGAGATGATGCCCTTTCGGTTGGTGGAAAGCACAGCTTTCCGCGAACTCATGGCCTATGCAGTACTACGCTATGACCTACCCAGTCGCCACTTCTTCTCTCGCAAAGCCATCCCAGCCCTCCACCATCATGTGAAAGACCGCATTGTCCATGCACTCAAGCAGTCAGTGAGCGGAAAGGTGCACCTCACAACTGATGCATGGTCCAGTCGGCATGGCCAGGGCCGTTACGTGTCCATCACTGCGCACTGGGTTAATGTGGTGGATGCAGGGTCCACAGGGGACAGCGGTGGTGGGACAGTGCTGCCTAGCCCACGGTATAGGAAACAGTTGGCTGTAGGCGTTCGACCCTCCTCCTCCTCCTCCAGAAGCGAAAGCTCGTCCACAGAGCGCAGTCGTACGAGCACTCCATCTGCAGCTGCCACTCTTGCACACAATGTGTCCCCCTATCGAGCAGCTAGTGGAAAGCGTCAGCAGGCTGTGTTGCAGATGATGTGTTTGGGCAACAGACACACCGCCGAGGTGCTGGCCGAGTACTTGAAGCGACAAACTGAGTCATGGCTGGGCAGTGTACATCTTGAGGCAGGCAAGGTAGTTAGTGATAACGGCCGTAATTTTGTGGCAGCCATAGCCCTTTCAAAACTCAGCCACATACCTTGCTTGGCTCACACCTTGAACCTGGTGGTGCAGTGCTTCCTCAAAAATTATCCGGAGTTAACAGCCCTGCTCCAGAAGGTGCGAAGACTGTGCGCGCACATCCGCCGGTCGCCTGTACACTCCGTTCGTATGCAGAACCTGCAGCGATTGCTCCACCTTCCCAACCACCACCTCATTATCGACATTGCAACAAGGTGGAACTCCACCCTGCACATGGTGGAGCGGCTGTGCGAGCAGAGGCAGGCCATAATGCATTTGTGGGAGGATACACGGCCAGGCACTTTGAGAGCAGACATGGAGTTGACAGGTGTGCAGTGGTCGAAGCTGAAAGACCTCTGTAAAGTCCTTCAGTGTTTTGAGGAATGCACACGGTTGGTAAGCGCAGACGACGCCATCCTAAGCATGAGCATCCCACTTATGCGTCTGCTCATGCAAACTTTGACGCACCTTAAGGAGCAGGCGTCTGCAGCCAATGTTGATGAGGAGGAAGAGGAGGAGGGAATCCTTGATGACATTCAGCCATTGTCTGCTCAGGGACCTCTCCTGGACGAGGTGGAGGAAGAAGAGGAGGAGGAGGATGATGAAGGGGATGATTACTTAGGGGAGGAGGATGCATCTCGTGGGGCAAGTGAAAATGTTGGCGTGGCAAGGTCTGGTACAGGGTTTGTGCGTGACTGGAGGGATGTGGATTTGCCAGAAAGTGCTCCTCCACCCAGCACTCGCAGTGCATCATTGACACCGGGAACATTGGCCCACATGTCAGATTATGCCTTGCAGATCCTAAAAAGGGACCCCCGCATTGCCAAAATGATGAACGATGACGACTACTGGTTGGCCAGCATCCTGGATCCACGCTATAAAGGCAAATTACAAAACATCATGCCACAGGAGAACCTTGACCTAATATTGGCTAATAAACAAGCAACTCTGGTAAATCGGTTGCTTGAGGCATTCCCAGCACACAGCAGCGGTGATGGTTCTCACACGAACCGTACGGGCCGGGGGCAGCTTGGCAGAGGTGTTCGTGGTGCACACAGCAGAAGTGGCGTTGGAGACAGGGGTTTCATGACAATGTTGTGGACTGGTTTTTCAAATACCGCTCGCACAACTGGTAATACTGCATCGATGGAAAGTGACAGGAGACAGCAGTTGTCAACTATGGTTACAAACTACTTTTCCTCCCATATCGATGTTCTCCCACACAGGTCATTCCCCTTTGACTATTGGGCCGCTAAACTGGACACCTGGCCTGAATTGGCCCAATATGCCTTACAGGAGCTCGCTTGCCCAGCTGCAAGTGTGCTATCGGAAAGAGTCTTCAGTGCAGCTGGATCAATCCTGGCAGAAAAAAGGACCCGTCTGTCAACCCAAAATGTGGATGATCTAACCTTCATTAAAATGAACCATGCATGGGTTTCCAAGGATTTTGTCCCACCTTCCCCTGATGACACATAGGGTGACAGAAAAATGGCTTGCTTTGGTCCACCTCTTCCTGGGACTTCACCTATTTCGCCTTTTGCATCAGCTGAATGTCCAACATCAACATATGCCACTTTCTAAAACTCCCTAACTGTGCTGCCTCCCCCCCCATGGCCGGGGTCACCACCTAGCGCACGACACCGTGCGAGTGCCGTTGCCCTGGACAGGTGGGTAGGCCGACTCTTGGGCGCGGGCACTGGCACAGAGTCCCTCATAGTGCAAACAAGTGTCTCTGACGGTGGTGGTGCACACCCGCCGTCAGACACACCACTGTACTATGAGGGGCCCAGTGCCAGTACCGACGCCCAAGAGTGGGCCCCCCTTGCTTGGGCAGGGCCCCAGCATTTGCAATCTTTACCTCTCCCTGCTCCTCCGCTGTGTAATCTGGGCCATCAAATCCATACTGTGCCTGACACCGTCTGAGCCTGCCTCCTGATGTATAGACATATATTTTGAATGTGTACGCTATCCATACATGTTATCCGGGGAAACGGTACCCTTTCTAACCTTTGTGCAATCACGTGCAATCCATACTGGGCCTGACACCATCTGAGCCTGCCTCATGATGTATAGACATATATTTTGAATGTGTACGCTATCCATACATGTTATCTGGGGATACGGTACCCTTTCTAACCTTTGTGCAATCACGTGCAATCCATACTGGGCCTAACACCGTCTGAGCCTGCCTCCTGAGACATATATTTTGAATGTGTACGCTATCCATACATGTTATCCGGGGAAACGGTACCCTTTCTAACCTTTGTGCAATCACGTGCAATCCATACTGGGCCTAACACCGTCTGAGCCTGCCTCCTGCTGTATAGACATATATTTTGAATGTGTACGCTATCCATACATGTTATCCGGGGATACGGTACCCTTTCTAACCTTTGTGCAATCACGTGCAATCCATACTGGGCCTGACACCGTCTGAGCCTGCCTCCTGCTGTATAGACATATATTTTGAATGTGTACGCTATCCATACATGTTATCCGGGGATACGGTACCCTTTCTAACCTTTGTGCAATCACGTGCAATCCATACTGGGCCTGACACCGTCTGAGCCTGCCTCCTGATGTATAGACATATATTTTGAATGTGTACGCTATCCATACATGTTATCTGGGGATACGGTACCCTTTCTAACCTTTGTGCAATCACGTGCAATCCATACTGGGCCTAACACCGTCTGAGCCTGCCTCCTGAGACATATATTTTGAATGTGTACGCTATCCATACATGTTATCCGGGAAACGGTACCCTTTCTAACCTTTGTGCAATCACGTGCAATCCATACTGGGCCTAACACCGTCTGAGCCTGCCTCCTGATGTATAGACATATATTTTGAATGTGTACGCTATCCATACATGTTATCTGGGGATACGGTACCCTTTCTAACCTTTGTGCAATCACGTGCAATCCATACTGGGCCTAACACCGTCTGAGCCTGCCTCCTGCTGTATAGACATATATTTTGAATGTGTACGCTATCCATACATGTTATCCGGGGATACGGTACCCTTTCTAACCTTTGTGCAATCACGTGCAATCCATACTGGGCCTGACACCGTCTGAGCCTGCCTCCTGATGTATAGACATATATTTTGAATGTGTACGCTATCCATACATCTTATCTGGGGATACGGTTCCCTTTCTAACCTTTGTGCAATCACGTGCAATCCATACTGGGCCTAACACCGTCTGAGCCTGCCTCCTGAGACATATATTTTGAATGTGTACGCTATCCATACATGTTATCCAGGGATACGGTACCCTTTCTAACCTTTGTGCAATCACGTGCAATCCATACTGGGCCTAACACCGTCTGAGCCTGCCTCCTGAGACATATATTTTGAATGTGTACGCTATCCATACATGTTATCCGGGGAAACGGTACCCTTTCTAACCTTTGTGCAATCACGTGCAATCCATACTGGGCCTAACACCGTCTGAGCCTGCCTCCTGCTGTATAGACATATATTTTGAATGTGTACGCTATCCATACATGTTATCTGGGGATACGGTACCCTTTCTAACCTTTGTGCAATCACGTGCAATCCATACTGGGTCTGACACCGTCTGAGCCTGCCTCCTGATGTATAGACATATATTTTGAATGTGTACGCTATCCATACATGTTATCCGGGGAAACGGTACCCTTTCTAACCTTTGTGCAATCACGTGCAATCCATACTGGGCCTAACACCGTCTGAGCCTGCCTCCTGAGACATATATTTTGAATGTGTACGCTATCCATACATGTTATCCAGGGATACGGTACCCTTTCTAACCTTTGTGCAATCACGTGCAATCCATACTGGGCCTAACACCGTCTGAGCCTGCCTCCTGAGACATATATTTTGAATGTGTACGCTATCCATACATGTTATCCAGGGATACGGTACCCTTTCTAACCTTTGTGCAATCACGTGCAATCCATACTGGGCCTGACACCGTCTGAGCCTGCCTCCTGATGTATAGACATATATTTTGAATGTGTATGCTATCCATACATGTTATCTGGGGATACGGTTCCCTTTCTAACCTTTGTGCAATCACGTGCAATCCATACTGGGCCTAACACCGTCTGAGCCTGCCTCCTGAGACATATATTTTGAATGTGTACGCTATCCATACATGTTATCCAGGGATACGGTACCCTTTCTAACCTTTGTGCAATCACGTGCAATCCATACTGGGCCTAACACCGTCTGAGCCTGCCTCCTGAGACATATATTTTGAATGTGTACGCTATCCATACATGTTATCCGGGGAAACGGTACCCTTTCTAACCTTTGTGCAATCACGTGCAATCCATACTGGGCCTAACACCGTCTGAGCCTGCCTCCTGCTGTATAAACATATATTTTGAATGTGTACGCTATCCATACATGTTATCTGGGGATACGGTACCCTTTCTAACCTTTGTGCAATCACGTGCAATCCATACTGGGCCTGACACCGTCTGAGCCTGCCTCCTGATGTATAAACATATAATTTGAATGTGTACGCTATCCATACATGTTATCCGAGGAAACGGTACTCTTTCTAACCTTTGTGCAATCACGTGCAATCCATACTGGGCCTAACACCGTCTGAGCCTGCCTCCTGAGACATATATTTTGAATGTGTACGCTATCCATACATGTTATCCGGGGATACGGTACCCTTTCTAACCTTTGTGCAATCACGTGCAATCCATACTGGGCCTGACACCGTCTGAGCCTGCCTCCTGATGTATAGACATATATTTTGAATGTGTACGCTATCCATACATGTTATCCGGGGATACGGTACCCTTTCTAACCTTTGTGCAATCACGTGCAATCCATACTGGGCCTAACACCGTCTGAGCCTGCCTCCTGCTGTATAGACATATATTTTGAATGTGTACGCTATCCATACATGTTATCTGGGGATACGGTACCCTTTCTAACCTTTGTGCAATGACGTGCAATCCATACTGGGCCTGACACCGTCTGAGCCTGCCTCCTGATGTATAGACATATATTTTGAATGTGTACGCTATCCATACATGTTATCTGGGGATACGGTACCCTTTCTCACCTTTGTGCAATCACGTGTAATCCATACTGGGCGTGAGAACGGCTGGCGAGCTGTTAAGCAAGCTACAGCACCTGTGGTTTGCACACGTAAGTTTTTCATTTTTTCAGGAATGACGGTTAGGCCTAATTCCGGAACTGCGGTTGACCTGCACTTACTGGGAAATCATTGTTCGCGGGTAATAATTGTAATCAGTGATCCCCATCACTAACGTTGTTCAGCGGGTTTTCTGCACCTGTAAGCGACAAACGCTGGCCTTTTCAGTGTAGCGCACATGCAGCCACGGACATGTAAGGGCATGACTCACCAGTTATTGGCCAATCTCATGTGCCAGAGGCTCACGTGTCCCTCTAGTAAGCCGGACTCGGACCGTGGGGCATGACGGAGTCTCGTTCGTTAACGGAATTAAGCTTGCAATGTGTGCATCTGTTCTGTAGCTGGCATGGTTGAGGTTTCCCAGGTGGAGTCGAATTTAACCGTAGGCTCCACTCCTGGTGGTGCCCTTCTGGACATTCCTTTAAGGTTCAGCTTTGCAACCATACTGCCCACGTAAAACAAACACTTTGCCTTCATGAACGCTGTTTGGAGGGTCATGACTCGTGGGAATAACGCCGCCCAATCAGTTAACCTGCTAGAGAGATCCTTCGTTGCTCCCAAGCATGACATCACACTCCCTAGGAAGAAGGTAATGCCACTGTGGCGACCGTACTCCTGGGGGCGACACAAGTGCACTGATGCCCAGCCACTGCTCGATGAATCTGCTGGTACATTGACCCAGACCACTACATTCCCCTCATACGCTACCCGGCCTGAATCTGACCCTGATGAAACTCAGGTTACCCTTCCCATATACAGTTCCATCTTACACGGTGACAAAGAGGAAGCTGCAGATGAAAGTGCAGGTTCGGCCCACCCGCCATCAGACACACCACCGTACTATCAGGGGCCCTGTGCCAGTGCCGTCCCCAATGAGTGGGCCCCCTGCTTGCCCAGGATCACAGCACTTGCAAAGTTGAAATACTGTGCAGTGAGATGGAAGATGGGGACGACGAGGAGTCTAGACTAGTACAGGGATTCCCTAGCGAGGAGACTTATTTGATTGTTTTCAATGTTGGGACAGCAATTTTTGGGGAGCACTATACTCTGGAGAATGATAGATGGGGCCCACCATACACTGGAACATTCCAAAGGTGGACATCAGACACTGGAGCAGCATTTACAGGGCCCATTATACACTAGAGCATTAGAAATGGGGCCCATTATGTTTGGAGCATTATTTGGGCCCATAAGACAGTGGAGCTTCATCCATGGGGACCAACATATACTGTAGCATTATGTGGAGCTCATCATATACTGTTTCAAACATTATATGGGACCATTGATTCTGTATGGAGAAATAGATGGGCCTCGTCATGAGATGTAAAAAGTGAGGTATTTTTCATTGTCCTATACCGCTATTTCTCTGCCGTATCGGAGCATGATGAGTTGTGGTATGTGTTAAAGGGGCGGTCTTTCGCCCAGGGCACATGAAAACCTGCAGCCAGCCCTCCCCCCCACAACTTTAGCCAAATAACCCCCATTTTTCAGTGCGTAACTTGTATTATGAAGTTAATTAAGGTTGACAAGCTTAAGTAAGAAGAATTGATGCTTTTGGCATTCAAATGGGCACCGTAGGTGTGTTTCCTGTCCTCCTCTCACTGCCGACTTTTATTCCCCATTGACTTACATTGGGTTTCGTGTTTCGGGAAGACCCCGACTTTTCCCTATAATCGGACGATCTTGTTCGACCCGACTTTTGGAAAAGTCGGGTTTCACGAAACGAAACTCGACCCTAAAAAAACAAAAGTCGCTCAACTCTAGTTATAAGGAGTGAGGGCTTGTTTATTTCAGGACCAATTGTAGTTTTTCAATGGCACCACTAATTTAACCATATAGTGTTCTGAAACATTACAAAATAATTTCAAGTGTGACGAAATGGTTTAAAAAATGCAATCATTCCATTGTTTTTTTGTCTTTATTCATTTACTTATTCATTGCACTATAAAAATTACCTGAAAACATGAATGTACAGGTCAGTTCAATTATGAGGATACCAAACATGCAATTTTTCATTTAAGTGCTGAAAAAAATTCTGAATATTGTAAAAAAAAATTCTTTGCTTTGTGTTGCCATTTTACAAGGCCCATAACATTTTTATTTTTCTGTTAATGAGGCAGAATGAAAACTTGTTTTTTGCATGGTATGCTAACTGACATTGTTATGTATATTCATTTTGCATCCATACAGTGCTTTGATTATGCTTATTGTTACATTGTTTAGGGAGGTCAGGTGACAAAAACCCCCATAATTTTGGCATTTTGATTTTTTCTTCCCTTTACGGTGTTTATTGTTTGGGTTTGTTTGGGTTTATTAATTCCATATTTTAGTAGATTGGACTTTTCCAAACATGGAGATACAAATATGTTTTTTTTCCCTTCATTTTTAAAGGTGAAAAAGATAGGTGACTTGAACTTTATTATTTATTTTCAACTTTTTTCTTTATTTTTTACATTACACCCTTAGGTGACTTGAACCAGCAATCATTTCATAACTTATATTATATACTGCAATACTAACATGATGCAGTATATATTGAAAGTTTTGGTGTACTATGGAACTCAGCCTACAGCTGAGCTTCACAGAAGTAATGGAATGACAGCGATGGGTGTCTTAAGTAGATGCCTATTGTCATAGTAACCCAGCAGTCCCACGCAAACGCATTGTGCTGGGTTGATGGGACCTGGTGAACATGGGTCTCAGCACATATTCCATTCAAATGCCGCTCTCAAAGGATAACTACAGGGGTCTCCTGCAAACTGTTACACCCTCCGACGCTCACCTGGGGACCTCCTCCTTCCGGCGCCCTCCCTCTCCGCTCTCGCACCGTCCCCTGTCTGGCTTTACAGGGTCACGGTGTGTCAGAGGCCCCCGCATGCGCGCTCGCCCTTCCCCGGCCGCTGGGCATCCTGGGAGCACGTGACCCGGTGGTTCCGCCCCATCATGGCGGTGCCCACTGGGTATTTCTGCTTGGCGTCTTGGCAGGTAAGACGCCTGTTTGTCATCCGTGGTGCTTAGCAGTCCTTGCGCAGCGTCACCTCGGCTCTCAGGTCCCTGCGCACCCCCTGTGCTGCGCTCTGCTCTCTGTCCTGTTTCCCGTCTGGGATCCGTGTCTGGTGTCTCCCTGCTATTGCTTCCCCCTCCGTTTCTCCCGTCCTACCTCCCTCTCCTGGTCCTCTATTCGCCATCCTGTATTCTCCGGTGCCTGTTCCCCGCCTGTACCGCTGCCTCTGTAATTGTCTGTCTCCTGCGTATTATGCTTCTTCCCCCTATCTTGTGCTCTGCCAGAACCCCTAGGTCCAGTGTCTCCTAATCGCCTTGTGTCCTTCTTCCATTCCAGCTATTGGTCTCGGCTACGTCAGGATCCTTCCCGATTCCCACAGCCTGTTTCCTCCTGCCTTGGGTCCACTCAATCCCTCGAATACCCTCCCACACTCTAATCTGCTCTCCTATATACTCCCCGGGTCGTCCCTTTGGTTCCGGCTGTCGTGGTTCCATCTCCCTTGGGCCTGCCCCTGACACTCCCTGTATAGGGGGTGGTCATCACCTTGGCCGCTCGCCCTCGGGGGCTCTGGAGCCACGACCCAGAGGGTCCACTCTCGGGTTTCTACCTAGAACCCTAACAGAACAAACAGGCCATGGACCCCGCTGGAGCCGCTGCGGCTCAAAAGGAGTTGCTCTTTTTGCGGGAGAATCAAATCCGTATCATGGCTTTCATGAAATCTATGGATTCTCGTCTCTCCGCGCTCCAGGCCTCCGATCCTGGGAACGCTTCCCAATTGGCTGGACTGCAGCAAGAGCTGGCACAGCAGAGAGATACCCAGACCCATATTCTCAGTTATATGGCCTCTATAGACGACCGCTTACTCTCCCTGCAGTCGGCCACCGCATCTCCCGTCCCAGCTTTGGCTCCTCACCCACCACCCCGTCTAGCTAAGCCACCTCGTTACAATGGGGACCTCAAGCTGTGTCGGGGTGCCTGAACCAGTGCCGCCTCCACTTCGAACTCCTGCCTCAGCAATATCCCACTGATCTGGCCAAGGTGGCTTTTATTGTCTCCCATCTTGAGGGAGATGCTTTGGCATGGGTTAACCCTCTCTGGGAGCGGGATGATCCTGTGGTCTCCCAGCTAAGTACCTTTTTTGAGACGTTTCGTCAAGTGTTCGATGAGCCGGGCCATCTGGCCTCTACCACGGAATCCTTATTCAACCTTCACCAAGGGTCCCAAACCGTGGGTCAGTATGCCATCCGATTTCGGACCCTATCCTCTGATTTGGGATGGAACAACGAGGCATTGGTTGTGGCCTTCTGGCGAGGCCTCGATGGTCGAATTAAGGATGAGTTGGCTTGACGCGATACCCCCACCGCCTTAGAGGAGCTGATTTCGCTGGCCACATGTATCGATCTACGATTCCAGGAACGTGCTCGTGAGAGGAGGCTTCCTCGTTCTTCCCCAGCCATCCGTGGACCGCCCTGTCCTCGGTCCGGGATATCCACTTCAGCTTCTATGCCAGAACCCATGCAGGTAGACCGGCTTAAGCTATCTGGACAACGCCGGGAGGAGAGGCACACCCAGGGTCTCTGTATCTACTGTGGCAGTGACTCTCATTTGGTCCGTGCCTGCCCGGAACGTCCGGAAAACTCCTCCGCCTAGGTCAGGTAAGAGAGGCCTCCCTAGGTGTGTGTGATACCTCTCTACCCCTCACTCTGTCCGTCTTGTTGAACGTTGGTGGTAAACGTTTTTCTTTGGCAGCCTATGTGGATTACGGCGCAGCAGGAAATTTTATTAGCCTCAAGGAGGTCCTTAAATTTTCGGTCCCTGTTAAGACTTTAGAGACTCCACGATCCTCGCTTCCGTGGACGGTAAACCTCTTCAAGAGGCCATTACCCTAGTCACCAACGAGGTAGAACTCCAGGTAGGGGCCTTGCACAAAGAGAGGATCGCCTTTTATGTCCTAGTGGGCATCTCTCATCCTATTCTTCTTGGCCTTCCCTGGTTACGGGCCCACGAGCCTACCTTGGACTGGCATAAGGGCAATATTCTGCGCTGGGGGGAGTCCTGTGGGGTGAGGTGTCTGCTGCTTGTGCGTCCCGTGGGTGATCCCCGTCCCCTTTCCATGTCCCCTGGGTTGCCCATCGCTTACAGGTCTTTTTCGGACGTCTTTAACAAGGAGGCCGAGAACCATCCGCCGCACCGACCCTACGATTGCCCCATCGATCTCATCCCTGGAGCCATCCCTCCGAGGGGTAGGATTTATCCGCTCTCGCCGGCAGAGACGCAAGCCATGTCGGAGTACGTTCAGGAGAACTTGGCCAAGGGTTCATACGGAAGTCTTCCTCTCCTGCGGGCGCAGGCTTCTTTTTTGTCAAGAAGAAGGACGGTTCGCTCCATCCGTGCATCGACTACAGAGGTTTAAACAGCATCACGATAAAGAACAAGTACCCGTTGCCCCTCATCCCCGAACTCTTTGATCGCCTTAGAGGAGCACAAATATTTACTAAACTTGATCTTCGAGGAGCCTATAACTTGGTCCAAATTCGCGCTGGGGATTAGTGGAAGACCGCATTCAACACTCGTGATGGTCACTATGAGTACCTGGTTATGCCTTTTGGCCTCTGTAACGCACCAGCAGTATTCCAGGAGCTCGTCAACAATATTTTTCGAGACCTCCTCTACTCCTGTGAAGTGGTTTAACTAGACGACATCCTTGTCTTCTCCCCGGATCTCTCTACCCATCGGCGGGACGTACGGCAAGTGTTACAACGTCTAAGGGAAAGCCACCTTTTTGCCAAGTTGGAGAAATGCGTCTTTGAGCAACCGTCCCTGCCGTTTCTAGGGTACATCGTCTCGAGGTCTGGTCTGAAGATGGATCCCGAGAAAGTGTCCGCTGTCCTGGACTGGCCTCGTCCCCTTGGACTCAAAGCCATTCAACGCTTTCTCGGTTTTGCTTATTATTATAGGCAATTTATTCCTCATTTCTCCACCTTAACCAAGCCTATCTCTGCTCTCGTACGCAAAGGGGCAAATCCCCACCTCTGGCCTCCTGAGGCAGAGGACTCCTTTCAAACTCTGAAGAAGGAATTCTCTACAGCGCCTGTTCTCCACCATACGGATGCCGATAGACCCTTTATTCTCGAGGTCGACGCATCATCTGTTGGAGCAGGAGCAGTTCTCCTGCAAAGAACCTCCACTGGTCGGCCTGTCACATGTGGATTTTTCTCTAAAGCCTTTTCTCCTCCCGAACGCAATTATTCCATTGGGGACAAGGAACTACTTGCAATAAAACTGGCTTTAGAGGAATGGCATTACCTTCTCGAAGGAGCCGTCCATCCCTTCACCATATTTACCGACCACAAGAATTTGGCCTACGTTCAGTCTGCCCAAAGGCTCAACTGTTGTGAGTTCATTTTCCCCTTCACCGTCGATGTCTGATGAACTCCCACTTCTGGTGAAGGAAGGTAGTGAGGCTGATTACCAAACACCTGATCTTGTAGATGATGACTGGGTAACAGGAACTTCTGACTGGATATAAGGCAGCCGACGCCCTTCTGAGTCACTGGTGATTTCTCTGCTGGATTCTTGGAGACCAGTCTGTTTCCTGCTTCCCAAAGATAAGTTTTTGCTCTGCTTTTGAACTTATTAGTTTTGTTTTGTTTACCTGGTTTTTTGGAGTTCCGCCATCCCCGGTCGGGGGTGTGCTGAGTTCCATTTTTGTCTCTGATCAGTTTGTCTCTTTGCTCTGTCTTCAGAATTTACCTGAGTGCTGATATAGTCATTTTGAAGTCCTAGCGACTTCAGGGCCTGTTTTTCCTATCAGACGGTTGGGACATTTTTTGGTAGGGTTTTTTACGGATTGCAGACAGCAGCTTTTCTATCCTGTCCTTTTTAGTTAGCTTGGGCCCCATCGTTTGTTCAACCTATCTTTCTATCTGTGTTAGTGTTTTCATCTTGCTTCACCGTCATTATATGTTGGGGGCTGCCTATTGCTTTGGGGTCTGCTCTGGGGCAGTTTAGATTTCCCCTTTCTTTCTTTAGGCCTATTTAGTTCTCCGGCTGTGATCAAGGGGTCTAAGGCATCATAGGAACCCCCCACGGCTACTGTAAGTTGTTGTGGATAGGATCAGGGGTCTGCAATCCGATAGCTACCAACCTCTCCGGTTTTCTGGACTTAGCTTGTATTTTTGTTTTTTCCTCCTTTGGTGACTCATTCATAACACTCAACCCTCGGCAAGCCAGATGGTCCTTATTCTTTGGACGCTTTGATTTTGAGCTCCACTTTCGGCCAGGTAATAAAAATACCAAAGCAGATGCGCTATCGAGGTCATTCCTCCCTACCGATGAAGAGGAGAGCCCTGCCCACATCATCGATCCAGCGAAGATCGTCACCTTAGCTCCTTTAAGTTTGGTCAATCCACCACCTGGCAAAACCTTGGTATTGGACCATGACAAAGTAAGGGTTCTGCGTTGGGGACACTCCTCTAAAGTCGCCGGGCATGCTGGAGCCAAGAAGACTCTATCCCTCATCTCCCGCCATTATTGGTGGCCCTCGCTCCGCCAGGATGTCTTGGAGTTCACCGCTTCTTGCTCCTCCTGCGCCCGAAACAAAGTCCCAAGACAGTTACCCTCTGGTCTTTTACATCCGTTGCCTGTACCTTCGGTCCCTTGGAGCCATATCGCCATGGATTTTGTCACGGATCTACCTCCATCTTCCGGCTGCACTGTCATTTTGGTGGTGGTGGATCGTTTTTCCAAAATGGCCCATTTTATCCCTCTGCTTGGTCTGCCTTCTGCGCCCGAGTTGGCGAAGATCTTCTTGCATCATATTTTCCGACTTCATGGTTTTCCCCAGCACATCGTGTCTGACCATGGTGTTCAATTCACCTCTCGTTTCTGGAGAGCCCTCTGCGGCTCAATGGAGGTAGCCCTGGATTTCTCCTCTGCCTACCACCTGCAGTCCAACGGCCAAGTGGAGCGAATCAATCAAGTGTTAACCTCTTATCTTCAGCATTTTTCTAATGCACACCAGAGCAACTGGGTCTCGCTGCTTCCCTGGGCCGAATTCACCCACAACAATCACCCCAACGAATCCTCTTCCAAGTCTCCCTTTTTTGTAGTTTTTGGGCAGCACCCGGGCATTCCCCTTCCTGTTTCCCCTGCCTCGGGCGTGCCGGCGGCGGACTCCTTGTCCTCGGAATTCTCTAAAATTTGGGAGGAGACAAAAGGGGCCCTTGAGAGAGCTAGCGATCGGATGAAGAGGTACGCCGACAAGAAACACCTTGACGCCCCTCCTTATCATCCGGGCGATAGGGTCTGGCTATCCTCGCGTTTCATCCGACTTAAGATCCCCTCTTATAAATTGGGCCCACGTTATATTGGTCCCTTTGAGGTTTTGAGTCGCATCAATGACATGGCCTATAAACTAAAACTACCTGCCTGTCTGCGGATTCCCAATACCTTCCACGTCTCGCTCCTCAAACCTACAGTGTTTAATCGCTTTCACCCAGCTTCGTCCCAGGCTCCTCAACCTAGCTGAAGACATCTTTGATGTCAAGGACATCTTGGCAAAGAAGACCGTCAGGGGTAGGACCTTTTTTCTTATTGATTGGAAAGGGTTCAGCCCTGAGGAGAGGTCATGGGAGCCCCGGGAAAACATCAATGCTCCTCATATCATGAGAAGGTTTCTGTCCCGCCTTAAGAAGGAGGGGAGTAAGAGAGGGGGTACTGTTACATCCTCCGATGCTCACCTGGGGACCTCCTCCTTCCGGTGCCCTCCCTCTCCGCTCTCGCGCCGTCCCCTGTCTGGCTTTACAGGGTCACGGCGCGTCAGAGGCCAACGCATGCGCGCTCGCCCTTCCCCGGCCGCTGGGCATCCTGGGAGCACGTGACCCGGTGGTTCCGCCCCATCATGGCGGCGCCCACCGGGTATTTCTGCTTGGCGTCTTGGCAGGTAAGACGCCTGTTTGTCATTATCCGTGGCGCTTAGCAGTCCTTGCGCAGCGTCACCTCCGGCTCTCAGGTCCCTGCGCACCCCCTGTGCTGCGCTCTGCTTTCTGTCCTGTTTCCCGTCTGAGATCCCTGTCCGGTGTCTCCCTGCTATTGCTTCCCCCTCCGTTTCTCCCGTCCTACCTCCCTCTCCTGGTCCTCTGTTCGCCATCCTGTATTCTCCGGTGCCTGTTCCCCGCCTGTACCGCTGCCTCTGTAATTGTCTGTCTCCTGCGTATTATGCTTCTTCCCCCTATCTTGTGCTCTGCCAGAACCCCTAGGTCCAGTGTCTCCTAATCTCCTTGTGTCCTTCTTCCATTCCAGCTATTGGTCTCGGCTCCGTCCGGATCCTTCCCGATTCCCACAGCCTGTTTCCTCCTGCCTTGGGTCCGTTCAATCCCTCGTATACCCTCCCACACTCTGATCTGCTCTTCTGTATACTCCCCGGGTCATCCCTTTGGTTTCGGCTGTCGTGGTTCCATCTCCCTTGGGCCTGCCCCTAACACTCCCTGTATAGGGGGTGGTCATCACCTGGTCCACTCGCCCTCGGGGGCTCTGGAGCTACGACCCAGAGGGTCCACTCTCGGGTTTCTACCTAGAACCCTAACACAAACATTCCAACTCATCTGGACCCCTCAATCATGTGACAGGGGCACCGATGGCTGGGAATAGTGACGCTCTTCCGGCGTGGCCACGTTAAATGTTGCTGTCGGAGATTGACAGCACCATTAAACATGTTAACAGAGGTGGGTGGATCGCGATTCCGCCCTGGGCTGTCATGTGCATTAATGCAGGGAAATGACCTATGACTTATCTGTATGCCATAGATCTTGAAGAGGTAAAAGGGGTTGTCCAGTCTTGGGATATAAGTCTGCAATCACTCTATTTTGGAAGCGTAGCAGGGCTACATCTAGATGTGACTCTATGTGACTGCAGACTTGTGAATCCTCACAATGCGCGCTGTGTGATGTGAGGATTTTTCAGTGCCAGTGTCAGGAGTGGCGTTCATGTTACTGCAAGTATGTGATATGGATACTCCAAGCCATATTCCCTCTAGATGTGTTCGGTCTTGCTCAATTATAAAATGTGTTCAAAGTGCTGCCCATTGAGTTGGATTGTCAATGCAACCCTCTTCTCCCACTCTTGACACACTGATAGCAACACCACAGAAGAAATGCTAGTCTCAGGGGGTCAAATTCCTTGTAAGAATGCTCGGACCTGACACCCATAATGTGGTGATGCACCATCTTGCTGGAAAAGCACAAGGAACGTGCCATCTTCAGTGCATAAAGAGGGCAACATATCATCATGTAGCAATTTCAGATATCCAGTGGCATTGAGGTTTCCATTGATGACGAATGGCCCCACTATCTTTGTACCCCATATACCACACCATACTATCAATTATGGGTGTGTTGTCCGAGCATTCCTACATGAACAGTTTCCTGGAAAGTGGATTGGTCGTCGTGAGCCAGTTGAATGACCACCAAAGTCTCCCGATCTGACCCCCTTAGACTTATATCTTTGGGGTTATCTGAAGGCAATTGTCTATGCTGTGAAGATATGAGATGTGCAGCATCTGAAACAACGGATACTGGAAGTCTGTGCTAGCATTTCTTCTGCAGTGTTGCTATCAGTGTGTCAAGAGTGGGAGAAGAGGGTTGCATTGACAATCCAACACTATGGGCAGCACTTTGAACACATTTTATAAGTGGTCATAAACTTAACCAAGAACACCATTGTTTTTCTTGTGAAATTCTCAATAAGTTTGATGTGTCACATGACCCTCTTCCCATTGAAAAAAATAAAGTTGGATCCAAAATGGCCAACTTCAAAATGGCCGCCATGGTCACCACCATCTTGAAGTTTCCCCCCTCCCATATACTAATGTGCCACAAACAGGAAGTTGAAATCACCAACCATTCCCATTTTATTTAGGTGTATCCGTATAAATGGTTCACCTTGTATATGCCACGGTGATGTAGAAATATTTGAACCATTTGAACTGACCACCATGGCATTTACTTTTTTGGCACAATATCAAGTACTATCCAGTTCAAGGGCAGGCCATAACCATTTAAACTGGAGCAAACACTCAGGCCTTTTTTTCTGCATAATGTATTCAAACCATTTATTTCCAGGGAGGTTACAACGGAAGATCTCTGACCTATGCCGTGTGGTAACAAATCTCCTCTAATTACCAGAATGCCAAAGCTGTGTTTCATAAGTAAAAATGCTTATCTGATTAGCATAACTATTTTCTAAGTTCTCTACTGGTAATAAAGGCAATAAATCAAAACGGGACTCCGTTGTTTCACTTCAAGGCCATTGACAAGTTCAAGATGAATAGATATTGCTGTGAGGCAGGACAAATTCAAAGCATAGCCTCCGTTGCATTCAGTACTAGAACCAAGTGGAGTGTGTAACACTTCAAATATAAGTAAATTATGTCACATGTTAATATTTGCCAGGCCACCGGGGAGATATTTGTGCATTGTTCTAAGATACTATTGAGCATTTAATAAAATAATCTCACTACCCTATACAAAGACACTTTTACATGAGAGTAAGAATGCACTTGTATAAAGGAACAATCGCCGTGAACTGCAGTCCCAAAATGCCATGTAATGAAGGCTGTAATACAAAGACTGGAACAAATCAAAATGCAATTAAATTGTTCTATATGAGTGCAAGAAGCAATAATTCATCAGTCATGTAGTTCAGACTTTAATTGCATATTATTATACAAGGGGGAACATTACATTTACAACTTCCGAGCTAGAGGGTTTTGCTGTGCATTTCAAAGCAACATACAATGCGGTTAATATACCCTCTGGAAGTGAGTTGATTTTTTAGAAACAGTGTGTAGGACTTGCAGGCAGGCGTTTGGCATGACCTTCCTCAAATAACCTTGCAACAAAACCTTTTGATGGATCTTTGATGGATAGCAGGAAGAATTTACTGATGTGCCAGTACATGAGTTAGCATAAAAATCGTGATATTACTGGATGGGAATAACTATGTATTTAAAAGCCACAAGCTTCTACAGTAGTTGGACAATGCAGGTGCATGGTACATTTTAATTGGAATGGACTAGTTATTTGCATTCTACAGCATTCAATTAAAGGGTGGTCAACTACTTGACAGCCACTTCTTAATAGCTCTGTAGGGCAAACGGTGACAGTCCACAAACCAGATCCAGACATGCCATTGGTGAAACTATGCTAAAGAGATAAGCAGGCCCACTGTCACCTTGCAAAGCAGCAAGCAACTTCTCTTAGACACATTATTGGACTGCAAAAGTCCTATATACCGGTATCGCACAGGGGTCTTCTTCTGTCTGTGTCAGTTCCTGCTGCAAACAACAGCAGACACACATTGTGACTTTGGCCACCAACAACCATAAGTCAATAACATTTGTCAGTGTACCTTTAGCATAGGAAAAATGCTTTGAGTAACACATACAGTAATGAATTAGCTTATTTTATGTTATCTATTCCACACCTTTTGTATTGTTTGTAAATCAAATGGGTTTATTTTTTATACTTAAAATGTCATATGCATATGTAAGGAGGTTGTTACGCTGTGGACACAGGTGACGAGAGTGGACCCACTGGACCGTGGCGCCGAGCTCTCCCCGAGCGAGCGCACCAAGTGGACCAACCCCTATACAGGGACCGTTAGGGAACAGACTCGGGAAGTTCTAGCGCCATGGCAGCCAGGACCAGGGGTCGGCTCAGGAGGGTGAACAAGTGATGAGGAACAGAGGAAGGTCCAGAGAGGAACCAGGGTGACCAGGGTCCAGAGGCTGCAGAAGAGGAAGAAGGACGGAGGAAGGCGGGGGTCCAGGAAGAGGCGAACTGAAAAGGAAGGAGACACAGGGGTTAGGCAGGAGGAACGGACCGGAGGGACAGAGGAACACTGAGGACACAGGCAGAAGACACAGGAACTAACAGGAGGCACAAGACACAAGGAATAAACTAGAGCTCAGCTAGCAAGGAACAAGCAGCAGGGAGCGCGGCCTAGACAACCGAGAGGCAACTCAATAGTCAGGCGCCTCCACTAAGGGAGGGCGGCCTGAAATACCTGGTGGTGGCCTCTGATAGGTCGGGGGGCCGGTCCGGGTCAGGTCACGGCAGACAGGTGGCTGCCGGTAGGAGCGTGCGGCTTATCCCTCCGGCGCGTGCGCAGAGGCACAGTGCGCGCGGCCGAGGGAAGTGGAGGAGAACGTCGGGACGCCGGCCGCCGGAAAGCAAGGAGAGCGGAGGCGCGCGCGCAGGACGCGTCAGAGGAGAGAGTCGGGGCAGAAGCAGGAGCGGTGAGTATGGCAGCGGGAGCGGCGCTAACAGTACCCCCTCTCTTACACTCCCCTCCACTGCGTCTGGCTAAAAACCTCTTAAGAATGCGTGGAGCATTGATATTCTCCTGCGGCTCCCAGGATCTCTCCTCGGGACCAAAACCCTTCCAGTCGATCAAAAAAAAGGTTTTACCTCTAACTTTTTTCGAGGCCAGGATGTCTTTTACCTCGAAGACGTCATCAGACGTAACAGGAAGAGGAGAAAGGTTCGGGGCCGGGTGAAACCGATTCAGGACAACCGGTTTAAGGAGAGAGACGTGGAAGGAGTTGGGAACCCGAAGCGACGCAGGCAACTCCAGTTTGTAAGATACGTTGTTCAGACGTTTGAGAATCTTGAAAGGCCCAATGTAGCGCGGTCCCAACTTGTAGGAAGGGAGCTTTAGCCTAATGTACTTGGCCGACAACCAAACTTGTTGACCTGGGAGGTAGTTTGGAGCATCCAAGCGTCTTTTGTCAGCGTGCCTCTTCATGCGTTCCCCAGACCTCCGGAGGGCCTCCTTAGTTTCGGACCAGATCCTAGAGAACTCTTGGGTCAGGGAGTCGGCTGCAGGCACACCGGAGGAACCGGACAAAGGTAGAGGAACACCAGGGTGCATGCCAAAGACTACGAAAAATGGAGACTTGGCTGATGACTCGCTGGAATGGTTATTGTAGGAGAACTCTGCCCAGGGAAGTAGATGGACCCAGTTATCCTGATGAGCGTTAGAGAACTGCCGTAAGTAAGATGCTAGTGCCTGATTAACGCGTTCAACCTGACCATTGGACTGGGGATGGTATGCAGATGAAAAGTCCAGTTTTATCTCTAGGAGTTTACACAAGGCCCTCCAAAACCGAGAGGTGAACTGTACCCCTCGATCGGAAACAATATGCTGTGGAAAGCCGTGGAGGCGGAAGATGTGCTGGATAAAAATTTTCGCCAACTCTGGAGCGGAGGGCAGCGCAGGTAGAGGAACAAAATGGGCCATCTTGGAGAAGCGGTCGACAGCTACCAGGATAGTCGTAGATCCGGAAGACTTAGGCAGATCCGTGATGAAATCCAAACCAATATGTTGCCATGGAACCGAAGGAATCGGGAGAGGAAGCAGAAGGCCGGCGGGTGGTCGCCTAGGAATCTTGACCTTGGCGCAAGAGGGACAGGAGGCCGTGAAGTCTGTCACATCCTGGCGGAGTGAGGGCCACCAGTAAAAACGAGCGATGAGCTCAAATGTCTTCTTGACTCCGACATGTCCGGAAACTTTAGAGGAATGTCCCCAATGCAGTACCTTTTCTCTTTCAGCATCAGGGACGTAGGTCTTGCCGGGGGGAGGAGTAATCAGTCTCACCGGGGCCACAGTGATGATCTTAGCGGGATCGATAATGTGAGTTGGTTCCTCCATCAGATCAGAGGGTTGCAGAGACCGGGACAATGCGTCCGCCTTGATGTTCTTTGGCCCGGGACGGAAACGCAATTCAAAATCGAACCGACCAAAGAAGAGGGACCATCTGGCCTGCCGAGGGTTAAGTCTCTGGGCTGACTGGAGATATGCAAGGTTCTTGTGGTCGGTAAAGATGGTAAACGGATGGACCGAGCCTTCAAGGAGGTAACGCCACTCCTCGAGCGCCAACTTTATGGCCAACAGCTCGCGATCCCCGATGGCGTAGTTACACTCAGCCGGCGAGAAGGCCTTTGAAAAGAACCCGCAGGTAATCAGGCGGCCGGACGGGGACCTCTGTGAGAGCACTGCACCTGCTCCGGTGGAAGAGGCGTCTACCTCCAGGATGAATGGCTTATTAGCCTCGGGTCGGTGTAGAACAGGTGCGGTCGCGAAGGCTTGCTTCAGGCAGGAAAAGGCCTCTTCAGCCTCCGGAGGCCAGGACGAGGAGTTGATGCTCTTGCGAGTGAGACTGGAGATGGGTTTGATGATGGACGAAAAATGTGGCACAAATTGACGGTAATAGTTGGCGAAGCCGAGGAACCTTTGAATCGCCTTGACCCCCACAGGGCGAGGCCATCGAAGAATAGCCGACAGTTTCTCAGGATCCATCTCCAGCCCAGAATCTGAAACGATGTAGCCCAAGAAAGGCAAGGAAGACTGCTCAAAGAGACACTTCTCAAGCTTCGCGTAGAGGCGATTCTCCCGCAGACGTTGTAAGACCAGACGAACACTCCTCCTATGGGACGCCAGATCCGGGGAAAAAATAAGGATGTCGTCCAGATACACCACCACGCAGGAGTACAACAAGTCTCGGAAGATATCATTGACAAACTCCTGAAAGACCGCGGGAGCGTTGCAGAGACCGAAGGGCATAACCAGGTATTCGTAATGCCCGTCCCGGGTGTTAAAGGCGGTCTTCCATTCGTCACCAGGGCGAATGCGGATGAGGTTGTAAGCCCCGCGTAGATCCAACTTAGAGAAAATGCGGGCTCCCCGTAACCGGTCAAAGAGTTCAGGAATGAGAGGCAACGGATATTTGTTCTTCACAGTAATGTCGTTCAGGCCCCGGAAATCAATACAAGGACGGAGAGAACCGTCTTTCTTCTTTACAAAGAAAAACCCGGCTCCGGCCGGGGAAGAAGATTTCCGTATGAACCCTCGAGCTAAATTCTCACGAATATACTCGGACATGGCCGTAGTCTCTGCAGGGGACAAGGGATAAATTCGCCCTCGGGGCGGAGTGGTCCCGGGTCGCAGATCAATAGGGCAGTCATACGGGCGATGCGGGGGAAGAACCTCTGCCTCCTTCTTGTCAAATACGTCAGAGAATGCCCAGTATGCGGCTGGTAGAGCCTCGGGACCCGAGGAGGCTGGTGGAGGGTTAGCCGGGCGGACAGGCCCCAGACACTTCTCTTGGCAGGGATGCCCCCAGCGGAGGACCTCACCGGAACGCCAATCCAAGACAGGTTCTTGAGTCCTAAGCCACGGAAGACCTAGCAGCACAGCATGGGAAAGGTTGGGAAGGACGTAGAAAGCGATCCGCTCCTGGTGCAAGGCCCCAATTTGCAGACACACCTCCTCTGTTACCAGGAACACGGATTCACGTAGGGGTCTACCATCTACTGAGGCGATGACACGTGGAGTCTTCAGGGAGATCACAGGAATCTGATACTTCTTTACCTCCTTCAACCTAATGAAGTTCCCTGCCGCGCCCGAGTCCACATAGGCCACCTCCGAACCACGTCTCTGACCCAAAACCAACTGAACTGAAAGGGTAAGGGGGTGAGAGGAGTGAGACACACCTAGATCGGCCTCTCTTACCTGCCCTAGGTGGAGGAGTTTCCCGGTCTCTCAGGACAGAAGCGTAGGAAGTGAGACGCGCTGCCGCAATACAGGCACAGACCCTCCATCATTCTCTCCTTACGGCGCCGTTCTGCCAACTTGACCCGATCCACCTGCATTGGCTCAGACGCCGGACTGGAGGATGCCCCAGGCGGATGTGGACTGGACGGCCTGTGAAAAGAAGCAGATGGTCTCAGCGGTCTCCTGTCCCTAGCAGTCTCTCTAGCGCGTTCCTGGAACCGAAGGTCGATGCGTGTGGCCAACGAAATTAAATCCTCCAAGGAGGTTGGGGTGTCTCGCCCTGCCAGCTCATCTTTAATTTTGCCTGAGAGGCCATGCCAGAAGGCCCCAACCAAAGCCTCGTTATTCCACCCCACCTCGGAGGCCAAGGTACGGAACCGGATGGCGTATTGTCCGACCGTATGAGCGCCCTGGGAGAGGCAAAAAAGAGACTCCGTGGCGGAAGCCAACCGTCCGGGCTCGTCAAAGACCCTACGGAATGTGTCAGTGAAGGTCTGGAGACTGGAGACCACGAGATCGTCCTGCTCCCACAGGGGATTTACCCAGGAGAGTGCCTCTCCCTCCAAATGGGAGACAATGAAGGCAACCTTGGCCCGATCGGTGGGGTATTGTTGGGGCAGGAGTTCGAAGTGCAACCTGCACTGATTCAAGAAGCCTCTGCACAACTTGGGGTCGCCGCCATACCGAGGCGGTCTACCAAGCCTGGGAGGCGGAGAGGGTCCGGGATCTGAACTGCGGGACGAATCGCATCCGGCGGCCGATTGAAGGGAAAGCAGCCGATCGTCGACCGAAGCCATATACGAAAGAATATGGGATTGGGTGTCCCGTTGTTGAACCAGCTCCTGCTGGAGACTGGCCAGTTGGGAGGCGTTACCAGGATCAGCGGCCTGCAAGGCCGACAAGCGGGAATCCATGGTCTTCATGAAAGACATAATACGGGTCTGGTTCTCCCTAAGGAAAACCAACTCCTTTTGGGTAGCGGCCCCGGCGGGGTCCATGGCCTGACTATACTGTTACGCTGTGGACACAGGTGACGAGAGTGGACCCACTGGACCGTGGCGCCGAGCTCTCCCCGAGCGAGCGCACCAAGTGGACCGACCCCTATACAGGGACCGTTAGGGAACAGACTCGGGAAGTTCTAGCGCCACGGCAGCCAGGACCAGGGGTCGGCTCAGGAGGGTGAACAAGTGATGAGGAACAGAGGAAGGTCCAGAGAGGAACCAGGGTGACCAGGGTCCAGAGGCTGCGGAAGAGGAAGAAGGACGGAGGAAGGCGGGGGTCCAGGAAGAGGCGAACTGAAAAGGAAGGAGACACAGGGGTTAGGCAGGAGGAACGGACCGGAGGGACAGAGGAACACTGAGGACACAGGCAGAAGACACAGGAACTAACAGGAGGCACAAGACACAAGGAATAAACTAGAGCTCAGCTAGCAAGGAACAAGCAGCAGGGAGCGCGGCCTAGACAACCGAGAGGCAACTCAATAGTCAGGCGCCTCCACTAAGGGAGGGCGGCCTGAAATACCTGGTGGTGGCCTCTGATAGGTCGGGGGGCCGGTCCGGGTCAGGTCACGGCAGACAGGTGGCTGCCGGTAGGAGCGTGCGGCTTATCCCTCCGGCGCGTGCGCAGAGGTACAGTGCGCGCGGCCGAGGGAAGTGGAGGAGAACGTCGGGACGCCGGCCGCCGGAAAGCAAGGAGAGCGGAGGCGCGCGCGCAGGACGCGTCAGAGGAGAGAGTCGGGGCAGAAGCAGGAGCGGTGAGTATGGCAGCGGGAGCGGCGCTAACAGAGGTAGTGGAGATCCTCGTTTGCCCCTCCCCCACACGGGACCTATGCGACCCTTGTTGACAGTATTATAAGTGTTTTTACTGTGTATGACAGTCTGTAAAATATGTTACCTATTCCTGTTATTGTATTAATGTGTATTTAAGCTCATGTTCCTATAAGGTGTACTAGAGTTAGGGACAGTAGGAGTTAATTTTGGGGGTGGGGTTAACAGCCCCAAGAAGGAGCAGGAAGTTCCTGCTCCTCAGTCAGTAGCCCAAGCATGTTTGCCTTGGGCAGGTGTGCGCCATAGCTGGGACATTGCCAGACCCCAGGAGGGGACAGAATCTGTTGCCCCGGACTAGAGGATCGCAAAATGGGCATTGCCAGACCCCAGGAGGGGATAGAATCTGTTGCCTTGGACTTAAGGACAGTACATGGGCCCCAAGTCTGTTGGGGCTCCGCCAAAGGGACTTCAAATGTCCAGATTCCGGCATTGGAACTGCTGCATCTTTCGGCCGTTGTAGCTGTTGTGGGTACAGCCAAGTACAAAGCTAGGGAGAGACCAGGAGACCAGGGTTTGTACTACGTTCATCTCTGTTATTAAAGTCGCTTTCTCTGTTGGATTGCAAGTTGTGCCTGGGAGCTGTGTTCGTCCGGTCCTTTCTTTTTTGCAGGGTGCCCAGGGTGTATACTGACTGTGGCTTCGATGACTCGGCTGGGACTACCACCCCGGGCTACCTTATTACACATAAATGATTGAAAAATTTGATTATTAAACTATGGTAGTAATTGTGTTAAACTACCCCTGTAGGGATGAGTACATTCCCATTAACAGTTTACCCAAAGGGGCAAAAAATCCTATATTAGAGATTGTTGATAAAACTTATCTTTTATTATATTATATTCCATTAATATCTATAGAAAATGATTCTAACTTTTAAGAAATCTCATGTGGGTATATATTGTAGTATTCTGGCTATGCCCTAATAATCAGAAACTTACTATTTATTTATATGTATTATTTATATATGTATTAATTGTATCTCTCACTTTGTCATGGCTGCAGTCAGTATATAGCCACACTTGCAGTTAATCCCTTACCGACATATGACACACCGGTACGTCATATGCCAGCTTCCTGACTTTTATGCTGACTCACATGGTGAGCCTACATCTTTCTCGACACATGAAAGTTTATTTAATCAACCATCGGGTGCCTCTAACAGCCATGGTTATAGCTCCGCCCATGGCTATTTACCTATTAATTCACACCTTCAATCTCCAACTGCTGCAGTTAACATGCACCGATAGGGGCTCACATTGTTCCATGCAGTGGTGTACCGCCATTGGCAGCCGGACACGTGACTGTTGTGGTGCCCGTGAGCCCACTGGGCCCAGTGCGTAAACTGGCATCCGGCTCTCTGCCCATCATTGCTAGTTCAATTGTATTGGCATCCTGGATGCCTAAACAGTTGAAAGTAATATTGTAATATTGAAAGATGGAGCATCAGCTGACATGCTACTTCCTCCATCATTCCTCCTTGGCATCTAACGTCTTAGCTCTGCGGGCGCAATGATCTCACTTTGAGGAGGGAACAAGGAAGAGAAATAAGTATTGTATTTTTTTTATTATGGTGGCCAAATTACTGCATGGAGGACTAGGAGGAGTGCATTATACTGTATGGTGGACTATGATTAGTGCATTATACTTTAAGGAGGACTATGAGGAGTGCATTATACTATATTGAGGACTATGGGGAGTGCATTATACTATATTTAGTAATATGCAGAGTGCATTTTACTGTATGGAGGACTATGTGGAGTGCATTATATATATTATACGAAGGATTATGGGGTGTAGTATTCTATATGTAGGAGTATAGGGCATATTATACTATATGGAGGGCTATATGGGGTCTATTATAATATAAGGAGGGGCCATTATACTAATTGGAGGGCTATGTGGGGTCATCATAATATTTGGAGCATTATGTGGGGGCCATTATAATATTTGGAGGACTTTGTGGGAGACTATTCTTTATTAAGAGCTATAGGAGCTATTATACTGTATGGGGTATCAGCAATAAAGATATTATTAAAACATAATAACTTTTAATGTCATAGATAAAAAGCTACCAAAAGCTAAAGTGAAACAAGTGCAATAAAAACCTCACTCTATCCAATTGTCACAGACTATACATAGAGGCTTCTGTATATATCATGTAACAGACTCCAATACATATATACATGCAGCTTTTCCCTGTCCTGGAATACCAAATGACTGGACACCAAAATGTTCCAGACCACATAAGTTCAACTGTGACCACAAGATGACAATGAGTATCGTTCTTGTTAGAGGATATATTAAACCAAAACTCTGAAAAGCAAATAACCTCTACCCTGTATGGGTTATGAAGAAACATTAAATACTCATGTACATTCTAATGACGCCATAAATGTGTGATATATTCCAACTGCACATACAATTGAATATAACATGGGACAATCTCACCATTCTATGTGGAAGACGTCAGTTGTCAGATGTCCTCTCCATATAGCTAGGTTTCATCAGGAACAAAGGGGGAAAACTCACCCTATTAAGCACTGTCAGAGCTGACATATCCTGACCCCTAAAACTCCTGCGCTTACAAGGGCAGTCCACATCTGACCCTCAAAAAACAGGCCTTTAATGACCCTGTCCATCCCGACACGTTTCGTCACTACGTGACTCTTCAGGGGACGACTGAAGATTTTAGGCACAAGCAATCGGATAATCCCAGCTTCAAATCCCCTAAGTAAACTAATATATAAGTAGTATAAGTTAATAACTAGTAAAAAATTTTTTAAAAAAGTTTTAAAAAATCTGAAAATACCCACAAGTTCAAATCACCCCCTTTTGCCCCATGCAAAATAGAAAACTTAAAAAAATGTATTTGGTAACTCTGCATTCATAAAAGTCTGGTCTATAAAGATGTAAAATAAGTTTATCTGATCAGTAAACAACATAACGGAAAAAAAAAATCAAAATGCCAGAGTTACATTTTTTTGGCCACCACGACATTGCAATAAAATGCAATGAGAAACAATCAATACCTCATATCTAAAAACTTACAGTATCATAAAATGTTGGCAAAAATATTTTACTTACACATGTATGATTTTTCTTTCACCACTTACACAAAAGAAAACTATACATGTTTGCCATCTGTGTACTTTTACTGACATGTAGAATCTTATTGCCAGATCAGTTTTACCATATAGTGGGCAATGGTAATTACAAAAAAAAGCAAAAATGAAACAATTGTTGCACTTTTTTGCAATGTCAACGCACTTGGAATTTTTTTTCCTGTTTTCCAGTATACTATGTGGTAGAATGAATGATGTCTTTAAAAAGCAAAACTCGTCCCACAAAATACAAGTCCATATACGGCTCTTGGAGGAAAAAAATTTAAATGGAAAATGGCCATTTCATATACAGTTGTGCTCAAATGTTTACATATTTGGTATCTCCATGTTCGAGAAAAGTCCGATCTACTAAAATATGGAATTAATAAGCCCAAACAATAAACATCGTAAAGGGAAGAAAAAATCAAAATGCCAAAATATATTCCCCTCCTCACATTCAGCCTAATTGTTTCCTCAGCATCAGACGCCTGTAATACTATCATGTGATGATCGAAGTCAGGGGAGGCTTCTCTATTGATTGGTGAGAGCATCCAATTGCATTAGACCTGTGTCGTATTAGCGCTTGTTAACCACGAACTCCCATCCCTGTGCATGTTCTTGGATTACTTTCAAGAAAGTATAGCGGCTAAATCGCATGTCTAAGAGCTTAGTCTCCATGTGAGAAATGTAGACTACCTATTACATGACTGTGTGTGTCATTGGGCTTAGTTTTTAAGATAGTAAAAGAGGGCTAGAGCATATATCTGAGGACTTAAGGAGCCTTTACACATAGCGATATCGCTAAAGCGTCAACAATTTTGTGACGCAGCAGCGATATCGCTATGTGTGATACTTGCCTCCGACCGGCTCCCCCGCTGTCTGTCGCTGATCGCGCGCGATCATCCACGTCCATTTCTCGTCAGGTGCTTCCTGCTGGGCTTCCTGCTGGCGCCGACGAGCGATGCGTGGACGCGGGCGGGAGGACGTCAGGATCGCCGCGTCTGAAAGGTAAGTAACGACCGCTGCTGCGTCGCTACATCGCTGGTGGGATCTGCCTGTGTGGCAGCTCACTAGCGACCATTTAGGGATGCACCAGCGATCCTGACCGGGTCGTATCATTGTCGGGATCGCTGGTGCATCGCTAAATGTAAAGGGGCCTTTAGTGTTCAGATGAGACCTGGAAAGAGACTGGAACTTTGAGGACTTTATCTCCACATTCAAGATAATAAAAAAAATAGAAAAAATACTGGATACAGTGGAGAGGTTTTTATTTTCCTATTATTTGTTATCCATTTGAGTATATCAACTACCACATGCATATTGTTCTTAGTAGAATAATAAGATATCTATATCCACGTGAATCCCATTGGTTAGCTAATGTAGTCATAAGACATATTTCCCAAAAAACTGCCAAATGTCTTTCATCTCATCACCATAATCGTTTAAGAGTATGCAGGTTATTTTACTATTTTATATCCTATCTGTTGTGTTAATCACAATAGAAAACTTTAAATAATGATATGGAGGATTTTGTGTTCTTAGTAGTTAGGATCAACTTATATAGATCTTAATTGAAATTTAATATAATAAAAGTTAAGTTTTATCAACAATCTCTACGATAAGGGATTTTCCCCCTTTGGACATTTGAAAATTAGACACTTCCTTCAGTGTTGCCAAAAGGAAGAACAGGAATTTTTGCCATTTACACCAATATTTCGCTAAAAAAACAAACTGCCCCATCATTAGCATGTTTTACTAATTCTCTTAAAGAGTTTGTCTACTACTTTAACATTGATAACCTGCCCTTATGATAGGTCATCAATGTCTGATCTGCGGGGGCACTGGCATCAAGAACAGCTGATCAGCGGGGGTGCTGGGTGTTGCTCTTTCACCAATTAGACATTCATGACCTATCCTAAGGATAGGTCATCAATGTTAAAGTAGTGAAGTAGTGGACAACCTCTGTAACCATATTTATTTTTCTTGTTACTTTCCAGGAAAATGTAGCAATAAAAAAATAACCATAATATAAAAACATTTCTATGCCACAATGGCATTGTATAGGCGAAACAGAATGACCCACGATTATGTTTTTTATTATGTTTATAGCAGACTTGCAAAATAATGATTACAGAGACCATATATTATGTCCAACAGTAATTGTAAGTGGCTGGAATGCTGATAACTTTCATGTCTGCATCCATTGGACTGGTGAAGAATAAGAGCAATTAAAAGTACATTGTAGAAATTTACATTTCTATTTCATAATTGTGGCGTACAAAACATGAAATAAATTAGCAGTGATGCTTACAAAACTTTAATCTGTTTTTTATTAGAATACACAGGTTTGTAAACTGCTGGATCACTTACAAAGCGAATAAGCACCCTGACTCGCCTTCGCAGTGTAATCTATCATCTTTGACAGAACCAGGGCTAGCTCTTTATTAAGCAATAAAATGGCTTTCTGAGCTCATAGAAACTAGATGTATTAGATGGATCACATTTAAAGGATGGGTCTTTTTATGTACTAAGTGGTTATATTACAGGTGTATGGCTTCAATCAGTGTTACTAACTTCAGTTTCAGAATTTTTTTTATTACCACGTAAATCAAAAATCACATACATCACAATATTTTCTCAGACACTACATAGGTTTGCTTGCTGTTCTGTTCCCTTATTATTTTGGATCAGCATTGATGTAGCTGTTTCCAAAAGTGCATAGTAACGCACCACACTTGAAAGCTGGTATCTTGGGTACCTCTTCTGATTACTAAAAACTCATGATGCCAAGAAGCTGTATGAAGCCTAGTCATTAAGCCTCTTGTGACATAATGGCGTTGCAACATGATGGCATTGGAAGTGCCCAGTAATCACAAAACATGGAGCCTGCTCAGGAGCTAAGCCCAAACTATTCACCACAAATGCCGACTGTGTTACACAGCCAGCATCTGACTCAAACAAAAGTTATCAGAACTGAGCTCCAGCTGCTCCTGTTAACTGAGTAATGCTGCTGTCAGTCTCTAACAATGGTATTTAAGTCATGCCAGATGGGGGTGTCCAGATCCATGTGCTCATTGCCCCAACACACCATGATTGAGAGGGATCACGATGGGTTGCCATGGTAGCCGGTGGCCTATGACATACTACTGTTGTATTGCATTATATAAAGTACTGTAAAAATGTTTTAGTGAAGTGATAATAGTTTATTTTTAGCGATTAAAGTGTTACAACAACGCTGGGGACCCTGCACAAAGGGGACACCGGCGTGTTCACTTACCCGTCCGCGCTCCCCCTGCATCTGCTTCCTCCCAGGACCTGCACATGGAACACAAGTCTCCTGGGAGTGTGCTTAGAGCAACTGTGCTCCCTTCCCCTTAAACATAGAAACATAGTAACATAGTTATTAAGGTTGAAGGGAGACTTTAAGTCCATCTAGTTCAACCCATATCCTATCCTAACTTGCCCTAACATGTTGATCCAGAGGAAGGCAAAAAAAAACATGTGGCAAACAGTAAGCTTCACATTGGGGAAAAAAAATTCCTTTCCGACTCCACATACGGCAATCAGACTAGCTCCCTGGATCAACGCAATATTAACCCCTTTCTGCCATCCGACGTACTATCCCGTCCATGGGACCTGGGCCCCTATGCCCATGGACGGGATAGTACGTCTAGCGCGATCAGCGGCGCCCACGTGGTGAGCGCCGCTGATCGCGGCCGGGTGTCAGCTGATTATCACAGCTGACACCCGGTCACGGACCGCCCCCGACACATTAACCCCTTGCACACCGCGATCAAACATGATCGCGGTGTACCGGGGGTTAAAGGGAAGCATCGGCAGGGAGGGGGCTCCCTCCGTGCTTCCCTGAGCCCCCCACGGCAGCGCAATGTGCAGCGCTGCTGCGGGGGGCTCCTTTCCTCCAGGCCCCCGAATCCAAGATGGCGACGGGGGCCTTCGGGGGCCTGAGGAAGCTGGCTTCCTCAGTGCCTGCAAAGCGCAGGCATGAGGAAGCCTTCTGCAGTGCCTGTGTCAGAAATAATAAAAAAAAAAACAATAAAAGTACACATATTAGGTATCGCCGCGTCCATAATGACCCGCCCTATAAAACTGTCCCATTAGTTAACCCCTTTAGCGAACCCCTTAAAAAATAAAAATAAAAAACGAAGCAAAAAATGATTTATTATCATACCGCCAAACAAAAAGTGTAATAACACGCGATCAAAAAGACGCATATAAATATCCATGGTACCGCTGAAAACGTCATCTTGTCCCGCAAAAAACGAGCCGCCACACAGCATCATCAGCGAAAAATTAAAAAAGTTATAGCTCGCAGAATAAAGCGATGCAAAAATAATTATTTTTTATATAAAATAGTTTTCATTGCATAAAACCGACAAAAACATAAAAAAAGACCTAAATGAGGTATCGCTGTAACCGTACTGACCAGAAGAATAAAACCGCTTTATCAATTTTACCGCACGCGGAACGGTGTAAACGCACCCCCCAAAAGAAATTCATGAAACGCTGGTTTTTGTTCATTCTGCGTCCCAAAAATAGGAATAAAAAGCGATCAAAAAATGTCACGTGCCCGAAAATGGTACCAATAAAAACGTCAACTCGTCCCGCAAAAAATAAGACCTCACATGACTCGGTGAGTCAAAATACGGAAAAATTATAGCTCTCAATATGTGGTGATGCAAAAACTATTTTTACAATAAAAAGCGTCTTTTAGCGTGCGACAGCTGCCAAGCATAAAAACCACCATAAATAGTAAATCAAACCCCCCGATATCACCCCCTTAGTTAGGGAAAAATAATAAAATTAAAAAAAAAGTATTTATCTCCATTTTCCCGTTAGGGTTAGGGCTAGGGTTAGGGCTAGGGTTAGGGCTAGGGTTAGGGTTAGGGCTAGGGTTAGGGCTCAGATTAGGGTTAGGGGTGTGTTGGGGTTAGGGTTGGAGTTATAATTGGGGGGTTTCCACTGTTTGGGAACATCAGGGGCTCTCCAAATGCAACAGGGCGTCTGATCTCAATTCCAGCCAATTCTGAGTTGAAAAAGTCAAATGGTGATCCTTCCCTTCCAAGCTCTGCCATGCGCCCAAACAGTGTTTTACCCCCACATGTAGGGTAGCAGCCTACTCAGGACAAATTGCAAAACAATTTTTGGGGTCCAATTTCTCCTGTTACCCTTAGGAAAATAAAAAATTGGGGGCAAAAATATAATTTTTGTGGAAAAAAATGATTTTTTTATTTTCACGTCCGAGTGTTATAAACTTCTGTGAAGCACTTGGGGGTTCAAAGTGCTCACCACACATCTAGATAAGTTCCGTGGGGGGTCTAGTGTCCAAAATGGGGTCACTTGTGGGGAGTTTCAATAGTTTAGGTACATCAGGGGCTCTCCAAACGCACATGACACCCGCAGACCATTCCATCAAAGTCTGCATCCCAAAACGTCACTGCTTCCCTTCCGAGCCCCGACGTGTGTCCATACAGTAGTTTTCTCCCACATATGGGGTGTCAGCGTACTCGGGCCAAATTGGACAACAACTTTTGGGGGTCCAATTTCTCCTGTTACCCTTGGGAAAATGAAAAAATTGGGGACTAATTGATCATGTTTCTGGAAAAAATACGATTTTTTTATTTTCATGCCCTGGCATTATAAACTTCTGTGAAGCCCTTGGGGGTTCAAAGTGCTCACCTCACATCTAGATAAGTTCCTTAGTGGGTCTAGTTTTCAAAATGGGGTCATTTGTGTGGGGTTTCCACTGTTTAGGTACATTAGGGGCTCTCCAAAGGCAACATGACACCCGCAGACCATTCCATCAAAGTCTGCATTCCAAAACGTCACTACTTCCCTTCCGAGCCCCGACGTGTGCCCATACAGTAGTTTTCTCCCACATATGGGGTATCAGCATACTCAGGACAAATTGGACAACAACTTTTGGGGTCCAATTTCTCCTGGTACCCTTGGGAAAATAAAAAAATGGTGACTAAAAGATCATGTTTGTGGAAAAAATACGAATTTTTTATTTTCACGCCCGGGCGTTATAAACTTCTGTGAAGCACTGGGGGGTTCAAAGTGCTCACCACACATCTAGATAAGTTCCTTGGGGGGTCTAGTTTACAAAACGGTGTCATTTGTGGGGGTTTCCACTGTTTAGGTACATTAGGGACTCTCCAAAGGCAACATGACACCCGCAGACCATTCCATCAAAGTCTGCATTCCAAAACGTCACTACTTCCCTTCCGAGCCCCGACGTGTGCCCATACAGAAGTTTTCTCCCACATATGGGGTATCAGCATACTCAGGACAAATTGTACAACAACTTTTGGGGTCCAATTTCTCCTGGTACCCTTGGGAAAATAAAAAAATGGTGACTAAAAGATCATGTTTGTGGAAAAAATACGAATTTTTTATTTTCACGCCCGGGCATTATAAACTTCTGTGAAGCACTGGGGGGGTCAAAGTGCTCACCACACATCTAGATAAGTTCCTTAGGGGGTCTAGTTTCCAAAATGGTGTCATTTGTGGGGGGTTTCCACTGTTTTGGTACATCAGAAGTTTTCCAAACGCGACATGGTGTCCGATCTCAATTCCAGCCAAAAACGTCAAATGGCGCTGCTTCCCTTCCGAGCTCTGCCATGCGCCCAAATAGTGGTTTACCCCCACATGTGGGGTATCAGCGTACTCAGGACAAATTGCACAATAACTTTTACGGTCCTGTTACCCTTGGAAAAATAAGAATTGAGGGTGAAAAGATCATTTTTGTGGAAAAAATATGATTTTTTAATTGTATGACTTTATGTTATAAACTTCTGTGAAGCCCATGGGGGTTCAAAGTTCTCACCACACATCTAGATAAGTTCCTTAGGGGGTCTAGTTTCCAAAATGGTGTCATTTGTGGGGGGTTTCCACTGTTTTGGTACATCAGGGGTTTTCCAAACGCGACATGGTGTCCGATCTCAATTCCAGCCAAAAACGTCAAATGGCGCTGCTTCCCTTCCGAGCTCTGCCATGCGCCCAAATAGTGGTTTACCCCCACATGTGGGGTATCAGCGTACTCAGGACAAATTGCACAATAACTTTTAGGGTCCTGTTACCCTTGGAAAAATAAGAATTGAGGGTGAAAAGATCATTTTTGTGGAAAAAATATGATTTTTTAATTGTATGGCTTTATGTTATAAACTTCTGTGAAGCCCATGGGGGTTCAAAGTTCTCACCACACATCTAGATAAGTTCCTTAGGGGGTCTAGTTTCCAAAATGGTGTCATTTGTGGGGGGTTTCCACTGTTTTGGTACATCAGGGGTTTTCCAAACGCGACATGGTGTCCGATCTCAATTCCAGCCAAAAACGTCAAATGGCGCTGCTTCCCTTCCGAGCTCTGCCATGCGCCCAAATAGTGGTTTACCCCCACATGTGGGGTATCAGCGTACTCAGGACAAATTGCACAATAACTTTTACGGTCCTGTTATCCTTGGGAAAATAAAAATTGGGGTGAAAAGATCATTTTTGTGGAAAAAATATGATTTTTTAATTGTATGGCTTTATGTTATAAACTTCTGTGAAGCCCATGGGGGTTCAAAGTTCTCACCACACATCTAGATAAGTTCCTTAGGGGGTCTAGTTTCCAAAATGGTGTCATTTGTGGGGGGTTTCCACTGTTTTGGTACATCAGGGGTTTTCCAAACGCGACATGGTGTCCGATCTCAATTCCAGCCAAAAACGTCAAATGGCGCTGCTTCCCTTCCGAGCTCTGCCATGCGCCCAAATAGTGGTTTACCCCCACATGTGGGGTATCAGCGTACTCAGGACAAATTGCACAATAACTTTTAGGGTCCTGTTATCCTTGGGAAAATAAAAATTGGGGTGAAAAGATCATTTTTGTGGAAAAAATATGATTTTTTAATTGTACCGCTGTACGTTATAAACTTCTGTAAAGCCCATGTGGGTTCAAAGTTCTCACCACATATCTAGATAAGTTCCTTGGGGGGTCTAGTTTCCAAAATGGGGTCACTTGTAGGGGGTTTCCACTGTTTAGGTACATCAGGGACTCTCCAAACGTGACATGGCGTCCAATCTGAATTCCAGCCAATTTTGCATTGAAAAAGTCAAACGGCGCTCCTTCCATTCTGAGCTCTGCCATGCACCGAAACAGTGGTTCCCCCCCACATATCAGATATCTGCGTACTCAGGACAAATTGCACAATAACTTTTGCAGTCCAATTTCTCCTGTTACCCTTGGTAAAATAAAAAAAATTGAACCTGAAGTATTTTTTTTATGAAAAAAAGTTAGATGTTCATTTTTTTTTAAATATTCAAAAAAATTCCTGTGACGCACCTAAAGGGTTAATAATCTTCTTGAATGTGGTTTTGAGCACTTTAAGGGGTGCAGTTTTTAGAATGGTGTCACTTTTGGGTATTTTCTATCATATAGACCCCTCAAAGTGGCTTCAAATGTGATGTGGTCCTAAAAATAAAATGGTGTTGTAAAAATGAGAAATCGCTGGTCAACTTTTAACCCTTATAACTTCCTAACAAAAAAAAATTTTGGTTCCAAAATTGTGCTGATGTAAAGTAAACATGTGGGAAATGTTAGTTATCAAGTTTTTTGTGTGCCGTATCTCTCTGATTTAAGGGCATAAAAATTCAAAGTTGGAAAATTGCGAAATTTTCGCCAAATTTCCGTTTTTCTCACAAATAAACGCAAGTTATTTGAATGAAATTTTACCACTAATATGAAGTACAATATGTCACGAGAAAACAATGTCAGAATCACCGGGATCCATGGAAGCGTTCCAGTGTTATGACCTCATAAAGGTACAGTGGTCAGAATTGTAAAAATTGGCCCGGTCATGAACGTGCAAACCACCCTTGGGGGTGAAGGGGTTAAGGAAACTAGTGTATATACCCTCTAATATTATACTTTTCAAGAAAGGCATCCAGTCCCTTCTTAAATTTTAGTAGGGAATCACTCATTACAACATCATATGGAAGAGAGTTCCATAGTCTCACTGCTCATTCAGTAAAGAATCCGCGTCTGTGAGTATGCTTAAACCTTCTTTCCTCCAGACGTAGAGGATGCCCCCTTGTCCCCGTCACAGATCTAAGAGTAAAAAGATCATTAGAAAGGTCTTTGTACTGTCCCCGCATATATTTATACATTGTAATAAGATCACCACTAAGCCTTCGATTCTCCAAACTAAATAACCCCAAGTGTAATAACCTGTCTTGGTATTGCAGACCCCGTAGTTCCCTAATAACCTTGGTCGCTCTTCTCTGCACTCGCTCCAGTTCAGCTATGTCTTTCTTATACACCGGAGACCGGAACTGTACACAGTATTCTAAGTGTGGTCGCACTAGTGACTTATATAGAGGTAAAATTATGTTCTCCTCATGAGCATCTATGCCTCTTTTAATGCATCCCATTATTTTATTTACCTTTGGAGCAGCTGCCTGACACTGGCCACTAAATGTGAGTTTGTCGTCCACCCATACACCCAGGGCATTGGTGTGGATGATGGCATTATCCACCTTCTAGATAGGACTCTCTCTCACCTGGAGAAACCTGGGAACACTGTGAGAATAATGTTCTTCGATTTCTCTATCGCTTTTAATACCATACAGCCAGGTCTACTGAGAGACAAGCTGGGTCTTGTTGGCGTGGACCTCCAACTCTCCACCTGGATCCTTAACTACCTCACGAACCGACCTCAGTTTGTAAAGGTTCGGGACAGTGTGTCAGACACGGTGATCTGCAATACAGGGGCACCTCAAGGTACAGTTCTTGCCCCTTTTCTCTTCACACTGTACACTGCGGATTTTAAGTGCAACTCATCTAGCTGCTACTTGCAGAAGTGTTATGAATGAGTCACCGGAGGAGGAAAAAACAAAAACACAAGCTAAGTCCAGAAAACCGGAGAAGTTGGTAGCTAACGGATTGCAGACCCCTGATCCTATTCACCACAACTAACAGTAGCCGTGGGGGGTTCCTACGGTGCCCTAGACCCCTCGTCACAGCCGGAGAGCTAAATAAGCCTAAAGAAAGAAAGGGGAAATCTAAACTGCCCCAGAGCAGACCCCAAAGCAATAGACAGCCCCCAACATGTATTGTCGGTGAAAAACAGATGAAAACACAAACACAGACAGACAGGCTGAGCAAGCAATGGGGCCCAACTAACTAGATAGGAAAGGACAGAAAAGATGCTGGCTGCAATCCGCAAAAAACCCTGCCAAAAATAATGTCCAACACATCTGATAGAAAAGGCCCTGAAGTCACTAGACTTCAAAATCACTATATCAGCACTCAGGTATATTCTGAAGACAGAGCAAAGAGATCAACTGATCAGAGACAAAAATGGAGTTCAGCCCGTCCCAACCAGGGCAGGCTGAACACAAACACTGAGTAAACAGACAAAATCTCATGGAAAAATAGCAGAGCAAAAACTTAGCTTTTAGTAGACAGGAACTAAACTGGATGCCAGAGCTCAGAGCAGAAAGGATCACCAGCAACCCAGCAGGGCGTCGGCTGCCTTATATCCACTCAGAAATTCCGGATGTCCAATCGCACTCCACCTGTTCAGATAACAGGTTCTTCCCATCCAGATTAATTTCACTACCTCCTTTCACCAGCAGAGGGAGTTCATCAGACATCAGAGGTGAAGGAGAAAATGAACTCATAACACAGAAGTTTTCTGATTACTCTGCAATAGTAGGCCTCATCACAGGAGGAGATGAAAGAGAGTACAGAGATACTAACCAAGCTTTTGTGGAGTGGTATCAGAGGAACCACCTTAGGATTAATTCCGGGAAGACCAAGGAATTGGTGGTGGATTTTCGCAAGGGAAAAAGTCCACCAGTAGTGGTGAACATTCAGGGAAATGACATTGAGATAGTCGACACCTATAAGTACCTTGGTGTGATCCTCAATAATAAGCTTGACTGGGTCCATCACTTGGATGCAGTGTACAGGAAGGGCCAAAGTAGGCTTTATCTGCTCAGAAGGCTGAGAGCCTTCGGAGTTAGGGGGGCACTCCTTGCATCCTTCTTCAACTCTGTTGTGACATCAGTCATCTTCTTTGGTGTAGCGTGCTGGGGTAGTGGCATATCGACCAGGGATAGGAATAGACTGGACAAACTGATTAGAAGGGCCAGCTCTGTCCTGGGATGCCTCCTTGATCCAGTTCAGGAAGTAGGCGACAGGAGGATACTGGCCATGGTGAGCTACATGGTGCAGAATGATTCCCATCCCATGCATGAGACCGTGACAAAGATGTGCAGTACTGTCAGTGACCGGCTACTTCATCCTAAATGTGAGAGGGAGCGCTATCGAAAGTCCTTCCTTCCTGCTGCAATTAGGCTGTATAACCAGCACTGTCCAAAATGGTGAACGACCCAAACAGTGAACTGATAGATCCAAAGATGTGATAGTCCGGTTACATCTTTTTTTTTCGTATATGTACCTACCTACTGTCAATGTAATGCCTTTATGCATCTGTATCTGTACTTGTTCCTGCCTTGCTGCTGTAATGCTCTGAATTTCCCCATGGTGGGATGATTAAAGGATTATCTTATCTTATCTTATCTTAGGTCTTTTTCAGTGACAGTTTTGCCCAGTGTTTTACATATAAGCACATAATTATACATCTTGTTCGTTCTACCCAAGTGCATGACCTTACATTTATCCCCATTAAAGCTCATTTGCCATTTATCAGCCCAAGCTTCTAGTTTACATAAATCCTCCTGTAATATAAAATAGTCCTCTGTATTGATTACCCTGCAGAGTTTAGTGTCATCTGCAAATATTGAAATTCTACTCTCTATGCCCCCTACAAGGTCATTAATAAATATGTTAAAAAGAAGAGGGCCCAAAACTGACCCCTGTGGTACCCCACTGCTAACTGTGACCCAGTCCGAGTGTGCTCCATTAATAACCACCCTTTGTTTCCTATCCCTGAGCCAGCTCTTAACCCACCTACACATATTTTCCCCTATCCCCATTGTTCTCATTTTATGTATCAACCTTTTGTGTGGCACCGTATCAAAAGCTTTTGAAAAGTCCATGTGCACCACGTCCACTGCATTCCCTTGGTCCAGTCCAGAACTTACCTCTTCATAAAAGCTTATCAGATTAGTCTGACAGAAATGGTCCCTTGTAAACCCATGTTGATATTGGGTCATGAGTTTATTCTTCTCCAGATACTTCAGTATAGTATCACTTAGAAAACCCTCCAGGATTTTACCCACAGTTGAGGTTAAACTTACTGGCCTATAATTTCCAAGTACAGTTTTTGTCCCCTTTTTGAATATTGGCACCACATTTGCTATACGCCAGTCCTGTGGTACAAACCCTGTTATTATGGAATCTTTAAAGATTAAAAATAATGGTCTATCTATGACTGTGCTTAATTCCTGCAGTACTCGGGGGTGTATCCCATCCGAGCCAGGGGATTTGTCAATTTTAGTGATTTTTAGACGCCGCCGTATTTCCTGCTGGGTTAAGCAGGTGATATTTAATGGGGAATTTTTTATCCCTGATAATGTTATCCGTCATGGGATTTTCTTGTGTAAATACTGTTGAAAAAAAGTCATTTAGCATATTGGCTTTTTCCTCATCCACCATTTCACCCAGACTATTTTTAAGGGGACCAACACTATCATTTTTTAGTTTCTTACTATTTATGTAGTTAAAGAATATTTTGGGATTATTGTTATGTTCTCTGGCAATGAGTCTCTTTGTCTCAGTCTTTGCTGTCTTGATTTGCTTTTTACAGAATTTATTTCATGTTCTGTATTTAGTTAATGCCTCATCACTACCTACTTGCTTTAATTCTCTAAATGCTTTATTTTTATCTCTTATTGCACCCCTTACAGCTGTATTTAGCCATAGTGGTTTCCTCCTATTTCTCACATGTTTATTCCCATACGGTATATATTGTGCACAGGTCCTATTCAGGATGCTAATAAACGTCTCCCATTTTCTTTGTGTATTTTTATGTCTCAGGATATCGTCCCAGTTAATTGCACCAAGATCATCTGTCATCCGATGGAAATTTGCTTTCCTGAAGTTTAGTGTGCTTGTAACCCCTCTACTAAACATCTCATTAAAGGATACATGAAAACTTATTAATTTGTGATCACTATTACCCAATTGACCCCCAACCCTTACATTTGATATGCGGTCTGGCTTGTTGGTTAATATTAGGTCTAGCAGTGCCCCCCTCTTGTTGGGTCCTGAACCAGTTGTGAAAGGTAATTGTCTCTCATAGTTGTCAAAAACCTATTACCTTTGCTGGTTCCCCAATGTATTTCAGGGTAGTTGAAGTCCCCCATAATAATGACTTCTTGAGTCGCTGCTACATCTATTTGCTTTATGAGGATATTCTCTGTTGCTTCCATTATTTTTGGAGACTTATAACAAACCCCTTCAGTAATTTATTATTTTTCCCCCTTCCCCTTACCTCTACCCACAGGGACTCTACATTTTCATTAGATTCATATATATTATCACGAAGGATGGGTTTTAAGGATGATTTTACATATAAACACATGCCTCCCCCTCGTTTATTTGTACGGTCATTTCTGAGCAGACTATAGCCCTGTAAATTAACCGCCCAGTGATGGCTCTCGTCCAGCCATGTCTCAGATATCCCCACCATGTCATAATTATGTTCCAATAACATTAACTCCAATTCCTCCATTTTGTTGGCGAGGCTTCTGGCATTAGTATACATGCACTTTATGTATCTCTCTGTACCTCTATTCTTTCTTAAATTATTAACTGTTCTAACCCCACCCCCAATTTCATTATTTGTGCCCAGGTCTCTATCTACACTGTTTTCCCCTCCTATAAAAGGAATACCCTCCCCCCAGTCCCTAGTTTAAACACTCCTCCAACCTTCTAGCCATTTTCTCCCCCAGCACAGCTGCACCCTCCCCATTGAGGTGCAGCACGTCCCTAGTGTAGAACCTGTAGCCAACTGAGAAGTCGGCCCAGTTCTGCAGGAACCCAAACCCCTCCTTCCTACACCAATTCCTGAGCCACTTATTAACCTCCCTAATCTCCTGTTGCCTCTCTGGCGTGGCACGTGGTACAGGAAGTATTTCCGAAAATACCACCTTGGAGGTCCTTGCTTTAAGCTTGCAGCCTAATTCCCTGAAATCATCTTTAAGGACCTTCCACCTACCTCTAACTTTGTCATTTGTGCCAATGTGCACCATGACCACTGGATCCTCACCAGCCCCCTCCCAGTAATCTGTCAACCCGATCAGCCATGTGTCGGACTCCAGCGCCAGGTAGGCAGCACACCGTTCGACGATCCCTGTCTTTGTGACAGATTGCCCTATCTGTTCCCCTAATAATTGAGTCTCCCACTACCAGAATCTGTCTGGCCTGCCCTGCTCTACTATTTCCCCCCTTACTGGAGCAGACACTCCTCCAGCTCTCAGAGGACATGCCTTGCTGCAGCAGTGCTACTCCTGCACTAACACTCCCCTCATCTGCCAACTTAGCAAACTTATTTGGGTGTGCCAGATCATGATTAGCCTCTCTGGTGCTCTTCTCTCTACCCCGCCTTCTGTCACCCAGCTGGCTGCTTCACTGTCTTGCAGCTCCAACCTAGCATCCCCCCTCATCTATCCCATTGAGCGTCTGCTCAGTGAGCAGAAGACTACTTTCCATATTGTCTATGGATCTCAGTGTTGCCAGATGCTCATTTAGATCCAGTATCTGGGCTTCCAAATGCACAACATGCTCACATCTCGCACAGCAGTATGCACCCTTGACCGGCTGTTCAAGGATTTCATACATGCGGCAAGACGTGCACTGGATGGCATTGGCAATAGTGGAGCACATCCTAATGGGGATTGCACCAGATAATAAGATAAGCAAAAATAAATAAAAAGTATTAATAAAATATAACAGCAATTCAGTAATACCTCCCTTGGAAAACTCCCTGAATCCAAAGTCACTGAATCTCAAGTCACACACTTACCACAGTTTGCACTTACGCTCAGGTCACACTCAGCTCGGTCACACTCGGGTCAGTGCGCACGTTTCTGAAAATGTGTTCAGCTAATAGCTGGGAGATGTCTGATATTTAAGACACCCTCCACTATTGAGAGGTGCCTTAGCAACTTCAGTATTCAGTCTGTTTTCTGCTACCAAGGTTTAAGGTCCCTGTACCTGTGCTCTGTCTGAACCTGACCTGGTCTGACCTACTTACCCTGTCTGAATCAGACCCAGCCCATCCTTCCCTGTCCAGTCTTAACCTGAGCCTTTCAGCCCTGACTGCTTCCAATCTTGCCTGCTATGTCTGAACTAGCACCTGTCTGCCCTGCTACATCCTGTCCCTGAGTCCATTCTCCCTCTACCAAGTCCTGAGCTTGATCCGTCTTGTCTGCACCTATACCATTACTTTATCAGTCTAGTCTGAACCTGCACTTGTGATTCCCATACCTGAGGCGATCCTGTGTTGCTGAACTCCATCCTGTCTATTCCTGATCGAGTACCTGTTCATCCTAACCAGCCGTATGTCCTCCAGTGTTCCAGTTCCTGGCCGGTGCTGCTTCTCTGCTCCAGGGTCTGTTCTGGAGTAGCACTTGGTGTACACCTGGGCGCAAGTCTAAACACACTATCAGAGGCTCTAGTGAAGAACCTTGTGTTTGCTTAGTTAGTTACTCCTATTCCAGGCTCTGCCCGGATCATGGCACAGTGGTTCCACAACCATGTGCATAACATAAAGAAAAAATAAAATTAATATTTATTGTGATCATCCTTTGATTCAAAGCAACATTAAAGTTTCAATTCTTCTGGGTACACTTGCTCACAGTTTTTGAAGGAATGCTTGTGTCAATCTTTCTGTCTGTTTGTGCAGTTCCAAACATTCTCGATAATGTTGAGATCAGGGCTCTGTGAGGGCCCTATCCTAACTGTTGAAGATGGTAATTTGTTTTATGTCTGTGATCGTTTACCTGCTGTAGAATAAATTTGGAGCCAATCAGCCACATCCCTCATGAAATTGCATTATAAAAAAGTATTTGCCTATATTTCTCAGTGTTGAGGACACCAAGAAATGGGCAACATTGTAGACTGTGGATGCAGTGTTTGACATAGTGCAGCAGATGAAAGTGTCATCAGCTCAGAACTGGCAGCCACCAATGGGACTCAGGTATACCCATTTACTGCTCGGGGGAAGGCTGACCAATTCATGGAGGAATTGTAGCTAAAAATCATACCTTAGGCATGAAAATAAGGCCAAGAAAATCAACTATGCATGAAAATATAAACTAGGCTGCATGAAAAAGGCATCAGGTGATCTGAACTGGTGAGTCAAAATTTTAGATATTTGAATGAAGCAGAAGGCAGTTTGGCAAATGATTTAAAAGTAGTACAATAATAATGAATGTCTGCAGTCAACAATGAAGCACGGTGCAAGTTTAAGAGCTGGGGATGAGGTCAGGAATAATATTGTCTTCAGTGCTGAGAAGTAAAGGGAGGCAATGCCATCGGTGAGCCATCTGCCTAGCTCCAAATGTATTCTGTAGTTGGATAAAACCAGCAACATACAGCAGATGTCATTAAGAACTACCTTCAACGCAAAGAAGAAAAAGGAGTCCTGGAAGCAATGATATGGCCCATAAAGGCCTAATCTCTAAATAATTGAGTCTATGTAGGATTACATGAAAAGACAAGATAATTTGCTCAAGCCTACATCTACAGATCTGTGATTGTTAGAGAATGGTAAATTTGAGTGGAGTTGAAATAACTATGAATTTTGCTAAAATCTGTATTCTCCTGAAATATATATTTTTTGCAATTCGCTCCTTGCGAATTCAGCAAATTGTCAGTCAGCTGCAGCCACCATTTTCCTGAACCTTAGAGGACTGGCCAGTGGTGGAAAAAAATGAATTCTCATCTAAAAATGTATAATAATAATCTCGCCACTTATCTCTCCAGCGGCTCCCACAGCCTATTATCTGGTTCTCGCAGCCTGCTCTTTTTCCCTTCTTCCATTGCATTCTCTTAAGAATCTTCTCTCTAAGTCTTAACAAGGCCTAAGACGTGATAAGATGCTGTACCATTGCGGTGAATGTCATGACATTATATTGCGCGTCACCTGAGTGACAGAATGGCTTTCAGAGGCCATGTCAAGCTGATGGCTAGGGCCTGGAGCGAACAGAACTGAAGAGAATGTGCGTGACGGGGAAAGAGAAAAGGAGAAACACCGAAGACTGGTCGGTGAGGTTTTGGGGATGACAGGACAGGTGAGCAGTGAGGTGAGTATTAATTATTTTTTTCGTATTTTTGCATCCTACATTTTTTATGATTTTTGTCTGAGAATACCCCAGTATAATGTACATTCAATTCAGAGAATAATTTTACTTCTAATCAAAGTTATCTGTATAATCAGCATGGTTTGGCTAAATCAAATCTCATCGATCCCCTCATGACTAAAGTTTAGTTCTTCGAGATCTTTGGAGCAACTTCCGTTTTGACTTCCTTCAAAAACTATAAGTGTACTTGTATAAATTGATGCTTTGATGCTGTTTTTACTGTAAACTGTGGTCACACCAAATATTTGATTTCAATTCCTCTTTTGTTCAATAACTATACATTCTATTAATTGGAAAAAAAAACTAATAACATTTATTTTGAAAAGAATTGTTACTTTGCAGCATTTTTTTCACATCTTCTTAAAACTTTTGCACAGTACTGTAGAAAAAGCAGTCAAGAAAGTTTGTCAGGCAGAGGGACTAAACAAAAAGTAAAACGAAAAATATTTTAAAAAAATGTAAAACGTGAAAAACCTATTGAAACCCACAACTTTCTCCCCATTTAAAATAAACAAATTCAAAAAATAAAATAAACATATTTCATTGAAGATGGCAGAAATTAGTGAAAAATAACTTCAAATGAAAAAAATAATTCTTGCCAAAAACTGAACAATAGAGTTTCAAACCTAAGATACTAACTGGAAGGCTGTGAAAATTATTACCTCTTTGTTAAACAGTTGCAATATGCACAGCGACAATGCGCTCTCTTGAAGGGTCTAATGAGAAGTAACAAGCCAGAGTGCATTGTTAGAGTGCATTGTAAGAAAATTACCCAATGTGCACAAATTAGCACAGCCCCAGCATGGGGTCATGCGGGGTCAGCACTGGTGTCTGCATGCTGGGTATTATTACAGCATGTACTGACAGTACTCTCTCCTGCCTGCTTGTTATTTCTAATCAGTCGACGAGTCTTGCACAATATCAAGAACAGAGGCTGGACAGACATCTGACTGGGATGATTTAGCGAATCCTGCTTTGAGCAGGGGGTTGGACCAGATGGTCCAGGAGGTCCCTTCCAACTCTACGATTCTGTGATTCTATAAGAATCTACTGAGCATCTATCGGAATTGACAACTGACTGATGCTTAGTAGAGCAGGGACTAGCCCAGCTCTTGAAACAGGCATCACTGATGACTCTTTGTTTCAGAGAGGGGACAGAGGCTGCCGCAGTCTCTGTTCCCTGATAATGCTTCATTCAAGTATCCCAGTTTGCATTGTGATTCTTAAACAATGTACCATAAAAAGGAAATATTTAAAAAACGTAAAGCAAAGAAAGCAGTAAAGAAAATAAAACAGTGTTAATGTAGTGAGGGAACAGTAGTGACTTTTTAATTAAAGTATATTGAAAAATAAATTAAATTCTAGCATTACATAGATAGGCATTTACTATGAAAACTAATTTGTTTCGGACCACCTCTTTAAGACTATTTACGGTAAAAAAAAAATGCCAGCACTCATGCCTAGAGTAAGAATCATTCACCCACATTGCTTTAAAACACCTAGGTTAATTCTATTTATTATCAGAACATCCTATGTGATACTATTTTTTTTTTGTTTTCACGAGGATGAATAAGTTATTAATATTTTTAAGAAAAATAATTTTTAGATGATGACTCCTGGACTATCTGCTTTTATTGAATTACATAGCCTTAATAAAATTCCAGCCCTGGGTTTTTGACCCTGCATTGCTTTTGGATAATTATTTGAAGCTGTATATAAGGTGAGTTGAACATTCTTTCCATTTTGGAAAAAGTGGCTTGAGTTGTAAGTTGAAACAATTTAGATTTAGTTTTCCGGCAACTGAAAAACGATGTTACCTTTTTGAGCTTATCTCGTACTTTGTAACTTTTTTCTGTATTATTCTGCTCACCCCACTGTTATATTATGGTGCAATCTGGGCATGAATATAAATGCAGATGAGGTTTAAACCAGATTTATAAATTGGCGCTCTATAAATATGGTATTAATAAGGTCATATAGCCCAGGACCCTTATAATAGGCATTAGCAGTTTGGGTATTTCTTTTCCATTACATATGTCCAGAGTTCTTTGTATTCAGTTGGATTTCTCAATCTTTCCCATTCTGTTTTCTGTGTTATGTACTTACAAGAAACTCCTGTACAAGTTCACTTAAAGGCTAACGTCTTGTAATGTTAAACTTTTCCTTCAGTGCTATTCACATATTGTAGTCTTCAGACTGATGAACTTTTGTCCCAAAACTGACCTTTTTTTCTTGGCAGGGCAATTATATACGGTACCTACATTTCAAAATAATCTTCATATGGTTTAGATTTTTGCACTTGTGATTTCTGTAAAGAGATTATATTTGCAGTCGCATAATACTGTATTTTATGCAGTTTTTCATGGAACGGTGATAAGTAGTAAAGGCCATATGAAGCTTGGAGGTAGTTCACAATTATACAAAGTTATTTCAGAACTGGTTACAATAAATCTGACACTAATGAGGAAATGTTTAGTTGTAGATTATTAAAATTACCAGAAGGTTTACACTAATATCTATTTTATTGCAGTAAATTGTTGACAAAAATAGGAAATGGATGGCAAAAGGTCAGGTATGCCTTTTCTCCAAAGCACCGTGCCACACTTGGCTATAGGGCCCGTCACACTAAACGATGTCCCAGGGATCCCACCAACGATCCGACATGATGGGATCACTGGGACATCGTTGGGCTGATCGCTGGTGAGCTGTCACATAGACAACCCCAGCAATCAGGAACAGCGACGCTGGACGCTGGTTTCTAATGTAAACGTCGGGTATCCAGGAGCCGCGTGACTCCTGGATACCCGCAGTTTACCTTGGAAACCGGCGTACACGCTGGTTTCCAAGGTAAACATCGGGTATCTAGGAGCCGCGCGACTCCTGGATACCTGACGTTTACCTTGGAAACCAGCGTGTACGTCGGTTTCCAAGGTAAACAGTGGGTATCCAGGAGCCGCGGCTCCTGGATACCCGTCGTTTACATTAGCAACCAGCATCCAGCGACACTGATCGCTGGTCTCTCGCTGCCACACGCGATGCGTGCTGGGCAGCGGGAGACCAGCGATCGAAAAACGGCCCAGGCCGCTCGATCATGATCAGCGATAACCGGCAGGGGGGCCAGTCGCTGATCCCCCTCACACACAGCGATCTCGCTGGTGAGATCGCTGATGTGTCACAAAATCAGCGATCTCGCTAGCAAGATTGCTTAGTGTGATGGGGCCTTATGAACTGTGTCTTATCTTATAGCTCAAGTGGATTTACATTAATCAGCATGAGTTGCTCTATCAGACAAGAGTGAAGCTGTTTCTGTAGAAAAAGGAGAAAAAAAAATTTCTAGCACCTTTAACCCCTTTCCCACATTAGACGTACTATTCCGTCCATGTGACCTGAGACCTAAGTCCCATGGACGAAATAGTACGTCACATGCGATCAGCGGCGCTCTCGGGGAGGACGCAGCTAATCGCGGCTGGGTGTCAGCTGATTATCACAGCTGACACCTGGCGCTATGTGTCAGGGGTGGTCATGGACCGCCCTGACACATTAACCCCCGGCATACTGCAATCAAACCTGATCGCAGTGCATTGGGGGCGCAGGGAGGGGGGCTCCCTGCGTGCTTCCCTGAGACCCTCGGAGCAGTGCGATGGTCTGCGCTGCTCCGAGGGTCTCCTCCCTGCAGGCCCCCAGATCCAGTATGGCCACGGGGGCCTGCAGGGAGGCGGCTTCTTCAGTGCCTGCTGAGAGCAGGCGCTAAGAAAGCCTGCTTCACTGCCTGTCAGATCGCTGATCTGACAGAGTGCTGTGCAAACTGCCAGATTAGCGATCTGACACTAGACAGTGATGTCCCACACTGGGACAAAGTAATAAAATAAAATAAAAAAAAAAGTGGAAAAATAATTTTAAAGAAAATCCTAAATAAATGAAAAAAAAATATTCCCTAATAAATTCTTTTTTTTGTAAATAAAAATTCCCCATAAGACTACACATATTTAGTATTTCCACATCCATAACGACCCGCCCTATAAAACTGTCCCACTAGTTAACCCCTTTAGTGAACCCCTTAAAAAAACACAAAGCAAACAACAATGCTTTATCATCATACTGCTGAACAAAAGTGCAATAACGCGCAATCATAAAAATGCATATAAATAAACATGGCACCACTGAAATCATCATCTTGTCCCACAAAAAAATGAGCCGCCACACAGCATCATCAGCAAAAAATAAAAAAGTTATAGCTCGCAGAATAAAGCGATGCAAAAATAATTATTTTTTAAATAAAATTCATTTTATTGTATTAAAGGGCCGAAACATAAAAAAATATAAATGAGGTATTGCTGTAATCGTACTGACCCAAAGAATAAAGCCCCTTTATCAGTTTTACCACACACAGAACAATGTAAATGCCCCCCCAAAAGAAATTCATGAAAAACGTCAACTCGTCCCTCAAAAAATAAGACCTCACATGACTGTGGGTCAAAATATGGAAAAATTATAGCTCTCAAAATGTGGTGATGCAAAAGCTATTTTTACAATAAAAAGCGTCTTTTAGTGTGTGACAGCTGCCAAACATAAAAACCCGCTAAAAATAGTAAATCAAAGCCCCCTTTATCACCCCTTAGTTAGGGAAAAATAATACAATTAAAAAAAATGTATTTATTTCCATTTTCCCATTAGGGCTAGGGTTAGGGCTGAGATTAGGGTTAGGGGTGTGTTGGGGTTAGGGCTGGAGTTAGAATTGGGGACTTTCCACTGTTTGGGCATATCAGGGGCTCTCCAAACGCAACCAACATGGCATCTCAATTCCAGCCAATTCTGCGTTGAAAAAGTCAAACGGTGCTCCTTCCCTTCCAAGCTCTGCCATGCGTCCAAACAGTAGTTTACCCCCACATATGGGGTATCAGCCTACTCAGGACAAATTGCACAACAACTTTTGGGGTCCAATTTCTCCTGTTACCCTTAAGAAAAAAAATTGGGGGCAAAAATATCATTGTTGTGGAAAAAATGTGATTTTTTTATTTGTATGGCTCTACGTTATAAACTTCTGTGAAGCACTTGGGGGTTCAAAGTGCTCACCACACATCTAGATAAGTTCCTTGGGAGGGTCTAGTTTCCAAGTTTCCAAAATGGGGTTACTTGTGGGGGGTTTCAACAGTTTAGGCAAATCAGGGGCTCTCCAAACGCGACATGACACCCGCAGACCATTCCATCAAAGTCTGCATTCCAAAACGTCACTACTTCCTTTCCAAGCCCCTTCGTGTGCCCATACTGTAGTTTTCTCCCTCATATGGGGTATCAGCGCACTCAGGACAAATTGGACAACAACTTTTGAGGTCCAATTTCTCAATCAATCAATCAATCAATCAAATTTATTATCGCCAAGTACATATTACATATATACAAGGAATTCTTTGTGGCAAAGAGGCAACATAATATATAACAACAGATACAACAAGTAACATCTAACAAGACAGATACAGTATATAGTCCACACATGACGATTTAATTGTTGAACAGAGAGTGGATAGAAGCTGTTCATATGGCGGTTGGTACTGCATTTGGGGACTCTGAAGTGACGTCCTGAAGGGAGTAGTTGGAATGAGGAGTGTCCCGGGTGAGAGGGATCGGATGAAATTTTCAATGCGTGGGATCGAATTCTCCTGTTACCCCTGGGAAAATAAAAAAAATGGGGACTAAAAGATCATGTTTGGGGAAAAAATATGATTTTTTAATTGTACGGCTTTACTTTATAAACTTCTGTGAAGCCCTTGGGGGTTCAAAGTTCTTAACACACATCTAGATAAGTTCCTTGGGGGGTCTAGTTTCCAAAATGGTGTCATTTGTGGGGGGTTTTGTAACAACCCTGCTGGCATCACTACATGGCCTCCCATCCCCCGCACACCAACTTACTTTCTGCTTCAAGCCATGCTGTGAATACTGTCTGTTGCCAGCCCTGTGCTCCATGTGCTATGCCTCGTGTTCTCCTGCTTGCTCTCCATGTTTACTGACTGTGTGTATAGGGGGGCGGCGCCTGAACTCTCTGGTTCTTATGCAGTCAGGGTGCACCTGGGTAATCTGTCCCTGACCAATCACCTGGAGCCCTTGACTATTTAGTTTCACCACTCCCACTGAAACATTGCCTGTGCAATGTCTAAACTCAGTTAGCTCCTTGCTGCTGAGCCAGCCAGGCCCTGTCTTGCCTTCTCTGAAGGCTCTTACTGCGTACTCTTGTGTCTTGGTACCTTGCCTAGCATTTCTCTGTCCGCCTGCCAGGAGGCAGAATATCCTGGCCCTTGAGTCTTGGTCCTTGTGTCTTTGTGTCTTTGTCCGAACTCAGTCTTACCTTTGTCTATCAGTCTCCCTTTCCCCTTGTCTGTGGCTCCCTTCCTTGCTGTGTCTTTCCTTGTGTCCTCCCTGTCTGTGCATCTGCACTCTCGCAGCTCTGTCTGCACTGCTCTTGCTGCCACTGCAGAACCTCTTGCTGCAGCTTCTCTCCACAGACCTTGTGGTTCTGCTTTGCTCCAGTCCTGCGGCCGCTGCAGAACCTCTTGCTGCAGCTTCTCTCCACAGACCTTGTGGTTCTGCTTTGCTCCATTCCTGCTGCCGCTGCGGAACCTCTTGATGCAGCGTCTCTCCACAGACCTTGTGGTTCAGCTTTGCTCCATTCCTGCTGCCACTGCAGAACCTCTTGCTGCAGCTTCTCTCCACAGACCTTGTGGTTCAGCTTTGCTCCATTCCTGCTGCTGCAGAACCCCTTGCTGCAGCTTCTCTCCACAGACCTTGTGGTTCTGCTTTGCTCCAGTCCTGCTGCTGCAGAACCCCTTGCTGCAGCTTCTCTCCACAGACCTTGTGGTTCTGCTTTGCTCCAGTCCTGCTGCCGCTGCAGAACCTCTTGCTGCAGCTTCTCTCCACAGACCTTGTGGTTCTGCTTTGCTCCATTCCTGCTGCGGAACCTCTTGATGCAGCTTCTCTCCACAGACCTTGTGGTTCAGCTTTGCTCTACTCCTGCTGCCGCTGCAGAACCTATTTGTGCAGCTTCTCTCTCCACTCCTGCCTTCACCTGCACCTCCTGTGTGAACAGGTCCAAACCTGTTCCTTCTTATTTCACTCTTGCCTGCCTGCATCCATACCTGCACCTCCTGTGTGAACAGGTCCAAACCTGTTCCTTCATATTCCACACCTGCCTGCATCCATACCTGCACCTCCTGTGTGAACAGGTCCAAACCCGTTCCTTCATATTCCACTCCTGCCTGCCTGCATCCATACCTGCTGTGTGAACAGGTCCCTACCTGTTCCTTCTCAAGCCATGCCCGCCTGTCCTGTGTCTCAAGCCGTGCCCGCCTGTCCTGTGTCTCAAGCCGTGCCCGCCTGTCCTGTGTCTCAAGCTGTGCCCGCCTGTCCTGTGTCTCAAGCCGTGCCTGTTTGCCCAGTGTCTCCAAGCCACGCCTGCTTGCCCTGTATCTGTCGTACCTTCTTGCCCTGTGTCTCAGTCTGCCTGTCAGTCACATCTGTCCAAGTAACTTGTCTCCAAGTGGGATCAGCAGCCACAGCCAGACACCACCCTGGAGTGGCACCCGACAGCTATCTGCCGCACAAGCCTGACCTCACCATCAGAGGCTCCAGTGAAGACCAAGGTAGCTGTCGCAGTCACGCCCCTTCCTGGGTAGTCTGGTCTGTGGCACAGTGGGGCCATAACCCCCGGCTCGCGCCATTCAGCCAAGGCGCGAGCGTGACAGTTTGCACAGGCCATGGTTCCCGCTGAGTCCCATGTCCTTCCGCTCACTGAGCGTCATGAACTCTCTCCCTGCCAGTGTGAGCCACCGGAAGAGTTTGTTCCGCCTTGTGTGGTTCCAATTGTGGAGACTTCTGAACCACTCATACAGTCATATGTAAAAGTTTGGGCACCCCTATTAATGTTAACCTTTTTTCTTTATAACAATTTTGGTTTTTGCAACAGGTATTTCAGTTTCATATATCTAATAACTGATGGACTCAGTTATATTTCTGGATTCAAATGAGGTTTATTGTACTAACAGAAAATGTGCAATCTGCATTTAAACAAAATTTGACCGGTGCAAAAGTATGGGCACCCTTATCATTTTCTTGATTTGAACACTCCTAACTACTTTTTACTGACTTCCTGAAGCACTAAATTGGTTTTGTAACCTCATTGAGCTTTGAACTTCATAGCCAGGTGTATCAAATCATGAGAAAAGGTATTTAAGGTGGCCACTTGCAAGTAGTTCTCCTATTTGATTCTCCTATGAAGAGTGGCATCATGGGCTCCTCAAAACAACTCTCAAATCATCTGAAAACAAAGATTATTCAACATAGCTTTTCAGGGGAAGGATACAAAAAGTTGTCTCAGAGATTTAACCAGTCAGTTTCCACTGTGAGGAACATAGTAAGGAAATGGAAGAACACAGGTACAGTTCTTGTTAAGCCCAGAAGTGGCAGGCCAAGAAAAATATCAGAAAGGCAGAGAAGAAGAATGGTGAGAACAGTCAAGGACAATCCACAGACCACCTCCAAAGACCTGCAGCATCATCTTGCTGCAGATGGTGTCACTGTGCATCGGTCAACAATACAGTGCATGCATAACGCCTTTTTGTATGACCAAACAACTCAATCTTTGTTTCATCAGTTCACAGGACCTTCTTCCAAAATGTAACTGGCTTGTCCAAATGTGCTTTTGCATACCTCAGGCGACTCTGTTTGTGGCGTGCTTGCACAAACGGCTTCTTTCGCATCACTCTCCCATACAGCTTCTCCTTGTGCAAAGTGCGCTGTATTGTTGACCGATGCACAGTGACACCATCTGCAGTAAGATGATGCTGCCGGTCTTTGGAGGTGGTCTGTGGATTGTCCTTGACTGTTCTCACCATTCTTCTTCTCTGCCTTTCTGATATTTTTCTTGGCCTGCCACTTCTGGGCTTAACAAGAACTGTACCTGTGTTCTTCCATTTCCTTACTATGTTCCTCACAGTGGAAACTGACTGGTTAAAACTCTGAGACACCTTTTTGTATCCTTCCCCTGAAAAGCTATGTTGAATAATCTTTGTTTTCAGATCATTTGAGAGTTGTTTTGAGGAGCCCATGATGCCACTCTTCATAGGAGAATCAAATAGGAGAACTACTTGCAAGTGGCCACTTTAAATACCTTTTCTCATGATTTGATACACCTGGCCATGAAGTTCAAAGCTCAATGAGGTTACAAAACCAATTTAGTGCTTCAGGAAGTCAGTAAAAAGTAGTTAGGAGTGTTCAAATCAAGAAAATGATAAGGGTGCCCATACTTTTGCACCGGTCAAATTTTGTTTAAATGCAGATTGCACATTTTCTGTTAGTACAATAAACCTCATTTGAATCCAGAAATATAACTGAGTCCATCAGTTATTAGATATATGAAACTGAAATACCTGTTGCAAAAACCAAAATTGTTATAAAGAAAAAAGGTTAACATTAATAGGGGTGCCCAAACTTTTACATATGACTGTAGTCTCCAAGGCCATCTATGAGCAGCTCCTGGCCTACGAAGAGCACGACACAGCAGATCCGCCTAGGTTCTATGGGGACCCCAAAGAGTGCCAAGGGTTCCTGAAAAAGTGCCTACACTACATCCTGCATAATGCAGTTTGTTTCCCCTCTGACCGGGTCAAGGTGGCATATATCATGTCCTACCTAGCTGGTGATGCCTTGAATTGGATCTGTCCCCTTTGGGAAGCAGGGGACCCTGTCGTCATGAGCCTGGGGGCCTTCCTGGTGGCCTTCCGTAAGGTTTTCGACATGCCTCGTCCAGCTGCTCTTGAGATGTCTTCCCCTTCAAGCTTCCAGATACAGACCAGACAAGAGGTACCTATGAGTGAATCCTCTCATCCATCTGTGACCGTCCCTGACACTCCTGTTCCTCAGCCTGCTAAGGCGGCCTCCCGTGTAAGGTCCAAGAGGTCTAAGAAAAAGCAGCTGGCAAGCTTACAGCCGCAATCTGGTCTCGTGAAGGAACATCCCGACGGTCTCTGTCCTGTGAAGCCAATGACTGTTTCTCTGCCTTCTGGGAGCTTTGGTGTGTATAAACCGCCAGCCATACGGAGTCAGTGTGTCGTCTCTGTGATACAGCTCCCGAAGCCGACGTGGGCGTTGTCTCGAGGTGGCCGAGCCCTGTTGGAAAACAGTCTAGTCCTGCAAGGACAACTACAGCTCCAGGTCGGAGCTTTATACATGAAGAAGTTCATCTTCCATCTACTGACTGGTATGCCCATGGGTCATTCTGAACCAGAGATCCTGATGCCCATTTATGTTTGGAGACCCAGCAAGGCACCACACTTGAAACAACCAAGGGACAAGAGGTGTCTGGTCCCCTTGCGTCGCATTCAGTCAGCAAGCTCGTCTTCTTCGCCTGGTTTGCTAGTCGCCAAGTCAAGGTGTGAGGATGCCTCTGAAGAGGGGGAGGCGGTCTCAGTCTCCTCACACATCCCCAGTGACTATACCAGTGTTCTGCTCCCAAGAGCACCCCTGCCTCTTGATTGTCTTCCCCAGGATAAAGGGCTGAAGATGGATCCAGAGTGTATGCCTTCAGCTCCCCTGTGGCCTAGGGGTGAAGGTCCCAAGACAGAGCTTCACTCATCCTCTAACCAGGAGGATGTGGTCCAGTTTTTTCAGGGTAACAGGCTGAAATGGCTCCCTGTATGTATGCCTCCAGCTTCCATTTGGCAGGTGGGTGAAGAGGTTGGAACAGTGACCTACGTATCTCCGTTTCTCACCAACCGTAAGGAGGAGGTCCAATTTTTCTGGCATATCGGGCTGAAGTTGGACTCGGTGAAGGTGTCTTCTGTTTCTAGCTGGCCAGCTGATGTACGGGTCAAGTCTGAAGCTTCCAGGTCCCTGCCTTTTGCCAATTTGGAGGAAGAAGTCTTTGTACCCTCTGTGTTGGAAACTGACTCCCTTGGGCACCAAGAAACCGGGCAATCTGGAATTCCTGATGGCACACATACTCCACCCTACCTTAAAGATGTTGTGTCAGCCTGGACTGTGTGTGGTTCCATACTCCTTCGTCAGGTCATTCTGGCAGGCTTGAGGAAGAGGGGCCGTAAAGGGGGGGGTACTGTAACAACCCTGCTGGCATCACTACATGGCCTCCCATCCCCCGCACACCAACTTACTTTCTGCTTCAAGCCATGCTGTGAATACTGTCTGTTGCCAGCCCTGTGCTCCATGTGCTATGCCTCGTGTTCTCCTGCTTGCTCTCCATGTTTACTGACTGTGTATAGGGGGGCGGCGCCTGAACTCTCTGGTTCTTATGCAGTCAGGGTGCACCTGGGTAATCTGTCCCTGACCAATCACCTGGAGCCCTTGACTATTTAGTTTCACCACTCCCACTGAAACATTGCCTGAGCAATGTCTAAACTCAGACAGTTAGCTCCTTGCTGCTGAGCCAGCCAGGCCCTGTCTTGCCTTCTCTGAAGGCTCTTACTGCGTACTCTTGTGTCTTGGTACCTTGCCTAGCATTTCTCTGTCCGCCTGCCAGGAGGCAGAATATCCTGGCCCTTGAGTCTTGGTCCTTGTGTCTTTGTGTCTCTGTCCGAACTCAGTCTTACCTTTGTCTATCAGTCTCCCTTTCTCCTTGTCTGTGGCTCCCTTCCTTGCTGTGTCTTTCCTTGTGTCCTCCCTGTCTGTGCATCTGCACTCTCGCAGCTCTGTCTGCACTGCTCTTGCTGCCACTGCAGAACCTCTTGCTGCAGCTTCTCTCCACAGACCTTGTGGTTCTGCTTTGCTCCAGTCCTGCGGCCGCTGCAGAACCTCTTGCTGCAGCTTCTCTCCACAGACCTTGTGGTTCTGCTTTGCTCCATTCCTGCTGCCGCTGCGGAACCTCTTGATGCAGCGTCTCTCCACAGACCTTGTGGTTCAGCTTTGCTCCATTCCTGCTGCCACTGCAGAACCTCTTGCTGCAGCTTCTCTCCACAGACCTTGTGGTTCAGCTTTGCTCCATTCCTCCTGCTGCAGAACCCCTTGCTGCAGCTTCTCTCCACAGACCTTGTGGTTCTGCTTTGCTCCAGTCCTTCTGCTGCAGAACCCCTTGCTGCAGCTTCTCTCCACAGACCTTGTGGTTCTGCTTTGCTCCAGTCCTGCTGCCGCTGCAGAACCTCTTGCTGCAGCTTCTCTCCACAGACCTTGTGGTTCTGCTTTGCTCCATTCCTGCTGCGGAACCTCTTGATGCAGCTTCTCTCCACAGACCTTGTGGTTCAGCTTTGCTCTACTCCTGCTGCCGCTGCAGAACCTATTTGTGCAGCTTCTCTCTCCACTCCTGCCTTCACCTGCACCTCCTGTGTGAACAGGTCCAAACCTGTTCCTTCTTATTTCACTCTTGCCTGCCTGCATCCATACCTGCACCTCCTGTGTGAACAGGTCCAAACCTGTTCCTTCATATTCCACGCCTGCCTGCATCCATACCTGCACCTCCTGTGTGAACAGGTCCAAACCCGTTCCTTCATATTCCACTCCTGCCTGCCTGCATCCATACCTGCTGTGTGAACAGGTCCCTACCTGTTCCTTCTCAAGCCGTGCCCGCCTGTCCTGTGTCTCAAGCCGTGCCCGCCTGTCCTGTGTCTCAAGCCGTGCCCGCCTGTCCTGTGTCTCAAGCCGTGCCTGTTTGCCCAGTGTCTCCAAGCCACGCCTGCTTACCCTGTATCTGTCGTACCTTCTTGCCCTGTGTCTCAGTCTGCCTGTCAGTCACATCTGTCCAAGTAACTTGTCTCCAAGTGGGATCAGCAGCCACAGCCAGACACCACCCTGGAGTGGCACCCGACAGCTATCTGCCGCACAAGCCTGACCTCACCATCAGAGGCTCCAGTGAAGACCAAGGTAGCTGTCGCAGTCACGCCCCTTCCAGGGTAGTCTGGTCTGTGGCACAGTGGGGCCACAACCCCCGGCTCGCGCCATTCAGCCAAGGCGCGAGCGTGACAGGTTTCCACTGTTTTGGCACATCAGGGGCTCTCCAAACGTGACATGGCATCTGATCTGAATTCCAGCCAATTTTGCAGTGAAAAAGTCAAACGGCGCTCCTTCCCTTCTGAGTTCTGCCATGCGCCGAAACAGTGGTAACCCCCCACATATCAGGTTTCAGCGTACTCAGGACAAATTGCACAATAACATTTGCAGTTCAATTTCTCCTGTTACCCTTGGTAAAATTAAAAAATTGGCCCTCAAGTAATTTTTTTTGTGAAAAAAGTTAAATGTTCATTTTTTTTTTAAACATTCAAAAAATTCCTGTGAAGCACCTAAAGGCTTAATAAACTTCTTGAATCTGGTTTTAAGCACATTGATGTGTGCAGTTTTTAGAATGGTGTCACTTTTGGGTATTTTCTATTATATATACCCCTCAAATTGACTTCAAATGTGATGTGGTCCCTAAAAATAAAATGATGTTGTAAAAATGAGAAATCTCTGGTCAACTTTTAACCCTTATAACTTCCTAACAAAAAAAATTTTGGCTCCCAAATTGTGCTGATGTAAATTAAACATGTGGGAAATGTTCCTTATTAAGTTTTTTGTGTGCCATATCTCTGTGATTTAAGGGCATAAAAATTCGAAGTTGGAAAATTGTGAAATTTTCAAAATTTTGCCAAATTTTCATTTTTTCACAAATAAATGCAAGCTATATCAATGCAATTTTACCACTAACATGAAGTACAATATGTCATGAGAAAAAATTGTCAGAATCACTGGGATTCATGGAAGCGTTCCAGAGTTATGACCTCATAAAGGGACAGTGGTCAGAATTGTAAAAATTGGCCCGATCATTAACGTGCAAACCACCCATGGGGGTTAAGGGGTTAATATGGCCATACAGGTTATAAAATGCTGAAAACTGACCTCCCTGCATGTCTCATATCAGCTGTGTTTTTGTTGAGACATCATCTTTTATCACTATGTAAGTGACTTCTTCTAGGCTATGGAGCAGATGGTGCCTGGAGATAACTCTACCTACAGAGATTATTTTACGTGAAAGAGGCGTTCCCAGTGTGAGACAAGTAACCAACACAGAACCGGAGAAATTAAATTTGTCTTTTTGCAAACACATATTGTTGCTTCTCTCTCAGCTCTGCTGTATTGCAACAATATTGCAACCCTGTCTGCCTGTGAGCTGCAGGCTGAAGCTGAGAGGAACTTGCAGCTGTGTCAGTAGAGCAGATCGCAGCCATTACACATCACACTGGTAACCATGTCACACATCACACTGGCAACTACCCCTTATATTTAAAATAAGCTCTGGGGGCAGGGTTATCCTCCATGCACCATCCACTCTGGAGCCTAAAAGAGGTCACTTACTGTATATAAAGTAAGAAAAGATGATTTCTTAGCAACAACAGCTGATATGAGGCACACAAGTAGGACTGTTTACAGCAGTTTATAACCTGTATGCCCATACTAATAGTTTATAGTTTAGATAGGTCAAATGTGGTGACAGATTCCCTTTAAATTTGATTGGCTAATTATGAGCACAATTATATCCCCAATTATAAGAGGGTGTTCACACAACTTGATTATTTTAGTTGTGTTATTTTTATTTTCCACCTAACAATGATTTATTTTGTTTCTCAATGGATTTGTACAGATTATGGGTAACACTAAAGGTGGAAAAGTTCTGAAATTATTCTTCTATGATTTTTTTTTTACATGAGAAGAACCTGGCATTTAAAAGTGGTATGTGGCCTTTTAATATTCTCTGTAGATACTGTAGTTTTGTCTATTATGGTTACCTTGTTAGCTTAATGAATAAGGAGTATCACTTTTGACTTGCAGAATTTTCATACTACCTCTTTGAACATATAAAAAAAAGAAAACTACTGCTCAGTAGTCAGGGCATCTTTACTATCTTGTGCAATATTTTAATAAGCTAGCCATATTTCAAAAGCACAAGTGCAGTTGAATGAAAGGAAAAAATATATCACAGTGATTTCACCAATGTTGTACATTTGGAAGACCAACCATAAAATACTGTACATTATTATGATCATAATAGCGATATATCAGATACGCATATTTCTATTTTTCCCATCAATTTTTACATGAAAGAAGAAATTATTAGTTGTGTGAATTGTAAATATAAAGTTAGAGATTGCTAATGGACTGATCATATTCTCTTCCATCAGTGACTTTTTTGAAAACTGTACCTCTTTGTATTCTGTAAGAAAGGATATACTATCACCGAATTATTAAATTCCTATTTTGTATCTCTGTTCTCTAAGAAAGCAATTGTAACATCAACTGATCTTCACAATGCCATCGAAGGAATAAAATAATCCACATTTAAATTAATTTAAATCTCCTAATCCAGATAAATTACATCCTAGGGTACTGAAAGAGTTAGCAGAGGAAATTGCTGAGCCACTATCCATAATCTTTTGAAAATCATGTAGAACATAAGAATCCCAGAAGATTGGAGAAGGGCAAATGTTGTCCCTATCTTCAAAAATGGAAAGAAGATGGAGCCAGAAAAATACAAGCCAGTGAGCCTTACTTCTATACCAAGCAAGATCTTTGAACAAATTATTAAACAGCATGTATGTAAGTACTTGGATAAGAGAACAGTAATTAACCAGAGCTAGCATGGGTTTATAGCAAACAAGTCATGCTAGACTTATCTAATTTCCTTCTATGATGGAATCACTGACTGGGTGGATCATGGAAATGTGGTAGATATAGTATATCTCAACTTCAGAAAAGCACTTGATAAAGTATCTCATACTATCCTTATTAAAAAAATGACCAAGTATGGGATTGACAAGGCTATGGTTAGGTGGATTCATAACTGGCTCAGTGATTGTACTCAAAGAATGGTAATAAATGGTAGCACATCCAATTGAAAGTGTGTTTCAAGTGGGGTTACCACAAGACTCTGTCTTGGTCCCAGTGTTGTTCAACATTTTTAAAAATAATCTAGGTAAGGCAACTGAAGGTAAACTAATCAAATTTGCAGATGATGCAAAGATTGGAGGGATAGCAAACACTAGAGAAGACAGGGAAAGAATTCAGAAGGATTTAGATAAGCTTGAACAATGAGCAGCAACTATTAGAATGGTATTTAACAGGGAGAAATGCAAAATTGTACATCTGGGCAAGAAGAACAAAAATTACATCTACAGAATGGGAGGAATAGAACTAAGCAACATCATGCACATGAGTTAACAGTGTGATGCAGCAGCAAAAAGGCAAACACAGTTCTAGGATGTATTAAGAGAAGCATAGAGTCTAGATTACATGAACTAATTATCCCCCTCTACTCCTCCTTAGTCAGGCCTCATTTCATAGAATCATAGAATCGTAGAGTTGGAAGGGACCTCCTGGGCCATCTGGTCCAACCCCCTGCTCAAAGCAGGATTCGCTAAATCATCCCAGTCAGATGTCTGTCCAGCCTCTGTTTGAAGACTTCCATTGAAGGAGAACTCACCACTTCTCGTGGCAGCCTGTTCCACTCATTGATCACTCTAACTGTCAAAAAGTTTTTTCTAATATCTAATCTGTGTCTCCTCCCATTCAGTTTCATCCCATTGCTTCTAGTCTTTCCTTGTGCAAATGAGAATAAAGTTGATCCTTCTACAATGTGACAGCCCTTTAGATATTTGTAGACAGCTATTAAGTCTCCTCTCAGTCTTCTCTTTTGCAAACTAAACATTCCCAAATCCTGCAACCTTTCCTCATAAGACAGGGTTTGCAGACCGGTCACCATTCTGGTCGCTCTTTTCTGAACTTGCTCCAGTTTGTTGATGTCTTTTTTAAAATGTGGTGCCCAAAATTGGACACAATATTCCAGATGAGGTCTGACCAAAGAGGAGTAGAGGGAAATAATGATTTCACGTGATCTAGACTGTATGCTTCTGTTAATACATCCTAGAATTGCATTTGCCTTTTTTGCTGCTGCATCACACTGTTGACTCATATTCAGTCTGTGATCTATTAGTATACCCAAGTCTTTTTCACATGTGCTGTCACTTAGCCCTATTCCTCCCATTCTATATATGGTTTTTTCATTTTTATTGCCCAGATGTAGTACTTTGCATTTCTCCCTGTTAAAAACCATTCTGTTAGTTGCTGCCCACTTCTCCAGTTTATTTAAATCTTTTTGAATCCTCTCTCTCTCTCTCTTCTCTAGTATTAGCTATCCCTCCTAGCTTTGTGTCATCAGCAAATTTTATCAGTTTACCCGCAATTCCTTCATCTAAATCGTTGATAAAGATGTTGAACAATACAGGGCCCAGGACAGAGCCCTGTGGTACCCCACTTGAGACATTCTTCCAACTGGATGTGCTGCCATTTACGACCACTCTTTGGGTCCGATCACTAAGCCAGTTATGAATCCACCTAACAGTTGCCTTGTCCATTCCATACTTAGTCATTTTTTCAATAAGGATTGTATGGGATACTTTGTCAAATGCTTTGCTGAAGTCAAGATATACTATATCTACAGCATTTCCTTGATCCACCCAATCAGTGATACCGTCATAGAAGGAAATTAAGTTAGTCTGACATGACTTATTAGTTACAAACCCATGCCTACTCTGTTTAATCACTTCATTCTTATCCAGGTATTGACATACATGTTGTTTAATAATTTGTTCAAAGATCTTTCCTGGTATAGAAGTCAGACTCACTGGCCTATAGTTGCTTGGGTCCACCTTCTTCCCCTTTTTGAAGATAGGAACAACATTTGCTCTTCTCCAGTCTTCTGGCACTTCTCCTGTTCTCCAAGAATTTTCAAAGATTATGGAGAGGGGTTCAAAAATTTCTTCTGCTATCTCCTTCAGTACTCTGGGGTGTAATTCATCTGGACCTGGAGACTTGAATTCATTTAGGTTAGCTAAGTGTTTCCTCACTATCTTTCTGTTTATAGATATCCTGGATTCTTCTATTCCCTTAATAGGACAGTGAAGAACAGTTGATGTTACATTTCCTTTCTGAGAGAAAACAGATGCAAAATAGGAATTTAAAAGTTCAGCCTTCTCAACATCCTGTCTTACCATTTCATCATTTTCATCCTGTAAAAATCCTATAGCATCTTTGACTTTTCTTTTACTTTTGACATATCCCCAAAATCCTTTATTATTGCTTTTGACATCTCTTGCAAGCCTCAATTCATTTTCAGCTTTAGATAATCTGATTTGTGCCCTGCAGGTTCTACAGACAGCATTATATTCTTCTTTAGATATGCCTCCCTCTTTCCATTTTATAAACATTTTTTTCTTCCTTTTTAGCATGTGCTTAAGTTCTGTGTTCATCCATCCTGGTTTCCTTAAATGCTTCCTATTCTTCCCTCTTTTCGGAATTGTTAACAACTGTGCTTTGAGAATTTCATTTTTCAAGATTTCCCATCCTTCCTGGACATTTTTGTCTTTAAGGATATCCAGCCATTGGATCCCTCCAATTCTCTTTCTGAATCCCTTAAAATCTGCCTTTCTGAAATCTAACCTTGACGTCTGAGTCTTCACAGGTCTTCCGCCTCTAGTTATCCAAAATTCTAAAATAGCATGGTCGCTACCTCCTAGGGTCCCAGCCACTTTTACCTCCTCAACCATTTCCTCCCTGTTTATAAGGATTAGATCCAAGGTAGCAGTTCCCCTTGTTTTCTCCCTTTCCTTTTGGAAGATAAAGTTGTCAGCAAGAGAGGATAAGAATTTCCTTGACCTGTTAGTTTTGCCTGAGAGAGATTCCCAACAAATGTCTGGATAGTTGAAATCTTCCATGACAACTATGTCATATTTTTGGGGGAATATTGGGAATATTGCATCCAGTTCTTGGCACCACATTTTAAAAAAGACATTGAAACACGAGCAAATTCAGAGAAGAGCTGCTAGGATGGTGAGTGGACTACATAGTATGTTGTACGAAGAATGGTGAAAGGATCTGGGAATGTTTTGCTGTCAAAGAAGAGGCTAAAAGGAGACTTAATAGCTGTCTACAAATATCTGAAGGAATATCACAGTGTAGAGGCATCACACTTAGTCTCATTTGCACATGGAAACACGAGAAGCAATGGAATGAAACTGAAAGGGAGAAGATACAGACTAGATATTAGAAAAAACATTTTGTCAGTGGATGTGATCAATGAGTGGAACAGGCTGCCATGAGAGGAGGTGAGTTTCCCTTCAATGGAAGTCTTCAGAGGCTGGACAGACATTGGTCTAAGATGATAAATACAAATGACAGACCACAAGGCTGAAACAGTATAGTATCATATATTACGTGTGGGTACAGATGAAAAGAAAATCAACACAATCAGCCCATGGAAAATCAGTGTAGGACACACTGTAATCAATAAGAAGCAACAGAAGGAAATCAGTGCATAGATGTCCAAGGTATGGTAAAATCACAAATCTTTATTCAATAGCACAGGTAGAAAAGCACAAACAATGACAGACAAAGGGTGACACAAGCAGAAGCAGAGCAAAGGGGTATACAGTGTCAAAAACCTCACTCTGACCCTTATCGTGAGTAAACACCTGGTGGTAAAAATAAATAAATGTCCAAGTATAAACACCCAATATATAACAGGCAGACCAGTGAAAAACAGTAAGGGGTAAAATCCCCAGCTGGACGGCCATATAATCAGGGGTGAAATTACAAAGACACAAAGGCAAAGTAAACATACCAGGAGGGGAGAGGGGAGAGACACTGAATCCCAAGCTCAGCTGACCCCGACGTACGTTTCGGAAATGATCTTCCTTCCTCAGGGGGCGTGTCAATGGGATGTTAATTGTGGTTTAAATAGGGGAAGTAAAAACAAGCACCAATCATGAGGGGTGACGCTGACCAATCCCCCCACGTCCCCCATCGCTGCCTGGGCTGGCGCTGATCAGCACGGGGCCCCCGTGACGTCAGACGCCAGACCACAGGCAGATGGGGGCGGGACAGGAAGCGCGTCCTCCCACACATGTACAGGAACAGGAAAGACGGCCGCGGCCTTCTTGGATATGGGCAAAAGGCATGAAATCTGCCAGAACTGTGAAGAGGAATAGTGAGCGTCCCTGAAAGGACCTTACAAGATAGAAGCGGGCTAAATAGCGCTAAAACTAATGAAGTACCCTAATATAACAATAAAGTAGTGCAACACCAATGATATACAAATTAATTAATATATAGGGGAGCGCAAATAGGGCATTAACAAGAAATGGAAATGTAAACTAAATGTATAAATTACACATAGGCAGCAAGAATAATTGGTAAGATGAGAGGCAGAGCACATAATATTATATAGTTAGTAACAGTAACCAGTATTCAGTGCCCATACCTATCATCTATAATCGAATACATGATTTTAAATACATAAAGCCGCACAAAAGCTGTATACGTGTCGATACATACATTAGTATGTATCCATAATAAAGAGCCATAAAATACACCTACATATGGATACAGCAACATCATTAGTCCAGCATTCATAGTAATGGGATGGAGAAAAAAATAAGAACTAGGGCACCACCATATTCTCCATGGAAATGTGCCATTAAGTATACTTGCACCTAAATACAGAGACATTATTTAAACCAACATGCATAGTATTATGATGAAAAAAAGATGAGGCCTTGAAGCAGCCAAATTCTCCATTCAAAATGTGCCATAGAGTAAACTGGCACATAAATACAGAGGCATTATTAGTCCAACATTCATAGTATTGTGATGAGGGAAAGAAGAGGCCTTGAAACCGCCATATTCTCCATACAACAATGGAGAGGTAGATATATCTTCATCTTCCCAAGTAAGATGTCCATCCTACCCAACAAGGAAAGCCACAAGAAAACCATCAGACAGGTGCCTGACTAAAATAAAAACAAATGTTAAAACCAACGACACAAAAAGTCACCCAAATGGTAGCAGCAGAAAAAGGGATAGAAAGGACAATCATAAAAATGGAGCAAATGACAGACACTCATTGAGACCCATCGGATGAACCATTTGCAACTTCCAGATCCACCTGGTTTCCAATTGACCCAGCCTTTTGGATAGGCCCCCACCTCGGATATCTATTCTCAAAGCCTCGATGCCACGCACTTTAAATAAAGATGCGTCACATTTATGATGATCTTTGAAGTGCTTGGGAATAGTTCTCAGGGTGGAGTCATCCATGTGGTCCCGTGCCTCCTGGATCCCCAACACATGCTCCCGTACACGGACCTTTAGTTGGCGTGTTGTAAGGCCAACATAAATAAGATCACACGGACAAGTTGCGTAATAAATTACGTATCTTGTCGTGCATGTTATTCGTTGTTTAATGGTGAAAGTTTGATCACCATCCGAGTTGGTGAAATCATTGCATCGCAATATATTGAGGCAGGCAACACAGTGACCACATGGAGAACAACCACCCCTGAGAGTAAAAGAGTCTAGGAATGAGGGTCTATAACCACCAGAATAGTGACTAGAGACCAAATGGTCTCTTAAATTTTTTGCCCGTTGAAATGCCAAGGACAGTCTTTCGGTGGTAAATTTATTAATGACTGGGTCAATCCGGAGTATAGGCCAGGCCTTTTGTAAAGCCGTCCGAACGGCATTAGATCTGGAGTTGTAAGTGGTAACAAACCTCACAACCTGCCGATCCCTAGACACAGTAGATGACCCCGTTTTATACAGTAAATCTTGTCTAGAAGTATGTTTGGCACGATTAAAGGCTCGCTTCAGTGATCTACGGCTGTATCCACGATCTAAGAAGCGTTGACGGAGCTCATTTGCACGATAGAAGAAAGTTTCATCCGTCGAACAAATACGATGTAATCGTAAGAATTGTCCAACTGGGACAGATTTAATAATATGTTCTGGATGAGATGACGTAGCGTGAAGTAAGGAGTGGGTAGCCGTAGTCTTTCTGAAGATGTCCGTCTGTAAAAACCCGGCAGGGTCCCTCCTAACAGTAACATCTAGGAAATCCAAAGCCTCTGAACTATACGTAAATGTTAAATGGATGTTATGGTCATTGCTGTTCAAAATGGTCATCAACCGCTCAAGGTCGACGGGCATACCCTGCCAGATGAAGAAGACATCATCAATGTACCGCGTCCAAAAGGGGACGCGGCCCATTGACGAAACCTCATCTGACGGAAAGAGGTCCCTCTCCCACAGCCCCAGGAATAGGCCCGCATAGGAAGGCGCCAAGGCCGCTCCCATTGCGGTACCCTGGAGCTGCAGGTAGAAGGACCCCTTGAACACAAAGAAATTGTGTGTGAGAGTGAACTCTAATAGCTCCAGCAGAAGTTCCCTTAGGCCTAATGACAGGCCAGATGTATTCAAGAAAAATCTCACGGCTCGCAATCCGTCAGTATGTTTGATGTTAGTGTACAGGGACTCCACATCTGCTGAAACTAAAAGAGTATCACTCTCAAGGCAGAGCCCGTCGACCCTGCGCAGAAGATCCCCAGTGTCACGGAGGCTGGACACAAGAGGTTGCAGATGGTAATCTATCCATTTATTGACATTCTCCAGGAAATTGCCCCGTCCAGATACAATCGGTCGTCCGGGTGGTACGGAGACATTCTTATTTATCTTAGGGAGTAAGTACAACGTAGGGATCGCAGGTTCAGATACCAATAATGCCAAACATAGCGGCTTGGTGATAATGCCGTCCTGCAGAGATCTTTTTAATATAGTTTCCAACTGAGATGAATAGGCCGAGAGGGGGTTATACGTCAACTTCCTGTAACAGGATTTGTTGTTTAACTGATGAAATGCCTCCCTCTCATACATCTCAATTGGCCACAGGACGACATTACCACCCTTATCAGCCGGTTTAATAAGAACACCTGGCAGTTTTTGTAAATATCCCAAACGCTGTCTTTCCTCCCTATTAAGATTATCTCCAGCAATAAAGCTGGGAATTTTGTACAGTTCATCCGTTACCACCCGGACGAACATATCAATATTGGCACACGATGATAACGCAGGGAAATTAGTAGATCGTGGGCGAATTGAAGGAGGGATCTTACCTCCATCAGGGCAATTTTCCAAGGAGAGTTCCTCAAGTATCCTCAAAGCCACCAGGTGTTTACTCACGATAAGGGTCAAAGTGAGGTTTTTGACACTGTATACCCCTTTGCTCTGCTTCTGCTTGTGTCACCCTTTGTCTGTCATTGTTTGTGCTTTTCTACCTGTGCTATTGAATAAAGATTTGTGATTTTGCCATACCTTGGACATCTATGCACTGATTTCCTTCTGTTGCTTCTTATTGGTCTAAGATGGTTTAGTATATCTTGTGCTGAATTGAGGGTTAGACACGATGAACCTTGAGATCCCTTCCAACTTTAACATTCTATGATTCTACTAACAAATGCATGAGAACTTGTGTATACTTATACACATCACAAAATCTTGTCCTCAAGACATTTGTGAAAATAAAGTGAGAAACCTTTTAAAAATAGAAATCATCTTGGGCACACGGGTCAGAGATAATTTTTTTTTAGCTTAATTATTTTAACAGTTGAAAGAAAATGTAACACTACAAATATACTCTACCTCATGTTTATAATCTACTATATAATTGTCTAATTCTGTCTGTGTGTCTGTAATGGAAATCCCACCTCGCTGATTGGTCGCGGCAGTTAGGCCGCGAGCAATCAATGACAGTTGCTTAGTCGTTGTGGCAACACGGCCGCATTGCTTATTGTACAGGCACATTACAGCCGTTAAAGGCATCACTGCTGTGTTGCTCATTACACAGGCACAGTCCTGTACATATTGTGGAGTACAATACATTAGGTAATTAGGTAACAGTAGAACAGTGACTGCAGCTCTGGGTGTAACTTGCGTACACTACATTAGGTGACTGCAGAAAAGTGAATGCAGCTCTGGGTGTAACTAGAGTACAATACATTAGGTAAGATCTAAACAGTGACTGCAGCTCTGGCTGTAACAGGAATTTAATACATTAGGTAAGAGCAGAACAGTGACTGCAGATCTGGGTGTAACTGGACTACAATACATTAGGTAAAAGCAGAACAGCGACTGAAGCTCTGGGAGTAACTGGAGTACAATACATTAGATAACAGCAGAACAGTGACTGCAGATCTGGGTGTAACTGGAGTACACTACATTAGGTAACAGCAGAACGGTGACTGCAGCTCTGGGAGTAACTGGAGTACAATACATTAGATAACACAGAACAGTGACTGCAGATCTGGGTGTAACTGGAGTACACTACATTAGGTAACAGCAGAACGGTGACTGCAGCTCTGGGTGTAACTGGAGTACACTACATTAGGTAACAGCAGAACAGTGACTGCAGATCTGGGTGTAACTGGAGTACACTACATTAGGTAACAGCAGAACAGTGACTGCAGATCTGGGTGTAACTGGATTACAATACATTAGGTAACAGCAGAACAGTGACTGCAGCTCTTGGTGTAACTGGACTACAATACATTAGGTAAAAGCAGAACAGTGACTGCAGCTCTGGGAGTAACTGGAGTACAATACATTAGATAACAGCAGAACAGTGCCAGCAGCTCTGGGTGTAACTGGAGTACAATACATTAGGTAACAGCAGAACAGTGACTGCAGCTCTGGGTGTAACTTGAGTACAATACATTTGGTAAGATCTAAACAGTGACTGCAGCTCTGGCTGTAACAGGAGTATAATACATTAGGTAAGAGCAGAATGGTGACTTCAGCTCTGGATGTAACTGGACTACAATACATTAGGTAAAGGCAGAACAGTGACTGCAGCTCTGGGATTAACTGGAGTACAATATATTAGATAACAGCAGAACAGTGACAGCAGCTCTGGGTGTAACTGGAGTACAATACATTAGGTAACAGCAGAGCAATGGCTGCAGCTCTGGCTGTAACTGGAGTACAATACATTAGGTAACAGCAGAACAGTGACAGCAGCTCCGGGTGTAACAGGAGTATAATACACTAGATGGTGGCACGATTCTATCACATCAGGTATTCTAGAGTCTCTGTTAAAATAAAAAATAGTTATATACTCACCTTCCGACGACCCCCGGACTCTGTCCCTCCTCTCACCACGCTCCCGGCATCTTCCAGTCCCAGTAATGCTTAGCGAGAAGGGCCGGAGATGACGTCACTCTCACGGGAGCGCGACGTCATCAGCGGTGTTTTGCGCTAAGCATAACTGGGACCGGAAGATGCCGGGAGCATGGTGAGAGGAGAGAAAGAGGCCGGGGGCCGTCGGGAGGTGAGTATATCACTATTTTTATTTTAACAAAGTCTCTAGAATACCCGATGCGATAGAATCGGGCCACCATCTAGTGTCTTGATAAATACAGGTACAATTGTGACTCATCATTGTAAGTAATGTACTGTATTTGTAAAAGAAGAAATATCTAGGCTCTTATCCTTATGTTTTTCAGCGCAAAAAAAAACTAAGACCTATTCAACTTCCCACCTAGAAACAAAATATTGATATCTTGAAGTATCTAATACATTTAGATTAAATTTGAAATTTGATTTAATTAAATTTGATTAAACTTCCAATGAGCAAAATATTTACAGGACCGTGGTCTAGCATCCACTTTGGTACTCTGTTTAATCTGGACCCGGGTTCCATGAATTTACTTAGTCGCCACTTGAATTTTCGCATCCTGAGCACCTCTGGCCTTTATAAGGCCATTTCATTTTATGGGGTTTTGTAGCTGCCTGAGGCATCCAGAATGCTGACATTCCAGGCCAAGGAACTCTGGTATGCATGCCACTGTGTTCCAACATTGACATCAGACCTGGGTTCTGCAAATATTTTTGCTGAACTCTGAAAGTAACATCTTATAATTTAAATTTGGACTATTATTATTAGGTATTGTATTTGACTTTGGTAATCAAAGTTCTATGCTAGCTTTACGAAAACCTGAAACAGTTACTAAAAACCTTAGAAAGATCAATGTGGTGTAACACCTAAACCTCTTCTGCTTTGGAATTCCTGCAGCGCTGTTGTCTTATTTGTTTTGGTACTACAGATGATTTAAAGGTGCATTTGGATATGATTAAACTGCCCTAAAATCTTTGACCTCCACCATCACTTCACAATGCAAACATTAAGGTAGACCTCTGAGTTCTAATTACTAGGACAATGTTTTCTGAATCTATGGAGTCTAATTTGCAAATGGTGAATATCGGCTTACCTTCCTGAAAATTATAAAACTATATAAAAACATGTAAACTTGCGCTTACACAGTATGTGTTTTTAACTTTGTATTCATTTTGGTTTCAGCACGTTATGCCGTATGCACTCCTCTTATCCATGATTTTGTAACATTGGGTTCACTATCAACTGTCACTAAGTTATTTCATAATATATTTTTTCCTTGTGGCCAATTTCACTAGACCGACACTTGCCACAGGCTTACTTTTATCCTGTACTGTGCATTAGTCTCTAAAACAAAATGTAACTTTTTTTTACATTTTTTACACTTTCTATCATCTATCATTTTTTTCTTGTATTTCCCACAACCTCAGACATTTTCCCATTAGTATTCATAATCGTTTTTGTTTTTCTTATCGCATATAACTGGTTTACGCTCACACTAACACTTCCTTATCACTCCCATTGTGCACAATACATTATATTCATTCGCAGTTTGAAAACTGATTAAATTTTCATTTTGTATTCATTGTTATACTTAATTAATTACTTATTATTTTGCATATCTTTTAGTGATTCTGTCTGTTTTTGTGTTATTCCCCATACTTGTATGATCTTTATCTCTCTGCTCTGCATCCTGATGATTACACAGGTCAACGAAAAAATTTTTTTTTTCTGGTGTCCAAAATATTTTAATGAATTTGGGGTATTTTTGGGGTGCTGATTCTGAATATGTCATCAGTTTTGCCAGATTGGCTCAAGTTTTTGAGATTTTTGGTATCTTATTTATAGCACTTGTTGGTAAATGCGACGCATCATCTCATTAATTTCTTTGGATTAGTACTTGAACTGAGCAGTTCTCAATATAGTTTTGTGTTAATTAGTGTTCTAAAAGTTTGTTCATAGCTTGATTTTTGCACTAACTTTATGTTGTTGTCTGTTTTCCAGTGAAAAGCATGAACTCATCATGAAGAAGTTGTCTTAACGATCCAGACTCATTCTGTTACATTTGTGGTGAATATACACTGCCAAAACATAGAAGAAACATAACAGACTTCGTAAAAAAAGTGTATTTTGCCTATTTTGGGGTTATGCTTGGGGACCAAGACAAGTTTTGGGCACCACACATAGTGTGCAAAGCATGTATCGAATTATTACGAAAATGGAGCAAAGGACAAAGAAAAAGCTTCAAATTTGGTGTTCCAATGGTGTGGAGAGAGCCAAAAAATCATCATGATGACTGTTATTTCTGTGCAGTGCAAGTGCAAGGATTCAATAAGCATAAGAAACGAAAATGGGAGTAACATGGAATCTGCAAGAAGGCCTGTCCCTCATTGTGAAGATGTGCCTGTACCTGTGTTTACCATAAATAACAGTCATCATGATGATTTTTTGGCTCTCTCCACACCATTGGAACACCAAATTTGAAGCTTTTTCTTTGTCCTTTGCTCCATTTTCGTAATAATTCGATACATGCTTTGCACACTATGTGTGGTGCCCAAAACTTGTCTTGGTCCCCAAGCATAACCCCAAAATAGGCAAAATACACTTTTTTTACGAAGTCTGTTATGTTTCTTCTATGTTTTGGCAGTGTGTATTCACCACAAATGTAACAGAATGAGTCTGGATCGTTAAGACAACTTCTTCTTGATGAGTTCATGCTTTTCACTGGAAAACAGACAACAACATAAAGTTAGTGCAAAAATCAAGCTATGAACAAACTTTTAGAACACTAATTAACACAAAACTATATTGAGAACTGCTCAGTTCAAGTACTAATCCAAAGAAATTAATGAGATGATGCGTCGCATTTACCAACAAGTGCTATAAATAAGATACCAAAAATCTCAAAAACTTGAGCCAATCTGGCAAAACTGATGACATATTCAGAATCAGCACCCCAAAAATACCCTAAATTCGATGAAATATCTTTGGCACCAAAAATGCTGTTGACCAGTGTTATTGAAGACTGACTGTATGGTCGGGTGCTTGGGTACATACAGAATATCCTGCCACACTGTATCTGCGTACCTTTTATTAATGCGGGACGGCAGGCAGCTAACACGCCATGTGATCCTGAGGGCGACAAAGTATGACAGAGTCTGTTATTCATAGATGCTATAATTAAGAGATTAACTATATTGGCTGCAGAGGTTGCAGTTGCATCCAGGCCCTGGAGCCTACAGAGGCACAAAATGTCTCTTTGGCCTACATGAGGAGATCAGCATTATTAAAGACAGTGATCATTGAGGGCCTGTTGGAGATTTTGAATTGGGGCTCATGGGCAGACAATTTTTTTTTTACTGACACAGTAGAAAATCATTATGAAAATAAGAGATACTTGTCTACAACCCATAATTCTGATATGAAGACATTGTCTGAACATTATGATTATTTCAGTAAAATTAATTTCTTTCAGCTTAAAAAAAATCAAGGAAACCTTACATTTCTTTTTATGGACAGGGCAAAAATGGTCCTGGAATTTATGGACGATTGGCAGCCCTGCCTCTCCATCAAATATAGAAACGCCCTGATGACCATCTAGTATATGGTTCCACATTCATTTAAATGGTTCTGATCTAGTATTACAATTCTCCTGTGACCATTGCTTGAAATTCCCACCTTTTCCCCTGGGCAATAATGACGTACAACTGCCAGACTCGCGATACTCTATATCATTCTCTATCAAGCTTATCATTAATGAGATCTTACATGTATCTATGTCTTTGTGGTAGATTATTTTGACTGGGTAAACATTCCCCCTGGGCTATTTGGACACGTATTGTAAATCTCTATATTAATGTATTACTAGCATTAAGCTTCTTTTAACTAGGATAATCCAGATTTTCTCTGAGCTCTGCAAATATGTGACAGATGTCGTTGGTAGGATAAAAATATAAAATTATGCAATCAGTGTGATATTTCAGATTATTGCAAGACAGCATAATCTAGTTTAATTCATTCATTTGGGAATAATTCATTTCAAGTGACCAAAAAATGCCATTGCCAAATATTTACAAGAAACAAAAATTAAGACCTTGTATGCTTTTTAATGTAATCGCTATAATTTACTACGTTCAGTTACCAGAGTCTACTCTCATGGAATTTACCTTCTGGGCTATACACCACGTTTGTAATATAATAGCACATTATATAACTGTTACTTCATTATAACTTAATATAAATTCAGAAGATTATACTGAGAAAGTCTTTAATAAAATATATTAAGAACAAAAATCTTAAAATGTGTTGATTGTATTTTATTCAAATTTAACTTTTGTCTATTTCTGATGTCCCTATTTTATTAAGATCAGATTAACTTGAATTAAATGAAGTGAGAGTTTGAATGGGAATTTATCATCCAAATATCCTGAATATCCAACCATAGGCAGAATGCAGCAATAACTCTTATGCAATGTTTGTAACTTAAAAATGAAATTAAAAGAGTCTCCATATGAATAACAGATAGACTTTGCCATGTTAATTACAGAATCTCCACAGTGACTACTTCACATGGCATAAAACAAGTAAGTTTCCAAGCCATGTCTTTAATGAAAAATATTTATTGGGGCATAGCTTCTTGGCTAGCTGAAAATTGTATTTTAATATGACTGTAGTTGTGTCTTGTTCACATGTAACAATAGCCCTTGTATGAAAAGATCAATTATATAATTTTAAAACTAGTATTTATTACTTACCAATAGAGTTGAGCGAAACGGGTCGAAAAATTTCAAAAGTCGCCGACTTTTGGCAAAGTCGGGTTTCATGAAACGAAACCCGACCCTAGGATGAGGTCGGCCACGAGGTCGGCGACTTACGCGCCAAAGTCGCGTTTCAAAAGTTTGTTTTGCGCTCTTTTTCAGCCAATCAGGATCCACGGACACTGTGGGCAACGTGATGACATAGGCAGGGGTCACCACCATCTTTCAGAAGGGCATGCAAGTGATTGGCTTGCTTTGGTGGGCGTCACAGGGGGTATAAAAGGGCGTGCACGCTGACCGCCATCTTACTTCTGCCGATCTCAGTATAGGGAGAGGTTGCTGCTGATTCTGTAGGGAGAGCGTTATGCAGGGAAGAAGACAAAAAAACTGCTTCTGCTGCTAGCGATTTGGCCTGCACAACACACCAGTCACTGTGTGTGCAGTGCAAGGGGAGGCTATATAGTGGTGTATCAGTGGTGTTGGTTGTTGGGCTGCCTTCTAAGGCTTCCTGACATTCCTGCATTGCTGTTTACCCACTGCTCCGCAAACTGCTTTTTTAAAAGCAATCCCAATTTTTTTTTTTTGTCCTGCTGAGAAGAAAAAAAACTGCTTCTGCTGCTAGCAATTTGGCCTGCACAACACACCAGTCACTGTGTGTGCAGTGCAAGGGGAGGCTATATTGTGGTGTATCAGTGGTGTTGGTTGTTGGGCTGCCTTTTAAGGCTTCCTGACAGGCTGGCATTGCTGTTTACCCACTGCTCTGCAAACTGCTTTTTTAAAAGCAATCCAATCTCCCTTATCCTCTAGTCCCTTTTGTCACAGCTGTGCCATCGAGCCTGTCACATAGCGCTCAGATATCAGTGGGCCTCACACAATCCAAAAGTGTCCAGTGTCCAAAAGTGTGTGCAGAGATTCAAAATCTCCCTTATCCTCTAGTCACTTTGGTCACAGCTGTGCCATCGAGCCTGTCACATAGCGCTCAGATATTCATTGGGCCTCACACAATCCAAAAGTGTCCAGTGTCCAAAAGTGTGTGCAGAGATTCAAAATCTCCCTTATCCTCTAGTCACTTTGGTCACAGCTGTGCCATCGAGCCTGTCACATAGCGCTCAGATATTCATTGGGCCTCACACAATCCAAAAGTGTCCAGTGTCCAAAAGTGTGTGCAGAGATTCAAAATCTCCCTTATCCTCTAGTCACTTTGGTCACAGCTGTGCCATCGAGCCTGTCACATAGCGCTCAGATATTCATTGGGCCTCACACAATCCAAAAGTGTCCAGTGTCCAAAAGTGTGTGCAGAGATTCAAAATCTCCCTTATCCTGTAGTCACTTTGGTCACAGCTTTGCCATCGAGCCTGTCACATAGCGCTCAGATATTCATTGGGCCTCACACAATCCAAAAGTGTCCAGTGTCCAAAAGTGTGTGCAGAGATTCAAAATCTCCCTTATCCTCTAGTCACTTTGGTCACAGCTGTGCCATCGAGCCTGTCACATAGCGCTCAGATATCAGTGGGCCTCACACAATCCAAAAGTGTCCAGTGTCCAAAAGTGTGTGCAGAGATTCAAAATCTCCCTTATCCTCTAGTCACTTTGGTCACAGCTGTGCCATCGAGCCTGTCACATAGCGCTCAGATATCAGTGGGCCTCACACAATCCAAAAGTGTCCAGTGTCCAAAAGTGTGTGCAGAGATTCAAAATCTCCCTTATCCTCTAGTCACTTTGGTCACAGCTGTGCCATCGAGCCTGTCACATAGCGCTCAGATATCAGTGGGCCTCACACAATCCAAAAGTGTCCAGTGTCCAAAAGTGTGTGCAGAGATTCAAAATCTCCCTTATCCTCTAGTCACTTTGGTCACAGCTGTGCCATTGAGCCTGTCACATAGCGCTCAGATATTCATTGGGCCTCACACAATCCAAAAGTGTCCAGTGTCCAAAAGTGTGTGCAGAGATTCAAAATCTCCCTTATCCTCTAGTCACTTTGGTCACAGCTGTGCCATCGAGCCTGTCACATAGCTCTCAGATATTCATTGGGCCTCACACAATCCAAAAGTGTCCAGTGTCCAAAAGTGTGTGCAGAGATTCAAAATCTCCCTTATCCTCTAGTCACTTTGGTCACAGCTGTGCCATCGAGCCTGTCACATAGCGCTCAGATATCAGTGGGCCTCACACAATCCAAAAGTGTCCAGTGTCCGCAAGTGTCTGCAGAAATTCAAAATCTCCCCTGTCCTATAGACACCTTGTACCTTGTTTTACATTACTATATAGTTTGTTGGATTTTGTCTACATTTCTACCAAAAATGAGGAAGGCTGGTGGAAGAGGCCGTGGAATTGGGCGGGGGTTGGCAGCTGGTAATGATGGTGTTGGTGGTGGATCTGATGGTAGTGGCAAGAGCAAAATAGGACCGAATGCAGGAGGTGCTGACCCTGCGTCATCGTCTGGCTACATAAGGCCTCGAACGCTTAGTTTTCTAGGAGTTGGCAAACCGCTTTTAAAGCCAGAGCATCAGGAAAAAGTTTTGTCTTACATTACTCAGCCTCCAGCTCTATCGCCTCCTCTTCTTCAGTTGTAAAAAGTAAAAGCACTGAGTCGTCATTGGAGGCTCATGTTCATGAACCACACCATTCCTTGTGTCCTTCACCCCAACCAAGATTGAAGGATGACGCTGGCCATACTACTGATTACTCCATGGAGCTGTTTTCACATACCATGCCTGGATTATCAAGTGAAATGGTGAATTACCCAGGCCAAGATGAATCTGACATGGAGTGCACTGATGCACAGCCGCTGATGGATGATTCTGCTGGTACATTCACTCAGAGCACTACATTGTCCTCGCAGTGTACAGAGCCAGATTCTGACCCTGATGAGACTCAGGTGCCCCTTCCCGCACACTATACCACCATACACGGTGACACAGAGGAAGGTGCACATGACATAGAGGAGGTGATGGATGACCCAGTTGTTGACCCAGATTGGCATCCATTGGGGGAAGAGGGTGCTGCTTCCAATAGCTCAGATGAGGAGCATCCACAGCAGACATCGACATCGCAACAGCTGTTATCTGGCAGGCCCGGAGCACTCCAAAGACAGGTTCCAAACATCAAAAGAGTTGCTGGACAGCTTGTCCAGAGGGTCAAAAGATCACAGCGTGCTAGGCCGCAAAATGTCTGCCAAAGTAGGAAGAGTGCAGTGTGGCACTTTTTTGACCAAAATCCTCATGATCAGGCCAAGGTTATCTGTAAGAAGTGCGCAAAGACCTTTAGCCGAGGGAAAAATCTGAAAAATTTGAATACCAGTTGCATGCTTAGACATTTAACCAGCATGCACTTGCAAGCGTGGACACAACACCAAACCTCAAGTGCCACATGTGCAACTGATCACAACGAAGGTAGTCAGCAACGCTACATTGTTTCCCCCACTGTAAGCCCACTGGTTAGCACAGCAGCAAATGTTGAGGTGTCGTTGCAAGGCCACAGCAGTCAGGGAATCCCACTGTTATATCAACGAAAGACTGATTCTAGGCCATCAGAAAGAACACCAACTCCATCACCATCATCAACCCTCTCTCAGTCCGCCCTGTCCACCGCTACTTCCACCATATGCAGCTCTCAAGTCCAGCTCACCCTCCCAGACACTATGAGTAGGTCAAGAAAGTACTCAGTCTCTCATCCGTGTACACTGGGTTTGAACGCCCACATTGCCAAACTAATCTCGTTTGAGATTATGCCCTTTCGGTTGGTGGAAAGCACAGCTTTCCGCGAACTCATGGCCTATGCAGTACCACGCTATGACCTACCCAGTCGCCACTTCTTCTCTCGCAAAGCCATCCCAGCCCTCCACCATCATGTGAAAGACCGCATTGTCCATGCACTCAAGCAGTCAGTGAGCGGAAAGGTGCACCTCACAACTGATGCATGGTCCAGTCGGCATGGCCAGGGCCGTTACGTGTCCATCACTGCGCACTGGGTTAATGTGGTGGATGCAGGGTCCACAGGGGACAGCGGTGGTGGGACAGTGCTGCCTAGCCCACGGTATAGGAAACAGTTGGCTGTAGGCGTTCGACCCTCCTCCTCCTCCAGAAGCGAAAGCTCGTCCACAGAGCGCAGTCGTACGAGCACTCCATCTGCAGCTGCCACTGTTGCACATGATGTGTCCCCCTATCGAGCAGCTAGTGGAAAGCGTCAGCAGGCTGTGTTGCAGATGATGTGTTTGGGCGACAGACACACCGCCGAGGTGCTGGCCGAGTACTTGAAGCGACAAACTGAGTCATGGCTGGGCAGTGTACATCTTGAGGCAGGCAAGGTAGTTAGTGATAACGGCCGTAATTTTGTGGCAGCCATAGCCCTTTCAAAACTCAGCCACATACCTTGCTTGGCTCACACCTTGAACCTGGTGGTGCAGTGCTTCCTCAAAAATTATCCGGAGTTAACAGCCCTGCTCCAGAAGGTGCGAAGACTGTGCGCGCACATCCGCCGGTCGCCTGTACACTCCGTTCGTATGCAGAAGCTGCAGCGATTGCTCCACCTTCCCAACCACCGCCTCATTATCGACATTGCAACAAGGTGGAACTCCACCCTGCACATGGTGGAGCGGCTGTGCGAGCAGAGGCAGGCCATAATGCATTTGTGGGAGGATACACGGCCAGGCACTTTGAGAGCAGACATGGAGTTGACAGGTGTGCAGTGGTCGAAGCTGAAAGACCTCTGTAAAGTCCTTCAGTGTTTTGAGGAATGCACACGGCTGGTAAGCGCAGACGACGCCATCCTAAGCATGAGCATCCCACTTATGCGTCTGCTCATGCAAACTTTGACGCACCTTAAGGAGCAGGCGTCTGCAGCCAATGTTGATGAGGAGGAAGAGGAGGAGGGAATCCTTGATGACATTCAGCCATTGTCTGCTCAGGGACCTCTCCTGGACGAGGTGGAGGAAGAAGAGGAGGAGGAGGATGATGATGGGGATGATTACTTAGGGGAGGAGGATGCATCTCGTGGGGCAAGTGAAAATGTTGGCGTGGCAAGGTCTGGTACAGGGTTTGTGCGTGACTGGAGGGATGTGGATTTGCCAGAAAGTGCTCCTCCACCCAGCACTCGCAGTGCATCATTGACACCGGGAACATTGGCCCACATGTCAGATTATGCCTTGCGGATCCTAAAAAGGGACCCCCGCATTGCCAAAATGATGAACGATGACGACTACTGGTTGGCCAGCATCCTGGATCCACACTATAAAGGCAAATTACAAAACATCATGCCACAGGAGAACCTTGACCTAATATTGGCTAATAAACAAGCAACTCTGGTAAATCGGTTGCTTGAGGCATTCCCAGCACACAGCAGCGGTGATGGTTCTCACACGAGCCGTACGGGCCGGGGGCAGCTTGGCAGAGGTGTTCGTGGTGCACACAGCAGAAGTGGCGTTGGAGACAGGGGTTTCATGACAATGTTGTGGACTGATTTTTCAAATACCGCTCACACAACTGGTAATACTGCATCGATGGAAAGTGACAGGAGACAGCAGTTGTCAACTATGGTTACAAACTACTTTTCCTCCCATATCGATGTTCTCCCACACAGGTCATTCCCCTTTGACTATTGGGCTGCTAAACTGGACACCTGGCCTGAATTGGCCCAATATGCCTTACAGGAGCTCGCTTGCCCAGCTGCAAGTGTGCTATCGGAAAGAGTCTTCAGTGCAGCTGGATCAATCCTGACAGAAAAAAGGACCCGTCTGTCAACCCAAAATGTGGATGATCTAACCTTCATTAAAATGAACCACGCATGGGTTTCCAAGGATTTTGTCCCACCTTCCCCTGATGACACATAGGGTGACAGAAAAATGGCTTGCTTTGGTCCACCTCTTCCTGGGACTTCACCTATTTCGCCTTTTGCATCAGCTGAATGTCCAACATCAACATATGCCACTTTCTAAAACTCCCTAACTGTGCTGCCTCCCCCCCCATGGCTGGGGTCACCACCTAGCGCACGACACCGTGCAAGTGCCGTTGCCCTGGACAGGTGGGTAGGCCGACTCTTGGGCGCGGGCACTGGCACAGGGTCCCTCATAGTGCAATCAAGTGTCTCTGACGGTGGTGGTGCACACCCGCCGTCAGACACACCGCTGTACTATGAGGGGCCCAGTGCCAGTACCGACGCCCACGAGTGGGCCCCCCTTGCTTGGGCAGGGCCCCAGCATTTGCAATCTTTACCTCTCCCTGCTCCTCCGCTGTGTAATCTGGGCCGTCAAATCCATACTGTGCCTGACACCGTCTGAGCCTGCCTCCTGATGTATAGACATATATTTTGAATGTGTACGCTATCCATACATGTTATCCGGGGATACGGTACCCTTTCTAACCTTTGTGCAATCACGTGCAATCCATACTGGGCCTAACACCGTCTGAGCCTGCCTCCTGAGACATATATTTTGAATGTGTACGCTATCCATACATGTTATCCGGGGATACGGTACCCTTTCTAACCTTTGTGCAATCACGTGCAATCCATACTGGGCCTGACACCGTCTGAGCCTGCCTCCTGAGACATATATTTTGAATGTGTACGCTATCCATACATGTTATCTGGGGATACGGTACCCTTTCTAACCTTTGTGCAATCACGTGCAATCCATACTGGGCCTGACACCGTCTGAGCCTGCCTCCTGAGACATATATTTTGAATGTGTACGCTATCCATACATGTTATCTGGGGAAACGGTACCCTTTCTAACCTTTGTGCAATCACGTGCAATCCATACTGGGCCTGACACTGTCTGAGCCTGCCTCCTGAGACATATATTTTGAATGTGTACGCTATCCATACATGTTATCTGGGGAAACGGTACCCTTTCTAACCTTTGTGCAATCACGTGCAATCCATACTGGGCCTGACACCGTCTGAGCCTGCCTCCTGAGACATATATTTTGAATGTGTACGCTATCCATACATGTTATCTGGGGATACGGTACCCTTTCTAACCTTTGTGCAATCACGTGCAATCCATACTGGGCCTGACACCGTCTGAGCCTGCCTCCTGAGACATATATTTTGAATGTGTACGCTATCCATACATGTTATCTGGGGAAACGGTACCCTTTCTAACCTTTGTGCAATCACGTGCAATCCATACTGGGCCTGACACCATCTGAGCCTGCCTCCTGAGACATATATTTTGAATGTGTACGCTATCCATACATGTTATCTGGGGAAACGGTACCCTTTCTAACCTTTGTGCAATCACGTGCAATCCATACTGGGCCTGACACCGTCTGAGCCTGCCTCCTGAGACATATATTTTGAATGTGTACGCTATCCATACATGTTATCTGGGGATACGGTACCCTTTCTAACCTTTGTGCAATCACGTGCAATCCATACTGGGCCTGACACCGTCTGAGCCTGCCTCCTGAGACATATATTTTGAATGTGTACGCTATCCATACATGTTATCTGGGGATACGGTACCCTTTCTAACCTTTGTGCAATCACGTGCAATCCATACTGGGCCTGACACCGTCTGAGCCTGCCTCCTGAGACATATATTTTGAATGTGTACGCTATCCATACATGTTATCTGGGGAAACGGTACCCTTTCTAACCTTTGTGCAATCACGTGCAATCCATACTGGGCCTGACACCGTCTGAGCGTGCCTCCTGAGACATATATTTTGAATGTGTACGCTATCCATACATGTTATCTGGGGAAACGGTATCCTTTCTCACCTTTGTGCAATCACGTGTAATCCATACTGGGCGTGAGAACGGCTGGCGAGCTGTTAAGCAAGCTACAGCACCTGTGGTTTGCACACGTAAGTTTTTCATTTTTTCAGGAATGACGGTTAGGCCTAATTCCGGAACTGCGGTTGACCTGCACTTACTGGGAAATCATTGTTCGCGGGTAATAATTGTAATCAGTGATCCCCATCACTAACGTTGTTCAGCGGGTTATCTGCACCTGTAAGCGACAAACGCTGGCCTTTTCAGTGTAGCGCACATGCAGCCACGGACATGTAAGGGCATGACACACCAGTTATTGGCTAATCTCATGTGCCAGAGCCTCACGTGTCCCTCTAGTAAGCCGGACTCGGACCGCGGGGCATGACGGAGTCTCGTTCGTTAACGGAATTAAGCTTGCAATGTGTGCATCTGTTCTGTAGCTGGCATGGTTGAGGTTTCCCAGGTGGAGTCGAATTTAACCGTAGGCTCCACTCCTGGTGGTGCCCTTCTGGACATTCCTTTAAGGTTCAGCTTTGCAACCATACTGCCCACGTAAAACAAACACTTTGCCTTCATGAACGCTGTTTGGAGGGTCATGACTCGTGGGAATAACGCCGCCCAATCAATTAACCTGCTAGAGAGATCCTTCGTTGCTCCCAAGCATGACATCACACTCCCTAGGAAGAAGGTAATGCCACTGTGGCGACCGTACTCCTGGGGGCGACACTAGTGCACTGATGCCCAGCCACTGCTCAATGAATCTGCTGGTACATTGACCCAGACCACTACATTCCCCTCGCACGCTACACGACCTGAATCTGACCCTGATGAAACTCAGGTTACCCTTCCCATATACAGTTCCATCTTACACGGTGACAAAGAGGAAGCTGCAGATGAAAGTGCAGGTTCGGCCCACCCGCCATCAGACACACCACCGTACTATCAGGGGCCCTGTGCCAGTGCCATCGCCAACGAGTGGGCCCCCCCTGCTTGCTCAGGATCACAGCACTTGCAAAGTTGAAATACTGTGCAGTGAGATGGAAGATGGGGACGACAAGGAGTCCAGACAAGTACAGGGATTCCCTAGCGAGGAGACTTATTTGATTGTTTTCAATGTTGGGACAGCAATTTTTGGGGAGCACTATACTCTGGAGAATGATAGATGGGGCCCACCATACACTGGAACATTCCAAAGGTGGACATCAGACACTGGAGCAGCATTTACAGGGCCCATTATACACTAGAGCATTAGAAATGGGGCCCATTATGTTTGGAGCATTATTTGGGCCCATAAGACAGTGGAGCTTCATCCATGGGGACCAACATATACTGTAGCATTATGTGGAGCTCATCATATACTGTTTCAAACATTATATGGGACCAATGATTCTGTATGGAGAAATAGATGGGCCTCGTCATGAGATGTAAAAAGTGAGGTATTTTTCATTGTACTATACCGCTATTTCTCTGCCGTATCGGAGCATGATGAGTTGTGGTATGTGTTAAAGGGGCGCTCTTTCGCCCAGGGCACATGAAAACCTGCAGCCAGCCCTCCCCCCCCACAACTTTAGCCAAATAACCCCCATTTTTCAGTGCGTAACTTGTATTATGAAGTTAATTAAGGTTGACAAGCTTAAGTAAGAAGAATTGATGCTTTTGGCATTCAAATGGGCACTGTAGGTGTGTTTCCTGTCCTCCTCTCACTGCCGACTTTTATTCCCCATTGACTTACATTGGGTTTCGTGTTTCGGGACGACCCCAACTTTTCCCTATAATCGGACGATCTTGCTCGACCCGACTTTTGGAAAAGTCGGGTTTCACGAAACGAAACGCGACCCTAAAAAACCAAAAGTCGCTCAACTCTACTTACCAACAAACAGCCATCTCCTCCTTTATAATTCCCATTCCTAGGAATAAGGCAGGATTAAAAGTAAGCTTCTTGTCATCTTGTCATACTTAGGCCAGGTTCACATAGCGTTATGGCAGTCCGTTTAACGGATGCGTTACCAAGCTGCATTAACACGATGTAATGCAACCGTTAATGCACCCAGAGACTGCCATAACCTAGCGCATCGCTAATGCAATGTCCCGTTATGCTGTGAAATATTTTATTTCATATTACATAAGTAATAAGGGCGGCAAAGACACATAGAAACCAGCCACATAGCATATAAGCATCTACGGTATATTATATCTTCCAAGTTCTCCAAACTCATTACCTTATGGGGGATTATAGATACTCTCCTTCTTTACCACCCTTTCTAAAACTTGCATTTTAGAATAAAAAATATGCTATTGGTTTTGCACTGTGTTTTGGCTACTCTGATTTACACAAAGTAGCACGGGATAGTCAGCAAACCAATTTTATCCAATATTGGAAAATTTAACATCCTCATTGTCATGCCCGACCCAGGATTTTGCCCTTTCAGGTTTTTCGTGGGGCCTTTTTTTCTGTTTTCTTTGCAGCTCTTTTTGTTGTGTTCTGAATAGTCTATAATCTAAGTCCTTAGTCTGTTAACACTGCAAGATTATTCTGAAACATGTGGTCAGACCAGGAGATTATTCTGATATGCCTAACTATAGGGCCCATTACACATAGCGATATCGCTTGCGATATTGCTAAAGCATCACCGATTTTATGACGCAGCAGCGATATCGCTACATGTGATACTCGCCTCCGACCGGCTCCCCCGCTGGCTATCACTGATCGCGTGGGATTGGCCTGGTCCATTTCTTGTCGTTGGCTTCCTGCTGGCGCTGACGAGCGAGCCATGGACGCAGGCGGAAGACGGTCACCCTTGCCGTGTCTGACAGGTGAGTACGACTGCCGACCGCTGCTGCATCGCTAGTGAGATCTGCCTGTTTGGCAGCTCACTAGTGACCATTTAGTGATGCACCAGCGATCCTGACCATGTCGTATTGTGGTCGGGATCACTGGTGCATCGCTAAATGTAACGGGGCCTTATCAGAGGAGGAGGAAGGTGGTGTCCTATTCACTACCAGAATCTGCCCAACAGAAGAGTGCATTACAATATCAAAGCAGTTGAAAACAGGCAAACAAGCTGTGGAAAAGCAGGGGTTTCTCAGTAGGATCAACCCTCTTAAACCATCTATATGGGCATACTGGTCATAGCAAGTTCAATAAAATGATACCTTGATATCTGCGATCTGATTTCTTCCAGGGAAATCCAGGCTTTTCTTACTTGTAAATGACATGCATGAGAATTTACTTCCAGAGCTTATTTCAAATGAAAGAAGGCATTACCAATGTGAGACATGATATGACTGACAGTCTGTTCTTCTAAACTCACTGCAGAGCTGTGTGTGATTATAACTAACATTGTACAGCAGAGCTGCACTTTGTCTCATCACAAATGCATTTGCAGTTGTCCTCTCGTAGTGCATGAGCTTCCATCTCACATGGAGCCTGTGTGGGAGGATTGGAGTACAGCAATACTGACAGCACTGTGAGAAGAAAGTTGCAGCTGAAAACAAAAATAAGCATTTATTGTTTTACCAATTTTTTATTTTTTTTGTACAAAAGTTTGTTTTACATGGTTGGTAATTAAGCTATAAGCTTCTTTAAATGTACTAAGGAGCAACATGCTGTGCTCTTCACGTCCTCTCTGAATTGTATTATTTCTGTTGTTTAAGCGTGATGACCTATTATCACAACCACTCATTTTGTGTAACTTAATTTAAGGACCATTCTGTACAATTGGGAGCAGCCTACCAACTGACTAATGTAAATATTATGGAATGTATTCTGGGTAGTTATTGGTTGTCATTATTCGCAGAGTGATTAGAAAGTGGAGGTAATACCCATAGACCATTTTTAATTGCTGTAATGCAGGCAACACAATATCCTGTGGTTCTACCAGAGTAAACATGGATCAGAATGGGACAATTGCAATACAGATCTCTGGAGCCAGCATTGTAGAAACATTCTTGCCTCAGAAATTTAATACAAAAATATTGTTTTTTTTTGTGGCGTGTTTCAAAATAATTGAATAAATATCCATTCAAATTAATATTTTTTATTATCATATTTTCTATCATTTTAAGAAATGTATTTTGCATTTAAATGTACCATACTCTTCAGCATTGAAATGAAGGCTACACAGCCTTCTCACAGTAGCACGCGCAACTTGAGGCCTGACATTGTCGTGTTAACAAACAGCTCCTGAGTCACTTTGGAGAAGTGTCCATACCTCTGGACCCACAACCAAATAAATGATAAGCCGAGCTGTGTACCTTGTGTGTACCTGGAATTAAGATTAGAACAGTCTACCATACATTATGCCACCCCACACCACAATCCTAGTAATTGGATTAGTGTGACCTTCCCTTTGTAAAGGGCTCTTTATAGCGTTGCCCATGTAGTTTCTCGACCTGTCTCCGCCTATCATTTCATCCAAGGCAAAAATGGGACTCATTGTTGAAGAGGATAAATCTCCTTTTTAGCTTCCATTATCATCTTGCTCTTCACTAGAGATGAGCGACTTTGCCTTTTTTAGGGTAAGTGCACACGTAGTTTTTAGGTTGTTCGGATTTTGTTGGAAAATCCGCAGGTAAATCAGCAGGACAGAAGTCCTGCGGTTTATCTGCGGATTAGCCTGTGGTTTTGACCTGCGGTTTCACACCTCATAATGATAAGGTGTGAAACCACAGTGGAAACCGCACAAAGAATTGACATGCTGCGGATTGTATCCCGCAGCAAAACCGTGCGGAAAAATCCACAGCATGTGCACTGCGTTTTTTTTTCCATAGGAAACAAAGGTACTGTACAACACAGCAGAATCTACTGCGGACCCGCAGAGCCAAAACCGCTGAGGATCCGCAGCAGAATCTGCAGCGTGTGCACATACCCTTAGGGTCGAGTTGGGTTTCATGAAACCCGACTTGAGAAAGTCGGGTCGAACGAAATCGGCCGACTGTAGGGAAAAGTCGGGGTCTAACTGAAACACGAAACCCAATGCAAGTCAATGGGGAAGCAAAGTTGGCAGGGAGTGGAGGACAGTAAACACACCTACAGTGCCCATTTCAACGCCAAAAACATCAATTCTTATTACTGAAGCTTGTCATCCTTAATTTACTTTATAATAAGAGTTACGCACTGAAAACTGGGAGTTATTTGGATAAAGTTGTGGGGGGGTAGGGCTGGCTCCAGGTTTTCATGTGCCCTGGGCCAAAGAGCGCCCCTTAAACACATACCACAACTCATGATGCTCCGATACGACACAGAAATATAGGTATAGTACAATGACAAATACTTCACTGCTTACATGACATGACTGATCAATTTTAAATTCTACAATAGCTCAAAAAAAGGACAGTATATTACTCCATACAGTATTATGGCCACCATATTGTGCGCCATACAGAATAATGAGCCCCATATATTTCTCCATACAGAATAATTGGTCACATATAATGTTCCATACAGTATATGATGAGCTCCACATAATGCTACAGTATATGATGGTCCCCATGGACGATGCTCCAGTATGTTATGGGCCCAAATAATGTTCCATATATAATGGGCCCCATTTCTAATGCTCCAGTGTATAATGGGCCCCGTAAATGCTGCTCCAGTGTCTGATGTCCCCCATTTGGAATGCTCCAGTGTATGATGGGCCTCATGGATGATGCTCCAGTGTCTTATGGGCTCTAATAATGCTCCATATATAATGGGCCCCATTTCTAATGCTCCAGTGTATCATGTGCCCCATAGATGCTGCTCCAGTGTCTGATCTGCCTCATTTGGAATGCTCCAGTATATGATGGGCCTCATGGATGATGCTCCAGTGTCAGATGTCCCTCATTTGGAATGCTCCAGTTTATGATGGACCCCATAGATGCTGCTCCAGTATCTGATCTCCCCCATTTAGAATGCTCCAGTATATGTTGGGCCTCATGGATGATGCTCCAGTGTCAGATGTCCCCCATTTTGAATGCTCCAGTATATGATGGGCCCCATTTTAATTAACCCAGGCATGGTATGTGAAAAGAGCTCCATGGAGTAATCTGAAGTGTGTGCTGCCGCATCCTTCACTTTTGGTGTGGGTGAAGGACACAAGGAAAGTGGTTGCTCCTGACCAGAAGCCTGCACTTACAACTCAGTGCTTGCATTTTTTTAAACTTAAGAAGAGGAGGTGATAGAGCTGGAGGCTGTTTAAGCAATGTAAGCCAAAAACCGTTCCTGATGCCCCGGCTTTAAAAGCAGTCTACCTACTCCCATAAAACGGAGTGTTACAGGCCTTCCAGAGCTACACCATGACGCAGGCTCAATACCTCCTGCCTTAGCTGCTATTGTGTTTTTGGCACTACCAGCAGATGCACCACCACCACCGTCAGTACCAGGTGGCCCCCCACGCCCACGTCCGCATCCTCTTCCACCATACTTCCTCATGTTTTAGAAAATTGATCCAAAATACCAGCAGATATATGGTACTGTATCAGAAGCGTACAGCTCTACACAGTCTAGGGATAACAGTAAATCTCTGTATATATTTCATGAGTCATACATAGACGCTCACAGGCTCAGTATGGATTACGCAGTAAAATAAAAAGGTGAAAAAGGGTACAATATCACCAGATACAAGGTACATATAGTATAGTGTAAACATTCTGAATCTCCGTATACATTTCAGGAGGCAGACACAAACGCTCTCAGGCCCAGTATGGAGTACACATGAATATGAAAAGCTGTAAATGGGTAATGTAACACAAGCGTACACCTGTATACAGTGTTGGGCAAATTTGAAATCTCTGTATTTATTTCCGGAGTTACCTTCAGACGCTCACTCAGTCTGGGTTTGACCATAATAAAAAATGTTGTAAAAAAGGTACTGGATAACAAGATAGCAAGTATATATATTATAGGGTACAATTGAAACCTCCGTAAACATAGTCCTGTAGTCAGTCTCAGACGCTTACTCAGTATGGATTTGACCGTAATGCTAAATGTCAAACAAAGGTACTGTATAACAAGATGCAAGCTGTATCGAGTATAGGGTAAAAATTGGTATCTCCGATTCACCGTATATATAGAAGGCGTAAACCACACGCTCACTCACTATGGATGATATCGTAATACAAAATTTGGAACAAAGGTACTGTTTCAGCACATAGCAGGTGTATCCAGTCTAGGGGTAATTGTAAATTTTCGTCTATACTTCCGGAGTCAGACAAAGACACTCACAGGCTCAGTATGTATTACACCAGAATTTAACAAGTAGAAAAATGGAAAGGTAGTCGAAGCGTACAACAGTATACAGTGTTGTGGTACTTTTAAATCTTTGTATATATTTCAATCTCAGTAAGCCAGTCCAGACTCTCCGCTACTGGAAACTACATGGATACAAGTACAGACGGAAAGTCTAGTGTTAGCAGAAATTTGGGAATTACTCATCGCGGGAAAACCTCCTGGTAGATGTTGCAGAGGCGATGTAGACTAGACCCTCAATTACTGTGTCTGTGGAGACAGTGAAAACGGTTCTTTGTGAATAATACTGCTTTATTGCAGTAGCGTGGATCACATCACAGTTACTCGTCTCCATCAAATTGTGATCACAGGGAGAGATGTAGACATAGTCCTCACTGCCTATCATGATGTGTCTTGTCATTTTGGAGTGCAAAGGACAGAAGCCACAGACCGTAGGCGATTCTATTGGATTGGCATGAGAGGAGAATTGGAAAATGGTGACAGGAATGTCACACGTCTGTGACTATCACATCTGTGAAAGGTGATCATAAAGCACCACTGCATCCGCTTGTAAGTTGACATCCATTACAAATGGTAGCCATTGATCATCTGAAGGTAGAGGCCAGCAGGACAGGGCATAGCTACATCTTAACCATCATCGATCAATGCACCAAATTTCTAATGGCCGTCCCTGTGAAGAATTTAACTGCCCAGATTACACAGCGGTGGAGCAGGGAGATGTAAGTATTGCAACTTGCAAGTGCTGTGGCCATGACCAATCAGGGGTGCACACTAGTGGTCGACGGTACTGGCACAGGGCCCCTCATAGTACGCTGGTGTGTCTGACGGTGAATGGGCCCCCCCACCGTGAGAGACACTGTATTGTACTATGAGTGGCCCTGTGCCAGTGCCATCGGCCATCTGTGGGCCCATCCACCTGTTCAGAGCAACGGCACTTGCCCAGGTTCGCCAGGCGTTGACCCCAGCCATTGGGGGGGTGGGCAGCCCACATAGGGAGGTTTAAAAAATGGCATATGTTGATGTTTTGTAACCATATTTGACAACTGCTGTCTCCTGTCACTTTTAATCGATGCAGTATTAGTAGTCTTGTGAGCGGTACTTGAGAAATCATTCCACAACATGGTCATTAAACCCCTGTCTCCAACGCCACTTCGGCTGTGTGCACCACGAACACCTCTTCCATTGTGCCCACTACGGCTCGTGGGAGAAACAGCACCGCTGCTGTGTGCTGTGAAAGCCTCAAACAACCTGTTTACCAGAGTTGCTTGTTTGTTAGCCAATATTATCTCTAGGTTCTCCTGTGGCATGATGTTGTGTAATTTGCCTTTGTAGCATGGATCGAGGATGCTGGCCAGCCAGTAGTCATCATCTCTCATCATTTTGGAAATGCGGGGGTCCCATTTTAGGATCCGCAAGGCATAATCGCACATGTGGGCCAATGTTCCAGGTGTCAATGATGCACTGCCAGTGGTGGGTGGAGGAGCACTTTCTGGCAAATCCACATCCCTACAGTCACGCACAAACACTGTACCTGACCTTGGAACGCCAACATTTTCTCTTGCCCCCTGAGAAGTATCCTCCTGCCCAAAATAATCATCCCCCTCATCCTCCTCCTCTTCCTCCTCTTCCTCCACCTCGTCCAGGACAGTTCCCTGACCAGACAATGGCTGACTGTCATCAAGGCTTCCCTCCTCCTCCTCTGCAGACGCCTGATTCTTAATGTGCGTTAAACTTTGCATGAGCAGACACGTAAGCGGGATGCTCATGCTTATGATAGCGTCTGCACTTACCAGCCATGTGCATTTCTCAAAACACTGAAGGACTTTACAGAGGTCTTTCGGCTTAGACCGCTGCAGACCCGACAATTCCATGTCTTCCCTCAAACTGCCTGCCTGTGTATCCTCCCACAAATGCATTACAGCATGCCTCTGTTCGCACAGCCTCTCAACCATGTGCAGGGTGGAGTTCCACCTTGTTGCAACGTCTATGATTAGGTGGTGCTTGGGGAGGTGGAGCAATTGCTGCAGCTTCTGCATACGACTGGAGTGTACGGCCGAGCGATGGATGTGCGAGCACAGTCTTTGCACCTTCTGGAGCAGGGATGTTAACTCCGGATAATTATTAATGAAGCACTGCACCACCAGGTTCAAAGTGTGAGCCAGGCAAGGTATGTGTGTGAGTTTTGCACGGGTTATGGCTGCCACAAAATTACGGCCGTTATCACTGACTACCTTGCCTGCCTCAAGATGTAGACTGCCCAGCCATGACTCTGTTTGTCGCTGCAAGTAGTCGGCCAGTACCTCCGCGGTGTGTCTGTTGTCGCCCAAAGACATCATCTTTAACACAGCCTGCTGACGCTTACCACTAGCTGTTCCATAGTGAGACACCTTGTGTGCAACACTGCCAGCTGCAGATGGAGTGCTCGTGCGACTGCGCTCTGTGGACGAGCTTTCGCTGATAGAGGAGGAGGATTGAAAGCCTGCAGCCAACTGTTTCCTATACCGTGGGCTAGGCAGCAGTGTTCCACTGCCACTGTCCCCAATGGAGCCTGCATCCACCACATTAACCCAGTGCACAGTGATGGACACGTAACGGCCCTGGCCATGCCTACTGGTCCATGCATCTGTTGTGAGGTGCACCTTTCCACTCACTGTCTGTTTTAGCGCATGGACAATGCGGTCTTTCACATGCCGCTGGAGGGCAAGGATGGCTTTTCGAGAAAAGAAGTGCCGACTGGGTAGGTCATAGCGTGGGACAGCGTAGGCCATGAGGTCGCGGAAAGCTTCGCTTTCAACCAAACGGTAGGGCATCATCTCTAATGAGATTAGTTTGGCAATGTAGGCATTCAAATAAAGTGTACGCGAATGAGAGGATGAGTACTTTATTGTCCTACTCAGAGTGTCTGGTAGGGTGAGCTGGACTGGAGAGCTGCATATGGGGGAAGTAGCAGTGGACCGGACGGAGTGAGAGGGGGTTGGTGATGGCATTGGTGGTGATGGCCTAGATTCAGTGTTGTGTTGCAAAACCATTGTGATTCCCTGAGTGCTTTGGCCTTGCAACAACACCTCCACATTTAGTGCTGGTAGTGTGCTTAATGGTGGCGGTGGTCTTACAGTGGGGGAAGCGATGGAGCTTTGCTGGCTACCTTCAGTCGGAGCAGGTGCACACGTGCTACCTGAGGTTTTGTAGTCCGTCCACGCTTGCAAGTGCATGTTAATTAAATGTCTAAGCATGCAACTGGTATTCAAAATTCTGAGTTGTTTACCTCGGCTAAAGGTCCTTCCGTACTTCTTACAGGTAACCTTTGCCTCATCGGTAAGATTTTGGACAAAGAAGTGCCACACTGCACTCTTCCTACTATGCTATACATTTTCTGGCCTTGCACGCTGTGCTAAGTTGGCCGTCTGGCCAAGCTGTCCTGCAACTCTTTTAGTTTTTGGTCCACGTTTTTGGACAGCTACGGGCCTGCCAGATAACCGCTGCTGCGATGTCAGTGCTTGCTGCGGATCCTTCTCTTTATCTGAACTATTGCCAGCGCCACCCTCCGGGTCAAGAACTGGGTCATCCATCACCTCCTCTTCAAAGTCATCTGCACCTTCCTCTTTACCTTCCTCTGTGTCACCGTGTAAGGTGGTATATGCGGGAAGGGGCACCTGTGTTTCATCAGGGTCAGATTCTGGCTCAATAGACTGCAAGGGCAATGTAGTGCTCTGGGTCGATGTACCGACAGAATAATCTAGCAGTGGCTGTGCATCAGTGCACTCCATGTCAGATTCATCTTGGACTGGGGAATTCTGGATTTGACTGAATAACCCAGGCATGCTATGTGAAAAGAGCTCCATAGAGTAATCTGAAGTGTGGGCTGCCACATCCTTAACTTTTGGTGGGGGCGAAGGACACAAGGAAAGGTGTTTTTCCTGACCAGAACCCTGCACTGACGACTCCGTGCTTGCAGGTTTCGAACGTTCAGAAGAGGAGGCAATAGAGCTGGTGGCTGTTTCGGCAATGTACGCCAAAACCTGTTCCTGATGTTCCAGCTTTAAAAGCAGTTTTCCTACTCCAAGAAAAGGCAACCTTACAGGCCTTCTTGGGCCAGAGGATGATGCAGGCTCAACACCTCCTGCCTTAGCTGCTATTGTGCTTTTGCCAGAACCAGCCGATGCACCACCACCATCAGTACCAGCTACGCCTCCCTGCCCACGTCCCGGACTCTTCCACCATACTTCCTCATGTTTGGGAAAATGTATCAAAAATACCAGCAGAGAGATGGTACTGTATGAGGAGCGTCCAGCTGTGTAAGGAGTATTAAAAAAAATAAATCTACACATATATTTAGTTAGTCACAGACGTTCTGACAGTATGTATTGGACCGTAATCCAACAAGCAGATATACGGAACTGTATCAGAAGTGTACAGCTGTATACGTTTTTTGTGTAACTAACAATCTCCGTATATGTATTTACGGAGTGTCACACACACATGCTGACTCTGTATAGATGTGACTGTAATTCGAATGGCAGATATACAATACTGTTTGAGAATCAGACAGCTCTCTACGGTGCGTGTATTGAAAATTGTCAATCTCCGTCTATATAGGGACTGACACACGCTGTCTCTGTCTAGTTTTGACCATATTCAAACAGCAGATATACGAAACTGTTTGAAAAGCGGACAGCACTCACTATAAGGTGTAGGTCTGGAGCATCTCCTTGGCTTTTTTTTCCAGAGTCACACACAGATAGCTTCTATTTGTCCGTGATTCCAGCCGGTACATGGTAATGTGTGAGGAGCGTACACCGCTATACGGTGTGTGTATGGAAAATTGTCAATCTCCGTCTATTTGTATAGGGACTGACACACGCTGTCTCTGTCTAGTTTTGACCATAATCAAACAGCAGATATACGAAACTGTTTGAAAAGCGGACAGCACTCACTCTAAGGTGTAGGTGTGGAAAAATGGAAAAACTCCTCGGCTTTTTTTTTCCAGAGTAACACACAGCTTCTATTTGTCAGTGATTCCAGCTGGTACACGGTAGTGTGTGAGGATCGTACACCGCTATACGGTGTCTGTATGGAAAATTGTCAAACTCCATCTATTTGTATAGGGACTGACACACGCTGTCTCTGTCTAGTTTTCACCGTAATCAAACAGCAGATCTATGAAACTGTTTGAAAAGCGGACAGCACTCTAAGGTGTAGGTCTGGAAAAACGGAAAAACTCCTCGGCTTTTTTTTTCCAGAGTAACACACAGATAGCTTCTATTTGTCCGTGATACCATCCAGTACACGGTAGTGTGTGAGGATCGTACACCGCTATACGGTGTCTGTATGGAAAATTGTCAATCTCTGTCTATTTCTATAGGGACTGACACACTGTCTCTGTCTAGTTTTCACCGTAGTCAAACAGCAGGTATACGAAACTGTTTGAAAAGCGTACAGCACTCTAAGGTGTAGGTCTGGAAAAACGGACAAACTCCTCGGCTTTTTCTTCCAGAGTCACATCCATATAGCTTCTATTTGTCCGTGATACCAGCCGGTACACAGTAGTGTGTGAGAAGCATACACCGCTATACGGTCTGTGAAAAAATGAACGCTCAGTAACTCACCAGGACAAAATAATAAAAGTTGGAGTGCTTTGAAAAAAAGCAGTTTGAACACCAGTGTGCACACAGCAATGCAGCTAGCAGGTAGCCTTACAATGCAGCCTAATCACCACCAGCGCTGCTGGGCAAAAGCAAAAATCCTCCCCTTTCACTGCACACTAACTGTACAGTGAAAAGCGCTATCAGCAGAAGCAGTTTTTTTTCTTCTTCCCTGCCTAACGCTCTCCCTATTCAGAATCAGCAGCAGCACCTCTCCCTATGCTAAGATCGGCAGAAGTAAGATGGCGGTCGGCGGTCACAGCCTTTTATACCCACTGTGACGCCACATAAAGCCAGCCAATCACTTCAATGCCCTTCTCTAAGATGGTGGTGGCCGCTGCCTATGCCATCGCGTTGCCCACAGTGTGCGTCCTCCAACATTGGCTGAAAAAAGGCGCTGGAAGCATCATTTGAAACGCGACTTTGGCACTCGGGTCGCTGACATCATGGCCGACCTCATGCTATGGTCTGGTTTCGTTTCATGAAACCCGACTTTGGCGAAAGTCGGCGATTTTTGAAATTGACCGACCTGTTTCGCTCAACTCTACTCTCCACCATAATAGACTTTGAGAGTGATTGTGTGAGGTCAATGAAGAGGTCTTCATGATGTAATGTCACACTGGTCTTACTTCCAGGATTATGTTGTTGTGTGGCATAATGAACATCAACCGGACCCCAATAGTCTGCATTCCAGGTACACTAACAGTCAGTGTAATATTGATTTTACCTTGGAACCAGTGGCAGGGCTATTTCTCCAAAAAATTTTCTAGGTGCTATTTTGCAACATCAAGTTGCATGTTGCTGATGTTTCTGTTGAACAGCCTCCCTGCATTAAATGTGCTACCATGGTCTGCAAGCTTTCGGACTTGTGTACCATCGATCACATCTAGGATGTCATTGGCCAGTAATTGCAAAGGGAGCTGCCTGTAGCGGATATTGATCATTTGTGTGCATTCAGTGTGGCAGAACATTCTTTAGACAGGCATTAATAACCTCATACATAGTTTGCCAAGGTGTGTATTTCTGCATGTGGCGCTCATGCAAGATACTGAATAAATTGAGATATTTTGAAAATTTGATTAAGTTTTTCATCATTTGTGTATCATTAACATGTCTATCAAAATTGCGATTTTCATTCATCATTATTTTTCCTTCTTAGTGTTGCAAATTCATTGTTGAGGAGTGTATTTTATACCGTTTTTGTTTTTTATTTAACTAATTGAACATCACAAATTGCAGTATTTAATTATTCAAAACGTTGGATAGGGAGGTCAGTGGTTGAAGTCTTTCATGTTGTTGAAAAATAACATAATGTATATTATCTCCACATTCCCAAAGGACTAATGGGAATTTTGAAAGCATGCTTGAAACTCCTTCCAGCCTTTGTCAATAACTGAACTACTTCTTTTGAATGTTTGTGCTGGAGCAGGATGAAGACATGCTGGCAGGGGGTGAGGACGCATCGCGAGAAATGGAACGTTCGCTTTCAACACTGGAAGAGCTGCGCTCCCAGGGCAGTATCCTTTCAGGTTTATTATGTAAGGAGAATGTTAGCACTGATGCAGATCAGGGTCACTCCATCCAAACAAGCAGCATCTAAAACACATTTTTTTTAATGATATTTCACTAACTAAATCTCCTTAAAAAATTGACCAAATGAAAAAGTAGATGATGTGTTATTTTTACATGTGTTTTATTTATTTCATTTACAGATGTGCCTTTCCTTACCTTTCCTCTTGGCTCAATGCATCCTGAGATATGAAAAGGAAAGAGGATTCCAGCTTCATCAATTTGCAAAATTTATTCCAAGTAAAAGCATTCGATAGTTAAAAATAGACATAGCAATGAGTTTCAAACACATAAACTGCGTTCTTTATCAGAGGTGTGATAAAGAACACAGTTTGTGCATTCAAAACATGTTGCTGTATCTATTTTTCAACTATGAAATGCTTTCACTTGGAATAAATTTAGCAAATTGATGAAGCTGGGATCCTTTTTCTGTCTTGCATTTCACTGAAAGTGGTCCCTTGAGGTCCGTGCGTCAGGGTGCCTCTGGTTAGGGTGAGCTGGTTACCCTTTCTTTTTTGGTACCCTGAGATAACCAATTTTAAAAGAAGAAAAAACACAGTTTTGCAATATGTAGATACTACATGGCTGTGATGTGAATTGTTAGTTTTTTTTGCATGGTGTAAAAATTCACTGAATTTATATAATTTAAGTTTGGAGGGCATAACAAATTTTGCGGAAAGATATAGTCAGGCACATCTGTTTATAGCTGCTTTTTAAACTGCTGGTTTCACTTGAAAGCAGATAGCAGCGTAGCTCTTCATTGCTGCCTAAGTGGGACGTATCAGCTTACCTTTACCTGCATATCTATCACTTAGACTCTCCCAATACACTGCAGTTTGGTAACAGGAATGAATGGCAAACAAAGAACAATAATTCTCTAAATCCAAAGAAAATCACTACATACAAAGAAACTCAACTTTACAACATTGGAAATATGCAAATTACTTGCAAGTTGAGCTTTTCTTAAATTATTTATTTTTATTTTACAATAAGAAAAAAGTAAATAATACTTTAAAGGATGGTCCAAATAACAAAGTATGTTTTAATTAATAGATCTTGGAATAAAAATATTTTTATACAATTGAATGTGTTAAATTAATATGATGGAAGAATCTTATAAATGTTATCCTGCTAAATAATGTGTAATGGCTGTGTGTAACCGTACAGGGACATTGTCTGATCATACCACAGCTCCTGGGCAGGGAGGAAGGAAAAGAGGGTATACAGACAGGATTGCATGGGATGGGCTGTTCTTCTGGTTGTTGCAGTCTAAACCTGGGTTGCCATTTCTGATATTGACATCATTGTGTCATCACCCAATTTGGCAATTTTGCACCAAAGTACAGAAGCAGAAGCAATTTTTCTTGTTAGACCATTTTCACTCACACTTACCATATTAATTATTACTTGCCTGGTCCTCTTGAACCCACATGTCCATCCTTTATGTTTATTATCTATCCTCAGTGAGCAGGATGCTCCTCTCAGGATTTTCAATCACCCTCAGTGTTGCATTTTGTCCTCTAAATCTCCAATATGAGCTGCCATGTGGGCAAAGTACTCACATCTGCCATAGCGATTTCCAGCCTAAACTCCTGCTCCATTTGTGCATACATGTGGCAGACCATAAATGGTAGGAATCCCCCAATCTTGCTATCCATTATCCAATCAAACAGAAAACAGTAAAGAATAGTAAAAGGTAGGGAAACATGATGTGCTTACGTGTGTTGAACTCCTTATTTCAACTCCCATTTTCAATTCCACGTTGTTCACAAGCCACTTGGGTCACTATATTATAAAGATGATTAAATGAACCCTAACAAGTAACTTGGTTTCTTATAAATAACTTTAAGCTTGAATTTTTCATATTGTTTTTCATGTTAGAGTATACTTTGGCATGCCCTAAGATAACTTGATGTCAGAACTTGGCAGAACAATATGAATAGAAAGATCAAAATTAAGTGTTTTCAGTATCTACTTGGGACATTTTATTTTTTGACCAGGGAAACCATGTCCCCTATCAGCAAGTCTCCAAGGAGCCGGCTCAGAGTCACCATATTCATGCTGAGGACAGCATAGCACACAGGATGGGCCAGAACTGACAAGCTCAAGTGATCCCACAGCCCATGTCTCCCATAGTAGCAAGGATTACAGGTGTGAGCCACAGACAATGTAGAGTTATGTACAAAATTAACCTGAGACAAAAGACATTAACACCGAGTAAATTAGTTATAGGGGATTTTTTCTTTCTTTCTTTTTTTAATCTTTTATCCTCAATCATTGCTGCTGTGATGGACTGCAATACTATAGAAACAAGGGCAGCAACATGCTGATGTTGCTAAGGTATATATGAACATTGGAAATATGATTTTTGAACTGCATTACTGCATCCTATATTCTCATACAAGTGCTATTCATGATTTTCAGGAATATCAATCATACCTGTAATATTCTATGAGGCCATTCGCATATCTGTGACCAAGTGATCCACGGAAAATTGCGCAGACATGTCCAGGATCCAGGAGTCGGATCAAATTCAGGAATACAAGTCTATGTAATGACCATAAAAAGAGGGGGAAATAGTCAGCTCACCGTGTTTCCAGCACCTGGGAGAGAATAAAATCCACGCTTGGAGCCGCCCTGTTCCTGGGCATTTCTTGAGACAGAAATTGAAAAGAATTTTCTCCAGTGTAGAAAAGATAAAACTTCACATTTATTTGGTACTTGTTTTAAAAGAAGTCATATTGGCAACACAGATGAAATCCCAGGGGTGCAAGACTGACTCATGTCGACTAGATAGTCTTAGTCATGGTCAGACTGCACTCAAATGCAAAAAAAACATGATGATACTGATGTTTGTATTTCAACTTAAATATTTTTAATACAGGATAGAAAGTAAAGTGTAAAGTCAGAATAATTACAGATACATCAGATTTTCAACCAAAAAATGAGGTTTTTTTAAAGTAATATGAAAACCGGTAGTTTTACATGTTTTGTCATTTTTCTGCACCAAAAATTGCAGATTATAGCTGTCAAAGTTATTTATATAAGACTAGATTATAAAACAAAAATCAAGCCTCAGGGAACACACAGCGTTCGTCTTTATCATCGTTGTAATTAAACATCTGCAGTGAGAACTAACTGAAGGCAACTTAACACCTGCTGCACAAAAAAGTGCTCACTCCCATAACTGGCAGGGACCCTCTCATCTGTTAGCCCGGGGGTCTGTGGCTGTGATATCACTATACAAGAAGAGAAATCCTGCAGATAAGAATCTCAAGTCGCACAAACACTCTTTTTCTCAGATCCAACAGGTAACATTCGAACTTTCTAGATGACATAAAATGCAATAGTATTTAAATGAATACTACAAGCAAGGAGAAACAAAGAGTATATTTTGCCAATAACTTCAAAAAGAAAACAGTGTATCTATCAAAAATTATTGTAATAATTTACCAATAATTATACAAAAGTTACGTAATACATCTATCACAAATTGCATGGGTATCTTTATAAATCATGTGACTGAATCCATGGGTCAAAAAAATGAAGATACAGGACCGGACTAAATAAAGACACATGTGCACACACATGATGATAATGTATACAGATCTCCAATCCTTCCAAAACATGTGCCAAACGATAGAGTGGGATCAGATAAATAAGTATTTACAGTGTAATAACCTAGTACACATCAACCCCTATGCCGTTACATATATATTATGTAGTACTATATATAAATAAACATTTCAGGTACTGTGACTACCTTAAATCACAAAGTGTTTTGTCACTACATATAAATCATATAGTACTATATATGGGTAAATTAACATTTCCAGTGCTGTGACTGCCTCCGACCCACAAAGTAATATGCCGCTACATATGCATCCCACTCTATCGTTTGGCACATGTTTTGGAAGGATTGGAGATCTGTATACATTATCATCATGTGTGTGCACATGTGTCTTTATTTAGTCCAGTCCTGTATCTTCTGGTCATTTTTTTGACCCATGGATTCAGTCACATGATTTATAAAGATACCCATGCAATTTGTGATAGATGTATTACGTAACTTTTGTATAATTATTGGTAAATTATTAAAATAATTTTTGATAGATACACTGTTTTCTTTTTGAAGTTATTGGCAACATATACTCTTTGTTTCTCCTTGCTTGTAGTGTTATATTTGAGTCGCCTAACCGCATGGGTATTTGAGATTTATTGCTGGCATTTTCATTTGCAAGTATTTAAATGAATGTTGTGGCCTCCATATTGAGTATACCCCTGTATTTCATGCTGTCTCTGGCAGTAGGGAAATGTAGCCTGAACCATGGGATAAAGTGTTTTATGCTTGGTTAACTATGATAACTATGGCCTGTACTTAGGTCTACAACTGATCTCCAAAAATATCCAAATTAATGTAAAATTAGAAAGAGGAACATTCTAAGTCATACTTTCTTTAATCAAGAAAAAAAAGATTTACAAGAAGCCTTAAACCTTTGTAAGAAGATGATCAGCAGCAGTCAACTCCCAAATAAGAATATCCATCAGCTCAAGGCTCTGGACCTGGCAATGGATCTCTGCATTCAACTGAAAATGTGGGACGAGGCCTTGCAATATGCCATGCAAACTTTAGAGCCTTACAGGTAAGTGGATGCAATTATAATATGACATACTGTAGAATTTGTGCAAGTGTTTTTATTGTCTACATTACAGGCACTCTGTCACACATAATGTAGATTAATAGTAATGTAAAGACTTAAATTGAATCTGACAGGAGATTCATGCGTCCCGGTCCGTGGACAGCATGTATCCGGCGCTGGCTGTATGATCTCGGCCATATGTATTTTTTTCTCTGAAATACTGCAGTAACACTGCAGTGTTTCTCTCAAAAACATCCTTCCAATAGCTGCCAGGGACCGAGCTGTGCTGCGGACTAGTGAGACAGGCGGGACCCCAGCGACTTTTCCCCACCCGCTGCCCTTGATAAGATTGACAGGTCTCTGCCTATATGTGCACATAGACAGACTCCTATCAATCCAGGGCAGCGGGTTTTGGCTCCTTGGGTACCACCTTTCTAACTAGTCTACTGCATGGCTCAGTCCCCAGCAGTTATTGCAAGTATATTTTTCTCTGAAACACTGCAGCATTTCAGAGAAAAACATACATGGCTGTGATCGTACAACCAGTGGCTGATGCATGCTGCTCAAGGATTGGGCAGCATATATCAGGTGTCGGGTTCAGTTTAAAAAAGTATTCTCAAGTTTAGAGGTTCTCGCCTATCCACGAATAGGAGATAACTTATCGATTGTTGTGGGGATGTCAACCGATCCCGAGAATCGGTTCTCTGAAGACTGAAGAGTCCCGTATGGATGGAGCTGTGGTCAATTATATGTCTTAGGTAGCTTTCAGCCCTATGCTCATTTGTCCAACACCTATTTCTTTCATTCCTCATGAAAGTTCAGCTGAGTATTATTGCATTTTGAGTGTGGAAAGGGGAGAAAGTTTCTGTCAGACACCTCTGGTGGTAACTTATATCCAGGGAGAACAAGAGAATTGGGTGTTCGAATTCAATCTGCCACATCCCCCTCTCCTCTGACATTATCTGCTGGGGAGAGAGTCGGTAGCTATGGTACATAAACACATTTCATGGTCAACCAGTCTGGGTTTAGCAAGCTTTGTTCTAATGTAATGGGACCGTTTCTGTACAACACACTATTATAGCTTAGCATTTATACAATATATGTAGAAGTGATACAATGGGAGAGAAGAGAACATAGGTATCTGGGTGTAAATAATTGCACTTGATATAACAATTTAGCCACAATTTTCAGTAATGTCCTCGTAAAGTGGAGCTAATTAATTTAATATTTTAATACAATCAGGACAAGTGCCTCTAGTGCACCTTGTAATCCCCCCTTGCTATAATGTTATTTGCCGAAGTATTACACTGTTAATTAATAAATTCTGGTGTCTTAATTACTCATAAATACAAATAATTAGAATGTCTGAGTTATCCATTGTTAGTTTTGTACAAAATGATCATGACAGCATAACCATTCTGTTATTGCTGCCTCTGTTTTGGTGAATAATGAATGATTGAACTCTTATTTAAATGTTATGCTAATATCACTATTGACTTTGTGTTCATGAGAATGGATGCAGCCAGTGTTATGGTTAGATATCACCACTAAATAAAAAAAATCAGCAGCAGCCAGATGGGTTTCACAAGTTATTTTATAATTTGGAGAATTATACCATTAAGTCTTTTGGTAAACATTTTGACATATCCGATAAATAAAGCTATAATACAATTTAAACATGAATGAATTGTTATGACATAGGAACTGGATGAGAAATGACAAGAGCATTAAGCCATTCACCTCACTCATCACTTTTCATTTCCTTATATCCCGGGGTGACATTCGCTCTGTTTTACATTATTCTTAAATTATACTTATAGGACTGTTCTTACTATGCTCTTTTATCTAGCTAAGAAGGGAATGGTAATTTCTCGAATGTTCATTTATGCACATTGGGCTCAATGCATCAAAGCTTTTACCACCAGTATTTTGGAGTAAAAGCTTAAAAAGTGGCAACATTTTGGCGCAATTCGAGGCTTCATTAAATTTTTCAACTTTTGGCGTTCACGCCATTTTCACCCAGGTCCAACAAAGTAGGCAGAGCTGGGGAGAGAGGGTTACCTTTGCTACGCCAAAACCTTACCCCAGCAGGGACTGCTTAGGATGTGGTGACGCACACATGGAGACTCACGCCACTAGTCCAACACTCCTGTCTCATTAAGAGGCATGTGCTTCTTCATCAAAACCAGTGTGATCGGGGACATTGAGTGCACTAACTAAATTAAATGCTCCTAAAAAACTGTCTTGAATCACTTTCACTACATTAAAGGGACATTCCCATCTCCAAGATCCTATCCCAATATGTAGTAAGTGTAATAATATCAAATATGTTCAATTAGAAATTTAGTATAGTTATGATAAGCTATGCCGCTTACCTCATTTAGGGCTTTTCTGTAGCTTATGTATCCATGGTTAGGACCTCTAAGAGCTGTCTAACTAACTGTCACTATATGAGTGGTCATAACCATGGATACCTAAGACACTGCAATTCTCTATATGGGGTAAGCGACCTAGCGAATCTGAAGAACTATGCTAAATTTTTAATTGTAGGTATTTGCTAATATTATAAATATTACTCCTAAAACATTGAGATATGATCTTATAGATGAGAATACCCCTTTAAACATGTTGTGATAAAACACTCCGGGATCGCCTTTGCTGGGGTCAAAGGTCACGTGCGTTCAGCATGAAACTCAGGCGCAGAGCTGGGATTCGTGTATAACTGACCCTGGGTCAGGTTTATTAACGGTGAAAGCAATGCAAAAGGAAATAAAACATAAAACAAATCCTTGCCTGTCCGGCACTAACTAAACAATGGACAACCTAACTACCAACTGGCGGGCTTCTCCCGTCCAGCCAAACCACAGTTGCAGTGGGCACTGCTTCCACTCACGTGTGTCTCTCACACAGACAGGCTCTCTGTGTTCCCAGGCTGAGACCCTCACACAACCACCTGGCATCCTTTTATATCCACCTCCCATTATCCATTAGTAAGCAGGTGCGATACTGACCAGACTAGGCCACATAGGAAAGGAATCTGGGCGAGATATACCTGCCCTCATCCACTATTCCCACATGATTCTCACATATCCCCCCCTTCTGCTCAGACCACTCCGGTCGAGCAATGACACCCGCCAAACAGTGCACTCGGGACAGGGCATCTGCATTTCCCATCTGTACCCCTGGGCGGTGCTCCACCGTAAAAGTGTAGGCCTGCAGGGCAAGGAACCACCGGGTCACCCGGCTATTCCGTTCCTTGTTCAAGTGCATCCACTTGAGAGGGGCATGGTCAGTGATCAGCCTGAACTTTCGGCCCACCAGGTTATATTTGAGGGCCTCTAGAGCCCACTTAATGGCGAGGCACTCTTTTTCTACGACTGCATACCTTTGCTCGTGTTTATTCAGCTTCCTGCTGAGATAGAGGACTGGGTGTTCCACTCCGTCCCTCACTTGTGAGAGTACAGCCCCGATACCGGTATCAGAGGCATCTGTTTGTACCACAACTCACTGCGGAAGTCCGGAGTCACCAGTACGGGCTGAGAGCAAAGTGCCCGTTTTAGGCTATGGAAGGCTTCTTCAGCCGCTAAACTCCATTTAATCATGACGGAGTCTTTCCCTTTTGTAAGATCCGTCAGGGGGGTAGCGATGGCTGCAAAATTGGGTATGAACCGGCGATAATAACCGGCGATCCCCAGGAAGGCTTGCACCTGCTTCTTGTTGACAGGTTGTGGCCAGTCCTGAACCGCCTGAATCTTATCAACCTGGGGTTTAACAACACCCCTCCCAATTACATACCCCAAATACCGGGCTTCTTCTAGCCCGATGTGACATTTCTTGGGGTTCGCGGTTAGACTTGCCTCCCACAGGTCGTCAATCACAGCTTGTACTTTCTGGAGATGAGTCTCCCAGTCCAAGCTGTAAATGACAATGTCATCCAAATAGGCTGAAGCATACCGCCTATGTGGCCTCAAGACTTGATCCATCAGTCTCTGGAAGGTCGCCGGTGCCCCGTGCAGTCCAAACGGCATATACACATACTGAAATAAACCTTCCGGTTTAGCAAATGCTGTCTTTTCTCTGGCAGCCTCCACCAGAGGGATCTGCCAATACCCCTTTGTTAGGTCTAGGGTCGTAATATACCGGGCTTTTCCTAAGCGATCTATTAACTCGTCGACCTGGGGCATAGGATAGGCATCAAATTTTGAGACCGCATTCAGTTTCCTGAAGTCATTGCAGAACCGGATGGTGCTGTCCGGTTTAGGAATTAGCACAATCGGGCTGGACCACGCACTGTGCGATTCCTCAATGACTCCTAATTCTAACATTGCCTTCACTTCTCGGGAAACGGCTTCACGGCGCGCTTCCGGGATTCGGTAGGGCTTTACGTGAACTGTGACACCAGGTTCCGTTATGATGTCATGTTTCATTAGCATAGTCTGCCCGGGTTTTTCTGAGAAAAACTTTTGGTTGTGAAGTAGAAACTGCCTGACTTCCGTCTTTTGCCACTCCGAGAGAGTCTCTGCAACCCGTACCTCCGGTACGGTATGCGAGCAGACAGGACGGGCCAGCTCCGCTGACAAGGCAGACCGATCCTTCCAGGGCTTTATCAGATTTACATGATAAATCTGTTCAGGTTTCCGTTTACCTGCCTGGTATACTTTGTAGTTTACTTCACCAACTCTTTCCTTGATCTCAAAGGGGCCCTGCCACTTTGCCAGGAACTTACTGTCCACCGTGGGGACCAGGATCAACACCCTATCTCCGGGTGCAAACGTACGGATCTTGGCGCCCCTATCATCGATTCTTTTTTGGGCTCCTTGAGCCTGTATCATGTGTTCTTTGACGATAGGCATAACAGCCGCAATACGGTCCTGCATTTGTGTGACGTGATCTATCACTGTTTTAAACGGAGTGACCTGACCCTCCCAGGTTTCTTTTGCAATGTCTAACAGTCCGCGAGGACGTCGGGCGTACAATAACTCGAAAGGCGAGAATCCCGTGGAAGACTGGGGTACTTCCCTGATGGCAAAAAGCAAATACGGAAGTAAATAGTCCCAGTTCTTCCCATCCCTTGTCTATCACCTTTCTCAGCATCTGCTTCAGAGTTTTATTGAACCGTTCGACCAACCCGTCTGTTTGAGGGTGATACACGGATGTGCGTAATGGTTCAATTTGTAACAATCGGCAGAGCTCCTTCATTACCCTGGACATAAAGGGGGTCCCCTGGTCGGTGAGTATCTGTTTTGGTATACCGACCCGACTAAACACATGCACCAGTTCCTTGGCAATCGTCTTGGTGGCCGTGTTACGCAAAGGGATGGCCTCCGGGTCACGAGTGGCATAATCCAAGATGACCAGGATATGTTGGTGTCCACGTGCAGACCGTGGAAGGGGCCCAACTAAATCCATCCCAATCCTCTCAAACGGGACTTCAATAATAGGTAGGGGTACCAAAGGGCTACAGAACCGGGGCTTAGGTGCAGAGGCTTGGCAGTCAGGACAAGACTCACAATATACTCGAATATCGTGATGCATGCCTGGCCAAACAAAACAGTGTAATATCCTTTTGGTGGTTTTCTGGACTCCCAGGTGACCTCCCATCACATGTCCGTGGGCCAGGTCCAGCACCTGCCGCCGGTAGGGTTTTGGCACGACTAATAGTTGCACCGTATCTTCCCCCTTTTTCTCTATCTGATAGAGTAAATCATTCTCCAGAACCATGTAAGGATATGCCAGCCTAGAGCCAGGTTCAACGGGTACCCCATTTATCACTTTTACATTTGTCCTAGCCTGAGAAAGGCTAGGATCCTTTATTTGCTCGCTTTGGAAGTCATCTTTCTGAACTTCCAAATCCGGCAAACGGGGAGGTGGACGGCTGTCGGCCTCCTCCTCTTCCCCGGTCTCCTTCGTATCACCCGCCATGACTGAAAACGGGAACTGTAGGTCATTTCCAGCAGACTCTTCCCCCGAGTCTTCCGGGGAGACCTCTTCCAGGGGTTCGGGACCCACACGCGCCCTGGGAGAAGAATCATGTACACTATTACCCGAGGGCATCAACTGATTCTCCCACAATTGCCAGAAGTGGGGAAAATCCCGGCCCAGGATAACATCATGCAATAACGCCGGGACGAGTCCCACTTTATGTTGCACAGACCCATAGGAAGTAGTAATGCATATGACCGCGGTGAGGTACGAACAGGTGTCTCCATGCACACACGTTACAGAAAATTTGTCTGATGGTCCAGTCGGGGCTGACACCAGACTGGCCTTCACCAGAGTCACCACACTTCCCGAGTCTAACAATGCCACCACATTTTTGCCATCAACAGCTAAATCACACAAATGTTTTTCCACATCTTTTTGACCGGCATTCACACTCACTACCCGTGCCACCATAGACATGCGGTTTTTAGAGTCTGTGATGTCGCACTGCATGGGTTCAGTAGTGACCGGACAGTTTGCAGCAATATGTCCCATCTCTTGGCAGCGGAAACACCTAACGGGCCCCTTGCTTAGACCATAGGTCGTTACTCTCGGCCTCGCAGTGCGGGCAGTCCCGTTTTCCTCCCCCACTGTCTTAGGGATTTTTCCATCTCCCCTACTCCCTGGAACAGTCTTACCGGTTCCCCGTGGAGATGATGAAGAACGAGGTGGGGTAGCGTCGTCTCGGAGTCCTTCCGCCATGGAGTAACGTTCAACCAGATCCACCAGTTGATCTGCCGTCGTAGGATTTCCATGGCTTACCCACTTCCTCAGGGCTGGCGGTAGAGCTCTCAGGTACTTGTCCATGACGACTCTCTGAATTATCTCTGGCGCTGTCAACACCTCGGGTTGTAGCCACTTCTTCGTCACGTGGATCAGGTCGAACATCTGTGACCGCGGTGGTTTATCCGGCTGATAAGTCCATTGATGCACTCTCTGTGCACGGACAGCGGTCGTCACTCCCAGCCGGGCCAAGATCTCGGATTTCAATTTGTCAAAGTCCTGCGCAGCTTCAGGTTCCAAGTCATAATACGCCTTTTGGGCCTCACCGGAAAGAAACGGGGCAATCAGGCCGGCCCATCGTGCCTTCGGCCATTTTTCTCGCACCACCGTCCGTTCAAACGTGGTCAGGTATGCCTCGACGTCATCTTCGGTCGTCATCTTCTGCCAGTACCGACTCACGTGAATCACTCTCGACTCGGCTTCCAGGTTAACCTCCTGTAGGCTTGCCAGGCGCTGCGCCACCTGCTGGAGAAGCGAACGATCGGTAGCTGTCATGTCCACCAACTCCTTCAGCTGGGCCATCATCACCCGATTAGCTTCTTGCTGGACGGCGGTGGACTGTACCAGCGCTTTCACCACGTCCTCCATGCTCATGCTTGCAACGTGATGCCCGCGTTCTCCACCACCATGTGATAAAACACTCCGGGATCGCCTTTGCTGGGGTCAAAGGTCACGTGCGTCCAGCATGAAACTCAGGCGCAGAGCTGGGATTCGTGTATAACTGACCCTGGGTCAGGTTTATTAACGGTGAAAGCAATGCAAAAGGAAATAAAACATAAAACAAATCCTTGCCTGTCCGGCACTAACTAAACAATGGACAACCTAACTACCAACTGGCGGGCTTCTCCCGTCCAGCCAAACCACAGTTGCAGTGGGCACTGCTTCCACTCACGTGTGTCTCTCACACAGACAGGCTCTCTGTGTTCCCAGGCTGAGACCCTCACACAACCACCTGGCATCCTTTTATATCCACCTCCCATTATCCATTAGTAAGCAGGTGCGATACTGACCAGACTAGGCCACATAGGAAAGGAATCTGGGCGAGATATACCTGCCCTCATCCACTATTCCCACATGATTCTCACAATGTGTTTAGACACTTCATTTGCTTTGTTGAACAAGGAGATGTAGCGTTTGCTAGGAAGGGTGTGTGGCCTAAATGCGTCACAGTGCTTCACATTTGTGGCACAAATTTCTGGGACTTAAATAAGTAATCTAATAGGTAGTGTGCTTATTCAAAAGATGCCCAGAAGTTGTCAAAAACTTGACACGCTGTGATAAATCTGGTGCATTTTACTGTCTTGTCTTAGTTTGCTTTGTGTAAAATTAACAATATTGATCAATATGCCCCATTGTTTTAAGTGCCCCATACACATTATATAGCTGATGCTTCAGCTGATTGTTTCGCTGACAGCCATAACACCCATACTGACTCATGCACAAGAGCACTCATTTTTCCAAAAGCAATCTTAGCCACCTCTCCCATATACAATGTACTCTATGAGAAAGCCTCCAATAGACATCTCTGCTTTTAGCTTATCTGTGGGAAAACAAAGCGACTGGCAGTCCCAAATCGGACCAATGCCTGATTAACGACTGCTCCAAAAAAACATATGCTGCATCGAAAGCACTGCTAGCTCCAGATTGAGCACTCAGAGTTTGCACCCTCAATAGTACACATTGTGCCTAAATTTATGGTAAGCTATTTGTTAAAAGCAAGTAACTTTGCAATTTACTTGTTGTTAAAAATTGTCTCTGATTTTAAGAACTGAGAGATTTTAAATTTTATTGTTCACTACTTGTTCCTATGTTACCAGCCTCTGCCGCAATCTATAAGAGCTGGCCGGTCTTATAGGCAAGGAGCATTTACAAGCTCTTTGCTATAGAGCTTGTAAATGCTCCTCTGAAACTGGCTGGATCACTAGAGCCAGCCAGCTTTAGAGTAATTTACAAAGCAAAGCTGCCTCTGCTTACAGCATTGGTGGATTCTCGGCAAGCAAGAAGCCAGGAGCTAAGAGAATGGTGTGTTCCCATTCAACAAGATGAGACTAACCCTTAAAGGGAGGCGTCCATAGAAAGTACTATACATGCCGCCATTCAAGAACAGGCCAGACCTGCCCGTAAATATAGTATGCAACTGTTATTTGCATATGATTATATTTTTTGCACATTATTGTTACACCATGATGGGAGATGCATCAATAGAAAGCACTGCATAGGGCACTATATAACCTAAAACAACCTTGGCTGCAAATGTAGTTTTTCTGTCTCTGAATCTTTGTCTTTCCAAAATGTTTTTCTTTTAAATTGTACAAACAAGAGGTTTTAGCTTTTTTGGGTGATAACCACATGACTGTCATATTTGTTCACTTTGGAAATCTTACGAAATAGAATTTGCCACTGGAAAATCCATCAGGAAGATGGCAGCCGTTTGTAAGCCAATCTGGAAATGTTTTTTTTAGAGCAGAAGCTACAAATACACATTTGTAAGCTTAGACCTTTTGTACTTTATCAATTCAGAGTAGAGATGTAATAGCTGTAATTATAATGACATCTAATGTAGCTAATGAGATTATCATTCTGTCCCGAGCTTAAGCTGGAGTCACACATAGCGACTCACCAGCGATCCCGACAATGATATCAACGTGTCAGGATCGCTGGTGAGTCGCTACATGATCGCCGGTGAGCTGTCAAACTGACAGCTTCACCAGGGATCAGCACAGCATAAGTTAGTTACCAGTACGCTGATGCAGGGAGCTGGTAACTAAGGTACACATCGGGTATCCAAGGGACGTGCGTCCCTTAGATACCCGATGTGTACCTTAGTTACCAGCTCCCTGCATTAGCGCGCTGTTAACTAATGTACACATCGGGTTTCTAAGGGCCCCGTCACATATAGCGATCTCGCTAGCGAGATCGCTGCTGAGTCACAAGTTTTGTGACACAACAGCGATCTCACCAGCGAGATCGCTGTGTGTGAGAGCGGTCAGCGACCGGCTCCCCTGCCGGTATCGCTGATTGCTGTAGGAAAGCCCTGGACATTTTTTGGTCGCTGGTCTCCTGCTGGCCAGCACGCATCGCGTGTGACAGGCGGGAGACCAGCGATCAGCTGGTAACTAACGTACACATCGGGTATCTACGGGACGTGCGTCCCTTAGATACCCGTTGTGTACCTTAGTTACCAGCTCCCTGCATCAGCGCGCTGGTAACTAACGTACACAGCGACGCCGCGCGCTCGGCGCCGCTGTGCTGATCGCTGGTGAAGCTGTCTGTTTGACAGCTCACCAGCGATCACATAGCAACTTACCAGCGATCCTGACACGTTGATATCGTCGGGATCGCCGGTGTGTCGCTATGTGTGACTCCAGCTTAAGGGACGCACGTCCCTTGGATACCCGATGTGTACGTTAGTTACCAGCTGATCGCTGGTCTCCCGCCTGTTCCACGCAGCGATGCATGCTGGCCAGCGGGAGACCAGCGATGGAAGAAATGTCCAGAGGTTTCCAAGAGCGATCAGCGATACCGGCAGGGGGGCCAGTCGCTGATTGCTGTCACACACAGCGATCTCGCTGGTGAGATCGCTGTTGTGTGACGGGGCCTCTAGGCCCGGTCAGCTGATGTCCCCTGTTAGATATTATCTGAGTAATTGACTGGAAAATGTCACATGCAGCTTAGTTGTTGCTGAAAAAAATATTCTCAAATATATTAAAGGGGTTTTCCAGAATATTAAAAAGCTACGCCCCAGGACCCATGCCGATCAGCACATTAAAGGGTCTGCATAAACTTTACTATTTTCACAGTTCAGACAGAACAGACTGTCCATACAAGTGGCTGTGCATTATCTTGCAGATTGTCTTATTCACTTATATACAATTATTTTCAAAAACACTGATTGTTGTCTAATGTGATTTGGTTTCTTTGTGGAAAATGGACAAATGCTGGGTGAATATAAGATTAGAACATATGTGTATTCTAATAATTCAATGTGTGGTCTAAAAATCTACAATATTGTGTATATGTGTACTGCAAGAAAGCAATAGAACTAGGGAACCTCTGATGTCCAGTGCAACTCACAAATCAGAACAATAGCTACTAAAGGTAAAAGGTATAATAACAAGTAACGTTTACTAAAAACACTATGAAAATGAAAGCCGCAAAAAAAAAAATGATGAATTCTACACAGGTACTGAAGGCTTTGGTATGGAAAATGGAAACAAGACACAATGAGGAAGGAACAAACGAACAGGCAGGTGATTTTAGGATTAATGAAAGACAACAAATTACACAGGGGACACATTTTAGAACAGTCATAACCCCTCAGCAATCACCTAAACCCAACAAGGAATGACAACTAAAGCCAGATATACAAATTTTAATGATAATAATATAAATATAATAATTCTTAATCTATCGCATTATCCGAACCTCCCATTCCGGTCTCCTTGACTTCCTGCGTGCTGCACCAACTCTTTGGAATTTTTTATTTTTACAGCTCAATGTTATAAACTTCTGTGAAGCACCTAGGGATTCAAGGTGCTCACCACACATCCAGGTAAGTTCCCTGAGATGTGAACTTACAAAATGTGGTCACTTGTCTGGGGTTTCCACTCTTTAGGAACATCAGGGGCTCCCCAACTGTGACATGGCATCCGCTAATGATTCCAGCAAATTTTGCATTAAAAAGTCAAATGCTGCTCCTTCCCTCTTGAACCCTGCCGCGCTCTGAAACAGTAGTTTTCTCTTCGCCATGACAGCACCCACCAAGAGAGGGGCCCCTAGGAACAGGAAACCTACAGAGAGATAAAAGGGGCTGTCCCCCTCGCTCTCTCAGTTGGTTTTCTGTTCCTAAAGGGAACCTGTAGAGAGAAGAGGATTCCTAGGCTGTGATGCCGCCTGTGTGGTTTCTGTGTGAGCGGCAGGGGCTCCCGCAACAGAAGCAGCATCGGGGGAGGTCTGGGTATCAGCTCCCTCCTCGGCTGGTAAGACAGCGTGAGGCCAGGGTCCGGGTATGGCCGCCCTGGCTCAAGTACGGAGCACGGTGCGGCTGTAGGAGCCGTGACTTGTCCAGGAGTGCTCCCCCTCAGATGAGGGCACATTGCAAGGCCAGGAACTGGGAAAGGCCGCACTGGCTCGTATGAGAAGCGCAGCACGGTGCAGAAGGCCAGCAGCCAGTAGCCTGGGGTATAGGAGACCTGGCGTGGTGGACCTGAGTCCCAGAGGGATGGTGAGAGCCGCGGGTCCGGTCCAGGGGCACTGCAAGGAGGAGGCGCGGGACCGGTCCGGTCGGGAGTCCCGCATTCCAGTGGTGACGAGAAGGCGCGTGGCCGGGGGTATGCAGCCGGTGCGCGCATGCGCAGATGGTCTGCAGAGCGCTTCCTCGGAAGTGAATGGCCATCGGCCATTCTATGCTGAGTGTGACTGCTCTCGTCAGGTGGCAGCTTGAGGCTGGGCCAGGAGCAGAATAGGAGACCCGCTGCAGGTGGCAGTGAAGCAGTGGCAGCAGCTAAGCAGCTTGAGGCCAGTGAAGTACCAGAATGGAATACCAGCTTGAAATCCCTGGTAAACAGCAGCACACTGGTAGTAGTCCTTGGGGCACACGCGCAGTCTAGGCTTTGGGCCTCTAGGCATTAGTAAGACCATACGTCCAGGCTACATCTTTTTGATTTGACTTCAGTTAATTGCGTGTTTTGTCTGCACAGAGCCTTATGAGGGGGCTTCAGAGTGACTTTGTGAAACATTTGTTTCAATTTTATGGTTCAGTAAACAGGTGTTTACCTTTCTTTGCAACTTAACTACTCCACCCATAGAGGACACAGGGGGTTAACCAAGCACATTGTCTCCAAGAAGATTGCCAGCTGCGGCCCATTAATTGTCTCCTTTGGGTGAGATCACTCTGACAATTGAGATGTACTATTCAGAGTGGAGGTTTATCTGGAACTCTGAGAGATTGCTCTCTTAAATGTAACTGTGGGCCTGGTCTCTTATTTGGCACCTTCAAACATGGCTGTAAGTCTATCTGTGCCTCATGGGGTCTATATACATCATATGGTATCATAGTGCCTGTATGCATCATAATACATCATAGTACCTCTATGCAGCATATGCATCATAGCAATTCATAGTGCATCATATTGCTTCACAGTACTTCATGGTACTTCTTATTGCATCATACTGCTCATATTATGTCATAGTACTTCACAGTGCTTCATAGTACTTCATGATACTTCATATTGCATCATGGTACTTCATAGTATGTCATAGTACTTCACAGTGCATCTTATTGCTTCATAGTACTTCAGGGTACTTCATGGTACATCATAGTACACCATAGTACTTTATAGTGCATCATATTGCCTTATAGTACTTCAGGGTACTTCATGGTATGTCATAGTACATCATAGTACTTCATATTGCTTCATATTGCTTCATAGTACTTCATGGTACTTCATAGTATGTCATAGTACTTCATATTGCATCATATTGCCTCATAGTAATTCAGGGTACTTCATGGTACATCATAGTACACCATAGTACTTTATAGTGCATCATATTGCCTCATAGTACTTCAGGGTACTTCATGGTACTTCATAGTACGTCATAGTACGTCATAGTACTTTATAGTGCATCATATTGCCTCATAGTACTTCAGGGTACTTCATGGTACTTCATAGTACGTCATAGTACGTCATAGTGCATCATATTGCCTCATGGTACTTCATAGTATGTCATAGTACTTCATAGTACTTCATATTGCTTCATAGTGCATCATATTGCCTCATAGTACTTCATAGTATGTCTTAGTACATCTTAGTATGTTATAGTACTTCATAGTTCTTCATATTGCCTCATAGTACTTCTTAGTACGTCATAGTACTTCATGGTACGTCATAGTACTTCATAGTGCATCATATTGCCTCATGGTACTTCATAGTATATAATAGTACTTCATAGTACTTCATATTGCTTCATAGTGCATCATATTGCCTCATGGTACTTCATAGTACATCATAGTACTTCATAGTATGTCTTAGTACATCTTAGTATGTTATAGTACTTCATAGTACTTCATATTACTTCATATTGCATCATGGTACTTCATAGTATGTCATAGTACTTCACAGTGCATCTTATTGCTTCATAGTACTTCATGGTACTTCATAGTACTTCATGGTATGTCATAGTACTTTATACTGCCTCATAGTACTTCATAGTATGTCATAGTACGTCATAGTGCATCATATTGTTTCATAGTACTTCAGGGTACTTCATGGTACTTCATAGTACACCATAGTACTTTATAGTGCATCATATTGCCTCATAGTACTTCAGGGTACTTCATGGTACGTCATAGTACGTCATAGTACTTTATATTGCTTCATAGTGCATCATATTGCCTCATGGTACTTCATAGTATGTCATAGTACTTCATAGTATTTCATATTGCTTCATAGTACATCATATTGCCTCATGGTATGTCAGGGTACTTCATGGTACTTCATAGTATGTCATAGTACTTCACAGGGCATCATATTGCTTCATAGTACTTCATGGTACTTCATAGTATGTCATAGTACTTCATAGTACATCATATTGCGTCATGGTATTTCATGGTACTTCATAGTATGACATAGTACTTCATAGTGCATCATATTGCCTCATAGTAATTCAGGGTACTTCATGGTACTTCATGGTACATCATAGTACATCATAGTACTTTATAGTGCATCATATTGCCTCATAGTACTTCATGAACGTACGTCATAGTACTTCATAGTGCATCATATTGCCTCATGGTACTTCATAGTATGTCATAGTACTTCATAGTACTTCATATTGCTTCAAAGTGCATCATATTGCCTCATAGTACTTCATAGTATGTCTTAGTACGTCTTAGTATGTTATAGTACTTCATAGTACTTCATATTGCCTCATAGTACTTCTTAGTACGTCATAGTACTTCATGGTACATCATAGTACTTCAGGGTACTTCATAGTACTTCATATTGCCTCATAGTACTTCTTAGTGCGTCATAGTACTTCATGGTACGTCATAGTACTTCATATTGCCTCATAATACGTCATAGTACTTCATAGTACTTCATATTGCCTCAGAGTACGTCATAGTGCTTCATAGTACTTCATATTGCTTCATGGTACTTCATAGTACATCATAATACCTCATATTGCTTCATAATACTTCATATTGCTTCATAGTACTTCATAGTGTTTCATAGTGCTTCATATTGCATCATATTGCTTTATATTACTTCAAATTACTTCATATGAATTCTTGGTACTTTATAGTACCTTCACAGTGCTTCATAGTGCTTCATGGCACTTCATAGTACTTCATATTGCATCATATTACTTCATAGTAATTCATAGTGCTTCATATTACTTCATGGTACTTCATAGTTCCTTCATAGTGCTTCATATTGCATCATGGTACTTTAGATTGCTTCATAGTACTTCATATTACTTCATGTTACTTTATGGTACCTTCATAGTGCTTCAAATTGCATCATGGTACTTTATGGTACTTTATAGTACTTCATAGTACAAGGAGGAACACGGTCAAGAACTCTGATGTCTACCGAGGAGAGAACCTTCAGGTGGCCGAAACATACCTGTTGTACCTATTGACCCTCAACATCAGGATAACAGACAACTTCAGAGCACACTTCTTCAATCGCCATACTTTGCATCACAGGGAGTGGAGACGCAGCCGCTGCATCTTCTGGAAATAGACCTGTTTGCTACAAGGGCCAACAGGCAAGTCGAAAAGTTTGCTTTGCTGTTCAGAGCAGACCATCTGGATATTCTCAACTCCCTTCAATCCCCATGGACATTTTGCCAGGCCTATACCTTTCCTCCAATGATTCTATTGACAATTGTCATCAGGAAAATAAGGGAGGAAGGAGCGAAAGTAATCCTAATAGCCTCATTTGGCCCAAGAGGCCATGATTTTCATGGCTGAAAGCCATGTCAGTCTCCGGCTCATGGATTCTCCCTTGGGATCAGAGCTTGCTCTCACAAGGACCCTTTCATCACCCTCAAGTCAAGGGTCTACAACTCACGGCATGGAATTTGAGAGGCAGCTACTAAAACTAAGAGAATTCTCGGATAATGTAATTGAGAGTAATTGAGACACTCTTTCATAATAGAAAGAAGTCACCACCAGAATTTACACCAGGGTGTGGAAGAAGTTTCTAAATTTCCATACAGCGGGCCTCTTCAGTGAGGTGCCTATCCCTGCTATTTTAAAATTTCTGCAGAAGGGGCGTGAGTTGGGGCTATCAGTAAATACTCTGAAAGTTCAAGTTTCGGCTCTAGGGGCCTTGTATACTTATGACATCGCAGGCAACAGATGGGTAGCCCTCCAGGCCTTATCAGTAGATCCTCCCTTCTTGAAAGTATTTCACGACAGAATAGTATTAAAAATGGATCCTTCCTATCTCCCTAAGAGGGCTACTAAACTCCATAGATCCCAAGAAATCTACCTTCCCTCCTTTTATGATAACCCAATAACATCAGAAGAGGAAAGGTTTCACACCCTGGATGTAAGAGGGTCATCTTTGCCTATTTGAATAGAGCCCTGGAGGCAGAGCAGGGCTCTCTTTGTGTCCTTTCAGGTTAACAAGAAGGGATCCAGAACCACAAGGGGCATGCTGTCTCGATGGATCAGAGACGCAATTGCATTGGCGTATTCGGCAACAGGAGAAAACCCGCCGCAGGGAGTGAGGGCACATTCCGCACAAGCCGTATCTTCCTCCTGGGCTGAAAGAGCGGATGTCCCGATTGATCTAATATGTAAGGCCGCAACCTGGTCTTCTCTTTCTACGTTTTATAGTCACTATAGACTAGACCTATCTTCCTCGGCCGACCTAGTCTTTGGTAGATCAGTCCTTGACACGGTGGTCTGTTATGAATGAACAAAAATAGAAGCTAAGTCCAGAAAACCGGAGAGGTTGGTAGCTATCGGATTGCAGACCCCTGATCCTATCCACAACAACTAACAGTAGCCGTGGGGGGTTCCTACGATGCCCTAGACCCATCGATCACAGCCGGAGAACTAAATAGGCCTAAAGAAAGAAAGGGGAAATCTAAACTGCCCCAGAGCAGACCCCAAAGCAATAGGCAGCCCCCAACATATAATGACGGTGAAGCAAGATGAAAACACTAACACAGATAGAAAGATAGGTTGAGCAAATGATGGGGCCCAAGCTAACTAAAAAGGACAGGATAGAAAAGCTGCTGTCTGCAATCCGTAAAAAACCCTACCAAAAAATGTCCCAACCGTCTGATAGGAAAAACAGGCCCTGAAGTCGCTAGGACTTCAAAAAGACTATATCAGCACTCAGGTAAATTCTGAAGACAGAGCAAAGAGACAAACTGATCAGAGACAAAAATGGAACTCAGCACACCCCCGACCGGGGATGGCTGAACTCCAAAAAACAAGGTAAAGAAAACAAAACTAATAAGTTCAATAGCAGAGCAAAAACTTATCTTTGGGAAGCAGGAATCAGACTGGTCTCCAAGAATCCAGCAGAGAAATCAGTGACTCAGAAGTGCGTCGGCTGCCTTATATCCAGTCAGAATTTCCTGTTACCCAGTCATCATCTACCAGATCAGGTGTTTGGTAATCATCCTCACTACCTTCCTTCACCAGAAGAGGGAGTTCATCAGACATCGACGGTGAAGGGGAAAATGAACTCACAACAGTGGTCCCTCCCAGGTGATTGTCTCTGAAAATCTCTCGGTGGGTGCTGTCGTGGCGAAGAGAAAAAAACGGATTACTTACCAGTAATACTCTTTTATAAAGTCCACGACAGCACCCACTCACTTCCCTCCTTTTGTTATTGTTACACGTGGTTCACTCCTGTGGGTGAGTATTTAATTGTATATAGGTGGAAGTATATATAGTTCTATATAGCTAAAAGGTGTAAATATGTATATACTTTGAGTAGCTTACGGAGCAAATTAACTAAAGCTTAAGTGGCGGGTCCTCTCATTCTCTGTAATCCAACTGAGGGAGCGAGGGGGACCGCCCCTTTTAACTCTCTGTAGGTTTCCTGTTCCTAGGGGCTGATCCTCTCTCTCTCGGGTGCTGTCGTGGACTCTATAATCTGTTTTTTCCTCCACATATTGGGTAACTGTGTACTCAGGAGAAATTGCACAACAAGTTGTATGGTGCACTTTCTCATGTAATTGTGAAAGCAAAAAAATTGGGACTAAAATTTATGTCACTTGTGGGGTTTTTCACTCTTTAGGCACATCAGGGGCTCCCCAAATGCGACATGGCATCCGCTATTGATTCCAGCAAATTTTGCATTATCATGCTCAGAAGAAATTGTACGACAGATTTTGGGGTTCATTTTTCCTGTTACCCTTGTGAACATAAAAAAATTGGGTCTAAAGCAAAATTTTTGTGGTAAAAAGCTAAATGCTCATTTTTCCTTCCACATTGCATTAATTCGTGTGAAGCACCTGAAGGGGAAATGTGGTTTTGATCACCTTGAGGTGTGCAGTTTTTAGGATGATGTCACTTTTGAGTATTTTCTGTTATATAGGCACCTCAAAGTCACTTTTAAATGTGATGTGGTCCCTAAAAATGGTTTTGTAAATTTTAGGGCATAAAAATTAAAAGTTTGAAAATTTCTAAATTTTCACCAAATATCCTATAGTTTCACAAATAAATGCAAGTAATATCAAATAAATTTTACTACTATCATTAACAACAATTTGTCACAAGACAACGGTCTCAGAATCACTGGGATCCTTTGAAGCGTTACAGAGTTATTACCTCACAAAATGACACTTGACAGAATTATAAAATTTCACCTGGTCTGCTGTTGAAGCCTATGTGGCCACAATCTGGAGCCAGCAGCGCTTTGCATACACCGTATTCTCGCTGTGTCCAAAGTACTGCCTTCTATTGAACGCTGGTAAATCCGCATGTGTTCACTGAACCGTACGGATTTACCGCATTCAATACATTTCTATTGATGTAATTTCTGTTGCAGAGACTACCGTCTCCGCAAGAGAAATTGTCATGAAAGACGCACTGCATGTCAGCATCCGCGGGTGATCTGCAGCCGCACATGCACGCATAGAAATCCCATCCACTATGCTGTCACAGCTGGCTGCTGCGGGCTTGATGCTGCACAAATATACAGCATCAAACCCGCAGCAATTACTGATTGTGGGAATGTACCCGAAGTGTGCATCTTTTCATGCGTTTTCTCTCTATAAGCTTCTACAGGAAACTTGAAAAAAAATGGATGTAAAAAACAAAATTGCTTTTTTAAGTGCAAAATCAAAGTTTTTCTGTTCTAAAAAACACACTACTTCAAACCTGCACAAAAAATAAAAAAAGGGCAAAATGCATAAAAAAGGCTACAAATAGGCAATAATCAGAAACAGTAGTTGTTGCGTATTTTGATGCAGACACCTGCACAAAATGTGGATAAAAGGCTGCATTTATGCTAATAGTGAACACGGACTGTGAACATAGATCATATTGCATATAGTGTTGAGCGATACCACCCGATATTGAAAAATATCGGATCGGATCGGATTGGATCGGCCGATATGAAAAAAGTATCGGGTATCGCCGATTCCTATCCCGGAAGTCCCATTCAAGTCAATGGGACAGAAATATCGGAAATAAAAAAAACCCTTTCTTGCCTTGTACATCCTGTTCGGGAGGGGGGAAGAGTGTGGGTGATGCGTGGGCGGACACTGTGCGTGTCTGTGTGTGCGGGCGGGCTCTGTGCGGGCCTCTCGGGGGTCTGTGCCGGCTGCCGGTGGTCTGTGCCAACTGTCGGGGGCCTGTGCCGGCTGCCGGTGGTCTGTACGGGCCTCTCGGGGGTCTGTACAGGCCTGTCGGGGGCCTGTGCCGGCTGCTGGTGGTCTGTACAGGCCTCTCGGGGGCCTGTGCCGGCTGTCGGTGGTCTGTGCCGGCTGCCGGTGGTCTGTGCGGGCCTGCCCGGGGTCTTGTGTGTGTGCAGGCATCGTCCGATAGGACTGCAAGCCCCATCGGCCGATGCCTGCTGCAATGACAGTGATTGACACATTAACAGTAGTAGAGGGCCCGTACAGACCACCGGCAGCCAGCACAGGCCCCCGAGAGGCCCGTATAGACCACCGGCAGCCGGCATAGGCCCCGACAGGCCTGTACAGACCCCCGAGAGGCCTGTACAGACCACCGGCAGCCGGCACAGGCCCCCGAGAGGCCCGTACAGACATCCGGCACAGGCCCCCGACAGGCCTGTACAGACCCCCGAGAGGCCCGTACAGACCCCCGACAGGCCCGTACAGACCCCCGACAGTAGGCACAGACCCCCCGCAGTAGGCACAGACCGCGCATCATGATGCGCACAGACCGCACATCATGATGACATTATTTCAGCAGCCAATCACAGCCACAACAGTGGCTCATTGCATTATGGGGACTTCCGATTTCGGTATCCGATATTGAAAAAATATCGGTACTCGGTATCGGGATTCCGATACAGCGAATAATGGACGATACCCGATACTTGCGGTATCGGAATGCTCAACACTAGCTGCACACTTTAAGAATTGTTCTATTTTTTAACTGTGTCTTGATGTTTTTTTTAGCAAGGAATATATATCGTAAGTTTCATTGGCGTTAATAATATGCGTCGAAAAGGACAATGGAATAGGTTAATAAGGTATTTGTGTATATCACTGTTCAATCCTCTATTAGGCAAGAGCACTCCAAGGTCATTATCACAGCTTTGGCAGCTAAGCATTAGTAATGCAAACATGAAGGATTAGGGAAGAGCAAGATCAATAACAGTAAAGGCTTCATTTAAAATAAAAAATGTGATGACTAAAAGTAAAATTAAAAGGCAGCCGGTGCTATAAAGAGGAATTAATAATTATTGGTGTCTGCATTTCCTCACACAGTATAAATTAATGTAGTCTGTCTGTGGGATATCACCAAAGTGTTTCTTCAAGTCTAAAATTACAAAGCCTTTGTTCTTTGAGAATGTTGTATGCTTGATTACACAGTGCAGGTAGCCAGAAAAGCATAGTATCTAAATGCAGAAATGAAGGCTACACCCTTAATTTGGTTTTAACCTCAGTAATGTTTGTATTGCACTAGAAGTAAGTAGAATATTCAGAAAATACATTTAAAAGCTCTCTGCGTATTGTTATTTACCTCAAATTCCAGGAAAGTTGTGTATGAGTCAGCCAATGTTCGATGTACATTTAATCGCATACTGTCCACTCTACAAATTGCTTTTATACAGGATGAAGACTCCACTCAGTGACAAAGAAGGATTCCTCCACACACATAGATACTGCATTATACACTGTGTGCACAATTATTAGGCAAGTGACGTTTCAACTTGTGTGTCTTGCTCAGTGGTGGTCTGGTTTTAGCCTTCCTCACATTGGCCATGTCTCTGAGCTCTGAACACCTTGTACTTCTGGCCTTGCTCAGTGGTGGTCGGGTTTCAGCCTCCCTTACCTTGACCAGGACGCTGAGCATTGAACACCTTGTACTTCTGTATCTTGCTCAGTGGTGGTCAGGTTTCAGACTTCCATACATTGGCCGTATCTCTGGGCACTGAACACCTTGTATTTCTGTGTGTTGTTCAGTGGTGGTCTGGTTTCAGCTTTCCTTACCTTTGCTGTGTCTCTGAGCATTGAACACCTTGTACTTCAGTGTCTTGCTCAGTGGTAGTCTGGTTTCAACCTCCCTTACCTTGGAGGTATCTCTGGCACTGAACACCTTGTACGTCTGTGTGTTGTTCAGTGGTGGTCTGGTATCAGCCTTCCTTACCTTGACTGTGTCTCTGAGCATTGAACACCGTGTGCTTCTGTGTCTTGTTCAGTGGTGGTCTGGTTTCAGCCTTCCTTACCTTGGCTGTTTCTCTGGGCACTGAACACCTTGTGCTTCTGTGTCTTGCTCAGTGGTGGTCTGGTTTCAGCCTTCCTTATCTTGGCTGTGTCTCTGAGCATTGAACACCTTGTACTTCTGTCTTGTTCAGTGGTGGTCTGGTTTCAGCCCTCCTTACCTTGACCATGTCTCTGGGCACTGAGCACCTTGTACTTCTGGGCTCTCCAGGGAGATTGCAGGTCTGGAATATGACAACACTGGAGGATAATGCTGAGTACCTGGTCACTTCATGTATGATTTTTCTCAAATCTTTGGCAGATAATGTGCACCTTTTTTTCTCAATGTTTTTTTGTGACTCTGGTAACTAGTTACAAAGACACATTTGATGGTTCTATCATCACGCCCCAATATCTTAATATTTTCAAGAGTGCTGCATTCCTCTGTAAGACTTGTAACAATTTTTGACTTTCAAATTCAACTAAATGTCTATTTTGGCCCATTTTGCCTGAGGAAAGCAAGTTGCCTAATATTTGTGATAAAAGGGTGTTGTATCCTTAGGGTACCGTTACACTTAGCGATGCACCAGCGATCCCGACAACGATATGGATCACTGGTGCATTGCTAAGTGGTCGCTAGTGAGCTGCCACACAGGCAGATCTCACCAGTGACATAGCAGGGGTCGGGGGTCGCTACTTACCTGTCAGACGCGGTGATCCTGACGTCCTCCCGCTCGCGTCCACTCGTCGCTCGTCGGCGCCACAGGAAGCGCCCGACGAGAAATGGTCCAGGACGTTCTCGCGCGACCAACGATGGGCAGCGGGGCAGCCGGTCGGAGGTAAGTATCAAACATAGCTATATCGCTAGCAATATCGCTGCTGCGTCACAAAATCGGTGACGTTATAGCGATATTGCTAGCGATATCGCTATGTGTAACGGGGGCTTTAGGCCTCATTCTCCGTCATTACACAAATACACATCAGCTGATCTGCTTCATCCAAAAAGTATTCAAGTTTATATAGCTTGGAGTTGAAAATCTGCATAAAAATGACTATATGTGCAAATACTCACTTGTCTAAGAATTCTGCACATAATGTATACTAAATGCACTATAAAGGAATATAACACACATGCAAAATGCTACCTTATGGCATACTATATTTGTCAGAAATCACAGTCGGGAGGAGTGGCACGCTGAACCATCCCGATGTTACCTTTTTGTCACAAACAGCCCTTTGTTGCCCCCTATCACAGGTCAGTTAGATCGACGATTAATGAAGGCTTGTTTACACTAGTAGTATTGGGGAACTTGCAGTGAGGGTATTGTATGCGCACAACGCATGGAATATACTGTATATATATATATCTCTCTTGGTATAGTCAATGCCAATTCCACAATAACCCAAGAAAATTATAAGCTGCTACCACCAATCGCTTTACAGGTCAATTTGACATTGTTACAGGTACCATATGGCTTTGAGGTGCGCTTTACAGAACAAAAGGAACAAAAGTATTACATTTCACATTCGCTCCGGACTATCACATGCGTTCGATATTGACATCATATTTTTTATCGGGATTTTACCTTTTCATAGATATGACATTAGATACGCCATGTTTTCTATCTGGCTACTATTAATTTGGGGCTGATAAGCATGTCTCACAGTTATGAAAAAATATGTGTGTTCTTCCCCTCTTAGGCTGGTTTCACACTTGCGTTTTTTGCGCAAAAAAACACATGCTTTTTTTTTTTCCTATTCTTAACATGGGTGCGCATACACATCCATTTGTACGTGTTGGTATGCGCATGCGTTTTTTTGTAGTGTGCGCTGTTGCATTTTTCGAGCGTCCGACTTGCCACCCAAAAAACGCATGCGCACGCAATGCGTTTTTTTCACCCAACCACCCATTATAGTCTATGGGTGCGCTGACGTGCGCATGTTAATGTGCACATCAGCGCAAAAAAAGCATGCTTTTTTTAAAAAAATGCGCACAAAACCGCAAAAAAAGCATGATGCGTTTTTTATGTGCGTTTGCACTGCGCACGGTGCGCAGCGCAAAAAAACGTAAGTGTGAAAGTAGCCTTAGTCCTGAAATTGAAAATGTGTAGCCCATCAATACTGTATCGACACAAACCCCAATATTCATATCTGCCCATCGGAGATGGCATGTCTAGAATATGGGCACTGGAAAGGATAGTTTCCCTTCTATGTGTAAACACATTTCAGCCTGGTTGTCATTTTCCCTGAACAGATATCCTGTTCTCCACAATAGATATCCTGTTTTAGCCATTTGGTCACCACAGGCAGTCCCAGCTTAAAAGGGGGTTTTAATCAGTTTTATCACCTCCTATCAGCACATAATTTACTCTTTCCCTATATTAAACATTTGGTTCTACTTCAATGAATTGTAAGCTCTTAGCTCTTTCTCCTACTGGCGATTTTAATTTTTCTATAGCAATATTAATGGAAAAATAGCCATGTTATGAAAACAGTTATTCTGTACACCATTGTACAACTTCTTTTTATTTGTTCATTCTGCCTCCCAAAGATCACAGTAAGGTTCACCTCACATTTATGCTGTGCTCTGCTCTTATCGCTTACACCGGGGTTTCCATGCAAACCTCTGAAATACGTGATTCAGACGGAACCCCTCGTGGAAGATTCTCTATAATGAGGCAGATGGAGGCACTGTGGATGCCATAGAACCTGTGAGCCGTCTTTTTAGGCGTGCATGAAAGCTCAGTTAACCACAGTTTTGTGCACTTATGAAAAGAAGGACACCGCGGACAGACACCAGATGGATTCCAAAGTATCTCAGCTGTCTCATTATAGTAAATGGATCCCTCCGGGGTTTCAATTCGGAGAATTAGATGGAAACCCCAATGTAAGTGCACAGGGTAAAGCGCTGGATAAATGTGTTCCTAAATGTTATGCAAAATGATCCCAATAAAAGCTTCATCTCAATCCACAAAAAAAGCAAGTCTGTCACCTGTCAATGGAAATATAGAGGGCTTTCACGTTACTGGTAGCACAAAGGCTCTGGAAAAGCAAAATGGCTCATTGCCCCCACCAAAAGAAGTTCAGCAAATTCCCAAATCCTAATGCCCCCCTCCTGTGTTCTTAGCCACAGTGTGATTAAACCACATTTAGCATCCACATGTTTGGCATTTCTGTAGCAATGACAGCCGGCCTAATTTATGGGTGCGTGTCTCCAGAAGCATGAACTGGTCACTGTAACATACTGGGCACTACAATGTACTGGTTGGTTTGCAATTTTCACTCAGTAACATCCACTATTGCTGGTTTCTGGAACACACCAATGTAGTCAAAATCGTCAATACACCTGTAGATAAATTCCCAAAAGGGTATATTTTCCAAAATGGGGTTACTTGAGGGGGATTCTGCTCTTCTAGCATTTAGGGGCTCTGTATATGGAGTCTGCAAACTATTCTAGAAAAATCTGTGCTCCAGGAGACAAATAGCACCCCGTCCCTCCCAAGTCTCGCTGTGTGGCTAAACAGTTCTATACAGGAAAATTTGGGGTATTTCTACATTCAGCCGAAGTTGTGGGACAAATCTTGGTGCCATTTTTGCCCATTCCCAGTATGAATATGTAAAATCTGGGGCTAACATAAAATCTTGGTGGTAAAAATGTAATTATTTTTTCTTTGCTGCCCAATAGTATAAAATTATGTGTCAATATAATCTCTGCACCCCTAGATGAATTAATTTAGAGGTGTAGTTTGTAAAATGGGGTCACTTCTGTTTTTTTTGCTGGTCTAGCACCTCAGTGTCTACTAAATCTGAACTTCAATATGGCGCTGCTTCCCTTCTGAGCCTTGCATTGTGCCTCAAAAGTAGTTTTCGACCAAATATTGGGTATTGTTGTACAACAAATTTTGTGGTCCATTTTCCCCTGTTACCCTTATGAAAATGCAACATTTGGGGCTAAAAAAAACATTTTTGTGGGAATTTTTAAATTTTTTTTATTTTCACGGCTTAACGTTATAAACTTCTATAAAATGAAGTACTTGGGGTTTCAAGTTGCTCACCACACAACTAGATAAATTTCCTGAGGGGTCTAGTTTCCAAAGAGTCACTTGTTGTAGGTTTCCACTGTTTAGGAAAATCAGGGGTTCTCCAAACGCCACATGGTGTCTATTAATTATGCCAGCAAATTTTGCATTCAATAAGTCAAATGGCGCTCATTCCCTTCCGAGCCCTGCCATGCGCCCAAACAATGGTTTTCCCCCACATATGGGGCATCAACGTGCTCAGGAGAAATTGCACAACAAACTTTGAGGTCCATTTTCTCCTATTATCATTCTAAAAGTAAAAAAAATTGGGTCTAAAGGAAAATTTTCCTTCCGCATTCCATTAATTCCTGTGAAGCACCTGAAGGGTTAATAAACTTCTTGAATGTGGTTTTGAGGGGTGCAGTTTTTAGAATAGTGTCACTTTGGGCATTTTCTGTCATGTAGGCCCCTGAAAGTCACTTAAAATATAATATTGGGCAGCACAGTTCAAATCCCACCAAGGACAACATCTGCAAGGAGTTTGTATGTTCTCCCCGTGTTTGCATGGGTTTCCTCTGGGTACTCCGGTTTCCTCCCACATTCAAAAGACATACCGATAGGGAATTTAGATTGTGAGCCCCATCGGGGACAGTGATGATAATGTGTGCAAACTGTAAAGCGCTGCGGAATATGTTAACGCTATATAAAAATAAAGATTATTATTATTATAACGTCCCTAAAAAAAATTAGAAAATTGATAATTGTAAAATTTTCGATATTTTCATAAATATACGCAAATCATAGCAACTAAAATTTACCACTAACATGAAGTACAATATGTCTCGAAAAAATAATCTCAGAATCACTGAAATCTGTTGTAATATTCCAGAGTTATTACCACAGTGACACTAGTCAGATTTAAAAAATGTGACCTGGTGATTAAGGTCAAAATTAGCTCAGTCACTAAAGAGTTAACGGGGGGTATAAGGCGTAGAATAGTTTTTGTAAGTTAGTCATGACCTTAGAAAATACGTTTAGTGAGGCTGAGCAGTCTGTCTTTTTGCAAACTATAGTAATAGCTTGACCATGTCATACTCACCTATAGAAATACTGTATATATCCTACCGATTTGGCACATATACCAGATACTGCCTTTTCCAAACATTTCTTAACTAACAATCCCACACCTGTTTTAGCAGAACTACCTTCTTTTCCAGTATGTATGTTTGTCTCTGTTTTTGTTTTGATTCTCTATATGTGATTGCTCATTATAATAATAATAATAAATTTTATTTCTATAGTGCCGACATATTCCGCAGCACTTTACATTTCAGAGGGGACATGTACAGACGATAGACATTACAGCATAACAATAATCACATAGATCATAACAGATACCAAGAGGAATGAGGGCCTTGGTCGCAAGCTTACAATCTATGAGGAAAAAGGTACACACGAAAGGTGGGTGGTAACAGTTGCCCTGATTGTATGGACCAGCCATAATGTTAAGTGTGTAACAGTACAGACACAGAAGGCTAATGGATGCATAAAGCATGTGGGAACATGATGCGGGGAACCTGGTTATAGTAAAACTTTTGGCTGTGCCACACAGGAATAGATTAGGTTAATGTGTTGAGGCGGTAGGCCAGTCTGAATAAATGCGTTTTCAGGGCTCGCTTAAAATTGTGGGGATTGGGGACTAATCGTATTGACCTGGGAAGTGCATTCCAAAGAATTGGTGCAGCATGTGTAAAGTCTTGGAGACGGGAGTGGGAGGTTCTGATTATTGAGAATGCTAACCTCAGGTCATCAGCAGAACGGAGGGCGTGGGTAGGGTGGTATACTGAAACAAGGGAGGAGATGTAGGGTGGTGCTGAGCCATGGAAGGCTTTGTGGGTGAGGGTAATAAGTTTATACTGAATTCTGGAGTGGATGGGTAGCCAGTGTAATGACTAGCACAAGGTAGAGGCATCGGTGTAGCGATTAGTGAGGAATATGATCCTGGCTACAGCATTCAAGACAAATTGGAGAGGGGAGAGATTGGTAAGAGGGAGACCGATTAGAAGAGAGTTACAATAGTCGAGGCGAGAATGAATAAGAGAAACAGTAAGAGTCAAAAGTAAGAAAAGGTCGAATTCTAGAAATGTTTTTGAGGGGCAGATAACAAGAGCGAGCCAGTGATCGGATGTGGGGGGCAAAGGAAAGCTCGGAGTCAAGTATGACCCCCAAGACAGCGGACATGTTGCTGGGGAGTAATAGTGGAACCACACACGGAAATGGCAATGTCAGGTATAGGTACATTAGTAGCGGGAGGGAACACAAGAAGTTCAGTCTTTGACAGGTTCAGTTTCAGATATAGCGAGGACATGATGTTAGACACAGCATTTAGACAATCGCTGGTGTTTTCTAGAAATGCTGGCGTGATGTCAGGAGAAGAAGCGTATAATTGGGTGTCATCAGCATAGAGATGGTACTGGAAACCAAATCTACTGATTGTTTGACCAATAGGTGCAGCATACAAAGAGAAGAGCCTAGGACTGATCCTTGAGGAACCCCAACAGTAAGGGGAAGATGAGAGGAGGAGGAACCGGCAAAAGATACAATAAAGGAGCGGTCAGAGAGATAGGAGGAGAACCAGGAGAGAATGGTGTCCTTGTGGCCAATGGAACAGAGCAGAGTGAGGAGGAGCTGATGACCCACAGTGTTGAATGCTGCAGAGAGATCCAAGAGAATTAGCATGGAGTAATGACCATTTGATTTAGCTGTTAGTAGATCATTAGTGACTTTAGTGAGGGCAGTTTCAGTAGAGTGTAAAGAGCGGAAACCGGATTGGAGAGGGTCGAGAAGAGAGTTATCAAAGAGATAGCGGATAAGAAGGGAGTGGACCAGGCATTCTAGGAGTTTAGAGATGAAGGGAAGATTAGAGACAGGTCTATAGTTAGCGGCACAGTTTTGGTCGAGGGATGGTTTTTTAAGTAGTGGATGTATGATGGCATGCTTAAATGAGGAGGGAAAGATACCAGAAGAGAGAGAGAGGTTAAATATTTTAGTTAGGTGAGGGGTGACAGCAGGGGAAGGGGAGATGTGACGGAAATGGATCACTGGTGCAAGTGGTTGGGCAAGAAGATGCAAGGAGTCTGCTTACTTCTTCTTCTGTGACTGGTTCAAAATCAGAGAGTGAGCTAGATGCAGTGGGGGAGGGAGGACAGTCCATGGTATGAGGTGATTGGGAGATAATTTCCTGTCGGATCTGGTCAATATTTTCATTGAAGTAATTGGCCAGATCGTCAGCTCGAAGCTCCGTGGTTGGCGCCTGTACTCTTGGGTTGAGTAGAGAATGAAAAGTGTCAAAGAGACGTTTTGGGTTATTGGACAGTGAGGTGATGAGGGTGTTGAAATAGGTTTGTTTTGAGAGGTGAAGGGCAGTGTTGTATGTTCTAAGCATAAACTTATAATGGCTGAAATCTTCGTGTAGATTGGATTTTCTCCACAGACGTTCGGCACACCTGGAGCACCGCTGCAGGAAACGTGTTTGCAGGGTGTGCCAGGTTTGTCGCCATCTGTGTTGTGCTGTTCTATTTATAGGAGGTGCAAATTCATCCAGGGCACTTTCGAAGTGTTTCATTGTAATGCTTCAATGCAGAATCAGGACAAGAGAGGGAGGAGATAGAGGCTAATGAAGACTGCAAGTTCTTCATAAGTTTCTGGGTGTTAATGGCCTGTATGTTTCTATAAGTATGGACAGTGGGGGTGACCTGAGCGGACTGGCAGTTGTTGATAGAGAATGAAAGAAGGTTGTGATCAGAGAGCGGGAGAGGGGAGTTTCCAAAATCATCCACTGCACAAAGCCGAGAGAAGACCAAGTCGAGGGAGTTTCCGTCTTCATGCGTTGGAGAATTAGTAAGCTGCGAAAGGCCAAACGAGGAGGTTAGAGATAAAAGGTGAGTAGCAGATGGGGAGAGGGGAGGAGCAATGGGGATGTTGAAATCTCCCATGATGAGGTAGGGATGTCACAGGAGAGAAAATGTGGAAGCCAAGTGGCAAAATGATCCAGGAACTGTTGGGAGTGGCCGGGAGGTCAATGCACCACCGCCACTCGCATGGAGAAGGGGGTGTAGAGTCTGACGGCATGGACCTCAAAAGAAGGGAAGACAAGTGAGGGTAGTTGAGGGATAAGCTGAAAGGTACATTTTGGTGATAGGAGCAGACAAATGCCTCCACCTGCTCTATTGTCTGATCTTATAATTCTTTTCAACACAAAATAAAGGATGATGGGGACTACAATAAACTTTATATGTATTGTTTAAATACATCTGTATTTTCATTGTTGATAAATACAGTATTTCAGTGATGTGTCCCTACATTATGCTGCTCTTAAGGCCCCGTTACACACAGCGAGATCGCTGATTTTGTGACGCCACAGTGATCTCACCAGCAATATCGCTGTGTGTGACAGGCATCAGTGACCGCCCCCGCCGGGTATTGTTGATTGTGCTTGATCATCCTGGGCCATTTTTTGATTGCTGGTCTCCCACTGGCCAGCGCGCATCGCGTGACGCTGGTTTCCAAGGTAAACATCAGGTATCTAAGAGCCGTGTGGCTCTTAGAAACCCGCTGTTTATGTTGGATACCAGCGTGCAGCGTTGTTCCTGATCACTGGTGAGTCTGTCTATGTGACAGATCACCAGCGATCATCTAACCATGTCCCAGCGATCCCATCCACGTTGGATCGTTGATGGGATCTCTGGGACATTGATACGTGTAACGGGGCCTTTAGATCACATAACAAAAACCTGGTGACAGATTCCCTTTACGAATGTAAATACTGACCCGTAAGAAGAGTTCACTGTTTTCATCATTACTGATTTTGTGCATTTTATGCACAAATCATCTGATAGCAGTGGCCTTATGAGTAATTTACATAATAACCTTCTGCAAGTCATTTACTAGTAATGGTTTTTAGTCACAAAACTCTTTGGTTCATTAGACTATGACTGTCATATTTTGGAATTTCCACTCCACAAAGTTGCAGCGTCTGCATGTTTTCCAGCCATTAATAGATGTGACTAAGACATATTGTCGTTTTTAAGTGAAGGTGTGAAAAATAAAAAAAATCTATCGCTGCGTAGCTATTGGAAAATACTACTGACTATGCTGCATTTATTATATTGAATATGTGTATTTCATAGGCCAAGGTTACCTCTATGTTAAGAAAAACAGAAACACAAAGTCCAATTCCCATCTCAGCACAGCAGCTATGGAGTCAACAGTTTGTTGGCTGGGATTCCTATGATGAAGTTACATCAGTGGCTTTTGATGGGTCACTGAGTGTCACCATGCCTCCATGTCATAGATATATTCTGCCATTAGCTATCATGGCAGTTTTCTTTGAGTTTATGATCATTTACATTGGAAACGTCTGAATTCTCTCTATTTGAAGGCTTATCAAGGTCTTATTCATTTCCATAAATATTGACTGAGCTTGTGGTGGTTTTTATTATTTTTGCAAAATATTGTAGTCCTTTTTATACATTCTAAAAGCACAAAACACTTTGTGGTAATGCCACTCACTTGTCTGCTACAGAAGTAGACACAGGAACACTTGGGGTTAAAGTCTGAGGCTGGTTTGTTATTTCATGAACCAGAAAAAAAAACTAGTAACACAAAATGGCCCATTCTAGCATAAGTGAAAAGAAACAGCACATATAAAGTCCTTTCTACAGCAGCTCCAGACTCGTGGGAGACAACAAACCTCCAGCTCGCACCTGAGCTTCAGATTGGAGACTTCCTTGTCTCCAAACACGCACAGACAGAAACAAACTCAGTGGACAGACATTTTACCTGCCAAATCACACCATTGAGGAGGAGATATGGTGAGTAGTCATCCCGCCCATCTCTTACAGCTACTCACAAAAAACCCAACCCTGTCATGGCCGATTAACCCCTCAGGACATAACATACTACAGAGAAACTTCTGGTTTTCACATCACAGAAGATGGCAATCTTCGGGTTACATAGCTCCCCTCACATACAGCGCCAGAGACACTGTCACAACTTACTTGCATGCCAGGAATCTTTTTGTTGTAAAGATTACTGTTTTTCTATAGAAGCACATAAAATATTTTAATGGTCAATGTCATTGAAACTGTGTACATCACAAACACAGCATTTATTTAGGGATTTAACTCTTGTAAATCTTATGGCTGGGAGATCGTGCAGACTTTTATCACTCAAATCGCCTATTAAAAACAGCAAGAGCATTTGACCAATAATCTCCAGAATGTTAGCTAAAGCTTAAAAAGATATGTTATGTCTTAAACAAAATGTGGATATCAGGATTATCTTACTGCATTTATTGGACGGTCCTGATGTTATCACTATAGTCAGGTTTCAAGACTAGTGGCCGTAGAATTTATAATCAAAATCATCCAAACGGTTACAAAATAACAAAAGAAGAATTTCGTAAAGGCCATTAGCTACTACAAGGCCTAAATCATTAAGAGGGGGCCACTCCTATTACTAATATAAATCCTACAAAAAATTGGAGTCCAAAACTTCACTATATAAAATAGACAATAGTTCATTGAATACAGCAAAAAGTTGCAAAAAAACATAATCAAAATAACACATAAAGACTCAGGTGATATGTGGGCAAAAAGACATACAATAATAAAAAAAAGTACAAAAAAGTGTATCATGTAAAGTATAAGATCACAAGCCATGACCAAAGAACTGATCACAATATAACAAGGAATGTATTTGAATAAATAACATACCCATCTCTCCTTGTGTAGTACCTCAGACAATCAGCCCCTAAAGGCCCCGTCACACACAGCGAGATCGCTGATTTTGTGACGCCACAGCGATCTCGCCAGCGAAATCGCTGTGTGTGACATGTATCAGCGACCGCCCCCCCCCCTCCGCCGGGTATCGCTGATCGCGCTCGAACATCCTGGGCCATTTTTTGATCGTTGGTCTCCCGCTGGCCAGTGTGCATCGCTACGTGTGACAGCGAGAGACGAACGTTCAGCGATGATAGGAGCTTGTTTCCAATGTAAACAGGGGGTATCTAAGAGCTCTTAGTTACTCGCTGTTTACCTTGGATACCAGCTTGCTTGCTGGTCCTGATCGCTGGTGGGTCTGTCTATGTGACAGCTCACCAGTGATCAGCTAACTATGTCCCAGCGATCCCATCCACGTCGGATCGTTGGTGGGATCGCTGGGACATTGATGCGTGTAACGGGGCCTTTAGGTTAAAACTAGCCCCTAGTACTAAGCAAACAGAAGGTTATCTTGGTTTCTTGTATTGGGTCTCCAGTGGTCAGTAGTGTTGAGCATTCCGATACCGCAAGTATTGGGTATCGGCCGATACTTGCTGTATCGGAATTCCGATACCGACATCCGATATTTTTTCAATATCGGGCATCGGAATCGGAAGTTCAAAGTTGATTGACAGCCGAAATGACGTCATCATGATGCGCGGTGTGTGCGCATCATGATGCGCCGTCATTTCGGGCCTTCCGGGGGTCTCTGCCGGCCTGCTGGGGGGCCGTGCCGGCCTGCCGGGGGGCTGTGTGGACTGCCCGGGGTCTGTACCGGCCTGCCGGGGGGCTGTGCCAGCCTGCCGGTGTTCCGTGCACCCTGTGGGGGTCTGTACCGGCCTGCCGGGGGGCTGTGCCGGCCTGCCGGTGGTCTGTGCAGGCTCCGGTGGTCTGTGCAGGCTCCGGTGGTCTGTGCAGGCATCGTCCGATGGGACTACAAGTCCCATCGGGCGATGCCTGCTACCATGACAGTGATTGACACATTAGCCAATGATGGGACAGTAGTAGTCCCATCATCCGGCTAATGTGTTAAATGTAAAAAAAAAAAAAAAAAAAAAAAAATACTACATACATACATACATACTACATGCATGCTACATACATACTACATGCTACATACATAGTACATATATACTACATGCATGCTACATACATACTACATGCTACATACATGCTACATACATACTACATACATACTACATATATACTACATGCATGCTACATGCTACATATATACTACATACATACTACATATATACTACATGCATGCTACATACATACTACATGCTACATACATACTACATGCATGCTACATACATACTACATGCTACATACATACTACATATATACTACATGCATGCTACATGCTACATATATACTACATACATACTACATATATACTACATGCATGCTACATACATACTACATGCATGCTACATACATACTACATGCTACATACATACTACATGCTACATACATACTACATACATACTACATATATACTACATGCATGCTACATACATACTACATGCTACATACATACTACATACATACTACATATATACTACATGCATGCTACATGCTACATATATACTACATACATACTACATATATACTACATGCATGCTACATACATACTACATGCATGCTACATACATACTACATGCTACATACATACTACATGCTACATACATACTACATATATACTACATGCATGCTACATACATACTACATGCTACATACATACTACATGCATGCTACATACATACTACATGCTACATACATACTACATACATACTACATGCATGCTACATGCTACATATATACTACATACATACTACATATATACTACATGCATGCTACATACATACTACATGCATGCTACATACATACTACATGCTACATACATACTACATGCTACATACATACTACATACATACTACATATATACTGCATGCATGCTACATACATACTACATGCTACATACATACTACATGCATGCTACATACATACTACATGCTACATACATACATGCATGCTACATACATACTACATGCTACATACATACTACATACATACTACATGCATGCTACATACATACTACATGCTACATATATACTACATACATACTACATACATACTACATACATACTACATGCATGCTACATACATACTACATGCTACATACATGCTACATACAATACATTCATACAATACATACATAGACATACAGTACATATAACATAGAGTAACATACTTACCAATACTTGTCACATTGTTCCCCGAAGCCATTGTCTTTTACGGAATAAATATTAACATAACAAACCACAAAAATACTCACCCATGATCCGAAGCAGTCCACGAGTGTGTCCCACGACGATCTTGGGTAGAGAACTGCAGTATCAGCTGATGCTGCCGCTCTCTACGGGCTGCAGGAATCCAATGACGGAAGGTAGGTATCCTTCCGCACTGTATTCCTCCGCCACTTGAAAAAAAAAGTCCCTAGTCTCACTTTATGGTTACCAGGGTGTGCCAGCCCCTGACGAAGGTACGCCGAAACGCGCGTCGGGGCTGGCACATCCTGGGGACAGAAGCAGCTGAAAGGTATTTACACTGTCCACAATTGTTTGGGAATTTTATCACATGTTATAAGCTCTGATTTATTTTACTATTGTGGCACATCGCACTTTAATTGTGGCAGCTCATTTATTATAAATTATTTCAGCACTTCGTTTGTGCTCTCACATATATGTGAAAAAACTTTTTCTTTTGCACACGTTATCTGTTTACATTTGTGGCACATTGCACTTTATTATGCGGAAATACATACTTAGCCAATTATTTTAGCATTTTTTCTTTTTTCATATATATTCTTTTCTCTTACTCACACGTATTATATGTTTACACATTTTTTACACTAGCACCAGCATTTTTCATATGTGTTTTTATATATGTATATATTATATTTATATATATATATTTTTTTTTTTGTTTTCACTTTATATTATGTGATACTATTGTGGGTACTTTTAATTGAAGTGATTAATGCTGTCCCCAGGTTGTGCCTTCATTTTGGCATTGGCCTCCCCTTATCAGTAATTTTAAATACATATATATATACAATATTGTTGGATATTTAATAAAATAAAAATTTTATTATTAGACATTGTTCTCGGTTTCTTCGTTTGTTTTATCTTATTTGCCCGAGTTGTCTTTTTATTATTCTTTCCATGGTGCATAATTTTATTATTAGGTGATTTTATATTGCACTTTCCTTGAGTCATTCTATTCTATGTAGTATGTATGTAGCATGCATGTAGTATGTATGTATCACTGTCATGGTAGCAGGCATCGCCCGATGGGACTTGTAGTCCCATCGGACGATGCCTGCACAGCCCCCCGGAGCCTGCACAGCCCCCCGGCAGGCCAGCACAGACCACCGGCAGGCCGGTACAGACCCCCACAGGGTGCACAGACCACCGGCAGGCCGGCACAGCCCCCTGGCAGGCCGGTACAGACCCCAGGCAGTCCGCACAGCCCACCGGCAGGCCGGCACAGCCCCCCGGCAGGCCGGTACAGACCCCGGGCAGTCCGCACAGCCCACCGGCAGGCCGGCACAGCTCCCCGGCAGGCCGGCAGAGACCCCTGGAAGGCCCGTACAGAGCCCCGAGAGGCTGTACAAGGGCAGGAAAGGGTTTTTCCAATTCCGATACCGGAAGTCTCATAGACTTGAATGGGACTTCCGGTATCGGCATCGGCGATACCGATACTTTTTTTAAAGATTGGCCGATCCATTCCGATCCGATATTTTGAAGTATCGGACGGTATCGCTCAACTCTAGTGGTCAGTAACACTCTTTTTACATCAGTTTGCTATATTTATTTATTTTTTTATCTAAAGGAAAATAACCTTACAAGGGGGTGCGAAAATCCAAATGTGAACGGGGTTATGCTACAAAATAATTGGTTATGTGCATTTGATAGTTTAGGGTGGAGCTGGACTTTGTGGTAATAGCAGTCCCTTTTCAAGGGTGAATACTCCATTGGTGTTCATTTTTCAAAATTATTGAAGCCTATTTTAGAGAAAAAAAAAGTCTGAGGAAATCTGCAAAAAGAGCTGGTATGGTTTCATAATATATAAATAAAAAGAAATTAAAGTATTTTAATGCTTTATTAAGTACAAGCAAATACTTATTATTAATTTATTACTCTTACTTATATAGCACCATTTATTTTCCACAGCGCTTTTCCGTCATAATCATTGCTGTCCCCATTAGGACTCAATTCCCTACCAGTATGTCTTTGTAGTATGGGAGGAAACCAGTGTACATGAAGGAAACCAACGCAAACATTGGAAAACATACAAACTTCTTACAGATGTTGTCCTTGGTGAGATTTCAGTCCAGGTCGCCAGTGCTGCAAAGCAACAGTGCTAACCACTGAGCCACCGTGCTTCTCATTCTGTCTGCAGCTATAAAAATTATTCTTGTACTATAACTTTTAGTGGTTTATTTGCCATAAAAAACTATTTTATATGCAAATGTATGCTTTATTGCATCCTTGGTGTGGCAAAGAACTCAGTGCACTTTTTTTAAGCACCTTTGATTTGAGCATTTTGATAGATTGCACTCAAGTGAACACTGCCTGGACTCTGCAATCATGAGCGCCGGCAATGAGACTATGTGAGCGCGGTTATGGTGTCTGGGGTGAGATGCGGAATCACTGATTGACCATGCTGAACTCAATCAGCGGCTCTGCACCTCCCCACATTGACTTCATCTGAGCTCACATAGTGTCATTGATGGCTCTCATCGCTGGCTCCATTCACAAAAAAATGAACGAGAAATAATCTTTGAGCTACAGTGTGCGCTGTCAATCAAGATATTGAGGTGCTCGATACACAAAATCAGGAGGTTTAATAGTGCGCTGAATCCTTTGGCCACTCCAAGGGTGCACTGAAGCCCCTTTGTTTGCATGTGAATATTTTGGGGGCAATTAAACCACTAAAAGCTCTACTACAGGTAAGTTTTTTTTATATAGTAGCTACGTCACTTACATACTTGTATAAGTGGTTTCGCTAAACTTTAGGAGAAGACAGACTGCCTTTGAGGCAATAAAAACATCTTGGCATAGGATAGCCTTTCCTTCAAGGACATTTTATTAGCTCCCTCTGCTGGGAATAGAGAGGAGGACAAGTCGCTCTTGGACTAGTATCCATACAACCTAAAATTCTGGTGAGCTGACCTTGCCACTGTGGCAGAGAGCAATAGAGTTTGGGGTATCTCTAGATAAGGATAATGTATAAAGTAGGACAGTTTTTTTTTAATAAGGTAATCAAACAGGTTTTTTCCAACTCAGAAAGGATCTAAGGATCTGTCACAGTATTTAATTCAAACAGTGCAAGTCACATAGCAGATGGCTTACGGAAGATTTTAAGTGAGTTTAATATGAACTGAAGCCAGAGGAAATGCTGCTGTCCTTTGCTGGGTTGATGATTTATGTCCTGTTCAAAGTGAGAAAGCTGTAAAAAAAAATGTACTGGTGTCCAAGAATAATTCCTATGTGAAAAGCTTGTGCCAAATCCCTATTTAATAATGATGGAGAGAATAAATCCAGGTACAGCTTTTTACATGATGTTCACAGCAATGAATATGAGCTTTCCTTTAATTAAGAAGAAAGACAATGTCATGGGGAGATGACCATGACCCAGCGCAAAGAAGACAAGCCCAACCAGACACTGCGAAGGCCTTGTTTTCTCACTAACACACAGTGCCTGCTCTCTGATGATGCTTTTTGATATTAGTTGACTTAAAATGGATTCTCATTGTGTAAAACAAAATCAGACAAACTAGAGAAAATAGAAAAAAGGGTAACTCCTAATCACTACAATGAGTAAGGAAGTAAGAAGCTCTCATAAATTGGTCATATCCTCTTTTCACTGGGAAGATAATAACAGACTCTTTAAAAAAAATAATTTTTTACTTAAAGGGGTTAAAGGGGTGGTCCACCACTCAGGACAAACACTTTGATTGAAACAGTGTTGTCTAAGTAAAATAACACTTAGGCCGGGTTCCCACTAGCGAGTCACATCCAATGCGATATGCTAATGACACTCAGCTCCTGCTCTGGTGAGCTGAGTGTCAGTGTTCTGTTTTCCAATTCTCTTGCATGACAGGATCGGAACATAGCTGCAGAGGAAACGGAGAAATTAACTTCTCCATTTCCTCTGTTGCCAATGTTGGTGGGAATCACACTACACTGTGGTGATATCCGAGTGCAGTGCAATGTTTCACACACACCCATAAATGCCCGTGAGCTGATCTGAGTGCCACCCTGCTGTAAACATGGTTGTTCCTCCTCCCCACCTCCTCCTGCTCATCATCATCCACCCAAACTGTCCCTGGGTGTACAGTTGGGTACCTGGCCGATGTTGGGACAGTAACCTACCCTCCGAGGCATGTGTGGAAGACAGGCCTGATAACGGTGTGAATTAACTCTGCATCTTCTCCTGCTTCTCTTCCTCCTGTGCCTCCACCTCATCCATCACAGCCTGAATTGTTTTTTTCCAGCAGGCATATACAGTTAGGTCCATATATATTTTATATTTGGTCCATATAACATTTTTCTAATTTTGGTTCTAGACATTACCACAATGAATTTTAAACAAAACAATTCAGATGCAGTTGAAGTTCAGACTTTCAGCTTTCATTTGAGGGTATCCACATTAAAATTGGATGAAGGGTTTAGGAGTTTCAGCTCCTTAACATGTGCCACCCTGTTTTTAAAGGGACCAAAAGTAATTGGTCAGAATAAATAATTGTAAATAAAATGTTTATTTCTAGTACTTGGTTGAAAACCCTTTGATGGCAATGACTGCCTGAAGTCTTGAACTCATGGACATCACAAGACGCTGTGTTTCCTCCTTTTTGATGCTCTGCCAGGCCTTCACCGCGTTGGTTTTCAGTTGCGGTTTGTTTGTGGGCCTTTCTGTCTGAAGTTTAGTCTTTAACAAGTGCCACTGGCAGCCATGCATGCCCAAGCCATCACACTGCCTCCGCCGTGTTTTACAGATTATGTGGTATGCTTTGGATCATGAGCTGTACCACACCTTCACCATAATTTTCTCTTTCCAGACTTTCAGCTTTCATTTGAGGGTATCCACATTAAAATTGGATGAAGGGTTTAGGAGTTTCAGCTCCTTAACATGTGCCACCCTGGTTTTAAAGGGACCAAAAGTAATTGGACAATTGACTCCAAGGCTATTTCATGGACAGGTGTGGGAAATCCCTTCGTTATGTCATTCTCAATTAAGCAGATAAAAGGCCTGGAGTTGATTTGAGGTGTGGTGCTTGCATTTGGAAGGTTTTGCTGTGAAGGAAACATGCGGTCAAAGGAGCTCTCCATGCAGGTGAAACAAGCCACCCTTAAGCTGCAAAAACGGAAAAAACCCATCCGAGAAATTGCTACAACTAGAGTTGAGCGAAACGGGTCGAAAAATTTCAAAAGTCGCCGACTTTTGGCAAAGTCGGGTTTCATGAAACGAAACCCGACCCTAGGATGAGGTCGGCCACGAGGTCGGCGACTTACGCGCCAAAGTCGCGTTTCAAAAGTTTGTTTTGCGCTCTTTTTCAGCCAATCAGGATCCACGGACACTGTGGGCAACGTGATGACATAGGCAGGGGTCACCACCATCTTTCAGAAGGGCATGCAAGTGATTGGCTTGCTTTGGTGGGCGTCACAGGGGTTATAAAAGGGCGTGCACGCCGACCGCCATCTTACTTCTGCCGATCTTAGCATATGGAGAGGTTGCTGCTGCTGATTCTGTAGGGAGAGCGTTAGGCAGGGAAGAAGAAAAAAAACTGCTTCTGCTGCTAGCGATTTTGCCTGTACAACACCCCAGTCACTGTGTGTGCAGTGCAAGGGGAGGCTATATTGTGGTGGATCAGCGGTGTTGGTTGTTAGGCTGCCTTCTAAGGCTTCCTGACAGCTGCATTGCTGTTTACCCACTGCTCTGCAAACTGTCGAGGACATGTTCCGTTCTTACAGACCTGCACCTACTAGTTTTGTCTAGCTTTCAAACAGTTAAATATATTTGCTGTTTGATCACATTCAAAACTATAGAGAGACAGCGTGTGTCAGTCCGTATACTTAAAAAACATGGAGCTTGACAATTTTACGTACACCGGACAGCCGTGTACGTGCACGCTCCTCTCAGTACCGTGTAACGGCTGTTATCACGGCCACAGTGAAGCTATCTGTGTGTCACTCTGTGAGAATAAGTCGAGGACATGTTCCGTTCTTACAGACCTGCACCTACTAGATTTGTCTAGCTTTCAAACAGTTAAATATATTTGCTGTTTGATCACATTCAAAACTATAGAGAGACAGCGTGTGTCAGTCCGTATACTTAAAAAACACGGAGCTTGACAATTTTACGTACACCGGACAGCCGTGTACGTGCACGCTCCTCTCAGTACCGTATAACGGCTGTTATCACGGCCACAGTGAAGCTATCTGTGTGTCACTGTGGAAGGATAAGTGGAGGACTTGTTCCGTTCTTACAGACCTACACTCTAGGGAGATTCCTATTCTGCCCAATTCTACATACACCTTGTAGTTTGTGATACACTAGCCAATTTCTGCCTGTGACATAGCGCTCTGATATTCAGTGGGCTTCACACAATCCAAAAGTGTCCAGTGTCCACTAGTGTGTGCAGAAATTCAAAATCTCCCTTATCCTGTAGTCACTTTTTTCACACCTGTGCCATCGAGCCTGTGACATAGCGCTCTGATATTCAGTGGGCCTCACACAATCCAAAAGTGTCCAGTGTCCACTAGTGTGTGCAGAAATTCAAAATCTCCCTTATCCTGTAGTCACTTTTTTCACACCTGTGCCATTGAGCCTGTGACATAGCGCTCTGATATTCAGTGGGCCTCACACAATCCAAAAGTGTCCAGTGTCCACTAGTGTGTGCAAAAATTCAAAATCTCTGTGATCCTGTAGTCACTTTTTTCACACCTGTGCCATCGAGCCTGTGACATAGCGCTCTGATATTCAGTGGGCCTCACACAATCCAAAAGTGTCTAGTGTCCACTAGTGTGTGCAGAAATTCAAAATCTCCCTTATCCTGTAGTCACTTTTTTCACACCTGTGCCATCGAGCCTGTGACATAGCGCTCTGATATTCATTGGGCCTCACACAATCCAAAAGTGTCCAGTGTCCACTAGTGTGTGCAGAAATTCAAAATCTCCCTTATCCTGTAGTCACTTTTTTCACACCTGTGCCATCGAGCCTGTGACATAGCGCTCTGATATTCAGTGAGCCTCACACAATCCAAAAGTGTCCAGTGTCCACAAGTGTGTGCAGAAATTCAAAATCTCCCCTGTCCTATAGACACCTTGTACCTTGTTTTACATTGCTATATAGTTTGTTGGATTTTGTCTACATTTCTACAAAAAATGAGGAAGGCTAGTGGAAGAGGCTGTGGAATTGGGCGGGGGTTGGCAGCTGGTAATGATGGTGTTGGTGGTGGATCTGATGGTAGTGGCAAGAGCAAAATAGGACCGAATGCAGGAGGTGTTGAGCCTGCGTCATCGTCTGGCTCCATAAGGCTTCGAAGGCTTAGTTTTCTAGGAGTTGGCAAACCGCATTTAAAGCCAGAGCATCAGGAAAAAGTTTTGTCTTACATTGCTGACTCAGCCTCCAGCTCTATCGCCTCCTCTTCTGAAGTTGTAAAAAGTAAAAGCACTGAGTCGTCATTGGAGGCTCATGTTCATGAACCACACCTTTCCTTGTTTCCTTCACCCCAACCAAGATTGAAGGATGACGCAGGCCATACTACTGATTACTCCATGGAGCTGTTTTCACATACCATGCCTGGATTATCAAGTGAAATGGTGAATTACCCAGGCCAAGATGAATCTGACATGGAGTGCACTGATGCACAGCTGCTGATAGATGATTCTGCTGGTACATTGACTCAGAGCACTACATTGTCCTCGCAGTGTACAGAGCCAGATTCTGACCCTGATGAGACTCAGGTGCCCCTTCCCGCACACTATACCACCATACACGGTGACACAGAGGAAGGTGCACATGACATTGAAGAGGAGGTGATGGATGACCCAGTTGTTGACCCAGATTGGCATCCATTGGGGGAAGAGGGTGCTGCTTCCAATAGCTCAGATGAGGAGCATCCACAGCAGACATAGACATCGCAACAGCTGTTATCTGGCAGGCCCGGAGCACTCCAAAGACAGGTTCCAAAAATCAAAAGAGTTGCTGGACAGCTTGTCCAGAGGGTCAAAACATCACAGCGTGCTAGGCCGCAAAATGTCTGCCAAAGTAGGAAGAGTGCAGTGTGGCACTTTTTTGAACAAAATCCTCATGATCAGGCCAAGGTTATCTGTAAGAAGTGCGCAAAGACCTTTAGCCGAGGGAAAAATCTGAAAAATTTGAATACCAGTTGCATGCTTAGACATTTAACCACCATGCACTTGCAAGCGTGGACACAACACCAAACCTCAAGTGCCACATGTGCAACTGATCACAAAGAAGGTAGTCAGCAACGCTACATTGTTTTCCCCACTGTAAGCCCACCGGTTAGCACCGCAGCAAATGTTGAGGTGTCGTTGCAAGGCCACAGCAGTCAGGGAATCCCACTGTTATATCAACGAAATACTGAATCTAGGCCATCAGAAAGAACACCAACTCCATCACCATCATCAACCCTCTCTCAGTCCGCCCTGTCCACCGCTACTTCCACCATATGCAGCTCTCAAGTCCAGCTCGCCCTCCCAGACACTATGAGTAGGTCAAGAAAGTACTCAGTCTCTCATCCGCGTACACTGGGTTTGAACGCCCACATTGCCAAACTAATCTCGTTTGAGATGATGCCCTATCGGTTGGTGGAAAGCGCAGCTTTCTGCGAACTCATGGCCTATGCAGTACCACGCTATGACCTACCCAGTCGCCACTTCTTCTCTCGCAAAGCCATCCCAGCCCTCCACCATCATGTAAAAGACCGCATTGTCCATGCACTCAAGCAGTCAGTGAGTGGAAAGGTGCACCTCACAACTGATGCATGGTCCAGTCGGCATGGCCAGGGCCGTTACGTGTCCATCACTGCGCACTGGGTTAATGTGGTGGATGCAGGGTCCACATGGGACAGCGGTGGTGGGACAGTGCTGCCTAGCCCACGGTATAGGAAACAGTTGGATGTAGGCGTTCGACCCTCCTCCTCCTCCTCCTCCAGAAGTGAAAGCTCGTCCACAGAGCGCAGTCGTACGAGCACTCCATCTGCAGCTGCCACTGTTGCACACGAGGTGTCCCCCTATCGAGCAGCTAGTGGAAAGCGTCAGCAGGCTGTGTTGCAGATGATGTGTTTGGGCGACAGACACACCGCCGAGGTGCTGGCCGAGTACTTGAAGCGACAAACTGAGTCATGGCTGGGCAGTGTACATCTTGAGGCAGGCAAGGTAGTTAGTGATAGCGGCCGTAATTTTGTGGCAGCCATAGCCCTTTCAAAACTCAGCCACATACCTTGTTTGGCTCACACCTTGAACCTGGTGGTGCAGTGCTTCCTCAAAAATTATCCGGAGTTAACAGCCCTGCTCCATAAGGTGCGAAGACTGTGCGCGCACATCCGCCGGCGCCTGTACACTCCGTTCGTATGCAGAAGCTGCAGCGATTGCTCCACCTTCCCAACCACCGCCTCATTATCGACATTGCAATAAGGTGGAACTCCACCCTGCACATGGTGGAGCGGCTGTGCAAGCAGAGGCAGGCCATAATGCATTTGTGGGAGGATACACGGCCAGGCACTTTGAGAGCAGACATGGAGTTGACAGGTGTGCAGTGGTCGAAGCTGAAAGACCTCTGTAAAGTCCTTCAGCGTTTTGAGGAATGCACACGGCTGGTAAGCGCAGACGACGCCATCCTAAGCATGAGCATCCCACTTATGCGTTTGCTCATGCAAACTTTGACCCACCTTAAGGAGCAGGCGTCTGCAGCCAATGTTGATGAGGAGGAAGAGGAGGAGGGAATCCTTGATGACATTCAGCCATTGTCTGCTCAGGGACCTCTCCTGGACGAGGTGGAGGAAGAAGAGGAGGAGGAGGATGATGATGGGGATGATTACTTAGGGGAGGAGGATGCATCTCGTGGGGCAAGTGAAAATGTTGGCGTGGCAAGGTCTGGTACAGGGTTTGTGCGTGACTGGAGGGATGTGGATTTGCCAGAAAGTGCTCCTCCAACCAGCACTCGCAGTGCATCATTGACACCGGGAACATTGGCCCACATGTCAGATTATGCCTTGCAGATCCTAAAAAGGGACCCCCGCATTGCCAAAATGATGAACGATGACGACTACTGGTTGGCCAGCATCCTGGATCCATGCTATAAAGGCAAATTACAAAACATCATGCCACAGGAGAACCTTGACCTAATATTGGCTAATAAACAAGCAACTCTGGTAAATCGGTTGCTTGAGGCATTCCCAGCACACAGCAGCGGTGATGGTTCTCACACGAGCCGTACGGGCCGGGGGCAGCTTGGCAGAGGTGTTCATGGTGCACACAGCAGAAGTGGCGTTGGAGACAGGGGTTTCATGACAATGTTGTGGACTGATTTTTCAAGTACCGCTCACACAACTGGTAATACTGCATCGATGGAAAGTGACAGGAGACAGCAGTTGTCAACTATGGTTACAAACTACTTTTCCTCCCATATCGATGTTCTCCCACACAGGTCATTCCCCTTTGACTATTGGGCCGCTAAACTGGACACCTGGCCTGAATTGGCACAATATGCCTTACAGGAGCTCGCTTGACCAGCTGCAAGTGTGCTATCGGAAAGAGTCTTCAGTGCAGCTGGATCAATCCTGACAGAAAAAAGGACCCGTCTGTCAACCCAAAATGTGGATGATCTAACCTTCATTAAAATGAACCATGCATGGGTTTCCAAGGATTTTGTCACACCTTCCCCTGATGACACATAGGGTGACAGAAAAATGGCTTGCTTTGGTCCACCTCTTCCTGGGACTTGACCTATTTCGCCTTTTGCATCAGCTGAATGTCCAACATCAACATATGCCACTTTCTAAAACTCCCTAACTGTGCTGCCTCCCCCCCATGGCTGGGGTCACCACCTAGCGCACGACACCGTGCGAGTGCCGTTGCCCTGGACAGGTGGGTAGGCCGACTCTTGGGCGCGGGCACTGGCACAGGGTCCCTCATAGTGCAATCAAGTGTCTCTGACGGTGGTGGTGCACACCTGCCGTCAGACACACTGCCGTACTATGAGGGGCCCAGTGCCAGTACCGACGCCCATGAGTGGGCCCCCCTTGCTTGGGCAGGGCCCCAGCATTTGCAATCTTTACCTCTCCCTGCTCCTCCGCTGTGTAGTCTGGGCCATCAAATCGATACTGTGCCTGACACTATCTGAGCCTGCCTCCTGATGTATAGACATATATTTTGAATGTGTACGCTATCCATACATGTTATCCGGGGATACGGTACCCTTTCTCACTTTTGTGCAATCATGTGCAATCCATACTGGGCCTAACACCGTCTGAGCCTGCCTCCTGATGTATAGACATATATTTTGAATGTGTACGCTATCTATACATGTTATCCGGGGATACGGTACCCTTTCTCACCTTTGTGCAATCACGTGCAAGCCATACTGGGCCTAACACCGGCTGAGCCTGCCTCCTGATGTATAGACATATATTTTGAATGTGTACGCTATCCATACATGTTATCCGGGGATACGGTACCCTTTCTCACCTTTGTGCAATCACGTGCAAGCCATACTGGGCCTAACACCATCTGAGCCTGCCTCCTGATGTATTGACATATATTTTGAATGTGTACGCTATCCATACATGTTATCCGGGGATACGGTACCCTTTCTCACCTTTGTGCAATCACGTGTAATCCATACTGGGCGTGAGAACGGCTGGCGAGCTGCTAAGCAAGCTACAGCACCTGTGGTTTGCACACGTAAGTTTTTCATTTTTTCAGGAATGACGGTTAGGCCTAATTCCGGAACTGCGGTTGACCTGCACTTACTGGGAAATCATCGTTCGCGGGTAATAATTGTAATCAGTGATCCCCATCACTAACGTTGTTCAGCGGGTTATCTGCACCTGTAAGCGACAAACGCTGGCCTTTTCAGTGTAGCGCACATGCAGCCACGGACATGTAAGGGCATGACACACCAGTTATTGGCCAATCTCATGTGCCAGAGCCTCACGTGTCCCTCTAGTAAGCCGGACTCGGACCGCGGGGCATGACGGAGTCTCGTTCGTTAACGGAATTAAGCTTGCAATGTGTGCATCTTTTCTGTAGCTGGCATGGTTGAGGTTTCCCAGGTGGAGTCGAATTTAACCGTAGGCTCCACTCCTGGTGGTGCCCTTCTGGACATTCCTTTAAGGTTCAGCTTTGCAACCATACTGCCCACGTAAAACAAACACTTTGCCTTCATGAACGCTGTTTGGAGGGTCATGACTCGTGGGAATAACGCCGCCCAATCAGTTAACCTGCTAGAGAGATCCTTCGTTGCTCCCAAGCATGACATCACACTCCCTAGGAGGAAGGTAATGCCACTGTGGCGACCGTACTCCTGGGGGCGACACAAGTGCACTGATGTCCAGCCACTGCTCGATGAATCTGCTGGTACATTGACCCAGACCACTACATTCCCCTCGCACGCTACCCGGCCTGAATCTGACCCTGATGAAACTCAGGTTACCCTTCCCATATACAGTTCCATCTTACACGGTGACAAAGAGGAAGCTGCAGATGAAAGTGCAGGTTCGGCCCACCCGCCATCAGACACACCACCGTACTATCAGGGGCCCTGTGCCAGAGCCGTCGCCAACGAGTGGGCCCCCCCTGCTTGCTCAGGATCACAGCACTTGCAAGGTTGAAATACTGTGCAGTGAGATGGAAGATGGGGACGACCAAGAGTCCAGACTTGTACAGGGATTCCCTAGCGAGGAGACTTATTTGATTGTTTTCAATGTTGGGACAGCAATTTTTGGGGAGCACTATACTCTGGAGAATGATAGATGGGGCCCACCATACACTGGAACATTCCAAAGGTGGACATCAGACACTGGAGCAGCATTTACAGGGCCCATTATACACTAGAGCATTAGAAATGGGGCCCATTATGTTTGGAGCATTATTTGGGCCCATAAGACAGTGGAACTTCATCCATGGGGACCAACATATACTGTAGCATTATGTGGAGCTCATCATATACTGTTTCAAACATTATATGGGACCAATAATTCTGTATGGAGAAATAGATGGGCCTCGTCATGAGATGTAAAAAGTGAAGTATTTTTCATTGTACTATACCGCTATTTCTCTGCCGTATCGGAGCATGATGAGTTGTGGTATGTGTTAAAGGGGCGCTCTTTCGCCCAGGGCACATGAAAACCTGGAGCCAGCCCTTCCCCCCAACAACTTTAGCCAAATAACCCCCATTTTTCAGTGCGTAACTTGTATTATGAAGTTAATTAAGGTTGACAAGCTTAAGTAAGAAGAATTGATGCTTTTGGCATTCAAATGGGCACTGTAGGTGTGTGTCCTGTCCTCCTCTCACTGCCGACTTTTATTCCCCATTGACTTACATTGGGTTTCGTGTTTCGGGACGACCCCAACTTTTCCCTATAATCGGCCGATCTTGCTCGACCCGACTTTTGGAAAAGTCGGGTTTCACGAAACGAAACTCGACCCTAAAAAAACAAAAGTCGCTCAACTCTAGCTACAACATTAGGAGTGGCAAAATCTACAGTTTGGTACATCCTGAGAAAGAAAGAAAGCACTGGTGAACTCATCAATGCAAATTGACCTTGGCGCCCACGGAAGACAACAGTGGTGGATGATCGCAGAATAATCTCCATGGTGATGAGAAACCCCTTCACAACAGCCAACCAAGTGAACAACACTCTCCAGGAGGTAGGCGTATCAATATCCAAATCTACCATAAAGAGAAGACTGCATGAAAGTAAATACAGAGGGTTCACTGCACGGTGCAAGCCACTCATAAGCATCAAGAATCAAAAGGCTAGACTGGACTTTGCTGAAAAACATCTAAAAAAGCCAGCACAGTTCTGGAAGAGCATTCTTTGGACAGATGAAACCAAGATCAACCTCTACCAGAATGATGGAAAGAGAAAAGTATGGTGAAGGTGTGGTACAGCTCATGATCCAAAGCATACCACATCATCTTTAAAACACGGCGGAGGCAGTGTGATGGCTTGGGCATGCATGGCTGCCTGTGGCACTTGTTAAAGACTAAACTTCAGACAGAAAGGCCCACAAACAAACCGCAACTGAAAACCACCGCAGTGAAGGCCTGGCAAAGCATCAAAAAGGAGGAAACACAGCGTCTGGTGATGTCCATGCGTTCAAGACTTCAGGCAGTCATTGCCATCAAAGGGTTTTCAACCAAGTACTAGAAATGAACATTTTATTTACAATTATTTAATCTGTCCAATTACTTTTGGTCCCTTTAAAAACAGGGTGGCACATGTTAAGGAGCTGAAACTCCTAAACCCTTCATCCAATTTTAATGTGGATACCCTCAAATGAAAGCTGAAAGTCTGATCTTCAACTGCATCTGAATTGTTTTGTTTAAAATTCATTGTGGTAATGTCTAAAACCAAAATTAGAAAAATGTTGTCTCTGTCCAAATATATATGGACCTAACTGTATGTTGTATAGTAACGCTGATGATGAGGTCATCAGCGTTGTCCATATTGATTTAATATTCAAAGCAGTTGTCACAATCCCAGAGGGGGGTCGGTCAGCGCATGACACAACACACACTCAACGAGATGGTAAAGGGGAGAGAAAAACCCTAGTGATAGGAAATGATGGATGGGACACCTCGTGAGCTCCCGTCCCTGCACTTCCCTAACTCCCTAAGCGGGTCGTGCCCTCTGCCGCTGTCACAAACCTTGTCCCTCACTGTCACCTCGCATTGCCCTGGCCAGTGCACTGGCCAGCAAGCACGCTAGCATCACCACTGCAGATGGTACAAGACAGGGGGTAGTGACAAACATGAAACAGACAAGGTAAAAACACAACACTTCGCTTCTAGACTCCGCTGCCAAGCTCCACACCACAGAGGACACGGAAACAGAACCCCAAGCTTGAGAAGTAGCTGATACAGAGCTGACACCACAGAGCTGCAACTGCAAGGGTGGTCTCCATAGAATAACTCTATCACCAACTGTCAGCTGATGCATCAGGTGACCATTTAAAGGACGGTGGGAGTGGTCACCTGCCACATCAGCTGACCTAGCAAATCATCAGTTGCAGCACACTGCCAGCAAGGAAAACTTACATTATTCCCTGCTGGCGTGAAAGGAAAAATTAAATTATAGTGGAACCAGAGCTGCCACAAATCCAATAATGGATCGTGACAGCAGTGCAACATGGTACACACGTCCCGCATGAAGGCCTAGTCATTGGGGTGAAATGTGTTGTTCTGCAGTGCAACTCAGCTAAGCATGCTTCAACTGAAAGTCCATTAATGCCTGCTTGTACTGGCTCAGTCTCTCCAGCATATGAAAGGTGGAGTTCCACCTTGTTAGTACGACGCATATCAGCCGTTGACCGGGAAGGCAGAAGTGACGCTGCACTTTTGGTTTTTTTTGTTGCGCCCATTCTGCTGGAAACAGGAGAGACTGTCTCTTCGATTAGAGGCCTCTGGAAAGTCTGTACTCCCCTCAAGAAAAGGGGGAGCATCTTATCTTTGCAACCCTGAAAGTCTGGGAACCTGGAGTGTTATTTGTGCACCATGGAATGCAGTGTATACTGGACACAGCTTACGTTAAGCCAAATGACTTGGTCGGGGACGACCAAGTTTAAGGAAAGGGAGCATGTAAGGAGGTAAGATATAATGTCTCTTATGCTTCCCTTCCCTCTGACTGTCTTCCAGTTCCTAATGTTTACAGATGTGTTTTTATGATATTTGCCTGCAGTACTGCTACATGTATAACGATGTATTACCGCTCATGACTTATGGTATTGGCACTTGAATGTGTTACCATTGTATAGATAACTGTATATATTCCTTCATGTTCTTGTAAGACAATACTGCATGTATATTATGTGTCATTTGTGTATGTACAGTTAGGGAAAGTTAGTGCATCCTTTATTGGGACATTAGAGGAGGGCACTCTTAGTATATAGTTTCCCCATAGGCTGGGTAGTTGTAATTATGTTGTGGGCCACTAGGTGGGGGTATACTAGTGGGGCCTGATAGTAGGTTCTTAGATGGTTAATTGTAGGAGGGGCTGGTTTAGTCAGAGGGGCTAGGGTGCCTAAGAGTTCACATGGGCTATAGCCTCGGACAGCTTGGCAGTGATGTAACGTTAAGTCGTTATTGCCCACATTACCCACGGCCTCTGCAGGTCTTAGGAGTGGGTCAGAACAGGAAATGGAAGATGTGGTGCCTTACCACCTGGGCCAATACTTTTAGGGCAGAAGTTGGCTGGACTAAGGAGATGAAAGGAGTTGGCACTTCAACGAGATCGGTACAGACGGGCCAGATGCTTCACCGGGGGTCACCAAACGTAGTGATTGATGAATTCATGTCTGGGATGAAACAGGCTGAAGGAAATGTCATTGTAGTGAGGTCTGACCTGGAAGGAACTGGGAAGCAGTCTAATATGGTCCGGTCCGGGCATGTACTGCACAAAATTGACAGCAAGCAAAGGAAAGCTCAGGAAGAAAGTAAATGTGATGATGTACCAACTGTGGATGTAACGTGCAAAATCCTAGGTAAAGAAAGTGTTAAAGTTGTATCGGACTCTGTCTCCCTTGATGTGAGTCACCTTGAGGAGGGACTGTTATGGCCTGGGAAGTGCCCGGGTGAAGATGTATCTGTAGATGCAGGTATGCCGAGGAGCATAGTATTGTTTCATGTAGGGGAAGGACTAGATGCAGCTGCCACCAGAATACAGGTCATGACTACGGTCCTGGCTCTCCCTTACATGTACTCCACTGTATCTCATGCCTGGAATTCAAATGCCTCATCATACTGGTGATGCTGCTCAGGTTCAGGACATTTATGCCTCACTTCTGGTTCTGACGGCACACAATGCAAACTACCTGTCACTTCCCTGAAGAAATGCCATGCCAGGGAGCTCCTTTGAGCTGTCTTTGGTGTGCTTATATCATGGTGGACAGTACTGGCCAGGGGCTGCCCGCTGGGCCTTTGCACCCTGCTCCCTCTTTTGCTGTGCTCCTGTGGAAGCATGACCACATCCTCTTCCTCTAAATTGCGCACGTCACTAGGATGGCCTCTGCTCCATGTGAGGCCTAGAACCTCATCATCCCTCACATCATCCCCCATCATCATCTTTCACGGACTCCTCCACCCTGCTTCCTGGCCAGTCTGAACAGTGCATAAATACACTGCAGTTGGCAAGTTTTGTTATCATCTGACATGTGCTACGGTACACGTGCACATCATCCAACCTAACGGGTGGTTGGGCATCAGTGCACTCAGTCTTTTCCACTTCTGGAGCAGGGGCACATGGATGGGCCACAGAATCCCAGCCAGTTGAGTCATCAAAAAACAAAAGAGACTGCTTCATGATTTGAGGCTCAGACTGCTTGGCTGATTTGTAAGGGGGTGAGGTGGAAACTGGATGACAATGGTCCTCAGGTGCTAACTATGCACTTTCTGCACTGGACTGGGTGGTAGATAATGCAAATGAAATTGAGCTACACTCAGCCATCCAATATAGCACCTTTTTAACATCTTGTGGCCTTATCATTCGTGAAGCGGTATTCAGGGATACGAAAGGATGCATAAAATTCTGTCACCTGCGTATTGAATTTAGGCATGTAGCAGGTTCAGAACAGCCACATTCTCTCCCTGCATCAGCTACACCACCAGCATCAGCTACTTCAGCACCACCACGGCCACGTCCCTTATTTGATGTTCTCCTCATTTTTGGAAGTTAATTTTCTAAACGCTACTCGCAAAGAGATGGCAGAAGTGTAGATTTATTTATTTGCAATAGTACTTGAAAAAGTACAGCCGTCTTGAAAAAATATTTCTTTGGCCTAGACATGGCAACTAGACGCCTGATGCCAATTATTTATTTCCCAGACTAATAAAAAATACACACCAGTCAAGAGAAATTATTTTTTGGGCCTAGAAATGACAACTTGATGGCTGATGCCAATTATTTATTTTCCAGACTAATAAAAAACACACCCGAGTCCAGAAAAATTATTTTTGGAGCCTCTAAATGGCAATAAGACGGCTGATGCGATATATTGATTTGCAAAACTACAAACACGAAGCGGTCCTAAAAAATTATTTCTTTGGCCTGCTAATGGCAATGAGATGACTGATGTCAATTTATTTCTCAAGCTATGAGAAAACACACAGCGGCTTAAAGGAAAGTACTCCCATAGGTGAGGGGTGCAAAGCACAGGATACACAGCGGCTTAAAGGACAGTACTCCCACAGGTAGAGTCACGTGCTGCTCCAGGCAATCACAGCAATGTCAGTACTTGGAATGGCTGTGATGGCTCTGGAAGTGCCTACAGTCTAAAAGCTTGTTGATTGGCTGCGCTGCAGCTTTTCAGCAAGCTTTATTAGACTGGCGAACCTGAACAGGAAACTGGACATGCAATAAGAAGTCCATGTTCAGGGTTCGGTAACGGACACTAGCTGTCTGGTACGAATCGCGAACTTTCTTTTTCGGGTTTGCTCATCCCTAATAGAAATACTATGCGGGCCACCATACTAAGTGGGAGGACTGTGGACTCATCATATGGTGTGTAAAGGTTGCGGGGATATCATATTGTGTGAAGGAATGTATTGTATTGAGGGGCATTGTGGGTAGTCATGAAATCGGTATTATACTGTGTGGGAACACCAATGGGCCTCACTACGAATAATATTTTCATGTGGGCACATCTAAAGGACTGGGTGAGGTTAGGAAATTAGCTTAGCATAAAATAGAAATTGTCGTTGGGCACTGTGCATGCAAAAGTACATGACCCTGTTTCCTGTTTTTGAAAGTTAGGAGATATGAATCTGTGTCACTTATACAAGCACAATAACTCATTCATGTCACACAGATCAATGTATATGGCACTATATGGATATATGATAATATATCATATTTTTTAGGATGGTAGGATAATCACAGTGACCTCCCCAGAAATAGGCAGAGGAGGAACTGGTCCAGAGGCTCTGGCTCAGAATTCTGGATAGCACGGAAGTAGGAGCAATATGAATAGGTGATGGCGATATGATAAACGTTGAGCTTCTGCACCTAGTCTTCTTTAACAATAGGATTAAAAATGGTTTAAAAATTCTAATGATTTGAGTACCAAAAAAGTGACAACAGACTTTATTGCATAAATTCTGCCAGTTATGTCAATTTTTATGAAGGCTACTGTAGCCTATAGATCTCATCTTTCCTGATAACTGAGTCATGACTGTTTTCATTACTTTTTGGCACTATGATATGTGTCTGTTGTTTAACAAAGCCTTTCCCAGCCTTTGAGGTGCAGTATCTTGCTGACTCGTTCAGATAAACATGTGAGACAGAGAGGATCTTTGTGCCAAAAGGAATAATCCCTTCATGAACAGAAGAGTAAGATAATACAGAGATTTGTGAAAACTCTTTCTTAAATCACCTGACTTTTGCAGATACCTTGCGGTTTCTGATTGACTGCCCTTTGTTCAGTCTTGGTAGTTGTTTGAAACTGCTGCTGGCACTGCCGCTGACAGGTACGGTTTACACAAATGAGAGCAAAGTGCTTTCCTGAAGCAGAATTAGAACATTGCACTATACACAATAACATTACCCACAGGTTGTGATTAAGAGCTTATTGAGGCCCATTTCCTTATAAGAACATGTGTGAGAAGGCAAGAATGTGTGCCACAAGTGAACAAAGCATTAATCTGTCAGCACTTTAAGTGTGTTTGGGGTCTTGTAATAGAAAAAAAAAGCAACAATCGTCAGATACTAAGTCATTGTCTGCAGCTGAACTTCAACAAATGGATTTTCTTTATAAAGAGAATAGCTAATTAATATTGTTCTTGGGGCATCTTTTTATTATACACATGTGTATTTAAACTTATTCAGTGATGTTTATGGAGCTTATTAAAAATTGACAACCTTGTGAAAATGCAATGAAAGTGTTGCGTTTCTTCCAACGTAATGAAGCTCTTATTTGTATATATGGAGCAATTTTCAACATTAAATGACAGAATTACTGCATTTGTAAGGGGGTCGGGGCAGGTAGTGGGACTTCCTTCTTTTCTCCCCCCTTGGCCTCTTGGGATACTGCGGATAGCCCAGCAGGGGTATACTGACCTGAAGATGACAGTTTCCTGTGCTGGCATCCTGTCTCCCTCTGGCATCCGGCTCCAGTACAAAAGATGGGCTTCGTGTTGTAAGAGGCCTACCTTCGACCTCGACATCAGCGGCAATTCCGCTTTTTCAGTCACTGGGGATTCCTCTAGCAGCGGCCTCTTGGGAGGTAAAGAAGATGATCTCCGCATCAGATGAGCAGTCCATCTTCTCTGCAGCTTCAGAACTACTGGGTGAATGGCTCATTATCAGAGAGTCCTTACAGAAGTCCTGGAAGCAAATGGCACCAGCAATTCGCTTCCTGTGCCCTTCCCACCTGATAGGCTCCGCCCCTCTAGCAGTTGCACCAATGACTAGGCTGACACCTTCGATGTCACTCTCCATGACTCTGCCTCTAGACACGCCATTTTACTCTAGTCGTCTCTTCCTGGATCGTGCCTTCTGCTGTACTGCTCCGCCTTTTCTTGGTTGATCTTGGATCTGGTACAACTCTTGGAGGTCATCACTTTAGTTGGCCGGACACACTGTTTTCACGCCATCGTACGGTGACCACTCACACGATGGGCAGGATCTTCCCTCTTCGGACCCCCCCTGTAGTTGCCAACTTGGGACTTACACTGCTGTCCACCTTCTTGCCGCCGCCATTTTGTATTTCGATGATTTCATTGAATTTTCAAGGTAAATTTAAGGAGGAAAGGGATATCGAGGAAAGGAAAAATTTCTAATAGGGAAAAAAAGGGAAAATTTAGAGAGAATTCAATTTACATAGTAGGGATGATACAGAGAAAATTATCACAAAAGCGACACAAGCAATATTATTAACAGTGCATAAGAGTTACAGTGCCTAGCAAAGGTATTTGCCCCCCTGAAACTTTTCAACATTTTCCCACATATCATGCTTCAAACAAAGATACCAAATGTAAATTTTTAGTGAAGAATCAACAACAAAGTGGGACACAATTGTGAAGTTGAGCGAAATTTATTGGTTATTTTATATTTTTTTGGAAATTCAAAAACTGAAAAGTCGGGCGTACAATATTATTCGGCCCCTTTACTTTCAGTGCATCAAACACACTCCAGAAGTTCATTGTAGATCTCGGAATGATCCAATGTTGTCCTAAATGACTACTGATGATAAATATAATCCACCTGTGTGTAATCAAGTCTCTGTATAAATGCACCTGCTCTGTGATAGTCTCAGGGTTCTGTTTGAAGCACAGAGAGTATCATGAAGACCAAGGAAAACAACAGGCAGGTCCGTGATACTGTTGTGGAGAAGTTTAAAGCCAGATTTGGATACAAAATGATTTCCAAAACTTTAAACATCCCAAGGAGCACTGTGCAAACGATCATATTGAAATGGAAGGAGCATCAAACCACGGCAAATCTACCAGGACCCGGCCTTCCCTCTAAACTTTCATCTCAAACAAGGAGAAGACTGATCAGAGATGCAGCCAAGCGGCCCATGATCTCTCTGGATGAACTGCAGAGATCTACAGCTGAGGTGGGACAGTCTTTCCATAGGACAAAAATCAGTCGTACACTGCACAAATCTGGCCTTTATGGAAGAGTGGCAAGAAGAAAGCCATTTCTCAAAGATATCTATAAAAAGTGTCATTTAAAGTTGCAACAAGCCACCTGAGAGACACACCAAACATATGGAAGAAGGTGCTCTGATCAGATGAAACCAAAATCGAACTTTTTGGCAACAATGCCAAACGACATGTTTGGCGTAAAGGCAACACAGCTTATCACCCTGAACACACCATCCCCACTATCAAACATGGTGGTGGCAGCATCATGGTTTGGACCTGCTTTTCTTCAGCAGGGACAGGGAAGATGGTTAAAATTGATGGGAAAATGGATGGAGCCAAATACAGGACCATTCTTGAAGAAAACCTGTTGGAGTCTGCAAAAGACCTGAGACTGGGATGGAGATTTGTCTTCCAACAAGACAATGATCCCAAACATAAAGCTAAATCTACAATGGAATGGTTCACAAATAAATGCATCCAGGTGTTAGAATGGCCAAGTCAAAGTCCAGACCTGAATCCGATCGAGAATCTGTGGAAAGAGCTGAAAACTGCTGTTCACAAACGATCTTCATCAAACCTCACTGAGCTCGAGCTGTTTGCCAAGGAAGAATGGGCAAGAATTTCAGTCTCTCAATGTACAAAACTGATAGAGACATACCCCAAGCGACTTGCAGCTGTAATCGCAGCAAAAGGTGGCGCAACAAAGTATTAAGTTAAAGGGGCCGAATAATATTGCACGCCCCACTTTTCAGTTTTTGAATTTCCACAAAAATTTAAAATAACCAATAGATTTCGTTCAGCTTCACAATTGTGTCCCACTTGTTGTTGATTCCTCCCCAAAAATTTACATTTGGTATCTTTATGTTTGATGCATGATATGTGGGAAAAGGTTGAAAAGCTGCAAGGGGCTGAATACTTTTGCAAGGCACTGTACCAAATTATTTTAATCTGAAGAGACTATAAGAATGCAGATGAATAAATAAGAGAGATGAAAAATTATCAAAATTCCCTTTTTCATGTTTACTGTAGGTTAACCATAGCGAAACTAGATTTAAGAGATTTATGAACAGTGTTCTTTTTCTAAGATATCAGAAAATATACAGTAGGTGGATTTGTTTTTTTCCAAAAAAATGCTATATTTTTGACTCCAAGAAATATGTGAATTATACTTTATCTGAAAGGAAGGTTGTATTAAATCTAAATCCAACAATAGAAGAGCTATTTGAAGCGTGATCAGAAGAGTATTTTTGGTTAGATTATTGATTAATGAAAAGGTTTGTTTCCATATTGCTTTTATCTTTGGGCAACTCTAAAAGATATGAAGAAGGCTGCCAGGATGGCCACAGTTTCTCTAGCATAGACCATAGGTCCAGTTGAACAGGTTCAAGTTTACTGTGCCATACAAATACAAGCAGTTGTGGCATACATATTGAGACAGAGTCCCTTTTTGCTGATGTTCACTTTTTTCTGTGTACTATCAGCCCTTGACTCCGTTGTGCCCAACCTGCCCCCACCTCAACATCTTCCCATAACAGTTTCCCTGAAGCCCAACATCTTTCCCTTTCACTGTAACCCAGTTGACATCTTCACAGGAAAGACCAAGATATGGCACTCAATACCTCTTCCAGGCCCTAAGCAAAAGACTGCCCCGGCATCCACACAAAGCTTTGCATGTGTCTTCATACTGTTAGGAGACTGGTACTGAAAGAGCCCTCTCGCCTCTGCTACATCGGCTTTCGTGGAACCCGTTGACATCATCATTATCTAGCACTTCATCAAAACTACCTCACACACCTGACACTCCTAGACTCCTCATTAACTCTCCTCCACTCTTAACTCCAATGACTAAAAACTTGGAAGAGCCTCCCTTAATAACTAATCTAACCTCTCCCAACTGATAAGCTGATCCTTTGTATTAACTGCATGTTTTCCTGTGTAGTGCAAACTATATCCCTATACTGGTAATAGTCCCCCTAGTGGACAGACCTCCCCCATTCCCAGGGACGGCCTTGAGGCAGAGCCTCCAGGAGAGCCGAGACACAAACCGGCCATAAGGATAAAATACAATAACTTTTTATCATACAAATGAATAAAATACATTAACACATCACACTAACCGTTAACCCTCTTGTTGCTGCGACATCTTCCGTCACTCCCTTACACATTCGTAATTTACCATATTGTCATAGAGAAAGCTATTGTCTTGCATATAAAATGCTTCTCTGTGGTCAGATTCATGTACTTATATACTTATATAATGCAATATTATACCAGTTAGTGATGGTATAAAATACATTTGTTGAACACATGAATAAAAAATGCCTACAGTATATATTGCACAGTTCTGTTTTACACCCTTGACTTTTAAATTCCAGGTATTGTATTCATATTAGCATTCAGTCAACAGTTATTACACCAATTTATGTGTTGGGAACAGGGAAAATGTATATAAGTGGGTTAATAACTGGCTCAGTAATAGGAAACAATGGTGGTTATCAATAGTGTATAATTGGGTCATCTTTACCAGTGGGGTACTGCATTGGTAATATTGGGCGCTATCCTCTTTTGCCTTTATTATAATACTGATGCTTTTGTAGGGGGATTATACAGTAAAATATACATTTTTGCATGTTACTAAACTGTTTAAATTAAATTATTAAGAAAAGGATAGCTTTAAATAGATGACTTTTATAAATGGACCTGCATAATTTGGAAGCTGTGGCAGACTAGTGGCTTATAAATTACGGAGCTCGGCTCTTTTCCACATACCCATAAACAGTAAATGGAGTGCTTATCACAAATCCGCTGTACTGCTCCATTCACACATGGTTCTAGACGACAGCCATTTTGATGATCACATCTGCCACTGATCTGACCCTTAAGTTTAGATTATGGGAAAACCTGTTTAGGCTATGTGCCCTTGGCATATAGGAGTATTTCATGAAAAAGTGCAACTAGCGCGTCCCATAAAATGAACATAATGCACAGTAATATCAAAATGACATAGCTGTGCATATGTTCCATCCTATTTGACTTCTAACCATGTCAGGGTTTGGAAAGCAAGATTTTTCAAGCAAAAGATATGATATGCAAAGATTTTACAAAGATGGACTAACAGAAATACCAAATGAACAGTAAAGCTCTGTATAAATGAAATATGAGAAATAAGAAAATGTTTAGGACATAAGACATTTAGAACCTTCATTATAACCAGTGTCACAAAGTAAATTGTTCTACAGTGCACTTACAGTAAGTGCGCTATGTATTAATTTACAGGATAATTTTGGCAAGCTGTGTTTTGTACATTTACTGAACCCTGTGCTACTCTCTGAGACTGATGAAGATCAGATACCTGCCGTGTTTTCTTAATGGCTGATCAGCATCTGTCACTACATCTGTTAGTGCTTTTCTTTGCCTGCAAAGATCACTGACTCTGTTATGAAAAGGAACAGCAATTCAAGAGTAAGTTCTCCCTTAAATACTTTTAGCAGAATAGATACAGAATGAGAGTCCTCATTATTTGTTACCTTTTCATGGTAAAAATACAAAAATGCTTGTGGCAAACTCCAAAGACATACTGATAGAGAATTTAGATTTTGACACCAATGGGGGCAATGATGACGATGTCTGTAAACAGTTGTGGAAATTAATTGTGCTGTAGACATATGCACATGTGGTCAAAATTGTTGGTACCCCTCGTTTAATGACATAAAAACCCACAATGGTCACAGAAATAACTTGAATCTGACAAAAGTAATAATAAATAATCTATGAAAATGAAAAAATGAAAGTCAGACATTGTTTTTCAACCATGCTTCCACGGAATTTAAAAAAAATTAAACTCATGAAAATAATATGACAAAAGGGACATGTTAAATAAAGGTGTGTCCACTAATTAGCATCACAGGTGTCTACAATCTTGGGATCAGTGAGTGGGCCTGTATATAGGGCTACAGATACTCACTGTGCTGTTTGGTGACATGGTGTGTATCACACTCAACATGGACCTGAGGAAGCAAAGGATAGAGTTGTCTCAGGAGATTAGAAAGAAAATTATAGAGAAACATGTTAAGGGTAAAAGTTATAAGACCATCACCAAGCAACTTGATGTTCCTTTGACTAAAGTTGCACATATTATTCAGAAATTTAGGCTCCATGGGACTGTAGCCAACCTCCCTGGACATGGTCGCAGGAGCTGTGGGATATGTTATACATCACATAGAACTTTAAAAGATATGGATTTAACTCGCGGTCCCTAAACACGCTGGACCTCACTATCCAGTGACCATGGGCGACCGCACACCAAACAGTTCATTACTTCATGGAAGATAATAAGCACCAACAGTCTGTGGAGGTACCTTACCAGAGCTCCTGCTCCACCCGCTGACTCCTTGTCAGTTCTCTCTCCCGGGGAAGCTGCCTTGCTGGGATCACCGGCCTTGTGACCAGGGCACTCCTGACAGTCCAGACCCTCAGAAGATCGGTAGCTCACCCAATGCATGGCCGTCACAGACTCTGCTCACACATGGCCTCACCGGGTGCTATTCAGGAAGTCCATCAACTCCTGGGACCTTCCAACACACAGGCCTCAGCGGGTGCTATTCAGGGATCCGTTCCTACTCCCAGGATCTCCCAACACACTAGCCTCCAGGTCCAGGGCCTCCCCATGTGCTCTTCAGGAAGTTAGCAACTTCCAGCACACAGGCTTCCAGGTCCAGGGTATCACCATGTGCTCTTCATGAAGTTAGCAACTTCCAACAAACAGGCCTTCCAGAACTTTGCACTCTGACCACTCAGGTTCATATACTTCACCATGTGACCAGACCTCAATCACATTATGTATCCAAAACCACTCCCATATGTGGGCGGTGCATGTGTGGCTAGCCAATCCCGCCCAGCTCTCCAACTAGCCCTATAAGCTCCCTTATAGGTAAATAAACTCATGGAACTACAATTCCCAGCACAACAACATCATTTTTGGGCTTAAAGTGCAGAGGACCTCTGTGACACAAACCGTCCATTTACAATCAGGCCGGTCACTGTTTCACCATAACAATCAAGGAAACGCCTGCATGCATAACCTGAGGAGCACATACAGCACCCCTAGCTGTAACAGGGGTCACTGCCTTACACAGGATAATGACTCAAAACACACGGCTAAAAACACCCAAGAATGGCTAAGAGGAAAACATTGGATTATTCTGAAGTGGCCTTCTATAAACCCTGATGTAAATCCTATTGAGCATCTTTGGAAAGAGCTGAAACAAGCCATCTCGAAAAGGCAACCTTCAACAGGAGACAACTGGAGCAGTTTGCTCTTGAGGATTGGGACAAAATACCTGTCGAGAGGTGCAGAGGTCTCATTGACAGTTACAGGAATTGTTTGAGTGCAGTGATTGCCTCAAAAGGTTGTGCAGCAAAATATTAAGTAAAGGGTACCTTCATTTCTGTCCAGGCTTATTTCATGAGTTTTATTTTTTTTTAAATTCTGTGGAAGCATGGTTGAAAAGCAATGTCTGAGTTTTATTTGGTCATTTTTATAGATTTTTTTATTTATTATTACTTTTGTCAGATTAAAATTATTTCTGTGACCATTATGGGTTTTTCTGTCATTAAACGAGGGGCACCAACAATTTTGACCGTGTGTATATGTAAAATAAAAATCAATACATTTCTGAGTCTAAAATAGCCCCAGTGCAGTGTCCAGTATGCAAATTGCAAGACTTCTTTTTTTATATAGATTGTGATATAAAAATAAAAATAAACCCACATTTCATAAGAATACATTTAGCATAAAAACATTGACTTCAAAAGTAGTTACATGCTTTGATAACACAATCTCTTTAAAGAAAATCTGTCAAGATTTTACTACTTCATCCGAGAGCAGCATAATGTAGCAAAGAGACCCTGATTCCATTGATGTATCACGTACCGTATATACTTGTGTATAAGCCGACCCCCCTAATTTTGAAACAAAAAACTTGGAAAACTTATTGACTCCCGTATAAGCCTATGGTGGAAAATGCAGCAGCTACTGGTAAATTTCAAAAATAAAAATAGATACCAATAAAAGTAAAATTAATTGAGATATCAGTAGGTTAATGTTTTTGAATATCCATGTTGAATCAGGAGCCCCATATAATGCTCCATACAGTTCATGATGGCCCCATAAGATGCTCCATACAAAATACACCCCATATAATGCTGCACAAAAGTTAATAATGGCCCCATAAGATGCTCCAAAGAATAATATGCCCCATATGCTGCTCCATAAAGGTTATGGCCCCATAAGATGCTCCATAGATTAGGCCCCCATAAGATGCTCCATAAAATGCTCCATAGATTATGCCCCATATGCTGCTCCATATATCTTGATGGCCCTATAAGATGCTCCATAGAATATGCCCCATATGCTCCTTAAAGGTTATGGCCCCATAAGATGCTCCATAGAATATGTCCCAATAAGATGCTCCATAGACTATGCCCCATATGCTGCTCATAAAGGTTATGGCTCCTTAAGATGCTCCATCGATTATGCCCCATAAGATGCTCCATAAAATAGGCCCCACAAGATGCTCCATAGATTATACCCCCATATGCTGCCCCAGAAGATGCTCCATAGATTATGCCTGCCCCCATATGCTGCCCCCATAAGATGCTCCATAGAATATGCCCCAATAAGATGCTCCATAGACTATGCCCCATATGCTGCTCCATAAAGGTTATGGCCCCATAAGATGCTCCATAGATTATGCCCCATAAGATGCTCCATAAAATAGGCCCCACAAGATGCTCCATAGATTATACCCCCATATGCTGCCCCATAAGTTGCTCCATAGATTATGCCTGCCCCATATGCTGCCCCCCATAAGATGCTCCATAGATTATGCCCCATAAGATTCTCCATATATTATGCCGCCATATGCTGCTGCTGCAAATAAAAAAAAGATATACTTACCTCTCCATCGCTGGGGGCCAGGTGCCGGTGTCACTGCTCGCTCAGGACCCGGCACCTGAGATATTCACCTGTCCCGGGTCCATTGCTGCTTGCTGCTGTCTGCCATGTCATCTGTCAGTGGCGTTCAGGCAGCAGAGGGCGAGCGCGCACTAACCACACCATGCCCTCTGCTGGCTGAATGTCACTGACAGAGGATGCGAAGGACAGAGCGACGCGCAGCAATGGACCGGGGACAGGTGAATATTGGGTATACTTACCCCCTCCTGGCACGGTCTCTGCAGCCCCGTCACTCCCACGGTCTCCCTTCCTTCCATTAGCGGTCACGTGGTACTGTTTATTAAAGACATGAATATGCACATATTCATGTCTTTAATGAGTGGTACCACATGAACGCTGAAGGAAGGAGTCTGAGACCGTGGGAGAAGCAGGGGGGCTGCAAAGACGTGCCAGGGGGGTAAGTATGATCTGACACCCCCGCTCCCCCTCCCCCACCGACCCCCTTGCGTATATGACTTGCATATAAGCCAAGAGGGGGACTTTCAGCCCCCCAAAAATGGGCTGAAAATCTCGGCTTATACGCGAGTATATACGGTAGTTTACTGGGTTCAGCATTTATGATACAGTTTTTAGATGGAACCTGTAGCAGAACTCAGAAAAGCTAACTCTGCCCACACCACAGCTTTTTGTGTACATTGTCTATGGACAGTGTGAGCCAAATCCACTCTCTTCTGTGCCTTTTGAACTCCAAATTAATAAGCTTTGTTTTATGAGCACTCAAGAAATCGATACAGCACAGCCTTGTAAGATGTACTTCGGATTTATGGTTTATTAATACACAGCCCAAGTGTTATGATCGAGTCACCGTAGGAGGCAAAAACAGAAATGCTAGCTAAGTCCTGAAAACCAGAGAAGTTGGCAACTATCAGATTGCAGACCCCTGAACCTATCAACACAACTAGCAGTAGCCGTGGGGGGTTCCTACGATGACCTAGACCCCTCGATCACAGCCGGAGAGATACATAGGCCTAAAGAAGGAAAGGGGAAATCTAACTGCCCCAGAGCAGACCCCAAAGCAATAGGCAGCCCCCCACATATAATGACGGTGAAGCAAGATGAAAACACTTACACAGACAGAAAGGCAGGCTGAGCAAAGAAGGGGCCCAAAAACTACCTAGATAGGAACGGATAGGAAGGCTGCTGTCTGCAATCTGCCAAAACCCTATCAGAGACAAAAGCCAACAAGCTGATATAAAAATGGCCCTGAAGCAACTAAGCTTCAAAAACTAAATCAGCACTCAGGTACATTCAGAAGACAGAGCTCACGGAACACTGCACACTCCAGCAGGAAGTGGCAGAATCCAAAAAGCAAGAAAAACAAAAACAAATCTTAGATGCAAAAAGGCAAAACAGAAAACTTAGCTTTAGGAGAGCAGGAATCAGACTGGAGTCCAAGAGTCCACAGAGAAATCACCCGCAGGGCAGAAAGGGCGTAGGCTGCCTTAAATCCAGTCAGTGACTCCACTCAGCCAATCGTCCTCATCAGTCCCAGGTGACTGATAATCAGGCTCACTACCTTCCTTCACTAGAATAGGGAGTTCACCAGGCCTCAGTGATGGAGGGGAAAATGAACTCACAACACCTAAGGTTAGAGGGAAGGTGCCGTGATTTTAATTTTTGCATTAATAATTATTAATTATACAATCAATTATTTTTAATACAAAATTAAATTAACTACTTTAATAGTTTTTTATTTATTGATATTTATGTGTGCCACTGGGGGCTGCCACTTTGACTAGTGGGGGCTAAGTGTCTGGAAACTACACTTGCACACCTCACTTGCGGTAGCCATGGGCATAAGAGCCAACAGTCTGACTACGACCGCATCTCTTACATTGAGGCTGCACCTCCTGCCTCTTAGCTGTGACCTGGGCATGCCCTCCTGGGCTGTCAAAATCACAGCTGTGGAAGGAGATCATGGCCATTTTGTTGTAGCCCGCAGCATATGCTGTGGGCTTTATTTTCCCCTGTCAGAGCGCTACGGGGTCATGCTGTCACATATCAGTGTTACCCCACAGCTGTGACTATCACCCGTGGTAATGCTACCACCGGTCACAATGCTGCGGGATCATGCTGCAAGATGTCAATGTGATTCCACAGCTGACTGTGACCTGCAGTGGTGACCTGGGGTAAAAAAGTAGGCGTTGGCCAATGAGATTACTGTTTCCATCGGGCTATGTCTGATGGGAGAGCAGTATCATCTGCCGGCACCTATGCTCACAGTTAAAAAAAAAAAAATAAATACAAAAAAGTTAAATTACATACATATTCACATAAAAATAAAAAAATTATACTCACCTCACATCAAATCCCCGACACCCTTGTCTCCTAGAAATAATGTAAAATAATAAACCAGCCTATACTCCCTGTCCGCCGTAGTCCAGGTAAAACAGATTGTCCAATGGTGAACTCATGTGTAGAACAGTCACATCGAGAGATGTGACCACTCTACCTGGCCTCTGGCGATACAGTGACAGGAGCTAATCGCCCCTGCAATGCATCACTGCGCAGCCATGAGAGATCACCTGAGTTCATTAGCTCAATGCTCTCACTTACGACACCTGTTATGAATGGGTCACCGAGGAGAAAAAAGCAAAACAAGCTAAGTCACAGAAAACCAGAGAAGTTGGTAACTATGCAGATTGCAGATCCCTGATCTTACCACACAACTAGCAGTAACCGTGGAGCGTGCCTACGATGTTCCTAGATGCCTCGTCACGGCTGGAGAACTAAATAAGCCTAAAGCAAGAAAAGGGAAAACTAACTGCCCCAGAGCAGACCCCAAAGGAATAGATAGCCCCCACACATGTATTGACGGTGAAACAAGATGAAGGCACAAACACAGGCAGGAAAAGAGGCTGAGCAAATGATGGGGCCCAAACTAACTAGACAGGAAAGGAAAGGAAAGACACTGTCTGCAACCTGCAAAAAACCCTACAAAAATCATGTCCAACACTTCTGATAGCAAAATTAACCCTGAAGTCACTAGACTTCTCCCACTATATCAGCACTCTGAAATATTCTGAGACAGAGCAAAAAGAGACCGAACTAGTAAGGGACAAAAAGCCAATTGGCAAAATACTGATAAATAAGAGTGGAAATTCAGCACAGCCCCCAGCCGGGGCTGGCTGACCACACATAAAACTTGAACAGACCAACAAAATCAAGTGTGAACATTAGCAGAAAAACTTAGCTTTAGATGACTGGAACAGAGCTGAAAACCAAGAGCTGACAAGCCAGAAGGAATCACCAGCAACTGAATAGGGCGTCGGCTGTCTTAAATCCAATCTTAGAATCCTGAGGTCCAATCGTCATCCTCATTCCCAGGTGGCAGACCTCCACCGATCAAACCAGTCTCACCACCTCCTGTCACCACCAGAGGGAGTCTGGAAGGGGAAATCACAACTGGTGAACCAGAGAATGAACTCACAACAGTGCCCCCCCTTGAGGAGGGGTCGCCGAACCCTCATCCATGCCACCAGACCGATCAGGATGGGCCCGGTGAAAAGCACGAACAATCTATTGGCATGAATATCGGAGGCAGAGACCCAAGAATTATCCTCCTGACCATAACCCTTCCATTTGACCAAATACTGGTGTCTCTGTCTAACCAAACGAGAATCCAATATTTTCTCTACCTCATATTCCACATTGCCTTCGACCAACACAGGGTCAGGAGGTGCTGCCATAGGAACCACTGGCTCAACAAACCTCTTCAACAGAGATTTGTGAAATACGTTATGGATCTTGAACGTAACTGGAAGAGCCAATCGAAACGAAACAGGATTAAGAATTTCCAAAATCTTATAAGGACCAATAAATCTTGGCTTAAATTTAGGAGATGCAACCTTCATAGAAATATTCTTAGACGACAACCAAACCATATCACGCACTTTAAACCGGGGACCAATGGTCCTATGCCGATTGGAAAATCGCTGGGCCTTTTCCTGAGAGAGTGACAACTTATCCGCTACTTGGTCCCATATCTGCTGCATTCTCTTAACCACAGTGTCCACACCTGGGCAGGACGAAGATTCCACTTGCCCTGAAGAGAATCGAGGATGAAACCCAAAATTACAGAAAAAGGGTGACATCAAAGTGGCAGAACTAGCTATATTGTTCAGTGCGAAATCGGCCAAGGGCAAAAATGAGACCCAATCATCCTGATGAGCAGATATAAAACATCTCAAATAAGACTCCAAGGTCTGGTTTGTTCTCTCAGTCTGTCCATTGGTCTGGGGATGAAACGCGGAGGAGAAGGATAACTGAATTCCCAGATTGGAACAAAAGGCTTTCCAGAATCTGGAAAGAAACTGGACTCCTCTGTCGGACACAATGTTCTCAGGAATCCCATGTAACCGAACCACCTGTTGTAAAAACAAGGGCACCAACTCAGCGGAAGATGGCAACTTAGGGAGTGGTACAAGATGGACCATCTTCGAAAATCTATCACAAATCACCCAGATAACAGTCATTCTCTGAGAGACAGGAAGATCAGAAATAAAATCCATTGAGATATGGGTCCATGGCCTCTTGGGAACCGGCAGGGGCATCAGCAACCCACTAGAGCGAGAACAGGGTTTAGACCGAGAACAAGTCCCACAGGACTGTACAAAATTCCTGACGTCACGAGATAAGGCAGGCCACCAAAAGGACCGACTCACCAGATCTCTGGTACCAAAAATACCTGGATGACCAGCCAATGCGGAGCAATGAATTTCAGACATCACTCTCTTTCTACTGGTCAGGAACATACAATTTTCCCATAGGGCAACGCTCAGGTTTATCCTCCTGAAATTCCTCCAGGGCGCGTCTCAAATCGGGCGAAATGGCAGAAAGAACTACCCCCTCACCTAGGATGGTAGTAGGCTCGGTCACACTAAGAGAATCGGCAAAGAAACTCCTAGAAAGGGCGTCTGCCTTAACATTCTTAGTGCCCGGAAGAAAAGAGACCACAAAATTAAAACGCGTGAAAAACAAGGCCCATCTAGCCTGTCTAGGATTCAAGCGTTTGGCCGACTCCAGATAAATCAAATTCTTGTGATCGGGGAGGACCACAACTTGATGTCTAGCTCCCTCCAACCAATGTCTCCACTCCTCAAATGCCCACTTCATGGCCAACAATTCCTGATTCCCCACGTCATAGTTGCGTTCAGATGGGGAGAACTTTCGAGAAAAGAAGGCACAGGGATTCATCTTAGAAGTCACAGGGTCTTTTTGGGTCAAAACAGCTCCTGCACCAATCTCAGAAGCATCTACCGCCACCTGAAATGGAAGTGAGACATCATGTTGCTGTAAAAATGGAGCCGAAGTAAATCTCTGCTTAAGCTCCTGAAATGCTGAAATAGCCTCAGGAGACCAATTCAGCACATCAGTGCCCTTCTTGGTCAGATCAGTCAGTGGTTTGACAATACCAGAAAAATTACCTATAAATTTACAATAGAAATTAGCAAAACCCAAAAACTTCTGGAGGGCCTTCAAAGAAGTAGGCTGAACCCAATCATAAATAGCCTGTACCTTGGCCGGGTCCATTTCAATAGTCGATGGAGATAAGATAAATCCCAAAAATGAAATCCTCTGTACACCAAAGAGGCATTTCGATCCCTTAACAAACAGGGAATTCTCCCTCAAAATCCGGAACACAGTCTGGACGTGTTCCACATGAGAATCCTAATCACTAGAAAACATCAAAATATCATCCAGATAGATGATCAAAAACTTATCCACAAAGTCACGGAAAATATCATTCATAAAGGACTGGAAGACAGAAGGGGCATTAGTGAGCCCAAATGGCATCACCAGGTACTCAAAATGTCCCTCCGGAGTATTAAACGCCGTCTTCCATTCATTCCCGTGCTTGATGCGAATAAGATTATACGCCCCCCCTGAGGTCAAGCTTAGTAAACCAGCAGGCGCGCTTAACTCTGGAGAATAAATCAGAAATCGGAGGTAACGGATACTGATATTTAACCGTCATCTTGTTAAGGGAACGATAATTAATATACGGTCTTAATGAACCATCTTTCTTGGCCACAAAAAAAACCCCAGCACCTAAAGGTGACGAGGATGGTCTAATATAACCCTTCTCCAATGACTCCTTAATATAGGATCGCATAGCATCATGTTCGGGTACTGATAAGTTTAAAAGCCGACCCTTGGGAAATTTACACCCAGGCATCAACTCAATTGCACAGTCATAACTCCTATGAGGAGGCAAAGACGCAGACTTGCTCTCACTAAATACATCAGAAAAATCGGCTAGATAATCAGGAATATCATGAGACTGAGGAGAGGTGGAGAAAACAGGAGCGTCCCTAAGAACACACTGACAACCCCAACTCACCACAGACACAGATTTCCAATCCAAAACTGGATTATGAGTTTGCAACCAAGGAAAACCCAGAACAATAGTATCATGCAAATTATGCAGCACCAAAAATTTACAATTTTCTTGGTGGTCTGGGACAACTCGCATTGTCACCTGGGTCCAAAACTGAGGTTTATTCTCTGCCAATGTTGTAGCATCAATACCCCTCAAAGGAATAGGCATCCACAGAGGCGTCATGGAAAAACCACAACGTTTAGCAAAGTCCAAATCCATCAGATTCAACTCTGCTCCTGAATCCACAAAAGCCTTCGTGGAAAACGTGGATAAGGAGCAGATCAGAGTAATTGCCAAAAGAAACTTAGGTTGTATACTGCCCACAGCAAATGTGTGTGCAAAACGTTTCTCTCGTTTTGGGCAGACAGAAATAGTATGAGAGACGTCTCCACAGAAAAAACACAGCTTATTACGCCTTCTAAACTCCTGATGTTGCGCCCTAGACAAAACCCCATCACATTGCATAGGTTCAAACGTTTGTTCAAAAGGTGACAGCGCCTCCCGTGTAGTTTTACGTTCACGTAAACGCCGATCAACTTGAATGGCAAATGATATAGAGCCATCCAGACCAGAGGGAACAGGAAATCCAACCATAACATCTTTTACGTTCTCTGATAAACCCTTCTGATGCTGATGCTCTACACATTTCTTCTTATGTAGAGCAAGACAGGGAGGGGGGGAGCAGGTGAATGAGTCCCGCCCAGCGGACCGGACCGCGGCAGTTTACATACACCTGAACCGATATAAAAAAGGTATTTATGCATAAAAGGTGCTGGGTCAGGGGGAAACAAAAGTACTAAGAGAATCCGTATGTGACACACAATTGAATTATATCATTATATGATATCTCAAAAAAGGGGTGACAGATTCCCTTTAAGCAATGATTAACGATCAACCATCTGATCGTTGATCGTTGCTACATGTCACACGCAGCGATGTCGTTTCTACATCGCTGCAACATCACCAAACTGGTGACGTTGCAGTGATATCGTTCACAATATCGTTTTGTGTAATGGCCCCCTTAGACCTGTGACGGGGACAAGGGGGCATCCTCTACGTCTGGAGGAAAAAAGGCTTAAGCATACTCACAGACGCAGATTCTTTACTGTAAGAGCAGTGAGACTATGGAACTTTCTGCCATATGATGTAATGCGTGATTCCCTGCTAAAATTTAAGAAGGGACTGGATGCCTTTCTTGAAAAGTATAATATTACAGGGTATATACACTAGTTTCCTTGATATTGCGTTGATCCAGGGAGCTAGTCTGATTGCCGTATGTGGAGTCGGGAAGGAATTTTTTTCCCCAATGTGAAGCTTACTGTTTGCCACATGGGTTTTTTTGCCTTCCTCTGGATCAACATGTTAGGGCTAGCTAGGATAGGATATGGCTTGAACTAGATGGACTTAAAGTCTTCCTTCAACCTTAATAACTATGTTACTATGTTTCAGGAGGTACAGTGGTGTGAAAAAGTGTTTGCCCCTTTCCTGGTTTCCTATTTTTTGCATGTTTAAATATTAGACAAAGATAACACAAATAAACACAAAATACAGTTTTTAAATTAAGCAATCACTTGTCTCAGTTAAGTCAGGGTTCATGACTACACCATAAGAAAGAGACTGGGAAAAAATGGCCTGCATGGCAGAGTTCCAAGATGAAAACCACTGTTGAGCAATAAGAACATAAAGGCTCGACTCAGTTTAGCCAGAATACATCTTGATGAACCCCAACACTTTTGGGAGAATACTCTGTGCACTGACCAGACAAAAGTCGAACTTTTTGGAAGGTGTATGTACCATTACATCTGGCGTAGAAGTAACACAGCATTTCAGGAAAGGAACATCATACTAACAGTAAAATGTGGTGGTAGTGTGATGGTCTGGGTCTGTATTGCTGCTGCAGAACCTGGAAGACTTGCTGTGCTAATGGAACCATGAATTCTGCTGTTTACCAAACAATCCTGAATGAGAATGTCCGGCCAGCTGCCTGTGACCTCTGTCAGCAGCAGATCTTGATGATTTGCATCCCAAGAGCATTCAGTGTGGCAGATCATTCCTCAGATAACCATTATTAATCTTATTGATATCATGCCAAGGCATGTAAGTGCATGTATTTCTGCATGTGGCACTAATACTCGATACTGAATTATTTGAGATACTTTGTAAAAAAAAAAAAAAAAAAGGTCATGTTTTTATCATTTGCATATCATTAATATGTCTGCCGTTCTTTTTGATTTCCATAGTTTCACGACTTTTTCGTGGTGTTACAATTTAAGTCACAGTTACAATTTCATTCTTGAGGATTGTACTTATCCAAACATTACATTGGAGGGGCTATGTAAAAATAGCTTTATAATAATTGTTTAAATCCTCCTGAATTAAAGCTGAGAGTGTGTGTGTGTACAGTCTAACTGGAGTTTTGTGTCAGGAACTAAGATTTCAAAAATAATTTGGGTGGAAATATCTTTTACTTACAAACACGATGTACATTTTTACACATGCTAAAATTATTTCCGTTTCATGTCATTTACGTCCTTGGAAGGTTTTTCTCTGCTCATAATTCAGACCTGAAAACATTTTTGTCACTGCAACAAATAGTTGACAACACTCTTTAAACTGAATATTATTTTACGTTCTCGCGAGTCATAAATCTTGGGAGGTGTTCGATTTAACACGGTCTAGCTTATTTAAGCTTACTGTATCTTGTAGGGGAAGTAGAAGGTCAGTGGAAGTAATAAATAAACTGATAGCTGAAATAACAAAAAATAAGGCAAAATGACTGAATATTTACACCATGTGTAAAATGTCCTGACATTTTAACCAGGCATGCATGTTATTGTTGTTGTTTAGCAATTCCTTTAGATACTTTTAATACACTTTTTCAGGAGTATACCACATTCTGAGCTTCGTCGGATAACTTCTATTTCTCTATGTGTGGTATTACAATATACAGAGTAGTATAAGTGATCAAACAATCGCAGTTTCACATTCATTAACCCTTTACCACCGAAGCCTCTTTTCATCTTTTTGAGAGAGATCATTTTTTAAATTTGTGTCACTTTAAATAGTAACAATTTTGGAATACTTTTACATATCTAAATGGTTCTGGGATTGTTTTTCATGATAATAATGCATTTTGGGTGACAATATTTGCAAGTATTTATTAAAATTTTGTAACGTTTGCAATTTTCAAGCTTTGAATTTGTATGCGCTTTCATCAGATATTCATGCCACACAAAATAGTTCAGAAATGGCATTTCCCATATTTCTACATCAGCACCACTTTTGAAACACCTTTTTATTTTGTTAAGATGTTAGAAGGGTTGAAAGTTTAGTAGCAATTTTCATTTTTTCAACAAAATGTACAATATTTATTTTTTTATAGACTGCATCCCTGGAAATATTCAAAACTGTTTTCACAAAGTTTGTTAACTTCAGGTGCTTCATAAGGAATTAAAGGGAATCTGTTTGCAGGTTTTTGCTATTTAATCTGAGAGTACCATGATGTCTGAGCAAAAAGCCTTATTCCAGGGATGTGTCACTTGCTCAGCAGCTTGCTGTAGTTTCAATACAATCAATGTTTTATCAGGAAGACATTATTACTAGAGGACTAGGTATCATGAGCCAGGCAGTCAAGTTAATCTGTGTTTCTGCACATGAGGAAATATACATAACGAATCAGAAAAACTAAACTACATTTCTAATTAGAGTTATTTGTTATTATTATTATTATTATTACACCTTCTGCATATTAGGATAGGATCTTTGAGCTAGGAATACCCCTTTAAGCATTTTCTACTTAAGGCCTCTTTCACACATCAGGTTTTCGCCGTCAGGCGCGATCCGGCGCTTTTGACAGAAACCGGATCCGGCGAAATGCAATGCCGGATCCGGTTTCCCCCCCATTGACTTGCATTTGCGCCGGATCGCGCCGGATGGCCATGCGTTTCATCCGGTTTTCGCCGGATCCGGCAATGTGTCGCGATCCGGCGTCTGGAAAAAACGTCTACTGTAACGTTTTTTGTCTCCGGCGAAAAAGCCGGACACGCCGGATCCGGCGCGTCCGGCTTTTTCACACAATGAAAGCCTATGAGCGCCGCAATGCGCCGGATCCGGTTTTTTGGTCTGAGCATGCTCAGTAGCTCTGCCCACAGGAGATATATAAAAGCAAGACAATGGGACCCTCAGCCACACCCAACATGCCACCCAAGCCAAGAACCAGGAGCAGGAGAAGGCAGCAGACATCTGCAGCAGCAGCACCATCAGCACCACCCCAAATGGAGCAGCAAATGGAACATGCTGAGGAGGGGAGTCCAGCAGCAGATGAGAGACGGTAATTATCAAATCCCCCATTCCTCCAAACTAGGGCCATGGAATATCAAGATATTCATTGGCCCTTTGTTTCTCTTTATTCAACAGCCGCCAAAGAGATGCAGCAGCAGCAGCAGCAGAAATGGCATCACTGGCAGCAGCAACAGCAGCAGCAATACCCACAGCCATGGAGTCTGGCCATCAACAGGACAGCACATCTTCTTCTGGGAGCCCTCCCTCGCATCGTCAGCGTTTCCAGGGCTGTGGAGTCGGAGTCGGAGTCGTGGAGTCGGAGTCGGAGTCGGTGCTCATTTTGGTGGAGTCGGAGTTGGAGTCGGTATAAAATGGACCGACTCCGACTCCTAAAATATATAATAAATTGGGTACAGTAATTCAATGCAGAATGTGCTGAATATTTTTTCATAGGAATTTGGGAAAGTTATGAAATGTCCTATAAATGGCTGTTCTATTCCTGATCTAAGCCTACATTCACACACAGCGTTTTTCCTGTGTTTTTTGAGGATACTTTTTTCAGCTGCAAAAGCTGATCATCTTTTTAAAAAACCGCATCACCTGAAAGGTTTTTGAGCTCATAGATGTTTTCAATAGCAAAAGCAGATTAGAAATCTGCTCTATCTATATATCCATTTATCCATATCTGTCTATCCATATCGTATCTGTACCAAAAAGAATGAAAACCGGGTAGTACACCAATATATATTCTGTTCTATCTAAATATCTTGATTATGGGATCATAAAAATGATTAAATGTCTGAGGTTCACATTGTACTACAATAAATTTTTCACTTAAATATAAGCAATATGTGTGGGAGTCGGAGTCGGAGTCGTGGAGTCGGAGTCGGAGTTGGAGTCGGAGTCGGTGTAAGGGAAATTGAGGAGTCGGAGTCGGAGTCGGAGTCGCAGGTTTGGCTTACCGACTCCACAGCCCTGCGTTTGACGGTAAGTTTTTATTTCCAAAATCCATCATCTCTGTAATATATGTCTATTCATTGACTTTTATTTCAAAACAGGAATCACAAGATGAAGAGGAGCTCCCAGAAGAAGAAGGAAGGGGTGGACAGACACCTGGAGTGGGCTCACAATTGGTAAGTTTTTTGCATCAAACGCAGAAACACAACATCACACTACACACAACACATAGAAAACAATGTTCTGCAGACCACACACAGCAAACAAATGCCTACATCCAAAGACATAACATTTTTTGTTTTCTTCTCTAGTCTTCCCAATCTGGTGCTCGGCCAAGAGGTCCTCGCAGTGCCTCCCAGGGTCGTCGGCGACAGCAACGCGGCGGTCACCAGCGTGTAAGTATAAATATTTTTGCTTTGTTTTTTTGCACTTTTTATTTCATTTCTTTTGTGGAGGCTAATTATGTTATTTTTGTCTTTTTCTTTAACAGCCTTCACAGCGTGCTCCCGACTCTGACGGTGAGGATGGAGGGATTGATGTGGACCGCCTCATCGATCTCGTCAGAGAAAGGGAGCCGCTCTGGAATATGGCTGACCGCCGCCACGCTGACCTGATCGTTACCTGACGACTCTGGGAGGAAATCTGTTCTCTCCTTGTGGGCCGCTAAAGGAGGACCTCGAAGCTCGGGCCCAGATTAAAGAGCGTAAGTATATACAGTACCGGTTGCTTGATGTAAACCAGTGTTTCCCGAACTCCAGTCCTCGTGGTCCCCACGGATCATGTGTTCAGGATTTCTATTTACTATGGAAATCCTGAAAACATGACCCCTGGGGACCATGAGGACTGGAGTTTGTGAAACACTGATGTTGTATACTAACCACTCCTTTCTCGTTTCAGGGAACAGAATTGTGAATCGGTGGCGGTCTGTGAGGGATCGTTTCAAGAAGGAGTTCAATAAAGAGATGCGGGCCCCGAGTGGATCTGGAGGACGCAGGAGCAAGTACAAGTACGCACAAGCCCTGTCGTTCCTCCGGGAAACAATGCTCACCAGAAGGTAAATATTACACACCACATGTGAAAAAAATGTTAGATGTAACTTTTTTTTTTCAGCCAGGGCCATACCATGTCAGTATTTTAATTGTTTTTTTTTCTCTTTATTACACAGCACGGTGAGCAGCACTCGGGAGCCTGCACGATTGGACCCTTCTGAGGCGATCCCTGAGGAGACCGGCACCGAGGGACACTTCGACCGCCCCGGTACATCTGCACCTTCCCAGCCTTCCCACACATTCGACCCATCTGTCCCATCCACCAGCACAGGAGCATCGTGGCCGCCTACATTACATGAAGCTGCTGGTGAGGAGATCGCTTTCCCTTTACCCCACCCTTCTGCCCCTGCCACCTCTAGTACACCTGCGGGTACTGGGCGCCAGCGGCAGAGGGGTTAGGAAAAGAGTTATGCGCAAGAGTTCTTGCATCTGAATGCATCTTTCCAGAACTGTCTCAAAGTCTTGTCAGAGCAAATCTCCGCAGGCTTTCAGCAGATCAACTCCAGCATTCTGGAGGTGAAGACACTTCTGCAAACCATGCATTCAGAAGCAAGATCTTCGCCAAACCACACCTTTTTCAGGTCTGTTGTGGAGCGCATGGCAACACTATCTCCTACCCAGCAGATGCATGTAATGCATTCGTGCCACGGTGCTCTACAGCAGGTTACCTCCCAACCTCCACCTCCCACCACTGTAGTTCCTCCACCTGCACCCCCTACAGCCACTTTCCATCCTCCCCCTCCTATTACATCTGCACCCCCTCCAGCCACTTTCCATCCTCCCCCTCCTATTACATCTGCACCCCCTCCAGCCACTTTCCATCCTCCCCCTCCTATTACATACCAGCAACCTCACCAGTACCAGCAACCTCCCCAGTACCAGACATCTCCCCACTTCCAGCAACCTGCCCCGTACCAAACTCCTTCCCCGTACCAAACTCTTTCCCCGTACCAAACTCCTTCCCCATACAACTTTCCATCAACATCATCTGCTCCTACAGTCCCTGCCCAACCCTCCACTCCACCGCCCACCACCTCTTCTGCCTCCCACATGTCCACCCATTCTGTAGCTTTTTCCACACCTTCACCTCTAACTGTTCCTTCCCCACCACGATCCCAGTCCTCTCTCCACACACCCAGTGTCGAAGTGTCCCGCAGCCCCTCCAGCAGTATTTCCACCCCACAGTAGACAGATTTGTAATGTGTGTTTTTTGTAATAAAAATGCCCATTGGGTTTAAAACCTTTATTAAAAAAGTTTTTTGCACTTTAAAAACATTTTACAAAAAAAAAAAAAATTTAAATAAAAGTTAAATTATCGTTTCACAATGGTTGTCTGTCATTTCTTTCTGCGGCGAACTATGTTTTAAAAAAAGGTTAAATACAGGGTATTTCAAAGGTAAAAAGGTATTCAAAACCAGGTATATAACTGTGGGTAAATTTTAGCTTTTTGCCACAGTTGTGTTCCTGGTTGTGTTTGAAGCAAAGTATTTCACCTAAAAAGTTGTGTTTATTGTTGGTGATTTCCTACCAATGTACACAACTTTTGTTAAAAGGTGAAATACTTTGCATAAAACACAACCAGGTACACACCTGTGGCCTAAAGGTAAAAATAGTAAGACCATGACAAGATAGCCAACTTTGGTTGGCAAAGGTATATACTGTTGGTCCAGAAGGTACACAAGTTTAGGGCACAAATCTTTCACACTCTGTCATCCCAGTGTACTCTGCCTTGAGGTGACATAAAGTATAGTGGAAAATTGTCCCTGAAACCGTCACAGAACTTCTAGTGGTAATATTTCCAATGACAACATCCATCTTCGCCAGTAACTTGCTCTTCTCTCCAACCTGCACTTTCTTCTCTACAACCTGTCAAAGAAGGGCTGTAGGAACATGCTATATCTAGTTTTCCAGTAGCCAATCCCGTTCGGAAGGCCACAAGGGTCAATTTTAAAAACCGGATCCGGCGTAATCCGTCGAAAAACGGATAGAAAAACGGATAGAAAAACGGATGAATTGGATGAGACGGATCCGGTTTTGTCTGTCAAGAACAAGACGGATCCGGCAGAAAACCGGATCCGGCACTTCAGGTTTTACAAAACATTTGCCGGATCCGGCATTCCGGCACGACGCCGGATCGCGCCTGACGCCGAAAACCTGATGTGTGAAAGTAGCCGAACACACATATCCCATATGTGGTCTTAGGCTACTTTCACACATCAGTTTTTTGCCGTCAGGCAGGATCTGGCTATTTTTAGAAAAAACGGTGTTACACCGCTCCGCCATACTCACCCGGCCTCCGCTCCCACGCCGCAGTCGCCCTCCGCTCCCACGCCGCAGCCTCTCTCCACCCGATGGCCGCGGCGGTCACCTGAGACAGACCCGCGACCGATGCCTTCCCTGCATGCTATGCGCATGCGCCATAGGCCGCGGCCGCGCCTCCTTCCTGCTTCTTATGCTCCGGCTGTGCCCTGACCCGGAAGCACATTTGGACCAATGGCTGACCAGACGGGGCCATATCAGGCCGCTTCCCCCTGAGGGAGGCGCCTGATCGTTGTGTTTCCTGACACTCTGGCCTCGCTCCATCGTGCACACTCTGCTCCTGCAGTTCCTGTCTCGGCTGCTCCTCACAGCAGCTTCTCAGTCCTGCTACCCGTGTTCCTGTCGTCCTACTCCAGTCCTGCCTTGTGTTTCTGCCGTCCTACTCCAGTCCTGCCTTCACTGTTCCTGCCGTCCTACTCCAGTCCTGCCTTCACTGTTCCTGCCGTCCTACTCCAGTCCTGCCTTGTGTTCCTGCCGTCCTACTCCAGTCCTGCCTTCACTGTTCCTGCCGTCCTACTCCAGTCCTGCCTTGTGTTCCTGCCGTCCTACTCCAGTCCTGTCTTCAGTGCTCCTGCCGTCCTACTCCAGTCTCAGTCTTACTCCGGTCCATCCTGAGCCGCCCCTCTCGGTACCGGCTACCGTGGTACTCGAACCCCTGGGCCTGCTCCTAACGGTCCCTGTATAGGGGTCGGTTCCACCTGGCAGCTCGCCCGGGGTCCCTCGGTGCCACGGTCCAGAGGGTCCACTCTCGGAGCTCCCGCTCCTGACCACCCACGCTAACAGTACGATCAGGCCATGGACTCCGCCGGTACTACGGCTGCTACCCAGAAAGAGTTGGTATTCCTACGGGAGAATCAGGGGCGCATTATGTCAATCATGAAGTCGATGGACACCAGTTTGTCGGCCTTACAGGTGGCCGATCCTGGAAATGCCACTCAGCTGGCCAGTCTCCAACAGGAGCTGGGCCAGCAGCAAGATACTCAAACCCACATTTTGTCCTACATGGCCTCCTTTGATAGTCGCTTGTCGGCCCTCCAGGCTGCCGCTGCAGTGCCGACTCCTCCCCCTGCGTCTGCTGCTCATCCGACGCCCCGCCTCACCAAGCCGCCTCGTTTCACCGGGGATCCCAAGCTCTGTAGGGGGTTCTTAAATCAGTGTAGTCTCCACTTTGAATGGCTGCCGCAGCAATATCCCTCGGACCGGGCCAAAGTGGCCTTCATCATGTCCCATCTGGAGGGAGAGGCCCTTTCTTGGGTAAACCCGCTCTGGGAACGTGACGACCCGGTCATTTCGAGTCTCCCGGTTTTCCTGGATACGTTTCGTAAGGTTTTCGATGAGCCGGGCCGGTTAGCCTCTCTCACTGAGTCACTCTTTAACTTACACCAGGGCTCTCTCACGGTCGGACAGTACGCTATTCGCTTTCGCACTATTTCCTCCGAGCTCGGCTGGAATAACGCAGCTTTGGTGGGGGCATTCTGGCGCGGTCTTTCTAGTAAAATAAAGGATGAACTCGCTGGTCGAGATACCCCATCCACCTTAGAGGACCTTATCTCGCTGGCTACCCGCATTGACCTGCGCTTCCTGGAGCGCGCTCGGGAGTCAGTGAGAGACAGGCGCTCCTCCAGGTCAGTTCCTCCTTTCACTCAGTCGGCCAGCTCACGTTCAGTCGGATCTTCTTCCCTCTCTTCGGGTGAGCCCATGCAGATAGATCATCTCAGGTTGGCCGAGTTACGTCAGAGAGAGAGACGGGCACAAGGTCTGTGCCTCTATTGCGGTCATTCGTCACACTATATCCGCACCTGTCCTAAGAGACAGGGAAACGACTCCACCTAGGTCAGGTAAGAGAGGCCTTCCTAGGTGATGATGGTGATTCCTCTCAACCCCTTACGATTTCTGTGCTTTTGGTTTCAGGAGGGAGGCGTGGTTCCGAGGTGGCCTACGTGGATTCGGGCTCAGCGGGTAACTTCATTCGGCCGGAAGAGGTAGACAAATACCAAATTCCTGTAGTCACTCTATCTAACCCAATTCAGATTGCCACCGTGGATGGCAAACCGCTACAGGTGACCGTCACCTTGGTCACTGAAGAGGTGGAATTGCAAATCGGAGCCTTACATCGAGAGAAGATAGCCTTTTACGTTTTACCTAAGCTCTCTCATGCCATTCTACTCGGTCTTCCATGGTTAAGGACTCATCAGCCTGTTCTCGACTGGTCTTCTGGGGAGATACTCCGCTGGGGGCACCCGTGCCAAGCTCGCTGTCTGACTCCTGTCCGCCTGGCGGCCGCTCCACGGTCACCTCCAGACCTCCCGGGTCTTCCTCCAGCTTACAGCTCCTACGCCGATGTTTTTGATAAGAAGGAAGCAGAGGTCCTCCCTCCACACCGGCCGTTTGACTGCCCAATTGAACTTGTTTCTGGTTCAACCCCCCCAAGGGGCAGAATCTACCCTCTGTCTCCCGTGGAGACCACCGCCATGTCCGAGTACGTCCGAGAGAACCTCGCCAAAGGCTTTATACGGAAATCCTCTTCGCCCGCGGGAGCCGGGTTCTTCTTCGTCAAAAAGAAGGACGGGACTCTACGGCCATGCATTGACTATAGGGGCTTGAATGAGATTACCATCAAGAACAGGTACCCTCTTCCACTCATTCCGGAACTGTTTGACCGTCTCAGAGGGGCTCGGGTCTTTACCAAGCTGGACCTCAGAGGAGCCTACAATCTGGTCCGTATCCGTGCAGGTGACGAGTGGAAGACCGCTTTCAACACTCGAGATGGCCATTACGAGTACCTGGTCATGCCCTTCGGTCTTTGCAATGCTCCTGCAGTCTTTCAAGAGTTCGTCAACGAGATCTTCCGGGATCTCTTGTACTCCTGTGTGGTCGTGTACTTAGACGACATCCTCGTCTTCTCGCCGGACCTCTCGTCCCACAGAAAGAGTGTCCGCCTGGTGCTTCAGCGTCTTCGGGAGAACCGTCTGTATGCAAAGATCGAGAAATGTCTCTTCGAACAGACCTCTCTGCCATTTCTGGGATACATTATCTCCGACGCTGGTCTAAGGATGGATCCCGAGAAGTTGTCTGCCATCCTCAAATGGCCTCGCCCCGTCGGATTAAAGGCGATACAACGATTCCTCGGGTTCGCCAACTATTACCGGCAATTTGTCTCCCACTTCTCCGCGATCACAAGACCCATTTCTGTGCTCACCCGTAAAGGGTCTACTTCCAAGGATTGGTCTCCTGAGGCAGAGGAGGCCTTTCTGTCCCTAAAACGGGCTTTCTCCACGGCTCCGGTCCTGCATCGCCCTGAGAGCGATCGACCTTTTGTACTCGAGGTGGACGCTTCCTCGACTGGTGCCGGGGCGGTGCTGTCCCAGAGAACCGCCTCCGGTCGCCTGCACCCTTGTGGCTTCTTCTCGAAGGCCTTTTCTCCATCCGAGTGTAACTACTCGATCGGTGACCGGGAACTTTTGGCCATCAAGTTGGCCTTGGAGGAATGGCGCCACCTCCTGGAAGGAGCTGTCCATCCTTTTGTCATCTTCTCGGACCACAAGAATCTGGCCTATCTCCAGTCTGCCCAGAGACTAAACCCTCGCCAGGCCAGATGGTCTTTATTTTTTGCCCGATTTGATTTCGAGCTCCGATTCCGTCCCGGCAGCAAGAATTCCAAAGCCGACGCCCTGTCCAGGGTCTTCCAACCACACGAATCCACGGAGGAACCGTCACATATCATTGATCCCACTAGGATCATCACCGTGGCTCCAGTGAACTGGCTTACTCCTCCGCCTGGCAAGACGCTTGTGCCAGAGAATCTCAAGCAAAAGGTTCTTCTATGGGGGCACTCCTCCAAACTGGCCGGCCATGCCGGAACTAAGAAGACCCTTGATCTTATCAAACGTCACTACTGGTGGCCCTCACTTCGCCAAGATGTACTCGATTTTGTGGCTTCTTGTCCATCCTGTGCAAAGAACAAGGTACCACGGAGATCTCCGTCTGGCTTGTTGCTTCCGTTGCCTGTCCCTACGGTTCCTTGGGAGAACATCGCCATGGATTTCATCACCGACCTACCCTGCTCTGCGGGCTGCTCAGTCATTCTGGTGGTGGTGGATCGTTTTTCCAAGATGGCTCACTTCATCCCTCTGCCCGGTCTTCCCTCAGCGCCGGAGCTGGCCGAGATCTTCATTCATCAAGTCTTCAGGCTTCATGGACTACCTCGACGCATTGTGTCTGACCGAGGGGTTCAGTTTACCTCCAAGTTCTGGCGTTCGCTTTGTAAGCTTATGAACGTTTCCCTCGACTTCTCCTCGGCCTACCATCCACAGTCCAACGGACAAGTCGAGCGTACCAACCAGACGCTTACGGGATACTTACGCCACTTCTCTAACGCCCACCAGAACGATTGGGTCAGCTTACTCCCCTGGGCAGAGTTCGCTTATAACAACCATGCTGGTGAGTCTTCGGCCAAGTCTCCGTTTTTCATTGTTTTTGGCAGACATCCTGGTGTCCCTCTTCCGATAACCCCTGCCTCTGAGGTACCCGCGGCCAATGCCTTGTCCTCGGAATTTTCTAAGATTTGGGCTGAGACCAACACATCACTCAAGAGATCCGCTGATCAGATGAAGAACTATGCAGACAAAAAGAGGTTGGATTCTCCTCTTTATCGTGTTGGCGACAAGGTCTGGCTCTCCTCCAAATTCGTCCGACTAAAACTGCCCTCCTACAAGTTGGGTCCACGCTACATCGGTCCGTTTGAAATTCTGGGACGTATTAACGAAGTTGCCTACAAATTGAGGTTGCCTGCTTCGCTCCGGATCCCGAACACCTTTCACGTCTCTCTCCTGAAGCCTGTGGTGCTGAATCGTTTCCATTCCTCGCTTGATCTTGGTCCTCAGCCGGTGGGTGCCGACGACGTTTTTGAAGTGCAGGACATCCTCGCTGTGAAAAGGGTTAGAGGTAGGACTTTCTTTCTCGTTGATTGGAAGGGCTTTGGTCCTGAGGAGAGATCCTGGGAGCCTCGGGAGAATATTAATGCTCCCCGTATCCTCAAGAGGTTTCTTGTTAATCTCCGGGGGGGGCGGCTTAGGGGAGGGGGTACTGTTACACCGCTCCGCCATACTCACCCGGCCTCCGCTCCCACGCCGCAGTCGCCCTCCGCTCCCACGCCGCAGCCTCTCTCCACCCGACGGCCGCGGCGGTCACCTGAGACAGACCCGCGACCGATACCTTCCCTGCATGCTATGCGCATGCGCCATAGGCCGCGGCCGCGCCTCCTTCCTGCTTCTTATGCTCCGGCTGTGCCCTGACCCGGAAGCACATTTGGACCAATGGCTGACCAGACGGGGCCATATCAGGCCGCTTCCCCCTGAGGGAGGCGCCTGATCGTTGTGTTTCCTGACACTCTGGCCTCGCTCCATCGTGCACACTCTGCTCCTGCAGTTCCTGTCTCGGCTGCTCCTCACAGCAGCTTCTCAGTCCTGCTACCCGTGTTCCTGTCGTCCTACTCCAGTCCTGCCTTGTGTTTCTGCCGTCCTACTCCAGTCCTGCCTTCACTGTTCCTGCCGTCCTACTCCAGTCCTGCCTTCACTGTTCCTGCCGTCCTACTCCAGTCCTGCCTTGTGTTCCTGCCGTCCTACTCCAGTCCTGCCTTCACTGTTCCTGCCGTCCTACTCCAGTCCTGCCTTGTGTTCCTGCCGTCCTACTCCAGTCCTGTCTTCAGTGCTCCTGCCGTCCTACTCCAGTCTCAGTCTTACTCCGGTCCATCCTGAGCCGCCCCTCTCGGTACCGGCTACCGTGGTACTCGAACCCCTGGGCCTGCTCCTAACGGTCCCTGTATAGGGGTCGGTTCCACCTGGCAGCTCGCCCGGGGTCCCTCGGTGCCACGGTCCAGAGGGTCCACTCTCGGAGCTCCCGCTCCTGACCACCCACGCTAACAAACGGATCCGGCATAAATTTTGGAGAACTGTAGAAACGGATCCGTTTTTTTGCTGGATCCGTCTAGCAGGTTATATCTGTTCCTGGGGGCTGGCCAATTGGATCTGAGCATGCGCAGACTTAAAAAAACCGGATCCGGTGGCTGGATCCGTCTTTTTCTGGATCCGGCGCATTCCGGCGCCCATAGACTTTCATTGTAGCAAAAAGCTGGAAGCGCCGGATCCGGCGCTTCCGGCTTTTTCGCCGGAGACAAAAAACGTTACAGTAGCCGTTTTTTCCAGACACCGGAATGAAACAAGTTGCCGGATCCGGCAAAAAACGGATGAAACGCAATGCCATCCGGCACGATCCGGCGCTAATGCAAGTCAATGGGGAAAAACTGGATCCGGCATTGCATTTTGCCGGATCCGGTTTTACAAAAAAAAGCCGGATCGCGCCTGAAGGCAAAAAACTGATGTGTGAAAGAGGCCTTAATCTACTGTTGGGCACACAGCATGGCACAGAAGGGAAGGAACGCTATTTGACTTTTGGAGTGTAATTGTGACTGCAAATGATTCTATATGCTATGTCACATTAGCAGAGTCCTCAAAGTGCAGAAACAACAGAAAAAGCCCACAAGTGACCCAATATAGAAAATTACACCCCTCAAATAATTCATCTATTCATCTTGGAATGTACTGACCCTTTCAGACCCACTAATGAGTCACAAACATTTATAACATTGAAATGTGAAAATGAAAAAAAAATACATTTTTTTTCCACAAAAAAATGTTGTTTCAGTCCTCAAATTTTCATAAGAGAAACAGATACCAAATAACACGTGCAGGATAGAGGTGTGACAAAAAGATCCAGCCAAATGAGATTGAGTCCAATCCAGAGTACACAGGTGGGTGCCAATCCCGCTGGAGAGCACAGCAACAGCAAAGAAAAAAAGGGATTGAGGAAGGCACTCCAACCTGGTTAAAATATCAAAAAATGTTATTTAAGGCATGTTAGCTATGGTTAAAAACTGTGAACAAACACCTGATGGGTTTCAGGCGCGTTGACTGCATAGTCATAGGATATGTGCAATAAAACAAACAGAGCCTTAAATACATGCAAAGAACCAATCAGCGGCATACAGATAATTGCATTGGTATGCAACTGGTGCAGAATATTGGAAACAACCAGAGAACATCTGAAGAATCAATTAAATTGTGAACTAAAATAAAAAAAAGTCTATTAATAAATATAAAATAAATCGTTCCCGAAATTCATACCATTTAGATATCTCGTATATAATTTTAATATCCAAAATGCCTCTCTTGTAGTTAGAAGCTTCTGTCTGTTTCCGCCCCTAACAGGATTATACACCTTTTCAAAACCACAAAAAAAAAACAAAATGAGAAACATCCCCCTTGTGTACAGTAACAAAATGTTCAGATGCTCCAGAGTATGATGCGATTTTATTATAAATATTTGACAACTGTTCTGCTGTTCTTTTTTTAAGTTTGCGACTCATACATCCAATATAACGGATTATATAAGAAGTGCAGTAGATGCAATAGACAACAAATTGAGTGTTACAATTAATAAATGAAGTGATATTGTAGGAATTGACAGACAATTGAATAGGTTTAGTGTTGTCCAAAGCATGTGTGCAGACATTGCATCTACTGCCTGCACACTTGTAGAAACCTGAAATGGAAAGCCATGATTGGGTTAACTGTGGCTGCTGAAGGAGACTAGGAGAAAGGGAGTTAGCCAAACTGCAACCTCTTCTAGCAACATACTTACATTCTTTCAATCCCTTTTTTCTTTGTTGTTGCTGTGCTCAAATAACACGTGGTAACTGTACTTACATTGTGAGCAGGGCCCTAATTCCATCTGTAACTGTTGAACTATGTCTTACTTTGTACTGTCTTCATTGTCTGTCCCATGTGTAATTGTAAAGTCCTGAGTAATTTGTTGGTGCTATATACAGTGCCTTGCGAAAGTATTCGGCCCCCTGGAACTTTTCAACCTTTTCCCACATATCATGCTTCAAACATAAAGATACCAAATGTAAATTTTTGGTGATGAATCAACAAGTGGGATACAATTATGAAGTTGAACGAAATTTATTGGTTATTTTAAACTTTTGTGGAAATTCAAAAACTGAAAAGTGGGGCGTGCAATATTATTCGGCCCCTTTAACTTAATACTTTGTTGCGCCACCTTTTGCTGTGATTATAGCTGCAAGTCGCTTGGGGTATGTCTCTATCAGTTTTTTACATCGAGAGACTGAAATTCTTGCCCATTCTTCCTTGGCAAACAGCTCGAGCTCAGTGAGGTTTGATGGAGATCGTTTGTGATCAGCAGTTTTCAGCTCTTTCCACAGATTTTCGATTGGATTTAAGTCTGGACTTTGACTTGGCCATTCAACACCTGGATATGTTTATTTGTGAACCATTCCATTGTAGATTTTGCTTTATGTTTGGGATTATTGTCTTGTTGGAAGACAAATCTCTGTCCCAGTCTCAGGTCTTTTGTAGACTCCAACAGATTTTCTTCAATATTTGGCTCCATCCATCTTCCCATCAATTTTAACCATCTTCCCTGTCCCTGCTGAAGAAAAGCAGGCCCAAACCATGATTCTGCCACCACCATGTTTGACAGTGGGGATGGTGTGTTCAGGGTGATTAGCTGTGTTGCCTTTACGCCAAACATATTGTTTGGCATTGTTGCCAAAAAGTTCGATTTTGGTTTCATCTGACCAGAGCACCTTCTTCCACATGTTTGGTGTGTCTCCCAGGTGGCTTGCTGCAAACTTTAAAGGACACTTTTTATGGATATCTTTGAGAAATGGTTTTCTTCTTTTCACTCTTCCATAAAGGCCAGATTTGTGCAGTGTATGACTGATTGTTGTTCTATGGACAGACTGTCCTACCTCAGCTGTAGATCTCTGCTATTCATCCAGAGTGATCATGGGCCTCTTGGCTGCATCTCTGATCAGTCTTCTCCTTGTTTGAGATGAAAGTTTTGAGGGACGTCGTGTCTCAGTAGATTTGCAGTGGTATGATACTCCTTCCATTTCAATATGATCGCATGCACAATGCTCCTTGGGATGTTTAAAGATTTGGAAATCATTTTTTATCCAAATCCGGCTTTAAACTTCTCCACAACAGTATCACAGACCTGCCTGTTGTGTTCCTTGGCCGTCATGATGCTCTCTGCGCCTCAAACAGAACCCTGAGACTATCACAGATCAGGTGCATTTATACGGAGATTTGATTACACACAGGTGAATTATATTTATCATTATTAGTCATTTAGGACAACATTGGATCATTCAGAGATCCACAATGAACTTCTGGAGTGAGTTTGTTGCACTGAAAGTAAAGGGTCCGAATAATATTGCACACCCCAGTTTTCAGTTTTTGCATTTCCACAAAAATTTAAAATAACCAATTAATTTCATTCAACTTCACAATTGTGTCCCACTTGTTGTAGATTCTTCACCAAAAAAACTACATTTGGTATCTTTATGTTTGAAGCATGATATGTGGGAAAAGGTTGAAAAGTTCCACGGGGCTGAATACTTTCGCAAGGCACTGTAAATAACATTATTATTACTATTGATAGCTGTAACCTTTTTATATTTTGCTGTCTTATAAGGGATTGTTTTGTTGTGGGACAAAATGTTTTTATTGATACCATTATTTATATATATATTTCATGCAGCTGGTAGTTTTCACGCAGGTACAAGATGGCAATTGAGTCCAAGCAGGTGAAGTTTACTATCTTTGTAAACTTAGGACACCAGATAAAGCAAAACAGCCTTTCCGGCATAAAGGTATAAGAGAAGAAAACAATGTCCTGAGCAAGTACGGGGTCACCTGTTTGCAATCAAGTCTGCAAAAGATCACAGGTTCTTTCATCTTAACAGAGGCAAGTCCCAGAGGTGTTTCTACCTCTAATCCCAGAACACTGTGGAGTGAGTCAGCTGCCGATTTATCCTAGCTGCGCCTCCTAGATTGGAGGATGGAAGTAACCAGTCCCACCCAGCTCTCTCAGTCGTTCCTAAAACCCGGACACAAAATCCTGGCGCATTAAAAAACCCTCTCTGTGCTGGAACCTGCTTTACACAGTTTCTTATCACTGAGGCGAGGCACCTCGTTAACACATACTCTTCATCCAGTACCTGCCTAGCTGCAAGCCTACAATATAGAGAGGTTTTATAATCACTCTTTATTCTATGTTTTGTGTGTCAAAATGACAAAAAATTATATTTTTGTCATTTTCTTTCACCGTGTTCATCAAACAGATAAATTATTTTATAGTTTTATAAATTGGTTTGCTACCAAGTATGTGTAAAAAAAAATGACATTTATTTTTCATACTTTCTCTTTTGTTTTTTCACATTTTCACAAACTTTACGTGAATTTTTTTTTTACTCCTCTGATTGTTGGTCAAGAACAATTGAGTGACAATCCGTGGTAATTTTTGTTCTATCTTCAAAATTAAATATGGTTTTATGTTGCGTATGGATTGCTTGCTGCTTTTACATTTTAAAAAGATGCATGAAAATTCAAGTTGATAGTAGAAATTTAAAAGGGTTGTTTCACTAGTACAGTCTGTTTTCATATGTCCTATGGGGTTAGGGGTCGCTCACTCAGTTCTCAGATGAGGCAAACTGAAGAGCCACTAACAAAAAAGTGTCTCTCTCTGGGTGGACTATTTATTATGGCAAAAACTGCGGAAACACTTAAAAAACGCAACGTGGGCACATAGCCTAACAGTTTCCAGAACTCTCCTGTACACATGAGGTTAACTCAATGTATTGATTGAAGCAGGTCCCATCTGTTCTGTGCTGTTAGCACCTTCCAGCTCCAGCATAGGTCACATATTTTAAGTAAAGCACAGCTATTCCATAGCAATGCAAATCCGGATGAATTGATATTGGGAGAATTGGCAAACTCGGATAAAATAAAATAATGTTTAGCATAAGATTATGGCCAAATAAATTGACTTTGTGTGAATGACTACATTTTAAATTCAGTTCTGTGACGAGATAAATATTTTTTTTGCATATATTCTGTACTTTTGTGTGCATGACCATAGAAAAACACTATACAAAATCTGTATATTTAGTACTAAGGATATTCTATTCACATCTCATAGTATGAGATTGGAAAGTCTTATCCAATGTTAATTTAGCTTCTTAATTTTCTTATTTTATTTTCATTTTTTGTTTCCTGTTGTTTATAAAATACAGATACTTTCCTCAACACCATAGAGTGATTAATCACTTTAATCAGTCACTCTTCCCAATTGACTAATTTATTGTTTCTTCTCAAGCTCACAATAAGATCGTTTCATAGGATCTCCATCTAACCTATTTTAATAGAAGAAGTCAAAGAACTCAGGAAAAACCTATTCAAACCAGGAATATACAAATTATACATAGACGTGTTAACCTTTTAAGCCACCATGTTATACTATGTTTTGGGCTAGCATGAATCCCACATACAGTGGGTACGAAAAGAATTCAAACCCCTTTAAATTTTTCACTCTTTGTTTCATTGCAGCCATTTGGTAAAATCAAAAAAAGTTCATTTTTTTCTCATTAACCCTGCTATTCTGTTCGTTACCACTATACACTTGTTATGTTCCGGTCATTTTTGACCGGACCTAATAAAGTCTTGATTTTTAGCTAATTTAAGTGTTTAAATTTAATAATTTTTGCAGTATTATATTGTATGTGAACCTGGTTGTTTATAAAAAAAAAAATGAAAAATGGAAAGAAAAACTTACTTTTTATTTTTTTATGTCAAAACATTTAACATGGCTTTATTGGAATATTTATGCATATTGCATATTTGCACATACAAAAATAATTATTTATCCAACTGTAAACTATAACTAATAACAATAAACTAAATGTAATTATATTATTTTCCAACAAAAAAAACCCAAAAAAAGTTAACAGTTCATTTTTTTTATGTAAAATGATAAATAAGTCACACGGTGCAAAATTTACTCTTTGCAATTGTCACAGGTATAATTGACATGTCTTTTGCATAAATATTTTTCACATCTGTAACATATCACATTTGATTTGTGATTGCTTGATGTTGGACAGAAGTCGCCTCGGTTCCATTTTAGGCTGGTTGCATTGCTGGTGGCGTCCGTGGGTATTGTAGCAGTGCTGGTGGAAGCTGTTAATTCACTTTCTTTATCTTGCTGTTGGATCCTGTGGACAATGGCTGCCGCTCCATCATCTCTGGGTGTTACCTTTCGTTCTGCAATATATGGGCTAACCAGTGATTTTCCCAACTCCTCTATAAAAAGTCTTCTCTTGTATAGTTTATTTTTGTTACAACTTGGGTCTATTTCCTTCCATAGCACGAATGCATTGTATGCTGACACATCAAGCATATTGTAAAAAATCACCATTGGCCACCGATTTGTTTTGCGCTTACAGGTGTAAGTGCCTATCAGTTGATCTAGGGTATCAACAGCCCCTTTTGTAGCATTATAATGTAAAATGATGTCCGGTTTTCTGCCGTCTCTATTACTGATTTCACTATCATGATGAATTGCGCTCATCAGAATTACCTGCTTGTGTTTCATTGGGACGTAAGAAACTACTGCGGTATCCTTAGTAAAATAAACATAGAACTATAAATGTCTCTCTTACTGAGAATACCTTGCGGCAGTTCTGGCTTATTTTTCTAATAGTACCCAACATGGTCATTTTTCTTTTCATCGACATCTGCCCTAATTGATATAATGAAAAAAATTGTCACATGTGACATTTTGTCCTTTGAGTCCCTGGGTCAATTCCAAGACTACTCGCATACCTTGATTTTTTTCGGCTCTTTCTCCAGCTTGTTCTCCTATGTATACCTGTGCATTTAGAGCATACACACTTTTGCTATCGCACAGCGTCCATATTTTGATGCCGTACTTTGCAGGCTTACTTGGAATATACTGCCTGAACGGACACCTACCTCTGAACATGACCAATTGCTCATCTTCAGTCACATTGTCACCAGGATTATAAAATATTGGTAGAATTTCTACCTATTTGTTCCACAAATCTCTAATAGGGGCAAGTTTGTCTGTGGCTCTTCTTTCAATTCGATTGCTTTTATTATCAAAACGAAGGACTATTTAATTTTGATGAAATCTTTCCACAGACATTGTGGCCCTAAATATGTGGCGACCAGTTTCTGAATGCCATAAACTACCGGTTGACTCACCAGATGATCTGTAGACTCCTGCTAACAGTAGTAATCCTATGAAAGCATTTAGAGCTGTCAAATCTAAAGTCTTCCATTTCTCACCATAAACTTGTTGTCCCTCAATGTTGGACATTTGGATTATGATGTTTTGAATGGGAATATTTATAAACAATTTGAATGCAGATTGTATGTCATCAATTCTTGATATAGCATACCTGGTAGGACCAGGCGTACCTTTTATGACATCTTTAGAAAAGCGTCTACCAGACTGAGTAAAAGACTGCAGGTTCCAAACGACATCTTTGTTCTTTAAAAGGATTTCTTGCATCCCACTAGTTGTCTGGGTTTCCTCATCAGATTCCACTTCAGAATCAGATTGCTCTGCATTGAATTCCCCATCACTTACTGTATGTGGTCCTCCTCTTCGGACACATTCTCAAGTGGGGCATCATCATCAGAAATAGAGGCGTTTGCAAGGTCCTCCAACTCTGCTTCAGTCAATATACGTTTTCTCATTATGCAAAGAGGCAACACTCTGGAATGAAAAACTAAAATATATACATAAGCAATAATAATACAATGAGAGAGCAAACTATTACCAGTTTTACAACAATAAACACAATTAGGGCCCCATCATACAATGAGAAATCCACTGCGATTGTGATGCTGGAGCGTCGCAAACAAGACCATCCATATAAGCATGCACTCATTCTATCAATTGCTGCTTTACACTATACCATCTAATCAAAAGAATTGAATACTTTGACAATAAAAAATAGTTTATCTGCTACATACCTGTAGCGATGATCCTTCAGAACTCTGTTGTCTGTAAATGTCCTCTCTGCTCTCTCCAGCTGGACTGAAAATGAAACTGGATAGACTACTATGGCAATTGTCTAGTGATAAGATAAAATAAAACCCCCACCCTTTAGGATAAGAGCTCAGAGTAAAGCAAACACACTTTTCAGACATAATTTATTAGTACTCTTTCAGGTCAGCATTTCACAGAAATTAGATCAGGAAACACAAGTAAAAAAGAGAATATGTTCATTTACAATATGAAATGTTGAGAACTGAATTGAACTATTTTACATGAACAGCAGGGTAAAAATATTTGGCACATAACTATACTGGAAGGTAATCCATCAGCAGTATTGTAATGAGAAATTGTATGTATGTGTAAATCTGCATAGACCAAAATGACCTAAATAAATTCATAAATAGTAGTAGATGTAATATATAGTCCAAAATGAGATTATAGCTCCTTTATTTTACTCATAAAATGGCTGGAGATCACTATAAAAGTCTATCTATCATTTTTGACCGAACAGTACAAGTGTATAAAAAATTGTGGAGCAAAAAGTAAACAAAAAAAAAAAAGTACTCATAGTAAGAACCCCTCAAATGAGGAAAAGTCAATCAACCACAAGTTTCAGAACCGCATCTTGAATATTTTAAAAAATATTAAAGTTCAAAATCGGTCGTTTTTGACCAAACATGACAGCAGGGTTAATATACACTCTGCACACCATTATGACAGAAATGTAGAAATTTTTGCAATTTTATTAAAAAAGAAAAACTGAAATATCACATAGTCATAAGAATTCAGACCCTGTGCTCAGTATTGAGTAGAAGCAACCTTTTGAGCTAGTACAGCCATGAGTCTTCTTGGAAATGATGCAACAAGTTTTTCACACCTGGATTTGGGGATCCTCTGCCATTCTCCCTTGCAGATCCTCTTCAGTTCCATCAGGTTGGATGGTGAATGTTGGTGGACAGCCATTTTCAGGTCTCTCCAGAGATGCTCAATTGGGTTTAGGTCAGGGCTCTGGCTGGACCTGTCAAGAATGGTCACAGAGTTGTTTTGAAGCCACTGCTTTGTTATTTTAGCTGTGTGCTTAAGGTCATTGTCTTGTTGGAAGGTGAACCTTCGGCCAAGTCTGAGGTCCAGAGCACTCTGGAAGAGGTTTTCATCCAGGATATCTCTGTACTTGGCCACATTCATGTTTCCATCAATTGCAACCAGTCGTCCTGTCCCTACAGCTGAAAAACACCCCCATAGCATGATGCTGCCACCACCATGTTTCACTGTTGGGATAGTATTGGGCAGGTGATGAGCAGTGGCTGGTTTTCTCCCCACATACCACTTAGGATTGTCACCAAAAAGTATCATCTTCATCTCATCAGACCATAGAATCTTATTTCTCACAGTCCGGGAGTCCTTCATGTGTTTTTAGCAAACTATGTGGGCTTTCATATATCTGGCACTGAGGAGAGGCTTCCATCGGGCCACTCTGCCATAAAGGCCCGACTGGTGTAGGTCTGCAGTGATAGTTGACTTTGTGGAACTTTCTCCCAGCTCCCTGCTGCATCTGTGGAGGTCAGCCACAGTGATACCTCTCTCACCAAGACTTTTTTCCCACTATTGCTCAGTTTGGCAGGACGGCTAGGTCTAGGAAGACTTCTGGTGATCCCAAACTTCTTCCATTTAAGGATTATGGTGGCCTCTGTGCTCTTAGGAACCTTGAGTACTGCAGAAATTCTTTTGTAACATTGGCAAGATGTGTGCCTTGCCACAATTCTGTCTCTGAACTCCTTGGCCAGTTCCTTTGACCTCATGATTCTCATTTGGTCTGACATGCACTGTGAGCTGTGAGGTCTTATATAGACAGGTGTGTGCCTTTCCAAATCAAGTCCTATCCATTTAATTAAACACAGCTGGACTCCAAAGAAGGAGTAGAATCATCTCAAGGAGGATCACAAGGAATACAGCATGTGACTTAAATATGAGCGTCTGAGCAAAGGGTCTGAATTCTTATGACCATGTGATGTTTCAGTTTTTCTTTTTTAATAAATTTGCAAAAATGTCTACATTTCTGTTTTTTATCAGTCAAGATGGGGTGCAGAGTGTACATTAATGAGAAAAAAATGAACTTTTTTTGAATTTACCCAGTGGCTATGTAATGAAATAAAGAGTGAATAATTTAATGGGGTCTGAATACTTTCTGTACCCACTGTATACCATTGTTACTCAGGTGATAGAACATTTACCTAGAAAAGACAATTTCTCTAAAATAATATTTGACCTATTTTACTTTTGTTGACATTTTCCATACTGGTATAACTGACTTTAGCTGAGAAAAAAGTTAGTCAAACCCAACAATATTGATGAGATCAGGAAGTAATCTTAGATATGTATATGTCCTTCTTAAGATAAGAAGATAAGTTACTGCCAAAGGTGTCTTATCTCCCGCTCCCCTTTGGAATAAACATATACAGTATGATCGTGGTGCATTTGGCAGAAACAGCTGCTTTCTTTAAGCTAGTTTCACACTAGCATTTAGAGGCACAGCGAACGCATGGCGTGAAGCTCTGCCACGCCTCCTCCGGTCAGCTCCGCCAATGGGTGCATGACGCTGCATGCGACCTGCGTACCCTATCTTTAGCATTGGGTATGCAGGCAGTGCGCACGTATGCTTTTGCCTAGCGTATGTGTCTTTTTGACGCTGCGCCGACCAGCGCCAAACGCACCGTGTTGCATTTTGGTGCACCCGGCGCAGCGTCAAAATTACGCATGCGCTGGCAAAAGCATACCTGCGCACGGCCTGCGTTCCCAATGCTAAAGATAGGGTACGCAGGTCGCATGCAGCATCATGCGCCCATAGGCGGAGCTGACCGGAGGAGGCATGGCAGGGGGCAGAGCTTCACGCTGAACGTGCGCTGCGCCTCCAAACGCTAGTGTGAAACTAGCCTAAGAAGTATAGCCAGATCAATAGATGTGTTATGCAGTCATCAGCTTAACGGTGTTGCCTGTGTAGGTTGTTGGACACACCATCTTCATACTACGTTCCCTAATGTAAAATAAAAATAACAGAAACTCATACTTACGTGACATTAATTTTATTTGTCACGCGAGACCTGACGCCGACACTGCTGGATCAACACCAATGGAGGAGGTATCGGTTTGTTATTTCACACTGGGAAATATTGTATTTAAAGGGAATCTGTCAGTACAATCAACAATCCAAAGCCGCCAACATGGGCATGTAGGTCTTAGACAATTGAATAAAGTTATATCTGCAATACAATGTCTCCAAAGAAATCCACATTAGTCTTAATATGTAAAAGATCTGTTAAGTTCTACTGTAGGGGCCTGACACTGAAATGCATGAGAATCTGCCTCTAGAGCTTATTATAACATAATGGGGGCATTACTAGAGTGAGACATGTAATGACTGACACTTTGTTCTCATAATCACACTTAGCACTGCAGCAAGATCAGAACTAACACAATACAGCTGTAGTAAACTTTTTATTATTACAAACATTTGCAACTACAATTGTCCTTTCATAGTGCTGTCAGTTCTGCTGTAGAGCTGTGTCTGATTACAACCAACACAGTACAGCAGAGTTGAACCTTGTTTCATTACAAACAAAACATTATTTTATCTCAGTGTTTGATCAGTGTTTTACCTCAGTAATTGGTCAGTATTTTACCTCAGTGTTTGGTTGGTATTTTACCTCAGTATTTAATCAATATTTTACCTCAGTGTATTAGTATTTTACCTCAGTATTTGGTCAGTATTTTATCTCAGTATTTGATCAGTATTTAACCTCAGTATTTGGCCAGTATTTTACCTGTGTTTTAGTGTTTTATCTCAGTGTTTTAGTATTTTACCTCAGTGTTGGGTCAGTATTTTACCTAAGTATTTGGTCAGTATTTTACCTCAGAATTTGGTCAGTATTTTACCTCAGTGTTTGGTCGGTATTTTACGTCAGTATTTGTAAGCCAAAACCAGGAGTTTGTGAATAACACAGAAGTGGTGACGTGTTTCTATTATACTTAACTCTTCTATTTGTACACTACCCCTATTGGTCAAACAATCAGTAGATTTGGTTTCCAGTACTATCTCTATGCTGATGACACACAATTATACGCTTCCTCTCCTGACATCACGCCTGCCTTTTTAGAAAACACCAGCGATTGTCTCAGCGCTGTGTCTAACATCATGTCCTCACTATATCTGAAACTGAACCTGTCAAAGACTGAACTCCTTGTATTTCCTCCCTCTACTAATGTACCTATACCCGACACTGCTATTTCTGTGTGTGATTCCGCTATTACTCCCCAGCAACATGCCCGCTGTCTTGGGGTCATACTTGACTCCGAGCTTTCCTTTGCCCCCCACATCCGATCACTGGCTCGCTCTTGTTATCTGCATCTCAAAAACATTTCTAGAATTCAACCTTTTCTTGCCTTTGACTCCACAAAAATTCTTACTGTTTCTCTTTTTCATTCTCGTCTGGACTATTGTAACTCTCTTCTAATCAGTCTCCCTCTTACCAAACTTTCCCCCCTCCAATCTGTCTTGAATGCTGCAGCCAGGAATCTTATTCCTCGCCAATCGTTACACTGATGCCTCTACCTTGTGCCAGTCCTTACACTGGCTACCCATCCACTCCAGAATCCAGTACAAACTTATTACCCTCACCCACAAAGCACTCCATGGCTCATCACCACCCTACATCTCCTCCCTCTTTTCAGTCTACCACCCTACCCGTGCCCTCTGTTCTGCTGATGACCTGAGGTTAGCATCTTCAATAATCAGAACCTCCCACTCCCGTCTTCAAGACTTTACACGTGCTGCGCCAATTCTTTGGAATGCACTTCCCAGGTCAATATGATTAGTCCCCAGTCCCTACAATTTTAAGCGTGCCCTGAAAACGCATTTATTCAGATTGGCCTACCGCTTCAACACATTAACCTAACTATCCCTGTGTGGCACAGCCAAAAGTTATACCATAACCAGGTTCCCCATATCATGTTCCCACATGCTTTATGTGTCTATCAACCATCTGTGTCTGTACTGTTACATACTTAAGCCATAATGTTATACAAACAATCAGGGCAATTGTTACCACCCACCTTTCATGTTTACCTTTTTTCCTCATAGATTGTAAGCTTGCGAGCAGGGCCCTCATTCCTCTTGGTATCTGTTATGATCTACAGTATGTGATTATTGTTATGCTGTAATGTCTATCGTCAGAAAATTCCACAATTGTATCTTGTATTTTGTAATGTCTATCGTCTGTACAAGTCCCCTCTGAAATGTAAAGTGCTGCGGAATATGTCGGCGCTATAGAAATAAAATTTATTATTATTATACTTTCCTCTGATTGTTCCACTCCTGGCTTCGGCTTACAAATACTGATGTCAAATACTGACCAAATACTGAACGTGTGCAAGTGGCCTTACAACTAGAGATCAATACAAAAGGTAACACTATGTTCCCACAATTAGTTTTGTTGAGTTTAATTATGCTGTATATTTCTAAAAAAAATGCAAGTACCTAATAGGTGCAGAAAATCTGTAACATCAAAAACTCATTGTAGGAACAAAACCTTAAAGTTAGATATCAATGCAAAATGTAAAGTTATGTTTCCATGATGCGCGTTTGGTAAGTTTTTGCGTATTTTTTTAAAAATGCAAGTGACCTATTTTGCTTGATCAGTGTGCAGAAAATCTGCCACAGCAAGACCTCATAGTGGGAATATAACCTTACGAAATTATCAGAATGTTCTTTATTAAGGCTACATTGCCACGATGAGCTTTTGGTGAGTTTTTGATGTTGCAGATTTTCTGCACATTTTCTGTACCCATTAGCCTCTTAATGGCCAGGAGTATTTCAGTTTTATGCTTTGTTTTTTTTGCTCCCCTTCTTCCCAGAGCCATAACTTTTTTTACTTTTTGGTCAATATGGCCATGTGACTTTCCCATGATGCTACACAAAAAAGCAGTGTGTTTCAGGTGTGCATTAAAATACATCCACAGGTGTGTCTCTAATTAACTCAGATGTTGCAAAAAAAGAAAAAAAACAGAAAATCAGAAGCTTCCAAACACATGACATCATCATATGGGCAGTCCAGAATTGTTTAAAGGCATAGTAATCTAAGTGTATACTAGCTTTTGATTTTGCAGTAAGTACTAAAAATGCCTTAAAACAGTGGTCCCCAACCTTTTTTGCACCAGGGACTGGTTTCAAGCAAGACCATTCTTCCATGGCCCGGCAGGGTGGGGATGGAGGTGTGGCAGGGGCGGGGCTTTGTTCATAAGGGGGCGGGGCTGTGGACACGGTTGTAGTGTAGCAGTGCATACTTATAATTAAATAACATTTATAATGTGACTCAACTCACCATAGGTTTTGAATGAGTGCTCCATCACCCCATTCTTGCCTGCTCCATCACCCCATCACTCCCTTCTCCCCATCACTGCCATCTCTCCATCATTGCCTTCACCCCATCACTCCCTTCTCCCCATCACTCCCTTCTCCCCATCATTGCCTTCACCCCATCACTGACGTCTCTCCATCACCCCCATCATGGCCTTCTCCCATTACCCCCTCATGGCCTTCTCCCATCACCCCAGGCATCATGGCCTTCTCCCATTACCCCCCTCATGGCCTTCTCCCATTACCCCCCTCATGGCCTTCTCCCATCACCCCAGGCATCATGGCCTTCTCCCATCACCCCAGGCATCATGGCCTTCTCCCATTACCCCCCTCATGGCCTTCTCCCATCACCCCAGGCATCATGGCCTTCTCCCATTACCCCCTCATGGCCTTCTCTCCCCATCATGGTCTCCTCCAGGGCCAGGCTCCACCTACACAAACACAGACAAACACACACACACACACACACACACATACATGTACACACACAGACAGACATACATACACACACACATTATATACACACACACCACCTCTCTCCTCTCACCTGTCCGCAGCACCGCCCGCGCTTCCTCGCTCTGACACAGCAGCGGCCTCGCTCCTCTCTGTGTCAGTCAGAGACAGGAAGCGCAGGCAAGAAGCTGGACGGGTCCTTGCAGCTCCGCTCCTGCTATTCCCTCTTGCAGGCAGCGGAGCTGCTTGATCGCTCCCTGCCCACCGCTACACGCAGTTTAAGAATTGCTGTGCGCCGCCCCAGCCCCCGCTACACCACTGACCGCCCCTGGCTCCCCTTGTGTCCGCGGACCGGCAAGGGCACTGCAGCGGCCCGGTGCTGGGCCATGGACCGGTGGTTGGGGACCCCTGCTTTAAAACATTTTATCTGTCATTATTTTGGCATTTGGCAAATATTAATAATTATGGACATCCTAACTGACCTAAAATGGGAAAGGTTTATTCCGATTTCATGTCAGATATTGAGAAAATCATGCACATGTATATTTTTATATAGTGTATGTAAACTTTTGGTTTCGACTGTATAATAAATTGGGGAATGAGGGAGAATGCTGTTCGAGACTTTGCATCCTCAACCCTCAATTAATTTTAAGTCTCTATACAGCATCATCCCCACCCCACGATTCATTATGAATGTTTGTATATTGTCCTCTAAGCCCCTATCTATATATAAAGCTGAGTGTATGTGTGTGTGTATGTTTCAAGCCATGCCCACTCCACATAGCCACACTCACTCCACACGCAAAGCCCTGTCCATATGGCCCACGTTGTTAGCACACACAGGTGGAGACAAATTCACCTCAAAAGCCACCCTGCAAAACTCATCAGCTGCAACGTCCCAGCTGCTGCGAGCTACAATCAGGGCCGCCGCCTTCAGAGTATCAGTGTGCGGCATGTACAGGCCACATCTAGCTCCATCGTGTCTAGAATTTTCCTGTGAGGCATGATGTCAAGGGAAAGGGAGAAGCCTCATGGATTACACTGCTGTGCTCATAACAGGAAGTTGCTGTGCACATGTGAGGTGAAAATGAGAAGAGTGAGGGGAAAATGAGAGAAGTGAGGGGAAAATGAGAGGAGTAAGGGGAAAATAGTGGAGTGAGGGGAGAATAGTGGCGTGAGGGGAGAATAGTGGAGAGAGGGGAAAATGAGAGGTGTGAGGTGAAAATGGAGAGGCGTGAGGGGAAAATAGTGGTGTGATGGGAAAAATGAGAGATGTGAGGGGGAAATATAATTTGTTATAACTAACCACAGTTAGTTACTATGCCCGGGCAATGCTGGGCTCTTTAGCTAGTCAACTATAACATGTTTATCAGCTACTCCTTTTTTCATAATCCAATAGCAAGAAGTTTGGTGATTGTATTTTCTCGCTGCTCTTTATATATCGTTTTGATTGTTGCCTTTTTTTGGGGAATTTCAAATGCTTTCTTAATGCTAATTTATCAAATTGTATGACATATAGCATGTGCTCTAAGTATGCTTAGTCTGTCAATTTGAGTACCAATGCATTGGATCTTGGAAAATTTTGTCAGTTCCATCAATATTGGGTCTGGCCTCTATAATACCTAACCTGATTTGATATAGTTTAACACTAACACAAACTATCTATATAAATCTACGAAAGGCCAGCCTTTCATTGGTTGTCCTTACCATACTCCTTGTGGTTTTCTTTTGGAAGAGAGTCTCTGATCTGCCATACTATTTTACCCCCTTTATCCTCTTCAGTTTTTCTCCTCTCATATCCTCTCCCCCACTTTTTCCACCCCTTTTTTAATCCACCCTCCCCTGACACAGTTCTGTTAGGGTCTGGTATGTAAGCAACATATGGCTTTAAGAATCTCCTCAAATAGCTGACCCTTTTTACTAATCATATTCTGATACCAGGGCTTAAAATCAACTTCTGTGCACTTTACAAATTTGTGACCTTTGAGGCATTCCATACCTGGCCACTTAAATAAATGGGACCATCCCCTAATCCCAATAGTTGCTGACTTTAAATCAGTCATATACTGCTTGGAAAAAATGAACACTTAATCATATTTATGAGTTGACATTTCTGATCTGTTTGTGGGGAGCCACTGGACTGACCTATATTTTCTTACAACACATATTCACCACAAACTCCTAATGATCCTTTTGCCCTTTCACCAATGTAGTCATGGTAGATGATCATTCTGAAGCACAAACTCTATATTTTAATTTGTGGGTCCCCACGCTGGCTCATCGTTTACTAATTACTACTTTGTACACAACATGTTAACTTATTTTTTATACCTTATATTTTTCTTCTTGGAAGTTCTTGTTACATGCAAGTCCCCTTCATCTCCCTTGGTTTCTTTCACTCTCCAAAGGTGGTAGAATGTTGTTATAATAAGTATATACCTATGTGTTGCACAATCCCATTGCATTTTAGTATTTGGTTTTTTTTTCATTTCTCACACTCCAGACCACATTTTTCTTCTTTTTTTTTCTACCTACGGCTTCCATTTTCACTGCTCGCTTTCCTTTCTATTTTAATTTCTTTCTCTGTTTTTTTGTTGTTTTTTTCTTTTTTTATTACACTAACCATTTTTCTTTCCTTATATTTACCTGTTCTACCTTTCTTTAGAGGGGGATCATGTCTTCCTAACACTACTCCGGAGACTTCGATACTAAAATTATCAATGTCCTCTATAGTCCCAAGAAATATTACATCCTTTTTGGTCTTCTTAGGAAAAAGAGGATTTAACTGGCATATCTACAGGAAACACACTGTTGCCTAGATTAACTCTACAGGTTATCTGTGCATAGTTTTACTCATGTATATCATAGTTGCACTCCAGGCACCAATACCAGAGATATCAATAATCCTATGTTTACCTAATTCCAGACTCAATTTCAGAATTTGCTGAAGATATAGTCATATTGGGAGCTTACTTTAATGTAACTCCCAGACTACTAAAAAACACAAAGCTGTTCTTTTTCTTTATTGCAAATAAATAATTGGCATCAGCCATTTATAAGTCAAAGAAATATTTTTTCTGTTCTACTATCTTTTTTAGTAGTGATGCAAATAAATAATTGTCATCAGCCATCTTTTTGCCACTTCTGGACCCAAATAAATAATTTTCCTAAACCAGTGTGTGTGTTAAAGTAGTCTTGGAAATAAATAATTGGCATCAGCCATTTTGTTGCCATGTCTAGTCCAAATAAATAATTATTCAGGACCGCTGTGTTTTCCAGTAGTGTTGCAAGTAAACAAATCTACTCTTCCGCCATCTCTTTGTGAGTATTGTTTAAAACAAACACTTACAAATGTAAGGAAAGCATCAGATAGGTGACGTGCTTGGTGGTGGTGCTGTAGCTGCTGATGGTGGTGTAGCTTATGTAAAGAGAGAACATGGTCTTTCTGTACCTGCTACTTGCTCAAAAATAACCCCTTCCTCTGGTGCATGCAGGCAACAGAACGTTATGCGTTTTTTTGTTGGACCGTTTTCTGCTGCACAAATGGTGAGAAGTTGAAAAGGTGTTAGATTGGATGGGTAAGAGTTACTACAGTCCCCCACATTATCTTTCACCCAGTCCACTGCAGAAAGTGCACAGTTGGTGTCTGAGGACCATGGTCATCCGGCTTCCACCTCACTCCTTTGCAAATCAGCCAAGCAGTCTGAGACCAAAGTCATGCAGTAGTCTCTTCGGCTTTTTGATGACTACGCTGGCTGTGGTTCTATGGCTCATTCACCTGGCTCTGCCCCAGAAGTGGAAGTGATTGAGTGTACTGATGTTAGGTTGAAGGATGAGTATTTGGGAGGGCAAGTGCACATCGTCAGTGGACCACCGCAGCACATGTCGGATGATGATGGAACTCAGTTGCCAACTGCAGCGTCTTTCTGCAGTGTGCAGACCAGCAAAGAGGGCAGGGTTGAGGAATGAGTTGATCATGAGTGCATAGAAAATGCATATCAAATATTTCTGCAATTAGCATATACTTATGAGAGTGGGCAAGAAAAAAAACTATAATCCTCTGAAGATATATTGCATAGTTTCTCAAAAGAGGTCAGCCTAGTTTAGATACTGATAGGAAAGGGGTATTATGTGCAAAAGGAATTGTTCCAATACATGTCCAAGTGGAGTAACAGAGCCCCCTATAAAAATCTCAAATTAAATTGAAAATATGTAGCATAGTAATCAAGAGGAAAAAACTTCTTACCCACAAGACACTCAAATGGTGATCACAGATGGACAGCCAGAAACCTCTTGAGAAAGCGACACTTGCAAACACGGGAAACGTGTGGGGGTTTCAGACTATCTGGAGTGTGGAAGGAAACACACTCAAACACGGGGAAAAGATACAAACTCCTTTCAGATGTTGTCATTGGTTGGATTTGAACCCAGGACTCCAGTGCTTCAAAGCTGCAGTTCTAACCACTGAGCCACTATGCTGCTCTGCCTCTTCTACTTACTGTATATCGCCACGTCCACCTCCTCCTTCACGTGGACCTGTTCTTCCTTTTTCAAGATTTTTATTTTTTATTTCTGCTCTACTTAGCGTGGGAAGAGGAGGCATCTGTAGTGAGGGACAATGTTAGGTTTTGCGTGTGCACAGTTATTCAAAAACACTCTCTATGTATCTGCACCCGTGTCTGTGATAGTGCCCTGCATAACCAAAAGTTTTTGTAATCTTCATGTGTGTATAAACATATTTTCTACTCTTATGCAACCAGGTCTGTGATAGTACAGAGCCAAAAGCCGCTGTGTATTCTTTAACCCATATCTGTGGGAGTACTGTGCCTTTAAGCCACTGTCTGTACTCTGCAAACCTGCCTGTGGGGGTACTTTGCCCCATGCTCTGTGAGTGAAATTTGTAAGCTGTTAATGTATGGGTACTCAGTCCCATGCTTTATGAGTGATTTTTTTTAAAGATTCTGTGGGGGTACTCTGGCCCATGCTGTGTGGATGAAATTGTTCATAACTTCCTGTAGTGTTATTGTGCCCCATGCACTGTGGGTGAAATTTGTTTTTTAAATATTTTTATTAGCGTTTAATAGATTTTATAAGGGAAAGAAGGGAATAACAAGGGGAAAGAGGGCAAAATATAAATAGAGAGCTCCGTTCTAGTACATAAAAATTTATAAGCTGCTTCTGTGGGGTTACTCTACCAGATTCTCTGTGAGTGAATTTTTTAAGAATATTATGTAGCTTTTTTTCTGTGAGGGCACTGTTAAAATTTGTTATGTTGTTCATTCACATCCTATTTTACCATGATTGCTCTGGTGACAGAACCCCTTTAAGTCTTTTTCCTATTCACACTTGTTTGCAAGGAAATTGTCCTGCTCTTACCCCCATTTTGCAGCCTCCTAGTCCTTACTCCAACCATTTTACAGCACTGAAGTTCAGGTCCCCATTGACTTGAATGGTGTTCAGAGTCCAGTGTCAAGTCCAAGTTCCAAATCAGACTTTTTAAAAATCCACTCAAACCCAGCGAACGCTAACAACTGCTCATCACTACTCACTATCACTGTGTATTGATAACCGTCTATGAACTCCAAATTATTGCACAGGGCATATCTTTCACACAAGGATTACTCCTTCAGTTCCATCTCTCATCCCTATTTATACTTTCAACAGCCTGTATTGGCAACATTACTGTCTCCGATCATGCACTAATTTCTATTCTTATTTCTTTCCCAGTCCCTATTGCAGCCAAGGGCAATAGGAATCAAATACCAGTTAACCAGTAGTTTTGCAATGTGTAATGCAACTTCTTGTGGAATATTTTGCAAGAAATAACACCACAGAATTAGGTCCATCTATCTTCTCAGAAGCCCACAAATGTATAATTATGTTGGAGTTGTGAAAGGGCCTCTTTACATTTGGAAAAAATCTTTCAGACATATATGATTTAAAAAACACAGATAAACGCACCCCTATTGAAGATTTTAAATCCACACTTGTGTTCAAGTGCAAAGTACTTTTTTCATTGCGTATTGATAAAACTTCTAAATGCCGGCTTCACTTCTACAAGATTGGTAACAAATTTAGTAAGTGCCTTGCTAGAGCACTCAGGTTTCAGCAAGCTCTTATGTACTGGAAATTCATTCTACACCACGCATTTGCAATTAACTTCCAATAGAAATTTCTCATGCTTCCAGAGATAATTACGGCATGTTTTTGTTCCTTGATAAATCTGGCTCTGAGTTTCCCTGAGATAGTCCTCCGTAAGACGATAAAAGATACATAGAAGAGCAAAGCACAAAGTCCAGATGATTTTGGTCTCCCATGTTATAAAGCTCTTCTTCACTCTCTCACCACACATCTCCTAGCTTCAGTCAACGCTTTCTTTAATTGTCCTTCCCAGCCAAAAGATACCCTTCGGAGCACATACAATTATTCATAAAGCATGAGTCATGTGCTGCATTGAGCAGGGGGTTGGCCACGATGACCCTTGAGGTTGCTTCCAACTCCAACATTCTATGATTCTATGAAAAGATCTTGCCCAATGTGCATTGTATAAACCAATTTATTTTTTAAGTGTGAATATAAAGCACCTTGCTAAAATGTTGGCTTCCAGGCTTGCCCTCTTTTTCAGGACATTGTTAGCTCACACGAAGCAGGATTCATTATAGACAGAGTAGTTTGTGTTCATCAATGCCAAGGTGATTAATCTGATCTATAGAGCCTGAGTTGGACTGGCCCAAAAGAGAACCGGAGAATCCTCCGGTGGGCCCTGGCTTCTCCTTCAGTAGAGTTCATAGTGCAAATCTTGCAGTTGCTATGGGGCTCTTCAGTGGGGGGGGAGGTGGGCCCTCATAATCAAATCCTCTGGTGGGCCCAATGTTCTTCAATCTGACATAGAGCCAAAATGCATAAGTTATCATTCATGTTACTTGTTACTGATGCTGAAAAGGCCTTTTGATTGAATCCATTGGACTTTTATGAAGGAGGCTCTCTGTAGCATAGGCTTTAAATCCCACATGATGGCCATGAATAATGTCCCTCTACTATTCTCCTTCTGTCAAAGTCTGTGTGAATGGTGTTCTCTTTTGTGAATATAACCATTTGTAATGACACTGAACATACCTATTTTGGAACCCCTTCTCAGACACATTCAGGCAGTCTCTAATATTTCTGCTATCTAGAGATGGGCGGACACCTTGATGTTTGGGTCTGGCGTGTTACAGTTACAAAAAGTTCATGTTCAGGTACCAGAACAGAACCCAGACCCTATTCACTTGAATGGAGGGCCTGAACATTCTGTGTTTGCCACGCTGTCATGTGCAGGACAGCATGGCAAACACCACTTTTGATAAGCGGTACAATAACCACCGCTATCAAAAGACAGCGTGAGCTCACAGCTGTGATCGGAGGTATAAACTTTACCTCCGGTCACTGGTGTCAGCTGATGGGACTACTGTTGCCGCTAATAACAGTGAGAGCAGGAGCGGCTGATGGGAGTATCCATCAGCTGGTGCCTGCACTGTAAATAAATAATTAAAAAGAAAAAACGGCTTGGGTTCCATTGTATTTTCCATAACCAGCCAGGCAAAACTCACAGCTTTAAATAATAAAAAAATACAGCATGGGGACTCCTCTAGTCTTGATAAACAGCCTTGCTGAAGCTGACAGCTGAGGGTTGCAGCCCCCAGCTGTGAGTTTTGCCTTGCTGGTTATGAAAATTACAGGGGAACCCAAGCCAATTTTTCTTTTTAATTATTTACAGCGCAGGCGCCGGCTGATGAATACTCCCATCAGCCGCTCCTTCTCTCACTGTTATTAGCAGCAGCAGGCGTCTGCTGATGGGAGCAGTAGTCCCATCAGCTAACACCAATGACTGCTGGAGGTAAACTTTATATCTCCAATCACAGCTGAACCGCATAACCGTGGCTGTCTGACTGGCGGCTGTGATGATTTTACCGTCGATCAGAAGAGGTGTTTCTGGTGAAGTCCGTGTTCGGTGTCCCTGTCCGCACAGCTGGTGTTCGGTACAGACACCGAACTTTAATGTTCGGGTTCGCCCATCCCTACTGCTAACCCAGTTGCAAATAGATCCTTTACTTTTGCAGCATATGTAGACTGATGTGAATTCGCTTTCTGGCCTCCCTCTTTTTATTACTGAAGGTAGTGGAGCTGGTCAAATTGACAGAGGGGTTGCGAGTTCTCTTTCTGGGCTCCTTCTGGTGGTTATTGGAGGTAATGGAGCAGATCTGATTAACAGTGGCTTGCCACCTGATAATGAGGACGACGATGTCATGCCCGCCATGTCCGTTATGACTGTCATGCCCGCTGTCATGATCCAGGTTGGATTATGACAGATAAAACACTAGTAACCTTTTTTTTCCTTAAGCTGTGTGCTTAAAGTTAGTTTTGCCCCCGGTGGCCATTAGGGTCATTGCACTGTGGTGGTTTCAGTTCTAGTTTTGCCCCCAGTGGCCGTTAGGGTCATTGCACTCTGGTTGCTTTAGTTTAGAGCATGTGATTATGAAGCAGGTGTGATTGCTGGCTCTTACCTATAAAAGAGTGTCAGGTGGTTGCAATCACTGTTGGTGATATTGCTCATTTCCAACCAAGACTGATGAAGGAGGGAACTACAGGGAGGAGTTCCTTGCAGCTCAGGAGAGCTCTGGTGTAAAGTCTGGTGAAGGAAGGAATTACAGAAAGGTGTTCCTTGCAGCTCTGACAAAGCTTGGAGAAGTGGCAGCTATTCAGGAGGAAAGCTGCATTCTGGTGGTGGACTCTGTTGCTGGGAGCAATAGCAACAGAGCAAAGCTAAGTGGTGTTATCCCTGTTTGTGTCTTTCCTTTTGTGTGTTTTAGTGCAGTGGTGGGATTAGTTTCTGCACCGTCCAATTCATTAGAAAGGGGTAGGTGCAGGGCGAGCTAGGGATTTTAGGTATCCTACTTGTCGCCAAGTGTGGATCCTGCATAGTGACTGTTAGGAGTGCAGAGACACTGACTCAGGGGAGTGCAGGAGGTCTCCACATCCTCGTTCCCTATCGCAGGGCTCTCCATTGTATGGGTTTCCCTGGTGTTTCCCTTTATTATTTAAATTCGCCCTGCTGGAGGCGGCATATCCAGATTCACGTGTAATATTGAAAGTCGCCTGCTGGAGGCGGTGTATCCGGCTGCACGTTACTTTATTTAAATTCGCTCTACTGGAGGCGTTGTATCCAGGGTCGCGTGTGTCAGAGAAATTCGCCCTGATGGAGGCGGTGAGTCCAGTCACGTGACCATCACACCCGCCATGTCTGTTATGCCGCATAACCTCTGGAGCAGTGTGCACGAGCTAGGTAACCATCCGTCTCTGCTCTGATTCTGCATTCCTCTCTGTATTCCTGGAGCCCCTGATCATGTGACCTTTCCTATGTTCCAGTACTGTCTGATACTGCAATCCTCTGTATTCCTGGAGCCCCTGATCATGTGACCTTTCCTATGTTCCAGCACTCTCTGATTCTGCAATCCTCTATTCCTGGAGCCCCTGATCATGTGACCTTCTCTATGGTCCAGCCAGTCTGATCTAGCAGCGCTCTCTATGACCCTGGAGGATCTGAACCGGAAGTCATTCCCTGGTCCTGACCTAGAAGTGCAGGTGTGTTATGATTGAGTCACCGTAGGAGGCAAAAACAGAAATGCTAGCTAAGTCCAGAAAACCAGAGAAGTTGGCAGCTATCGGATTGCAGATCCCTGAACCTATCAACACAACTAGCAGTAGCCGTGGGGGGTTCCTACGATGCACTAGACCCCTCGATCACAGCCGGAGAATTAAATAGGCCTAAAGAAAGAAAGGGGAAATCTAAACTGCCCCAGAGCAGACCCCAAAGCAATAGGCAGCCCCCAACATATAATGACGGTGAAGCAAGATGAAAATACTAACACAGACAGAAAGATAGACTGAGCAAAGAGGGGCCCAAGCTAACTAGTTAGAAAAGGACAGGAAGGCTGCTGTCTGCAATCCGTGAAAAACCCTATGAAAATAAGAGCCAACAGACTGACAGTGAAAAAGGCCCTGAAGACGCTAGGCTTCATAAAAGCTATGTCAGTACTCAGGAATATACTGAAGACAGAGCTACAGGCAAAAGGAGATTCAGCTCACCCCAGCAGGGAATGGCAGAATACTGAAAAGCAAGGAAAACAAAAAGCAAAACAAAAAAGCTAACAGGCAAAACAGAAAACTTAGCTTTAGAGGAGCAGGAATCAGACTGGTGTCCTAGAAGTCCACAGAGAAATCACCTGCAGGGCAGAAGGGCATCGGCAGCCTTATATCCAGTCCGTGACTCCACTCAGCCAGTCATCCTCATTAGACTCAGGTGCCTGATAATCAGGCTCATTACCTTCCTTTACCAGAATAGGGAGTTCACCAGACCCCAGTGACGAAGGGGAAAATGAACTCACAACAGTACCTCCCCCTTGGGGAGGGGTCACCGAACCCTCAACTACGCCACCAGGGCGATCAGGGTGAGCCCGATGAAATGCACGCACCAATCTTTTGGCATGAATATCAGAGGCAGAGACCCAGGAATTATCCTCCTGACCATAACCCTTCCACTTAACCAAATACTGGAGTCTCCGTCTAGCCAGACGGAATCCATTATTTTCTCTACCTCATATTCCATGTTACCTTCAACCAATACAGGGTCTGGAGGTGCCACCCCAGGAACAACTGGTTCAACAAACCTCTTCAACAAGGACTTATGGAACACATTATGGATTTTAAATGTGACAGGAAAAGCCAAACGAAAAGAGACCGGATTAATAATCTCCAAAATCTTGTAAGGTCCAATAAATCTAGGCATAAACTTTGGAGAAGTCACCTTCATAGCAATATTTTTTGATGATAACCACACCATATCACCAATCTTAAACTGGGGACCAATGGTCCTATGTCGATTGGAAAACCGCTGGGCCTTTTCCTGGGAGAGAGATAACTTATCCACCACTTGGTCCCAGATCTGGTGCATTCTCTCCACCACAGTGTCAACACCTGGGCAGGCAGAAGGCTCCACCTGCCCTGAAGAAAATTGAGGATAAAACCCAAAGTTACAAAAAAAAGGTGACATCAAAGTGGCAGAACTAGCTCTATTATTTAAAGCAAATTCGGCCAAGGACAAAAATGAAACCCAATCATCCTGATCAGCGGAAATAAAACATCTCAAATACGACTCCAAGGTCTGGTTTGTTCTCTCTGTCTGCCCATTGGTCTGAGGGTGAAAAGCAGAGGAGGACAACTGAATTCCCAGCTTGGAACAGAAAGTCCTCCAAAATCTAGACACAAACTGAACTCCTCTGTCAGATACAATGTTCTCAGGAATCCCGTGCAAGCGAACCACCTGTTGCAAAAACAGGGGCACCAACTCAGAGGAAGATGGCAACTTAGGGAGTGGTACAAGATGAACCATCTTAGAGAACCTATCACAAATCACCCAAATAACAGTCATTCTTTTAGAGACCGGCATATCAGAGATGAAATCCATTGAAATATGGGTCCATGGCCTCCTGGGGACCGGCAAAGGCATCAACAACCCACTAGAGCGAGAACAAAATTTAGACCGGGAACAAGTCCCACAGGACTGCACAAAATTCCTGACATCATGAGACAAGGTGGGCCACCAAAAAGAGTGACTCACCAGATCTCTAGTACCAAAAATACCTGGATGACCAGCCAATGCAGAGCAATGAACTTCAGACATCACTCTCTTCTTCCACTGGTCAGGAACATACAACTTTCCACTGGGACAACGCTCAGGTTTGTCCTCCTGGAACTCTTGCAGAGCAAGTCTCAAATCGGGCGAGATGGCAGAAAGAACTACCCCTTCGCCTAAGATGGTAGCAGGCTTGGTCACCACAGGAGAATCAGCAAAGAAACTCCTAGAGAGGGCGTCTGCCTTGACATTCATAGTTCCAGGAAGAAAAGAGACCACAAAATCAAAACGTGTAAAAAACAAGGCCCACCTAGCCTGTCTAGGGTTCAAGCGTTTAGCCGACTCTAGGTAAATCAAATTCTTGTGGCCAGTGAGGACCACAACTTGATGTTTAGCTCCCTCCAACCAATGTCTCCACTCCTCAAATGCCCATTTCATGGCCAACAGTTCCCGATTCCCCACATCATAGTTACGTTCAGATGGAGAGAACTTTCGGGAAAAGAAAGCACAGGGATTCATTTTAGATGTTACAGGATCCTTTTGGGACAAAACAGTTCCTGCACCAATCTCAGAAGCATCCACCTCTACCTGGAACGGGAGTGAGACATCAGGTTGCTGCAAAACCGGGGCGGAGGTAAATCTTCGCTTCAGCTCCTGAAAGGAAGCAACAGCCTCAGGAGACCAATTCAACACATCAGCACCCTTCTTAGTCAGATCAGTCAATGGCTTGGCAATACTAGAAAATTTTGCTATAAATTTCCGATAAAAATTAGCAAAACCTAAAAACTTCTGGAGGGCCTTCAAAGAAGTGGGCTGAACCCAATCATAAATGGCCTGTACCTTGGCCGGGTCCATTTCAATAGTTGACGGAGACAAAATAAATCCCAAAAATGAAATCCTCTGTACTCCAAAAAGGCATTTCGATCCTTTGACATACAGGAATTCTCCCTCAAGATCCGGAACACAGTCCGAATATGTTCTACATGAGAATCCCAATCCTTGGAGAAGATCAAAATATCATCCAGATAGATAATCAAAAATTTATCGACAAAGTCTCGGAAAATATCGTTCATGAAGCACTGGAAGACAGAAGGGGCATTAGTGAGCCCAAAAGGCATCACCAGGTACTCAAAATGTCCCTCCGGAGTATTAAACGCCGTCTTCCATTCATCCCCCTGCTTAATGCGGATAAGATTATACGCCCCCCTGAGGTCAAGCTTGGTAAACCAGCAAGCACCTCTAACTCTAGAGAATAGATCCGAAATCAGGGGTAACGGATACTGATATTTAATAGTAATTTTATTGAGGGCACGATAATCAATACAAGGCCTTAAAGAACCATCCTTTTTGGCCACAAAAAAAAAACCGGCACCTAAGGGTGAAGAGGATGGTCTAATATGACCCTTCTCCAACGCCTCCTTAATATAGGACCGCATAGCCTCGTGCTCGGGTACAGATAAATTGAAGAGCCGACCCTTGGGAAATTTACACCCCGGGCTTAGTTCAATTGCACAGTCATAACTCCTATGAGGAGGCAAGGACGCAGACTCATTCTCACTAAATACATCATAAAAGTCCGCCAAATAGTCAGGAACATCATGCGACTGAGGAGAGGTGGAAAAAACCGGAGCCTCACTAAAGGCACACCGACAACTCCAACTCACCAGACACAGATTTCCAATCCAAAACTGGATTATGAATTTGCAACCAGGGAAACCCCAGAACAACGGCATCATGCAGACCATGCAATACCAAAAATCTGCAATTTTCTTGATGGTCTGGGGCGACCCGCATGACCACCTGGGTCCAAAACTGAGGTTTATTTTTAGCCAAAGGAGTAGCATCAATCCCCCACAAAGGGATAGGCGTCTGCAGAGGTTTCATCGGAAATCCACAACGTTTAGCAAAATCCAAGTCCATTAGGTTTAGCGCTGCTCCCGAATACACAAAAGCCTTGGCGGAAAATGTGGACAGGGAGCAGATCAGAGTAATTGCCAGAAGAAACTTAGGTTGAACACCACCAACAGAAAACATGTGTGCAAAGCGTTTCTCTCGTTTAGGACAAACAGAAATAATATGCGAGGCATCTCCACAGAAAAAACACAGCTTATTACGCCTTCTGAACTCCTGACGTTGCGCCTTAGGCAAAACTCTATCACATTGCATAGGTTCAGACGTCTGTTCAACCGGTGGCAACACCTCTCGTGCAATCCTGCGTTCACGTAAACGCCGATCAACCTGAATGGCTAATGACATAGAATCGTCCAGACCAGAGGGAACAGGAAATCCCACCATAGTATTTTTTACGGCTTCTGACAAACCCTTCCGAAAGAGAGCAGCCAAGGCATTATTATTCAAGGTAGTAAGGACCGCCCACTTTCGGAATTTTTGACAGTACAACTCTGCAGAATCTCGACCCTGGTTCAATGCCAACAGGGTCTTTTCAGCCTGATCAATAGCATTAGGTTTGTCATACAACAACCCCAAAGCTTGAAAGAATAAGTTCACATTAGTCAGAATAGGATCATCTGGTTTCAAAGAAAACGCCCAATCCTGGGGATCGCCACGCAGCAAAGAGATGACAATTTTAACCTGCTGCGTGGAGCTCCCTGACGAGTTAGGCTTCAAGGCAAAAAATAATTTACAATTATTTTTGAAACTCAAAAATTTAGATCGATCCCCAAAAAATACATCAGGTGTAGGGATCTTTGGTTCAACAGCATGCGAACGAGCAAGGTAGGTGGAAATTCCCCGCACTTCCGCAGCGAGCTGCTCCACACGATCAGACAATTGCTTTATCTCCATTGAGAGAGAAAAAAAAAAAATTCCCCCTACGGCCTCAGAGATATAGAGGAAAGAATATACACACACCCTTTTTTTTTTTTTTTTTTAAACACAATTCTTTCCTGCTATTGAGTACCCTAGGATCTGCGGTATGGCGGGTGATTCTGTTATGATTGAGTCACCGTAGGAGGCAAAAACAGAAATGCTAGCTAAGTCCAGAAAACCAGAGAAGTTGGCAGCTATCGGATTGCAGACCCCTGAACCTATCAACACAACTAGCCGTAGCCGTGGGGGGTTCCTACGATGCCCTAGACCCCTCGATCACAGCCGGAGAATTAAATAGGCCTAAAGAAAGAAAGGGGAAATCTAAACTGCCCCAGAGCAGACCCCAAAGTAATAGGCAGCCCCCAACATATAATGACGGTGAAGCAAGATGAAAATACTAGCACAGACAGAAAGATAGACTGAGCAAAGAGGGGCCCAAGCTAACTAGATTGAAAAGGACAGGAAGGCTGCTGTCTGCAATCTGTGAAAAACCCTATGAAAATAAGAGCCAACAGACTGACAGTGAAAAAGGCCCTGAAGACGCTAGGCTTCAAAAAAGCTATGTCAGTACTCAGGAATATACTGAAGACAGAGCTACAGGCAAAAGGAGATTCAGCTCACCCCAGCAGGGAATGGCAGAATACTGAAAAGCAAGGAAAACAAAAAGCAAAACAAAAAAGCTAACAGGCAAAACAGAAAACTTAGCTTTAGAGGAGCAGGAATCAGACTGGTGTCCTAGAAGTCCACAGAGAAATCACCCGCAGGGCAGAAGAGTGTCGGCAGCCTTATATCCAGTCCGTGACTCCACCCAGCCAGTCATCCTCATTAGACTCAGGTGCCTGATAATCAGGCTCATTACCTTCCTTTACCAGAATAGGGAGTTCACCAGACCCCAGTGACGAAGGGGAAAATGAACTCACAACACAGGTGCTATGGTGCTATATCAGACCGCCCCTTCCTATGGTCGGGGCCTGAGTATCGTGTTGCTTCCCTGCATTGCTGCTTGGTCTGCTCGGTTGCTCTCTGTATTCTGTGCCCCTGCACTCTGCCCTGTAGTGCATCTCTGCACACGCTCTGTGCTTGTGCTCTGTCTCTGGTTCCGTGCCTTCTTTTGTGTTTGTCCTTGTGCCATGTTTTGTCCTTGCTATGCTTTGCCTTGTAGTCCTTCCGGTGTTCTCTGCCTTGCCTGCTTTGCCATGTCTTGCCTTTGCTATGCTTTGCCTTGTGGTCCTTCCTATGTTCTCTGTCTTTGCTTGCTCTCCCTTGCTCTTACCTATGGTACTTTGTAGTGCCTCCTGGCACACGCACCATTCCTCTGCTCTCTGACCTATGGTGCTCTCTTGCACATTTCCAGGCTAGTCTCAAGGTTCTTCTCTTGTACCTGGCTCTGTGCTACTGCCTACATTCTGCTCACTGTCCTGAACCTCGACCCTGGCGTGCCCTCTGCACGCGCAGGACCTTGCCTTGAACTCTGCCCCTGGCATGCCCTCTGCATGCGCAGGACCATGTCTTGAACTCTGTGTCTAGTCTCCATTTTTCGTGCGCTCCTGCACCTCTCGCACCAGGCTTTGCCGTGCTGTCTTGCATGCGTCTCTGTCCTGTACCTTTGCCTAGCCCTGCCTTGTGGCTGCGTGCCCTCTTGCACGCGCCTGGTTGCCCCTTGCCCGCCTGTTGTGCCTCAGCCGTGCCGCCTCTAGTCGTGCTCACCTGTCTGTCTCAGCCGTGCTCGCCGGCCAGGGCTATAGTGGTTTCCGCCTGTCTGTGCCTCAGCCGTGCCACCTCTAGTCATGCCCGCCTGCCTGTGCCTCCAGCCAGTACCGCCTGCTGGTGCCCCAGTCGTGGTTTCCGTGCTCCCTTGCACTCACGCTGTGTCTTGCACTGTGCGTTTTGGTGCTACTCTTGCACAAGTCTTTTGCTTTCCTTGCTCTGTCCATGAGCTGTCTTGAATCTTTGTCTTGCTTGTACCCTGCTCTGTGCTTTGCTCTTTGTCTTTAACCCTGACCTTGGTGTGCCGCTCTGCACATGCAGGACATCTGTCCTGAACTTCAAAGCCCAACGTGTTCTCTAGCACGTGTGGGACCTGCTGCTAACCATGTACCCTGGCGTGCCCCCTTGCACGGCCAGGACCATTCTTTGTACCGTGCCCCTGGCGTGCCTCTAGCACACGCAGGACCTTGAATCTTGAATCCTGGTGGCTTCCTTAGCGCGCCCAGGACCTTGGACTTTGAACCCTGGTGTGTCCCCTATACACACACCATGCCTAGTGTGTTGAACCCTGCCTTGGACCCTGGCGTGTCCCTAGCATGCACCCTGCCTTGAACTTTGCCTTGGACCCTGGCGTGTTCCCTAACACGCACAATGTTTTGAACACTGTCGTTCCTCCTTGCCTGAACCCTGGTTTGCTTGCCAGATGTCCGGATCCTGCCAATCGCCATCTGAGTTCCGGAACCCGATGACCCTGTTGATCGTCGCCTGCTGTCCGGAGTCCGACGTCATCGTGCCTTTGCCTGTACCCAGGCATGCCATCTAGCACGTACCATGCCATGGACCTTGGCGTGTCCTCGCATGTACCTTGCTGTGTTTTCCCTGTGCTATCACGTCTTGCACCTGATGTTACCCTGAAGCTTTCCTTAATGAAGATACCTTGAACTTATGTCTTGTCTTGTTTCCTGCATGTCCCTGGTTGTCAGACACTCACATTGTGTCTTCCTTGAGCCGGCCGTCTGGTCCCAGCAGTCGTGGTGGCTCACCCCCGTGGTCTTGCCCCTGACACTCCCTGTATAGGGGGTGGTTCCTCACAAGGTCAGCTCACCCTCGGTGGGTGGGTGTCACGACCCAGAGGGTCCACTCTAAAGAAAAGTCGACTCAGCTGAAGCTGACTCGTCACAGACGATTGGAGATCTGGGGTTTCAGATTGGGATTTAAGGCAGCCGACTCCCTTTATCCCTGCTGGTGATTTTCTTCCTGCCTCCTGAGGTCTTTGTTTCCAGCTCAGTCCCTGTATGTTCAACTAAGTGTTCATTTCCTATTCTGTTTACTTTTGATCTGGTTTTGTCTATCTCAGTTTTGTGTGGGTCAGCCAGCTCCGACTGGGGCTGTGCTGAATCACCGTCCATATGTTACTGCTTGTGCCAGTTTGTTTTTTTTCCTTATTAGATTGGCCTCTTTTGCTCTGCTTTCAGAATATACCAGAGTGCTGATCTAGTGGGCGAAGTCGTGCGACTTCAGTATTTTTTGCATCAGACGTGTTGGACATTTTGCAGGGTTTTTTGCGCGATTGCAGACAGTGTCTTTCCTTTCCTGTCCTGTCTAGTTAGTGTGGGCCCCATCATTTGCTCAGTCTATTTTCCTGCTTGCGTTTGTGTTTTCATCTTGTCTCACCGACAATATATGTTTGGGGGCTATCTATTCCTTTGGGGTCTGCTCTGGGGCAGTTTAGATTTCCCCATTCTTGCTTTAGGCTTAGTTAGCTCTCCGGCTGTGCCGAGGCATCTAGGATCATCATAGGCACGCTCCACGGCTACTGCTAGTTGTGTGGATAGGATCAGGGGTCTGCAATCCGCTTAGTTACCAACCTCTCTGGTTTTCTGTGGCTTAGCCTGGGCCTGCTATCCTCCTTGGTGACCCAATCATAACAGTAGACTACCTTCTATTTTTTATATCTTCAATGTTCACATCTCTCTTACCAATCTCGTGCAGTAATTCCATGTTTTCTCTCCGCTGTCTAATTTCAAGATCAAATTTGTAAAATCCGAGATCTTAAATATAACACTCCCCCATTCCACAGTTCAATCCTTAATGGAATTCTTTAGTTTCAAATGAGCTAAGACCACTCTAAAATATCACAGCACATTCATTCCCAGGGATTATTAATCTATATTCCAATTAAATTTTTTGCCGTTACTAAAGTCAGTTCATGACTTTTACCTCAAATGATCTAAAAGGACCTCCATATGATTTGGACATTGCAAAATCTTTAAAATTAATATCCTGCCAAGAATACCGTATTTCTTAGAAACACTACCTGTTTCGATCCTGGCTTTTTTTTATTCACTAATTTTACTTTCAGTGTAAATTTATCTGGCAAAACAAATCTAATAGACTCAAACTTTCTCTGTTATGTAGACCTAATACCATAGGCAGTCTTGTACTCCTAGATTTCAAAGCTTATATTGAACAAAATTTTTTTCCTCAATTCCCCTTTCTGTTCAGCCTTGGCTGGACTAAGTCCTCCTACCCGTCCTTAAGCTGCATCTTATAATCTGTCCCACCATTTATTTCTGCACTTTCAAATATTGTCACCACCTTCTCCAATCTACTCACTTTTAGGAAACCTGAAATTATCACCGTTACGGTTCGTGCAGATGATCGTATTTTCAGTCCGAGTGTGATCTGACAAAACATTGGATCGCACTCAGACCAATCTTATTCTACAAGGCCATGCATATGTTTGATTTTCTACTCAGACTGAGTCTGTCCAAGGAAAATTGGAGCATGCTCGATTTGCATGTAATATTCACATTGCACTCAGCCATGGAAGTCAGTGAGTCTAGAGCGCCCCACCAGGGCCTAGCGGGGTACTCGGTACCGGGCCCGTTGATCTCAATGGGAGTTGTCACAGAAGCTGTGACCCGGTCCGTGGCCCTGGGGCTCCATGGCAAAAAGGGGGTGAATGAACAATGAAATAAAGTTTATGAATCGTTCGTGGCGCCACCTGTGGTGTTTGACAAGTGAGGTGTTAGGCCGACGCTGCATACAGATCCTCTGGGACTGGTGGTGGGTTGCAGCCAAGATGGTGAAGCTCCCCACAGGTGGAGCTGTAGTCCCAGGGCAGTGTAGATGTAACAAGGGAGGAGAGGCACAGGCGGTGTATAGGCGAGTGCCCAGATGTAGTAGTGCGGGGTGTAGCGGTGTGGGAATAAGTGGAGGACACCAGGGCATGTAGTTCCAAAGTTTTACTCACAGTCTGCAGTTCACATAGATGCCTGTCTCCCCGTGTCCTCCGGGTCCTGGGCTCAGTCAACCCCCAGGCAAGATAGGATGCTCCCTTCCAACACTCCGCCAACATGTACTTTTCTGAACGTCTCCTCTATAGCTCCTTTAAGTGAAGTACTCCTAGTACTGAGTTACACTGGAGTGCCTCCTGACAGATGTTCTGAATAACTCTACTTGTACGGCAGACAGCTGTAGCCTGCTTCGGGGACTCCTAGGCAGGGTTCTTCCTCTAACCCACGTCCTCTCTGTTCCCTTTTACTCCTACATTCCGTACTTGTCTTTCTTTCGTATGGAAGCTCAGGTTTCAGTTCAATGTCTTTCTCCTTCTTTCCTTTCCCATGCCAGCTGGCTCAGATCACTGAAGCAGCTGCAGCACTCCTTCCTCCATCCCTCCTCCAGGGATCTCCTTTCCTCACTCCTCTCTGAGTGACTCTCTGACTGACTAGACCTCAAATCCTATACCTTCCCACTCTTTTATGTATTCTAAACTCCACCCACCTCCCAGCATGTTTCGTGTTTCCAAGCAGGGAACCACCAAAGGTGCTCTGCTACTCTCCAAGCAAGAAGCCGCAATGTGGCTTTGCTACACTACTTCGTGGTGAGGGGTGCAGGTGTTGGAGCATGGTTAGGAGTTCCCACCTTACCTCGATGGTGGGGCACCACACCTCAGGAGGAGGTGCAGTACCTCTGTGGCGACTGAAGCCTCAGGGGCTCCACAAGTCCATGGAAAAAATTGGAAAACACTCGGATGACATCAAAGTGCGATCTGATTTTCACAGACTGACAAAATGGAGAAGATGGAAAAAATGTTTAAATCATTCTATATTTGCAAACAAAAAAGTTCCAGCAGCAAACATCCAAATCAGATTGTTAAATAGATGGTAAAACTTCATCTTTATTGCAATGTCTTTAAAAACATACTGTTAAAACTGTAAATCCAGGGGATTACGTGTTTCGAACAAAAATGTTGTTACTTAGTCATCTTGTTTATGACTAAGAACATTTTTGTTCGAAACGCGTAATCCCCTGGATTTACAATTTTAACAGTATGTTTTTAAAGACAATGCAATAAAGATGAAGTTTTACCATCTATTCAACAATCTGATTTGGATGTTTGTTGCTGGAACTTTTTGGTTTGATTACCACAGCCGCTTTTTCCGAGCACCATCCTGGAGTCCACACCCAAAGCCACAGGAATTCATCTAATGGTGAGCTGGATACCTTTTTTTTTCCCCTATATTGATATTTATTATTTTTGCGTATGGAGTTCAGAACTAACACAGGCAAGAAGTTGATAACTATCTGCCCGTTCTGTTCTACCAGCTTAACAGTAGCTAGGAAGGTATATTTTTGTCTTGTAGGGCAGCTTTGATCACTGAAGCTATGGCTAGTTTTATACTAAGTGTTCATTCGGTCATCCGTGTGATTTTTATTGTATGCAAAAAATGATCTGCGTTTCACAAGTGTTTTTTCAGTTTCATCAGCGTTTAGGAAGTGTCAGGTTTTTACAATCACAGTTTAGTCAGAGTTTCATCAGTTTTTCTCAGAAAAAGAAAATGATGGGGGTTTCACAACCTTGTCATATCAAATAATCTGTGAGAAAGCGGACAACACATGGAAAGCATCCCAGTGCTGTCTAATTTTTTTTCATGGACCCCTAGACTTACATTAGTGATTTTGACCAGAAAATTGCACCATGATCTGACATATCTCTATGATTTTGTGTGGACCACTCAGTCTGCAATAATACACCGACATGTGAACATCCCCAAAGACTTAATTGGTATGAGTTTTATCAGTGAAAACCATAGATAGCGTTCATATGAGACAAACTGACATCCGAATGTGGTCTAAAGGGCCCGTTACATGCTTCAATGTCCCAGCAATCCCACCAACGATCCGACGTGGATGGGATCGCTGGGACATAGTTAGCTGAGCGCTGGTGAGCTGTCACATAGGCAGACTCACCAGCGATCAGGACCAGCGAGCATGCTGGTATGCAGGGTAAACAGTGGGTAATTAAGCACCGCGCGGCGCTTAGTTACCCGTTGTTTACCCTGGATACCCGATGAGGACCAGCGAGCATGCTGGTATCCAGGGTAAACAGCAGGTAACCGTCGCTTGGTTACCCGCTGTTTACCCTGGATACCAGCTCCCAGCGTCTGCTGTATGGCACTGGGAGCTCGCTGCTCGTTGTTGTTTCGCTGTCATACACAGCGATGTGTGCTGCCCAGCAGGAGACCAACGATAGATTTATGGCCCAGACCATTAGGCAGCGATTAACGATCAGTCAACTGATCTTTGCTACGTGTCACATGCAACGATGTCGTTTCGACATCGCTGCAACGTCACCAAACTGGTGACGTTGCAACGATATCGTTCACAATATCGTTGTGTATAACGGGGCCTTAAGGCAGTGCTCTTTACTGGTCAGCATGTCATCATTTTTGATGGAATCTCAGAAAATGGGTTTGTCATGTCTATGTTGGAGTTGCTGTCGGAATCCTGTTTTTGAGGTTTACAACTGAAACCGTGATGTAGTGCTTAGCACTGTAATTGTATCAACCTAACCTAAGTTGCAGTCACAATCCATGGCCAGTGGCCATGCGAATGTTTTCCCAAGCATCGTATTCATCAATTAGCTGATGTAGTTCCTTGTGAATAGCTGTGGCAGAACCATTCTGACATTTCAGAATACCGAGTTTGATTTCGGTTGTGGTATTTTTCAGCAGAACTACTTGATACTCTTCCCCTTGGATTCTTTTACCATTGAAGTGGAGACAATAGGGATCTTTGCTTTGAAGTTTTTCAAAAATTTTGGTTTTCATTTTCTGTCCTTCTGAGATTGTTCGTCTCCAGACACCCAACTGACTTGGAACTGGTACATGATGACCTTGTTCAGCAATGGTTGCAAGCACTTTATTTGCTTTATGTGTAGAAATGTTGTTTTTCAGTAGCAGTAAACTCGCTGTTGTAATGGTTGCTCTTTTGTATTTCGGTGTGCGTTCAGGAGAAGATGACGCGGAAGAAGAGGTTGGCTTTGGAGTCTCGGGTAAAGATTCAGAGACAGTATCATGTGTGGGTTGCGATTGCGAAGTGCTGGCTTGAGCTTGAAATATTGATAGTCAGATTCGTTTTGTTGGATGAATTGATTCCAAAGGAGCTATTTTGAGAGTCGAAAAACCAACCTTGCCTCCACTCTCAACTTGCCTCAGGTAGAGCTCTTTATCCTCCGAGTTTTTCCATTCTCCATTAACATTGGTGACATCAAATAACTGAGAAAGTGTTGCAGTGAATTTATCAGAAGGTTTGTTTTTGTTTTTGTCATTTAGATCAATCAGACGATTGAGTTTCTTTCTGATGAGTGCACTGGATAAAAGTGGGAAGTCTAGAGTTTCCCTCCAGAGCAATTCTATATCATTATCATATTTTTTATTCGATCCAGTCGCCGTTTCTCGCTGTTGAACAGAAAACTGAAGTTTCCAAGAATTTGGCAGTTCGTTGGCATCCGCGTGAGATTGGAGAGTTTTTCAACATATGGAATACTTGGATCCCTTTTATGTTGAGAATAGGAGGGCAGATTCCTCGTCCAGATAGACCTGTTTGCCTTTACACTGTTGCTGGAATTTCTAGAAGACATTTTCTGAATGACCTGTCCTGCACTTCTTGATCGTAAAACTTGAAGCTTTGCACTGAAAATGAAAAGATAATACTAAATTACAAAATATTTTAAAATATTCCAGAATGTTCTAGATGTGAATAAAATACCACTTTTTGTTACAACTTAGAAAGATATTTTCTTTATAGATTAAAATTAAAACACGAAAAATCTTTTTTTTGAAAATTTTGAAATGAAAAATAGGGGGAACTTTTTTGAATAATTTACAAATTTGATGATACTAATGTCATTTGAATGCAATTGTTCCTCCAATGTAAGGGGTTTCATTTTCGTTTTGCAAAATTTTTAAAATAGTCATCACCCTAATGGCCAGGTGTTGCACAGTCTCTTTGTCACGGTCAACGTGTGTCTGGACGCAGATGTTACCGCAAGGCGAACCCATAACACACGTGACCCTGGATACAGCGCCTCCAGTGGGGCGAATTTAAATAATAAAATGTGCAGATGGATACGCCGCCTCCACCTGGCGAATTTAGGAATTACACGTTATACATACATTCTGGAAACCCCGCCTCCAGTAAGGCGAATTTAAATAAATAATAAGGGGGACCTGGGAAACATTAACAATGGTGGGCCCTGCGATAGGGAAAAGGGAAGTGGCGACCTCCTGAGCTCCCCTGAGCCAGTGTCCCTGCACTCCTAACGTTCCCTATGCCGGTTCCGCACCGGGCGCCGCACGCGTACCTCAAAGCCCTTGCTCGCCCTGACCCTAAACCCTCACTAGGGAGTTGGGCGGTGCGGAGACTAATCCCACCACTGCACTAATAACACACATGAGGGAAAGAGACAATACAGGGGGACACCACTTAGCTTTATGCTCTGTGCTTATGCTCCTGCAACAGAGCCCTCCACCTGCGTGCGTCTTCTCCTCCACCCGGATCCATCACCATAACAGGATCCTTCACCATAGTGCAGCCTTGGAGCAGAGTCCACCACCAGTTGCTACTGCTTAGTAACAGAGTCCCAGAGATGAGTTCAGCTTCTGCCACGAAGGCAAGCATGCTTGAGTCCAGTTCAGCATCTCTTTAGGTCCACACTTTCAGAATTGCACTATTCAGGGCTATTTTCTTAGAAATAAGATACTTTATTATTGCTATAATAAGGCATATAGTCTTCTAGATCTACCAGCTTCAGTATCAAATAAACAACCTTACATTATATTTGTTCTGTCTGTATTATTTTCTATCTTGTATAGAAAGCTCCTTTAAAGAGAATCTGTTAGTAAAATCAAACCATCCAAAACCATATATATGGGTCTGCAGGCCATTGAAAGGTAAATCCACTAACACGCTTATATTTTCTCTTTTGTTGCTGCATTCACAAGAAATCAGCACTTCAATTAATATGCAGGTGATGCGTTAAGTGCTTTGGGTATGACAGAGCACTTCCTGTGCTCACTCTTTATCTGCCACGGAATCAGACACTAGACATGGAATCAGACAACGAGCTGTCAATCCAGCTAGGAAAGCTTGTTCTCGGTGGTAAAACAACCTTTAAAGGCAGAAGCCCATTAAGTGATCTGTAATTCCCCAGAGCACTTGAAACCTCATTTCTGTATGAGTTATGAATTAAAATGCTGTTTTCTCTGGGAATGCTTCAACAGATCGAAGATATCAGTGGAAAAGACAAACTTCACATGCCAGAAATGCAAACTTGTGTCCCTGTTGGAGGAAAAGTTGCAAAATCTAGAAGAGAGTTTAGCTACATTGAAAATCATTAAGGAAGGTGAAGAGTTCTTAGACCGAGCATAATTCTCTCTTCATGTTACATAGAATCATAGAATCGTAGAGTTGGAAGGGACCTCCTGGGCCATCTGGTCCAACCCCCTGCTCAAAAGAGAAGAAAATCGAAGTGCACCTGAAGAAACAGAGGAATGTAAGCATGTGACAGAAAAGCAGGAGGATCGGGAGGCAGTCAGCACCCATACTGCTCAGGAACCTGTACCAGGCTCTCACACAGGAGAACGATGAAGAAATACATCACGATAAGACTTTACCCACAAATAACAACCTTATACACCTTCTAAGTCATCCTGGATGGAGAAAGAAAAATGTGAAGAAGAAACAGAGATGTGGTCATGGGGATTCCCTGTTAAGAGGAACAGAGGCCGCTATCTGCAGACGGATATAACCTCAAGAGAAATGTGCTGTCTTCCAGGTGCAAAAATTAAAGATGTGTCTGACAGGATATCAGGACTCTTCAGACCTACAGACGACCACCCATTCCTGCTAATACATGTGGGGACAAATGACACTGCAAGAAAGGACCTAGAAACCATCTGCAGTGACTTTGAAAACTTAGGTAAGAAAGTGGAAAAACTGGGAGCGCAGGAGGTCTTCCCATCCATCCTCCCAGTGGATGGCCATGGAACATGGAGGTGGAATAAGATTCTTAATGTTAACAACTGGCTACATCATTTGTGCCATCAGCAAGGATTTGGATTTCTGAATCACGGAGTGAATTACCGATACGATGGACTGCTTGCTAGAGATGGGGTGCACCTTACGAAGACTAGAAAACGTATTGGAAGTCGCCTTGCTACACTCATCAGGAGAGCTTTAAACTAGAACAATGTCAGAAGGGAAGCAAAAAGCCAGAAAAAAGCCATACACCTGACAAATACTATTGAGAACTCTGCTATTAGAAGTGGAAAGGAAGAACAAAGACAAAAAAAATCTAAATAATAAAAATATTAGAGAAAGAGAAACGGATCACAAACTAAAATGATTCTATACAAATGCACAAAGCATAGGAAACAAACAAGGAGAATTGGAACTACTAACACAGGAGAAGAAATATGATGTCATTGGAATCACTGAAACTTGGTTGGACGATACACATGATTGGAGTACAATGCTAGAGGGATACAACTTATTTGCTAGAAACAGACTTGATAAACGAGGAGGAGGTGTCACATTGTATGATAGAAATGCGTATATCTGCAAAGAGATTGAAGCTTCAGAGACTGGGAGTTCTGTGGAAACTGGGTAAGAATACAAGGACAGAACAACGGAAAGGACACCATTGTAGGCATTTACGACAGGCCACTTGTGCAAGATGAAGATATGGATGAACTCTTTATGCATCAAATGGCCATGTTCTCAAAAAAAAATATGACATAGTGGTCATGAGAGATTTCAACTATCCAGACATTTGTTGGGAATCTTTCTCAGGCAAAACTAACAGGTCTAGCAAATTCTTATCCTGTCTTGCTGACAACTTTATCTTCCAAAAGGTAGGGGAGAAAACAAGGGGATCTGCTACCTTGGATCTAATCCTTATAAACAGGGAGGAAATGGTCGAGGAGGTAAGAGTGGCTGGGACCCTAGGATGCTGTGACCATGCTATTTTAGAATTTTAGATAACTAGAGGAGGAAGACCTGTGAAGACTCAGACTTCAAGGTTAGATTTCAGAAAGGCAGATTTTAAGGGACTCAGAAAGAGAATTGGAGGGATTCAATGGCTGGATATCCTTAAGGACAAAAATGTCCAGGAAGCATGGGAAATCTTGAAAAATGAGATTCTCAAATCACAATCGTTAACAATTCCAAAAAGAGGGAAGAATACGAAGCATTTAAGGAAACCAGGATGGTAACTTAAATACATGCTAAAAGGGAAGAAAGAAATGTTCATCAAATGGAAAGACGGAGGCATATCTAAAGAAGAATATAATGCTGTCTGCAGAACCTGCAGGGCACGAATCAGATTACTAAAGCTGACAATGAATTAAGGCTTGCAAGAGACGTCAAAAGCAATAAAAATGGATTTTGGGGATATGTCAAAAGTAGATGTCAAAGATACTATAGGATTTTACAGGATGAAAATGATGAAATGGTAAGAAAGGATGTTGAGAAGGCTGAACTTTTAAATTCCTATTTTGCATCTGTTTTCTCTCAGAAAGGAAATGTATCATCAACTGATCTTCACTGTCCTATTAAAGGAATAAAAGAATCCAGGATATCTATAAACAGAAAGATAGTGAGGAAACACTTAGCTAACATAAATGAATGTGATCACGGGTCACCGATGGATTGGCATGACAACCAGAGGTCTACAGCAGACCTCAATGGTTGTGATAGCTGGATTGTTTTGAGCGCCACCACGTGGTCGGCACTCCTAGCAAGTGAGCATTTCTGCTACACACCAGCAATCTGATCATCGCCTGTATGTAGCAGAGCTGATCAGACAACTGCAGCTTGTAGTCTCTCATGGAGACTATTGAAGCATGCAAAAAGTAAAAAAAAGTTTTAAAAAATATTAAAAAAAAAAAAAAAAAAAAAAAAGTTCAAGTCACCCCCCTTTCTCCCCATTCAAAATAAAACAATAATAAAAAAATATATATACACATATTTGGTATCGCCGCATTCAGAATTGCCCAATCTATTAATATATAAAAAGAAGTAACCCAATTGCTAAACGGCGTAACGAGAAAAAATTCAAATTGTGTTTTTTTTGTGGCCACTACAATGCAATAAGGGGAAATCAAAAGATTGCACCTACACCAAAATGGTATCAATAAAAACATCAGCTCGGTGTGCAAAAAATAAGCCTTCACCCAGCCCCAGATCATGAAAAATGGAGACGCTACAGGTCTCGGAAAATGTCATTTTTTTTAACCAAAGTTTGGATTTTTTTACCACTTAAATAAAAAAGAACCTAGACACATTTGGTGTCTATGAACTCATAAAGACCTGTAGAATTATAACGGTAGGTCAGTTTAGCATTTAGTGAACATGGTACAAAAAAAAACCTCTAGAATTACACATTTTTTGCAATTTTGCTGCACTTGGATTTTTTTCCCATTTTCCAGTGCACAATATGGTAAAACCAATGGTGTCATTCAAAAGTACAACGTCTTGCCACAAAAAACAAGCCCTCACATGGCCATTGTGGCAAAAAAATAAAAAAGTTATGGCTTTTGAAAGAAGGGAAGCAAAAAACGAAAGGAGCTCTCCATACAAGATGTAAAAGAAAATAGACAGAACAATTGGAATGGAAGGGTATTTATTTGGCCATGAGACTAGTAGATCTAGAAGACTATACATCTTCTTTTAGACATAATAGTTTCTCACTTCAATGATAATAGTGAGATGTATAGGAGTAATATTCTTGTGATTACACAGAGGTGTTTTCTTCATCATCACAAGACATTTTAGTGATGCCTTCCATAATTATTGAACCCCTGTATATTTTCTTTCCTCAACTGATAAGACAGCACTGAATACTGCGAGTGTAGACCTACAGAGATTAGGCTTAGTTTTTATTCATACACAATGTAGCAAAATGTTTGCATGGAATGCAGCAACAGATAGGCGATATAAAGGTGTTGATAGATTTAGCTTTGAAAGAATTGCATGCCCTTATATGTGGTTTGAGATTTTACTAAAAGATTTCCTTTAAGAAAACTGATTTAGGAAGTGAGCTGTAATAGCAATAGTATTCAGTTATTATTGAACTGGCTACACCATGGCATGTGCATGAGATGACTGACTCATAATGGAAATGAGAGAAATTTATAGATGCGCTGTGACATTTTATTTATGTCCCTCAGCCACACAAATCTTCCAGCAGAATTCCCTCTGCACGAGTTTAGACAGGAACCAGCTTGTTTGGCCCTGGATATTTACCTGTTATGTCAATTCATTGCAATGAGAATACGGCATACAGGGCTTGTAAAAGGGACTTTCTTGGTATGGGAACAGCTGCCTGGCAATAAACCTTGGTGTTTTCTATGAAGTATAACAGTTTTCCTCTGCTAATTATAAAGTACATGAATTAGTTACAGGTGTGGAAATATGACTGGCCAAGGGCAAAGGGGATAATTCGGAGATAAGCTGTTATTTTAGTAACTTGGCCAGCTTGTACAACTGAAATGTTTTATGGGTGTGCAGCACAGCCATATACTGGTATGCATGACTACTGGAGGGCGAATAGTGGTCAGTCACCCGCTTTACAACAATTCTACCCTGTTCTTGGCTATCTTCGTATTGCTCTAGTAAGACTGGTTAAGTTGTCAAATCATTTGTCTCTATAAGCTTTGAAAGTGTTTAAAATGAAATAAACTTTTTCACCATCTCTTTCGTATGGTTGTAAGTTGTAAATCTCCATTGAGATTACTTGTTTACTTCCCCTCTGGCATAACCAATAGATGAAAGGAAGAGGCTGACATTCATGGCGCATTAGAAAGAAGGCGATGGGACATGTATGAACCCAATGGGACAGATATCTCACTGTAAATATATTACAGCATTTATTCTCACAAAGACTGATATTTTGACTTTTCCAACTTGATTACAAAATCAAAAAAATAAAAATATCAGAAGTAGAAAAAAAGCTAAAACCACATGAACAAGTGTCATATTTCCAGATTTGACTTTTATAATACTAAAGAAAAAAATATGTATAGTGCCATTCTTGGGGATTCCAACAATATTATTATTTTTTTATCTTTGATAGAGTAAGGTCATGGTGGTGATTTTGCTAGTTTTCCATGCAATCATTGCAGTTTTTTCTGAATAAGACCTAACCCACAGTCATTAAAAATCATAGATAAATTTACTTGTCAATTAACAATTATAAATATATATGCAGATCCTGAACAATGTCTTAATGATTCTATTGCTTATCTATGCCAGTTAAAAAAACAGTACATTTAAGGATAGTGCACCACACCTGTCCATGGGTTGTGCATCATTGTATGGCAGCTCAGTATTATTGTCTTAAATTATGCTGAATTTCAATAACACACACAATCTGAGGATAGTTATTATACTGTTTGTGGAACAACTCGGCACAGACGGCGACAACCCTAGCACACGATGCAAACACATTTTGTCCAGCAGTGCTCCAGGTGCGTCAAACGTTTGTGGAGAGAATCCAATCTGGCCGAAGATTTCATCCATTATAAGTTTATGTTTAAAACATACAACTCTGCCCTTCACCTCCCCAATGTCACGGTTCCACCCCTCAGGGTGTCTGGGATGCAGTTACTGACAGCTCGGCCGTCTAATCTGGTACAGGGGTGTGCTAAAGCTGTCATTACTTTGATGGACAGCATGGCCATCCAATCTGGTACAGGGGCTTGCTGAGCTGTCAGTGTGTTGATTGACAGCTCGACTAGCCAATCTGTGAATGGGAGGCGATGACTGTCTCAGGTGTTCACTATCCCAGGTAATTGCACTGCCTACTTAACTGAGCAGCTTCTCCCAGACCACTGCCAGATGTACATTTATCTTGTGAGGTTTGTGCTCTGTGCTCTCCTGGGCCTGGTGTTCTGTTTGCTTGATCTGTTGCCTGACTTTGGACTTTGTTCTGTCCATCCGCCTGTTTAACCCCTTCAGCTCTGATCCGTTAACCTCCCAGTACACTGACCTCGGAACATTACCTGACTACGCTTTTGTCTCTTCCTTCTGTTTATGACGTACTCTCCTGGCTTCTGAACTTGGACTCCTTGGCCACTCTGACTCACGGCCTGGCCGTGAGAAGTGACTAGCGTCACACCCAAATGAGCCAACTTCAACACCCTTATTCCCCACTATTAAACAATCCTAACTGACTCTGACACTTTTCATTCTCATCTCAGTCAAAGAGTGCAGACCCCCCACCAATGACCTCCGTGCTGACAATCTGGCCAATTATTTCAAAGAAAAAATTTACCAAATCTGGCAGGATATTTTCTCCCAATCCCCCAATATTATGCATTGTCCTCCATCCTGCACAGCATCTAACCTTCTCTTCATCTATAAACTCCTAGAATGCTTGGTCCACTCCCGTCTAATCCGCTATATCTCAAATAACTCTCTTCTTGACCCTTTACAATCTGGTTTCCGCTCCTTATGCTCTACTGAAACTGTCCTTACTAAAGTCTCTAATGATCTACTAACAGATAAAGCTAATTCTCACTAACCCCTGCTAATTATCCTGGATCTCTCTGTAGCATTCAACACTGTGGATCACCACCTCCTCCACACTATGCTCCGTGCTATTGGCCTCAAGGATACTTCTCTTCTCCTACGTCTTTAAATGCTCCTTCACTATATCTTTTGCTGGCTCCTCTTCCTCTCCTCTTCCCCTTACTGTCGGGGTTCCTCAAGAATAAGTCCTAGGCCCACTTCTCTTCTCTCTATACACTGCCCCTATTGTACAGTAGATTAGGTTTTCAGTATCATCTCTTTGCTGATGACGCCCAATTCTACACATTGTCTCCTGACATCACCCCTGAATTACTATGAAATATTATTGATTGTCTTTACACTGTCCCTAACATTATCCTTCTGTTTCCTCCCTCCACTAATCTACCTATGACCAATATTGCCATTTCCGTGTGTGGTTCTACAATTACTCCTCAGCAACATGCCCGCTATCTTGGCATCATATTTGATTCAGATTTTACATTCGCCCCTACATCTGATCATTCGCTTGTTCATGCCACCTACACCTCAAAACATCTCTAGAATTCGACCTTTTCTTAACTTTGACTCTGCAAATATTCTTACTGTAGCTCTTATTCATTCACGTCTGGACTATTGCAACTTTTTACTAATCGGTCTCCCTCTTACTAAACTCTCCCCTCTCCAATCCATCCTGAATGCAGCAGCCATGATCGTATTCCTTTCCAGCTGCTACACCGATGCCTCCACCCTGTGCCAGTCGTTACACTGTTTCCCTTCTGCTATACAGTCCAATGTAAACTTATCAGTCTCGCCCACAAAGCGCTCCACAGTTCAGCATCACCCTGAATTTCCTCACTTGTCTACAGTCTACTACCATTCTTCTCTCTGTTCCGCTAATGACCTAAGACTAATATTCTCATAAACCAAACCTCCCACTCCCATCTCCAAGACTTCTCCTGTACTGCGCCAGTTCTTTGGTATGACCTACCCTGGACAGTTCTATTAATTTTTAGTACCCACAGTTATATGCATGGCCTAAAAACAGATTTCTTTAAACTGGCTTATCGCCTCACCACACTTAAATAACTGTCCCCGTTTTGCCCAATCAAAATTTTCTTCAAAATCAGGAACCTCGTAGCATCTGTTCACACAGAGTCCATGCACTTAATAACCCTCTGTGTCTGTACTTGTACACATACTGGCTTGTGACCAGATCATGCAGCGCTATGTGAATAGCCTTTTTATTATATTGGTGGGTGGCCCATACAATGCAAGCACTTTTTACCATTTACCAGTTCATGTCTCCCCTATTTATTCATAGATTGTATATTTTCATATCTGTTGAATTATGTGTTATTCTGTAATGTCTTTATTGTCTGTACACGTCCCCTCTAAAATGTAAAGTGCTGCGGAGCATGTTGGCACTATAAAAATCTATTATTATTAGTAAAAAGCAGCTATGTTTTTCTAATCTTGTACGATTCCTTTTAAATGTATTTTTTTACATGTAGAATAAGTCATGAAAATGCTTCTTTTCATATTTTTTTCATTTTGTTGAAAAATTAGCATGTTATAAAATACTTTACCTTCCTGAAAAATATAATATTTACTTAAAAATGGAACAAAATTCTGTCTTTGAATTAAAGGGGTATTCTCATGTTCTTATTATTGGTATTCCTGTGACAGCATGATAATAAGTAAGTTTGCAATTGACTTGTTTTTTTTTCAATCAGTTGTCATACTCCTGCGATGAGTGCCTTTCCCATACATACAAGTGCTCCTCACTAAATTAGAATATCATCAAAAAATTAATTTATTTCAGTTCTTCAATACAAAAAGTGAAACTCATATATTATATAGAGTCATTGCAAACAGAGTGTAACAATTATGTAGGTAATAAGGAATCTGATTGTGTGGGATAAAACCAGTCTGAGAACAAAGCTGCAGCAAAAAGATGTATTTAGCCCCTTCATCCCCCAGGGTGGTTTGCACGTTCATGACTGGGCCAATTTTTACAATTCTGACCACTGTCCATTTATATGGTCATAACTGTGGAACGCTTCCATGGATCCCGGTGATTCTGACATTGTTTTCTCGGGACATATTGTACTTCATGATAGTGGTAAAATTTCATTCAAATAACTTGCATTTATTTGTGAAAAAAACGGAAATTTGGCGAAAATTTCTCAATTTTCCAACTTTGAATTTTTATGCCCTTAAATCACAGAGATATGGCACACAAAAACCATAATAAATAACATTTCCCCCATGCTTACTTTACATCAGCACAATTTTGGAACCAAAATTTTTTTTTGTTAGGAAGTTATAAGGATTAAAAATTGACCAGCGATTTCTCATTTTTGCAACACCATTTTATTTTTACGGATCACATCACATTTGAAGGCACTTTGAGGGGTCTATATGATAGAAAATACCCAAAAGTGACACCATTCTAAAAACTGCACCCCTCAAGGTGCTCAAAGCCACATTCAAGAAGTTTATTAACCCTTTAGGTGCGTCACAGGAATTTTTTTGAATATTTAAAAAAAAATGAACATCTAACTTTTTTCACAAAAAAAATAATTCAGGTTCAATTTTTTTTATTTTACCAAGGGTAACAGGAGAAATTGGACTGCAAAAGTTATTGTGCAATTTGTCCTGAGTACGCTGATACCTGATATGTAGGGGGGAACGACTGTTTCGGCGCATGGCAGAGCTCAGAATGGAAGGAGCGCCGTTTGACTTTTTCAATGCAAAATTGGCTGGAATTCAGATCGGACGCCATGTCACGTTTGGAGAGCCCCTGATGTACCTAAACAGTGGAAAACCCCTACAAGTGACCCCATTTTGGAAACTAGACCCCCCAAGGAACTTATCTAGATATGTGGTGAGAACTTTGAACCCACAAGGGCTTCACAGAAGTTTATAACGTACAGCGGTACAATTAAAAAATCATATTTTTTCCACAAAAATGATATTTTCACCCCCAATTTTTATTTTCCCAAGGGTAACAGGACCCTAAAAGTTATTGTGCAATTTGTCCTGAGTACGCTGATACCCCACATGTGGGGGTAAACCACTATTTGGGCACATGGCAGAGCTCGGAAGGGAAGCAGCGCCATTTGATGTTTTTGGCTGGAATTGAGATCGGACACCATGTCGCGATTGGAAACCCCCTGATGTACCAAAACAGTGTAAACCCCCCACAAATGACACCATTTTGTAAACTAGACCCCCCAAGGAACTTATCTATATGTGTGTTGAGCACTTTGAACCCCCCAGTGCTTCACAGAAGTTTATAACGCCCGGGCGTGAAAATAAAAAATTTGTAAAAAATAGTTTTTGCATCACCACATATTGAGAGCTATAATTTTTCCATATTTTGACCCACCGAATCATGTGAGGTCTTATTTTTTGCGGGACCAGTTGACATTTTTATTGGTACCATTTTCGGGCACGTGACATTTTTTGATCGCTTTTTATTCCGATTTTTGGGACGCAGAATGAACAAAAACCAGCGTTTCATGAATTTCTTTTGGGGGGGTGCGTTTACACCGTTCCGCGTGCGGTAAAATTAATAAGGCGGTTTTATTCTTTGGGTCAGTACGGTTATAGTGATATCTCATTGAGGTCATTTTTTATGTTTTGGCGCTTTTATGCAATGAAAACTATTTTATATAAAAAATAATTATTTTTGCATCACTTTATTCTGCGAGCTATAACTTTTTTATTTTTTTGCTGATGATGCTGTGTGGCAGCTCGTTTTTTGCGGGACAAGATGACGTTTTCAGCGGTACCATGGATATTTATATGCGTCTTTTTGATCGCGCGTTATTACACTTTTTGTTTGGCAGTATGATAATAAATCATTATTTTTTGCTTCGTTTTTTATTTTTATTTTTTAAGGGGTTCGCTAAAGGGGTTAACTAATGAGACAGTTTTATAGGGCGGGTCGTTACGGACGCGGCAATACCTAATATGTGTACTTTTATTGTTTTTTTTATTTCCAAAAAATGGATTTATTGGGGGAATATTTTGTTTTTTTTTTCTAATTTATTTGGCGATTTTTTTAAAATTATTTTAACACTTTTTTTAATTTTTTTTAACTTTATTACATAGTCCCAGGTGGGACTTCACTGTCCTGTGACAGATCGCTGATCTGTCACATCACAGATCACTGTGACAGATCAGCAATCTGTCACAGGCACTACTGCAGACTTCCTCATGCCTGCGCTTTGCAGGCACTGAGGAAGCCAGCTCCCTGCAGGCCCCCGAAGGCCCCCGTTGCCATCTTGGATTCGGGGGCCTGTAGGGAAAGAGCCCCCCGCAGCAGCGCTGCACATTGCGCTGCCATGGGGGCTCAGGGAAGCACGGAGGGAGCCCCCTCCCTACCGATGCTTCCCTTTAACCCCCGGTACTCCTCGATCATGTTTGATCGTGGTGTGCAAGGGGTTAACGTGTCGGGGGCGGTCCGTGACCGCCCCTGACACATTGTGCCGGGTGTCAGCTGTGATAATCAGCTGACACCCGGCCGCGATCAGCGGCGCTCACCACGTGGGCTCCACTGATCGCGCTAGACGTACTATCCCGTCCATGGGCATAGGGGCCCGGGTCCCATGGATGGGATAGTACGTCTGATGTCAGAAAGGGGTTAAACAAAACAGAAATGCAAACAGAACTATCACAGCTATTCCTCAATTGTAACGAGGTGCTCAGCACAATATAGTAAATAACAGCAAACTGAAATGCAAACAGAACTAGCACAGACTTTCCTGCAATTGTAACGAGGTGCTCAGCACAATATAGTAAATCACTGCAAACTGAATAGCGGGACGCGACCGCTAATATGAACCAGTCCAGCAAGGATACAGTATATGACGCAGGAGTGCGCGAGACACTTAAACGAGGAAGTCCATTTAAGATATCAGTGGATATGCATACAGTACTTAAACGTGGTTATCCAGCAAGGGGGTAGTGGAAATGCACACAGTACTTAAGCAAGGGAGTCCAGCAATAACTTGATCACACATGCATATGGCACTTGTTTGTGGGAGTCCAATAATACGTAGAAGAAGCATAGACAGGGGAAGGTCTCTAAAGATAGCTTTAAGGGCTGACAAGTCCAGAACCACAGCCCAACAGAAGATATAAAGGAGTTACACTCCTTACTGACTGCAGCAGCTTCTGAGGCGAGAGACAGAACTCAAGTATACCGGTCAATAGGCAACCCCGGTCAGGATCCTGGAGCACACAGAAAATGGAAGGCAGCTGAATGAGGCAAGGCAGACCACCGAGTAATGAACAGCAGTAGCAGGGACTTCACCAGCACAATGGGCAGGATTTCAGGAGCCAATAACATAAAATACCCAGGCAAGGAGGAACACTCGACCCGGGCTAAAATAACAGGACAGACAGGAAATTCCATGACAGGGCGGGATACAAGACTCCATCTTGGATAAGGGCAAACAGGCTTAAAAGGGAAATCCAGAATCCTTACACAGAGTGATGTATTTCAAGTGTTTACTTCTGTTAATTACTGCCAATGAAAACCCAAAAGTCATTATCTCAGTAAATTAGAATACTGTAGAGACAATTTGCATAATTAGCATATTTCCCAGAGGAGCATTGCGACTTTAAGTCTCCTCATCTCGACATGCTTAGCATGTCATTCTCCGCAAGGAGAAATTATACTTCTTGGATATCGGTCAGACGCCTCTCTCACAGCCAAACCAGATCTCACACTTTGCACTGACGAGGGGCAGTACCCCGAAACACAGTGTCTGCAAATTGAGATTCTGGCTTGCCTTTTATCCTAAGTCATGTAACAAGGCTCATTAAAGGGTCGACATTGACTTTTAGGATTGCTACTTCCAATAGGTGGCACTAGTCCTCTTCCTCTCTGAAGAGACAGTTTGCATAATTAGAATACTTTGTAACACATTTTGAAAAATGATTTTAAAATCCAAAATGTTGGCCTACTGAAATGTATGTTCAGTAAATGCACTCAATACTTGGTCGGGGCTCCTTTTGCATCAATTAGGCTAGTTTCACACTTGCTTTTTTTTGCAGCGTGTTTTTCCCGCAAAACGCATTGAAAAAACGCATACATAAGCATACAACTGCTGCGTTTTTTTCAAGCATTTTTATGAGCATGCATGAAAAAAACGCAGCGTTTTTATGCGTTTGTATGCGTTTTTAGCGCGTTTTTACCGCGTTTGCGTTTTTTTCCAACATTTTTAGGTGGCCCCTCACACTACCCAAACCATGACTTTACTAACCCTAACCCTGACCCTAACCCTAACCCTAACCCTGACCCTAACCCTAACCCTAACCCTGACCCTAACCCTTAACCAAATCATACTTAACCCTAACCCAAACCCTAAACCCTAACTAACCCTAACCCTAACCCTAACCCTGACCCTAACCCTAACCCTAACCCTAACCCTGACCCTAACCCTTAACAAAACCATACTTAACCCTAATCCTGACCCTAACCCTGACCCTAATCCTTAACAAAACCATACTTAACCCTAATCCTGACCCTAACCCTGACCCTAACCCTAACCCTAACCCTAACCCTGACCCTAACCCTAACCCTAACCCTGACCCTAACCCTTAACAAAACCATACTTAACCCTAATCCTGACCCTAACCATGACCCTAATCCTTAACAAAACCATACTTAACCCTAACCCTGACCCTAACCCTAACCCTAACCCTGACCCTGACCATAACCCTAACCCTAAACCCCCTTAACTAACCCTAACTCTAACCCAAACCCCTAAATTCCATGGTTTTAAAAAAAAACGCATATGCAAAAAAACGCATACATGAGCATGCCAGTGCGCACATATGCGCATCCATAGGCTATAATGGCCATTTTTAGCGCAAAACGTGCGCATATGTGCGCATGCGCTTTTTTGCAGGGCCAAAAAATGCAACATGCTGCGTCTGGAAAATCCCAACGCACACCCCAAAAAAAACGCAGCGCATGAAAATCGCATACATGCGCTGACCAGTGCGCAGGTATGCGCACCCATGTTAAATATAGGGGAAAAAACGCATGCGCAGGTGTGCGTTTTTTTCCAGCGCTAAAAAACGCAAATGTGAAACCAGCCTTACTGCATCAATGAGGCGTAGCATGGAGGCGATCAGCCTGTGGCACTGCTGAGGTGTTATGGAAGCCCAGATTACTTTGATAGCAGCCTTCAGCTTGTCTGCATTGTTGGGTCTGGTGTCTCTCATCTTCCTCTTGACAATACCCCATAGATTCTCTATGGTGTTAAGGTCAGGCGAGCTTGCTGGCCAATCTAGCACAGTGATACTGTTGTTTTTAAACCAGATATTGGTACTTTTGACAGTGTGGACAAGTGTGGAAGCATGAAGTGCTCTAAAATTTCCTGGCAGACAGCTGCGCTGACTTTGGTCTTTATAAAACACAGTGGACCTACACCAGCAGATGACATGGCTCTGCAAACAATCACTGATTGTGGAAACTTCACACTAGACTTCAAGCAGCTTGGATTGTGGCCTCTCCATTCTTCCTCCAGACTCTGAGACCTTGATTTCCAAATGAAATGCAAAATTTACCTTCATCTGAAAACAACACCTTGGACCACTGAGCAACAGTCCTGTTCTTTTTCTCCTTCTGGCGTTGTCTATTGGTCATGAGTGGCTTCACACAAGGAAAGTGACATTTGTAGCCCATGTCCTGGATACGGCTGTGTGTGGTGGCTCTTGAAGCAATGACTCCAGCAGCAGTCCACTCCTTGTGAATCTCCCCCAAATTTTTGAATGGCCTTTTTTAACAATCCATTCAAGGCTGCGGTTATCCCGGTTGCTTGTGCACCTTTTTCTACCACAATTTTTCCTTCCATTCACCTTTCCATTAATATGCTTGGATACAGCACTCTGTGAACAGCCAGCTTCTTTAGCAATGAAGTTTTGTGGCTTACCCTCCTTGTGAAGTGTGTCAATGACTGCCTTCTGGATATCTGTCAAGTCAGTCGTCTTCCCCATGATTGTGGAGCCTACTGAAACATACTAAGGGACCTTTTTAAACGCTTTGGAAGCCTTTGCAGGTTTTATTATGTTAATTATTCTAATTTACTGAGATAATGACTTTGGGTTTTTCATTGGCTGTAAGCCATAATCATCAACATTAACAGAAGCAAACACTTGAAATAGATCACTCTGTTTGTAATGACTCTATATAATATCTGAGTTGCGCTTTTTGTATTGAAGAACTGAAATCATTCAACTTTTTGATGATCCCTGTAGACTGTGAGCCCTCGCGGGCAGGGTCCTCTCTCCTTCTGTACTTGTGTGTCCCTGGTCGTGCACATGTTTATTGTACTTGTCTATATTTCCCTTTTCACATGTAAAGCGCCATGGAATAAATGGCGCTATATTAATGTGTAATAATAATAATATTCTAATTTAGTGAGAAGAACTTCTACATCATTCATATAGGCCCTGATTCATCAAAGTATTTATGCCAGAAATCTGATGTAAAACACTTTGAAAAGTTGGAATTTTTTGTGCCACATAAGGTTTTGCAAAAATTTAAGAATTGTTGGCCTTTTTACACCAGTTTTAGTCACTCCACCATCATAGGTGGAGGTATTGCTGGAAGGAAGTGTGGCAATGCATGCTCATGGCAAAAATAGAAAAGTGTTTGGCACAACTGTGCTGCCTATACCTCAAGGATAATAAGAGGTCAACCACACATAATATTAACTCTTAAAACCTCTAAATAAATGCAACGGGTGCTCAATCCATGTAAGAAAACAATATGGTACGTACCTTTGCACATGTCTCCCGTGCCTGAGCCATACAGCACTTAATAAAGCAAGTTTACATCGCATGGTGAGTGCCATTCTTCATTTCTTCTTTTGCTGCACAATGCATGCTCTTCTAAATCATGATGAGCTGTAGCGTGCCTTACAGCACACATCATAAGAGTTTTGGTGAAGTGAACGGAGGCATACAACACTTTTAAAAGGCAACTGATTCACTAAGAAATGTGTGCCTATGACTTTAAAAGGCATAGGAAGAAAAAGGAGTCTCCAGCGATGAAATTTGAATAAAGGCAGTAATAAAAATGAAAAAATCTTAGCTTTTAATTAATCCATTAAAAACAATACGGCCAAGGTAGGTAACCAAAAGACAACCCACATGTGACAAACTGACGCGTTTCAGCAAGGAGCCTTATTCATGAATGAATGAATCAATTTAATGAATAATTCATTAAATTAAACTTGGTTATTACAAAGATCCATTTCATCTAATGGCAGATTTTGAGTTCAGCTGTAGACACATCTTTTTAATATTATATCAGGAGATTCGCTCTTCCCACCGAATCAGATAGTTGAATATTCAGTGCAGACAGATAAAATTTAGTTAGTTCTGTTTATTGTAATTTTGTGTTTATGATTCTCTTAAGATACGTGGTAATAATTAGTCTTTCCCCAATTATTTTCATACTTGCAGGATAATTGTGCTTTCTGTGCTATATTGATAAACAGAAAAAGAAGCTGATCTAAAAAAAACAGCAGCCGTTCAGGGAGAAGTGGTGGTAGGCTAAGTAATTAAAGTGGTTTTACCATACTTAGATGATGGCTTATCTTTAACATAGGTCATCAGTATCAGGTTGATGGGGGGATCTTACACATGCATGCACCCCACTGATGAGCGGTTTGCAGCTCCTGCATGGTTAGATGTATACATTGTACAGGTCTAGAACAGCACAGCTCCATACACTATGGCCCAATTCATTATTACTGTTTCTCCGCTTTTCTGCAGTAATTTGCTTCTTTGTAGTGGCTTTAGTATGGGTAACTTATTTGCATGTTTTATGCCACTTTTTAAGTTGTCTTTCTTTTTTAAGTCTTATCTTTGCTTATCCAATTGTTCGAAATAGATTCATGAAATGCAACGATGATCAAACTTCACATTTTTTTGTAGCATTAAAATACAGTGCTGTGCAAATTAATTGGGACAAAGCATTTTTTTTAAAGTAAAATCGTAAGTTGGTTACAAGTCAGTGATTCAAACCAGTTTTAACTGCTTTGAACATGCACTCACACCTTTTCAAAGCAGTTAAAACTGGTTTGAATCATTGACTGGTAACCAACTTACAAATTTACTTTGAGGCTATGTGCACACGCTAGCGTTTTTAAACGCTCAGGAAAAGGATCCCCTTCCCAGAAATCGCGCGTCTTTTTCCGCGCGTTTTTTTGCACGCGATTTCTGGGATCATTGGAAAAGGCTAAAAACGCTCAGCAATGCGGAAATTAATGAGCATGCTGCGTTTTTAGCCGCTAAGCGATTCCTGAGCGGTTAAAAACGCATGCATTGGCACAGAAAGCCAAAAACGCATGCTAATTAATTTGATGCATCTTTTAAGCGTTTCTGCAGCGTCTGAGCCGGCTCAAACGCTGCGGAAACGCTTAAAAAAACGCATTGTGTGCACACAGCCTAAAAAATGCTTTGTCCCAATTAATTTGCACAGCACTGTACATAGCATTATTAAATTTGCAATGAATTCATGAACCTCATGCACCATTTTGAAGAATTTGTCAGAAAAAATGTCAGCAAATACCACAATTCAAAATAAGAAAAGTGACTTCATTCCCAAATTATGAATTTTGACCTTATGTTGTGAACGATATCAGGTGCAGCATCTCAGCTACCATCAAAGTGAATTGTAGTTGAAATGCGCTACCCGAGAACAGTCCATCAGCATGCTTATGGAGCCAGAGAAATTGGACACTGTATACTTTATAAATTGTACCATTTGGTGTAAAATATATATTTTTTTAATAATACTGAAATAATAACTGCTATAGGGCCCATGCCAAATATGAAAATAGGACCCCTTCCATCTTACCCTATTGCTTCCTCGCACTGCATTTCCCTGGAGTGCAGGGCCTGCACATGTATTTACCACATAGCAACAAAGGCAATGTGATAAACATGAATCAGACCCTCTCTATGAAAGGGGTTGGTGAATGTTTTTACCAGCAATATGCGCTCCTGAAGGATGATGATGGAACTTGATATTTAGATTCAAGGATGATTTTTATTTTTAATTCAAAATAGAATACTAAATATCAAGTTCCATCATCATCCTTCAGGAGCGCATATTGCTGGGAAAAACATTCACCAAGTGTTATAACCTATGAAAGCACTGTCCAGTGCTCTCACTAGTTCCCATGCAGTATCTCAAGACACCAAATAGGTGAGTGTATTCACACTGAGTATATACCTTTGATAATTAACTACTACACTTAGAAGGTTGCGCTTCCCATTTTTCTCCCTATAATCCCCTCTTATTTCATATGAAAGGGGTTGGTAAACTTTTTAGTATCATTGTCTGATTAAAAAAAGATTCAGCACTTACATGAAGACTATGCAACAGCACTCTGCAAATATTATTTATGTTTTTCCCCTTGTTCTGTTTTTATTCATGAGAATATGTGAATAAAGTTTTTTTTGTGGATTTTATCAAGTCTTCAGTGCCGGATTTTTTTCCTTTTCTCATTTGCTACACATGGTGGTCAGCCATTTGATCCATAGGCACGACCAGCTTGCAGGACTATTTTTGGTGAGCACAAACTCCCTTTCCCTTTTCCCATTTCCATATTTATGTAACCTCCACAACTGCTACAATACATACATAAACATGAGGTTCTACGCACACATTTTACTGAATTATTTGAGTCTATCTACTAATGATAAGGTGGCCTTGTTTTAAGTCATTACTGCAATAAAGCATCTGTCAGAAACAAAGCGAATGGATGTGACAATATTCCAATAGAGCTAATAAAGTCTTCTGAAGTTGATGTCATCACATGCCTATGTAAACAGATATGGACAACTGGTAAATGGCCCAAGGACAGGATATTGTCCCTGTTTATTGCTATTCTGAGGAAGGGAGATACTACCAACTGTGGAAATGATCGGACTATTGAGCTCATATCTACTACAGAAGATCCCAGAGAGACGGCTACAGCCTTACTATGGCAAAGGGCTGCTAGAAGAACAAGCAGTTTTCAGAAAAGGCAGAGGAACAAGAGATGTAATTGCTAACATTAGATGGATAATGGAAAAGGCCAAAGAATACAACAACAAGATCTATTTTAGCTTGGACTACAGCAAAGCCTTCGACTGTATTTATCACCAGAAACTTTGGAATATGATGAAGGATAGGGGTATGCCAAACCATCTGATCAGGCTCATTATGAACCTTTACATCAACCAAGAAGCAACAGACCAAACAGAAGACCGTGATATGGTATGGATCAAAGTAGAGCAAGAAGTCAGACAAGGCTGTATCTTGTCACAATCTCTCCTCAATTTATATGCAAGAGCTAATTTCAGGGAGGCTGGACTTTCCAAAAAAGAAGTATTCAAAATTGCTGGACTAATTATCAACAATCTTAAATACACAGACGATACAACAAGTGTAGATGTAATTAAAGGGAACCTGTCATCAGGTCTGGCCGATACGAGTTACAGCCACCAATTTTTTACAGCATTCTATAATGCTATATATCTGCCCCAACCAGACCTGTAAGAGAAGAAAAATAAGTTTTATTATACTCATCTGCGGGGCAGTCCTGTCCGAATGGGTGTCGCTTTTCTTGATCCGGCGCCTCCCATCTTCTTATGATCACCGTCCTCCTTCTTGGTTTGTGTGGATGACGTGTCCCTGCATCATCCACATAGTCTTCCCGGCATTGTGCACCTGTGCAGGCATACTTCTCTGCCCTTTTGAGGGCAGAGCAAAGTACTGTAGTGTGCAGGTGCTGGGCCTCTCAGACTATGCCAGTTATAGGTTTTCTATGCTGACCTCTCTGGAGAAGTTGTTCTAGTTCCTGGAGAAGTTATTCCAGTTAAAGCTGTGGAGTTCCATTTGCTGTTTGATTTCTCCCTGTTTGTCTCCCTCCCTAAGTTTTCTTTCTGTAGTAGTAAGACTATTGTCTTGCTGCCCTACTCATTAGTCAGGGTTAACTCAAGGCTAGCCAGGACTTAGGCATGTGATCACGTATGAGGGAAAGAACCCATCTAGGGGCAATAGAGAGAGCAGGATTCAGTTTCAGGTGAGTTTTTAGGGATCGCCCTTCTCCCCATCTCTATTATCAGGGCTCTCTTTACCTTTTTCTCAGATGTTTTCCTTGTTTTGTGCCACACATCAGGTAGTTCCTTGCTCCGATGTGACACTTATTATGGAGTATCAAGATGAAAAGCTCGGACATGGAACTCCTACTTAATACAAGGAAGACAAAGATGTTAACTACTGCCAGGTGTGACCGGGACACATTTGAGATGGTCGGCAATAAACTGGAAATTGTATAGGGCTTCAACCTACTCAGATGAATGATCACTCAAGATGCAGCAATGACATCGTAAGTCAACAGGAGAATAGCTATGGGCAAATCAACAATGAAGTCACTGGACAAGGTTTTCAAATGGAGGAATATTTCAGTGGCGACGAAAACATGGCTCGTACATAGTCTGATTTTTTTTTTGTAGAAATATATAGAAGCGAAACCGGATGATAAAGAAACAAGGCAGAAAAAGAATCAATGCTTTCAAAATGTGGTGCTGGAGAAGGATGCAATCAATACCATGGATGGCAAGAATAACAAACAAATCAATTTTGGGGCAAATCAAACCACACATGTCACTCGGAGCAAGTATCACTAAGGTACCTACTTTTAGACACATCATATGAAGAATTAATTAGCATCAGAAATCTGCAAAAAACAAGATACGGGTAATGTGTCTCTAAAGGCAATATAAGACATGAATAAACCCAAAAAACATAAATTAGTTTTCTTTTATTAGAGCTTTTATATTAACTTTACTTATTGAATATAATTTTTATTTGCTTGAAGCCATAGTAAATACCTATGGTCACAGAAATTTCAGTGATTACATTCTATAAATGCACAGAACAAAATAGTACACCATATTTGTCATACAGTGCTTTTATGTTTAATAAATGGGGTCTCTTTATGTTTATCCAAGGAAGTCAGTTTTGTACTGTGCATTATAAGATTCACGGTTCCTGCAGTAAGTTATTTGATATACTATTAGTTTAGCTGCTGATGTTGAGGGTTTTTTTAAAAAGCAACATATGGTAGATACCCTTTGGTATTTCCACCTACCGTCATTCCCACAATGCATTACAGACCCTGAAGATCTCCAGGTATTTCACAGAATCGCAATGTAACTAATTTGTATATCTCACATCTATGGCTGCTTCCTCTGAGCCCAGACTGTGTCAGTAGCTCATAGATAATATAAACCCCAAAGAACTTGCTCATGGTCTGATATCCCTGTATGATTTTCATTCTGTGCCCAAGGGTAAGTCGGCATTGACAGTGCATGTTAGTAAAACCAACTCTAGCTGCTGTTATTGGTATAATAGCAAGACACACATTTAGAAGACTGCTGCTATCTGAATCCACACTGCACATTTTATGTATTATTAATCATCAGACTCTACATGTTTTTACATTTTCAATGTCAGAGCTAATGTACAGAACAGCAACTGCATTTCACAGAGTCAGTCTAGTCATTTTAGCGACGGCAGAATGCATATGTTGTGTGTGACACTTCACATATCACATTTACATTCAGGACATTAAAGAACAAAAAAATGAAAGCTTGTGTGTGGCTGAGCGAGAATTACAAAATATCATTTCTGCTCATTCAATCTCTATGACCTTTATTTTTACTGACCTTGAAAATCGAGCACAGATTAGAGAAACATTTTGGGTGGAATTATCCTATAATTATACAGATACATGCTAGAACCTTCAGCACCCTAGTGATGGAGGAAAGGCTGCGATAACCTTCATGGCATTTACCGTGGTTATCACCATTAATTGGTGACAGTAAGCGAATAAGATGTAGCTCAAATGTGCTTAATGAAAAACAATTGAAATGTCTTTGCATATTTTGTGTGTTCTTTGTAACAGAAATGTAGCAAAAACCCTCAAACATCTTCGGTTTGTGATTGACAGAACAATAATGGGGACAATTATATCAGTTTCTGAACTGCTATTGAAAACTTTGTTTTAACTCCTTTACAGCATGCGCCGTACAGGAACAGTACAAGTCATGTCCCTCCCTTTGATCTGGGCGCCGGCGCTGAGCCCACATCTTTCACGGTGCGTCAATTGTTTTGAACAGTTGACATGTGCCTTAACAGCCACGGGTGGAATAGCAATCCACTCGTGACTGTTAACATGTTAAATTCCTTTATCAATCTCTGATAGCGGAATTTAAAGTAATTGCGTAAGAAGCGTGTTACTAATCCTGCCCATCGGCGCCAGTGCCACATGACCGCGGGTCGCCGATGGGTTGGCATGACAACAGGGGTCTGCAGGAGTCCCCCGTGATTGCCAACACCGGATTACTATGTGCACTGCCTCGTGGTCGGCGCTCATAGGAAGTTAGCATTTATGTTACACACAGGCGATCTGATCATCACCTGTGTGTAGCAGACGCGATGGGCTTATCGCAGCTTCTAGTCTCCCATGGAGACTATTGAAGCATGCCAAAAGAATCGTCCGATCTATCAAGCTTTAAAAAGAATTAATCCGATCGGTAAACGGTTTAGCGAAGAAAAGTAAAATCACAAGAATTACGTTTTTTGGTCGCTGCAAAGTTGCATTAAAAAACAATAATGGGCGATCAAAAGATCATATCCACACTAAAATGGTATCATTAAAATCTTCAGCTCTGTATGCAAAAACAAAGCCCTCATCCAGCCCCAGATCATGAAAAGTGGAGACACTACGGGTTTTGGAAAATGACGCAATTTTTATTTTAAAAAAAACTTTGTTTTTATTTAAATGGTGAAAAAAATCCAATCTAGACATGTTTGGTGTCTATGAACTCATAATGACCCAGAGATTCATAATGGCAGGTCAGCTTTAGCATTTGGTGAACATGGTAAAAAAAATCCAAAACACATCTGTGGAATTGCACTTTTTTTGCAATTTCAATGCACTTGGAATTTTTTTTTCCTGATTTCATGTACACAATATGGTAAAACCAATGGTGTCGTTCAAAAGTACAACTTGTCCCACAAAAAACAAGCCCTCACATGGCCATAATGATGAAAAAATAAAAAAGTTATGGCTCTGAGAAGAAGGGGAGCGGAAAACAAAAACGCAAAAATGAAAAAGGGCTGTGGCTTGAAGGGATTAATAAGAAGATAACCTTTCTCAAAAATATAGCTAAGAAGGATTCACTCTCATTCAGGAAAAATTATGTAGTGAAATAATTTATGGTGTGTGACAAAATCACTGGCAAAGTGCTGGAGGGGAGATATGTTTCACTGAGGCTATTAACTTCAGTGATTTGAATCCAGAAGATTTGTCCAGCTGATTATGTGCTGAGAGGAGTTAATCAGCCATTTTAAGGGCTGGCTTTTTGTAGACAACCACGGAGTGGGTGGAAGGTTGTCCGCCTTATCTCCACCTCAGAGTGTGGTCTGGGGTTTAAATAGAAGGCCTCTTGAGGTGTTCAGTATGACTGGAAAGGTTATCTCCAGAGAAGTGTTTATGCTTGGGCTAACCTGGACCATGTGTTTTGCTAACCTTGAGTGGGTGGATCCCCGCTACCACAAGGACTGTGCTTTGTGTCACCACTTTGTTTTGTTTTCTTGCACAAAAGGGACATGTTTATTTTTACTTCACCATGGTTTATGCTGCATTTATAATAAACCAGTGATGATCTTAAAGAGACAGTGTTCTCCTGTCTACCTCCGTGTACAGCTGAGAGAGCCGATCTACTACAGGTGGCATGAAGTGGCTTAAGAGGCAGTATGGTGTCTTTCAATGAAAGGAAAGGAAGGAATGGAAGTAGAGATGACTGAATCTTTTCAAATTCATCAGGATCAGCCTTCAGCACCTTGCTGGCACATAACGCAATGGTCCATCATATGTCTGCTCCCTGTATTTGCCAGCAGATGATGGCTGTATCATTCAGTCATCATCTCCCTGTAACAGTTGTGAGCAGGGCCATATTTGTTATTAGGAACTCGTGAGCATGTGCCTAGGGCAGGACTCTGCGGGGGGGAGGCACCTGAGCAAGTTTTTTTTTTTTTTTTTTTCACCTCTTCCAGCGGTGCCTGTGCTGCAGCTCCGATGGTCCTGCACTGCACCGATATCTGTTCTTCCTGTGTGAGTGCGCGGTCACATGTGGTACCACTCATTAAGATCATGAATATGGACACCACTCCATTCTCATAGGCGTGGTGTCCATATTTATGACTTTAATGAGCGGTACCACATGACCGTGCACTCACAAAAACAGGAAGACCAGATTCCGGTGCCTGGCTAGACGAGAGACATGCAGCAGCAGGAAATGGACCAAGCCACTACTCAGGTGAGCGGGATGGAGAGTGAGCGGAGAGGGGGAAGAATGAGCGGTGGGGGGTTAATGAGCAGCGGGGGGGAGAGTGAGCGGCGGGGGGAGATGGAGCAGAGCCTGCACTGAGGAGATGGGTGCACTGGGGAGATGGGTGCACTAGAGAGATGGCTGCACTAGGGAGATGGCTGCACTGGGGAAATGGGTGTACTGAGGAGATGGATGCAATGAGGAGATGGCTGCAATGTGGAGATGGCTGCACTGGGGAGATGGGTGCACTGGGCAGATGGTTGCACTGGGGAAATGGCTGCACTGGGGAGATGGCTGCACTAGGGAGAAAGGCTACTTTCACATCAGCGATTTTTGCCAAAGTGTCTGCATTAGGGTGGTTTCACATTAGCGTTTAAGGCCGCAGCGTCGGCCTGCGCACGGCCGCCACTAAGCCCCGCCTCTGCCAGTAGCTCCGCCTACGGGCGCATGACGCTGCATGCGTCCTGCGTCCCCTATCTTTAGCACTGGGGACGCAGGCCATGTGCAGGTACGTGTTTGGCGGCGCATGCGTCCTTTTGACGGTGCACCGAGTGCACCAAATTGCAACAGGTTGCGTTTGGCGCTGGTCGGCGCACCCGTCAAAAGGACGCATGCACCACCAAGCACATACCTGCGCACGGCCTGCGTCCCCAGTGCAAAAGATAGGGGACACAGGACGCATGCAGCGTCATGCGCCCGTAGGCGGAGCTACCATCGGAGGTGCGGCAGGAGGTGGGGCTTAGCGGCGCTTGTGCGCAGGCCGACGCTGCGGCCTTAAACGCTAATGTGAAACCACCCTGTCATACTCACCAATGGGGGAGGCAGCACTAAAAGTGCCTAGCATAAACTCTAAATACAGCCCTGGGTGTGAGTGTGAAGTTCTGCCCATGACTCTTAACCCATTAAATGCTTCTGTCAATCTGACAGAGGGATTTAAAGTGTGTGGCCTGGGGTTGCCATGACGGGTTCTTTTGAAGACTCCTCTATTTGTTATTGCAGTATACATAGAAAAGCTATCCTGTGGCTGATGTTTACTGAACACTGTAATTTTTCCTATCTTGTACAGTATATAGTACTTCCTTTCCTATTTGTATATAGTACAAGTTATCATAGGATCACAGGTTCAAGTTCCCTAGGAGGACTAGAAAGTTCAGTAAAAAATAACAAACATTTTTAAAAATATGAAAAGAATAAAAAAGAGGTTCTAATTACCGTCCTTTTTTTCCTCAATGAAGAAAAAGAAATAATACAAATACACATAACTGGTACCTACACTTCCATAAAAGTCCATTCTATCAAAATTTAAAATTAATTAACCCAATATGTAAATGCTGTAAGAGAAATAAATAATCAAAACTCCAGAATTGCAATTTTTCTGCCACCGCTGTACTGCAAAAAATGGAAATAAAGGTGGTCAAAGTGCTTCAATGCCAAAATTATATAAATCCAAACACCTTCTCAGGGTGCAAAACACATGCCTTTAGTCAGTCCAAAAAATTAAAATGTTCTGGGTACTTAATATGACAACACAAGGACCTTTCTTTTTTTTATGAATTTCCAATTTTTTTTTCACGACTTAAATACTATGCTGTTTGGTATCACTGCAACTGTACTGATCTGGAAAATCATATGGAGATGTCATTTTTACCATGTAATGAAATCCCAAAACTTTTGCAGAATTGCCCTTTTTTCGCAATTTTGCCTCACTTCGGATTTTTTTTTACTTTCTAGTACATCATATGATTGAATAAATCGTGTTATTGATTTCTTACTGCAGCAAAAGTAAAACGGCACATTCGTTTTAACAAAAAAAAAACAAACAAAAGAAAGACATTAGTGACAGATGGTGTGCTAGCTTGTCATAAGAGACTGTATGGAGTGTTTGCATTTTTTGTGGACTAGATCTGTCTAGTCATTTCCTGCTGATGGAACGCTGATTTCATTGAAACTTCAACAATTAGCTCAGTAAGTTACACCTCACTGGAATCATGGTTTCTGCCACTACATTATGCGTTTCTCAGATTACATAGATTCCCCATAAAAATTGGGAACACAAAATTACGGTGTAAGTCTGTCATTTAGGAGTCATATCCAAGTGTACGGGTATGAACAGAGAAAATAAATTGACATGCTGTAGCTTTTTTAGTTTTACCTGCTCTAATAAACATGGCTAATGGTAGGATAAACACCTGGTCATGGTAGCGATGACAGCGCTACCTATTTCATACACGGTGTTCATGTGATTGTTATGTGTAAGGAGGAAACAGGAGCCGCTCGGTCTCAGGAGAACCATACACCTCTGCTATGCAGGTAGGAGACAGCATTTACCCTATAACTGGGGCTAATATCCCAGCTCCAGTTACAAAGGAAATCACATGAAAAAAAAAATTCAATAACGAAAAATACTGATGTCAATCCAAATTGCTGCTGCTACTTTCCTTACTCTCTTAAAAAAAGAGTCCAATATATAAAAATATTTGTTACAGAATGGAAGAAAAAATAAATGTTTTTGACCTAAAATTGCATTAAATTTTCATAAAATGTTATCACAAGTCTTAAAAAGAGAACCAAATAAAACAAATGAGTCAAAAAATTAGACTTGTCCATGCAGAAGAAAGTGGATATGCACTCACCATCCCATACAAAGTAATCCTTTATTCTGGAAACATGACAACCACAGCAGTAGAACAGATGACGATCGTTTCGCACTACATTGCGCTGATACAGGTTGACCAGGATTATTTTGTATGGGATGGTGAGTGCCTATCCACTTTCTTCTGCATGGACATGTTGGATTTCTCTTTTTAATCCTGTTGGAAGTGGCACCCGTATTCCTTGGTGTGAATTCAGCCTTATTATCCCGAAGTTTAACAGCTGTGCCGGTGCTTCGCTTTCCTTCTGTGGTATGTGCTTTGAAAATATTAGACTTGTTGTCCAAGCCCCAATACAGTAAACAGGTCAAAACTATGATACTGTAAGAGGAGGTCAGGACTGTAGTCACTGAAGCATCTGTGTCCCAACCTTCCCTCACATAAAACTGTAATCTACTGCTCAGCGTACCTGTGTCTCCAGGTTCAGGTCCCCCTGGGCACCTCCCAGGTGGCAACTGCCCCTCTTCCAGACAACCCCCAGTAGTGGAGATACTGTCCAGAATAACTTGAATGTTTTCTTTACTTAGAACTTCACACATTATATCCACAGTTGGCACATCATGAAATTCACATTCAACTTCACTTGCTTCCTCAGCTCTCCCTACTTTGCTGGCGCTTCTGTACGGCACACGTCCGGACCGGACCGTCTTAGACTGTGCTTCCCAGCTTCTTGCTGGCCTAACCTCGCCATGATGACAAATCGTTTTGCCTGTTTCGCCCCAGACTCAAAATCATCAGCCACCTGGTTTGGTTGCCTCTGGGAAAGCACCCGACCCATCTGTACAGTTCCCTGCGAAGCTCCAACTTCCTTTTGTTCCTCACTCCAACCGACTCAAACCCTAAATGCTTCCTCCCAGGCTATTAGTCGCTACAAATTCTTACTGTACTGGCCCACTGCAATGATGCCCAGTGGCCGTGGTTAACATGGGCTGCCGCTGCTTAACATTGCATGGTTGCCGAGTCGTCCTGGGCCTATAGCCCATCTGGACACTTCGGGCACCCTGGCCCCGTCTGTCTAACTTCCCTTCTGCTCTAACCTTAACTGTCAGCAGCCCCTCCTACACTTAACCCTGTACTATCTACTAACTGTTCTGTATACTAGAGTGCCCCCTCTAGTGTCCAACTAAGAGCAGTATGCTTTCCCTATACTGTACACAAAACATAGTGAACATTATCACACTTTATGCAATGAAGAACATGAAGACAAAGCATTGGTAATACCCATAAGGGGTATCAGTACCACATCATACATAAGATAGTACATGTAACATGTAGCAATACCCGTAAGCAAAAAGGCATAGATACAACAATGAACATTATTAACTTAACCCCTTTACAATACTACCACCACCAATTTTCATTGATCATATTAGGTTTTCATGCTTTAATGTTTTTCCATAAAGCTTTATTTTTGTCTCAGCCATCCACAAAACATTGTTCCAATAGATTTCTGACATGTGTAGATGATATTTAGCAAACTGCAGGTTCTTTTTGAAGAACAAAGGCTTTCTCCTTTCAGTCCTCAAATGTACACCCATGTTGTTCAGCTCATTTGCAAATGAGCTGCAAGTACTTTAGAGTAGAACATTGTACTTGCAGCTCTCCTGCCCTGCATCTCTATCACCTGTCCTCCACTTACACCTTGTGTCTGACATACAGCTCACTTTTTTTTCAGCCTCTCCTGCCATGTCGGTGTAACACAGGGGCAGGCGATGAGCATATGATTTCAATGGTGGATTTCCCAAAAACGGCAAAACTGATTTTTACAAGCATCTTGAAAGCACCTGTTCAGACATGCTATTAGAGCGCAGCATAAAATCCTCATGACAGATTCCCATTAAAGGTTACGTGAACTAGGCCCTTACATTGCCCACACACAGCTAAGTATAAAACCACTAATCTTGCTATATTTTTACCAGGTTTTATGTTTTGAAATGAAAAAATGTCTCCATCGATTTACAAACCATCATCTGTTGTAATGAGTTGCTGTCATGATGGCTTCATTGTTAGTGCTCCACCTCTGTGCGAGTGGTCGTTCTCCTGACTGGTGTTACATTGCTATTTTATCCAATTGTATTGTAAACTGTTACATATTGTACTAGTCATGTAATATTCAGTTCACATGCTACAAACTCATGTTTCTGTGAGTAATGAAATGTACTTAACAAACCAGTCTTTCCTTCCAATGTGAAATGTTTTTCACTATTTCCTGTAAGGGATGAAATGTGCATTACTATAATGAAGATCTGATGGCTTCCATTCTTAGATCCAGAGGCCTTCTCCGACAAGGAGAGTTAGCATCAAATTGGATTTTATAGGCATGATTTACCAGTGTGTTGTACTGCCGATTTTTCAGGAATATCTATTATTAATAATATAAGGCTTTATTTCCTTAATCAAATGCAGATTTAAGATGTAGCTCTCCTACCTCAGCTCGTAGGAAGCCATTATAAGAATCTGGCAACAGTTATTTTATAGAGTCCAAATCTAGTTCTGCAATCTGTGTAGCCACGTGTCTGCAATAGTGTGAATGGTACTGAGTAAGGGAAAAGGCAGAAGGACACCACTGCTCTAATGACACTCAAGCCCTCAGATAGCATCTATCCATCTATATATGCACATACTACTAGTGAACTATTAGTGATTGGTGATATATACATACACATACTGAAACCAAATTCAAAGAGAAAAGTTAAGATAAACCAAACTTAAGCGACCATTACAAGCGTACATGTTTATGACACATCTGTGGCCAGCTATCTTGTGTGTGGCATACATTATCACGTTTTAAGTTTGAAATTAAGGAAAGAGAGCGCACATAGGGCGATAAAAGTGATTTTTTTGGTGACAATACACGGTTAGTGCACTCACCTTTACAGGTTGTGAACAGTCACAACCCCTTGCAGAATGTGAAAGGAACCAGTGGTCGCTGCATCCTCCCGTAGATAACAATGTCACAAAGGAGGAAGAAAAAGACCGGGTTTTTCAATGTATCCGCGCTGACCACACAAGGACGGAAACATTCTTCATAACTTTATTGTGCCGACGCGTTTCGTGGCAGATCTTTGGCCCTGAGGAAGTGGCAGATCTGCCAAGAAACGCGTCGGCACAATAAAGTTATGAAGAATATTTCTGTCCCTGTGTGGTCAGCGCGGATACATTGAAAAACCCGGTCTTTTTCTTCCTCCTTTGTGACACTTTTTAAGTTTGAAATGTTGAGATTTGTTCAGTCAGATTTTTATATGAAAGTTAAATAAAAACTGATGGTCCCATTGATTTAATTAGAAATCCCTTGTGTCTTTTTGTATACAAAGACTATACAAATCTGGCAATTACAGATATCTTTTATAGCCACCTGGAATGCCTGAGGAACATTGCATATTACATTAGTACAGATGTGATATTAAAGGATTAGGAACAAAAATGCTGATTTGTCTCAAAACAGTGCCATACCTTTCCTTGGATTGTATGTGCTGTTGCTGCTTGGCCCATTCATTTCAATGAAGCTGAGCTGCGATACACAACCCATGGACAGGTGAGGTGCAGTCACAATTTCCTAATTCTGTAAATCCTTCCCAATGTAGGCCATAATAAAGCTAAGTCCTTCCCATTTCTGGTAGATGCCTGCTGTGTAGCCAGTTATATTTTATTACTGCTGTCACTCAATGACAGTGGCTTCCATTAGCCACCTGCCATGCGAACATGGGCTGTCATTGAGCTGTGGCAACCAGAAGTCTGCTGAAGACCCCCATCACTGCAATTTCAGTCCACCTAAAGTCCTACTCACCAGCTAAGTTCAAAGGAGAATGTAATTTTCTCTGTATTCTGCAATACTGTGCTATATGCAACAATCAGAAAAGAATTTCGAGTTGCTAGAATTCCTGCACCCTAATAAGAAAATACAATAAAAAGCAATGAAACCATCATATGTAACACAAACTGGTATCAATAAAAACATCAACCCTCCATGCAAAAACCTAGTCCCCACACAGCTCCTTCAACATAATAATAACAATATTAAAGGTCTCAGAAAAATGCATCAATTACCAATTTTTTTTTACAAGTACTATAATTTTTTTTAGCACTTAAAAAACGTGTGTAGCTTTTTTTTAATCATAATTGTACTTACATTTAGGCAGCTCACAAAGAACACTGTAATAGAAAAATAAAAAATACACTAGCAGAATTACTGCTGTTTTGCAGCTTTTCTCTTTTTTCAGTCTGTTATTTGGCAAAAAGAATTGTATTATTCAAAACAATAACCCACATAAAACAAGTCCTCATACAGTATATCTACAGGTGATTCTCACAAAATTAGAATATCATCAAAAAGTTAATTTATTTCAGTTCTTCAATACAAAAAGTGAATTTCATATATTATATATAGAGTCATTACAAATAGTGATCTATTTCAAGTGTTTATTTCTGTTAATGTTGATGATTATGGCTTACAGCCAATGAAAACCCAAAAGTCATTATCTCAGTAACTTAGAATAATTAACAAAAACACCTGCAAAGACTTCCTTAGCATTCAAAAAGGTCCTTTAGTCTGTTTCAGTAGGCTCCACAATCATGGGGAAGACTGCTGACTTGACAAATGTTCAGAAGGCAGTCATTGACACACTCCACAAGGAAAGTAAATTTTGCAATTCATTTGAAAATGTCCCAGAGTCAGGAGGAATAGTGGAGAGGCACACAATCCAAGCTTCTTGAGGTCTAGGGTGGAATTTCCACAATCAGTGATGGTTTAGGGAGCCATGTCATCTGCTGGTGTAGGTCCACTCTGTTTTATCAAGACCAAAGTCAGTGCAGCCATCTACCAGGAAATTTTAGAGCACTTCATGCTTCCCTCTGCCAGCAAGCTTTTTGGAGGTGGAAATTTCATTCTCCAGCAGGACTTGGCACCTGTCCACACTGCCAAAAGTACCGATACCTGGTTTAAAAACAACAATATCACTGTGCTTGCTTGGCCAGCAAACTCGCCTGATCTTAACCCCATAGAGAATCTATAGGGTATTGTCATGAGGAAGATGAGAGACACCAGATAGAACAATGCAGACTAGCTGAAGGCTGCTATCAAAGCAACCTGGGCTTCCATAACACCTCAGCAGTACCACAGGATGATCACCTCCATGCCACATTGATGCAGTTATTGATGCAAAAGGAGCCCCGACCAAGTATTGAGTGCATTTACTGATCAAACATTTCAGTAGGCCAACATTTCGGATTTTAAAATAATTTTTCAAGATGGTGTTATAAAGTATTCTAATTTACTGAGATAATGACTTTTGGGTTTTCATTGGCTGTAAGCCATAATCATCAACATTAACAGAAATAAACACTTGATATCAGGCACGGACTGGGGCTGAAATTCAGCCCTGGCATTTGAAATCACACAGGCTCATGCTGTCCCCGTCCCCAAGCACCAGATGGGATGCATTACTACTAATATTATCCTGGATGGAGGAAAGCAAGATTTACTACAAGACCAATATTTCTAATAATACCCATGGCCTGCTGGGGTAAATGATGGAGTCGGCAACTTTGTGCTCCATCACAACTCTTAACAGTATGGGTGTCTTGAGAACACCGATTCTGTTAACAATGAAGCAGACAATGCAGCCCACAATCAAATAGACCCTTCTGGCATTTGCAAGAATTACCAGATGGCCAGTCCGGCCCAGCTTGATATATAGATCACTCTGTTTGTAATGACTCTATATAATATATGAATTTCTCTTTTTGTATTGAAGAACTGAAATAAATTAACTTTTTGATGATATTCTAATTTTGTGAGAAGCACCTATATGTACCCAAAAAAAATTAAAAAATGATGACTATTGGAAGAAAGAGCAAAAATTAAAATTGGCCACTGCAGAAACGGGTTAAATTTATTCTCCAGGCCTGGGGTATCCAGGCATAGAGTGACTGGAGACAGGATTCTCCAGGCCTGCGCTATAAGTGGGCTGTCATGTGACCGCATCTAAGCACTTTGTGTGGGCTGTGAGTGCCATGTATACGAGTGCTATGGTACAACTTTTACAGTCTAAGTGATGAAATCATTTAGACTGTAAAACTTGTACCATGGCACTCATATATGTGGTGCACAAGTAGGATCCTGTCCCTTATGAAGTAGTGAAAAAAAAAACATTGATTTACAATGAGATCTGTCATGTTCTGCCAAGGTGTCTGCATTGTTTGGCATGCAGCACAATTTTTTCACAAAAATGTGACAAATCTGTAATGAAGGCTGTGAACAGAACCCCCGATGCAGATGTAAGCATAGCGTTTCACATACATTAGAGACAAGATGGATTACTTATCAGGATACATTTACATTGTGATCTTTCATGCTAAAATGGAAAATCTCTCTATTTATAAACACACAATTCTTTTATGTCTAATGTATTACTTCAAAGGCTCACACAGTGGTCGCTCTCTTGCTAGTTTGCATCTTTTCACATAAAGCAATCTTTAATTATAATTTTCAGATGAGCTGATTCATATTTTTCACAATCTGCTTATTCTTCCTTCCACTTCATTGTTTCATAACAACTTATCATTTTGCCATTTCAACATTTCTGTGGTTCACTATGCTTGAATATCAGCACAAAAACTGCACACAAAGAGAAACACTGAGGATTGATCAGGAACTTATTTTATATCCCATATGCACAGAGTTATCAAATTGATGGTTATGATTTAAGATATTGATATTGTATTTCCAGTTACTTACATGGTGCCAACATTATCTGCAGCGCTATATAATAATAATAATACATTTTATTTCTATTGCGCCGACATATTCCGCAGCACTTTACATTTCAGAGGGGACTTGTACAGACGATAGACATTACAGCATAACAATAATCACATAGATCATAACAGATACCAAGAGGAATGAGGGCCCTGCTCGCAAGCTTACAATCTATGAGGGAAAAAGGGGAGACACGAAAGGTGGGTGGTAACAATTGCCCTGATTGTTTGGACCAGCCATAATGTTACGTGTGTAACAGTACGGACACAGAGAGCTAATAGATGCATAAAACATGTGGGAACATGATACGGGGAACCTGGTTATGGTAAAATTTTTGACTGTGCCACACAGGGATAGTTAGGTTAATGTGTTGAGGCGGTAGGCCCGTCTGAATAAATGAGTTTTCAGGGCACGCTTAAAATTGTAGGGATTGGGGACTACTTGTATTAACCTGGGAAGTGCATTCCAAAGAATTGGCACAGCACGTGTATAGTCTTGGAGATGGGAGTGGGAGGTTCTGATTATCGATGATGCAAACCTCAGGTCATCAGCAGAATGGAGCGCATGGGTAGGGTGGTAGACTGAAACAAGGGAGGAGATGTAGGGTGGTGCGGAGCCATGGAGTGCTTTGTGGGTGAGGGCAATAAGTTTGTACTGGATTCTGGAGTGGATGGGTAGCCAGTGTAAGGACTGGCACAAGGTAGAGGCATCGGTGTAACGATTGGCGAGGAATATGATCCTGGCTGCAGCATTCAAGACAGATTGGAGGGGGGAAAGTTTGGTAAGAGGGAGACCGATTAGAAGAGAGTTACAATAGTCCAGACTAGAATGAATAAGAGAAACAGTAAGAGTTTTTGCAGAGTCAAAGTTAAGAAAAGGTCGAATTCTAGAAATATTTTTGAGATGCAGATAACAAGAGCGAGCCAGTGATTGAATGTGGGGGGTGAATGAAAGCTCAGAGTCAAGTATGACTCCAAGACAGCGGGCATGTTGCTGGGGAGTAATAGGGGAACCACACACAGAAATGGCAGAGTCGGGTATAGGTGCATTAGTAGAGGGAGGAAACACAAGGAGTTCAGTCTTTGACAGGTTCAGTTTCAGATATAGTGAGGCCATGATGTTAGAGACAGCGTTTAGACAATCGCCGGTGTTTTCTAGAAAGGCTGGCGTGATGTCAGGAGAAGAAGCGTATAATTGGGTGTCGTCAGCATAGAGATGGTACTGGAAACCAAATCTATTGATTGTTTTACCAATAGGGGCAGTGTACAAGGAGAAGAGGAGGGGGCCTAGAACCGATCCTTGAGGAACCCCAACAGTAAGGGGAAGATGAGAGGAGGAGGAGCCAGCAAAAGATACAGTAAAGGAGCAGTCCGAGAGATAGGATGAAAACCAGGAGAGAACCGTGTCCTTGATGCCGATGGAGCGGAGCGTAGTGAGGAGGAGCTGATGATCCACCATGTCGAATGCTGCAGAGAGATCCAAGAGAATTAGCATGGAGTAGTGACCATTAGATTTAGCTGTTAGTAGATCATTAGAGACTTTAGTGAGGGCAGTTTCAGTAGAGTGTAGAGAGCGAAAACCGGATTGGAGAGGGTCGAGAAGAGAGTTATCAGAGAGATAGCGGATCAGACGGGAGTGGACCAGGCGTTCCAGGAGTTTAGAGATGAAGGGAAGATTAGAGACACGTCTATAGTTAGCGGTACAGTTTTGGTCGAGGGATGGTTTTTTAAGTAGTGGATGTATGATGGCATGCTTAAATAAGGAGGGAAAGATACCAGAAGAGAGAGAGAGGTTAAATATTTTAGTTAGGTGAGGGGTTACAGCAGGGAAAAGGGACTGGAGCAGATGTGACGGAAATGGGTCACTGGTGCAAGTGGTTGGATGAGAAGATGCAAGGAGCCTGCTTACTTCTTCTTCTGTGACTGGTTCAAACTCAGAGAGTGAGCTAGATGCAGTGGGGGAGGGAGGACAGTGCATGGTATGAGATGATTTGGAGATAATTTCCTGTCGGATATGATCAATTTTTTCTTTGAAGTAATTGGCCAGATCGTCAGCTTGAAGCTCTGTGGTTGGGGCCTGCACTCTTGGGTTGAGCAGGGAATGAAAAGTGTCAAAGAGACGTTTCGGGTTATTGGACAGTGAGGTGATGAGGGTATTGAAATAGGTTTGTTTGGAGAGGTGAAGGGCAGTGTTGTATGTTCTAAGCATGAACTTATAATGGATGAAATCTTTGTGTAGATTGGATTTTCTCCATAGACGTTCAGCACACCTGGAGCACCGCTGCAAGAAACATGTTTGCAGGGTGTGCCAGGGTTGTCGCTGTCTTGGTCGTGTTGTTCTATGTATAGGAGGTGCAAAATCATCCAGGGCAGTTTGAAGTGTTTCATTGTAATGCTTCAGTGCAAAATCAGGACATGAGAGGGAGGAGATAGGGGCCAATGAAGACCACAAGTTCATTGTAAGTTTCTGGGTGTTAATGGCCTGTATGTTTCTATAGGTATGGACAGTGGGGGTGACCTGAGCGGCCTGGCAGTTCTTGATAGAGGTTGAAAGAAGGTTGTGATCAGAGAGCGGGAGAGGGGAGTTTGTGAAATCATCCACTGCAAAAAGCCGAGAGAAGACCAAGTCGAGGGAGTTTCCGTCTTCATGCGTTGGAGAATTAGTAAACTGTGAAAGGCCAAACGAGGAGGTTAGAGATAAAAGGTGAGTAGCAGATGGGGAGAGGTGAAGAGCAATGGGGATGTTGAAATCTCCCATGATGAGGGTAGGGATGTCACAGGAGAGAAAATGTGGAAGCCAAGTGGCAAAATGATCCAGGAACTGATGAGAGGGGCCGGGAGGACGATACACTACTGCCACTCGCATGGAGAAGGGGGTGTAGAGTCTGACAGCATGGACCTCAAAAGAAGGGAAGACTAGTGAGGATACTTGTGGGATAACCTGAAAGGTACATTTTGGTGATAGAAGCAAACCAACCCCTCCACCTGCTCTTTTGTCTGATCTTGGGGTATGAGAGAAGTATAATCCCCCATATGAAAGAGCAGCAGCAGCGGTAGTGTCTGACTGCTGGATCCAGGTTTCAGTAAGAGCCAGGAGGTTAAGAGAATTAGAAAGGAAGAAGTCATGGATGAAGGCGAGTTTATTACACACTGAGCAAGAATTCCAAAGGACACAATTAAGAGAGACAGAAGGCATGCAGGGAATATTAATAAGATTAGAGGGGTTTCTGAGTGTAGCAGTTGGGGGTTTGACTTTCGATAACATGGGGGACCAGGGTAGGGTGCAATGTCTCCTGCTACTAGGAGAAGGAGGATAGAAAGAGTGAGCAGATGGTTGAGTGATTTGTGGGAGTGTCTCTTATGTTGAATAGTGGGACTAAATGGATCTGTGCAATTTAACAATGTGAAAAGCGCGTGAGTGCTATACATAGGAGAGATTATAACATTCATTTGAGTATTTCTTCCCAGGCAGGCCATCAAAATAACTTTCTAGAGACACTGAGGCATACATTAGGGCTCATACCCATCAGCATTAATAAAATTGGTCAGGCGTTCTTCCTAAAAAGTCGGATGTCTGTCATGCTAGTGCAATGCGATTTTTCTCACCTAGTATCCGTATGATATCCGTATGCATTGCGATTTTAACGTTACCTTTTACATTCAGTAATTCTCTGTCATTTAAAGATAGTTTTCTAACAAAATATTCTTCAATACATAAATAGTGTGAGGGGTTGACTCACTCCGCTGCTTCACAAAGGTAGACACAGAACCAGTCCTAGTAAAAACTCACCTGCTGGTTTATTTTAGACAGTATAAACTTTAGCAGGGTTGAGGAAAAACAAACAGAGCCTTTCTTTCAAAAAGGTAAAACAAAAAATAAGTTTCTCAGAGTCCTTGTCCTGCAGGCTTTACTGCAGGTAACGCACACAGCATCCTTAGCTTCTATGGGAGCAACATGGGAGTTCCACCTCTCTCCCAACACTCACCCAGACTGAACCCCAGGTCCAGGTATATATCACATATATAAGCCATGTGATCATGATGACATCACTGCAGGTCTTCATACACTTGCAGGTCCCGCAGGGAAAAGGAGTACGATGAGCACCCTCCCACCCGCACTGCGGTGCTCACATAAAAATCGTCCCATTAAACTCTGTACATGGCTTCTCAGCACCTAGTGTGCTGGAAACACAAAAACATTCTGGTTTCACATCACTGACCGCTGCATGTGCAGTGACACGTACCTCCCTTCCTCCACAAAGCCAGTGACTATGTCACATATTGTTAGCACCACGCCGGAGTCCTGCTCTGACAGGTAGGGTCTCTGGCGTGTCTCTTCACTCACCCGAGGTAAGTTCTTCCCTTCCTTTCCTCATGCTCTGCATGCTTCCAATTAGTCCTCTAGCCATGTTCTTAGCCAATAGCTGTGGACATTATGTATATATTGCTTCCTCCCCGCTGGGGAGGTGCCTGAGGAACCTTCCTGTTTCCCAGTCTAAGTTGTGTAAGGTTGCATACCAGTCCCTGCTGCACTCTACTGCAGATTCTGCCTGCTGCACTCTACTGCAAATCCTGCCTGCTGCACTCTAATGCAGACCCTGCCTGCTGCACTCAAACTGCAGACCCTGCCTGCTGCACTCTGATACAAACACCAGAAATAGAAGACTTCTGGCACAAGAATCCTTTTTCAGTAAAAATTCTTTCTTTATTTAAACATCTTCAGCGATAAAAAACAACATCATGGGTACACCCCCATAGGCCTGACGCGTTTCGGACCCAGTAAAAACAGTCCTTCCTCAAAGGAAAAAAGAAAGAATTTTTACTGAAAAAAGATTCCTGTGCTGGAAGTCTTCTATTTCTGTTTGCTTACATGTGGCAGTCAGCCACTGATCTCCTGGAACAGACAGTCTCAGGTATATTTTGGTGAGTGAAGTTTTCTCTTCCCTTTCCCCCTCTGTTATGATATAAACACTGTGTGCTGCACTCTGATACAAACACTGTCCGCTGCACTCAAGTGCGAACTCCTGCTGCACTCCGATGCGAACCCTGTCAGCCACTCCCTCCAGTCTGTCCTCTGGGTCCAGCTGCTGCGCGTCCGTTGGTCTATCCTGGAGTGGCATCTGGCGTTCATCAGGAGCCAAGTCTAACTTCACCATCAGAGACTCTAGTGAACCGTAGGTGTTCGCTTATTCTCGCCCCTCCACAAACCACATCCATGACACATATTCCCCCCTCTGCAAAAATCCGGGGGTTTTGGCACCATCAGACACTTGACCGGGAATTCGGGAGAGGGCATCCGCGTTGCCATGTAACTTCCCTGACCTGTGTTTGACATGAAACAAGAAGTCCTGAAAAGCTAAGAAACACCTAGTCACCCTGGCGTTCCTTCCTACCCTTTTTCTAACTCAACCATCTCAGCGGGGCATGGTCAGACACTAAGTTGAATCTATGGCCCAGAAGGTAGTACCTTAGTGTATCTATTGCCCACTTTATGGCCAAACACTCCTTCTCCTCAACTGTGTAATTCTTCTCGCAAGAAGAGAGTTTTCGGCACAGATACTGGATGGGATGCTCTTCTCCATTAATTTCCTTTGAGAGTACCGCTCCTTATCCAGCCTCTGAAGCATTGGTCTGTAAGGCCACATGCACACATCCAGTATTTGGTGAGTTTTTTACTCCAGTATTTGTAAGTCAAAACCAGGAGTGGGTGAAAAATGCAGAAGTGGTGCAAATGTTTCTATTATGCTTTTTCTCTGACCGCTCCACTCCTGGTTTTGGCATACAAATACTGGGGTAAAAAACTCACTAAATACTGGATGTGTGCATATGGCCTAACAAGAACTCCTTCTTAAAGTCTGGTGTGACCAAGACCGGATGCCTACACAGAGCCCGCTTGAGTTCCTGAAACGCCTTCTCTGTGTCAGGAGCCAATTTTACCACAGACGACCTGGTTCCGCCAAGGAGGTCCGTTAACAGTGCAGCAATCATGACAAAGTTCGGGATAAACTGCCGGTAATATCCCACAATCCCAAAAAAAGACCCTCACTTGCTTCTGGGACAGCGGTTGAGGCCATTCCTGAATTGCCTCTATCTTATTCCATTGGGGCTTGATTACTCCTCACCCGACGATGTAGCCCAAATACCTGGCCTTCTCATTCCTGATGGCACATTTCTTCGGGTGTATCTTAAACCCCCCTTTCCTCAAGGCATCGAGGACCGCCTGTACTTTGGGAGAAGCGAGCGCCAGTCATGGCTGAAGATGACGATGTCATCCAAATAAGCGGCGGCATACTTCCTATGTGGTGCCAAGATCAGATCCATCGCCCCCTGGAAGGTAGCGGGAGCCCCTGGCAGACCGAATGGCCTCCAGGTGTAATGGAAGCAGCCATCCGGCATCAAGATAGCAGTCTTCTCTTTGGCACTCTGCAACATGGGAATCTGCCAGTACCCCTTTGTTAGGTCGAGGGTGGTGATATACCTCGCGGGCCCAAGTCGCTCGATCTGTTCATCCACACAGGGCATCAGGTATGCGTCGACACTGCACACCTCATTGAGCTTGTGGTAGTCATTGCAAAACTGCCACTCGCCACTGGGCTTTGGTACAATAACAATGGGACTGGACCATCCACTTTGATTCCTCTGTTACCCCGAGGTCCAGCATCCTCTTCACCTCTTGTGAGATTATCTCCTGGCGTTCTTCGAGAATTCTGTAGGGTTTTAGCTTCACCCGTACCTGCAGTTCCATTAATATGTCGTGTTCAACTACCTGTGTGCGCCCTGACAATTCCGACAATAGATCATGGCTCTGCTGTAGCAGCTATTGACATTGCTGCTTCTGGGCTGGCATTAACGTATCCGCAATCATGACCTCCTTGACCTTGGTTTTGGGATGGGCCTACAGGCAAGGCGCTTCCAGCGGTTCACGGTCTCGCCAGGGTTTGAGCAGGTTGACATGGTACACCTGGTACGGCTTCCTGCGACTGGGCTGGTGTATCTTATAATTCCCACCCTCAAGTTTATCCACAACCTTATACGGGCCCTGCCACTTGGCAAGGAACTTGCTCTCCACCGTTGGTATGAGTACTAGCACACTGTCCCCGGGCTGGAACTGCCTCAGCCTGGCTGATCAGTTGTACACCCTGGCTTGGGCCTCCACCTGGAGCAGATGTTCCTTCACGATAGGCATTACATTAGCCATTCTCTCCTGCAGCTGGGTGACATGCTATTTCATGCTTCGGTGTGGTGTGACCTCAGTCTCCCAGGTTTCTTTGGCGATGTCCAGGAGCCCTTGTGGATGTCGGCCGTAAAGGGGCTCAAGCGGCGAGAACCCCGTGAAGGCCTGTGGAACTTCTCTAATGGAGAAAAGCAAGAATGGTAACAGATATTCCCAGTCTCGATAGTCCTTCTCAACGACCCTCTTGAGCATGACCTTCAAGGTCTTGTTGAAGCGCTCCACCAGCCCATCTGTTTGTGGATGGTAAATGGAGGTTCGTAGCTGGGTGATCGAGAGGACTCTACACAGCTCCCGCATCACTTTTCTCATAAACAGGGTTCCCTGGTCCATCAAAACCTCTTTGGGCAACCTGGTCCTGGCAAAGATGTGGACAAGCTCCCGGGCTATACTCTTAGTTGAGGCATTCCTCAGTGGCATGACCTCTAAGATGTACTGATGGCCACGTGCTGATTTAACGAAGGGACCTACCAGGTCCATAGCAATCCTCTCGAAGGATTAACTTGCTGATCCGAGGTGTTGATGGTGTTGTCCAATGGAATTTCCACTGAAAGCAAGTGTTCTTGGTTAACTTCATGTTGTCGAACAAAATTGTGTAGCATCACACACGCCTTAATAATATTTGTTGCATTCTCTGGTCCTACTTCCATGCAGCTCATGAGTGCACGCCACTTTCCCGACAGGATCCCAAAGGCACACTCAATTTACCTTCATGCTCTAGTAAGTCTATAATTAAAGATCCTCTTCCCGGAATCTAAAGATTGTCGGTGAAATGGCCCGCCATTACATTTGGGGAGAGTCCAAAACCCTCATCTGCAACCAGTACATATGGAAATTGGTGGTAGGTGTAGTCCGTTAATGCAGCAGTTTCGGGGACATTTAATTGGTTGTTCCTCAAATGGTACTTAATTTGAGAGCTACTCCAGATCCTTGCATCAAATGTGCTCCCATAAGTCCCAATGCTGACCATAACAAAATTGTAATTGCTGTCAGCAATAGCCATTAGTACAATAGAAAAATAATGTTTATAATTGAAAAATTTGGAGCCAGAGAAGGCCGTTTTTTTGACCCAGATATGCTTCCCATCCTGCTCGCTGATACAGTGTGGAAACTGTGCTTTTTTTTGGAAGTCCGCTGCTATAGCTAGCCAGTGTTCCTGCTTTGGTGGAGCTAAAACAATTTCCTTTAGGTGCTCCCACAATACCAAACAGGTATGTGCAACTCTCTTGGACACTGTAGTAATCCCTAATAGGAGCTCAAAATGAGGTGCAGAAAAAGAGTTTCCTGTTGCAAGGAATCTGTAATTTAAAAAAAGGGGGAGATAGACATTAGTAATCTATTATGAAACATTAAAATCCTAAATTACTTATTTAAAATAAGGTTGTCATTACCTCAATGTCACAATAAACCACTGTTCCGGAGATATGCAGCAACACATTCTGTTAGCCTTGAATGTAATCCAGGGTCGCACCTCTAACAACAGCAAATCAAAAGTTGCCAAGAACATAAGGGCAGTATGTGAAGAATTTCTCCAGGTGCTATTGCAGGTCACTGTATAGCGTATGGAAATGACCCTTCCACGAACGCTGCGACAGCATTGGGTGCACACACAGCCTCTTTGATGCAAGTGCAGCTGCTGCTGTTGCTGCTGCTCTCTGCTCATGCTGTAAATGCTAATTAAGCAACCAACACAGAATCACATCATCTTCAAAATGCCACGACATGGTCAGAAAACTGAAATCCAAAATTAATGACAAACAAAGGACAGAGCTCTGCACACTGTGAAGACCAGAAGAAAATGGCACTGCAGAAAGGGTGGATTCTTTTTTTGAGGTTGTTTTTTTCTTTATTTTACATTGACAATTTATTGACAACTTCCTTTTTTTTCCAGCTTTTCAAAAGCTATTCTAAACCAGAAAAAATGGCAATCCGAGAAGATTTTTGCGGAATACCGTGAAAATTATGGCAATACGGCCCGCAAAAAACGGGCCGCAAAAAACATGGCAAGTGTAAAAGAAGCCTAATCCACAATGTTATGTGTATCAAAGAAATCGTCCAGCCCTTTTTTAAAAGCTGTTATAGTGTCTGCCATTACTACCTCTTGTGGTCGGGCATTCCAGTCTGACTGCTCTAACTGTAAAGAACCCTTTCCTATTTAGATGTTGGAATCACCTTTCTTCCACCCGTAATGAGTGCCCAATAGTCCTTAGCATGGTCTATGGAAGGAATAAGTCATGTGCCAGTCCCTTGTACTGACCACACATATACTGTAGGTGTGGTCAGTACGAGGCATCTTTTTTCTAAGCTAAACAAGCCCAACTTTTCCAACCTCTCATCATATGAGAGGCTTCCATCCCTTGTAATAATCTAGTTGCCCCTCTTTGTACTGATTCTAACTTTAAAATGTGGAGCTCAAAACTGGATCCCATATTCTAGATGTGGCCTCACAAGTGATTTATAATGGGATAATAATACATTGGGATCAAGGGATTTTATCTCTCTTTTTAAACATCCTAAAATCTTGTTTGCTTTTGCGGCTGCTGCTTGACATTGCGTACTCCTACTCAGCTTACTTGTAACCAGAATACCCAAGTCCTTCTCCTGTTCTATAGTCCCGAGTATACTCCAATTTAATGTATATGCAGCAATAGGATTACTCCGTCCTAGGTGCAATACTTTACATTTATCTACATTAAGCCTCATTTGCCAAGTGTTTGCACATTCAGACATCTTATTCAGATTTGTCACGATCCATTTTTGGATTTGTGACAGATCTGGTTCCAAGGAGTTAAATCCTTTCTGGCCAGCGGGGGTTAAATATCATTTTTTCCCTCGCTGGCAAGCTGGTGTAATTGCATTGCTGCTGGGTCAGCTGATGTGGGTGGTGACCACTCCCACCATCCTTTAAAATGTCACCTGATGCATCAGCTGACTGTCGGTGTTAGAGCAATCTGCAGTGACCAAGCTGGAGTAAGGAGCTCTGTGGGTGCAGTGGTGCTTCTGTTGATTTCGATGATCTGGTGCCTTTATCCTGCTGTGTAATGCTTTGCAGCAGAGAAAGCTAAGTGTTGTATTTTTGTTACTTTGTCCCTTTGGTGTCTGTCACTTCCCCCTGTGTTTATTACCTGCAGAGGTGAGGCTAGTGCTCTTTGCCGGCCAGTGCACTAACCAGGGCAGTTATAGCTGACAACTAGGGATGAGGTATCCTGATGGCGGTGGGGGAAAGACCAGCATAGGGCATTAGAGGAGTGCAGGGATAGGCTCAGGTTCGAGCTCCGGTGGTGACCATCCCTAATTCCCTATTGATAGATAAGTTTTTGGTATTTAACCCCTTTCTGACTGCTGATGGGGTCCCACCTCAAAGCCGCGACATGTCAGCTGTTATAAACAGCTGACATGTGCCCACAATAGGCGCAAGCGGAATCGCCGTCCGCCCACGCCTATTAACTAGTTAAATCCCGCTGTCAAGCACTGACAGCGGGCATTTACCTAGCGCTTCCGGCCGTCAGGCCGGAAATGAGCTCATCGCCAACCCCCACCACGTGATCACGTTGCCTGGACAACCAGAGGTGTCATAGAGACCTCTATGGTTGTTCCAGGCAGATTGCTTTGAGCGCCGCCCGGTGGCCGTAAATCTGCTACATATGGGTGATCTGCTCATTGCCCATGTGTAGCAGAGCCGATCAAGTTTTGCATGCTTCAAGCCTCCTATCGAGGCTATTGAAGCATTCCAAAAGTAAAAAAGAAATGTTTAAAAATAAAAAACCTAAAAGTTCAAATCACCCCCCTTTCATCCCATTCAAAATAAAACAATAAAAAAAACACACATACACATATTAGGCATCACCGTGTTCAGAATCGCCCGATCTATCAATAAAATAAAGCGTTAACCCGATCGCTAAACGGCGTAGCGAGAAAAAAATTAAAAACACCAGAATTATGTTTTTTTTTATCGCCGCGACATTGCATTAAAATGCAATAATGGGCGATCAAAAGAACGTATCTGCACAAAAGTGGTGTCATTAAAAATGTCACCTCGACCTGCAAAAAATAAGCCCTCACCTGACTCAAGATCTTGAAAAATGGAGACGCTACGGGTCTTAGAAAATTGTGGGGGTTTTTTGTTTTTTTTTTAGCAAACTTTGGAATTTTTTTTCACCACTTAGATAAAAGAGAACATAGACATGTTTGGTGTCTATGAACTCGTAATGACCTGGAGAGTCATAATCGCAGGTTAGTTTTTGCATTTATTGAACCTAGCAAAAAAGCCAAGCAAAAAACAAGTGTGGGATTGCACTTTTTTTGCAATTTTACCGCACTTGGAATTTTTTTCCCGTAAGTACATGACATGCTAAAACCAATGATGTCTTCAAAAGTACAACTTGTCTGGCAAAAAATAAGCCCTTACATGGCCATATTGATGGAAAATGAAAAAAGTTATTGCTCTGGGAAGGAGGGGAGCAAAAACCGAAAATGAAAAATCGAAAAAAGCTCCGGTCATGAAGGGGTTAAGGAAGCCCTGTAAGTTGTACTTCAGGCTTCACCCTCGTTCATCAGGGAGTGAGGAACAATGGGTAGGAATCATAGTCTCCCTTCTTAAGGATCATCCCCAATCCTGGGCCTTCTCCCTGCCGACCGATTCGTCATCTTTGCGGTCGGTGGACGAGTTTTTCACGGCATTGGTGCTGGTGTATGGGGATCCTGATGGCGTCTCCCTGGCGGAATCCTGACTCCATAAAATCAAGCGGGGGGGCCGGTCCACTGAAGAGTCCTGCTCAGAGTTCAGGAGGTGGGCCACTGACACGCAGTGGAATGATCCTGCTCTTAGGAGCCATTTTTGCCAGGGTCTGTCTCCAAGGCTGCAAGGACACTCTGGTGCAGTACACTGCTCCCAGTTCATTGAAGGCCGCCATGTCCCTTGCTATTCGGGTGGTTTGACGCTTCAGGGAGAGGCATACACCAAATCTGCCCCCTGTTGTTCTTGCTAGGGAGAAAGACACATCGGTGCTGACGGACGAACCCATGCAGGTGGGAGGAGTTGCTTCTCAAATGGGGTTGCCTACGGTTCGCCGTGGTTTGGGGGCATGTTTTTACTGTGAGCAGACTGGTCATTTTATCAATGTCTGTCCAGCTTGCGCCAAAATACCTGCACCATCTAAAAAGCCGCATCCACCTGGTCGTGTGGAGGGAGGCAACCAGGGTGAATATATTTCCTCCAACTTCTCATCTCAGTGCACCATCCTTGCTGAAGTGATGGTTGGCAAAGTGACTGAAACTATACCGGTGCTTGTGGACAGTGGTGCGGTAGTCAATTTGGTGGATGCTCACTTTGTCCAGACCCATGGCCTGAGGAGTAGGACGCTAGCGAGACCCCTAAGCGTTCAGGCCATTGACTCTGTCCCACTCAGCCAGGGGAGGGTGACCCAAGTCATAGATGAGTTACACCTGCATATAGGGACTCGTCATGAAGAGTACCTGTTGTGCTACATCTTGGAGGGAATGCCCACTCCCATCGCTTTAAGCCTCCGTTGGTTGAAGAAACACAACCCGTTCATGGATTGGTGGTCCAGGGAAGTAGTCAGCTGGGACCAGTCGAGTAAGGACTGCTGCCTGTTAGCTACGATCTCTGCTGTCCTTCAACCTACCCCTTCTTCTCCATGGGGGCAGCAGAAGTGCTGCCAGGGAGTAGGGGCAAGACTCAATCCTCACCACAAGCTAACCCAGATTGTCGGAGTCCTCTTAGGAGGAGGGGTCAGAAAAGGGTGGTGGTTAACTCTGTGCATAGTGGGGGTGTGAGTGTGGTGACAAAGGGAGATGCGTCTGTTTTTGGTTCCTCAAACAGTTCATCATCTTGTGGCAAACATATGCATGGCAATAAACGTTCAGGTCCGGACCTGTGTGTAAACGAGTATGTGTGGGTGTCCAACAGAAACAGGTGGAAGGATGCTACTGGGACCTGGAGTTCTAGGGTGATTGGGCCATATCGGGTGTTGGCCATTATCGGCCCGGGGACTTTCCAGCTGGAGTTACGCCCAGTAATGCACGTACACAACACATTCCCCAGGTTGGTGCTCTGGAGATTTGTGATTCCTCTGGAGCCTACGTTGTTGTCACTTCTATCAGGCTGCGTTTGCCATAAACCTGAGGGTCAGGTGATTGGCGAGGTGAACTCTAGTGGATCAAGGCGTCCTCACCGTATGTCATTTTCTGGTGAGGTCTGGTGTTGAGGGTCTAGAGGCCCCTCATTGAAAGGGGGGTACTGTCATGATCCATTTTTTGGATTTGTGGCAGATCTAGTTCCATGGAGTTAAACCTTTTTTCCTTTCTGGCCAGTGGGGATTAAATGTCAGTTTTCCCCCGCTAGCAAGCTGGTGTAATTGCATTGCTGCTGGGTCAGCTGATGTGGGTGGTGACCACTCCTACCATCTTTAAAAGGTCACCTGATGTATCAGCTGACTGTCGGTGTTAGAGCAATTTGCAGTGACCAAGCTGGAGTAAGGAACTCTCTGGGTGCAGTGGTGCTTCTGCTGAGTTCGCTGATCTGGTTCCTTTATCCTGCTGTGCGGTGCTTTGCAGCAGAGAGAGCTAAGTGTTGTATTTTTGTTACCTTGTCCCTTTGATGTCTGTCACTACCCCCTGTGTTTATTACCTGCAGAGGTGAGGCTAGTGCTCCTTGCTGGCCAGTGCACTAGCCAGGGCAGTTATAGGTGACAACTAGGGATGAGGTATCCTTAAGGCGATGGGGGGAAAGACCCGCATAGAGCGTTAAGGGAGTGCAGGGACAGGCTCAGGTTCGAGCTCCGGTGGTGGCCATCCCTCATTCCCTATTGGTAGTGCCTTCCTCCCTCCTTATTCCATCCCCGTTGTTTGAGAGTTGTGCCGTCCGTTGACTGACCACCCTTTGGGTCTTGTCACACCGTGATAGTCACTCCGTGACAAGATCATTTTGCAATATTGTAATGTCATGGTCAGATTGTAATATCCCACATAGTTTGGTGTCATCAGCAAGGTCTGACACTTTACTTTCAATCTTATCCACTCAGATTGAATGGAAACCTTTACAGTTCCACCATGCCAACCGCTCCACATACCAGACCTCTGCCCTTCCCTAATAACCTCCCTCTCCAACATCACTGAAGGAGAGCTTACTCATCTCCTTTCCAAATCACACCTCACCACCTGTGCACTTGACCCCATCCCTTCCCACCTGCTCCCCAACCTCACTAACATGATCATTCCAGCCCTAACCCATTTCTTCAACCTATCCCTAACTTCTGGTACCTTCCTGTCTGCCTTCAAACATGCCACCATAACACCCATCCTCAAAAAATCAAACCTTGACCCAGCTCCTATGCCCTGCTATCGCCCCATATCACTGCTCCTGTTTGCTTCCAAACTCCTTTAACAGCATGTCCATGCTCAACTTTCCTTCCATCTCTCATCTAACTCCCTCCTTGACATTCTGCAATCTGGCTTCCGCCCCCAACACTCCACTGAAACTGCCCTGACCAAAATTACTAATGACTTCTCACAGCCAAAGCTAACAGACAATTCTCCATCCTCCTCCTTCTTGACCTGTCCACTGCCTTTGACACAGTTGACCACTGCCTACTGCTACAGATTCTTTCTTCCCTTGGCATCAAAGACCTTGCCCTATCCTGGATTTCCTCATACCTTTCTGACCGTACATTCAGCGTCTCCCACTCCCACACTACCTCCTCATCCCGCCCCCTCTCTGTTGGAGTCCCCCAAGGCTCTGTCCTGGGGCCCCTACTTTTTTCCATCTATACTCTTGGCCTAGGACAACTCATAAAGTCCCATGGCTTCCAGTACCACCTGTATGCAGATGAAACTCAGATCTACCTCTCTGGCCCAGATGTCACCTCTCTGCTGTCCAGAATCCCAGAGTGTCTATCAGCCATATCCTCCTTTTTCACCTCTCGCTTCCTAAAACTCAGCGTAGACAAAACTGAACTCATTATCTTTCCTCCATCTCAGGTATCTTCCCTACCCGATCTATCTATTATGGTAAATGGCATCATGCTCTCTCCCGCACCTGAAATCCGCTACCTTGGAGTAACTCTCAACTCTGCCCTGTCCTTCAAACTGCAAGTCCAATCTCTTGCCACCTCCTGTCGCCTCCAACTCAAAAATATTTACAGAATCCGTCCCTTCCTCAGTCCTCAATCTACTAAAACTCTTGTACATGCCCTCAACATCTCCCGCCTTGACTACTGCAGCACCCTCCTCTGTGGCCTCCCTGCTAACGCTCTTGCACCACTCCAGTCTGTCCTCAATTCTGCTGCCCGACTAATCCACCTCTCTCCTCGCTACTCCCCTGTCTCTCCCCTCTGCAAATGACTCCATTGGCTCCCAATTCCCCAATGAATCCAGTTCAAACTACTAACACTGACCTACAAAGCCATCCACAATCTTTCCCCTCCCTATATCTCTGAACTAATCTCCCAATATCTTCCCTCATGTACTCTTCGATCCTCCCAAGACCTCCTACTCTCCTCCACACTTATTCGTTCCTCACACAACCGCCTCCAAGATTTCTCCCGAATATCCCCTATCCTCTGGAATGCCATGCCTCAACACGTCCGATTATCCACCACCCTCGGATCCTTCAAACGGAACCTGAAAACCCATCTTTTCAGGAAAGCTTACAGACTGTAAGAACCATTCTGCCACCTCACCACCGCCTGAACTGCCGCCTCATCACCACCAGAGCTGCTGCACCCCCGACCTTCTGTCTTTTCCCCGCTATCCCGTAGAATGTAAGTCTGCAAGGACAGGGTCCTCTCCCCTCTGTACCAGTTTGTCATTGTAAATTTGTTGTGGAAACTTGTTTACTGTTAACGATATCTATAACTTTGTATGTAACCCCCTTCTCATGTACAGCACCAAGGAATTAATGGAGCTATATAAATAAATAATAATAATCCACAAGGTCATTAATAAAGAGAATCACTCCTAGCACAGATCCCTGCGGTCCCCACTGCTGACTATATTCCATTTAGAGAATGTACCATTTGTGACAACTCTTTGTTTCCTGTCATTTAACCAATTCCTTACCCTTACTATAGCTTCAGTATAAAGCTGTTTTGTGGAACTGTATCAAATTCCTTTGCAAAGTCCAGCTAAATCACATGAGTCCCATTACCTACATCCAGATTTGCACTAGCCTACTCTTAGAAACCAAATATGTTAGTTAGACACGAATTACAGTTCTAGCAAAAATTAAGAGACCACTGCAAAATTTTCAGTTTGTCTGATTTTTCTCTTTATAAGTATATTTTTGAGTAAAATGTAATTTGCTCTTTTATTCTATAAACTACTAACATGTCTTCGAATTTCCAAGCACCAAATTTTGTATTTATTTTCAGAAAATGAGAAATGGTCAAAATAACAAAAAAATGCAGTTCTTGCAGACCTCAAATAATGCTAAGAAAACAAGTTAATAATCATTTAGAAGCAACAATACTAATGTTTTAACTCAGAAATAGTTCAGAAATCAATATTATGTGGAATAACCATAATTTTTAGTCACAGCTTTCATGCGTCTTGGCATGCTTTCCACCAGTCTTTCACACTGCTTTTGGTTGACCTTATGCCACTCCTGGTACAAAAATTTAAGCAGTTCTTTGATGGCTTGTGACTATCCATCTTCCTCTTGATTACATTCCAGAGGTTTTCAATGGGGTTCAGGTCTGAAGATTGGGCTGGCCATGACAGGGATTTGATGTGGTGGTCCTTTATCCACACATCCATTGACCTAGCTGTGAGACATGGTGCATTGTCTTGCTGGAAAAAACAGTCCTCAGAGTTTGGGAACATTGCCTGAGCAGAAGGAATCAATTGTTTTTCCAGGATAACCTTGTATGCGGCTTGATTCATACGTCCTTCGCAAAGATTAACTTGCACAATTCCAGCCTTGCTGAAGCATCCACAGATCATCACCAATCCTCCACCAAATTTCACATTGGGTGCAAGACACTGTGGCTTGTACGCCTCTCCAGGTCTCCATCAAACCATTAGATGACCAGGTGTTGGGCAAAGCTGAAAATTAGACTCATCAGAGAATATTACCTTACACCAGTCCTCTATGGTGCAATCCTTATGGTCTTTGGCAATCTTCAGCCTGGCTCTCCTTTGCTTCCCATTGATGAAAGGCTTTTTTTCTAGCTTTACATGACTTGAGCCTTGCCTCTAGGAGCCTGTTACGAACTGTTCTTGCCATGCACTTCACCCCAGCTGCCATTTGCCATTACCTTTGTAGGTCACTTTATGTCATCCTGCGATAGCTGAGTGACATTCGAATAAGATTACGGTCATCCTGGTCAGTGGAGAGTCGTTTTCGTCCTCTGCTGGTCTGTAGCTTTGTTGTCACCAATGTCTGCTGCTTGACCTTGTTGTAATGGACTGTCATCTTAGAAATGTTAAGGATGGAGGAAACATGACACTCACTGTATCCCTTTGCTAGTAAGGCCAGAAATGTGCCCTTCTTTTCCTCACTCAAGACTTTTCTTTTCAACTCCTTTGGCATGGTTAAAAGTTATTTTTTAATTCCTATTACTTTTGGGATATTACTAGCACTTGTTTTGCCATCCAGCTTGTCCTATTGCAAGAGGATTGTGAACACCACAGCAGGGTTTTTTTTATACTTTCCTTTGTTAAATAAGATTTGATTCTAGTGATCACCTAATCAGAAGAACATTAAGTAGAATGAGGTGTATTTTGGTTGTATTTCAACTGACACTGGAATGGAATAGCTGTCAGACATGTAGAGAAGTTGATTTTTATAAAACTGTGCAGTGGTTTCTTAATTTATGCCAGAGCTGTAATCTTCATGAATCTGTGCTGGTTGTCAATTATTATATTATTATCTACAATATATTTTTGAAGGTCATTTATTATAATGGCCTCAAAAATTTTGGACACTACTGATGTCAGGCTTACCGGATGGTAGTTGCCTGGATCCACCTTCTTACCTTTCTTAAATATTGGTACCACATGATCCATCCTCCAATCCTGTGGCACCACCCCTGTTACAGAGTATAAGAATATGAGATACAGTGGTCTGTCAGTTACTGAGCTCAATTCCCTCAGTATCCATAGAGGAATGCCATCTGGGCAGGGGAATTTGTCAATGTTCAAATTGCTCAGATGGAGATGTACTTCTTTTTGTGTTAAACTAGTTATATCAGGATGTGAATTTTGATTTTTGCCATGTTGAAGGATCCCTGTAACTGAAAACAAATGAAAAGTGCCTGTTTAATATCTCAACATTTTCTTAGTCCTCTGTAATTATCTTGTTATTGTCATCATTTTAGGGGCCGTTACCATCTGTTTTTTATCTTTTTGGCATTGATGTATTTATAAAAATGTTGGGGATTTATTTTTTATCGTTAATATCGTTGGTGATTTGCTTCTCTGTATATAACTTTGCTAGCTTGATTTCTTTTTTAAATTTCTTATTTAGATCGCTATACTCCTGAAATAGTATTTCAGTATTCTCTTCTTTCAAGATTTTGAATGCCCTTTGTTTTTGTATTATTAAACTTTGTACTGTCTTATCTATCCATAATGGTTTCTTTTTATTCCTTGTCATTTTATTACCAGAGGGTATAAGTTTTCAGCAAGATTCTAGTAGTATTTCCTTAAAAATGCCCCATTTATGTTCGGTATCTTCAATTTCCATGACATGGTCCCAGTCTACAGGATTAAGCTATTCCCTTAATTTGTTGAAATCAGCTTTCCTAAAGTACTAGGTTTTGGCATTTCTCCTTTTGAATGTTTGATTTAAACTTACATTGAAACTTACTATATTATGGTCACTGCATCCCAAATTCTCCCTGACCTTTAGATTTGAAAATGTATCTGGTCTATTTGCCAGAACCAGATCCAGCAGATTACCTCCCCTGGTTGGTTCATTCACCAGCTGAGAGAGGTAATTGTTCTGAACTGTGGATAAGAAATTGTAGCTTTTAGCATAGCCAGAAGATTCTAGGTCCCATTGAATACCTGGATAGTTAAAATCCCCAATTATAAGAACCCTACTACTGTTTGCTGCCTTTTTAATTTGTTGCAGCATTTCATCCTGTACCTGTTCAGCTATATTAGAAGGCTTGTAGCAAACTCCAGTTAGCAGCTTTCCCTTATTGCCATCCCATGTACATTTTGGATTTTCGAAGATGCACACCCCTCCTTTTTTTTAAATCTTTCCTGTCCTTTCTAAATGTAGTGAAATGTAGTGTAACTGTCTATGTTTTGCCAGCAGACATTTAATATTATTAGCACATTTATTACTCCTACTCAGCTCCCTGCTTCCTTGCATATCCCAGCCACCCAAATCCTCATTTACCTCTACTGCCTCACTCTCTCTGTCTATCTATCCCTTTGTTAGCACAACTACCCTGCCTCCTCCATATCCTAGTTTAAAAGCTCCTCCATCCATCTGGCAATTATTTCCCTCAGCACAGCTGCACGTTGAGGTGCAGCCAGTCCCTACACTAGAGCCTGTAGCTGACAGTGAAGTCAGCTCAGTTCTCCAGGAACCCAAACCCTTTCTTCCTGCACCAATTTCTAAGCCTTTTATTTAACTCCCTTAAGCTCACGCTGTCCATCTTGTGACGCTCGTGGCACTGACATTATTTCTGAAAACACCACCTTAGAGGTTCGGGTACACAGCTTCTCTCCAAGTTCCCTGTAATAATTCTTAAGGACCTTCCACCTCTGTCTAACATTGTCACTGGTACCGATGTGTACCATGACCGCTGGGTTTTCGCCAGCCCCACCCAGCAATCTGATCCGCAATATGTTGAATCCAGGCACCCGGCAGACAACACACTGTTCAGCATTCACCATCTCATTGGCAGATGACCCTGTCTGTCCACCTATGTATAGAGTCCCCAGCCACCAACATCTGTCTGGTACACCATTTCTCCTTTTTTTTTTTTGTCACAGTCATCATGTTATTTCTGTCACGCTGCCTAGATGTCACAGGATTCTAGCACCACTTTTTTTTTCCTGAGGTAAAACATAGATTTTTTTTTATATTTTTACTGAGGTGATTGATGGAAGTCATGATTTATTCACATTATAGCAGAAAGGGGGAGAAGCCACCATTCTAAGGTGTAAAGGACAGTGCTAATGTGTGTGCAGCACGGAGCTCGGCTCTCTGCATTGTGCCGACTGCCGAGGTAATGAAGAGCTCCGTGCGCGCCCCAAGGGTGGAGGCTTTTCTGCGCATGCGCTACAGGTTCCCCCTTCCAGTTTTTTTTCTTCCCTCTTTCAACCAATCAGCAGTGACCTTCATGGGTGGGAAAAAGTTTCTTCTTCCCAGGGACCATCGTTACGTCCATCTCCCTCTCGGTGAGGTAAGGCGCTGGTGTTCGTCCTCATCATCACCTCATGTACCTACCACCGGGAAGGATGTTCTGAGGAGGCAGGCTGAGATGAGGTAATCTATGGCTCCCTGGACTGTTTTTTCTTTAGTGTCTAAATCCGTTCCTGGTTTTGCCAGAATTTTTTTGTTGTTCATGCAAACTAGTGATGTGCTTGGTGCACCGCTGGCATGGCCGAGCAGCTCAATAAATCTTCTTATTTTCCATCTATAACTGCCTTCATCTTCCTTGATTAACAGCTCTGCCACCATCCCCCCTTTCTGCTATAATGTGAATAAATCATGACTTCCATCAATCACCTCAGTAAAAATATAAAAAAAAAATATCCATGTTTTACCTCAGGAAAAAAAAGTGGTGCTAGAATCCTGCGACATATCTAGGCGGCGTGACAGAAATAACATGACAACATCTGTCTGGTGTTTACTGCATTCCTATCTCCCTTCTCCTACAGCAGTCGTTTTCCTGGTTGCTAGGTGCAACACCGTGCTGTAGTAATCCTAGTCCTCGGCTTGTATTTCTAATATCCGTCAAATAGGCATATTTACTAGGTTGTGCCAGATCAGAACTGGGCTCCCTGGCACTTTCCCCCTACCCCTTCTTGTACCATTTACCCAGCTGCTTACTTCTCTGTTCTGATCTTCCCCACCTCCACCCTTCTCCATTTCACTGGCCCCAGCCAGCGCATGCTCAGTGAGCGCTAAATTCCTCTCCAGGTTTGCAATGCTCCTGAGTGTTGCAAACTGCACATTTAGATCCATTACCTGGGCTTCCAAACATGTAACTCGCTGATATTAAGCGAAGACATTTTCACCCTTAGACGGCTGTTCAAGGCATGCATACAGTACATCTCACAAGATGCACACCTGGAAGCACTGTCCACGGAGAACATATTCAATGGGGATAACCAAACAGATAAAATCAGAAAAACACATTTGAAGCTAAAGTAATAATAATAATACATTTTATTTTTATAGCGCCGACATATTCCGCAGCACTTTACATTTCAGAGGGGATTTGTACAGACAATAGACATTACAGCATAACAATAATCACATACAGTAGATTATAACAAATACCAAGAGGAAAGAGGGCCCTGCTCGCAAGCTTACAGTCTATGAGGAAAGAGGTAGACACGAGAGGTGGGTGGTAACAGTTGCCCTGATTGTATGGACCAGCCATAATGTTAAGTGTGTAACAGTACAGACACAGAGGGCTAATGGATGCATAAAGCATGTGGGAACATTATGCGGGAAATCTGGTTATGGTAAAACTTTTGGCTGTGCCACACAGGGATAGATTAGGTTAAAGTGTTGAGGCGATAGGCCAGTCTGAATAAATGCGTTTTCAGGACACGCTTAAAATTGTGGGGATTGGGGACTAATCGTATTGACCTGGGAAGTGCATTCCAAAGAATTGGCGCGGCACGTGTAAAGTTTTGGAGACGGGAGTGGGAGGTTCTGACTATTGAGGATGCTAACCTCAGGTCATCAGCAGAACAGAGGGCGCGGGTAGGGTGGTATACTGAAACAAGGGAGGAGATGTAGGGTGGTGCTGAGCCATGGAGGGCTTTGTGGGTGAGGGTAATAAGTTTATACTGAATTCTGGAGTGGATGGGTAGCCAGTGTAATGACTGGCACAAGGTAGAGGCATCGGTGTAACGATTGGTGAGGAATATGATCCTGGCAGCAGCATTCAAGACAGATTGGAGAGGGGAGAGTTTGGTAAGAGGGAGACCGATAAGAAGAGAGTTACAATAGTCGAGACGAGAATGAATAAAAGAAACAGTAAGAGTTTTTGCAGAGTCAAAAGTAAGAAAAGGTTGAATTCTAGAAATGTTTTTGAGGTGCAGATGACAAGAGTGAGCCAGTGATCGAATGTGGGGGGCAAAGGAAAGCTCGGAATCAAGTATGACCCCAAGACAGCGGTCATGTTGCTGGGGAGTAATAGTGGAACCACACACAGAAATGGCAATATCGGGTCTAGGTACATTAGTAGAGGGAGGAAACACCAGGAGTTCAGTCTTTGACAGGTTCAGTTTCAGATATAGTGAGGACATGATATTAGACACAGCGTTTAGACAATCGCCGGTGTGTAAGTAGTAAGGTGTGTAAAGTAGTAAGGAAAACACCAAACTATGCTCTTGTATTAAACTATGAAACACAGCTCTCTATCAGCAGCCCTCACTTAGAGTGACTGAAACTTGTAGTCCACCCAACAGCACAGTAAAGGTAACATTGAAATTGCCACACCAAGAACTTCAACTACAAATACAAGATGTTAGAAGTATGGAATACCTTACAGCTTTATTAAATAATGCAGTTGAGTGTTTTGACGTAACATGGACTTTATCGGACACATACTGGGTTCAAAGAGACCTTTAAGGGATGTAGTTGCAAAAGGTGATATAGATCAGATAAGTGAAGTAAACTTGGTTCTTTTCCCACCTTCTCCAGTCCCAATGTCTTGTCATGTAGGAAAAAAGGGGAGAAAAGAACAATGCATAAAGGTTGCGCACGCCTGAATATAGAAAACTGAGAAAACTGTATCAAAATAATTTTATTGAATGACCAAAAAAATACACATACAATATAAAACACTATTAAAAAAAGAACAAAAGACGACAATACAACACCCAAGGCGCCGTGACTATCCTTATGGCTGGCAAGGCATATTAAGCCTATATTGGATATACAATATAAAATTACGATATAACCAGTTGTAAATATGGGCTATGACTGACATCGGCAAACTTATAGGAAGCTCCACCAAGACTGCTACATATATGCCATGTAAGCAGCCAAAATTGGGCGTCCCCAAAGTTGGTAAAAAAGAGCATGAGGCAAAATAACACCTGTGATGCTAATTAGTGGACACACCTTGATTTAACATGTCCCTTTTGTCACATTATTTTCAGGGGTACCAGCTTTTCTGCCCAGGCTTATTTCATGAGTTTTATTTTTTTTTTTTAAATTCTGTGGAAGCATGGTTGAAAAGCAATGTCTGACTTTCATTTGTTCATTTTAATAGATTACTTATTTATTATTACTTTTGTCAGATTCAAGTTATTTGTGTTACAATTGTGGGTTTTTCTGTGATTAACTGTGGGGAGATAGACTGGACCGCGGGTACCTGCATGCCGGGTCTGGAACTGGAAAGGCTGCATCCTTTGTTCCCGGGGGGGAGCCTGAGTGGGGCGAACCTTCCCCTGCTGTCTAGGGGAAGCCTGAGCAAGGAGGTCCTTCCTGAGGATGGAGAAGGGCGGGGAGAGCCAAAAAAGGGAGCGCAGCAGCAGAGGCATAAAAGGAAAAAGCGCACAAAGCAGGGCAGTGTGGCGCTGGCGGGGAGCAGAGCGGTGAGCAGCGCGCTCTGCTTCCCCCACCAGAGAGTAGTGGTGTGGTGACGGGCAATATAGAAGGAGCCCCTGTCGTCTGCAGAGAGCGCTGTTCAGAGCAGAGTCGTGCCAGCAGAGCAGAGCCATGCAGAGCCGTGTCAGCACAGCTGTGTACACAGAGCAGAGCTGAGCCTGGTGTTGTTGCAGCAGCGAGAGAGAGAAGTGCTCCATCCGGGGAGTACCAGCCCCACACAGACCAGTGACCGCTGTCACCCGCCCCAACCGTGGGGACCAGAGAGAGAGCCGGGCACTGTATACTCGGTGACCTACATAAAGCCAGGAGCCAGACACTTCAGGATCGCGAGTACAGTGCGTGTGCTGTCTGAAAAAGACCGGTAGCGTGACCGTAACCTACACCCCGACTGTGCTAGTAAATCTCGCCCCCAGACACTTGTGACTTGACTTGGCCTTCGTATACTTGCAGAGCCACTCTGGGCTCGTGCAGGACTGAGGCCACTACAGTATATGGACTAGGGACAGTAGAAGGTACCGGAGACCGACCACGGTCACCAGAAGATGGGGTATTGTCATTTACTTGGCCCAACTGGAAAGGAAATTGTGCCAGCTGCTGTCGGTGCAATTGAGTACGCAGCCGGAGCTGCAGATTTAGGACTTCCTAAAACGCTTGCTACTGAACTGCCCTTAACTGTACCGTTGTACCTCACTTTGCAAAATCCGTTGTCATTTATATTGTTGAACCTTTTACCTCTCTGCGTGCAGTATTCCCCTGTAAATAAATCTGTTAACGCTTGCTCTGCCTGCGTCCTGTCACTGTATCCTGCGTTCCTGCTTGTTAACCTTACAAAACAAGGGGTACCAACAATTTGACCACATGTGTAGATAATTTTTTTTTTCCCAGGCCATTTGCGATTGTAGTATGAGTTCTCTTCCTTAGTTCAAATATCTTCTTAGAATTTTATCATCAGGCAGTTTTTTTTCCACATTTCTTATTTTTAATTTTAGCTGTTTTTACTTTTTTATAGTTTGCCATCGGATTATCTAATTAAAGCCCCCGTCACACACAGAGATCTCACTAACAAGATCGCTGCTGAGTCACAAGTTTTGTGATGCAACAGCGAATTCACCAGCGAGATCGCTGTGTGTGACACTTATCAGCGACCGGCCCCCCTGCCGGGTATCGCTGATCGTCCTCGAATGGCCAGGACATTTTTTTGATCGCTGGTCTCCCGCTGGCCAGCATCGGTGCGTGTGGCAGGCGGGAGACCAGCGATCAGCGAGCTGGTAACCAAGGTAAACATCGGGTTTCTAAGCGCCGCACGGTGCATTGAAAGCATGTCAAGGTGTGGAAGTGCATGTATTTCTCAGTGTGGCTTCATACTTGATACTAAATGAATCAAAATGTTTTGAAAATTTTATTTCCATTTTTTCTTCATTTGAAAATCATTACAGCAGCTCTCAATCCTGTTATTTTATTAATCTATGACTTTTTTCTTCTTGGTGTTGCAATTTCAATATTGAGGATTGTAAATTACACAAATTAACAAAATAGCAATAATCGCTAATTTACAAGCAAGAAAAATGAACCATGTCCATATAAAACAAATAGATGAATTCTAAATACTCAACTAAAATGTCTAGATTTGGAAGGATATGTGTATTTATGTCAAGAAGAAGATGATAGTAATTATGTAAAATTATTGATTGTAAAACAGGTTTGTATGGCTGCTTACAGCTGCAAATAGAAATGATCATTACACAGTATTTACTGTAGATGAGATCTGCTGTCTGCTTTACACCTGTTGGTATTTACAGACGACGTAGAAGTCTAAGGGTGTGTGCACACGCTGCGGATTCTGCTGCGGTTCCGCAGCAGATTTGGCCGCTGCGGATCTGCAGCAGTTTTTGCTGCGGTGTACAGTACCATAATATCCTATGGATATTAAAAACCGCAGTGCAGACGGTGCGGATTTTTCCGCGCGGTTTTCCTGCGGTTTCTAAACCGCAGAAAGAATTGACATGTCAATTCTTTTTGCGGATTCCGCTGCGGTTTACCATCTCCTCCATTGTAGAGATGATAAACCGCAGGCAAAACCGCAGGCTAATCCGCAGGTAAAACCGCAGGTCTTTTGACCTGCGGATTTTATAAAATCCACGCAGCCAAATCTGCACCCCAATCCACAGCGTGTGCACATACCCTAAGAATAGCTATTTCTTTATTGAAAGTGAACCATTCATGGTATAGACGTTTGGAAAATTTGGTACTGCATGTATAGTTGCAAGAAAAATCAACCATTTTGGAATTACTTACCGTATATTACTGCATTGATTAATAATATAATGTGGTCTGCTTGATATTAGAGGCCACTATCTGCTTGATATTATAGGCTACCATACATTTTACACCATGTGGGTCGTAGATCATCTATATCGATGGGATCAGTCGACAGTGTAATGTGTATGGGGCATGTGTGATTTCGGACGGCCATTAGCATTGCTCTCCCGGAGATACAGTAAGTTGCCAGTCAACATTCCGTTGGCACTTTTCTCGTAGAGTAAAAGGGAGAGTCAGCTGTAGCTGTTGGCTGTACGATAGACCAAAGCATCATTCGGCTAACCGCCATCTCATCTATATGGCTGGCTACAGTCACAATTTTAGACAAGCACAATCTAATAATATAGTTAGGCTAAATTCACACAAGCAAATGAAAAATTTTGATTTTTAACCGAGAAAACAAAAGATGTCTCATTTATATTGTCTCCCATATGCCATTCATATACAAGCAGTATGCTATCTGTATGGCTGTTTTTTACATCCGTATGGCATTTGCTTTTATACATCATCAGTTAATATAATTTACAAGACCATATACAGTTTTATAATTGCAATGTAGCTGTAAAAATCGGATGCAGTATGGATGCTCAGTATGGGATCCGATTTTTATTTTTTACACATCCACAGACTTGAATAGTCAAGCCTCATCCAAAATATGGAAGCGTCCATGTGAAATCCTGTCATCTGAATTGCCAAACTGAATAACTGTAGTCTGAGTGTTGTCCGTGTGAGGTCGAGTTTTTTTCAGAGTGGGCACTAGGACCAAAAACACGGTCATATAAGCATACTCTCATACTGCTATATTGTTCATGTCTTTTATTGAGTTCACTGGGGCATGTTTATCAAAATTGCTTTATCGTTAGTGCAAACTTAGAATAGGCAGTCATAATATGCACCAGATTCATCCCAGTGTCTATGTGGAAACAGCTGATACAGTAACCCTGTCTAATCTAAGTTTAAACTGCCTATTAGTTGGATTACTTTGTGCCAGAAATTTGCACCACAATTTTAGCACATGGTGTTGCATTTAGGGCATATATGTATTCTATGTGTATATATCTGTTCTTTGGTTTGTGTTTTAACCTGTCATTGAGCTCCATTATGTCCATTTTACAAGCCGCCGACAAAATCTCGGCAGACAGATGTCACACGGATGTCAAACAGATACTTAGATGCGACAAAATCGCATCCTTGCTTTAAAATCGGATGACATATGGATCACTGTTCATGAAACATTTGTGCGATTGTCAAAAACGGACCAATTTTTTTGTCGTGTGTGTGACTCCAGCCTTAGGCTGATACATGATTGGCCACCACACGATGCAATTCTCTCCACCATTGTGGCCTTTTCTCCAGTCAGAAAAGCCTTGTTTCCCTAGCGCTGTTTTGATTATGTACTTTAATAATTTTCCAATGATCTATTCCTGGTATTGTCAATAGAAGAAATGTGCTGAAAGGCAAATAAAATTCACACATCTGCTACATGTACTATTCTGCTGACCATATGTTTATAGCGCAGCAATTGGGGAACTTGTGGGCGCTCAATTTTGTTTTGTTCTTCTACTTAAACTATTAAACTACAGCACTGAGCTTTCTACATCAGTTCCATAGACTGTGAAAGGAGCAGTAACATATGTGTGACCATCTCCCCAATTAAACAAGGAACACTGGACCCCTGTTTTTTAGATTTGTTTTGGCCCAAGCAGTGGGACCTCTAATAATCATACATTTGTCGTTATACTCATAGATGATAATTGTCTGTTCACGTGCCAGTGTCCGAATATACATCATCAGCACGTATAGTGCAAGTTACTAAAGTTAATCGCTTGCAAGAAAGCAGGAGGTTGTGCCCCCAGTAGAATTGTAGAAAATTGCCCAAGTTTTTCAAGAAGATAATGCTTCAGGTAATGCCAACTTTTTTTTTTTACCCTGAAGCATGTTTTTTAGCATTTTTGTTGTCATTTACTGAGCGCCTTTTGACGTTTTTGAATGCCTGTGCTTTGGGATCTCTTTACTAGCGCTATCTCTTTTTGGTTATCTTTTCTATTTGGGTTTTCAAAATGTTTTTTAACTCCAGTCAACGATAATGAAACCCATAGTTCTTTTTGAAGCAACAATTTTGACAAAATGCTTAAAAGAGGCCAGGGCATTTTCTGAGCATCTTCCGAGGCATCCCATTGACATTTGCTATAAAGTAAAGAGATTATAAATAAAATGGATGAAGAACGCTCAGGTTACTTCTTTTACCGCTTGGCATCTTTAGACACATAAAACAGTTAAAAGACGCTCAAAAGACAACATATGAACAGCAAGTCGTTTTTCCATACAAATGCATATGCTCGTTTTTTTCAGCTTTTATTTAGCACTTTTTAAAGCAATTTCCAGAGGGGAATTTGTCTAAAAATATATTGGACATACCGTTATTAGTGCTTATATTATTCCTGCAATCAATTTCCCATTTAGTTTAACTTCTAAGCATTCAGCACAAAAGTGTCATGTTATCTTTTCCATGAATTACCTGATTTATGTATCCTAACCTGTTCAGCATCCTGCTTTTCAAAATAAATTATATTTTTTAGGAAAGGAAAAATTATTATTTTTTATTTGTTTTCAGCTTGTATTATTCAAATTATCATCCGGTACGGGCTATCCAGATTATTAAAGTGGGCAAGCTCCAGCTACATCTGGGCATACTTCCTGACGCTAAGACTACTTTCATGCAGGTCAGTGCAATGTTCCACTTCTAATAAACTATTTTCAGTTATTTGTCTTTTTTTATTATAATTTAAAGGTCACACTAGGCATTTAATTGTCTTGATTTAAGATCTCAGTGAGAACTAATGATCTGAATTCATCCTGCATGTCTCCAAATGCAGATCACTGATAATAATGACATAACCATGCAGAACATCACTGATGTCAGTGATCTGATACTGGAAAATGCAGAAAAGACATACATTGTGTCTTCTCTGCATCCCATCTTGCCTTCTTTGCCACAGGAAACACAGATGATGTCAATAAATGTGAATCTATGAGTCATCCACTTTAGGGAGGGACAGAGTTAGTAGAGTTAAAGGGAGCTTAGAGATTTCTCTGTCACATAGAAAGTTGCCAGCATTGTAAATGAGATATGGCACATTTCTCATTGCCACCGAGGTTCTGCTCCAATGATATTGATGACGTGTTATTAGGATAGGTCAATATCAGATCGGTGAGGGTTCGGAAACCACTACATCGTTGCATAGTGCCCGCTGCTGCCAGCTGAAGAACTGAACAGCACAGCTTCGTCAACTGTTTAGTGGCTTCTGTAGGGTATTGTAGATCCACTCCAATTCATTTGAGTAGAAATGGATCTATGTCTCCCTCAGTATAGCTCAGACAACTGCAGCATATCTCCATCAACTGTTAAGTGGCTGCTACCTGTGATGTGTGGCAAGAGTGGACCCTCTGGGTCATGGCATCGAAGCTCCCAGGGGCGAGCTGACCAGGTGGTGCCGACCACTATACAGGGACCATTAGGAGCAGGTCAGAGGGAGTCGAATACCGCGACAGCTGATACCAAGAGGGACGGCTCCGTGTGAACGAGATTGCCTATCCGGGCCTGGGGAACTGAGGCTAGCAAGGCGGAGGCTAAGACAGGTGGAAAGGAATACGGATGTGGAGGTGCAGGGGACTAAGCAGGAGGACACACCAAGCAGGGATCAGGGGCGACCGGAGTCAGGGGCGACCAGAGTCAGAGCGACCGGAGTCAGGACGACTGAAGTCAGAGAGCGTTAGGACGTGGCCAGAGTACCGTACAGGATGCACACGATAATCAGGCGCCTCCATGATGGAGGACCCGCCTGATATATCCTGTCCTGGAGCTTCATTGGAGATCGCTCCACCGGGATGGTGCAGAAGGAGTAAGGGGAGAGAGGAGGGCGCGCCCGCGGCCTAAGGCGCATGCCCAGGACAGGAGCAAAAACCAGGAGGTTAGCGTGCACTCTAGTCCAATAACGAGGTGCAGGTGTAATGGACCAATATGTCCTATTACCAATAATAGTCTTATTCACCGCACACTCAAAGGGGTTTCATGCAAATAAGTGTCCATTTTATTATGTACAAAATATGTGGGAGCCAAACAAGAATATATAGCATAAAGTAGAAGCGATATAAATATGACGTTTCGGCTCAGTCCGAGCCTTTATCACTTTATCGCTGAATCCAGAGTCGGATCTTTGCATAAGGTGCGCAGGGAAGAAAAGAACTCCCAAGAGTGCTGCTCTATAGCAATATAACATCAGCCACCTTTCTTGGGCTATTTTCTTGGGAGTTCTATTCTTCCCTGTGCACCTTATGCAAAGATCCGACTCTGGATTCAGCGATAAAGTGATAAAGGCTCGGACTGAGCCGAAACGTCATATTTATATCGCTTCTATTTTATGCTATATATTCTTGTTTGGCTCCCACATATTTTGTACATAATAAAATGGACACATATTTGCATGAAACCCCTTTGAGTGTGCGGTGAATTAGATTATTACAGGACAGGAGCAAGACAGGGAGGAGGATTAGCATGCTGGATCCCCCGAGCTGCTGGACAGAAGGCTGAGGACACAGCGTGGCGGCAGGAGCGGGGAGACGGGGGGAGATCCTGGGAGCTCCAGCAGGGGGAGCGGGGCCTGGCATGACAGTGCGTGCCGGTACCGACCTGACAGCCGGCGCTGGCATGACAGGGAACACCGGCACCGGCCAGACAGGCGGCGCCGGCATGACAGTACCCCCCTTTATGTCTCCCCCTCTGGAGATTGGCCAAGGATCTCTCTATGATGCGTGGAGCATCAACATTCTCTCGAGGTTCCCAAGACCTCTCCTCAGGACTGAACCCCTTCCAATCGATGAGGAAGAAGGTCTTTCCCCTAACCTTTTTCATGGCCAAAATATCTCTCACTTCAAAGACGTCATCTGCCCCTACTGGCTGAGGAGCACCGGGAGGAGCAGGACAAAACTGGTTGAGGATGACTGGTTTCAGGAGCGAGACATGGAAGGCGTTAGGGACCTGGAGTGAAGCAGACAGCCTCAATTTATAGGCCACCTTGTTAATGCGTCCAAGAATCTCAAAGGGGCCGATGTATCGGGGGCCCAGCTTGTAGGAAGGGATTTTCAAGCGGATATGTTTGGTCGACAGCCAGACTTTGTCTCCAGGACGGTATGGTGGAAGATCCCTCCGCCTCTTGTCAGCATGTCTCTTCATCCGGAGTGCGGCCTGTACGAGAGCCTCCTTGGTCTTCCTCCAGACTTGGGCAAATTCTTGGGAGAGTGCAACGGCAGCAGGAACGCCAGAGGAAGAAGATATAGGAAGAGGTACACCTGGGTTCTGACCATAGACAACAAAAAAAGGGGATCGGGTGGTAGATTCATTAGAATGGTTATTATGCGCGAACTCTGCCCAGGGAAGGAGATCTACCCAATTATCTTGATGTGCGTTAGCGAAGTTGCGTAGGTAGGAGGTCAAAACTTGGTTGACTCGTTTGACTTGCCCGTTGGTCTGTGGGTGATATGCAGAAGAGAAATCCAGAGATATGCCCAAGAGTTTATAGAGCGCTCTCCAGAAGCGGGAGGTAAACTGTACCCCGCGATCAAACATGATCCGTTGAGGGAGCCCATGTAGTCTGAAAATTTGATGAATGAAGATCTTGGCCAATTCTGGAGCCGTGGGTAAGCCACACAATGGAACGAAATGAGCCATCTTGGAATATCTATCTACTGCCACCAAAATAGTTGTGCATTCGGAGGAGCGAGGTAGATCAGTAACAAAATCCATGGCGATATGTTGCCACGGAGCTTCGGGGACAGGCAACGGGTGTAGGAGGCCGGAGGGCAACCTTCTGGGTACCTTGTTTCTTGCACAGGTCGGACAGGAGGCTACAAAGTCCAACACATCTTGACGGAGGGAAGGCCACCAGTAATAGCGGGAAAGAAGAGCGAGAGTCCTCTTGGTGCCAATATGTCCTGCAATCTTGGAGGAGTGACCCCAGTGCAGCACTTCTACCCTTTTTTCTTGCGGGACGATGGTCTTGCCCGGCGGGACAGGGTGAAGACTCACGGGGGCAACCGTGATAACTTTGGCAGGATCGATGACATAAGACAGAGCTTCCTCTACTTCGGAAGACTGCAGGGACCGGGACAGCGCGTCAGCCTTAGTATTTTTGTCACCAGGTCGGAAATGGAGCTCGAAGTTGAAGCAAGAGAAAAACAATGACCACCTGGCTTGTCTGGAGTTAAGTCTTTGAGCCGACTGGAGGTAGGCTAAGTTTTTGTGGTCAGTAAATATCAAAAAGGGATGGACAGCCCCTTCCAAGAGATAGCACCACTCCTCCAACGCTATCTTGATGGCTAGCAATTCTCGATCTCCAATCGTGTAATTGCATTCTGCGGGGGAGAACGACTTGGAGAAGAACCCGCAAGGAGCCAAGTGTCCGGTGGGCATCCTCTGGGAGAGGATCGCCCCAGCCCCCGTGGAGGAGGGGTCCACCTCCAGGACGAAGGGCCTGCTGACCACTGGTCGATGCAAAACTGGACCTGTGGCGAAGGCCTGCTTCAGGGTGAGAAAGGCATCCTCAGCTTCCGACGGCCAGATGTTGGGTCTTGCTCTCTTCCGGGTAAGGGCAGCAATAGGCTTGGTTAAAGAGGAGAAGCAAAGGGACGAATTGCCTATAATAACTTGCAAAGCCCAAGAATCCCTGGATGGCTTTCACCCCGACAGGACGCGGCCATTTGAGCACAGCGGACAATTTCTCTGGATGCATCCGCAGCCCAGAATCCGTGATGATATACCCCAGGAAGGGTAAGGAGGTCTGCTCAAACAGGCATTTCTCTATTTTGGCATAGAGTCGATTCTCCCGTAGGCATTGCAAGACTAGGCGTACACTCCTTCTGTGGGAAGGCAGGTCGGGTGAAAAGATGAGAATGTCATCTAGGTATACCACGAGACATGAGTAGAGAAGATCCCTGAAGACTTCATTAACAAATTCTTGGAAGACTGCCAGAGAGTTACAAAGTCCAAGGGGCATAACCAAATATTCATAATGGCCATCTCGCGTGTTGAAGGCGGTATTCCACTCGTTTTCGGCACATATTCGGACCAAATTGTAGGCCCCCCGGAGATCCAGCTTAGTGAAGATCCGGGCCCCATGCAGGAGGTCACAAAGCTCGGGAATGAGTGGTAGAGGATACCTGTTCTTGACCGTGATGTTGTTTAAGCCTAGGTAGTCGATGCAAGGTCAAAGGGATCCATCCTTCTTCCGAACAAAGAAAAACCCCGCCCCTGCTGGGGAAGATGAATTCCGGATGAAGCCCTTGGCCAAGTTCTCCCGGATGTACTCCGACATGGCTGAAGTTTCTGCCGGGGACAGCGGATAGGTTCTCCCCCTGGGAGGGCTGGCTCCAGGAACCAGCTCGATGGGGCAGTCGTAGGCCCGATGAGGAGAAGGGTCTCAGCCTCCTTCTTGTCGAAGACATCCGCAAAGGAATGATAGGCCTTGGGAAGCCCTGATAGATCCACGGGTGCTTGGTGCAGACTAGAGTGGATGACTGGCAGCAGACAGCGTTCATGGCAAGAATGACCCCAGCGAAGGACTTCCCCCAAGCGCCAATCCAGGACTGGCTCATGCAGCCTGAGCCAGGGCAAACCCAGGAGCAGGGCATGGGACAGATTGGGCAAAACATAAAAAGCAATTATCTCCCGGTGCAGGGTTCCGATCTGCATCTTCAACTCAAGAGTAACCGTGGTAATGGACACAGGTAACGGTTTGCCATCCACAGAGGAGATCATAGGCGGTTCTTCAAGGGTGACAACTGGAATCCGGAACTTGTCAACTTATTCCATCCGAATGAAGTTGCCAGCCACACCCGAGTCCACATACGCCTCCACAGATCTACGCTCCCGACCTAGGATAATTAATGCTGAGACCGTAAGGGGTAGAGAGGAAACAGAGTTACCTAGGGAGGCCTCTCTTACCTGGCCTAGGTGGAGGAGTTTCCCGGTCTCTCCAGACAGGAACATAGAAAGTGATTGGCTCCATCACAATAGAGGCATAACCCTTGCACAAGTCTCTCCCTGCGCCGCAGCTCAGACAACTTCACGCGGTCGACCTGCATGGGCTCTGGGGCAGCACTACTGGGAGGCTTGGTGGAACGTGGACTAAAAACCGGATTAAACCTAGAGGGCCCTCTCTCCCTGAATGACTCACGAGAGCGCTCCTGGAACTGTAGGTCAATACATGTGGCCAGGGATATAAGGTCCTCTAATGCAGTGGGGGTGTCCCTACCAGCAAGCTCGTCTTTGATTTTACTCGAAAGACCCCTCCAAAAGGCCCCTACCAAAGCCTCATTATTCCATCCCAGCTCCGAGGATAGTGTTATGAAACGAATGGCATACTGTCCCACTGTATGAGTTCCCTGATGGAGGTTAAAAAGGGACTCAGTGGTGGAAGCCAAGCGCCCTGGTTCATCAAAAACCCGGCGGAAGGTGTCCATGAAGTTTTGTATGCTGGACACAACTGGGTCATCCCGCTCCCATAGGGGATTCACCCACGCCAAGGCCTCCCCCTCGAGATGGGATATGATAAATGCCACCTTGGCGCGATCAGATGGGTAGTGCTGGGGCAAAAGCTCGAAATGTAAGCGGCATTGGTTGAGGAACCCCCGACACAATTTAAGATCCCCGCTATATCTAGGAGGCTTACCCAAACGTGGCGGGGGGTGAGGGACTGAGTCACGAGACGGGGCAGAGGCCCCGGCAGAGGACTGAAGGGAAAGTAAACGATCATCAACAGAAGCCATATAACTAAGGATATGGGACTGAGTATCACGCTGCTGCGCGAGCTCCTGCTGGAGTCCCGCCAGCAGGGGGGCACTCCCGGGATCGGAGGTTTGCATGGCGGACAACCAGGTGTCCATGGATTTCATAAAGGCCATAATCTGGGTTTGGTTCTCCCGCAAAAAGAGTAATTCTTTTTGGGTCGTGGCCGAGGCACCAGCGGGGTCCATGGCCTGATTATACTGTGATGTGTGGAGAGAGTGGACCCTCTGGGTCACGGCACCGAAGCTCCCAGGGGCGATCTGACCAGGTGATGCCGACCCCTATACAGGGACCGTTAGGAGCAGGCCAGAGGGAGTCGAATACCGCGACAGCTGATACCAAGAGGGACGGCTCTGTGTGAACGAGATTGCCTAACCCGGCCTGGGGAAATGAGGCTAGCAAGGCGGAGGCTAAGACAGGTGGAAAGGAATACGGATGTGGAGGTGCAGGTGACTAAGCAGGAGGACACGGCAACCGGAGGCAGGGGCGACCGGAGTCAGGAGCGACCGGAGTCAGGACGACTGAAGTCAGAGAGCGTCAGGACGGGGCCAGAGTACCACACAGGATGCACACGATAATCAGGCCGCCTCCATGAGGGAGGAGCCGCCTGATATACCCTGTGCTGGAGCTTGATTGGAGATCGCTCCACCTGGATGGTGCAGAAGGAGTTAAGGGGAGAGAGGAGCACGTGCCCGTGGCCTAAGGCACATGCCCAGGACAGGAGCAAGACAGGGAGGAGGATTAGCATTCTGGATCCCCCGGGTTGCTGGACGGAAGGCTGAGGACGCAGCGCAGTGGCAGGAGCGGTGAGCGGAGAGATGGGGGGAGATCCTGGGAGCAGCAGCAGGGGGACCGGGGCCCGGCATGACAGTGCGTACTGGTACCGACCTGACAGCCGGTGCCGGCATGACAGGGAGCGCCTGCAACAGCCTGACAGGCGGCGCCGGCATGACACTACCATAAACTGCAGATCTTCTCCCAGTCACATAAGCAATACTTGGCTGTTACTGGTGCCCAGAACAGCTGACTGGTGATGTGTATCCACTGATCTGATATTGATGAACTATCGTAAGGACAGTTCATCAATATCATTGTAGTGGAGCAATCCTTTAAGCCTGTAGTGACAGACCCATCTAGCGATTGATGTTGTGCGCACGAAAATGCAGTGAGAGAACAGACTCTGAAGGACCACTTTATTAGGGAAACATGCCCTTTGATAACTGAAGCTCCTCTATACAGAAATTGGACATGTGAGCTTGGTGGGAAAGATAAAATCACGTGAAGAAGTTTTTCATGGATCCATTTCAGTGTGAATCCACATTAAGATGGAAATATCAAGAAAATTGAGCAACTTTGATTGAGGCGGGATCATTGATGCTAAATTAGCAGAGACCAGTAATTTAAACACAGTAAACCTTGTGAGGTTTTCTCATATTGTCAAGAATATACGGAGAATATTGTGATCAAGGAATAGTATCCGGTGAAATGGAATCCTGTGGTCATAAACAACTGAATGGCAAAAGAGATCAGGGGGGATTTAATAACAGGTGACCAGTTTGAGTGCAGTTGTTAAGAGAAACAGTAGAGCAAAAGTCCAGTGAGAAAATGCGTGCAAAAATTGGATTACTGAGCAGTGGAAAAACATTACCTGGTCAGATAAATTTTAACCCCTTTCCAACATCAGGTGTAAAAGTACGCCGATGTTGGACTCCCTCCCTTTGATGTGGGCTCCGGCGCTGACCCCACATCTTTTCCAGCACATATCAGCTGTTGTAAACAGCTGACATGTGCCTCTAACAGCCACGGGTGGAATCACATTCCACCTGCGGCTGTTAACTAGTTAAATGCCGCTGTCAAACTCTGACAACGGCCTTTAACATGCACTTCTGGCTAGTGAGCCGTAAATCCCACCCATTGGTGCCCGTATCACATGACCGCAGGTCACCGATGGTTGGCATGACAACCAGAGGTCTCCAGTAGACCTCTATGATTGTCACTGCCGGATTGCTATGAGCACTGCCCGGTGTTTGGCGCTCATAGCAAGTCAGCAATTCTGCTACATACCGGCGATCTGTATGTAGCAGAGGCGATCGAGTTATGTCAGCTTCTAGTCTCCCATTATTGACTACTGAAGCATGTCAAAAGTTAAAAAAAAAAAAAAGTTTTTAAAAATATTAAAAAAATAAAAAAATATAAAAGTTCAAATCATGACCCTTTTGCCACATTCAAAATAAAACAATAAAAAAAATCAAACATATACATATCTGGTATTGCCGCGTTCAGAATCGCCCAATCAATATAAAAAAAAATTAACCCAATCGTTATAATGGCGTAGCAAGAAAAAAAGTCAAATATCCAGAATTACGTTTTTTTGGTCGCCGCAACATTGCATTAAAATGCAGTAACGGGCGATCAAAAGATTGTATCTGCACCAATATTATATCATTAAAACTTCAGCTCAGCAAAAAATAAGCCCTCACCCAGCCCAAGAACAAGAAAAATGGACACGCTACGGGTATCAGAAAATGGCCCTTTTTTTAACAAACTGGAATTTTTTTTCACCACTTAGATAAAAAGAACCTAGACATGTTTGGTGTTTATGAACTCGTAATCAGCTGGAGAATCATAATGGTAGGTCAGTTTTAGCATTTAGTGAACAAGGTAAAAAGAAATCAAAAAGCAAGTGTGGGATTGCACTTTTTTTTTCAATTTTACTGCACTTGAAATTATTTTCCCATTTTTCGCTACATGATATGTTAAAACCAATGGTGTCGTTAAAAAGTACAACTCGTCTCGCAAAAAACAAGCCCATATTGACCAAAAAATAAAAAAGTTGTGGCTCTGGGAAAAAGGGGAGCAAAAAATGAAAATGCAAAAACTAAAATACCTTTGGGAGTTAAGGGGTTAATTAAAAATAGTTTGGTATAAGTGGCATGAATTGAAGAAACCTTCCTGTCAAGTATCAATAGTTCAGGCTGATGGAGGTGGAGTAACAGAGTGGGGAATATTTTCTTTGGCATACCGCTAATTCTGTGATAACTGTGGATGAATGTTTGGACAATAGGGGCTTACTACCTCCAGTAGGTGCAGACGCCCAAAAATGATACATATCGAAGCACACGTTCGCTCTATTGCCACCATTTTGGTCTACGGCCCATCAACACATAAGTCCGAATCCTGTTTTGTGGGGGATTCTGACATAAGCCCTGACGTGTGCCACTAAACGGATGTGAAAGCACCTATGGCAATAGGACACTTTCAGCAGGACAAAGCACGATGATGGTAGTCATGGATTGATTCTACAAACAGCAAATTTATCTTGATTTTCTGGCCTGGCCTCCAGATCTTAATCCTGTAGACAAAGTAGAACAGTTTAGTCAAAGCATGTCAGTACCTCCTTTTAATTTGCGTCAACTACAAACAGCTTTCAAGTGGAAGTCCAACATGCTACTAGATGGATGTCTCTAATATCATGGAGATTCAGAGTAGATTACTATCTAATGACGTGGGGACTGCTTCATTAGAACCTTAAGTTACAGTGATCTGACAGAAGGGGATTAAACAGTTTATTCAATGATTTCTAAAGTATTACTATTCATATCCTACATCGGTATCTTCTTTTATATGTAAAATAGCAATGAACAATATGAACCACTTTTCCTATTGTGTGGGCTAGGCTGTATTACTTTCATAATAAAAATATTAAAAAGGAGAATAAATCCTGAAAAATGCCTACTATTCACTTTGTTACTGAAATATACAGTGGGTGCGGAAAGTATTCATACCCCTTTACATTTTTCACTCTTTGTTTCATTGCAGCCATTTGGTAAATTCAAAAAAATCATTTTTTTTCTCATTAATGTACCCCATTTTAACTGAAAAAAACAGAAATGTAGAAATTTTTGCAAATGTATTAAAAAAGAATAACTGAAATATCACATGGTCATAAGTATTCAGACCCTTTACTCACTATTGAGTAGAAACACCCTTTTGAGGAAGTACAGCCATGCGTCTTCTTGGGAATGATGCAATAAGTTTTTCACACCTGGATTTGAGGATCCTCTGCCATTCTTCCATGCAGATCCTCTCTAGTTCAATCAGGCTGGATGGTGACCGTTGGTGTACAGCCATTTTCAGGTCTCTCCAGAGATGCTCAATTGGGTTTAGGTCAGGATTCTGACTGGGCCAGTCAAGAATGGTCCCAGAGTTGTTCTAAAGGAACTTTGTTATTTTAGCTGTGTGCTTAGGGTATTTGTCTAGCACTCAGGAATAGGTTTTCATCCAGGATATCTCTGTACTTGGCCGCATTCATGTTTCCATCAATTGCAACCAGTTGTCCTGTCCCTGCATCTGAAAAACACCCCCATAGCATCATGCTGCCACCACCATGTTTCACTGTTGGGATTGTATTGGGCAAGTGATGAGCAGTGCCTGGTTTTCTCCACACATACCGCTTAGAATTATCACCAAAAAGTTCTATCTTTGTCTCATCAGACCAGAGACTTATTTCTCATAGTCTGGGAGTCCTTCATATGTTACTTAGCAAACTCTATGTGGGCTTTCATATGTCTGGCACTGAGGAGAGGCTTCCAATGGGCCACACTGCCATAAAGACACGATTGGTGGAGGGCTGCAGTGATAGTTGACTTTGTGGAACTTTCTCCCATCTCCTTACTGCATCTGTGGAGCTCAGCCACAGAGATCTTGGGATTCTTCTTTACCTCGCTCACCAAGGCTCTTCTCCCACTACTGCTCAGTTTGTTTGGATGCCCAGGTCTAGGAAGACCTCTGGTGGTACCAAACTTCTTCCATTTAAGGAATATGGAGATGACTGTGCTCTTAACAACCCTGAGTATTGCAGAAATTCACTTGTGAGGTCTTATATAAACAGGTGTGTGCCTTTACAAATCAAGTCCTATCAGTTTAATTAAACACAGCTGGACTCCAATGAAGGAGTAGAACCATGTGATGCAGCAGCAAAAAAGGCAAATGCAATTCTAGGATGTATTAACAGAAGCATACAGTCTAGATCACGTGAAGTCATTATTTCCCTCTACTCCTCTTTGGTCAGACCTCATCTGGAATATTGTGTCCAGTTTTGGGCACCACATTTTAAAAAAGACATCAACAAACTGGAGCAAGTTCAGAAAAGAGCGACCAGAATGGTGACCGGTCTGCAAACCCTGTCTTATGAGGAAAGGTTGCAGGATTTGGGAATGTTTAGTTTGCAAAAGAGAAGACTGAGAGGAGACTTAATAGCTGTCTACAAATATCTAAAGGGCTGTCACATTGTAGAAGGATCAACTTTATTCTCATTTGCACAAGGAAAGACTAGAAGCAATGGGATGAAACTGAATGGGTGGAGACACAGATTAGATATTAGAAAAAACTTTTTGACAGTTAGAGTGATCAATGAGTGGCACAGGCTGCCACGAGAAGTGGTGAGTTCTCCTTCAATGGAAGTCTTCAAACAGAGGCTGGACAGACATCTGACTGGGATGATTTAGCGAATCCTGCTTTGAGCAGGGGGTTGGACCAGATGGCCCAGGAGGTCCCTTCCAACTCTACGATCCTATGATTCTATGATTCTATGATCTCAAGGAGGATCGCAAGGAAATGGACAACATGTGAGTTAAATATGAGTGTCTGAGCTAAGGGTCTGAATACTTATGATCATGTGATATTTCAGTTTTTCTTTTTCAACAAATTTGCAAAAATTTCTACATTTCTCTTTTTTTCAGTCAGGAATGGGGTGTAGCGTGTATATTAATGAGAAAAAAATGAACTTTTTTGAATTTACCAAATGGCTGCAATGAAACCCATATCTGTGGTAGTACTGTGCTAAAAAGCAGCTGTGTGTACTCTCAGCTCATATCTCTGGGGGTACTGTGCCAAAAAGCCACTATGTGTACTCTGCAACCCATATCTGTGGGAGTACTGTGCCCAAAGCCTCTGGTTGTACTCTGCAACCCCACCGGTGAGAGTACTGTGCCTTTAAGCCGCTGTGTGTTTTCTAGTAGTCTGGGAAATAAATAATTGGTATCAGCCATGTCGTTGCCATTAAGGGTACGTTCCCATGATCAGGAAGTAGCAGCGCTTTGGATGCTTTTTTCACTGTGCCCAAAGCACTGCGTTCTAATCACGCAGATAAATCTGCATGTTTTCAATGAACAATATAGATTTACCGCATCCAATACATATCTGTTGTTGTCTCGCAACAGAAAATGACGTGCTGCACCTCGAATACCCCCGTCGCAGGTGAGTTTATACAGCATCAAGTAGAAGCACAGCGAGCATGGAATTTCTTTAAATCCCATCCACTGTGCTTGTACTGTACAATGCAGCATTTTGAACGCAACGCAAGTGCGCTGCATCCAAAATGCAGCTAATCCTGATCGTGAGCGCATAACTTTATAGACTAAAGACATAGTTTTTCACTACCGCTGTGTGTTTTCTAGTAGTGTGGTAAATAAATAATTGGCATCAGCTATCTTGTCATTTTTAGGCCATAGAAATAATTTTTTTTAAAGCAGTGTGTGTTTTATAGTAGTCTGGGAAATAAATAATTGGCATCAGCGATCTCATTGCCATTTTTAGGCCAAAGATGTAATCTTTCAGGACCACTGTGTGTTTTCTAGTAGGGTTGCAAATAAATTTACTCTTCCGCCATCTCTTTGCAAGTAGTTAGATAAAGCACTTCCAAAAATGAAAAGAGCATCAAATAGGGGATGTGCACGCAGTCGTGGTGGTGGTGGTGTAGCTGATGCATGGCGAGGCATGATCATTCTGTACCTGCTGCGTGCCCAAATACAACACCTTTCTCTGATACACACAGGAGACAGGACGTTCCCAACTGCAGAGTCTTTCAGCATGGTGCAGGGTTGAAGAGTGGGTGGAAGATGATGCAGGGGATGATGAGGTCCTAGAGCTCACATGGAGCGGAGGCCTTCCATGTTACATGCCCAGTTCGAAAGAAGAGGAGTTGGCCATGCTGCTACTGCAGCACAGCAAAGGAGGAAGCAGGGTGCAAAGGTGCAGCAGGCGGCCCACTGCGCCGCTGAAGTGAGCACACTAAAGTCAGCTCAAAAGAGTTCCCTGGCATGGCATTTTTTCAGGGAATGTGCTGCTGACAAGCAACAGGTAGTTTGCACGCTGTGCCGTCAGACCCTTCAGCGAGGCATTAATGTTCTGTACCTGAGCAGTAGCACCTGTTTGACAAAGCATCTGAATTCCAAACACGAGGTGCAGTAGAGCACACACCTTAAAATGCATAACAGATCTGAGTCTCCTCCTGCTCCCTCTTCTGCTGTGGTCTCAGCCTCTTCCTCCCGCTCATGATCAACACGACCTCCTGCCTCCCTGAAAAGAGAAGATTTGACAGCATCACCACCACCAGCTTCTCCACACTGTAGAAAGATAACCTTCGGCACTCAATAAGTTACTAAATAATGAAAGTTTCAAATGATTTCCAATTTATCGAACAAACGACATAGTGGGGAAAACAGACATTCAATCCGTCTGACGTTTCAGCACCAATGCCTTTCTCAAAGAAGTCTACAGACATTTAAACAAAAAATGAACATAATAAAATTAACAACATTCATACGATACAAACAAAGAAATCATCAAAATTCGGGATACAAAAAATAGGAGGGAAACGAAAATATTAGAGAGAACTATACATCAACAGCCGGCAGCTGTGTGCTTTATTGCGAACATGTTTAATGTGATGTGATAGAAAAACCAAGATAGTTCTATAATATAGGCATAATAAGGAAAAACCCAACAAAGAAGAAAGAAAGGGTAAGTGAAAAAAATGAGAAATAGTTTAGTACTGCTGAAATGAATACTCTGGTATAACCAGCAGTAACCACAGTGGAAATAAATAATGTAATAAATGGAACAAGATGGACAAAAAGAAGGGTGTGTGTGTGCGGGTACCATTATCCAAAGAAAGGAGACATATATCATTTAATGAGTCTTGCAATATGACTTAGAATAAAAGCCAAATCAGAAACTCAATTTGCAGACATGGTGTTTCGGGCTATTGGCCCTCGTCAGTGCAAAGGGTCGATTGTGACTTGTAGGATCGCTACTACCAACAGGTGGCGCTATAGAGTTCAAGTCCTCTTTCTCTGAAGAGGCAATTTGCATATTAAATTTCCCAGAGGAGCATTGCACGGCGAATAAGCCTCCTTACCTTGACAAGCCAGAGCTGGTATGTCACTCCACAAGGAGAAACCTTACCCCTTAGACCTCAGTCCAGAGCCTCTCACCTAGCCGAATCAGTTCTCATACTTTGCACTGACGAGGGCCAATAGCCCGAAACACCGTGTCTGCAAATTGAGATTCTGATTTGGCTTTTATCCTAAGTCATAGTGCAAGACTCGTTAAAGGGTTGATTGTGACTTGTAGGATCGCTACTACCAACAGGTGGTGCTATAGAGTTGAAGTCATCTTTCTCTGAAGAGGCAATTTGCATAACCACCCATATGTGGACCAGTATCTCCCAAACTGCCCACTGGGTAAATGTAATTATGGGCTGGGACAGAGGCAGAAGGTGTTATAGCCCATGTCCAACCACCACAGAAGATTGCTGGATGTTTATCTGTTGCCTCCTACTCCGCCTCCTCATCCGGTCACAATAAGACCTGCACCACCTTCTTCAGCATAGCCAGGGGAAAATGGCAGTAGGCTGTTCTGAAACTCATCTGTTTGGGGGACTAATCCTACATCACGCAGGAGCTATGGACTGGGATCAAACAGCAGACGTATGAGAGGTTGGTGCCGGTGAACCTCAAGCACGGCCTGGTGGTGTGCGATAATGATCGAAATCTTGCAGCAGCTTTAGGCCTAGCTGGTTTGATGCACATCCCTTGCCTGGAGAATGGGCTGAACTTGATGGTGCAGGGCTTCCTGAAAAACTACCCACACGTGTCGGACCTGCTGCTGAAAGTGTAGTAGTAGTGTGTGCACCCTTTCTGAATTCTCACTCTGCTGCTGCTTGCCTGTCTGCATTGCAGTGTCACTTCTGCCTTCCCGCTCACCAGCTGGTATGTTACGTACCAGCAAGGTGGAACGCCACCTTGCATATGTTGGAGAGACTATGAGAGCAGCAGCAGAAAATATTGGAGTTTCAGCTGCCAAATGCTTGGCTGAGTCGCTCTGAGGAACAACACCAATTCACCACCCATGATTGTCCCTCCATGTGGAACGTGAGTGCCATCTTGCGCTGCTTCGAATATTCCACCAATATGGCCAACACTGATGACGCCATCATCAGTGTTACTATACCAATTATATGCCTGCTTGAAAAAAACAATTCAGGCCATGATGGATGCAGTAGTTGCACAGGAGGAAGAGGAGCACGGCAAATTTACAGTTTTCAGACCTGTCATCTACACAAGTCTCAGAGGGTAGATTACTGTCTGTACAGAAGCCAGGTACCCAACTGTACACCCAATGGACAGTTTAGGAGGATGATGAGGAGGAGGAACAACCACGTTGAGAGCAGGGTGGCACTCAGATCAGCTTACGTGGGTGGGGGATACAGAGTACCAAGACGATACACCTCCCACCGAAGACAGCTTGTCGTTGCCTCTGGGCAGCCTGGCATACATAAGTCAATACATGCTGCAGTTATCACTGTAGATGAATGGATGGCCACCTTGCTGGATCCCCGCTACAAGGACAACGTACTATCATTACTTTTATCACTGGTGCGGGAGCGCCAAATTCATGATTACAAGAAGACTCTTGTAGAGAAACTATTGATGGTTTCCCCACCTGACAGCAGGGGCTCAATGTTAAAACAAGGCAAAAGCAAAGGAGGAAGTCACCAACACAGCTGGGGTACCACCAGCACCTCGAAAGGCAGGATTACCATGGCCAAAATGTGGCAAACCTTTATGAGCATGCCACAAAGTACAACACCACCATGTAATAGGGTCTGTATTAGCAGAAGCCAGCGTTACAACAACATAGTGGAAGCGTACGTGTCCACACGTCTCCATGTACTAACATGTTCTGTGGGTGACATTTTTAATACCATTCTGTGGGAGTAATCTTCCCCATGCTCTTTGGATGAAATTTTTAGTTTCAATAAATTTTTATTTAGAAATGTATTAAACCAAGTCCAAGCTATGAACTCCCATGCAAGGGAGAGTAAACTAACAATTTAACATACATTCAATAAACTTCAAATAATATAAGGGAAGACAGGACATAGACAGGGGTGGGGAAAGGCACATAAGATTTAATTATACGATATCCAATAATCTATAATGGTATCATCAATAACCAATCCAGGGCGTTTAAAGCGGTTATGCAACTAAATATTGTAGGATCATATATGAATCCCATCCCAGGCCATGACCAGTTCTCAATTGGCTATGGAGAGAGCCTTAGTGCCTGATCCAGTTCAGTATCTGAGTGAAGCTCAATCCAGGGATGCCAAACCCTGAAGAAAGAATCCCATGTGTCGGTTCTAGTTGCTTCTGTTCTTTCATATAACATAATGTCGTTCATCTTCTCTTTCACCATAGATATTGACAATGAGGGCGACTTCCACTTTGTCGCAATGTGGATATTAGTGGCCATACATAAGTAGTTTACTAGCTTCTGAAAGCTTTTTGGAAGCCGGGAAGGCCTGGTTCCCAGTAAAAGGGTAGAAGGTTCCAGAACATCCGGTCCACCATACATCTGTGCTATCAGATGCTTCACCTTCTCCCAAAGCCCAGAAATCACCGTACAAGACCACCAAATATGTTTCATGTCACCAGATAATCCACAGCCCCTAAAACAGTCTCCCGAGACATTATGAAAAATGCTATGAATTTTTTCCGGTACATAATAGACTCTGTGCAATAGTTTTAAGGAGGTCTCCACAAGAGAAGTCTGGTGACTACCTTTTGATAGGGTGTCACAGCTATGATACTATTCAACAATTGACTGTTCAAACCCCAGATCCTCCTCCCATTGTAACATATACTTCAATTTTTTATCATCTTGTGGAGAATTTATAGCATAGTAGATCAATGAGATCGTTCCCCTGCCCAAAGGGTCTTTTAGACTTTTGTTTACAAAACTCGTTGCCCTGAGAGTAGTACCGCTCGGGAGGATCAGCTTTGCAAAGTGGAAGATCTAGTTTAATCGCATTACCTCCCTAACTGGAGGTTCAAATTTTTGAACAAATTCCTGTCTGTCAAGTAAGATATTAAATGGGGAACACAAATGTTTAAGTATACGAATACCTTTCAGCTTCCACCAAGAAAAAATTTGTGACTCAAGGCCTGGCGGGAACATGGGGTTTTGTAATATAGCTGTCAGGGGAGAAGGGCTTGATTGTAAGTTATATTTAAACCAGTCTTTCCTCCAAAGAAGCAACGAGTGGATTGGAAAAGGAGCCACAGTCATTAACCCCTGTGAAAGTCGGTCTGTGGTCCACATTAGGCCTGATAAAGAGAATGATTTAGAGAGAAATGATTCCAGAATAACCCATCTCGGACTATTGAGATATGAACACGTACTTATTAATTGAGCAATCTGTTCCGACTTGTAATAAAGTGTAAAATTAGGGAGGGATAAACCCCCTTCTGTTCATAAGTTTTTGCGCAATTCTGGGTTGTTTTCCTAGCCAAAGAAACTTAGACATCATAGAGTGTAAATGAGTGAACGTTCCGGCTGGTACCATAATTGAGAGGGACCTAAATAGATATAAGAAGCGAGGCAGTGATACCATTTTTAATGCATGTATTCTGCCAAGCCAGACTAACTTTGAGGAAGCCCATCTATCCAGTTCCCTCTGGAAGTTTTGGATCAGTGGAGTGTAATTCCACCTTAACAGAGTTGACCTGTTGGCTGTTAAGTTGATACCCAGATATGTTAGATAATGTTCTTTGTGTATAAACCCAAAATGGGATGCTATATTAGTTTGCTCTGTCTTAGGAAAATTTACAAATAATGCTTCGGATTTATCAATGTTAATTTTTAACCCTGAGATCTTCTCAAATTCGTGAAGGAGGGAAAACAAGTGAGGTAGTGTAGTGTGGGGACTTATTAATGTTAGCAGGAGATCATCCGCAAAGAGGCTGACTTTGTATTGGTCTCCCATATTCTCAGGGCCCAGGATATTCTGATCTCTCCTTATTGCTTCTGCTATGGGTTCCATTGCAAGTGCAAAAAGAGCTGGAGATAGAGGACAGCCCTGCCTGGTACCCCTCTGAATATTAATTGGAGTGGGATGTGCTGACAGGAGTTTTAAATAAGCAATAGGGCTATCATATAACAATTGTAGGCACTTTATAAGTTTAGGGGAAAATCCGAATTCCAATAGAACGTAAAAGGATATGTCCACCGAATCGAAAGCCGCCTCAATATCTAATGCAAGCAGTAGAAGTTGCTTTCGATGTAGGTTAGTTGTATGAATAATATTTAACGCTCTCCTAATATTATCTGGGGCCTGTCGCATTGGTAGAAAACCAACCTGATCCCGATGGATGAGGTGAGGGAGGATTTTATTGATTCTGATAGTCACAATGGATGTAAAGATTTTTAAGTCAATGCTTAAGAGGGATATAGGTCTACAATTTTTTGTGAGATGATCTTTCTTAGGTTTAGGGATTATGGTTACATGCGCCACGTAGAACCCAGGAGGCAACTGTGAGCCATTTAGTAGTGAATTACAGAGGTTTTTTATATGTGGTATCAGCACATCGCTAAATTTTTTATAATATATTGCTGTTAAACATCCGGTCCTGGGGCCTTTCCGTCTTTTAGTTTTTTTGATTGTTGAAACTATTTCCTCCTCAGAGATGTCTAAATGGAGTTCTTGTGCCGTGGACTCAAATTAGGTAGATGTAGTTTGTGAAGGAATGATTGGATGAAATTTTTAACTGGACTACCAGTAACAAGCCTCGCAGTGGACCGCCAGCTCAAACCAAGATCATAGTACCAGCTTTTTGTCAGCTCCTGCTTGTACGCTACCGGAGGTGAAACTGTGGAGTTGTGGGGGAAATGTGAAAACATGTCCTGTGGGTGAAATTTTTAATAAGAATTTGTGGGGGTACTCTGCCCTATGTTCTGTGGGTAAAATTGTCAATAAGATTCTGTGGGGGTACTCTGCCCCATTCTTTCTGGGTGAAATTTGTAAGTTGCATCTGTGGGGGTACTCTGGCCCATGCTCTATGTGACAATTTTTTTAATAAGATTCTGTAGGGGTGCTGTGCCCCATGCTCTGTGGGTGAAATATGTAAGCTGCTAATGTAGGGATACTCTGCCCCATGCTCTTTATGTAAAATTTGTAAGTTGCTTCTGTGGGGGTACAATGGCCTTTTGCCCTGTGGGTGACATTTTTAACAAGATTCTGTGAGGGTACTCCCCCAAGCTCTATGGGTGATTTTTTTATAAGATTTTGAAGGGGTACTGTTCCCCCTTGCCCTGTGGGTGAAATGTGTAGGTTGCTAATGTTGAGGTACTCTTCCCCATTCTCTTTGGGTGAAATTGTTAATTGGACTGGTGGTAGCATGCATCAGTCTCTGTGAGGGCACTGTTAAAATTGTTATGTTATTCATTTACTTCCTATTTTACCATTATTGCTATGGTGACTGAAACCCTTTAAGTCATTTTCCTATCCACATTTGTTTGCAGGGCAATTGTCCTGCTCTTACCGCCATTCTGCTTCCTTTTGCAGCCCCCTAGCCCTTACTCTGATCATTTTACTTCCATTTTACAGCATTAAAGTTCAGGTCCCCATTGACTCGATTGGGGTTCGGAGTCAAGTTCAGGTGAAGTTCAAGTCCCGAACTGAACTTTTTAAATAGTCTGTTTGCTCATCACTACTAATGTATAATATTGAAAACAACTACAACTAGATTATTTACCAGTGTATATAACCATTTAATTAGGATGAGAAAGGAGAAGAAAATGTCCCACGCATCATATTTGCCCATTATAGTGCATCATTGTTCTATTCTCATGCAGCAATGGCTTCTTAGTAATTATGCAAGGTAATTGCACTAGTTTCTCTCATTTTAATAAGCAGCAACTACTACTTCAATTACTTTTATTTTTTTTAATAGCAGCGAAAAGATGACACCAATTATAATGACCATTAGAAAGATTCTGGTTAGGCAATTTCTGCAAGACATATTTATCAATTACGGTACTGTATACACAAAAAAGACCTGAGTAGTTCCCCTGAAACTGGTTTATGCATTCAGAACATAAAATTTCATTTAGAAGAATGTAAATATTTGCATATTATTATATTCTTATTCTTACAATAAATAATACAAATCATCAGCCAATGCCATCGTATGTTTTCCACATCTTCGCTGGTTGGTATCTAGTGCTGTAACTCCATTTTTGTCAGTAGAAACCTTCTACAAATGAGACATCATACACACAAAGTTCACACATTGCTTATTCAAAGTTTGGTAGTTTGATGATGAAATTGATGCAAATTATTTTTCTGTCAGTTTCATGAGTTGCAGTTGGCCGCATACAGGTTTCTAAATTGCTTTATGTGATTGTGTACAGCTTAAAGAGGTTGTAATTAAATCTTAAAGGGAACCTGTAATCTGCACTGATCTGATTTAGAATCATCCAGCATCTATAGGGGTTAAAATGGTTAGAGCAGATAGGGAATGGTTAGCTCAGCCCCAGTGGATACTGGAGAAGTTGTTATCCAAGAGTAAGGGTCCCATTTCACTTAGCGACGCACCAGCGATCCCTACAACGATACAACCGGGAAAGGATCGCTGGTATGTCGCTAAATGGTCGATAGTAAGCTGCCAAACGGGCAGATATCTTCAGCGATGCAGCAACGATCCGGCAATCCTTGTAACGACCTTGCCGGTCGTTGGTACCTTGTCACACAGCAGCTCTTCAAATGATTCCCACCTGTATCCCTGTGTTCTGCGTCGCCAACGAGGTCACTCTTTGGCGTCAAACACAGCGATGCGCGCTGGACAGCGGGACGCGGACGACGAAAAAATGGCCCAGGACATTCCAGCACAATCAGCTATATCCAGCGGGGGGGGGCGGTCGCTGCTGCATCACATGTAGCGAGATCGCTGGCGAGATCGCTGTTGCGTCACAAAATTGGTGATGCTTCAGCGATCTCGCTAGTGATCTCGCTATGTGAGAAGGGGCTTAAGATGTGAGCTAGAGAGTCTTCTGTTAGACTGAAATCAGACAAGCTGTATAGACAAGTTCTCCCTGGGAAGTGATTGCTGTAGTCATAGAAGGAATCAAGCAAGCCAGGATCAACTTTATTATCTCAAGATAGACGTGAGAGAGCTACAGCACCGGACTCATCCCCACTCACCCCACCTCACTGCATGAGCAAGACACATTCTGCTTAGGTAAGACACTGTGTGTGAAGAGAAGTTATCTATGAAGAGAAGTTATCTGTGAAGAAACTTTCATATATGTTGAGGAAGCATTGCATGATGAGAAGTGATTCTGTGTGATGAAAAGAAGCTTAAATAAAACCCCTGAGATCAACTTCAACTCAGAACTGTGTCATAGCTGTGTGCCCGTAAACTGTTACCTCCCCTCTACTGTGATATCAACGTACTTTTCACGATGCTGCTCTGCAGGTAGATGCAGCTCCACAAGATGGCAATAGAGTGAAAGGAGGACAGCACACAATAGGAGCAGACCTGCAGCGCAGCAGCGAGGCTACCATCAGGTGGCAGAAGAATAGTAAAACAAGCCAGGTCAATATTAGTCTGTAGCGCAGTACCAAAGGAATAAAAAAGCACAGTCAGAAACAAGCCAAATGGGTCAATATTGGTAAGGAGGAGATATGCCAAAAACAAGAGATAAACAGCAGGATCCAAGCCAAGTCAAATACCAGGAAGTCAAAACACGAGAAGGGGAACACAGAGTCGGGATGGGAAGAGGGGAATAAACAGAACACGGGTACAGTCAGCAAAAGGAGCAGAAATCAGGGTATGCAGAGTCAGCTACACACGCCGTAGGCAAAAACTGTAACTGACACCACCTGCAGGATGCAGTGGAGAGAAATAGCCAACCTGACGCCAGAATGAGGCAGAGAAAAATTAACCCTTGACATGATCAGACCAAGAAAGAGAGGCGGAATACAAAACCCGGCCTGGATCATGACAGTACCCTCCTCTCAAGGGCGGCCACTAGACCCTCAGGCTTCGCAGGATAATGGGCATGAAAGGCCCGAACCAGGCGATCAGTATGGACAGATCACACCGGGACCCATAATCGATCCTCAGGGTCATAACCCCTCCAATGAACCAAATACTGAAGTAAATGGTGGACCATGCGAGAATCCACAATCCGTTCCACTTCAAACTCAGTCTTACCATCCACAGAGAGAGGTGACAGAAGAGATGGAGACGCAACAGTGGAATGTACAAATGACTTCAGGAGGGACTTATGGAACACATTGGGAATCCTAAGCAATGGAGGTAAATGTATATGAAAGGCAACTGGATTGAAAACCTCAATGATTTCATAAGGACCAATAAACTTGGGACCCAGCTTAGCAGAAGGAACCTTCAACCGTATGTTCTTGGTAGACAACCACACTTTATCTCCTACCTGAAATACAGGTACTATAGATCGTCGTTATCTGCAAAATGTTTGTCTGCCCTGAGCCTCCCCAATGCTCTTTTGGACTTCCCTCCAAACCTCCCCCCAACTGTTGAACTGCCGAATCTGCCCCTGGACATCCTGCATCTAGCCTGGAAAATACGCCAAAATGTGGATGAAAACCGTAGTTACAAAAGAACTGAAAGGTGCCAGTGGACTGATTAATCTGATTATTAAACACAAACTCAGCCACGGGCAATGAAGAGCACCAATCATCCTGCTGAGACGTGGCAAGACACTGCAAAATTTGTTCAAGTGACTGATTGGTCCTCTCTGTCTGACGTTGGTCTCGGGATGGTAGGTCGAGGAGAAGGTCAAGCTAATACCTAACCTTTTACTAAAAGCCCTCCAAAATTTGGGCACAAATTGTACCCCTCTATCAGAAACCACACTCAGAGACACGCCATGTAACCGCACAACGTGCTCCACAAACAGCTTAGATAGTGTCTCTGCTTTAGGCAGTCCTGCCAAAGGTACAAAATGCACCTGCATACTGAATCTGTCAACTACCACCCAGACCACCGTTTTACCATTGAAAGGAGGGAGATCAATGATAAAATCCATGGACAAATAAATCCAAGGTTTATCTGGAATTGGCAATGGCATCAATTCCCCGGCCAGCCAGTTATGGGAGACTTTAGCACGAGCACACGTATCACAAGCAGACACAAACACTGTGACATCAGAGACCATAGAGGACCACCAAAACAACCTAGCAATATCTCTCCGGGTGGCCGAGATTCCAGGATGCCCACTGAGAGCAGAATCATGAAACTCAAAGCACCTTAAGACAACCATTAAAACAGTTCGGACCCCATTTTACAATATCCCGAGATTCCCAGTCTATAACAGAGTTGTATAACTGTAACCAAGGAAATCCCAACACAAGTCCCGCTGGAAGATTGTCCAGGACATAACATGAGATATGTTCCTAATGCAAGGAACCCACCTTGAGGAGGAACTCCTCTGAGATAAAATTAACAACATTCTTAACCAGCAGTGTTTTGTCACTGGCAATAATATAAATTGGAGTCTCAGTCTAACTGTCCCTAACTTACATTTGGTCACCAAGTTAGAGTCAATAAAGTTCATGGATGACCCACAGTCCACAAAAGCTGAAGTGGACGTGTAGCAACTCCCAAAGCAAAATTCCACCTCCAACAATATTCTTTGAAATGAGGAAAATGGTACCTGAGAGTCTGGGTGACCTCCTCGGCCATCACCCAGACTCGGCAGCTTGTTAGTTGGTAGGCGAGAGGGGCTGTCCTTTATCCAATGTCCAGGATCTCCACAATAAAAACAAGATCTCCCCTCTAGTCGTCGCCTCCTCTGCTTTTCCTTGAGGTTGGTGGCCCAACCTCCATAGATTCCATGTGAGGTACCACATCAGAGTTAGCCGGATGTAATGGAATCTCTTGCTGTATTACACCGCTCTCCCGCAACCTCTGATTCATGCAAATGGCCTGAGTCATAGCCTCCTCCATGGAACTGGGTGGTGAATGGAGAGCCAAAGCGTCCTTAAGATGATCCGCCAGTCCCCTCCTGAACTGTCATCTCAACGCAGAGTCATCCTAGGTCACTTCAGTGGACCATCGACTAAACTCTGAGTAATACCATTCGGCATTGAGTTTGCCCTAGGAGAGACCCATGATCGTGTCCTCTGCCACCCTGACCCGGTCCAGTAAAGAGAAAGCCCACAACTGGGGACCCTCCTGCAGTAACAAAATAATTACTCCCAACCATTTACTCTCGTCTCCAGAGGATCAGGGTCTAAGAGAGAACAGCAGCTTACAACTCTCCCTGAATGTATGGAATTTCTCCTTTTCTCTGGGAGCCTGACCGCAGGTTCAGGAGAGTGTAGCAACACATCTACAGGGTCAGAGTGCTTATAGGTATATTGGGAACTAGAACCCTGAAGGGTGTTAACAGTCACAGAAAGCTCCCTCTGTAGTCGGTTATGGGACATGGCTAGGGCCCTATGTTCCACAGACAAATCCTGCATCACTAGTGTTAGACTAGACATCTGATCCGCCAAGGTATGGAGCGAATGCATAAGCAAGGAAAAATAAAACTGTCTGCGGTCAGTTATAATGTCACGCTACTGCTATGCAGGTAGATGCAGCTCCACTAGATGGCAATAAAGTGGAGGGAGGACTGCACACAGCAGGAGCAAACCTGCAGTGCAGCAGCGAGGCTACCACCAGGTGGCAGCAGAATAGTAAAACAAGCTGGGTCGATAATAGTCTGTAGTGCAGTACCAAAGGAATAAACAAGCACAGAGTCAGAAACAAGCCAAATGGGTCAATATCGGTCAGGAGGGGATATGCCAAAAACAAGAGACAAACAGCAGGTAAGGATCCAAGCCAAGTCAAATACCAGGGAGTCAAAACATGAGAAGGGGAACACAGAGTCGGGATGGGAAGAGGGGAATAAACAGACACTGGTACAGTCCGCAAAAGCAACAGAAAGAATTAGGGTAATCAGAGTCATCTACACACTCCATAGACAAACTATAACTGACACCGCCTGCAGGATGCAGTGAAGAGAAATAGCCAACCTGATGCCAGAACGAGGCAGAGAAAAGTTAACCCTTGACATGATCAGACCGGGAAAGAGAGACAGGATACAAAACCCGGCCTGGATCATGACAGTACTGATGTTTTATTCCCGAGAAATCCATAGTATTCTTAATGTGTAAATGAGCAGTTAAGCGCCATGGGCCTGACACTGATCTGTAAGATAATCTGCCTGCATAGTTTATTTTAAATAAAAAGGGAAGTTACCAGCGTGAGACATGTAGATCAGGAGAGCAGACTGTCAGTCATTACCTATCCCACCCTGGTAACGCCCCTTTTCATTTCATTTTAAATAAGCTCTGGAAGCAGATTCTCCGGGAGAACTATGTCCGGCCCATAGATCTTTACAGCTAATTTACATATTTAGAATAATGTGGATGCTGTGGAATGGGACATTGGATTGCAGATATCAAAGCATTATGTTATTCAGCTTCATATACCCTACATGACCAAACAGATGGCTTAAGAGGGTTGTTCCTATTGACAGATTTTCTTTAAGTTTCTACCTATCATTTATTGATGTCCCTCCATGTACACTAATAATGGCCCCTGAGTTCACACATATACAGTAATTATGTCTCATGAGTAGAGTTGAGCGATACCGTCCGATACTTCAAAGTATCGTATCGGATGGTATCGGCCGATCTTTAAAAAAAGTATCGGTATCGCCGATTCCGATACCGGAAGTCCCATTCAAGTCTATGGGACTTCCGGTATCGGAATAAGAAAAACCCTTTCCTGCCCTTGTACAGCCTCTCTGGGGTCTGTACGGGCCTTTCGGGGGGCTGTGCCGGCCTGCCAGGGGGTCTGTGCAGGCTCCGGTGGTCTGTGCCGGCCTGCCGGTGGTCTGTGCAGGCTCCGGGGGGCTGTGCCGGCCTGCCGGGGGGCTGTGCCGGCCTGCCGGGGGGCTGTGCAGGCTCCGGGGGGCTGTGCCGGCCTGCCGGGGGGCTGTGCCGGCCTGCCGGGGGGCTGTGCCGGCCTGCCGGTGGTCTGTGCAGGCTCCGGGGGTCTGTGCAGGCATCGTCCGATGGGACTACAAGTCCCATCGGGCGATGCCTGCTACCATGACAGTGATTGACACATTAGCCAATGATGGGACAGTAGTAGTCCCATCATCCGGCTAATGTGTTAAATGTAAAAAAAAAAAAAAAAAATTACATGCTACATACATACAACATGCATACTACATACATGCTACATTCATACTACATACTACATACATGCTACATTCATACTACATAAATACTACATGCAACATACATACTACATATATACTACATGCATGCTACATACATACTGCATGCTACATACATACCACATATATACTACATACATACTACATGCATGCTACATGCATGCTACATGCTACATACATAACACATATATACTACATGCATGCTACATACATACTACATGCTACATACATACTACATATATACTACATACATACTACATACATACTACATGCATGCTACATGCATGCTACATACATACCACATACATAACACATATATACTACATGCATGCTACATACATACTACATGCTACATACATACCATATACATACTACATGCATGCTACATACATACTACATGCATGCTACATACATACTACATGCTACATACATACTACATATATACTACATGCATGCTACATACATACTACATGCTACATACATACTACATATATACTACATGCATGCTACATACTACATGCTACATACATACTACATATATACTACATGCATGCTACATACATACTACATACATACTACATGCTACATACATACTACATATATACTACATGCATGCTACATGCATGCTACATACATACCACATACATAACACATATATACTACATGCATGCTACATACATACTACATGCTACATACATACCATATACATACTACATGCATGCTACATACATACTACATGCTACATACATACTACATATATACTACATGCATGCTACATACATACTACATGCTACATACATACTACATATATACTACATACATACTACATGCATGCTACATGCATGCTACATACATACCACATACATAACACATATATACTACATGCATGCTACATACATACTACATGCTACATACATACCATATACATACTACATGCATGCTACATACATACTACATGCATGCTACATACATACTACATGCTACATACATACTACATATATACTACATGCATGCTACATACATACTACATGCTACATACATACTACATATATACTACATGCATGCTACATACTACATGCTACATACATACTACATATATACTACATGCATGCTACATACATACTACATGCATGCTACATACATACTACATGCTACATACATACCACATACATACTACATATATACTACATGCATGCTACATACATACTGCATGCTACATGCATGCTACATACATACTACATACATACTACATGCTACATACATACCACATATATACTACATACATACAATACATTCATACAATACATACATAGACATACAGTACATATAACATAGAGTAACATACTTACCAATACTTGTCACATTGTTCCCCGAAGCCATTGTCTTTTCCGGAATAAATATTAACATAACAAACCACAAAAATACTCACCCACGATCCGAAGCAGTCCACGAGTGTGTCCCACGACGATCTTGGGTAGAGAACTGCAGCATCAGATGATGCTGCCGTTCTCTACGGGCTGCAGGAATCCAATGACGGAAGGTAGGTATCCTTCCGCACTGTATTCCTCCGCCACTTAAAAAAAAAAAAAAGTCCCTAGTCTCACTTTATGCCATTGCTGTGTGGGAAATTCCCACACTTGTACTTACTGTATAATGCCTCCAAACTCCCCAATACATATTATAATGCACAAAAGATGTTCTATGCATGGTATAATGCCCCAACAGTTGTCACACAGTATAATGCCCCTGTAGCGCCTACACACAGTGCAATGCTCCTATGCAGTTTGATGCCCCAATAATACAGTCACACTATATGATGGTCTCACAGTAATCCTCACACAGTATAATACCCCCATTTTCCTATTCACAGTGTAATCCTCCCTCACATTGTATGATATCCAACGACACATGTGCTCACACAGTATAATTGCCCTAAAGCCCAACTATTCAGAATATAAGTCCCTCACACTTTATTATGGCCCCCACAGTAGTCCCCCGCACTGTATGATGTCTCCACACATAATTCCTCCTTAGATCTCCTATACACAATATAATGCCCCCACACTGTCTGATGACCCCAATAGTAGCCCCCACTTTGTGTATTGACAAACTAACAACTCTAACAATTAACTCAATGCCATCTTCTTTTTGCTCAACAGTCTCCCGATCAGCACTAACCTGCGGCTGCAATATAAAAAATTACTGTTTTTTAAGACATCAGTTGATATGGGCGAGTGGAAGCTTTCTTGCTCACGTTCAGAGGCTTAAAGAGTAAGGCCGGGGTCACACTAACCTGCGTAAAATACGGTCAGTATTTTACATGCGTAATACGGATGAATGGCCCCTAAACAGTGCTCCGTATGTCATCCGTAATCAAGGTGTGGTCACGTATTTTGCGCATGTAAGCATCCGTATGTAATCCGTATGGCATCCGTATGGCGAGTTTTTCTTGCAGGCTTGCAAAATGGATATATAATGGAGCCCTATGACAGGGTTTCTAACAGAAACGAAAGAATAGATATAGACACATAGAATGCATATATATATATTTATATATATATATGTATTCTATGTGTCATTATCTATTCTTTTGTTTCTTTATTAAACCTGTCAGTGTGAGTTTACTGTATAGCGCACTGAATTGCCGGCTTTGCTAAAAGGCACCGGGTGCATATTTCTCACAAGTCACATGTGTGGTCCGTGTGTAATCCGTATTTTTTGCTCACCCATAGACTTGCATTGGCGTATTACGGGCGTAGTACGCTGACAATCGCAGCATGCTGCAATTGGCACGGACCGTAGAATACGGATGAGAAATATACGGCTGGTGCGAGGGACCCCATAGAGAATCATTGGTCCATGTGTAATGCGTGCTTTTAGCGCCTCTCACTCGGCCGTATTCCTCGCCAGTGTGACCCCGGCCTAACTCTTGTTTTAATTTTTTAGAATAACTCTAAATGAAAAAAATGTCAACATTACAAATCTCTACTGACCCAGGTGATTGGTTCCTTTGTCACAGAATGCTGACATTTTATTGTGTCATATTTGCATAGCTGTAAAGTCCATACTAGTTATCCAAGAACGTGAACTCCCAGGCAGTCTAGTACATTCAGCACATATAGTAAAGTGATATTAAAACCAACCAATCAACTATTTACTGCATGTTCCTAAAAATCTCAGACAAAGAAGAATACATCTATTGATGATCTGTCTGGATTTTCTTATGAAATCACTCGAAAAATTAGAGGAATAGCTAAAATGAACATACAGTCATATGTAAAAGTTTGGGCACCCCTATTAATGTTAACCTTTTTTCTTTATAACAATTTTGTTTTTTGCAACAGCTATTTCAGTTTCATATATCTAATAACTGATGGACTCAGTTATATTTCTGGATTCAAATGAGGTTTATTGTACTAACAGAAAATCTGCAATCTGCATTTAAACAAAATTTGACCGGTGCAAAAGTATGGGCACCCTTATCATTTTCTTGATTTGAACACTCCTAACTACTTTTTACTGACTTCCTGAAGCACTAAATTGGTTTTGTAACCTCATTGAGCTTTGAACTTCATAGCCAGGTGTATCAAATCATGAGAAAAGGTATTTAAAGTGGCCACTTGCAAGTAGTTCTCCTATTTGATTCTCATATGAAGAGTGGCATCATGGGCTCCTCAAAACAACTCTCAAATGATCTGAAAACAAAGATTATTCAACATAGCTTTTCAGGGGAAGGATACAAAAAGTTGTCTCAGAGATTTAACCTGTCAGTTTCCACTGTGAGGAACATAGTAAGGAAATGGAAGAACACAGGTACAGTTCTTGTTAAGCCCAGAAGTTGCAGGCCAAGAAAAATATCAGAAAGGCAGAGAAGAAGAATGGTGAGAACAGTCAAGGACAATCCACAGACCACCTCCAAAGACCTGCAGCATCATCTTGCGGCAGATGGTGTCACTGTGCATCGGTCAACAATACAGCGCACTTTGCACAAGGAGAAGCTGTATGGGAGAGTGATGTGAAAGAAGCCGTTTCTGCAAGCACGCCACAAACAGAGTCGCCTGAGGTATGCAAAAGCACATTTGGACAAGCCAGTTACATTTTGGAAGAAGGTCCTGTGGACTGATGAAACAAAGATTGAGTTGTTTGGTCATACAAAAAGGCGTTATGCATGCGCTGTATTGTTGACCGATGCACAGTGACACCATCTGCAGCAAGATGATGCTGCAGGTCTTTGGAGGTGGTCTGTGGATTGTCCTTGACTGTTCTCACCATTCTTCTTCTCTGCCTTTCTGATATTTTTCTTGGCCTGCCACTTCTGGGCTTAACAAGAACTGTACCTGTGTTCTTCCATTTCCTAACTATGTTCCTCACAGTGGAAACTGACAGGTTAAATCTCTGAGACAACTTTTTGTATCCTTCCCCTGAAAAGCTATGTTGAATAATCTTTGTTTTCAGATCATTTGACAGTTGTTTTGAGGAGCCCATGATGCCACTCTTCATAGGAGAATCAAATAGGAGAACTACTTGCAAGTGGCCACTTTAAATACCTTTTCTCATGATTTGATACACCTGGCTATCAAGTTCAAAGCTCAATGAGGTTACAAAACCAATTTAGTGCTTCAGGAAGTCAGTAAAAAGTAGTTAGGAGTGTTCAAATCAAGAAAATGATAAGGGTGCCCATACTTTTGCACCGGTCAAATTTTGTTTAAATGCAGATTGCACATTTTCTGTTAGTACAATAAACCTCATTTGAATCCAGAAATATAACTGAGTCCATCAGTTATTAGATATATGAAACTGAAATACCTGTTGCAAAAACCAAAATTGTTATAAAGAAAAAAGGTTAACATTAATAGGGGTGCCCAAACTTTTACATATGACTGTACAAATAGAGTATTAGAACACCAGTGTGTCATTTAGTTCACATTTCCCCTTCCCTGTAACAGACCATGTTCCCATTCCACTGCATGTTCTCATTATGCAAAAAACTGCGCAAAGGCGTTTGCTGTGTGAGTCACATCAGAACTCATTCATTTTAATCAGTCTGGGATGAAATACAAAGTAGCAAAAGAGCTGTCTTCTGATTTCTGCCATATGTGTGTAGAGCAGTTCAAACTACGGTAATTGTTTTCGCTATCATGATCCAATATTGTGGTAATCAATCTGCATTCTTTTATGTGCTCTTGTGAATTTTATGCAGCCATATTCTCTATTTCAGTGTGGATGGGAGAGAGAAAAAGTGTTTTTTTTAGTTTCCACTTGTATTCACAAAGGATCATGTAATTACAGTCTTTTTTTCATTTTCTCTAATCTGGAAGCATGAGAGATATGTAGGATATGTGATACATCAGGGTCCTGATCTAATGTGAACACATCATAACATTAAGGTCATTAAGGCCATTGAGAATTTCAGAGATTTGTTTGTGGCCCCCCCACTGAGTTGTATGTAGTCCGGATACACAAAAAAGACATGATAGACATGATATATATGCTGTATGCACATCAAGTGCTTTATCTTTAGTTACGTTACTCAGGCACCGCTGTTGCAGTGCCGAATGCTAGGGGGTCTAGATGGGCTCTAACCCCGTGCCATTGATGTAGGCTCCTGTGACCAAACCCTAGCATTCATCCTGCGGGATTGTGGCCCTGTGAAGTAACAGGGTTCACCTTCTGGTTCACCGGTGAAGTTAACCCGTGTGTATTTGCTATACCACTAGTCAGTGACCGCCATTACCGAGCAGCAGTTCTACATCTCTGCACGGTGGACCCAGGCTCCAAATGCACCTCATTTTCATCTTTATTATTTGGTGCGTTCCGCCAGCCTAATATATACTATATACAGGAGGAGATGACATACAAGTATATACTATATACAGGGGAGATGACATACAGGTATATACTATATACAGGGGAGATGACATACAGGTATATACTGTATACAGGAGGAGATGACATAAAGGTATATACTAATATACAGGAGGAAATGACACAGAGGTATATACTATATACAGGGGAGATGACATACAGATATATACTATATACAGGAGGAGATGACATACAGGTATATACTATATACAGGAGGAGATGACTTACAGGTATATACTATATACAGGAGGAGATGACTTACAGGTATATACTATATACAGGAGGCCTATGCCTCTGGCCCTGATTGACAGCAAGTCCTAATGCAGAGCGAGTGTAAGTCAGGGTCGGGGGCGTGGATACAACAAGAGCTCTGTATACTCAGAGTGGTGACTGAACCCGTGCCGGCGCCGCCCAGTGACTGAAACAGGAGCATTGCTGATAGGAATAAAGTTCATTTTCTCCCCGCAGCATTTAGGTAAGTACAGGCGCCATGCAGGTTAGTGACGCTATTAACCTGCAGTATAACTCCACATCTGCAGGTTAATCACATTTTTTTCTGGTGACAGGTTCTCTTTAAAATAGCAATGTCTAGGAATGTTCTTTATATGGACTTTTAGGCTACGTTCCCACAATGAGCTTTTGGTGAATTTTTGATGTTGCCGATTTTCTGCAACATTTTTGCATCTATTAAATTTTTCCATCCACACAAGCTCATGAGGTGCTTGTTTTTTGCAGGATGAGTTGTACATTTGAATGACACCATTCATTTTATCATGTGATGCAATGAAACACGGGGGGAAATTACAAGTGTATTGAAATTGCAAAAAAGTGCAGTTCCACAATTGTTTTTTTGTCTTTACCATGTTCACTATATGGTAAAACTGACCTGGCAATATGATTATCCAGGTCAGGACAATTATGCTGATACCAAACCTGTATAGTTTTTTTTTTTTAATTTGTTTTTGTCACCATTTTCCAATTTTCAATATTCAGGATATGGGGCTGCATGATGAATTATTTTTGTGCCCTTAGTAGACGTTTTTATTGATTCCACTTTTGGGTAGATACGATGTTTTGATCGCCTCTAATAGCATTTTATAGTAATGTGGTGGCGAAAAAAACATAATTCTGGTGTTTTTATTTTTTTTCTTGTTACATGATTTACCAATTGGATTGATGTATTTTATATTACGATAAATCGGACTTTATGAACAGTGATACCGAATATGTGAATTTTTTTATTGGTTTATTTTTAATGGGGCAAAAAGGGGGTTTATTTCAACTTGCGTTTTCTTTATGTTTTCATATTTTTAAAAACTTCACAATCTCCTATAAACGTCAGCTAAATTCTGGTTTCCACAGGAGTATCGTAATGACAGGCATGGGGTATTCCGCAGACCCCTAGCAGTCATAGCAACCCATAGGTACCACACAGTCATGTCACACCAATGGGTGCCCCTCATCCCGAACATGTTAAATACTACAGTCAGAGATTGACAGCATCATTTAATAGGTTAGCAGCCACGGATGGAACTCAGCTTCACCCGCAGCTGTTAAAGACACATTAGCGCTGACTAAATTAGCCATCATCTGCTGGGTAAGATGTGGGCTTGGAGTTCAAGTCCACATCAAAGTCAGAGAGCCGGCATATGACATACTGATGCGTCATATGTCGGTAAAAGGCTAAAGTTAGTTTTTTAGCTCTCAACAGTTGGTGTTTAAGTTACAACTAATTTCTCCCAACATTGAATGTGTTCATCTGTGAATAACATAGGACTTTGTAAAGGACTTCTGCCTGACCTTCATTCCCAAAAGCTGAGCCTGCAAGAAAATCGACATTAGTAGAAAAAAACAAAGAAATGGAAGTAGATTAGATAAACTCATAATCCCCAGTCTTGGTTGCTTCGAGAATTATCTATGTCTTAAAAGAATTGTCCTCAGGATAAGTGATAACTGATTGATTGGTTGAGGTCTGACAATTGGGACCTGCACCGATATCACAACTGAGAATATTTATTCTCTATGGGCCACTTTTATTCTCACTAGAATGGAAATATGGAAGCCCAACCACTGCTTCATTCTTTCTCTATGGAACTGCTGGAAAAGGATTGGAGCAGTGTTTGAGCATGGGAACTGTCAATCCATTCTTCCATGGGTAAAAGTGGCTTAAGGTACTGTCACACTTAGCGATGTACCAGCGATCCCGACCAGCGATATGACGCGGTCAGGATCGCTTGTACATCGCTAAGTGGTCGCTAGTGAGCTGCCACACAGGCAGATCTCACCAGCGACATCGCTGGGGACGGGGGTCGCTACTTACCTGTCACACCAGGCGATCCTGCGTCCTCCCACCCGGCTCCACGCGTCCAGTGCAGCCTGTTCGCGCGCGATCAGCGATAACCAGCGGGGGAGCGGGTTGTAGGTAAGTATCAGACACAGCGATATCGCTAGCAATATCGCTATAACGTCACAAGTTCATGCTCCCTCCACATTGTATGCTCTGTAGTCTCAGGATTCGGCGGCCAAGCGTTTTGGGGGTACTGACGTCTGTCCATGAAAGCTATTGTGTCTGTAAGTTTCCCCATTGAGGCTTCACTCAAAACTTGTAGCATAAGCCTTTCTGCATGGAGACGCTGAACTGGGTCTAGTGTTGGCAGCTTTTCATTTGCATAGAACGCAAAGCCGGTCAGGTTCTGAGGTGTAGTTAAAACTTTTTTTGCCAGTTCAATAAATTGTGGTGTCTCTGAGGTGGGGGCCTTCCTTTTGCGCCCGGAAAAAGTCAGTTGCCTCGGCACAGAGGCGGATGGTGCAGATGGGGATGGTGTCTCTGTTTCCTCCTCTTGTGTCGTAGATGTGAAGCTGTGTTGCTCTGGCGTGATTATGGGTGTAGAAATGCCTGCCTCTTCTGTGTCCTATGGGAACAGAAAATACATGTTACATCACAAGCAAAAGAAATATACCTTCACAACAGCCAAATACAGCTACAAGATGAATAAAGGGGGTTGTATCAATGGTTTTTCATTTGTCCTTCAACGGTATGTCAAATAGGTAGGCATCTAGCGTAAAGCTAGATCAATTATCATTATGTTACGGGATAACGTCTGCTATTGTGTCAATGTTTCCTTAATTATTCATAAATTCTATTCCTAATGGCCACGTACATTACTATGAGTTGTAAAATCAAGGTACTTACATCACCGACAGGGGAGTCATGCTGGATCAATGGGTCCGGGGCCAAGATAGCTGCCATTTTTCTCGGAACTTCTTGGTCCCTTGTGAAAGAGAGAAGTTCAAAGTACCAAAGTTTCGGCACATAAACATCCTCCGACCCCGCTCCCGACTTGGTTGAATTCTCGACTTTGTTCACTTCTTTTCGGTACACTGTGCGTATGGCCTGAATCCTTTTTTTAACCGATACTTCATCCGCTGGCTCACTGGGGTAATGTTGTTTTGTAAGCTCGACAAGTTTTTGGTAGGCCTCCTTCTTTTTAAGTCGGTTACTATAATCAGCCGACTTTATTCTCCATAAGCAAGGCATCGTGCAGTACATCTCTATGAAGTCCCGCAGGAATTCGTGCTTATCAGCCATCTGTAATAATGAAAGGATAATGTTAAAATGGCACAATACTAATAGAAACATTTGTTTTATTAACAAATAGGATTAATTAAAATGCATACATTACCAACAACTTATAACACACCGAGGATCATAAAATGGCGGAGAGGGGCACGGCTGAAACTAAAATGGCTGCCTGACACCCAAAAAAAAAATTTGATGGACAACAACAGTTTACACAGCTGCAGAAAAAGGCAGTGGTGGGCGCAGCAGAAAAAAAAATTTCCTGCAACAAAAAATCACAAAGATAGACGACAAGTAAAAAAGCTGACAAGAGATTGACGCGGCACAAATAACAAAAAAAAAATTTACAGTGATAGCCAACAACACAGTAATGGTGGGCGCGGCAGAAAAAAAAAAGGTCCGAGATAGATATGTGATAGCGGAGGGCGGTGGAAGGAAAACTACCAAGGCTGCTAAAAAAACATGTAATTCAAAAATGTTAGTGACACGAAAAAATGATAAAAACAAAAAAATTGAAAAATAAGTGCCTACCTTACAAGACTGTATGGAGATCAAGATGGAATCAATGAATCGAGGGCGAACGCAGCAGCGCCACACAATGGATCTCAGGTCTTGAATCACAGAAGGCGGGCAGGACGCATTAAGGTAACCACAGCGCTCGAGAACAATGAAAGGGAGCGCTATTGCGTCGTCCTTTATTACTCTGTCGTCCAATCACAAAGCGAGAGCTCTGACAGCAACAGTCATGCCATACCGTGCCATATAGTGATGACCAATCTGGGTTGAGGGGAGTGGAAAATGATGCGCTCAATCACGCCTATCTAGGTCTGGGTCTTTAACAATACATGCTGTGTGACAGGTCCCAACGACTCCCGAGGTCGTTATACAGATCGCTGATCGCAGATGTGTCGTTTATGAGATCTTCCTGTTTGGAAGCTAACTAACGATCATATAGCGATGTTCTAACGATCTCTCCCAGGTCGTGTCGTTGTCGTGATCGCTGGTGCGATCGTTTAGTGTGACAGTACCTTTAGTGTGACATGCCCTTTAGTGTGTGGAATGGTTCAGATCTTAGCGGTCAAACACCCGCTGATGCACGAGTTATCACCTAGCCTTTCAAAGTGATAACTTGTTTTCATAATAAGACAACCCTCTTAAGTTTGGACCTGTTAATCTCATATGTCCACATATCAGTTGTGTGAAAAACTATTTGCCCCCTTCCTAATTTCCTATTCTTTTGCACATTTGTCTTGCTTAAATGTTTCAGATCACCAAACAAATGTAAATATTAGACAGAGATAACACAAGTAAACGAAAAATGCAGTTTTTAAATGAAGGTCTTTATTATTAAGGGAAAAAGAAATCCAAACCTGCAGGGTTCTGTATGAAAAAGTGATTGCTGTCCCCCGCTTAAAACATAAATTTGCTGTGATTTATCACATCTTTGGAAAGCTGTGTTCAAATTCCCTAGATACACGCAGGCCTGATTACTGCCACACCTGTTCTCAATCAAGAATAGGAAATCAAGAAGGGGCATACACTTTTTCACACCACTACATGTAGTCTTTCCTATTTATGGACTGATAGAGAATTGCTTATACATAGATAAAGTTTCTGTAAAAGAACACATTTGCAAACAGTATACATTGCACAATGAAAAAGTTATAGCAAGGCTCTTTCAAATGACTGTGTTAGGCCTGTTTCACACTTGCTTTTTTTTGCAGCGCGTTTTTCCCGCAAAAAAACGCATTGAAAAACGCATACAAAAGCATACAACTGCTGCGTTTTTTTCAAGCATTTTTATGAGCATGCATGAAAAAAACGCAGCGTTTTTATGCGTTTGTATGCGTTTTTAGTGCGTTTTTACCGCGTTTGCGTTTTTTTCCAACATTAGGTGGCCCCTCACACTAACCCAAACCATGACTTTACTAACCCTAACCCTGACCCTAACCCTAACCCTAACCCTTAACCAAACCATACTTAACCCTAACCCTGACCCTAACCCTTAACCAAACCATACTTAACCCTAACCCAAACCCTAACTAACCTTAACCCTAACCCTAACCCTGACCCTAACCCTAACCCTGACCCTAACCCTAACCCTTAACCAAACCATACTTAACCCTAACCCTGACCCTAACCCTTAACCAAACCATACTTAACCCTAACCCAAACCCTAACTAACCTTAACCCTAACCCTGACCCTAACCCTAACCCTGACCCTAACCCTAACCCTAACCCTTAACCAAACCATACTTAACGCTAACCCTGACCCTAACCCTTAACCAAACCATACTTAACCCTAACCCAAACCCTAACTAACCTTAACCCTAACCCTGACCCTAACCCTAACCCTAACCCTTAACCAAACCATACTTAACCCTAACCCTGACCCTAACCCTTAACCAAACCATACTTAACCCTAACCCAAACCCTAACTAACCTTAACCCTAACCCTAACCCTGACCCTAACCCTAACCCTAACCCTGACCCTAACCCTAACCCTAACCCTAACCCTTAACCAAACCATACTTAACCCTAACCCAAACCCTAACTAACCTTAACCCTAACCCTAACCCTGACCCTAACCCTAACCCTAACCCTTAACCAAACCATACTTAACCCTAACCCTGACCCTAACCCTTAACCAAACCATACTTAACCCTAACCCTGACCCTAACCCTAACCCTAACCCTGACCCTAACCCTTAACCAAACCATACTTAACCCTAACCCTGACCCTAACCCTAACCCTAACCCTAACCCTGACCCTAACCCTTAACCAAACCATACTTAACCCTAACCCTGACCCTAACCCTAACCCTAACCCTGACCCTAACCCTTAACCAAACCATACTTAACCCTGACCCTAACCCTAACCCTAACCCTGACCCTAACCCTAACCCTAAACCCCCTTAACTAACCCTAACTTTACCCAAACCCCTAAATTCCATTGTCTAAACTAATGGTAAAAAAAAAACGCATGTGCAAAAAAACGCATACATAAGCATGCCAATGCGCACATTTGCTCACCATAGACTTATAATGGGTGTCTTGCTGTAAAAAAACGCATTGCGCGCGCATGCGTTTTTTTGAGGCAAATCGGACGCACAAAAAATGCAACAAGTTGCATTTTGTGCGCCCGAGCGCATACCGCAAAAAAACGCATGCGCGGTAAAACGCGTACAAACGCATGTGTATGCGCACATAAGCGCATCCCATGCAAAGTATAGGAGAAAAAAACGCATGCGCTATTTAGCGCTAAATTACCGCGAAAAAAAACGCAAATGTGAAACCAGCCTTACACAGTGGTGTGCTGTCTGTGTGATATATGGACACCACACTGATAGCATGCACCCACTATAGCCAATATGTTAGCTCACACTCCCAATTTTCCACATCGGACAATGGTATGTGTGGAAAAAAATACAGCAAGCAATATTTTGGTCCAATTTACAGACCAGACTAGTGCATGTGAATAGCAGGAAATTCCTGTACTCCTCCAATATGTGGACGAACACATGGAGCTGCACATTGAGCCAGTCACATCTACAATTCTCTGGCATGACCAGCTGGAGTTTTAGTATAACCAATGGAACCCAGTCTGAAAATAATTGGTGTAGTGACCTCTTCAGATTCAGTGTTCAAAAGAGCAGATCATTAGAGCCAGTGATCAGAGCATAGAGGTTTTTATACCTAAGTGGACGCTGTATACAAGATGCAGATAATACTGTTGGTGCCAGTGTACAATGAACAATGAAAAGCAACTAAAAGTCTAAAAGTGGTAATGAAACACTATTGCAATTTTAAATCATTAGACACCTACTATGCCAATATATATCTCTTTTCAAGTCCCATGATTTTTTCCTTTTTGTTGGGTCACAATACCCAATACATATCCCCCATTGCTACCAAGATGGCTTATGAATTAAAAAAAAAGCATGACTATTGTAATGCTAATGTCGGCACCCCTTCATGATTCCAATCCCCCTCCAAACAGGGACGCCGGCAAATTCACCACCCTGGCCACACAGCTTGTTCCCTGGCATGCTACCTGCTTTCTTCCTTGTTTTGAGTCCCGGCGGTGTGCCTAGTGCTCGGGCACTGTCCTGTTCTTTAAGGGTCAGTGTGCGCATCTGCAAGATGACCCCAAGCCAATAGCTGGGAGGCATCCTGTTTAAAAAGCACCCCAATAGGGTGGTACTGAAGCAGCATTAAATCATTAGGTAGTGTGGTAGTCTACTAGTGTTTGTGTGGTCCCCTGGTCCAGGTGTGGTCCAGAGTCCTGAACCCCTAGTCCTGGGGTGGCCAGTGTACTAAACCTGTAGTCCCTTGTACTTGCTTGTCCTGTCCTGAACCTGAACACCTGGTCCCTGTGTGGTCAGTGCCTGAACCTCGCCCCTGGTCCATGTGCGACCAGAATCTGTTTCCGAGACCCATGTGTCTGAACTTGTGCCTATCTGAGCATTTGTTGTATCCCGACTGTCCGATTCAGCCCTGTCTGAGACTCTGTGTCAGTAATTGTTCTACCAGTGGATCCTGAACCTAGTAGTCTGAATGGAGTCCGTGTCCTTTCCATGAGTGCGTACCCGACTCCAGGGGTCAACAGTTGCAGTACTGGGGACTGTCTAGGAGTGGTACCTGGCTGCTACCTACAGCTCAAGCCTGATTCCACTGTCAGTAACTCCAATGAACACTTAGGTATGCCCCTCCTATGTAAGCCTGTCCCTGGGCACAGTGGGTCCACGAACCACGTGCGCCCTCTGCATGTGTAACAGCTATGACATAGTTATGATGAGAAGCTCTGTCAAAAGGCAATCCAGGAATTTAATCACACTACTATATAAGGATTGAAAAAATGCTGAAGTGCCTCTTTAAAGGAGCACTCCCATCAAAATTTGTATCATCTTAATATATCTGGGTAGAAAGGCAAAATGATCAACTGTAAGTACACTGTGCTATATAATATGATGGTTGCGGTACTGTATATTAAGAGATTAAAAACTTTGATGGGAGAGCTTCTTTAATGATGATTATCTGTTGAACTGAATTTTTGTTTTCTTTGTCAGAGCATCCAGTGCAATATGCAGTATACAAGGTACTCTACAATCAAGCATTGTCTTTCCATTAAAAGACTTTCCATTAAAACTTTAGGCCATTCTGCAGTAAAAAAAACAATATTATATGTGGCTAGAGATGGGCGGATGACTGGATCTTCAGGTCCAGCCGAAGAGTTACAAGAAGTTAAGGTTCAGGTACCATAACAGTACCCGGACCCCATTAACTTGAATGGGGGACCTGAATATCCAGTGTTTGCCATGCTGTCATGTGCATGACGGCACGGCAAACACCACTTCTGAGCTGCAAAATTATCACCGCTGGTTAGACAGCCATGGTTCCCATGCTGTCAAAAGACAGCGTGAGTGCTCAGCTGGGATCAGAGGTATAAAGTTTACCTCTGATCACTGATGTCAGCAGATGGGACTACTGCTCCCACCAGCCGACACCTACTGCCGCTAATAACAGTAAGAGCAGAAGTGACTGATGGGAGTATTCATCAGTTGGCGCCTGCACTGTAAATAAATAGTTTAAAAAAAACTAAATAAATAAAATTAAATAAATAATTTAAAAAACAGCGTGGGCCCCCCATATTTGCCAACCACCCTAGCTAAAGCAGAAAGCTGGGGGCTGATACTCTCAGGCTGGTAAAGGACCATGGATATTGGCCCCTTCAGCCTAAAAATAGAAGCCTGCAGCTGCCCAGAAAAGGCACATTAGATGCGCCAATTGTGGTGCTTTGCCCATCTCTTCCCACTTGCCCTGTAGTAGGGTCAAGTGGGGTTCATATTTGTGGGGTTGCTGGCACCTTTGCATTGTCAGGTGACATCAAGCCCACAGAGTAGTCATGGAGAGGTGTCTGTAAGACACCTATCCATTATTAATCCTATAGTTATATGGTAAAAAAGACACAGCCAGAATAAAGTATTTTATTTTAAATAAAACAAAACTTTCACTTTATTATTTAAAAATAACAAACACAGTTATACTCACCTAACATCTAATTCCACTGAATCCCTCGCCTCCTGTAATAAAACAAAAATAATAAACAACAATATCCTTCACCTGTCTGTTGTTCTGTCCCATGCTGTAATCCGTGTCTGGGTGATAAACAGTTTTCAACCTGGACAGTGCCAAGATGAGACTGTCCAGGTTGAGAACCACTGGGGAATGTGCTGCTGCGAGCACAGCATCAGTGATTAGCAGTGACATCATTGAGTTTACTTACAGGCAACTGAGGCTGGGTCACAGCCAGGGTGAACTGCGGTGACCTCGGTGAAATAGATGGACCTTTTCTGGGCTGCTGCAGGCTGATTTTTTAGGCTGAGAGGGCCCCTTACTAGTCTGAGAATACCAGCCCCCGCAGTTTGATTTAGCCTGGCTGGTTGTCAAAAATCGGGGGACCCCACGTGTTTTTTAAAATTATTTATTTAAATAATTAAAATATACGGTGTATGGACCCCTCTATTCTTGATAACCAGCCTTGCTGAAGCTGACAGCTGAAGGTTGCAACACCCAGGTGCGAGTTTTGCCTGGCTGGCTCTAAAAGTATACAAGGGAACCCACGCCATTTTTAAAAAAGATTATTTATTAAAAGCACAGGCACGGTTGATGAATACTCCCATCACCCGCTTCTGATCTCACTGTTATTAACGGCAGCAGACTTCAGCTGATGGGAGCAGTAGTCCCATCAGCCGACATGAACGACCGGAGGTAAACTTTGCAGCTGTGGGCTCACTCTGTCATTTGACAGCGTGGGAACCGTGCCTGTGTGACTGGCGGTGATGATTTTACCGCCGATCAGAAGCGGTGTTTGCGATGCTGTCATTGGACGAACCCAAACAGTAACACAGACTTCCTGGTGAAGTCTGTGTTAGGTGTCTGTGCCCGAATAGTAGGTGCTCAGTACTGATGCCAAACTTTACTGTTCGGGTTCTCCCATCTCTATGTAAGGCATTTCAAAGAACATTGACAGATGAGATACAAGACAATAAAACTGTAATATGATACATAAATAAGTGATATGGAGCGCTCAGCTTGGGTCCCACAGATCAGACACAAGCCATCTACTTTAGAGAATTGAGCTCAATGTCAGAAATGAAGGACACAGAGTAGGATTAAAAAGAAGGAAAATGAGAAGCATGAAGAGAAAGGAGGAGGAAAAGATGGATAGTACCAATGTATGGGTAGGCTGTAGGTGTACTTATAGTGATATGACACCATTTTACCATTAGCATCAGAGAATAAAATATTATTGTACTGACAGGCTCCATTTAATATGAGGTGCATAGTAGCAAGGTCTGTAAGAGGCAATTACATTTTACATTTTTAACATTTTACAAACTTCAAACTCCTGGGGGAAAAATCTGTGCTGACGGATATATGGGCATGGCTCTGTACAATGCAGTTCTGATGACTGTAATTAGTCCTGTTGTGTCCATCACATGACCAGGGCAAATTTTTATACACTACATTAGAAATAAGTAATCAAAGCTCCTATTGAATGACGGCAAGCATAGATATTTAAAACTTTTAGAAAATCACACACACTGGCATGTAAAAGTTTGTGCACCCCTGGTCCAAATTACTGTTATTGTGAACAGTTAAGCAAATTGAAGATCAAATAATTTCTAAAAGGCCTAAAGGTAAAGATGACACATTTCCTTTGTATTTTAGGCAAATAAAATGATTTCATCTTTTACATTTTAAAAATTACAAAAAGCAAAATAGGCTGATGAAAAAGTTTGGGTACCCTTGGAGATTTGTGTTCTTAGATAACTTTGATCAAGATTTCAGACCTTAATTAGCCTGTTAGGGTTATAGCTTGTTAAGTGTCATTATTAGGAAATTCCAGTTGATGCAGATTTGCCAGCTTTATAAAAACCCAGCCTCCTGTAACCTTGTGCCAAAACCAGCAGCCATGGGTTCTTCTAAGCAGCTGCCTAGCACTCTGAAAATGAAAATGGTGAAAGTCCCACAAAGCAGGAGAAGGCTATAAGAAGGAAGCAAAGAGTTTTCAAGTTGCCCTTTCCTCAGTTTGAAATGTAATTAAGAAATGTCAGTAAACAGGAACTGTGGAGGTCAAGATAAGGTTCATAGGATTTCTAGAGAGGCATATCAGAACCCCCACTTGACTGCAAAAGAGCTTAAGAAAGATTTAGCAGATGGAGTTGTGGTATATTGTTCTACTGTGCAGAGACAACTGCACAAATATTGTCAAAGTGGAAGAGTCATCAGAAGAAAACCTCACCTATGTCCTCACCATAAAATTCAGAAATACTGTGGACCGATGAGCACAATGATCACAGGTATGTGTAAAGAAAAAAAGTCACAGAATTTCAGGAAAAGAACATCACGCCAACTATTAAGCATGGGGGTTGGTCAATTATGGCTTGGGGTTGTGTTGCAGCCAATGGCACAGGGAACAATTCACTGTAAAAGGAAGAATGGATTCAAAGATATTTCAACAAATTCTTGATGCAGACATAACACCGTCTGTAAAAAAAGCTGAAGTTAAAAACATGATGACTTCTACAAATGGATAATGATCCTAAACACATGGCAAAATCCACAATAGACTACCTCAAAAGGCGCAAGCTGAAGGTTTTACAATGGCCCTCACAGTCCCCCAATCTGAACATCATTGAAAATCTGTGACTAGACCTCAAAATAGCAGTGCATGCAAAACGACCCAGGAATCTCACAGAACTGGAAGAATTTTCCAAGGAAAAATGGATGAAAATCCCTCAAACAAGCATTGAAAGACAATAGGCTGTCTACAAAAAGTGATTGTAAGCTGTGATTCTTTCGAAAGGGGGTGCTACTAAGTACTATCCATGCAGGGTGACCAAAAGTTTGCATCTGCCCATTTCATTTTTCTAATTTTTAAAATGTAAAAGATGTAAAATATATATTGTAGTGCAGCGGGGTTGGTGCAGTGTGACAGATCAGGCAGTGACCCAGGAAAGTTCAAAGCAAATTCTCTTTTACTGATCAGCATACTCACAAACAGAAAGTAAATGTGCTGAGGGGTGCCAGGCCTTTTGGCTCCAGTTGCCCCTGTGTTTCCTCACACAGGTGGAGCTCTACAGAGCCTCCTGCTCTACACACTTGCAAGACCAAACTGACACCCCCAACCCTCTACTGCAGGGATTTTTACAAGGAACCTGTGGCCGTAGGCCACATAGAAAACCTGGCCGGGAAGGAAACAGACCACCCCACTACCATCTTGTAGTCCATTACAAAAATAAAAGCCCATGGCAAGTTTTCCTAAATCTGCCTTGGATAAATAGCTTGTCCAAGACTAACACTATAATTTTGCATTGCAATCACAGCTATGCCTGTAACTGCAATGCACTCCCACGGCCTCGACACACTTCTTTGCGCATCCTGGGGGACACATAGTGACCCTCGCGTATGACACGGGTCACTGCCTCACAATATATATATATCTAATATATAAAGCTGAATGTGTGTGTATGTTTGTATGTATGTACAGTATGTGTGCATGTCCGGGATTGGCATCTGCACCGTCGCAGCTACAGTCACAAAATTTTGCACAGTCACACATCTGGACCCCGAGAGCGTCATAGGCTATGTTGTGAGGTGAAATTTTAACCCCGCGCTTTCCAATTCACCAAACAATTTTGCCCCTAGGTACATAATGGGGAAAAAGTGTATGTATGTATGTGTGTTTGTCCGGGATTGGCATCTGCACCATCGCAGCTACAGCCACAAAATTTTTCACAGTCACACATCTGGACCCCAAGAGCGTCATAGGCTATGTTGTGAGGCGAAATTTTAACCCTGCGCGTTCCAATTCACCAAACAATTTGGCCTATTATCAATTCTATGGTGTTATCATAGAAATAACACAGACCACCCTCTGACACAGACTGCAGGGGGAGCCCAGTATCACACAGGATAAGATTAGATACACAGCTCAGCAGTCAGTATCACACAGGCGAGGACTAGACACATGGCTCAGCAGTCAGTATCACACAGGATAGGATTAGATACACGGCTAAGCAGTCAGTATCACACATGATAGGATTAAATACACAGCTCAGCAGTCAGTATCACACAGGATAGGAATAGACACACGGCTCAGCAGACAGTATCACACAGGATTAGATACGGAGCTCAGCACACAGAATAGTATTAGATACACGGCTCTGCAGACAGTATCACACAGAATAGGATTAGATACACGGCTCAACAGTCAGTATCACACAGGATAGGATTAGATACACGGCTCAGCAGTCAGTATCACACAGGATAGGATTAGGTACATGGCTCAGCAGTCAGTAACACACATGATAGGATTAGGTACACGGCTCAGCAGTCAGTAACACACATGATAGGATTGGATACACGGCTCAGCAGACAGTATCACACAGGATAGGGTTAGATACACGACTAAGCAGATGGTATCACACAGGATAGGATTAGATACGTGGCTCAGCAGTCAGTATCACACAGGATAGGATTAGGTACACGGCTCAGCAGTCAGTAACACACATGATAGGATTAGGTACACGGCTCAGCAGACAGTATCACACAAGATAGGGTTAGATACACGGCTAAGCAGACGGTATCACACAGGATAGGATTAGATACACTGCTCAGCAATCAGTATTACACAGGATAGGATTAGATACACGACTCAGCAGTCAGTATCACACAGGATAGGATTAGATACACAGTTCAGCAGTCAGTATCACACAGGATAGGATTAGACACATGGCTCATCAGTCAGTATCACACAGGAAAGGATTAGATACACAGCTCAGCAGTCAGTATCACAGGATAGGATTAGGTACACGGCTCAGCAGTCAGTAACACACATGATAGGATTAGGTACACAGTTCAGCAGACAGTATCACACAGGATAGGATTAGATACACAGCTCAGCACACAGTATCACAAAGAATAGTATTAGATACACGGCTCAGCAGACAGTATCACACAGAATAGGATTAGATACATGGCTCTGCCATCAGTATCACACAGGATAGGGTTAGCTACATGGCTCAGCAGACAGTATCACACAGGATAGGATTAGATACAATGCTCAGCAGTCAGTATCACACAGGATAGGATTAGATACATGGCTGAGCAGTCAGTAACACATGATAGGATTAGATACACAGCTCAGCAGAAAGTATCACACAGGAGAAGATTAGGTACACAGCTCAGCAGACTTTATCACACAGGATAGGGTTAGATACACAGCTTAGAAACAGCATGTGCCAAAGGAGAGGACATTTTCATTCCAAGAATTCCACTCACTCCATCTTATTTGTTTTTTGATTTTAAACGCCTCCAGTTTCCAGTTCAACTGCTATTTGCAATGTCCATTAACAATGCTCAGGCCTTGAAAGTAGTAGGGATCGATTTGCAATCTCCATGCTTTTCTCATGGTCAACTTTACATGGTCTGTTCACGAGATGGAACTGCCAAAAATCTGTTCATCTTTGCACCGAAAGGAAAAAACAAAAATCTTGAATGAGTTGAAAATAAAATACTATCAATACTTGGGTAATCGTTTCGTTAATTTGTGTTGCAAATCTGTAGTGTTGAATATATGATGTGAAATGTTTTTATATGCAATATAACCATTATAATTTGTTATAACTAACCACAGTTGTTTACTATGCCCAGGAAACGCCGGGCTCTTCAGTTAGTATATATATATATTTATTTGCCTAAGATAGAAAAGGAAATGTGTCATCTTTAACTTTCGGCCTTTTAGAGATCATTTCATCTTTAACTTGCTTAACTGTTCACAATAGCAGTAACTTTGACCAGGGGTGTTCATGTCACTGTGTATATCAATATTTATATACAGTGGGAAGAATAAGTATCTGATACACTGCCAATTTGGCAAGTTTTTCCAAGGAGTGAGAAAAAATCCTTGCTGCAGTTTGTGCAAACTTAAGAACTACAGGAAACTTCTGACCTCTGTAATTGCAACCAAAGGTTTCTGTACCAAATATTAAGTTATTTTTTTTGTATTGTATCAAATCCATATTTCATTCAATAAAATGCAAATTAATTATGTAAAAATCATACAATGTGATTTTCTGTGTTTTTATTTTTCGATTCTGTCTCTCACAGTTGAAGTGTATCTGCAATAAAATTTACAGAACTCTCCTTTCTTTGTTGGTGGAAAAACTTGCAAAGTTGACAATGTATCAAATACTTATTTTCCCCACTATATATACCACAGTACGTGGTTCCAGCAGCCACATCTTTTCCGGCGGGCCATTCCTGCCCTGCACGAACATGTTGCGGACAAAATCAGGTTTCGCAAAGCCATCAATGTAAAGATCCACATAACCACCGATACTTGGGACCAGTAAGTGCAAGCAGGGACGTTATATCTCTCCAACTGCCCCCTGGGTAAAATAAAATAATTTTTTCAGCCCAAAAATGGGAAAGAGATGGCTGAGTAGTAGAATTGCTTTTTAGATACACTACTGACAAAAGATGGCTGCAGTGTAGAGTAATTGTACTACTTGTATAGACACAGCGGTAGAATAAAATAACTTTTTCGGACCACAAATGGGAAAGAGACAGCTGCAGAGTAGAATTTTATTTTAGAAACACTACTCCTAAAAACACGGCTGCAGAGGATACAAAGTTTTTTTAGAAACACTACATGTATATAAACTAGAAAGGATACAGCGGTACTGAAAAATTATTTCTTTGGGCTAAAGATGGCAGCTAGATAGCTGATGCCAATTATTTACTTCCTAGACTACTGAAAAAACACAGCAGTCTTAAAATATAATTTCCTTGGCCTACTAATGGCAATGAGATGGCTGATGACAATTATTTATTTCTTTGACTACTAGAAAACACACAGCGGCATAAAGGAACAGTACTCTCACAGGCAAGGAGCTGCAGAGAACACACAGCGGCTTAAAGGAACAGTACTCCCACAGGCAAAGGACTGCAGAATACACACAGTGGCTTAACTGAACAGTACACCCACAGGCCAGGGGGTGCACATTAGACACAGCAGTTTAAAAGAGCAGTATTCCCACAGACATTGGGGTGCAGAGTATACACAATGGCTTATATGATCAGTGCGCCCTTAGGCGGGGGGGTGCAGAGCACACACAGCAGTTTAAACGAACAGTATTCCAAAGGCAGGGGGGTACAGAGTACACATAGTGACTTAAATGAACAGTACTCCCACAGGTGGGGGGTGCAAAGTACACACAGTTGCTTAAAAGAACAGTGCTTCCACAGTCCGAGGGGGTGTAGAGTACACACAGCAGCTTAAAGGAACAATATTCCCACTGGTGGGGGGTTGCAGCATACACACAGCAGCTTTTTACACAGTACTCTCACAGGAGGGTTTGCAGAGTACACACAGTGTCTTTTAGCACAGTAGTAGCACAGTACTACCACATAAATGGGTTGCAGAGTACACACAGCTTTTTTTGCAGAGTGCACAGTCCAAATTTGTCTCTCACTCCAGCTGCATCCTATTCCTACACTAACAAGAGCACAATGGCAGTGGTACTTGTGATCCGGCCTTTATGTGCCCGCAGTCTAAAAGCTTGTTGATTGGCTGCGCTGCAGCCTTTCAGCAAGCTTTATTATACCGGTGAACTCAAACAGAAAACCAGATGTACAGTGGTACTGTGTTCGGGGTTCAGTCCTGGCACTGGGTGTCTAGTACGGACCCCAAACTTTCCCGTTCAGGCTCGCTCATCCCTACTTCTCAGTTTTCCACTGTGCCTCAAAAGTAGTTCCGATTACATATAGGGTTTTGGTGTACTCAGAAGAAATTGTACAACAAACTGAAAGGTCCATTTTCTCGTTTTGGTACTCTGCCAACTTTGATCTTGTGTTTTTGTTGTTCCTCAACATTTCGACTGTCAATAATGCCAATCATAGTCCATGGAATATTTAGAAAAGAGGGAAATAATTAATTGATTTGTTACAGTGCTGGCTCATGTTAAAGGATCTCACTCGATTTCAGTGAGCTCTTTCTGTGACCCATTCTCTCACAAATGTCTGTGAAGCCAGAATATTTAGCTAAGGGCTGGATTTTATACATCTGTGATAGCACTGAATTAAATGCCTGAATGAAATGTTTAACCCCCTTCACCCCCAAAGATGGTTTGCACGTTCATGACCTGGCCAATTTTTACAATTCTGACCACTGTCCCTTTATGAGGTAATAACTCTGAAACGCTTCCATGGATCCCGGTGATTCTGACATTGTTTTCTCGTGGCATATTGTACTTCATGTTAGTGGTAAAATTTCATTCAAATAACTTGCGTTTATTTGTGAAAAAAATGGAAATTTGGTGAAAATTTTGAACATTTTGCAATTTTCCAACTTTGAATTTTTATGCCCTTAAATCACAGAGATACGGGACACAAAAAACTTGATAAGTAACATTTCCCACTTTACATCAGCACAATTTTGGAACCAACATTTTTTTTTTTTTGGAAGTTATAAGGGTTAAAAATTGACCAGCGATTTCTCATTTTTGCAACACCATTTTATTTTTACGGACCACATCACATTTAAAGCCACTTTGAGGGGTCTATATGATAGAAAATACCCAAAAGTGACACCATTCTAAAAACTGCACCCCTTAAGGTGCTCAAAACCACATTCAAGAAGTTTATTAACCCTTTAGGTGCGTCACAGGAATTTTTTGAATATTTAAAAAAAATGAACATCTAACTTTTTTTCACAAAAAAAATACTTCAGGTTCAATTTTTTTTATTTTACCAAGGGTATCAGGAGAAATTGGCCTGCAAAAGTTATTGTGCAATTTGTCCTGAGTACGCTGATACCTGATATGTGGGGGGAACCACTGTTTCGGCGCATGGCAGAGCTCAGAAGGGAAGGAGCGCCGTTTTACTTTTTCAATGCAAAATTTGCTGGAATTCAGATCGGACGCCATGTCACGTTTAGAAAGCCCCTGATGTGCCTAAACAGTGGAAACTCCCCACAAGTGACCCCATTTTGGAAACTAGACCCCCCAAGGAACTTATCTAGATATGTGGTGAGAACTTTGAAGCCACAAGGGCTTCACAGAAGTTTATAACGTACAGCGGTACAATTAAAAAAATCATATTTTTTCCACATAAATGATCTTTTCACCCCCAATTTTTATTTTCCCAAGGGTAACAGGACCCTAAAAGTTATTGTGCAATTTGTCCTCAGTACGCTGATACCCAACATGTGGGAGTAAACCACTATTTGGGCACATGGCAGGGCTCGGAAGGGAAGCAGCGCCATTTGAAGTTTTTGGCTGTAATTGAGATCTGACACCATGTCGCGTTTGGAAAGCCCCTGATGTACCAAAACAGTGGAAACCCCCCACAAATGACACCATTTTGGAAACTAGACCCCCAAAGGAACTTATCTAGATGTGTGGTGAGCACTTTGACCCCTCCAGTGCTTCAGAGAAGTTTATAATGCCCGGGCGTGAAAATAAAAATTTTGTATTTTTTCCACAAACATGATCTTTTAGTCACCAATTTTTTATTTTCCCAAGGGTACCAGGAGAAATTGGACCCCAAAAGTTGTTGTCCAATTTGTCCTGAGTATGCTGATACCCCATATGTGGGAGAAAACTACTGTATAGGCACACGTCGGGGCTCGGAAGGGAAGTAGAGACGTTTTGGAATGCAGACTTTGATGGAATGGTCTGCGGGTGTCATGTTGCCTTTGGAGAGCCCCTAATGTACCTAAAGAGTGGAAACCCCCCACAAATGACCCCATTTTGGATACTAGACCCCCTAAGGAACTTATCTAGATGTGTGGTGAGCACTTTGAACCCCCAAGTGCTTCACAGAAGTTTATAACGTCCGGGCATGAAAATAAAAAAATCATTTTTTTCCGCAAAAATGATATTTTTGCCCCCAATTTTTTATTTTCCTAACTGTAACAGGAGAAATTGGACCCCAAAAGTTGTTTTCCAATTTGTCCTGAGTTGGCTGATACCCTACATGTGGGGGTAAAACACTGTTTGGGCGCATGGCAGAGCTTGGAAGGGAAGGCGCACCATTTGACTTTTTCAACTCAGAATTGACTGGAATTGAGATCAGACGCCATGTTGCATTTGGAGAGCACCTGATGTGCCCAAACAGTGGAAACCCCCAATTTTAACTCCAACCCTAACGCCAACACACCCCTAACCCTAATCTCAGCCCTAACCCTAGCCCTGACCCTAGCCCTGGCCCTAACCCTAGCCCTGGCCCTCACCCTAGCCCTAACCCTAACCCTAATGGGAAAATGGAAATAAATACATTTTCTTTTAATTTTATTATTTTTCCCTTACTAAGGGGGTGATAACGGGGGGTTTGATTTACTATTTATGGCGGTTTTTGAATTTGGCAGCTGTCATATGCTAAAAGACGCTTTTTATTGTAAAAATAGTTTTTGCATCACCACATATTGAGAGCTATAATTTTTCCGTATTTTGACCCACCGAGTCATGTGAGGTCTTATTTTTTGCGGGACGAGTTGACAGTTTTTTTTATACCATTTTTGGGCACGTGACTTTTTTGATCGCTTTTTATTGCGATTTTTGGGACGCAGAATGAACAAAAACCAGCGTTTCATGAATTTCTATTGGGGGGGTGCGTTTACACCGTTCCGCGTGCGGTAAAATTGATAAAGCGGTTTTATTCTTCGGGTCAGTACGGTTACAGCGATACCTCATTTAGATCATTTTTTTATGTTTTGTCGGTTTTATGCAATGAAAACTATTTTATATAAAAAATAATTATTTTTGCATCGCTTTATTCTGCGAGCTATAACTTTTTTATTTTTTCGCTGATGATGCTGTGTGGTAGCTCGTTTTTTGTGGGACAAGATGACGTTTTCAGCGGTATCATGGATATTTATATGCGTCTTTTTGATTGCGCGTTATTGCACTTTTTGTTTGGCGGTATGATAATAAATCATTATTTTTTGCTTCATTCTTTATTTTTATTTTTTAAGGGGTTCGCTAATGGGACAGTTTTATAGGGCAGGTCGTTACGGACGCGGCGATACCTAATATGTGTACTTTTTACTGTTTTTTTTTATTTCCAAAAAATGGATTTATTGGGGGAATTTTTTTTTTCTTTTCTAATTTTTTGGCGATTTTTTAAAAATTATTTTACCACTTTTATTTTTTTTTTTACTTTATTACATAGTCCCAGGGGGGACATCACTGTCCTGTGACAGATCGCTGATCTGTCACATCACAGATCACTGTGACAGATCAGCGATCTGTCACAGGCATTGCTGCAGACTTCCTCATGCCTGCGCTTTGCAGGCACTGAGGAAGCCAGCTCCCTGCAGGCCCCCGAAGGCCCCCGTCGCCATTTTGGATTCGAGGGCCTGCAGGGAATGAGCCCCCCGCAGCAGCACTGCACATTGCACTGCTGTGGGGGGCTCAGGGAAACACGGAGGAAGCCCCCTCCCTGCCGATGCTTCCCTTTAACCCCCGGTACACCGTGATCATGTTTGATCGCGGTGTGCAAGGGGTTAACGTGTCGGGGCGGTCCATGACTGCCCCTGACACATTGTGTCGGGTGTCAGCTGTGATAATTAGCTGACACCCGGCCGCGATCAGCGGCGCTCACCACGTGGGCGCCGCTGATCGCTGAGACATACTATCCCATCCATGGGCATAGGGGCCCAGGTCCCATGGACGGGATAGTACTTCTGATGTCAGGAAGGGGTTAACAAAGTATTCAAAGTAAGAGCTGCCGTTCCACTACTCATGGTATTCGGCAGTCTGAATTCAGCATGGTATTAGGCAGTTATCATGGGGTGCCCATTGTTTAGTATGGCAGTCGGTGGCCTTCTGAAGGCACCCATGACTGCCATATAAGATCGCCTATGAATACCAGTTTGAGATTGGGCTTTATAGCAGGCTATCTTTTTCACAATACATTGCAATACAATTCTGTTGCAATGTATTAATTAGACGATGAAGAGATCACAGGGGCCGAATTAAAAACAAGAAAAAGAAAAGAATGTTAGAAAATATTTATAAAAAATGTAGCAAATATTAAAATAGAAAAAAAATATGAAATTTTAAATCACCACCTCTTTCTCTAAACGTAAATAGTGAAATGTAATGTTCAATTTATCTGATTTGTCTCTGTATAGGTATATTTTTGAGTAAAATGTAAATTGCTCTTTTAGTCTACAAACTTCTGACAACATGTCTCTGAATTTCCAAGCAATATTTTTTTTTTTCTGAAAAGGAGAAAAGGTCAAAATTTAAAGAAAACCCAGTGCTTTCAGACCTCAAATAATGCTAAGAAAACAAGTTCATAATCATTTAGAAACAACAATACTAATGTTTTAACTCAGGAAGAGTTCAGAATTCAATATTTTGTGGAATAACCATGATTTTTAATCACAGCTTTCATGCGTCTTGGCATGCTTGCCACCAGTCTTTCACACTGCTTTTGAGTGACCTTATGCCACTCCTGGTTCAAAAATGTAAGCAGTTATTCTTTGTTTGATGGCTTGTGACTATCAGTCATCCTCTTATTTATATTCCAGAGGTTTTCAATGGGGTTCAGGTCTGGAGAATGGGCTGCCCATGACAGGGTTTTGATGTTGTGGTCTCTTAATTTCTACATAAGGCATGTACCAAATCTTATGTAGAAATCCAAAAAAATGGAGGCAGCACACCATTCACTGCTAAGGTTAAAGGTGCTTCATTTTAATAGCCCATCACAGTGATGTTTCGGCTCATGCTGAACCTTTCTCAAGCAACACAGTAGTGTACAAACAGGATATTTATGGTATACAGATAATTGAACGTGCTTAATATTAATTAGACAAAAAAGAGTATGACAATTCATACAAAATGACATATATAGATATGTAGCCCAAATGGACACAAATATAACAAAGTACAGTGCAGTGAAATACATATAAAAGTTAGCATATAATAGCTGATTGAATATTAATTATCAATTTATACACAGCTGAATATCATAAATCATTTTCATGGCTCACCCCGTTCTATATTCACGCGTGCATGAACTTCAGATTTTTTTCTGTATGGCCATATTCTACAAAATGTTTAGGAACTGGTAAATCCATTTTTTACTTGCTTATTGTGTATCTGTGGCGATTCACACGGGTTTTAAAATCCCATGTGATTTCACCCACATATCATAGTTTACAGGGACATTCCAAAAGATAGATTACATAATCACTGAGCATGTTAAAAAATGATTAATAAAAAATGTTTCATTGGTGACCGGATTAAAAAAAGAATCACCCTTTAACTGATTGTTACAATTTATACATCCAAGACAAGGATAACATCCCACTCGATTTTTACCAGTAAGGGAAGGTTGAAAAGAGGATTTTTTCGGACCCATATCTGAACGCACTAAACTATCTTTTATGTGTTTTGAACGCTTAGAAGATATAAGAGATGGGTTTTTGTATTTTTCTATTTCCGGGAGACACCGGCCTAACATTGGCCAGTGTTTTTTAACAATACCCACCACTTCATAACTGTTAGGCGTCGGATTCCTGGCACTGCACAGCGGGAATCCAGAGCCAGACATCCTGCGGTCTCCCATTCCTCTCCAACCGCTCGGACTCCTGCTCAGCAATCTCGGCTGGCCAGGCATTTCCCTCTGACTCGTTCTGTGAGCCTGGATGTTGCTGCCACCTCTGGTGCAGCAATGGTGACGCAACCTGCTTTGCAGGGAACTGCTCCCGAGGCTAAGTCCTCATGCCGTGCTACTAGGCATGCCCACAACTTGTCCTCTCAGTGGAGAGCAGGGGTCACATGTGCAGGTCCTATGTCGGATCTGATTGGTCCTTCCTATAGTACTGGAAGGTCCCGGAAGCGCATGGCTATAAAAAGCCCGCATGGCGGCTCGGCCATGCGCTAGTGTAGCATATTATGCTGTGTTGTATGGTGATGGATGCATGGACTGGTGACTGACTCATTTGAAACCCCTTCCCTCGGTTATTACGAATGGTGACAGATTGTTGGGTAGTCAGCTCCAGGTTGTGGCCAGCTACACGCCACTGTGCCTCCTGCACGACACACTAGCGTCCGACGGTGCTCGGTCGTTCCGGCGCCGTCGCTCAGCAGCGATAGTTATTGCCGTGCTGCGGTTGCAGCGTTCTTGGCGTCTGCGGTTGCAGCGTCATTCGCTGGGTATCCTGTGAAGTAAACAGGGCCAGCGTCCTCATACAACTCTGTTGTTTTAGCGACTCTGTGTGTGAACAGAGCCGTACTTAGCGTTCGGGTGACGTTAACCCGAGCGCAGTACCTCACCTTTCGGTGCATCCGCCATTACTCAGCAGCGGTCTTGTCACCTACCGCACGGTGGACCCCGGGCGGCGAACGCACCTCCTATTATTTATATCTGGTGCGTTCCGCCGACCCTAACAATAACTCTCATCACAAAAGGTAGTAACTAATGGAATCCTATTCAGAGTTTTTTCTTTTACATAGAAGATTATCTCTATCCATACTTCTCACTCTATCTTCCCATTTTTTTTAGAGTTTTGGTAGGATAGTTCCTCTGTTTAAATCTTTCCGTCATCATTTTAAGGGAGGTTTCCAATGCTTCATCTTCACTTACCATTCTTAACTCGTAGATATTGACTATATGGCAGAGCTTCTATTAATTTGCGAGGATATTTCAACAAATTATTTTTGTAAGTGGACTTTACAAAGATTTCAGTAGATAATTTAATATCTTCATATTTTACCAATACATCCAAGAATTGTTTCTTTCCTTCTGTGATTGCACCAATGTAAATTTTATATCTTCATTCAAGCTATTCAAAAATAATCCAAATTCCTCCAGTTCAGCAACAGTCCCTTTCCATAGGAGGAAGACATTGTCTATGTATCGCCACTACTCCTCTACATTGTGGAAATGGTGGGACAAATAGACAAGGTCCTCCTCCATGGCCGTCATCACCAAATTAGCATAAGCATGCTCCATATTGCCACCCATGGCCATCCCCCTTATTTGCATAAAATATTCATCTCTAAACAGGAAATAATTATTACTGAGTACAACCTCCAATAGTTTCAAAATGAACTCCATAGTTTCTGTTGTGTATTCAGTACCCATGAATTTCCTACGTACTGCAGTAAAGCCTGTAGTATGACTAATAGATGCATATAGAGAAATAACATCAAATGATGCCAAAATAATTTCCTGCTCATTTGTAACTTTCCCATGTTTAAATAAAAAGTCTGTTGTATCTTCAATAAAAGTTGAGGTCAGTCTAGACAATGGTCCCAAAATCTTGTCAAGAAAAATGCCTATGGGACTAAAAACTGATTCACTGTCCAACACTATTGGTCGGCCTGATTTGTGGATCTTTGGTAAATACATACATCACAGGAGTGATCGGATTTTCCACTATCAAAAATTTATTTAAATCATCATCTATAATATTAAGATGTTTAGCTTCATCCAATATAATTTTAATTTTCTTAATAATCATAAACTTGGGATCGCATGACAGCCTCACATATACATCCGGATCCGACAATTGACGTATAATCTCTGCCTCATATTTCCATGTATCCATGATGACGACAGCACCACCCCTGTCAGCTGACTTGATGGTGATGTCATCGTCACCAACCAATCCACAAAGTTTTCTTTAAACAATCAATATCTCTGTTTACAGCTGTAATAAATGCATCAATAACCAGAACATTAATAACTGGTACAAAATCACTCTTATTATATAACATAAGTTGTTTTGAACTAAAGACTGCTCTAACAGGACCTATGGTACATGGATTCTGTGAATGCAATTAATTATTTAAGATTAATAGCTCTAAAAAAAAATCTAAAAAGTTCCATTTCCAATTTGTACCAATCTACATATTTGTTAAGGCTAAAAGAAAAACCTTTACTTAATAATGACATTTCATGTGCATTCAAAGATATAGAAGAGAGATTTACCACAATATTCAATCCTTCTCTTTCATTGTGGTCTGTCTCTGGGGGAGAACTCGACCCTTCTGTCCTCTAAAAAAATAACATTATCAGAGCATAAATAGTCAGTGATAAACCCTTCTGATTTAGTATTTGTTGGATAAACACCTCTATCAGTCTGATATTTTTTATTTTTCGGGCTCTGAGGTCCCTCTTTTTGCCAATTATAAACATTCCCAAGATGATAATCCTCTGAATCCCTGTTCCATTTCCTCCTTTTAATATCCTCCAATTCTTCCCTGGTTTTCTTTAAACAAGAGTCAGTCATGTCCTTGAATTGATTCCATAAATCTTCACTCATTAATTCCTTTAATTTACTCTCTGTTATCAAAATGTTTTTATTCAATTCCTGGATCTCAAGAGGCCTAGAAGAGGTAACAGCAGGGGCTGGCTGGCAAATTTTACCCTGGGGGGGCAAACACAAAGCACTGGCCCAGGAGTGGTGGCCCATCTTTTTGTTAAAGAGTCTAAGGTCTCACATACCATTCAGCGTGAGTAGTGCACATCCGAGGTGCAACTGATAAGAAACCATTTCATACATACAGTACTAAACTTAAATTGTCTTCGTAGAGTTGATCAAATATTTCAAAATTCAGTTCCGATTATGATCAGCGGCAAATATTGTATTTGCAATATTCGCTGAACACAGCTAAACGTCATTGGAGTCAATTGGAGTAGAAATGACCGAATATGTTGGTACTATTATGGCACGAATATGGCAAACTCAGATTCGGTGATCGATTCCGAACATATTTGCTCAACGCTACTATTTAGCAGCCATACCGTAAAGTGTTGCACACAACAAATGCTATCTGAGATGTCAGCCTTAACCTGTTTATGCTTATAATCACATGCCTTCTTGCAGTAACACCCCAGTGTCTACAGTCACACATAATGTAAGATTGATATACAGACATGACAAATGCCTAAGACACTTTAGTTTTACTTGTGTACTGAATCCACTAATACACTTAGGCCACAATTCATCAAAGTATTTTTGCTAGAATTCTGACACTTTGAAAAGTCAAAAAATCTGTGCACATCTCAAAGTTGTTAAAAAAATGTTGTGGCTTTTGCCATTTTCACCCAGTCTTAGTCAGACACACCAAAGTAGGAAGAACATGGGCGGCAAGTGGTATGGCAAAGCCCGTCAAACAAATTCTTCAAAAGTTACAATACTTTAGTGGCCTAACTTAATCCAGAAATGTAGACTTTTGGCAAGGCGCACACCAGTGATGAGATGTGCCTAATTCATTACGTGATCTGTGCGCCTCTTAATGAATCTAACACCTGCACTGTCAACATTAGCGGGATGGTTCGGTACCTATAATGTCCTCTGTAAATTTCTATCCTTATACCCTAACCGCTTTGTAATGAGCTTTATTACACAACACACAACACTTCTCCCTACCTATCTAATCTCTAAGGCTGTGTACCCACGTAAGCATCTTTTTCGCATTTTTTAAGCGTTTTCCTGGTAAAAACGCTTCAAAATCGCATAGTAACATAACATAGTAACATAGTTCTGAAGGCTGAAGGGAGACCTTATGTCCATCTAGTTCAGCTTATTTTTAGTGCAGCTGTTCTGCATTGTTGATCCTGGGGAAGGCAAAAAACCCACAGAGTAGAAGCCAATTTTCTCCATAGGGAAAAAAATTCCTTTTTGACTCCTAAGCTGGGTCAACCATCTATAATATTATGTTATTCGTAACCTTCTATACTGTTACTCACAAGAAAAGCATCCATTCCTTTCTTAAATTCATTCAGTGAGTTGGCCATCACCACTTCCTCAGGAAGAGAATTCCAGAGCTTCACTGCTCTTACCGTGAAGAACCCTCTTCTATGCTGGTGCAGAAATTGTCTTTCCTCCAAATGAAGAGAATGCCCCCTTGTTCTTGTCACAGTCCTTGGTACAAACAGTTCATTGGAGAGATCTCTGTATTGCCCTCTGATATACTTGTACATATATATTAGGTCTCCCCTAAGTCTTCTCTTTTCTAGAGTAAATAGACCTAATTTTGATAACCTTTCTGGGTATTGTAGTGAACCAACTCCATTTATCATTTTAGTAGCCCACCTTTGAACCCTTTCAAGTTCAGTAATGTCTTTCTTGAGCACCGGCGTCCAAAATTGCACACAATACTCCAAGTGTGGTCTGACGAGTGATTTGTACAGAGGGAGAATTATGTTTTCATCTCGTGTCCCCAGACCTCTTCTAATGTATCCCATGATCCTATTTGCTTTGGTGGCAGCTGCCTGACACTGTGCACTCCAATTTAGCTTCTTATTGACTAAGATGCCTAAGTCTTTTTCCATGTCTGATTTCCCCAGCAGTTTCCCATTTAGTAAGTAATTGTAGCATCTGTTTCTCCTTCCCATGTGCATAACCTTACATTTACCTGTCTTAAACCTCATTTACCATTTTTCAGCCCAATTCTCCAATTTACTCAAATCTGTCTGTAATTGCAAACTGTCCTCCTTTTTGTTAAATACCTTACATAGTTTTGTATCATCTGCAAATACTGATATTTTACTGTGTAAGCCATCCACTCGATCATTAATAAATATATTAAGTAGCAGGGGGCCCAATACAGAACCCTGTGGTACCCCACTAGTAACCCTGGTCCAATCTGAGTATGCACCATTAATAACCACTCTTTGTTTTCTATCACTAAGCCAGCTACCTACCCATCTAGACACATTTTCCCCTAGCCCAAGCTTTCTCATCTTACTTACCAATCTTTTATGTGGGACAGTGTCAAATGCTTCAGAGCAGTCGAGATAAATGACATCCAATGATTCTCCCTGGTCCATTTGAGAGCTTACATTCTCATAGAAGCTGATCAGGTTAGTTTGACAGGAGCGATCCTTCATAAATCCATGTTGATATGGAGTTAAACATTTATTAACATTGAGATATTCCATAATGGTATCCCTTAGAAACCCTTCAAAAATTTTACCCACAACAGATGTTAAGCTTACTGGCCTATAGTTTCCAGGTTCCCTTTTACACCCCTTTTTGAATATTGGTACCACATTTGCTTGCCGCCAATCAAAAGGAACAGACCCTGTTTCTATAGAGCATACAAGAAGCATCCCATTCTTTTTAATGAATTCTGCAATTTTTGTGCACACGATGCGTTAATTTCTGAGGAAAAAAACGCATCGCGGAAAAAAACGCAGCATGTTCATTAGTTTTGCAGAAAAAAACGCATTTTCAAGTATATTCTATTAGCAGGCGGATGCTCCTGTAAAAAACGCAAACAAAAACACGCAACAATCGCGCAAAAAGCACATAAAAAATGCACGTTTTTCCTGAGAAGTCTGTTTTTTTCTGCATACGTGGGTACATAGCCTAAAAGTATTTTTTTTACTCCATTTCCGGTGGCGTTTTGTTTAAAGGGAACCTGATTGCAGAAATACGCTATTAACCTGCAGCTATGGGAATTATCTGCAGATTAATAGTGTTACTAACCTGCCCAGTGCCCTCACTTAGCCAAACGCTGTCAGTCACGGGGTGGGGGAAGTGCCGACCCAGGTTCAGTCACTGCTCTGAGTATACAGAGTGATGGCTGTAACTGCGCCCCCAGCCCTGACAGCCCTCCCCAATGCAGGGAATCAGTCAATGCGAGGGTGCGGTTGCAGAGCGGTGACTGAACCTGTGTCGGCACCGTCTCCGTGAATAAAACGCGAATGCTACATGGAGGGTAAAGTAAATTTTCTCCCTGCAGTGTTCGGCTAAGTGCAGGCGCCTGGCATGTAAGGAACGCTATTAACCTTTAGATTAACCCCATATCTGCAGGTTGGTAGAATTTTTTCTGTTGACAGATTCCCTTTAAGAGGAGCCTCTTAAGATGCCTTGTAACCATAGAAGCACATCTCCCACAGACTATCTCTGCCATCACATCTTCTAACTGTGAAACAAGAGGTCATAAGGTGGAGGAGATAGTAGTAGTGAGTGACACCCCACAGCTTCTACCACCACCCTCCAAATACGCAGTGGAGCTGTATGCATGCACCCTGGCTTCATTGTTGCCTTGCGCATGCCCAGGGAGGCAGCAGTGATGTAGGACACTGCCAAACGCCAGATTTTCAAAGTTGGCGCTAATGGCTGACAAAGTCCTGTGTCACCGCTGCTTCACTGTGAACATAAAGTGCGTTCATAAATTTGGTGTGCATACACCCAGCTTACTGCACATTAACAGGGATACAGAGATCTGCAACTACACATCCCCACATACACACGCATGTTACCATATACACGGATGGACACATACACACGTCACCACAGAGGCACAAACATCCCCACATACACAGAAACACACGCGTTACCATATACATGAATGCACACATACACAGGTCACCACAGAGGCACAAACATCACCATGTACACAGACACACGCACGTTACCATATACACGGATGCACACACACGTCACCATAGAGGCACAAACATCCCCACGTACACAGACACACGCACGTTACCATATACATGGATGCACACATACACAGGTCACCACAGAGGCACAAACATCCCCACATACACAGAAACACAAGTGTTACCATATACATGAATGCTCACATACACAGGTTACCACAGAGGCACAAACATCACCATGTACACAGACACACGCACGTTACCATATACACGGATGCACACATACACACGTCACCACAGAGGCACAAACATCACCATGTACACAGACACACGCACGTTACCATATACACGGATGCACACACACACACGTCACCATAGAGGCACAAACATCCCCACGTACACAGACACACGCACGTTACCATATACACGGATGCACACATACACAGGTCACCACAGAGGCACAAACATCACCATGTACACAGACACACGCACTTTACCATATACACGGATGCACACACACACACGTCACCATAGAGGCACAAACATCCCCACGTACACAGACACATGCACGTTACCATATACATGGATGCACACATACACAGGTCACCACAGAGGCACAAACATCACCATGTACACAGACACACGCACGTTACCATATACACGGATGCACACACACGTCACCATAGAGGCACAAACATCCCCACGTACACAGACACATGCACGTTACCATATACATGGATGCACACATACACAGGTCACCACAGAGGCACAAACATCACCATGTACACAGACACATGCACGTTACCATATACATGGATGCACACATACACAGGTCACCACAGAGGCACAAACATCACCATGTACACAGACACACGCATGTTACCATATACATGAATGCAGACATACACAGGTCACCACAGAGGCACAAACATCACCATGTACACAGACACACACGTCACCACAGAGGCACAAACATCACCATGTACACAGACACACGCAGGTTACCATATACACATGTCACCACAGAGGCACAAACATCACCATGCACACAGACACACACACGTTACCATATACATGGATCAACACATACACAGGTCATCACAAACTCACACACATCACCACATATATACTCACACACATACACATGTCATTATGCACACATACAAATGTATTCATATGCACATCACCATTTAAATGGACGCACGTATACAAACGTCACCGCAAACTCACATACGTCACCATGTACACGGATGCACACATCACTACATATACACAGGTCACCACATGCACACTCTTACACACCTCACCACGTACACATTCACACCCACATCACCACATACCACTCATGTCACTATGTACACACTCATACACACACAAGTCACCACGTGCACACTCACGCAGGTCACCACGTACACGGTTGCGCATATACACAGTTCACATACACAGATGCAATCATGAACATTTACACATATCACCACATATACTTACACATTTCACCACATACACTGATGCACACATACGCACTTCACCAAAAACATGCATATACAGTACACGTCATCACGCACACATACACAGGAATACACTGAATTGAGGACTTGAAACTGCTTTTAATCACACAGAATGAGACATGCACAAAATTCCCCTCCTATTTCTGCCTGCCTGACAGATATGTACCCTAACTGCTCCCCTCCAGCTCAGTTTCAGCCATGCATCCCCCAAACAACCAAGAAGCAAAGAGACACCTTATCACAAGCCCCGTTGAATTCCTGCAGCTACTCAAATATTCAGGATTGAGAGTCCTCAGTGGTTGATACCTTTTAATGGCTAACTGAAAAGATGGTAACACATTGCAAGCTTTCGAGACTACTCAGGTCTCTTCATCAGGCATAGACTAATACAATATCTGAAGTCACATATTTATGCACAATACAGCCTAGTATATGTGACTTCAGATATTGTATTAGTCTAGCCTGATGAAGAGACCTGAGTAGTCTCGAAAGCTCGCAATGTGTTACCATCTTTTCAGTTAGCCATTAAAAGGTATCAACCACTGAGGACTCTCAATTCCGAATATTTTTCTATCTACTGGCTAACACGGTACAAAGATATACATCTTTCCTGTATCAAAATGCAGCTACTCACACGTTCACATGTTGTAAGGCAGCCTGCAGCCTCCTCAGTGGTGCGGCACTGTCTGCTTCCTGCTCTTGGATTGGTAAGGCAGCATACTGAGCAGGAAGAATACAGTACAGCCCCTAGGGACGGCTTCTCCACGAATCAGAGAGCTGGAAGGACATTGCAGCCTTGAGTGACCTCTGCTCCACCAATCAGGATGATGCTGCTTGTTGCGAAGAGCAAATGAAGACACAGTGCGGCTTCTGAAGTAATGGGTGGCTGAACGGCCCAAAAGCTGCTGCTAGGAGACCAGCTCAGGGGGCAATTGCCTCTCTGCCACCCGGCCCAGCCCGCCCCTGGGTAGCAGAAAACATCATCGTAGACAAAAGTGAGAAAAAACAGAAGGGTCGAGTTCTATATACACATATGTTATGATAACATATGTGTATGTATACATATATGCTGTATATACAGTTGTGCTGAAAAGTTTACATATCCCAGCAGAGTTTTTTCTTTCTTGGTCTTTTTTCAGAGAATATGAATGATAATACCAACACATCTTCTCCACTTATTGTTAGTGGTTGGGTGAAGCCATTTATTGTCAAACTATTGTGTTTTGTCTTTTTAAATCATAATGAAAACCCAAAACATCCAAATCACCCTGATCAAAAGTTCACATACCCCATTTCTTTATACGGTGTATTTCCCCCTCAAACTTCAATGACAGCTTGAAGTCTTTTGTAGTAGTTGTGGATGAGGTTCTTTATTTTCTCAAATGGTAAAGATGCCAACTCTTCTTGGCAAAAAGCCTCCAGTTTGTGTAAATTCCTGGGCTGTCTAGCATGAACTGCTTGCTTGAGATCTCCCCAGAGTGGCTCAATGATATTGAGGTCAGGAGACTGAGATGGCCACTCCAGAACCTTCACTTTGTTCTGCTGTAGCCAATGACAGGTCGACTTGACCTTGTGTTTTGGATCGTTGTCATGTTGGAATGCCCAAGTACATCCCAATGCGCAGTTTCCAGGGAGATGATTGCAAATTTGCCTCCAGAATCAGGACTGTCCCGATCAGAGTTACCTCGTTGTGGTAGGATGGCTTTTATGCTATTTTTTGATCAAAAAATAGCATATTACTAAAAACTCTGTGTTATTTAAATGCACTTTTTGCTATTTATTGACTTTACAGAAGGGTTTTTGCTCACTTGTTCTCTTGTAGGTTTTATAAGTGAGATACTTTGTGGCATTTGTGCAGTAATGGCTTTCTTCTAGCTACCCGACCATGTAGCCCATTTTTCTTCTTGTGCCTCTTTATTGTGCATCTTGAAACAGACACACCGTTAGTTTTCAGAGAGTCCAGTATTTCACCTGATGATATTTGTTGTTTTCTCTTTGCATCACAAACAATTTTCCTGACAGTTGTGAAATAAATTTTTGTTGGTCTACTTGATTGTGGTTTTATTTTTACAGAGCCCCTGATTTTTCATTTGTTAATCACAGTTTGAACGCTGCTGACTGGTCCATCAACAGAAAAAAAAGTTACAGGTCTAAGCGAATGGCAACATAGAACAATTTATTTTATTTTTTTTAATTTCCGATTTTTTTACCAATTGTACAAAAAAACTATGCAAGTTTGGTATCTCTTTCATTACACTGCCCTGTGAAAAGAAAAGGGGGAGACAGGGCGCTTCCAATGCGTAGGTCTGTATGGAAAGTAGATGAGTGCACAGCAAGTGTTAGGCTCACCTGATAGGGTTGTGAGAGTCACAACAGCTATAATCGCACACTGCCCTGTAAAATTATGTCCATGTCATTTTTATAGCACACTGAACACTGTGAAAACAAACCTCCAAAATCTTGAATGTTTTTTCACTGCTTCGCAGTTCTTGGAAAAAAAAATTCTCCTTTTTCTGTATACTATATGATAAAATAAATGGTGTCATTCAAAATTACAATTCGTCCATCAAAGTAAAGCTTTCATATGGCTATGTGGGTGAAAAATAAAAACATTATGACAATTGCAATGAGGGAAGGAGAAACCAAAAATTAAAAATGAAAAATCGCCAGGACCTTAAAGGGAAATTGCTTCCCCCTCTGAGGTCAACATGATATGTTGGTAAAGAGACCTTGATTCCAGCGATGTGTAGTTTACTGGGCTACTTGTAGTTTTGAAAAAAACACTATTTGATGAGCTGCAGGTCTTGCAGTTCTCTGAATGCAGAGCTCTGTATAAACCCACCCACACCACTGATTGACACCTTTCTGTGTACACTGTGTATAGGTAGAAAGCTGCCAATCAGTTGTGAGTGTGATGTTATACGAAGCTCATGAATATGGGGGACTGCATAATAGCAGGTTTACTAGTCCTTGCTAGAATCAAAGTCTCTGTCACTAGGTTTTTGCTACTTCATCTAAGAGCAGCATAATGTATGGCTAAAATCTGTTTAAGGAGTTAAGAGTGGTGTTCAAATACTTTTGTTCATATAATGTACATTCAGAAAGCGTATATATGTATGACAATAGTTATGTTGAGTTGTTGAAATGGCATGACTTTTGGATATGGGACGGACCCCCACTCCATCTTAAAACCACCATAACTACAGTAAACTTAGGCACTAGAATAAATACACAACACATTATTTTAATTGTCAAAATGGCCACAGCTTTATTTAAATCACAGGATTAAAACAATCACAGTAGGAGTCATGTGAAGTGCTAGTACATTGGGATTCACAAGTACGGTAATACCCTCAGGTGACATTCAGCACCAGCCATTCAAGCAGAGCCAGTAAACTTTCAGGGCACCAATGACCCTAGTACCCTCACTCCTGTGCTTAACCACTGTGCCCGCCCCTGCTTGACATTACCATTACAATGTCCTTGAGGCTGGCCATCAAGCCGAGCCTGTTCACCACTGTGAGGTTTTACATCCTCTATTAGTTTAAATGAGTCCCACTGTAACTTGTCTGCAACTTCCACCTGACTCCTAAACCGCAAAGCTGTGACGGGTTATAAACTGCAAGTCACATTTGACACTTTTAGCCTTTTTTTTTTTTTTTTTTATAAATTACTTTTGTAAACTTATAAACTAGAAGTCCCTGAAAAAGCATTAAGAGGACTAAACTTGGAAAACCTCCAACTCACAAAGAGTCATCCTACAGCACTCAAGAGAGTAAAAAACCCCTGTGGAGGAAACCTCTAGGGAACCGTGGCTGGAGGATCACCCTTCCCTTGGGTTTAGAAGGTTAATGCTAATGTTAACTCTTTATAGCTATAATAAAATTGGACCTGACACAAGATATGCAATGGCAAATTCAAAAATTACAATAAAGCATTCATCAATATATACAAGCAATAATTAAAATGTTTTAGGACAGTGATTATAACAGGGCGGGAGGAAGGGTGATGTTTCCTCCAGTTCATCCAGCGAGAGACAGAGTTACCGCCTCTATATAAGCCTCACCCTCCTCACAGAAACACACCAGGCACAGACAATCTGTGCTTATTCCTCTTAAAGCAAGATCACTCTGGTTTAAAATCTACACACAAACAAAGCTGCAGGAGTTAAAGGTCCACCCCTCCCAAAGTCATGTCCCCCTCCGTTTAGTGCTCCGGTGGTTTCTATATCAAATTAGAACTATATAATATTAATCTCTTCTTTTACATTTTGTAATCATTCTTCATTTTTTCAGGCCTTTCAAATCATGAAAGTTACACATGGAAGAGACCATCGTTTGACACAGGATCTGATGGAGCTGTTAGGAGAATGTGAGATGGGAATGGAAGCAATATAGAGAAAACCCAACTTCACCCTGTACTAGACAGTATTCACTGTTGCTCTCTTTATCAGGTTATATAAGTCTACACTGTAAATTTAAAAAAATCTACCAAAAATATCATCTATGGTCATCAATGTGTTATGAATAAAAGTATTATATTTCAGACCAATTTTTTGTGAAGGATTTCGTATCATACGTCAGTCTAAAACTGGCAGCCAAATTAGCATATGACGATAATAATGAATCTGTGATTGGCGAGACCTGGAAAACAGACAGGGGTGATGACTAAGGAGGTAATGTCGAGAGGAGGAGGGTGTTGGTCTCGGCACAGGTGATGTACAGTGCATGTATATGATCCTCTATGTCAGTGATGACGAACCCAAAACCCACTTATTTATCACAAAGTGCCAACACAGTAATTTAACCGGAGGCTGAGGCAGACATCTCAGAAGACTTGCAAAATACACAGGCATGTACGCATGCACATACACACACTGCCTGCCCTCTGCAAAATACACACACTGCCCTTCTGCAAAATACATACACACACACTGCCCCCTGAAAAATACACACACATACACTGCCCCCTGAAAAATACACATGTCAAGATCCTGACAGCACCGGCGTACAGCCCTCGCTGAGCAGGGACTCACCAGTGCTGTAGGGGTCCCGGGGACAGTAACAGCTGGAAAGTACAGACGCACAGGACCTGAATGCTGAAGTATTAGCAAGCAGGCACGGGACCTACAGTCATGTGACCACAAGGGGGCGGGAGCTTAGCATCCTGCTTGCTAAGATGGAAGAACACTCAGAGTCGGGCAAACCAGAGATCATACACAATACGGGCGAATGAGGTACAGGAGGGACAAGCAGATGGGAGGTCAGATGAAGCCAAAGGTCATACACAAGAGGGCGGTGCGGTACAAAAGTGACGAGCAGAGAGCAGTCGAGTCACAAGCAGAGGCTCATACACGAGAGGACGGTGCGGTACAAGAGGGTCAGGCAGAACTCGTAACAGGGACAGAACCAGATCACAACCAAACAAGCAACAAGTTATCAGGCACAAGGCACACGTATACAAGAGGTCAACTAACTCAGCCAAGGGCAGGAGTATAACTGACACCGGACCCAGGTCCAGTAAGCATTAAATAGCCGCCCTCTGCCAGAGATAGGCAGAAACAGTTAACCCCCTGTCTGACCAGGACGGGCCAAAGTGAAACCCTGTCCTGGATCACGACAACACACATGTAGGGGAAGTGGACTGACCTATGGACCTGTGTGCAGCAGGAGGGTAATGTATAATGTGCTTGACGTGAACTGCTGGATATGAAGGTGGGAGACAGCTAGAAATAGGAGAAGGATGGTGAAGTACTGGGTTTGGCCACTAGGGGGAGACTAAAGACAGCAGAAACAGAAGGAGGTGTAATACTGTAGTTTGGCCACAAGATGGCAGCAGAGAGCAGTGATATAAGGGCATTACATCAGCTTAAGGCTATGAAACCACAGAGTCATGGGGGACGGGGTTACAGGAGCTCTAGAGGGGAATTCCCAGAGAGGGAATATAAGAAGGGGTAGAGAGTTCCAGAAGCAGTCAGTCCAGGGAGAGGAGCTCAAGACTGAAGGGAGAGAAAGACCGGGAAGAAGCTCCGGAAGGGACTGATAACAGAGACGGTCAGGGGGGTGGCCCTGACTGGAGAAGCCGCAGAACAGAGGAGGCCTGGGGGTACCAAACACGGACAGACTTGGACGGGTGAAGTGCTGTGGTGGTAGGCCTAGGGCAGCCACAGTGAAAGAGCCATGAGGGACGTCAATCAGGAAAAGGAAGCAAGAGAAAGGTACCCGGGCCTGTGTGCGGAAGTGTCGTGCAGCTGCTGTGTGATGCTGCAGTCGTCAAAGGGACGGCCAATAAAGAGGACCTGTTGGACACACATCAGTCTTTGTCTCAGTCTGTTTGTGGCGGAAAGGGACCACCCCCCAGTCGGCACACGTACTTACACACACACACACACACACACACACTGCCCCCTGAAAAATACACACACACACATTGTCCCTCATAATAATAATAATAAATTTTATTTTATATAGCGCCGACGTATTTCGCAGCACTTTACATTTCAGAGGGGATTTGTACAGACAATAGACATTACAGCATAACAATAATCACATACAGTAGATTATAACAAATACCAAGAGGAAAGAGGGCCCTGCTCGCAAGCTTACAGTCTATGAGGAAAGAGGTAGACACGAAAGGTGGGTGGTAACAGTTGCCCTGATTGTATGGACCAGCCATAATATTAAGTGTGTAACAGTACAAACACACTTAATGCACTGGCATTTATTTGAATACTCAATTCCTTCTTTATGCACTCATATTTGCCTTTTAGCATTGGTTTCAATACTTATCATATGTATACCCAGCATTCTTTTTGTGCCTATTATCCTCCTTGTGGTTTTTTGTAGTGTCCCCATTTTTATCATTATTGTGATTTCTATAATTGTGGTTTTAATCATATTCCAATAAAAGTTGTTATTTTTAAGCTTAGCTTCTTTTGCTTTTTGGATGAGCATTCAAGACAGATTGGAGAGGGGAGAGTTTGGTAAGAGGGAGACCGATTAGAAGAGAGTTACAATAGTCGAGACGAGAATGAATAAGAGAAACAGTAAGAGTTTTTGCAGAGTCAAAACTAAGAAAAGGTCGAATTCTAGAAATGTTTTTTAGGTGCAGATGACAAGAGCGAGCCAGTGATCGAATGTGGGGGGCAAAGTAAAGCTCGGAATCAAGTATGACCCCAAGACAGCAGGCGTGTTGCTGGGGAGTAATAGTGGAACCACACACAGAAATGGCAATGTCGGGTATAGGTACATTAGTAGAGGGAGGAAACACCAGGAGTTCAGTCTTTGACAGGTCCCTCTGCAAAATGCACACATGCACTGCCCTTCTGCAAAATACACACACACTGCCCCTCTGCAAAATACACACACATTGTCCCTCTGCAAAATACACACACATACACACACTGTCCCTCTGCAAAATACATACACTACCCCTCTGGAAAATATATACACACACACTGCCCCTCTGCAAAATACACACACATACACACACTGTCCCTCTGCGAAATACACACACATGCACACACTGCCCCTCTGCAAAATACACACACTGCCCCACTGCAAAGTACACAAACACTGCCTCTCTGAAGAATGCACACACCACACACAACACACATTGCACCTCTGCAAAATACACACACTGCCCATCTGCAAAATACACACACACACTGCCCCTCTCCAAAACACACACATTCACTGTCCCTCTGCAAAACACACACACACACTGCCTCTTTGCAAAATACACACACTGCCCCTCTGCAAAATACACACACCACACACACACTGCCCCTCTGCAAAACACACACACTGTCACTTTGCAAAATACACGCAAACACTGCCCCTCTACAAAATATACATACACACTGCCTCTTCACAATATATACACATACAGTTGTGGCCAAAAGTATTGACACCCCTGCAATTCTGTCAGATAATACTCAATTTAAAAGACACAAAAGAGAATGAAGCAAAAAGCAAAACATTGATCATTTCACACAAAACTCCAAAAATGGGTCAGACAAAAGTATTGGCACCCTCAGCCTAATACTTGGCTGCACAACCTTTAGCCAAAATAACTGTGACCAACCGCTTCCGGCAACCATCAATGACTTTCTTACAATGCTCTGCTGGAATTTTAGACCGTTCTTCTTTGGCAAACTGCTCCAGGTCCCTGATATTTGAAGGGTGCCTTCTCCAAACTGCCATTTTTAGATCTCTCCACAGGTGTTCTATGGGATTCAAGCCTGGACTCATTGCTGGCCACCTTAGAAGTCTCCAGTGCTTTCTCTCAAACCATTTTCTAGTGCTTTTTGAAGTGTGTTTTGGGTCATTGTCCTGCTGGAAGACCCATGACCTCTGACAGAGACCCAGCTTTCTCACACTGGGCCCTACATTATGCTGCAAAATTTGTTGGTAGTCTTCTGACTTCAAAATGCCATGCACACGGTCAAGCAGTCCAGTGCCATAGGCAGCAAAGCAATCCCAAAACATCAGGGAACCTCCGCCATGTTTAACTGTAGGGACCGTGTTCTTTTCTTTGAATGCCTCTTTTTTTCTCCTGTAAACTCTATGCTGATGCCTTTGCCCAAAAAGCTCTACTTTTTTCTCATCTGACCAGAGAACATTCTTCCAAACTGTTTTAGGCTTTTTCAGGTAAGTTTTGGCAAACTCCAGCCTGGCTTTTTTATGTCTCGGGGTAACAAGTGGGGTCTTCCTGGGTCTCCTACCATACAGTCCCTTTTCATTCAGACACCGACGGAGAGTATGGGTTGACACTGTTGTACCCTCGGACTGCAGGGCAGCTTGAACTCGTTTGGATGTTAGTCAAGGTTCTTTATCCAACATCCGCACAATCTTGCGTTGAAATCTCTTGTCAATTTTTCTTTTCCGTCCACATCTAGGGAGGTTAGCCACAGTGCCATGGGCTTTAAACTTCTTGATGACACTGCGCACGGTAGACACAGGAACATTCAGGTCTTTGGAGATGGACTTGTAGCCTTGAGATTGCTCATGCTTCCTCACAATTTGGTTTCTCAAGTCCTCAGACAGTTCTTTGGTCTTCTTTCTTTTCTCCATGCTCAATGTGGTACACACAAGGACACAGGACAGATGTTGAGTCAACTTTAATCCATGTCAACTGGCTGCAAGTGTGATTTAGTTATTGCCAACACCTGTTAGGTGCCACAGGTAAGTTACAGGTGCTGTTAATTACACAAATTAGAGACGCATCACATGATTTTTCGAACAGTGCCAATACTTTTGTCCACCCTCTTTTTTATGTTTGGTGTGGAATTATATCCAATTTGGCTTTAGGACAATTCTTTTTGTGTTTTTTCATTTAAGACAAATTAAATGAAGATAATAATAACAAAGAATTTGTGTTTGCAATCATTTTCAGGAAGATACTGAGTATTATCTGACAGAATTGCAGGAGTGTCAATACTTTTGGCCACAACTGTATACACACTGTCCCACTGAATAAATCATCCCCCCAACCCCACACACTGCCTCTGTCAAAACTGTGCCCCCTTTCACAATGATACATTTAATGTTCAGCTCCTCCTGGAGCTCTGACCAGTGCCCATGCTGTGTCTGCTCCTCTGCGGCCCTGGTGCAGGCAGCAGTGTGATGAGTTCAGGATCGTGATGATGTAATCACACTGCTGCACATCGGACCCTGGTATGATAGGTGCTCCTCTGCCTCAGTCGCGGCACAGCTCTGTTGAAATGTCCTTGCATCTTTTTGATGCGAATATATTTGAGCAAGAGAAGGAAGCTGCATGTGTGCACAGTTGCGGCCCTGGCATGCGTGCCTCCTCTGACATGCTTGCCATAGGTTCTTCAACATTTCTCTAGGTCAAAATCTGTTTGTTCTGCAGTCAGCCGTGGAGTATTTGATGCTGGTCAACAGTGCCTAGTCGAAGTGTTGATGAGTCCTACATGTTGGCATCTCACTTGTGGGATATAATTCTTTGCCAGACTGCAGACTTTGCACGGGGAACATAAACTGTTGACGTCTCAGCTCATATAGGCTAGGAACTATGGCACCTCGTCAAGTACATGAAGCAACATCATCTACTTATTTGTGAAAGGCAAACTAGTCAGCAATCAAAGCAAGTCTCCAGCTGTCTTCCATCTGTTTCTGCTCATGCTCATTTTTCCATCAGCCAGGCTGCACCCTGAAGTAATGCCTGGTTGGTGTCATCATCACCATCATTGTCATCCATAACTATCCTACTTCACGTACTTTGACTGTGCCTCCTCCCCCTTCTTCCAGATATCCATCCCTGTCAAAAGATGTGTGCACCAACTCATCCACTTTTGTACCCACTTTATTTTCACCTGGTCAGATTGCTGCTGATACAGTCACTGCTGTACCACCTTGTGGAGTTGTCTGTCTTTCGCAAAATGATGTCATGTGCTTAGCCTTGCTGGAAGATACCCAGCCACCAGTATTTCTCGCAAAAGAGGGTTGCCTGGTCTGTATTCTCCTGTAGGCTTTTGACTAGACTTTGAGCTCAAAAGCACTAAACACATCTGAGGCAGCAAATATGGGCAGGGACAATACATGAGTTTCAAAGCCAAGTGGATGAATACTTTAAGTGGTAGTAGTGCACCACCGCAACCGGACTTTATTGTGTACCACAATTATAATAATAATAATAATAATCTTTATTTTTATATAGCGCTAACATATTCCGCAGCGCTTTACAGTTTGCACACATTTTCATCACTGTCCCCGATGGGGGCTCACAATCTAAATTCCCTATCAGAATGTCTTTGGAGTGTGGGAGGAAACCGGAGTACCCGGAGGAAACCCACGCAAACACGGGGAGAACATACAAACTCCTTGCAGATGTTGTCCTTGGTGGGATTCGAACCCAGGACCCCAGCGCTGCAAGGCTGCAGCGCTAACCACTGAGCCACCGTGCTGCCCTATTATGAGCTACGTCTGTCTTTACCGCCATGCGCCAGTTATCTGTCTCCACCTGCACATCCTTCTGATCATACTCAACAAACATGGCCCCATCCCCAACAACCACATGGCACAGTGTTGATTTCTCATACCTCCCTCAGTCGCTCTATTCATGCACGGTAGTAGACTGTCAAGCGTTTTTACAGCTTGAAAGCATGGGTGACAGAAGTTGCACAACTGACTAGTTGCTGCTGTGCATCAAGCAGCAACTCTCACACTAACTGGCTCCTCGTCAACTGCAGCTGGGAATTGTTGTGATCATCCACGCCCAGAACATTCTTGCTGCCTTATGGTTATACAAATTTATCCATGCTCCCTGCGTGTCACACATTCTGTATTTAATCGTGCAACATTGCTTTCACAAATATGTCCATTTGGGGAAGATGGTGAATATGACCAGGAAAGGGTCAGCTCTTTTAAAGGGAATCTGTCAGGAGGTTTTTGCTACCTAATCTGAGAGCAGCATGTTGTTGGGACAGAGACCATGAATACAACAATGTTTCACAGTTTACTGGGTGCAGTGGTTGTGACACAATCACAGTTCTTAGACTTAACATGAAACAGAGCTGAAAAAGCTAACCATCATGTAAAAAAAATGAAAAAGCAGCAACAATGAGAGATTAACGTTGTGACTGTTTGACAAGTCGCATATAAAGAGAACCTTTCGCCATGAAAATGTCCAATCTGCAGATCTCTGGTCCATGCAGTTCCAGCTAGCGGACCTGGGGCGCCCGCCGACCCCCCGTGTCTCCACACCTGCATTTTCATAATTTAAATCTCTGCTCTTTCTATGTATTTTGATCCAATGGGCAGTTCTATCAATGACTAACAGCTTCCTTTGTATAAGTGTGCATGCAGAGTAGCTGTAAATCACAGATAGGATTGCCCAATGGACCAAAATGTCAAAAAAAAGTAGAGCTTCAAATTATTAAATATAGGTTATACTGAATTTTTTCTTGCAAAATGATATTTCAATCCACTCATCTCCTGTTCTATAACCTAGTGTCTGCGCATGGAGCTGTGTTTTCATGGTGACAGGTTCACTGTTACAGTCGTAGATACCACAACCATACTTCTGGCTGTTGCCATAAACAACTTTCCGTGCATATACCTGGAACGGATGAGCCTGGCTGGTGGTTACTCCTGTGTCCTTAAACATCTGTCACGTGGACCAGTCCTGTGTGACGCGACCAGCAGGCCGGTAACTAAAATGACAAGACAAGGGGTAGGGAAACAGTTACAACAGTGGGCCCTGCGATAGGGAAAGGGGACGTGGAGACCTCCTGCACTCCCCTGAGTCAGTGTCCCTACCGCTCCTAACGTTCCCTATGCCGGTTCCGCACCGGGCGCCGATCAGGAACCTGTTGCCCTAGCACACCCTACACCTATCCCTTGCTAGGGAGCTGGGTGGCGCAGGCACTGGCCCCACCGCTGTACTAATACACACTAAGGAAAAACACAAACAGGGAAACACCACTTAGCTTTACTCTGTTGCACTTGCTGCTGGCAACAGAGTCCACCACCAGCATGCAGCTCTCCTCCTGAATCGCTGCCACCAAGCTCTGCCAGAGCTACAAGGAAATCCCCTATGACTCCTTTCACACCAGGGCTAAGACAGTGCTGCAAGGAACGCTCCCCTGCTCCTTCCTCCACCAAGGATGGTTGAAATGAACACTATCACCAACACTGATTGCAACACCTGTGACTCTTTTATAGCAGAGCCAGCAATCACACCTGCATTATAATCATGTGCACTTAACTAAAGAAACTAGAGTGCAATGATGCTCACCACCGCCGGGGGCAAACTTAGAACAAATGACACCACAGTGCAATAATCCTAATGGCCACCGGGGGCAAAAACCAACCTTAAGCACAGCTTAGGGAAAAAAAAGGTTACCTGTGCTTTTTATCAGTCCTGATCCAGCATGGATCATGACAACATCATGCTACGGTACCCCTGAATGTGCATGTGTTTTGTGGGGACTTGTTCCTTACCCCTTTTTGGGCCACAAGTGATATGATGCTATGGGGGCCTTAACTTCATGTTACGAATCAGGGAGACCAACAACTGTTTTAACAGTCGTAGATGCCACAACAATACTGCTGGCTGTTGCCGGTTATTTGCGGCATGCATTTCTTGTTCCTTTTGTTCCGCTTAAGGCAGAGGCTTATACTTTGGTAAACGGCATAAAAGTGGAGTTCAGTACAGTTGCAAAGCAGCCGAGTCTTTCTTCTTTCACTATCAATATCCTCTACTATGGTGCCGTACCCTGTGCTCCTTCCTGGTCATAGTAAGATTCTACTTAGTCCTCCAGGACCGGTTTGACTCGTTGTCAGTAGCCCACTCCTTCCTAGCTGCTTATGGGAATACACCTCCGTCAGCTCTATTTATGCTACCTCAGGTACTCACCATAAGTGAATAATCTATTTTTCTATTCTTTTTTCCTGACTCTCCGGCCATGTAGATGGTAATAGGTTACAATGCCTCTGTTCTGAACCTAGTCTTGATTCCTAATTGCAGTACACTTCACACTTGTGGCCTATTGCTTAGGCTGGTTTCACACTTGCGTTTTTTTGCACTGCATTTTTGCGCATGCGTTTTTTTTCCTATACTTAACATGGGTGCGCTTTGGCATGCGTTTGTACGCGTTTGTATGCACATGCGTTTTTGTAGTGTACGCTCGGGCGCACAAAATGCATGCTGCTGCATTTTTTGTGCGTCTGACCTGTCCCAAAAAAATGCATGCGCACACAATGCGCACAAAAATCACCCAAAAACACATTAAAGTCTATGGGAGTGCTGACGTGCGCATGGTCATGCACTCGTCAGCGCTAAAAACGCATGCGTTTTTTGCAAAAACCATGCGCAAAAAACAAGAAAATGCATACAAAACGCACAATGCTGTTTTTATGCGCATTTCCACTGCGCGCGCAGCGCAGCACAAAAAAACGCAAGTGTGAAAGTAGCCTCTTATTGCTAGTTCAATAACTCAACCATAGCTCCCTAACAGGAACTTGCTTCTTGTACAAAATACCTCTGTAATTCTTCCCCACTTTTGCTGGCATAAAGTGTTAATCCTATTCTAGGCTAATAAGCTGCAGCAGGTGAATTAATTAATAAAATTAACAAAATAGGCATTATACTTTTTGCCAAACGGGTGCTAAACCCAGACATAGCCTTGCTGATGGACATGGCAGGGCGATAAAAAGAAAAATAATATCATAGATAAGAATGTGGTTGCCACTATCAGCAGCTCAAACACCACAGGTAGTGCTGGCAGCAACCGACCCAGCAGTAGAAGCACCAAAAAGACATTTTTAGCTTCTTTTGCCTCTTGCAAGTGCATTAGGGTGTAATGGACTATATGTCCCATTACTCATCTCAATTAGGGCAGGAGGAAGTAGCCACTGAGGGCAACACCAATCAACTAGAGTCAGGGTTCACCTCCTCCGCTGGCATAAATGTTTATATTGTACATAGCAGATTTCCAATTCCTCAGTTATATCGGTTTCACTTCTGCCCAATGTCTCCTAACATATAGCACTTTGGAGGCTAAGGAACAATACACCAGAAAACTTGTTTCCAGGTGATATCTTGGAAGACATGAATAGTCTGCCTGTTCCTGAAAGTCATGGTGCCAGAGGAGATGAACAACACGATTCTAATGCCAGTACAGCAGCCAGGTGTGGGAGAGCCGCTATACGCACCATCACAGCTAGGTCCTCAGCCACTCCGACGGCCATCAGCCCTAGCCATTGTGGACCTCTCAGGGACTCCAATATTTATGCATATATATCACATGCTCCTTACACCTTAGACTAGAAGAAGAAGGGACGGGAAGAAAAACAATAGACTCGAACATGAAGCCAGAAAATATACTGATGAAGGATATAAGGTGTGGCAAAGAAGACCCAAGACAACATACTCAGAAGGGAGGTAAGAACATTTCTAAAACAATCCACAGGGAGGAGATTGGAACAAAACATAATCCTCTAAACTGCAAGCTCGCAAATGCCAGAAGCCTGACAAACAAGATGGAAGAACTAGAAGCAGAAATATCAACAGGTAACTATGACATACTGGGAATAACCGAGACATGGATAGATGAAAGCTATGACTTGGCAGTTAACTTACAAGGTTACAGTCTTTGAAAGGATTGTAAAAATCGGAGAGGAGGAGGGGTTTGCATTTATTTATGAAAAGTCTTGTCTAAAGTCCACTTTAAGGCTGTGTGCACACGTTGCAATTTTTAAGCGTTTTGCCGCGATTTTCACGGCAAAAACGCTTAAAAAACACATACAGAACGCACTCCATGCATTCCTATGGCATTTCGCACATTTTGTGCTAATGCTGTCATTTTTTCCGCAGCGGAACCGCATCGCGGAAAAAAATGCAGCATGCTCATTCTTTTTGCGGAATCACCATAATTCCAAAAAGAATTGCCGCGATTCTGCACCCATAGGAATGCATGAGATCCGCTTACTTCCCGCATGTGGCTATACCCACCATGCACAAAGTGAGCGGCTTATGTGCGGATGGTACCCACGGTGTGTAGGAGAGGAGACTGTCCTCCATATCCCTGTAAAAAAAAAATAAAAAATCAGGTTACTGTATATTCACCTTCCGGCGTCCCGCACAGCCTTCCCGGGCCTAAGCGATGCTTCCGTTCCCAGTAATGCCTTGCGAGACCTTTGATGACGTCGCGGTCTCGCGATAATGTAGCGGTCCCTATTCCTCGCGAGACCGCTACAGCATCGCGAGACCGCAACGTCATCAAAGGTCTCGCAAGGCATTACTGGGAACGGGAGCATCGCTGAGGCCCGGGAAGACTACGCGGGACGCCAGAAGGTGAATATAACCAGATTTTTTATTTTTTTTTTATTATTTTTAACATTTTATCTTTTACTACTGATGCTACATAGGCAGCCTCAATAGTAAAAAGTTGGTCACACTCGTCAAACACTATGTTTGACGAGTGTGACCAACCTGTCAATCACATTCCAAGCGATGCTTCAAATCGCTTGGAAAGTGCTTGAATTTCGCATGTGAAAAACGCAAAAAAAATGTGCAAAAATCACGCAAAAACGCGGAAAAAGACGCAAAAAAAAACCTGCACGTTTTTCCTGGGAAGAAGTGTGTTTTTTTCTGCATACATGGGCACATAGCCTAAGGGAGGATATTAGCAAAGGGAATGAGGGTGTCGAGTCCATATGGGTCAAAATGCACGGAGGGAAAAATAATAACAAAATTCTCATTGGGGTCTGTTACAAACCCCCAAATATAACAGAAATCATGGAAAGTCTACTACTAAGGCAGATAGATGAAGCTGCAACCCATAATGAGGTCCTTGTTATGGGGCACTTTAATTACCCGGATATTAACTGGGAAACAGAGACCTGAGAAACCCATAAAGGCAACAAGTTTCTGTTAATAACCAAGAAAAATTATCTTTCACAATTGGTGCAGAATCCAACCAGAGGATCAGCACTTTTAGACCTAATACTATCTAATAGACATGACAGCTCTAAACAATGTCAGAGGTTCACGCCCTTTTTAAAGGCGCACCAAAAAACCTACAAAAGCGAAACCAAAATGGATTTTGCTGGGAAATATGTTAAGGAACATCCTTTGCAGGTTAATGACTATTATCTAAGCCAAAATAATTAACCCCCCCAAAAAATGTTCCTACTCATTTGGGCTATGTTTACACACAGCGTTTTTTAGGCGTTTTGCAACTTTAGCATTGCTTTCGACCAAATGCATTCACTGGGAAATGTCATTGTAAGTCTAGGTTCACACTTGCGCCTTTTTGCTCAGCGTTTCGAGCGCACATGAAATGCATGCAAAAAACGCTTACAAACACTTGTAAACGCTGCGATTTTTCGTCGCATCATCGTGCGCATTACGACAAAAAACGCTGCATTTGTATGCGTTTTTATGAGTTTTTCCATTCGTTTGCATTTTTTATGCACATGGTGTCACAATCACAGGAGGAAAATCCTTGAAAAATTCTGGCAACAGACTCTACCAATGGGACAGCAGTGGGCTTGTGTTATGGAAATTCTTTATATAGACCCAGTTTACAGCTGAATTCTTCACATTTGCTTCGATTTTCTCTTGACAACATGGATCTGCGCTGGAAGAGTTTTCACTTAAACTTGGATCTGGACATCAGGATGGCTCAGGCTTATGCAGTTGCTTGCCATCAACAAAGGGAGAGAGAGAGACAGCGAAGTCGGCAGTGGCAGCGTTTGTGGATACATCTGATTATTGAACTCCGAGAGAGCCGTGGAGCGTACCACACCCTCTACAGCGAGCTCCAGGCAAACCCAGATAAATTTACTGATTACACACGGATGTGCCAAAAAAGCTTCAGGAATTTGCTTGGTCGTGTCCAAGATGCCATGCAGAGGCAGGATACACAGCTCCGTCGTGTGATTCCTCCCGAGGAACGGCTCCTGGTCACATTACGGTACGTAGTATTGCAAAAACAATGCCTGCATAATTTTCTTTGTTCTCACATGGCCAATTCCAAAGCTGGCAGAATTATTGTTCTGCCATGTAGTTAACCAAAGGCTGCAGCATTTTTTTTATGCCATGTAGTAAAGAAAAGGCTGCATATATATCTGTATGCCATTTTTTTTCTTGTGTTAAATTGTATTTTTTGTTGTTGTAACAATCCATATACACAAATATTAATTTTTGCTGTTTCTCATTTTCACAGATTCCTGACTACTGGCGAGAGCCTCTCTTCACTGCACTTCCAGTACCGTATTGGAATATCAACCTTGTCTGAAATACTTGCGGACACCTGCCGGGCTCAGTGGGACGTTCTCTGTCCTGAATTTATGCCCCTGCCCACCGTGGAAAAGTGGTTTGAAATTGCTGAAAGATTCTGGACAGTCTGAATTTTCCCTAACTATTTGGGTGCCGTTGATGGGAAACACATCCGTATTATAAAACCAAAAAGAACAGGCTCTGAATACTATAACTATAAAAAGTACTTTTCTACAGTACTCATGGCCATTTTGGATGCAGACTGTATGTTTGTTGCAGTTGACATTGGTGCATTTGGGTGTGGGAATGACTCCCAGGCTTTTAAGAACTCTGACATGGGCCAGAGGTTGTATGGCAACCAGTTCAATTTCCCCATGCCACGGCCTCTTTCCAACACCGAAGGTCCACCACAGCCCTTTGTAATGGTTGGGGATGAGGCATTCCAGATGTGCCAAAACCTGCTCAAGCCCTACTCCAGCCGGGACTTGGACCACACCAAAATAATTTTTAATTACAGGCTGACCAGGGCCAGAAGAACTGTTGAGTGTGCCTTTAGTATACTTGTCTCCAGATGGCGCATTCTCAGCACAGCCATTAATCTGAAACTGGAAACAGTGGATGTGTGGTTCTACATAATTTTGTCATGGTTAGAGAGCACCCGAACTTTGAACTCGATGATGCAGCTCCTAACCCATTGCCTGAATTTACTAAGTACCCTCTCAGGTCATCCGTTGAAGTTTGCCAAATGAGGAACCAGATGTGGGAGGGGTGGATTGGCAAGATCAAATGGTGTAACAAATTTTCTTTTGTGTGTATGTTAATAAAAAAACCTGTGTTGATACCTGTACCGAGTGCACTCTGTCTTCTTACACTTCAATACAATAATCATCTGGCCCGGTGTACCAGTGAATTAATGATGCTGTGTTTTGTGCATCATGAATTTACTAGTACTCCTGAACAGGTGACTATACATGCACACAAGTTGTATGATCTTTATCATCTCTACACTTTGAGTTCAATTTGCTGCGACGGTGGAGATAATACAAATAATTTTTGTGTCACCTGGCCTGATGTTAACAATAGTGATTTGGGACTGCAGTTGCATCCCTCACTATTTATGACACCTAACACTGTGACTATAAATATTATTTGTAGTATTATCACTGTGGCTTCAGTTTGAACGCAGACAGTAGACATAATAAAGTTTATACAACTAATACAATACCCAGGCCAGGTGTCATGCTGAAGTGAGGATGCCAAAAGTAACGCATCCAGACTTCAGAAGGTTATCACACATGGGCAGGAGAATACACATAAGAGGTAAACTGCAGCATCGCTACAGTCTGATAGAAATATATGCAGACTGAAGCAATGCTGCAGGCTAAAACTCATGTGTATTCACCTGGCCAGGTGTGATAGCTATAATACAAGGGCAGAGATATTGTACATATGGCGAATATTTTCCCCAGCATCTCCTCAGTTTCTCATCTCACACTGAATAGAGGATGTGGTTAATTACAAGGTATATCTAGAATCACCTTGCCTTGTATCACAAAAAGTTAAATGATGATGGTAAAAACACACCATAGTCAATTAACTTTTGATGATACCTGGCAAGGTAACAATAGATACGCCTTGCACTCAACAACATCCTCTATTCAGTCTGTGTAATATTAGCTGACTCAAGAGACTGTTGGGGAAAATACAAGTCATATAGATTTGTGTTTTTGAATACACATATCTCCAAGACTGACACAAGAAACATGTGTCAGTAATAGAGCTATGTGGTGGCAAAAACGCAAAGTGTACGGCGCAGTGTGTGTACGGCGCAGTGTGTGTAGGCGGCGAAAGACACATTAATGAAACAGTAAAGTATTTTGTGAAAGCAGAATTGCACATTTATTTAAAAAAAAATTATTTTGAAGGACGTTTGGGGAAGAGTGGGATACTTTGGGGGTGTGGAGAGACGAGGAATGGCTGAAAGTTGAGGAAGGGGTTCTAAGTGAAGGGGCGACTAAAGTAGTGGGGGAAGGGAGCTCAGGGATGGAAATGGAGGCAGGTTGAGAAACATTGGAAGGAGAGGGGGGACTAACAAACAAAGTCTTTTGTTTCTTGTTCTTCTTTGGGGCAGGAGTCACCTGCCTGGACCGACTACCACCGTGTGACCGCCTTACATTGCTTGACCGCCTGGAGATGGTGGACCGTGTCCGTGATGAGAAAAAGAGGGAATGTGGGTCACCCCTCTGCTGCTCGGTGGTGGCGGTGGCGGTGCTCCTTGAAGTAGAATATCTGGTGTCGGTGCTCCTAGAAGGAGAAGTGTTCTTGGTGCTTCTTGTTGGAGAAGTGGTGGCGGTGCTTCTATGAGGAGAAGTGGTGGCGGTGCTCCTAGTAGGAGAAGTTGTGGCGGTGCTCCTAGGAGGTGAAGTGGTGGCAGTGCTCCTATGATGAGGAGTGGTGGCGGTGCTCCTAGGAGGTGAAGTGGTGGCGGTGCTCCGATGATGAGGAGTGGTGGCGGTACTCCGATGATGAGGAGTGGTGGCGGTGTTCCTGGAATGATGAGGAGTGGTGGCGGTGCTCCCATACTGATGCTGAGTGGTGGCGATGCTCCTAGATGGAGATGTTGTGTCGGTGCTCCGACCAGGAGAATAGGTGGTGGTGGCCCAAGCTGGTTGTGCGGTGGCGGTGTGCCAAGATGGTGGAACGGTGGCGGTAGTGGTGCTCCAGACAGGAGCAGCTCTTGCCATGGTGGTGGCGGGGGTGGAGTGTCCAGCAGCACTCGGCATTGGTGTGGTGTATTGTTGTGCGGCTTGACTAGGAATGCATGTGGCCGTGCAGTGGTATGCAACAGAAGTCAATACTGTGGTGAAGTGAGTCAGTGGTGGCACAGGTGGGAATGACACCACTGAGTGCTGCACGTACTGATTCTGCTGCATAGCTTGTAAGAAAGCAGTGTTGCAGGCCTGTAACACATTCAGCTGTTGCTCAGGACTAAGGTTTTCTGCCATGCCCTGTTCAATTTTACTAAATGGTGCGCTGGTCTGTTGAGGTCGGCCTCCAGCCGGTCAAGGCGCTGGTTGACAGAGTGGAAGCGGTGTTCCTTGTGGGTAAAACCGGGTTCCATGAGTGAAAAACCGCTTTCCACTCTGTCGGACAGCGACTTGAGGCTGGCATGAAAGGCCTCGCTCAAGTGCATGAACTTGGGCAGGACAGGCCTGTCCGAGGCCCTCTGCCGCTGGTGGGTAGTGCCTGCATAACCAGTGGCAGAGACCTGGGACAGGGGAACACCCGATGGACCAGCTTCCTGGACACCAGCTGTCCATGTTGCTGACCTGCAAGTTGCTTCCTGGCTGTCGGATGGCTGGGATGGGTCCGAGGCCGATCGATGAAGGACCGCTCCAGGGACAGGTTGCAGGGTGCTGCTCCATGTGCTGTGGAAAGAAAAGTAAAACATTACTATCATGCATTTACTAGAAGCATCATCTGTGGAATAGAAAAGCACAGGTTATTAAAAAAAAAAAAAAATTAATTTGGTGGCAAGGACCAGTCTTAGGAATGCCAATTCGCGATGATAGCAGTACTTTGTTCTGGTCCGTGCCGCTGAACCACTGCGAACCTGTCCTTCAGCACGAACATCAGTGTTGAAGCGGTCCTTCATTGAGCACCAACGTGTGAGAACTTTGTTCACTGTAGAAAAAACTAAGAAAAAACGTTATACAATGCACTGATGGCAACATCTGTATCATCACACACACCTGAGTGAATGTGGCAAACATTCAATGCGGCATCACAAAAGAATTCAATACACAATGCAGTCACTGTTGATCCTGATGTCACTGGTGTGTTTACTGCAAGAATATATCCTGCAAGAAACACACCAGTATCAACAGCATCAAGAGTTAAAGCCTGATCAATACAGCATTACAATACACAATGCATTCACTGTTGATCCTGATGACACTGGTGTGTTTACTGCAAGAATATATCTTGCGAGAAACACACCAGTATCAACAGCATCAAGAGTTAAAGCCTGATCAATACAGCATTACAACACACAATGCATTTACTGTTGATCCTGATGACACTGGTTTGTTTAGTGCAAGAATATATCTTGCAAGAAACACACCAGTATCAAAAGCATCAAGAGTTAAAGCATGATCAATAAAGCATTACAATACACAATGCATTGTTAGGCGTCGGATTACTGTCGCTGCACAGCAAGAATCCCGAGCCTTACTACCGGTGGTCTCCCATTCCTCTCCAGCCGCAGAGGAGCTTGCTCAGCAAACTCGTCGTTCCCGGCACTCTGCACAGACCAGCTTTGTGGGTTTGCTTGCTGCTGCCACCTCTGGCACAGCTAGGGCAATGCATGCTGCTCAGCAGCGAGATTCTCCAGGGACTAAGTCCTCATGTCGGGCCACTGAGCATGGCCGTGGTGGAGATCGAAGGTTACGTGCTCAGGTCCTGCTCGTGTTCGGATTGGCCCATCCGAGAAGCCAGGAAGGTCCCAGACGCTCGCGGCTATAAAACGTTCGCATGGCCGCTCGGCCATGCGCTAGGATAGCCAGTATTTTCTGACTATAAGGAGTGAGTGATCGATGCACGTATGAATGTCTGTGGTGACTGACTCATTATGAAACCCCTACCCTCGGTATGCATGTGTTGTGCAGCCTAGCCTACTAGCGCCCAGGCTTAGGCGTAGGTAGGACAGAATTGAATCAGATATTAGTCACTATCAGTGACTCGGCACGCCTCAGAGCAAGTGCTCCGCACTCCTTAGCCAGCGTCTATAGCGGCGTTCGTGGCAGCGACGCCGCACGCTCAATGGCCTAGAAGGATTCTAACCCCGTGCCTTGGGGTGGAGTTCTGTGGCTGTTTGTTGTGGGCTCTGTGGCCGGGCTCTGTGAGCTAAACAGGCTCCGGCATTCACTTTCAAGCGGCTGTGCGGTTCTGTGAAGTAACAGAATCCGCTCCAGGTCACACTGGGTGATGTAACCCACGTGTGACTGTTTTCACACTGCTCTTCTCTTCCGCCATTACCTAGCAGCAGTGTACCACCTCTGCACGGTGGACCCTGGGCTGCGAACACACTCTCTACTATTTTATAATCTGGTGCGTTCCGCCAGCCCTAACATGCATTCACTGTTGATCCTGATGACATTGGTGTGTTTACTGCAAGAATATATCTTGCAAGAAACACACCAGTATCAATAGCATCAAGAGTTAAAGCATGATCAATACAGCATTACAATATACAATGCAGTCACTGTTGTTCCTGAGGACACTGTTATGTTCCCTGATAGAATATACAGTCATATGTTAAAGTTTGGGCACCCCTATTAATGTTAACCTTTTTTCTTTATAACAATTTTGATTTTTGCAACAGCTATTTCAGTTTCATATATCTAATAACTGATGGACTCAGTTTTATTTCTGGATTCAAATGAGGTTTATTGTACTAACAGAAAATGTGCAATCTGCATTTAAACAAAATTTGACCGGGGCAAAAGTATGGGCACCCTTATCATTTTCTTGATTTGAACACTCCTAACTACTTTTTACTGACTTCCTGAAGCACTAAATTGGTTTTGTAACCTCATTGAGCTTTGAACTTCATAGCCAGGTGTATCAAATCATGAGAAAAGGTATTTAAGGTGGCCACTTGCAAGTAGTTCTCCTATTTGATTCTCCTATGAAGAGTGGCATCATGGGCTCCTCAAAACAACTCTCAAATGATCTGAAAACAAAGATTATTCAACATAGCTTTTCAGGGGAAGGATACAAAAAGTTGTCTCAGAGATTTAACCTGTCAGTTTCCACTGTGAGGAACATAGTAAGGAAATGGAAGAACACAGGTACAGTTCTTGTTAAGCCCAGAAGTGGCAGGCCAAGAAAAATATCAGAAAGGCAGAGAAGAATCGGGAGAACAGTCAAGGACAATCCACAGACCACCTCCAAACACCTGCAGCATTATCTTGCTGCAGATGGTGTCACTGTGCATCGGTCAACAATACAGCGCACTTTGCACAAGGAGAAGCTGTATGGGAGAGTGATGCGAAAGAAGCCATTTCTGCAAGCACGCCACAAACAGAGTCGCCTGAGGTATGCAAAAGCACATTTGGACAAGCCAGTTACATTTTGGAAGAAGGTCCTGTGGACTGATGAAACAAAGATTGAGTTGTTTGGTCATACAAAAAGGCGTTATGCATGGAGGCTAAAAAACACAGCATTCCAAGAAAAACACTTGCTACCCACAGTAAAATTTGGTGGAGGTTCCATCATGCTTTGGTGCTGTGTGGCCAATGCCGGCACCGGGAATCTCGTTAAAGTTGAGGGTCGCATGGATTCAACTCAGTATCAGCAGATTCTTGACAATAATGTGCAAGAATCAGTGACGAAGTTGAAGTTACGCAGGGGATGGATATTTCAGCAAAACAATGATCCGAAACACCGCTCCAAATCTACTCAGGCATTCATGCAGAGGAACAATTACAATGTTCTGGAATGGCCATCCCAGTCCCCAGACCTGAATATCATTGAACATCTGTGGGATGATTTGAAGCGGGCTGTCTATGCTCGGCGACCATCAAACTTAACTGAACTGGAATTGTTTTGTAAACAGGAATGGTCACAAATACCTTCATCCAGGATCCAGGAACTCATTAATAGCTACAGGAAGCGACTAGAGGCTGTTATTTTTGCAAAAGGAGGATCTACGAAATATTAATGTCACTTTTATGTTGAGGTGCCCATACTTTTGCACCGGTCAAATTTTGTTTAAATGCAGATTGCACATTTTCTGTTAGTACAATAAACCTCATTTGAATCCAGAAATATAACTAAGTCCATCAGTTACTAGATATATGAAACTGAAATAGCTGTTGCAAAAACCAAAATTGTTATAAAGAAAAAAGGTTAACATTAATAGGGGTGCCCAAACTTTAACATATGACTGTATCTATCAGGAAACACAACAGTATCCTCAGGAACAAGAGCCAATGCGGCATCAAACAGCAGGGAAATACTTACTAAACGCCTTTTTTGAAGCTGCAGAGGTGCTGTTCCAGCCCTCCATCAATGCTGCGGCCACCTCATTCCAGAGCTGCCGGGTCACCACAATGTCTTTGCACTGCTGGTCATGGCTGTCCCACAACGGGACACGGTCCTGGACAAAGCGGATCAGGTGCTCGTTGTTGAGATAGATGTCTTCATCCCGTTGTGGAACCTAGAAAAAAAAATTATAATCTTGGAAATTGATGAAAATCAAATAGAAAAAAAGGAAACAGTAAAGAAGAAAGATATAGAAGATGAAAAACAGGACAGAAAAAAAGGAATAGAAATTTTTTTTTTTTTTTTTAAAAAGGGACCTTCAAAGACTGGATACTTACATTGCGTCTACTTGCCGTGACTTGGCTAGGCTGCTCCTGCTGTTCCGCCTCACTTGCCAGTTCCGATGCTGAGGTCTGTAAAAGAACACAAATTATTACCCATTTGTAGAGGCAGCTATACTTACACAAAGGCAGCAAAAATCCTCACCTCCGGGTCAGCTTGGGCCAGTTCTTCTTGGGATGGCGAATATTCAGATCCAGAAGACATGCTGGAATAAAAAAAAACAAAAAAAACATTAGTACACTGTGTTCCAAATTATTAAGAAAATGATATTTTTCTCTGATTTTCCTAAATAGTCGGTACAAATGACAGTCGGTCTAATAAAGGTCATCACCGGTTAGAGTATACATCAAATTTTATTGAAGAAACGTCCCAATGATAACAGTATAATCTCCAAAATGAATAAAAACTCAAATTGCACTGTTCCAAATTATTATGCACATTAGAATTTCTAAACATATGTTTTAACCCCTTCACTACCAAGGGTGGTTTGCACGTTAACTACCGGGCCAATTTTTACAATTCTGACCACTGTCCCTTTATGAGGTAATAACTCTGAAACGCTTCCATGGATCCCGGTGATTCTGACATTGTTTTCTCGTGACATATTGTACTTCATGTTAGTGGTAAAATTTCATTCATATAACTTGCGTTTATTTGTGAGAAAAACTGAAATTTGGCGAAAATTTTGAAAATTCCGCAATTTTCCAACTTTGAATTTTTATGCCCTTAAATCACAAAGATATGGCACACAAAAAAGTTAATAAGTAACATTTGCCACATGTTTACTTTACATCAGCACAATTTTGGAACCAAAATTTTTATTTGTTAGTAAGATATAAGGGTTAAAAGTTGACCAGCGATCTCTCATTTTTGCAACACCATTTTATTTTTACGGACCACATCACATTTGAAGCCACTTTGAGGGGTCTATATGATAGAAAATACCCAAAAGTGACACCATTCTAAAAACTGCACCCCTTAAGGTGCTTAAAACCACATTCAAGGAGTTTATTAACCCTTCAGGTGCGTCACAGGAATTTTTTGAATATTTAAAAAAAATTAACATTTAACTTTTTTTCACAAAAAAAATTACTTCAGGTTCAATTTTTTTTATTTTACCAAGTGTAACAGGAGAAATTGGACAGCAAAAATTATTGTGCAATTTGTCCTGTGCACGCTGATACCTGATATGTGGGGGGGAACCACTGTTTCGGCGCATGGCAGAGCTCAGAATGGAAGGAGCGCCGTTTGACTTTTTCAATGCAAAATTGGCTGGAATTCTGATCGGACGCCATGTCGCGTTTGGAGAGCCCCTGATGTACCTAAACAGTGGAAACCCCCCACAAGTGACTCCATTTTTGAAACTAGACCCCCTAAGGAACTTATCTAGATATGTGGTGAGAACTTTGAACCCACAAGGGCTTCACAGAAGTTTATAATGTACAGCGGTACAATTAAAAAATCATATTTTTTCCACAAAATGATCTTTTCACCCCCAATTTTTATTTTCCCAAGGGTTACAGGACCCTAAAAATTATTGTGCAATTTGTCCTGAGTACGCTGATACCCCATATGTGGGTGTAAATGACAATTTGGGCACATGGCAGAGCTCGGAAGGCAAGCAGCGCCATTTGACTTTTTTGGCTGGAATTGAGATCGGACACCATGTCACGTTTGGAAAGCCCCTGATGTACCAAAACAGTGGAAACCCCCCACAAATGACCCCATTTTGGAAACTAGACCCCCCCAAGGAACTTATCTAGATGTGTGGTGAGAACTTTGAATCCCCAAGTGCTTCACAGAAGTTTATAACGCCCAGGCGTGAAAATAACAAAAAAAAAATTTTCCACAAAAATGATATTTTTGCCCCAAAATTTTTATTTTCCTAAGGGCAACAGGAGAAATAGGACCCCAAAAGTTGTTTTGCAAATTGTCCTGAGTAGGCTGATACCCCATATGAGGGGGTAAAACACTGTTTGGGTGCATGGCAGAGCTTGGAAGGGAAGGAGCACCATTTGACTTTTTCAACGCAGAATTGGCTGGAATTGAGATCAGACGCCATGTTGCGTTTGGAGAGCACCTGATGTGCGCAAATAGTGGAAACCCCCAATTCTAACCCTAACTCTAGCCCTAACCCTAGCCCTAACTCTAGCCCTAACCCTAACCCTAACCCTAGCCCTAACCCTAGCCCTAACCCTAATGGGAAAATGGAAATAAATACATTTTTTTAATTTTATTATTTTTCCCTAACTAAGGGGGTGATAACGGGGGTTTGATTTACTATTTATGGCGGTTTTTATGTTTGGCGGCTGTCACACGCTAAAAGACGCATTTTATTGTAAAAATTGTTTTTGCATCACCACATATTGAGAGCTATAATTTTTCCATATTTTGACCCACCGAGTCATGTGAGGTCTTATTTTTTGCGGGACGAGTTGACACTTTTATTGGTATCATGTTCGGGCATGTGACATTTTTTGATCGCTTTTTATTTAGTTTTTTGGGACGCAGAATTTACAAAAACCAGCGTTTCATGAATTTCTTTTGGGTGGTGCTTTTACGCCGTTCTGGGTGCGGTAAAATTTATAAGGCGGTTTTATTCTTTGGGTCAGTACGGTTACAGCAATACCTCATTTAGGTCGTTTTTTTATGTTTTGGCGCTTTTATGCAATGAAAACAATTTTATATAAAAAATAATTATTTTTGCATCACTTTATTCTGCAAGCTATAACTTTTTTATTTTTTCACTGATGATGCTGTATGGTGGCTCGTTTTTTGTGGGACAAGATGATGTTTTCAGCGGTACCATGGATATTTATATGCGTCTTTTTGATCGCGCGTTATTGCACTTTTTGTTCGGTGGTATGATAATAAATCATTATTTTTTGCTTCGTTTTTTACTTTTATTTTTTAAGGGGTTCGCTTAAGGGGTTAACTATTGGGACAGTTTTATAGGGCGGGTCGTTACGGACGCGGCGATACCTAATATGTGTACTTTTATTGTTTTTCTTTTTTCTTATTTCCAAAAAATGAATTTATTGGGGAATATTTTTTTTTTTTTTTTTTTAATTTATTTGGCGATTTTTTTTTTAAATTATTTGTACACTTTTTTTATTTTTTTTTTACTTTATTACAATGTCCCAGGGGGGATATCACTGTCCTGTGACAGATCGCTGATCTGTCACATCACAGATCACTGTGACAGATCAGCGATCTGTCACAGGCACTTCACAGGCTTCCTCATGCCTGTGCTTTGCAGGCACTGAGGAAGCCAGCTTCCTGCAGGCCCCCGGAGGTCCCCGTCGCCATATTGGATCCGGGGACCTGCAGGAAAGGAGTCCCCCGCAGCAGCGCTGCGCATTGCGCTGCCGTGGGGGGCTCAGGGAAGCAAGGAGGGAGCCCCCTCCCTGCCGATGCTTCCCTTTAACCCCCGGTACACCGCGATCGTGTTTGATCGTGGTGTGCAAGGGTGTTAACGTGTCGGGGGCGGTCCGTGACCACCCCTGACACATTGTGCCGGGTGTCAGCTATGATAATTAGCTGACACTCGGCCGCGATCAGCGGCGCTCACCACGTGGGCGCCGCTGATCGCGATGACGTAATATTCCGTCCATGGTAATTAGGTCCATGGTCACATGGACGGAATATTACGTCAATTGTAGGTAAGGGGTTAAAGAACTGAAAATGCTCATTTGTGGAATTTGCAGCATTAGGAGGTCACATTCACTGAACAAAAAAGCTATTTAACTTCAAGACATTCCTAACAGGCCAAGTTACATGTTAACATAGGAACCCTTCTTTGATATCACCTTCACAATTCTTGCATCCATTGAAATTGTGAGTTTTTGGAGAGTTTCTGCTTGTATTTCTTTGCATGAAGTCAGAATAGCCTCCCAGAGTTGCTGTCTTGATGTGAACTGCCTCCCACCCTCATAGATCTTTTGCTTGATGATACTCCAAAGGTTCTCCATAGGGTTGAGGTCAGGGGAAGATGGTGGCCACACCATGAGTTTATCTCCTTTTTTGCCCATAGCAGTCAATGACTCAGAGGTATTCTTTGCAGCATGAGATGGTGCATTGTCATGCATGAAGATGATTTTGTTCCTGAAGGCACGGTTCTGCTTTTTATACCATGGAAGACAGCTGTCAGTCAGAAACTCTATATACTTTGCAGAGGTCATTTTCACACCTTCAGGAACCTTAAAGAGCCCTACCAGCTGTTTCCCCATGATTCCGGCCCAAAACATGACTCCTCCACCTCCTTACTGACGTCGCAGCCTTGTTGGGGCATAGTGGCCATCCACCAACCATCCACTACTCCATCCATCTGGACCATCCAGGGTTGCTCGACACTCATCAGTAAACAAGACTGTTTGAAAATTAGTCTTCATGTACGTCTGGGCCCACTGCAACCATTTCTGCTTGTGAACACTGTTTAGGGGTGGCCGAATAGTAGATTTATGCACCACAGCAAGCCTTTGAAGGATCCTACACCTAGAGGCTTGAGGGACTCCAGAGGCACCAGCAGCTTTAAATATCTGTTTGCTGGTTTGTAATGGCTTTTTAGCAGTCACTCTCTTAATCCGATGAACTTGCCTGGCAGAAAGCTTCCTCATTCTGCCTTTATCAGCACAACATGTCTGTGCTCAGAATCAACCACAAATCTCTTAACAGTACGATGATCACGTTTAAGTTTTTGGGAAATATCTAATGTTTTCATCTCTTGACCAAGGCATTGCACTATTTGATGCTTTTCAGCAGCAGAGAGATCATTTTTCTTTCCTAAATTCCTTGAAACCTGTGCCCTGCTTAATAATGTGGAACATAATTCTTAAGTAGCTTTCCTTTAATTGAGCTCATCTTGTAAACTAATTATCACAGGCGTTTGAGATTGATTTTAGTGATCCAAAGAGCCCTGATACACAATACCATCTATGAGTTTATTTGAAAAACAAAAAATTACATCTTTAGGACACTTAAATCCAATTTGCATAATAATTTGGAACACAGTGTACATAATATATTTTAAAGGACAGGCACACATATATAGATTTTATAATACTCACATTTTAGCTGCTGAAGCTGTAATCTAAACTTGAGTCTTGTCTCTTGCTGGGCGGGTTTATTCTCTCTTGCAGGGCTTCATATATCTTGCAAACTGTCTGTAGAGTGTGGTCTGGCACTACAGAGCCCTTCTTTTATGTACACTCCTCCAAAACAATGTTGCTTGTTTAGGGGGTGGATTAAACAAGTGTCTAGACATTGTTTACTCTGAAATCGCGAGCGCTCACAAAGCGCTGACGTGCGCACTTCACAGCGCACGTCAGCAACCCCATAGACTCTAATGCAATTTTTTGGCGAATTGCGTCCACTCACGCGTGCATGCGATTTTTTAACGATTTTGGGCGGAACAAAAAATGCAACATGTAGCGTCCGGCGTGTCTGGTCGCACACCTGGAAAATGCGCAGTGCACGAAAACGCTGAGGCACGCGTGCAATCGCTAGACACTGCGCCCGCCAGTTTAAAGATAGGGGACAATTGCGCGCGCGACCGATAGCGCACGATGCGCTGCATGATAAAATGCTAGTGTGAAACCAGCCGAAAATTTAACAACCCTAGCTGGCCATGTGGTGTGTGACACATAAGCAGACACATCTTGTTTATTTATTAAGGAGGGACTAAGTCATAGAGCCTATTTTTACAGAGGCATCAGGCAGCATTAATCTTCTTAAAGGGCCATTATTAAACAGTGGGTCTCCTATGCTGTTATTGCCTATGCAGTGAGTAGATGGGCTGCCAAGAATTATGACACACCCCAATACCCCTTTCACGAGAGGTTAAGGAGGGCTTCCTGAAAAAATGTTGCATTGAACGCAAGGCCTGGCCTGCCCCAAAGTTACATGCACCCCAATAAGCTTTTCAAGCCACTTACTTGAAGGGCACAGGAAAATCCACTTCACATTATTCATTTTGTACTCCCATACTCTTTTCTTATGCATTGACAGCAAGGCCTGCCCTGCTTCCAAGTCATATGCACCTCAATAAGCCTTTGAACCCAGGTACTGGATGTGCACAGGAAAATCCACTTCACATTATTTATTTTGTACTCCCATACTCTTTTCTTATGCATTGACTGCAAGTCCTGCCTGTCATGATCCAGGACGGGATTTCGCTTTGACCCGTCCTGTTTAGACTATGGGTTAATTGTGCTGCCTCTCTCTGGCAGCAGGAGGCTATTTAGTGCTCACTGGACCTGGGTCCGGTGTCAGTTATACTCCTGCCCTCGGCTGAGTTAAGTGACCTCTTGTATACGTGTGCCTTGTGCCTGATATCTTGCTTGCTTGTTCGGTTGTGATCTGGTTCTGTCCCTGTTACGAGTTCTGCCTGACCCTCTTGTACTGCGCTACCTCTCGTGTATGACTCTCTGCTTGTGACCCGACTTCTCTCTGCTCGTCCCCTTGGTACCACGTCGCCCTCTTGTGTATGACCTTTGGCTCTGTCTGACTACCCGTCTGTTTGTCCCTCCTGTACCTCATTTGCCCGTACTGCTGTGACCTCTGTTTTGCCTGACTCTGAGTTGTTGTGTGGTGTCCTGTCCTATCTGAATACAGGACGCTAAGCCCCGCCCCCTTGCTGTCACATGACCATAGGTCCCGTGCAGACTATTCAGTTTCAGTGTCCGCAGGTCCTTTGCCTCTTTACCTTCCAGCGCTGACTGGACCCTGACACTATTAGCCTGAAGCACGCATGGTCACCTCTGCTGCCCTGCTCCACAGGTAGCTTTTAGCACTGCTTCTGTTCTCAGGACACGTGCACTGGCTCTATGAGCAAGTGCAGTGCGGTGTCTCTGACATTATAACTGACCCATACCATTTTTTTTTCTCTGCTCCCATTCACCTGTGTGTGTGATGGATCCTATGCACGCTCTTTCTGAACAGGTTAAGCATCTGACGCAGATGTCTCAGAAACTCTTTGGAGAACAAAGAGTCCTGGCTCAGTCTCAGCAGCTGATCGCTGACACTGTGCAGGGAGTTCTTTCATTGGGGGCTCGGGATGTTACATTAATTTCCCCTGAGTCTCCAGTGAAGTTACCAGATACCTTTTCTGGAGATAAAAATGACTTCAGAGTTTTCAAGGAGGGCTGTAAGCTTTTTTTTTCCTTAAGACCACACTCTTCTGGGGATGAAAGTCAGAGAGTGGGGGTCATTATGTCTCTGTTAAGGGGAGCCCCCCAAGCTTGGGCTTTCTCCCTTCCTACCACGGCCCCTGAGCGTATGACTGTGGATGCATTTTTTGAGGCCCTGGGGCATATTTATGATGAGCCTGATCGGGTGCGTATGGCTGAGGACAGGCTGATGAATGTTTGCCAGGGGAAACACTCAGCCGAGTGGTTTTGCTCAGAGTTCAGATGCTGGGCTGCTGAGGTCTGCTGGAACGACGCTGCTCTCCGGGGGTTGTTCCGTAGAGGCCTGTCTGAGCATCTGAAAGACGCCTTGGCTCTCCACCCCCCACCTGATGCCCTGGAGGAAGCTATGACACAAGCTGTCCGAATGGATCGCAGGTTACGGGCAAGGGGAGTGATGCAAACCAAGACATCATTATTCTCCCAAGGAAGGGGAGCCAGTTCTTCACTGAAAATCACGGCGATGGGAACCATCAACCTTAAGGAGGAAGAAAGGAGACAACGGCACGTGAGAAAATGCTGTGTTCACAGTGGTGACTCTGGACATGGGAAAAAGGATTGCCCCTCCCGGCCACTAACCAACAAGCGACTGAGCCCGGGTGATTATCGTGGAGGTCACCCAGGCTCTCAGGTACCCTTTTCTGCATTTTCTAAAATGTCATTTCAAGTGGAACTTTGTTGTGGGGGTGTCTCCACATCCACAACTGCCTTCGTGGATTGCGGTTCATCATTGAACTTTATTGACTCTGACTTGGTGGCCAGGTGTAAGTTAGGGACAGTTAGGTTGGAGACTCCGATTCACCTTGTTGCTATTGACAAAACACCACTGGTTAAGAATGACATTGTGTTTTGTACTGAAGAGTTTCTCCTTAAAGTGAGTTCCTTACACCAGGAACGTATTTCATGTTTTGTAATGAACAACCTGCCTGCGGGACTGGTGTTGGGGTTCCCCTGGTTACAGCTGCATAATCCGGTGATTAATTGGGAATCTCGGGATATTGTTAAATGGGGTCCCTATTGCTCTGAGAAATGTCTTGTTTCTGTGTCTGTGTCGTCCGTGGGTCTAGAAGGCATTCCGGAGTGCCTGATAGATTATACTGACGTTTTCTCCGAAAAAGAGGCTGAGGTTTTACCACCACACCGCCCATTTGATTGTGCCATTGACCTGGTTCCAGGTGCTAAATTGCCCAAAGCCCGCCTGTATAACCTCTCGGGTCCTGGAACGGGCTGCGATGAAGGAATATATTTCTGAGAGCCTCCGTAAGGGACTTATTCGTCCTTCTGTTTCTCCTGTGGCGGCAGGGTTCTTTTTTGTAAAAACAAAAGACGGTGGTTTGCGCCCATGCCTCGATTTTCGTGAGTTAAATAAAATAACTGTGAGGAATACTTATCCCCTTCCACTTATTCCTGATTTATACAATCAGTTGTCTGGAGCTAAGTGGTTTTCGAAATTAGACCTACGGGGAGCGTATAACCTTATCCGAGTCCGGGACGGAGATGAATGGAAGACCGCCTTTCTCACTACTGAAGGGTTGTTTGAAAATTTGGTCATGCCCTTCGGCCTGACCAACGCTCCAGCGGTCTTCCAAAATTTCATAAATCATGTGTTCTCCGATTTGATTGGACGTTTTATGGTGGTGTATTTGGATGACATTTTAATCTACTCGCCTGATAAACAGACTCACATTGGTCATGTTCGGGCAGTTCTCCAAAGGCTCAGGGAGAACTGTCTGTTTGCTAAACTTGAAAAATGTTTATTTTTTGTTCAGGAACTGTCCTTTCTGGGGTTCATCGTGTCTGCTGAAGGGTATCGCATGGATCCTAATAAGGTGCAGGCCATTCTCGAGTGGGTTCAACCGTGTGATTTGAAGGGTCTGCAACGTTTCCTAGGGTTCGCTAATTATTATCGGAAATTTATAAGGGGGTTCTCACAGGTGGTTAAACCCCTCACAGACATGACTCAAAAGGGGGCCGATATCAAGAATTGGTCAACCGCAGCGGTAGCGGCATTTCAGTTTTTGAAAAAATGTTTCATGTCGGCCCCGGTTCTTATCCAACCGGACCCCTCTGAACCATTTATTGTTGAGGTAGACGCCTCAGAGGGGGTGGGGGCGGTATTGTCCCAGGGACCCGCCACTTTGACCAATTTAAGACCTTGCGCCTTTTTCTCAAAGAAGTTCTCTCCGGCGGAGAGAAACTATGATGTGGGGAATCGGGAACTTCTGGCCGTAAAATTGGCTTTTGCAGAATGGAGGCATTTTTTGGAGGGGGCTGTTCATCCTATAACGGTAATCACGGGCCACAAAAACCTAGCTTACATTGAGTCAGCTAAAAGGTTGACTCCCAGACAGGCTAGATGGTCACTTTTTTTTTCCTGATTCAACTTCTCGATCACTTTTCGACCAGGATCCAAGAATATCAGAGCGGATGCGTTGTCACGCAGTCTTGATCCGGTATCCCCCCAGAACCTCCATCCTCCATTCTTCAGCCTGGGTTGGTGGTGGCAGAGGTTTCTAATGTGGTGGAACGGGAGATTCGAGAAGCCCAGGCTCTTGCACCTCCAGCTAAGCCGGTGGATAAACTTTTTGTGCCAGCTCAGTTTCGTCTCAAGGTCCTCCAGGAGTTCCATGACTCAGTTCTGGGTGGACATCCAGGGATCTCAGCGACCCGGAAGGCCATTGCTAGAATATTCTGGTGGTCTTCTTTAGCCTCTGATGTTGGGGAGTATGTGTCTGCGTGTGAGGTTTGTGCCCGTGCGAAAACTCCCCATAACCGGCCGGCCGGGGAATTGGTACCACTGCCAATTCCTGAGAGACCATGGACTCATCTGTCCATGGATTTCATCACCAACCTTCCCCCTTCCAAGGGTAATACCGTGGTCTGGGTCGTAGTGGACAGGTTTAGTAAGCAGGCACATTTTGTACCTTTGGCAGCTCTACCTAATGCGGAAACATTGTCCAGATTGTTTGTGGAGCATGTGGTGCGGTTGCATGGGGTACCCCTGAATGTGGTGTCTGATAGGGGAGTGCAATTTGTGTCCAGATTTTGGAGAGCTTTTTGTAGGAGGTTGGGTATTGGTCTGTCTTTTTCATCCGCCTACCATCCAGAGACTAATGGGCAGACTGAGCGGACCAATCAGTCTCTGGAGCAAATTCTGCGTTGTTTGACCTCAGCCCGACAGGATGATTGGTGTTCTGTGTTACCATTTTGCTGAGTTTTCTTTTAACAACCGCACTAACCAGTCTACGGGTACATCTTTTTTTTGCAATTATGGGTTTCATCCTCATTTTGGAGAATTTTCCCGCTTGAATTCTGGGTGTCCTGGGGCGGACGAGACGATCCAGCGGTTGGGGGAGGTATGGCGGGAGGTCCAGAATAACATTACGAAGGCCCAGGACAAATTTAATTTTTTTGCGGACAAAAAACGATCCATGGGTCTAGTGTTTCAGGTCGGAGATAAGGTATGGTTATCCACCAAAAATATAAGGCTCAAGGTCCCCTCTGCGAAGCTTGGACCCAAGTTTATAGGTCCCTATGTAATTACCGAAGCAGTTAACCCGGTGGCTTTTCGGTTGAGTCTTCCGCCATCTCTAAGGATCCCTAATGTTTTCCATAAGGCCCTTTTGAAACCTGTGAGGTCCAGTGGGGAGGGATCATCATCTTCCCTGACACCGGTTCTGGTAGATGGGCAGGCTGAGTACGAGGTGGAACGAATTGTCGACTCCAGGTTGGTCCGTCGCGCCCTTCAGTATCTGATACATTGGAAGGGTTACAGTCCTGAGGAACGCTCGTGGGTTCCTGCTCGATCAGTTCATGCGGATCGGTTGATCCGAGCCTTTCACGCCAAGTACCCTGAGAGACCTGGGGGTCCGGTGGCCCCCCATTGAGAGGAGGGTACTGTCATGATCCAGGACGGGATTTCGCTTTGACCCGTCCTGGTTAGACTATGGGTTAATTGTGCTGCCTCTCTCTGGCAGCAGGAGGCTATTTAGTGCTCACTGGACCTGGGTCCGGTGTCAGTTATACTCCTGCCCTCGGCTGAGTTAAGTGACCTCTTGTATACGTGTGCCTTGTGCCTGATATCTTGCTTGCTTGTTCGGTTGTGATCTGGTTCTGTCCCTGTTACGAGTTCTGCCTGACCCTCTTGTACTGCGCTACCTCTCGTGTATGACTCTCTGCTTGCGACCCGACTTCTCTCTGCTCGTCCCCTTGGTACCACGTCGCCCTCTTGTGTATGACCTTTGGCTCTGTCTGACTACCCGTCTGTTTGTCCCTCCTGTACCTCATTTGCCCGTACTGCTGTGACCTCTGTTTTGCCTGACTCTGAGTTGTTGTGTGGTGTCCTGTCCTATCTGAATACAGGACGCTAAGCCCCGCCCCCTTGCTGTCACATGACCATAGGTCCCGTGCAGACTATTCAGTTTCAGTGTCCGCAGGTCCTTTGCCTCTTTACCTTCCAGCGCTGACTGGACCCTGACACTATTAGCCTGAAGCACGCATGGTCACCTCTGCTGCCCTGCTCCACAGGTATCTTTTAGCACTGCTTCTGTTCTCAGGACACGCGCACTGGCTCTATGAGCAAGTGCAGTGCGGTGTCTCTGACACTGCCCTGCTGCCAAGTCATATGCACACCAATATGCCTTTGAACCCAGGTACTGGACGCGCACAGGAAAATCCACTTCACATTATTCATTTTGTACTCCCATTCTGTTTTCCTATGCAGTGACTGCAAGGCTTGCCCTGCTACCAAGTTATATGCACCCCAATAGCCCCAATCCCCCCTTGGAAGAAACATGGAAAGGCCCTCATAAAAAAAAGTCCCATTGCAAAGGAGCAAGTCTCCTAGACTTGTAATGCCCATACACAAGTGTATTGGCTGGCTGACATTTTCCCCTGTGGGGTACACCTCAACCTTTTCCATAACAAATATTTTACGCCCAGCATAACCACCCAACATTGATAAGAATTCGACACTAGCCGTAGCAGCACAGAACACCATAACCCTGGTGATCTAGTGGGGGTGGATGATGAGACGTGGAGGAAGGCCACATTAAAAAAAATAGGCCTAATTTAAAGGAGTGGGTCTCCTAGACTTGTAATGCTCATAACTAAAGGCCCCGTCACACTAAGCAATGCACCAGCGATCCCGACAACGATATGACCCTGTCAGGATCGCTGGTGCATCGCTAAGTGGTCGCTAGTGAGCTGCCAAACAGGCAGATCTCACTAGCGATGTAGCGACGCAGCAGCGGTCGTTACTTACCTGTCAGATGCGGCGAAGAGGACGTCCAACCGCCCGCTTCCACGCATTGCTCGTCGGCGCCAGCCGGAAGCCCAGCAGGAAGCGGCAGACGAGAAATGGCCCAGGATGTTCTCGCGAGATCAGCAATAGACAGCGGGGGAGCCGGTCGGAGGTAAGTATCACACATAGCGATATCGCTAGCAATATCGCTGCATCGTCACAAAATTGGTGACGCTTTAGCGATATTGCTAGAGATATCGCTTAGTGTGACGGGGCCTTAAGTGTATGGGCTGGCAAACATTTCCCCTGTGGGGTACACCTCAACCTGTTTCAGAACAAGTATTTTACACCCAGCATAACCACCCAACCTTGTTAAGAAATCGACACTGGCTGGAGCAGCACAGAACACATAAACCCTGGTGATCTAGTGGCGGTGGATGATGACACGAGGAGGAAAGCTTCCTTAAAAAATAGGCAAAATTGAAAGAAGCGGCTCTCCTACACTTGTAATGCCCATACACTAAGTGTATGGACTGGCAAACATTTCCCCTGTGGGGTACACCTCAACCTTTTTCAGAACAAGTATTTTATGCCCAGCATAATCACCCACCCTTGTTAAGAATTCAACATTGGCTGTAGCAGCACGGAATACGTTGACCCTGGTGATCGAGTGGCGGTGGATGATGATATGTGAAGGAAGGCCTCATTAAAAAATAGGCCCAATTTAAAGGATCGGGTCTCCTAGACTTGTAATGGCCATACACTAAGTGTATTGGCTGAAAAAGATTTCCCCTTGGGGGGGTACATATTTTTTTAAATTTGGTGACGGCCATCATAACACCCTTGCCAAAAAATAGAGTGGCTGCTGCATGACGGAATACGATCACCCTGGTGTTCGAGTGGTGGTGAATGGTGAGGATGAGGAGAAGGAGGACGACAACAAATAGCCAAAATCAAGAAGCTTATACCCATGTGTGGGTGTGAAGAGGTGCATGGGAATACACCTCCCAAAAAAGACACTACATTGGAGGTTAGGTTTTGTTCTCATCATTTGGTGGTGTCGAGAAGTCTGGCCCAATCCATCCCTTGTTCATTTTTATAAGAGTCAGCCTGTCTGCATTTTCCATTGACAGGCGAATGCGCTTATCTGTGATAATTCTACCAGCGGCACTAAAAACCCGCTCTGACAAAACGCTAGCTGCAGGGCAGGCCAGGACCTTCAAGGCATAGAGAGCCAGTTCATGCCACGTGTCCAGCTTGGATACCCAATAATAAAAAGGCACAGAGGAATCACTGAGGACGTTGGTATGGTCAGCAAGGTACTCCCTTAGCATCTTAGAAAACATTCCATTCCTTGTGACATTACCCCGCGCCTCAGGGCCAGGGCAATGGGAGGGTCTGAGAAAACTGTCCCAGAACTTTGCCAGTGTTCCCCTGCCTCTGCTGGATTGGAGTTATGTCTCTCTCATCTGTACTCCTTGATTGTCCAGCGAACTGTTATGTCTGCGGCAAGCATTTTGAGATGGGAATTTTTTTAATAATTCTGCAACAATGGCCCTCTGGTACTGCACTATATTAGTACACCTGTCTGCCTCTGGAACAAGAAATTGAAAGTTCTCCTTGTAGCGTGGGTCTAAAAGTGTCACTACACAGTAATGACTGTTACCCAATATTTTTACAATACTAGTGTCACAGAAAGGCAGCGCAACATAAAGTCAGTAATGCGTGCCAGACTGGTAACAGGCAAGCCTTCCGTGTCCTCATCAACAGGACGACTGACCAAGGTGTCCTCCTCCTCCTCTTCCTCCCTGTCCTCATGCCATCCACGCTGAACAAACGGTATGACAGTTGTGGTTGTAGTACCGTCTATAGCGTATGAAAGTAGCTCCTATTCTTCCTCATTGTCAGCCAATCCACGTTGGGATGACATGAGACTGAGCTGTGTGTAATCACCCTGTATGGTTCCTTACTCCATGACCTCGTGCTTCGCCTGCAAAGCATCTTCTTTCATTGTGAGCAGAGAGCTTTTCAGAATGCAGATGAGCAGGATGGTGACGCTAATTATGGCGTCATCGCCTCTCACCATCTTGGTGGACTCCCCAAAGTTTTGCAGGATGTTACATATGTCTGACAACCATGTCCACTCCTGAGGTCTTATGTGTGGAGTCAAACCTGAATAATGACAGCCTTGTTGATGCTGGTATTCAACAACTGACCTCTTCTGATCACAAATCCTTTCCAACATATGCAGTGTAAAGTTCCAACGCGTGGGGACATCACACACCAGTTGGTGAGCCCGAATCTGCAATAGCTGCTGAAGCACGCCAAGGGCAGTTGAAGCTGTAGCTGACTTTCTAAAATGAGCACACAGGCAACGTACTTTCACCAGCAGATCCGGCAGCTCTGTGTAGCTTTTTAGAAAATGTTGAACAACGAGATTAAGAACATGGGCCAGGCATGGTACGTGTGTCAGGTCACCTTGCCTCAGAGCCGCCACCAGGTTCCTGCTATTGTCACACACAACCATGCCTAGTTGGAGATTCAGCGGTGACAGCCACACATCTGCCTGCTCTTTCAGAGCTGTCAATAACTTCAGCATTATGCGGTTTGTCACCTAAGCAAATTAGCTTCAGCACAGTCTGTTGCCACTTGGCTTTGGCAGTGTTGCAGTGCTTCCAGCTTGTGACTGATGTGCTCATTTCGGAAATGGAGGCTGAAGAGGAGGAGGAGATGCAGGAGCTGTACACAGTAGGGGCAACCCTGATTGACGTAGGACCCGCAATCCTTGGGGTTGGGAGGACGTGTTCCATCCCAAGGTCTGACTGGGTCCCGGCTTCCACTATGTTAACCCAGTGTGCCGTCAGCGAGATGTACCATCCCTGGGCACAAGCACTTGTCCACGTGTCTGTGGTTAGGTGTACTTTCCCAGTAACTGCATTGTTGAGGGCACAGGTAATGTTGTGGGACACGTGCTTGTGTAATGCCGGGATGGCACAGTGGGAAAAATAGTGACAGCTGCGGACCAAGTACCTTGGGATGTCTGCCGCCATCAGGTTGCAGAAAGCTTCCATCTCCACGAACCTAAAAGGCAACATTTCAAGCGCAAGCAGACGAGAAATGTGTGGATTAAATAGTGTCGCCTGTGGGTCGTTGGCTGTATATTTCCGCTTACGTTTCCTATGTCTGAGTTATGGACAGCTGAAGGCTGTGCTGGGACAAGGACGTGGACGTGCTTGATGATGGTGCTATTTGACTGTGGGCAATGACAGGTGCAGGGCAGGAGTCATCTTCGCATGCACCGTGGACAGGGGACTGGCTTGCACGCACAACAGTGGAAGAAGCAGTGGTGACACCCGCAGACACTGTTCCTGGAGCCTGGGGTTGGGCCCACAAAGTCGGGTGCTTTGCTGCCATGTGCCTGATCATGCTGATGGTGGTAATGCTGGTAGTTTTGCTACCCCTGCAAATGGCCTGTTTGGAGTTATCGGCAGAGTCTTTAAAAAATATCCAGACTCGGGAAGACCTAACAGTTGGACTTGGAACTTCCTTCATGTTGGTGTTAGGGGGAACGGTTGCACGCCTTCTGTCTGCAGCCACCACACTGCTTCTTCCTGCCTGAAGGGGTGCTACACCTCCCTCCCCCTGTGTGCTGCTGTCCTTGCTCTGCATGTCCTTCTGCCTGGTTGGGTCAGTTACTATATCCTCCACCACCTCATCTTCCACTTCCACACCCTGGTCCTCCTCCTGACATTCCATCAATTGTGCCTCATCATCGTCCACTTCTTGTGACCGTGGCTGCTCAAATATTTGTGCATCGCTACATGGAATCTCATCTTGCCCCGCTTCAAGTGGACCAGGTGAGAGGCACGAATCTGCAAATTGAAAACTGAACAGCTCTTCGGGGTGTCCGAGTGTGGGATCAGTTGTCTCAGGGTACTCAGCATGGTGGGAGGAAGGAGAATCAGGGTGAGGAATATGTGGTCCAGATTCACGGCTACTCTGATTTGACTGTGTGGAAGACAGGGTGCTCGTGGTGGTGGATAATTAACTGGAAGTATTATCCGCTATCCAACCAACAACCTTTTCACACTGCTCTGGCTTCAATAGGTGCTGTCTTGCTGCTGTCCCCTAGGACTTCGGACACTAAGGTCCAGCGAGAAGATGTGGGTGTTTTTGGTGGACCAATTTCATCATGTCCACTTCCCCATCCCTTGCCACACGACTTGCGCATTGTAAATGGACTAGAATATTATACAGGTTCACTACAAATGGCTGAATTGAGAGTGAACCTGTATATGATACGTGCTCCGGAAAACCACACTGTAACCTATCTGGACTGTAGTTAAAAATTTTTTTTGCTTATCAAATTTGTGTCAATAAGTAGGGTAACAGACTGCAAAAACACAGTGACACACAGGAAAACACTAGAATACTGGCCTAAAATGGCCAAACTTGGACCACGCAGATATATGAGGGCTGGCACGGAGATATCACACTGCAAATCATGTGGCCTGTTTTTTGTTTTTTTTTTTAAAAAAGCAAAATAGTGCTGTGTATAACTAGACTAGAGTGACAGACAGGAGAAAAATGGAATACCGTCCTAAAAAGGCCCAAATTAGAGCACAAAGATATATGAAGCCTTTCAGGGAGATACCACACTGCCAAATATGTGGCATGTATTTTTTTTCTTTTTTCTGCTAAATAGTGCTGTATATAACTAGAGTGACACACAGGAAAACACTGGAATACCAGCCTAAAATGGCCAAACTTGGACCACGCAGGTATATGAAGGCTGGCACGGAGATACCACACTGCCAAATATGTGGTCTTTTTTTTTTTTTTTAAAAAGGCAAAATAGTGCTGTATATAACTAGAGTGACAGACAGCAAAAAAAATGGAATACCAGCCTAAAATGCCCAAAATTAGAGCACAAAGATATATGAGGCCTTTCAGGGAGATACCACACTGCCAAATAAGTGGCCTGCATTTTTTTCTTTTTTATGCAAAATAGTGCTGTATATAATTAGAGTGACAGACAGGAAAACACTGGAATACCAGCCTAAAATGGCTAAACTTGGAGCACGCAGATATATGACGCCTGGCACTGAGATACCACACTGCCAAATATGTGGCCTGTTTTTTAAAAAAATGCAAAATAGTGCTGTATATACTGTAACTAGAGTGACAGACAGTAAAAAATGGGATACCGGCCTAAAATGCCCAAACTTAGAGCACGCAGATATATGAGGCCTGGCACGAACATACCACACTGCCAAATATGTGGCCTGTATTTTTTTTTAAAGCAAAATAGTGCTGTATATAACTAGGGTGAGAGACAGCAAAAAAAATGGAATACTGGCCTAAAATGCCCAAACTTAGAGCACACGGATGGATGAGGCATGTCACAGATATACCACACTGTAAAATATGTGGCCTGTACGTATTTTTTTGGGGGGTTCAGCAAAATGGTGTCAATAAATTGTGTAAGGCACTCAAAAAAAAATTCTACTCTACCATGCCACATAAAAATGAAAGATTTCTCGGCGCACTCAAAAGTGATTTTTGAGACCCCTTTGAAATTGTTGGATTTTCACGCTGTGCTAGGAAAAGGATCTGGCTGTATTGTGCAGTGTCAAAAAGCAAATGGAGAAAAAAAAGGGCTCTTGATTGCTTTGCAATAAAATAATCTCTATTAATCTGGCAAAAAAAAAATTTCCTAGACAATTAGACCTGGAGCTAGGTATATACGGTCAATATATCCTATAGGTAGCAGCAGCAGCAGACAGTAATGGAATGGACCCTCTTGATGTATGCAATGATTTCTATATACACACATACAGTGCCTGCAGGCCTTGCACTGATATGTATAGAGTGAAATACAATCCCCTGCCTACCTAACACTGCAACCTACAGTTGTGGCCAAAAGTATTGATACCCCTGCAATTTTGTCAGATAATACTCAGTTTCTCAGAAACATACAGGCCATTAACACCCAGAAACTTATGAAGAACTTGCACACTTCATTGGCCCCTATCTCCTCCCTTTCATGTCCTGATTCTGCATTGAAGCATTAGAATGAAACACTTCAAAGTGCCCTGGATGAATTTGCTCCTCCTATACATAGAACACCACAACACAGACGGCGACAACCCTGGCACACCCTGCAAACACGTTTCCTGCAGCGGTGCTCCAGGTGTGCCGAACGTCTGTGGAGAAAATCCAACCTACCCGAAGATTTCATCCATTATAAGTTTATGCTTCGAACATACAACACTGCCCTTCACCTCTCAAAACAAACCTATTTCAACACCCTCATCACCTCACTGTCCAATAACCCGAAACATCTCTTTGACACTTTTCATTCTCTACTCAACCCAAGAGTGCAGGCCCCTACCACGGAGCTTCGAGCTGACGATCTGGCCAATTACTTCAAAGAAAAAATTGACCAGATCCGACAGGAACTTATCTCCCAATCACCTCATACCATGCCCCACTGCATCTAGCTCACCCTCTGACTTTGAACCAGTCACAGAAGAAGAAGTAAGCAGGCTCCTTGCATCTTCTCACCCAACCACTTGCACCAGTGACCCATTTCCGTCACATCTACTCCAGTCCCTTTCCCCTGCTGTCACCCCTCACCTAACTAAAATATTTAACCTCTCTCTCTCTTCTGATATGTTTCCCTCCTCATTTAAGCATGCCATCATACATCCACTACTTAAAAAACCATCCCTCGACCAAAACTGTGCCGCTAACTATAGACCTGTTTCTAATCTTCCCTTTATCTCTAAACTCCTGGAACGCCTGGTCCACTCCCGTCTTATCCGCTATCTCTCAGAAAACTCTCTTCTCGACCGTCTCCAATCTGCTTTCCGCTCTTTGCATTCTACTGAAACTGCCCTCACTAAAGTCTCTAATGATCTACTAACAGCTAAATCAAATGGTCATTACTCCATGCTAATTCTCTTGGATCTCTCTGCAGCATTCGACACTGTGGATCATCAGCTCCTCCTCACTATGCTCCATTCCATTGGCCTCAAGGACACCGTTCTCTCCTGGTTCTCCTCCTATCTCTCTGACCGCTCCTTTACTGTATCTTTTGCTGGCTCCTCCTCCTCTCATCTTCCCCTTACTGTTGGGGTTCCTCAAGGATCAGTTCTAGGCCTCCTCCTCTTCTCTTTGTATACTGCCCCTATTGGTCAAACAATCAGTAGATTTGGTTTCCAGTACCATGTCTATGCTGACGACACCCAATTATACGCTTCTTCTCCTGACATCACACCAGTCTTTCTAGAAAACACCGGCAATTGTCTAAATGCTGTGTCTAATATCATGTCCTCACTATATCTGAAACTGAACCTGTCAAAGACTGAACTCCTTGTGTTTCCTCCCGCTACTAATGTACCTATACCCAACATTGCCATTTCCGTGTGTGGTTCTACTATTACTCCCCAGCAACATGCCCGCTGTCTTGGGGTCATACTTGACTCTGAGCTTTCCTTTGTCCCCCACATCCGATCATTGGCTCGCTTTTGTTACTTTTGTTATCTGCACCTCAAAAACATTTCTAGAATTCGACCTTTTCTTACTTTTGACTCTGCAAAAACTCTTACTGTTTCTCTTATTCATTCTCGTCTCGACTATTATAACTCCCTTCTAATCGGTCTCCCTCTTACCAAACTCTTCCCCCTCCAATCTGTCTTGAATGCAGCTGCCAGGATAATTTCCTCGCCAATCGTTACACCGATGCCTCTACCTTGTGCCAGTCATTACACTGGCTACCCATCCACTTCAGAATCCAGTACAAACTTATTACCCTCACCCACAAAGCCCTCCATGGCTCAGCACCACCCTACATCTCCTCCATTGTTTCAGTATACCACCTTACCTGCGCCCGCCCTCCGTTCTGCTGATGACCTGAGGTTAGCATCCTCAATAATCAGAACCTCCCACTCCCGTCTTCAAGACTATACACGTGCTGCGCCAATTCTTTGGAATGCACTTCCCAGATCAATACGATTAGTCCCCAACCCCCACAATTTTAAGCGTGCCCTGAGAACGCATTTATTCAGACTGGCCTATCGCCTCAACATATTAACCTAATCTATCCCTGTGTGGCACAGCCAAAAGTATTACCATAACCAGGTTCCCCGCATCATGTTCCCACATGCTTTATGCCTCCATTAGCCCTCTGTGTCTGTACTGTTACACACTTAACATTATGGCTGGTCCATACAATCAGGGCAACTGTTACCACCCACCTTTCGTGTCTCCCCTTTTTCCATCATAGATTGTAAGCTTGCGAGCAGGGCCCTCATTCCTCTTGGCATCTGTTATGATCTATGTGATTATTGTTATGCTGTAATGTATATTGTCTGTACAAGTTCCCTCTGAAATGTAAAGTGCTGCGGATTATGTCAGCGCTATAGAAATAAAATGTATTATTATTATTATTATTATTATTATTTCTTCCTGAAAATTATTGCAAACACAAATTCTTTGTTATTATTAACTTCATTTAATTTGTCTTAAATGAAAAAACACAAAAAGAATTGTCCTAATGCCAAATTGGATATAATTCCACACCAAACATAAAAAAGAGGGTGGACAAAAGTATTGGCACTGTTCAAAAATCATGTGATGCTTCTCTAATTTGTGTAATTAACAGCACCTGTAACTTACCTGTGGCACCTAACAGGTGTTGGCAATAACTAAATCACACTTGCAGCTAGTTGACATGGATTAAAGTTGACTCAACCTCTGTCCTGCGTCCTTGTGTGTACCACATTGAGCATGGAGAAAAGAAAGAAGACCAAAGAACTGTCTGAGGACTTGAGAAACCAAATTGTGAGGAAGCATGAGCAATCTCAAGGCTACAAGTTCATCTCCAAAGACCTGAATGTTCCTGTGTCTACCGTGCGCAGTGTCATCAAGAAGTTTGAAGCCCATGGCTCTGTGGCTAACCTCCCTAGATGTGGACGGAAAAGAAAAATTGACAAGAGATTTCAACGCAAGATTGTGCGGATGTTGGATAAAGAACCTCGACTAACATCCAAACAAGTTCAAGCTGCCCTGCAGTCTGAGGGTACAACAATGTCAACCCGTACTATCCGTCGGCGTCTGAATGAAAAGGGACTGCATGGTATGAGACCAAGGAAGACCCCACTTCTTACCCCGAGACATAAAAAAGCCAGGCTGGAGTTTGCCAAAACTTACCTGAAAAAGCCTAAAACGTTTTGGAAGAATGTTCTCTGGTCAGATGAGACAAAAGTAGAGCTTTTTGGGCAAAGGCATCAACATAGAGTTTACAGGAGAAAAAAAAAGGCATTCAAAGAAAAGATCACGGTCCCTACAGTTAAACATGGCGGAGGTTCCCTGATGTTTTGGGGTTGCTTTGCTGCCTCTGGCACTGGACTGCTTGACCGTGTGCATGGCATTATGAAGTCTGAAGACTACCAACAAATTTTGCAGCATAATGTAGGGCCCAGTGTGAGAAAGCTGGGTCTCCCTCAGAGGTCATGGGTCTTCCAGCAGGACAATGACCCAAAACACACTTCAAAAAGCACTAGAAAATGGTTTGCGAGAAAGCACTGGAGACTTCTAAGGTGGCCAGCAATGAGTCCAGACCTGAATCCCATAGAACACCTGTGGAGAGATCTAAAAATGGCAGTTTGGAGAAGGCACCTGTCATGATCTCAGTGCGGGTTTGACTCGCGCACGTGGGGATAATGTCTGGAACCAGTGGTGATGACTGGCATTTCTGAGGTTAAAGGTTGTGATCCCAGTTCAGGCTTACCTGCACACCTGGGGCTATGATTGTGACCTCTCCCTGGTTCTGGGAGAGGCTTCTTATAGCCTCAGGACGCTCCCATCCCCGTCAGTTATACTTTCGCCCTTGGCATTGTGTGGTGACCACTGAGTGTGTTTGTGCTGTGTTCTGGTTGCTTGATTCTCTGTGTACAACTCGGTCTGTTCTCTGGATATTGCTTTGGATTCTGCTTGGTACCTTCTATGTCTGTTTGGTTTTGACTTCTGCTTGGCCCTGACTATCCGTTTTGTCTCATCCCTGGTAGTGTACTGATATCTCTGTGTATGACCTCCTTTTTGCCTGACTCTGAGTATTTCTGTATAGTGTCCTGCCATCTCTGAAAGCAGGACGCTAAGCCCTGCCCCCTTGCAGTCACATGACCGTAGGTGACTGCTTGCTAAACTTCAGCGTCTACAGGTCCTGTGTATCTGTACTTTCCGGCTGTACCTGACCCCGGGCCCCCCTACAGTGCGGGTGAGTCCCTGCTCAGCGGAGGCTGCACGCTGGCGCTGACAGGATCCTGACATTATAACTGACCGTTAAGTTTTGGGGGGTTTTTTTTCTTTCTCTGCTGAGAAATATGGATCCCATACAATCTCTTGCTGAGCAGATGAAAAATCTGAGTCAGATGACTTCACGTGATCTAGACTGAATGCTTCTGTTAATACATCCTAGAATTGCATTTGCCTTTTTTGCTGCTGCATCACACTGTTGACTCATATTCAGTCTGTGATCTATTAGTATACCCAAGTCTTTTTCATGTGTGCTGTTGCTTAGGCCTATTCCTCCCATTCTTTATATGCTTTTTCATTTTTATTGCCTAGATGTAGTACTTTGCATTTTTCCCTGTTAAAAACCATTCTGTTACTTGCTGCCCACTTCTCCAGTTTATTAATATCTTTTTGAATCCTCTCTCTCTCTTCTCTAGTATTAGCTATCCCTCCTAGCTTTGTGTCATCAGCAAATTTAATCAGTTTACCCTCAATTCCTTCAACTAAATCGTTGATAAAGATGTTGAACAATACAGGGCCCAGAACAGAGCCCTGTGGTACCCCACTTGAGACATTCTTCCAACTGGATGTGCAGCCATTTACGACCACTCTTTGGGTCCGATCACTAAGCCAGTTATGAATACACCTAACAGTTGCCTTGTCCATTCCATACTTAGTCATTTTTTCAGGGTTTATCTCTGGAGCAGCAAACTCTGGTTCGTTCTCAGCAGCAGGTGTCTGAGACAGTGCGGAGGGCTTTAGCTGCTGGGTCTCTGGGGGCGGGGGCGAGTGATGTTGTTTTGGTGTCCCCAGAACCACCAGTTAAACTGCCTGATTTCTTTTCTGGGAGCAAAAAGGAGTTTAGGGTCTTCATGGAGGGGTACAAACTCTTCTTTAGTTTGATGCCACGTTCCTCTAGGGACAAAAGTCAGAAGGTTGGGGTGATTATGTCTCTGTTAAGAGGGTCCCCACAAACTTGGGCTTTCTCCCTTCCTCCCACTACCCCTGAGAGTGTCTGTGAATGCGTTTTTTGAGGCCCTCGGGCACATATATGATGAGCCGGACCGAGTGCGATTAGCAGAGGACATGGTGATGATGGTGATGAGTGTCTATCAGGGGAAAAACTCGGCTGAATGGTTTTGTACAGAATTCCGCTGCTTGGCCGCAAAGGTCTCTTGGGATGACGCCACACTCTGAGGACTCTTTCGCAGAGGCTTGTCCAAGCGGTTACAGGATGCCTTGGCATTACATCCCCCACCTAACTCACTCGAGGACGCCATGACCCAGGCCATCCAGATGGACCGCAGGCTGCGGGCCAGGGGGGTGAAGCAGGCGGAGACTCCATTGTTCCCTAGTGGAAAAGAGACTGTTTCTGTGCCCATGGACGTAGGGGCTCTCTCCCTGAAGGAAACGGAGAGACAACGCCGGAGAGAAAAGCAGTTATGCTTCTACTGTGGTAAAACGGGACATTGGAAAAGGGAGTGTCCTGATTGTCCATCCTCAACCCGGTCGACGGGAAACGACCAGGTCTGGGTAGTCAGTGGGGAGACTACTCAGACCCTCAGGTACCCTTTTCCTCTTTTCTAAGGTGTTGCTTCATGTGGAACTGTTAGTGGACGATTGTTGTTTTCCCTCTACAGCTTTCGTGGACTGCGGATCATCCATCAATCTCATTGACTCCCAATTGGTCACACGCTGTAAGATAGGGACAGTTAGACTTAAGGTTCCGATCAAAGTGGTGGCCATTGACTGCTTCCCCCTCGCTAAAGAGGGAATTCTCTTTATGTCTGACATGTTTTCGCTCAAAGTGGGAACTACCTATGTGGAAAAATTAAGTTGTTTGGTTCTGGACAATCTACCAGCAGGATTGGTGTTGGGCATGCCCTGGTTACACCGCCATAACCCAGTCATTAACTGGAAAACGGGGGAGATTGTTCAGTGGGGATTTAATGATTCAATGTTATGTGATAAGTCTGCACTATTGGTTGAACCTGTTAAATCTGTATCTGTATCTGTGTCATCTGTCGAACTGGAAGGTATTCCGGAGTACCTGAAAGAATTCGAAGATGTGTTCTCTGAAAGCGAGGCTGAGATGTTGCCGCCACATAGACCCTTTGACTGCGCTATCGAGTAAGTCCCGGGGGCTAAATTGCCTAAAGCCCATCTGTTTAATTTATCTGACCCTGAGCGCTTGGCCATGAAGGATTACATTGCTGAGAGTATTCGCAAAGGACACATACGTGTTATGAATGGGAAACCGAGGAGGAAAAAAAGACAACAAGCTAAGTCTCAGAAAACCAGAGAAGTTGGTAACTATGCAGATTGCAGATCCCTGATCTTACCCGCACAACTAGCAGCAGTCGTGGAGCGTTCCTACGTTGGTCCTAGACGCCTCGTCACAACTGGAGAACTACATAAGCCTAAAGCAGGAAAAGAGGAAAACTAACTGCCCCAGAGCAGACCCCAAAGGAAAGACAGCCCCCCACAAGTATTGACGGTGAAACAAAATGAAAATGCAAACAAAGGCAGGAAAATAGGCTGAGCAAACGATGGGGCCCAGCTAGCTAAAAAGGACAGAAAAGGAAAGACACTGTCTGCAATCTGCCAAAAAAACCCTACAAAAATATTGTCCAACACTTCTGATAGCAAAATTAACCCTGAAGTCACTAGACTTCAAAACCTATATCAGCACTCTGAAATATTCTGAGACAGAGCAAAAAAGAGGCCAATCTAATAAGGGACAAAAAGTAGATTGGCAAATACTGATTAATAGGAGTGGAATTTCAGCATAGCCCCAGCAGGGGCAGGCTGCTTACACAAAAAACTGAATTGCCCAACAAGCACAAGAGTGAACATTAGCAAAAAACAAACTTAACTTTAGAAGCTTGAGAAGACTGGAAGAGAGCTGAAGTCCAGGACCTGAGAAGCAGACTGAATCACCAGCACCCAGATAGGGCGTTGGCTGTCTTATATCCAGTCTGATACTCCAGAGATCCAATCGTTATCTTCCTCACCAGGTGGCAGATCACTACCACTTAAACCAACCGCACTACCTCCTGTCACCACCAGAGGGAGAACGGAAGGGGAACTCTCAACTGGTGGAGCAGAAAATGAGTTCATGACATATATGTGCCTCAGTCTCACCTGTGGCGGCAGGGTTTTTTCTTGTAAAGAAAAAAGATGGTGGTTTACGTCCCTGCCTCGATTTTCATGAGCTCAACAAGATTACTGTATGAAATAAGTATCCCCTTCCGTTGATTCCCGATTTGTGTAACAAACTTTCAGGGGCAAAATGGCTCTCCAAACTGGATCTTCGGGGGCCATATAATTTGATAAGGGTCCGGGAGGGGGATGAATGGAAAACCGCGTTCCTCACGACCGAGGGACTGTTTGAAAATTTAGTCATGCCGTTTGGTCTTACCAATGCCCCAGCCATATTTCAGAATTTCATCAATGTGGTATTCTCGGATCTCATTGTCGTTTTGTTGTTATTTACTTAGACGATATTCTGATATACTCTCCTGACAGTCAATCTCATCTGAATCATGTACGAACCGTTCTCCAAAGACTGAGGGAAAATCATCTGTATGCCAAATTGGAAAAATGTGTGTTTTTGGTTCAAGAATTGTCTTTTTTGGGATTAATTGTGTCCTGTGAGGGTTTTCGCATGGACCCCAAGAAGGTGCAGGCCATTGCGGATTGGGTGCAACCCCGAGACCTTAAGGGTCTTCAGCGCTTCTTGGGGTTCGCCAATTATTACCGCAAATTTATTCGGGGGTTTTCACAGGTGGTCAAACCACTCACAGATCTTACTTGTAAAGGGGCAGATGTGAGAAACTGGTCCTCGCTCGCAAAAGAGGCCTTTGCGACCCTGAAAAGAAGCTTTATGTCTGCTCCCGTGTTAGTACAGCCAGTTCCGTCCAAACCATTCGTCGTGGAAGTGGACGCCTCTGAGGTGGGGGAGGTGTTGTCCCAAGGGCCTGCCACTCTAACCAACCTCAGGCCATGTGCTTTCTTTTCCAAGAAGTTCTCTGCTGAGGAAAGAAATTACGACGTAGGCAATAGAGAGCTTCTTGCGGTCAAATTGGTGTTTGAAGAATGGAGGCACTTTTTGGAGGGGGCCAGTCACCCGGTTACGGTGATCACGGATCACAAAAATTTGTCATACATTGAGTCTGCTAAAAGACTAACGCCCAGACAGACCCGTTGGTCACTTTTTTTTCCCCATTTTCAGTTTACGATTACATTTCGTCCAGGGTCTAAGAATGTCAAAGCTGACGCCTTATCGCGCAGTTTTCAGCCGGTGTCGCCCCCTGAGCCACCGCCCTCCATTCTTCACCCTGGGGTTGTGATAGCAGAGGTCTCGTCTGAATTGGAATGGGAGATTCAGGGGGCCCAGTCGCGGGCCCCGGTGGCCAAGCCAGAGGGGAAGTTGTTTGTCCCAGAGCAGCTTCGCCTGAAACTCTTGCAGGAGTTCCATGAATCCAAGCTGAGTGCTCACCCTGGTATTTCAGCCACGCGTCTGGCGGTGGCTAGGATCTTTTGGTAGCCTACCCTTGGTTCGGACATAAAAAAATTCATTGCTGGTTGTGGGGTCTGCGCTCATTCTAAAAGCTCTCATAGCCGGCCGGCAGAGGAGCTGATGCCCTTGGCAGTGCCCGAAAGACCTTGGACTCACTTATCCATGGATTTTGTTACCAATCTCCCTCCATCTAAGGGTAATACAGTGGTATGGGTAGTGGTGGACAGGTTTTCTAAGCAGGCTCATTTTGTACCCCTGTCCGCACTACCGTCAGCTGAGACGTTGTCCAGGTTGTTTGTGCAGCATGTGATCCGGTTGCATGGGGTACCCCTGAATGTGGTGTCTGATCGTGGTGTGCAGTTTGTGGCTAAGTTTTGGCATGCTTTCTGAAAAATTTAGGGATGTCTCTGTCCATTTTGTCTGCATACCATCCTGAGAGAAATGGTCAGACGGAGCGCACTAACTTGTCCCTGGAACAGATCCTCAGGTGTCTAACCTCTGCTAGACAGAATGACTGGTGCGATGCACTGCCGTTGGCTGAACTTGCCTTCAATAGTCGGGTGTTGTGAGTTCATTTTCCCCTTCACCGTCGATGTCTGATGAACTCCCTCTTCTGGTGAAGGAAGGTAGTGAGGCTGATTACCAAACACCTGATCTGGTAGATGATGACTGGGTAACAGGAACTGCTGACTGGATATAAGGCAGCCGACGCCCTTCTGAGTCGCTGGTCATTTCTCTGCTGGATTCTTGGAGACCAGTCTGTTTCCTGCTTCCCAAAGATAAGTTTTTGCTCTGCTGTTGAACTTATTGGTTTTGTTTTGTTTGCCTTGTTTTTTGGAGTTCAGCCATCCCCGGTCGGGGGTGTGCTGAGTTCCATTTTTGTCTCTGATCAGTTTGTCTCTTTGCTCTGTCTTCAGAATTTACCTGAGTGCTGATATAGTCATTTTGAAGTCCTAGCGACTTCAGGGCCTGTTTTTCCTATCAGACGGTTGGGACATTTTTTGGTAGAGTTTTTTGCGGATTGCAGACAGCAGCTTTTCTATCCTGTCCTTTTTAGTTAGCTTGGGCCCCATCGTTTGCTCAACCTATCTTTCTATCTGTGTTAGTGTTTTCATCTTGCTTCACAGTCATTATATGTTGGGGGCTGCCTATTGCTTTGGGGTCTGCTCTGGGGCAGTTTAGATTTCCCCTTTCTTTCTTTAGGCCTATTTAGTTCTCCGGCTGTGATCGAGGGATCTAGGGCATAGTAAGAATGCCCCACGGCTACTGTTAGTTGTTGTGGATAGGATCAGGGGTCTGCAATCCGATAGCTACCAACCTCTCCGGTTTCCTGGACTTAGCTTGTATTTTTGTTTTTTCCTCCTTCGGTGACTCATTCATAACAGTCGGGTGAGTCAATCCACGGGTATGACTCCTTTTTTGATCAATTATGGGTTCAGACCTCATTTTGGTGAGTTTTCTCGTCTGGACTCGGGGTGTCCCGGGGCTGAGGGCTCTGTTCAGCGATTACAGAATACGTGGGCAGAAGTTCAGCGGAGTATATCTAGGTCTCAGGGCAGGTATAAGTTTTTTGCGGACAGGAAACCAGGGCCCATGTTTCAGGTTGGAGACAAGGTTTGGCTCTCCACGTGAAACATTAAGTTGAAGGTTCCTTCAGCCAAGTTGGGGCCCAAATTCATTGGCCCATACAAGATTATGGAAAAAATCAATCCAGTGGCGTATAGGCTGTGCCTTCCACCCTCTTTCAAGATCCCTAACGTCTTCCACAAATCTCTACTGAAACCTTTTGAAGCAGTCCGGGGAGACTCCGAGTCCGCTGCTCCTCCTGTTTTGGTCGAGGGGCAGGTGGAGTTGGTCATATCGTAGATTCCAGGTTGGTACGGCGGTCGGTACAGTACCTGGTTCATTGGAAGGGGTATGGAACGGAAGACAGGTCCTGGGTACCGGCGCGGTTGATGCATGCTGATCGCCTGGTGCGGGCTTTCCATGCTAAGTACCCGGGCAAGCCTGGGGGTCCAGAGACTCCCCGTTGAGAGGGGGGTACTGTCATGATCTCAGTGTGGGTTTGACTCGCACACGTGGGGTTAATGTCTGGAACCAGTGCTGATGACTGGCATTTCTGGGGTTAAAGGTTGTGATCCCAGTGCAGGCTTACCTGCACACCTGGGGCTATGATTGTGGCCTCTCCCTGGTTCTGGGAGAGGCTTCTTATAGCCTCAGGACGCTCCAATCCCCATTAGTTATACTTTCTCCCTTGGCATTGTGTGGTGACCCCTGAGTGTGTTTGTGCTGTGTTCTGGTTGCTTAATTATCTGTGTACGACTCGGTCTGTTCTCTGGATATTGCTTTGGATTCTGCTTGGTACCTTCTATGTCTGTTTGGTTTTGACTTCTGCTTGGCCCTCACTATCCGTTCTGTCTGATCCCTGGTACTTTACTGATATCTCTGTGTATGACCTTCGTTTTGCCTGACTCTGAGTATTTCTGTATAGTGTCCTGCCATCTCTGAAAGCAGGATGCTAAGCCCCGCCCCCTTGCAGTCACCTGACTGTAGGTCCTGTGGCTGCTTGCTAAACTTCAGCATCCACAGGTCCTGTGTATCTGTACTTTTCGGCTGTACCTGACCCCGGGCCCCTCTACAGTGCGGGTGAGTCTCTGCTCAGCGGAGGCTGCACGCCGGCGCTGACAGGATCCTGACAGCACCCTTCTAATATCAGGGACCTGGAGCAGTTTGCCAAAGACGAATGGTCTAAAATTCCAGCAGAGCATTGTAAGAAACTCATTGATGGTTACCGGAAGCGGCTGGTCGCAGTTATTTTGGCTAAAGGTTGTGCAACCAAGTATTAGGCTGAGGGTGCCAATACTTTTGTCTGTCCCATTTTTGGAGTTTTGTGTGAAATGATCAATGTTTTGCTTTTTGCTTCATTCTCTTTTGTGTTTTTCATTTAAGACAAATTAAATGACGATAATAACACCAAAGAATTTGGGATTGCAATCATTTTCAGGAAGAAACTGAGTATTATCTGACAAAATTGCAGGGGTGTCAATACTTTTGGCCACAACTGTATATACTCTGGAATTAGTCCTTAGAAGGACTGTTGGTTTAGCTGGATTTGAGTACTTTAGGATGGTAGACCCCACACTAACTAATAAATCCTCAAATCTGACCCTATCTTGGCAGCAGCTCTCCCTACACTGTCTCAATCCGGAGCTGAATGTGCCGTGCAGAGTGGCGTCCGGTCTTTTATACCCCTGATGATGCTGTGGGGCCAGCCAATCACTGCAAGACCACAACAAAGATAGCTGCGACGTATCAGTGCCTGGCAGACAATCCTTGCATGGTGATTGGGTCTCTGAAGACAGGCAAGAAAGCTGGGTGGAGACCCGAGTCCCCGCTGAGTAATCCCGGAAATGCTCGGTGCTCACCCAGTACACCGAGTACCGATATACTCGGGCGAGTAATGAATAGTGGCGAGCACGTTCGCTCATCATTAATCACTATTTATGCAAGAGATCAATTGGAGTGTACGGTGAATATTGACTTTAAACTTAAGGGGCTTATACAGTCCGTTCCACTGGCACCTCGCCTTTAAGACTTGGGTGCACACCAATCTTATTTTCTACAATAATAAAATTAATCATAAAAAATATAAGTTGCTTCATAATTGTGAGCACAGTGTAGATTGCTTCTCATTGTTCTGATTCAGGTAACGTCTTGCCAATTCTCCTTATTAACCCCTGAATTCCCTTACTTGATTGACCCTTCGACTACCTGATTTCTTTTTGCTTTTTGCATTATATTAACCTCCTTATGAATCTGACTAGCCCTTCTCTGTCTATACATTCAGATATGATTTTGTCATTGTCCCTTCTTCTCTGGTACTCAGCTCATGTTTTATTTCTTTAAAACTCACTCCACTGGTCAGCAACTACTCCTCATTTACAATCCAATGGCTCTTGCAGCAAAGTCCATATCCCTGTATGAGTTTAAAGGGTGAAAACTGGGAAGCTCTTTGACCCTGCGAAGTGTAGTGGCTTGTGCCACAGAAATCCACTTTGTCTTGACGAATATTAGCGGAAATAAGATTTTATAGACTCTGACATCAATTATATGCAGGTCAAAAACATGTTTTCCACTTTCGCCATTAATTACAGATTAATCCTTTAATGATATAGGAAGTTTTCTTTTTTGTTGTGTTTTTTTTTGTTTTCCTACACTTGTATGAAGAGTCACTACACTTTTCTGTCGACATAGCTATATGAGGACTTGTTTTTTGCAGGACAATTGTAGTTGTGATTGACATCAGTCATTTTATCATACAGCGTTGAATAAATTCCAAGTGCAGTGAAATTGCAAACTTCCGCTATTATTTTTTAGTATTTTGTCTTTGATGCATTTATTGTCTGGTAAAACGGACTGGACAAAATGATTGTCCAGATTATGGTGATACCAAAGTTGTTCAGTTTTTTTTAATTATTTTTGTGGTGAAAAATACTTCTGGAATTTGTTGTAATCTGATATGTCCCAGCCTTCGAGGCTGGCTCACAAGCTAAGCCCATGCCAGCATTCATAGGAGATTGTGATTTTTGCTTTACATACCAGTGCTGAAGCCCTGCTATGTGTAGCACAAACGATAAAAAGACGATCAAAGCATTGTATCTACCCCAAAGTTGTATGAATAATAAAAGGAAGCTCAGGGCGCAAAAAATAAGCCCTCACCCAGTCGCAGATCCCAAAAAATGAAAACACAACAGGTCTCGGAAAATGGGGATAAAAGCTAAATTCTTTTTTGACATACTGTATTTATGATTTTTTTTTCTATAGTTAAATGAAAAAAAAAAAACTATACTGTTTTGCTATCTGCATACCCGTATATTAGTTTTACATTACATTGAACATTGTAAATAAAAAAAAACAAAATACTATTGTGGAATTGAACTTTTTTTGCCATTTCGCCACACTTGGAATTTTTGTCGCCATATTCCAGTGCACTGTGTGGCAGAATGAATGCTGTCATTTAAAAATACAACTTTTCCTGCAAAAAAAAGCCTTTCTTCATATGGCTACATGGCTGGAAAATTAGAAAAGGTATGGTGCTTGTGTAAGGAGGAAGACCGGGCTGCAGGTACCTGCGTTGAGCAAGATCCAGAACTGTCGAGGCTGCGTTCCATGTTGCCCTGGGGAAGGAATAGGGGACCGGAGAGGTCCCATGACCTGGGAAGAGGGGGCATGTTTAAGCCAAAACAGAGCAGAAAGAGCGCAAAGCAGCAGTTAGTTTCCCACCGGCAGCGAGAGCAGAAGGAGGCATGCTGCGCACTCAGCAGGGTGGCAAATAGTGCGGAAAGGAGCCGCGGCAGAGATTAAGCGACCGCTCCAGACAGACAGTGAGTGTGCAGAGCACCGCGCGCCTGGCTAGGCAGAGGGATGTGCTCATGCGGAGGAGTGTCTGCCAGGTGCACGGTCCCAAGGTGCATCCCCCTTTACCGATAGACGAGCAGCAGCAGCAGCACACGGGTTGGACAGAGACTCCTGCAGCGCTCCCTACTTTGGCTGCACAGATTTATGGACTAGAGGCTCAACGGGTAAAACCGGTGACCGCCCGTTGCTGCCAGAAGCTGGACCGTGATCCGCTGGATCCACCCAGTCGTTGCCAGTACTACAACCCCCATCAGACTGTATGTGAATGAGAACCAGAGAAGACCACGATAAGTGCCATTTACATATCAGACTGTCGCGTTAACCCTTTGTTTACTCCCCTTGTTAATATCCATTGGTTAATGTTATTAGCTCCCTGCGAGAAGACCATTGCCACCCTTTTCTTTATTAGCCAATTAATCAACCTTGTTATACAGCCTTGTTCTGCAATCCCTGCATTACTGCATTCCAGCACCTGCTTACACATGGAAGAAGGAGAGGAAAAAAATGAACGCGAAAAACTAAAAGGGTGAAGGGCCTTTACGTGCTCCCCAAGGAGTGGGACTTTGATGCATGTCAGTAGTCCACAAGATATTTGAATAGCAGCACAAATGTGTATGATTCAACCCCTATGTCTGGAGGTGGAGGGCTGAATATTAGAGCTGTATCAGCCTGTGAGCCTGGATTAGGGTCATGCATCAACAGGGCATCTTCAAAATAAGAAAAAGTATGCGGCACTCACCATGTCAAGTTTATACAAAGTCCTTAATTGCATGACTTTCATATCAGATGGCAAAAATGCTGAGGTGTGCGGAGAGAGAAAGAGGATGACGGCCGTTTCGCATTACCACGCTTCAACGGGTCCAGGTGAGTAATTAATTACAAGGTACTCCCTTTTCAGGGCTATCCATGTGATTAAATAAAATTAGTGAACAAACTAAATTCTTATTACAGATAATGCAACATCAAAGGAATACCTTACAAAAATACAGATCAGTAAATTAATTTTATCATTGAGACCTATGGGACCTTGTTGCATTATCTGTAATAAGAATTTAGTAATTAATGTTAATTCTTTTTATATAGCACGTGCTCACATTGTTGTAGAATTGAGCTCCAATTGACAGATGTTCACTAATTTTGTGTAACCACATGGATAGCCCTAAAAAAGGAGTACCTTGTAATTAATTAGTCACCTGGACCCGTTGAAGTGCCACATACTTTTTCTTATTTTGAATTTTGATGCATGTGATGGAGCAATGTCCTGCATATAAGTCATTAAAGATGGAGACTTTTTCTTGTACCACTGCTTGAAGAAAGTGTACGTGTTCCTCTCAGGCACAGGAGCGGTGTGCTCCTGAATAATGACAATGGGACACACCCTAAAATCACTGACTACAGAGCCAGGGCTCAGTAACGTATTAGTATTCTTCTTTATAAATCTGATTCCATTCTCACCACAACCAGCTGCAGCTGTGATTACACCATTATCATTTGCTCTCTCTGAAATTAACTGGAGATGAGCATCTGACTTTGATTGCTATCTTTTGACCTTGAAAGCTAACAGATAATATGGAAATGATTGAAATAACTCTTGAGGTTCATATAATGGAATATTTATCTGATTACACAGTAATAGACAAATTAAAAGGCCTGTTGCTTCCTTTATGACACAATCATGTAGGTTTCCGCCAGGCAGCCTCTCTCCGTGACAATTCACAATTAGTTCTATTAGAGTCACTTAAGGGAGCACTGACATAATACCAATGTTCTTCCAATAAAGAAGCAGTCAGCAAACTTATGGATATGAATACACATGTTTTACAGCTAATCTCACAGACATGCGGGTGTATTCATTCATTGCTGATTACCATTCCACGTCTTTGGCTTGATCTCTGAAATTAGCGGATTGTTACTCATATATGGATCATTGATCATTAGAGGCTAATGGAGGATATGTGGCAAGGCACTGTTTTCCAATATACTTTCTGTATCTCATATCTCTCCACAAATTGGCTTGCTTACTTCCATTGTTTACTCCCTGGGGATGGAAATCTGTCTGGTACATTTGATGATCGCAGAAGTACACGGCTTGTTACAAGACACATTGCCTACATGTCATGGGGCAGAGATCTTACCCACCAGAAATAAGCAATGTTGGGTTTTGTAAACAGCGAGGAATGCTAAAAACCTCAAGAATTTGATTAAAGAAAATATATTGGATATTTGTGCAAGTGTTTCTTTTTTATTTTTAAGCACATATATTCATATCTATATTTCATCTCCATACAAACAGTATATAAAGATAAGGATGATATAACTAACTTATACAAGAATTTAACAAGAAATTCACAGATTTGCTATTTCCTTATGTTTTTATTATACCTGCTTTTATCAAAGTTGTTGGATTTAGGAAATTCTATAATCCTGGATAATGTAATATGTCTCCTAAACCGCCTCAATCAAATGGTGGTTTGCAGTCTCCCTGGTGTCACGGTTTGGCATATGGTGGAATGAGTTGATAAACTACGTCAGCGTGTTGGTGATGATCCAGCTGCGTAGGTACACCTGAGAACCAATGACCTAAGTGAGAAGTAGAGGATCCTTAAGAATAATTTTAAAGAAAAAGGCTGCAACCAGAAGGGAACCACCTAAAAAGTAGTATTTTCTCTGTATACTGCCTGTGGTATGCACAAAACACTACAGACAGGATGGAACGAACCAGTATATTCAACGTCAGGAAAGGGATAAAAGAGGGAGTGACCCCATTTTTGTGCCTGCTTCAAAAAGGTGGACACTGCTGAAAAGGAGGTTAGGCATAGCAAAAAGTGATTCTGTCTACATTATTAAAGATTCGTCAGTGATCCACTTGAATCATGTTTTTCAGGGCTTCAGATGAAGCCACTGACTTGATGTGAATTTGGCCTTATGTTGATTTAACATTATCTTTTATTTATTTATTTTACTCATTTATATAGCTCCATTAATTCCACAGCGCTTTACAGACATTATCATCGCTGTCCCCGATGGCACTCACAATCTAAGTTCCCAATCAGTATGTCTTTGGAATGTGGGAGGAAGCCTTGAGAACCTTTTGACACAATGATGAATTAAAACCAAATTTTATGATAGTCAATAGTGATAACGAACCCATGGATATTCGGATTCGCCCGGTTTGACTAACATACAGTAAAAAGTTTGGTTTTGGTCCGAACTTGACTTCAAACTTGATCCCGGACCTAAACCCAATAGAACTCAATGGGGGCTTGAACTTCAGTACTTTAATATGGCTGTAAATTGTCTTACACCAGTCGTACCTAACTCCATCACGACTTTTCAAAATGGGTCATTTCCAGTCCTCGGAATGTTTGAGGTGTCATATACTGGAAGCAAACTTTAATCATATGGTGTGGGGATGCCCCATTGTCCTTTCATACTGGTCTTAAGTAACATCAATGTTAACATCCTTATGTGATGGTCAACATGTGACTGGACACACCGCCTCCAGCATGGCGAATTTCTATGGCACACGTAACCCTGGATACACCGCCTCCAGCAGGGTGAATTTAAATAATATAACGTGCAGCTGGATACACCGCCTCCAGCAGGCGAATTTCAGAATTATATGTATAACCAGATACACCGCCTCCAGCAGGGCGAATTTAAATAATAAAGGGAAACACCAGGAAAACTGATACAATGGAGGGCCCTGCGATAGGGAACGGGGACATGGAGACCTCCTGCACTCCCCTGAGTCAGTGCCTCTACACTCCTAATGATCCCTAGGCCGGTTCCGCACTGGGCGCAGATCAGGAACCTAAAAACCCTAGCTCGCCCTGCACCTAGCCCTTTCTAGTGAAATGGACGGTGCAGAAACTAATCCCACCACTGCACTGAAACACACAAAAGGAAAGTTACAAAACAGGGGTAACACCACTTAGCTTTGCTCTGTTGCTCTTGCTCCCAGCAACAGAGTCCACCACGAGAATTGAGCTTCCACCTGAAGCTACTACACCAGAGCTTTGTCTGAGCTGCAAGGAACTCTCTCTAGCTCCTTCCTCCACCAAGGATGGTTGGAAATGAACACTATCACCAACAGTGATTGCAACCACCTGACACTCTTTTATAGGTAAGAGCCAGCAATCACACCTGCTATATAATCACGTGCACTAAACTAAAGTAACCAGAGTGCAATGACCTTAACGACCACCGGGGGCAAAACTAGAACTGGTGCAATGACCTTAACGGCCACCTGGGGCAAAGCTAGAACTGAAACCACCACAGTGCATTGACCCTAATGGCCACCGAGGGCAAAACTATCTTTAAGCACACAGCTTAAGGAAAAAAAAGGTTACTAGTGCAAAATCTGTCATAATACAACCTGGATCATGACACCTTAGTGCATATTTTGGTTCCTCTCAGTCCATTAGTTTGTTTATTCGGGGTGCTAGACGAGGAGACGTGGGGATCCTATATGAGAATTTTTCTACGTGAGACACTTTTGTTGGCTAGGAAGGTGTTGTCGCTACAATGGATGGGAGGGTCACACCCCTCTCTCAGAGCTTGGATTGACCTGGTAAACTCGGTCATTTCATATGAGCGAACACTTTATCAAAATAGGGGCTGTCCGGGGAAATTCGACAAAATTTGGGACAAATGGAATTCCTCTCATCTCACTATTTTGGGGAGTGGATGCTCGGTATCACCATGACTGCTATAGTTGAAATACATTGAGATATATTTATGGCATCAAAATGTTTTCTTTCTTTTTATGCTGTGTAATGTACTAGGCAGTGTGTTAGGTATAGTTGTAGTTTAGTTAGATTTGTAGTGTCTTGGTGATATGTACCTTCCAAGGATATAGAGCTTAACAATGCTTTTGTTCACCTGTTCAATAATCTACATTTAAGCAATGACTCATAGACCTGTGAAACTAAAATTGTATAAACAATTTAATGTGCGAATTGCTATTCTCCTATAATTATTTTTGACAAAACGCATTTGTATTATTTTGATGTATGCATATGTGTACATGTTGTTTTCTTGTTTTACTTGGTTAATAAATGAATTTAAAAAAATGGCTGTAAATTGGTTCATAGTCAGGTCTAGGGGGCTGCAAAATTAAGCTAAATGGGGGTAGATCATGACAATTGCCCTGAAAACAAATGTGGATAGGGAAATGATTTAAAATAACACAGAATAAAATAAAAAGGAAATATTATAATCTTGAACCAGGAGGTGGACATGGCAGTTTAAGAGGCAGGGAGGAGGTAAGCAACACTGCTTTTGTGAGGGTTTTTTGTTTTTGTTAGGGAACTGACTTAGAAGAACATTGAATAAAAAATAAATAACAATCTAGAACCAGGAGGTGGAGATCCAAGTGTCTAAAAAGACAGTACTTCCACAGACATGGGTGCAGAATACACAGCGGCTTAAAGGACAGTACTCCCACAGGCTGTGGGTGCAGAGTACACACAGCGGCTTAAAGGTCAGTACTCCCAAAGGAGGGATGGGTGCAGAGTACACACAGCAGCATACAGGACAATACTCCCACAGATATGGGTGCAGAGTTAAAGGACCCTACTGCCATACTGCCACAGATATGGGTGGAAAGTACACAGTTGCGCTGCCGCCTTTCAACAAGCTTTATTAGACTGATGAACCCGAACATTAAACAGGACATACAGTAAAAAGTCTGTGTTCAGAGTTTGCTCATCTCAGTCAACTTCCAACGCTCTGAAACAAAATAGCATCTCCAAATCATGTAATCTTTGAGTTTTACCAAACGTCTTTACATCCTCTTTCCAGAACACATTGTTTAAAAAATGTTGGTGTTTGTCTAGGTGTTCATGGTCATACTTTTTCCTCACCCAGTAGCTCTTTCAGTAATAATAGCAATAGCAAGGGCGATTATGCCAGGAATCCCAGCACTTTAGGCTGGGCAAGCCCCTCAGCACCTGATGTATCAAGGGACAAATCACATGACGTTTTTGGGAGTCTATGTGCTGAACACCTCATAAAAAATGTTTCCCATTAAAAGGAGCAGGTCTCCTATATTTGTAATGCCCATACACTTTAGTATGGGCTGACAAACCTTTTCCCCTGGTGGGTACACATCAACATAGTGTGTAAACTTTTTTTTACTGGCATCATTAATATGGTGGACGAGTCATTGGATGAAGTCATCAGGAAAAGGGGCATAGTGACGGCAGGAATGGGAACATACAGGATTAATAACAGGGGGGCTATGGGAGGTATGAGATCCAGGATCCAGCCTACAATGATTAGTCGTTTACCGACTACCAATTACCAGAATGCGTTTGATGCCTATCAGAAGATAGGTGTAACAGATGCTGAAGCTGTCTGAAGCTAAGCATAAAAGATGCCCATGAGAAATAGGTTGCCAAAGACGCACGTGTCCGTATAAAGGTTAAAGTGCGAGATGCTTGTGAGATGCTTAATTCTAGAAAGTAGCAGATCAGTGTTGGAGGAAAACCAAACTGATGCTGATGAATGGTCGTGAAAAACTAAGGTTAAAGAGGAGTGCCCCGGCTGTAACTATCAACACACCCGTGGCACAAGGTTCTTCATCTTCACCCACACATATTACCAAGAATATCCAAATTTCACAGCTCGAAAACTATTTGTTCCGTTGTTCCGTTGCAGGATTTGGGAATGTTTAGTTTGCAAAAGAGAAGACTGAGAGGAGACTTAATAGCTGTCTACAAATATCTAAAGGGCTGTCACATTGTAGAAGGATCAACTTTATTCTCATTTGCACAAGGAAAGACTAGAAGCAATGGGATGAAACTGAATGGGAAGAGACACAGATTAGATATTAGAAAAAACTTTTTGACAGTTAGAGTGATCAATGAGTGGAACAGGCTGCCACGAGAAGTGGTGAGTTCTCCTTCAATGGAAGTCTTCAAACAGAGGCTGGACAGACATCTGACTGGGATGATTTAGCGAATCCTGCTTTGAGCAGGGGGTTGGACCAGATGGCCCAGGAGGTCCCTTCCAACTCTACGATTCTATGATTCTAATGAACACTGTTAAAGGAATGCCAATAAACGTAGTTAACCATGACCTGGGAAACAACAGATTTCCTCTTTACAAGACATGGATGATGATGGTATTGATGATGACTTGGAACTTTCCACATCCCCACCAAGAAGATGAAGATCACAGCTCCCAACAATGTGCAAAAAAGGCCATGAATGTCTGGAAATTCATTTTATCTTGGGCAAACTTTACCTCTTGCTAAAGTGGTACAGAATGATGCATACACAGCTCCTATGTCTACTCAGCATGAGACCTTGACACCTTTATTGCACACAAAGGCTCTAACCAACGTGTCACAGACACTTGTCACAAAGGAGGCCAGTTCATCAGTAGGGACCACTCAAAAAGAGTCTGTCTTTAGCATATACAGAAGAGCTCCATGATATCTTCCTCTGTGACTCTTGGATGCAAATTATTAATGGATTGGTCATTTTTATTGCATACAATAACGTGGTTGTTACATCACGGAACACGTTCACCCTGGTATTCTAGTGGTAGTGTCTGAAGAGACGTGGAGGATGTGTGGTATCCTTCCAAGTGGCCATTTCTATGGGATACCGGATACATAGTGTGTTTTCATATAAATGCTTTGAATTTTTATGTGGAGTGGGCATTTTAAATACATTGTGAGACCGGCTGACAGGCAGCACAAAAAGGGTTCATCTTCTCCTCCCAGGCTTGTTTAGGTGTCCCAGCACAGTTTTAATATTCAGAACGTTTCAGGCCTCCATAAAATTGCTTTTGTTGTGTCTTAGCCAACTTATTAACACCATTTTCCTGGCATAAAATGAAGGCAAGATATTTGAAAGTGAGCTATCTCTGTCAGATGCCTCATCTATCTGTGGGCTAAAAATTGGGGCATTTGAGGCCTCCATGCAAAAGTTTTTCCCTAGTTATTGACACCAGTTTGCTGAAAAAAAAATTGTTACCTACAGGCCAGATATTTTAAACTGTGGTTTTCCCGCACATGGATCACATATAAGTTTGCTTCCAAATTCAGCCATTTTTAGTGAACGTGGAAAATATTGTAGTCAATTTAAAATGGGCAAAGCGTGTGGCAAGGCCGAGGCCGTGGGTAAACTGAAATTTTGCCACAACAAACACCCACATCTTCTTGACCGACCTTCGTGTCCTAATTACTAGGGGACTGCAGAACACCACTATTGAACCCAGAGCAGTGTCAAAAGGTTGCTGGTTCTATAGTGGATAATGCTTTCAGTCACTTTTCCACCACTACCCCCACCGTCTTCCAAACGGTCAAGTCTGAGTAGCCGTGAGTCTGGACTGCATATTCCTCACCCTGATGCTCCTTCTTCCCACCATGCTGAGTGCCCAGAGACAACTAATCCTACACTTGGACACTCCAAAGAGCTGTTCACTTTTCCATTTATACGTAGATTCGGGCCTCTCGCCCGGTCCACTTGAAGCGGGGGGAAGAATGAGATCGCATGTAGCGATGGCCAAATATTTGGGCAGCCACTGTCACACGAAGGTGATGGTGGGAACATGTCACAAGAGGTGGACGATGATGAGACACAACTGCCAGAAGGTCAGAAGGAGGCCCAGGGTGCGGAAGTGGAAGACGAGGTGGTTGATGATAAAGTAACTGACCCAACCTGGCTGGAGGACATGCAGAGCCAGGACAGCAACACACAGGGGGAAGGAGGTGTAGCACCCCAACAGGCAGGAAGAAGCAGTGTGGTGTCCGCAGACAGAAGGCTGGCAACCGTTCCTCATAATACCAACGTGACGGAAGTTGGCAGTACAACTGTTAGGTCTTTCCGAGTCTGGTTGTTTTTTAAAGACTCTTCCAATAACCCCAAAGAGGCCATTTGAACCACCTGCCATGCCCACACCAACAGGGGTAGCAAAACTACCAGCCTGACCACCACCAGCATGATCAAGCACATGGTGGCAAAGCACCTGACTTTGTGGGCTAAACCCCAGGCTCCAGGAAAAGTGTCTGCGGGTGACACCACTGCTTCTTCCACTGTTGTGCATGCAAGCCAATCCCCTGTCCATGGTGTATGTGAATGGGTCACCCTCTCAGGGCTGTGGGGTACTCGGTACTGGGCCGATGTCAATGGTGGTTTGTGAAATAGTTTATGTGATAGTTCGTGACGCCACCTGTGGTGTTTGGCAAGCAAGATGTTAAGCCAACGCTGCATGCAGATCCTTTGGGGCTGATGGTGTGTTGCAGCATAGATGGCGTAGCTCCCCACAGGTGAAGCCGTAACCCCTGGGCAATGTATAGGCGCTGGCAGTGTGAGGAATGTTGGTACCCAGATGTAGAGGTGCTGACGGTGTTAGCGCACAAATGAATGGAAGACACCAGGGCTTGTAGTTCCAAAGCTTTACTCACAGTCCGTTGTACACACTGGTGCCTGCCTACGTGCCGTGTCCTCCAGGGCAGAGACTCAATCAACCTCCCGGGCAAGTCAGGATTCTCCTCTCCAACACTCTGCCAACATGTACCTTTCCTGAACGACTCCTCTATTACGTCTTAAGGGGTGAAGAGCTCCAGTACCGTGGTACTCTGAAGTTCCTCCTGTCAGATGTTCCTAACAACTCTACTCGTATGGCAGACAGCTGTAGCTTCTCTCGGGGACATCCTTCTCCAGAGTCCTGGCTCTCTATTCAGTTGCTGTTGTGCCCCGAGTCTTAGATGGGAGTAATGCATTTACATCCAACTACTCCACCGGTGTCTGCTGCAGAACCATAAGTGTCCATACAACCTCGGGGACTGAGCCCCGGCCTTGTGCTGAGAACCTATAGGCAGGGTTCCTCTTCCAACCCACAACTCCTCTCTGTTCTCCTATTCCTTCGTTTCGCACTGTTCTTTCTCTCTCTTATGGAAGCTTAGGTTGCAGTTCTATGTCTTTCTCCTTCTGTTCCTTTCCCATGCCATCTGGCTCAGATCACTGAGGCAGGTGCAGCACTCCTTCCTCCATCCCCTCTTCCAGGGATCCCCACTCCTCCCGAGTGGCTTCCTTCCTCTCCGACCTTCTGTCAGACTGATCTTCCAGACTCCCTGTAATTCTAAACCTTCCCAACCTTTTATATATCCTAACTCCACCCACCTCCCAGCACATCTCGTGTTACGAAGCAAGGACCCACGAAAGGTGCTCTGCTACCCTCTAAGCATGGAGCCGCAATGTGGTCCTGCTGAACTATCCTGTGTGTGGGGTGCAGGTGTTGGAGTGTGGAAAGGAGTTCCCAACTTACCTAGTTGGTGGGGCACCACACCTTAGGAGAAGGTGCAGTATCTCTGTGGCGACTGAGCCTCGGGGGAACCACATGAAGATGCCTCATGTCCTACACCTGTAGTTACCCACATTCAACTAGTACCATTATCAAGCACGTCCATGTCCTTGTCCCAGCGCAGCCTGCAGTTGTTCATAACCCAGTCACTGGAAAGCAAGCGGAAATACGCAGCCAATGCCCCAAAGGCCACAGTACTAAGATCACACATTTTTCGTCTGCTTGCACTCGAAATGTTGCCATATAGGCATGTGGAGATGGAAGCTTTCCGCAACCTGATGGCGGCGGCCATCCCAAGGTACTCTGTCCCAAGCCACCACTACTTATCTCGGTGTGCCGTCCCGGCATTACACAAGCACGTGTCCCACAACATTACCCATGCCCTCAACAATGCTGTTAGTGGGAAAATCCATGTAACCACGGACACGTGGAAAAGTGCTTGTGGGCAGGGATCGTACATGTCACTGATGACACATTGGGCTAACATAGTGGAAGCTGGAACCCTGTCGTACCTTCGGAGACTATGTCACAGATGAATGTGTAAGTAGGTTGTGGGATGCAGTGACAGACAGAAGGCAGAGCAAGGGTTAACAAATTTAACAGTTTTAAGTTAACACAGGGTTAACTCCTCGCAAGGAGATAAATGTTTAAATGAGAGTTAATCAGTTCAATGGCTAGTAATAGGCAAAGTTATTGAGCGATAAACAAGATAACGGCAGTTCTTTAAATCACTTAAAGGCAGTGGCGCTAACAATGGCTGGCGGGGTGCTGTTCCAGTGGGGTTATGCAAACAATGGTCTGTCTTCTGGCGGCAGCGGTCGGTCTAAAGCAACTTCCACTGAGCCTCTAGTCCATAAGTTGGTGTGGCTAAAGCAAACAGGGTCGCAGTACTGACAGAGTCCAACGTGGACTGGCAAGTGTCAACTGGCAAGGTAGGAAGCAAATGTCTGTTCAGTACTCGGGTTTCTCTATGCGGCACATGCGCTGTACTCACAGTCACATAGAGCACGTTGTTGTGAGTTCATTTTCCCCTTCACCATTGAGGTCTGATGAACTCCCTCTTCTGGTGAAAGAAGGTAGTGAGGCTGATTACAAAGCACCTGAGCAGAATGATGATGACTGGGTGACTGGGATTGCTGACTGGATATAAGGCAGCCGACGCCCTTCTGCCTTGCGGGTGATTCCTCTGAGGGATTCTTGGAGACCAGTCTGATTCCTGCTCCTCAAAAGCTAAGTTTTCTGCTCTACTTTTTGCATTTCTGTTTTGGTTTTGTTTTGCCTTGTTTTTCTGGATTTCTGCCTTTCCCTGCTGGTGAGCTGAATTCCTTTTTGCTCTGTCTTCAGATAATACCTGAGTACTGATATAGTCTTTTTGAAGCCTAGCGTCTTCAGGGCTTTTTCCCCTATCAGTCTGTTTGCTCTTGTTTTTGAGAGGGTTTTGGCGGATTGCAGACAGCAGCTTTTCTATTCTGTCCTATTTAGTTAGCTTGGGCGCCATCATTTGCTCAGCCTATCTTTCTATCTGTGTGAGTGTTTTTTCATCTTGCTTCACCGTCATTATATGTTGGGGGCTGCCTATTGCTTTGGGGTCTGCTCTGGGGCAGTTTAGATTTCCCTTTCTGTCTTTAGGCTATGTAGTTCTCCGGCTGTGAACGAGGGGTCTAGGGCACCGTAGGAACCCCCCACGGCTACTGCTAGTTGTTGTTGTTAGGTTCAGGGGTCTGCAATCCGATAGCTGCCAACTTCTCTGGTTTTCTGGACTTAGCTAGTATTTCTGTTTTTGCCTCCTTCGGTGACTCATTCATAACAGCACGTGTCTCTTTCTGAGCAGTTGCCATCAACTGAAAGGCTGCTCTGCACAGCTCTGCTCGGTTTGCGCTGCTCTGCGAGTTCACCGATACCAGTAAATCTCTCACACAGCAAGTCTCTCACATAGCTGACCCAGATTTCTGCTCTGTGGCCGGGAGCTTTTCCCAACCAACTCTTGCTTCGAGAACTCTGAGCAACTCTTGTGCTGCTGCGCGTCTATTAGTCTTGGGGAACACACCTCAGGATCCTGCACCCAGACCCTGCTCCTCTGCGCGAGCACCGCACTCTGCACAGCTGGGCACACGGTGCTCTGCACACACACTGTCTCACAGGAGCGCCCACTGAAGTTCTGCTGGAGCACGGCTCCATGCTGCCTCTCTCGCTGTGGAGCGCGCCGCACATCTGCCTCCGCTCTCATTGCCGGTGGGGAACTGATTCTTGCTTTGCGTGCTTTCTCCTCACTGCCTGATTTAGCCACAGTCCCCTATTCTTTCCGCCAGGCAACATGGGACGCAACCTCAGCAGTTCTGGACCCAGCATGATGCAGGCACCTGCAGCCTGGTCTTCCTCCTTACATATTGAGGAGACAGGTTGTGGATGGCTTGGTATGTCATAGTTAGGGTTTTGAACTGTATCCTCTGGGCAATAGGTAGCCAGTGAAGGGCCTGGCAGAGAGGAGAGGCTGTGGAATAAAGGTACTTGTGATGGAACACGTCCTCCCGATGCCAAGGATTGCGGGCCCTACGTCAATCTGGGTTGTCCCCACAGTCTACAGCTCCTGCACCTCCTCCTCCTCTTCAGCCTCCATCTCCGAAATGACCATATCAGTCACAACTTGGAAGCACTGCAGCACTGCCTCAGCCAAGCAGCAACAGGATGTGCTGAAGCTAATATGCTTAGGTGACAAACTGCACAATGCTGAAGAGGTGTGGACAGCTCTAAAAGAGCAGGCAGATCTGGGCTGACACCACTGAACCTACAGCCAGGCATTATCATGTGTGACAATGGCAGGAACCTGGTGGCGGCTCTGAGGCGAGGCGAGCTCACACACATACCTGGCCTATATGCTTAACCTGGTTGATCATCGGTTTCTCAAAAGCTACACAGAGCTGCCGGATCTGTCTGTGAAAGTATGCTGCCTGTGTGCCCATTTTATACAGTCAGCTACAGCTTCCGCCGCCCTTGCCATGCTTCAGTAGCGTTTGCATTTTCTCGCTCACTGACTGGTGTGTGATGTCCCCACACGTTGGAACTCTACACTGCAGATGTTTGAAAGGATTTGTGAGCAAAAGATGGCGGTTGTTGACTACCAGCATTAACAACGCCATCAGTATTCAGTTCAGACTCCACACAGAAGACCTCAGGAGTGGACATGGATGTCAGACATATGTACCATCCTCCAAAACTTTGTCGACTCCACCAAGATGGTGAGCTGCGATGATGCCATAATTAGCGTTACCATCCCGCTTCTCTGTGTTCTAATAATAAAAATAATCATTATTTATATATCAACAACATATTCCGCAGCGCTTTACAGTTTAACAGTTTCAAAGACAACAGTCATAAGTAACAACGTTAACAATAATACAATAATTAAAGCTAAATAAAATGACCCTGCTCGTGAGAGCTTGCAAACTACAATGAGATGAGGGAGATACAAAGTAGAAATGTGTATTTACAATGATGGTCCAGCCATCTTGAGGGAGTGGGGGTAGATAGAGATAGTGAATGGGCTACACACACACTTACACATAAAATGACTTTGATTAGGGAAAGTGATAGGCTGCTGTGAACAAGGGTGTTTTGAGGGAGCGCCTGAAACTGTGCAAATTGTGGCTGGTCTTAGTTTCTTGGGGTAGAGCATTCTATAGGATTGGTGCAACGCGGGCGAAGTCTTGGAGTCGGGAGCGGGAGGTACGAATTAGTGCAGTGGTTAGTCAAAACTCGTTTGCAGAGCGCAGTGATTGGCTAGGCCAATAGACAGAAATGAGGGAGGAGATGTAAGGGGGCACCGCACTGTGGAGAGCTTTGTGAGTGAGAACAAGTACTTTGAATTGGATCCTATAAAGAATGGGCAGCCAGTGTAACGACTGGCGAAGAGCAGATGCGTCCGAGGTCATGGGGCTTGTCCGGTCCCCTATTTCTTCCCCAGGGAAACAGGGGGCGCAGCCTCGACAGTTCCAGACCCAGTAAAGCACAGGTATCCGCAGCCCGGTCTTCCTTCTTACATATCTGTCCAATCATTTCTTTAATCTTTAATGCAAACATCATAAAAGGCATGTGATCCAATTTTCGAGTGCAAATTGTACATTGCATCCAGAACAGTTTCACTTTGAAGGACTTTGTGGCTCACATCAATGCACAACATGATACTAGTCTGATACTTCAAAATTTCGGTGGTAATCCTTGCAACACAAGTTATGTGTTCTGTCTTCTGTAACATCATTGGGTGATAATAATTCATACCTATTTCCTTTATAGTCATCATTTTCAGAAGCCATCAGAATATAATGTTGTAAAAGTGAAAGCAAGTTGGTAATAATTCATTTGTGAAAGTAATTGTAATCTTTACTATTTCTCCACTGCGTGTGCGGCTAACCACCTCATTGATCTTATTTAGTTTCTTTGGCAAGAAAAGAACAGCTCCATCAAAACCACGTGCTCTTCCTATTAATTCATCATGCTGGTAAAGTAGAGGTGACCTTAGGGATCTAGATTCCATCTGTTGACTGAGAATAAAAGCCAATGCATGGAAGCAGCAATATACCCAAAATGCTGGTCGGCATGATCATAGTGAAATAATCACAAATAAATGCTGCAATCAGGGGACTAAATATGGACTAGTCGCACATATAGCATAAGCAAAACAAAAGGTGGTCTGTCTGGACCACAATTACGACCAACACGGTCCATTAGTACAAATATATAAGTCTTTATTGAACAGCTATGCAGAAACAAACAGTGTCAGTGGTTACAGCCATTAGGCACAGTGGTGCCATAAAAACAAAAGGACGCTCAGACCCCTATGATGGCAAAAATTCCCCATGCAACCGATAATTAACAAGGGATATGGTCATATATATTCATATGAATATAGAGACAATAGTTCTGCCCAAGGCCACTGGCCATAGTACATCAATAGGTGCCATGATAAATATCCCCAGCTACTGAGTAATTTATAAAGTGCAAATAAAGTAGGCGATAGTACCTATAGAAGAATCCTGTGCAGGGGAAGGGGGTCAGCACGTCCACCCGACACGCGTTTCGGACCTCGTCCTTCGTCAGGGGCACATAGTTTTTGCACAGCTGAATAGAGTTGCCAGAAAAAAACAGATTTTGATTATATAACATGTTGGATGGATTGTCTAGTGGAAACACCCATATCATAGAAGTCACATCTACGACCACCATGCTTTCCAATTGACACATCTTGAAATCCAGTTGAAATGTCAAAATCTCTAGCTTCTGTTCTAGCAACTGCAGGGCCTCCTTTTAGACGTCCTCATCCACTAAGTTCAGTATTAGTAGGTGATGGCTTGTCAATATCCGGCCCAGGAACACCAGGCTTGGATGATTGCGAGTCCTGGCCCCATGCGCTTTCACATGCTCTTGCTCTTCCAGTCATGATTTAATCTAGAAGCTTTCGCCTTCGTAATCAGCTGACAGAGTATAAGGCTATGTACCCACGTAGCGTTTAAATCCGGACACTGAAAACCGGACTCCTTCCCAGAAATCGTGCGTTTTTTTCAGCACGATTTTACCGCGATTATGTTCGCGATTTTGCCGTGATTTTCGCGTGCGATATTCAAGCACTTTCCAAGCGATTTGAAGCATCACTTGGAAAGTGATTGACAGGTTGGTCACACTCGTCAAACATAGTGTTTGACAAGTGTGACCAGGTTTTTACTATTGAGGCCGCCTATGCAGCCTCAATAGTAAAATAAAGAATGCAAAAAATAATTAAAAAATAAAAAATCAGGGTATATTTACCTTCCGACGTCCCGCGCTGCCATCCCGGGCCTCAGCGTTCCCAGTGATGCCTTGCGAGACCTGTGATGACGTTGGTCTCGCGTTGCTATAGCGATCTCACCAGACCGCTAGAGTCACGCGAGACTACATCATTACAGGACCTTGCCGCAATTATTTTTTTTACAGGGGTATGGTACCCAGGGCCTGGAGGACAGTCTCCTCTCCTCCACACCATGGGTAGGTGGTGCTAATAAAAATATGGATATCTTATAGCCTACATATTGTAATAGATTGTTTATATGCTTTGATATAGTGTGGTCATTAGACCAAGGATGGAAAGTATTGCAAATATGAAATATGGTTGTTTGAATCCAAACACTATATTGCAATATACTATGGTGTAATATCATTAATGCTGAACTTTGACACTGAGCCACAAAATGTTTGCTCTGTGTCAATACCGTAAGACAAGGAATTGTTCTGTGGTCTTTGAAGCTCTGTGTTTCAAAGATTCATTATCCTGATTTGTACACAAGTGACCACTGTGATATTTGCATTGACAAACAGTGATAGATACTGAATACTTTCACTTGGGGGGTGGTTGATGGGAATTCTATAAGGAGCTTTCCAACTAATTCTGTGTGGTGTATTCTTACAATAGGAATAACAACTGTATAGATAATGAATATTTATGCTGCTTGAACAAGGAAGTCTTGTGCTCAATAATAGTATGATTCTCGATTGACAAGAGAGACGAAAATGTTATGGTCTCATGTAGCAATATTGGGTCATACATGACATCAATAATCGAGGACCGATTGTGATACACATCTTGACATGTATGAGTGCGTGTCTGAGTTACGATAGGTATCAAGTTTTCAGAATAGGTGATTATGGAAGTCATGCTGCCCATCTTAGAGCATTATGCTATGAGCATGAAGAGTTAACTTTGTAACAAGCAACATATGTTGAACTTTGAACAGTGATAGACAACTTTGACAAGTTGACCAGAGGCAAACAGAGCCTGGGTTATAATCAGTAGCAAAACATTGTGCTATTGTTAAGAGACATGCTAATGGTGCAAACAAACTAAGATTGTAGTAGTCTATAACAAACAGACCTTGAAGTCTTGTGCTGTTGTCAAGACAACAACGTACTGTGCAGATTCAAGATTCTGATGCAGACTAAACATACTGCACTGTTGTAATGTGGGAGTGTTGTGTATAAAAAGGTGGACCCTATGTCAGTGAGGAGGGGGGACATTTCCAGGAAGGGACATTTCCAGAAGCTATCGTGGGTGCACGGTTTCTGTGATGACAAGACCAGAGTATTTTCCTTCTCACTGACACTGTGGGGTCCCTCCAGTAGAGAAGTGATGCTACAATGCTTGGTAATGTATAGTATGAATACTTATTTCTCTATGTACTATAATTCATAATAATTGTATGATTAACATAAAATTAATTAACAAGACAGGGTAATATTATATCTGCCATTCCATTAATTTGGTGTTTTATAATCATTGTATAATAAAATTGTGTCATATCCAAGTAGTAGCCTTCTTTAAAGCCGTATCCGAACCTTATTGCTGAACAGTTGGCAATACAGGGTACCAACCGCACATGAGACGCTTAACTTTGCGCATGGTGGGCATAGCCACATGCGGGAAGTAAGCGAATCTCATGCATTCCTATGGGTGCGGAATCGCGGCAATTCTTTGCGATTCCGTACAAAAGAATGAGCATGCTGCGATTTTTTCCGCGATGCGATTCTGCTGCGGAAAAAAAGCGCAGCATTAGCACAGCATGTGCGGAATGCCTTAGGAATGCATGGGGTGCGTTTTGCACAAGATTTTGAAACGTTTTTGCAGCGTTTTCGCGCTGAAAATCACGGCAAAAACGCTTAAAAATTGCATCGTGGGCACACAGCCTCACACCGCCCAAGCATTCACCCTCTGCACAGTAACTGTCTCTAGACAGAACATGATGGTGGTAGTAGTTTGTGCATTTGAGCCCTAGTCATGAAGCAGCCATAAGAATTTGAAACAGAAGTCTTTTTATTGAAGGTAATGGGGCAAATTATTATTTACAAACAGCAATAAACTAAGGTATGGGATTACACTCATGGTTGATGATTTCTGTGTACCTGCAGACAAGCAGATCTTAGTGACCTCTGGCTTTATTAAGTCTGAATATGTCTTCTTCAGCACTGTGCTGTGTTTCTTCCCTGAGGTAATTCTCCCTCCTAGAGGTGCAATGGTAGTCTTCCTCATATGAAGACTATTAACTCCCCTTTTTGTGCCAGTCCACTTTTTAAGCAAAGCTGGAAGGGAGCAAGTAGGTAATTCCTTCACCTACGCAATGGCCTCCTCTTACCAAGATGTCCGACCATCAACTGCCACTTCAAATTTTAAATCCCTCTCCCAGGACTTGGCTCATCCCCCTTCTATGTGATGTTAGAGCTGCAGTCATTGGCTGAGTGCCCTGAGGAGAACCTTCTGCATATTAAAACAGAGCTGGGTCACCTGATCAAGCCTGGGAGGAGAAGATGAACCCTTTTTGTGCTGCCCGTCAGCAGATCTCATAATGTATTTAAAATGACCAGTCCCCATAAAAATTCACAGCATTTATATGAAAACACACTGTATATCCGATCCCCCTTAGAAATGGCCACTTTGTGAGATACCACACATCCTCCACGTCTCTTCAGACACCACTACTAGGACACCAGGGTGAATGTGTTCTGTGATGCAACAGCCACAATACTGCTTTCAAGGGTGTTTATGATGCTAGTAAAATAAATGGTTACACAGTATGTTTATGTGTACCCGCCAGGGGGAAATGTTTGTCAGACCATACACTTAGTGTATGGCCATTACAAGTATAGGAGACCCGCTCCTTTCTAATGTGAAAAATTTTTTATGAGGCCCTCCTCCACATTTTTTCCAAGGGGGATTGTTGTGCATGCAAATTTCAGGCAAGCCTTGCATTAAATGCATAGCCTGCAAACAGTATGGGAGTAACACATTTCCAATAATGGGAACTTTGGTTCCATGTAGCCATGCAGGACATTGCTTCAAAGGGTTATTGGGGTGCGTGTAACAAAGTGGCAAGGCGGACCTTGCATTCAATGCACAGACAAACAATGTGGCAGTGTGGCGCCCCCAGGGGTATGGTCGCCACAGTGGCTTTTCCTTCCTCCAGGGGAGGGTAATGCCAGGCTTGGAGGCAATGATAGGTCTTTCTCGCAGTCAATCTATGCATGCAACACAGTTCCACTCCAGGCCAGCAGGGGGAACTCTGAACCGGGATTAAAGGAAGGAGTGCTCTCTGAGGGCCAAGAGGAAGGAGTGGTCAGTTAGTCTGCGGAGGGTGAAGTGTGCAGACGTGTGGAAGGAGCGCTGAGATAGAGCGCAGAGGACGAGCTCATCTCTGGAGAGAGCGCATGAACTGGAGCCTGGTCTCCACGGTTGTACGGATACTAACGGTCCTGCAACAGACACCAGAGGAGTAGGAGGCTGTAAATGCCCTACTACCATCCAAGATTTGAGGGCACAACAGCAGCTTGGATAGTGAGCCGGAACTTAGGAGAGAGGAGTCCCCGAGATAGGCTACAGCTGTCTGCCGTGCAAGTGAGGTTCTTGAGAACATCTGGCTGGAGGAACTCCAGTGTAACTCAGTACTGGGAGTACTTCATTCGAATAAGCGCTAGTAAGGAGACTGCACAGCCCATCTGCTGAGAGAGAATCCCTGCTCCAATACCATCTGTAATCAGGACCTGGACTGCGGTTATCAAATAAAGGTACAGAAATTGCACCCCGCTGTGTCTTGTCTGCTTCCTACCTTTCTGGCACTGCTACATCCCCATGCCAACCACATCTACACTGCCCTGGGATTATAACTTCACCTGTGGGGAGCTTTTACATCTTTGCTGCACCATACCATCAGTCCCAGCGGATCTGCATGCAGCGTCGGCTTAATACCTCCCTTGCCGAGCACTACAGGTGGCATCACGAACTATTCATCTAACTACATTCTGCCTTTCACATCTTCCTATTACTTGGGCGACCAGGACCACGGTCCGGGTCACCGCTGCTGCGACACATCCCACTGATACCGGCCCGGTACCGAGTACCCCACAGCGCTGGGAGGGCGACCCAAGTACAAAATGAAAAAGAATGGGAAATTTGGTTACATGTAGCCATCCAAGATGTCAGTTTAAAGGGATATTGGGGTGCGCCTAACTTTGGGTCAAGGCAGGCATTGCATTCAATTCATAGGCAAACACTATGGGAGACCCACTTTCTTATAATGGGAACATTTTTTCATGAGGTCCTCCTGTACGTCTCATCAAAGGGGTATTGGGGTGCATCCTAATTTTTGGCAGCCGAGCCACTCACTGCATGGACAATAACAGTATAGGAGACCCACTGTTTAATAATGGGAACAACAAAGCATAGCGAGCTGATGGCCCTTTAAGAATATTAATGCCGCCTGATGCCCCTATAAAAATTGGCTTTGTGACTTTCAAAGTCCCTCCTTCATAAATGAAACAGGATGTGTCTGATGATGTGTCACACACCACATGGCCAGCTAAGGTTGTAAAATGTAAAAATGACATTTCCCAGTGAATGCATTTGTATTGGTTGAAAGCAATGCTACAATTGAAAAACGCATCAAAAACACTACGTGTGAACATAGCCCAAGTGGTAGACGTACATTTTTTGGGGGGATATTTATTTTGCCTTACATACAAATCATTACCCTTGAAAGGATGTTCCTTAACATATTTCCTAGGAAAATCCATCTTGGTTTCGTTCTTGTATATTTTAGTGTGCGCCTGTAAAAGTGGCATAACACTCTGACAACATTGTTCACAGCAGTGACCTAGAAGTCAGAAATGCTTACAGCGGTCTTCCTCATGATATTCCTATGTCATTTGAGCACTGTTCCCATTGATTTTTGACATTTTGATACCCTAAAAAGACCGCTAGGGGGGAAGGTCGCAGCAAAAAAAACTCAGGGTTTTTTTTAACAGCAAAAACATTTGAATGGAGGCCAGAAATGCCCCAATTTTTAGCCCACAGATAGATGAGGCATCTGACGGAGACAGCCCACTTTTAAATGTCTGGCCTTTATTTCTTGTTTTTTCCTGCACAATAATGTATAGAACTAGGGTAAGACACAGCAAAAACAGTTGAATGGAGGCCTGAAATGCCCCAATTTTTATCCCACAGATAGATGAGGCATCTGACAGAGAGAGCCCACTTTCAAATATCTGGCCGGTATTTTTTATTTTTTTTCCTGCACAATATTGAAGAGAACTAGGGAAAGACACAGCAAAAAACAGTTGAATGAAGTCCTGAAATGCCCCAATTTTTAACCCACAGATAGATGACACGTCTGACAGAGATAGCCCACTTTCAAATATCTGGCCTGTAGTTTTTGTTTTTTCCTGCACAATAGTGTATAGTTATTGTAGTGTATATTATTACCTTTATGCATTATTTGCAGTATATTTTTTACTTTTAGTTCAGGATATTTGTGTTTTTTGCTTTTTGTTTTCTCTGGTTAATGGTCATGTGTTAATATGCACTTACATTGTGCATACACATTAACTTACTTTTCTCAGTTCAGATTTGTTTTTTATTCATTTCATTGTGCATTCAGTGCATATATGGGTGTGACTGCCCTCTTTCTGAGCTGGGAAAGCCATCCAGTCTGGCCTAACCTGTTAGGCCGGAGTCACACTGGCGAGGAATACGGGTGCGTGCGAGGCGCAAAAAGCACGCATTAGACACGGACCAATGATTCTCTATGGGGTCACTCGCAACAGCCGTATATTTCTCCTCCGTATCCTCCGCTCCGTGCCACTCGCAGCATGCTGCGATTGTCAGCGTACTACGCCCGTAGCACGCCAATGCAAGTCTATGGGTGCGCAAAAAATACGGATTACACACTGAACACACGTGTGACCTGCGAGCAATACGCAGGTCTTTTGGCTGGTGAACAGGAAATGGGTCAATCCATCATCAGGAAGCGTAGACATGCAAATGAGCTCAAAAAGCGCTCCAGACATCCAGGAAGTACGCCTCCACGGAGTACAGCAGCAGCATGGCGTCCACTTACATAAATGTGGAGATGCTAATTGTGCTGGTGCAGGAGCGTCCAGAAATATGGGACCCACGCGACGCAAACTATGCGAACCGCACAAGAAAGGAGGCGTCATGGAGGCGCATCTGTCGCCAGATGTACCATGACTTCGGTGACAGACCACGTGATGAGCAGCAGAAAATTCGTAAGTGCAACCATAAAAATATAATTAACGTTAGCGCGCGCTATAAAATGACTCTAAAATCAGCCCCCCCCCCTTCCTGGGCATGTAATTTTAGCCTCATGAGGCCGTTACATTAGGATGTGACACGTGGCTTCACACAGCCATAATTAGGGGTTAGGCCACAAGCTCCTCATCCTCCTAGCCACTAAAATTAGTTTCAGGGGAGCTAATGAGACCCTGGGTATCGGCCCAATTACATATGCCACCATGGGTAGAACGCACACCCCATAAGGCCCCATGCCTAGACTACTGTTTGAAAATGTGACCTCTCAAATATGTGATTTTGACAATCTTTCCTGTCACATTGCAGTGGAAGATGTGATGAAACGGTGGAGAAGCATCCGGGACCAGTACCGCCGGGAACGCCAGCAGCGGTTCAGGAGTGGGGATGCTGGCCATGTAAAGCGGAAATATATATATTATGACCGGCTGAACTTCCTAGCCCCAATTCTGGCTCTGAGACCGTAAGTACATACCTCACACCACATGACACAAAAACATTACACAAATACTTTACAGGGACAAAAATATTGATGTATTTTTGCCTCTGTTCTATTTCATAACAGAACTCAATCCAACCTTACGGATCGAGGAACGGCCTCAGAGGCAGAGCCCATTATTGATCCTGTAGGGGATGAGGTGGCTGGCCCATCTTCTCCCCCTACAAGAAGGATGTCTGAAGAGGAGGCATCACAAGACCACCCAATGGGTGCCCGACACAACACACCACCAGGACGGTCTGCAGCTGCAACCTCACCCATCCTGGAAGAGTTGGGCAACTTGAGCAGCAGCCCAACTGCCCAGATCAGGCCCTCCCCACAGGCTGCTCTTGCATCACGGCGAATAAGAAGAAGGCGCCAGGTCGCCATTCAAGAGAGCCGGACCCATGTGGACACTGGGGTGCTGAATTACTTGTCCAGAGTCACTACAGATGATGGTGAGGAGGCCTATGCACGTAGCCTCACCCTTTATCTCCGTGCCCTTACCCGTGAGGTCAGGCTCCGTATTAGGGGGTGTATTCAGATCCTGCTTGATGCAAGCACCCCCCCCAATACCCCATATGAGGTGTTTGAATTTCTGGAGAGGTGGCAGCTCTCACCAAGAAATTTAATGCGCATGAGACCATCCACACAGATGCTTGCTCAAGCAGGGTCTGAACAGCCCCTAATACGTGGGCCAACACCTCAACCCCTTCCTCCCCCTACCCATCCTTCTATTCCGCAGCCCCAAATGTCTTCATCAAGCCAACCCCACCAATATGGCCACTTGTACCCACCCAGTGTTGGAGGCTGGTCCCAACCTGGTTGGGGACGATCTGGCTATCTTGGTGGGTATGAGCCACGGGCCTACCAGAGCCAACAAGAAGCCCCTCACCATCATCATTATTACTCTGGGCAGTATCAGCAACAGGCCCAGGAGGCTGGACAACAACAGCATCATGGGCAACAGTATGGCCCCACACAGGGCGATGTTGGCCACAATGTCCAGCAGCACCCACAGGTTGTTCCTCCCCGTTCCCCTTCCCCTACATATGAGGATTTATGACTCAAAAATTTGGAGATGTCCAGTGACATGTACAGTGGGGAAAAAAAGTATTTAGTCAGTCAGCAATAGTGCAAGTTCCACCACTTAAAAAGATGAGAGGCGTCTGTAATTTACATCATAGGTAGACCTCAACCATGGGAGACAAACTGAGAAAAAAAATTCCAGAAAATCACATTGTCTGTTTTTTTTTCATTTTATTTGCATATTATGGTGGAAAATAAGTATTTGGTCAGCAACAAGCAATCAAGATTTCTGGCTCTCACAGACCTGTAACTTCTTATTTAAGAGTCTACTCTTTCCTCCACTCATTACCTGTAGTAATGGCACCTGTTTTAACTTGTTATCAGTATAAAAAGACACCTGTGCACACCCTCAAACAGTCTGACTCCAAACTCCACTATGGTGAAGACCAAAGAGCTGTCAAAGGACACCAGAAACAAAATTGTAGCCCTGCACCAGGCTGGGAAGACTGAATCTGCAATAGCCAACCAGCTTGGAGTGAAGAAATCAACTGTGGGAGCAATAATTAGAAAATGGAAGACATACAAGACCACTGATAATCTCCCTCGATCTGGTGCTCCACGCAAAATCCCTCCCCGTGGGGTCAGAATGATCACAAGAACGGTGAGCAAAAATCCCAGAACCACGCGGGGGGACCTAGTGAATGAACTGCAGAGAGCTGGGACCAATGTAACAAGGCCTACCATAAGTAACACACTACGCCACCATGGACTCAGATCCTGCAGTGCCAGACGTGTCCCACTGCTTAAGCCTGTACATGTCCGGGCCCGTCTGAAGTTTGCTAGAGAGCATTTGGATGATCCAGAGGAGTTTTGGGAGAATGTCCTATGGTCTGATGAAACCAAACTGGAACTGTTTGGTAGAAACACAACTTGTCATGTTTGGAGGAAAAAGAATACTGAGTTGCATCCATCAAACACCATACCTACTGTAAAGCATGGTGGTGGAAACATCATGCTTTGGGGCTGTTTCTCTGCAAAGGGGCCAGGACGACTGATCCGGGTACATGAAAGAATGAATGGGGCCATGTATCGTGAGATTTTGAGTGCAAACCTCCTTCCATCAGCAAGGGCATTGAAGATGAAATGTGGCTGGGTCTTTCAACATGACAATGATCCAAAGCACACCGCCAGGGCAACGAAGGAGTGGCTTCGTAAGAAGCATTTCAAGGTCCTGGAGTGGCCTAGCCAGTCTCCAGATCTCAACCCTATAGAAAACCTTTGGAGGGAGTTGAAAGTCCGTGTTGCCAAGCGAAAAGCCAAAAACCTCACTGCTCTAGAGGAGATCTGCATGGAGGAATGGGCCAACATACCAACAACAGTGTGTGGCAACCTTGTGAAGACTTACAGAAAACGTTTGACCTCTGTCATTGCCAACAAAGGATATATCACAAAGTATTGAGATGAAATTTTGTTTCTGACCAAATACTTATTTTCCACCATAATATGCAAATAAAATGAAAAAAAAAACAGACAATGTGATTTTCTGGATTTTTTTTTCTCAGTTTGTCTCCCATAGTTGAGGTCTACCTATGATGTAAATTACAGACGCCTCTCATCTTTTTAAGTGGTGGAACTTGCACTATTGCTGACTGACTAAATACTTTTTTTCCCCACTGTAACTGGTGCTTCTAATCTAGACAAAAAAACAGGTGTTCTCCTTCACCAACATTTAGAACATAATTTAACACTCACATTTTTAAACAATGTTTTCCAAACATATGAAACAATCCATCATAACAGGCAACGCTACCTCACGCCTTTCACACAGATATTACATGTGTGTATAAAAGAGAATATTTAAATGCGCTATGCTGTTTTACCTGAAAAGATGAAAATACACTAATCACTTGCTAATGCATAGGAAAGGCGTGCTTGCCTTTAGTTAAGTAGTCAACTTTGTTATTAGCATTCTCTAGTAAACCAATTTGAGGTGACCAGCATTCACAATATCACGCTCTCTCAATGTCTTAACAAGTGATTTTTGTATTTTCATCCTTTCCAGTATAGCATGCTTAAATATTGTCTGTTCTACAGACAGGTAATATCTGTGTGAAAGATGTGAGGTAGCCTTGCCTGTCATGGTGGAATCTTTCTATGATTGGAAAACATTATGAGGAAATGTGAGTGTTATCTTATTCACTTTATTTTGGTGATGGAGCTCACCCTTTGTTGCCTAATCAAGGTTAATGTAGGCATGCAGCAATGTTGTAATTGCATAATGTTTGGTGCATTTTTTTTCCGTAATGTTAATGTTACACCAAGTTAAAGAAGGCCCAAAAGGTCTTTTTGGCCATTGCCAAATTTGTGTTCTGGCAAAATTATGTTTGCCTTTAAGCAAAACAAACAAAAAAAAGGCAAAACTAAAAATTTGTCTACTCTAGTTAACGTCTCTGTGTGATTTCTCACTATCCATCACAACATACTTACAGACACCAACCAATGCAAAGAAACACTCATAGAATCATAAAAAGGCTTGAGTAATAGATATTTAGACACACTTTGAAAAAAAGAAATTATAACATAGACACAGCATTCTCTTGCCAAGACGTTGCCCCCTCAGGTGAGATAAAGTAACTCGTGAATATATCACGCCCTTTGAGGCCAGAGAGCGGTCTACTTTGAGGGATGATAGGTGGTCTCACCCTGCGCACATTGTCCGGCCTACGCACAACACCATCAGGGGAGGAACAATCATGGATCCTGGTGAAGTTATGCAGAACAACACAGGCTTTCACAACTTCATTCACATTTTGCTCACTCAACTGAATGGCAGACTGGAGTACCCGCCATTTGGCACAAAGAATCCCAAAGGAACACTCCACCAGTCGCCTAGCACATGATAGGCGCAAGTTAAAAATTCTGCGCCTGTGGTCAAGGTTGCGCCGGGGATATGGCCTCATGACATTACGTGATAACTGAAAGGCCTCATCTGCCACAAGGACATAAGGGACTGATTGTTCGGGGGAGCCTGGTAGCTGGCGTGGTGGTGGTAGATCCAACTGGTTGGTGCGTAGCCGCCGACCCATTTTGGAAGTATTGAAGACTCTAGAGTCTCCCGTCCTTCCATAGGCCCCAATGTCAACAATTATAAACATGTATTGAGGGTCTACCAGAGCCAACAATACAACAGAAAAGTATTGCTTATAATTGAAGAATTGGGACCCTGAGTTCGGCGGCTTACGCACCCTGATATGTTTGCCATCCAGAGCCCCAATACAATTTGGAAACTGGCAGTCCTCCTCAAAGTCCCTTGAAATCCTTAACCAGTCTTCCATCCTGGGCTCAGGTAGGACCACCTGATGGAGTCTTGTCCAGATTTCTGCACATGTAGACCTCACTATGCCTGAAATGGTGGACTTTCCAATGAGAAACTCATGGTGGAGGGCGGCATAAGACAGGCCAGTGGACAGGAAGCTGTAGAACAACAGAAATAGTACAGGTTAGAATGGCTAAAGTAAAAAAAAATCAGTTACATGCCGACCAAACTTGGTAGGAAATGAGAGATAACAACACACACATATGTGGTGGCACAATGACTAAGTGATATGCAGGACATATTAGATGTAACATTCTGCTGTGTCAGGTGAAACATATTTTGAGTAAGATGAGGGTATTAAACATTGTCCAAGAAGGGCAAAAAACATAAATTAACACACACATTATGAACATAGAGAATGTGGTTGTGGAGTACATACCGTATTGTGAGTAGAAGTCGCTCCTCTGCAGATATGGCTTTGCGCATCCTAGTGTCCTGAAAGGTGATCCCAGGGCGCACTGTCTCCAAGAGGCGATCAAATGTGGAAATGCTCATTCGACAGTACTGGTAAAATTTGTCCGGATGCTCCCGCAGAGACGAATAGAGGCGGTGAAAATGCCCTCTTGTGAGTCGTTGCCTCAAAAGTGGATGTACCCACATGCGTCTCCTCCTCCGCGGATCCACTATCACAGGATATGGTTGCCCAAAGCGCCGTGACAAAAGCCAGGTAAAGAGAACCTGCTCGGTTGTATTGAATGTCAGACCCTCTGCCATGCTGCACAAAGAACACCAACACACCTCGTGAAAGCAAGGTGAGAAATGTACAGAATGTAGGCAGCCACCTGTTTCTGAGTGTCTAAATAGGGTGCAGGCTAATGATTTAAATTGTTTGCAGGCCTCAAAACCGTTAAATGTCCATTTTGCAAGGCTGCGAGAAAATCTCGCCATACGGATTGCATACGGATTACATACGGAGACACACATGCGCAAAATATGCGACCTCACCTTGCTTACGGATGACCTAGGGACCACTATTTAGTGGTCATTGATCCGTATTACGCATGTAAAATACTGACCGTATTTTGCGCAGGTTAGTGTGACTCCAGCCTAACAAGTGGTTCAGCCGCTCGACCCTTATTCACATTCACACCACTTGGCAAGTGAAAAGGTTTTAAATACTAGAGTAGGGACTGTCCCACAAGGGTTGCCGTGACGTGGCGGGATGGCTTGTACATTATTTTGATCAAAATTATGTTTACTAAATACCCTTATTATTATTATTATTACCTTTATGCATTATTTGCAGTATATTTTTTACTTTTAGTTCAGGATATTTGTGTTTTTTGCTTTTAGTTTTCTCTGGTTAATGGTCATGTGTTAATATGCACTTACATTGTGCATACACATTAACTTACTTTTCTCAGTTCAGATTTGTTTTTTATACAATAGTGTATAGAACTAGGGTAAGACACACTAAAACAGTTCAATGGAGTCCTAAAATGCCCCAATTTTTAACCCACAGATAGATGAGGCATCTGACGGAGATAGCCCACTTTAAATGTCTGGCCTTTATTTCTTGTTTTTTCCTGCACAATAATGTATAGAACTAGGGTAAGACACAGCACAAACAGTTGAATGGAGGCCTGAAATGTCACATTTTGTATCCCACAGATAGATGAGGCGTCTGACGGAGATAGCCCACTTTCAAATATCTGGCCTGTATTTTTTGTTTTTTTTCCTGCACAACATTGTATAGAACTAGGGTAAGACACAGCAAAAACAGTTGAATGGAGGCCTGAAATGCCCCAATTTTTATCCCACAGATAGATGAGGTATCTGACAGAGATAGCCCACTTTCAAATATCTGGCCTGTATTTTTTATTTTTTTTCCTGCACAATACTGTATAGAACTAGGGAAAGACACAGCAAAAAACAGTTGAATGAAGTCCTGAAATGCCCCAATTTTTAACCCACAGATAGATGACACATCTGACAGAGATAGCCCACTTTCAAATATCTGGCCTGTATTTTTTGTTTTTTTCCTGCACAATAGTGTATAGAACTAGGGTAAGACACACTAAAACAGTTCAATGGAGTCCTAAAATTCCCCAATTTTTAGCCCACAGATAGATCAGGCATCTGACGGAGATAGCCCACTTTCATATATCTGGACTGTATTTTTTGTTTTTTCCTGCACAATAGTGTATAGAACTAGGGTAGACATGTCAGTGTGTTTCCCGGTTGCTGCTTGACTCAACACCTCGAGCATAAGCCTTTCAGCATGAACACGCTGTATTGGATCGAGTGTTGACAGCTTCTCATTAGCATAGTACGCAAAGCTGGTAAGGTTCTGGGGTGTAGTTAGTACTTTTTTGGCAAGTTGAATAAATTCTGGAGTAGCCGAGGTAGCCGAGGTGGGGGCCTTCCTTTTTCGACCAGAAAATGTGAGTCGCCTCGGCACAGATGGGGATGGTGGCTCAACTGTTTCCTCCTCTTGCACCGTTGCCATACTGTCTTGTACAGGCGTGAATAGCAGAGGTGTGATGACAGCCTCTTCTGTGTCCTGCGTGTACAGGAAAAACATGTTACATCACTAAGCAAAAGAAATTTATCTTCACACTATAACACCAACATACAGCAAAAATGTGATAACGGGACTAGTATCAATGGTTATTACCAGTCCTTCAACGGTATGTTACATACATAGGCCTCTAATTTTCAACGTGATAAATTATCAGTACGTTATGGGATAACTATTTGCTAGTGTGTAGATTTTTCCTAATTCATTTTTATAATTCTATTTAAAAATGGCATGCACATTCCTATGTGTACTACAAGATAGGTACTTACATCAGGGGAGTCCTGCTTGATCACAGGGTCTGGTGCCAACATAGATGCCATTTGTCTCAGTTCTTCTTGGTCCCTTGTGAAGGCAAGCAGATCAAAGTACCAAAGTTTGGGGACATATACATCTTCTGACCCGGCTCCTGACTTGCTTGAATTCTCCACTTTGCTCAGTTCTTTCCTGTATACAGTGAGGAGGGCCTGAATTCTTTTTTTGACCGATGACTCATCCACTGGTTCATTGGGGTAATGGTTTTTTGTAAGCTCCACAAGTTTTTGGTAAGCCTCCTTCTTTTTAATCCTGTTGCTATAATCCGCCGATTTTATTTTCCATAAGCAAGGCATCGAGCGGTACATCTCAATGAAGTCCCGCAGGAAATCTTGCTTATCGGCCATCTGAAAAAAAAAAAAGGATTATGTGAGAACAGCCCAATACAAGTAACATTTGTTTTATTGAAAGGTATGATAAAATAAAATGCATACATAGCCTACAACTTAAAACACAGCTAGGATCATTAATTGGCGGTGGTGGGCGTGGCAGAAACAAAAATGGCTGCCTCAAAAAAAAATCAGAGATGGCAGACAACTGTTAACACAGCTGGAAAAAATGGCAATGGTGGGCGCGGCAGTAACAAAAATGGCTGCCCCAAAAATATTCTGAGAAGGCCGACAACTGTTATAACACAGCTGGATAAAATGGTGATGGTGGGCGCGGCAGAAACAAAAATGGCTGCCCCAAAAATATTCAGAGAAGGACGACAACCGTTAACACAGCTGTAAAAAATGGCGGTGGTGGGCGCGGCAGAAGCAAAAATGGCTGCCCCAAAAAAATACAGAGATGGCAGACAACGGTGAACACAGCTGGAAAAAATGGAGAGGGAGGGCGCGGCAGGAAAAAAAATGTCCGCAAGATGTGATGGCGGAGGGCGGTGGCAGGAAAACTACCATGGCTGCTGTATATAAAAACAGATATAAATATTGATTAAAGTTTGAAAAAATTAAATGACTAAAAAATCATAAAATAGAAAAAAAAAGTGCCTACCTTACAAGACACTATAGAGATCCTGAAGTAATCAATAAATCTGGGCCAATCGCAATAGCGACACAGAATGGATCGCTGGTGCAGCAAAGATGAAGGCTGGAAAGACGCAAAATGGAAGGCTGCAGCAACCACTGCGCTCGAGAACAATGGAAGGGAGCGCAAATACGTCATCTTTTAATTACGCGGTCGTCCAATCACAAAGCGAGAGCTGTGACATAGACAGTCATGACATACAGTGACCACCAATCTGTGCTGAGGGGCGTGGAAAAGGTTGCGCTCAATCTCACCTATCGAGGTCAGGGTCTTTTACAATACAAGCTGTGTGACAGGTCCCAACGACCGCCGAGGTCATTATACAGATCGCTGATCGCTGTTGTGTCGTTTATGAGATCTTCCTGTTTGGAAGCTAACTAGCGACCACATAGCGATGTACTAACGATCTCTGCCAGGTCGTGTCGTTGTCGTGATCGCTGGTGTGATCGCTTAGTGTGACAGTACCTTAAGACACAGCAAAAACAGTTGAATGGAGGCCTGAAATGACACATTTTGTAGCCCACAGATACATGAGGCATCTGACGGAGATAACCCACTCTCTAATATCTGGCCTGTATTTTTTTTTTTGTTGCCCAGCTAAACTGTGTCAATAAGTAGGCTATGACACAACAAAAAAAATTCTATGGAGGCCTGAAATGGCACAATTGTGAGCGCAATGATATGCGATCAGTGTGGCGGACAAAACCCAGTGTAAAATATCTGCCCTGTAGCTAAATATTTTTTTGGCAGCTAAATTTTTTTTGGCATCAGAATGGTGTCAAGAAATTATATAAGTGAAAATGAGGATGAGTGACCTCGTGGAGATCAAACATCCAACACTGCGGAGACACCATCACATGTTTCTCAACGCAGTGATCTAGAGCAATGCCCCCATCCCTTATGGGAAATATGCAAAAACATGCAAAACACAAGCCGCGGAGACACCATCACGTGTTTCTCAACGCAAGCAATGACTAGCCAGGTCTTTCCCCGGGAAGGAACAACCACGGGAAGGGCAGTCTCCAATGAAGGAAACCACCTATGCCAAAACATGGTATCCATCCACAGACAGCTGTTTCGGGGTATTGCCCCTCATCAGTGTGGAGTAGGAAACTGGCTAGTAGGAGCAATGCCTAGTAAAAGACTGTGAAAATGAGGATGAGTGACCTCGTGGAGATCAAACATCCAACACTGCGGAGACACCATCACATGTTTCTCAACGCAGTGATCTAGAGCAATGCCCCCATCCCTTATGGGAAATATGCAAAAACATGCAAAACACAAGCCGCGGAGACACCATCACGTATTTCTCAACGCAAGCAATGACTAGCCAGGTCTTTCCCCGGGAAGGAACAACCACGGGAAGGGCAGTCTCCAATGAAGGAAACCACCTATGCCAAAACATGGTATCCATCCACGTGGTTGTTCCTTCCCGGGGAAAGACCTGGCTAGTCATTGCTTGCGTTGAGAAACATGTGATGGTGTCTCCGCAGTGTTGGATGTTTGATCTCCACGAGGTCACTCATCCTCATTTTCAAAGTCTTTTACTAGGCATTGCTCCTACTAGCCAGTTTCCTACTCCACACTGATGAGGGGCAATACCCCGAAACAGCTGTCTGTGGATGGATACCATGTTTTGGCATAGATGGTTTCCTTCATTGGAGACTGCCCTTCCCGTGGTTGTTCCTTCCCGGGGAAAGACCTGGCTAGTCATTGCTTGCGTTGAGAAACACGTGATGGTGTCTCCGCGGCTTGTGTTTTGCATGTTTTTGCATATTTCCCATAAGGGATGGGGGCATTGCTCTAGATCACTGCGTTGAGAAACATGTGATGGTGTCTCCGCAGTGTTGGATGTTTGATCTCCACGAGGTCACTCATCCTCATTTTCACAGTCTTTTACTAGGCATTGCTCCTACTAGCCAGTTTCCTACTCCACACTGATGAGGGGCAATACCCCGAAACAGCTGTCTGTGGATGGATACCATGTTTTGGCATAGGTGGTTTCCTTCATTGGAGACTGCCCTTCCCGTGGTTGTTCCTTCCCGGGGAAAGACCTGGCTAGTCATTGCTTGCGTTGAGAAACACGTGATGGTGTCTCCGCGGCTTGTGTTTTGCAAGAAATTATATAAGACACTCCAAAAATTTTTTACAGTACCAACAAAACGGCAGCATTTTCTGAGCACTCAGATGTGATGGTTGGGATGGGAATACCCATTTAAAATAACTGGATTTTCACGCTGTGTATGAAAAGGATCTGGCTGTATTTTGCAGTGTCCTCAAGCAAATGGAGAAAAAAGGGGGCTTTGGATTGCTTTGGAATAAAATAATCAGGATTAAGAGGCAAAAAAAAATATTCCTGGCCACTGATACCTGGGGCTATGTATGTTAGGCCTCTTGATGTATGCAATGAAGTAGGCCACATACAATGCCTGCCTGCTACTGATATCTATATACCCACATACAGTGCCTGCATGCCTTGCACTGATATGTATATACCCACATACACTGCCTGCCTAGCACTGCAATCTATATATCCCATAATTAGTCCTTAGAAGGACTGTTGATTAAGCTGGATTTGTGTATTCTATTATGGTATACCCACACTAACTTATAAACCCCCAAATCTGACCCTATCTCGGCAGCAACTCTCCCTACACCGTCTGATTCCGGAGGTGACTGTGACGAGCAGGGAGGTGGGAGGTCTCATATAGACCTGATGATGCTGTGTGGCCAGCCAATCACTGTAATACCACAACCAGCATGGCTGCGGCATTGCAGTGCATGGTAGATAATCCCTAAAACCTTCTAAAGAGCTCCAAACATGCAGGGAGGGGACCTGAACTCCTGCCGAGCATTCCTGGAAATGCTCAGCGCTCGCCGAGTACCGCGAGTACAGCGATGCTCGGGTGAGTACAGGGCATTACCGAGTATGCTCGCTCATCACTAGTACATAATATAATCTATTCTATCTATTCTATTCTAACATATCACTGTGATTTTACTGTATGTGGCACATGAATTACCGGCTTTTCAAAGGACATCGGTGCATAGAAATCGGACAGCACATGGTCCGAGTGCTGTGCGATTTTTTTTCTCGCACTCATAGATTTGCACTGGCGAGTCTCGAGTCTCGGTGACAATCGCAGCATGCTACGATTTTACACGCACGCTGAAGACTCCTGAGAAAATAAATGGTGATGTGAGTTGCTCCATAGATTAACACTTGGCCGAGTGATATGCAATATTTTCACGCATAGCACTCGCCCATATTCTATGGTAGTGTGATGCCGGCCTAATCATGAGGGTGCATTAATAGTGAAGTTTAAAACAATACACTATAGCTTTTCTCTGATAAGCACCATCAAATCCATTATCATCAAAGGGAAGGAACACGATACCACAACAAACCTGCTAAGAGAGGGCCGCCCATCAAAACTCTCAGCCAAGGCAAGGAGGACATTAATCAGAGAGGCAGCACAGAGACCAAAAGGTAACCCTGAAGGATCTGCAGAGTTCACAAGCAGAGACTGGAGTATCTCTCCATACGAACACAATAAGCTGTACACTATATAGCTGTGGAATTTATGGAAGAGTGGGCAGAAAAAGCCTTTACTTACACACAAAAATTGTAAGTCTCATTTTGAGCTTGCCAAAAGACATGTAGGAGAATCCCCAAATGTATGGAGGAAGGTGCTGTGGTCAGATGAGAACAAAATTGAACTTTTTGTCTACCAAGGTAAATGCTATGTCTGGTGCCAAACCAACACAGATCATCACCCCAAGAACACCATCCACACAGTAAAACATGGTGTTGGCAGCATCATGCTGTGGAGATGATTTCAGCAGCAGGAGCTGGAGAAGTTTTGCCTTGAGGAATGGGCAAAACTCCCAAGGGCAAGATGAATAAAGCTCATAGAGACTTATCTAAAGCAACTTACAGTTGTAATTGCCACAAAAGGAGGCTCTACAAAGTACTGACTTTAGGGGGTGAACACTTATGCACACTGACATTTTCAGTTATCTTGTCCTATTTGTTGTTTTCTTCACAATAAAAAGAAAACCAAATGTTCACAGTTGTATTCATGTACTTTACATGAACTGATGCAAACCCTCAAAAAAAATAGAAATTCCAGGTTGTAAGGTAGCAAAATACAAAAAATGTCAAGGAGGTGAATACATTCGCAACCCACTGTATTCACAGCCTCCATCTGGAGTGCATTACTCCTCAACCCCTGTATACTGCCTCTATCTGCAGTACATCACTCCCTAGCCCCTATACACAGCCACCACTATCTGTAGTACATTGCTCCTCAGACCATTTAAAAAGTCTCCATCTGCAGTACATCTGTCCTCAGCCCCTGTATACATCACCTTATGCACTACATTGGTCCTCAGACCATGTATACATCCACCATATGCACAATATCGCTACTCAGCCCTTGTATACAGCCTCCACATGCCGTACATCACTCCTCAGCCCCTGTATACAGCCTCCATAAGCAGTGCATGGCTCCTTAGCCCCTGTATACAGCCTCCATAAGCAGTGCATGGCTCCTCAGCCCCGTATACAGCCTCCATAAGGAGTACACGGCTTCTCAGCCCCTGTATACAACCTCCATAAGGAGTACATGGCTCCTCAGACCCTGTATATAGCCTCCATAAACAGTGCATGGCTCCTTAGCCCCTGTATATGGAGCGCCCGCCAGGGCAGTGGGGTACTCGGTACCGAGACGCTTTTTAAAGGGGCAGTGTCACAGCGGCGGTGACCCGGTCCGTGGCCCTGGGCGTCCAATAAAAGGGAATGTATTTACAGGGGAATGAAAAATAAAGAGTTTTTGTAATAAGTTTGTGACGCCACCCATGGTATCTGATCAGTAGTGACCAGCGCTGCAGTGCAGATCCGCTGGGACTGATGGTGATGCAGCAGAGTTGGTAGAGCTCCCCACAGGTAGAGCTTAGTCCCAGGGCAGGTGTAAGATATTGAAGGATAGATGGTGATGTAGTAGATAGCAAGAGATGTAGCAGTGGTCAAAAGGTGATGCAGGAAGAATTCAAAGGACACAACAGAGTGCAGTTACCTTTACCTCTTACTGTGCTTTGTAGGTACAGTCCAGGATTCAGATTACAGATGGTACAGGAGTTGATCAGCCTGAAAGCAATTTGGGAATCTCTCTATGCAGGTGGGTTGTGAGGTCTCCCTTTCTAGCGCTATTCTGAAGTACTTGCAGTTCTGAACTCCACTCAAGTTCTTCTTTCTGTCCGTTACTTAGAACTCCACTCACATGACAGGCAGCTGTAGCCTCCTTCTTGAACTGCCCTTAATGGCATCTCTGGCTCACACGTTACTGCTGTGTCTTCGAGTCTCAGTTGGAAACAGAGGATTGTCAGCCTCTATTCCTCCGGTTTCTGCTGTGGGACCTTTAGTATCCACACAACCTCGGACTCCAGCGTCCAGTCTCTGTGCTTGAGCCTGGGGGTGAGCTCCTCTATAGCTCCAAGCCCTCAGCTCCTTCTTCCACATCCTGTTGCTTCCCTGTCCACACTCTAACTAACTAACTTCCTATTCCTGACCACAGATAGCAGCTCCTCAGCAGTTGGGTTTAGAGTTCCCTCTGCTGGCCTGGAGTAAGATTTGTGTTGTGTGCTGGAATTACCTGATAAAGAGACCCTTTCACTGCTTCCAGGCATGACATCACTCTCCCTAGGAGGGAGATAAGGCCACTGTGACGACCATACTCCTGGGGGCCCCACATTCCCCCCTAGTGCAATTCAGTACTTCCGGACTGAGGAAACATAAACAAACATATTAGCAAATGGACAATTATAACTATTACAAGATTTCAAAGTTGAAAAATTACAAAAACTACAGCTCAAAAATAGTCCTAGTGACAATTAGTCCATGTGTCATTGTCCATGGTCCACTCCTGAGCAAGTTGGTAACTATATAAAAGTATAGTCTTGGAACGGGGTGTCCTTTTTCACCCTAACAATGTACAATATGAGGGAACCCCATCTCAAACCCTCAATGAAGGCCTTGGGCGGGCTACAAGGCATGGCTGGTCTCCCTTTTGGACCACATCTCCGGTCACGCCAGACATTTTTTGTTCTGTGCCAACTATTTACAAGCACTGTCCTGGTTACTACGAGTCCAGTGACCCAATTGTCCATCAAAACAAAATAAGATTGCTCAAAAGTTCTTACAGAGTCTCTGTAGGCACATATACTTGAAAGTTACGTATTTACATTTCATATTTACATATACTATTTGCATTTTAATCCCTATACCTAGCTGGGATCTCACCTTTTGTACTGCGGTTGGACCTACACAGCATGGGTACCTCTATTGGCCTATTTAGGTTTAATGGGCCTGTTACTGATGTAGGTAAACTAGGCAACTGTCTGCAGACTCTTAGACTCACTGTGGGCACGACAGATTCACCATTGGCAGGGAGAGGATTCTCTTGCTCCACTGCTGGTATGGCATTCGCTGCCTGAACTTGCTGATTTTCAGGGTTGTCTTGAGTCTCTGTTACTTCAGATGCCGTAGGCTGAGGAAAGATTAGGACAGAGACTACAATGGCTTGGTTCACTATTGTCCAATTTGCAGGGAATTCACCAAGTACAGTTCTGACCTTTTTCTCTTCTTCCTCTATGGGCTGAAGGTTGTTTTGCTCTCCCAGCCTTCCCTTTAGTTGGTCAGGGCACAGCTTCAGATGATCCCTCAACACTGCTGATTAGGTTTCCCCTCCATCCTTACTTATGAGGCATACCTTGGCATTATCAAAACTTGAAGATAGGATGGTGTAGGGTTCAGCCTCCCATTGGTCATCTAATTTATGCATCCTTCTCTTTCTCTTTAGGACCTGTTCTCCTGGTGAAAAGGGAACTGCAGGTGCATGCTGATTGCAGTTCCTTTCCTGCTTCTGTCTTGCTTGATTTAGACTTTTCTCTATGCATTCTTGCATTTTGCGGTACTGTTGCTGCCGCTCTATATCCCAGTCTGCATCTCGCGATGTTACTTCAAGCGTTAGGACTCCCATATCCAAGTCAATGGGCAATTTGCCAGGCCTTGGTCTCATCAAGTAGGCTGGAGTATAGTTGTGTCATGGTTTATTCAGAATGCTGGGCAGGCGATGTAGGGGTTAATTGGTAGAGCCTCCTTCTGGGTCTGGGGAGGGTTTTTATAGCTTCAGGTGAGGACCCTCCCCTGTCGTTTATACTCCTAGTTTGAGTGTGCCCGACCCTGCTCCGTTTGTACTCTCGCCTGTCCTGGTACGATTGTTTGGTGTATGATCTGGTTTGGCCTCGGTTTACGTCTCTTGGATTCTGATTTTGTACTTGTGTGTCCGTCCCGTGTATGACCCCTGGCTTTGTCCTGACCTCCTTGTGATCGCTCCTCTGGTGCTTCTGCCTCCATCCCGTGTGTGACCCTCTGCTATGCCTGACTATTCTCTGACTCACGATTCTGTACCTCGTTTGCCCGTACTGTGTATGACCTCCGTTTTGCCCGACTCTGAATTTTCTACCATCTCTGCAAGCAGGACGCTAAGCCCCGCCCCCTTGCTGTCACATGACCGTAGGTCCTGTGCCTGCTTGCTAAAGTCTCAGCGTTCAAGTCCTGTGCATCTGTTCTTTCTGGCTATTCCTGTCCCCGGGGCCCCTACAGTATGGGTGAGTCCCTGCTCAGTGGAGGCTGCACGCCGGCGCTGTCAGGAGCCTGATAAGTTGGTGGAGTTTACAGGGATATGATTTTAGAAATCTACCAGATCTGGCAGCTTCTCTGGCCAAAGATTTCTTTCTTCCAAGGGCAAGGTCTTCAATAGGTCAATTACCACTTGGTTAATTTTCTCACACATGCCTTTGGTTTGTGGATGATACGGCATTGTCTGGATTTACTTGGAGCCGTACAGATTACAGAACTCCTGAAACACTTCTCTTCAAAGGCTGGGCCTTGATCTGTCAGCACTCGCTCAGGGTAACCGTGTGGTCGGCAAAAGTGTTGTTGGAATGCTTTGGCTGCTGTCTTTGCTGTTTGATCCTTGACAGGCACAACTACCAGGAACCTTGAGTAGTGGTCCACAATGGTGAGGGTGTAGACATAGCTTGGGACCAGCTTCACATGGTCTAATGCTACCAACTCAAGCAGCTGTTTGCTGATTTTTGGCTGTAATGGGGCTCGCTGGCTGTTACGGTCCTTCCTGCGCAGGTTGCATTGTCCACACTCCCGGCACCAATTTTCAATGGCCTTCCTCATACCAGCCTGCCAAGGCCACAGAACAAATGGACTAAACAAGGTGAAGCGGACCCATTGAGATAGCACAGGTGCAAAAATACATTATGAGGCAGCCAGCCAGGACATGACTGTGGCGCCCCCAGGAGTATGGTCGCCACAATGGCATTGCCTTCCTCCAGGGAGGGTGATGTCATGCTTGGAAGCAAGGAAGGGTCTCTCTAACAGTTAACCATGTCATGCAACACAGTTCCCACTCCAGGCCAGCAGAGGGAGCTCTGAACCAGAAATGGGGGACGAGTGCTCTCTGAGGGCTAGGAGGGGAGATAGGGAGTTAGTGGGAGGAGGGCAACGTGTGTAAACGTGCGGAGAGAAACTGGAGGTTGAGCTGAGGATAGAGGGCTCCGTCCCAGTGATAGCGCATGATCTGGAGTCTGGTCTCCACGGTTGTATAGATACTGAAGGTCCTGCAACAGAAACCAGAGGAATAGGAAGCTGTAAATGCTCTATTCCCAACTCAGACTCGGAGGCACAAGAGCGATGGGTGAGTCAAGAGAGATAGAGGGCTACAGCTGTCTGCCATACGAGGTAGTTCTAAGAGAAGATAAGAAGGAGGAACTTCAGTGTAACACTGTACTGGATGTACCTCAAGCCAGCGCTAGGAAGGAGACTACACAACCCATCTGACAGAGAGATCCCTGAGTTGCTTCCAGGCTAGCCTGCTGCTGTGCCATCTGTAATCAGGACCCTGGACTGCATTTGCCAAGTAAAGGTAAAGAAACTGCACCCTGTTGTGTCCTTGCCTCCTTTCTGCAACATCCTCAGCACTGCTACAACAGCCCTACCTGTGGAGGGCTACAACATCATTGCTGCACTACATCATCTGCATCCGAGGATCCTTATGCAGCGTCGGCTTAACACCTCCCTTGCCGAACACCACAGGTGGCATCACGAATCACTTATAAACTTTATTCCCAACTCAACCCCTTTTACATGGGCGCCCAGGGCCATGGACCGGGTCATCGCTGCTGTGACATTCCCCTCTGAGAGACCGGCCCAGTACTGAGTACCCCACAGCCCAGGGAGGGTGACGCATTTTTGGCGTCACGAACAGGATTACGGAGCCCGGTATCCCCGGATCCTGTGTGCCAGAGACTGTTGTGTGCTATAGACTGTGTGTGAAATTGGCGCCATTGCCGCCATTATCCCGCTGATTGGCGCGCACTGGAAGAAAAAGGGCAGGCCTTCATGGGCGGAGCCTGCCGCAGAGCGTGAAGAAGTGAAGTGCCGCGCGGGAAGAGAGGACAGAGCGAGAGAAAGGGAGGAGCTGAGGCCTACAGCCGGTAAGCCGCTCAACCCCCGGGACCTGGCAACCATTAACTAGGGTGGAAAGAGAAAGTCTCAGGCAAGCGCCGATGCAGCGGCGGACGTCCCCGCCAGCCCCTCAGCGCCGCCATAATGCCACTGTCTATGCCCTACATACCGGGAGCATCCTGGCTACCGCAGTACTCGGGTGAGTCCCATACCCTGAGTAAACTTAAAGAGAGACTGTGCAGTTTGTTTGAGGTGTATCCTCTATCTGAAAGCCAGAAGGTGAACATCCTGATTGGGCAGCTAACAGGTGCAGCACAGAGAGAAGTAAAAGCCTGGCAGGACACTGATAAAGAGACTGTTAAAAAGATCCTGGCTAAGCTAAGGAGCACCTTTGACACCCGCACTGCCGCTGAAATCAAGATGAGGTTCTTTGGATGTAAGCAGAAAGCGCAGGACAGTATACGGGACTATGCTCTTAACCTGCAGGAGGCGCTGCGAGCCATCAAGCAAATTGATCCTGACAGTGTGAAAGAGGAAGACAAACTGTTAAAAGAGCAGTTCATTGATGGACTCCTATCCAGTACCCACAGAGCGCAGCTGCGCATCATAACCCTACAAAACCCTGACTTGGACTTTGCTGATTTCAAGGACAGGGCTATTCGGGTACTGCAGGAACCAACTGTCAGCCGTCCAGCACCCCCAAGGCGCCCAGCGATCACCTACCACCAGGAAGCAACATCTTTCCCTTCCATCCCTGTGGAGGCTGATGCACAGACTCTGGATAAAGATCCAACAGAAGAGCTGCGTCTTCAGGTCCAGGAGTTGACCAAAGCTATGGCTGCACTTACTAAAGCCGTGCAATCCCTGCAGGTGTCCTCCAAGGAGAAGATCCAGCTTGCTTCCAGTCCAGAGGATGTCCCGTGGCTCCGGAAGAGGAGAACCCCGCCACTCCGAGGGAGGAACAGTGACCGCTATGACCAGGATGGACGTCCCATCTGTCGTCGCTGCCACAAGGCAGGCCATCTTGCAAGATTCTGTCCTTTAAACGAGTAACCCCTGGGGCAGAGGGCCAACCCCCAGGAGTAGGACCACAAGGCCCAAGGAACTGGCGAGCCAAGTATGTTGGAGGGAGATCGATCCTCCCTGTGGTGATTGATGGCATCCCCATGAACGCTTTGCTGGACACTGGCTCCCAGGTGACCACTATGCCCTATATCCTCTACAAGCAGTATTGGGCTGACTCTGAACTCACCCGTGGCCCAAGTGATGAACTAACAGTAGTTGCCAGTAATGGTCAGTCTTTACCACAAGTGGGATGTAAAGAAATTACTGTTAAAGTGGGGAGGGTGGAGTTAAAATCTCAAGGTCTGATAGTGGTGGATATTGATCTACGAGAATGTAATCCCATGATGACTCTTGGTACAAATGTAATTGAAAATTGTCTTTCTGAGGTTATTGTCTTGTTGCAACAGGTGGCTGAGACTGCTGGTTCCAGTGAACAACGAGTCCTGCAGAAGGAGATCAAGGCCCTGATGCAAAGACAGCAGGTAGAACTCTCTGGCGGAGAAATTGGCAGCGTCAGAGTGAGTGATGCTTCCCCATTGCAATACCCCCCAGATGTGAAATGATTTGGTGTCGGGCAGCTATAGGTCTCAGAGGAAAGGATTACCAGGCATTGGTAGAGCCAGTGTACTCTGATAGCAGGCCCACTGTCCTGACAGCCAGAGGGGTAGTTGATGTATGAAAGGGGAGAGTACCTGTACGCCTTTTAAATTGTGGGGAGGAGAAGGCCACAATACCTCGGTATGCCACAGTTGCTAAGCTGCTCACTGTCAGTAATAATGCAATGCAGGCAGCAGAGCCCTTGGTCTCATTCGAACAGGTGGAGGACAATGGCTCTGTAAAGCAGCTGGAGGAGTGGTGCCAGCAACTGCAGGTGGGGACTGACTATACACCTCCATACCAGAATAATGGGGTTTACAGGGTGACCCAGGAATATGAGCGGGTATTTAGTAAACACCCTCTAGATTTTGGGAAGGCAAAAGGGGTTCAACACCGTATCCCCACTGGAGATCATCCACCCATTAAAGAAAGGTACTGGCCTATACCCCCCACACAATACCAATGTGCTAAAGGGATGTTGAGAGAGATGAAGGAAGCAGGGGTTATCAGAGACAGATGTAGCCCCTGGGCAGCCCCAATAGTTTTTGTAAAGAAAAAGGATGGTACCATGAGAATGTGTGTTGATTACAGAAAAATTAACAGCATTACACCTAAGGATGCCTACCCATTACCCAGAATTGAGGAGTCCTTAGCTGTACTTAAAACTGCTAACTACTTTTCCACCTTAGATCTCACTAGTGGGTATTGGCAGGTTTCTGTGGCAGAGGCAGACAAGGAGAAAACAGCATTTACCACCCCAATGGGTCTCTGTGAGCTCAACTATATGCCATTCGGGCTCTGCACTGCCCCAGGAACATTTCAATGGCTGATGGAGTGCTGCCTGGGACACATGAACTTTGAGACAGTCCTGTTGTACCTTGATGATGTCATTGTTTTCTCCAAGACTTATGAGGACCATCTGGAGCACCTGGCTGAGGTGTTTGAAGCCTTGTCCAACTTTGGCCTGAAGGTGAAGCCTTCCAAATGCCACCTCCTGAAGCCCAAGGTACAGTACCTCGGTCATGTAGTGAGTGCAGAAAGTGTGGTATCAGATCCTGACAAAGTCACAGTCATCCGGGACTGGCCGAAGCCCAGCAACCTCCATGAAGTGCGCCAATTCCTCGGGTTGGTAGGCTACTACCGAAGGTTCATCAAAGGCTTCACGGTGATAGCCACCCCTATGCAAAATCTTCTGGTGGAGCAGTCCAAGAAGGCCAAACAGAAAAGTTCCACCTTTGAATGGACTGAGGAGTTGGAGAGGTCCTTCACCCGACTGAAGATGTCTCTCACAGGAGATGAAGTTCTAGCCTACCCAGATTATGACCAGCCCTTTGTGTTGTATACTGATGCCAGCAATGTGGGACTTAGAGCAGTACTGTCACAGGTACAGAATGGCAAAGAAAGGGTGATCTCCTATGCCAGCAGGAAGCTTCGTCCCACTGAAAGGAACCCTGACAACTACAGTTCCTTCAAGCTGGAGTTCCTCACCATAGTCTGGACTGTGACTGAAAGATTCAAGCATTACCTAGTTTCAGCCAAGTTTACCATCTTCACGGACAACAATCCGTTGACTCACTTGGACACTGCAAAACTAGGTGCACTGGAGCAGCGATGGATGGCTCGGCTGTCTAACTCTGAGTTTACCATCAAGTACCGAGCAGGGCACAAGAATGCCAATGCTGATGCGCTGTCCAGAATGCCTAATCTGCCAGATGCAGGAGAAGACCCTGAGGATCTTGATGAAGTAGAGTTACCTCCCTTCCACCGGCCAATTGCGGCCCAACGTGCCCAAGGAGTGAGAAACAGAAGGTCTGGCTTGAAAGAGGTCACCCTAAATCCATTGCCCCATCATGACTGGGCAGAAACACAGGATAGTGACCCCGCAGTCCACCTGGTGAAGGAGCTACTGTCACAAGCTGACTCACGCCCAGAGTCGAATGCTCCTGAAGAAACCCAGCAGTTGTGGAAGGAGAGAGGCCGGCTGTTCATTTATGAAGTAAAGCTGTGTTGGAAGAGTATCAATGCCCGCACTCATGAGTTGGTTTGGCAGGTGGTAGTCCCAAAGAGAGAGGCATCAATAGTCCTGGAAGCATACCACAATGGAGCTGGCCACTTCATATGGAAGAAGTTGGAAACATTGCTCCGGGAGAGATTCTACTGGGCTGGTATGAGGAAAGCCATTGAAAAGTAGTGTCGGGAGCGTGGACAATGTAACCTGCGCAGAAAGGATCGAAATAGCCAGAGAGCTCCTCTGCAGCCAATAGTGACCAAGCAGCCACTCGAGTTGGTTGCCCTGGACCATGTGAAGTTGGTCCCAAGCCAGTTGGGCTACATCTGTGCTCTTACCATCGTGGACCACTACTCAAGATTCCTGGTAGTTGTGCCTGTCAAAGATCAAACAGCCAGGACAGCAGCCAGAGCCTTTCAACAGCACTTCTGTAGACCACATGGATATCCTGAGCGAGTGCTTACAGATCAAGGTTCAGCTTTTGAGGCAGAAGTGTTCCAGGAACTCTGTAACTTGTATGGTTGTAAGAAGATCCGGACAACACCGTACCATCCACAGACCAATGGCATGTGTGAAAAGATGAACCAGGTAGTGATTGACCTACTGAAGACCTTGCCTTTGGAAGAGAGGAATCTGTTGCCAGAAAAGTTGCCAGATCTGGTAGACCTCTACAACCATATTCCTGTGAATTCCACCAATTGCACTCCAGCCTACCTAATGAGAGTAAGGCCTGGCAAGCTGCCTATTGATTTGGACATGGGAGTCCTTACACCTGAAGTGATGTCACCAGATGCTGACTGGGACACAGAGGGGCAGCAACAGTACAGAAGAGTACAAGAATGTGTGGAAAAGAGCCTAGCTCAGGCAAGACAAAAACAAGAGAGGAACTACAATCAGCATGCACCTGCAGTTCCCTTGTCACCAGGAGAACAAGTCCTCAAGAGGAAAAGGAGGATGCATAAATTGGATGACCAATGGGAAGCTGAACCCTATACCATTCTACCCTCAAACTTTGACATTACCAAGGTGTGCCTTATTAGTAAAGATGGAGGAGAAACCTCAGCAGCAGTATCAAGGGATCATTTGAAGTTAAGAGAAAGAATGGAAGAACAGAATAACATCCAACCCATAGAAGAAGTAAAGGTCAACACTATACTTGGAGAATTCCCTGCAAATTGGACTAAAGTAAATGATGCTATAGTGGTGCCAGTGTTGACATTTCCCCAACTGGTATTACAAGAAGAAGTGGTTCAAGAAAATCCTGAAAATCAGGAAAATCAGGCAGCGGATGCCACACCAGCAGCGGAGCCAGAAAACCCTTGCCCTGCCAGTGGTCAATCTGTCATGCCTACAGTGAGTAGAAGTGGTCCTAGGAAATCTAGTATCCCTGTGTTACGCAGAACCACCAGTAGTGTATCCAGTACATCACACACTACACCAGTAGTTAGCATCAGGCAACCAGTAAGATCCCCAATCACACCAGTGTTATGCAGGTCTACCCGTACTACACAAGGTATACCACCCATCAGATTCCGCATATAAATAAGTTAAAGTAATGTTAACCTGTACATGTACATATGTAACTGTTTTCAAGTTTGTGCCTACAGGTAATCTGTAAGAGTTTCCTTTGATTTTTCCAGTTTTGTTTTATGGACATTCTGGCCACAGGACTGTGTGTGGTCATTACCCTTGTAAATAGTTCACCATTTGCCCAGGAATGGACCATGGACATTGATGCTTGGACTTATCATCATAGGATTATTTTTGGAGCTTTTGTTTTTTTTTATATTTTTCATTTTTCAAAATCTTGTAACCTTCATATTGTTTATATGTTTATATGTTATTCATGTTTACTTTTATCAGCCCAGGAATGCTGACTTGCACTAGGGGGGAATGTGGCACCCCCAGAAGTATGGTCGCCACAATGGCATTGCCTTCCTCCAGTGAGGGTGATGTCATGCTTGGAAGCAAGGAAGGGTCTCTCTAACAGTTAACCATGTCATGCAACACAGTTCCCACTCCAGGCCAGCAGAGGGAGCTCTGAACCAGAAATGGGGGAGGAGTGCTCCCTGAGGGCCAGGAGGGGAGATAGGGAGTTAGTGTGAGGAGGACAACATGTGTAGACATGCGGAGAGAAGCTGGAGGTTGAGCTGAGGATAGAGAGCTCCCTCCCAGTGATAGCGCATGATATGGAGTCTGGTCTCCACAGTTGTATGGATACTGAAAGTCCTGCAACAGAAACCAGAGGAATAGGAAGCTGTAAATGCTCTATTCCCAACTCAGACTCGGAGGCACAACAGCGACGGGTGAGCCAAGAGAGATAGAGGGCTACAGCTGTATGCCATACGAGGTAGTTCTAAGAGAAGATAAGAAGGAGGAACTTCAGTGTAACACTGTACTGCATGTACCTCAAGCCAGCGCTAGGAAGGAGACTAAGCAACCCATCTGACAGAGAGATCTCTGAGTTGCTTCCAGGCTAGCCTGCTCCTGTGCCATCTGTAATCAGGATCCTGGACTGCGTTTGCCAAGTAAAGGTAAAGAAACTGCACCCTGTTGTGTCCTTGACTCCTTCCTGCAACATCCTCAGCACTTCTACATCTCTGTGCCAAACACTGCACCCTCTTCCTAAACATTCCGCTACACTGTCCTGGGACCAACAGCCCTACCTGTGGAGGGCTACAACATCATTGCTGCACTACACCATCTGTCCCAGAGGATCTGTCTGCAGCGTCGGCTTAACACCTCCCTTGCCGAACACCACAGGTGGCGTCACGAATCACTTATAAACTTTATTCCCAACTCAACCCCTTTTACATGGGCGCCCAGGGCCACGGACTGGGTCACCGCTGCTGTGACATTCCCCTCTGAGAGACCGGACCGGTACCGAGTACACCACAGGCCTGGGAGGGCGACCCATGGCCACTTGGTATGATAATGCTCAAAAAATAGAATCTGTATGTGGCAGTGTTCACTCAGAAAATGCAAAGCGTCCGGCTGAACCTATTAGTGACGCCCATACTATTAGAGCAGATGGGCCAGCCAGTGCTAAAAGATGCATACCATGTGAACAGAGGCCACAGTTATCGTTATGAGTTTTTTGCACTGTATATTTTTTTTTTTTGAAGGTGCAGCTGGGCCCAGATGGCTCTGTAAACTGTGGCCTCTGTTCACATAGTATGCATCTTTTAGCACTGGCTGGCCCACCTGATCTAATAGTATGGGCGTCATTAATAGGTTCAGCTGGACGCTTTGCATTTTCTGTGTGAACACTGCCACATACAGATTCGATTTTTTGTGCATTATCATACCAAGTGGCCATGTCCTGGCTGGCTGGCTGCCTCATCGCGTATTTTTGCACCTGTGCCATCTCAATGGGTCTGCTGCACCTTGCTTAGTGCATTTGTTCTGTGGCTTTGGCAGGTAAGCATCTCTGCCTGCTTTTTGGTGTTTTTATCTAACCTAGTCTTTTTTGGTGTTTCTTCCTCATACCAGCCCAGTAATATCTCGCTCGGAGTAGAGTCTCCAACTTCTTCCATCCGAAGTGTCCTGCTCCTCATGGTATGCTTCCAAGACCATTGATGCATCTCGCTTTGGGACTACCACCTGCCAGACCAATTTGTGAGTTCGGGCATTGACACTCCTCCGACACAGCTTTCCCTCATAGATGAACAGCCCACCCCTCTCCTTCCACAACTGTTGAGTCTCTTCAGGAGCATCTGGACCAGGGCGCGAGTCAGCTTGCCTCAGTAGCTCCTTTACCAGGTGGACTGCTGGGTCATTATCCTGCGTTTCTGCCCACTCATGGTGAGGCAATGGGTTTAGCGTGGCCTCTTTCATGATGTAGCACTTGTTTTTCACTCAATTGGCCGGTGAAAGGCAGGTAACTCGATTTCTTCGAGTGCTTCAGGATCTTCTCCCCAGTCTGGGAGATAGGGCATTCTGGACAGTGCATCAGCATTGGCATTCTTGTGCCCCGCTTGGTACTTGATGGGAAACTCGTAGTTAAACAGCCGGGCCATCCATCGCTGCTCCAGTACACCTAGTTTTGCGGTTTCCAAGTGAGTCAGCGGGTTGTTGTCCATGAAGACAGTAAACTTGGCCGCAGCTAGGTAATGTCTGAATCATTCAGTCACAACCCAGACTATGACGAGGAACTCCAGTTTAAAGGAGCTGTAATTGTCAGGATTCCTTTCAGTGGGATGAAGCTTCCTGCTGGCGTAGAACATCACTCTTTCTTTGCCATTCTGCATCTGTGACAGTACTGCTCCCAGTCCCACATTGCTGGCATCAGTATATGTCATGATCCAGGTTGGATTATGACAGATAAATGCACAAGTAACCTTTTTTTTTCCTTAATCTGTGTGCTTAAAGGTAGTTTTACCCCCAGTGGCCATTAGGGTCATTGCACTGTGGTGATTTCAGTTCTAGTTTTGCCCCCGGTGGCCGTTAGGGTCATTGCACTTGATGTTTTCTTCGCTTTGCCTTTTGCCCCCAGGTGGACACTGGGATTATAGCAGCTTTTGGTCCCTGATCATTTGACCATTCCCTTTTCCTATATAGGGTCACATGGTCTATGAGCAGGTGTTGGTGATATTGCTCATTTCCAATCAAGACTGGTGAATGAAGGAACTACAGGGAGCAGCTCAGGGGAGTTCTGGTGTAAAGTCTGGTGAAGGAAGGAATTACAGAGAGGTGTTCCTTGCAGCTCTGACAAAGCTTGGAGAAGTAGCAGCTATTCTGGAGGAAAGCTGCATTCTGGTGGTGGACTCTGTTGCTGGGAGCAATAGCAACAGAGCAAAGCTAAGTGGTGTTTCCCTGTTTGTATTTTTCCCTGGTGTGTATTAGTACAGCGATGGGGCCAGTGCCTGCACCACCCAGCTCCCTAGAAAGGGATAGGTGTAGGGTGTGCTAAGGTGACAGGTTCCGGTTAGGAGCCTGTATAAGGAACGTTAGGCGTGTTAGGGACACTGACTCAGGGGAGTGCAGGAGGTCTCCATGTCCCCGTTCCCTATCGCTGGGCCCACCGTTGTAATTGTTTCCCCTTCCCCTGTGTCTTGTTGTTTTAGTTACCGGCCTGCGGGTCGTGTCACACAGGACGGGTCCACGTGACAGTATAAAGTACAAATGGTTGGTCATAGTCTGGGTAGGCCAGAACTTCATCTCCCATGAGAGTCAATGTCAATCGAGTGAAGGACCTTTCCAGTTCCTCATTCCAGTCAAATGTAGGACTCTTTTTTCTGACCCTCTTGGGCTGGCCCATGAGAAGATTTTGCATGGAGGTGGTGAGTTCTCCTCCAATAGAAGTCTTCAAACAGAGGCTGGACAGACATCTGTCAGGGATGATTTAGTGAATCCTGCTTTGAGCAGGGGGTTGGACCAGATGGCCCAGGAGGTCCCTTCCAACTCTACGATTCTATGATTCTATTTCATTGAAGCCCTTGATGAACCTTTGGTAGTAGCCTACCAACCCGAGGAATTGACGCATTTCATGGATATTGCTAGGCCTCTGCCAATCCTGGATAACAGTGAACTTGTCAGGGCCCGGGACCACACCTTCTGCGCTCACTACATGACCTAGGTACTGCACCTTGGGCTTCAGAAGGTGGCATTTGGATGGCTTCACTTTCAGGCCAAAGTTGGACAGGGTTTCAAATACCTCAGCCAGGTGCTCCAAATGGTCTTCATAAGTCTTGGAGACGACAATGACATCATCAAGGTACAACAGAACTGTCTCGAAGTTCTTGTGCCTGACACAGCACTCCATTAACCGTTGAAATGTCCCTGGGGCTGTGCTGAGCCTGAACGGCATGTAGTTAAACTCACAGAGACCCATTGGTGTAGTAAACTCTGTTTTCTTGTAACGAATGGAAGCGGAGGCAGAGAAGGTGAAGTTCACATTCGTTTTTATTTTTTAAGTGGAACCTCGGGACCACGGTCTGGGGGGCTCCGAAGAGGGCGTGACTAGTGAGCCCCGGGCACCCGTAGTAAAGCCCCTCAGGCAGGGCCAGAATGGAATACCCGGAGGACACAGGTGCTACCTCCAGTTAGACCCCGATCACGTGGCAGCTGTCCCAGCGGGACCAAAAGGGATAACAAAAGTTACAGCAGAGTCCGCAATGCGCTGGGTCCTGGATCCGGTTAGTTGGTAAGCAGTCGGTTCCAGTGACCTTCACACAGTCTTTGGACTCGGATGGCTGTAGGCGGAACGGGATGGCTTAGGCCCAGATGGTTGCTGATATAACCAGGTAACACAGGATACTGATATGCTTTGGAAACAGAGAGCATTAGACAATGCACAGAGACTGCAGATGCAGTGCAGACAGGTTAGCATGAGAACAGGATGTAGCAATGATAGATACTCGTTGCTCCAGCGCTCACCCTATGGAGGAGAGGCCAGAAATAGCAGCCAGTGTGCTGCCATTGGTTGATTGCATTTTTTGAATAATGCACGCCGCCCCTTTAAGAAGGCAAGAGAGCCAGCGGGCGTGCCCTAATAGCCTTAGTTACAGATCTCCTCACAGGACGCCAGGAGGATGAGGCAGGAGGGAGGACAGAATGCTGAGCAGCAGCATGATAGGCTCGAGGTGAGTGCCCAGAACGAAGAACAGCGGCAGGCCTGGACGCCGCGCCAGGACGGGGGCCAGGTGTAACAGCGGCAGACCTGGTCGCAGCGCCAGGACGGGGACTGGGTGTAACAGTATCCCCCTCTTTACACCCCCTCTTCTTCAAGCCTGCGTAGAACCGTTTAAGGAGAAGAGGAGCCTGGATGTTCTCCCTAGGTTCCCAAGATCTCTTCTCAGGACCAAAACCCTTCCAGTCCACCAGGTAGTAGGTCTTACCCCTTACATTTTTTACAACCAGGATATGTTTTACCTCAAAAACATCATCCTCCAAGACAGGGTCAGGAGTAGTACCCGGATCCTTAAAGAAGGAACTCAAAACTACTGGTTTGAGGAGAGAAACATGAAAGGAGTTAGGCACACATAGGGAAGTGGGCAACTTCAGCTTGTACGAGACTGGATTGATCTGTCTCAAGATCTCAAATGGTCCAATGAACCGGGGACCCAATTTGTAGGATGGCATCTTTAACCGGATGTACTTAGAAGAGAGCCATACCTTGTCTCCGGGACGAAAGATAGGCGCATCCAAACGTCTCTTGTCCGCATGCCTTTTAATACGCTGGGAGGCTTTCTCCAGAGCAGTTTTGGTATCCCTCCAGACCTTAGAAAAATCTTCGGAGAAAGTATCGGCAGCTGGAACGCCAGATGTTCCGGAAATGGGAAGAAGTATTCCGGGTTGCAATCCGAAGACAATCTGAAAGGGAGACTTTCCAGAAGATTCACTTACTTGATTGCTGTAAGAAAATTCGGCCCAGGACAGTAAGTCTACCCAGTCGTCATGATGGGCGTTGACAAAGTGACGCAGGAATCCAGCCAGGATTTGATTTGTCCTCTCCACTTGTCCATTGGACTGGGGATGGTACGCTGAGGAAAAATCCAGTTCAATTCTTACCAGTTTACAAACTGCTCTCCAGAATCTTGAGGTGAACTGGACTCCTCTGTCGGGCACGATGTGGAGAGGGAAACCATGGAGATGGAAGATGTGCCAGATGAACAGGTCCGCCAACTCAGGAGCAGTTGGAAGACCGGGTAGTGGAACGAAGTGAGTCATTTTAGAGAAGCGATCCACCACTACCCACACTACAGAACAGCCAGATGAGATCGGAAGATCTGTGATAAAGTCCATCGCGATATGCTGCCAGGAGACAGACGGAATTGGAAGAGGCTGAAGCCTACCTGCGGGTAGATGCTTGGCCATCTTGTTACGAGCACAGGAAGGACAGGCTGTGACGTACTCCAGAATGTCCTTAGCTATGGCAGGCCACCAGTAGTACCAGGAGATGAGTTGCAGAGTCTTTCTCTGGCCGGCGTGACCAGCCAACTTGAACGAGTGACCCCACCGAAGGACACGAGTATGCTCAGAAGCTGACACGAAAGTCTTCCCGGGAGGCAGCCGGGCAAGATCAGCAGAAGCGACCTCGACTAACCTTGAGAGTTCAATGATGTGCTGTGGTTCTTCTTGATCAGGAGGTAGAAAGGCTCTGGAAAGTGCGTCTGCTTTGACATTTTTGTCAGCTGGGCGAAAATGAAGAACAAAGTTAAAACGAGCAAAAAACAAAGCCCAGCGGGCTTGACGAGGATTCAGCCTTTGTGCAGTCTGGAGGTAAGCAAGGTTTTTGTGATCGGTGTATACGACTACCTGATGAAGAGCTCCTTCTAGAAGATGCCTCCACTCCTGCAGAGCCAATTTGATAGCCAACAATTCCCGATCTCCAACAGAATAATTCCTCTCTGCGGAAGAAAAAACCTTGGAAAAAAAACCACAGGATTGCATTCGCCCGGAGGACGATTTCTGGGTTAGTACGGCTTCCACACCTACTGAAGAGGCATCGACCTCAAGAAAAAATTGTTCTTTGGAGTTAGGGAGATGAAGTGCAGGTGCGACAGCAAAGGCCTTTTTGAGAGAAACAAAGGCCTCCTCAGCCTCAGGAGGCCAATCCTTCGGATTTGTACCTTTCCAGGTTAGAGCTGAGATGGGCGTCACTAGGGTGGAGAAGTTAGGAATGAATTGCCTGTAGTAGTTGGCGAAGCCCAGGAATTGCTGTATGGCCTTCAACCCAGACGGACGAGGCCACTTGAGTACAGCCGATAACTTCTCTGGATCCATTTTTAATCCTGTGGAGGAAACTATGTAACCGAGGAAAGGCAAAGAGGATTGTTCAAAGAGGCATTTTTCAAACTTGGCGTACAGTCTGTTCTCCCTGAGCCTCTGTAAGACCAGGCACACTTGTCTGTGATGTGAGACCAAGTCAGTAGAAAAAATCAGAATGTCGTCTAGGTAGACAACAACACAGGTGTAAAGCAGATCCCTGAAAATGTCATTGACGAACTCTTGGAAAACAGCGGGAGCATTGCTTAGACCAAACAGCATTACCAGGTACTCATAGTGGCCATCACGAGTGTTGAAGGCTGCTTTCCATTCGTCTCCATCTCTGATTCGGATCAAATTGTAAGCCCCTCTGAGATCCAGCTTGGTGAAGATCCTGACCCCTCGGAGACGGTCAAACAGTTCTGAAATTAAAGGCAAAGGGAACCTGTTTTTTACCGTGATCTGGTTCAGTCCTCGGTAGTCGATACTGGGCCGCAGGGATCCGTCCTTTTTCTTCACGAAGAAGAAGCCTGCTCCTGCCGGTGACGATGATTTTCGGATAAACCCTCTGGCCAAGTTCTCCTGGATGTAGTCCGACATAGCCTGAGTCTCTGCCTGGGAAAGAGGGTAAACTCTCCCACGGGGAGGAGATGTTCCAGGAAGAAGGTCTATTGGACAGTCATACGACCTGTGGGGAGGAAGTTTTTCAGCCTCCTTTTTCCCGAAGACATCCGAGAAGGACCAGTAAGCGGATAGTAATCCAGGCAGGGTAGCAGGTTGGACCGGGGGTGAAGCTGGTTCAATCCGGGTTAAACAACGGTCCGAGCAGGAATCTCCCCAACGTAGAATCTCGCCTGTTCTCCAATTAAGGACTGGTTCATGTTTCTGAAACCAAGGCAAACCTAGAAGCAAGGGGTGAGACAAACCAGGGTACACATAAAAATGGATTCTTTCAGAATGCATAAGACCTACCCGGAGTTCCACTGGCTCAGTCTGGAACTGGACGGGTTCGGTCAAAGGCTGGCCATCGACAGCGGCTACCCGCAACGGGTTGGGAAGAGCCTGAACTGGTAAGTGGTAACGATCTACAAGCGTCTGCTGGATAAAGCTTCCGGCGGCTCCGGAGTCCAACAGACAGAGTCCAGAAAATTTTATCGCTCCACAGGTCACGGAGACTGAGATCTGCAATGAAGGAGAGGAACGTTCTCTACCTAGGGTGACCTCTCCTACCGAGCCTAGGCACAGGAGTTTCCGACTTCTTTGGACAGGAGCGGATCAGGTGTTCGGAACTACCACAGTACAGACAGCTTCCGTTTTTGCGACGTGCCTCCTGGCGGCGGCTGACCAGACTTACTCAATCTACCTCCATAGCTTCGGGAGAAGAGGATGAGGTAGACGTCTTGGAAGAATTAGCGTCCAGGTGGTAGGACCTCCTGTCACGCTTAATCTCCATGGAACGCTCCTGAAAATGCAGGTCAGTCCGGGTCACCAAAGAAATCAGGTCATCCAAGATGGTAGGCCTGTCCCGTCCCACCAGCTCATCCTTAATTTTTCCAGATAGGCCCTCCCAGAAGGTAGCCAGCAAGGCCTCATTGTTCCAAGATAAGAGTCAGTGATAAGCGGTCATAGAGGAGCGCTTAGGAAGCAACCCAGGGGCAGACAAAAATGTCAGGTCTCCACTGCAGCTCCAGCCGAAAACCTCCAATGGAGGATAGGAGCAATGAGAAAAAGGAAACGGTCTTAGGAGCACAGGAAAAAGACTCAGACAAGAGATGGGGTTAAACCACAACGCGTTTCGACGGAGGATCCGTCTTCATCAGGTGGAAGTTTATTAATGACATAGGTGATGGGGTATTTAAATGGTTTTATTGCTCATAATCTTGCTTATACAGTCTTTCTGTGTGAAAGTTTTGGCTCTCAGGAATGCATCCTGGACCAATTTTTTAGGGTACCCTTTATGCTGAAACCGCTGTTTCAGAACTTTTGCCTCCTCAATGAAGTCAGTATCCTCTGTACAATTTTTTCGTATACGCCAATATTGCCTGTATGGAATGTTCTGAATCCACTTGGGTAGATGACCACTGCTGAAACTAAGGTAGCTGTTCACATCTACTTCTTTAAAATGTGTGGTGGTGAAAAACTGTCCCAATTTATCAACATGCACCAACAGGTCCAGGAATTGGATGGACGTAGTGGAGGTATTAGCTGTGAAGCGGAGGCCCCAGGCACTCAAATTTAGAATTCAAGTGCTTCCTCCTCTGTGTCAGTCCAGATGATGAACAGATCATCTATAAAGCGTCTATAAAAGGCTATTTTGCCCAATGCCAGGTCGGACTGCGCGATGAAGAGAGATTCAAATGCCCCCATGAAGAGATTTGCATAACTGGGGGCGAATCTCGTCCCATCGCGCAGTCCTTGACCTGGCGAAAGAAGGAATGTTCAAAAGAAAATACATTATTATTAAGCACAAAATGAATAGCTTTTTTGGGAATTCCCTTTGAAGGGGGGGCAATAATGCATCAGTGGAAAGGAATTGGTCTACAGCCTCTATGCCTCGATCATGAGATATATCCGTATAGAGTGCTTGAACATCCATTGTGACAAGAAGGCAATTTGGAATAGGTGGTATTCTTTGAAGGGAATCAATGAGGTGGGAGGAATCTTTAAGCTATGAATCTAAACCCATAACATACTTCTGAAGAAAGAGATCTACATAATGGGATAGATTACTCGTAATTGAGCCAATGCCGGAAATGATAGGGCATCCAGGAGGGTTAAGCGGGTTCTTATGGATTTTTGGTAGAAAGTAAAAGAATGGAGTTTTGAAACGGGGGATGTTGAGGAATTTAAATTCTTTTTTATTAATTTAAATTCTTGTCTGAGTCTCTTTCCTGCGCTCCTAAGACCGTTTCCTTTTACTCATCATTGTTCCAAGATAACTCAGACGAGAGGGTGCGGAACTGAACAGCATACTGAGCCACCGTGAGGGTTCCTTGGCGTAAGCGAAGCAGGGTAGAAGCAGTCGACGTGACCCGGCCAGGTTCATCTAAGGTCCTACGAAAAGTTTCTAGGAAAGATTGAAAATCATTAACCAGTGGGTGTCCTCTCTCCCATAACGGATTCAGCCAGGCGAGAGCCTCTCCTGCTAGATGCGACATAATGAAGCCCACTTTGGCACGGTCAGAAGCAAACATATGCCCTAATATTTCGAAGTGTAGGGTACACTGATTGAGAAAACCCCGACACTGAGTGGGATCACCATGGAAGCGGATAGGAGCCGCCAGACGGGGGCCCTTGCTTGTCATGACAGCAGGTACCTGGGTGATGCTAGGTGAATCAGGAGCAGCCGGGTTCTGCAGAGAATCCATGCGGGTGGACAGGTTACGTAGATACGGCGCGATCTTATCCTGTTGATCTCTTAAACGGGTCACCTCTTGGCACAACTCCAACGTCGGAGGCCTCCTGGGTCCAGCGGATTCTATGGCCGGAGCAATCTGTAACGAATGGAAGCGGAGGCAGAGATGGTGAAGTTCACATTCGTTTTTTTTTTAAGTGGAACCTCAGGACCTTGGTCCAGGGGGCTCCGAAGGGGGCGTGACTAGTGAGCCCCGGGCACCCGTAGTAAAGCCCCTCAGGCAGGGCCAGAATGGAATATCCGGAGGACAAAGGTGCTACCTCCAGTTAGACCCTGAACACGTGGCAGCTGTCCCAGCGGGACCAAAAGGGATAACAAAAGTTACAGCAGAGTCCGTAATGCACTGGGTCCTGGATCCGGTTATTGGTAAGGAGTCGGTTACTGATATACTGTGGAATCAGAGAGCATTAGACAATGCACAGAGACTGCAGATGCAGTACAGACAGGTTAGCATGAGAACCGGATGTAGCAATGATAGATACTCGTTGCTCCAGCGCTCTCTCTATGGAGGAGAGGCCAGAAATAGCAGCCAGTGCGCTGCCATTGGTTGATTATATTTTTTGAATAATGCACACCGCCTCATTAAGAAGGCAAGAGAGCGGGCGGGCGTACCCTAATAGCATTAGTTACAGATCTCCTCACAGGATGCCAGGAGGAGGAGGCAGGAGGCAGGACAGAATGCTGAACAGCAGCATGACAGGCTCGAGGTGAGTGCCCAGAACGGAGAGCAGCGGCAGGCCTGGACACCGCGCCAGGACTGGGACAAGGTGTAACAGCAGCAGACCTTGGCGCAGCTCCAGGATGGGGACCGGGTGTAACATTTCTCTTTGTCTGCCTGTGCCACAGGAAACTACCAATACCCACTAGTGAGATCCAAGGTAGAAACATAGCAGTTTTCAGTGGAGCTAATGACTCTTCAGTTCTGGGTAATAGGTAGGCATCCTTATGTGTAATGCTGTTAATTTTCCTGTAATCAACACACATTCTCATGGTACCAGCTTTCTTTTTCACAAAGACTATTAGAGCTGCCCAAGGGCTACAACTATCTCGGATCACCCCAGCTTCCTTCATCTCCCGCGACATACTCTTGGCACATTGATATTGTATTGGGGGTATAGGCCGGTACCTTTCTTTAATGGGTGGATGATTTCCAGTGGGGATATGGTGTTGGACCCTTTTTGTCTTCCCAAACTCTAGAGCATGTTTGCTGAATACCCGTTCAAACTCTTGAGCCACTCGGTAAACCCCATTCTTTTGGTGTGAAGGGGTGGAGTCAGTGCCTACGTGTAGCTGCTGACACCAATCCTCCAGCTTTTTTGCAGAGCCATTGTCCTCCACCTGGTCGGATGAGACCAAGGGTTCTGCCGCCTGTATTGCATTGTTATTGACCGTGAACAGCTTAGCAACCATGGCATACCGAGGTAGTGTGGCCTCCTCCTCCCCACAATTTAAGGTACTCTCCCCTTGTGGACATCAACTTCCCCTCTGGCTGTCAGGAAAGTCAGCCTACTGTCAGAATACACTGGTTCTACCAGAGCTTGGTAGTCTCTTCCTCTGAGGCCTATGGCTGCCTGACACCAAATTAACATTTCACTTCTTGGGGGTATTGCAATGGGGAATGAATCCCTCACTCGGACACTGCCAACTTCTCCGCTAGATAACTCTACCTGCTGTCTTTGCATCGGGGCCTTGATCTCCTTTTGCAGGACCCGTTGCTCACTGGAACCAGCAGTCTCAGCTACCTGTTGCAACAAAACAATAACCTTGGCAAGACAATTTTCTATTACATTAGCACCTAAGGTCATTATTGGGTTACATTCTCGTCGATCAATGTCTACAACTATCAGACCTTGAGATTTTAATTCTACTTGCCCCACCTTAAGGGTTACCTCTTTACATCCCACTTGCGGCAAAGACTGACCATTGCTGGCAACTACTGTCAGCTCATCACTTGGGCCACAAGTAAGTTCAGAGTCAGCTCAATATCGTTTGTAAAGAATGTATGGCATTGTTTTCACCTGAGAGCCTGTATCCAGCAAAGCGGTTATTGTGATGCCGTCATTCGCCACCGGGAGGACCGGTCATCCTCCAATGTACTTGGCTCATCAGTTCTTTGGGCCTGGGTGTCATACTCCTGGGGGTTGGCCCTCTGCCCCAGGGGTTGCCCATTTAAATAACAGAATCTTGCGATGTGGCCTGCTTTGCTACAGCGGCGGCAGATGGGATGTCCGTTCTGGTCATAGCGATCGTTGTCTCTCCCTCTGATCTGAGGGATCCTCTTCCTCCATAGCTCTGAACTGGAGGCCAGCTGCATCTTGTCTTTTGAGGACTCTTGCATGGACTGCATGGTTTTGGCAAGTGCAGACATATTTTTGGTCAGCTCTTGGACCTGAAGGTGTAGTTCTGCAGATGGATCATTATCCAGAGTCTGTGCGTCAGCCTCCACAGGGCTTTGAGGGAAAGATGCTGCCTCTTGATGGTAGGTAATTGCTGGGCGCCTAGGGGGCGCTATGCAGCTGACATTTGGTTCATGCAGCACCCGGATAGCCCTGTCCTTAAAGTCTGCAAAGTATAGGGTTTTGTAGGGCCATGATACGCAGCTGTGTCCTGTGGATGCTGGATAGGATTCCCTCAATAAATTGTTCCTTTAACAGTCTGTCTCCATCCCTCACACTGTCTGGGTCAATCTGCTTTATGGACCGCAGCGCCTCTTGCAGGTTAAGGGCATAGTCCTGTATACTGTCCTGCATGCTTTGCTTGCACCCAAAGAACCTCATCTTTATTTCTGCTGCTGTGCGTGTGTCAAAGGTGCTCCTCAGCTTAGCCAGAACTTTATCAGTGTCCTGCCAGGACTTTACTTCTCTTTGAGCTGCACCAGATAGCTGTCCAATAAGGATGTTTACTTTTTGGCTTTCAGACAGAGGATACACTTCAAATAAACTGCACAGTCTCTATTTGAAATTGCTCAGAATATGTGACTCCCCTGAGTATTGCGGTAGCTAGGCCGCTCCCAGTATACATGGCATTGACAGCGGCATTATGGGGACTGCAGCAGTGGACACCTGATCTTGCTGCGCTCTGGGCGCCGCTCTGGGTGCCACGCCGGCCGCTGGATTTTGCTGTGCTATCGAGGCTGCAGCTGCACTTGTCCCTGCATCTTGCGGCGCTAAGGTGGCTATGGCAGCATCCACCGCTAAACCTTCTTCCGCATTAGACATTCTCTTCCCACCCTAGTTAACCTCAGCCAGGCTCTGAATTTCCACTGGCTTATCAGGCTGCAGCACCGTAGGCTAGATGAACAGTGCACGCCGGGATTCCAGGCCTCAGCCCCTTGATTCCCGCCAGTTGAGATCTTCGCGAGCAGCACTTTACTTTTCGCGCTCTGTCTCTCAGTCGCCGCCCACGACGGCATGCCCCTTCAGCTTCCTGCGTGCAGTGTGGCGTTGTAATGGCAGCAATCAAACACACTTCAATACAGTCTATGGCACACAGTACCCGATGATACCGGGTTTCAAAATCCTGTTCGTGACGCCAAGTTGGAGCGCCGCCAGGGCAATGGGGTACTCGGTACCCGGCCACTTCTTAAAGGGGCAGTGTCACAGCGGCGGTGACCCGGTCCATAGCCCTGGGCGTCCAATAAAAGGGAATGTATTTACAGGGGAATGAAAAATAAAGTTTATGTAATAAGTTTGTGATGCCACCCGTCTGATCAGTAGTGACCAGTGCTGCAGTGCAGATCCGCTGGGACTGATGGTGATGCAGCAGAGTTGGTAGAGCTCCCCACAGGTAGAGCTTAGTCCCAGGGCAGGTGTAAGATGCCGAAGGATAGATGATGACGTAGTAGGTAGTAAGAGATGCAGCAGTGCTCAGATGGTGATGCAGGAAGAATTCAAAGGACACAACAGAGTGTAGTTTCCTTTACCTTTTACTATGCTTTGTAGGTACAGTCCAGGATTCAGATTACAGATGGTACAGGAGTTGATCATCTTGAAAGCAATTTGGGAATCTGTCTATGCAGGTGGGTTGTGAGGTCTCCTTTTCTAGCACTATTCTGAAGTACTTGCCGTTCTGAACTCCACTCAAGTTCCTCTTTTTGTCCTTTACTTAGAACTTCACTCACATGACAGGCAGCTGTAGCCTCCTTCTTGAACTGCCCTTAATGGCGTCTCTGGCTCACACGTAACTGCTGTGTCATCGAGTCTCAGTTGAGATCAGAGGATTGGCAGCCTCTATTCCTCCGGTTTCTGCTGTGGGACCTTTGGTCTCCACCAACCTCGGACAACAGCGTCCGGTCTCTGCGCTTGAGCTTGGGGGTGAGCTACTCTATAGCTCCAAGCCCCCAGCTCCTTCTTCCACATCCTGTTGCTTCCCTGTCCACACTCTAACTAACTGACTTCCTATTCCTGACCACAGAGAGCAGCTCCTCAGCAGTGGGGTTTAGAGCTCCCTCTGCTGGCCTGGAGTAAGAATTGTGTTGTGTGCTGGAACTACCTGATAAAGAGACCCTTTCACTGCTTCCAGGCATGACATCACTCTCCCTAGGAGGGCGGTAAGGCCACTGTGACGACCATACTCCTGGGGCGCCACATATACAGCCTCCATAGGCAGTGCACGGCTCCTCAGCCCCTGTATACAGCCTCCATAAGGAGTGCACGGCTCCTCAGACCCTGTATACAGCCTCCATAAGAGTACACGGCTCCTCGGCCCCTGTATACAGCCTCCATAAGGAGTGTACAGCTCCTCAGCCACTGTATACAGCCTCCATAAGCAGTGCATGCCTCTTCAGCCCCTGTATACTGTACAAAACACCTGACAAGATGTCTATTGCTTTTCCTCTGTAGGTAATGGAATCTTAACTCAGTATCAAATAAGATCTACACAAAAGCTTAGAATTAAAATAATGCTGAGAATCCAATGACCCTGTGTCTGTGCACAATATCCAGCAATGTAATGAAGGGATTATTACACATTACTGTCACGCTTTGTCTAGTATTTTACATCATTTTCTTTCCATTTTTTATTCATTTTGTCTATCTTATCTATAAAATAAAGTGAAGTACATTCATTTAATTTATCATTTGTGGTAGACATTTGTCTTCATGTATATTCTTCCTTCTCGCCCACGCTTCATCACAGAGACTCCAGAGATTAACATGAAATCTGTAGGTGAGCAAAATCCAGACGTCGACTCCACTATTATGGGGATGTGGACTTGAACGTTACATTTCAAAATTCTAAGTTGCCCAGCATTTGGCTGACAATGGTGTCACACACCGTCCCCGTCTGCAGTGTAATTGTCGCAGCTCCTCGGAAACTAACCTGGAAAATGGAATACAGAAGCTCAGTGAAGAAATGTCAAGACCAACTGGATAGGTATTGTAAAACCAATTTCGCATCAGTGAATATTTTTATTGTAATGCTTTCACTGGACAGAAGCATGCCTGGAAATACAGATTTTTGCCTTTGGACAACATTTCAGTTTAACCCCTACCAGCCCTCACCAGTCTTTCCCGTATACCTTGTCTCAGGGATAATATGGAATAATTGATGTACAAATGATAATTAAAATAAAATATTGTAACCACTGAGTCTTTTTTTAATTAGATACTTCATTACAGAGGTTAAAAGTTGAACAATTAAGTGTTCAAGATGCAATATGGATATTTCCCTAGAGTCTAAATGCCGTCTGGAAGTTTCCATAGTAACATCACATCCAAGGCAGACGAAATACAATTATTTTGTTTAATACGAAAACATAAAAGAAAATAAGAAGCTTGAAGCTGCTGGTTGGCAATGGCGTCATTACTTCTATTCCCTGTTGATAAGGATCTGCTGTATGAGGATTCTTTATAGATGATTTGGAGCCATTTCCTCAAGTAACTTCATCTCCTTCACAATTGCTAGATGCGGCATGCTCCATGATTTCATTGTACTCAATAGCGTAAGTGATCGGCATTTCAATGCAGCAGTCGCATTAATCACAGCAGAGGCATTATGGGTATTTATCCAGACAGTATGAAGAGGTCTTAGACTTAGTAATACGGCAACACAGCAGAGACCTGGGTGCGGGTGTCACAGCGTGAAGTCATTGCGCTATAGAAGCCATGGAGGTGACAGAGCTGCTGCCTTGTACAGCGGAGTTCTCTGGAGCAGGTTTATCATCATGTGGACTAGATGTTTCCCCATAAATTTAATGCAGGTCCAGGATAATCCCAAATATAATGTACATGTAGATGAAATGACTTTCCACAATATTGCCACTGGTGTGTACTTCATCTCCACTGTGGCCAGGGCTGGTGTCAGACAATAGCTGGCCTTCTGCAAAAATTGAAAGTGGGGCCACAAATTCTAACATATTATCCCATCACACAGAAACATTTAGTGTGCAAGCAGATTTCAGACCGCGATCGGCAATATTTTTAAGTGATTTAGTGTTTGTTTATCGGTCTCTTTACACCGGCTGCCAAACATTGGGGGGGAAGAATAATCTATAACATTATGGTGCTATCAGCACCACATCGGTCTACACTGCAGGATGTACTACCACCGAGAACAATGACTTTTGTCCCTACATAAACATTGACCAATATTAGCCGCCATAGGGTGACCATATACTGGTAGATGCTTGTTCTGAAGGCTATATTAATAAATTATAGTATAGTAACATAGAGTGATTTACAGGTGACGTTGTTTCTGAATGAGTTGTTCGCTTTTCCCGTCTTTTCCATCTAGCTCCATCAATGACTCGTGAAGAGATTACAATAAAGAAAATTTTGACTCACATTTCCAGCATTATCCCCATCTACACTGAGCCTACATACAGTATAATCATAATTCTAATATTACCCCAATGCAGAGCCTGCTGCTGCTGCATGTGTCCCTATTACTGCACATGCTGTATTGTGTGCTAATACTGTGCCCCACATAATAATGCCTACCACTGTGCCCCTTACAAAATAAAATGCCCCTTTGTGCTTTCAAAATGATGCAATTACGCTAATATGTGCCAACTTAACATGGAATATTGTCACCTGAGTGCCTCTAAGAAGTAATAATTTCCCCTAATGTCTCAACAGCCCCCCTATATTCAGTATATTAGCCCACACAGCCCACTTTTTATTGGCCCCTACAGCTCCCTATATACAGTATGATAGCCCCAAAGCTCCCTATTTACAGTATGGTAGTCCACACAGCTTCTTATATACACTATGATGGATTCCACAGCATCCTATAATCAGTATAATGGACTCCATAGCTCTCTATATACATTATGATGTGCCTATCAGCTCATTATATACAATATGATGGCCCTCACAGCTCTATAAATACAGTGTGATGGCACCACAGCTCCCACCATATAGTATGGTGGCTCCCACAACTTCCTATGTACAGTATGAGGTGACCTAGTTCCCTATTTATAGTATGATCATAGCCCCGTAGCTTCATATACACAGTATAATGCCCCCCCAAGCTCCCTATATATAGTATGATGGAATCCACAGCCCCCTATATACAGTATCATGGCACCTACTGTACAGCTCCCTGTATATAATATGATTGACTTCACAGCCCCTATATACAGTATCATGGCCCATCAGCTCACTATACAAAGCATAATGGCCTTCACCTAACGCTGTCCTTGATGTTAGACAAACTAATGTGATCCTCCCACCCATACTGATCAGACTTAAAGTGATCCTAATTATTAATTTTACCATTTCAATTCTTAATAAGAAAATTATCCAATTAATATAATGTTGTATCCTATGAAGATGTGTTTTGAAAATAGGGCATCACGGTGGCTCAGTGGATAGCACTGCAGCTGGGGTTCTCTGTTCAAATCCAACCAAGGACATGTCTACTCCAGTTCAGTTTTTTGTTTTCTTCAGTATTTTTGTATTCAGTACAAATAAGGTGTGGCCTCCTTTCTACTGAGCTGTGTAGTTCACTAAGGGTACGTGCACACGCTGCGGAATCTGCTGCGGATTCATCCGCATGGATTTTGCAAAATCCGCAGATAAATACGCAGGTCAAAAGACCTGCGGTTTATCTGCGGATTATCCTGCGGTTTGGCCCTGCGGTTTCACCATCTCCACAATGGTGAAGATAGAAAACCGCTGCGGAATCCACAGAAAGAATTGACATGTCAATTCTTTCTGCGGTTTAGAAACCGCAGATAATCCGCGTGGAAAATTCCGCAGCGTCTGCACAGCGGTTTCCATTTCCCATAGGGAATAATGGTACTGTACACCGCAGCAGAAACTGCTGCGGATCCGCAGCAGAATCCGCAGCGTGGGCACACACCCGTATAGTCCCTCTTACGCTAGGTGTCCGTGTGGGACCCGGAGACTATCTGCCACTATTCACACTAGGTAGGTTTTACCGTTAGTGTAGTTACTGTCTCAAATGGGTACACCTTGCCGTGGTGGGACAGCTTTATAGTTTTTTGATCAAAACAGTGTTTACCATGTTAATTGTTTAATGCACTTGCTTTTTTACTTATTTATTTTCATTAGGGTATATACACACATTGTTTTTTCCTTTGTTTTTTCAAGGACAATATAAGCAGTTTGTATGTTCTCCCCATGTTTGTGTGGATTTCCTCCCACATTCCGAAGACACACTGATAGGAAAATTAGATTATGAGCCCCAATGCCTGTAATGTCTGTAAAGCGCTGTGGAATTAATGACCCTATATAATTGAATTAAATTAAAAAAAATGGATTTTGGACCTGTTTGATAATTTTGTGGAGGTTCTGGAACACCACAAGTATAATCATACAATTGTGCTTTAACTGATTGGTGTCAGGAACACCGCACTGCACCTGCTCACTGAGCCAGTACGCGTGTCCTGAGTACAAAACTGTGCACAAAGATACCTGTGAAATGGGGCAGTAGTGGTGACGATGCATGCTCCAGGCTCACAGGACCTGAAGCACGTGACTGCTGAGGGCGTGGTCTAAACTCCAGAGAGCTAGGAGCTGAGGAAAACTCCTAGAAAGGTAACTACAGGACAATGTTACCAAGGGGCATAGACAGAGACAGAAACCAGATCAGGCTGGGGTCAAAGCACAAGATAGTACGACAGTACCAAAGGGTTACGCAGAATGGATAGTCAGGACGTAGCAATAGATCAGAAAACCAGAACGGGCAATAGACGGTACAATAGGGACAAACTGTAACGGAGTAACGATAGCCAAGCCAGGAGGTCAGAACCGGAAAAGACAATAATACCAAAACGAGAGACAGAGTACAGAGTGAGGGGACAGACCGGGTCATACACGGGAAGCAAACAAGCAATGCAGTGCACACGTGCACCAGGGGGGTCAGACACGCAATGAAAGCAACAGTATAGCTGACAGAGAACCCTGGTAAAGAGTGAGTATAGATACCCCTCCCAATTCCAGAAAGAGGCCATGTACACTTAACCCTGTGAGTGCAGGGCAAGAACACTGTCCAAACCATGACAATTGGTTTTCCCAAAGAAATCAATCCATGACTCTAGTGATTAAAATTTAAAGTTTATCCACAGAAAAATAACAGAAAGCTCTTTTCATCGCTTTTCGTATACTTATTTCTTATGTTCTACAGTGTCTTCCTTTACTTTGAAAATAGACAAGTTTTTGATTTTCTAATTAAGCTGAGATCAAATTCTTTGCAGCTCAGGGAAACCCAGCTTGACTTTACCTAAAACTAGGGGACTAAAGTAAAGCTGCCCATACACATGTGATACCTGTCACTCTCCTCCAGCCACCACACACGTACACAAGCGCTCAGCTTTACTGACTGCTCGCGTGTTTTCAGTGGGGAGTGCAGAAAAAAATCACAGCCAGAGCGATCTTCATGAGAACAAAAAGGTTGTGTGTTTAACTGCCTGACCCATATCTCCCCAGGCTCCATACACATTAGACTGAGTCTTCTAAAGCAGCGTACCATCAACCTATAAAAAAATATAAATGAATATAGAAATAAATATTCTTTTTAATGTCAACTTCATAGGCACACGATCATTTACAGCAATTTTATTAAAGATAGTCTTGTGATCTGTAATTAATACCATAAACTACAGTTCAAAGATTTTAGAGTGCATAATACACAACTGTCATTAAACCATCAACTATAAAAAGCGAAAAGTAAAAAACGTGGAGTACAGTTTATGCCAGCTGATGGGCAGAAGCCATGTTAATTGGTAAATGTATTAGAAAGCTGGCTTGACAAAAAGATGAGAGGACACAAGTGTTATATCTCCTTCATCCTGACACCAAAAACTGAGCAAACAATTGGGAGCTGTGTCCTAATTAGGACACAAACTGTTTTGACAGCATAATATAACTCATTTAGTTCCACTCCAATTGGTGTAAATAGATATACTGCAAATCACTCCAATACATCTAACACATTCTAAAGGGGGTACCATCAACTCTAGATCCAAATCAGGAACAGATAATCATTTAGTATCAGCTCAGTAAGTGTATCACATGGAACATAGGCAGGGAACCATATACAGGTGCCTCTCACAAAATTAGAATATCATCAAAAAGTTAATTTATTTCAGTTTTCAATACAAAAAGTGAAACTCATATATTATATGGAGTCATTACAAACACAGTGATCTATTTCAAGTGTTTATTTCTGTTAGTTTTGATGATTATGGCTAACAGCCAATGAAAACCCAAAAGTCATTGTCTCAGTAAATTAGAATATAACAGCAGCTTGAAAATTACTTTAAAATCCAAAATGTTGGCCTGCTGAAATGTATATTCAGTAAATGCACTCAATACTTGGTTGGGGCTCCTTTTGCATCAATTACTGCATCAATGCGGCATGGCATGGAGGCGATCAGCCTGTGGCACTGCTGAGGTGTTATGGAAGCCTAGGTTGCTTTGATAGCAGCCTTCAGCTTTTCTACATTGTTGGATCTGGTGTCTCTCATTTTCCAATTGACAATACCCCATAGATTCTCTATGGGATTAAGGTTAGGAGAGTTTTCTGGCCAATGAAGTACAGTGATACTGTTGTGTTTAAAGAGGAATTGGTACTTTTGGCAGTGTGGACAAGTGCCAAGTCCTGCTGGAGAATTACATTTTCCATCTCCAAAAACTTTGTCGGCAAAGGGAAACGTGAAGTGCTCTAAAATTTCCTGGTAGACGGATTGGATTGTGGCCTCTCCACTCTTCCTCCAGACTTTGGTGCCTTGATTTCCAAATGAAATGCAAAATTTACTTTCATCTGAAAACAACACCTTGGACCACTGATCATGAGTCCAGTTCTTTTTCTCCTTTGCCCAGGTAAGACGCTTCTGGGGTTGTCTATTGGTCATGAGTGGCTTTACACAAGGAATGTGACGCTTAAAGTGCATGTCCTGGATACGTCTGTGTGTGGTGGCTCTTGAAGCAATGACTCCAGCAGCAGTCCACTCATTGTGAATCTCCCCCAAATTTTTGAATGGCCTTAACAATCATTTCAAGGCTGCAGTTATCCCAGTTGCTTGTGTACTTTTTTCTACCACACTTTTTCCTTCCACTCAACTTTCCATTAATATGCTTGGATACAGCATTCTATGAACAGCCAGCTTCTTTAGCAATGACCTTTTGTGGCTTACCTTCCTTGTGGAGTCTGTCAATGACTGCCTTCTGGACATCTGTCAAGTCAGCAGTCTTCCCCATGATTGTGGAGCCTACTGAAACAGACTAAGGGTGTTGGGCGTCGGGTTCCTGCAACGGCTCGGCAGGAGTCAAGAGCCTCACATTCTGCGGTCTCTCATTGTCTATCGACCGACCGCAGAGGAGATTGCTCAGCAGTCTCAGCGTCCCAGACGCTCTGCCCAGACCTGCTCTGTGGGTCTGGCTGGTGCTGCCACCTTTGGGTCAGCAATAGCAATGCAGGCTGATTTGCAGCAAAGCGCTCCAGAGGCTAAGTCCTCTCGTCTAAAACCCCATGAGCTTCCCTAACTCTGCTGCTCTTTTTCATTTTGCGTTGCATCACTTCATTATAGAGATATTCACATTTGTTGTTTTTGCAGCATAATATTGAAATCTCTGTTTGCAGTCCAACTGGGTGTTTCTCACACTCTTCTCTGGGGGCGTGCACTTTCAGCACTGCCTCCAGTACACAAATAATCACAGCTCAGCAACACATCTATAACTCTATCAGTCTTAAATGTAGTTTACCTGGGATTGGCAGCGACTGGGAAGAATGAGTGAAAGATCACACTTTCAGAAAAGACTGTGAAGAAATGCAGAGTTGGAATGCAGGCAGAGATTTCACATGGCTAACTTTAGAAAAAACAAAAGTGAATATCTCTGTCTGCAATGGGGTGACACAGCACTAAACTGAAAATGAATTTTGGGAACCCGTAGGTATTTAACCCGATTTTTTGGTGCAAGTGACAGGTTATATTTAAGATAGCACCCTCAAAAGGATATTTGATCCCCCTGCTCTAAGAGGGTAATGTCCACCCTGTATCCCAGATAGAAACATAGATCCATCTAGTTACACCACAATCAGTATAATAAATAGAACTTGGACTTTGCTTAGTATGCCAGTTAGAGTGTAATAACCCTATGTCCCTGTTAAACAATAAATAAATTGAATTCCACCTCAGTCGGTGGGATATATGAGGTAGGATCCTAAAAATGATAGTTGAAGTGAGTTACCTCAAAAAAGGACATAAGGTAGCCTCGCTCCATTGAGGTATATGTATGTTTCAGTTGGTTGCATAGATTACTTTAATTCCACCCCGATAAGTGGGAAATATGCTGTAGTTTACTATAAAGAATTTTGGGGGTTGGCCCCCTCAGAGGGATATTCATTATCTTTGCTCTATTAAAGTACAATGGCGTGTGAAAGTATTCACCTCCTTTGCTTTTTACCTATTTTGGTACATTACAATCTGTGTTTAAATATTTTTCTAATCCAATTTGTGTGTGATGCATCAGCACTGAATAGTATATTGTTGGTGAAGTGAAGTGAGAAAAATATAGGCAAATAATAAATTTATGGGATAACATAAATAAAAATCGGCATGTACATATGTATTCACCCCTTTTGCTATAAAGCCCCTAAAAGGGTTGGGTTGTAAAAAAATAACCCAATCTCTGATGATTCCCTGGAGCACCATCAAATCCATGATCATTAAATGGAAAGAACATGGTACCACAACAAACCTGCCAAGAGAGGGCCACCCACAAAAACTCTCAGCCTGGGCATGGAGGACATTAGTCAGAGAGGCAGCACAGAGACGAAAGGTAGCACTAGTGGAGCTGAAAGAATTTACAAGCAGAGACTGGAGTATCTGTCCATATGACCACAATAAGCAGTGCACTGGTGGCCTTTATGGAATAGTGGGCAGAAAAAAAGACTTTACTTACACTCAAAAATTGCATGTCTCGCTTTGAGTTTGCCAAAAGACATGTGGAAGACTCCCCAGATTTATAGAGGAAAAGGCTTTGGTCAGATGAGTCCAAAATTCAACTTTTTGGCCACCAAGGTAAACGCTTTGTCTGGCGCCAAGCCAACACAATCACGCCAAGAATACCATCCCCACAGTGAAAAATAGTGATGGCAGCATCATGTTGTAGGGATGTTTTTCAGCAGCAGGGACAGGGAAAATGGTCCAAGTTAAGGGGAAAATGGATAGTATGAAGTACAGGGATATTCTTGAGCAAAACGTATTTCAGTCTCAGTGATTTGAGACTAAGACAGAGGTTCACTTTCCGACAAGGCAATGACCCAAGGCATACTGCTAAAGCAACACTCTAGTGTCTTAAGGGGAACTGTGTGTTTTGGAGTGGCATAGTCAAATCCCAGACCTTAAAGTGGTTGTCCAGTCAAAACCGTTAAGTCTGTAGTCACTCTGTGTGACTGCAGACTTATGAATCCTCCCAGCGCATGCACTGCGGGGATTCACCACATTCAGATCTTTAAATGGAGGGTATGTATCAGTTATACATACTCCCGGCCAGTGGGCACCGCCTCGCTCTCCATACTCTTCTATGGAGCCAGGCCACACCCTTTAGTCAAACACGCCTACTAGCCCTCCACATCACTGGTCAGTGTGCGGCTTCATTCAATACAAGTGTATGGAGCGAGGCTGAGTCCACTGGTCAGGGATATGTATAACTTTCATTCCCGGGTCTGAAACTGGCGAATCCCCACAGCGCACAGTGCGTACGCTGGGGAGATTCATAAATCTGCAGTCTGCAGACTGACTGCAGACTTATCGGTTTTGACTGAACAACCCCTTTAACTCAAGCAACAATTTGCGGTCAGACTTTAAGATTGCTGTTCACTAGAGGAAACCATCTAACTTGAACAGCTTTGCCTTGAGGAATGGGCAAAAATTCCAGTGGTAAGATGTGGAAAGCTCATAGAGACTTATTCAAAGCAACTTGCAGCTGTAATTGCAGCAAAAGGAGGCTCTTCAAAGTACTGACTTTAGGGGTTGAATAGTTATGCACACTGAAGTTTTCAGTTATTTTGCCCTGTTTGTTGTTTGTTTCACAATAGAAAGAAAACCTAATGTTCAAAGTTGCAGACATGTTCTTCACCTGAACTGGTGCCAACCCTCAAAAGACAGTGAAATTCCAGGTTGTGAGGTAGAAAAACTTGAAAAATACCAACGGTTGAATACTTTTGCAACCACTGTATATGGCAACCTTATTTCCTGGATGGGATCGTAGGTCAATAGAAGTACTTATTAGGTTAGAAGTATATATGAGATATCATCCTTAAAGAGGATGGTTGAATTCCACTCTAATTGGGGTGATATCCTAAAATGGACATTTGGAGTTAGCACCTTGGAAACTGCACTGATAAAGTAGGACTGGCATTATCAGTGCAGTCTCTGGTTTGTAAAGGCAGGAGGTCACAAACTCACTGGCCTACCGAATCTGAAGCTGTGTTGGGTCTTGCTGTAGGCCCCGGGCAATTGCTCATAGTCTTCCCCAAACATTGTAACTGCCTACATCTTAGGTAGCAATCTTGATATTAAAGTTGTCTACAACCACAGAAAACTGGGACCATCGCAGATATCGCTCTAAAGTAACAAAATAAGCTTTGCTTGCCTGTTGAAGTCTCTGCGTCTCTCTCCTCACTTCTCTGCTGCTCTGTGTCAGTCTTTATTTACAAAGTGGTGATCTCTAGGGTACAAAACATAACCACTGCTACCAGTCACTTGGCTCAGAGGTGATGATGAGGAAGATGAGGCATGAGACTATTAGGACGAGATTGGCTGCAGTGCTCACGTGTTATAAACGTTTATAATATAGCCTTCTATTTAAAGACAAGTTGAGAGGCGGCATTGGAACAACAGGTACTTCCACAGGTAGGAAATGTTCATTTAGTAATTTTAAAGCATTACCAGCATTTACTACAATTTATTTAAATAGAAAATATTTTAATCCTAAAATAGGATTTATGATACCAAACCGTGAGTGGTTTGTGAAAGGAAATCGGTATGTAAAATATTTATTTAAGCAAGATTTTTATTATAAACTTTTTATTACATTTTTATGACTGGTTGGTCACATAAAAAAGATTGCAGCTGACAATTTCTTAAAAACAAATGGTAAGCTGACATGAATTATTTTCTCACAAGCTAATTTGCTTTGCTGTTCAGACTGGGACAGGGGTCAAAAGAGGGTAAATGATCTAATGATAGATGAGATGACAACTGTACTGTTCTGCTGGAAGTATATCAAAAGTAGGATAGCAATGATGTACGCCTAAATTACCGTAGGTTAGGGAGAGGGTTGTACTTTTGTACATTTCTCTGTCTATACAGTACAGTACATGCCTCCAATATGGCCGCCTTCTGTGAATTAAAGCTAGTATCACCATCAGATAACACATACTTGTATTTTCACTGGTGATAAGCTACCTTGAAAAGTGCCTGGTGGCTGCTTGCTCCTCTGTTCCTATACACTCACTGGCCACTTTATTAGGTACACCATGCTAGTAAGGGGTTGGACCCCCTTTTGCCTTCAGAACTGCCTCAATTCTTCGTGGCAGAGATTCAACAAGGTGCTGGAAGCATTCCTCAGAGATTTTGGACCATATTGACATGATGGCATCACACAGTTGGCGCAGATTTGTCGGCTGCACATCCCTGATGCGAATCTCCCGTTCCACCACATCCCAAAGATGCTCTATTGGATTGAGATCTGCTGACTGAGGAGGCCATTTGAGTACAGTAAACTCATTGTCATGTTCAAGAAACCAATCTGAGATGATTCGAGCTTTATGACATGGCGCATTATCCTGCTGAAAGTAGCCATCAGATGTTGGGTACATTGTGGTCATAAAGGGATGGACATGGTCAGCAACAATACTCAGGTAGGCTGTGGCGTTGCAACGATGCACAATTGGTACCAAGGGGCCCAAAGAGTGCCCAGAAAAAATTCCCCACACCATGACACCACCACCACCAGCCTGAACCGTTGATACAAGGCAGGATGGATCCATGCTTTCATGTTGTTTACGCCAAATTCTGACCCTACCATCCGAATGTCGCAGCAGAAATCGAGACTCATCAGACCAGGCAACGTTTTTTCAATCTTCTACTGTCCAATTTCGATGAGCTTGTGCAAATTGTAGCCTCAGTTTCCTGTTCTTAGCTGAGAGGAGTGGTACCCAGTGTGGTCTTCTGCTGCTGTAGCCCATCTGCCTCAAAGTTCGACGCACTGTGCGTTCAGAGATGCTCTTCTGCCTACCTTGGTTGTAACGGGTGGCAATTTGAGTCACTGTTGCCTTTCTATCAGCTCGAACCAGTCTGCCCATTCTCCTCTGACCTCTGGCATCAACATGGCATTTCCGGCCACAGAACTGCCGCTCACTGGATTTTTTTTCTTTTTCGGACCATTCTCTGTAAACCCTAGAGATGGTTGTGCGTGAAAATCCCAGTAGATCAGCAGTTTCTGAAATTCTCAGACCAGCCCTTCTGGCACCAACAATCATGCCACGTTCAAAGGCACTCAAATCACCTTTCTTCCCCATACTGATGCTCGGTTTGAACTGCAGGAGATTGTCTTGACCATGTCTACATGCCTAAATGCACTGAGTTGCCGCCATGTGATTGGCTGATTAGAAATTAAGTCTTAACACACAGTTGGACAGGTGTACCTAATAAAGTGGCCAGTGAGTGTAGATAACACATGCATGTCTAGCTGAACCTAGCATAGATGTATAAGGAGATTGGAAAAATAGCTTGCTGAGAAGGAGTCAATGTGCATGGCCATCTTAAGGGTAGACACCTTTACTACCAAAAATATTAGTGTAGGTATTGGCCAAGTACCCAAAAATATTAGCCAGGTATAAAGGAAATGTGTCACGGTCACGTGTGTCTGGACGCAGCGAGTACCGCAAGGCGAACCCATATGATACACGTGACCCTGGATATACCGCCTCCAGTGGGGAGAATTTAAATAATATGACGTGCAGCTGGATACACTGCCTCCAACTGGCGAATTTAGGTATTACACGTATACATACACTAGTCTGGAAACCCCGCCTCCAGTAAGGCGAATTTAAATAATAAAGGGGGAACCTGGGTAACATTAACAATGGTGGGCCCTGGAATAGGGAAGTGGAGATCTCCTGTACTCCCCTGAGCCAGTGTCCCTGCACTCCTAACGTTCCCTATGCCGGTTCCGCACCGGGCGACGCACAGGAACCTAAAAACCCTAGCTCGCCCTGAACCTAAACCCTCACTAGGGAATTGGTCGGTGCAGAAACTAATCCCACCACTGCACTAAACACACATGAGGGAAAATGACAATACAGGGGAAACACCACTTAGCTTTGCTCTGTTGCGTACGCTCCTAGCAACAGAGCCCACCACCTGTGTGCATCTTCTCCTTCACCCGGATCCATCACCATAACTGGATCCTTCACCATAGTGCAGCCTTGGAGCAGAGTCCACCACCAGTTGCAGAAGTCCATTAACATAGTCCCAAAGATGAGTTCAGCTCCTGCCCAAAAAGTCAAGCATGCTTGAGTCCAGCTCTCAGCAACCAAGTCCCGCATGCTGAGTGCAAATCTCTCCATAGTCGTCACTCCACCAAGCCATGCAAGCACTTCCTGCCGACACCATAAACTGTGACTCCACCACGCCATGCCAGCCCTTCTTGTAGACCACATAGCTGCCACTCGTCCCCTCTGGCTGGGCTGCGCAGGACTCATGTTCAGCTCCTTCCTCACCCAGGCTTGCTTCCCAAATGACGAACACAATATCACCAACAGTCACCAAACCAACCTGAACTCTTTTAAAAAGCCTCACACCTGATTTATAATTACGTGCTCGAAACCAAAGAAACTAAAGTGCACTACCACTCACCACCACCGGGGCAACTTAGAATGAACGACACCAAATGTAATAATTCTAATGGCCACCGGGGGGCAATCACATCACTTTGGCACCTAGCCAAAGGGAAAAAAGTTCAATTATCCATTTAATCTGTCAGATCCACGCCGGATCATGACAAAATGTTGTTTTAGCACCTAAGCAATAGCTTTGTTTTTTAGGAATAATATTACCATATTAACATGCTATGGTGAAACATGGTAATGCACCATCATGCAAACTGTATTTTATTATATTTGGCTTATAATAAAATTGAAGTTTTTGAGACTACTAGATTAGCTGCAAAGTGTTGATTAGCAGTGTCTTGGAAGGGAAATGAAAGCGCCCAAATCCGTAGAAGAATCAGAATAAATGTTCAGTTGGTCTGCAAGCAGAGATTTCTCATGCAGCACTCCAAAGGCAAAAATATGAAATCTCTATGTAGTGACGCAGCACAAAAAGGATAAAAGTAGCAGAAACTGGAAAGCTCTGAAATTTTTCCAAGGTGATCTAGCTCAATTTTTTAGAGCAAGTTACAGTTACAGGTCTTCTTTAAATTTGAAAACTATTCATAAAGCTGTGAAGCTAACTAAACAGTCATGACTGAAAATGTTGGCACCCTTGAAATTGTTCCAGAAAATAAAAGTATGTCTCCCTGAAAATTATTGCAATTACACATTTTGTTATACACGTTTATTTGCTCTATGTGTATTGGAACAATACAAAAAAAGCAGAGAAGAAAAAGACAAATTGGACATAATTTCACACAAATCCCCTAAAAAAATGGTCTAGACAAAATTGTTGGCACTTTTCCAAAATTGTGGGTAAACAACTTTGTTTCAAGCATGTGATGCTCATTTAAACTCACCTCTGGCAAGTAACAGGTGTGGGCAATATGCAAATCACACCTGAAACCAGATAAAAGCAGGAATAAATATACTTGAAATTAGTCCAAATACCACATATATTCTGGCACTTCAAAATATCAGAAGCAAACATTTTCGGGCCAATATACCATGACGACACCAAAAATCATGAAGAGATCCAGTATGAGAATAAAATCAAATTTTATTGAAAAAACATTAAAAATATTATAAAATTACAAAAATGCCCAGCAGGAGGTGCTCAAAACGTTCATGCCATTAGTTATTATAGTCACACAGACAAATGTGAATCCTTGCACATAAGTAATTATAAATAATTTCCAACAATTGTATAATATAAATAAATGTGACAACACTACAGGCAACTCACTCTGAATGTAATAGAAACCCACATTAAATTGCACCTGAATGAAGGTAACCCAGTCTGATATATGCTGCAGGTAAAAGTAAATGACCTCAATGTCAGCAGCACGATTAAATAACATCACAGCTGCGAAAGTACTAGAGGATTGCTGCATAAATCCACAAAGGTTCAAAATAAAGGTAAAAAGGGTAATACCTATGAAAACGCTGATGCCAGGTCTCTGGTGAATGTGAATGAGGTCGCGTCATTCACATTCACCAGAGACGTGGCATCAGCGTTTTTATAGGTATTACCTTTTTTACCTTTATAAGTTGTAGACAACTTTAATATCAAGATTGCTACCTAAGATGTAGGCAGTTACAATGTTTGGGGAAGACACTGAGCAATTGCCCGGGGCCTACAGCAAGACCCAACAAAGCTGCAGATTCGGTAGGCCAGTGAGTTTGTGACCTCCTGCCTTTACAAACCAGAGACTGCACTGATAATGCCAATCCTACTTTATCAGTGCAGTTTCCAAGGTGCTAACTCCAACTGTCCATTTTAGGATATATTCAATTATTTTGACACTGAGGTTATTTAATTAAGTTACATATATCGGGCCTGATGTATATTCAATATATTTTTTAATACTGTGGTGTGAATATTCTCTACATTTATAGAGATATTATACTCTTGTTGGAAATTATTTATAATTACTTATGTGTAAGAATTCACATTTGTCTGTGTGACTATAATAACCAATGGCATGAATGTTTTGAGCGCCTCCTGCTGGGCATTTTTGTAATTTTATAATATTTTTAGTGCTTTTTCAATAAAATTTGATTTTATTCTCATACTGGATCTCTACATGATTTTTGGTGCCGTCATGGTATATTGGCCCGAAAATGTTTGTTTCCAAAAACAGGAATAAGTTGGCTCAGTCTTCATTTCCACCCCTCAGCGTGTCTTAGGATGCAGTAATTTACAGCTTCGTCATCCAGTATGGTGTAGGGGCGTGCTGAACTGTCTGTGCAGTGATTGACAGCTCAGTCGTCCAGTCTGTTGCAGGGGCGTGTTGAGTTGTCTGTGCATTGATTCACAGCTCAGTTGTCCATACTGTTTTAGGGGGCATGTTTTTAACATGTGATAGATACATGTTAGGAACAGCAGAACGCACTAAATAAAAATAATAATAAAGTGCGTTCGCCGCTTGGGGTCCACCGTGCAGTAGGTGATATAACGCTGCTAAGTGGTGGCAGGAGCAATATGGCGGAAATGCACACAGGGTTTTTAAACTTCACCCAGGTGCACAGAGCAATCACAGTTAACTCACAGAGATGCCAAAAAGTACAAACACAAATGACTGAGCCTGTTGTAGTCACAGTACTCAGTAAAAAACACACACATGGTATACGGTCACAGGAGTAGCCCAAGACGACGGCACTACGTCCGTCTAGACCTACCGTGTGTGCGGCATTGCAACTGCAAATGCAAAGGAGGCTGCTACTGCAGCGTGCCGTGGACACTGCCGCTAAACGACAAAGGCAAGGCGCAAGCACAATGTCGGACGCTAGCAGCTGTGGATGTTGCAGCAGAGGAGCGCTGGGGCTGATTCTAACTCAGTCCCTATCCACATGCGTAATATCAGAGGGAAGGGGTTTCAAATGAGTCAGTCACCAGAATCATGCATCCGTCCTCATACACACAGCAGCAAGTAGTTTATACTAGTGCATGGCGGAACAGCTTTAATTGCAGCCGGGACCTTTTGCACGCTTCCAGATCTCTGAGATGGAGCAATGAGAACTGGAGCGGGACCTGAGCACATGACTCCCGATCTCCAATGGGTGATTGTCCCATGAGCATGCCCAGTAAGAGGACAGAAGGACTTAGCCTCAGGAGAGATTTGCTGCAAGGCAATCTCCTCTGCAATCTCCTCTGCAGTGGAAAAATAGGAGGAGAGTGCAGAATGTGAGGATCTGGATCCCTGCTGAGTAAACGCAGAAATCCGACTCCTAACATTACCCCCCTCCCTGAGCCTTACGATCCACCAACTTGTGCCAGTAAGAGGTATAGGCCTCAGACTCGTCCGCAGGCAAGTCTGATGTCCCGGTAGATGACAGAGAGACCCGGGATACGTGGAAGGCCTCAGGGGTGGCAAGGTCGCCTGGTTTGAGAAGGGACCTGTGGGAGACAGCGGGAGCGGAAGTTAAAGTGGAACGCCACCGTATGTCAGCAGGCCTCTCCGCTCTTCGCTTAAGGAGGCTATTTTGAGCACAAAAGGTGCAGGCCCGAATATATTTTTTAACATCCCGAGCCCTGTGCGGCCACCAGTAAGACCCTGCCAGGAGTTTTGTGATCTGAACATAGCCACAGTGACCACCCCTCCTGGACGTGTGTGCCCAGGCAAGAACCTTCGGCCGAAGGTGGGGAGGAACAAGGGTCTTACCCGGCGGTACAGAATTTGGCCGCTGTGGGGCACTGTTGTTCTGAGACACCGCGTGTTGACAAATATGACCGCGACTGGAGTCTTGTGCCGGACATGCCTGGAGAACGGCGCGAGACACCTCCATGGGCTCTGGGGGTGGAACCTCTGGCTCGGGTAGTTCCAGAGGCTCAAAAAAATTGGGAGCCGGAGTAACCTTCCATTTGGATCGAGCACGCTCCATACCGCGCTCCGAAAAATGGAGGTCGATGCGATTGGAAATGGCAATCAGCTCTTCCAAACTGGCAGGAACCTCTCTAGTGGAGAGAGCATCTTTAACGTACTCAGCCAAACCTCTCAAAACACAGGGATGAGGGCTTTATCAGACCACTCCAACTCGGAAATCAGTGTCCGAAAATGGACGGCATACTGACTAACCGAGAGAGCACCCTGAGTCAAAGCAAGAAGCTGAAGAGAGGTATCATGCTTGACCCGTGGACCGAGGAAGACCTGCTTAATAGCTGTTAGAAAGCGAGCAGCGGTCCGGACCTCTGGGTCACCAAGCTCCCATAGTGGCGTAGCCCACTCCAACGCTTTGCCCGGCAGCAGGGAAACAATAAACCCCACCTTGGCCCTTTCCATAGGGGATCGCGCAGCCAGTAACTCGAGCTGAATGGAGCACTGGCTGATGAAACCCCTACAGGAGGCGCCATCGCCCGAAAATTTATCGGGCAACGGCGGGCAACAGGAGCCGGGTAACTGTCGGCGCGAGGGAGGACGTGGACATATGGAAACCGCATCTGTGATTGCCTTTACAGAAACTTTGGTGGATTGTGCAGCTGAGAGAGCCCTCTCAAGAGTGGCCAGGGGGCCTCAAGCTGCCGAATACACTGTAAGAGTTGCTGCTGTTCTGCCATCACTAGCCAGACCCTGGTGCTAGTATAATGTTAGGAACGGCGGAACGCACTAAATAAAAATAATAATAGAGTGCGTTCGCCGCTCGGGGTCCACCGTGTAGTATGTGATATAACTGCTGCTAAGTGGTGGCAGGAGCAATATGGCGGAAATGCACACAGGGTTAAACTTCACCCAGGTGCACAGAGCAATCTCAGTTAACTCACAGAGATGCCAAAAAGTACAAACACAAATGACTGAACCTGTTGTAGTCACAGTACTCAGTAAAAAACGCACACACGGTATACGGTCACAGGAGTAGCCCAAGACGACGGCACTACGTCCGTCTAGACCTACCGTGTGCGCGGCGTTGCAACTGCGAACACAAAGGTGGCTGCTACTGCAGCGCGGCATGGACACTGCCACTAAACGACAAAGGCAAGGCGCAAGCACAATGTCGGACGCTAGCAGCTGTGGATGTTGCAGCAGAGGAGCGCTGGGGCTGATTCTAACTCAGTCCCTATCCACATGCGTAATATCAGAGGGAAGGGGTTTCAAATGAGTCAGTCACCAGAATCATGCATCCGTCCTCATACACACAGCAGCAATTAAGTCTATACTAGCACATGGCGGAACAGCCATGCGCGCCTTTTATAGCAGCCGGGACCTTCTGCAGGCTTCCAGATCTCTGAGATGGACCAATGAGAACTGGAGCGGGACCTGAGCACATGACTCCTGATCTCCAATGGGAGATCATCCCATGAGCATGCCCAGTAAGAGGACAGACGACTTAGCCTCAGGAGAGATTTGCTGCAAGGCAATCTCCTCTGTAATCCCCTCTGCAGTGGAAAAATAGGAGGAGAGTGCAGAATGTGAGGATCTGGATCCCTGCTGAGTAAATGCAGAAATACGACTCCTACCAGATACATACGTCATTTGAGCTTTGACTTCTTGTAAAAAACATGTGACTATTGGCGCCAAATTTCAAATATGGAGTGCTTTTAGTCTAGTAACAACATTATTTTTTCATGTCTGTCATCCCCTGAGGAAGAAGTAACTATTACTTTGAAACGCGTTGGGAATAAAACAATAATCTTTTATCTTAATTGGAATTGTGTCTATTGTTCGGCAGCGCACAAAGTCCATAAAAAAGTTCCATATGGTTTTATGCATCTCGTTCTGAAAATCTGTTTGTCTAGTCACTTTGCTCTGATCCACTATCCTCCTGTCCTCCTGTTATTTTGACCTTGGACCATTACCTGACTATGCCTTTAATCCTTGTCTCTGTTAATAACATACTGTCCTAGCTATTGACCTTGGACTTCTTGACTATCCTGGCTCACTGCTTGTCCTTGAGAAGTGACTCAGTGTCACAGTGCCACATTAAGCATGGAGAACAGCAAGAGAAGAGAACTGTCTGAGGACTTGAGAACCAAAATTGTTGAAAACTATCAACAATATCAAGATTGCAAGTCCTTCTCCAGAGATCTTGATGTTTCTTTGTTCTTTATGAGCAACATAATCAAGAAGTTTACAACCTATCGCACTGTAGCTAATCTCCTTCGATTTGGATGGCAGAGAAAAATTGATGAAAGGTTGCAACACAGGATAGTCCAGAGGGTGGTTAAGCAGCACCAATCAAGTTCCAAAGAAATTCAAGCTGTCTCGCAGACTCAGGGTGCATCAAGTTTGAATGAAATGAAACGCTATATCAGGAAACAGACGAGGATCACACTGCTGGCACAGAGTCATTAAAAAAGTAGACTGCAGTTTGACAAAGTGTACGTAAGCCAAAATTCTTCTGGGAAAGCATCTTGTGAACAAATGAGATCAACGTAGAGCTTTTTCTTAAATTACATTATTATGTTTACCGAAAACTGTATAATTCTGTATATATTCCTACAAAGAAAAGAACACAGTACCTTCAGTCAAATCTGGCTGGGGTTCAAAGATGTTTTAGGGTTGTTTTGCTGCCTCTGGTTCTGGGTGCCTTGACTGTGTGCGAGGCATCAAGAAATCTGAAGATTACCAAAGGATTTTGGGTCGCAATGTAGCACCTAGAAAGCTGGGTTTACGTGCTAAGTCATGGGATTTCCAGCAGGACATCGATCCCACACATACTTTAAAAAGCACTCAGAAATGGACTGAAATAAAGCGCTGGAGATTTCTCGAGTGGCCAACAATGAGTGTAGATGTAAATTTCATTGAACACCTGTGGAGAGTTCTTAAAATTGCTGTTGTGAGAAGGCACCCTTTAAATATTAGAGACCTGAAGCAGTTTGCAAAAGAAAAGCAGTCCAAAAAATCAGTTGGAGGGTGTAAGAAGCTTGTTGATGGTTATAGGAAGCGATTGATTGTAGTTATTTATTCCAAAAGGTGTGCAACCAAATATTAAGTTGAGGGTGCCAATAATTTTGTCCAGCCTATTTGTGTGGTTTTGTGTGAAATTATGTCCAATTTGCCTTTTTTCTGTTTTTTTTTCGTGTTGTTCCAATACACACAAAAGAAATAAACATTTGAATAACAAAACATGTGTAATTGCAATAATTTTCTGGAAGACATACTTCATTTTCTGGAACAATTTCAAGGATGCCAACTCTCTCAGCCATGACTGTATACTGTATACATATAATAACATAGCTGGTCATGTAGTGGTGTGATTAAATATCTGTATACCAAAATTAATCTTACAAAAGTGATAACTTCAGTCAAGGGTTATATAGGCACTACAAATATTGTTCATTTCAAAAGACCACATAGCAGGATGAGTCCTTGAAAACCATGTTTCATCTGGAAGCAACAAAAAAGTACAAAAATATTGAAAAAATGTAAGGGATGGGATTATCTAATTATATGCAAATTAACTCAATTTACGTAGGTAAGAAAAAAAGAAAGAAAAAAGATATATAGGTGTATTAAATGGAATTTATCACTAGGATCAACCCTCCTAAGTCATCTATATGGGAATATAGGTCATGGGAATCTGAATAAATGCCTTACTATCTGCAATCCGATGTCTTATGGTAGAGAAATCCACTTTTTTCTTATATGTACATTAGCTTTTAAGATTTACTAGCTGAAGAGCCTGGCGCTGCCCGGGCATAGTAACTAACTGTGGTTAGTTATAACAAATTATAATTATCCTCCATCCCATAGTCGAGTGCCCATATACCCATCTCACATCCTCCATCCCATAGTCCCATGCCCATATACCCATCATACATATTCGCCATCCCATAGTCGAGTGCCCATATACTCATCACACATCCTTCATCTCATAGTCCCATGCCCATATACCCATCATACATATCCTCCATCCCATAGTCCTGTGCCCATATACCCGTCATACATATCCTCCATCCCATAGTCCAGTGCCCATATACCCATCACACATCCTCCATCCCATAGTCCCGTGCCCATATACCCATCATACATATCCTCCATCCCATAGTCCAGTGCCCATATACCCATCACACATCCTCCATCCCATAGTCACGTGCCCATATACCTTATACCTGTCATACATATCCTCCATCCCATAGTCCAGTGCCCATATACCCATCAAACAGCCTCCATCCCATAGTCAACCATTATGACATCATAATGAGCGGCGGGGCTTGCAACCTATGATGACATCAGCGTTGCCATGGAAACCATTATGACATCATAATGAGGGGCAGGGCTTGATACACACAATTTTTCCCCATTATGTAAACAGGGGCCAAATTGTTTGGTGAATTGGAACACGTGGGATTAAAATTTCGCTTCACAACATAGCTTAGGACGTTCTCAGGGTCCAGACATGTGACTGTGCCAAATTTTGTGGCTGTAGCTGCGACGGTGCGGATGCCTATCCCAGACATACACACACACACACATACACACATTGAGCTTTATATATTAGCTGAAGAGCCCGGCGCTGCCCGGGCATAGTAACTAACTGTGGTTAGTTATAACCAATTAAAATTATCCTCCATCCCATAGTCCCGTGCCCATATACCCATCATACATATCCACCATCCCATAAGCCCGTGCCCATATACCCATCATACATATCCTCCATCCCATAGGCCCGTGCCCATATACCCATCACACATCCTCCATCCCATAGGCCCGTGCCCATATACCCATCATACATAGCCTCCATCCCATAGTCGAGTGCCCATATACCCATCACACATCCTCCATCCTATAGTCCCATGCCCATATACCCATCACACATCTTCCATCCCATAGTCCCATGCCCATATACCCATCATACATATTCGCCATCCCATAGTTGAGTGCTCATATACCCATCACACATCCTTCATCTCATAGTCCCATGCCCATGTACCCATCATACATATCCTCCATCCCATAGTCCTGTGCCCATATACCCATCATACATATCCGCCATCCCATAGTCCCTTGCCCATATACCCATCATACATATATCGCCATGGCAACCATTGTGACATCATAATGAGGGGCGGGGCTTGATACGCACACACTTTTTCCCCTGTTATGAATGAGTCACCGTAGGAGGCAAAACAGAAATACTAGCTAAGTACAGAAAACCAGAGAAATTGGCAGCTATCAGATTGCAGACCCCTGAACCTAACAACAACAACTAGCAGTAGCCGTGGGGGGTTCCTACGGTGCCCTAGACCCCTCGATCACAGCCGGAGAACTACATAGCCTAAAGACAGAAAGGGAAATTTAAACTGCCCCAGAGCAGACCCCAAAGCAATAGGCAGCCCCCAACATATAATGACAGTGAAGCAAGATGAAAAAACACTCACACAGATAGAAAGATAGGCTGAGCAAATGATGGGGCCCAAGCTAACTAAATAGGACAGAATAGAAAAGCTGCTGTCTGCAATCCGCCAAAACCCTCTCAAAAACAAGAGCCAACAGACTGATAGGGAAAAAAGCCCTGAAGACGCTAGGCTTCAAAAAGACTATATCAGTACTCAGGTATTATCTGAAGACAGCGCAAAAAGGAATTCAGCTCACCCAGCAGGGAAAGGCAGAAATCCAGAAAAACAAGGCAAAACAAAACCAAAACACAAATGCAAAAAGTAGAGCAGAAAACTTAGCTTTTGAGGAGCAGGAATCAGACTGGTCTCCAAGAATCCCTCAGAGTAATCACCCGCAAGGCAGAAGGGCGTCGGCTGCCTTATATCCAGTCAGCAATCCCAGTCACCCAGTCATCATCTTTCTGCTCAGGTGCTTTGTAATCAGTCTCACTACCTTCCTTCACCAGAAGAGGGAGTTCATCAGTCCTCAATGGTGAAGGGGAAAATGAACTCACAACATTCCCCATTATGTAGATAGGGGCATTATGACATTATAATGAGGGGCGGGGCTTGACGCGCACACACTTTTTCCCCATTATGTAGACAGGGGCAAAATTGTTTGGTGAATTGGAACGCGCAGGGTTAAAATTTCGCTTCACAACATAGCTTAGGATGCTCTCGCGGTCCAGACGTGTGACTGTGCCAAATTTTGTGGCTGTAGCTGTGATGGTGCGGATGCCTATCCCGAACATACACACACACATACATACATACACACTTTGAGCTTTATATATTAGATAAGCCTGACACCGATCTGCATGAGAATCTGCCTCCAGAGCCCCTTTTTTACATCAAGGGGAGCATTACCTGTGTGATGTGTAATGGCTTCTCTCCTGATCTTACTGCAGAGTTGTGTGTGATTATAACTGATACAGGAGAACATCTGCAGTTGTCTTCTCATAGTGTTGCAATAAAGCAGAGCTGTGACAGCTGCAGCAAATGTGTTTGTAATAAGATAAAGTTCTGCTCTAATGTAATGTTTTAGTTACACGTCTCGCACTGGTAACATCCCCTTTTATTAAAAATAATCTCTGGAATCAAATTCAAATCAGTGTCCATAGAAGGGTTGATCCTACTGCTAGATTCCCTTTAACAAAAGTAATCATTTAGAAAGCCCTTAAATTATGTGAAGCTTAATGAAAACCCTTGCAAGCTTTTCTCACAGACATTTTCTTCAGTATTATTTTTATTTTTCGGGGGCAGTGATTACATCAGACCCCACACAGGGAAATTATGGCCAGGATATTTGATACACTTGCCAGTGATCAGAACAATCAGTACTGCAGGAACTATCCCAAAACTTTTGTGGAGGTACAGCTGTTGAAGACTCTGCTATTGGAGGTGGAATTCTCTGGAACTGGAATACATATCTACAGATATGTTCATAGATCATAAAGCGGGAAGAAGTTTTTATTTGTAAAACTTTATCTTTATACACTTCCCTCAGATAAAACACAGAGGTTCTCGGAGGAGACTGCAAAGAGAGACATTAGGGAAGGTTTGTAGAGATGAAAAAAGGGCTGCTTTGGCAATCTATCCCACTATAAATCTACAAAGTCAGTTGTGATTATTTTAAAGCACAAAAATAATTTTAAAAAAAGCTTGCACCAAGTGTTTTCCCATGTGGAGTTGGAGGTTGGACGAATACTTGCTCCAAATTTCATTTGTTTTATTGTCTTTTTTTCTATCTTTTACTCTCTTCTATGTCTTCTATGTTCTTTTCATGTTATTGTTGTCTGGTGATTTCCCATCTTCTAATTCGTGGAAGAGCAGGGTGTAGCAGGTATTCAATACTTAAGAAATCTTTGGGTTCTGAATTTGCTGACCTCATCCTATCATACATTATAGTCTTACTGTTGTTATAGGATTACGATTATGATAATGTGATGTTTTTTCTTTTTTGTCCGCGCTCAGTCGCTATCTAATTTTTTGTTTATTATGCCTTAAATGCTTATGTCTTTATTCATGGTTTCATAGTTTTTAATGTTGAAAATAGAAAAAAGTCAATTGAGTCCAACTTGTAGCCATTACTTTCATGTTTTGTACCTACTTTTTGCATTACCCTGGTCCAGTCGGGAACTCACCGCCTTATAGAAGCTAATCATATTAGTTTGACAGGAATGATCCCTCAACAATCCATGTTGATATTGAGTCATGAGGTCATTCTTATTGAGATACTCCAGGATAGCATCACTTAGAAAACTCTTAAAGATTTTACTCACAGTAGAATTCAAATTTACTGGCCTATAATTTCCAGACTCAGATTTTGGTAACCACACTTTCAGTAAGGTGGCAGGGGAGCATTGCAACGCTATTTACTTGCAGAGTACCTCTATAGCTGCAGATAAATTGTGTTTTTCAAAGTGACAGGTTCCCTTTAACCAATGGTGTTTTTCTACAGAGCAAAGTTTAGTATTCTATATTTGACCCAACTGTAACTCATAGCATTTCAAACTGCATAACAATTTTTATAATGTCCATAAAGGAAACGTGAAAGAAGCACATCATGGTAGTGAGACTGTCTCATGCCGGTGATCTGCGAACTCCATCGGAACCAGATTTAGCAACACATTTTCCAGGTAATACTACCTCTTAAGCACTGTGTCCCACCATATGGGTTGGCACTGCAATTGGTAATATGCAATCCAAGAAAATAAGCTGTACTAATGTAAGAGGGTGAAGAGAAAGAAGAGCCCAGAGGGGGTTACCTCCCCTGCTCTGTGTCCGGGACCATTTAGCCGGGCAGCAGGGTTGCCGGGGGGAAGACTTTCCGGACCGACTGCACCATGTGACTGTATGGGGCAGTGAGGGAAGAGAAGGGGTGGTGGACTGGAAGCTGTGCAGGCTGAGGGCGCGAAAGCAGAGCACGCCAGAGACAGAGATCAGGCTGCTGCACCGCGCTCCCAGAGAGAGTACTCACTGTCAGAGGACTGGGACTGTAGCGCAAGACATAGAGAACGCTATATGTGAGTACGTGGACTCGGTAACCTCCTGACCAGAGGAGACCTCCCCCCTGACAGTGCAGAGACAGTGACCCGAGCGCGCAGTCCTGGTTAACACGGTGACAGGCCAGAGCCCCTGAGTGTGGCAGAGAAACTTCCCAGTAAGCGCAGTATCGTTCTTATGGAAAGACAGCCGGGATATCATATAGAGGCTCAGAGCAGGGGAGGCTCAATTCCACAGTGTCTACCTGCTCCTTGCTTTAACTCCTGAGGTACCAGCTTCATCCAGAGGAGAGACTATAGAGACTGCAAGTGCCGCTGTTGTCGGTGCCAATGTGGGAGAAAGAGACCCCTTCAATCAAGTTTTCCCTGGACTGATAAGTAAAGACCCTGTAAATAAACCCTTTAACTCTTGGTCTGTCTTGAATCTGTGGCGACATCCTCAGCACCTGCAGCATATTACACTAATTATGTGATTGTTGGTGAGTTTTTAGTTTGTGCATTGTATACATTTTTCCATTCATATGCAGTTTGTGCACCTACAGATTGGATCTAATAGGTATTTTATGATACCACCGTTGGTTCTTTACGCTACGTACTAGAGACTCCTCTATTTTGCATATTGATATAAGTGTAAGGGATTTTGGATATTGATGGAAATCCACATGCAATTTTCTTAAAAAGAATATCCTACAGCTTATAATATTTTAGATGTAGCGTCATAGTATTTTTTTTTTCAAATACATTATAAAGAGATGTAGACCATTAAATGCTATTTTTTGGGGTCTTTACAATGGGGCATGGCTCATAGGGTTCTCTGGAAGTGTGTCTTTATGCTGCTCTGCTCTAATGTGGAACCATATGGCGGACTTTCTTTTAAAAAAAATGGAATGAATAGTGGAGTAACGGAAATTAAATAAAAGAAAAACATCGCAAATTTTGACCAGGTCCTTTATAAATAATGCTTTCTTCTAGATGAGGATACCAAGAGTAGAGAAATCCTTTTTAGCATTTACTTTGGAATCGGTGTATAAGGGCATGGTAGAAGAAGGAACACCCTCTGAAGGTGTTGGTATTGCTGTGATATACTGAATTAATGCAATCTTACATTGTTGATACTTGATACAACTGTTAGTGTATTATATCTGCTTTCTAGGCAAATGTTGTGGAGTGTTGTGAGTTCATTTTCCCCTTCACTACTGAGGCCCGAGGAACTCCCTCTTCTGGTGAAGAAAGGTAGTGAGCCTGATTGTCAAACACCTGGGGCTGATGATGATGATTGGCTGAGTGGAGTTAATGACTGGATATAAGGCTGCCGACGCCCTTCTGGCCGTAGCGGGTGATTTCTCTGTGGACTTCTAGGAAACCAGTCTGATTCCTGCTCATCTAAAGCTAAGATTTCTGCTTTGCCTTTTTGCATTAGTGTTTTGTTTTCCTTGCTTTTCTGGATTCTGCCATTCCCTGCTGGGGTGAGCTGAATCTCCTTTTGCCGGTTGCTCTGTCTTCAGAATATTCCTGAGTACTGACATAGCTTTTTTGAAGCCTAGCGTCTTCAGGGCCTTTTTTACTGTCAGTTTGTTGGCTCTTATTTTCATAGGGTTTTTCACGGATTGCAGACAGCAGCCTTCCTGTCCTTTCCTATCTAAGCTAGCGTGGGCCCCATCTTTGCTCAGTCTATCTTTCTGTCTGTGTTTTGTTCTTTCTTCTTGCTTCACCATCATTATATGTGGGGGGCTACCTTTTACTTTGGGGTCTGCTCTGGGGCAGTTTAGATTTCCCTTTCTGTCTTTAGGCTATGTAGTCCTCCGGCTGTGATCGAGGGGCCTAGGGCATCGTAGGAGCCCCCCACGGCTACTGCTAGTTGTGTTGATAGGTTCAGGGGTCTGCAATCCGATAGCTGCCAACTTCTCTGGTTTTCTGGACTTAGCTAGCATTTCTATTTTTGCCTCCTACGGTGACTCAATCATAACAGTGGAGTGTGAAAGTAATGGCTGACACTTAGACAAGCCCTGTAGCTGGGTGGAGTTCCACCAGTATTTCGATGTTGGAGAAAGAGAGTGAAGCCAGTGACAAGTATTGTAACGAATAGCCACGGTGTGTGTGAGTGTGCGCGCGCGAGCGTGTGTGTGTAAGAGGAAGTAGACCCAGAGACATAGGTAGCAAGCCAGCAACTGAACAGCATCATACAGGCTTTTTTATTGTGGGACATTTTGTATTATTAAATTGCATATTTTGGGGTGCATGTAGTACACTGACATGAGTAGCCTTTGCCTTTATTGAGGAGCGGGATTACATAAAAAAACAGCAATTTTGACATCGTTCTTTGCATTTATTTTTCTTTGCTATTTGCCATTATACAATATATTTTTTTTTTTCGGGTCAGTATGGATGTGGAAAAAACAATTATGTATTTATTTTTAATTTTTAAGCAATTTTACACAATAAAAACATGTTTTCAGGGAGTAAAAATGTATTGCCACATTCCCAACTTTATAATTTATTTATTTTTATTGATGAAGGGCTTGTTTTCTTGTGGAAAAAAAATGTGTTTTTTGTTGACTCCATGCAATTTATTGACAATTTTTTTTTGATGCGGTGGAGTGTGGGGTGATAAATGTTACACAACCAAATTAAATCTAATAATTTAAAGTGGACGCCATTATTTCTGAACTGTAGTTTTCCAGGCGCTGTTCTACAGGATAAGTCATGACAAATGAGACTGGGAAATGTTTCTTTTAATACTGTATGGAGCTGTGCCCATTGTACATTTAATACTGTATACCTAAACATGCATACACAAGCTGTTTATCTTCGGTAACTGTTACAACAAAAAACCTTTTACCAGGTACTGACCATGTGAGTCCTCAGAGTCCACACATTGATACCAGACAGATCACACATAGTCATAAGCTGTACTGATCATAAAACATTGCAACAAACACAAGTACTTAAAACAGCAAGTCAGAGTTAAGATAATACACAATGGGAAAACAAGCTGCAAATACATTAAAAAAAAGTTTGTTTTTTTTCCAGATTTTTTTTTCTTTTCCATGACTAGCACCATCTGTACACAAGAAAGTATTAACATAAAGTTTGGATAATAAAAGGTTTAAAGGCACTTATTCTGTCTCACGGCAGATTCTCCTCTGTCGTAGAGTACTTCTGAAGCATTTTAGTCCCTCTTACTTTGTCCCCCCGATCCTCATAAAGGAGGAAAAAGTTTAATTCTTCTACCAGTCTCTATATACAAAAGTTAACCATTAAAGTTTTCAAAGTGCTCTCTTCAGTTTGCTGCTGACCTTTGTCTTTTTAAAAACATAATTTGCAAACGTGTTTATTCGGTTGACGTCTCCTCTTTCTTCTCTGCCCATCTTTTCACATTCTCTGTCGCATTCTGACAATACATTGTCCACTACTCGTCATCATTCCAAAGTTTTTGGATGTTGATCAGAGGGAGAAATTAACTACTGGGGGCTATAAGTTTTTTTCACAGCCACTAGCATCATTTTAACCCTCCATGTTTACCGACGTCTTGATGTAATATCAAAGCAGGTAATCATCATAAGGTGAGCCTTGCAGAAGTTGACCCGGTTTTCTAGACGTTCAGTCACACATTCCAGTGCTTCCAAATATTCCAGGGAGTCCACCTCATAGGTTTGTTCCAAGTCAACTGAAACACAGTAGATTAAAGCTATTAATAACTATATCTATAAAAACCTCTATTTAATATTTAATACCACAGAACTTAAGGTAAAAGGCAACAAAGCAAATTCCCTGGAACGTACCTACACACAAAGCATTATTAATGGACACATATTCAGTACTGTGCTAAAGTTTTAGGTAAAGAAAAAATGTTTTAAAAAAATAAGTGTTTATTTTTGTCAAGAAAATGAAAAGAATATCAAAAAGTGATTAAAAGAGAAGTCTACATCAAATAAATATTTTTTGTGATGACCCTTTGCCTTCAAAGCAAAATCAATTCTTCTAGGTACACTCTGCAGGGAGATGGTTCCAAACATATTGACCAACTAACCACAGATCTTCGGTGGATGTAGGCTTGTGCAAATACTTCTGTTTCTTCTGGTAATTCCAGACAAGCTTGATGATGTTGAGATCCAGGCTCTGTGGGACCATATCTTCCCTTTCAGGACTCCTTGTGACAATGGCAATGTGTAAATGCTTCATGGTTGTTGTAAATTCACCATATATTCTATATAAGAAAGTTGTTACTTTTTTCACAATTGGACTTTTTGGATCTTCTTTTTTCTGTTTTTTCTTTGTACAAACTGACGATTTGTCCATATAATGTCCTACTGTTACATTGGTATTACCCTTTATATACTAAGTAGAGTTGAGCGAAACGGGTCGAAAAAATTCAAAAGTCGCCGACTTTTGGCAAAGTCGGGTTTCATGAAACGAAACCCGACCCTAGGATGAGGTCGGCCACGAGGTCGGCGACTTACGCGCCAAAGTCGCGTTTCAAAAGTTTGTTTTGCGCTCTTTTTCAGCCAATCAGGATCCACGGACACTGTGGGCAACGTGATGACATAGGCACGGGTCACCACCATCTTTCAGAAGGGCATGCAAGTGATTGGCTTGCTTTGGTGGGCGTCACAGGGGGTATAAAAGGGCGTGCACGCCGACCGCCATCTTACTTCTGCCGATCTTAGTATAGGGAGAGGTTGCTGCTGATTCTGTAGGGAGAGCGTTAGGCAGGGAAGAAGACAAAAAAACTGCTTCTGCTGCTAGCGATTTGGCCTGCACAACACACAAGTCACTGTGTGTGCAGTGCAAGGGGAGGCTATATTGTGGTGTATCAGTGGTGTTGGTTGTTGGGCTGCCTTTTAAGGCTTCCTGACACGCTGGCATTGCTGTTTACCCACTGCTCCGCAAACTGCTTTTTTAAAAGCAATCCAATCTCCCTTATCCTCTCGTCACTTTGGTCACAGGCAGCTGTGCCATCGAGCGTGTCACATAGCGCTCAGATATCAGTGGGCCGCACACAATCCACAAGTGTCCAGTGTCCAAAAGTGTACGCAGAGATTCAAAATCTCCATTATCCTCTCGTCACTTTGGTCACAGGCAGCTGTGCCATCGAGCGTGTCACATAGCGCTCAGATATCAGTGGGCCGCACACAATCCACAAGTGTCCAGTGTCCAAAAGTGTACGCAGAGATTCAAAATCTCCATTATCCTCTCGTCACTTTGGTCACAGGCAGCTGTGCCATCGAGCGTGTCACATAGCGCTCAGATATCAGTGGGCCGCACACAATCCACAAGTGTCCAGTGTCCAAAAGTGTACGCAGAGATTCAAAATCTCCATTATCCTCTCGTCACTTTGGTCACAGGCAGCTGTGCCATCGAGCGTGTCACATAGCGCTCAGATATCAGTGGGCCGCACACAATCCACAAGTGTCCAGTGTCCAAAAGTGTACGCAGAGATTCAAAATCTCCATTATCCTCTCGTCACTTTGGTCACAGGCAGCTGTGCCATCGAGCGTGTCACATAGCGCTCAGATATCAGTGGGCCGCACACAATCCACAAGTGTCCAGTGTCCAAAAGTGTACGCAGAGATTCAAAATCTCCATTATCCTCTCGTCACTTTGGTCACAGGCAGCTGTGCCATCGAGCGTGTCACATAGCGCTCAGATATCAGTGGGCCGCACACAATCCACAAGTGTCCACTGTCCACAAGTGTACGCAGAGATTCAAAATCTCCATTATCCTCTCGTCACTTTGGTCACAGGCAGCTGTGCCATCGAGCGTGTCACATAGATGCTCAGATATCAGTGGGCCGCACACAATCCACAAGTGTCCAGTGTCCAAAAGTGTACGCAGAGATTCAAAATCTCCATTATCCTCTCGTCACTTTGGTCACAGGCAGCTGTGCCATCGAGCGTGTCACATAGCGCTCAGATATCAGTGGGCCGCACACAATCCACAAGTGTCCACTGTCCACAAGTGTACGCAGAGATTCAAAATCTCCATTATCCTCTCGTCACTTTGGTCACAGGCAGCTGTGCCATCGAGCGTGTCACATAGCGCTCAGATATCAGTGGGCCGCACACAATCCACAAGTGTCCAGTGTCCAAAAGTGTACGCAGAGATTCAAAATCTCCATTATCCTCTCGTCACTTTGGTCACAGGCAGCTGTGCCATCGAGCGTGTCACATAGCGCTCAGATATCAGTGGGCCGCACACAATCCACAAGTGTCCAGTGTCCAAAAGTGTACGCAGAGATTCAAAATCTCCATTATCCTCTCGTCACTTTGGTCACAGGCAGCTGTGCCATCGAGCGTGTCACATAGCGCTCAGATATCAGTGGGCCGCACACAATCCACAAGTGTCCACTGTCCAAAAGTGTACGCAGAGATTCAAAATCTCCATTATCCTCTCGTCACTTTGGTCACAGGCAGCTGTGCCATCGAGCGTGTCACATAGCGCTCAGATATCAGTGGGCCGCACACAATCCACAAGTGTCCACTGTCCACAAGTGTACGCAGAGATTCAAAATCTCCATTATCCTCTCGTCACTTTGGTCACAGGCAGCTGTGCCATCGAGCATGTCACATAGCGCTCAGATATCAGTGGGCCGCACACAATCCACAAGTGTCCAGTGTCCAAAAGTGTACGCAGAGATTCAAAATCTCCATTATCCTCTCGTCACTTTGGTCACAGGCAGCTGTGCCATCGAGCGTGTCACATAGCGCTCAGATATCAGTGGGCCGCACACAATCCACAAGTGTCCACTGTCCACAAGTGTACGCAGAGATTCAAAATCTCCATTATCCTCTCGTCACTTTGGTCACAGGCAGCTGTGACATCGAGCGTGTCACATAGCGCTCAGATATCAGTGGGCCGCACACAATCCACAAGTGTCCACTGTCCAAAAGTGTACGCAGAGATTCAAAATCTCCATTATCCTCTCGTCACTTTGGTCACAGGCAGCTGTGCCATCGAGCGTGTCACATAGCGCTCAGATATCAGTGGGCCGCACACAATCCACAAGTGTCCACTGTCCACAAGTGTACGCAGAGATTCAAAATCTCCATTATCCTCTCGTCACTTTGGTCACAGGCAGCTGTGCCATCGAGCGTGTCACATAGCGCTCAGATATCAGTGGGCCGCACACAATCCACAAATGTCCACTGTCCACAAGTGTACGCAGAGATTCAAAATCTCCATTATCCTCTCGTCACTTTGGTCACAGGCAGCTGTGCCATCGAGCGTGTCACATAGCGCTCAGATATCAGTGGGCCGCACACAATCCACAAGTGTCCACTGTCCACAAGTGTGTGCAGAAATTCTAAAACTCCCCTGTCCTATAGACACCTTGTACCTTGTTTTACATTACTATATAGTTTGTTGGATTTTGTCTACATTTCTACCAAAAATGAGGAAGGCTGGTGGAAGAGGCCGTGGAATTGGGCGGGGGTTGGCAGCTGGTAATGATGGTGTTGGTGGTGGATCTGATGGTAGTGGCAAGAGCAAAATAGGACCGAATGCAGGAGGTGCTGACCCTGCGTCATCGTCTGGCTACATAAGGCCTCGAACGCTTAGTTTTCTAGGAGTTGGCAAACCGCTTTTAAAGCCAGAGCATCAGGAAAAAGTTTTGTCTTACATTGCTGACTCAGCCTCCAGCTCTATCGCCTCCTCTTCTTCAGTTGTAAAAAGTAAAAGCACTGAGTCGTCATTGGAGGCTCATGTTCATGAACCACACCTTTCCTTCACCCCAACCAAGATTGAAGGATGACGCAGGCCATACTACTGATTACTCCATGGAGCTGTTTTCACATACCATGCCTGGATTATCAAGTCAAATGGTGAATTACCCAGGCCAAGATGAATCTGACATGGAGTGCACTGATGCACAGCCGCTGATGGATGATTCTGCTGGTACATTCACTCAGAGCGCTACATTGTCCTCGCAGTGTACAGAGCCAGATTTTGACCCTGATGAGACTCAGGTGCCCCTTCCCGCACACTATACCACCATACACGGTGACACAGAGAAAGGTGCACATGACATAGAAGAGGAGGTGATGGATGACCCAGTTGTTGACCCAGATTGGCATCCATTGGGGGAAGAGGGTGCTGCTTCCAATAGCTCAGATGAGGAGCATCCACATCAGACATCGACATCGCAACAGCTGTTATCTGGCAGGCCCGGAGCACTCCAAAGACAGGTTCCAAACATCAAAAGAGTTGCTGAACAGCTTGTCCAGAGGGTCAAAAGATCACAGCGTGCTAGGCCGCAAAATGTCTGCCAAAGTAGGAAGAGTGCAGTGTGGCACTTTTTTGAACAAAATCCTCATGATCAGGCCAAGGTTATCTGTAAGAAGTGCGCAAAGACCTTTAGCCGAGGGAAAAATCTGAAAAATTTGAATACCAGTTGCATGCTTAGACATTTAACCAGCATGCACTTGCAAGCGTGGACACAACACCAAACCTCAAGTGCCACATGTGCAACTGATCACAACGAAGGTAGTCAGCAACGCTACATTGTTTCCCCCACTGTAAGCCCACCGGTTAGCACAGCAGCAAATGTTGAGGTGTCGTTGCAAGGCCACAGCAGTCAGGGAATCCCACTGTTATATCAACGAAAGACTGATTCTAGGCCATCAGAAAGAACACCAACTCCATCACCATCATCAACCCTCTCTCAGTCCGCCCTGTCCACCGCTACTTCCACCATATGCAGCTCTCAAGTCCAGCTCACCCTCCCAGACACTATGAGTAGGTCAAGAAAGTACTCAGTCTCTCATCCGCGTACACTGGGTTTGAACGCCCACATTGCCAAACTAATCTCGTTTGAGATGATGCCCTTTCGGTTGGTGGAAAGCACAGCTTTCCGCGAACTCATGGCCTATGTGGTAACGCTATGACCTACCCAGTCGCCACTTCTCTCGCAAAGCCATCCCAGCCCTCCACCATCATGTGAAAGACCGCATTGTCCATGCACTCAAGCAGTCAGTGAGCGGAAAGGTGCACCTCACAACTGATGCATGGTCCAGTCGGCATGGCCAGGGCCGTTACGTGTCCATCACTGCGCACTGGGTTAATGTGGTGGATGCAGGGTCCACAGGGGACAGCGGTGGTGGGACAGTGCTGCCTAGCCCACGGTATAGGAAACAGTTGGCTGTAGGCGTTCGACCCTCCTTCTCCTCCTCCTCCTCCAGAAGCGACAGCTCGTCCACAGAGCGCAGTCGTACGAGCACTCCATCTGCAGCTGCCACTGTTGCACACGATGTGTCCCCCTATCGAGCAGCTAGTGGAAAGCGTCAGCAGGCTGTGTTGCAGATGATGTGTTTGGGCGACAGACACACCGCCGAGGTGCTGGCCGAGTACTTGAAGCGACAAACTGAGTCATGGCTGGGCAGTGTACATCTTGAGGCAGGCAAGGTAGTTAGTGATAACGGCCGTAATTTTGTGGCAGCCATAGCCCTTTCAAAACTCAGCCACATACCTTGCTTGGCTCACACCTTGAACCTGGTGGTGCAGTGCTTCCTCAAAAATTATCCGGAGTTAACAGCCCTGCTCCAGAAGGTGCGTAGACTGTGCGCGCACATCCGCCGGTCGCTTGTACACTCCTTCGTATGCAGAAGCTGCAGCGATTGCTCCACCTTCCCAACCACCGCCTCATTATCGACATTGCAACAAGGTGGAACTCCACCCTGCACATGGTGGAGCGGCTGTGCGAGCAGAGGCAGGCCATAATGCATTTGTGGGAGGATACACGGCCAGGCACTTTGAGAGCAGACATGGAGTTGACAGGCGTGCAGTGGTCGAAGCTGAAAGACCTTTGTAAAGTCCTTCAGTGTTTTGAGGCATGCACACGGCTGGTAAGCGCAGACGACGCCATCCTAAGCATGAGCATCCCACTTATGCGTCTGCTCATGCAAACTTTGACGCACCTTAAGGAGCAGGCGTCTGCAGCCAATGTTGATGAGGAGGAAGAGGAGGAGGGAATCCTTGATGACATTCAGCCATTGTCTGCTCAGGGACCTCTCCTGGACGAGGTGGAGGAAGAAGAGGAGGAGGAGGATGATGGGGATGATTACTTAGGGGAGGAGGATGCATCTCGTGGGGCAAGTGAAAATGTTGGCGTGGCAAGGTCTGGTACAGGGTTTGTGCGTGACTGGAGGGATGTGGATTTGCCAGAAAGTGCTCCTCCACCCAGCACTCGCAGTGCATCATTGACACCGGGAACATTGGCCCACATGTCAGATTATGCCTTGCGGATCCTAAAAAGGGACCCCTGCATTGCCAAAATGATGAACGATGACGACTACTGGTTGGCCAGCATCCTGGATCCACGCTATAAAGGCAAATTACAAAACATCATGCCACAGGAGAACCTTGACTTAATATTGGCTAATAAACAAGCAACTCTGGTAAATCGGTTGCTTGAGGCATTCCCAGCACACAGCAGCGGTGATGGTTCTCACACGAGCCGTACGGGCCGGGGGCAGCTTGGCAGAGGTGTTCGTGGTGCACACAGCAGAAGTGGCGTTGGAGACAGGGGTTTCATGACAATGTTGTGGACTGATTTTTCAAATACCGCTCACACAACTGGTAATACTGCATCGATGGAAAGTGACAGGAGACAGCAGTTGTCAACTATGGTTACAAACTACTTTTCCTCCCATATCGATGTTCTCCCACACAGGTCATTCCCCTTTGACTATTGGGCCGCTAAACTGGACACCTGGCCTGAATTGGCCCAATATGCCTTACAGGAGCTCGCTTGCCCAGCTGCAAGTGTGCTATCGGAAAGAGTCTTCAGTGCAGCTGGATCAATCCTGACAGAAAAAAGGACCCGTCTGTCAACCCAAAATGTGGATGATCTAACCTTCATTAAAATGAACCACGCATGGGTTTCCAAGGATTTTGTCCCACCTTCCCCTGATGACACATAGGGTGACAGAAAAATGGCTTGCTTTGGTCCACCTCTTCCTGGTACTTCACCTATTTCGCCTTTTGCATCAATTGAATGTCCAACATCAACATATGCCACTTTCTAAAACTCCCTAACTGTGCTGCCTCCCCCCCCCATGGCCGGGGTCACCACCTAGCGCACGACACCGTGCGAGTGCCGTTGCCCTGGACAGGTGGGTAGGCCGACTCTTGGGCGCGGGCACTGGCACAGGGTCCCTCATAGTGCAATCAAGTGTCTCTAACGGTGGTGGTGCACACCCGCCGTCAGACACACCGCTGTACTATGAGGGGCCCAGTGCCAGTACCGACGCCCACGAGTGGGCCCCCCTTGCTTGGCCAGGGCCCCAGCATTTGCAATCTTTACCTCTCCCTGCTCCTCCGCTGTGTAATCTGGGCCGTCAAATCCATACTGTGCCTGACACCGTCTGAGCCTGCCTCCTGAGACATATATTTTGAATGTGTACGCTATCCATACATGTTATCCGGGGATACGGTACCCTTTCTAACCTTTGTGCAATGACGTGCAATCCATACTGGGCCTAACACCGTCTGAGCCTGCCTCATGCTGTATAGACATATATTTTGAATGTGTACGCTATCCATACATGTTATCCGGGGATACGGTACCCCTTCTAACCTTTGTGCAATGACGTGCAATCCATACTGGGCCTAACACCGTCTGAGCCTGCCTCATGCTGTATAGACATATATTTTGAATGTGTACGCTATCCATACATGTTATCCGGGGATACGGTACCCCTTCTAACCTTTGTGCAATGACGTGCAATCCATACTGGGCCTAACACCGTCTGAGCCTGCCTCATGCTGTATAGACATATATTTTGAATGTGTACGCTATCCATACATGTTATCCGGGGATACGGTACCCCTTCTAACCTTTGTGCAATGACGTGCAATCCATACTGGGCCTAACACCGTCTGAGCCTGCCTCATGCTGTATAGACATATATTTTGAATGTGTACGCTATCCATACATGTTATCCGGGGATACGGTACCCCTTCTAACCTTTGTGCAATGACGTGCAATCCATACTGGGCCTAACACCGTCTGAGCCTGCCTCATGCTGTATAGACATATATTTTGAATGTGTACGCTATCCATACATGTTATCCGGGGATACGGTACCCCTTCTAACCTTTGTGCAATGACGTGCAATCCATACTGGGCCTAACACCGTCTGAGCCTGCCTCATGCTGTATAGACATATATTTTGAATGTGTACGCTATCCATACATGTTATCCGGGGATACGGTACCCCTTCTAACCTTTGTGCAATGACGTGCAATCCATACTGGGCCTAACACCGTCTGAGCCTGCCTCATGCTGTATAGACATATATTTTGAATGTGTACTCTATCCATACATGTTATCCGGGGATACGGTACCCCTTCTAACCTTTGTGCAATGACGTGCAATCCATACTGGGCCTAACACCGTCTGAGCCTGCCTCATGCTGTATAGACATATATTTTGAATGTGTACGCTATCCATACATGTTATCCGGGGATACGGTACCCCTTCTAACCTTTGTGCAATGACGTGCAATCCATACTGGGCCTAACACCGTCTGAGCCTGCCTCATGCTGTATAGACATATATTTTGAATGTGTACGCTATCCATACATGTTATCCGGGGATACGGTACCCCTTCTAACCTTTGTGCAATGACGTGCAATCCATACTGGGCCTAACACCGTCTGAGCCTGCCTCATGCTGTATAGACATATATTTTGAATGTGTACGCTATCCATACATGTTATCCGGGGATACGGTACCCCTTCTAACCTTTGTGCAATGACGTGCAATCCATACTGGGCCTAACACCGTCTGAGCCTGCCTCATGCTGTATAGACATATATTTTGAATGTGTACGCTATCCATACATGTTATCCGGGGATACGGTACCCCTTCTAACCTTTGTGCAATGATGTGCAATCCATACTGGGCCTAACACCGTCTGAGCCTGCCTCATGCTGTATAGACATATATTTTGAATGTGTACGCTATCCATACATGTTATCCGGGGATACGGTACCCCTTCTAACCTTTGTGCAATGACGTGCAATCCATACTGGGCCTAACACCGTCTGAGCCTGCCTCATGCTGTATAGACATATATTTTGAATGTGTACACTATCCATACATGTTATCCGGGGATACGGTACCCCTTCTAACCTTTGTGCAATGACGTGCAATCCATACTGGGCCTAACACCGTCTGAGCCTGCCTCATGCTGTATAGACATATATTTTGAATGTGTACGCTATCCATACATGTTATCCGGGGATACGGTACCCCTTCTAACCTTTGTGCAATGACGTGCAATCCATACTGGGCCTAACACCGTCTGAGCCTGCCTCATGCTGTATAGACATATATTTTGAATGTGTACGCTATCCATACATGTTATCCAGGGATACGGTACCCTTTCTAACCTTTGTGCAATCACGTGCAATCCATACTGGGCGTGAGAACGGCTGGCGAGCTGTTAAGCAAGCTACAGCACCTGTCCAGACAAGTACAGGGATTCCCTAGCGAGGAGACTTATTTGATTGTTTTCTATGTTGGGACAGCAATTTTTGGGGAGCACTATACTCTGGAGAATGATAGATGGGGCCCACCATACACTGGAACATTCCAAAGGTGGACATCAGACACTGGAGCAGCATTTACAGGGCCCATTATACACTAGAGCAGTAGAAATGGGGCCCATTATGTTTGGAGCATTATTTGGGCCCATAAGACAGTGGAGCTTCATCCATGGGGACCAACATATACTGTAGCATTATGTGGAGCTCATCATATACTGTTTCAAACATTATATGGGACCAATGATTTTGTATGGAGAAATAGATGGGCCTCGTCATGAGATGTAAAAAGTGAGGTATTTTTCATTGTACTATACCGCTATTTCTCTGCCGTATCGGAGCATGATGAGTTGTGGTATGTGTTAAAGGGGCGCTCTTTCGCCCAGGGCACATGAAAACCTGCAGCCAGCCCTCCCCCCCACAAATTTAGCCAAATAACCCCCATTTTTCAGTGCGTAACTTGTATTATGAAGTTAATTAAGGTTGACAAGCTTAAGTAAGAAGAATTGATGCTTTTGGCATTCAAATGGGCACTGTAGGTGTGTTTCCTGTCCTCCTCTCACTGCCGACTTTTATTCCCCATTGACTTACATTGGGTTTCGTGTTTCGGGACGACCCCGACTTTTCCCTATAATCGGACGATCTTGCTCGACCCGTCTTTTGGAAAAGTCGGGTTTCACGAAACGAAAAGCGACCCTAAAAAAGCAAAAGTCGCTCAACTCTAATACTAAGTAGTATGTGACTATATCTGAGTATAACCAATGTTGTTCACAAGCTACTTTTTTGGAAGGGAAATAAGCATGATTTGTCTTTCATCTTCTGCACGAAGTTTCATTGGCCAACCATTGCTTCTCACCGTTGTTTATTTCTTGGTGCTTCTTGAACAGCACATCTAAAAACTCCAGTCTGTTTTGAAATCTTTGCCTGGAAGTGACTTTGACTGATGCAGTATATCTAACATGGGTCTTGTTGCTGTTCTCAGTCTTACCATGGTGTATCATCTCTGACATGAAATTATCTTCTACTACACCTCATCTTTCTCACAGAGTTTGACTATTCCTCCTATAGTTTAAATCTACTACATGGCTGTTTCGTAATTGCTGACTTTGTGCAAGTGTACGTACAAGAACTGATGCTGTTTTCAAGGTAAAAGATGGTCACATCTAATATTTATTTGATTTAGAGTTATCATTTGATTAATTCCCTTTCCATGTCATTGATTGAACTAACCTATTAACACATCTATTTTTTAATGCTACATTTTCATGCTGCGTTTTTGATGTTGCAGTGTTCATGCAGCGTTTCTGCACCTACTATGTTAATTAAGTTATTTGCGCTTTTTTCATTACGTTTTTCAGTGCATTTTTTACACACATTTTTATTGCGTTTTTGATGCTGCAGTTTTTGTATCTTTTTGGTTTGTTTTGTTTTAAATAAAGATTTTTTTATATTATTGATACATGAATTAAAAAAAAACTTTATTGATATAGTCATATGCAGACTATAGGCATTCTAGTGCGTTTTGGCAACAGAAAAATGCATATGCATTTGTTACTTGCCAATTTTCTGCTTCTAGTGTGATTCTATGGGGAAACAGCACAAAAATCAGCATATGTCGTGGATGTCAAAAACACACCTTAGGGTGGTTTGCGCAGTATTAAAAAAGTACAGAGTACATAAGATTTCTATAAATCCCATCCACTTTGCTGGGACTGTTAGACACTGTGTTGTTTTAGCAGCAAAAATAAGCAGCGTCGAAAACGAAAAAAAATACAACTCATTGTGCGAACTTCCACACCTGCCTAAAATGTTTGCATAGTACTGTACCTAGATGTAGTGATTTTCTAAAACAAATAAATAACCATCTATCGAAGTAGTCTGAACTCCAGTATCCGGATATACATCCATTCATCAGATGTACAATGCTGCGTGCCATACTCCAAGTTGTTGAAAATTAATATACACAGTGACCAATTTGTTGTAGCTTTCTTGAAATTAATTAGGCCTCCGTTTCCATCGGAATACCCAAAATTCTACAAAGTATTCTACACAAATGCAGAGACTCTCACAAGTGTTCTACCATACAACTGTGTGCTCATGATGTCATTTTAGGGAACCGGTATTGGAAAAGATGCAATTATTGTCACTCACAACCACTGAAAGATCTGAAAGGAGGCCCATGGCTAAAATAACATATACAGGCTGCGAAATTACAACAGGCCTGAGGCCTAATGTGTGCAATGAAAATATCCGTCACATCCTAACATTACTAGAACTTAATCCGCTAGCTAACAGGAAATAATGTGGTCAGTGGGCTCATGTGGCTAATAAAGTGGCCTCCAATTATACACAGTGCTTTGGTTATACTTACATTCACTTAGCCATTTATTTGGATCCAGCATCAAGTATTGCTTGGTGATTTCTAATTCCTTCATAAGCCATTCATACTTAGCTTTGACCTCTGCAATTCTCTGCTGGCGATGTTCAAGAATTTTCAGCTTTGAACTAAACAGTGAAACAGACTAGAGAAAAAAAATAATGTCTATAATTTAATTTAGTTACTTAACATTGATTCTAAATATACATTTATACATTTATCCCCCTGACGAAGGAGATTCTATTTCCGAAACGCGCGTCGGGGCGCGTTCTTATACAACCCATATAGCACCAATTGGCTTACAGGTATTATTTTGTGTCTTGCACTCGCCTCACGGCGATTTATATGTATAATTCTTTTGCACATCAGCACCTTTTTGCACTTTTTTGCACTTTTGGACACATTTATTAGATATTTTATGTTACTTTATTTATGCACTTTTTTTATCTGGATCATTAATTAAGCCTTTTGTTATGGACTGGTTTTTCCATTGTCCATAAATATATTGCTTTTGTGGTTGTATATGTCATTATATTATCTTATTTTATTTTATATATATACACAATTTTATGTATTTAATTGTTGTGCCAATATTTCAATAAAGGTATTTTTATATTATATTGTATCATTCATTATTATTGTTATTATTATTATTTTTTATCATCTTTTTCATCTTGGTTTTTATTTCAACCCATCTTTGAATTTTTTCAATTTTCATAGTATATATATTATTATTATTATTATTTTCACTAGTATATACTATATATCTTGTTACATTGCTAACATTACCTGACACAGACATAAACTTTAGTTGAAATTTCCATTACCTTGGTCAGTTACCTTCTGTAGCATAGTACTTCTAGTACTGCAGTGCGCAGGCGCTGGACCTCTCTGACCTTTCCCGGCGCCTGAGCACTGCAGTACTTTACTCTGCCCTCAACAGGGCAGATAAAGTACGCCTTGCGCAGGAGCCGCGGCAGAAGTAAGAAGGAGTACATCATCGCTAGAAGATGGGAGGCGCTGGACCGGACTGCGACACCCATCGGACCAGACCAGACCCCCGGGTGAGTATAATCTAACTCGTTTTTCTTATCTTTCAAGTTACATAGGGGGCTTATCTACAGCATTACAGAATGCTGTAGATAAGCCCCTGATGGTGGTGGCCGCATCTCATAGTCCAAAAAATAGGTGACAGATTCCCTTTAACCTTTTGCCCTCTTCTGTATACCTAGTGCTCCGCCTGACCGCACTTTTCTTTTCATTTATACAATTTTTTTTAATCACCTTTCTATTGCTTCGTTCCAGGAGCCATGACTTTATAATTCCTTTGGTGACCTAGTCATACAAATGGTTGTGTTTTTTTCAGTTTTTCAGTATTAGATGTATTTCTCACTGGCATCATTTTGGGGTATGTATAAATTATTAAACTTTTATTGACTCTTTATGGGAAGGAATATAAACAACACAACAATCCTATGACTGTGTTTTTGCACTTTAAATTTTACGCTAATTACTGTGCTGGACAAATAAAGCGTTGATTTTTTCTCGGGCACAGTATGATCATGGTGATACCAAATTTCTTTAATTTTACTCATGTTTTATTATTTTTTTATTGGTACTATAATGTGGTACATGCAATTTTTTGATCACTTTTTATTACACTATTTGAAATCAAAATTAACACTAAAATATAATTCTGAATTTGTTTTATTTCTCTTACTTTACTGTTTGGTATAATTGTCATGATATCTATTATACAGTTGATACATTCAATACTAGATTCATAAAATTGAATTTATTTTTTACCACTTTTAAACAAAAAAATACTTAAAATGACAAAGATATATATTTTTTGGTCACTAGATTCTGATACCCATAACTTTTTTGTTTTTCAGTAGATGAAATTGCATTACGACTTGTAGTTTTCACTGGCACCATTTTGAAATGCACAAGACTTTTTATCAGTTTCTAATTTATTTTTTGGTAGTAGGCATGAACAAAAAGTAATACATCTGAAATAATGCTTTAATTGTATTATTTTATGACATTCACTGTGCAGTATTTTGTGTGTCGATACAATTAAATTGATGCCCAATTAATATATGTCATATTGTATGAACCCTAACTTTCATTTTTCTGAATACAGACCGGTCTGGTGGCTTGGATTTTTTGGAGTAAGATATAGATTTATTAGTACCACTCTTGGGTACATACAATGTATCACTTTTTATTCAATTATTTTGAGACAAGCTGAACAGAAATAGCAATTCTAGCAGAGTTTTTCACTTTTCTGTAGCTATCATCTTACCTCATATCTTAGTTGTTCGTATTTGGATCTGCTATTGTTTATCTGGTGATACATGGAAAGAGGTGGATTTACCTGAGCCGAGTTGGGAAAGTGCTTATGTTAAAGTGAAAATAGGGCACTGAGGGCATGAATACTTTACAGAACACGGGGAGACTTCATGGAGCAAAGCGGGATGTTCATTATTTGGGAGTACAGTGACATGTATCACTTTGCAAGGCATAATGGGATGACTATTACTTTGAAGGAGAAAGAGGAACCACTATTCCTTTTACTTTCAGGCCCACAAGTGGTACTAGTAATTCGTGGGGACACAGAAAACATTATTTTGTGGTGGGCACATTGAGGGAATTATTAGTATTACTATGAGCGGTTCTCTGGGAGGCATAGAGGAGGACACTGAGATAAATAGTGCAGGTAGGATCCAGATGGGGAGGTTGTGGGCAGACGTGAATTGTGATAGGACAAATTCTTCATGGTAGTCAGGGCTTGGATGAAGAAGAAAAGATAAAGCAAAATACTCAAATAAGACAAGATGTCTCCTGTAAGTCATAGGACGTAACTATACCATATCCAATTCTTCCTGTATAACTGGCATATGCTGCTGCGATAAGGGTAGAAGGTGATTGGGGGCTCAAGTTAAACGTTTCCTCCCTTAGAACACAGTAGACTTAATTTTTCTTTGAACGTGATTAAAATCTACAAAAACTTGATGTTATCACTAATGCCACAAATATTAACTGTGGTTGGAGAAAAAAAGGTTTAATATGTCAATGAAATCGTTTGTAAATGCAATATCCCAGCACTCCAGTTCACACGACACCTTGTTCTTCAATTCAAGCCTTCATTTATTATTTGTCAGTCATCATTGCAAACTTGCTTAGTTAATTCCGTAACATAACATCAAGTTAAGAAATATCTTCATAAGACTAGAGATAGCCTGCACGGATCGTTTTTCATTTGACATGTCCTCTCTCATGTATTCATCTTTTTATAGCGTGTCTCCAACATCCATAAAGTTAACATGCCACAGATAAGGTCTGAAGCAGCAAAACCAATAATACAGCACAAACAGTTTTCAGATTGACATGAGCTATGTTTCAGGGGCAAAACAGAGATGAATCAAGGGGAGGTGAAATTAATAACCAAGAGACTGCATACCATATTAAAAAAGACTATCTCAGGTTAAATAAAGACATTCATAAACTTGATGCCATGTTTTTTTATTTAAAGTTTAACTGTCGTTTTAAATTTTATTTCATAAATCAATAGTTCGCATGGAAATATGCAACTTTGTAATATATCTTTTCTGAAAAATGTGCTTCGTTCTCTTCCAAAATTGATCAGTCAAAATTCTCAATTCTGAGGTAAAATCCTCCAGATAGGAGGAGGGTGGAGCTCTGTCTGTAGCACCTCCCTCCTCCCATCTACAAAGGATTGTGTCACCAAAAAGAACAGAGTAGGTGCCTATCGTCTCTTGAAATGCAATGTTTATTGAACTTATAAGATTAAAAAATCAAATACATATAATAACAGAGTAACCCAATTGAGGACCACATGAAATGCATGCGAAATACAGAAAAGAAAATATGTTCAGTTATATGATGGACGACTGTTTCAGTTTACACGCATCCATTGCAACGATTCCTGAGTCTTCCTTCAGTAAATTGCTAACCCACATTGGGTCTCCATGAGCATATGGGTGCTCCCCTGAGATTCCTCTGTGCTGGGCGACGCTATCAGCATGTGCCTGCATGTCTTTGGAAACAGTTACTGGGGAATGCCGCACGCTCCGATTGCAGTCCCGGCAGACGAAGGATCCTAGTCATGTGAGTTGCATGCACCGCCCAGATGGATTCTCAGTGGGCAAGGTCGGTATGAGATGGAGCACAAGTCTCCAACGGTTAGATAAGAGGCGTTCCTTAGCATTCATGCCACATCACTCTGTATAGGCTGCACAGTCAACTACATTAGAGACAGAATAGATGATAGGCTGTCATGAAGTGATACATTAATTAGGGGTGTATTCTCGACATTTGAGGTATGGACCTTTTTATAGCCTGTTTCGGTGGACTTACATAACACACATCAGATGATTGGCTAGCGTGGGATGGCGTGGGCACAATCACTGCCCTTTTGATTGGCTTAGCATGCAATAATTTGTTGTACCATTGGTTACATAATCTACACACTTACCTTTATATATCCATCTTGCTCCTTTTCTGACACGCTCCCTGATGAGGCGAGGGTGAAACATGCGTTGGAGCACCAGGACCACATGCCACACTAGCCTGTTTGAAATGTAAGTGCTCATCTTTCAATTTTAGAACATTTGTTCTGCCATTAGGGCTCAGGTTTGAGTGATATAGATCAACATATATTTTTTGGATGTTCATTGTAAACAATATAGCTAGGTTGTGTATAAATTTATTTGATTTTTATTATATTTCATGTGGTCCTCCATTGGGATAATCTGCTATTATATGTATTTGATTTTTTAATCTTATAAGTTTCATGAACACTGCATTTTAAGAGATGATGTGCACCTATTTTGTTCTTTCTGGTGGTATTCTTGATAAGAGGTGTGTCTCTAGTCACAAATTTATTCAGACATTATTTTGCTCTCATGTGTTGGTGGTCATAGAACTGTATTGGAAGCAACTGCCATCTCCTGTCTCAGGAATGGGAAAGTGTCGTCACTGAATACAGATTTGACCTCAGAATTGAGAATTTTGATAATGACCGATCAATTTTGACAGAGAAAGAAGCAGATTTATTTGATAAGATATGTTACAAAGTTTCTTATTTTCATGTGTACTATTGATTTATGAAATAAAAATTAAAACAATGGTTATTCTTTCACTAAGCAAGTTTGCAATGGTGAATTGGATAACATCATGTTGTGTGAATTGATATATAACTTATTGATGATGTCTTGAGGAATGGTTGGACTTGAGGAATAGGTGAATCTGTGAGCACTTAGTGGTTACAATTATAGGATTAATTAAATAGCTTGTTCAAGAAGTCAATAAGAAGCGGCATACCTTGCAGTCTTCACTGCGGCGGCGTTGAAGCCTTTCCACATCATCTATTTCATAAACTTTTATTTCAAAAGGCTCTCCCAGGACTCGCTGTCCATTACGTAGTGGGCCGTCCACCCAGCGCACTCCTGGACTGTTGGCTGGTTTTCTTACAGGAGAAGTTGCATCAAGTGATAAAGTTGGAATAAGACGGCGCCTTTGTGATCCTAATCAGGAGAAAGTTCAGTTACTCAGCATGTCCAGAAAAAATAAGCATTAATATCATTATAACTGGAAAATCTTGTGTAAATCCAGAACAAGGGCTTTCTGTAGGCTTTTCTTTTATCCTTATTACAATTAATTATTTAGAAGTAAAAATTCATTGTATTTGAATTGGATCAGTTGTACATAGCGATAGTTTCTGTATGTTGTACATTCACACCTTTCATAAATTAACAATTATTACTTTTTATTAATATACATAAGCAGTGCTTTATTTCTCAATTAATCGAGAAGCTTTTCCCATGGAATAATTGCCATAAAGTTGTGCACAAAGGCAATGCGGGTGTCTGATTAAAGTGCAGTATCAATACAAGCATGGCAACTTCTGGGCTCATTTACTATCATTTTAACTCTCAAGATGGCCATTCACCTTGCAAATTACAAAGCCAGTCCTTATGTTTTTCTCCCATTTAGGCCGGGGTCACACTTGCGAGTGCAGCGCGAGTCACTCGCCTCAATACCCGGCATTGCCGCCGACACGCGGGACCAGCATGTGCAGCTTCATGTTTTTCTATGCAGCTGAACGCTCCGGTCCGAACCGCCAGCGGCAATGCTTGTATTGAGGTGAGTTTCTCGCATTGTACTCCCAAGTGTGACCCCGGCCTTAGACAAAGTCTTCACTTGACAGGCATCACCTAGTGTATACCATTTAGCAAATTGTAATGAGAAAATTTTGCATCAAACATCTTTGGTCTACATTATTTATAATGCCCAATTTATAGGGCCTATAAATATTGGAACTCCCCTATACTATAGTAATGACTTGCGCTAGCAACTATTTTTCTTGGTACAGAAAAGGTAGACATTAAGCGGATCTGTCACATTTCACAAGAGAAATGGCACACATTAAATAGATCTCTTTGACATGTTACTTGATCAGAATGGCAGTTCCCCAGTGTCACCCGTGCTGCTGAGGTCTCACACTGCTCAGTACAAGCTGCAGCTGTCAGTCAGACTGGGTGGAGACTGATTACACTTGGACTCCTGAACTATTTCACTCTGTACTTGGGCACAATAAATTCTCACCTTAATATACAGCTATTGTAACATAGATATTTAAAGTAAGTACACCAGGGTCATCAGGTCTAAGAGATCTATTTATTAATGTATACAGTTTATATTGTCAAATCTGATGACAGTTCTACATTAGGGGAATTAATAATGACTATTAAACAATCAACATATTGGAATTTATGATATTGAAAAAAATAAATGTTTTAATTTTGTTTTGTTTTTTTACGATTTGGTGAAAATATCCTCCACGGCTAAATTCTACAAACATTATTCTGCCTGAGAAAGCAAGACGCAGCTAGATAAGGACACCTTTCTTGTGGTTTCACTAAGCAGAAAGGCGCCTTGGGTATTTTTTATGACACCATGACTGACACGATCAGCATTACTCAGCTGAAAGATGGAAGCGTTCTCCCATTTGTAAATTCCACTTAGATTCCATTCATCATTCCCGGTGTTTGTGGTTTATACGGCAAACAATTGATCAGCTTAGCAGGAAAGACACAGGTAACAAAGCAATAGTGTTTGTCGTACAGCCACACAACAGGATGGAGCTTGTCTTCACATGGAGAGCAGTAACGTGAGCTGCCACCGACTGTTACATGTCGGGAGCCCAACATAAATTACCGTCTCTGCCAGAAACCTATGAATGTTGATTTTATTCTTATTAATCTAATGACAATTGACATTACACAGAGCAGAACTGCTGACAAGAGCAAGACAGTCTGCAAAGCTGGAGCTGATGGAAAACTGCATTCCTTCTTCATGCTCATGAAAGCCTATGAAAGCTCAACATTAATATCTTCACCATCTCTGGGAAAAAGAAATCTGTGCTGTGACACCTCATGTCTCCTTTTCTGTACTTTTCTGATCACCTCTGAATATTGAGTGATCCTGCTCCTACTATCGAAGTGGGAAAGTCACGTTTTTAGTGTTACCCAGCATGGTTGTTCCTTGTTTGAGACCTCATCTTGCCTTTTTCGTTGTGTATGACTGGCTATCCCCAACCCGTAGCAACCTGCTACCTTTTCCAGTCTAACAGCACCGGGGACTCTAGGTGAGTCAACATGGACTAATAGGAATTGGGATTTCCACCAAAAGCTACATGGGAAGGGTGGAGAAGCCGCCTACTCATAATCAGAAAGCCACAACTGTGTATGCAGCATTTATGTGTGTAGCATCGGAATCCTACAGCAGGTGAGATTGCTAGACCCTGAGCCAAAAGCAGAATGGTGGCTCAGTGTTTAGCACTGTTGCTTTGCAGCGCTGGAGTCCTGGGTTCAAATCCCACCAAGGACAACATTTGCAAGGAGTTTGTATGTTCTCCATGGGTTTCCTCTGGGTACTCCACTTTTGTTATCACCATGCATGCAAAAGTCCAGTTGCTCAAAATCTAAAATTACTTTACCAGTGGGCTAAACAGAAAGCAAAATCAAATAAAAAAGCCACAATTGCCTTTTTCAGTCGCCACATCTCATGAGAAAAATTCAACAAAAAGTGCTAAACATATCTTATCTATTCCAAAATGGTACCAATAAAAACTACAGCTCGCCACACAAAAAACACAAGCACTAATACATTTCTAATGATGGGAAAAGGAACAAGTTACAGATACCAGGAATTGTCCACATAAACCATTTTTTTCCTACCAAATTTCTGATTATTTTCCATCACTTAAAAAAAAAGAAAGATATCTCTGTACTGCTGTAATAGTCAAGAACTCAAGAATCAGGTTAGATAATTTTTGCCGCACAAACATCCCTATAAAAAAATAAGGGTTTAATTATATTTTTTTTTACCATTTTATGCCACTTGGATTTTTTCCCCCCTTCTCCAGTACATTGTATGGAAAAATGTCATTCAAAGCTACAACTTATCCCCCATAAAACAAACCCTCATATGGCTATGTGACTAGAAAAACTAAAAAAAGTTATGACTCTTGGAAGACGTGCTTTTCATTCCCATATGATGCTTCTTACAATGCGCTTTATCGCACACAATTATTACTTTCTTTTATAAACTTTTTGATACTTAACTTTTTATTGTCTCTATACATTGCACCTTCCTTTTTTTAATACTATTTGACATCACTTTAGGGGAACTTTCTACTCATACTTATATCTGCTGCACTTACTTGGCTTTTTTTGGTTATCATGCCGGTTATATGGGTTGTATCCCAGTGCCAATTTTTGGCATAGGAAACAGCTTCAGGAGCAATGTGCGCACTTTTAAATTATTTAGACTTATCTATGTTTTTGTGTTTGTTACATAGTAAAGAATTACAATGTTTCAATTTAGGAAGTGAAGCTGACCCTATGTGCGGATTTTCTCTTTTTTAAATTGCATTTGTCGTACATGTCTTTTGGTTAACACTCCATTGATATCCACGTTTTGCCTGCTCCACTGTTACCTTTTGACTCTAGGAAAAACGGGAGCAAATAAAGTGCAAAATTGAAAATTGACCATGTCTGGAAGAAAGTAAAGACCAGTGATGGTTGTGGGCTCTTTTCGAAATTTTGCATGGTGGACTACAAGCTTAAAGTTATGCCATTGGAGAGGAGACTAAAGGGCCTGTCACACTAAGCGATATCGCTAGCAATATCGCTATAACTTGTGACGTTATAGCGATATTGCTAGTGACATCGTTATGTCTGATACTTACCTACGACCCGCTCCCCCGCTGGTTATCGCTGATCGCGCGAGAACGTCCAGGACTGTTTCTCGTCGTCAGCTTCCTGTGGCGCTTCCTGTGGAGAGACGAGCGACGAGCGTGGAGCCGGGCGGGAGGACGCAGGATCGCCTAGTGTGACAGGTAAGTAGCGACCCCCATCCCCAGCAATATCGCTGGTGAGATCTGCCTGTGTGGCAGCTCACTAGCGACCACTTAGCGATGTACCAGCGATCCTGACCACGTCATATCGCTGGTCGGGATCGTTGGTACATCGCTAAGTGTGTCAGTACCTTTAGAATTGACATGAAGATGGAAATCTCTAAGTTCTGTCACTAATAATGCGTCATCCTCCGATGTCTGCATTCATTCAGTAACATGCTGTCTGTACACAGGATGAGCTGTCATCACCTCCATTAATCTCAGGTAGACTATTAACTCCGCGGTGCAGGGCACTTAGGAGAACAGAAGACGGGTGCAGGAAATGTTTAAGCAATCCCGGCACAAGCTCAGACAAACTATTTAATTTTTCAATAGCTGTGTTATTCTACTGCTTGGGACACACGACCGCCCGACTTACACGAGGTTGTGCATTTATAGGATAATAAAAATTTCTGGTTCCCTACTGCAACTTGCTAAGATGTTCTTCCCTCAAAGAAAAAAGATTTATGATTCTCATCTGCAATAAAATAAAATCCCCTACAGATCCTGCTGCGGCAGGTCAAGCATGCACGCTGCGCCCCTCTGCACTCAGGCCGACCTCAACAATTTATTAAAATAGTGCTATCAATTACTGTACTGCACCGCGGCTCCACTTACCGCTCCAATTCAATTATTGAAGCTTCTAATAACATGGATTTAAGTATTCACACAACTACAGCACTTAAATGTTGACCCTCGGTGCGGAACATGCATAAATAGTCGAGATATTTGTAAGGTTTCTGCACACTAATATATTCGACAGTGATGGCACCCTTACAGTAGGGAAAACTATTAAACGGCTCCTTCACTATTATTTTCTGGCATTTTAAAATGCAATTATAATTTATGGCACTAGCTTTATTTATTTTTTGCAGAGTTTTTAGAGGTTTTTTTTTAAGGTGTGTCATTTCTTGACAGGAGCTTTTCAAGTCATTTTTCCAGAACTATAGAAAAACGTAAGTGAAAAAACACCTTTCATGAACACCTAGTTTGCCACTGTCATTTTCCACTGACCAGAAAAGCTGCAAAAATGGCATAAACGAAAACGTTAAAAACGGCATGAAAAAAGCAACAACAAAAAAAGCAACAAAAAAACGCTATGGTAGAACCCAACCTAAACATAGGAAGTAGTTAACACTCACACATCTATGTTTCAAACAGACTGAAACAGATGGCATCTGCGGGCTGTCCGTCTTAACCATGGTGCTGTCATCATAATTACCGAGTGTATTAAAGGGAATCTGTCACCTATTTTTTTGCATATAATATTGGGCCACCGCCATCAGGGGCTTATCTACAGCATTCTGTAATGCTGTAGATAAGCCCCCGATGTAACCTGAAATATAAGAAAAACGAGTTATATTATACTCACCCAGGGGCAGTCCGGTGCGGTCCGGTCCGATGGGTGTCGCGGTCCGGGTCCAGCATCTCCCATCTTCTAGCGATGACGCCCTTTTCTTTGCTTCCCGTAGCGGCTCTGGCGCAGGTGTACTGCTCTGCCCTGTTAAGGGCAGAGCAGAGTACTGCAGTGCGCAGGCACTGGATGTCTTTGACCTTTCCCGACGCCTGCGCACTGCGGTACTCTGCTCTGCCCTCAACAGGGCAGAGCAGTGCACCAGAGCGGCGACGGGAAGCAAAGAAGAGGACATCATTGCTAGAAGATGGGAGGGACCAGACTGAGACACCCATTGGACCGGACCGCGCCCCCCGGTGAGTGGAATATAACTCGCTTTTCTTATCTTTCAGGTTATATCAGGGGCTTATCTACAGCATTACAGAATGCTGTAGATAAGCCCCCGATGGCGGTGGCAGCATCTTATATGTGAAAAAATAGGTGACAGATTCCCTTTAAATCAGACCAAACTTGGATAAATCACTCCATTTTATATGTAAGCTATCATTTTAAAAATCCTACCACACAGATTCATGAAAAAAGATGTGTGAATTCAGCGCTGCATGGTGGCTCAGTGGTTAGCACTGTAACTTTGCTGCACTGAGGTCCTGGATCAAATCCCTCCAAGGACATCATCGGCAAGGAGTGTGTCTAAATTTGTATAAATTTCCTCCCAAGACAATACTGTTAGGGAGTTTAGATTGCGAGCCCCATTGGGGACAGTGAAGATGCTAAGAAATGTGATGGTGCCATAAAAGTAAAAATTTTTAGTCTGTTTGGTGTGTCATGCTTTAAATAAAGCTGCTTTGTTTTTGAGACCTCCTGGTATCTGACATGAAACAAATAATTACCTATTGTCCATTTCTGCTCATACAGACTGGTACGGTGTATATATGACTTTATGACAGTTTTGAACTCCTATTTTTTACATAATAAAATACATATTTCTGATATTCTCGTCTTATTTTATGCACAGACAAAAACCTAAGAGAAAGAAGTTTCCATAACGAATTTCACTTTTTCTAACTATGAGGATGTTAGCAGGTAAAACCCCAAAGCCGCCATGGATCTATTATGCAGCAGATCTTCTGGCCTGCTGATTATAAGAAAAAAAGCAATCGGTTGGATCTAACCTGTAGATTTAAACGTGAAATGGGAGGAATTGATAGAAGGAGCAGTGCGAGATATGGCAGGAAGTTCTCACACTTTGTCATTTATGGTCTGCAGTGATCCAGTCCCTGAGTGCACGGCTTGCAGTTCTACTGTATTTTCCGACATCCAGGGCCTCCACAAACAAGGACGCCTTACATTACAATTCAATGTGCACAGATACCATCTAACGATTGAATCAATACAAGCAACTGATGCTGCAACATGGGAGGCAGTGTGGTGCAGACTATAGGATCTTGGATTCACTTTATAAACTTGCCATTAATATCTTGATCAGTGATCTGTTTAGTCCTCTTCTGGCACAAGTTAATATAACACAATTTTTTTTTTTTACAGGAGGTCTACATAGGTGTGATTATTTAAACACAGAGTGGCAGTGACTGGCTTTGGCTTTAAAGGGGTTAACAATGAATTAAAGCTTCCCAATGACCCTTCAGTGTCACTGCAAGTCTCCATCTACTGATCTATGGTGATCATTTATGTCAGAAGTGTTTCTGGTCACAACAGCCATAAATAAGCCGGACAAGGTTGCATGACCCAAGATGAGCGTATCTACACTGATGTAATCTCTGAAGCACTATGAATTGTGGAGCACAGTGTACAGGGCTCAGGAGTGCTGAACACCGATAAAGAGATTGTGATTTCCTCTCCTAAACTACTTGCCCTTTTTATGATTTGCCGTAATGAAAAAAAAAATCCCATTTGGAAAAGGATGGGCAGCGGGAGTTGTTGCACTTGATTCTTTCCTGTCATTTTGCCACAGGGCATCAACTCATAACTGAACTAATTCCAACCCCTGAGATCTCTTGCTATCTCACTGGCAAATTGCGTTGAAACCAGAAGGAAAGATAAGAATACTTCTCTAGACACAGAGGACTCACACTACCACCTAATATTGTTCCATTGTGCGCGATATCGATAATTACTGGGCAGTACTGGCACAACTGCACAACATAGCACAAATAATACACATTTAAACAATATCATGAAATATTAGAAGCAAACTTGAAAAGAAGAATGGCTTCCTATTATATTTTGAACACAAAAACCATGTAAATATAAAAAAGTGAAAATGGAGGAAAACTTGTAGGTTTGCTTAAAAAATGTTTATTTGTTAAATGATACCTATAATTTTTTCATGTAATAAATATGTCCATCCATCGATACATATGCTGCAGGTTGGCAGTTATCCAGGTCCTTAGATCACTACTAATCAAAAATCCAATGCTCAGGGGGCATAAATAGCTCCTACATGAGCACGTGCGCAGAGTGATGTATGAGCTACATATAAAGTCCATGCACTTGTATACACAATAAGGGGCTGATTTGTTAAGACTGGCATTGTACACTCCACTGGCATTGTACAACTTAATGAATTCAGCGCATCTTCTCCGTGGTCTGAGCCTCCTTGCACATCACAAGACATCTTACTCCAGTGAGGGACTAGAGTAATAATAATAATAATCTTTATATAGCGCTAACATATTCCGCAGCACTTTACACACATTTTCATCACTGTCCCCGATGGGGCTCACAATCTAAATTACCTATCAGTATGTCTTTGGAATGAAACCGGAGTACCCGGAGGAAACCCACGCAAACACGGGGCGAACATACAAACTCCTTGCAGATGTTGTCCTTGGTGGGATTCGAACCCAGGACCCCAGCGCTGCAAGGCTGCAGTGCTAACCACTGAGCCACCGTGCTGCCCAGTACGTAGAGTAATATTTTTAGAGTATGTAATGGTGTAACGTTTGATTAATTCAGCATCTGATCCTGTGCATGCTTCATACTCTTTGGATATAGATAGACTAAACTGGAGCAAAAACGCAGACTTTCGGTTGCAAATAAATTCAGCTATTTTTAGGCTATATGCACACGATGTGGATTTGTTGCATTTCCGCAGCGTTTTTTTTTACACGCAGAAATTCTCCAAAAACGCAATGGATTACTAAAGCAAGGTTAATCAATAACACTCCTGAAGTGTTGTGCACATGATCCAGAAATTTTTGTCTTTATTTGCAGTGTTTTATTTTCCACAGCATGTCAACTCTTTTTGCGGATCGGCAGTGGTATTCACCCATTGACTTCCAATGAATCACTCAAATCTGCAGCAAAAACGCAGGTGTAAAAATGTTTGTGCATTTGCTGCAGATTTGCTGCCAAAAACGCTGCAGAATTGTCAAAGGAAAAGATGTCAGAAAGCAGAAGAGAGTTTGGTGGAGAATATGTATGAGTGGAGAATATGTGTGTGTAAGAGTGGAAAATATGTGTGTTTCTGTGTGTGTCTGCATCTGTCTGTGGGTGTCTGTGTGTGTCTGCGTCTGTCTGTGGGTGTCTGTGTGTGTCTGCGTCTGTCTGTGGGTGTCTCTGTGTCTGTCTGTGGGTGTCTGCGTCTGTCTGTGGGTGTCTGTGTGTGTCTGTCTGTGGTGCGTCTGTCTGTGGGTGTCTGTGTATTGTCTGTCTGTGGGTGTCTGCGTCTGTCTGTGGGTGTCTGCGTCTGTCTGTGGGTGTCTGCGTCTGTCTGTGGGTGTCTGCATCTGTCTGTGGGTGTCTGCATCTGTCTGTGGGTGTCTGCATCTGTCTGTCTGTGGGTGTCTGTGTATTGTCTGTCTGTGGGTGTCTGCGTCTGTCTGTGGGTGTCTGCGTCTGTCTGTGGGTGTCTGCGTCTGTCTGTGGGTGTCTGCATCTGTCTGTGGGTGTCTGCATCTGTCTGTGGGTGTCTGCATCTGTCTGTCTGTGGGTGTCTGCGTCTGTCTGTGGGTGTCTGCGTCTGTCTGTGGGTATCTGTCTGTGGTGCGTCTGTCTGTGGGTGTCTGTGTGTGTCTGTGGTGCGTCTGTCTGTGGGTGTCTGTGTATTGTCTGTCTGTGTGTGTCTGTGTCTGTCTGTGGGTGTCTGTGTGTGTCTGTCTGTGGGTGTCTGCGTCTGTCTGTGGGTGTCTGTGTGTGTCTGTCTGTGGGCTTCTGCATCTATGTGTATGTCTGCGGGTGTCTGCGTCTGTGTCTGTGTACCCATGCGACGCACAGCCCATAGTGATTGTACTTAGGCGTCATCTGATGGGACTACTACTCCCATCCGGCTATGTCTGCTGCAACATATAACAGAGACAACATGAGCTGATGATGGAGAGGAGGTAGGCGATAGAGGCAGAGCTCTTCTCTCCTCCATGTTATATTTCTGGACCTAACTATGTATATAATCCCAAAAACTGAAAGTTGATCGGCACATCCAAAAAATAGATAAAATAATCAAATTTTATTCCACAGTTATCAAACAATTAACATCTACATGTTGTGGATAGAAAAAACACTCTGAGAGTTTGTGCACATGGTGCGGATTTTGCTGCAGATCTGCAAGCAATGTACAGTACAATGCAAATCAATGGGATTTCAAAACTGCAATGCACATGCTGTGGATTTTTCCACGCGGATTAGCTGCAGTTTTAAATCCGCAGTATGTCAATTCTTTCTGCGGATTCCACAGCGGTTTGACACCTTTTCCATTGTCCAGGTGTCAAACCGCAGGCTAATCCGCAGATAAACCGCAGGTCACTTTACCTGCGGTTATACCTGCAAATCCACGCAGAAAAATCCGCACTGTGTGCACTCACCCTAACACATTTCTGTCGCTTGTGCGCCCTTATACTAAGTGCAGGTGCTGGTGCAGGAGCTCCATATACTTTTTTATATAATGATGTTTTCTGGTTATAGGTTTGCAAAGCACTGCGTTAAAATAATAAATCGGATGTAACTCCCTCTCCTCACCACTGCTATGGTCTTTGTTTATTGGCTGTAGTGGTGATGTCACAGCTACAGCTCACATCACCGCTGCTGCCAATCACTGAGCTCAGCCGCTCTGCTGATGTACACGTCTTGGTCCGCTGGGGTCAGTGATTGGCAACAGGAGTGAATTTAGCTGTAGTCGTAATGTCACTGCTGCAGTCATTAAACAGATTGAAAAAAATGGTGGAAAGATAGAGCTAGACTCGGGGAGGGCGAGTAACATCTGTTTTATTACTTTAATCCAGCACATGTCATCTGAGACCAATAACCTGTATCTCCAGAAAACACCATTAATACAGCAAAAAAACCACGGCCCGCACACCTTTAGTATTAAATTAATGTACAAGTGCACAAATACGCTATGTGACCAATATATTCATACAAGATGCGTCAGCGCACTGTGACTAATGAATACATGAACATCAATATTGCTGAAAATATTAAAAATGTAAGGTACTTAATTAATATGAAGTGGTTAGAGTAAAAAATGTAACTAAGTACCGTACATTTTTAATGTGTATAGCAATATTGGAGATCATGTGCTCATTATTCGCTGCGTGCACTGCTCATGCATCGTGTATATATACACTTATACAGCAGCGGGTGTCCAGGAATAGCTTTGTCTGTCCATTGGGTTTTGCTACATAAAAATAATAATAGGATCAATTACTCACCTCTCTGCCGCTGCTCTTGTCATTGGTCACCAGTGATGTTTCGCAGTATGGCTAACATATGCTGACTCGCTGCTAATGCAAGTGACGAAAGGCCTTATTACAACCCGTATTCTTATCTGTAGCAGCCAATCAAAACCATATTTATTCATTCACTTACATAGCACCATCACAACGCTCTATAGACATCAGCAGTCAAATGATTTACTGGTTTTTATAAAGTGAGAAAATTAATATAGAGCTGAGTTTGGTCGGTTAGTTTGGCCTGCCACAACAGTCCCAGTTTCTTACGTGGCCCCTTGGCAAAATAAAATGCCCACCCCTATAATATAGTACAATATACAGGGTGAACCAAATGTAGGTGGACAGTAACTAACACATATACCGTACTTAGAACCTTATTCGACCTACTGTCCCCCTACTTTTTGTTCACCCTGTATTGTGAAGCTATTGATCATTGATAAAAGTCACGTATCCAGGGTCAAGTTTACCAAGTTCCTCATGTTTAAAATGGAAATAATTTAAAATTAAGCAGCATCTTAAAAATACTTTTGGAAAGCTGCTGGTAAGCCCAATATTATCAACAACTTTTGACTTTTTCTGGCTACAGTTCTATAGAGGTAGAGTTACTCTGCAGCCTGGCAGGGTAGTCTGCCCTCCGTACTGCTCTATAATGACTGTGTGAGGGTCAGTGCAGACAGCTGTGCAACAAATGCTAAAAAAAGTAGATTAAAAATGCCTTTCTTTTTAGTATTACCAGCTATTTACATCTAGAGGTCACTTTTAAAGTGAATCTGCAAATTTGTGACATTACACTTATACACAAAAATGTTTATATAAATTATGGTGGTAATTTATTTTACATGGCATTATATGGCATGGCAAAAAAATGGCATTATCACTATAGGATACGTCTTTTCTGTAGCACTGAACAAACATGATGGCTCAGAGCAATATGGATTTCCATTGAAGTTATGTAGTACTGTAGTCTATCAGCTTGCAGAAGAAAAATGAGCTAGCATAATACAAGCAGAGTACAGTATCCTACAGCCAATGCAATCAATTTTATTGCTTAATTATATCCAAGGCCATTTTTCTCATAGCCTTTTTGTGCACTATTGATTACTAATATAGCATACAGCTACAATTTTATGGTTCCCAGCTGCTCCTCCAATCAATTTCTCTCCTGGTGATGTCAACAGCACCAGTGTTCTACAGCTGATTCATGCTGATGACTACATTACAGGACCATTTATGTCCTGTGTAACATAATCCTGGAATTAGTATGTGTATAATAACATCAGTGTGCGGTCACTGTCATATGTCAGGCCTGTATGTGAGCTGATATACACAATGCCTTTTGCCTCCTAACAGAATGTCCTGTCTGCCTCATAGGGGTCATAAGAGTATAGGACCAAGCAGTTTACTGTATACAATGAATCAATGAAAAGAAACATGCAGTATACTTTTTTTAATACTGGGACTTTTGGGTAGCATATGCTCACTGAATCCTGTTGGAGACATACATCAGATAGTAACCTTTATGCATATGTTTGATGGAATATGCAGCACAAGATCTGAGTCCATGAGCAATTCTACCAAAATCAAGTGCAGCCACCAGTATTTTTTTGAAGAGACACACAAGCAGGGGACACAACCATTGCACAGATGTTGCCCAGATAAATTAGTGCCCTCAGACATAGAACTACTGACATGATACTTTAACATCCAAATCAGATACAGTAGCTGATTTTTATGTGGATAAATAAAAAAGATTGCAGTGGTTTAAGGGGCCTTTGCAGGATCATAATTGTGAAGGCTTAGCCTTAAGATCCCCACTGGGCTAAGGCTGGTTTCACATTTGCGTTTGGAGGCGCAGTGGACGCTCGCCGTGAAGCTCCACCCCTGCCGTACCTCCTCCGATCAGCTCTGCCTATGGGTGCATGCTGCTGCATGTGGCCTGCGTACCCTATCTTTAGCATTGGGTACGCAGGCTGTGCGCAGGTATGCTTTTGCCGCCGCATGCATCGTTTTGATGGTGCGGCGACCTGTGCCAATCACAACATGTTGCATTTTGGTGCGGTCGCCGCACCGTCAAATAGATGCATGCAGCAGCAAAAGCATACCTGCGCACGGCCTGTGTACCCAATGCTAAAGATAGGGTACGCAGGCCGCATGCAGCGGCCTCCAAACGCAAGTGTGAAACTATTGATGGTCTATACCTAAGACAGTCTATCAACATTGCCATACCAGAAAACCCTTTTAACATCAACATATTACATATTTGGCCAGAAATTAGAAAATTCCAAAATTTCATTGAACCATACCTGAATTAGATCTTTTTTTTGATGATTTAAGACTTCGACACCGCCCGCTGACAGAGCTACTGTTTTCACTCATAGAGTCTTGAGCAGAAGAACCACTTCCTGTGGCTTCACTGTCTCTCATCATGCTTTCATATCCACTGCTTCCACCACTGTGATAAAAGAGTGCAGTTTTGCCCATAGCAGGTGGCAGTTCACCACTAAGAACACTGCTGTTGTCACTGCCATGGCCACTACTGCAGCGTTGTGGCTTTCGTGGAGGAGTGATTTTACTATATGGGGAAGGTAAAGTGTGTACAGTAGGTTTCTCCTCAGCATGGAGCGCTCCACGTTCATCTGTGTCTGCATTTCCATGGGAATGCACACCTCGACCTGCTGCGCTTCCTTGGAGCAACTCTGAAATTCGTCCATTAACTGCTCTTAACGGCAATTTGGAAGCAAGACCAGAGCCTCTATTTCTGCTGAGAGACTGTGTTGACCAAGAGATATTTTTTCCATTTGGAGGAAGGCTTGAGCTCCGTCCTACAGATTGTGGAAGTGACTTTGTGGAAAAGCTCAGGGTTTTGGTTGCAGAAGCAGAGAGACTACGGGCCTTAGGACTGGCAAGAAGCAGCTTGCTTACTGCTGATATCTTTGTAGGGGTTGCTTTAGGAGAAGCTCCTGCAGACTGAGAGGTGTTAATTGGAGATGACATGACACTTCGATTAAGACTTCTCCCAGACCTTGGCAAAGTGCTGTCTTTGCTAAGGATTATTCTTGAGCTCACTGATGAAAGGCTCCCTGCTCGTTCTAAAGACAAGCATTCATAGTGACTTCCATTGGATCTTCCCAAAGAATTAGTTCTGCTAGCTAACTGTTCTAGTTTGGCACTAAATAACTTGCTACTACTGTTGCTTCTAGTGTCCATACTGAATCCTGTCAATTTGCCATTAAGTTCATCTGGAAGACTAGGTAAGGAAGAGAGAGAGTGTTTTGATGGGCTGTTTACAGTGTGCTGAGGACTTGCCCTATTTCTATGATCTAGGCTTGATTTCCTTACTGGTGGAAGAGGCGGAATACCTTTAGGGCGAGTAAGAATACAATGTTTAGGGGAAGCAACTTTTCTCTCTAAAGTAGATCTATTGATTTGAAGTGGATTGACGGATCCAGCAGTGTTATTCTCATAGTCATAACTCAAGATATCCTGCTCCTCAAGCTTACAAGATCTTTCTAACACTCTAGGAAGGTTACCTCTTTGTGAGTAATCATTTATGAGAGCTAGACTCTGTGTGGTTAGTGCCATTTCACACCCATCTACAACTCTCTTAATGCTCTCAGAGATTGGGGAGATGCTGCCTTCTCCACTGCTGCAGCTTAATCTGTCAGACAAACTTTGCTTTCTGTACAAGTCACGGTCAGTTACACAGTTAGCAGCTTCAGCTATTTGTCCATCCAATGCTTCATTTTTCTGTCTTTTGTTATCATCATCACGTTTTAACCAAGGATCATCAAATATAGGTTCCATTTTACAGTCTTTAGAACCATTTTCAACAGACTGTGACAATTTGTCAGGCAGATTTAATTCTGGCAGGCATTCATTATTCTCCTGAGCTTTAAAAGGACTGACTGCAATGCAGGGATAAACTGTAATGTTGGTTTTCATTGGAATGTAGTTTTCACAGAAATTCAAACTTGAGGTATTTGATATAGTGACTGTGGTTTTCCCTACTGCTGAAATCTTGCAGTTGTTTATAGTGGATGCATTATTCTGTACAGGGTCAAGCATTTCTGACTGAATGAGCACTTTGTCCATTTCTGGCTTATGTCTGTTGTTCGCACACATCACACTAATATTCTGCAATGCAGTTGTAAATTCAGAAATAGGGGGCTCAGCCAATGCTTCACCATGGCCATAGCATGTCTGAGCAATAAAACTGTGACATGACTGATCACCATCACTACCAGTGCTCATTTCACTCAACCAGGAGCTGATGGAAGACCTCCTGCTTCCACCTTCTTGACACTTTTCTTCTATTCCAGGCATAGGAAGGGGTAGGAATTGTGTAATGCTGACTTCAGACATAGGTGCTGAATTGGAAAAGCATTCAAGGTCCTCACTTATGCTGCTAATAATACTTACAGGTCTGGAACCAGAAGCCATAGCTTGCACAGAACAGTCACTATTAAAACTGATAATACTTGTTGGCCGACCATTGTCAAGGACTCCATTGAAGGTTAATTCTTCAACGAGGGTGAAAACTAATTCATCTTCACCATTTAGTTCCAATGGTTGTTGCACAGTTACCATTGTTGTACCAAGGACTTCCTTTTTGGTCTCCTCTGAACTTTGCTGCTCTTTAAGTATAGATTCACAAGATAAATTGCTTGAATTAGATACTGATCTTTTCATGATTTGAGGACTCATACCAACAGGAGGAGTCCGAATCTCTGGTTGTGGTAGAGATGCCAATAGTGATCCAGGATCTTTATTTGCAGACTGTGGAGGAGTGGAGCAAGGTATTACTCCTTTCTGTGTATATACTTTACACCTCTGTGATGGAGAATTTGGTGGTTTGTATTCTGAAGTTTTAGAGAGACTAGCAATACCTAATCTTGGTGATCCCATTGCTCTTGGTTTTCCTTCCACAAACCCACAACTGTTCAAACTTTCTCGACTTCCCTGTAAACTGACATTTTGTACTAACTGAGAGGTTCCATTCGTCATTCCACAGCTACCAGTAACACTCCTAGGTGAAGATGGAGTAGATGTACTCACTACATTACCAGGTGGAACTGGAGAGTGATTTCTTGGTATTTTAGAAGCTGGGCCAATATTTTCTCTGCCATCTTTGTCATATTCTATATCTTCCGCAATATTTTCTTCTATATCTGATTCTGTTAAGTTTTTGGGTTCTGTGGTTGGGCATAAAGCTTTTGTTGATTGGTCTCCGCTATACTGAGCGGGCAGCTCTTCAAATGGGAATCGGATAGTTTCCTCACTACCATCAATACAGTCCAACCTTTCCTGCAGTTCTGCAAAAGTATTACATTTTAGACAATCTCTTTCCGGTTTGTTGTACGCAACTTCATTTACATCCTCCTGTTTCACTTCATTTTTTGACTTTTGCAGAACTGGAACAATTGGGACAAAGTCAGGTGGCCCTTCATTATCTGTAAGTTCCTTGTCGGACAGGGCTGTTCCATTAGGACCAACATAAATAACTGTATCACATGACTGTTCACTACTTGAAGAATAATCTGGATCACTGGATAAACTGAGAAGAGGGAAGTCAGGGTCAACTACATTTCTCGAATGAAATGGTCTCAGTTGAGTTGGCCTGCGCATTCGTCCTTCTTCACAGGAGCTCTCTCCTCCAGATGAACTTGATGTGTACTGGTAATCAAGAAAACAATTCGTATGAAAAAATGTTAAATGAGACAAACTAAATAAAAAATGACAAACAAAAGATTTGACTTCTTAAGTGTAAGTTTTGGTAAAGGGCACATATCTTTACATATAATACAACTTCTGTAAATAGTTGAATGAAACAAAAAAGATGAAGTAAACTAATTTAGGAGTTCACAAAGTTGTATGCCATTTATAAAAGACTACCCCAATGATTGCCATGAAAAGGACTAAAATATAGAAATAATTTTGATAACACATAATAGAAAAAAGGTGACCTATATAAGAATGGGTACAATAACATATTAATTAGGTGTAGGATCCTTTCCTGAATAAATATTTTGGATACTAAATCTTGATTTATAATTGTAATACAATTTTCAGGTTCCACAGTTTAAATGGATTTGAAAATAACTTAGATAGAAATGACATTATTTTACAAGTTATACATAGACATGAAACATTTGTTGAACTAATAGTAGCCCTGAATTCATCCACATTTCATGCTAGTCCATACGGCTTTCATACTGAGTCTATCTCACTCATCTAATCTAAAACACAGCTCTTTCTTATCCCGCAATCTGTTGCCTTACTGCAATTGATCTGAACTCTCCCTCCAATAACATGACAACGGTATTTTTAATCAAGCGTCTCTTACCTTGGTTTTCTTTTTCTTCATCCTCAGCACCCGAGAAGCGATCTGAATAGTGGACAGTGTCTCAGCATAGTTGCCGGCAGCAGCCGAAATGTGAGCTATCATTGTAGTGCGGCAGTTCATGTTCCCCAGAGACTCCCGAAGTAGCATTGTGAGCTTGCTCTCTCTGCAGAAACAAAATGAATTAAGGCTGCATTAGTGAAACATGTTTCACTTGTACTGTCATGATGTGACTTCAGAGCCCTGAAGTTTTTTTCTCTCGTCTCCTTAATGGCATGCTAATCAGGATCATGCTGCAGAGTCACATAGCATCTGATGTAAAGATGAGAAATACAGGGGATGGGTCACTAAGATTTCCTTTTATTACATCAATCTAGTGACCATTTGATTTTATGCAGAAAATGTGTCTAGGAAGCAAATGCTAATACTTTAAGCTACTTAATTAGCTTTGACAGCTTTAAAATTAAAATTACTTTTCTATGCTACAATATTAGATTTTCTGTACATTAATATAGTTTCTTCTTAATTGAACTTTTAACTAAAATAATATACAGGAGCAAGGGGTTGTAAAACAGACGAAGGATAAACGTCCCAAGAGCACTAAGTCAAATGCAAAATTGAAAAAAGAAAATGTACAAGGACTAGATAAACAAAAAGTAATCAAATAATTTTTATTAAATAATTTGTTAAAAAAAGAGGGAATAAACATCCTACATAACAAACGTGGACAAAAATGGTGGATGAGCCAGAGGGGAAAAAGCAAAACAGAAGGACGCCTAGGCAAAAAAACCTTATATGCAATGCATAACTCTTTATGCTTGTTACAGAGTCAATAAATATTGAGGAATGAATTGTTCTGAAAATCTAAGTGACAGAAAGAACATAAGAGCAGTAAAAGGGTAAATTCATGATTAACTCAATAGAGCAGGGTAAACAAGATAACAGAGGTGCCAAAAATATTGTGGTTTCCATACAATTAATAATTTAAAGTGCAAACAGTGCATGTAATAATGTGCACAAAATGAGGCTCACCCACCAAACACCTGACGCGCGTTTCAGAAATGTTTTGCCAGGGGTCTATATGAAATTACATCAAACTTGTGATCATTTGATTATATGCAGAAAATGTGTCTAGGGAGCAAATGTTAATATTTTGGCTACCTAATTAGTTTTGACAGCTTGAAAGTTAGAATGAAAATAACTTTTCTATATTGTAATATTGGATTTTCAGTATATTAATATTGTTTCTTCTTAACTGATGCTAATATACAACAGAAAAAACGACCACTAATTTTGTAACAATTAGAGAAATGTATTTTACTATATAAGTAATTTCAAGTGCACTTTTTATAACACCCATTCATTCTAAAGGACACTGACCATGAATGCACAGCCTGCTCTTCACCAATGGGTGGGTGCAAAGCCATTTCTTGGGATCAATAGTGGTCCCAATGGACAGACCCTTACTAAGCAATGTTTTATGACATGTACTATCACTATATTTGTGGGAAAACTGCTTTAGTATAAACATTTGAACTGTCTGCAGAATTTACAAACAAAAACATTATTAAAAGGATATCTTAGTTCTGTTGAGGCTAGGGTACTCACTACGAAAATCCATGACGGAACAGCTATGCTCGTTTTTAAAGGTTTTTATGCCTGACACTAAAATGCCCCATCTGTTCCTTTGGCAGTCTCCGTATAACCTGGCCTACTGCAATGATGTCTTACCCCTTGCGACCACTGCAACCTCTGGTCTGCATGGAAAATACCCACAGCCTATGGATGACAATTGTTGATATACCCTTTGAAGTTACTACATTACAGGGTTTCCATCCGAAAAATCGAGACCCATGTGAACAAGTCCTTAGGCTATCAGTAGGAAGAGATTACCATTTATTATTGCTACCTCTGCCTTTCTTTTTCTACTACAAGAGGAACTTGGCCATATTAATTAGGGGAAAGAATGAATACTCTGTTCTCATCACTGCCCAGGCAGTAAAATCAGTTTCCTTCTAGATGGCCTCAGATATCTGAATTTTAGATAAAAACATTTTAAGAATGAACAAGTGTGTAGCATATCATTAGGTACACGAGAAATGCACAGTCGTGCTATTCAGGGCGCATTTCTCACATTCATAAGGTAAGGAACTAGTTTCTTTAACACAGTGAAAATAGGACTACCTTATCACTTCTCAGACAAAATAGCTGCCTCCAGAGTATGTCGGTCACACAATTGCGACTTGATACAAAATCTTATATGGCATTCTATACTACATTTATGTCCCGTATTGCTGATAATGGATGTTGCGTAATGAATATACATTTTCCTCTAAATCCACTAGGGATGTTCTATTATACAATCATTAATTACATTTATCAGCATTTCTACAGCTATTTAGATACTAAATGCAGGATGTATTACTTGTTATCTCTCTTTGGTGCTAACAAAAATGAATTCAAATTAATTTTAATATCACAATGTTAATTAAACAAGTAGAGTCATGGATTCCTGCAAATCACTGCTTCAGTAATGGTTATGCATCACTTTAACCCCTTAACGACTGCCGATATGCCTTTTAACGGCAGCAGTTAAGGGTGCTTATGCCTCAGCGCCAGTTTTTAATGGCGCTGAGAAATAAGTGTATAGCGATCTCCAGAGTCGGAATTTCTCCAGGGTCTCCGCTACTGGGGGAGCTGAGACCCCAGAGAACATGATTTGGTTCTGTTTTTACCGATCCCAGTGGTGCGATCACCGTTATTAACCCCTTAGTGACAGAGCCAACTTGCTACTTAATGACCAGGCCAAGTTTTACAATTCTGACCACCGTCACTTTATGAGGTTATAACTCTGGAACGGATCCCGCTGATTCTGAGACTGTTTTTACGTGACACATTTTACTTCATGTTAGTGGTAAAATTTATTCGATATGACTTGCGTTTATTTATGAAAAAAAACGGAAATATGGCAAAAATTTTAAAAATTTTGCAATTTTCAAACTTTTAATTTTTATGTGTGAACATATATTCCCATAAAAAGTTTGAAACTTTATTAGATACTTGATTAAAAATTCCACCCAGTGCAATAATAAATTTGCATAAGTAAAAACAACTAACCTAACCGGTCCCTACAATGCCCTACTATCCCTACCTGACAGTGGAGGTTGACACCTTAAAAGAATGATTTTTTGGCGCCACACTCCACGGCGGCTATCCCAATCTGTCCTTAGTAGGCCCTATTATAATGCAGGAGGGAAAACAATAAGCATTAAAAAGAGATGAAAGTTAGAGATTATTGATACTAAAATAGGGAATTAATAGTTGATAATAATACATTAATGCTCTTGAACACACAAATATATGATCCTTCCTTATCAAAAAATGTCTGCAGATATACAAAAAAGCCAACAAAGGGGATGGGATCATATAAAAAATTGTATTCAATTAATACAATTAATACATATGGCTATATCTCCAAAGCCAAGCTAATAATAGAAAATACAATTTATAACATGATTAGAGTCAATTGAGGATTAACCCCAATATGACAAATAGCTTAAGCATTAATAAAGTCAATACAAAGTTCTGAATATACTCAAAAGCAACAACAGGCCTACAATGATATCACCTAGAGTGTCCCAAAGAATAGCAAACAGGGGATTAGCCTACATTTAGGTTCAGCCTAAGCAAGAATCAAAACGGTTTATTTACTATTTTTTTTTATTTTGATCACTGTGATAGGGTTTATCACAGTGATCAAAATGTACTTTGAATGAATGAATGGAATCTGCCAGCCGGAAGATTTGGCGGGCGCACTACGCATGCGCCCGGCATTTTCTTCCCGGAAGAAGATAGTGCCAATTGGAGGATGCAGGAGGGCCTGAGGACCACCGGGAGGTACCGGGGGGGGATCGGGGACCCTGTTTCTCTCTCCTCAAGGCAAAACTGCACCAGCTCCTTCAAGTTAGATGGTTTCCTCTGGTGAACAGTAATCTTCTAAACTGACCACAGATTCTCAATTGAATTAAGGTCTGGGCATTGATTAGGTCACTTCAAAACATTTCCACGTTTCACCTTAAACCACTCGAGTGTTGCTTTAGCAGGTTGCTTTGGGTCATTGTCTTGTTGGAAGGTGAACCTCTGTTCCAGTCTCAAATCACTGACTGACTGAAACAGGTTTTGCTCAAGTGTATCCCTGTATTTTAAACTATCTATCTTCCCCTTGACTTGGACCATTTTCCATGTCCCTGCTATTGAAAAACATCCCCACAGCATGATGCTGCCACCACCATGTTTCACTGTGCGGATGTTGTTCTTGGGGTGATGAGTTGTATTGATTTGGTTCCAGACATAGTATTTACCTTAGTGGCCAAAAAGTTAACTTTTTGTCTCATCTGACCACAGCATTTTCCTCCATACATTTGGGGAATCTCCTACATGTCTTTTGTCAAACTCAAAATGAACCTTACAATTTTTGTGTGTAAGTAAAGGCTTTTTATCTGCCCACTCTTCCATAAAACCCACCTCTATGGAGTGTATAGCATATTGTGGCTTTATGGAGAGATACTCCAATCTCTGCTTTGGAGCTCTTCAGCTTACTGAGGATTACCTGTGGTCTGCCTCTCTGATTAATGTCCTACGTGCCCGGGCTAAGAGTTTTGGCAGTGTTAAGTCAGCTTTTTGTTCAGTTGTCGTCTGCTTTGGGGTTTGCCCCATGAGTCCATGCCTCTCTTAATACATGACAATTCCTTTATTATTTTAGTAGCCGCTGATTGACATTGCATGCTGTGATTTAGTCTGTGATTTACACCGAGATCCTTTTTCTACAAGTGGTTCCTAGTTTTACTCCTCCTACAGCATACGGCACTGCTTTCATACTATTAGTACCCAAATGCATAACTTTACATTTTTCAACATTGAACTACATTGGCCAAGTTGATGCCCAAAGATTAAGCTTGTCCAAGTCAACTTGTAACTTTCAATGGTGCTTAAAAGTTTGTAAATCTTTCAGAATTTTCCATATTTCGTTATATATGTTGCCTAAAACTACCTTAGATTTTTACATATGTTTTAAAAGTAGATAAAGAGAACCAAATATAATACTTGAATCAAAAATGTTAGATTTGTATGTGAGTGGTAAATGTATGTGAACTTGTGCTTTCAGTATATTGTGTTCCCTTTTGCAATAATCTTGTGCATTTAAAAGGAATCTGTCACCATCCCAGGATGTATATGAATACAGGTAATGGAAATGTTAAACCAGTCCTACTTGTATACCTCAAATTAATGGTCTTGTTGAGAAATGTTATATTCTGTCTTTATGCTAATGAATTCTTACAGGCTCTGGGGCGTGTAGTGCCTGGAAGAAATCCCTGCCTCCTGTCCTCATTGTAATACTACACCCCTCCCATGTACATCAGTTATGTCCCCAGAATCATTTGCGCTGGTGCCGGCAACTTCCGCTCCAGTGACCTCTGTTATGCGCACCAATAAGGTGCTCTCCCCACTTCATCCCTACATAGTCATCACTATGTACACATGGTTCCTAGCGATGACTATGCAGGGAGGAAGTGAGGAGAGCACCTCATCGGAGTGCATGCGAAGAAGATCCCTGAATACAGTGCCCAGGGAGGAAGAGGTACGTATTGTGGAGGGAGTGCAGGGCCATAACTGATGTACATGGGAGAGGGGTAATATTACAATGAAGTCAGGAGGCAGGAATTTCTTTCAGGCACCACATGCCCCAGAGCCTGTAAGAAATCATTAGAATAAAGACAGAATATAACAATTCTCAACATCAAGACCGTTAATATGAGGCATACAGGTAGGACTAGCTTAACATTTCTTTTACCTGTATGTCCATACTAATAGGTCATATACGTCCCGGGGGTGACAGATTCAATTTAAAAGGTTCTACACATCAGTATGGAGAAATATTAGTTCATTCATAGTAACATAGTTTTGAAGGCTGAAGGAAGACCTTATGTCCATCTAGTTCAGCCTATTTTTAGTGCAGCTGTTCTGCATTGTTGATCCTGGGGAAGGCAAAAAACCCACAGAGTAGAAGCCAATTTTCTCCATAGGGAAAAAAATTTCTTCCCGACTCCTAAGCTGGGTCAACCATCTACCTATATTATGTTATTCGTAACCTTCTATACTGTTACTCACAAGAAAAGCATCCATTCCTTTCTTAAATTCATTCAGTGAGTTGGCCATCACCACTTCCTCAGGAAGAGAATTCCAGAGCCTCACTACTCTTACCGTGAAGAACCCTCTTCTATGCTGGTGCAGAAATTTTTTTTCCTCCAAACGAAGAGAATGCCCCCTTGTTCTTGTTACAGTCCTTGGTACAAACAGTTCATTGGAGAGATCTCTGTATTGCCCTCTGATATACTTGTACATATATATTAGGTCTCCCCTAAGTCTTCTCTTTTCTAGAGTAAATAGAGCTAATTTTGATAACCTTTCTGGGTATTGTAGTGAACCAACTCCATTTATCATTTTAGTAGCCCGCCTTTGAACCCTTTCAAGTTCAGTACTGTCTTTCTTGAGCACCGGCGTCCAAAATTGCACACAATACTCCAAGTGTGGTCTGACGAGTGATTTGTACAGAGGGAGAATTATGTTTTCATCTCGTGTCCCCAGACCTCTTCTAATGCATCCCATGACCCTATACAGGTGTTGGAAAGAAGAGGGCGACCGCTTCCAGCCCAGGAGATGGAGAAACGAGGGGCTTCTCTAGAAACTGGCAGTAAGTGGTCTGAAGCAAAGAGGGTTAGAGGTGGTGACTCCTCTGTTAACTCAGGACTTGGTAGCACAGACAGGAGACCCGGTAGTGGACGTAGCGACAAAGCGTCAGACTCAGACCAGCCAGTTAGCTTGACTGTACGTGGGACTTCTCGCCATACCAACCGGGAGAGCCAGCCATGGAGAGAAAGATTGGGTGACGGGGCGTAAGGCAAAAATGTGGAGACAAACAAGGGTTTGGTGACACAGTTGGACTGTGACTTAAAGGCCAAAGCTCAAGGCCGACTTAAGGACCGCTGGGGGCAGGGGAGGCCTAACAGACGGACTCTGAAACGTGAAAGGATAAAATCCGATAATGTGTTGGTCACAGAGAGGGATACAGTGACAGTGTTGGACTACATCTCGGGAACTGACGCTCAAAGACGACTAAGAGAGCCCTCTCGACTGATAAGGCAAGGTGACATGGGTGCCCGGTCTCGAGGCCCCCGGTTTGTGACAAGTGTTCAATCCCACAAGTTTGAACAGAGGGGGATATGTGATGCAGTGACCCCTGTGACAGCTAGGGGGCACTGTATGGGCTTCCCAGGACATGCATGCAGGCGTTTCCTTTATTGTGATGGGGAAACAGTGAGCGGCAGGATTGTAAATGGCCGATATGTATCACAAGGGTGGGTGCCTTGTGATGGAAGCTGAAATGTGTATTAATCAGCAGAGGTACTGCTGAGGGTTTGTTACTGTGTATCAGGGAAGCTTCCAGGTGACTTGGTGAGATGGGTGGGGCCAGTCACCTACAAACCTATCCAGGGGCATGTGTCTGAACGCCCAATGTAAAGCCTGTATGTGTGTGGCTGTGTGTGGAATAGGACCTGTAGTGAGGTCATGACCATGTGATCCATACCTCACTTATGGGTGTGGTTATGTACCATATAATGTGCCTGAGGTCTGGTCACAGGAAGGGAAAGTGTGTACCTGAATGGTTCAGGGTGCAAGGTCCTGGAGGTTCAGTGTTGGGAGACGGATCGGATCCCTGGAGCAAGTGCTGCGACCTTGGACCTAGTGAGGCGCGAGTGTTGGATGGTCTCAGGAGGGGACAGACGTCCTGAATAGCACCCGCTGAGGCAATGGACCTGGTGGCCGGTGTGTTGGGAGACCCTGGGAGGGTTGGATCCCTTCCCTTAATAGCACCCGGTGAGACCTGTGTGTTGGACGGTTCCAAAGTGGGGACGGACGTCCTGAATAGCACACAGACAGGCCACGTGTGTTTGTAGAGTCAGTTGCGGCACTGCATTGGGGGAGCTACTGTCCGTCTGTGGATCTGGACTGTCAGGTGACCTGGTGAGCAAGGCGTTGTCCGGGACGGTGATCCCAGTTCGGCAGCTTCCCTGAGAGAGAGGACTACCAAAGAGTCGGCATCTGGAGCAGGAGCTCCTGCGAGGTAACCCCGGACATGGGGATATAACTGTTGGTGCCCGTGATGTTCTATGGACACTAATGAACTGTTCGGCGTGTGGTCACCCACGGTAACTGTACAAAGAGGTCCAGCGTGTTTAGTGACAGTGTGTTAAAGCTGTGTACCAAGGATTGTGATGGACTATATGTAAGCATGTGACGTGTAACATGTTCCTCAGCGGTTTATAAAGGCATAATAAACTGCACTAGACTGTTTAAGTGGAAAGTGTTCCTGTATGCATCAATATCGCAGCCAAGTGAGTGTCCCCCAATGCACTCAGTGAGCGCTATCTTACAGATTAAAGTCAGGATTTTGCCTTGGTCATTCCAAAGCTTTGATTTTGTTCTTCTTTAATCATCGTTTTGCAGAATAATGTGTGCTTTAGGTTCATGACTTGCTGCATGACCAATGTTCCCTTGAGATTCAGAGGCCCTAGCAATATTCTTTAGTTTTTGGAGATAAATTTCATAATACATTGTTCCATCAGTGTTGACAAGCTGTCCGGGTCCAGATAAAGCAAAACAAACCCAAACCATGATATCACAACGACTGTCTTTCACAGATGGCTTGAGGTTTTTACATTGTATCAGCAGAAGTGATAGTGACAGGACTGTGATGCCTGGATAGAGTAAGATAGAGTTTGGAGAGTAGCAAGTGTGCAGTGCTGCCAAGGAGTGATCCACAGCTAGAAGAAACTGGAGCAAGGAATAGCAAAATCCTAAAGAGAGTTACTGACGAGACTGTGAGACCTTCCAGAAGGTGTTATTGAATAAGATGCCAAGTCACAAGAAACCCAAGAGCTTGAAAGTGCCGAATGGTAACAGAGCTAAAGAGGCATGAGAGCCAGCGACTAGTGGGGAGTCCCGAGTGGTAGATTCAGGGCGTTCATAGTGATAGGACGTGGAACCACTGAGCGAGTAGTGAGAAAGTCGCCGATCAGGACTATGGCCTAGAAGCTGGGTTGTGGCAACGTGGAGATGAAACAGATATACTCCAGAGCCCTGGAGTAACCTACAGTGGAAGGATATAGTGGGAATGAAAAGGCTTCTTACTGTGAAGGAAACATGCTTAAGACTGTGTACCCACTATCCCTTGTACATCCTTATCAAGTTTACTAGTTCCCATGTTTGAATGGAACTCTTCTTTATTTATCTGTGGAATTTGTGACCAGCCAACACCATCAGCTAAAGGCAGGCGGTCTGCATGGGTCAACGGCCTGCCAACACCCACTCTTCATGTAGTGCCCAATGATGTGACAGAAGTCAATTACCTCGCCAGCGGCTGCTGCTCTGCACCTCGTTACATTAAATCTGACATTATTTTTGTAGTAACTTTTGTCTTATGAATCCAACAGTGACCCCAGTTTTTCTATATCACAACTTTTTAAGCTACAGGATATTCTCCCTTTGTCTGCAAAACCATACAATGGAAATAATGCAAAGAATAACCTGAATGTAACGTTTATTTAAAGTTATTTTGTTCGTACAAAGGATATATTGTTACTCTAAGTCAAATTGTGTGCAAGTAGCAAAATTAGGTAGCAGTTAAGGTAAAAATGTACTCAGCTTTTACTGGAGTGTTCAAACTGAGAACAATCTCGTCTCATGCTTCAACAGTAGTCAGCGGTCATATGTACATGCCATCTACCCTGATAGCATCCCTCCATGACCTTCAAACTTGGTGGAATTGTTCACCTTACTTATTACTGACTGTGTAAGGGGATCGACGAGGTTGTGGGTACCTGCGTGTTGGGTTCGGAACTAGAGAGGCTGCATCCACTGTTCCCAGAGGGAAGCCTGAGTGAGGCAGACCTTCTTCCTGCTGTTAGAGGAGGGCAGAAAAGTAAAAAGCGAAAGCGCGTGAAGGAGGTCAGTTTGGCGCAAGGGCAGAGCAGCGCGCAGGCAGATGAGCAGTGTGCTCCGTTCCCCATCCTGACACAGGCCAGGCTTCAGGTAATTAGAGGGGCAGGGACTGCTGTGCTGAGGGAAGCAGTGTGCCCAGCAGTAATTCATAGCCATGCAGAGCAGAGCCGTGTAGAGCCATGCACACAGAGCAGAGCCGAGCCGGGTGTTGAAGCAGCCACAGATGATCGTCACCCGCCAAGCAGATGATCGTCACCCGCTGCCAACAGACGGGACAAGGGAGTTTCGGCGGGAACGTGCAGCACGCAGGAGGTCAGTGTCAGCACTCCCACCGCAGGGTATCTTGAGAGAGCAGGCCTAAGTCTTAGAGGCCATAGTGCCATTGCCAGAGACTGTTGTCAGAGTCTTGTACCAACACTGCTGACCATTAGTCACAGGGTCTGTGGACATAGTAGTAATGCGCCAATACCAACCAGAGAGGCGGGTCACTCGTTTTGAACTTTGCCAAGATTAGTCTGCATACAACCACCACATAGAGAAATTCCTGTACGGGACAGAGACATTGTCTTCACCACTTTTATGCCTTCCAGGATGCCATCTTCTCCAGGACTACGTCAGAATCCCTCCACGCCACAGCCTTGGTGCCACCATTTACCCCCAGGAGATTTGCTGCTGTTTTTGCCAGATTGAGAAGTCTATTACCCCTGAACGTATTGTTTTAATTACCAGTTTTGTTTCTGTGTTCAAATCCACAACTTGTCATATTAAGGAAACTTCCTTGCTAATTCTCCCTGCTTGGAGTATTCTCTGTAGAATTTAACCCCCTGTTAACAATTGCTCTGCCTACAATCCGTTACTGCATCCTGCGTTCCTGCGACTTCTACAACTGCACCAATGTTTTCAGAGAAGTTAGCAAGATGGCTATGCAGAAAATGTGCCTTGATGCTCTTGCTGCAACCAAACATTTTGTAGCTCTCCAATAGTTTCTTTACAATTTCGGTGTAATTGTTTGCTTGTGTTTTCCCAAGAAAGTCCTTGACAAGGTCTTTCAATGATAACCAAGCATTTTGTTGGAGTTTTGACATTGCCCAGATGAAATGTTCTTTGATAAGCTGCCAAATCTGTGGATCATCAAACTCACCATACTTGAAACAGTCTCTTTTAGTTTTCAAAGCTTTATCTCTTCATGAGACTTTTGTGCAGAGGTGGAACTATAATGTTCTTTCTGTCAACATGTGGCTCATGTAGAAGTTTGGATCACCAGCTTTTGGGTCAGATCATGGAGGCCAATTCCTCTCCACCCCAATATTTTTCACAAGGTCTTCTGTCCCACATGCACCAAAAACAAATATACTTGGTATGTCTGCGTTGCTGACCAAGAACCGTTTAAAGGTCAACTCAGATGATCCAACTGTGTTTGTGATATTGCAACTAGGGATGGGCAGACCGGTGGAAGTTCGAATTCTGGTAACTTACCAGAACTTTTTAGAAAGTTTGGTTCGCATACTAGAACACCACCCGAACTTCCACCATAACCCAAACCCCATTGAAAATAATGGATACCCGAACTGCTAAGAAAAGAAAACAAATTCTCTCTCTCTCTAACAGTGGGAGTGCAACTCCGTCGATCATCTGTTACCAGTGCCAAAGGCAGTCGAGCGTTCTCAGATGCTGTCGGAACACAACCACTCTACGCCATCATTTCTATAGATACTGCAGATCCATCCCCTATTCAAGTAAATAGGATGGGACCAGGACGGTGGACATTATAACAGTAAGGAGCCAGGATGGGGGACATTACTACAAGGAAGGGCCTAGTTGGGGAACATTTCTACATAAAGGGGCTAGGATTGGCATGCTGGACATTATTACAGGATGGGGGACATTATTATAGAAAGGGGCCAGGATGGGTGACATTTTTACAGGAAGGGACCATGATGGGAGACATTATTACAGGATGGAAGTCAGGATATGGGACATTATTATAGTATAGGGGAAAGAATGGGGGGATTATTACAGGATAGCAACCAGACGGGGCATTATTACAGTATGGGGGACATTATTACAGGACAAGGGCCAAGTTGGGGACATTATTACAGGAAGGACAGGGGACAATATTACAGGAAGCAGTCACGATTATTACAGAAAGGGTCCAGGATGGGACATTATTACAGGATGGTGACCAGGATGGGCAAGGGGGAAATTATTACAGGATAGAGGACATTACTACAGAAAGAGGCAATGAATGGGGACATTATTACCTTAATATGTCAGGATGGGGGACATTGTTACAGAATGGAGTTTAGGATGGAGGACATTTTTACAGGAAAGGGCCCAGAGGGGGGCATTATTACAGTATGGGGGCCAGCCTGGGGGACATTATTATAGGATGGATTTCAGAATTGGAGACATTTTTACATGAAAATGCCTAGAGGAGGGCAATATTAAAGCATGGGGCTAGAATGGGGACATTATTGCAGGATGGAGGCCAGGGTGGGGGACATTCTTACAGGACAAGGGCTTGGATAGGACATTGCTGCACCAGAATACGGGACATTTTTACATGATGGGGGCTAGGATGAGGAACATGAGTGGGCCAGGATGGGGAATGATATTAAAGAAAGGAACCAGGATAAGGGATATTATTACAGGATAGGGGCCAGGACAGTGACATTATTTTAGAATGGGAGCTAGGACTAGGAATATTACTAAAGGATAAAGGCCAATACAGGGACATTAGTCCAGGAAGGGTCAGGATGGGACACATTGTTACAGGATAGGGATTAGGATGGATCACATTATTACAGGATAGGGACAACATGGAGGACATCATTACAGGATAGGGGCCAGGACAAGGGACATTATTACAAGATAGAGAAACATTATTACAAGATAAGAGCCAAGACAGGGGACACTATTACAGGAATGGGCCAGGTTTGGGGACATTGTTACAGGAAGAGGTCAGTATGGAGAATAGTATTACAGGTTGGGGCTTGGACGGGGGGCCTTATTACAGGATGGGAAACATTATTAAAGGATAAGGGCCAGTACAAGGGACAGTTTAACAGGAAGGGACCAGGATGGGGGACATTATTACAGGATATGGGTTGCGATGGCTGACATTACTACAGGATAAGGGTCAAAACGGAGGACAATATTACAGGTTGAAGGCCAGGATGGGGGATATTATTATAGGATGGGGGCACTATTACCGGTCTAAAGTGTCCAGATTGCTTTTATTTTATTCCCACTGATCCTTTAGTTTCCCGCTTTTTGTTTTGCTACAAATCCACCATATGGTTTCAGAAATGTTGACATTTTTTGTGCTATTTTAATAATTATTAAAATAGCACAAGAATGATAATTACTACCAAGGGTAATAATTTAGAGCTATCTGAAGACAGAGAAACCTGTGAGCCACACCCTATTGTAAAGATCATAAAAGTTAGCGCTAAATAAAAAAAAGCCAATTTATTTGGAACTGTATGTCAGATTTGAAAAAAAAACACAAAATAAAACCAGAAAAAAACATAATGCTCAATGGAGAGGCAGGAATAAGATAAGAGCAAAAACTGCTCACTTCTAACCTGGTGACAAGTCTTTAATAATAACATACCATACCTACCTTTGTGTAGATTGTATTTACTGCGTATTATTTTCTCAATATTGAAATATATAGTATTGTGCATTGAAAGTAATATGGACAATCTATTAAAGGGAATCTGTTAGCCCCTGGAAGAATATAAGCTATTACTATGGACATACAAGTAATAGAATGGTTAAATCAGTCTTACCTGTACGCCTCATAGCTGTGGTGTAAATGTTGAGAAATTCAGTTTTAATCTTTTATGTTAATGATTTCTTCCAGGCTCTGGGGCATGAGGTGCCTGGAAGATACCTCTGCCTACTGTCTTCATTATAGTATCACCCCACTCCCAGGCAAGTCACACTGACCTGTGACGTGCACCTGTGCAGGAGATAGATGAAGACACTGACCATAGAAGGACGGCTAAGGTTCACATAACCGCGTGAGTGGACGGTGCATGTGCGGGATTACAGAGCCGCAGGTACACATTACAGGTCAGTATGACATGTATGGGAGGGGAGTGATATGATAATGAAGACAAGAGGCAGGGATTTCTTCCAGGCACCACACACCCCGGAGCCTGGAAGAAATCATTAACATATAACATTAAAACTGCTTTTCTCAACATCTACACTGGAACTATGAGGCATACATAGTAACATAGTAACATAGTTATTAAGGTTGAAGGGAGACTTTAAGTCCATCTAGTTCAACCCATATCCTATCCTAACCTGCCCTAACATGTTGATCCAGAGGAAGGCAAAAAAACCCCATGTGGCAAACAGTAAGCTTCACATTGGGGAAAAAAATTCCTTCCCGACTCCACATATGGCAATCAGACTAGCTCCCTGGATCAACGCAATATTAAGGAAACTAGTGTATATATCCTGTAATATTATAATTTTCAAGAAAGGCATCCAGTCCCTTCTTAAATTTTAGTAGGGAATCACTCATTACAACATCATATGGCAGAGAGTTCCATAGTCTCACTGCTCTTACAGTAAAGAATCCGCGTCTGTGAGTATGCTTAAACCTTCTTTCCTCCAGACGTAGAGGATGCCCCCTTGTCCCCGTCACAGGTCTAAGAGTAAAAAGATCATTAGAAAGGTCTTGGTATTGTCCCCGCATATATTTATACATTGTAATAAGATCATCCCTTAGCCTTCGATTCTCCAAACTAAATAACCCCAAGTGTAATAATCTGTCTTGGTATTGCAGACCCCCTAGTTCCCTAATAACCTTGGTTGCTCTTCTCTGGACCCGCTCCAGTTCAGCTATGTCTTTCTTATACACCGGAGACCAGAACTGTACGCAGTATTCTATGTGTGGTCGCACTAGTGACTTATATAGAGGTAAAACCACCATGGTTACTTACCGGTAGCCGGTTTTTCCGGAACCCATGACAGCACCACATGAGAGAGGGATCCGCCCCGCCAGGACAGGAACCTACTGAAACATAAGGGGCGGCACCTCTCCCCCGCTTCAGTTGGATTACAGAGCATTTGAGAGGACTTCCCGGTTAGTTACATATTTATCCAACACCACATCACACAAATACACCCGACTATTGTGCACACCCAAACGGTGAAAAAGGGGGGGAAATATACGGGTGCTGTCATGGGTTCCGGAAAAACCGGCTACCGGTAAGTAACCATGGTGGTTTTCCCTTCACCCATGACAGCACCACATGAGAGATTCTGGAGACTTCGAACACCTTAGGGAGGGACCACCGCTTGCAGCACCCTTCTACCAAAGGTCAAGTCAGCAGAGGAGGATAGATTTAGTCTATAGTGTCTAAAGAAAGTTGAGGGTGAGGCCCAGGTAGCGGCCTTACAAATTTGCTCTATTGATACCTCTGCTTTCTCAGCCCAGGAGGTCGCCACGGCTCTGGTGGAATGAGCCTTGATGCCGTCAGGAACCGGGACGCCACTAGCTGAGTAGGCTACACTAATGGCCTCCCTAATCCATCGGGCAATAGTCCCCTTTGACACTCCATAACCTTTCCTAGCACCCTGGAAGGCTACGAATAGGGACTGGGACCTCCTCCACTGGCTGGTTATAGACATATACTCTACTAGGGTTCTTTTAACGTCTAGGCTATGAAATTTCTCCTCCCCTGGGTTTTTCGGATACTCGCAGAAGGAAGGGAGGACAATTTCTTGGTTTCGGTGGAAGTTAGTTACTACTTTCGGCAAGTAAGCAGGGTCTGTTCTCATAACCACCCTATCCTGGTATATCTGGGTATATGGTGGGTTGACTGAGAGGGCCTGCAAGTCACTAACTCTACGCGCCGACGTTAGAGCTACCAAAATGATGGTTTTTAGGGTGAGATTTTTAGTTGAAATCTGCTGTATGGGTTCAAACGGCTCCTTCGTAAGGGCTTCCAGCACCAGATTTAGATCCCATGGAGCTATTTTTGGTAGGGAAACTGGCCTAGATCTGTGGCAAGATTTTATGAACCTGGCTACCCATCTGTTTGCCGCTATATTGCAATTGTATAATGCACCCAGCGCTGAAACCTGTACCTTGAGGGTATTAACCGCCAGGCCTAGCTGTAGGCCTGCCTGCAAGAACTCCAAGATGGACTCGATTGGGGGTTCTTGACCTAACGGTTTTCCCAGGAATTGTAGAAATTTCTTCCACGTCCTGCCATATATGTTGGTTGTTATAGGTTTTCTACTTTTCATTAGAGTAGTCACCAACCCCGGGGAAAAACCTTTATCTCTCAAAAGTGCCCTCTCAAATTCCACGCCGTCAGATGGAACCCCTTGACTTGTTTGTGGAATATCGGCCCCTGAGCTAATAAATCTGGAATTTCTGGCAGTACCCACGGGTCCGAGAGAGACATCATTTGCAGTAGTGAAAACCACGGTCTTTTTGGCCAGAACGGGGCTATGAGGATTACTCTGGCTTGCTCGTCTCTTATCTTTTTTACCACTGCCGGGATTAACGCTACTGGGGGAAAGGCATAGCTCAGTTTGAACAGCCACGGGATTTGCAGAGCGTCTACTGCCCACGGGTTTTCCCCTGGGTTTAAGGAGCAGAACCTCCTCACTTGCCGGTTGTTTTTGGTGGCAAAGAGGTCGATCACTGGCTGCCCCCATAACTGTACTATCCTCTGGAATATTACACGATTTAAGGCCCACTCTCCCTGTTTTAACTTGTTGCGGCTTAGAAAGTCGGCTTGAACATTTTCTGTCCCTTTGATGTGTAGGGCCGTCAGGGAGGTTAGATGTTGTTCTGCTTTGAGAAAGATTCTTTTGGCTTCGTCCATTAGGGAGTTTGACCTTGTCCCTCCCTGGTGGTTGACATACGCCACTGCCACCTTGTTGTCTGACATAATTCGGACATTTTGACCCTGTAACATGGGAATGAATGCCCCCAAGGCTCTGTTTACCGCTCTTAACTCTCTTAAGTTGGAGGAAGCCTTCTGCTCTAGGTGACCCCAGGACCCTTGGGCTATTTGTTCTCTTAGGTGTGCCCCCCATCCCGAGGAGCTTGCGTCCGTCAATATTACATCGGACACGGGCCTGTGCCACAAAGTTCCTCCTGCTAAATTTGTGCCGTCTAGCCACCAAGTGAGAGAGTTTCTCCCCTTTTCGGAAAGTTCCAGCTTCCCTTCTAAACGCCCTTTCAATCGTTTCTGGGCTGACAAGATTTCCGCCTGCAGTATGAAACTGTGCCCAGTTGACCGCAGGGATACAGGCTGTTAGCGTGCCCAACAGGGACATTGCCCTTCTTAGGGTCATGTGAGGTTGTTGTATTGCTGTAAGGGTCATTTCTCTCACTTTCTCTAGTTTTTTTCTCTGGCAGGAGACAAACTTGACGGTCGGAGTCCAAGACGAAACCTAGAAATGTTTGTTTCCTTAGGGGTTGAAGTTTTGATTTCTTTAAGTTTATCATCCAACCCAGTCTTTGCAGGGTTTCTGTTATTTTCTCTACTTGATGTGCGCAGTGATGTTCTGAATTGCCAATGACCAAAAAATCGTCCAAGTAAGGCACCATAATCACATTGTGGATTCGAAGGAAAGCTGTCATTTCCGCTATTACTTTCGTAAAAATCCTTTGCGCTATGGAGATACCAAACGGAAGAGCTGTAAATTGAAAGTGCCTGAGGTCGCCATGGATGTATAGGGCTACCCTCAGGTATTTCTGGTATTCTGAGTGCATCGGGATGTGGTAATAGGCATCCTTCAAATCTATTACGGCCATGAAGCAGTTGTGGTGTAACAGCTTTATGGCCGAAGTCACCGATTCCATTTTGAATGTTTGGTTCATGATCCATTGATTGAGGCGCCTGAGATTTATTATCGTTCTGAAGGAGAGGTCTGGTTTTTTTATTAGGAAGAGGGGAGAATAGAACCCCCTTCTCTCTTGATCTTTTGGGACCTCTATTAGAACTTGTTTCTCCAACAGTACTAAAATTTCTATTTCTATGGCTGATTGCTCTCCTGGTTCCTTTCTGACGGGGGTTACCACAAATGAAGCTCTCGGATGCTGGAAGAAAGGGATTTTTAGGCCATTCTTTATAATGCTCAGAATCCAATTGTTGGCCGATATTTTCTCCCACTCTTGAGAAAAGAGCTTCAATCTTCCCCCCAAAGGAGGGCTGGCGTCATTGCGGGGATTTTTTGGCGGTTGAGGTAGTTCCCCCAAACATGAACCCTGGTTCTTTTTTCCTCTTGTCGTCCCACCTTTTCCGCTCTCCCGGGGGACGGCCCTGATTGAACTTTCCCCTCCGAAAGGGCGGTCTCCTCTGATCACCCATGAATCTGGGGAAGCCCTTCTATTTATCACCGGCCTTCTCCAGGATGTCATCCAGGTTTTTCCCAAACAAGAACTGCCCATCACATGGTAACGAGCATAATTTCGCCTTAGATTGAATGTCCCCAGGGCAGCCTTTGAGCCATAACGCACGTCTTGCGGCGTTCGATAGCCCCGCTGCTCTTGCCGTTAACCTCATTGAGTCGGCGGAGGTGTCAGCCAAGAAAGCGGCAGCTCCGTGTAGCAAGTACATTTCTCCCAATATTTTCTCTCTTGGTACCTTGGAGGCTAATTTTTCTTCAAGTTGTTGCAACCAGACCATTAATGACCGGGCTGTGCAGGTGCCGGCTATTGCCGGTTTCAGACCCCCTGCCGCTGCCTCCCAAGTGTGCCTTAGGTATGAGTCCGCTTTTTTATCCAAGGGATCTCTCAAAACCCCTGAGTCCTCCAGGGGCAGGGACAACTTCTTGGAATACCTAGACACTGCTGCGTCAATCTTTGGGACCTTGTCCCAGACGTCCGTGTCTTTAGCCTCAAAGGGGTATCTTCGCTTTGAAGAGGAGGGAAGGCTACCTGACTTCTCCGGTTTCTTCCATTCTCTTTCGATTAGGGCCTGAACCTTGTCATTGACCGGAAAGGTACACTTCTTCCTTTCTTGCAGGCCGCCAAACATTACATCCTCAAGTGATCTCTCTACCTTCTCCTCTTGCAGGTCCATAGTGGACCTGATGGCTTTGAGGAGAGCGTCCGTATCTTCTACGGGAAAGCAAGGTCTGCCCCCCGTATCACTGTCTGAGGATGAAGATGACCCGTGCTCAACTTGATACTCCGAAGAGGAGGAGCCTGACGAGGAACTCGGGGAGGTTCTCCTACTCTTACTTTTCTTTTTTAATAATTTTTTAAGTGAGCCCTGTACCTCAGATTTTATTATCGATCTGAGGTTTGTTGCCAGGCTCGGCACCTCTTCAGCCATAGTCCGCTGGATACAGCTGACACAAGTCCTTATGGTAGTCTTTTGCTAAAGGGCTGTGGCATATGGCACATTCTCTATTTTTCTTTTTGCTTACAGCTTTTTTGCCTCCCTAAAAAAGAAAAAACAAGACATAGGAAGGCCTATTAATGTCTTACTTTCACGGAGATCACTCACCACCCAGGAAAGACGGATACCGGGCTCTGGGGCTGCGAAGGAGCGTGCGCTCTGCGCTCTTTTGATCTCGAGGAATCCCTCGATCGGTGACTCGGACGGCTGCTGCTTTTGCCGCTCGAGCGGCTCTTGCGACCAGAAGCTTGCGATGGGGGCAGGGACAACGGGGACGGTGAGCGATCCTCCTGAGACGCCATTGTCACCCCTGCAGCCGCTTCTGCCCCTTCTTTTATGCGGTGAGTGAGCCCCTCATTACCCCTCCCCCCCGCGACCGTCAGCCGCTTCTCCTGGCCGGCGTCGCGCACGGCGCCATGACCGTCGCGTCCTGATGACGTCAGCGGTCGCGCTCCCACGTCAGACGCCGGTCTCTGCCCCCGGCTTCCCCTGCATGCAGGGGAAGGAACGGGCGCGCGCGCAGGGGGAGGGCGGCACAGGGAGGAACCTCCGAAGGGAGGACATCGGACCGTGCCCGCACGAACCCGGGGCCCGTATGAGGAAAAACCCCGGGGACTGCGCTACCAGCTGCCGACGGCCAGCGTCGCAGGTAAGCCAGACCTGCATTTTTACACGCCGGGACGGCCCTGGGTCTTTTCATCCTGACAGGCACCGCCGCTGTCAGAGGGATTCCTTTCCAGGACAGGAACCCAACTGAAGCGGGGGAGAGGTGCCGCCCCTTATGTTTCAGTAGGTTCCTGTCCTGGCGGGGCGGATCCCTCTCTCATGTGGTGCTGTCATGGGTGAAGGGAAAATTATGTTCTCCTCATGAGCATACCTCTTTTAATGCATCCCATTATTTTATTTGCCTTTGCAGCAGCTGCCTGACACTGGCCGCTAAATGTGAGTTTGTCGTCCACCCATACACCCAGGTCTTTTTCAGTGACTGTTTTGCCCAATGTTTTACAATTAAGCACATAATTATACATGTTGTTCGTTCTACCCAAGTGCATGACCTTACATTTATCCCCATTAAAGCTCATTTGCCATTTATCAGCCCAAGCTTCTAGTTTACATAAATCCTCCTGTAATATAAAATTGTCCTCCTCTGTATTGATTACCCTGCAGAGTTTAGTGTCATCTGCAAATATTGAAATTCTACTCTCTATGCCGCCTACAAGGTCATTAATAAATATGTTAAAAAGAAGCGGGCCCAAAACTGACCCCTGTGGTACCCCACTGCTAACCGTGGACCCAGTCTGAGTGTGCTCCATTAATAACCACCCTTTGTTTCCTATCCCTGAGCCAGCTCTTAACCCACCTACACATATTTTCCCCTATCCCCATTATTCTCATTTTATGTATCAACCTTTTGTGTGGCACCGTATCAAAAGCTTTTGAAAAGTCCATGTACACCACGTCCACTGCATTCCCTTGGTCCAGTCCGGAACTTACCTCTTCATAAAAGCTTATCAGATTAGTCTGACAGGAACGGTCCCTTGTAAACCCATGTTGATATTGGGTCATAAGGTTATACTTCTCCAGATACTCCAGTATAGTATCTCTTAGAAAACCCTCCAGGATTTTACCCACAGTTGAGGTTAAACTTACTGGCCTATAATTTCCAAGTTCAGTTTTTGTCCCCTTTTTGAATATTGGCACCGCATTTGCTATACGCCAGTCCTGTGGTACAGACGCTGTTATTATGGAATCTTTAAAGATTAAAAATAATGGTCTATCTATGACTGTGCTTAATTCCTGCAGTACTCGGGGGTGTATCCCATCCAGGCCCGGGGATTTGTCAATTTTAGTGATTTTTAGACGCCGCCGTACTTCCTGCTGGGTTAAGCAGGTGACATTTAACGGAGAATTTTTATCCCTGATCATGTTATCCGTCATGGGATTTTCTTGTGTAAATACTGATGAAAAAGTCATTTAGCATATTGGCTTTTTCCTCATCCACCATTTCACCCAGACTATTTTTAAGGGGGGCAACACTATCATTTTTTAGTTTCTTACTATTTATGTAGTTAAAGAATATTTTGGGATTATTTTTACTTTCTCTGGCAATGAGTCTCTCTGTCTCAATCTTTGCTGTCTTGATTTGCTTTTTACAGAATTTATTTAATCTTCTGTATTTAGTTAATGCCTCATCACTACCTACTTGCTTTAATTCTCTGAATGCTTTATTTTTATCTCTTATTGCACCCCTTACAGCTCTATTTAGCCATAGTGGTTTCCTCCTATTTCTCGCATGTTTATTCCCATACGGTATATATTGTGCACAGGTCCTATTCAGGATGCTAATAAACGTCTCCCATTTTCTTTGTGTATTTTTATGTCTCAGGATACCGTCCCAGTTAATTGCACCAAGATCATCTCTCATCCGTTGGAAATTTGCTTTCCTGAAGTTTAGTGTTCTTGTAACCCCTCTACTACACATCTTATTAAAGGATACATGAAAACTTATTATTTTGTGATCACTATTACCCAAGTGACCCTCAACCCTTACATTTGATATGCGGTCTGGCCTGTTGGTTAATATTAGGTCCAGCAGTGCCCCCCCTCTTGTTGGGTCCTGAACCATTTGTGAAAGGTAATTGTCTCTCATAGTTGTCAAAAACCTATTACCTTTGCTGGAACTGCAGGTTTCGGTTCCCCAATGTATTTCAGGGTAGTTGAAGTCCCCCATAATAATGACTTCTCCTTGAGTCGCTGCTTCATCTATTTGCTTTATAAGGATATTCTCTGTTGCTTCCATTATTTTTGGAGACTTATAACAAACCCCATCAGTAATTTATTATTTTTCCCCCCTCCCCTTATCTCTACCCACAGGGACTCTACATTTTCATTAGATTCATATATATTATCACGAAGGATGGGTTTTAAGGATGATTTTACATATAAACACACACCTCCCCCTCGCTTATTTGTTCGGTCATTTCTGAACAGACTATAGCCCTGTAAATTAACCGCCCAGTCATGGCTCTCATCCAGCCAGGTCTCAGATATCCCCACCATGTCATAATTATGTTCCAACAACATTAACTCCAATTCCTCCATTTTGTTGGCGAGGCTTCTGGCATTAGTATACATGCACTTTATGTGTCTCTCTGTACCTCTATTCTTTCTTAAATTATTAACTGTTCTAACCCCACCGCCCATGCCACCCCCAATGTCATTATTGGTATACAGGTAAGATTAATTTAACCATTTTACGAGTATTACCTGTATGTCCATAGTAATAGCTTAAATTCGTCCAGGGAGTGACAGATTCCTTTTAATGTTCTTTTAATTGCCACCTCTTCAGTATTCTTATCAGCTCTTTACCCTCGCGTACAATATTATAATGACATTAGTGTGGGATGTTTTCTGGTTACTTTATGGTCCAGTTAATTGAAAGAAAAGCTCCATGAAATGACCCAACATTCAATGAATTATTAAAAATAAATTCTGACAAAAGGATTTTATAACAAAGCTGCTGAATCTGGAAAATATGTGAAATAATCAAAAGCCTTAGTATGGTTAAGCATAATAATAATGATAGGTTTAGGCTATTCGATGGATAATGAAAGCGCAGATAGTATTATTATGGTTTGCTTTACTTCCAAAGAAATTTATTTGAATTTTTTTTATTTCAACTATTTTGGTAAAGGGGCGCTGTTTGTTGAGAAAGTGACCGTCCGTGCTAAGAATACTGATTAAATGTAGTGTTATATATCTTTAATTAATTGCCCGTTAATGAGTATTGGTTGGGATGTGTTTTCATACAAATGAGCCTGAGCCACCTAGGATGCAGGTGAATATATTTATAGCCGGAGACTCTGACTTAAGGTCTGCTGAACTCTGCACACACTCATTTGTATGCAAAATTGCTTCTAAAGCCTCATTTACTGCTAATCAAGCCATATTTGAGAAATATGAGGGGAGATGGACTCAATAATTTGCAGATAATTCATGTTTATGTATTGACAATAGGAAACCATCCCTAACTATTTAATTGGCAGATAAGCCCTTGCAGAGTTTGCATATTAATACGGCCTGCACTGATCCCTTTATCCTCTTTTAAGGTATATTATGCAGAACGGTGCAGCATCTGCATAGTGTGGCGGAACAAAATAAATACATTTTCATTAAGAAGATTGAACAAACAGTTTATGTTCAGGACCCTTCTAGAGATTGACCATTTTTTCCAATACCTGTTCTAAAAAGGACCTCTGTTAAAATAAGTTCACCCTGTTAATGGGCCCCCTGGGACCCGTTGTTATGTGCAGAGAAATACAGCTGCTTAAAGAGGCTGTTCACTGCTTTAGCATTGATGACCTAACCTTAGGGTCCCGTTTCACATAGTTTCTGAATGATTCCAGCCTGCGTTCCTGAGTTCTGCGTCGCCAACGAGGTCGCTCGTCGGCGTCAAACACAGCGATGTATGCTGGCCAGCGGGACGCCGATGATGAAAAAATGGCCCAGGACATTCGAGCACTATCAGCGATATCCAGCGGGGGGGGGTCAGTCGCCACTATGTGTCACATGAAGCGAGATTGCAGGTGAGATCGCTGTTGCGTCACAAAATCGGTAACGCATTAGCGATCTCGCTAGCGAACTCACTATGTGAGACGGGGCTTTTAAGATAGGTCATCAAAGTCTGATCGGTGGGGGGTGTCACACCCGGCACCCCCACCGATCAGCTGTTCTCAATGATGCCGGTAAGGCTGGTTTCACATTTGCGTTTTTTTTCGCGGTAATTTAGCGCTAAATAGCGCATGCGTTTTTTTTTCCTATACTTTGCATGGGATGCGCTTATGTGCGCATACACATGCGTTTGTACGCGTTTTACCGCGCAACTTGTTGCATTTTTTGTGCGTCCGATTTGCCTCAAAAAAACGCATGCGCGCGAAATGCGTTTTTTTACAGCAAGACACCCATTATAAGTCTATGGTGAGCATATGTGCGCATTGGCATGCTTATGTATGCGTTTTTTTGCACATGCGTTTTTTTTTTTACCATTAGTTTAGACAATGGAATTTAGGGGTTTGGGTAAAGTTAGGGTTAGTTAAGGGGGTTTAGGGTTAGGGTTAGGGTCAGGGTTAGGGTTAGGGTCAGGGTTAGGGTTAAGTATGGTTTGGTTAAGGGTTAGGGTCAGGGTTAGGGTTAGGGTCAGGGTTAGGGTCAGGGTTAGGGTTAAGTATGGTTTGGTTAAGGGTTAGGGTCAGGGTTAGGGTCAGGGTTAGGGTTAAGGTTAAGTATGGTTTGGTTAAGGGTTAGGGTCAGGGTTAGGGTTAAGGTTAAGTATGGTTTGGTTAAGGGTTAGGGTCAGGGTTAGGGTTAGGGTCAGGGTTAAGGTTAAGTATGGTTTGGTTAAGGGTTATTGTCAGGGTTAGGGTTAGGGTTAAGGTTAAGTATGGTTTGGTTAAGGGTTAGGGTCAGGGTTAGGGTCAGGGTTAGTTAGGGTTTGGGTTAGGGTTAAGTATGGTTTGGTTAAGGGTTAGGGTCAGGGTTAGGGTTAGGGTCAGGGTTAGGGTCAGGGTTAGGGTTAAGTATGGTTTGGTTAAGGGTTAGGGTTAAGGTTAAGTATGGTTTGGTTAAGGGTTAGGGTCAGGGTTAGGGTTAAGGTTAAGTATGGTTTGGTTAAGGGTTAGGGTCAGGGTTAGGGTTAGGGTCAGGGTTAAGGTTAAGTATGGTTTGGTTAAGGGTTATTGTCAGGGTTAGGGTTAGGGTTAAGGTTAAGTATGGTTTGGTTAAGGGTTAGGGTCAGGGTTAGGGTCAGGGTTAGTTAGGGTTTGGGTTAGGGTTAAGTATGGTTTGGTTAAGGGTTAGGGTCAGGGTTAGGGTTAAGTATGGTTTGGTTAAGGGTTAGGGTTAGGGTCAGGGTTAGGGTTAGTAAAGTCATGGTTTGGGTTAGTGTGAGGGGCCACCTAATGTTGGAAAAAAATGCAAACGCGGTAAAAACGCACTAAAAACGCATACAAACGCATAAAAACGCTGCGTTTTTTTCATGCATGCTCATAAAAATGCTTGAAAAAAACGCAGCAGTTGTATGCTTTTGTATGCGTTTTTCAATGCGTTTTTTTGCGGGAAAAACGCGCTGCAAAAAAAAGCAAGTGTGAAACAGGCCTAATGCTTCGTTATGGAGCTGCCATGTCTACAGATAGTGGCAGGAGCCAGGTAAAGCACATCCACCCCTTTTAATTTGAATAGGGCGCGGATGCACAGAACCCGGCCACTGTCATTATCAGTGGGGAGAGCAGCTCATAAGTGATCACTTCCATCAGTCACCGGCACTGAGAACAGCTGATTTGCGGCGGGGTGCCAGGTGTCACAACCCCTCTGATCAGACATTGATGATAGGTTATCAATGTTAAAGTAGTGAACAACCTCTTTAAGTTCAGTTCTCCTGCAGCGCCACCACAGGGGAAACTGAGCACTGCACAACGCCCAAATAAATAAATTTAATGTCAGGTTATTGAACTCACTTAGTGGGTTATCTGGAGACAGACAGTTTAACTTTGATTATCCCAAATTAACTTTTAGGGCATGTACCACACATTGTCTTTTTCAGGCACATATGCTCCATAACCCACTTGAAAAATGCTACATGAGTGCTAGAAAGAATGAACATATGCACTGCATTGTAAAGATGATTTGTTGTGCAAATGTGCAGGGTTTTTTTAGCTTATTTTCACCACCTCATATTTGTAAGCAATCGAAGTGGTTAAAAGACGTGACCTGGCCATATCTCACAATTGTATATAGCACAAGCAAAAAATATAAAAAATGCAGGCAGCAAAGGAGCTAAAAAAAAGTGATTGTAAAGTCACCAAAAGAAAAGGATGCTTTAGAAGAAACAACGCCGGTGTTTCACTGAAGTGTCTTCTGCTTCAAAAATTTCTTGTGTACCCCGGCATCTAAATGATATTGTGTAAAAATATCCTAATCAGGTAACTACAAATGGGTTAATGGGTTTTGCAAAGCAAAAAGAACCTTTAAGGGTACGTGTCCATGATAAGGAATTGCTGCGGTTTTGACGCTGCATGTTTATGAAGCGTCAATACTGCAGCAGCCAGATGTTACACCACAATGGATGGGATTTCTAGAAACCCCATGGAAAAATATTTAGAATTGAGAGTCCTCAGTGGTTGATACCTTTTAATGGCTAACTGAAAAGATGGTAACAAATTGCAAGCTTTCAAGACTACTCAAGTCCCTTCTTTCAGGCTTGACTAATACAACATCTGAAGAATCACATATTAATGCACAAGACAGCACAGAAATAACGCAATAGATAAGACAAGTGACGTGTAGCAGAATTGTCATTATGGGAGAGGGATAATCATAAATATTGGAACAGTTCATAGATAAGGAGTGTGAAAGTTTTATTGTCCTCTGAATGGCATCTGGTACTGTGTTGTGGTGCCCCAAGAAGGTCTGAAGAGCAAATTCCTTAATTGATGTTAAAAGACATATTATTATTTTACATCAATTAAGGAATTTGCTCTTCAGACCTTTTGGAGGCTTTCACACTCCTTATCTATGAACTGTTCCAATATTTATGCTTATCCCTATCCCATAATGACAATTTTGCTTCACATCACTTGTCTTATCTATTGCATTATTTCTGTGCTGTTTTGTGTATATGACGCGCCCCAGGGGCCGTGGGATACTCGGTACCGAGCCCGTTAACTTCAATGGGAGATGTCACAGTGGCGGTGACCCTGTCCGTGGCCCCAGGGGTACATCAGTGATTCATGACGCCAGTTGGAGTGTTCGACTGTAGTATAGCCGGCTGTTATGATTGGGTCACCGAGGAGGAAAGCAAGACCAAGCTAAGCCACAGAAAACCAGAGAGGTTGGTAACTAAGCAGATTGCAGACCCCTGATCCTATCCACACAACTAGCAGTAGCCGTGGAGCGTACCTACAATGATCCTAGATGCCTCGACACAGCCGGAGAGCTAAATAAGCCTAAAGCAAGAAAGGGGAAATCTAATCTGCCCCGGAGCAGACCCCAAAGGAATAGATAGCCCCCAAACATATATTGTCAGTGAGACAAGATGAAAACACAAATGCAGGTAGGAAAATAGACTGAGCAAACGATGGGGCCCACTCTAACTAGACAGGAAAGGAAAGACACTGTCTGCAATCACGCAAAAAGTCCTGCAAAAAATGTCCAACACGTCTAATAGAAAAATACTGAAGTCGCACGACTTCGCCAACTATATCAGCACTCTGGTATATTCTGAAAGCAGAGCAAAAAGAGGCCAATCTAATAAAGGACAAAAACAAACTGGCACAAGCAGTGGATGGAGATTCAGCACAGCCCCAGCCAGAGCTGGCTGAACACACAAAACTGAAATAGACAAAACCAGATCAAATGTGAACAATAGCAAAAGAACACTAAGCTGAGCATGCAGGGACTGAGCTGGAAACTAAGACCTCAGCAGGCAGGAAAAAATCACCAGCAGGGATAGCGGGAGTCGGCTGTCTTAAATCCAGTCAGAAACTCCAGATCTCCAATCGTCCTCCTCATTATCAGCTGGCAAGCCTCTGTTAATCAGATCAGCTCTATTACCTCCAATAACCACCAGAGGAAGCCCACAAAGAGAACTCGTGACCCCTCTGTCAATATAACCACTATCTTCACTAGTAAACAGAGGTAGGCCAGAAAGCAAATTCACAACAGCCGGCACTGCAGATGATCCCTGGGGGAGTAGATGGTGATGGCAGTGCAGATGTTAAACCCTCTCCAACCAGGGCAGACCACCAGAGATTGTGATGCAAGTAGAAGGCACGGAGTAATAAGGCAGGAGTCAAGGAAAGTCACTTTATCATTTACTGTAGTTCAGGTGCAGTTCAGAGGAGATATTACAACTCTCACCAGGTTACAGTCTACTCTGCAGAATGGGCGTTATCTTTCCCTGCTGTGACTCAGTGTAATTTCCTGCTATTCTAATCCCTTCTGGGGCCAAGGCTTCCCAAAGTTTAGAACTTCCCAGTATTGCCTCTACTCACTGTGTATTTCTCCTCCTGCAACTTGCAGCTTGAATCCTTTGTGAAGCAGCTCAAGTTCCCACTTGCACTATCCTTCACTGATCCTAGGTTATTGCAGTGTTTCTGAGGGAAAACACTTTTCTGCTGGTTCTATAATCCCATGCAGTCTCTCAGCTTACCACCCTGCTCTGAAAGCATGGATGGTCTAGGGGATGGTCCCTGATGCTTCTTAGCTCTCACTCCTGGATCGAGCACATGTCTTAACATGGCCTCCGAGACATTCTTCTTCCTTCTTGTTCACTGAAACAACAAGTCCTCTGCTCCTCCCCCTCCCAGTTAGGGTGTGTCTGCAAAGCTCTAAGCTTTAGACAAGTGAGGCAAATTGTGTGTGCGTGATCTCTAGCAGAGAAAGCATAACTCCCATTGCTCACAAAACACATGCAGAACAGTACATATTTAACCCTTTTGTGGCAATAAAGACGCAGGGCACCACATTCCCCCCTAGTTAATGGTAGCATGTTCTTGGGCTACACAAGGAACATGAGCATATAGAAAATGACATAACAGTTAACCTGAGTATAAGTAAACAGTCTCCGTAACTGAGTTGGGTCGTGGATTACAGCCCAAAACCACTTCTGATTGTTTGGATCATCCTTGAGTGCAGCTGCAGGGCACACAGACAATAATATGAAATTCACTGCATTGGCTGTTTTAGATGGCTTCCTGCCAAGGCACAATGAACAGTTTTTCTTCTCAAGTTTAAGAGTCTTTACAAGAGTTCTTGTAGTGGAAAAGGCATACTAACTACTGAAATCTCACATTAGTCCATGTGGGCACAACTTCTTTAACATTTTTAATAATGTTACATAAGGCAAAGTTCAATGTAAGTACAAATCAAAACTAACTTATTAATCTTAGAATATTTTACGAATCAGTTCTATAAATCATTTCTATAGCGAGAAGAGGTTTGGCCCTGTGTGCTATGCTGCGATCTGCACAAAATAGGAATACTAGATGACTTCCTATGACTCTTTGAACCTACCATGGGTACAACAGGTTCACTGCTGACTGTGGGCAAGTTTTCTGACTCCTCCACCGCAAAGCGTTAGTGGTTGGCATTAGCGACTCATTGCTTCTAGAACAATTTGGTGTCTCTGGTAAAGACCTTTGTGGGAACACCATCACTGGAACTACCACTGCGTTGTTAATTTGTGGCCAAGAACTAGGGAATTCACCTTGACCAGTGCGAATCTTGGTATCAGTCTTTTCTTTTAGCTGTGAGTCTTCCTTAGTCTCAACTCTTTCACGCAATTGTGCTGGACATACTTTCAGATTGTCTCTGGATACGGTAGTACACGTTTTTCCGCCGTCTTTGGAGATAGTACACACTTTGCTGTTGTCAGAGCTAGATGGTTGAATAGTGTAAGGCTGAGCCTCCCATTGGTCATCTAACTTGTGGTTTCTTCTCTTTTTCTTCAGCACTTGTTCACCTGTTGGAAAAGGAGTTGCCACAGCATGCCTATTAAAGTTCATTTCCTGTTTTTGCCTAGCTTGCGCAAGACTTTCTTCTACACATTGCTGAACTTTTTGATACTGCAGTCGTCTTTCTGTATTCCAATCCGTGTCCAATTGGCTGGATATGGTTTCAGGAGTTAGGACTCCCATTTCCAGGTCGATGGGGAGTTTACCTGGACGTGCACGCATCAAGTAAGCTGGAGCATATCCTGTTGCGCTGGTTGGGATATAGTTGTACATTTGAATCAATCAGGTAATTTTTCAGGCCATTGGTTCCTTTCTTCCAGTGGTAGGATCTGCAATAAATTGATTACCAGATGGTTCAGTTTTTCGCAAAGACCATTGCCTTGTGGATGGTGTGGTGTAGTTCTGATCTTTTTACATCCATAGAGGGAGCAAAATTCTTGGAAGACTTCTGCTTCGAAGGCTGGACCTCTGTCTGTCAGCACGTGATTTAGGTAGCCATGAGGTCTGCAGAAATATTCTTGGAATGCCTTTGCAGCTGTTCTTGCTGTTTGTTCTTTCACCGGAATGACAACTAGGAAATGGGAATAGTGATCCACTATTGTTAAGGCATAGGTATACCCTGATCGGCTTGGGGTTAGTTGCACGTGGTCTAAGGCCACCAGTTCCCAAGGTTGTTTGGTGATGATGGGCTTCAAGGGGGCCCTTTGATTGGCAGAATTCTTTCTTCTGAGATTACATGGGCTGCATTCTCTACACCACTGTTCAATGGACCGTCTCATACCTGTCCAGAAGAAGCGGTCGCGGATGACTACTTCCAGCTTTTTCCAACCAAAGTGTCTCGCTTGATTGTGGTAAGCTTCCAAGACCATGGGCACGTCTTTTCTGGGGACCACAATCTGCCAGACCAGTTCATGTGTACATGGGTTAATAGCTCTTCCGATCAACTTGCCTTCAAAAAGGAACAGCTTCTTTCTCTTTCCACAACTGTTGGACATCTGCAGGCGCATCAGGAGCTGGAGACGAATCTGCTTCTTCAAGGAGTTCTTTGACCATACATATAGCCGGGTCACTGCTTTGCATCTCTGCCCAACCATGGTCAGGTAGTGGATTAAGGGAAACTTCGTGAACGGCAAGACTGTCGCATGGTTAGAGTCTTGGGAGGCACTGTGGCGGTGAAATGCCGGCACCTCTATTTCTTCCAGGTCTTCTTGATCTTCTGCTGGATCAGGAGCATTTGGTATACGGGACAAGGCATCAGCATTGGTGTTTTTAGTGCCAGCTTGGTATTTGATGACGAACTCATAATTGGACAACCGAGCCATCCATCTTTGTTCCAAGGCGCCGAGCCTGGCGGCCTCCAGATGGGTTAAAGGATTGTTGTCTGTATAGATGGTAAATTTGGATGAGGCCAAATAGTGCTTGAACCTCTCGGTCACTGACCAAACTATAGCCAAGAATTCTAGCGTGAAGGAGCTATAGTTGGTAGGGTTCCTCTCAGTAGGACGAAGCTTCCGACTGGCATAAGCAATGACTTTCTCCTTACCCTGCTGCACTTGAGATAGGACAGCTCCTAACCCAACATTGCTGGCATCGGTGTGCAGGATAAATGGCTGATCATAGTCTGGATATGCTAAGATCTCTTCTCCAGTAAGTGCTTGCTTAAGGCTGTTGAATGACTCATTCAACCTAGCATTCCACTCGATCAGGGGACTCTTGACTATGGCCTTTTTGGGTTGGACAACTAGGAGATCTTGAAGGGGGCTGCCAATTTAGTAAAGTCTTTGATAAAACGTCTGTAGTATCCCACTAGGCATAGGAATTGTCTGACCTCTTGGATGTTGGTGGGTACTTGCCAGTCTCTGATGACAGTCACTTTGTCTGGGTCGGGTGCTACTCCTTCCGAACTCAGGACATGGCCTAAATACTATACTTTGGGCTTTAGGAGATGACATTTAGATGGTTTTACCTTCAAACCGAAGTTGGACAACGCCTCCAAGTCCTCTGCCAAGTGTTGCAGATGTTCCTCATAGGTCCTGGAATATACAATCACATCATCCAAGTACAATAGCACAGTCTCAAAATTCATATGGCCCAGGCAACATTCCATAATTCTCTGAAAGATTCCAGGAGCACTGCTCAATCTGAATGGCATGTAATTAAATTCACATAGCCCCATAGGAGTAGTGAACGCAGTTTTTTTCTTTGTCTGCCTCAGCAACAAGAACCTGCCAGTACCCGCTGGTTAAGTCCAAAGTGGAGAAGTGCCTAGCTGATTTTAACACTGCTAGAGACTCCTCTGTGCAGTAAGGGGTATGCATCTTTGTGAGTAATTTTGTTAAGTTGTCTGTAATCTACACACATGCGCATTGTACCATCTTTCTTTTTGACTAACACCAGGGGAGCTGCCCAAGGACTGTAGCTATCCCTGATTACCCCTGCTTGTTTCATTTCTCTTAGCATACCTTTTTCACACTGATAATGAGCTGGAGGTACAGGACGATACCTTTCTTTGATAGGTGGGTGATCTCCTGTGGGGATGTTATGTTGAAACCCTTTTACCTGCCCAAAATCCAAAGGATGCTTACTGAAAACCCTCTCGTATTCATGCACCACCCGCTGCACTCCATTTTTCTGATGTACAGGAGTGGAGTCAGTGCCAACATGTATCTTTTGGAACCATTCCTCCGTCTGTACAGAAGAGCCATTGCCATCCGTCGCTTCTAACGGAGTCAAAGGTTCTACAGCCTGAATATCGTTGTTGCTGACTGTGAATAGTTTGGCTACGGTTGCATAACGGGGCAAGCAAGCTTCCTCCTCTCCACAGTTCAGAACACATACCGGAACCCTGCCCCTTTTAACATCAACTATTCCCCTGGCTGTCAGCACAGTAGGTCTGCTATCTGAATAGACTGGTTCAAAAAGAGCTTGGCAGTCCCGTCCTCTGATGCCTATGGCTGCACTGCACCAGATGAGGGTCTCACTCCTAGGGGGAAGCATAATGGAGTGGGGTTCACTCACACTTACGCTACCAATCTCTCCACCAGTTAACAACACCTGCTGTTGCTGCACAAGGGCCTTGATATCTTTATTGAGGGCATGCTGTTCTTTGTACGGGGCTGACTCGGCTATGTCTTTCAAAATGGTTATGACCTCACTTAAACAATTTTCAATCACATTTGTGCCCAATGTTATGATAGGTGGACACTCTACTCTTTCCACCTCTATCACCACAAGATCTTGAGCTTTGAGCTCCACCTTCCCCACTTTAAAGACAACCTCTTTGTACCCCACCTGTGTCAGAGGTTGACCATTACTTGCTATTAAAGACAAGTTACCATCAGGAAGTTGGGTGAAATCAGCATCAGTCCAATATCTCTGGTACAGTGTGTGAGGCATTGTGGTTACCTGTGATCCAGTGTCCACGAGGGTGGTGAAGGGGATACCATCCACTACCACAGGTATAAGTGGACATCCTCCATCATACCTGTTTCTCCAGTTAGTTGGACCAGACTGTCTTACTCCTGGGGGTTGGTCCTCGGCCCCAGGAGTCGCCCATTTAAAGGACATTCTCTTTCGACGTGATCCACCTTATGGCACCATCTGCAGATGGGTCTCCCAGAAGAGTCAAATCGGTCTGTTGTTCTCCTGCCGGTGCGAGTCAGTCGTCGCTGATGTTGCGGCATCCTCTTTGGCCGTCGCCATGAGAGATCATCCGGGCTTGATGCTAATTGGATCCTCTCTGTGGGGGAACAAGTCTGGAGAGTCTGAACAGTTTTACATAGAGCAGCCATATTTTTAGTCAGTTTCTGTACTTGCAGCCATAAATCTGCAGTAGAATCATCAATTGGAATCTGCACATGCTGAACTGCTGGCACCTGAGTTGATACTGCCCCCTGGTGGTATGGAACTGCTGGATGTTTAACTGGCTCAGTGCAGACATAGGTAGATTCTCTTAAAATACGGATGGATCTGTCCTTAAACTGAACAAAGTCCATGTCAGGGTTCCGCAATGACATCATGCGCAGTTGTGCCTTACTGGAATTAGACAGAAGACCTTCTATAAACTGTTCTTTCAGCATTTTGTTCTCATCTCTTACACTGTCTGGATGAATTTGTTTAATGGTTTGCAGCGCCTCCTGCAGGTTAAGAGTCTCCAATAGTGTCCTGTGATTTCTGTCTGCAGCTGAAAAATCGCATTTTTATTTCTGAAGCAGAACAGGTGTCAAAAGTATCCTTTAATTTAGCAAAAATGTCTTTTACAGTTTTTTTTATCAGTTGCTGGCCAAGATATAACTTCTCTTTGAGCAGCGCCATTGAGCTGACCTATAAGTATACTGACTTTCTGCTCCTCTGACATAGGGTAAATTTCAAAAATGCAGCGCAGCTTCTCTTTAAAGTCACTTAAGGTGTGCGATTCGCCAGTGTACTGTGGCAGCCATGTCGCACCAGGTATATAAGGCATGGTGAGAGGCAATATGGGAGCTCCAGCTGCTGCACCCTGAGCGTCGCCGGGATTAGACATGTTCCCCCGTTAACCTTTGCAGGGGTGCGACTCACTGCTTCAGTTGCTGCAGGTCGTTGCTCCTGTAGGACTTTAGGCACGCATGGTAATCCTGTTCGAATCCTATTCGTGATGCCAAAAATGACGCGCCCCAGGGGCCTTGGGATATTCAGTACCGAGCCTATTAACTTCAATGGGAGATGTCACAGTGGCGGTGACCCAGTCCGAGGCCCCAGGCGGTCATGTAAAAGGGGTAGAATTGGATGGGGATAAAGTTTATGTAGTGATTCGTGATGCCAGTTGGAATGTTTAACTGTAGTATAGCTGGCACTGCAGATGATCGCTGGGGGAGTAGATGGTGATGGCAGTGCAGATGTTAAACCCTCTCCAACCAGGGCAGACCCCCAGAGATTGTGATGCAAGTAGAAGGCACGGAGTAATAAGGCAGGAGACAAGGAAAGTCACTTTATAATTTACTGTAGTTCAGGTGCAGTTCAGAGGAGATATTACAACTCTCACCAGGTTACAGTCTGCTCTGCAGAATAAGAGTTATCTTTCCCTGCTGTGACTCAGTGTAACTTCCTGCTATTCTTATCCCTTCTGGGACCAAGGCTTCCCGGAGTTTAGAACTTCCCAGTATTGCCTCTACTCACTGTGTGTTTCTCCTTCAGCAACTTGCAGCTTGAATCCTTTGTGAAGCAGCTCAAGTTCCCACTTGCACTATCCTTCACTGATCCTAGGTTATTGCAGTATTTCTGAGGGAAAACACTTTTCTGCTGGTTGTATAATCCCACGCAGTCTCTCAGCTTACCACCCTGCTCTGAAAGCATGGATGGTCTAGGGGATGGTCCCTGATGCTTCTTAGCTCTCACTCCTGGATCGAGCACATGTCTTAAGATGGCCTCCAAGATGTTCTTCCTCCTTCTTGTTCACTGAAACATCAACTCCTCTGCTCCTCCCCTTCCCAGTTAGGGTGTGTCTGCAAAGCTCTAAGCTTCAGACAAGTGAGGGAGTGAGGCAAATTGTGTGTGTGTGTGGTCTCTAGCAGAGAAAGCATAACTCCCATTGCTCACAAAACACATGCAGAACAGTACATATTTAACCCTTTTGTAGAGATAAAGACACAGGGCGCCACATATAAAAATTTGATTCTTTAGATGTTGTATTAGTCGTGCCTGATGAAGAGACATTTGCAATGTGTTACCATCTTTTCAGTTAGCCAATAAAAGGTATCAACCACTGAGGACTCTCAATTCTAAATATTTTTCTATCTACTGGCCAACACGGTACAAAGATATATATCTTTTCTGTATAGAAATCTCATGTGCACTGTGCGTGTATGTGCGCCTGCAGCTCACCCGCGGAGACGAATATGAGGCACATCTTTCAGGACCGCAGCATGTCTATTTATCTTGCGGAGACACCAGTCTCCACAACAGAAATTTCACCAATAGAAATGTATTGGGTGTGGTAAATCCACATGGTTCAGAGATCACATGCAGATTTACCTGCGTTCAACAGAACGCAGCGTTTTAGACTAAGCTAAAATACGCTGCATCCAAAGCGCTGCTACTGCCGGATCATGGGCACATAGCCTAAGTGACGTCACCACTCTTTTTTTCTTATTTGCTGGGTTGCTGCGACAGATCGCTACACAGTCAGAATAAAAGCTGATATCTAACATGCTAAGGTTGCAGAGAACAGACTAATCAGAGGGCTGTGAGTGTGTACTAATGAATTCCAACTTTCCTGCCTGCTCTCACAGCTTGACACTGATGAAGAAAAATGAGGACTTTTCATATTCTCCTTGTGTGAATTTTTTCACATTTTTCAGAAGCGGCTCCGGCTAGTTTCAGCTGTCATAGGCGATAAATGAAGCTGTTTGCTTTTATTTCTTTTCTAACAAGATAAAAGGCAATGTGTGTTTGGAAAAAAACCCACTAAACAAAATTGGATTTTGCACAGATCATGATATTAGCTGAGAAAACATATAAACCACGCTAGTATAGATTATGCATGAGTGCACTCAAAATGCATCCAGGGATCAGGAACAGAAATGTCAAATGTACAAAGTGTTGATGACATAAATTGCCAAATCAGGCGATTTTATTATGTACAGATTTATTAAGCAGCAATTTTGCCCTGTCAGGAGAATACATGTCCCTTCAACCCATGTCTTAAGTATGCTGTTTGTTTAGTTGATTCAGACAGAATTGCCATTCATCCACTTACCATTGGATTGGTGTGAAAGTTGTGTATGGGCTTAAGGTGGACGTACACACATAAAAATAATGTCACACAAACTGGACGATTTTGTTGGGCCAGGCCGATCAATTGTGTATGGGATCGCTCACCTACATATTCTGAAAGTAGGATTGGGCAGATGCATTTCAACATACATAATTGTTTTATATGTTGCTACCGGAGATGCTTGGTTGCAAGTTATTTTCCTCTCACCAGTCGGTACATGCATGATTGCCAAAGATGACAATGCATTTGCATTGTGTATTGCATTGTATATTACTTCATTTTACTTAAGTCCTGCACAATTTTAAAAAGTGGGTGGGCTTATTGGGGCATTACCAACCTTAGCCCAGCTTTTTAACTAGAATTTATGATATAAACAGACAAAATGATAGACAAAATCTACATTTGCTCCTACATTTGCTATTAGTTGGAAAATATTTTGTTTTTCAGTCCACTGGTGGACAGTATATGTGTCATTTTTATAAAGAGGCATGTCTCCATCGGGCCTTTGATTAAGACCCACTCCACAAACTTGTATACCCTTGCAGGAATCTCAAAAACCCCGACCTACAATCACTTTCTGAATCCCTTCTCCCTTTTACAGACACAATGCAGATGCTGCTGCCGCTTTATATAACACCAGAAAAGCTGCAGCACTCGAATTGGTAGCCCCTTTTACATACCAAAGTTCGCACACTCAACAAGCAATCCTGGCACACCAGCCTGACTAAAGAACTGAGATGGTCATCCAGGATTGCTGAGCAGAGATGGAAAAGATCCAACTCGAATAAGCACATCATCACATTCAAACTGTCCCTCATTACTTTCAAGTCCATGCTCACTGCAGCAAAACAAATATACTTCTCATCTATCATATAATCTCTGTCTCACAACCCTTAACACAAACCTCCTCTTTCACCTCTAATCTCAGATGAACACTTTGCCTCATTCTTCAAGCAGAAGATCTACAAAATCAGCCCCCACTGCCCCTCCTCATAACTACTCAGCCCTCCTCCTCCAAAACCAGGGTCTCCACCATTACAGAAGATCAACTTTCCTCTTTACACTCCAAATCACATCTCACCACCTGAGAACTTGATCTGATCCCGTCCCACCTCATCTTAAACCTCACCACAGTCTTCATTGCAACCCTAACTCATCTCTTCAATTTATCACTAACAACTGGTGTCTTCCACTCATGCTTCAAACATGCCTCAATCACAGCTCTCCTCAAAAAGCCCTCCTTTGACCCATCCTCTCTGTCTAACTATTGCCCCATATCACTTCTACACTATGTGTCAAAACTACTGGAATAACACGTCCATTTTGAACTGTCCTCACACCTGTCACGCTCGGATATGGGTAAATCCAGTGGACGACACAGCATATAAGTAAGACAGGATGGAAAAAGGAGAGGAAGGGTCTAACGATGGAGAGCGTGGGAGGGACACCTCATGACATCAACCTGTGTCTATCCCTAAGGTTTCTTTTACATTTACTGTGTTTTTTGCGGCCCATTATTGCGGCCCATTTTTGCGGGCCGTATCGCCGCAATTTTCACGGTCAGCCGCAATAACGGACCGCAAAAAACTTGTGGATCGCTGTTTTTCAGCTTTCCAATACTATTGAAGTAGTATTGGAAAAAAACCGGAGTTCCGCAACACCGGAAGTGACGGTGCACCGCCAAACCAAACTACTGTTTTTGTTTTAGTGGCCCCATTGATTTTCAATGGGGGCCATGTCCGTACGCTGTGAAAAAGATCGAGCAAGCTCGATCTTTTTTCATGGCCGCAAACACGGCCCTCACGGCCTTATGGCACACCGTGGAATTTTTGCGGGCCAATTTTGCGGCCCCATAGAAATCTATTGGGGCCTCAAAAACACGGTAAGTGTAAAAGAAGCCTTAGCTTCCTTAATGACGGGCCCTTCACCCCACAGCCGTCACGTGCCTAGTCCCTGTCTGTCACCTCTTTGTACCCTCGTTGTACCCTGGTCGGCAAGGATACTAGTTTCACCACTGCAGATGGTAACACACAGGGGAAGAAACAAACAGGGGACAGACAAAAAGAAAACTACTCAGCTTAGGGTCTGCTGCTAAGCTCCACAGCAGTAAAGTAAATAGCATCAGGATAGCAGAACTCCCACGGAAGCAACACCACCGTCAAAGGCGAACTCCACACACCAAGCTGGTCTGCATAGAAAAAAAACTCTAAGACCGACGATCAGATTATGAATCATGTGACTATTTAAAGGGAGGTGGGATTAGTTACAAACCAACATCAGCTGACCAGCCTAAAAGACAACTTCCAAAAAAGTCACCAACGACCTACTAACTGCCAAACGCAAGCGACACCACTCTATCCTCTTCTTGGACCTGTTATCTGCCTTTGACACAGAGGACCATTTGACATGTTCTATAGCCATATTAGATTTTTCCAATGTATCCCTCCTACTCTGGAAAGCTCTTACCCAACACACCAGATTCTCGCCTACCGTGGAAACCTTCAAAAGGAACCAAAAAGTTGCACCACCAGCTGTACCATCACCCATTCCTTGTAGATAGTGAGCCCTCAAGGGCAGGGTCCTCTCTCCTCCTGTACCAGTCTGTGACTTGTTTTCTTCAAGATTATTGCACTTGTTTTTTGTTATGTATACCCCTTTTCCCCTTTTTCCATGGAATAAATGGTGCCATAATAATAAATAATATTAATAAGAATATAAAACTATGCTTCTTACCTTCCTGTATTCACTATAGAAGCCATTAATGAATTAATTACAGGAAGTTAACTCTACTTAATACAAAAGCCTTCGTCATTGTGTGCTGGACTCTAGATTCATTTTGGATACCTCTACCTAACGTGCAATGTATATCAAGAAGATCTATGCTACAACATTTTACAATATAGAACACAATAGTAATACAAAAGTACAATGTTTATTCACTTCTCACTGCTACTTCCAATTAGAAGGTATACAGAGAATGACAACACAGTGCCAGTCAAATCAAGATGTATGATCCAGGGTGCAAAAATGGGAAAATATTGGAAGCAGCCTCTGTGTTTTACTAGCTACAACTCCTTTATTGGTGGGGGTATATTGGCAATCAGACTTCCACCTCTAATAAGCTATACACCATATATTACAAAGTTTAAGACAGAAAACTAATTTATTTTACATTTGGGCAAAGTAATATAATTGTCTCATATTCAGTCCAAAACAGAATTTAAAACAAATATTTTGAAATTTATTAATTACCCAATACATTGGTCATATATTTCTTGCTTAAGAACCTAACATATTGTAGTTAATTTTAATGTCATCTGTTCCAGTCCCCTTACTGGATTGCTAACATTGAATAGATAAAATTGCATTTTCTAATACTGACAGTCATTTCATGTTGCTTACTTGTATGGTATGTGTTTGCTGCCATTGACCAGAGCGAGAATGACATTGCCAAGTGCAGACAGAGAGAGACACAAGCCCGTGCTACTATCTCTATTTTTACTCTGCACCTTTACGCAGCTTCCCAGATCAATAAGATGCAATCGACTGCGACCTCCCGACACTGCCAAGAGAAAGGAAGCCAGGTTAACCTTTAAGAAGTGTTGCACGCTCCAATATATACAGTGTCATTACAATTTTTTGCACTCACAGCATTAAAACGATAGGGAAAATGTTTCATAAATGACATACTGGACTAAGACCCGAAAACTGTCCCAAGTGACATGTACCAGATGTATACAAGTATTTCTAAGAATATATTTTAAAAATGCCTCCCTTTAAACAAAAAACTATGATTTACATGTATTTTTTATCTCTTTCTTGGCAATGTTTTTTTTCCATTTTACAATTCAAAAAAAAATATAATCTTGCATTTTTTGCCATTTTTACATTGACCACTTTTTAGACTCATATTTCCAGACCTTTCTGTAATGGTTAGCCAGCAAAGCTCCATATTACTAGAGATAGGATTATAATGGCAAGTAATACCTCTATACTCAGCTCATTATACACCTCAATACAAAAGACGTTCAGGATCAGATCATTGTGGCTATGTACATGTGTTGTTTCCTGAAGCAATCAGAAGCTAAAGTCTAAAAAATTCACAGTGGCCAGTGTGAAAATTGTAAGAGTTCTATTTTTTTTATTTTTAATACAGATTGTCTTATGGGGAAAAAAACATTGCTATTTTTTTTTTTCTAAATACATGTAACACAAGAAAACTCTGATTTAAACAATTGGTCATTTTCTGATGATATGCTCCCTTTACGATCATCTACTATCCAACTGTATGAGCTTGTAGTGTAACAAATGCATGAATGCATGATCTGAACTATTGATAACACAATGGAAATGGTCAGAGATTATTTGCCTACATATACTTCTAAATAGCTTCTTCCAGACAGTTTAGCTAAGAAAGCGAATGTACATAAATTCCTTTGCTATGTTGCCATCTGCCTATACCACAACGCTAATACCAATACCTAGCTAGAGCACATTGTTCCACTATTCCACAAGTGAACAGAGCAAATCTCGATACAGTATTCACAGCTGCACAGCAACACAATCAGACAAAGCCTGGTCCATTCAGTATGGTTTGGGCACTAAAAGTGAACTAAATTTGATTTTACTTCCTAATACATCTGCATTGGAACTTAATTAAAAATGGAAATACATTTAAATATACTTTCATTAAGATGGATGCATGAAAGATAGGTAAAAGTAAAACCCAAGTCTGTTACCATCACCCTTTCACAGGAAATCTGCTATGTATGTCCTATTGTTATTCATGCAGGTATTATATAAAATTATCACTTCACTTTTCTACTTTCCATAAAATGGTTTATTTGTGCTAGACTCATCATTCATGGCTTTCCTTTATCGAGTAGGGTCTACAGAACATGACTGTCATTCGAGAGTTAGATGGAAGCAAATAATTCTTCTGCTTTCTTCTTATACTTGGTTGTCATCAATCAACTGGAAAATAAATCCATCCAACACAGAGCTGAGCGTGAACTCTTACTGTTCCTTTCAGTTAAAATTGCTTTTGTTTAAATCTTCTAGTCTTTGGTTACGTCTTGTCACTTTCGATCAACCTCGGCTCACATGTAGGGCTCTTGCTATATGCTGATTTTATATCTTGTTGAAATCCACTGACCGGTCATTGACTGTCTGTAATTGTCATTGGGAAGGGTTTATTTGCTATAATATTGGTAATACTCCATGCAGTAAAATATTAAAAACTGAGAGTTCTCAGCGGTTGATACCTTTCAATGGCTAACTGAAAAGACGGTGACAAATAGCAAGATTTCCAGACTAATCAGGTCTGTTCATCAGGCATACTTTTTTTTTATATCTGAAAAAACGGTCTCGGAAGAAGAGACCTCAGTATTCTGAAAATCTTGATATTTGTAACCATTTTTTGAGTTAGTCATTAATAAATATAATTTTTATTTCTATAGCGTCAATATATTCCTCAGCACTTCACAATTCAGAGAGTACATAAACAGACAACATCAGATATTAAAGAGTAAAACATAATTTAACAGACACATATAGTAGAAATGAGTGAACCCATGGATGTTCGGATTTACCGGGTTCAACGAGGCTCGGGTCCGAACTTCACCTTGAACTTGACCTTAGAACCAAACGCAATAGAAATCAATGGGGACCTGGATTTCTGTGCTTAAACCCCTTTTCAACATCAGGCATAATAGTACGCCGACGTCGGACTCCCTCCATTTGAAGTGGGCTCTGGTGGTGAATCCACATCTTTCCTGGGAGATGTCAGCTATTTTGAACATGTATTAACCCGTTAAATGCATTTAACTTGTGCTTCTGGCCATCGGGCCGGAAATCCACACACCGGTGACCCCTTCACATGGTTCTTAGGCATGACTACCAGGGGTCTTCTGGAGACCTCTATGGTTGTCACTGCCGGCTTGCTGTGAGCGGCACCCGGTGGTCGGTGCTCATAGCAAGTGAGTAATTGTACTACATTGTCACGTTCCATGTTGGGAGTTGTGGCAGTTCTGGTTCCACTCACATTAAAATTTTTTCCCTTCGGGCCAGCAGGAGTTAAATGCAGTTTTTCCTCGCTGGAAAGCTGGTGTTACTGCAGTGCTGCTGGGTCAGCTGATGTTGTTGGTGACCACTCCCACATCCTTTAAAAGGTCACCTGACGCATCACCTGACTGTTGGTGATACAGTTCCTCTTTGGAGACCAACCTTTACAGAAGCAGCTCTATGGTGTTTGGAGTCCTGTTGCTGTGCTATATGTGGTGTGGAGTTAAGCAGCGGTGTGCACAAGCTAAGTGCTGAGTTTTTGTTACCTTGTTCCTTTTGTTGTTTGTCCATTTCCCTATTGGTATTGAGTTCCCCTCACTCACATTTTGTGTCATCCTGTTAATTTTCTTTGTGGTGCATTTTACTTTGTTCATCTCTGGGGTGGGGGTTGGGGGTCTAGCTTAGGGCTAGAAAGGAGATAGGAACAGGTCGGTGACTTGGGCCTCCCTACCTTCAAGGGTACCCCCAAGTTAAGGAAAGACAGGGCTCCCCCCTAGCCTGAGAGGCAGTTCAGGGGCCCAGGTTCCTCATCTCCTGTTTTCCCATTACTGCCTCGTGACATTCATAGAGGTGATGTGATCATCGCCTGTATGTAGCACAGCCAATCGGGTTATGGCAGCTTCTAGTCTCCCATGGAGGCTATTGAAGCATGCTAAAAGTAAAAAAAACAAATGTTTTTAAAAGTATAAAAAAAATAAAAGTTCAAATCACCCCCCTCTCGCCCCATTCTAAATAAAACAATAAAAAAAATCAAATATACACATATTTGGTATCGCCGCATTTAGAATTGCCTGATCTATCAATAAAAAAAGGATTGACCTGATCGCTAAACGGCGTAGCGAGAAAAAAAGTAAAAATGCCAGAATTACGTTTTTTTTGGTCACTGTGACACTGCATTAAAATGCAATAGCAGGCAATCAAAAGATTGCATCTGCACCAAAATGGTATCATTAAAAGCATCAGCGTGGCACGCCAAAAATACGCCCTCATCCAAACCGAGATCACAAAAAATGGAGATGCTACGAGTATTGGAAAATGGCGCAATGTTTTTTTAACAATGTTTGAATTTTTTTTCTCCACTTAGATAAAAAAGAACCATGACATGTTTGGTGTCTATGAACTTGTAATCACCTGGAGAATAATAATGACAGGTCAGTATTGAGTGCAGTTACTGAATATATATTTCAGTAGGCCAACATTTTGGATTTTAAAATCATTTCTCAAGCTAGTGATATTCAAATTGAGATAATGACTTTTGAGTTTTCATTGGCTGTAAGTGATAATCATCAACATTAACAGAAATAAACACTTGAAATAGATCACTCTGTTTGTAATGACTCCATATAATATTTTAGTTTCACTTTTTGCATTGAAGAACTGAATTAAATTAACTTTTTGATGATATTCTAATTTTGTGAGAAGCACGTGTAATACAATGGAATTTTTCATAGTTGAAGTGTTAGAAATACAGCACAAAAGTGGATTAAATACCCACAAATTCTCACGATACAGAGTAGCAAATCAGCAATAGAGAAATAACATAAAACATAACTTTTAATAATAATGTAAACGCTACCAATGATAGTAGTGCAAGTAAATCACTAGATCAAATGCCACAAATCATAATGGAGGTAACTGTATAAGTCTCTGTAACAGATTACTACCAATATATACATGTGGCTATTCCAAGTCCAAAATTTTGAGAGATTGGACCAAAAAGGTACTTGGACTAAACCAGTGCAAAAAAGGCCAAGTAAAAAATGAACAGTTTCCTTATCAGAGGAACTAAAGAGACCTCTACCCTGTAAAGGTTATCAAGGAATATGCCTATTCATGTATATAACAAAGACATCATAATAATAAGACCATCAACATAATGTGAAAAGGAAAGATCTCACCACATGAAGATGGAGGATGTCCAGGATCAGATGTCCCATCAGAGTCATATCAGGTCAGGAAGAAAAGGGGGTTCACCCTATACAAGCCCTGTTTGAGCTACAAAAACTGACACCCATGACTCCCGCCCTAACAAGGGCAGTCCACATCTAATCCCTATAAACCATAGCCCTACAAAGTCCCTGTGCACCCCGACGCGTTTCGTCACTTAATGACTCTTCAGGGGACCTATTAGCACAAATTGGGCATCATCACAGAGTATACAGGCTGCCTCCTAAGATGACAATGGAGTCCATTGTCATCTTAGGAGGCAGCCTGTATACTCTGTGATGATGCCCAATTTGTGCTAATAGGTCCCCTGAAGAGTCATTAAGTGACGAAACGCGTCGGGATGCACAGGGACTTTGTAGGGCTATGGTTTATAGGGATTAGATGTGGACTGCCCTTGTTAGGGCGGGAGTCATGGGTGTCAGTTTTTGTAGCTCAAACAGGGCTTGTATAGGGTGAATCCCCTTTTCTTCCTGACCTGATATGACTCTGATGGGACATCTGATCCTGGACATCCTCCATCTTCATGTGATGAGATCTTTCCTTTTCACATTATGTTGATGGTCTTATTATTATGATGTTTTTGTTATATACATGAATAGGCATATTCCTTGATAACCTTTACATGGTAGAGGTCTCTTTAGTTCCTCTGATAAGGAAACTGTTCATTTTTTACTTGGCCTTTTTTGCACTGGTGGGATGCACAGGGACTTTGTAGGGCTATGGTTTATAGGGATTAGATGTGGACTGCCCTTGTTAGGGCGGGAGTCATGGGTGTCAGTTTTTGTAGCTCAAACAGGGCTTGTATAGGGTTAACCCCCTTTTCTTCCTGACCTGATATGACTCTGATGGGACATCTGATCCTGGACATCCTCCATCTTCATGTGGAGAGATCTTTCCTTTTCACATTATGTTGATGGTCTTATTATTATGATGTCTTTGTTATATACATGAATAGGCATATTCCTTGATAACCTTTACAGGGTAGAGGTCTCTTTAGTTCCTCTGATAAGGAAACTGTTCATTTTTTACTTGGCCTTTTTTGCACTGGTTTAGTCCAAGTACCTTTTTGGTCCAATCTCTCAAAATTTTGGACTTGGAATAGCCACATGTATATATTGGTAGTATTCTGTTACAGAGACTTATACAGTTACCTCCATTATGATTTGTGGCATTTGATCTAGTGATTTACTTGCACTACTATCATTGGTAGCTTTTACATTATTATTAAAAGTTATGTTTTATGTTATTTCTCTATTGCTGATTTGCTGCATAGTTGAAGTGTACCTATGATAAAAATTACAGACCTCTCCATTCTCTGTAGGTGGGACTATGTGTAAAATCGGCAGTGTGTCAAATACTTATTTTCTCCACTGTGGATATTTATAAACAGCTCTATAGGTACTGTATATATTGTATTGCATTTTAATCAGTGTCACTGATATTAATGATTTTATTCTGTGTATGTGTTGGCTAGCTGATGTTTGGTTTTTCTTTGATGATGCAGGATATCAGATCCTTCTTTTTTCAAAAAAGTGTATAGATGATCTAATTCTAGACTGCAGATTTTTAATACAATTATTATTCTGTACGTAGTATTCATTATTCTGTTTCAAAATGGATGGAATTATGAACAAGTACAAAATGCATGAACAAGACGTAAGCCATTAAAGGTCTAAACTTATTAACAATTTTTGACTCTTGGTACATTCCCCGTCACTATGTTTCACACAGGTATAGAGCGTGCACACAGCAGGAAAGTGAGAAGGTTTACATTTGTTCAGTTTTTCATGCTAGATTTACACTTACTGCCTCCTTTCCCACTTTTCTCCATACGATACTGATAAATATGCAGAGTAAAGAGCATGTGAGAGTTTCTGTGGTCATCTTCATCACAATCCCGTTGGCTGCATTTGCGTGAGGCAATAGCAGCATCCAGGAAAAAGGCAGCTTTCTCAGCAGTTGGTGCTCGCAGTTCACTCTGGTTCTGCAACTAAACACAAAGGAAATATACTATAAGCGATACTTAAGTTATTTCTACAGTTTTAGAATAGTGGAGGCAGACTTTGTGGGCACAGAAACTCAGTAACACTGATGAACTGGTGTAGAAGAAGTCCAAGGCGTCTTTAAAGTTACAGGTAGGAACCAAGTCAAGCGCAGAACTGATCAACTACTTTCTCACAGCATCTCTAACATGAGAAGATGCTTTCTAAATATGAAAATATACATATAAAATATATTATTTTAAAATATTACAGTGTACTATTATGATATATAATATATTATAGTATACAATGTGTGTATGAAATATTGATTGGATTTAGAGTTCTGTTTTATCCTGTCACATTGCATTTTATTAATTGATACACGTAAATCATTAAAGGGGGTTATCTGAGACTACCAATCTGTGTTGCCCTGCAATAATCTCTCCTGGGTCAGAGCAGTCATGCCATCAATTCTCTTGTTTCTTGTGGTCACGTCGACATAGCAGTTTCTTCTCTTCCACTCTGCTCTTTCGAGAAGGCATCACTGTCAATGTCATGTTGATTGACAGCCGACTACCCTCTACTTTAGACTGAGCTGACTGTCAATGAATATGACATTGGCAGTGACACCCTGTTGATGAAGCAGAGTGGAAGAGAAGGAACTGCTGTGTCAACGTGACGCCACAGTAGGCAGGAGAATCACCAGTAGGAGCAGTGCATGACCACTCTAACCTGGGAGAGATCGTTGCATGGCAAAACAGACAGATAGTTAGCAACTATCTGCCGATAAGTGCTTAGCCCCATAGGGAAAAAAATGTCCCGGAAAAACCCTTTAACACTTCTATTTTATAGAACATTCTTACTTCTCAGCATTTGTTTCCGCACTAGGAAACAACTTTTGCATACTGTAGTTCTGTATATAAAACACATGTAATACACTCCTCAATGTTGAAATTGCAGCACAAAAAAGGAAAATTCGTGGAATTGCCGACAAATGATGGACCAGATATGCTCGATGGAAGACAAGTCCAGAGATGCCGTAGGCCATGGTAGCAGATTTAGTCCTTACAGGCTGCTTATAGCATGTGCGCTGGTAATATCGTATGGAAAAATGGCACCTGGGACACTTCGGAGAAGTGGCCATACAACTGGCTCCACCACCAAAACATTGTAAAGCTGAGCTGTTAGTGTACCTGGCGTACATATTACAGTGGTCTAGAAACCATACATTATGCCACCTGCAGCAAAAACACTGTCAAAGTACTGGAGAGGAGGTATGTTACACTAAGGGTGTTAGCTTCATTGATAGCAATGTAGCAAATGCTCCAGCACACCAAGTGACTCAGCCATGTTTAGTTGGTAGGTTGACTGAACTCCTGTACAGTGGGAGGAGTCCAGAGGATACACACCTAGACTTCTAGAGCATTCAGGGTGGGGTGGGCCTGGAGGTGCAAGCTCTGCAACTGTGTTTTCATGTTAAGGGAAGTTGAACCTTTTGCAGTTTGTTCATGAAGTGGGCAGATTCCGGTAGCAACAAGGACTGTGCCACACATTATGTTTTTGTTTTCCTGTTAGGCCAGTAAGGCCGGGTTTGTTTTACTAACGTTGCACTGGTTTATGCAGTATTTTTAATAAACCAGTGGAAGATTTTAAAAGACAATGTTCCTGTGTCTACTTCTATGTGTAGCCAACTGTGCCGATTGTTCACACACCCTAAACCATGTTCCCAGTAGTAGGACCAGTATGATGTTCCCTCATGAAGACCTCCCCATGGCATTCCCCACATTGTCTCCAGACTGATCTTTGGCTAACATTGCATCCAATACAAAAGTGTGACTCTTCGCTGAAGTGAAAGACCTTCAATCCTGCCTCCATTGCTGTCTTGCTTGCACCATAGCCTGCGGTCTCTCCAGACTTCTTCTCCATCGAGCACATCTAGGATGACATTAGCCAGCACTGCAAAGGGAGCAGAGAGCTGCAGGTCTTGATGATTTGCATGCTCAATCTTGGCAGAACAGACTGAGTTTTTTATTTGACTCTCCCAACTCTCTGCCAATAGATGTTGACATAAGAAAGAATAATCAAGCATGTCAAATTTCAATGCTTGATACTTACTTTTTTTTCTTGAGGGACCCAAGCTGCAATTAGAAGTGTCTAAAAATATCTCACCTCTTTCTCTATTCTGAACACGTGTACGTGTATGTAAGAATCGTGAGGAACTAGCATTCATCCGACAGGCATTCTGTACGTGTATATAAGAATCACGAGGAACTAGCATTCATCCGACAGGTATTCTGTACGTGTATATAAGAATCACGAGGAACTAGCATTCATCTGACAGGTATTAAAAGTGTATAGGAACCTTACAAATGGCTGCACTGTATATGGATTCCATTGGATTTTAGTAACCTAATTATTGGAATACAGGTGGCTTAAAATCTCCCCTCCCCTTCCCTCCTTTCTCTTCCTAACAAACATGATGTTTTATTGGACATCATACTTATATTTTATGATAAATTGATGCCGATACTGTCCTGTTTACTCTTTTTTTTGTATCTTTGTAATTGATAATGATATAATCCTTCAATAAAAAAAAAAGAAGAGGCAGTTCAACCTGACCTAATTATACACGCACGCAGCCATTTCAGATAAAGCGTATGAATGAAGTATCTAAACGGCAGGTGCTTTTATTATCAGATTGCACAATATGTTATATGTCACTATTTTCTAGCATCATCTATACAAACTGCAGCAGACAAATTCGTTTAGATAAGTGATACAGAATTCTTTTCTATCACTCAATTTTCACCATTCCGGAGCTGCCAAGGATCAGATACAGAAAGAAAACAGACGGCCATGGATCGTAGATTGATTTATAATGTAATAGAACAACTCAAAACTCAAATTAATTGTTTTAGACTTTTCAAAGCCTGCACTTGACATCCCCCTTTGAAAGATATACTGGAGCTGCCACCTTTTCCTATCTACCAAGATGATTGATTTTGGTGCTTGATACATTTCTAATTTACTGCTACTCATCATAAGTTTTATTATCATGGTTCACTGCACAGCAGCATATGCTTTGTGTTTATTTGTTGCCATAAAGCCACCTACACAGCATATTTCTTATACTAAATCCATTGTATAAGGTTTTGCACTAGGTTTATAATTTACAGCTTGTTTCTCATAAACTGAGGAGAATGGTTGTGTATTTTATTTTGAGATTTGTGCCTATTAGGCTGTTTTAGAGGAGAAGGAGGTCCTCTTCCTACTTATGGTCCTCTACCTACTTATGGAGCACTGCAAGCTAGAGTAGGGAGATTTAGGCCAAGTTCACATGTTGCTGATTTGTTGTAATTTCTGCACTGCAAGTCACCAGCAATTAACAGCGCAATACAAGTAAATGGATTTTTCAAAACCCCAATCACACATTCTGGAAAAAACTACATTTAAATTAAAGCATGGGGTGGATTTCAAGTCTTCAGGATGCTTACTGTTCTGCAAGATTTCATTGCGGTTTTCACCCTATTCAAAGCTTATTAAATGGAGTAGGATGAAATCCACATCAAAACCTGCAAATAAGACATGAGGATTCCGTCTGTGGATTTGTTGTGGATTTTTCACGGATCTGTAACCAAATCCACAGCGGAAATTTTTTACAACATGTGAACATAGCCTTATAGGCCAAACAATGCTCCCTGTGATAATGGCTGCATTTGCGTGAGGCAATAGCAGCATCCAGGAAAAAGGCAGCTTTCTCAGCAGTTGGTGCTCGCAGTTCACTCTGGTTCTGCAACTAAACACAAAGGAAATATACTATAAGCGATACTTAAGTTATTTCTACAGTTTTAGAATAGTGGAGGCAGACTTTGTGGGCACAGAAACTCAGTAACACTGATGAACTGGTGTAGAAGAAGTCCAAGGCGTCTTTAAAGTTACAGGTAGGAACCAAGTCAAGCGCAGAACTGATCAACTACTTTCTCACAGCATCTCTAACATGAGAAGATGCTTTCTAAATATGAAAATATACATATAAAATATATTATTTTAAAATATTACAGTATACTATTATGATATATAATATATTATAGTATACAATGTGTGTATGAAATATTGATTGGATTTAGAGTTCTGTTTTATCCTGTCACATTGCATTTTATTAATTGATACATGTAAATCATTAAAGGGGGTTATCTGAGACTACCAATCTGTGTTGCCCTGCAATAATCTCTCCTGGGTCAGAGTAGTCATGCCATCAATTCTCCTGTTTCTTGTGGTCACGTCGACATAGCAGTTTCTTCTCTTCCACTCTGCTCTTTCGAGAAGGCATCACTGTCAATGTCATGTTGATTGACAGTCGACTACCCTCTACTCAGGGCCGGCGTTAGCACCAGGCAGACCAGGCAGCTGCCTAGGGCCCCCGCTCCCCCAGGGGCCCCCAGCCAGCGGCATGCCGCTAACAGTGGCATATCACGCAGCCGCTATGGGGCTCCCATGAGTCAGGGGGCCCGCCGGCTGCCAGTGCCGACTCCCCCCCCGGATTCAATTGAGAGTATGGTGACTTTTCTCCAGAAGTGCAGGGGTGAATGAGGAGGGGGTGTGTCTGGACTACATCTCCCGGCATGCACTGGACACGTCACTCCCGGAAGTATAGTGTGGATTGAATGAAGAGACTGGAGCAGGTGAGGAGCGAGCGCCACTGCTGGGGGGAGTAGTCCTCACCTGGGGGGGAGTAGGTCTCTGCCGTGATACCCGCGGCACTGCTGGTCCATGGTGTGGGCTGCTACTCTCTGGTATCAGCCTCCTGCATTACTGGGCTGTTCATTAGTAACTCTGTGTTTCCCCGGGAGGTAATGAGAAGTGTGGGATAATTCACATGCTGCGCTCTTCTGCCTTCTGTGCAGCAGTGGCTCCTCTGGGTGCAGGCTGCTCTCTGTCACCAGCTGCTCCTCAAGATCCGTCTCAGCCATCTCTGGTTATTCAGGCTGAATAAACAGCAGATTTGTTTTCTGTTTCTTTGTTTTATTCTTTGCTTTATTCTTCTTTGTGGCCGAGAGATGAAGAATGAAGCCGATGTTTGTTGTTACGAATGTGCAGTCCCCAAGTCTGCGTTAATTTTGCCTGAAGTTTTTTTTTTTAACAAGTGATTTTAGATCTGAGCATTTTGTATTTTTTTTAAACTTGCGGCTGTACATGATCAGCAGGGTGCACAAGGGGTTATTGCGGATGGGGGCAGCAGGACCGGGCACCACAGAGCGTGTCCAGCCCCCGCTGCTGCCACCATGCATGGCATAATGATGCTGTACTGCTGCAGGACAACGCGGCCGCTGGTGGCCCCAAGTAACAGGACACATCCAGCCCCTGTAATATCCCGGCCCACTCCATCACCCTCTAATATTCATTATATAAAATATATCATAATGTGTCACCTGCAGAAGTACAGTTCAAAGCAATGATGGAGGAGAGAGCGTCAGCTGATGCTCCCTCTCCCATTATTCCCTTCTGCCTCTGACACTGCATGTGCGCGATGACGTCACTTCATCGTGCAGCCACTGAGACCGGAGCCGAGCCGGAAGCAGCGCGGGCAAGAGGAGGAGAGGTGAGGATTTCATTTTTATTTTTTTTTAAATATATCAGTGAGTAGTGGACTGTGGGCCCATTCTCGGGGGGGGTACATTATATTCTATGGGGGGCTGTATTATATGAGGGAGGATTGCATCATACTCATTGATGGGGCTACATTATATACTATGGGGAGGTGGGCTGTATTATATTCTATGGAGGGGCTACAGTATATTCTATGGGGGGGCTGTATTATATTCTATGAGGGAGGATTGTATCATACTCATTCATGGGGCTACATTATATTCTATGAGGGGCTGTATTATATTCTATGAGGGAGGATTGTATCATACTCATTCATGGGGCTACATTATATACTATGGGGAGGTTGGCTGTATTATATTCTATGGGGGGCTACATTATATTCTATGGGGGTTGTATTATATTATATTTTATGAGGGGTAAATGCATCATACCCTATGGGGGGGCTACATTGTATTCTATGGGGGCTGCATTATTTCTATAGGGGGGCTAGATTATATTGTATGGGGGCTTCATTATACTCTGAGGGGGCTACATTATATTCTATGGGGGGCTGCATTATACTATATGAGGAGGGCTACATTGTATTCTGTGGATGGGCTACATTATACTATATAAGGGGGTGCATTATATTATATGGAGGGGCTGCATTATACTCTATGAGGGGGCTACCATATATTCTATAGAGGGGCTGCATTATACTTTGATGGGGGCTGCATTATATTCTATGGGGGTTACATTATATTGCATGGCGGGGCTGCATTATACACTGAGGGAGCTACATTATATTCTGTGGGGTGGCTGCATTATGCTCTGTGGGGTGGCTGCATTATACTGTATTGAGAACTATAGGGAATACAATATACTATATGAAGAACTATGGGGTGCATTATACTATGGGAAGTGAATTGTAATACATGGATGACTATGGTGGTGCATTATATTATATGGAACACTACGAGGAGTGTATTATACTATATAGAGGACTGAGTAGTGCATTATACTATATAGAGGACTGAGTGTATTTTAATATATGGAGGGCTATGAGGAGTGTATTATACTATATGGAGGAATATGGGAAGTGTATAATACTATAGAGGACTGATAAGTGTATTTTAATATATGGAGGACTGAGGACTATAGTGAGTGTATTATACTATATGGGGGACTATAGGGAGTGTATTATACTATATGGAGGACTGGGGAGTGTATTATACTATATGGAGGACTATAGGGAATGTATACTATATGAAGGACTATGGGGAGTGTATTATACTATATGGAGGGCTATGGGGTGTATTGTACTAAACAAGCACCGAGTGATTGGATTGTTGATGCTGGAACAAAAATCATTGTTCTCAGCAGCACATCACAGGTGTAAACTGTAGAGGTGCTGCTGATGACATGATACTGTATGGGGACAAATTGATCCATTAGTGATTGTTCTGTTCCAATCATTCTTTCTCCGTTGGTGTAAAGAGGCCAGGTAACAAGTGTGGAACGACTTCAATATTGTCGATCACACTCGTTTAGCGGCCTGAACACAGCGCACGTAAATACAAAATGCTTCTGTGTGATGTGCAATATGTTAGCATTTGGGGCCCCATTTTAAACTTTTGCCTAGGGCCCCTCTTTGCCTAAAACCGGCCCTGCCTCTACTTTAGACTGAGCTGACTGTCAATGAATATGACATTGGCAGTGACACCCTGTTGATGAAGCAGAGTGGAAGAGAAGGAACTGCTGTGTCAACGTGACGCCACAGTAGGCAGGAGAATCACCAGTAGGAGCAGTGCATGACCACTCTAACCTGGGAGAGATCGTTGCATGGCAAAACAGACAGATAGTTAGCAACTATCTGCCGATAAGTGCTTAGCCCCATAGGGAAAAAAATGTCCCGGAAAAACCCTTTAACACTTCTATTTTATAGAACATTCTTACTTCTCAGCATACTGGTATGCAAATAAGCTCTCCTCCAAAAAGAAGGAAAACCGATCCACGGTGCCACCAATTGGAGGTCGGAACCCTATAAGTTAATGTCTAACCCTTTATCAATCCAAGTCTGTAATACATTTTATTGCATGACTTTTATTTGCTGTCAGGATAATTGTTAAATCTTGGGAAGCACTACGTTGCGACATTAGTGGGCAATAACAACATTTACATGCCACTAATAAAAAAGCCAACATAAGCATAGATGTGACGAGCTGCCAATAGAGAACCCTAGTATCCATTCACACAAATATGAATGTACTCTAATAATACCCATTATCAGGTTTCCATCATTATTCCTCAGCTTATAAAGCATACTATATGGTTTGTTCTTAAGAAACAGCTGTAGTTACCTGCATGCCGCATATTGGATCCTCACACAGGTAGACTCCAGGAGACTGACCATCCTGAAGACTGCCGGTAGCCACTTCTGATAACAGGTCTCTCAGGTTCTCCTCTTTCCCCCACACTTCCACTGCTGACACTCTGACCGAGAACCGAGCTCCTGTCTTTTCCTTCCGTTCATTAATCAGCTTAAAGAGCCACGAAATAGCACAGGGGATAATGCCAAGATTCTGCATGGAGTCATCCTTGCCAATCATAGTGTATGACTTTCCTGTCAGACACAGATTTGAAAAGAAAAACATAGAAATGTAATAGATTTTCCTGTACACATTTATTCTGCATTAAATTATTATTATTATTTATTATTATAGCACCATTTATTCCATGGCGTTTTACATGTGAGGAGGGGTATACATAATAAAAACAAGTACAGTAATCTTAAACAATACAAGCCACAATGGGTACAGGAGGAGAGAGGACCCTGCCTGCGAGGGCTCACAATCTACATAATTTCATCAATATTTATATACAGTACAGACCAAAAGTTTGGACACACCTTCTCATTCAAAGAGTTTTCTTTATTTTCATAAGTATGAAAATTGTAGATTCACTTTGAAGGCATCAAAACTATGAATTAACACATGTGGAATTATATAATTAACAAAAAAGTGTGAAACAACTGAAAATATGTCTTATATTCAGGTTCTTCAAAGTAGCCACCTTTTGCTTTGATTACTGCTTTTCACACTCTTGGCATTCTCTTGATGAGCTTCAAGAGGTAGTCACCAGAAATGGTTTTCACTTCACAGGTGTGCCCTGTCAGGTTTAGTAAGTGAGATTTCTTGCATTATAAATGGGGTTGGGACCATCAGTTGTGTTGTGCAGAAGTCTGGTGGATACACAGCTGATAGTCCTACTGAATAGACTGTTAGAATTTGTATTATGGCAAGAAAAAAGCAGCTAAGTAAGGAAAAATGAGTGGCCATCATTACTTTAAGAAATGAGGGTCAGTCAGTCCGAAAAATTGGGAAAACTTTGAAAGTGTCCCCAAGTGCAGTGGCAAAAACCATCAAGCGCTACAAAGAAACTGGCTCACATGAGGACCGCCCCAGGAAAGGAAGACCAAGAGTCACCTCTGCTGCGGAGGATAAGTTCATCCTAGTCACCAGCCTCAGAAATCGCAGGTTAACAGCAGTTCAGATTAGAGACCAGGTCAATGCCACACAGAGTTCTAGCAGCAGACACATCTCTACAACAACTGTTAAGAGGAGACTTTGTACAGCAGGCCTTCATGGTAAAATAGTTGCTAGGAAACAACTGCTAAGGACAGGCCACAAGCAGAAAAGACTTGTTTGGGCTAAAGAACACAAGGAATGGACATTAGACCAGTGGAAATCTGTGCTTTGGTCTGATGAGTCCAAATTTGAGTTCTTTGGTTCCAACCACGTGTCTTTGTGCGACGCAGAAAAGGTGAACGGATGGACTCTACATGCCTGGTTCCCACTGTGAAGCATGGAAGAGGAGGTGTGATGGTGTTGGGGTGCTTTGATCATGACACTGTTAGGGATTTATTCAAAATTGAAGGCATACTGAACCAGCATGGCTACCACAGCATCTTGCAGCGGCATGCTATTCCATCTGGTTTGTGTTTAGTTGGACCATCATTTATTTTTCAACAGGACAATGACCCCAATCACACTTCCAGGCTGTGTAAGGGCTATTTGACCAAGAGGGAGAGTGATGGGGTGCTACGCCAGATGACCTGGCCTCCACAGTCACCAGACCTGAACCTAATCGAGATGGTTTGGGGTGAGCTGGACCGCAGAGTGACGGCAAAAGGGCCAACAAGGGCTAAGCATCTTTGGGAACTCCTTCAAGACTGTTGGAAGACCATTTCCAGTGACTACCTCTTGAAGCTCATCAAGAAAATGCCAAGAGTGTGCAAAGCAGTAATCAAAGCAAAAGGTGGCTACTATGAAGAACCTAGAATATAAGACATATTTTCAGTTGTTTCACACTTCAGAGTGAATCTACAATTTTCATAGTCATGAAAATAAAGAAAACTCTTTGAATGAGGTGTGTTCAAACTTTTGGTGTGTACTGTATGCTAAATACAGTTATGTTAGTAATGATGTATTTGTGGAATATTCCTAGAAAATTACACTAGTAACATGAATCTCTCTCTACCTTATGAATAACCCCATAAGAGTGCCATGTCCACAAGCATTGCTAGGGTTTGAGTTGGTTAGATTTCACATGATTTCATTTACACGCTTATATAGCGCCATTAATTCCGCAGCACTTTATAGACACTATTAGCTCTGTCCCCATTGGGCTCACAATCTAGATTCCCTATCAGTATGTCTTTGGAGTGTGAGAGGAAACCGGAAAACCTGGAGGAAACCCACGGAAACGGGGAGAACATACAAAATCCTTGCTGAAAAGCAAAAGTGCTAACCACTGAGTCATATGATTGCCTAAACAGCCAACCATTTACCTGGCACCCATATCCAGCCTTTTCTAAGCCTAGGACCCCTAAAAGCGGCAGTTCTCCTGGTATTTAAACTCCTGCCTATTTCTCTATGTTCCTGTAATAGAAGAGGAATTGATACATTCTAATTAGGCTTTGTATACAAGCCCTCATTGCTATGATAGGACTGCAATCTAGAAACCTATTTCAATAAACCCAGTGTTCACTTTACAATAACTTTCGCCTCTCTGAAAATGAAAAATGTCTTATTTTTATGTTAAAGGCGTTTTCCGGAAAAAGATTGAAACAGTAAAGTAGTATGTACAGAGGGCTGAATCACTGCAAATTTCGACAGCTACAGTATGCAGGACCCATTCCCTGTCACAGACAGGACTGCTTAGATACTAAAATCAGACTGCTCCGGTGACTTGAGGACACTCGATACACAGCCCTGGGTCATGTGTGAGACCAGAGTTCCAAAACATTGGTAGAAGAAAAAGAAAGCTATAATGAATGAGTCAGGTACACTGATTAGTAATTAGAACTGAAGAAAAAAAGGATTTTCCTGCACTTCCATCCATAAAATACATCTTTTTATTAGAAATTATTTTAAAAAGAGGAGGATCCGTCATGAGGATAAAACTTACTCGTTTCTGGCATACACTACACCCTTAGTCATAGGAATATAATAATTGATATTCCTATAACTAAGGGCGGAAATGCGTAAGGTTTTATGCTCATGATTAGTGTTGAGCATTCCAATACTGCAAATATCGGGTATCGGCCGTTATTTGCATATCGAATAACGGAATCGGAAGTTCCCATAATGCTATGAGCCAGTTTGATTTGATTCAGCCAATGAGGAATCCTAAGAAGTGTGTGCACATCCTGTTAGGCATGTAGGCATGTTAACTAATGGCATGGCTGTGATTGGCTGCGAGCAGACCACCCAGCTGCTCCTCCCCCAGACACAGGCTGAACAGTGATCTATGGAAAGTGAAACTAGTGAGGGAGGAGGAAACGACCAGTTCTCATTTCAATGCCAGAACACCCCCCCCCTGGACGTTTATCTTAGAAGCAAGAGATGATATCTTGGAAACCGTGCAGACTAGCCACAGAAGGTAAATTACTTATTGTCAGCATTCTGCAGCCTAGATATGCACTGAGATTATGTGAAAAGCCCGGACAACCTGTTCTGTTATGTATTTCCGCCAAGTTGGATTGCCCGCCAGGGCTGGTGGGGTACTCGGTACCGGGCCCGTTGGTTTCAATGGGAGATGTCACGGTAGCTGTGACCCGGTCCGTGGCCCTGGGCGTCCATTGTAAAAGGGAAATGTTGAACGCGTGGATGATGATTAAAGTTTATGAGCGAATGATTCGTGACGCTACCTGTGGTGTTCGGCAATGAAGATGTTAAGCCGACGCTGCAGACAGATCCTCTGGGACAGATGGTGTGGTGCAGCTTTGATGTTGTGGCATACCACAGGTAGGGCTGTAGTCCCAGGGTATTGTAGATGGAGAGGTAGTGAAGAGACGTAGATGGTGCAGTGCCAGGCACAGAGATGTAGCAGTGCTGAGTGTGTTGGCACAGGAATAACTAGAGGACTCCAGGGCAAAGCTTTACTCACAGTCTGTTGTGCATACAGGTGCCTGCATCCGTGCCGTGTCCTCCGGGTCAGGGGCTCAGTCAACCTCCAACCTAGATGAAGCACTCCGTTCCAACACTCCGCCAACATGTGCCTTTTCTGAACGTCTCCCTCTATTGCTACACAACCCCTTTAACATAGTCAATATCTTTGCAACTCTGAACGTCTTAAAAAAAATTAATTCCTGCTATTTCATTTGATTGGGCTAAACCTCTATGCCTTTAATGTCTCCTCCACCTCCCCCAATACATTCTACATTATTCTTAGTTGTTTTCCTTCATGTAGAATTAACCCCCAAGGAAAGAAAGGGTTTATTTTAATTCCGATATTTCTGTCCCATTGACTTGCATTGGTTTCCGTTATCGGAATCGGCGATACCCGATACTTTTTGGGTATCGACCCGATACTTTTTGGGTATCGGTCCGATCCAATCCGATCCGATATTTCCCGATATCGGAAGGTATCGCTCAACACTACTCATGATGGATCCTCCTTTTTAAATGAATTTCTAATAAAAAGATGAATTTTATGGTTGGAAGTGCCGGAAAATCCTTTCTTCTTCTTCGCTTCTACAATAGCCGAGCTTCTCCAGCAGGAATTGGCACCCATTAATCAACTTTCCTGTGTATCCCAAACAATATTGGCGTGGTGAGCTTTTTTATTTCGGAATAATAATTAATATTTTTTTAGATAAATCAAAGTAATTAATGTGAGAAAAAATTTAATTGAAAATATTTAAAAAAGTGAAAGCTAGCCGCAAGACCACAAAAACACCATGAAGTTTCAAGATCAAAAATAGCCTCTGTCTCATCATATACTGTATGGTGGCAAACCCACTAGCATAGAAAATATAGGATCTTATGTACCATATAGATTGCCAAAGTAAAGAAAAATCTGAGCAATGCATGAAGGTCCAAGATAGTAAGTGAACTAAAGTATACCAATAAATTCAACAATCTATATATATATATATATATATATAATTGCCTTAAATTGTCTGTCATCCACTTTTGTCTGGATGTCCCCGAATCTCTCAATGGACCGCGCCACAACGGAAGTACGCCGATCGCCATTTTGGAACACCCAAATGATGCCGCTCGGATCTAGGATGCAGCTGCGATCCCGAACGCCGCTGCGATCTCGACCGCCGCTTGGATCCAGGCCGCCGCTGCGATCCCGAATGCCACTGGGATCCCAGCTGCCGCTCGGATGCAAGCCACTGCTGCGATTCAAACTGCCACTGGGATCCCAGCTGCTGCTCGGATCCAGGCTGCCGCTGCGATACCAAATGCCGCTGCGATCCCGACCGCTGCTGGGATCCCGGAAGCTACCTGGATCCCAGCCGCCGCTCAGATCCCAGCTGCCGCTCGGATACAGGCCGCCGCTGCGATCACAAGGCTATGAAAGGGGTGTAACAAGTGGGTATAACGAGAGGGGTGTGATGAAGAGGGTATAATGAGAGGGTGTAATGAGGGGGTGTAATGAGAGGGTGTAATGAGGGGGGAGTATCGAGAGGGATGCCGCTGCTGGACCCACCGCCTGAGTACACGAGCCGGATCCCGCTGCTGCCTGCCCACCCACCTCCATTCAGTCACAGCTGGCATGAAAGACCGCGGCTTGAGGCCTGTGCTGGAGATTGGGTGCGGCCACCCTCTGGTGGCTCCGCACACCATCTCCAGCACAGGCTGCAAAATACCATCTTTCCTGCCGGCTGTGAGAGGGGTGTGATGAGAGGGTGTAATGAGGGGGGAGTAATGAGAGGGATGCCGCTGCCGGACCCCCGCCAGGACCCACCACCTGACTACACGTGACGGATCTTGCCGCTGCCTAACCACCCACCTCCGTGCAGTCACAGCCGGCAGGAATTACCGTGGCTTGAGGCCTGTGTTGGAGATTGGGTGCAGCCACCCTCTGGTGGCGCCACACACCATCTCCAGCACAAGCCGCAAAACACCGTCTTTCCTTCCGGTTCTGACTGCATGGAAGTGGGTGGGCCGCCACCACTAGCACAACAAAGCTGCCCCAATCGTGATGTTACTGCCCTCCTGATGCGATAGCATCGGGCACACATCTAGTAGAGGAATAAACATATATTAAAATATAAATGTTACCAAAGTCAATACTACATAAAAAAAACCCCACGAGGTATGTCAAAGGAGGACAAAGGGTTATGTATTAACCATCCCCACGCGTTTTGTCACAAATGTAACTTCCTTGGGGGACCAGAGTTTATGTAGCAGGGAACAAAATGGCTGCGAGAGAATCAGGGCACCAAAGATGTTGTCTAAGAGTTAGGGTCCTGAATGGAGTCCCCTTTTCCGACTCAGAATTCCCTTCTACAGTAAAATGTGCTTTCCAATCCTGACAATCTCTACTTTTTTTTGTAATAACACTTAGGATATAATTGATAGATGATAATATTGGAGCGCTGCACACTTCTTCACATTGGTTGCTTAGTACTTACCAAGCTTGGAATGCCCGAAGCAGAAAACGCATCCATCTGCTCCATTCACAACAGACTGGATAACTTCAGCAACAGTTCCAGCGCACACCTCGGCCTATATGGGACAGGTAGAAAAGTCATCTCATTATCTATACATATAATTACATTTCAACTTTAATCCAATGCTTTCCTACAAATTTAATGGTAAGGTTCACATGGACATAAGACTTCAAATTACTGTATGCACACAAAGTTCTCTATCCCCATCAAGTAGAAATCTGGAGTGCTGACACCGGTGCTCATTATTTCCCATCCGCGCTGCATTGCTTTGAAACATTCACACATAATTCCTCTATCCTGACACAGAAACCTAATAAAGAAATCTTCTGCTCAGACAAATCTAAGATATTCCATGGGATATAGTAGATATTCAGAACTTCTATGGTATACAATCTGAATTTCAAAATGCTTAGCAAACTGACCCTTGACTTCATTAGCAAGAAACCCATAAATATTTATGCAGACACATTACCTACGGACAGTCAGAGGATAATTTCCTTCACAATGCATATTCATACATTAATACACATACAGAGCTGCATTAACTTAAAGGGTTATTTCACCTAAAAGATAAGTACAGCTACGGAACCATCTCTAGTAGGGATGAGCGGACCCGTGGAGTTTCGGGTTCTGGTACCCAACCTAAACATTATTCCAAAGTTCAGGTCGGATACCAGAACCTTACCCAAACTTTTGAACAACACCATTGGTTTTAACATATCGTGTACTGTAAAATGGGAAAAAAAATCCAAGTGTGGTGAAATTGCAAAATAAAAGTGCAATTCCACAGTTGTTTTTTTTCAACTAAATGTTAAAACTGTCCTGCCATCATGATTCTTCAGGTCATTACGAGTTCATAGACACCAGACATGTAGAGGTTATTTTTAATATAAGTGGTGAAAAAAAAATCAAAAATTAAAAAAAAAAAATGGCGCCATTTTCTAAGACCTATAGCATCTCCATTTTTTGTGATCTAGGGCTGGGTGAGGGCTTATTTTTTGTGCATCGAGCTGGCATTTTTGTTGATACAATTTTAGTGTAGATACAATGTTTTGATCGCCCGTTATTACATTTTATTACAATGTAATGGCGTCCAAAAAAATGTTATTCTGATGTTTTGACTTTTTGTCTAATTACGCCGTTCATTGATCAGGTTACTTTTTTTTTCATATTGATAGATCAGACGATTCTGAACGCGGCAATACCAAATATGTGTATATTTGATTTTTTTAGTGTTTTATTTTGAATGGGACAAAAGCGGGGTGATTTGAACTTTTATATATCTTTTTTAATATTTTTAAAAACTTTTTTTTTACTTCTTGTATGATCAGATCACCTGTGTGTAGCAGAAATGCTCACTTGCTATGAGCGCCGACCAAGGGGCAGCACTCATAGCAATCTAGTAATGACAACCACAACGGTCTGCTGTAGACCTCTGGTTGTCATGCCAACCCATCGGTGACCCACGTTCACATGGCGGGGTCACCGATGGGCAGAGCCAGTAACGCGGTCCTGTAAGCACTAGTTAAATGCCGGCAGAGATTAACTAGTTAACAGCCGTGGGTGGATTGTGATGTCACCTGTGCCTGTTGCAGGCACATGTCAGCTGTATAGATCAGCTGTCATGTGCCCGGAAAGGTGCAGGCTCAGCACTGGAGCCCGCACCAAACAGGGGGAATCCAAAATGTCTATACTACTATGGCACGTCGGAAAGGGGTTAAAGAGGCTTCATGAAAATTTGCCATGGAGTAGGGAATGTTAGAAAATAAAGAAATAAGCATAACTGAATCTCCCAGCTCCACTATATCCTTAATGTGACTGCTGCAGTCAATCACTAGCCGGAGTGACTGCAGAGGTCAGTAATTGGCTACGGCAGTCAAGTGAATGATCTACAGTACAGGATATTGTCACTGAAGAATCAGAGGAGAACACCAGAACACGAAAACTTGACAGCTGGGAGATTGAACTGCTAAATAATGCTTATTTCTTCATTTCTTTATTTTACAATGTTTCATTGTTTTAAGACTGAAGGTAGACATAATTCCATCGAGTTCATCCTACAGCCTAACATGTTGATTCAGAGGAAAGCAGAACCCCCATGAGGCAGATTCTGATTGCCCTATATCAGGGGAAAGATTCCTTCCCGACTCCACATATGGCAATGTTTCCTTTGGTTTTTACGAAAATAAGTGGTTGTGCTTCTGATAGGTAAACCGGCTAGAGCCCCCAGAGTACACCCACATTAGCTGATGCTATAATTATTATATTATTCATATTACATGCACAATTCCCTTATGAAACGTCATGTGCTGCTCACAACTCTGAAATCAGGATGCATGCGATGCCACATGTCCAATTACATTATTCTGCCAGCTGTTTTATGATGGAAGCGGCAGGTGTACAATGTGGACGAGCATTAAGTTTTGAGGGCTTAATAAGGCCGTAGTGGCTCTTTAGGATCTAAACATCTGGGTTCTTGTAAGAGCACCTATCACTTGCCAGTCATATGTCTTTTTTTTACCTGGCTAAGATTACGCTGTTCCTTTTGAATCTGTTGTTTTTCTTTTATTTCTGAGCCTCTTTGCTCCTGATATATGGCCCCAACTTTCATGGATGTAAATCTTAGTCTTTTTATCCAAGTGTACATGGTCCTCAGCTCTTTTCTCATCTTGAGAATAACACTAGACTTTAATAACATAACATATGACTAGATTTACAACCAGGAAAGTGGGGGTCATGTAGCTCAGATATTCAGCTAAGATGTCTAGGGAAAGAACCCGCTGAATGGGGTATGGCAAAGCCCACCTGATAAATTCATCAATGGTTGTTGCACGCTAGTTGTAAGATGTGCTAATTCATTAGGTGAAATGCGTTTCTTAAAGCGGTTCTCTAAGAATGAAATAAAATGTCCCCATCATGCATTTCAAAGATGTGTCAGGACAAGTTGCAGTCTGAAGAATCTCAAAACATGTGTCTCAACTGACAGAGGCACTATATTGTAAAACATATATTGTTGAGCTGTTGGAAAAGGGTTGTGACATGAGAAAAAATAAATTCTCCTCGGCTGACTGAGCACAAAGAATTTTTTTCTACAGCTTTAGTCCTAAGGCACACAGTCAACCAAAGAGAAGATTATTTTTTTCTCTGGTCACAGCCCCTCTCTGCTAAATCACCAGTATGTGTACTTACATTACAGCTCCTCCGGAAGTTGAGACACAGCTCTCCAGAGCAGTGTTTCTTCAGACTGCAGCCCGTCCTGACACTAGGACAGGCTGATATTTAAATTACCGTATATACTCGAGAATAAGCTGAGATTTTCAGCCCATTATTTTAGGCTGAAAGTGCCCCTCTCGGCTTATACTCGAGGGGGTCGGCGGGGGAGGGAGAGCGCGGCAGTCAGATCATACTCATCCCCTCCAGGCGTGATCTCTGCAGTCCCTGCTTCTCAGATGGTCTCCGGCGCCATAGCTCTTCCTGTGTTCAGCGGTCACGTGGTACTGCTCATTAAAGTAATGAATATGCACATATTCATTACTTTAATGAGCGTTACAATGTGACTGCTGGAAGGAAGGAGCTGCCTAAGCTGGAGACCATCGAAGAAGCAGGGACTGCAGAGACCACACCAAGAGGGAGTGAGTATGACGGGGGAGCCATGCGATATTCACCTGTCCCCGTTCCACCGCCGTGCGACGCTCTGTCTTCCGCGTCCTCTGCCTGTGACGTTCAGGTCAGAGAGCGCGATGACGTGTTTAGTGCGTGACCTCTGCCTGAACAGTCACTGCAGAGAGCTGGTAGACAGAGAGGCATTGGAAAGGGGACAGATGAACATCGCAAGTGTCGGGGCCCTGACACCGTCACCTAGCCCCCATCATGAACTGTATGGAGCATTATATGGGGCTCCTGATTCAATATGGATATTCAAAAACATTTAACCTACTGATGTCTCAATTAATTTTACTTTTATTGGTATCTATTTTTATTTTAGAAATTTACCAGTAGCTGCTGCATTTCCCACCCTAGGCTTATACTCGAGTCAATAAGTTTTCTCAGTTTTCTGAGGCAAAATTAGGGGGCCTCGGCTTATACTCGAGCATATACGGTATATGTGATTGAGGCTATTTTATGAACTTCTTGCAGAACCTCTTTAATGAGTTAGATACATCCTACTCAAGCACACCCATCTTTAAGACTGGTGTGTACAATACCAGTCTTAATGAATCAGGCCTGCAATGTAGTTGAGAAGGAGCTATTTTTCTAAGATTGCCATTAAATTCAGTGCTCTCAGGTTGTTTTAAAGCCAGTCTGTTATAAAGCACATTATAACAATTTTTCTGTATTCTGTTCATATAACCATGCAATAAGCCATCTCTCTAATCTCTAAACTATTTAACACAATAAAACAAACCTGATCAATTTTACATTTGTGGAGTATCATGTCATACTGGCAGAATCAATGAATTCATAAACTTCCCAGAAGAAAAAGATAATAACACAGAGAGTACATCTGAAATTAAATTACGGATGATTTGCCTTGGTACTGAAAATGTATCACAACAACAAGAAAGTAAACACAGATTTCGCCACAGATGGATTTTACTCACAATTTCTGCTTGGAGGAAAATACATACACATATGATTTACCTTAGATCTATATATTTGTTTCACTTAGTTAACAAAAGAAACAGAAAAATAAAACTTGACTGCATTGCTTTCATCAAACGATAGAAAAAATGTGCAGTGTGAACGAAGTATGTGTAGTATGACATACCGTATATACTCGTGTATAAGCCGATATTTTCAGCACATTTTTTTTGTGCTGAAAATGCCCTCCCGGCTTATACACAAGTCATTGTGCAGAAACCATTGGGGGAGGGGGAGCGGCGGCAGAAGCAGGTGGCTGGGACTTCATACTCACCCTCCTGTGCCATTGCTGAACGTCCCCTGCATCCTCCATTGTCCCAGGGCTGGCAGCTTCTTCCTGTGTTGAGCGATCACATGGTACCACTGATTAAGGTCATGAATATGGACGCAACTCCACTCCCATAGGAGTGGCGACCATATTCATGACCTTAATGAGCGGTACTACGTGACCGCTCAACACAGGTAGAAGCTGCTGCACCAGGACAACGAAGGATGCAGGGACGCTTGGTGATGGCACAACAGGGTGAGTATGGACGGGGGGAGCATGGAGGTGGATGGTGGAAGCACGGAGGAGAACAAGGGAGCACGGCGAAGGACGGAGGAAGCATGGAGAATGGGGAAGCGCGGGGAAGCACAGAGCAGGACGGGGGTAACGCAGAGGAGCATGGAACAGGATGGGGGAGAACGGAGGAGCACAGAGGAGGACAGCGGAGCACTGAGGACGGGGTGCACTGAGAAGCATGGAGGAGGACAGGGGAGCACTGAGGACGGGGGAGGACAGGGAGCTGAGCCCTACATAGAAGGATGGGACGGGGGAGCCGAGCCATGCATACTGTGAGGGGGGAGAGACACACAGAGCAAGACAGGGATGAGGGGAAAATGTACATCCGGCTTATACTCGAGTCAATCAGCTTTCCCAGTTTTCCATGGCAAAATTAGGGGCCTCAGCTTATACTCGGGTCGGCTTATACTCGAGTATATACGGTAATATTGGTGCACTGTCAATGTCTGATTTCATGTGATTATAAACGGAAGTAAAGGACATAAACCATATTCTGTGCAGATAACAATAGTTTTTGAGGGCAAGATTCCCCTTATTATGAAGAATTGAAACAGCTACTGTACTTTAAATGGGATTCTGTTTGCCATTTTCAGGAACAACATTGTTTTACTGCAATACATACAGGCTCACCTGGTTAAAGGTGAGTACCCCGGCTGGCCCCGCCACAACGATCTCACCTACTATATGAACACTAGTTGGCACAATACACTTGATGCACTTAACAAACTACACAGTTTATTATTATTATAATTTAGAAACATAGAAAAATTTGTGAATGAGGATAATGTAATATTATGCAGCTAAACAGTGGTCCGCCACTATACTTTATATGTGGTTTTGTTTGCTTTTTTCTGGAACAACATTGCTTATCCATAATACATAAGAGAACATTAAACCGGTGTCATGTATTATTTGTAAGTATAAGCCGACCCCCCTAATTTTGCCACAAAAAACTGGGAAAACTTATTGACTTGCGTATAAGCCTAGGGTGGAAAATGCAGCAGCTACTGGTAAATTTCAAAAATAAAAATAGATAACAATAAAAGTAAAATTAATTGAGACATCAGTAGGTTAAATGTTTTTGAATATCCATATTGAATCAGGAGCCCCATATAATGCTTCATATAGTTCATGATGGCCCCATAAATGCTCCATACAAAATACACCCCATATAATGCTCCATACAGTTCATGGTGGGCCCCAAAAGATGCTTCATACAAAATATGCCCCATATAATGCTGCACAAAGGTTAATAATGCCCCCATAAGATGCTCCATAGAATAATATGTCCCATACAATGCTCCATAAAGGTTATGGCCCATAAGATGCTCCATAGAATATGCCCCATAAGATGCTCCATAGATTATTCCCCCATAAAATGCTCCATAGATTATGCCCCATAAGATGCTCCATAGATTAAGCCCCATAAAATGCTCCATAGATTATGCCCCCCTAAAATGCTCCATAGATTATGCCCTCATATGCTGCTCCATAGATTATGCCCCCATATGCTGCCCCATAGATTATGCCCCCATATGCTGCTCCATAGAATATGCCCCCATATGCTGCTCCATAGAATATGCCCCCATAAGATGCTCCATAGACTATGCCCCCATATGCTGCCCTATAGATTATGCCCCCATATGCTGTCCCATAGAATATGCCCCCCAGATGCTGCTCCATAGAATATGCCCCCATATGCTGACCCATAGAATATGCCCCCATATGCTGCTCCACAGAATTTTCCCCCATATGCTGCCCCCATATGCTGCTACATAGATTATGCCCCCATATGCTGCCCCCATAAGATGCTCCATAGACTATGCCCCCATATGCTGCCCCATAGAATATGCCCCATATGCTGCCCCATAAAATATGCCCCCATATGCTGCTCCACAGAATTTTCCCCCATATGCTGCCCCCATATGCTGCTCCGTAGATTATGTCCCCATATGCTGCCCCCATAAGATGCTCCATAGACTATGCTCCCATATGCTGCCCCATAGAATACGCCCCCATATGCTGCCCCAAAGAATATGCCATTATATGCTGCCACGTAGAATATGCCCCCATATGCTGCTCCATAGAATATGCCCCCATGTGCTGCCCCCATATGCTGCCCCATAGAATATGCCCCCATATGCTGCTCCATAGAATATACCCCCACATGCTGCTCCATAGACTATGCCCCCATATGCTGCTGCAAAAAAAAATGCCATACTCACCTCTCCTGCTCAGGACCCGGCACCTGAGATATTCACCTGTCCCGGGTCCATCGCTGCTCACCACTGTCTGCCGCTTCCTGTGTCAGTGACTGTTCAGCCAGCAGAGGGGTGTGGCGCGCACTAACCACGTCACCGCACCCCCTGCTGCCTAAACGTAACTGACACAGGATGCAGCAGACAGCGGTGAGCAGCAATGGACCCGGGACAGGTGAATATTGGACATACTTACCCCCTCCTGGCGCGGTGTCTGCAGCTGCGCTTCTCCCACAGTCTCTGGCAGCTCTTCCTTCCTTCAGCGGTCACATGGTACCGCTCACTAAACTCATGAATATGTGCATATTCATGAGCTTAATGAGCGGTACCACGTGACCGCTGAAGGCAGGAAAGGAGACCATGGGAGAAGCGGGGGGGCTGCAGAGACTGCGCCGGGGGGGTTCAGTATGATCTCTGACACCCCCGCTCCCCCGCCGACCCCAGGTATATGACTCGTGTATAAGCCGAGAGGGGGACTTTCAGCCCAAAAAATAGGCTGAAAATCTCGGCTTATAAACGAGTATATACAGTAATTGTCATTTATTATGTATGATATGTATAGGTGTCATGTATAATACAGTATATATACAGGTGCTTCTCACAAAATTAGAATATCATCAAAAAGTTAATTTATTTCAGTTCTTCAATACAAAAAGTGAAACTCATATATTATATATAGAGTCATTACAAACAGAGTGATCTATTTCAAGTGTTTATTTCTGTTAATGTTGAAGATTATGGCTTACAGCCAATGAAACCCAAAAGTCATTATCTCAGTAAATTTCCCAGCTTTATAACAACCCAGTCTCCTCTAACCTGGTGCCAAAACACAGCAGCCATGGATTCTTCCAAGCAGCTGCCAAGCACTCTGAAAATTAAAATGGTGGAGGCCAGATAATAGAAGTCTATAAGAAGACAGTAAAGCGTTTTCAAGTTGGTTTCTGTTCCAAATGTGACACGATTCTATCTCTCAGTGTGTCCGGGATGCAGTTACTGATGGCTCAGCTGTTTAATCTGGTATAGGGGCGTGCTGAAGCTGCCAGTACTTTGATTGACAGCTCAGTGTCCAGTCTGGTGCAGGGGCGTGCTGAGCTGTTGGTGTTTTGATTGACAGCTTGACCGTCCAATATGAGACTGGGAGGTGCTGGCTGTCTTCAGGTGTTCATTGTTCCAAGTGATTGCACTGCTACTTAGCTGGGCTATTAGTCCCAGACCTCTGACAATCGTACATTCAGCTAAGTGTGATTTTCCTCTCTGTGCCTTGTGTTCTGCTTCTTGATCTTTCGCTGCCTGACCTCGAACCTTGTTCTAACCATCCGTTTGTTTAACACCTTTGTTCTGATCAGCTATCTTCCTGGTATTTTGACCTTGGACCGTTACTTGACTACACCTTTGTCTCCTCTCTCTGTTTATGACATACCTTCCTGACTTTTGACCTTGGACTCCTTGAATATCCAAACTCACAGCTTGTCCATTAGAAGTGGCTCAGTGTCACAAAATGTAATTAAGAAATGGCAGTTAAAAGGAACAGTGGAAGTGAAATAAGGTCTGGAAGACCAAGCATACTTGCAGTGAGAGCTGTTCGTAGGATTAACAGACAGTCAAATCAGAACTCCCTCTTGACTGCAAAAGACCTTCAGAAAGATTTAGCAGACTCTGGAGTTTTGGTACATTGTTCTACTGTTCAGAGACACCTGCACAAATATGGTGTTCATGAAAGAGTCAGAAGAAAACCTCTCTTGCATCGTCATCATAAAATTCAGCGTCAGAAGTATGCAAAAAAACATCTAAACAATCCTGATGCATTTTGAAAACAAGTCCTGTGCAATCTTACAGAACTGGAAGAATTTTCTAAGAAAAAATAGATGAAAATTCCTCAAACAAGAATTGAAAACTCTTGTCTTGCTGCAAAAAGTGTTCACAAGCTCTGGTACTTTCAAAAGGAGGTACTACTAGGTACTAACCATGCAGGGGGCCTAAACCTTTGCATAGGTCCATTTTCCTTTTTGTAATTCTTAAAATGTAAAATATTACATGTTTTGCCTAAAATACAATGCAAATGTGTCATCTTTACCTTTAGAGATGATTTAATCTTCAACTTACTTAACTGTTCACAATACAACTAATTTTGACCAGAGGTGCCCAAGTGTCATAGAAATGCTGAGCATTAACAGCAATAAGGTATCTGTGTTTCCCCATACAGTATATGGTGCTTACAATGTACTTTCTGCCCATAAAAGGAGATTTTGCATAGAAAAACACCATCTAAGCAGGAATAGGAGACCAAAGAGCAGCTGCAGACCGCTTCAGTGCTCATCTTCACACTTGCTGAGGTGAAAGGAAAATTCTGCCATGTCTGCTTTTTCCCCTTGTGTTGTATGTTCATGATAAAATCAACACAAAAGCACATCAGTGACACATCCAGCGTATGAAATGCTGAGGTGGCTTCATTACAATTCATGAATTTCTGCCCAGATATAATCAGCTCTATTACTCAACGGCAAATGCTATGCAGCACCAGCGTGGCATGGGTATTACTGGCACAAATGTATAGATCATATAACATTTAGGGAAGGCTTCTTAACCCCTTACCTACAATTGACGTAATATTCCGTCCATGTGTCCATGGACCTAATTACCATGGACGGAATATTACGTCATCGCGATCAGCGGCGCCCACGTGGTGAGCGCCGCTGATCGCGGCCGAGTGTCAGCTAATTATCATAGCTGACACCCGGCACAATGTGTCAGGGGCGGTCACGGACCGCCCCCGACACGTTAACCCCTTGCACACCGCGATCAAACGCGATCGCGGTGTACCGGGGGTTAAAGGGAAGCATCGGCAGGGAGGGGGCTCCCTCCTTGCTTCCCTGAGCCCCCCACGGCAGCGCAATGTGCAGCGCTGCTGCGGGGGACTCCCTTCCTCCAGGCCCCCGAATCCAAGATGGCGACGGGGGCCTTCGGGGGCCTGAGGAAGCTGGCTTCCTCAGTGCCTGCAAAGCGCAGGCATGAGGAAGTCTGCAGCAGTGCCTGTGACAGATCGCTGATCTGTCACAGTGATCTGTGATGTGACAGATCAGCGATCTGTCACAGGACAGTGATGTCCCACCTGGGACAAGGTAATAAAGTAAAAAAAAAAAAAAAAAAAGTGTTAAAAATAATTTTAAAAAAATCGCTAAATAAATTAGTTAAAAAAAAAAAAAATATTCCCCAATAAATCCATTTTTTGAAAATAAAAAAAAAACAAAACAATAAAAGTACACATATTTGGTATCGCCGCGTCCGTAATGACCTGCCCTATAAAACTGTCCCATTAGTTAACCCCTTTAGCGAACCCCTTAAAAAATAAAAATAAAAAACGAAGCAAAAAATAATGATTTATTATCATACCACCGAACAAAAAGTGTAATAACGCGCGATCAAAAAGACGCATATAAATATCCATGGTACCGCTGAAAACGTCATCTTGTCCCGCAAAAAACGAGCCACCATACAGCATCATCCGCAAAAAAATAAAAAAGTTATAGCTCGCAGAATAAAGCGATACAAAAATAATTATTTTTTATATAAAATTGTTTTCATTGCAAAAAACCGACAAAACATAAAAAAAGACCTAAATGAGGTATCGCTGTAACCGTACTGACCTGAAGAATAAAAACGCGTTATTAATTTTACCGCACGCGGAACGGTGTAAACGCACCCCCCAAAAGAAATTCATGAAAAGCTGGTTTTTGTTCATTCTGCATCCCAAAAATCGGAATAAAAAGCGATCAAAAAATGTCATGTGCCCGAAAATGGTACCAATAAAAACGACAACTCGTCCCGCAAAAAATAAGACCTCACATGACTCGGTGGGTCAAAATATGGAAAAATTATAGCTCACAATATGTGGTGATGCAAAAACTATTTTTACAATAAAAAGTGTCTTTTAGCGTGCGACAGCCGCCAAACATAAAAACCGCCATAAATAGTAAATCAAACCCCCCGTTATCACCCCCTTAGTTAGGGAAAAATAATAAAACTAAAAGAAAATGTATTTATTTCCATTTTCCCGCTAGGGTTAGGGTAGGGTTAGGGCTAGGGTTAGGGCTAGGGTTAGGGCTAGGGTTAGGGCTAGGGTTAAGGCTAGGGTTAGGGTTAGGGCTAGGGATAGGGTTAGGGATAGGGCTCAGATTAGGGTTAGGGGTGTGTTGAGGTTAGGGTTGGAGTTATAATTGGGGGTTTCCACTGTTTGGGCACATCAGGTGCTCTCCAAAGGCAACATGGCGTCTGATCTCAATTCCAGCCAATTCTGCGTTGAAAAAGTCAAATGGTGCTCCTTCCCTTCCAAGCTCTGCCATGTGCCCAAACAGTGTTTTACCCCCACATGTAGGGTATCAGCCTACTCAGGACAAATTACAAAACAACTTTTGGGGTCCAATTTCTCCTGTTACCCTTAGGAAAATAAAAAATTGGGGGCAAAAATATAATTTTGCGGAAAAAAATGTTTTTTTTATTTTCACGCCCAGGCGTTATAAACTTCTGTGAAGCACTTGGGGGTTCAAAGTGCTCTCCACACATCTAGATAAGCTCCGTGGGGGGTCTAGTTTCCAAAATGGGGTCACTTGTGGGGAGTTTCAATAGTTTAGGTACATCAGGGGCTCTCCAAATGCACATGACACCCGCATACCAATCCATCAAAGTCTGCATTCCAAAACTTCACTACTTCCCTTCCGAGCCCCGACGTGTGCCCATACAGTAGTTTTCTCCCACATATGAGATATCAGCGTACTCAGGACAAATTGGACAACAACTTTTGGGGTCCAATTTCTCCTGTTACCCTTGGGAAAATAAAAAAAATGGGGACTAAAAGATGATGTTTGTTGAAAAAATACGATATTTTTATTTTCACGCCCGGTCGTTATAAACTTCTGTGAAGCACTGGGGGGTTCAAAGTGCTCACCACACATCTAGATAAGTTCATTAGGGGGTCTAGTTTCCAAAATGGGGTCACTTGTGGGGGGTTTCCACTGTTTAGGTACATCAGGGGCTCTCCAAACGCAACATGACACCCGCAGACCATTCCATCAAAGTCTGCATTCCAAAACGTCACTACTTCCCTTCCGAGCCCCGACGTGTGCCCATACAGTAGTTTTCTCCCACATATGAGGTATCAGCGTACTCAGGACAAATTGGACAACAACTTTTGGGGTCCAATTTCTCCTGTTACCCTTGGGAAAATAAAAAAATGGGGACTAAAAGATCATGTTTGTGGAAAAAATACGATTTTTTTATTTTCACGCCCGGTCGTTATAAACTTCTGTGAAGCACTGGGGGGTTCAAAGTGCTCACCACACATCTAGATAAGTTCATTAGGGGGTCTAGTTTCCAAAATGGGGTCACTTGTGGGGGGTTTCCACTGTTTAGGTACATCAGGGGCTCTCCAAACGCAACATGACACCCGCAGATCATTCCATCAAAGTCTGCATTCCAAAACGTCACTACTTCCCTTCCGAGCCCTGACGTGTGCCCATACAGTAGTTTTCTCCCACATATGAGGTATCAGCGTACTCAGCACAAATTGGACAACAACTTTTGGGGTCCAATTTCTCCTGTTACCCTTGGGAAAATAAAAAAATGGGGACTAAAAGATCATGTTTGTGGAAAAAATACGATTTTTTTATTTTCACGCCCGGACGTTATAAACTTCAGTGAAGCACTGGGGGGTTCAAAGTGCTCACCACACATCTAGATAAGTTCCTTGAGGGGTCTAGTTTCCAAAATGGTGTCATTTGTGGGGGGTTTCTACTGTTTTGGTACATCAGGGGCTTTCCTAATGCGACATGGTGTCCGATCTCAATTCCAGCCAAAAACGTCAAATGGCGCTGCTTCCCTTCCGAGCTCTGCCATACGCCCAAATAGTGGTTTACACCCACATGTGGGGTATCAGCGTACTCAGGATAAATTGCACAATATCTTTTAGGGTCCTGTTACTTTTGGAAAAATAAGAATTGAGGGTGAAAAGATCATTTTTGTGGAAAAAATATGATTTTTTAATTGTACTGCTGTACGTTATAAACTTCTGTGAAGCCCTTGGGGGTTCAAAGTTCTCACCACACATCTAGATAAGTTCCTTGGGGGGTCTAGATTCCAAAATGGTGTCATTTGTGGGGGGTTTCCACTGTTTTGGTACATCAGGGGTTTTCCAATCGCGACATGGTGTCCGATCTCAATTCTAGCCAAAAACGTCAAATGGCGCTGCTTCCCTTCCGAGCTCTGCTATGCGCCCAAATAGTCATTTACACCCACATATGGGGTATCAGCGTACTCAGGACAAATTGCACAATAACTTTTAGGGTCCTGTTACCCTTGGAAAAATAAAAATTGTGGGTGAAAAGATCATTTTTGTGGAAAAAATATGATTTTTTAATTGTACCGCTGTACGTTATAAACTTCTGTGAAGCCCTTGTGGGTTCAAAGTTCTCACCACATATCTAGATAAGTTCCTTGGGGGGTCTAGTTTCCAAAATGGGGTCACTTGGGGGGGTTTCCACTGTTTAGGTACATCAGGGGCTCGCCAAACGTGACATGGCGTCCGATCTGAATTCCAGCCAATTTTGCATTGAAAAAGTCAAACGGCGCTCCTTCCATTCTGAGCTCTGCCATGTGCCGAAACAGTGGTTCCCCCCCACATATCAGGTATCAGCGTAGTCAGGACAAATTGCACAATAACTTTTGCAGTCCAATTTCTCCTGTTACCCTTGGTAAAATAAAGAAAATTGAACCTGAAGTATTTTTTTTGTGAAAAAAAGTTAAATGTTCATTTTTTTTTTAATATTCAAAAAATTCCTGTGACGCACCTAAAGGGTTAATAAACTTCTTGAATGTGGTTTTAAGCACCTTGAGGGGTGCAGTTTTTAGAATGGTGTCACTTTTGGGTATTTTCTATCATATAGACCCCTCAAAGTGGCTTCAAATGTGAAGTGGTCCCTAAAAATAAAATGGTGTTGCAAAAATGAGAAATCGCTGGTCAATTTTTAACCCTTATAACTTCCTAGCAAAAAAAAATTTTGGTTGCAAAATTGTGCTGATGTAAAGTAAACATGTGGGAAATGTTATGTATTAAGTTTTTTGTGTGCCGTATCGCTGTGATTTAAGGGCATAAAAATTCAAAGTTGGAAAATTGCGAAATTTTCAAAATTTTCGCCAAATTTCCGTTTTTTTCACAAATAAACGCAAGTTATTTGAATGCAATTTTACCACTAACATGAAGTACAATATGTCACGAGAAAACAATGTCAGAATCACCAGGATCCATGAAAGCGTTCCAGAGTTATGACCTCATAAAGGTACAGTGGTCAGAATTGTAAAAATTGGCCCGGTAGTTAACGTGCAAACCACCCTTGGTAGTGAAGGGGTTAATGGTTTAAGGCATAAAACATACTTGATTTACAAATTAATGAGCTGTGATGTGAAGCGGAGGAGACAGGCTGATATTCCATCTTCCACTAGACACTGCTGAATTAGTAACAGCATAATGAGATGAAATAACCAATATAGTAATCCTGAATTTCCAGCATGTGTAAATGTGTAATATGCGGAAACACTCTGTAATATGCAGCACTGAGAAAGCGGAGATCTATATCTAGGATTGAAACAAGCTGCAGTGTGCACGGCGGGGTCTTCTATGTCAGGAATAGGAATATACTGCGCAGACATGGACTGTGGAGTGGGGGGTCGAGCCTACAGCTGAGCTATAATACACTGTACACTTTATGGCTGGCATTGAAATATGTTGCAGTGTACATTTTATGTAAACCTCCAAGGGAGCACTGTCAGGGGTTCCTCTAGCTTTGAGAATTAAAAGTAACAGAGTGTGCACGCTGGTATAATGAGCTGTGGGGTCTACTGATTTTTACTGACAGATGATCGCACCCACTGTAAGAAAAAGGAGGTGTCTGGCATCGCCTCGTATACCTCAACCATGCTGGACCAATGAAAAATTATTCAGTGCTTGGCAGTCACATCTTTATTTCAGCAAAAGTAAAGAAGGACCCTCTCTCATATCATCATCAAAACAATATTTCTTTATTAGTTCAAAATATCAAGATAAGGCTATTGTATACAAAATGTAACAATAAAATTCAGGGAATATACATGATGCGGAGGAAAGAACCCTGAGGTAATGTGCATTACAGTTTCCATATCCAGTGTTTGGGAGCTCCTTCAATATCAAAACACCAATTGCCTATAGGGATATACTGTATATGTGACAAGTAGAAGCTGCATTGATGATTTACAATCATTCAGCAACTAGAGGCATTATAGAGGTTACAGGAGACGGAGTGGTTAGCACAGCCCCAGGGGATTCTGGGAGAGTTGTTGTTGAGTCTGGGGATCTGCAGGAGGAAGCAGTGTCAGAGAAAGTCTCCTGTCAGCGCTTTCAGGGAAGTGCCTGCTGGAAGCATAGAGGCAGTCAGGACAGCCTGGAACGATCACTGTTGCCTCAAGAAAAGAGTGTGGGAGAGACAGCACTGGACTCATCCCCCTCCACCTCACTGCATGATGAAGGTACAGTGTTACTCTGTGTAAAGACACTGTGTATGAAGAGAAATTGTTTGTGAAGATGCTTTCATATATGTTTGCTGGAAGCATTGTATAAAGAGATGTGATTCTGTGTAATGGAAAGAAGCTTGATTAAAACCTTATAATCAACCAGTGCCTAGAAGCTGTTACCTCACATGACTGTGAAAGATTCTGGTTAATGGTTGCCTTGAGTAAAATCCCTTCAAGATTCCAAAGAACTCATGTTCTTTTGCCCTGCTTCCATAAACTGAGTGGAAGACATACAACATCTAATATATAAAGCTCAATGTGGGTGTGTGTGTATGTATGTATGTATGTATATGTGTATGTCCGGGATTGGCATCTGCACCGTCGCAGCTACAGCCACAAAATTTTGCAGTCACACGTCTGGACCCCGAGAGTGTCATAGGCTATGTTGTGAGGCGAAATTTTAACCCCGCGTATTCCAATTCACCAAACAATTTTGCCCCTATCTACATAATGGGGAAAAAGTGAAAGGAAAAGTGCTGGAGGCAAATTGACAGCTGCCAGATGTGAACAAGGGGGACTTACAGAATGAGAGCGATGGCGCCAAACAGTATATACTGTACAGTTGCTAAGGTGGGGCCCTGACATGGGATACTCACCACACACGGGGATATGAACACACACACAAAATGCACCACACACTACCACGTGCTTCAACACACATACCACCCTTAGCACACATTTCACCACACATACATCAACCTCGCCACATAAAAGTCTGCACTCAATACTCGCCACTCAAAACTTGCCACGCTGTCCCAGAGCTGTTTAAAAGATGAAAAATGAGCTGTGATTGGTTGCTATCAGCAACTGTTTTCTTTGTAGACAGTTGTGGCAACTGAGGCATATTATTCTTATCATTTCTATGGTGTTATCCTCCTTCTGTAAAGCTGGAAATAACATAATTTATTACCATGCCAACACAGACCACCCTCTTCCACAGACTGCAGGGGGAGCCCAGTATCACACAGGTTAGGATAAGATACACAGCTCAGCAGTCAGTATCACACAGGAGAGGATTAGATATGCAGCTCAGCACACAGTATCACACAGAATAGTATTAGATACACGGCTCAGCAGTCAGTATCACACAGGATAGGAATAGATACACGGCTCAGCAAACAGTATCACACAGGAGAGGATTAGATACGCAGCTCAGCACACAGTATCACACAGAATAGTATTAGATACACGGCTCAGCAGTCAGTATCACACAGAATAGGATTAGATGCGTGGTTTTTATGTGGAATATAATCATTATAATTTGTTATAACTAACCACAGTTGGTTACTATGCCCAGGCAACGCCGGGCTCTTCAGCTAGTTTATACATAAATAAGATGCATGTCACTAGTCCTCCTCAATAATGGCCAGATCTCAAGGTGCATATATCTCCCCTCTGTTGGTTACAGTACTAATAATATCATGTATGGAAAAAGTGCAAAGTGCAAGTCAGTATATTGGATACTATAGACCGTATTTTGTGGATTATAAGACACACCGGATTATAACACACCCAAAATTTTGAGGAGAAAAATAGTAAAAAAACCCTTTTTTTAATAAAACGGTGGTGCCTCTTATAATCCATGCATCTTATTGCTTACAGGGGTGGTGGTTGCAGTGAAGTGGGGTTCCAGGGTCGCTGCTGGAGGAGGCAATAGTGGCGCAATGCTGCAGGCTGGGATAAGGAAGTGTTCTGATGTGAGCCGTTGCGGGTGAAAATGGCTGCTCTGTGGTGTGAGGGGGCATTGCTGGCATTTTGTTGAAGTCCGGAGCCCCCTTCCCGCATATCGGCACCCAAGATCTCAATCTGAGCATGCGCTGCCCATATCGGCCATTTTCCCAGAGGCCACCGCATCGCAGTAATGGATATGTGGGGAGGCTCTGGGCTTTCACAAAACGCTGGCGGAGCCCCCTGCACCACAGCCATTTTCACCCACAGCGGCACACATCGGAACATCTCCTCAGCCCAGACTGCGGCCTGCAGCAACGCGCCATTCTTGCCTCCTCCAGCAGCAACCCGGGACCATGCTCCACCGCGGCCGGTAAGGTATATACGCTTTATAGGACGCACCCCCATTTTCCCCACAAATTTTGGGGAAAAAAAGTGAGTTTTATAATCCTAAAAATACTGTATATATATATATATATATATATATATATATATATATATATATATATATATATATATACACACAGTATATATATATATACACAGATAGGTACTATTATGTGGTTCCAAATACATCCAACACTTAGTCTCACAAGGACAACCTAATGTATAAAGCAATAGGATATTGTGCCCAAGATTTCAGAGATATTTTGAGATATCATGTGCAGAATCACAATTTTGGGTAAATGTGCCCCCCTCCCATTTTACTCCATAATACTTCACAGCAACAATCTCCTTAATGAAGAGCATTGCATAGTTCAAATATAGTGAGCATTCATGAAGGAGTACAGAGTGACACATGCACCACAATCTCTTACACAGTCATAACAACAAATGTAATGAGAGCTCCAGAAGGAACATATATTACCATGTAGCATAAGCCACCGGGAGCAACCCTATGTCTATGTCTGACCATACTATAGTGTTCATCCTAACATTCTTCTGATTGTGGTGGGCAGATGATAAAGAAAAGGTATGCCAGGACATGAGCCGGTATAAAAAGTAAAACATCGCCTACCTGTGAAGCATCTTGGGGAAACACGGCATCAAAGGCAAACATTTTTGGTGGTATCTGAGTTCCTCTTTTCTGGAATGCATTTTGCCCTCCACAAGATAATGGGTCATACAAGGTAACCTGTTTCTTCCTTGGATCAGCTTTCAAGAAAGAACTGGAATCAGCTGACTCTCCCACTAGTGTTGAACAGATGCGCACCATGACCTTCACCTGTGATGCAAGAGAAGGATAGTAGGTTTTAATTGTATTTGCTGACCTAGGAACAGACCTTAAAACACATACTGCAAAGCCCCCATACACATTAGACTAATGTCGGCTGATGAGGATGGATTCGGCTGACAGTCTAATGTATGCGGGGGTCCAAGAACAATTGATTGTCAGGGGAGTTTAAGATTGGGCATGTCCAATTTTGGATTGCCAATCCTATTGTTTTCCCAGAGATAAGCTGCTGCCAGAGATATCCGATACCGACTCTCATAAAGCACACAGGAGCATTCGTCAGAGTAATGACTCCTTAGTATGGGTCAGTTGTCTGCCATCAACAGCCATATAATGTGTATGGAGGGCTTAAGGGTCCTTTTCCATGGGCATGTGAACTATCTGAAACCAGTGCCAATCACAATTTAAAAAGTCAAGGGGAGTTTTTTTTACATGTTGCAATAATAGTGAAGGTGGACCTGGGAACAGTGAGTAAACAATGGTTTGTTTTTATAGCAAACAGCGCCCACTAGGAATATCTGAAACGGGCAATCACTTTAACACCAAAATAAGCTTATGGAGAGGGTAAGTAGCTATTGCTGGATTCTTTTTTTCTTTTGTTGGTTACCTTTTTGTTCACTTTGCATTTTATATGACCCAGGAAAGTTCCCCCTTCAAGATATAAGTGTCTGCAGTCTCAAATATTATATTAGGAACCTTTGGTTTATGTTTCAAAATATATGCCTCGATATGTACAAGGGTATATATATATATATATATATATATATATATATATATATATATATATATATTCCTGTTTACATAGTATTCTAGATTGTAAAGTATCTTTAGGTCAGCAATATTAGTTTTGAAAAACATGGCCCTGACTTAACAGCCACTTAAAGAAATTGAATTTCATACCTACCAATGTGTGCAACAGCAGCCTATATACCAGTACACATTATTACATCAAATTATCTCCTTGTACAATGTACGTCGATACAAAAGGCAGAAATGACCATGGCCGAAGTAGAGTCCATAGATCTCTGGACAGTCACTAATTTGCTGCATGTCACAAATGATGTCCCAAAATGAACAGTAAAATGTACCCTTAATGACAGCCATTTGGGTTGTCTGCTGTGAAATTCCACACTTATAAATATTCCTACCCAAGAGAAGATATGGGTTATACCTACTGGCGGGTGAGGGAAAATGAAGACAAAGTACGTATATATTAATTCTCCGAATGCAATGTCGAATCTCCCACTGACGTACATTAGCAGTCGTTGTGCTTTAACAGTATGATCAACCCTTAATGAACAACTCCTATGGAGATGGCCATCATCGCAAGCTCTGCTTTGCCAGCTGCATTTGTGGATTAAGCACCTCCACATTCCAGACATGTGATTAGCACTCTGTAAAATTCCTTTTAGTGATTTCAGTAGTACGTATAACCTAAGGCAGATCCTGGAGAATATTTTAATACTCTTAGGAACATGGTTAAAACTTGTATTTTTCTTAATGTACGAATAAATGTTTTAGGCATAGTCCAACATTTCGCATTCTCATACATAAAAAATAAATGCAAAAAGGAGAAATCATATGACTTTATTTTGTAATATTTTCTATATTTTCTTAAAAAAGACATTTTGTTGGGGCAACAACTATCTTAAAAGCATGCAATAATCAGAAAATTACCTTTAGATTATCTGTGTTACAAGGATTTAGAAACTGACAATGTATTTTGTATTTTTGAAGCACAATCTTTATTTAAAAAAAACCCACAAAATTAACAATTGTGCAATTTTCAAACCGGCCACTGGGGATTTTTTTAGACTCTTGCCGTCCTTTCATTATGTATTTACAGAAGTTTTCTAATCAGCAGTGACAGATGTTATGACCGTATTCGCACACTCACATGAGTAAACTACAAACCAGGAGAGACAAACACCTGAACCTAACAGGTCCCTGTTCAGACCAGGAAAGACCCAAATCTGATCCTGCTTTGTCCCTGCCTGACAGCGGAAGGTGGCACCCTAAATTTATGCCATGGTGCCCCCACTCAACGTCGACTTACCCTGAATGTCCTTAACTGCACCCTCTCTATAAACAATGTGCAACACTAAAACAATAATAATTATAAAGCGAAATACACAAAAATCTGCAGAAAAGCCAGAGGCCTTTGAATGTGTTCACATCGACACACAGGAAATACTGAAGAAAATAAGAAAAACACCACAACAAACTGAATATGTGGAAAACCCCAAAGAAAGGAAAGGGTACTGGGGAGGAAGACACACAAACTGTAGGAAAAGCAACAGAGATTAACCAGGAAAGATAATCCCTAGCTGAGAAGCTGGATCACCAAACACCTATCTTGAAATATAGCCAGAAAAGACTGCATGTGCCAGGAGAGAAGAAATAGTCCCTCCGAGATGTGATAGGTCAAACCAAAATGAGGAAGTGAAAACACATGCACAGAAGCAACATAGAAAAACAAGAGCATTATCAGCAGTTGGACAGTGACCACACAAGCTGTGGTCCAACAGAGAGGGAAACCGACCACACAGCCAGAGGGAAACCGAACACGTGACCGGATACAAAACACCAGCGATTGTCTAAGCGCTGTGTCTAACATCATGTCCTCACTACATCTGAAACTGAACCTGTCAAAGACTGAACTCCTTGTGCTTCCTCCCTCTACTAATGTACCTATACCTGACACTGCCATTTCTGTGTGTGGTTCCACTATTACTCCCCAGCAACATGCCCGCTGTCTTGGGGTCATACTTGACTCCGAGCTTTCCTTTGCCCCCCACATCCGATCACTGGCTCGCTCTTGTTATCTGCATCTCAAAAACATTTCTAGAATTTGACCTTTTCTTACCTTTGACTCCGCAAAAACTCTTACTGTTTCTCTTATTCATTCTCGTCTGGACTATTGTATCTCTCTTCTAATTGGTCTCCCTCTTACCAAACTTTCCCCCCTCCAATCTGTCTTGAATGCTGCAGCCAGGATCATATTCCTCGCCAATCGTTACACTAAAGTCTCTACCTTGTGCCAGTCCTTACACTGGCTACCCATCCACTCCAGAATACAGTACAAACTTATTACCCTCACCCACAAAGCACTCCATGGCTCAGCACCACCCTACATCTCCTCCCTCATTTCTGTCTACCAACCTACCCATGCCCTCCGTTCTGCTGATGACCTGAGGTTAGCATCCTCAATAATCAGAACCTTCCACTTCCTTCTCCAAGGCTTTACATGTGCTGTGCCAATTCTTTGGAATGCACTTCCCTGGTCAATACGATTAGTCCCCAATCCCTACAATTTTAAGCGTGCCCTGAAAACGCATTTATTCAGCTTGGCCTACCGCCTTAACACATTAACCTAACTATCCCTGTGTGGCACAGTCAAAAGTTTTACCATAACGAGGTTCCCCGTATCATGTTCCCACATGCTTTATGCATCTATCAGCCCTCTGTGTCTGTACTGTTACATACTTAACATTATGGCTGGTCCATACAATCAGGGCAACTGTTACCACCCACCTTTCGTATCTACCTTTTTCCTCATAGATTGTAAACTTGTGAGCAGGGTCCTCATTCCTCTTGGTATCTGTTATGATCTATGTGATTATTGTTATGCTGTAATGTCTATTGTCTGTACAAGTCCCCTCTGAAATGTAAAGTGCTGCGGAATATGTCGGCGCTATAGAAATAAAAATGTATTATTATTATTATTATCAAGCCCCAGAGACAAGCCATGACAGCAGGAGTATAATAACAGATATTACCACTATACAAGACTGTGAACACAGGATCACCGTTCACAATAGTTGACATCACAGGTGACCCTGCTCCCACAGGTACATTAGATGCTTTAATACAAAACATAGGGTTGGGTTCTGACCATTGTGGCTATGTACATGTGTTGTTTCCTGAAAGAACAGGAACGTATGAGACAAGAAAAAGCCCCAGTAGCCAGTGTGAAAATTGCAGATTTCTATTTTTTACCTTTAATACAGAATGTGCTATGTATATAAAAAAGAAGAAAACATTGCCCCCAAAGTTTAAATAAGGCATTTAATACAAAAATCTGATTTAAAGGTGTGGTCCAATATCTAAAATGTCCTTTATAAATATCTATTGTACACACTAAGCACTTTTGGCATTAGCTTTATTATACGATATCCTACACTTCTCCCTAACTTGTTAATCCATAATTTTCTTTTCATTCATTTCCTGTGTTCTTTTGTTTGAGGAGTCTCAAAATAATCATGTTATTTTCGGATTACCCATACACATCAAATTAATGTTGGCCAAATATGACGATTTGAGCAGGACCGGATGACCATCTCATGTGTGTTGGAGCCTACCAACCCAACTCAGTTTGAAATCAAACACCCAATCCTTTCTGATACCGTGTGTTGTTCCCATTGACAACACATAAACACTTGGTGGGAAGAGTGTTCATTAGTATGGGAGAATTGGGACCTATTGCTGCTGCTGTTTGACCAATAGCCATCTAAGGTCTATGAGCACCTTTATTCCTGTAAATGACTGCTGGCATCTTCTATGGGACCCCTGATCCTATTTCACCAACCTTGGGAAACACAGTTTTATATATCGAAATTGTTTACAAAAAACATTAAGAGAATTGACATAATCATCCTGGTAAAACTGTTCTAGCAGCCAACAGACCGACAATATATTACTTAAAATTCACAATCAAATGTTCTATACAATGCCAAATTGTACATAATGTGTACAAATTTTTCACCAATTTTTCAGCAATTATATATGATGCTGTGCAAATTTTTCATTTTTTTTTTATTTCGTTTTATTGTCTGCTGGTCTTGAAATATATTTTATTGCATACGGTATATTGCAAATATTTTGCAGAATCACATATTACATAGATAAATATTTTGAACAATCACATATTACATAGCTAAATATTTTGAATAATCACATATTATAGAGATACAATGATCCTTTGCCCGTGACAAGTTAACACCCTTTTCTATTGTTTCCGTTACCTATTCTATGTGATCTGTCTATACAAAGCCATGTACCTTATGTTGGCCTGCAGTCTGTGTGTGCAGCCATTCCGCAGCACCTATAGTAGCACCCAGCCCAGTCCTCGGCCTTGTGAATGAGGCCTCCAGATTATACAAGTGCTGACTGGCAACCCCAGAGGCATGCAAGGGAACAGATAATCATTTGCTCCCAGTGATGATATATTCTTGGAAGTAGCTAAATAAATTTATCGCGCAGTAATCATTCAGTGCAAGCATGATGAAAAGCAAAGAAATTGGTTTGTAGAGACCAAGTCATTATCAGAGAGCTGTGGAGAGAAACAAACAGGTTATTACAGGAGTGGAGAAAGTGAAGAAACACATTGTGTGAGAAGGCTCGCAGGAAGATGCAATCTCCTATAGCTATTAGCAGTGACTTAGATGGCATCGCTCTAAATCTAAACATCACATGCGCAGAGATCATGACTTCTGCCATGGTTCAGTGCCTGCGATAAGCCCGCACTGCAGGTAAACCACTGGGAGCTGCTTCCCATACAGCTACATTGGATTCAATTAGAAGGTATGAAGCTTCTAAATCAAATTATTTTTCTAATTTATCCCTCTATTGAGAACCACTAGAAAGAAAAATTGCTTCATTCTTTGATATTTGTGGGAATGATATATATACCGGTAGGCCCTGAAATCTACAGGTCTACTTTAAATAAAATTCTATCTGACAAACGTCTATCAAAGGGGCGATTATACGTCCCTTACAAATCTGTATGTCTTTCATAGGGATGTTGATGCAGATTTTCCTTTGACCTTCACTAATTCCACTGCATTTCATGGCATATACATCAAAATTGAATGTAGCATATGCAGATTAATCAGGGGCATAAAATTCCCCTATATGGTTTGTATAAATTAAGTTTACCTTGACAGAATGTTTCATTAATGGCCCACTCAAAGAAAGCTCACAGCTACATGTAATCTGACCAGTGATCGATTATTGACTTATAAGACAGGCTGATCTCACTTCTATGATGCTGCTGATTAGGGATGGGCGAATCTACTCGTTAGGACTAGTTACTCTGCGAGTATTAGGGGACTCGCAGGAGTCGGTACTCTGCGAGTTTCCAAGCGATTACTCGCACAGTAACGAGTCCAATGCAAATAAGGCTAAGTGCACACGTACCGGAACTCTCGCGGAAATTACCGCGAGAATTCCGGAATTCCATTCCGCGGGAAAATCGCATTTTAAATTCCCGCGATTTTCCCACGGAAAAACTAGCATTTTGCAAGCGTAATTAGCTTGCAAAATGCTAGCGTTTTCCAAGCGATTTGTAGCATCGCTTGGAGAACTGATTGACAGGTTGGTCACACTCGTCAAACATAGTGTTTGACAAGTGTGACCAACTTTTTACTACTGAGGCCGCCTATGCGGCATCAGTAGTTAAAGATAAAATGTAAAAAAAAATAAAAAATGGTGTTATTCTTACCCTCCGACGTCCCGCGCAGCCTTCCCGCCTCTCCACGCATCCGTTCCCAGTAATCCTTTGCGAAAATGCCCGCGATAACATCCGTTCTCGCGGGATCGCGATGTCTCGCGGTAATTCGCGATGACGTCGCGCGAATGACCGCGAGACTTCGCGATCCCGCGAGAACAGACGCCATCGAGGGCATTTTCGCAAAGGACTACTGGGAACGGATGCGTGGAGAGGCGGGAAGGCTGCGCGGGACGGAGGGTGAGAATAACAATATTTTTTATTTTTAAATTCTATTTTTTACAGGGATATGGTACCCAAAGCCCGGAGGACAGTCTCCTCCTCTCCTCCGGACCGTGGGTACCATCCGCAATTGTTCTGCTTACTTTCCGCATGGTGTGTACAGCCACATGCGGGAAGTAAGCGGAACAAAAAAAATGGCAGCACAGGAATCGCTGCAATACTCGCATCCCCATTCATTAACATTGGACTCGCTAGACTCGCAACGAATAGCGAGTTTCCGAGTCAGACTCGTTAGAGTCTAGCGATTCCGAGTATTTCAGGATTCGCCCATCCCTACTGCTGATGCTTCACTCAGTGGGGCTAATGTATGGTAAATGTCTGAGCATTGTACTCAGTTCTATAGACAATAAATGGAGTAGAAGTACAAATGCTTGTCCCCAGCGTCAGCCTCCAACCACATTAGGGTCAGGGTCAAATGAGCATATAAAAAAAAATCACAGTTACATAGTTACATAGGTTACAAAAAGAGCAATCCAGTTCAATCTTTCTACACCTATTATACAATTTTTTGTCACTAAATTATCTATAACCCAAATGTTATATGTACTGAGGAAATCATCCAGCCCTTTTTAAAACCCTTCACGACCTTTGATGTATAGGTGCATCATAGGTTGTGTTCTGGCATTCGATGCGGGTTCTGGCGCTGAGCCCACATGTTTTCCAGCACACGACAGCTGATTTGATTACCTTTTACAACCTCTCATCATATGAGAGACCTTCCATCCCTTGTAATAATCTAGTTACCCGACTTTGAACTGACTCGTTGTCAGCAAATACTGACACTTTACTATCAATCCCATCCACAAGGTCATTAATAAAGAGGTTAAAAAGAATCGGTCATACACATATCCCTGTGGTACCCCACTGCTGACTATATCCCATTTAGAGAACGTACCATTTATGACGACTGTTTCCTGTCATTTAGCCAATTCCTTACCCATCTGCATATAGTTTACCCCAGTCCTTGCTTCTGTAGCTTCAGTATAAGGCTGTTATGTGGAACAGTATCAAATGCCTTTGCAAAGGCCAGATAAATCACATCAGCCACAATACCAACATCCAGATTTGCACTAATGTCCTCATAGAAACCCAACATGTTAGTTAGACACGACCTATCTTTCATGAATCCATGCTGGTTGTCAAGTTATTATATTATTATCTACAATATATTTCTGCAGGTCATCTCTTATAATGCCCTCAAAAACTGTGCTCACTACTGATGTCAGGCTTACCGAACGGTAGTTGCCTGGATCCACCTTCCTACCCTTCCTAAATATCGGTACATCAGCCATGCTCCAATCCTGTGGCACTACCCCTGTTACAAGAGAGTCTAAGCAAATAAGATACAGTGGTCTGTCAATTACTGAACTCAATTCCTTCAGTATCCGTGGATGAATGCCATCTGGGCTGGGGGCTTTGTCAATGTTTAATTTGCTCAGACGCAGGCATACTTCTTCTTGTGTTAAACTTGTTATATCAGGTGGTGAACTTTTGATTTTTGCCTTGTTGAATGGTCCCAGGAACAGTTAGTTTATTGGTGAACATGAATGAAAAGTGCCTGTTTAATATCTCAAGCTTTTCTTTTCCTCTATAATTATCATCTTCTAAGGGGCCGATACCATCCATTTTTTTCATTTTGGCATTGATGTATTGAAAAAATTTTGGAATTTATTTAAATGTCGCTGGTAGAGTTGAGCGACTTTTGTTTTTTTAGGGTCGCGTTTCGTTTCGTGAAACCCGACTTTTCCAAAAGTCGGGTCGAGCAAGATCGTCCGATTATAGGGAAAAGTCGGGGTCGTCCCGAAACACGAAACCCAATGTAAGTCAATGGGGAATAAAAGTCGGCAGTGAGAGGAGGACAGGAAACACACCTACAGTGCCCATTTGAATGCCAAAAGCATCAATTCTTCTTACTTAAGCTTGTCAACCTTAATTAACTTCATAATACAAGTTACGCACTGAAAAATGGGGGTTATTTGGCTAAAGTTGTGGGGGGGGAGGGCTGGCTGCAGGTTTTCATGTGCCCTGGGCGAAAGAGCGCCCCTTTAACACATACCACAACTCATCATGCTCCGATACGGCAGAGAAATAGCGGTATAGTACAATGAAAAATACCTCACTTTTTACATCTCATGACGAGGCCCATCTATTTCTCCATACAGAATCATTGGTCCCATATAATGTTTGAAACAGTATATGATGAGCTCCACATAATGCTACAGTATATGTTGGTCCCCATGGATGAAGCTCCACTGTCTTATGGGCCCAAATAATGCTCCAAACATAATGGGCCCCATTTCTAATGCTCTAGTGTATAATGGACCCTGTAAATGCTGCTCCAGTGTCTGATGTCCACCTTTGGAATGTTCCAGTGTATGGTGGGCCCCATCTATCATTCTCCAGAGTATAGTGCTCCCCAAAAATTGCTGTCCCAACATTGAAAACAATCAAATAAGTCTCCTCGCTAGGGAATCCCTGTACTTGTCTGGATTCCTCGTCGTCCCCATCTTCCATCTCACTGCACAGTATTTCAACTTTGCAAGTGCTGTGATCCTGAGCAAGAAGGGGGGGCCCACTCGTTGGCGACGGCACTGGCATAGGGCCCCTGATAGTACGGTGGTGTGTCTGATGGCGGGTGGGCCGAGCCTGCACTTTCATCTGCAGCTTCCTCTTTGTCACCGTGTAAGATGGAACTGTATATGGGAAGGGTAACCTGAGTTTCATCAGGGTCAGATTCAGGTCGTGTAGCGTGCGAGGGGAATGTAGTGGTCTGGGTCAATGTACCAGCAGATTCATCGAGCAGTGGCTGGGCATCAGTGCACTTGTGTCGCCCCCAGGAGTACGGTCGCCACAGTGGCATTACCTTCTTCCTAGGGAGTGTGATGTCATGCTTGGGAGCAACGAACGATCTCTCTAGCAGGTTAACTGATTGGGCGGCGTTATTCCCACGAGTCATGACCCTCCAAACAGCGTTCATGAAGGCAAAGTGTTTGTTTTACATGGGCAGTATGGTTGCAAAGCTGAACCTTAAAGGAATGTCCAGAAGGGCACCACCAGGAGTGGAGCCTACGGTTAAATTCGACTCCACCTGGGAAACCTCAACCATGCCAGCTACAGAACAGATGCACACATTGCAAGCTTAATTCCGTTAACGAACGAGACTCCGTCATGCCCCGCGGTCCGAGTCCGGCTTACTAGAGGGACACGTGAGGCTCTGGCACATGAGATTGGCCAATAACTGGTGTGTCATGCCCTTACATGTCCGTGGCTGCATGTGCGCTACACTGAAAAGGCCAGCGTTTGTCGCTTACAGGTGCAGATAACCCGCTGAACAACGTTAGTGATGGGGATCACTGATTACAATTATTACCCGCGAACAATGATTTCCCAGTAAGTGCAGGTCAACTGCAGTTCCGGAATTAGGCCTAACCGTCATTCCTGAAAAAATGAAAAACTTACGTGTGCAAACCACAGGTGCTGTAGCTTGCTTAACAGCTCGCCAGCCGTCCTCCTCTTCTTCCTCCACCTCGTCCAGGAGAGGTCCCTGAGCAGACAATGGCTGAATGTCATCAAGGATTCCCTCCTCCTCTTCCTCCTCATCAACATTGGCTGCAGATGCCTGCTCCTTAAGGTGCGTCAAAGTTTGCATGAGCAGACGCATAAGTGGGATGCTCATGCTTAGGATGGCGTCGTCTGCGCTTACCAGCCGTGTGCATTCCTCAAAACACTGAAGGACTTTACAGAGGTCTTTCAGCTTCGACCACTGCACACCTGTCAACTCCATGTCTGCTCTCAAAGTGCCTGGCCGTGTATCCTCCCACAAATGCATTATGGCCTGCCTCTGCTCGCACAGCCGCTCCACCATGTGCAGGGTGGAGTTCCACCTTGTTGCAATGTCGATAATGAGGCGGTGGTTGGGAAGGTGGAGCAATCGCTGCAGCTTCTGCATACGAACGGAGTGTACAGGCGACCGGCGGATGTGCGCGCACAGTCTTCGCACCTTCTGGAGCAGGGCTGTTAACTCCGGATAATTTTTGAGGAAGCACTGCACCACCAGGTTCAAGGTGTGAGCCAAGCAAGGTATATGGCTGAGTTTTGAAAGGGCTATGGCTGCCACAAAATTACGGCCGTTATCACTAACTACCTTGCCTGCCTCAAGATGTACACTGCCCAGCCATGACTCAGTTTGTCGCTTCAAGTACTCGGCCAGCACCTCGGCGGTGTGTCTGTTGCCCAAACACATCATCTGCAACACAGCCTGCTGACGCTTTCCACTAGCTGCTCGATAGGGGGACACATCGTGTGCAACAGTGGCAGCTGCAGATGGAGTGCTCGTACGACTGCGCTCTGTGGACGAGCTTTCGCTTCTGGAGGAGGAGGAGGAGGAGGGTCGAACGCCTACAGCCAACTGTTTCCTATACCGTGGGCTAGGCAGCACTGTCCCACCACCGATGTCCCCTGTGGACCCTGCATCCACCACATTAACCCAGTGCGCAGTGATGGACACGTAACGGCCCTGGCCATGCAGACTGGACGATGCATCAGTTGTGAGGTGCACCTTTCCGCTCACTGACTGCTAGAGTGCATGGACAATGCGGTCTTTCACATGATGGTGGAGGGCTGGGATGGCTTTGCGAGAGAAGAAGTGGCGACTGGGTAGGTCATAGCGTGGTACTGCATAGGCCATGAGTTCGCGGAAAGCTGTGCTTTCCACCAACCGGAAGGGCATCATCTCAAACGAGATTAGTTTGGCAATGTGGGCGTTCAAACCCAGTGTACGCGGATGAGAGACTGAGTACTTTCTTGACCTACTCATAGTGTCTGGGAGGGTGAGCTGGACTTGAGAGCTGCATATGGTGGAAGTAGCGGTGGACAGGGCGGACTGAGAGAGGGTTGATGATGGTGATGGAGTTGGTGTTCTTTCTGATGGCCTAGAATCAGTCTTTCGTTGATATAACAGTAGGATTCCCTGACTGCTGTGGCCTTGCAACGACACCTCAACATTTGCTGCTGTGCTAACCGGTGGGCTTACAGTGGGGGAAACAATGTAGCGTTGCTGACTACCTTCGTTGTGATCAGTTGCACATGTGGCACTTGAGGATTGGTGTTGTGTCCACGCTTGCAAGTGCATGCTGGTTAAATGTCTAAGCATGCAACTGGTATTCAAATTTTTCAGATTTTTCCCTCGGCTAAAGGTCTTTGCGCACTTCTTACAGATAACCTTGGCCTGATCATGAGGATTTTGGTCAAAAAAGTGCCACACTGCACTCTTCCTACTTTGGCAGACATTTTGCGGCCTAGCACGCTGTGATCTTTTGACCCTCTGGACAAACTGTCCAGCAACTCTTTTGATGTTTGGAACCTGTCTTTGGAGTGCTCCGGGCCTGCCAGATAACAGCTGTTGCGATGTCGATGTCTGCTGTGGATGCTCCTCATCTGAGCTATTGGAAGCAGCACCCTCTTCCCCCAATGGATGCCAATCTGGGTCAACAACTGGGTCATCCATCACCTCCTCTTCTATGTCATGTGCACCTTCCTCTGTGTCACCGTGTATGGTGGTATAGTGTGCGGGAAGGGGCACCTGAGTCTCATCAGGGTCAGAATCTGGCTCTGTACACTGCGAGGACAATGTAGTGCTCTGAGTGAATGTACCAGCAGAATCATCCATCAGCGGCTGTGCATCAGTGCACTCCATGTCAGATTCATCTTGGCCTGGGTAATTCACCATTTGAGTTGATAATCCAGGCATGGTATGTGAAAACAGCTCCATGGAGTAATCAGTAGTATGGCCTGCGTCATCCTTCAATCTTGGTTGGGGTGAAGGACACAAGGAAAGGTGTGGTTCATGAACATGAGCCTCCAATGACGACTCAGTGCTTTTACTTTTTACAACTGAAGAAGAGGAGGCGATAGAGCTGGAGGCTGAGTCAGCAATGTAAGACAAAACTTTTTCCTGATGCTCTGGCTTTAAAAGCGGTTTGCCAACTCCTAGAAAACTAAGCGTTCGAGGCCTTATGTAGCCAGACGATGACGCAGGCTCAACACCTCCTGCATTCGGTCCTATTTTGCTCTTGCCACTACCATCAGATCCACCACCAACACCATCATTACCAGCTGCCAACCCCCGCCCAATTCCACGGCCTCTTCCACCAGCCTTCCTCATTTTTGGTAGAAATGTAGACAAAATCCAACAAACTATATAGTAATGTAAAACAAGGTACAAGGTGTCTATAGGACAGGGGAGATTTTGAATTTCTGCAGACACTTGTGGACACTGGACACTTTTGGATTGTGTGAGGCCCACTGATATCTGAGCGCTATGTCACAGGCTCGATGGCACAGCTGTGACAAAAGTGACGAGAGGATAAGGGAGATTTTGAATTTCTGCACACACTTGTGGACACTGGACACTTTTGGATTGTGTGAGGCCCAATGAATATCTGAGCGCTATGTGACAGGCTCGATGGCACAGCTGTGACCAAAGTGACTAGAGGATAAGGGAGATTTTGAATTTCTGCACACACTTGTGGACACTGGACACTTTTGGATTGTGTGAGGCCCAATGAATAACTGAGCGCTATGTGACAGGCTCGATGGCACAGCTGTGACCAAAGTGACTAGAGGATAAGGGAGATTTTGAATTTCTGCACACACTTGTGGACACTGGACACTTTTGGATTGTGTGAGGCCCAATGAATATCTGAGCGCTATGTGACAGGCTCGATGGCACAGCTGTGACCAAAGTGACTAGAGGATAAGGGAGATTTTGAATTTCTGCACACACTTGTGGACACTGGACACTTTTGGATTGTGTGAGGCCCAATGAATATCTGAGCGCTATGTGACAGGCTCGATGGCACAGCTGTGACCAAAGTGACTAGAGGATAAGGGAGATTTTGAATTTCTGCACACACTTGTGGACACTGGACACTTTTGGATTGTGTGAGGCCCAATGAATATCTGAGCGCTATGTGACAGGCTCGATGGCACAGCTGTGACCAAAGTGACTAGAGGATAAGGGAGATTTTGAATTTCTGCACACACTTGTGGACACTGGACACTTTTGGATTGTGTGAGGCCCAATGAATATCTGAGCGCTATGTGACAGGCTCGATGGCACAGCTGTGACCAAAGTGACTAGAGGATAAGGGAGATTTTGAATTTCTGCACACACTTGTGGACACTGGACACTTTTGGATTGTGTGAGGCCCAATGAATATCTGAGCGCTATGTGACAGGCTCGATGGCACAGCTGTGACCAAAGTGACTAGAGGATAAGGGAGATTTTGAATTTCTGCACACACTTGTGGACACTGGACACTTTTGGATTGTGTGAGGGCCACTGATATCTGAGCGCTATGTCACAGGCTCGATGGCACAGCTGTGACAAAAGTGACTAGAGGATAAGGGAGATTGGATTGCTTTTAAAAAAGCAGTTTGCAGAGCAGTGGGTAAACAGCAATGCCAGCCTGTCAGGAAGCCTTAAAAGGCAGCCCAACAACCAACACCACTGATACACCACAATATAGCCTCCCCTTGCACTGCACACACAGTGACTGGTGTGTTGTGCAGGCCAAATCGCTAGCAGCAGAAGCAGTTTTTTTTTCTTCTCAGCAGGACAAAAACAAAAAATTGGGATTGCTTTTAAAAAAGCAGTTTGCGGAGCAGTGGGTAAACAGCAATGCAGGAATGTCAGGAAGCCTTAGAAGGCAGCCCAACAACCAACACCACTGATACACCACTATATAGCCTCCCCTTGCACTGCACACACAGTGACTGGTGTGTTGTACAGGCCAAATCGCTAGCAGCAGAAGCAGTTTTTTTTTCTTCTCAGCAGGACAAAAAAAAAAAATTGGGATTGCTTTTAAAAAAGCAGTTTGCGGAGCAGTGGGTAAACAGCAATGCAGGAATGTCAGGAAGCCTTAGAAGGCAGCCCAACAACCAACACCACTGATACACCACTATATAGCCTCCCCTTGCACTGCACACACAGTGACTGGTGTGTTGTACAGGCCAAATCACTAGCAGCAGAAGCAGTTTTTTTTTCTTCTCAGCAGGACAAAAAAAAAAATTGGGATTGCTTTTAAAAAAGCAGTTTGCGGAGCAGTGGGTAAACAGCAATGCAGGAATGTCAGGAAGCCTTAGAAGGCAGCCCAACAACCAACACCACTGATACACCACTATATAGCCTCCCCTTGCACTGCACACACAGTGACTGGTGTGTTGTGCAGGCCAAATCGCTAGCAGCAGAAGCAGTTTTTTTGTCTTCTTCCCTGCCTAACGCTCTCCCTACAGAATCAGCAGCAACCTCTCCCTATACTGAGATCGGCAGAAGTAAGATGGCGGTCGGCGTGCACGCCCTTTTATACCCCCTGTGACGCCCACCAAAGCAAGCCAATCACTTGCATGCCCTTCTGAAAGATGGTGGTGACCCCTGCCTATGTCATCACGTTGCCCACAGTGTCCGTGGATCCTGATTGGCTGAAAAAGAGCGCAAAACAAACTTTTGAAACGCGACTTTGGCGCGTAAGTCGCCGACCTCATGGCCGACCTCATCCTAGGGTCGGGTTTCGTTTCATGAAACCCGACTTTGCTAAAAGTCGGCGACTTTTGAAATTTTTCGACCCGTTTCGCTCAACTCTAGTCGCTGGCAATTTGGTTCTCTATAGATAACGTTGTAGATTGATTTATTTTTTACATTTCTTATTGAAATGTTTATATTGTTTCTGTATTCTCAGCCTTCAAGATTTTGAATGTCCTTTGTTTTTGTCTTATTAAACTTTAGACTGTCTTAGTTATCTTGATTTCTTTTTATTCATGGACATTTTATTACCAGAGGGTAATTTTTCTGCAGGATTCTAGTATTTCCTTAAAAAAGCCCCATTTATGTTAAGTATTTCCAGTTACCATGACTTCGTCCTGGCCTCTCTTGAACCCTTCAACTGAGTTCGCCATCACCACCTCCTCAGGCAAAGAATTCCAGATTCTCACTGCCTTAATAGTAAAAAATCTTCTTCTATGTTGGTGGAAAAACCTTCTCTCCTCCAGACGCAGAGAATGCCACCTTGTGACTGTCATCTTCCTTGGTATAAACAGATCCTCGGAGAGATATTTGTATTGTCCCCTTATATACTTATACATGGTTATTAGATCGCCCCTCAGTCGTCTTTATTCTAGACTAAATAATCGTAATTTTGCTAATCTCTCTGGGTATTGTAGTTCTCCCATCCCCTTTATTAATTTTGTTGCTCTCCTTTGTACTTCCTCTAGTTCCATTATATCCTTCCTGAGCACCGGTGCACCAAACTGTACACAGTACTCCATATGCGGTCTAACCAGGGATTTGTACAGAGGCAGTATAATGCTCTCATCATGTGTATCCAGACCTCTTTTAATGCACCCCATGATCCTGTTTGCCTTGGCAGCCGCTGCTTGGCTCTGGCTGCTCCAGGTAAGTTTATCATTAACTAGGATCCCCAAGTCCTTCTCCATGTCAGGTTTACCCAGTGGTTTCCCGTTCACTGTGTAATGGTGATATTGATTCCTTCTTCCCATGTGTATAACCTTACATTTATCATTGTTAAACCGCATCTGCCACCTTTCGGCCCAAGTTTCCAACCAGATCCATCTGTAGCAGAATACTATCTTCTCTTGCGTTGACTGCTTTACATAGTTTTGTATCATCTGCAAATATTGATATTTTACTGTGTAAACCTTCTATCAGATCGTTAATAAATATGTTGAAGAGAATAGGTCCCAACACCGAACCCTGCAGTACCCCACTGGTCACAGCGACCCAGTTAGAGAATATACCATTTATAACGACCCTCTGCTTTCTATTACTAAGCCAGTTACTTACCCATTTACACACATTTTCCCCCAGACCCAGCATTCTCATTTTGTGTACCAACCTCTTGTGTGCCACGGTATCAAACGCTTTGGAAAAATCAAGATATACCACATCCAATGACTCACCTTGGTCCAGTCTTTAGCTCACCTCTTCATAAAAACTGATTAGATTGGTTTGACAGGAGCGATTCCTCATAAACCCATGCTGATATGGCGTTAAACAGTTATTCTCATTGAGATAATCCAGAATAACATCCCTCAGAAACCCTTCAAATATTTTACCAACAATAGAGGTTAGACTTACTGGCCTATAATTTCCAGGTTCACTTTTAGAGCCCTTTTTGAATATTGGTACCACATTTGCTATGCGCCAGTCCTGTGGAACAGACCCCGTCGCTGTAGAGTCTCTAAATATAAGAAATAATGGTTTGTCTATTACATTACTTAGTTCTCTTAATTTGCTGCAGCACTTCCTTCTGTACCTGTTCAGCTATATTAAGAGGCTTGTTGCAAACTCCAATTAGCAGCTTTCTGTTGTTGCCATTCCCATGTACATTTACCCATACTGACTCTACACTAATACAGGACCCCCCAATGTCATCATTGAGCACTGGTCTTAAGTTGGATTTAACAAAAATACACATCTCTCAACCTTTTTGTCTTTCCTGTCTTTTTTGAATGTAGTGTAACCATTTGTCATGCAGGCATGGCTTTCATCCAGCCAGGTTTCCGTAATGCCCACCACATCGTATTCTGTGACCAACAGAAGAGTCTCCTATTCATTATTTTGTTTGCGAGATGTTTTGCATTTGTCAGCCGACAGTTAATACTATTTGCGCATTTATCACTCCTACTTACTTCCCTACTTTACTTGCACATCCCAACCCCCTCTAAATTTACCTTAACTGTCTCACTCTCTCTGTCTACTCTATCCCCTTATTTGCACAACCACCTTGCCTCCCCCAGATCTTGACTTAAACGCACCTCCATCCATCTGACCATTTTTCCCCCTGCAACAGCAGTACCTTCCCATTGAGGTGCAGCCCGTCCCTTCTGTAGAGCCTGTAGCTGACAGAGAAGTCGGCCCAGTTCTCCATGAACCCAAACCCTTCCTTCCTGCAACAAATTGACACTTATTTATCGCCTTAAACTCCTGCTGTATTTTTAGTGAAAACTAATCCATTTTATTTACGTCCATGTGGCCTGTGTGTGATATCAATATACTATCTGTAGATTTTAAAATGTACATGATCAGATACCGTTTCCTAGGTAAGTCATGGCTAATCCATAAAAATCAGATCATACACTGATGATCCATATGGGATCCAGTTTTTATTTGCACAACCATAGGCTTGTATTGGCGACTGCTGAACAGAATAGTGCATGTTGAATTTTTTTTCACACAGACACTTGGTTTATGTAAAAACAGCCCTATTACATTAAATTACATTGGACGGGTAATAGAAATCATTCATGATAAAAAAAAAACTACGGTATATGCTCCATGTGCACATTATACATATTTTGGTATTATGTAAAAAAAAAAAAACGAAATCAAATTACAGATGTGTTATTCTATGAGAGTCTTAAATTGCAGAGATACAATGTTTAACTAATAAAATCCACATGCTTTTTATTATTTAATGTATTATTGTTAGAATTATCTTTTTACATAAAAATGAACTAAATCCCAGGTTCTGTTACAGATTCTTCTATTAATAAGGATGTGCACTGTTTGCTCTAGACCAAAGAGGTATCAAAGCTGAAGTTCTAAAGAAGTTATGCGCTCCTGTCATAGATCATTATAGTATAAATTGAATAAATGGGTTTTCCAAGGTCAACTCTATGTGATTGAGACTGCCAAATCTTGACAGTGTCCAATGTATAATTTGCATACTTGAGGTCATGTGTATACTACATCTCATCCATTTTTCTCAAGAACACACTTAGAGAAGGTAGTCGGCAGGTGACAGCAAGTATTGAGGTCGCACATTTGTACTCACGCAATGGCTCACTTGTTCTGGAATTAGGAAAAGACCCTGATAGTGTGCATCTAATACACTGTCAGGATTAGGCAATGTGCAGTCACATAGACTGACAGCAGAAAGTTAAGCTAAGCCTAGAAAATCCTACTAGGGGGGTTTCCAGCTTCATCCAAATAAAGATTGATCCCAGTATAATGGAAAAATATACACTGTACATTACTAATAGGCTTTGTACTCCCCATTTTCAACATCCAAGCTTGCTGTTGGGGAATGTAAGCCTTCTCACTCACATCCAGTGGGTAAAAAATAGTCTAAGGCTATTTACATACGTATGCAGAAAATTTCTGCATAAAAACAGGACTCCTTTCCAGAAAACGTGCATTTTTTCACGTTTTTTGCGCAAAAAACGCGCGTTTTTTATGCAGTTTTTTCTGCATGTCCCCAGACACATAGAAAATAGCAAGAAATGCGGAATTTTCCGCGAAATTAATGAGCATGCTGCGTTTTTTACTGCGAAGCGTTTTTTTGCGGAAAAAAAACACATCAATATGCACAAAAAGTGCAAAATGCATTACAATGAATAGGAAGATTTTTTTGGTAAATCTGCAAAAAAAGTGAAAAAAACGTGAAAAAAACACAACGTGTGAACACAGCCTAAATCTATTTCATCCAATGTCACAGTAGAAAAAATTGTAGCAGATACATGATTAGGTGATGTTTTTTCCCTCTTGAATAGTTTGCATTTCCGTTGATTCAAGAAGTCACATTTTACATAGAACATTGCAAACACATGCTAACTGACTCTAAACTATGGGAACATTTTAAGATGTCACATATTAAAGCAGCTGTTTTGCTGCTGGAAATGATAGTAATATTTGCACATTATAATATCGGGTTGTGCGGCACATACCCATTTATGCGTGACTTAACCAATGCCAGGAATTTACAGCCTCGGAGCATCCGCTTTAGATGCTTTCTAAAGAGAACATTATAAAGATCAAACACAATTTACGGATTTAACATAGTTACATTGCTTTATGAAACATGACAGCAGCCACTCAACAATGCTCTGAATAGCCATGTCAAGAATATTTCAGTCTTCCTTAAAGGCACAGCTCCATTTATAAATTTCCAACAAATGTTTTTTTTTATCATGAATGATTTCTATTACCCGCCCAATGTAATTTAATGTAATAGGGCTGTTTTTACATAAACCAAGTGTCTGTGTGAAAATAAATTCAACATGCACTATTCTGTTCAGCAACCTTCAGGGTGTTGGAAGATACTGTATCATCAACACTAACTGATTCAGTGTTGAAAATGAGAAATGTGGAGTAGAGCACAAGCCACACTGGGCCAAAATGTATCTAACAAGGCGATAGTAAAGATACTTTGGTTTCATCAGAAATAAAATATATGCTGGAGTGTAATATACCAGAGCTGGGCAAAGTGCGGCCCGCAGGACACACCAGGCCTTCTGGCTGTTTCAGTCTAGCCCGTGGACCAAGACAGTCGGAGGGCTGAATACAGTGGCCATTGGCCCCCCTGTCTGAGGCCTGTCCGCCGCCACCCACTGTCACCGTTATCCACATCCCCACAGGATGCAGACAGGGATTAATACAGTGGAGGAAGAGGTGCTGCTGTCTTCTTCCACCAATCAGCGTGTGTGTCTGAGCCAGCAGACACGATGACAACAGAGCGCCGGGGGAATCGGAGCAAGGTGAGTATGTGTTGCTTTTTTTCTCATATGTTTATGGAATGTTTACATGTACATAGGAGGCTATGTGGGGGCTTATATTGTAGTTAGAGAGCTATGTGAGGGGTATGTGTGGAATCATGCTGTATATAGGAAGCTATGTGGAGGATTATACTGTATATATGGGGACGGTGTGGGGGCTCATACTGTATATAGAAAGGCTATGTGGGGACTCATACTGTATATAGGAGTCTATGGTGGAACTTATACTGTATTTAGGAGGACTGTGTGCGAGCTCATATTGTATACAGGTGGCTACTTAGGGGCTCATACAGTATAGAGAGAGGCTATGTTGGTCTCATCTAATGTATAAAGCTCAATGTGTGTGTGTGTATGTTTGCATGTATGTCCGGGATTGGCATCCGCACCGTCGCAGCTACAGGCACAAAATTTGGCACAGTAACACGTCTGGACCCCGAGAGTGTCCTAGGCTATGTTGTGAGGCGAAATTTTAACCCCGCGCATTCCAATTCAGCAAACAATTTTGCCCCTACGTACATAATGGGGAAAAAGTGTATGTAGTATGTATGTGTGTACGGGATTTGCATCTGCACCGTCATAGCTACAGCCACAAAATTTTGCACAGTCACACGTCTGGACACCAAGAGCGTCATGGGCTATGTTGTGAGGCGAAATTTTAACCCCGCGCATTCCAATTCACCAAACAATTTGGCCCCTATCTACATAATGGGGAAAAAGTGAAAGGAAAAGTGTTGGAGGCAAATTGACAGCTGCCAGATGTGAACAAGGGGGACTTAACCCTCCGTCAGGCGCAATAGATCTGACAGGCACACAGTAATTAGTTTCACTTCTCTCTCCTTGCCCACTTATCAGAAAACCCCACCCCTCCTAGTTATCTCCTGACTCTACAGGCTCTGTGAAACCTGATATCACAGTGACTCAGCAGACCTTCTAGTGAGCAGATATCAACACTTTGGCTTCTCAGGCACATTGCGCCTGATTTCAACACAAATTGAAAGGTTAGTATTTTCTTTTTTTATTCATCACGATTGTGTATTTAGCTTGTTTTATGAAGGATTAATGCTAAGTTAGTGTACATAAGTACTGTTTTCTTAGACAAAAGGAGGGTGGCTTCTAAGGCACATTGCGCCCTAACACATACTCTTTCTCTCTTGCTTCAGATTTTCTGCTGCAATGGCCAGAAAACAGTATGATTCATCTAAACCCCTTCATTTAGAAGAAATGAAGATTTTTTTGTTAGAAGATGATGAGGAAGAACCAGCAGTAACTGAGGATTTAGAGGAACCTAGTGACATTTCATCTGAAGATGAGGTAGCAGAATGTAACACTGATTCTGGAACAGAGCAGGATGGTGATGACACTGATACAGAGGAAACAGACACAGATCTAGCTTATTATTTGGGCAAAGATAAAAATACAAAAGGACGTCCCAAGGACGTTCCAGAACAAACACCGACTCTACCACCTTCTAAAAGACGCAGTTGTACTACCTGCTCATTTGTATCTGGTTTCAGAAGGCTTTCTAAATATGACTGCAAAATATGTAAAGAATCAATCTGCCTTTCCCATGCAACTTTCGTCTGCCAGCCTTGCTTTTCTAAGTGTACCTGTGCTGCTTCTGCTGCAATTGAAACCACTGAAGATGAGTAGAAAATAATTAAGTAACATCTAAGTGCAATATCCTTTAAGTTTTTTTCCATAATTTTATATTTAAGCAATAGTTAAGTAAAGATAACTGGAGCCTATTTGGCGGTACTACCGAAAAGTGGTACTTTTAGTTTTAATAAGTTTATGGTTAATAAATGGGTTTTTTTGCATCTGATTTGGTGTAATCTCTTTTAATACATTCCTATGAAGGTCACTGACTACTTCTATAGTCCTGAAATTGAAATATGTAGCTACTATAGGTGGTTTTCTGACCTGTGCTTGTCAGGCACATTGCGCATGAACTGAGGAGAATCTATATTGCGCCTGACGGAGGGTTAAAGAATGAAAGCGATGGCACAAAAGCGTATATACCGTACAGTTGCTAAGGTGGGGCCCTGACACGGGATACTCACCACACACGGGGATATGAACACACACACAAAATGCGCCACACACTACCATGTGCTTCAACACATATACCACCCTCAGCACACATTTCACCACACATACACCAACCTCGCTACATAAAAGTCGAAACACAAAAGTCGCCACTCAAAACTCGCCACGCTGTCCCAGAGGTGTTTAAAAGATGAAAAATGAGCTGCGATTGGTTGCTATCAGCAACAGTTTTCTTTGTAGACAGTTGTGGTAATTGAGGCCTATTATTCTTATCATTTCTATGGTGTTATCGTCCTTCTGTAAAGCTGGAAATAACACAATTTATTACCGTGCCAACACAGACCACCCTCTGACACCGACTGCAGGGGGAGCCCAGTATCACACAGGATAGGATTAGATACCCAGCTCAGCAGTCAGTATCACACAGGAGAGGATTAGACACATGGCTCAGCAGTCAGTATCACACAGGATAGTAATAGATACACAGCTCTGCAGTCAGGATCACACAGGACAGGATTAGATACACAGCTCAGCAGTCAGTATCACACCGGATAGGATTAGATACGCAGCTCAGCAGACAGTGTCACACATGATAGGATTAGATATGCAACTCAGCAGACAGTATCACACAGGATAGGAATAGATACACGGCTCAGCAGACAGTATCACACAGGAGAGGATTAGATACACGGCTCAGCAGTCAGTATCACACAGGATACGATTAGATACACAGCTCAGCACACAATATTACACAGAATAATATTAGATACACGGCTCAGCAGTCAGTATCACACATGATAGGATTAGGTACACAGCTCAGCAGTCAGTATCACACAGGATAGGGTTAGATACACGGCTAAGCAGACGGTATCACACAGGATAGGATTAGATACACTGCTCAGCAGTCAGTATCACAGAGGATACGATTAGATACACGGCTGAGAAGTCAGTAACACACAATAGGATTAGATACACAGCTCAGCAGAAAGTATCACACAGGAGAGGATTAGGTACACAGCTCAGCGGACATTATCACACAGGATAGGGTTAGATACACAACAGAAACAGGATGTGCCAAAGGAGAGGACATTTTCATTCCAAGAATTCCACTCATTCCATCTGATTTGCTTTTTGATTTTAAACGCCTCCAGTTTCCAGTTCAACTGCTATTTGCAATGTCCATTAACAATGTTCAGGGACAGTCCTTAGTAGTAGGGATCGATTTAAGCAGTAGGGATCAATTTGCAATCTCCATGCTTTTCTCATGGTAAACTTTACGTGATCTGTTCAAGAGTTGGAACTGCCAAAAATCTGTTCATCTTTGCACCGAAAGGAAAAACCAAACATGTTGTTTATCAAAAGGCTCTTGAATGAGTTGAAAATAAAATACTATCAATACTTGGGTAATCGTTTAGTTAATTTGTGTTGCAAATCTGTAGTGTTGAATATATGATGTGAAATGTTTTTATGTGCAATATAATCATTATAATTTGTTATAACTAACCACAGTTGGTTACTATGCCCAGACAATGCAGGGCTCTTCAGCTAGTGCTGTATATTGGAGTATATATGTGGGGGCTCATATTGCAGTTAGAGGGCTATGTGAGGGGTATGTGGTGGATCATGTTGTATTTAGGAGACTATGGGGGATTATACTGTATATAGGGGGACTGCGTGGAGGCTCATACTGTATATTGTTTTCCAGCTCTGATCGGATCCCGATTGGACAGAAAAGAAAACGTAGCATGCTGTGATTGCTTGTGAAATTCAGATAGCACGCAACCATATAAAGGCCCTTTTACATTTAGCGATGCACCAGCGATCCAACCAGCGATCCGACCCGGTCAGGATCGCTGGTGCATCGCTAAATGATCGCTAGTGAGCTTTCACACAGAAAGATCTCACAGCGATGCAGCAGCGACGCAGCGCACGATACTTACCATTCACACACAGCGATCCTGCGTCCTCCCGCCCGCGTCCAGCGTCGCTCGTCGTCACAGCAGGAAGTCTCAGCAGGAAGCGCCCGACGAGAAATGGAGCCAGACATTCTCGCGCGATCAGCGATGGACAGCGGGGGAGCCGGTCGTTGGTAAGTATCACACATAGCGATATCGCTAGTAATATCGCTATAACGTCACAAAACCAGTGACGTTTTAGCGATATTGCTAGCGATATCGCTTAGTGTAAAACCCCCTTAAGTCTATGGGTGATTGTGAAACATTGCACTGCACTCGGATATCACCTGAGTGCGATGCGATTCCCGCGGACACCGGCAATGGAAGAGATGGAGAAATTAAAGTCTCTGTCGGCTCCATACCTGTGCTCAGATTTTCTCTGTGCAAGAGGATCGGAGCACAGAGCGCTGAAACTTGAGCTAGAGCTGAATGTCATTAGCATATCGTCTGATGCTCTTGCATCAGATGTGATACGCTAATGTGACTCCAGAAGAGAGAACACACAGGGCTGGTTCACATGAGAATATTATCAGCTTGTGTGCTGTCCATGTGTGCCAGTGCATGTGGCAAGTTGTATGGAAAAAAAAACCTAGAATACACTGTTGTGGTCTGTTTTAAGTATCAAAATAATGTGGGCAGCTGCAGCTCTCGTCCTGTTTGACAGGCAATTGCAGATATGGTTGGCCCGTTCTCAATATGGGCGTCTGACCCTGCCATGAGGCGCACACCAAATTAAGGCCGGATACACACTAGCGTATCACATCCGATGCGAGATGCGATATGCTATGACACTCGGCTCCTGCTCTGCTACCAGTGTGAGACGAGTGTCCGTGCTCTGATCCTCTTACATGACAGGATCGGAGCACAGCTGTGGAAAAGACGGAGAAACTAATTTCTCCATCTCTTCTGTTGCCAGTGTCGGCGGGAACCGCACTGCACTGTGGTGATATCCGAGTGCAGCTTGATGCTTCACATGCACATATAGACTTATGTGTGGTGTGTGGAATCCAAATTCAGCAAGCAATTGCAACACGCCGCGTTTCTGTCTGTCCGATCGAAGCAGGAAAGAGAACACCATTGAGAACACAAGCATGGGATTACATCAGTAGAAATGTGATTGCATTCGCCCAATTTAATGGCTAGTGAGAGCGAGCCCTAACTCTCACAAACTTTGGCACCGATTCATGAAGTAGTTCTCAGCAGTTTTCTGATATAACGCTCCTTGAAATGCATGAGAGAGGATTGGAGCAGAGAGCACTGACACTCCGCTCATGCAGCAGAGCCGGAGCCGAGGGTCATTGGCATCGGACGCCAGACGCTGGTGTGACTCCAGCTTGTTTTAGTTGTCATATACCATATTGGGTGATAGTATTATTCCACATGTTTTACCAGAGAAACCACAAAATTCCTCAGGTGGAGATGGCTTACAGTACATATAAATAAACTTTTGTTTCCGACATTTCAGTGACTAGTAAGCACTGTAACTTCATGGGTGGTTTTCAATTTATTAAAAATAATATTATCGGCGTGAGCAGCGATAAGTGAAATGCGAATAATATCCGCCACCACATTCTTTTTTCTTTAATGCTGAAAACTATTCACACAAGATTTCTGTAAACATTTTCTCCTTAGCCAAAAGAAAATTGTCCTTTTGTAATTGCACCATTATTCCCGTGGGATTAAGGCAACATATTTGACTAATCCTATGCAATTAATGGGCTTTAAGATGATACCTCTCCTGATTAGTGAGAGCACTCACACAGCTCCTCTTCAGTGGCAGCCATCATCAGTGTAGGAAAGAATAATAAATATCAGGTTTCTGGGACCACTCACCTCCATCACATCATTCGGGAGGATTTCCACCTCAGAAAGCCACTTAAAGACACATATACGTTAATCACAACAAAACGTCGGTCATAGTTCACCAGAAAAAAAACACTGACGAAAAAAAGTATCCATTTTCTTACAATATCAGAAATGGGAAAAAATGTACTTCTGTTTTAATCCTTTGGCTTTAGCTGTAATAATAACCAATTATGTCTCATCCAGCTATTATCTCACCTGTTTATGCCATGCAAAGTACATGAACTTTATTTGCTCTGTCCATGAAAAACTGCAACAACTGAAGTAAAAGCCACAAAGTTGTCATGCCTCGCTAGCAGCCATAGGTGTCATCACCAAGCAGCATCTTTAGACATGTTGCATTATGTTCCTTCTTGTCAAATATTTTTAAATTCTTACAGTAAATCGAGAAAAGGCCCACAAATACTACAGGAGACAAACACCTTTTGGACGGAAGGATTTGGACACAAGTCTTAAACATTGATTTTCAGTTTTTCATTCAGTCCCATTGTCATAGATGTATACAATTGAGGCCCTAACCATGTAGTCTGCCAAACATTTGTGAAAGAATGGCTCATTCTAAAGGGCACGGTATTATATTAGGATACCGCATTTCCAACAAGTCATTTGTGAAATTTCTTCAATCCTAAATATTCCACAATTAACTGTGAGTGGTATTATTGAAAAATGGAAACATTTAGGAACCAGAACAACTGAGCCACAAAGTAGCCACCAAGTAAAGTTATTGAGTAGTTGCCTAGTATTGATGTGCATAAGTCACCGGCGCTCTACTGACTCAATAACTACAGGGCTCCAAACATCCTTTGGCATTAACATCAGAACAAATACTGCACCAGTAACTTCATGACATGGGTTTCCATGACAGATCAGCTGTATGCAAGCCTTACATTACCAAGGACAATGACAAGCCATGGATATAAAGCACACTGCTTCTATACTATGGAGAAGTGGAAAAATGTTCTGTGGTTTGGTATTTTATGCTGTTCTACCTGGAAGTCTGATGGACAAGTCTGGGTATGATGAATGCCAGGAGAATGTTGACTGCCTGGCTGGATTGTGCCAAAAGTAAAGTTTGGTGGAGATGGTATACTGCTATGTGGTTGTTTGTCAGGGGTTAACATTGACCTCTTAGTCACAGTGGAGGGAAGTTTGATTGCTTTAGCATAGTAAGAAATTTTGGACAATTGTGCACTTGCAACTTTGTAGCTACATATTAGGGAAGGGTCCTTTTCTCCTTTTCTGTTGCAGCATTACAGTGCAACGATTCACAAACCAACATCCGTTAAGGAATGGTTGAGTGAATTTGGTGTGGAAAAATTTGACTGGACCACACAGAGACCTCGGACATCTGTGGGATGAATCAGACCAGAGATTGTGAGTCAGGCCCTTTTGTGCAACACCAGTGTCTGACCTCACAAATGCTCTTTTGATGAATGGGCAAACATCCAACTGACACACCCCAAAATCTTGCAGAAAGCCTTCTCAGAATAGCGGAAGCTGTTTTAACCGCAAAGGGGTGACTTCTTATTAATATTGAAAGATGTAAAATGAAATGTTATAAAAGCTCCTATAAGTAGAATGTAAAGGTTTCCCAATACTTTTGTCCATAAGGTGTACCATGAGACACTGGCGAGTGTTGCAAAGTAGCTAATGAGTAGGTACCACCCGCGGTTGGAGTATTGGGTACAGACTGCTGAATCTGGGTACAAGAAGACATGCACATGGGATCATAGGCCCTATTAATCCCCTTACTTATTAAACAGGCGATAAAAATACGCGAGACCGAGGTTGGCATGAAATGGCTGAGAGGCTTTTAATAGAGTTACTTATATAATTAGTACAATTTATATAATAAATTATTTAATACATAAAATCAAAGATTTTCAAGTACACTTTAAAAGACCAACAAACTCAAGGATCAATTTTAAAACGACTAACTTTCCCCTCAAGAAAAGCCTCTCGAAGACGCAAACGCTTCATCCTATAATAATGTATTACAAAGTGGCCGGTGGGCAGGTGACAGTTGCTTCGTCTCTTCACAGACAACTGAGAATTGCTGAGGGAGGGATATATATAGAGCACCTTCCCCGCACTTTTTCCAACCAAACCAAATTAACAGCTGACAGACAGGCAGGCCAGCCAATCAGAGCGATCACCTGCTTCTGTTACATGACAACAGGGACTATTAACCCTTTACCAGATTAATCATGAGGATACCTCATGAGACCATTAAGGCAACCTACAGTAAAACAAAATGGTTACAGACAGCATATTCCTAACAATATCCCTACACATCATACATTTACCATAAGTGCCACGAGCCCATGCAGCCCCCGCTCTCATTCATGTGGGGGCTTTCCATTAAGGAGTTTGCCCATTACTCGGACAACCCATTTTCAATCCCTGTTTCTCCCAGTAAAATAACGCTATAGTCACCTCTGGTGCCAGTGATGTTTCAGTGGTGTCAGCACTGGCTCTCCAGTGGCCACACATGAAGCACATCACAGTCATATGTCATAGTCAGTTTAGATAGGAAATTCAATCATTGGCATAAAATATACATATTCTAGGCTTTTAAGAACTGATCCTTGCTACTTCTCTTTATTGTCAAACTTAAAACAGTCTAAGTCAAGTCTCTGCAATAATACTCTATGTAAGGACATGTTTCTTTCCAAACATTTTGGCCTTTGTCAAGTTTAGATTAGAATTTCTACAGTTGCTAGTAATATACCCAGGGCAGGCTAATATACTCATATAAAATGTAACTGTGAAGACAGAATGAGATTTCTCAAAATGGAAAAGATGGACATTTCCTTGAAGAAAGAGATTCACTCCTCTCTTTTTGCTGACTTCACACATTCACAGGTTTCCTCATCTAAACTCAACAGCCTCATGGGAATATAGAAGGCAGCTGAGTTTGGGTCACTAGACCCATGACCCATCCATACATCGCAGTCTGTGAATAGTCTGATGTGTGACACTAGCATTAAGGTTCCTAATCCCTGGCTGCTATGGCTTTGACCGTTTCACCGCCTCATCCCTCTAGGAAAAAGGTGAGCACACAATGAGAAATCCTAGAACTAAAGATGAATAATGTCACATCTTACTGCTGCAATGAGACTGACAAAAGTACCAAGCATTTGTCAGGAACATATGATAGGAATGAAGGTGAACCTCCTGGAATAGCTGGAAATAACACCGACCCATCTATCTGAATACAATGCAGAGAATGAAGTGTTTTCTGAAGTGCATCGTTCACTACATCCACTCCAAATATTGTTACCGTGTGGCACTGCATTCTAATGTCACAAGTACAACAATGATGCTCTGTGATTTCTTGGCTCCGCTCACATCATTTCACTAACTCTGTTCCATTGTAGGGATCAAATGGAATGGGACAAAGGCTTTGATTTTTCGTAAACCTGTCATTTTTTCTTTTTATCTGTACAGTATAGCAAAAATGATATATATATATATATATATACACACTTAAAGAGGTTAATAGAGCATACCAGAACCAATAACATAGATATACCATATTCTCAAAACGAGAGGGATACTCTCAGAAAGGGCTACAATAAATACATCAGAACGATAGAGAGCTTAATAATCCCAAATCATGACTAGTAATAAGAATTTAAATATCTGCTTTGTCAGATTAAGTATTAGTACAAAAATATCTTTGTTCAAAACACAATACAAACAGGCAAATCAGTGCAGATTATAAAATCCATAAGCAAAAGTCATTTAAATATTGGAAAGATCAGGTGGGCAATAATGCAACCAAGCAAGGTAGGCAAAAATGATATAATTATATGGGAATATTCATGATAGTCATAAGTAATAATTGTTTATCATTCCAAAAAATAGTGTAATACATATATTAAATTATCCCCTTAAAAAATCTATATAAATGGTAAGAGAAATGTGAACAAAAAGTCACTATATTATATATACCACATGGTTAACCTAAGGTATTATGACAAGGTGGCCCCTTGTCATAACACCTTAGCTGCAGCCAATGAAGGCAGTAATGTGGGCAGTGTCCGGCCGTGTTTGACGAGCGCATGGGGCGGGGCCTCCGCCACCCTCACATCACATCCGGCATCACAGGAATGGTGGGTAACCGGAACAAGTGTTCCATTGACGTCAATGGAAAGCACCACCCTGGAGAGATGCCATTTGAGACGCAGGATAGCAGGAGGCAACCGTGCGCATGCGCTACCTGCGGCAGGAAAAGGAAAACCCTGATCTAAGTGATAAATGAGCTGCCATATCTACTGTGGGCAAACAAGATGGGCAAAACATTATAGATAGAAAACAAAACAAAAATATAATAAATAACAAACGTCCATACAAATGTCAAACAATAATAGATCCAGAACAGATCCGATTATAATCATATTCTTTAAACCTGCAGACAAGAGGGGGAACGTGGTGGACTGGCCAATGAAAATGTATGAGCATGAGACCTTTAGGCAGTTGAGGGATAAGGAGCAGAAGATGAGCGACTTTGCCTTTTTTAGGGCTGAGTTGGGTTTCATGAAACCCGACTTTCTCAAAAGTCGAGTCGAACTAAATCGGCCGACTATTGGGAAAGGTCGAAGGTCCGACTGAAACACGAAACCCAATGCAAGTCAATGGGGAAGCAAAGTCGGCAGGCAGTGGAGGACAGTAAACACACCTACATGCCGGACTGCTTTTTTAAAGTGCGCAAAATCTCTCTCTCCGGACGCTGCGCATGTCATCTCGTTGCCCACAGTGTACGTCCTTGCTCAGTGGCTGAAAATACTTGCATGCAAGCATTCTGGGAAATCCGACTTTGGCGCTCGTTTTGCCAACCGCATGGCCGACTTCACGCTGTGGTCGGGTTTCGGTCGGTGAAACCCGACTTTGCCATAAGTCAGCGACTTATGAATCTGGCCAACCTGTTTCGCTCAACTCTAATAAGGAGGCTTACTCTATGCTTACACATAACCCGATATCTTCCTTTCAAAAAGATCTGCTCTAGATTCTTGAGTCGGCACTCTCTCGGCGAGTGATCACCAAAAAGGTCTTTGAGGGTTTATTTGTTCAGTCTCTGGTGATTCCAACCTTTTATTTATTACCAAAAATACACAAGGACCCGGTGGTCCCTCCTGGTTGTCCCATTGTCTCTGGTGTAGAAGGGTGGTGCGTTCCACTGACGTCAATGGAACACTTGTTCTGGTTACCCACCGTTCCTGTGATGCCGGATGTGACATGAGGGTGGCGGTGGCCCCGCCCCATGCACTCGTTACAGCCTTCATTGACTGCAGCTTGTCTGAGTGGGATAGTTAAACAACTATTTTGCACACTGACACTACCCCCCGAGGAAGCGACAGCAAAACGCGCATCGGGGCATCCACACACTGGTTTAGGCATCTATGGGTAAGAGTCCTATTTCATGCTTTCTTACTATAATACTTTAATCATTAGGTGGGGCCACATTGCCATAATACCTTAGGTTAAAAATGTGGTATATATAATATAGTGACTTTTTTTGACAATTCTCTTACCATTTATAGATTTTTTTATGAGGATACTTTAATATATGTATTACACTATTTTTTAAATGATTCACAATTATTACTTATGACTATCATGAATATTTCCATATAATTACATCATTTTTGCCTACCTTGCTTGGTTGTATTATTGCCCACCTGATCTTTCCACTATTTAAATGACTTTCGCTTATGGATTTTATAATCTGCACTGATTTGCCTGTGTGTATTGTGTTTTGAATAAAGATATTTTTGTACTAATACTTAATCTGATGTGGCAGATATTTAAATTCTTATTACTATTCATGATTTGGTATTATTAAACTCTTCCTCATTCTGATGCATTTATTATACTTAAAGGGGTTGTCCAGTCTAAAAGGATCAGTCCACAGTCACTCTGTAACTGCAGACTTGTAAATCTCCCCAGCGCATGCACTGCACTCTGTAAGGATTCTCTGGTGTCAGTGCAGGGATGGTGGTCCTGTGACCCAAGTATACGATATGTATACTCCAGGACAGAATCAGACTAGACTGTGTCCGGCGCGCTCAATGCAAGAGTATCATTATTTTTAGCGTATCCAGAATTTTATTGCGATAGCCTGGCAAACATTTATATTTGGACTGGACCTTCCAATATGAAAATGCTATAAATATTTTAGATATACGCACATTTATCCACATTTTATTCATAAATATTCAATAAACCTGTTTGTGCTTTAGCTCTTAGAGAGTTGGCATATTACTTCTACCTTATTTTTCAATTTTGAGTACACATAGTTTTGCCGATAGTCTCTGTGTTCATTTTGTTAGCATGCAGACGGTCTACCATAATTCTATTTAAACATTTTTGTGAATATGGGTGAAGAAGCATGGGAGCAGGTCAAAATGGCAGTAGTTGTCAAATGGGTTTTATCTTAATAAATGGATTTCAAAATCTAAAATAATTATTTATTTTTTTGTTTAATTTGAAGTATTGAACATTAAAATATGTATGATGTATATTTATAATTAATAGTCTCTTCCTAAAAAGTTTTCTTAGACTCCACTGAGCAAACAGAAGCCTCCTGTGCCTACACTACAACATGTCTATTGATCCATTAATTCCCCCAGTCCTTCTTTTATACCAACAACACTGAATAAATGTATAAAATTCCAGCTCTAAGGTATGAATGTACTTCTTATTCCCATATTATGTGCAAAACTACCTACGTCTATTTTACTTCTAAAATGTGATTAACTTTTTCTACATTACCAGTGGACCCATAACTTTGCTCATAGACGTGGATAGAAGCTACTGACTAAACAGTGGTTTGACAGTCCTGGAAACTAAAACATGGCAGAGAAAAATTATGAGTTTTATCAATGTTTCTTGACTTGAGAGACTGCAATTCCAGACATGCGACTGAAGTCATACTATACTGACAAAGATCCCATTCAACGTTTGGTAACTCAGGAAATTTCATGACTTTTGTTTAAAAGTCTTCCATATACATATTCTTTACCAATCAACAACCTTCAATCAATACATCCAGATGATTGCAAGGTATAAATCCAATAAACTTTCTTTCCGCAAACCATACTTGATAAAATGTAAGCCCATATAGACCACAGAAAGAAGGAGATCACTTTCCCAGACTGTCTGTCTATCTAATAAGCAAAGTTCATACAAACAACCTTTCAGTTTGAGCCAACATTCTTATGAAAGAAGTAGTTATACGGCTGCGACTATTTCACTTGACATATACAATGACTGGAGGTGAACTGCAGTTCCCTTCTAGCTGCTAAGCAAAGGACTGAACTAGAGAAATACTTTCTTAGGCATTGCTCCTCTTGTTGATCTAACTAGATTAAATACCTCTATATTCCTTGTCATTTCAACTTTTACTTTGCTTCCATAGTATTTTAAAATCTGTTAGAAATATCAATTTCAGTAAATATCACGACTCTAATCTAATTCCTGTATTAGTTAAAAATTAGTTAAAATTTATTATTATTATTATTATTAATATATCATTTTGTTTTTAAATTTGGCATGGATTTATTATTCCAAGAAAGAAGAATAAATATATATCGCAAATAGGTTACTCATTTTATTCTTAAAAAAGGTTTTTGGGGCAATGTACACATGACATGCCCAACACTAGGAATTCCAGGAAAATTAATGACAAAATTTTAGAATGTAATGTTGAAAATCTGGTCTGTAAATTTGCTATTTGATTTTAGGGATGAAAATATATTAGAAGTTACCATTTACTAAATCCTTGGGAACGCTAGAGAACAAATTCATCTAAGCAGGGAAACCACTGAGTAAAAAAAGTTCTTACTGTGTCGGTCAGAGGATGAGGGTGGTATGTGTTTTCCAGATTGCAAGACCTATTTGAAGTAGCACTTGTTGTTAAAATTATGGCTTGTTTGTTTTTCACGTAGGAATTCTACCAATGCCCTTCATGTACAGAACTCATAGCTAGTAGACTCTATGGAACTGTACACATCTCTGTGTATTTTTACAGATCAAATGGTGTGCAACAAAACATTGAAACATGTCTGATTTCAATCGGACTATGAAGAAAGGTGCAGAACAACACTTCAGAGTCTTAAAGGTTTGTCTCAACCATATATTTATTGACATAATCCAGACCACCAAAAACACAGTTATTGTAATTCTTATTCATTACATGCAATATTTTGGGTCAAGTGACCCTTAATCAGCAAGGTTGTTTCTAGAAATCATAAGGAACCAATTGAGAAGGCACTAGGGGTGGTGTCCCTTGTGTTATGAACCTGACATGCATGTAGACTGCAGTTGTGTTTTTAACACTAACACACTCGCATATCCAAGTTACGAATCAAACTCGCCAATACAGGTTTATGGGTCACTGAAATAAACAAGACAACACACGGATGTCATATTTGTTTCATAGGAAAAGCTTGTCATACGCAAAAAAGGAGATGAAACTTCGATGGTAAAAACACACTCACTAAACAATTGTGAAAATATGATCCAAAGCAGTGATAAAGTCTGTCTCACTTTTGCACATGAGAAAAATCACTGGTGTCTGAATGGGTCCTTAAAGTGCAGGAATCAGAAGCTTAACCCATAAGTAGCTATAGAACAAAGATTTACTAAAATTCCATTAAAAACACATCATGACCTAAGTGTGATATTGGTGTTATCGTAATGTAACCAGATATGTTGGATCAGGTACATTTTATTATTATTAGAATGTAAAGTTGATGCTTATGTTGGGGTGAAATTTTCTTTGATATTGTGCTACTGAGGAGAGAGTTCTATCACTTTCTCTTAAATAAACTATTAAAAATAAGTTACTATATTTATATAGAAGGGTTAAGGTTTTCCTAGTCTCATATTATTTAATATTTACTCTAATGCAAGCTTTTGAAATATGTTGAATGCTGGCAAAGATATGTGAACTGATTATTATTAGAACTAACCTCTGAGAGCAGGAGGTTTGGTGTAATTTCCCATAGGAACTTTGCGTTAAATAGTATAAGGTGCCTGTAAAAATCAACAAAGCTGCTTTTGCCCACTATCTGTGTGCATCAGTATCTCTCCCAGTTTGTATTGAACAAATCCCTAACTAGGCCTCACTGGTGATCCCATAGTCTGACTCAGAAACGAAAGCTATAACAGAACCTGGTACCTAACCCCGGGAACATAGCCAATCAGCCTATTCAGAATCTGTGACAGTGAAACTTCTACCTGGAACACAGTAAAAGAAGCTGTGTATTCTTACAATTTCATTTCACTATCTTTTTGTTTTTTGAGTTATGTGAATGTACAAATCAGGGAAAATGACAGAAAAGTCCTTGTTTTGGTAAAAAGACTCTGCTCTACCACTGCCGGGAGGGAGAGAGAGGTTCCTGTAGCCTTTGCTGTGAGCACAAAGGATAGAATATTGTTCTCGCCAACCCTGTCTGCACGCCCATGTCTTTTGGCAAAGGGATGGTGTTGCACAGAATGACCAAAGACCTAAGCACAACATGTGGAAACAGACCTGAAATAAAGCGAACGTGATATTTTGCCTAGTCCTTTAAAACCTGTAAGTGATTGTTTTGGTCATCGAAGTGTGTGTTTGTTCCTGCTCTTCATCGTGTGGTTGATGTATAGGATAATCAAAGAGCAGTGTAAGGGTACTCTACTGCACACTTGGTCTAGTGAGTGAGAGCTGTGTGAGCTTTCCTACTACTCCTTGAGCTGGTCTAATAGGTGAGAGAGAATTGTAAGCTTTCCCGTTAAAGCTTTCAGTTTTTAAGGTTGAAAATAGACTTATTCCACCAAGTTCAACCGATATCTTAACATGTTGATCCAGGAGAAGGCCAAAACTCCATAAGGCTCATGCTAATAGCTCCACATTAGAGTTGAGCGAAACGGGTCGAAAAAATTCAAAAGTCGCCGACTTTTAGCAAAGTCGGGTTTCATGAAACGAAACCCGACCCTAGGATGAGGTCGGCCACGAGGTCGGCGACTTACGCGCCAAAGTCGCGTTTCAAAAGTTTGTTTTGCGCTCTTTTTCAGCCAATCAGGATCCACGGACACTGTGGGCAACGTGATGACATAGGCACGGGTCACCACCATCTTTCAGAAGGGCATGCAAGTGATTGGCTTGCTTTGGTGGGCGTCACAGGGGGTATAAAAGGGCGTGCACGCCGACCGCCATCTTACTTCTGCCGATCTCAGTATAGGGAGAGGTTGCTGCTGATTCTGTAGGGAGAGCGTTAGGCAGGGAAGAAGACAAAAAAACTGCTTCTGCTGCTAGCGATTTGGCCTGCACAACACACCAGTCACTGTGTGTGCAGTGCAAGGGGAGGCTATATAGTGGTGTATCAGTGGTGTTGGTTGTTGGGCTGCCTTCTAAGGCTTCCTGACAGGCTGGCATTGCTGTTTACCCACTGCTCCGCAAACTGCTTTTTTAAAAGCAATCCAATCTCCCTTATCCTCTAGTCACTTTGGTCACAGCTGTGCCATCGAGCCTGTCACATAGCGCTCAGATATTCATTGGGCCTCAAACTGCTTTTTTAAAAGCAATCCCAATTTTTTTTTTTTGTCCTGCTGAGAAGAAAAAAAAACTGCTTCTGCTGCTGATAGCAATTTGGCCTGCACAACACACCAGTCACTGTGTGTGCAGTGCAAGGGGAGGCTATATTGTGGTGTATCAGTGGTGTTGGTTGTTGGGCTGCCTTTTAAGGCTTCCTGACAGGCTGGCATTGCTGTTTACCCACTTCTCCGCAAACTGCTTTTTTAAAAGCAATCCAATCTCCCTTATCCTCTAGTCACTTAGGTCACAGCTGTGCCATCGAGCCTGTCACATAGCGCTCAGATATCAGTGGTCCTCACACAATCCAAAAGTGTCCAGTGTCCAAAAGTGTGTGCAGAGATTCAAAATCTCACTTATCCTCTAGTCACTTAGGTCACAGCTGTGCCATCGAGCCTGTCACATAGCGCTCAGATATTCATTGGGCCTCACACAATCCAAAAGTGTCCAGTGTCCAAAAGTGTGTGCAGAGATTCAAAATCTCACTTATCCTCTAGTCACTTAGGTCACAGCTGTGCCATCGAGCCTGTCACATAGCGCTCAGATATTCATTGGGCCTCACACAATCCAAAAGTGTCCAGTGTCCAAAAGTGTGTGCAGAGATTCAAAATCTCACTTATCCTCTAGTCACTTAGGTCACAGCTGTGGCATCAAGCCTGTCACATAGCGCTCAGATATTCATTGGGCCTCACAAAATCCAAAAGTGTCCAGTGTCCAAAAGTGTGTGCAGAGATTCAAAATCTCACTTATCCTCTAGTCACTTAGGTCACAGCTGTGCCATCGAGCCTGTCACATAGCGCTCAGATATCAGTGGGCCTCACACAATCCAAAAGTGTCCAGTGTCCAAAAGTGTGTGCAGAGATTCAAAATCTCACTTATCCTCTAGTCACTTAGGTCACAGCTGTGCCATCGAGCCTGTCACATAGAGCTCAGATATTCATTGGGCCTCACACAATCCAAAAGTGTCCAGTGTCCAAAAGTGTGTGCAGAGATTCAAAATCTCACTTATCCTCTAGTCACTTAGGTCACAGCTGTGCCATCAAGCCTGTCACATAGCGCTCAGATATCAGTGGGCCTCACACAATCCAAAAGTGTCCAGTGTCCAAAAGTGTGTGCAGAGATTCAAAATCTCACTTATCCTCTAGTCACTTAGGTCACAGCTGTGTCATCGAGCCTGTCACATAGCGCTCAGATATCAGTGGGCCTCACACAATCCAAAAGTGTCCAGTGTCCAAAAGTGTGTGCAGAAATTCAAAATCTCCCCTGTCCTATAGACACCTTGAACCTTGTTTTACATACTATATAGTTTGTTGGATTTTGTCTACATTTCTACCAAAAATGAGGAAGGCTGGTGGAAGAGGCCGTGGAATTGGGCGGGGGTTGGCAGCTGGTAATGATGGTGTTGGTGGTGGATCTGATGGTAGTGGCAAGAGCAAAATAGGACCGAATGCAGGAGGTGTTGAGCCTGCGTCATCGTCTGGCTACATAAGGCCTCGAACGCTTAGTTTTCTAGGAGTTGGCAAACCGCTTTTAAAGCCAGAGCATCAGGAAAAAGTTTTGTCTTACATTGCTGACTCAGCCTCCAGCTCTATCGCCTCCTCTTCTTCAGTTGTAAAAAGTAAAAGCACTGAGTCGTCATTGGAGGCTCATGTTCATGAACCACACCTTTCCTTGTGTCCTTCACCCCAACCAAGATTGAAGGATGACGCAGGCCATACTACTGATTACTCCATGGAGCTGTTTTCACATACCATGCCTGGATTATCAAGTCAAATGGTGAATTACCCAGGCCAAGATGAATCTGACATGGAGTGCACTGATGCACAGCCGCTGATGGATGATTCTGCTGGTACATTCAATCAGAGCACTACATTGTCCTCGCAGTGTACAGAGCCAGATTCTGACCCTGATGAGACTCAGGTGCCCCTTCCCGCACACTATACCACCATACACGGTGACACAGAGGAAGGTGCACATGACATAGAAGAGGAGGTGATGGATGACCCAGTTGTTGACCCAGATTAGCATCCATTGGGGGAAGAGGGTGCTGCTTCCAATAGCTCAGATGAGGAGCATCCACAGCAGACATCGACATCGCAACAGCTGTTATCTGGCAGGCCCGGAGCACTCCAAAGACAGGTTCCAAACATCAAAAGAGTTGCTGGACAGCTTGTCCAGAGGGTCAAAAGATCACAGCGTGCTAGGCCGCAAAATGTCTGCCAAAGTAGGAAGAGTGCAGTGTGGTACTTTTTTGAACAAAATCCTCATGATCAGGCCAAGGTTATCTGTAAGAAGTGCGCAAAGACCTTTAGCCGAGGGAAAAATCTGAAAAATTTGAATACCAGTTGCATGCTTAGACATTTAACCAGCATGTACTTGCAAGCGTGGACACAACACCAAACCTCAAGTGCCACATGTGCAACTGATCACAACGAAGGTAGTCATCAACGCTACATTGTTTCCCCCACTGTAAGCCCACCGGTTAGCACAGCAGCAAATGTTGAGGTGTCATTGCAAGGCCACAGCAGTCAGGGAATCCCACTGTTATATCAACGAAAGACTGATTCTAGGCCATCAGAAAGAACACCAACTCCATCACCATCATCAACCCTCTCTCAGTCCGCCCTGTCCACCGCTACTTCCACCATATGCAGCTCTCAAGTCCAGCTCACCCTCCCAGACACTATGAGTAGGTCAAGAAAGTACTCAGTCTCTCATCCGCGTACACTGGGTTTGAACACCCACATTGCCAAACTAATCTCGTTTGAGATGATGCCCTTTCGGTTGGTGGAAAGCACAGCTTTCCGCGAACTCATGGCCTATGCAGTACCATGCTATGACCTACCCAGTCGCCACTTCTTCTCTCGCAAAGCCATCCCAGCCCTCCACCATCATGTGAAAGACCGCATTGTCCATGCACTCAAGCAGTCAGTGAGCGGAAAGGTGCACCTCACAACTGATGCATGGTCCAGTCGGCATGGCCAGGGCCGTTACGTGTCCATCACTGCGCACTGGGTTAATGTGGTGGATGCAGGGTCCACAGGGGACAGCGGTGGTGGGACAGTGCTGCCTAGCCCACGGTATAGGAAACAGTTGGCTGTAGGCATTCCACCCTCCTCCTCCTCCTCCTCCTCCAGAAGCGAAAGCTCGTCCACAGAGCGCAGTCGTACGAGCACTCCATCTGCAGCTGCCACTGTTGCACACGATGTGTCCCCCTATCGAGCAGCTAGTGGAAAGCGTCAGCAGGCTGTGTTGCAGATGATGTGTTTGGGCGACAGACATACCGCCGAGGTGCTGGCCGAGTACTTGAAGCGACAAACTGAGTCATGGCTGGGCAGTGTACATCTTGAGGCAGGCAAGGTAGTTAGTGATAACGGCCGTAATTTTGTGGCAGCCATAGCCCTTTCAAAACTCAGCCACATACCTTGCTTGGCTCACACCTTGAACCTGGTGGTGCAGTGCTTCCTCAAAAATGATCCGGAGTTAACAGCCCTGCTCCAGAAGGTGCGAAGACTGTGCGCGCACATCCGCCGGTCGCCTGTACACTCCGTTCGTATGCAGAAGCTGCAGCGATTGCTCCACCTTCCCAACCACCGCCTCATTATCGACATTGCAACAAGGTGGAACTCCACCCTGCACATGGTGGAGCGGCTGTGCAAGCAGAGGCAGGCCATAATGCATTTGTGGGAGGATACACGGCCAGGCACTTTGAGAGCAGACATGGAGTTGACAGGTGTGCAGTGGTCGAAGCTGAAAGACCTCTGTAAAGTCCTTCAGTGTTTTGAGGAATGCACACGGCTGGTAAGCGCAGACGACGCCATCCTAAGCATGAGCATCCCACTTATGCGTCTGCTCATGCAAACTTTGACGCACCTTAAGGAGCAGGCGTCTGCAGCCAATGTTGATGAGGAGGAAGAGGAGGAGGGAATCCTTGATGACATTCAGCCATTGTCTGCTCAGGGACCTCTCCTGGACGAGGTGGAGGAAGAAGAGGAGGAGGAGGATGATGATGGGGATGATTACTTAGGGGAGGAGGATGCATCTCGTGGGGCAAGTGAAAATGTTGGCGTGGCAAGTTCTGGTACAGGGTTTGTGCGTGACTGGAGGGATGTGGATTTGCCAGAAAGTGCTCCTCCAACCAGCACTCGCAGTGCATCATTGACACCGGGAACATTGGCCCACATGTCAGATTATGCCTTGCGGATCCTAAAAAGGGACCCCCGCATTGCCAAAATGATGAACGATGACGACTACTGGTTGGCCAGCATCCTGGATCCACGCTATAAAGGCAAATTACAAAACATCATGCCACAGGAGAACCTTGACCTAATATTGGCTAATAAACAAGCACCTCTGGTAAATCGGTTGCTTGAGGCATTCCCAGCACACAGCAGCGGTGATGTTTCTCACACGAGCCGTACGGGCCGGGGGCAGCTTGGCAGAGGTGTTCGTGGTGCACACAGCAGAAGTGGCGTTGGAGACAGGGGTTTCATGACAATGTTGTGGACTGATTTTTCAAATACCGCTCACACAACTGGTAATACTGCATCGATGGAAAGTGACAGGAGACAGCAGTTGTCAACTATGGTTACAAACTACTTTTCCTCCCATATCGATGTTCTCCCACACAGGTCATTCCCCTTTGACTATTGGGCCGCTAAACTGGACACCTGGCCTGAATTGGCACAATATGCCTTACAGGAGCTCGCTTGCCCAGCTACAAGTGTGCTATCGGAAAGAGTCTTCAGTGCAGCTGGATCAATCCTGACAGAAAAAAGGACCCGTCTGTCAACCCAAAATGTGGATGATCTAACCTTCATTAAAATGAACCATGCATGGGTTTCCAAGGATTTTGTCCCACCTTCCCCTGATGACACATAGGGTGACAGAAAAATGGCTTGCTTTGGTCCACCTCTTCCTGGGACTTGACCTATTTCGCCTTTTGCATCAGCTGAATGTCCAACATCAACATATGCCACTTTCTAAAACTCCCTAACTGTGCTGCCTCCCCCCCCATGGCCGGGGTCACCACCTAGCGCACGACACCGTGCGAGTGCCGTTGCCCTGGACAGGTGGGTAGGCCGACTCTTGGGCGCGGGCACTGGCACAGGGTCCCTCATAGTGCAATCAAGTGTCTCTGACGGTGGTGGTGCACACCCGCCGTCAGACACACCGCTGTACTATGAGGGGCCCAGTGCCAGTACCGACGCCCACGAGTGGGCCCCCCTTGCTTGGGCAGGGCCCCAGCATTTGCAATCTTTACCTCTCCCTGCTCCTCCGCTGTGTAATCTGGGCCGTCAAATCCATACTGTGCCTGACACCGTCTGAGCCTGCCTCCTGAGACATATATTTTGAATGTGTACGCTATCCATACATGTTATCCGGGGATACGGTACCCTTTCTAACCTTTGTGCAATCACGTGCAATCCATACTGGGCCTAACACCGTCTGAGCCTGCCTCCTGAGACATATATTTTGAATGTGTACGCTATCCATACATGTTATCCGGGGATACGGTACCCTTTCTAACCTTTGTGCAATCACGTGCAATCCATACTGGGCCTAACACCGTCTGAGCCTGCTTCCTGAGACATATATTTTGAATGTGTACGCTATCCATACATGTTATCCGGGGATACGGTACCCTTTCTAACCTTTGTGCAATCACGTGCAATCCATACTGGGCCTAACACCGTCTGAGCCTGCCTCCTGAGACATATATTTTGAATGTGTACGCTATCCATACATGTTATCCGGGGATACGGTACCCTTTCTAACCTTTGTGCAATCACGTGCAATCCATACTGGGCCTAACACCGTCTGAGCCTGCCTCCTGAGACATATATTTTGAATGTGTACGCTATCCATACATGTTATCCGGGGATACGGTACCCTTTCTAACCTTTGTGCAATCACGTGCAATCCATACTGGGCCTAACACCGTCTGAGCCTGCCTCCTGAGACATATATTTTGAATGTGTACGCTATCCATACATGTTATCCGGGGATACGGTACCCTTTCTAACCTTTGTGCAATCACGTGCAATCCATACTGGGCCTAACACCGTCTGAGCCTGCCTCCTGAGACATATATTTTGAATGTGTACGCTATCCATACATGTTATCCAGGGATACGGTACCCTTTCTAACCTTTGTGCAATCACGTGCAATCCATACTGGGCCTAACACCGTCTGAGCCTGCTTCCTGAGACATATATTTTGAATGTGTACGCTATCCATACATGTTATCTGGGGATACGGTACCCTTTCTAACCTTTGTGCAATCACGTGCAATCCATACTGGGCCTAACACCGTCTGAGCCTGCCTCCTGAGACATATATTTTGAATGTGTACGCTATCCATACATGTTATCCGGGGATACGGTACCCTTTCTAACCTTTGTGCAATCACGTGCAATCCATACTGGGCCTAACACCGTCTGAGCCTGCCTCCTGAGACATATATTTTGAATGTGTACGCTATCCATACATGTTATCCGGGGATACGGTACCCTTTCTAACCTTTGTGCAATCACGTGCAATCCATACTGGGCCTAACACCGTCTGAGCCTGCCTCCTGAGACATATATTTTGAATGTGTACGCTATCCATACATGTTATCCGGGGATACGGTACCCTTTCTAACCTTTGTGCAATCACGTGCAATCCATACTGGGCCTAACACCGTCTGAGCCTGCCTCCTGAGACATATATTTTGAATGTGTACGCTATCCATACATGTTATCCGGGGATACGGTACCCTTTCTAACCTTTGTGCAATCACGTGCAATCCATACTGGGCCTAACACCGTCTGAGCCTGCCTCCTGAGACATATATTTTGAATGTGTACGCTATCCATACATGTTATCCGGGGATACGGTACCCTTTCTAACCTTTGTGCAATCACGTGCAATCCATACTGGGCCTAACACCGTCTGAGCCTGCCTCCTGAGACATATATTTTGAATGTGTACGCTATCCATACATGTTATCCAGGGATACGGTACCCTTTCTAACCTTTGTGCAATCACGTGCAATCCATACTGGGCCTAACACCGTCTGAGCCTGCCTCCTGAGACATATATTTTGAATGTGTACGCTATCCATACATGTTATCCGGGGATACGGTACCCTTTCTAACCTTTGTGCAATCACGTGCAATCCATACTGGGCCTAACACCGTCTGAGCCTGCCTCCTGAGACATATATTTTGAATGTGTACGCTATCCATACATGTTATCCGGGGATACGGTACCCTTTCTAACCTTTGTGCAATCACGTGCAATCCATACTGGGCCTAACACCGTCTGAGCCTGCCTCCTGAGACATATATTTTGAATGTGTACGCTATCCATACATGTTATCCGGGGATACGGTACCCTTTCTAACCTTTGTGCAATCACGTGCAATCCATACTGGGCCTAACACCGTCTGAGCCTGCTTCCTGAGACATATATTTTGAATGTGTACGCTATCCATACATGTTATCCGGGGATACGGTACCCTTTCTAACCTTTGTGCAATCACGTGCAATCCATACTGGGCCTAACACTGTCTGAGCCTGCCTCCTGAGACATATATTTTGAATGTGTACGCTATCCATACATGTTATCCGGGGATACGGTACCCTTTCTAACCTTTGTGCAATCACGTGCAATCCATACTGGGCCTAACACCGTCTGAGCCTGCCTCCTGAGACATATATTTTGAATGTGTACGCTATCCATACATGTTATCCGGGGATACGGTACCCTTTCTAACCTTTGTGCAATCACGTGCAATCCATACTGGGCCTAACACCGTCTGAGCCTGCCTCCTGAGACATATATTTTGAATGTGTACGCTATCCATACATGTTATCCGGGGATACGGTACCCTTTCTAACCTTTGTGCAATCACGTGCAATCCATACTGGGCCTAACACCGTCTGAGCCTGCCTCCTGAGACATATATTTTGAATGTGTACGCTATCCATACATGTTATCCGGGGATACGGTACCCTTTCTAACCTTTGTGCAATCACGTGCAATCCATACTGGGCCTAACACCGTCTGAGCCTGCCTCCTGAGACATATATTTTGAATGTGTACGCTATCCATACATGTTATCCGGGGAAACGGTACCCTTTCTAACCTTTGTGCAATCACGTGCAATCCATACTGGGCCTAACACCGTCTGAGCCTGCCTCCTGAGACATATATTTTGAATGTGTACGCTATCCATACATGTTATCTGGGGATACGGTACCCTTTCTAACCTTTGTGCAATCACGTGTAATCCATACTGGGCGTGAGAACGGCTGGTGAGCTGTTAAGCAAGCTACAGCACCTGTGGTTTGCACACGTAAGTTTTTCATTTTTTCAGGAATGACGGTTAGGCCTAATTCCGGAACTGCAGTTGACCTGCACTTACTGGGAAATCATTGTTCGCGGGTAATAATTGTAATCAGTGATCCCCATCACTAACGTTGTTCAGCGGGTTATCTGCACCTGTAAGCGACAAACGCTGGCCTTTTCAGTGTAGCGCACATGCAGCCACGGACATGTAAGGGCATGACACACCAGTTATTGGCCAATCTCATGTTCTAGAGCCTCACGTGTCCCTCTAGTAAGCCGGACTCGGACCGCGGGGCATGACGGAGTCTTGTTCGTTAACGGAATTAAGCTTGCAATGTGTGCATCTGTTCTGTAGCTGGCATGGTTGAGGTTTCCCAGGTGGAGTCGAATTTAACCGTAGGCTCCACTCCTGGTGGTGCCCTTCTGGACATTCCTTTAAGGTTCAGCTTTGCAACCATACTGCCCACGTAAAACAAACACTTTGCCTTCATGAACGCTGTTTGGAGGGTCATGACTTGTGGGAATAACGCCGCCCAATCAGTTAACCTGCTAGAGAGATCGTTCGTTGCTCCCAAGCATGACATCACACTCCCTAGGAAGAAGGTAATGCCACTGTGGCGACCGTACTCCTGGGGGCGACACAAGTGCACTGATGCCCAGCCACTGCTCGATGAATCTGCTGGTACATTGACCCAGACCACTACATTCCCCTTGCACGCTACACGGCCTGAATCTGACCCTGATGAAACTCAGGTTACCCTTCCCATATACAGTTCCATCTTACACGGTGACAAAGAGGAAGCTGCAGATGAAAGTGCAGGTTCGCCCCACCCGCCATCAGACACACCACCGTACTATCAGAGGCCCTGTGCCAGTGCCGTCGCCAACGAGTGTGCCCCCCCTGCTTGCTCAGGATCACAGCACTTGCAAGGTTGAAATACTGTGCAGTGAGATGGAAGATGGGGACGACGAGGAGTCCAGACTAGTACAGGGATTCCCTAGCGAGGAGACTTATTTGATTGTTTTCAATGTTGGGACAGCAATTTTTGGGGAGCACTATACTCTGGAGAATGATAGATGGGGACCACCATACACTGGAACATTCCAAAGGTGGACATCAGACACTGGAGCAGCATTTACAGGGCCCATTATACACTAGAGCATTAGAAATGGGGCCCATTATGTTTGGAGCATTATTTGGGCCCATAAGACAGTGGAGCTTCATCCATGGGGACCAACATATACTGTAGCATTATGTGGAGCTCATCATATACTGTTTCAAACATTATATGGGACCAATGATTCTGTATGGAGAAATAGATGGGCCTTGTCATGAGATGTAAAAAGTGAAGTATTTTTCATTGTACTATACCGCTATTTCTCTGCCGTATCGGAGCATGATGAGTTGTGGTATGTGTTAAAGGGGCGCTCTTTCGCCCAGGGCACATGAAAACCTGGAGCCAGCCCCCCCCCACAACTTTAGCCAAATAACCCCCATTTTTCAGTGCGTAACTTGTATTATGAAGTTAATTAAGGTTGACAAGCTTAAGTAAGAAGAATTGATGCTTTTGGCATTCAAATGGGCACTGTAGGTGTGTTTCCTGTCCTCCTCTCACTGCCGACTTTTATTCCCCATTGACTTACATTGGGTTTCGTGTTTCGGGACGACCCCGACTTTTCCCTATAATCGGACGATCTTGCTCGACCCGACTTTTGGAAAAGTCGGGTTTCACGAAACGAAACGCGACCCTAAAAAACCAAAAGTCGCTCAACTCTACTCCATATTAAGGGAAGATTTCCTTTCTGAATCCACATACGTTAATCAGACTAATTCTCTGAAACAACATCCAATCGCATAATCTAGTACCTGTAATATTATATTTTCAAGAAAATTATCCAGGCCCTCCTTGAACTTTAATAGTGAATCTACCATGTGACAGAGTTCCATAGTCTCACTGCTCTTACAATAAAGAAACGCCACCTGTGATTATGATTAAACCTTTTTTCCTCTAGGCATAGAGGATGCCTCCTTGTCATCGTCATAGGCTTTGATGCAAAAAGATCATTAGAAAGATGTCCTTTTATATATTTGTACATTGAATAGAGGAAAAATGATGTTCTTGTCATGAGCATCTACAATATACCTCTTTTAATGCACCCCATTATTTCATTTGACATGGCAGTAGCTGCCTGGCATTGGTCACTGAAGTTGAGTTTGCCATCCACCCATATGCCAAAGTATTTTTCAGTGTCAGTTTTACAAAGTGTTTTACAATTTAGCACATAATTATACATTTGATTTCCTCCGCCCAGTTGTATGAGTTTACATTTATCTACTTTAAATTTCAACTGCCATTTCTCAGCCCAAGATTCAAGTTACATAATCCCTGTAACATGAAATTATCCTCATCTGAGAGCGTAGTGTGACTTGCCATAGGAGTGTTGCCTGTTGAAAAGGATCCAGGTAAATCGAGAAGGCATTTGCAGAAGGTGGGCTGTTGGAGGAACAAGCTAAGGTCATGGGCAACTTGTTCAGTGTGCAGATCGGGCTGACGGTGGGATCCAAAACAGCTGATCAAGTAGTAATACACAGAGAAAGAAAGCTGTGAAGAAAAAGGCAAATATGCCAGAGTGTGGAAGTTTGGATGTAGAAAAATGGCACAGATTCATGGAAGAGAACAAGAGTTGGATAAATGACCAAGGAAATTAGCAGCAAGTGAATAAATGGTGTTGTGTGGCTGAGAAAGTGCAGCAATGCAGGAATAGAAACACCAAACTAAGGCTACTTTCAGACACCAGCTTTTTAGCATCAGGCGCGATGCGGCGAAAAATGTAAAAGCCGGATCCGGCGCCAGTTGCCACTGGATCCGGCTTTTATCCCATAGACTAGCATTAGCGCCGCATTGTGCCTGATGGCCATGCGGCGTGTCCGGCTTTTGCCGGATACGGCAAAAAATGCCTGTCTGGCATCTGCAAAAAACGTTCCCTGCAACGTTTTTTTTGCAGCGCCGGAACGGCTTTTTACACAGCGCATGCCCGGACACTGTGAGTGTTAACCCCACAAGTGCCCGGCAAGAGAGAGATCTCTCTCTCTCCCGGACACTTGTGAGAGATCTCTCTCGCCGGGCACTTGTGGGGTTAGCACTCACAGTGTCCAGGCGAGAGACAGAGAGATCTCTCTCTCTATCTCGCCCGGACACTGAGTGTTAACCCCACATGTGTCTCTCTCTCTAACCGCCACCCCTTCCCCTCCCCCCCTCCCCCCATGCCCTTCGGCGGCTGTCTCTCTCGTCCCCGATGTATCTTCCTCCTGTGGCTCCTTTAAATCCTGTCCGAGCCGTATCAGACGCCGCATACACATCCAGTGTCACCGCTACAGGCCGGATCCGGCGGCTCGGCTTTTCGCCGCACGCCGCCGGACCCCACACACACCGGATGTCTGAAAGTAGCCTAAGATGTATGGTGTATTATGAATGTTTTGACCAAAACCTAAGATTGACAACTACTGCAGGGAGAACAGATATTACTCTAGACAATGTAAGAACTCCAGAAAGGAACAGACTGATTTTCCATTCCACTTGGAAGTTGGCAACTCAATGACAAATGCCAACCCTGTTTTTGACCATGACCATAACAATGCTAGGGGAAAGGAGGCAGAAATTTTGATTTAAACTGTGGTGCACAGACACTTGATAGGACTGGACAAGATTACTAACAATATTGTGAAGTTTATGGAGATAGAGGGTCTGGTGACAGAAGCTTCCCTGACTAAATGGATGAATCTGAAATTGCTAGACAGCCAAAATGTGTTTGCAAAACTTAATGTTAGTGAAAATGTTCTTATGAATTTACTGGGGGGAAAGGGCAGATGTGCTAAGTGAATCCAGGCTATTACACAATAAAGTACATTCCTGAAGGTATTAGAATCACAAGTCCCCTCTCAGATAAAGCTATGCAAACTTACAGGAATTATGTATATGACAAAAGCTGTGAGAACACCTCAGGCCAGACTGGTTTAGAATATGAAAATGTAGTAAGGTGCCAAACAAAATGTGGTCAAATAGGAAAATCGATGTGTGGCGGTTCCGTGTCGCTCCGGTCATGATTAAATTGAAAGACGGAACTACCCCTCCATTTATTTGAAGCAGTATCCCTTAAGCCAGGCCAAATCTATGGCATTGAATAGAAATATAAGAAAATATATCCAGTCAGGAGCCCTGGTGAAAAAGATCTCCCCTTGTACCCAATAAAGAAAAAAGGACCCAAAGGTTCCCCTGATAGTTACCAAATGATCCATGATTTGTGGGTTGCTAATCTTTAAGACCGTTATTGACAGCCAAGCAGTGGAGTACTTTAATGCATGTGATGGTGCATTGTCCTGCATGAAAATCATGGTTTTCTTGAAAGATGCAGACCTTTTCCTGTACCACACTGTCCTGTGAAGAAAGTGTTTTCTAAAAACTGGCAGAAGATTTGGGAGTTGATTTTGCACCCACATCAACCATAAAAAGTCCAACTAGCTCATCTTCAATAATACCAGCCTATATCAGTACCCCACCTACATCTTGCTGATGTTTAAGTCAAAGTGGAGGTCTGTCCTGTTACTGATCCAGCCACAGGCCCATCCATCTGGTCCATCAAGATTCACTCTAACTTCATCAGTCCATAAAACTCTGTCTTCAGATATTACTTGGCCCAGTCTTGACATTTCAACTTCTGTGTCTTGCACAGTGGTGGTCGGGTTTCAACCTTCCTTACCTTGGCTGTGTCTCTGAATACTGAACACCTTGTACTTCTGTGTCTTGTTCACTGGTGTTCTGGTTTTAGCCTCCCTTACCTTGGCCGTTTCTCTGACCAATGAACACCTTGTACTTCTGTATCTTGCTCAGTGGTGGTCCGATTTCAGACTTCGTTACCTTGGCCATGTCTCTGACCACTGAACATCTTGTACTTCTTTGTCTTGCTCAGTGATGGTCGGTTTTCAGACTTCCTTACCTTGGCCTTGTCTCTGAGCATTGAACACCTTATACTTCTGTGTCTTGCTCAGTGGTGGTTAGGTTTCAGCCTCCATTACCTTGGCTGTGTCTCTGAGCATTGAACACCGATTTTTGTGACTAGTAGACTATTTGCAACAAAACTTTTTTGGTTCTGTGATCACGCCCCAATATCTTAGCATTTTTCAAGAGAGCTGCATCCAATTTTTTTCATTTTTCAATCAGTTAAAACTGTTTTTTGATCCACTTTTCCTGAGGGAAACAAGCTGCCTAATAATTCTACACACCCTGATAAAGGGTGTTGTATCCTCAGGCTGCATCCTATCCTCTGTTATTACACAAATACACATCACCTGATCTGCATCATCTATTAAGTATTAAATCTTGGAGTTTGAAAATCTGCATAAAAAATAATTATAAGGGCAAAATACTCACTTGCCCCCAAAATAGAGAAAAAATTATGTGTTTGCTGCAATTACAGCCTGATGCCGGCTATGTAACACAGCCGGCATCAGCCTGGTATGCAGCAGTCTTAGCTCCTGAGCTGATTTTATACTTTCCTTGGCAACCTATGATAAAATGTGCATTATAACTTGTTGAGCAGTTTATATGAACCAAGAATTAACCATGAAAACTTCTGAAAATAAATTCTAGTCTCACTTCTCTTACTGTAAAGAATGCACTGAATAAACTGTATTTTATAGAAGGTAATGAATGTCTCCTTATCATAAGTAGGTATGAACAGATTATTACAAAAAATTCTATACTGACATTATAGAAATATTTTTTGGACACAATTTTTAGACCGTCCTTTTCTATAGCTTTTTTTTTTACTTTGAATGCATACTATATATACCGGAGGACAACAGGTGCATGAGATGGTATAAAGATAAAAAATATCAATACATTTTATTAGTGTCACTGATCATAAAGTGCATAAAGCCATAACAATAAAATGTATTGATATTTTTATCTTTATACCATCTCATGCTCCTTTTGTCCTCTGGTATATATAGTGTGTTGGAGTTGATGTAGTTTGCACAGGGGGTGGGCATATTCTCTCCCTCGTCCTTGGTTCTTCATTATGCTTATGGGATTTCTGTTGCTATTTGAGTGCATACTGCACACTACTATGCCATGGTCTCCGACACCCTATACTATTCTATATGCAGTCTGAGCAATGATTTGTAAAGCTATATAATGACGATGTCATATGTATTTATGTCCCTTCTGATGCATCCTATCATCTTATTTGACTTGACAGGGGCCGCCTGACACTTCTGCTACAGTTCAGTTTCCCATCCCAATTATCCCCCAAGCATTTTCCATGTCAGTTTTATCCAGTGTTTTTCCAACCAGTGTCAAGTAGTGACACGCATTTCCCTTCAAAGTCCCTTTCCAAGTCTATAACCTCACATTTACGGGTGTTAAATATAATTTCCCATATGGTTTTGCAAACCGTATGACGAGGACGAGGAGAAACAGAACTTCATAGAGTCACAATATAGTTTCCTATTTTTTCTGTGTTTATTTTTATTTCCTATGTGCAGTCACCTGATACGATGGCCATTTGCGGCGTATAATTTGCTTTACAAAATTCATCAGAAAGAGATAGATGAATAGAACATGCATTTTAAAGGTGCAGTTAGAGATAAGACAAAACTGATTTACTGCCAAAAATATGCTTCTTTGTTGTCAGCAATGGCATGTAATAAATTTGTATTTCCAATTATTTATGTCTTCCGACAGGGAAAATGCTGACTAAAATGCTAATTTAATGACAAAGAAATAAAGCATTTGTCTTCTAGTCTAACACTGCATTTTTCTATGTGCGGCATAATCATTTACATCTTTTAGAAGACTTGACTGACACTATTATAACAAGCAAATAATAATAAGTGACTTTTCTTCACCAGACGTCCTCAGAGTCTTAAAGTGACTACAAAAAACAGATTTGCTCTATGATGCCTCATCCGAATTGCGATCAACGAGCTCATTTGAATCTATGCCCTTCTGCCATCCTAAGAATTCCAGACAGAGCTCGATTATTTCATGTGTACATTGGAGTTATCTCCCTAAAGCATAAAAGTTAGACAGGGAACAATAGAAAAAGGCTGAAATAAATGTTTTCTTGTTTTACTCAGACAAGTGTAATTCTTGCCAGCAACCTTTAACAAACGGTGCCTGATCAATAATGCAGACTTCTCCATTGGAGAATAAAAAGGTCTGTCTTACCAGTTATGTCTGTGGAAAATGTCAAAACCATTTATCACTGGCCCAGATGAATATCCCGCAGCTATATTTTGCTGAAAATATAAAACTTCATTCTGTCCTGCCCAGGGACCGGACGATTCCAACCGAGAAAATCTCCCATCATTGCTCATTTACCCGCGAGCACCGAGTATAGTTACACCATCTTTGGGGCGTAGTGTCTGCCGTTTACTGGCCGCTTTTGTGCTCAGTTCTCTAACATCAGTTACTTATTTGCCCATTTTTTTCCTATTTTTAGCTTTCTAAATGCTTTGAAGTTGCAGTTGCACATATGGTCTTATCATGCCGGTCACATTTTTGTGTTGCCTACAATTATCACTGACTTGGTTCACAATACGATTCAATTTATTTAGGATGTAGCCGTCTCTAGGATTTGTTTTCATGTTGTGATACATTTTAATACATGGGTTGAAGCTTCTTTGAACAGTTAGTTGGCTCGCCAATACAGCTATTCTTTTTATTACTTTTACTGCTGAATAAGAAAAGAGACTTTAAGGCTATGTTCACACAGTGCATTTTTTTCTGCAGGCCAAACCTGCTCTCTTGGAAGTAAAGAAGCTGCTTGCTAAAAGCAGATTTTGCTGCTTTTTTGTGCTGCTTTTTTATATGTGTCATTTGCCTACAATACATGTCTATGTGTCTTCACACAGTGTCTTGTATGTGTCTTCACACAGTGCATTTTTTTCTGCAGGCCAAACCTGCTCTCTTGGAAGTAAAGAAGCTGCTTGCTAAAAGCAGATTTTGCTGCTTTTTTGTGCTGCTTTTTTATATGTGTCATTTGCCTACAATACATTTTATTCATTAAAAATGCTGCAAAAACGCTAAAAGAATTGCCATACTGCAGATTTCAAATTCAGGCAGGGAAAAAATACTAAAGATGTGCATTTGTTATTTTGTAATTGTTTTATTTTTGAACTGGGGAAAAAGGGGATGATTTTACCCCTTAATTGACTTATTTATTATGCATTGCTTATATAGCGTTATCTTATTCCGCAGCGCTTTACAGACATTATCATCACTGTCCCCATTGGGGCGCACAATCTAAATTTCCTATCAGTATGTCTTTGGAGTGTGAGTATCTAATTGGTTAGATATGAAAATGCAAACAATGACCAAAAAGGACCATAGAACCCTACAATAATCCTACATCTCAACCTGCCCGGCAGTGGAGGTTGGCACCCTAAAAGGAGGATTTTTTGGTGCCCACACTCAATGAGGACTATCAGTCACTCCCCTAGATGAACCTATCAGACCAAGTGGGAAAACATATAGATGAAAGAAAAGAAATGAAAAATTATTCCCAAAAGGCAGATCAGCACAAACTGCAGGAATTCTATAGGTCACACAAATATATTACCAATAAGTATTACAAAAAGTATCCAGCCTTTTCACAGCCTTTCTAGAAAAGGAATAACTATTGAATAAACACTCAGTTCACAGGGCAATAATAGACCCCGGAATCTTTTGGTGGTACCACGGGAAAATTGAATACTTGCTGCCATGTTCCCTCAGATCTCAGCTGTTCACTAGGGGGCTCATCTAAGGAGACGCAATTTCCAAAGTGGACAACCTCTTTAAGTACTGACATCTATAACATGCCTTTGGGCAACTAAAAAGTACAAAGTTTTTAATGTGCAGCACAGAACATATGCTAGCTGTAAAGACTTAACCATTTGTTTTTCATGTTTCTAGTTAAGCACAGATTATTTACATACCTCTTGTAACCTTCCTGCCTCACTAATATGAATTGCCTTGAACGCTCGGTAAATTGCAGCATCTGACACAATTAGTTGTAATCGAGCTCTGAACTGCAGACACAAATTAAACCTGACTTTATGTGTATTAAGTCAATGACAAATTGAACTGAAATCAAAACAGAGTCTGTGTGGGCTGTGAGATTAGCAGAAGACCCCTGAAGATGTATTACGTTACATTATCAACCTGAGGATGTAGGAGTGCACACAGAACACCGAGCAGACATTACCATGACCAGAGATTTGCTCGGGCTAATTTTGGTTACCAAGGGCAACTGACTACAATCCTTGCAGCGCTGTGGAGGTCTCAGACACGCTCCCGGTACTGATTTACTGTTCTGTGAAGCCCATAATTACCATGTACAGAAAAATAAAACAAGGGCAGTGACATGGGCGAAATCGTAAACTGCTTCCAACAAATGTCTGTAAAACCTCATTCCCAGGCCTCCAACGACACACCACTGGCACTCACTTGTCACTACAGCAAATAAAAGGCCAAACACTATCGGATATTTCATATTCATTATCCTGCAGTCACAGTTACAGCTACAGCAATAAATCTGATACATAATGCCATTCCTTACCTCTCCTGGGAATGGCAGCTCTCCCCTGAAGAGGAGCTGGAGATGACATCATGAAGTATATCATTCTGTTGTACATGGCATTTATATAGGTTAATAGCTAATAAATGCAGCCATATTTCAGATGTACATAGCAATTATTTACATAAAAAAGATGACACTACAGCAATGTCGGACTTGGCTGCCAAGGGCCCACTGGTAACATTGACTTAAGGGGTCCACTGCTCAGCTACATGCAAATATTACATTACCGTCATTTATAAATGTACCTATGCTTCTATATAATAATACACTGTGTAGCTTGTCACATGAATGATGAGATGATGCCTTTGTCTGTACATAGTGAATCAAGTATATTGTGCCAACTGCTGCTCATATCAGGGGTGTGGGTCCACTCCTGCTCCGTGGTCCAGTCCAAGTCTGCACTAGGGATAATTTAAGAATTTAAATCACGTAAGAGTCAAATACTGTATTATACTTTTCTATAATAAATAATAAAAAAAGATGAAAAAAGGACATTTGAAATAAAATAGCACCACTGCCATATACCTTGTACAATGTAATGTTGGTGTAGACAAGATACGATTGTTTAAAAAAAAGGTCTCCCTAAAATATAAATGACGTTAAAAACACATACTTCAGTTGTCCTTTAGTTTTTATCATCTTATTCAGCTTTGGCTTTTTATTGGTTTTATGTGTTCATGGAAAAGGGAAGTCATAACCAAAATGGCCCCTTTTAAAACTTTGAGAGGGATGTGAAACAGCTTCTATAGACTTGTGAAAGGCTGTTCAATACAATCACTGCTTTACAATACTTTTATGACTGTTAGAATTGCCATTCAGGACACATGGAAAGCTGGATAATAATTGTAGGGAGATATAGAAAAAATAGAACCTTTTTCTAATATTTGAAAAACTCTTTAAACAGGACCCACTGTGACAAAATATGAGAATTACATTATCATTCCTATTAGCTGTATAGCTTAAGTTTTAGCAGGGAGATCTTAGAGTAGGCCATCCACAGTTACATCTGTAGCCTGCCACATTCAGGATTTCAGCCGGTGTGATGTTAATGACAGTGATATGTGCTGCACCACAAATAGGCAAGGGATCGGCAGCACTGCAGGAGAGGGCTTAGTAGGAAAGGACGGTGGTCCTATCACATCACAAGGGGAACATCAGCACGGAAAAAGCTGAAAATATTTATTAGAATCCGGAATTACTAAACACAGATTAATTCCAACGTTTCGATGAGTATAATCATCTTTTTTCAAGGAGATTTGTATGATGAAAAAGCCGGGTATATAATGATGTGTGGCGTTATTATAGATGCATGTAATGTCTGCCATAAACGCTACACACTATCATATACCCGGCTCCTTTCCTTCCTTGAAAAAAAATTATTATACTGATCAAAACGTTACAATTCATCTGTTTTCACTAATATCGGACCTTAATAAATATAATCATCTATGATAAAGCATCAAGTCTCCAGCTTTTTCTGCGCTGAGGTTACCCCCCCTTAATTGAGGTTACAATTCATTCTACGGCACACGTGCAGCAAAACAATGTCTACTTCTGACACGTGTGTGTCCATGTTCTTTAGTATGTTTGCTCTCTTACATGAGATAACGGCTGATGACCCTCTAATATTTTATCAAGGAAAACCCTGAAAATGTGCGTTAGGCCTCTGAAGTGCCACGCAATGTAAAATACCGCTGCTGATATCGAACTTTGCATTTACTTGCCAATGTTTCATTCGATATGAGAGCAGCAGGCAGCAATTTTTACTTATTTATGGACAAACACAAACAGATGAAACAGAAAAGCACAATAAAGTATAAGCAATCAATGTGAAAAGGGCAACGTTAAGGCCAAATGGGCAATTAAAACTGTTTTCAAAAGAACCAGAGTTGTGAAGGAATTTATGGTTTCATTACTTCTTTACTAAACAAAATACAGTTTATATTAGTCTTGTCTGACTTATTTATTATATTTACTATGGAGGAAACTTACATTGCTTCTATTTCAGTTGTGTCTTTACTAATTTTATGCACATTTAATACTATAAGACTGAGCCTCAGCGTTAAGTATTCACCAGGTCCATAGGTCCACCTTCAAAGGCAAGCTTTAGGGGTAAAAAGTTGAAGACTTGGTATGGGTGAAGTGGAAATCATCAGCAATGGGTGTGGACTATTGAATAGAGATGTTAGAATATAAACACTGAAAACAGTGTAAAATTCTGCCATGTTAATGGTACCCAGTTAACCTCTCCCCACTGCTGTAATGATGAAGTATGAGATTAATGGCTAATGAACAAGAAGAAGCATTGTTAACAGATTTAGCAGGAACAGTGCTGCACCACAACGATCGGAAAAAGCTGAGAACTCTCAAAGAGACCTTTAGGTCTGTGGCTTTGTAAGCAATTTGCCACACTAGTCATCCTTTGTGGATAAAAGCCATTCCCTGAGGAAATTGTTCTAGCAAAATTAGCTGCTGTCCAAGCCAGCAAGCTCATCTTGTCTCAATCAAGGAGGCATGAAGAGAAAAGCCGAGCCATGCATGCCATTCTGTTGGGTGATTAGCCTTTTCTTTCAATGCAGACGCTGGCTGGAATTACCAGTTCTCCAGATTATCCACTCTTTTTATTCATTTACAAAGAATTTTCATGCAGCTGTCAAGGTCATATAGAAAGGTAGTTGTTTGAGACATATCAGCAAAGATCATTTCATTTTTTTATAGATACCCGAATAAAGTAGTAACAAAATTTACTATGAAAAATTCATGTTAGAAATATATAATACACATTTGTTGTATATTTTTAGTACTTTTTTTTAGGACCTTGCCCCCTTAAAGTGACCATTTTTGATATCTTGCCTTAGTAGACTTGTTTATCCAAAAATAATTTTCTAGTTATATATTTATATTATTTAAATAAAGCTCGAATCACATTTGAGTTTTAGTTTCTTTTTATTATGTAAACTACAGTGCAGAGCCATCACCACTGAACCTTAGAGAAAAAGAAAAAACTTAAACGGACTCTGTCACTCCTAAACAAATATTAAACAACTTAATGGAAATCTGTCGATAGGTTTTTGCTACCTCAAATGAGAACAGTATGTAACGGCAGAGACCCTGATGCCAACAATGTGTCACTTAGTTTACTGGGTGCAGTAGTTGTGATAGAATCAGAATTCTTAGGTGTAGAATGTAGCGGAGCTCAGAAATCCAACCTTGCCCAATCCACAGCTTTCTGTCTACAATGTCCATAGACAGTGAGATGCTTATCAGAGGAGGGGGTGGGGTTGGACTAGGGATCACAAGAGCACCAGACCTGGCAGTAATAATGTCCTGCTGATAAAACCTTATTTGTATGTAAACAACAGCAAACAGCTTAATAAGTGATACATCTGTGAAATCTGTAATTCATCCCTCATTTCCTGTTGTCTTCAGATTGCATAGCAAAAACCTGCTGATATATTCCCTTTAAACAGTTATATAGGGAACTTAGCCACTATAAAAATCAGGGCAACACTATACAGTAGATTTCAATGCTCTAGTGGCTGAGAAAATGACTTTAATTTCATACTGTACAAATGAAGTAACTCTGGTGCACCATTGGTACAGCCAAGGACCCATTACACCATTATGCCCCTCAAATTGTATACTGACCACTGTCCCTTACCCTGAGTGACAGTGCTCAGTTTTGTCATTGATAGAATTATCTTGGCTCAGTTTGCGGCACAGTGAAACTGAAGGAGCGCCACTGGCTTTTAGACATTTTCAAGTCAGGTGTCCACTGAGTATGAATACCGGCTAGCTCTCATATCTGACTCTTGTCTGCGGCCACCACTCACTACACTTCCATTACTAGTATCAGTAAAAATGGTGCAGTACGCATTGCTAATTTTCCTATTAAATATGAAAATAAGATGGAATCAGTGTTCAGAACTTCTGAGGTGTTTTCAACCCTGAAAGAAAATTCAGAAAAGCTGCTTACAAAAAAATGTTGCTGCTTTTTTGAGTGCATTTTTGCTGTGTTTCTTGGTATACATTACACTATTCTACATTTTTTCAAAAGTTGTCAGGTTCAGTTATGAAATGAGCCATTTCTTAATGATTTTTATCTCCTGAATTCAAATCTGACAATGAAAATTTAAAGTTGGATCTTGGTTCTATGATTTTAAAGAGTTTTCCTTTTAATGTTACATATAAATTAATGTATAACAGTTTCAGGACTTTGAAACATTATTATTTTTTGCAAATATAAAGATGCAGAATATTTTGTTATGGCAATTCTCTGATATTTATTTAGAAGAAACTTCGCAACAATTCAAATAACTAAAACTAAACACTACTGCAGATTATAAACAGTTACAGAAATTGCACTACAACTTTTGTCCTCATTCAGCGACAACTCCTTTTGCTTGTCTCTTGTACTCCTGCATCAAATCATCTCTTACAATTGCCAAGCAGTAATCTGCAAGCATTGATGGATTCCCTTTTCCTTGATATCTTTTCTCCATAGTCGCAATATCTTTGATGAAATCTCTCACCGTGCTCGTCATTCACTCCTCAGCAGTTTGGTGAAAAAAGTTTACATGCGAATGTAAAAAATGAATCTTTAAGAATATGTTACAGCCAAGATCCTTACAATGTTTTTAAGAGATTTTCCACCAACTTTTCATAGTTATCTGCTCTTGAGTTTCCCAACACGTTAGTTATGCGAATGCTACCCATGCAGCCTTTTGCTTGTCCTGCAAAAATAAGAGAAACTCCTAATCTTGAAGAAGCTTATGAATCTGAGGTTCAATAAAGACTCCTTCCTTTATCTTTGCTTCACTCAACCTTGGAAATGTATCAATTAAATACTTGAATGATTTTGCATTTTTATCTATTGCCTTTACAAAGTTCTTCATTAGGCCCAACTTGATATGCAATGGTGGTAACAAAATCTTAAGTGGGTCAGTAAGTGCTGGATGCAGGTCATTTTTACTCCCTGGCTGAATGTTGGAGAGGCCAAGTCTCTTTTATTGTAGTGATTCTCTTGCACGACTATCCCACTCACACAGGAAGCAGCAGTACTCTGTGTATTCAACCTGGAGACCAAGAAAGAGGGCGACCACATCTAAGTTACCACACATGGGCCACAAATGTTGGTCATAGTTCAGGCACCTCAACAGTTATTTCATGTTGTCATAGTTTTCTTTCATGTGGACTGCATAACCAACTGGAATTGAAGGTAGCACATTGCCATTATGCAGTAAGATGGCTTTTAGGGTTGTTTTTGAAGAATCAATGAAGAGCCTCCATTCCTCTGAAGTATAATTTATCTTCACAGCTTCCATTAAACTGGTGATGTTGCTGCATGCCACAAGATCACTGTTCATGAATAAGTATTGGACAATATATTTTTCACGGTTGCCCAACAAAGAAATACAAACATTACCCACTAGGATATTCCACTGCTGTCATAAGGGGGTTTTACACATAGCGATATCGCTAGCAATATCGCTAAAGCATCACCGATTTGGTGACGCAGCAGCGATATCGCTATGTGTGATACTTACCTCCGTCCGGCTCCCCCGCTGTCTGTCGCTGATCGTGCAGCTCCATTTCTCATCGGCCACTTCCTGCTGGTGCCGACGAGCGACGCGTGGACGCGGACGGGAGGACGCCAGGATCGCTGCATGTGAAAGGTAAGTAACGACCGCTGTATCGCTGCTGCATTACTGTGAGATCTGCCTGTTTGGCAGCTCACTAGCGACCATTTAGCGATGCACCAGCGATCCTGACCGGGTCGTATTGTGGTCGGGATCGCTGGTGCATCGCTAAATGTAAAGGGGCCTTTACTCTTGAGCAGATCTCTAACAAGATCGTTCAGTTCACTTTGTGTTAAGGGCCCGTCACACTAAGCGATATCGCTAGCAATATCGCTATAACATCACTGGTTTTGTGACGTAGCAGCGATATTGCTAGCGATATCGCTATGTGTGATACTTACCTCCGACCAGCTCCACCATTGGTTATTGCTGATAGCGTGAGAACGGCCTGGGCCGTTTCTCATCGTCAGCTTCCTGCTGGGTTTCCTGCTGTGGCGATGAGCAACGCGTGGACGCGGGTGGGAGGACGTCTTCATTGCCTTGTCTGACAGGTAAGTAGCGACCGCCAACCGCTGCTATGTTGCTGGTGAGAGCTGCCTGTTTGGCAGCTCACTAGCGACCACTTAGCGATGCACCAGCGATCCTGACTGGGTCATATCATTGTCGGGATCGCTGGTGCATTGCTAAGTGTGACAGTATCTTTATACGATGTGGTTCCATTGAGGTTGCTGACAGAAAGTCTGGGTCATGAGAGGAAGATGCTTCATGATACCAACCTCCCGATTCTTCCTCACTTGATTTTGGAAGTGTCAGTTCTGTATGTGGTTACACGAGGGATTCTCAACTCTCCCTTGACGGCAGATGTTAGGGTAATAAAAGACTGGACATTTTGAATTTATCATGTAGAATCATAGAATCATAGAATCGTAGAGTTGGAAGGGACCTCCTGGGCCATCTGGTCCAACCCCCTGCTCAAAGCAGGATTCGCTAAATCATCCCAGTCAGATGTCTGTCCAGCCTCTGTTTGAAGACTTCCATTGAAGGAGAACTCACCACTTCTCGTGGCAGCCTGTTCCACTCATTGATCACTCTAACTGTCAAAAAGTTTTTTCTAATATCTAATCTGTGTCTCTTCCCATTCAGTTTCATCCCATTGCTTCTAGTCTTTCCTTGTGCAAATGAGAATAAAGTTGATCCTTCTACAATGTGACAGCCCTTTAGATATTTGTAGACAGCTATTAAGTCTCCTCTCAGTCTTCTCTTTTGCAAACTAAACATTCCCAAATCCTGCAACCTTTCCTCATAAGACAGGGTTTGCAGACCGGTCACCATTCTGGTCGCTCTTTTCTGAACTTGCTCCATGTAAATGTTTTTGTGGCGCCCCTGAGGCTCAGTCACCACAGAGGTACTGCACCTTCTCCTAAGGTGTGGTGCCCCTAAACCTTCCCACTCTTTTATGTATTCTCAACTCCACCCACCTCCCAGCACGTTTAGTGTTCCGAGCAGGGAACCACCAAAGGTGCTCTGCTTCTCTCTAAGCAAGGAGCCGCAATGTGGTTTTGCTGAACTACTCAATTGTGTGGGGTGTGAGTGTTGGAGTGTGGTCAGGAGTTCCCACCTTGGTCAGTCAGTCGGTCAGTCAGTCAGAGGAAGTCACTCAGAGAGGAGTGAGGAAAGGAGATCCCTGGAAGAGGGATGGAGGAAGGAGTGCTGCAGCAGGCCTGAGTGACCCAGGTCTGCTGGCACGGGAAAAGAAAGAAGGAGAAAGACATTGAACTGAAGCCTGAGCTTCCATAGGAAAGAAAGACAAGTACGGAACATAGGAGAAGAGGGAACACAGAGGACGTGGGTTAGGAGAGAACCCTGCCTAGAAGTTCTAAGCACAAGGCCGGGGCCCGGTCCCCGAGGTTGTATGGACACTAATGGTTCTGCAGCAGACACCGGTGAAGTAGTGGGCTGTAAATGCACTACTCCCATCTAAGACTTAGGGGCACAACAGCAACACGGATAGAGAGCCGGGACTCAGGAGTAAGGAGTCCCCGAAGCAGGCTACAGCAGTCTGCCGTACAAGTAGAGTTCTTGGGAACATCTGATAGGAGGAACTCCAGGGTAACTCAGTTCCTAGGAGATCTTCACACTTAAAGGCGCTATAGAGGAGACGTTCAGAAAAGGTACATAAGTTGGCGGAGTGTTGGAAGGGAGCATTCCATCTTGCCTGGAGGTTGACTGAGTCCCTGACCCGGAGGACACAGTACGGAAGCGGGCACTACAGACTGTGAGTAAAGCTTTGGAACTACATGCTCTGGTGTCCTCCATTCCTTCCTGCGTCCGCCTGCTTGGCACTACTGCATCCCCTGCGCCGGACACTACACCATCTAAGTGTCACTTCACCTATTCTGCCCTGGGACGACAGCCCTGCCTGTGGAGGGCTATAACATCACTGCTGCACCACACCATCTGTCCCAGAGGATCTGTCTGCAGCGTCGGCCTAACATCCCACTTGCTGAACACCACAGGTGGCGTCACGAACTATTCCATTAACTACATTCCACCATAAGCATTATCCCGCCATTACTTGGGCACCCAGGGCCACGGACCGGGTCACCACCCACTGACACTGGCCCGGTACCGAGTAACCCCGCAGCCCTGGGAGGGTGACCCATTTTTCTTTGCCAAAAAATGTAAAAGCCACTTTCCCCAAAAGATCATGGAGTTAAAGTTCACTGGGTTACGTAGCTGTCAGTGAGTGTTCTGCACACAGCTCCCATGTGGTTAACTTATTTGATAAGAGATTGGGCATTTAACTACTCAAAAATCAATCTTAGCTCATTTTCACTTTATGGTTGACCGAAATTGACGGCTACATTTGTAGTCCACTGCAGATCACTAAAGAACACCAATAAATCACCCGCTACACAGCGCAGCTACAGTAGAGATGTTTCTGTAGAAATAAAAACAAAGTTTTGCCAATCCTTCTTCTAAATTTTTGCTCTTTACTGTTCATTTTTCCTAAATAATCACATCTTGTGCAAGTCTCCACTATCATTCCTCCCTGCAGGAGGATCTAAATCTCACAATGTGGAACAGCACAGTTGATGGATTGAACTAATATCACTGTCGTTGGAAACTGAAGAAGGTTTACTTGGGAGCTTTTTTTTCCCTTAACAGAGAAAGAAGGAGCTGTAATGTTTTATTAGGGCAGAGCAACATACAAAGAAAAATGATCCTGGTTACTGGGCCACTTGCTCAGTCTATCGTGCCAATAATCCTAAACGCCATGCGTGATACGCTTGTGAAGCATTATTAATTGTCTGTCTACCTCAGCCCAGCGCAGGGTTTGGTTTATTTTTCTGAAAAATCTTCCTTGCCTGTCCCTGAGAGACAAAAGATGCTGACTGTGCCTTCAGGGCGAGGACATCCGATTAATCACTGGCTCATGGTTATCACCCTCGGTGTTGGACTGGAGCAGTTCCATCTATCTTTTGGGCCATCTAAACATCTACTATTTGGATTTAGTCTCCTGTAGAAGGAGTCTGCGTGACTACTATGAGGAATGAAAAAGAAATACACCTTATCCAGAACCAAAAACTAACAGATTACTACTGGATTGTTATACACTATATAGTGATTACTGCACAATATCAATGCCCCTTGGCATCAGTGCCAGACCTTTTTTTTGGTCACTTTTCTATTGTCTCCTTCCAGGCGCCATAACATTTTTGCTTGTGCAACAGTGATATGAGGACTTGTCTTTTTGGAATGAGTTGTATTTCTCCGTGGCATCATTTGGGGTACTAATAAATTATTAATAAACTTTTATTAACTCTTTTTGATCACCTTTTATTACACTCTTTAGATGGCAAAATGAACAAAAAAAAATACAATTCTGAATTATTTTTTTAAAACACAACTCACCATTCAGTATAATTGTTATTATAGCTTTCCTTTTCGTGTCAGTATGTTTGTAGCAATACTACATTTATATAGGTTTGTTGCCAAAATAATGGGGTTCACCATATTCTTAGGGCCTTACCGTTTTTATTTTTAGCAGGTGAAGTAATATGATAGGACAGCTTGTTTTTATTCAGGACCAGTTGTAGTTTTTACCGATACAATATTTAAGTACATAAGTCTTTTTGATAATTTTTCAATTATTTTTTGGGTAGGGGGCATGAACAAAAAATAATCTGAAATTGTTTTTTAATTGTACTTTTTATGGAGTTCATATATACAGTAGTTTTGTTTTACGTTATGCACAAGAACATTTAAAAAAAAAAAACACCTGATGAAGACTGGAGGCAGCTAAAACGAGTTGTCGTTTTTTACTTCTTATTTTTACTAAAATAAAACTTTTAGAGTGATTTTTACTACTTTCCATTTTTTAACCATTAGAGCACCCAACACCTGGCTCTATTTCCTCTGCTTGTGCACAAGAAAATTATTTTAAAATTATCTTTTGTTTTTTGGACGTCTTATTGTAAGAGCCCTAACTTTTTCAGTGATGGATTATGTTTTGTGAGGCGAGCTGTATATTTGTTGGTACAATTTTATATATACTTACAATTTTTTATCACTTTTAGGCTATGTGCACACGCTGCGGATTGGTCTGCGGATTTGTACCTGCAGAACCGCAGGTAAAATGACCTGCGGATTGGCCTGCGGTTTTCCCCTGCGGTTTATCACCTCTACAATGGAGGAGATGGTAAACCGCAGCAGAATCTGCAGAAAAGAAGTGACATGTCATTTCTTTCTGCAGATTCAAAACCGCAGCTTTTCCGCAGCTAAAAATCCGCAGCATGTGCACAGCAGATTGTAAATCACATAGATTTGCATGCTACTGTACACTGTCTGCAGAACTGCTGCAGATCCGCAGCGGCCAAAACCTCAGCGGATCCGCAGCAAAAAACGCAGCGTGTGCACATAGCCTTAGTGTATGCTCACACTGGCGTATAACACAGCCGAGTGCTATCCGGTGTTTTATTTCATAGCCCTCGGCCCAATATACTATGGGGCAGTGCAGATCTACGATTACTTTCTGATGCTAATTTGGCAGGAGAGAACAATCACAGCATGCTGCAGGTGCATCTGATATTCGGATAAACTGCACCCATACAAGTCTATGGGTGCGTGTGAAATATCGGGCTGCACTCAGCTGTCATCCGAGTGCAGTCTGATGTACGCTTACAGAGATAATGGAGAAATTAAGTTGTCTATCTTCTCCGCACCTGTGCTGTGGTTCTCTCATGGAGGATCGGATCAGTAACAAACTTTGACAGTCTGCGCTGAGTGTCATTAGCATAATCGCCCTGATCTTCTCACATGAGACAATATACAGCAGTGTGAGCAACGCCTTTATTTCATTTTTTATGAGGCAAGATGAACAGAAACAACAATGGTTGCAGAGTTTTCCATATTTTTTCACGGCATTCACTGTGTACAATATATAATAGGATATTTTTATAGTATAGATTGTTACAAATACACTGATACCAAATATATGATGACAGCGGCATACGAGGAGTTAAAGGGGTCTTCTGTGCCCAGCATCCTACCTACAGTATTAGCTATATTGTCATTTTCTTACATTGAAAATAAGTGTGCTCCCAGCGCTGGTCATGTAAAGTAGCGAGTAGTTTTACGACCTTTCTGGCCACACATGTCTGATTCTGCCTAGGTGAAAGATCATTAGTCATGTGGTTTTGAGGCACCATGTTCTCCTGTGAGAAATGCGCATGTACAGACGCAAAGCAGATGGATTCATGCATCGTTGGAAGAGGATAAGACACAATGCTTGGTGGGAAATGTAGTTTTAGTATGAAGTGGAAATTCCTGCCATGCTGCACAACTGGAGCCCTGCGATGACAACAGCGCCCCCAGGGCCATCTGACGATGGTAGGAACATCAGTTTAGTGAACAAATTGTATGAAAAGTGTTTATTAACTATATTAGCTCTGTTTTTTTACAGGCTTGTAGTATCCATTTAATCAAGCCGATACATACAAGTTATGGAGTATACACCATTACCAGACCTTCTGTATAAGGGCTGAGGTCACCATAGAAAAGAAATTAACTGTCAGACATACTATTTGGGTTATCAATAGAGTAGGTTACATTTATAGCCCGCCCTATAAACCCGTGTCAAGTGCTGACCATATTGGAAGAATTCCAATGTACGATGTCATTGCAAATACAACTTCCTATTGTTATAATTATTATTTCAAATAATGGTAAAAATAAGGACTTAGGGGTGTGCGATGCATCAGGTACCATTTATGTAAGGGGCGGCACAGGCACAGCTCTGATACCTAAAGGCCAAATCTATAAAAGGGAGCGGCCCAGGTTGCAGGTTTATTTCCTGGTTTATAGATTGGCAGTATTATTTATACACAGTGAGACTGGATTATTTGGACACTGTCTATAAGGTACACCATAAGGCTACCATATTAAAGGCATTACACAGTCTACAGCGAAACCTAACTAGCCACTTAGACAAGCCAATAATAAGTGACCAAAAGTTCCTAGGAATGCTCATTTCCTGATTATCGTTCTGCCCAAAAAGGCCGGCAATCTTCAGATGAACAGGCCAATCCCTCATTCATCAGATGCAATGATTTTAAATGTGATAACAAATCGTTTGTGTCGGCAGCACGTCATCCTTAGTAAACAGGCAATGTGCTGCTAATAACATTACGCTCTATGGGTATAGAAAGATTATATCAGCGATCATACTGTGGGCATAGAACATTAGATTAGCCTACAAAAACACAAAAGATACTGATCAGTGCCAAGAACAAAGCAAGTGTGGACAAGTGCAAGCTATATGCAAACCAAGAGTGCAACAGCACACCGTATACGCTAAGATATCTATATATATAAATATATATTTTGATTGTGAGAATACTACTCACTAGGGTGCGTGTATTTCGCTGTGTTCCGAGACATAGTTCAACGGCACATGCGCACTAATGCTTTTCGGCTTTGCACACAGTTGGGCAAAGCATACTGCGCACGCGCGGGAGGCAATTTGAATGCGCACGCGCGGGATCTGTATGCGGACAACGCTATTCAAGAACGGAATACGTACCGCATGCCGATTTGGGATGGAGTGAGGGACCAGAACCAATGCCCATCGGACCGGACCGAGGATATTACCATACCACATGGGGGAAATATAAAATGTTTTTATGGGGGATTCATGGGGAGTCAGAGGGTTTCACAAGTAGTTGGAGAATGATGTACACCTCACACTCTATTAGATGATATTTTTAGTTGATAGGCCAAACAACTGATGACAGATTCCCTTTAATTGCTTTTGTAGTATAGTACATTTGAGGGTTTTGACTGACTCCTTGGCTGAGAATTCTTTCTAACAGCCTAGTGCTGATTTAAATTAGTGTTGGATCCTTCCTAGCCTTTAAAGATGATCTTTCACCAAATTGTTCAAGTTGAACTGGACACACGATGTAATAGGCACTGCAGAGCGGAATTTTTATTATCATTTTTAATTTCATCTCTTCATTGCGGAGATATTAGTGATCAAAGTATTTGACACCTAAAAAAATTAATTTTTTTAAAGTCCAAGTGGGCATTACCAGAGAGATTTCACTGGGGGCATGTACTCATTCCTCTATCTAAAGCTGACCAATCATAAGCAGGCAGCAACACACTGTGGAAAGAAGATCACACCCCCACAATAGCATTGGCAATCTACTCTCCTCACTGCAGAGTGATGGCATGTGCTGGAGCACAGCAGAGCTGAGTGTGGTTATACCAGCTATCAGCTCTCATCTGTCACATTCAGTGGCAAGGGCAGTGCTGCAGAAATTTAGTCTTATTACAAATACTTCTAGAATCTCTCTTCTCACAGGCTATTTCAAATGAGCCTTATTAGCAGAACTAAATACACATTAGCCAAAGCAAATTTACCACCCTGTCTCTACACTGAATGCATCATTATGTCTCATATACAGCCTGTACTAAGCTGTATTGGGCGTGTTCTTCTTTTCCCAGTGTGTTTCTCCCTGATTATCATTGGTCAGCACCAAAAAGAGGAAATCTCTCTGGTAATGTCCACTTGAACTAAATAATTAACTCATTAGGTATCAAACACTTTGATATCTTCATAATGGAAAGGCAAAATGAAGAAAAAACATTTTATTCTGCTCTGCAGCCTCCATTACATTGTGTGTCCAGTTCAAAATGAAAAATTTGGTGGAAGGTTTTCTTTAAATTTGTATATTTTTGGCCTAATAAAGGTGTATCTGATAGGTTGTGCTCCCTCCAGAGACAGATGCACTTTGATGATGTGGCTGGTGGGCACACAGCACCAGGTTCAATTTTGCATGTTTGTTTATATCTTAGCCCATACAGTGTGCTGCCACACTCTGGACTTGTATATATCTGATTGACGGGTGTTTATGGCCTGGATTGTGACATATGAACCCACCATAAGGCTGGCTTTGGTTACTGCTCCAGTGTTATTCATCAAGGGATTAAAAATAACTTGCTGAAATATGCTATTCTTCTAATCTGCATTTCTCTGTTTTTGAAAAAAATCCTTAGAGTAATACGATACAAAAACAATGTACGGGCAAAGTATATGACACAGACTGGTTCATGTACCTAATGTTTGGGGTGAGAGGCAGTTCAGCTCCAGCCCCTACATTGCCACTGGGAGGTCTGTAATGCGGACTCCACTGTGTGAGGTCAGCTGTCAGAGTGTTGTATGGGCTTTATACTGTACAGCAGACCTGTCACGTGGACAGGTTTTCTTCATGTGGTAAACCTTATTCCCTTTAGGTGGCAAGAATGTCTTTTCACTTGAGCTTCCTATGAAAACTTTTCAGGCATCCATATTATTTTAATTCATTGGATCAGGCAGCTCTGGGAGTCCTATATCCACCAAATGTGAGTAAAACATAGAGCATACTAAAAGCTTGGGGTAGCGATCACACCCCATCTAATCAGTGTATCCAGTATATTATCTACACTGAGTATCTGTAGTCACTATATCAACATACACTCAGTATAATCACTGTACACAGCAAAGACATGCAGCCGTGGGGAGTCGGACATAGTATTCCAGCACCCTGAAGTCGCTCTGTCAGCATCCAAGCATACGGGATAACGCCTTAAGGTCCCGTTACATTCACATCGCATAAAGGTACTGTCACATTTAGCAATGCACCAGCAATCCCGACAATGACACGACCCGGTCAGGATCGCTGGTGCATCGCTAAATGGTCGCTAGTGAGCTGCCAAACAGGCAGATCTCACCAGCGATGCAGCAGTGGTCGGCAGTCGATACTTACCTGTCAGACGCGGCGATGAAGACTTCTTCTGCCCGCATCTATGGCTTTTTTTGTAGCACCACTCCAGTGTATTTTTTATTGCAGTACTGAAGTGGTGCTACCAATCTAAGTTCCCGACACTTAGTCTTATATTTCCCTGCGCCGTCTTCAGCTGTTCCCAGTGCTGCTCCAGTCGGTGTTCAGCAGTTTTTGACCTGCTGAATCGCTCCGGTGTTTTTGGAATGATCCGGAAGTCAATGTAAGTGTATGGGAGCCAGAATGAGACCAGAGCAAGACTCATGGTCTTGGAATGAGAGGTTGTGATCATTACCTTTGACTTCCAGTCAGTCAGAAGTTGCAGTCACAAGATAACGACTGGTATTAGACTAGTATAAGACTAGGGTCAGGCAACTTAGATTAGTGGCACCACTACGGCGCTGAAATAAAACAAGTACTGGAGCGGAGCCTTAAATGCATATATTTGGGGCTAATAAATATTTTTCAATTGGGTTTCATTAAAAATGTTGCACTGTTTGTCTCCTATAGTCTTTGTTTTGTCCTTTCTATTGCTGGCTGCATAACGAGCAAACAGAGAAACAGAGAATCCATCAGTGGACAAAATCCTGTAACAGCCAAGCAGTGCAAAATGTTTAATGAAACTGAATTATACCCCAATGCTGACTTATCACGTGTCCTTTATAACGGCTTGCTGATAAAATGGAATAAAAGTCAAGTAACAGTGTAACTGGGTCACAGCTAGATGAAAGCCTCCAAGATGACCAGTAGGTGTCATTGCCTGACCCTATGAGTGTGTCCACCAGACTAACTGCTTACTGGCATATCAGAATAATGGAGGACATTGACCAATTTCCAGGCAAATGACAAATAAGATAAGACAAATTAGTCTGTCATTTAAGTAAACTTATTTAGATATGATTTGTTATTAGTGATGTTACACAGGACTGCAATAGCGAGCAATATTTTAGCAAGTAATGTAAAGAAATATATAGGGTCTAGATAATCTCGAAATATAAAAACACATTTTCCTGAAGGATTACTAGATATTTAAACACGAACAATATCATTTGCTGAGCATTTGATCGCATTACCTTGGCTTTCTTTAGAAGGTGATTACGTTATTACCGTAAATTAGCTTGTTCATGGATCAAAGGATAATAATGATGAGGCGGGAGCTGCACGCTGAACTTAATGTGACTGATACGACTGAATGAGCGCACTTACTGGATTATGGGAGAAAGACAGAATAAAAGTGTTCAGAGGCGGACGAGTGGTGGGCAGTGCCATCTAGGTACTGTTAGGTGGGCTGCCTTTATGCTGCAGGGATGTAATCAGGGGTCAGTACAACTGCTGGTCACAAATGTCTCCAATGAATGATGGTGTCAGATGTAGGTATAATGAGATTAATCATTGACTGACTCTTAAGTAGGGTACAACCCCTTTAAAAATGTAAAATTAATGGAAGTGTGGTGTAAGATATACTGTACAATTAATACCCCCATACTCCCCTCCTGGACCGACGCCAGCAAGAGAGCACACACTGAAGTGACAATACCTCCCCTGATGAAGCCACCTGAGTGGCGATATGCGTAGGTTGGGGTCGCATGATCCTTGTCTGTCCATACAGGTGACCAACAGTCTTAGGCCGGGGTCACACTAGAGAGAAATACGGACGAGTGAGAGACGTAAAAACCATGCATTGCACACGGACCAATGAATCTCTATGGGGTAGCTCCCATCAGCCCTATATTTCTCGCGCGTATTTTACGGTCCGTGCCAATCGCAGCATGCTGCGATTGTCAGCGTATTCCACCTGCAATACGCCAATGCAAGTCTATGGGTGCGCAAAAACAACGCATTACACACGGACCACACGTGTGACTTGCGAGAAATATGCACGACTTTGGCAGGTGACAGGAAATGGTCCAAGCAATTATCAGGAAGCTTAGACATGCTAATTAGCTCAAAAAGTGCTCCAGACATCCAGGAAGTACGCCTCCACGGAGTACAGCATCATGGCACCCTACCTGAATCTGAATGTGGAGATGATAATTGTGCTTGTGCAGGATCACCCGGAATTATGGGACCAACGGGATGCACATTATGCAGACCGGGCTAGAAAGGAGGCTGCATGGAGGCACATATGTCGACAAATGTTCCCTGATTTTGGTGATCAGCCACGTGAGGAGCAGCAGCACATGAGTAAGTGCCCTTAAATTATGTATGTCAAATTACCTGCCATCAAAAAATGATTTTACAAATAGGCCTCCCATCCTGTGCTTGTGATATTGGCCTCTTGTGGCCTGTACATAATTTTTGGACCGACTGTTTGACCCTGAGAGAATTGTTCCCTGTCCCCAAGCTCCTCATAATCCCAAGCCAAACCAGTTGCCCCCTGAGCTACTGGGACCCTGTGCATATCGCCTGGTTGCAATAATGATAAATGCCACCCTGGGTAGAACTCACACCCTAGTAGGCCATATGACTTTGATACTCCTTCCAAAACTAGTTTGAACATAATTTTACATTTTCATTATTTTATGTCACATTGCAGTCGAAGATGTGATGAGACGCTGGCGCAGCATCCGTGACCAGTATCGCTGTGAGCGACAGCAGCAGGCAAGAAGTGGTTCTTCGGCCCCCACAAAGCAGAAATATGTTTATTTCGAGCGCCTCTCTTTCCTCGCTTCAATTATGGATCTCAGACCATAAGTATACAAAAAACACCACATGACACAAATGCTTTATAGGGCCCGATCCAAATTTTCCTTTTTCTCCATTTTATATTTAATAACAGAACTCAATCTAACCTCACTGAAAGGGAGACAGGGTCTGATTCATAGGCCATCGTCGATCCTGTGGGTGGAGGGGTTGAGGTGTCTGGGCCATCTTGTGACCCTCCAAGGAGCCAGGCCCAAGTGAGTTCTTCTGTTCGACCTGAGCCTGCCCTCGAACCTGGCCCGCAACCAGAAACACCAACACCAGGAACAGAGCCAATCCAAGGATCGTCAGCTGCAGCACCACCGGACATCTAGGATGAACAGGGCAACAGAAGCAGCCCAACTATTTGCCTAGAGGGCTCCCCCCAGCCTGCTGTGCCATTCCGGCGAGGTAGACGAAGGCGCCATATCCCTGCCACTGATACCAGGACCAATGTGGACACAGGGGTCCTAAATTATCTATCCAGAGTTGCCAATGATGATGGGAAGGAGGCGTACTCATGCAGCCTTGCCCATTATCTTCGTTCCCTTCCCCGTGAGGTGCGGCTACGTGTGCGAGGATCCATTCAGATTCTAATTGACGCAAGCACACCCCCCATACCCCTTATGAGGTGTTTGAGTTTCTGGAGAGGTGACAGCTGTCACTCAGGAATCTCATGCGTCTTAACCCCCACCCCCAAGTGCTTGCTCAATCAGGGTCTGAGGATCCTCCTACACGTGAGCCTACACCTCACCCCCTTACCCCCCCTACCCAACATCATCCCCAAATGTCAGGGTATAACCCAGCACACCAATATGGCCACTTGTTCCCACCCAGTGTTGGAAGCTGGCCCAATCTAGTTGAGGACGACATGGCCATTTTGGTGGTTTAGACTCACGGCCCTACCAGCTCCAACAGGAGAGTCATCTCCAATATCAAAGTGCCCAGTATCCACCTCAATCCCATGAGCCGACCCACTACCTCCATCATGGGCAAGAGTATGCCCCCACACAGGCCGAGGGACAAGTTGGGCAAACTAGCCAGCAGGCAACACAGGCTGGGCTGCCGCCTCCCCCCCCCCCCCTTACATACCACAATTTATAATTTTTTTGTTTTATTTGTTGTTAATGGTGTAATGTACCATGTCTACATTTTTTTCTGTTCAAAGGCCAATTATGGCCATTTTGCTAACTACCATATGGCTAGAATATGGTTTCACAAGGCCTTAAAAAAAAGCCTACATAAACATTTGAAAATTTCAATTGTTGGTGTGTTTTTCAATGATGCACTTACATCACGACATGCTGCCATATGCTTACACAGTGATTTAGAAACAGAGAAAGACATAAGGGGTTGTAATATATATATTTTCTCAGGGCAAAAAAGAAAAAATTACAACATAGAAACAGCATGCTCTTGCCATGAAGTTTCCCCCTCAGGTGACATAAAATAATTTGTGTAAATATCACGCACTTTGAGACCAGAGAGTGGACAACGGGTAGGGTTGACCTGTGCTCTCGCCCTGTGCACATTGTCCATCACACGCACCGCATCATCAGAGGCAGAGCAATCATGAATCCTGGTGAAATTATGTAGGACCACACATGCTTTGATTACCTCATTGACATTTTGTTCACTCAGCTGAATGGCTGACTGGAGAACATGCCATTGGCACAAAGAATACCAAAGGCACACTCCACCAGTCACGTGATAGACGCAAGTTAAATATCCTGCGCCGGTGGTCCAGGTTGCGCCGGGGATATGGCCTCATTACATGGCGCATTAATTGATTTGAAAGGCCTCATCGGCCACAAGGACATAAGGAACAGACTGTTGATTTGAGCCTGGTAGCTGCCATGGTGGGGGTAGATCCAACTGGTTGGTGTGTAGCCGCCGACCCATAATGGAAGTATTGAAGACTCTAGAGTCTCATGTCTTTCCATAGGCCCCAATGTCTACAATAATAAACTTGTATTCAGTGTCGGCCAAAGCCAACAAAACAACATAAAAGTATTGCTTATAATTGAAGAATTGTGAGCCTGAGTTTGGCGGCTTACGCACCCAGATATGTTTTTCCCATCCAGGGCCCCAATACAATTTGGAAACTGGCATTGCTCCTCAAACGCCCTTGAGATCCTCAACCAGTCTTCCATCCAGGGCTCGGGCATGACGACTTGATGTAGTTTTGACCATATTTCACTACATGTAGACCTCACTATGCCCGAAATGGTAGATCTTCCAATGAGAAACTCATAATGGAGTGCGGCATACGACAGGCCAGTGGACAGGAAGCTTAATAACAACAAAAGGTGAAAAAAGGTATGAAAACAATTGATAAGAGCTATATCAATAGAACACAGTATCACATTAAATCTGTTAAAAAAAACACCTTTTTCGAATAATAATGCCTATATACTAGACATTTAATACTAAATATAACAATCTTGTATGAAATGTAAAAGATATCTGGCCAAAGATGAGGGCAACAAATGTAAAAAAAAATAATAAAAGAAACATACTTTGAGCGAAACATCAGGAACATAAAGAATGTGGTTGAGCAATGCATACCGTAATGTAAGTAGAAGTCGCTCCTCAGCAGATATAACTTTGCGCATCCTGGTGTCCTGAAAGGTGATCCCAGGCCGCACTGTCTCCAAAAGTAGATCAAAGGTGTCCAGGCTCATGCGACAATATTGGAAGAATTTTTCCGGATGAGTCCGCAGAGAAGAATAGAGCTGGTGGAAATTACCTTTTGTGAGGCGTTACCTCAAAAGCGGATGAACCCACATTCGTCTCCTCCTCCTCGGATCCACAATCACGGGGTATGGATGCCCAAAGTGGTGTGACAAAAGCCAGTTGAAGAGAACCTGCTCAGTAGGGTTGAAAATAAGTGTGTCTGTCATGTTGGCCAAACAACCACAACACACCAAGACAAGGCAAGGTAAAAAATGGACAGATTGGAGGCAGGTACCTGTTATTGAGCCAATAAATAGGGTGGAGGCTGATGATTTAAATAATTTTCAGGCCTCAAAACTGCTAAATGTCCATTTTGCAAGCCTGCGAGAAAGTCTCGCCATACGGATGCCATACGGATAACATACGGATGCTTACATGAGCAAAATACGCGACCACACCTTGATTACGGATGACATACAGAGCACTATTTAGGGGACATTTCTCCGTATTATGCATGGAAAATACGGACCGTATTTCTCGTCGGTTAGTGTGACCCCAGCCTTAATATCTTTTCCTTTGTTCCATCCATATTTATTTGGGTATATGTGCCAGCAGCATATATTATCCCTATATGAGTCCTTTTTGTAGGTTGCTATTTGGTATGCTTTATACTGTATATATTTCATGTATTGCACATGCACTTTATTGTCTGTATGCATGTTGCACTTGGCATATACTTATGTAACATAGTTGGACATTTCGGATATTGCATGTCCTTAATATTGCATATGCAATCTGTTTATATTACATGTTTACTCTAAACAATTGCCTACAGGTATTTTGCTTATATACGTACAATTTTTTTGGTTATTTAAACCTCTACTGGTGTTAGCATATTGACATTTGTACTATTATTTATATGCAAATCCTGCGGACAAATTGTTATTGGTTTGGTGTCCCATTTTTCGACATGCATTGTGTATTGACAGTGCACTCTCTTACCAGCTCTTCACTTTTCATTAGTGCTAGCAAGGAAACGCACTGTCACTGTGCATTGAAAAGGATATCACACAGTGACAAGTGTTGTGAATTCCCTTGCTCGGATTTCTGAGCTGAAGCTCCCTCTGCTTCCTCTGGTGGTTACTGGGAGTAGAGGAGCTAGCCGGGTTGATGTAAGTTTCCCACCTGACGACGATAATTGGGAACCTGGCATTACTGGCTGGGAGCATATAACTGAGCTGGCTGCTCTTGGTAGTTGCTGGTGATTTCCTCGTGCATTTGGAGTTCTTTTGTCTCCTGCCTGATCTACATGGTTCAGTTATATGCTGCTGGCACATATACCCAAATAAATATGGATGGAACAAAGGAAAAGATATTAAGGCTGGGGTCACACTAACCGACGAGAAATACGGTCCGCATTTTCCATGCGTACTATGGAGAAATGTCCCCTAAATAGTGCTCTGTATGTCATCCGTAATCAAGGTGTGGTCGCGTATTTTGCGCATGTAAGCATCCGTATGCTACCCGTATGGCATCTGTATGGCGAGACTTTCTCGCAGGCTTGCAAAATGGACATTTAACGGTTTTGAGGCCTGTAAATTATTTAAAGATTTTGGAAATTCTTAACCCCGTTTCCTCCACTTGGCTCTTCCAGTTACGTTTAAGATTCATAAGGTTAATTCATAAGAATTAAATAGGCCTAAAGAAAGAAAGAAAGGGGAAATCTAAGCTGCCCCAGAGCAGACCCCAAAGCAATAGGCAGCCCCAACATATAATGACGGTGAAGCAAGATGAAAACACTAACACAGACAGAAAGATAGACTGAGCAAAGACGGGGCCCAAACTAACTAGATAGGAAAGGACAGGAAGGCTGCTGTCTGCAATCCGTGAAAAACCCTATGAAAATAAGAGCCAACAGACTGACAGTAAAAAAGGCCCTGAAGACGCTAGGCTTCAAAAAAGCAATGTCAGTACTCAGGAATATTCTGAAGACAGAGCAACAGGCAAAAGGAGACTCAGCTCACCCCAGCAGGGAATGGCAGAATCCAGAAAAGCAAGGAAAACAAAAACAAAACACAAATGCTAACAGGCAAAGCAGAAAACATAGCTTTAGAGGAGCAGGAATCAGACTGGTGTCCTAGAAGTCCACAGAGAAATCACCCGCAGGGCAGAAGGGCGTCGGCAGCCTTATATCCAGTCCGTGACTCCACTCAGCCAGTCATCCTCATTAGGCTCAGGTGCCTGATAATCAGGCTCATTACCTTCCTTTACCAGAATAGGGAGTTCACCAGACCTCAGTGACGAAGGGGAAAATGAACTCACAACAGTACCTCCCCCTTGAGGAGGGGTCACGAACCCTCAACCACACCACCAGGGCGATCAGGGTGAGCCCGATGAAAGGCACGCACCAATCTTTTGGCATGAATATCAGAGGCAGAGACCCAGGAATTATCCTCCTGACCATAACCCTTCCACTTAACCAAATACTGGAGTCTCCGTCTAGCCAGACGGGAATCCAGTATTTTCTCTACCTCATATTCCATGTTACCTTCAACCAATACAGGGTCTGGAGGTGCCACCCCAGGAACAACTGGTTCAACAAACCTCTTCAACAAGGACTTATGGAACACATTATGGATTTTAAATGTGACAGGAAGAGCCAAACAAAAAGAGACAGGATTAATAATCTCCAAAATCTTGTAAGGTCCAATAAATCTAGGCTTAAACTTAGGAGAAGCCACCTTCATAGCAATATTTTTTGATGATAACCACACCATATCACTAATCTTAAACTGGGGACCAATGGTCCTATGTCGATTGGAAAACCGCTGGTTCTTTTCCTGGGAGAGAGATAACTTATCCACCACTTGGTCCGAGATCTGGTTCATTCTCTCCACCACAGTGTCAACACCTGGGCAGGCAGAAGGCTCCACCTGCCCTGAAGAAAATCGAGGATGAAACCCAAAGTTACAAAAAAAAAGGTGACATCAAAGTGGCAGAACTAGCTCTATTATTTAAAGCAAATTCGGCCAAAGGCAAAAATGAAACCCAATCATCCTGATCAGCGGAAATAAAACATCTCAAATACGACTCCAAGGTCTGGTTTGTTCTCTCTGTCTGCCCATTGGTCTGAGGGTGAAAAGCAGAGGAGAAGGACAACTGAATTCCCAGCTTGGAACAGAAAGTCCTCCAAAATCTAGACACAAACTGAACTCCTCTGTCAGATACAATGTTCTCAGGAATCCCGTGTAAGCAAACCACCTGTTGCAAAAACAGGGGCACCAACTCAGAGGAAGATGGCAACTTAGGGAGTGGTACAAGATGAACCATCTTAGAGAACCTATCACAAATCACCCAAATAACAGTCATTCTTTGAGAGACCGGCATATCAGAGATGAAATCCATTGAAATATGGGTCCATGGCCTCCTGGGGACCGGCAAAGGCATTAACAACCCACTAGAGCGAGAACAAGATTTAGACCGGGAGCAAGTCCCACAGGACTGCACAAAATTCCTGACATCATGAGACAAGGTGGGCCACCAAAAAGAGCGACTCACCAGATCTCTAGTACCAAAAATACCTGGATGACCAGCCAATGCAGAGCAATGAACTTCAGACATCACTCTCTTCTTCCACTGGTCAGGAACATACAACTTTCCACTGGGACAACGCTCAGGTTTGTCCTCCTGGAACTCTTGCAGAGCAAGTCTCAAATCGGGCGAGATGGCAGAAAGAACTACCCCTTCGCTTAAGATGGTAGCAGGCTTGGTCACCACAGGAGAATCGGCAAAGAAACTCCTAGAGAGGGCGTCTGCCTTGACATTCTTAGTTCCAGGAAGAAAAGAGACCACAAGATCAAAACGTGTAAAAAACAAGGCCCACCTAGCCTGTCTAGGGTTCAAGCGTTTAGCCGACTCTAGGTAAATCAAATTTTTGTGGTCAGTGAGGACCGCATAGCCTCGTGCTCGGGTACAGATAAATTGAAGAGCCGACCCTTAGGAAATTTACACCCCGGGCTTAGTTCAATTGCACAGTCATAACTCCTATGAGGAGGCAAGGACGCAGACTCATTCTCACTAAATACATCATAAAAGTCCGCCAAATAGTCAGGAACATCATGCGACTGAGGAGAGGTGGAAAAAACCGGAGCCTCACTAAAGGCACTGACAACCCCAACTCACCACAGACACAGATTTCCAATCCAAAACTGGATTATGAATTTGCAACCAGGGAAACCCCAGAACAACGGCATCATGCAGACCATGCAACACCAAAAATCTGCAATTTTCTTGATGGTCTGGGGTGACCCGCATGACCACCTGGGTCCAAAACTGAGGTTTATTTTTAGCCAAAGGAGTAGCATCAATCCCCCTCAAAGGGATAGGCGTCTGCAGAGGTGTCATCGGAAATCCACAACGTTTAGCAAAATCCAAGTCCATTAGGTTTAGCGCTGCTCCCGAATCCACAAAAGCCTTGGCGGAAAATGTGGACAGGGAGCAGATCAGAGTAATTGCCAGAAGAAACTTAGGTTGAACACCACCAACAGAAAACATGTGTGCAAAGCGTTACTCTCGCTTAGGACAAACAGAAATAATATGCGAGGCATCTCCACAGAAAAAACACAGCTTATTACGCCTTCTGAACTCCTGACGTTGCGCCTTAGACAAAACTCTATCACATTGCATAGGTTCAGACGTCTGTTCAACCGGTGGCAACACCTCTCGTGCAATCCTGCGTTCACGTAAACGCCGATCAACCTGAATGGCTAATGACATAGAATTGTCCAGACCAGGGGGAACAGGAAATCCCACCATAGTATCTTTTATGACTTCTGACAAACCCTTCCGAAAGAGAGCAGCCAAGGCATTATCATTCCAGGCAGTAAGGACCGCCCACTTTCGGAACTTTTGACAGTACAGCTCTGCAGAATCTTGACCCTGGTTCAATGCCAACAGGGTCTTTTCAGCCTGATCAATAGCATTAGGTTCGTCATACAACAACCCCAAAGCTTGAAAGAATGCGTTCACATTAGTCAGAATAGGATCATCTGGTTTCAAAGAAAACGCTCAATCCTGGGGATCGCCACGCAGCAAAGAGATGACAATTTTAACCTGCTGCGCGGAGCTCCCTGACTAGTTAGGCTTCAAGGCAAAAAATAATTTACAATTATTTTTGAAACTCAAAAATTTAGATCGATCCCGAAAAAATACATCAGGTGTAGGGATCTTTGGTTCAACAGCATGCGAACGAGCAAGGTAGGCGGAAATTCCCCGCACTTCCGCAGCGAGCTGCTCCACACGATCAGACAATTGCTTTATCTCCATTGAGAGAAAAAAAAAATTCCCCCTATGGCCTCAGAGATATAGAGGAAAGAATATACACACACTTTTTTTTTTTTTTTTTTTTAAACACAATTCCTTCCTGCTATTTAGTACCCTAGGATCTGCGGTAGGGCGGGTGATTCTGTTATGATTGAGTCACCGTAGGAGGCAAAAACAGAAATGCTAGCTAAGTCCAGAAAACCAGAGAGGTTGGCAACTATTGGATTGCAGACCCCTGATCCTATCCACAACAACTAACAGTAGCCGTGGGGGGTTCCTACGGTGCTCTAGACCCCTCGATCACAGCCGGAGAATTAAATAGGCCTAAAGAAAGAAAGGGGAAATCTAAACTGCCCCAGAGCAGACCCCAAAGCAATAGGCAGCCCCCAACATATAATGACGGTGAAGCAAGATGAAAACACTAACACAGAAAGAAAGATAGACTGAGCAAAGATGGGGCCCAAGCTAACTAGATAGGAAAGGACAGGAAGGCTGCTGTCTGCAATCCGTGAAAAACCCTATGAAAATAAGAGCCAACAGACTGACAGTAAAAAAGGCCCTGAAGACGCTAGGCTTCAAAAAAGCTATGTCAGTACTCAGGAATATTCTGAAGACAGAGCAACAGGCAAAAGGAGACTCAGCTCACCCCAGCAGGGAATGGCAGAATCCAGAAAAGCAAGGAAAACAAAAACAAAACACAAATGCTAACAGGCAAAGCAGAAAACTTAGCTTTAGAGGAGCAGGAATCAGACTGGTGTCCTAGAAGTCCACAGAGAAATCACCCGCAGGGCAGAAGGGCGTCGGCAGCCTTATATCCAGTCCGTGACTCCACTCAGCCAGTCATCCTCATTAGGCTCAGGTGCCTGATAATCAGGCTCATTACCTTCCTTTACCAGAATAGGGAGTTCACCAGACCTCAGTGACGAAGGAGAAAATGAACTCACAACAGGGGGTACTGTTGTGAATTCCCTTGCTCTGATTTCTGAGCCGAAGCTCCCTCTGGTTTTTACTGGGAGTAGTGGAGCTGGCCAGGTTGATGGAAGTTTCCCACCTGACAACGATAATTGAGAACCTGGGATTACTGGCTGGGAGCATATAACTGAGCTGGCTGCTCTTGTTAGTTGCTGGTGATGTCCTCCTTGTGCATTTGGAGTTCTTTTGTCTCCTACCTGATCTGCATGGTTCAGTTAAGTCATTCTTTTGCTAATCCTTTGCATCTAATCTGGTTGTGCCTTTTTTTTGCTTTCTGCTTTGTTGCTAGGGTTCAGCGTACTCCCTGCTGGGGGCAGCGTTGGGCCACGCTCCATATATTACAGCTTGTTCAGTCCCCTGTTATGTTAGTATCTTTTGCTTTGCTACTAGTCCATACCAGAGTGATGATCTAGCGGGGGTGAGGTCGTGTGGCCTCAGGCTTTTTGTATATCAGATGTGTTGGATTTTTTTAGGGATTTGTGCATGATTGCAGTCAGTATCTTTTCTATCCTGTCCTTTCTAGACAGTTTGGGCCCCACTGTTTGCTCAGTCTGTTCTCTGCCTGTGTTTGTGTCTCATCTTGTCTCGCCGACAATATATGTTTGGGGGCTGTCTATTCCTTTGGGGGATCTGCTCCGGGGCTGTTTAGATTTCTCCTTTGTGACTTTAGGCTCAGAGTTCTCCAGCTGTGCCGAAGCATCTAGGGCATCGTAGGCACGCTCCACGGCTTCTGCTAGTTGTGTTGATAGGCCCAGGGGTCTGCAATCCGCGTAGTTACCAACCTCTCTGGTTTTCTAGTGGCTTAGCCTGTTCCTACCATCCTCCTCTGTGACCGATTCATAACAGGCAAGGGAGCTTGTACTGAGCATACATTGGAATTGACAACCAACGCATGCTAAGTAGAGCTGGGACTAGTCCAGCCCCAGAAACGACTGTTCTGCCAGTGTTCCTTTAAATGTATAACTTGAGAACCGTCATTCCAACTGTATGTCAAGAAACATTAACCCCTTTCTGCCATCCGACGTACTATCCCGTCCATGGGACCTGGGCCCCTATGCCCATGGACGGGATAGTACGTCGGCGCGATCAGCGGCGCCCACGTGGTGAGCGCCGCTGATCGCGGCCGGGTGTCAGCTGATTATCACAGCTGACACCCGGCACAATGTGTCAGGGGCGGTCACGGACCGCCCCCGACACGTTAACCCCTTGCACACCGCGATCAAACATGATCGCGGTGTACCGGGGGTTAAAGGGAAGCATCGGCAGGGAGGGGGCTCCCTCCGTGCTTGCCTGAGCCCCCCACGGCAGCGCAATGTGCAGCGCAATGTGCAGCGCTGCTGCCGGGGGCTCCTTTCCTCCAGGCCCCCGAATCCAAGATGGCGACGGGGGCCTTCGGGGGCCTGAGGAAGCTGGCTTCCTCAGTGCCTGCAAAGCGCAGGCATGAGGAAGCCTTCTGCAGTGCCTGTGTCAGATCGCTGATCTGTCACAGTGATCTGTGATGTGACAGATCAGCGATCTGTCACAGGACAGTGATGTCACACCTGGGACTATTTAATAAAGTAAAAAAAAAAATAAAAAAAAGTGTTAAAATAATTAAAAAAAAATCGCCAAATAAATTAGAAAAAAAAAAAATATTCCCCCAATAAATCCATTTTTTGGAAATAATAAAAAAAACAACAATAAAAGTACACATATTAGGTATCGCCGCGTCCGTAATGACCCGCCCTATAAAACTTTCCCATTAGTTAACCCCTTTAGCGAACCCCTTAAAAAATAAAAATAAAAAACGAAGCAAAAAATAATGATTTATTATCATACTGCCAAACAAAAAGTGTAATAACACGCGATCAAAAAGACGCATATAAATATCCATGGCACCGCTGAAAACGTCATCTTGTCCCGCAAAAAACAAGCTGCCACACAGCATCATCAGCGAAAAAATAAAAAAGTTATAGCTCGCAGAATAAAGCGATGCAAAAATAATTATTTTTTATATAAAATAGTTTTCATTGCATAAAACCGACAAAAACATAAAAAAACGACTAAATGAGGTATCGCTGTAACCGTACTGACCCGAAGAATAAAACCGCTTTATCAATTTTACCGCACGCGGAAAAACGCACCCCCCCAAAAGAAATTCATGAAACGCTGGTTTTTGTTCATTCTGCGTCACAAAAATAGGAATAAAAAGCGATCAAAAAATGTCACGTGCCCAAAAATGGTACCAATAAAAACGTCAACTCGTCCCGCAAAAAATAAGACCTCACATGACTCGGTGGGTCAAAATATGGAAAACTTATAGCTCTCAATATGTGGTGATGCAAAACTATTTTTACAATAAAAAGCGTCTTTTAGCGTGCGACAGCTGCCAAATAAAAAACCGCCATAAATAGTAAATCAAACCCCCCGATATCACCCCCTTAGTTAGGGAAAAATAATAAAATTAAAAAAAAAGTATTTATCTCCATTTTCCCATTAGGGTTAGGGTTAGGGCTAGGGTTAGGGCTAGGGTTAGGGTTAGGGCTAGGGCTATTGTTAGGGCTAGGGTTAGGGCTAGGGTTAGGGCTCAGATTAGGGTTAGGGGTGTGTTGGGGTTAGGGTTGGAGTTATAATTGGGGGGTTTCCACTGTTTGGGCACATCAGGGGCTCTCCAAATGCAACATGGCGTCTGATCTCAATTCCAGCCAATTCTGAGTTGAAAAAGTCAAATGGTGCTCCTTCCCTTCCAAGCTCTGCCATGCGCCCAAACAGTGTTTTACCCCCACATGTAGGGTATCAGCCTACTCAGGACAAATTGCAAAACAATTTTTGGGGTCCAATTTCTCCTGTTACCCTTAGGAAAATAAAAAATTGGGGGCAAAAATATCATTTTTGTGGAAAAAAATGATTTTTTTATTTTCACGTCCAAGTGTTATAAACTTCTGTGAAGCACTTGGGGGTTCAAAGTGCTCACCACACATCTAGATAGATTCTGTGGGGGGTCTAGTGTCCAAAATGGGGTCACTTGTGGGGAGTTTCAATAGTTTAGGTACATCAGGGGCTCTCCAAACGCACATGACACCCGCAGACCATTCCATCAAAGTCTGCATTCCAAAACGTCACTGCTTCCCTTCCGAGCCCCGACGTGTGTCCATACAGTAGTTTTCTCCCACATATGGGGTGTCAGCGTACTCAGGCCAAATTGGACAACAACTTTTGGGGGTCCAATTTCTCCTCTTACCCTTGGGAAAATGAAAAAATTGGGGACTAATTGATCATGTTTCTGGAAAAAATAAGATTTTTTTATTTTCATGCCCTGGCATTATAAACTTCTGTGAAGCCCTTGGGGGTTCAAAGTGCTCACCTCACATCTAGATAAGTTTCTTAGTGGGTCTAGTTTTCAAAATGGGGTCATTTGTGGGGGGTTTCCACTGTTTAGGTACATTAGGGGCTCTCCAAAGGCAACATGACACCCGCAGACCATTCCATCAAAGTCTGCATTCCAAAACGTCACTACTTCCCATCCGAGCCCCGACGTGTGCCCATACAGTAGTGTTCTCCCACATATGGGGTATCAGCATACTCAGGACAAATTGGACAACAACTTTTGGGGTCCAATTTCTCCTGGTACCCTTGGGAAAATAAAAAAATGGTGACTAAAAGATCATGTTTGTGGAAAAAATACGAATTTTTTATTTTCACGCCCGGGCATTATAAACTTCTGTGAAGCACTGGGGGGGTCAAAGTGCTCACCACACTTCTAGATAAGTTCCTTAGGGGGCCTAGTTTCCAAAATGGTGTCATTTGTGGGGGGTTTCCACTGTTTTGGTACATCAGGAGTTTTCAAAACGCGACATGGTGTCCGATCTCAATTCCAGCCAAAAACGTCAAATGGCGCTGCTTCCCTTCCGAGCTCTGCCATGCGCCCAAATAGTGGTTTACCCCCACATGTGGGGTATCAGCGTACTCAGGACAAATTGCACAATAACTTTTAGGGTCCTGTTACCCTTGGAAAAATAAGAATTGAGGGTGAAAAGATCATTTTTGTGGAAAAAATATGATTTTTTAATTGTATGGCTTTATGTTATAAACTTCTGTGAAGCCCATGGGGGTTCAAAGTTCTCACCACACATCTAGATAAGTTCCTTAGGGGGTCTAGTTTCCAAAATGGTCTCATTTGTGGGGGGTTTCCACTGTTTCGGTACATCAGGGGTTTTCCAAACGCAACATGGTGTCCGATCTCAATTCCAGCCAAAAACATCAAATGGCGCTGCTTCCCTTCCGAGCTCTGCCATGCGCCCAAATAGTGGTTTACCCCCACATGTGGGGTATCAGCGTACTCAGGACAAATTGCACAATAACTTTTAGGGTCCTGTTACCCTTGGAAAAATAAGAATTGAGGGTGAAAAGATCATTTTTGTGGAAAAAATATGATTTTTTAATTGTATGGCTTTATGTTATAAACTTCTGTGAAGCCCATGGGGGTTCAAAGTTCTCACCACACATCTAGATAAGTTCCTTAGGGGGTCTAGTTTCCAAAATGGTGTCATTTGTGGGGGGTTTCCACTGTTTTGGTACATCAGGGGTTTTCCAAACGCGACATGGTGTCCGATCTCAATTCCAGCCAAAAACGTCAAATGGCGCTGCTTCCCTTCCGAGCTCTGCCATGCGCCCAAATAGTGGTTTACCCCCACATGTGGGGTATCAGCGTACTCAGGACAAATTGCACAATAACTTTAAGGGTCCTGTTACCCTTGGGAAAATAAAAATTGGGGTGAAAAGATCATTTTTGTGGAAAAAATATGATTTTTTAATTGTACCGCTGTACGTTATAAACTTCTGTAAAGCCCTTGTGGGTTCAAAGTTCTCACCACATATCTAGATAAGTTCCTTGGGGGGTCTAGTTTCCAAAATGGGGTCACTTGTAGGGGGTTTCCACTGTTTAGGTACATCAGGGACTCTCCAAACGTGACATGGCGTCCAATCTGAATTCCAGCCAATTTTGCATTGAAAAAGTCAAACGGCGCTCCTTCCATTCTGAGCTATGCCATGCACCGAAACAGTGGTTCCCCCCCACATATCAGGTATCTGCGTACTCAGGACAAATTGCACAATAACTTTTGCAGTCCAATTTCTCCTGTTACCCTTGGTAAAATAAAAAAATTGAACCTGAAGTATTTTTTTTATGAAAAAAAGTTAGATGTTCATTTTTTTTTAAATATTCAAAAAAATTCCTGTGACGCACCTAAAGGGTTAATAAACTTCTTGAATGTGGTTTTGAGCACTTTAAGGGGTGCAGTTTTTAGAATGGTGTCACTTTTGGGTATTTTCTATCATATAGACCCCTCAAAGTGGCTTCAAATGTAATGTGGTCCTAAAAATAAAATGGTGTTGTAAAAATGAGAAATCGCTGGTCAACTTTTAACCCTTATAACTTCCTAACAAAAAAAAAATTTTGGTTCCAAAATTGTGCTGATGTAAAGTAAACATGTGGGAAATGTTAGTTATCAAGTTTTTTGTGTGCCGTATCTCTGTGATTTAAGGGCATAAAAATTCAAAGTTGGAAAATTGCGAAATTTTCAAAATTTTCGCCAAATTTTCATTTTTCTCACAAATAAACGCAAGTTATTTGAATGAAATTTTACCACTATCATGAAGTACAATATGTCACGAGAAAACAGTGTCAGAATCACCGGGATCCATGGAAGCATTCCAGAGTTATGACCTCAAAGGTACAGTGGTCAGAATTGTAAAAATTGGCCCGGTCATGAACGTGCAAACCACCCTTGGGGGTGAAGGGGTTAAACGTCTTTGATATCTTTTTGCATTCTTTTCCTTGGTTGTGCAAGACAATGAGCTCATTAACATATGGAACACTCTCTCCACTTATTTCAAACACATAATGTAATGTCACAATCAATAAACCTCCACCCAGTCCAGGTATTTGGGGTGCTTTACCTTACTCATCTCTTGTGGAACTAATGAAGCACTTGATTACATCCATCAGTGTTCTTGACTTCTTGACACAGATGTTTGACGGAATCTATTCAGGAGTTGAATAATTCTGAGACTGCAGTATGTGAGTAGCTCCTTCAGAGGATCATTGCCTGGCCTACAAGTCTTTCTACACCAACTCTGCGTTTATGGCCACTGTTGGATATATGTGTTCAGCGGCCACAATCTGGGTAGGGCTAGGCATCCATACATTATAGGGACCCATTTTTTTTTTTTTAAAAAAGGTGTACCGCTTGGCTCCTATTTTTTTTGCAGTGGCTCTCTGAATAGAAATGTGCAGTCTGCTATGCTCTCCTGTACAGTCAAATACACAGTGTGCACATGGATACTAAACAGTGCATTTTTACGTGTCAAGAATTTCTCAAAATGTTTCACATTAAGTTTCAATCAGTAGAAACTCTCTCCTTGTAAAAGATGGACCTTTTAGATTTTATTGCTAATTATTCATTATTAATGAGATGTGATTGCCTCTGAAAATAATTAGTGATGAAGACACAGACAGATATCTCATAATACCTAAAAGAGATGTCATTAAATTGGTGCCAATTAGCCATGAGCAAAACTTGATGTTGGTTACTTTTAGAGGTCGGCGTTAGACATTATTTGACTGGGAAGGAACGTATGACCTGTAGGACCACATGCGGGAGGTAGACTAAAATGAAGACAAAAGTACCGTGTTATCATGCTGGGTACAACCACCTCATAAATGCATATGGCACATCTGCGTTACAAAATCTTCTCTACTAATTATCACTGCTTTTCTCTCTGGTCAGTTGCAGCTCGTAAAGTTTTACTGACTTAATCAAGCTGCTTTTACAGATGGTTAATAAACCATTCATATGCAAAGATAAGACTTTTCAGCGTTTCTCCAGACCTCTGAACATGTGTACAATGTAAATATAAAGCTTACACATGTCATTCACGACCATGTTAACGAGAAAATGCAGAATGTTTTGAAAAATGTGTCCACACTGACCTGCAGAAACTGCAGACGAAAGCCAACTTACTTATTATGGTTCGTCACATTATGACACTGGTTTGTACTTAGATGCAAAGTTTTAGCTTGACCAATATAGTTGGTGTGAATCAATTAACAAGACTCAGTCCATTGGGCACATAAGCCATTTGTGGTCACTGGACAGTAGCCCTAACTTCATTTATGGCTCTTCTTTTGAGTAAATGGTATATATATGGATATATGTTAGGCGTCGGATTTCTGTCGCTGCACAGCGGGAATCCTGAGCCTTACTTCCAGTGGTCTCCCATTCCTCTCTAGCCACAGAGGAGGTTGCTCAGCAAACTCGTCGGTCCAGGCGCTCTGCCCAGACCAGCTCTGTGGGTTTGCTTGCTGCTGCTACCTCTGGCGCAGATATGACAATACATGCTGCTCAGCAGCGAGATTCTCCAGGGACTAAGTCCCCATGTCGGGCCACTGAGCATGCCCATGGAATGATCTCCCATTGGAGATCGAAGGTCACGTGCTCAGGTCCTGCTCCTGTTCCGATTGTCCCATCCGAGAAGCCAGGAGGGTCCCGGATGCTCGCGGCTATAAAAGGTTTGCATGGCCGCTCGGCCATGCGCTAGGATAAGACTGTATTTACAGACTATGTGGAGTGAGTGATGTATGCACGCATGAATGTCTCTGGTGAATGACTCACTAAGATACCCCTACCCTTGGTACGCATGTGTTGTGCAGCCTAGCCTGCTAGTGCCCAGGCTTAGGTGTAGGTAGGTCAGAGGTTGAGTCTGGCATCAGTTTTCACCAGGGACTCGGCACGCCTCAGTGCACGTGCGCCATAGCCAGCGTCTATAGCGGCATTCGTGGCAGCGACGCCTCACGTTCAGTGGGCCTAGAAGGACTCTAACCTCATGTCCTTGGGGTAGAGTTCTGTGGCCGTACACTGTGCGCTCTTTGGCCGGGCTCTGTGAGCTTAACAGGCTCCGGCATCTACGTTCAGCGGTTGTGCGGCTCTGTGCATTAACAGAGTTCGCCCCTGTTCACATTGGGTGACGTAACCCACGTGTGACTGGTTTCACACCACTTAATTCTTCCGCCATTACTTAGCAGCAGTGTACAACCTCTGCACAGTGGACCCCGGGCTGCGAAAGCACCTACTATTATTTTATAATTTGGTGCGTTCCGCCAGTCCTAACAATATGAAAATTCTGCAATACCCTGTTAAAAGGCCAGGTTTTTGTCATGGAATAAAATCATACTAAGAAGAACAATGATAGAACTTTTTCCAACTTTAATGTCATCCATAATCTGTAAAATTCAATTGAAAAACAAACTGCAATCTTTTCGTTCGGAAATAAAATAATGTGATTACATAAATTTGCACACCCTTAAATTAATACTTTGTTTTTATGGCATAATTCAGTCTTTTTAGGTAGGAGTCAATCAGCATGGCATACCTAGAATTGGCAATTTTTGCCAACTCTTCCTTGCCGGGGGGCTCCAAATCTGTCAGATTGTGAGGACATCTCCTGCGTACAGCGCCTTCTACAGTCCAACTCACAGATTTGAAAATTGAAATTGGATTTGGATCAGGGCTCTGGTTGGGCTATTCCAAAACTGTGATCTTCTTCTGGCAAAGCCATTCTTTTGTTGATTTGGTGGTGTGCTTAGGGGTGGTTGTTGTGCTGAATCATGTAATTCCTCTTCATCTTCAGCTTTTTAGCAGAGGTCTGAAGATTTTTATTGCAAAATTGACTGATATTTGGAAATTTTTATAATTCCCTTCACCTTGACTACAGCCCCCGTTCCACTAACTGAAAAATAACCCCAAAGAATGAAGGAAAAAAGGTACTCCAGCGTAGAAAAATATAAAACTTCGTCTTTAATGGACAAAGCTCTCTGGGATCTATATGTTGTTTGCATTGTGCCTGTTTTTATGATTTTTTTTCCACTAATGGCGAAGTTTTATATTTTTCTACACTGGAGTACCTTTTTTTCTTCATTCTTTGGAACTTGCACGCCCAAGTGGCTCCATGATTTAGCGAATCCTGCTTTGAGCAGGGGGTTGGACCAGATGGCCCAGGAGGTCCCTTCCAACTCTACGATTCTATGATTCTATGATTCTATGTGTGGAACTCATTCTTGGAAAGAGACTGCAAATGGTGAGCTGACTTCTCCCATTCCCCATTTCCCCTTTTTCATGCAAAGCATAATGCTGCCGCAACAATGCATACATTTTGGAATTATGGCAAAAAAGTTCAATCTTGGCCTCAAAAGAACTAGAACACATTTTCCCACATGCATTTTGCAGACTTGATGTAGGTTTTGGTAACACACAGCTGGCTTGAATATTTTAATTCATAACAAAAGGCTTCTGTCTTGCCACCACACTCCACAAGCCTGATATATGAAGAATATTGGATATTGTTGTCACACACAGTACACAACCAGTGCTCGCCAGACATTCCTGCAGTTCCTTTACTATTACTCCTCTTGGCAGCCTCCTGGAGCTGTTTGTTTTTGTATTTTCATAAATTTTTGAGGGACATACAATTCCAGGTAGTGTCACTGTTGTGTAAAATTTAATCCACTTTTTGATAACTATCTTCATAGTGTTCCATGGTATATCTAAATTATATCCCTGTGCTGTATTGTAAGCTGTTTACTGACCATGGCTTTTGTTGTAAAATGCGCAGGATTTCAGTCATAGGGCTCATACTCACATGCGAGAAACTCGGACGAGTCTCGCACGTCAATACTTGGCACTGCCATTGGCACTCGGATCAGAGCGTTCAGCTGCATAGAAATACATGCAGCTGAACGCTCTAATCCAAGTACCTGCAGCAGTGCTGGGTATTGACGCGCGAGACTCGTCCGAGTTTCTTGCATGTGAGTATGAGCCCATACATGTATTCTGGCATGTCTTCAGTCACTGCTCAGTACATAGTGAGCAGCAGCAGTACACCATAGGAAATAGACTGACAGTCGCCTCTTTAGCATATCAGTGCAGAGCTGGCTGTCAGTCAATGAGCTAGGGCGGGCTTACAGTCACCACTCACTCTGTACTCAGCGGTGACTGAAGCCATGCCATCATGTTTGTATGACTGCAAGCCAGAGGCTGCTGGTGGAATAAAGTTAATTTCCTCCCTGTAGCCATGCTTTCAATGCAGCGACCATAAAGCTTTAGAATTCTTTAGAACCTAAAAATACACCCAGTATCTGCAGGTTAATGGTATTTGGGGACATGACAGGTTCCCTTTAAGCAGCAAAAAAAGGGGATTCCTTATTGTTTTTTTCAAGCACAGCAGCTCGGATGGTAAATGTGTTTGTACCTGGAAATCTGATATTTCAGCTAAGCCCCACTCACCCCATGCACTATGTTTTGATAAGTAGGGAGGGAGGTCCATGAACATCCACTAATCAAACACTAATGGACTATGCTGAGGATAGACCATAATGTGCTAGTCCCACAAAAACGCTCTAACATTCATAATTATTCATATATTTTGAACATAGGACATGTAGTGTTTGGAACATTCTTGAAAATATTGGATACTCTTTGTTTTATAGAATATATTTCACAATCAGTCCGATTCATTATCTCGCTTGCGCATTTTTTGTCTAGTTTTTGGTGTTTAGCCTCATTTCAATTTGCATCTTAATCTTTTTATTTTGCGTCTTTTAAAGTGTATTTTATGTGTCCACTTGTATTATTTTTATGTCTGCCATTGCTAGTGGGGTTCCTTGTTTCTCAATGTTTTCGGCCGATTCATTAACTGTGGCCTTTAAAAAGGTTGCAACGTTTTTGCTCATATGTACTCCAGTCTTCCCTTGGAGTTATTTTTTTTGTATTCCTGACATTTTTGTGGTGCAAATATTCCAATACAAGATTTTTTTCATTAAAAAAGGTTTAAAAAAAGATTAAAGACAAGATTGAAGAGCATTTTTATGTTACTCAAAAAACATGAACCACATGAGCCATTTTGGCACACAAAAGTTATATTAACGAATATCCCAAGGAAAAAAAAGAAAAGTGACATTAAAAAAATGCAAATGATAAATCAGACCTTATGTCTATTCTTCACATACTGGCCATGTTTGACCAGCTTAAATAATGAAATGTATATTGTAGCTGGGACAAGGCCTGTGAGCTGACAGAATAACCTGTAATCCTTTTCCCAATGGCGGTCTCATTCCATCACTCGGCTAGTGCAGAGGCATCTTCTTACATGCATGACCAGACATTGCAGGCTATATCATAGCAGAAGGTAATTGGCGAGCGTTCTCTGGTGGGAATTGGCAGCACCTCAGCCAGTGCCGCTAGAAGGTTTACTAGAAATCAATTGACTGCGGCAGTGAAACCATTTCCGATGGCTTTCTGATTTTGGGCCATAAAGTCGTGCAGTGATAATTGAAGAAAATAAAGGATAAGGTAATAAAATGAAATGGGGAAGTGGAAGAATATGACCTGTGGTATAATCAGAATTCTGCACTGGGTCATTAGTCAGAGTGGGAAGATCTTACACAGTGATGCATAGCTTTAAAAACCCTAGATGGGGCAATCTATCATAGCAACCTTCCTGAAGGTGAGGAAAGCACACTTATGGGACAGCCAAAACACAAAGAATCATATGACCGTTATATAATTATGCTATTTTTTAAATTAGTTAAATTATTTTACCTCTAATTATTTGTTTATACTTTACAAAGAAAAGAGATCATTGCGCAGTACAATAGAGCTTAGCTTGTGGTCCGTCACTTTTTTGGCTTTTCTTGAGACTGTAGAGAATACTGGTCATAGCGTCAATGTGGAAAAGTGCCCAGAATGGCACAAATATGAGCATTCATCAGAGCTGCCACTACTAAGGCTCATGTATGGGAATTTTTTTTATATGACAGCTGACAATTAATGACCTCATTTCTGATTTATTTTGATACATACAAGTCTGGTATATCTTTCTATGAATGTCTACCAAGTCTGTACAATTGACATTCAGACACTTTGCTTGGCTGCTTCCATACCCTATACAGATTATAATGTAGGAGGCTGCAATTATGCACGGCCATAGCTTCTTCTAGATGAGGCCACCATTGCTTCCTCGGTGTTAGGGGATACCCACCTATTAGACATTTATGACACATGATGTTTAGAAAGATTTTTTTTTTCAAAAAGTGTTTTAAAACTAAAAATAAAATTATAAGAATTATCAAACATACATAAATGTAGAAATGGGCACAGGCATGGAAGCATTAGTTATACTGCTCTTGTTCCGCAGAACTGCAAAATATCACAAAAACTGTCAATTTTACCCCGGTTGTAAAAATATTTGACTATATAGCCTAGAATAGTAATAAAGTTTTCCACCCCTGACATTATCTAAAATAATAAAATTAATTTTACTCACCTTACCAATCACCACTGCTCCTCTTCCAATGTTACCCAGGTCCCCCTGTCAGTCTCTGTACTTCAAGTTCTGGACGGACAGAAAAGGGGGCAGGGACCCTAGTAGGCACTGGGCGAGGTGCGGTGGGGGATGAGTAAGGTGAAAATGATTATTTTGTATTATTTTAGAGAGTCTCTTTTAATCTGTTTACATTTGTCTGGGCTACATGTGTAGTCAGACACAGAAGATGGAATTAAATCCAATGGCCTCAGTCAGCACATTATTTGCTTCTGGTTATTCATTCTAGGTCACGTACTGTAAATCTGCTCATATTTATCTAATTATAACAGTCCAACATTTTCATTGTACTATGTACACACTTCTTTATTTGGAAATATTAGGATCTAAAAATGTGGCAGGTAATCGTAGCCAAGAGTCTTGGATAATCATTAACTTGGATGAATTATCTGGCTGTATTTTTTTTATATTTACTCATGTGTTAAATGCTTTATTTGTTAACTTTCCTTTAGTGAAATCCATGAAAACTATGTGCCAAGGTTAACAATAACTTAAGCGGGCGTTAACGTTTGCTGCCTTCCAGTGAGACAACATAAATACTCAAGCTGAATACACGGCTGATTATTATTCCAGGTGTTTTCAAAAAAATGGCAAATCCCAGACCGGGCCATGATTTAGTGATTATTTTACATCAAGCAGAACGCAATTCATTCATATTAACCCCCTCTTGTCAACATAGACCATATATACAGTATATATACTTAGGCTAACAGATGAGAAAATATTGTAACTCTCTTCAAGGATCATTTTATCAGTAAAGTAAATTTATAGGACGATGAACAATGAATATCAACAGATTACTACAGAAAGAACAAAACTGCTCAATTTGGATGGCAATCTAAATGCTCTCCTGAAGACATCTTAGAGCATAGTGTCATATGTTCTGTTCCCTTGGACCTTCTCAGTACAGCACAAGGATCTGATTGGTAATGTTAGATACTGCACTGTTAGTTCCGCATTGCTGGAATACTCACTAAGAAGAACTAAAAGGGAAGATCTACCCCAAACCATTTATATTACTACTTAGCGTGCTAAATAAATAAGCCAGTTAATCTCCTTTTATCTCAAAGTCCTGCTCCAGTAACAAGAAATCGCACTTGTAATTTCAGTATATGTCAGTGTGGTAGTGCAGAAGTATTGCTCCTCTGCCATCACACTGTATTCCCTGACTATCACCTCCCTCCGTTAATTGATTGATAGGTAATTATTCTGATATATGGCCAACAACTTGTCAATGAGCCAGGGGAGGTTGGCACTAGGAAGAGTATACAGCGAGATGGGTGAGGAGCTGGAAGTGCACCGCCAGGCCCCAATGAACTTCTAGACTGATGTATACTCAACTTGAAAACACAATTTTACTCTGCTGCAACATCACTTTTGGGACATAAAGATACCGATTTATTCTCTGTTACAAAAAATACCAATCATTGAGAACTTTTCCCTTTTGGTAACCACATCTTTAAGCCAGATAGGAAAACCCTCTGAAAAGCCTCACCAACTTTGGTGATTTTTAAAATTATTATTATGGATTATTGTATATTAACTATTTCATTTCTATTGAACCAGTTTAGTGCCAGATGATCCAAACGGGGGTCATATGCAGTACCCCCTATCAATGAAAATGCGCTTACACTTTGGCACCTTTTTTACTCATATATGCTTAGAGTACAGAATATGTTGGTGTTCTGTTTAAGGAGAAGGTAGTAAGCCACTGCCAGACACCTCCAGAGGCTTATTTATTGGGAAACAAAAAGGAGAGGGTGTTTAAAGTTAACATGCCTGGTACTTCTTTCTCCAAACATCTTCTGTGAAGGAAGAGTCTGGAGGCCCCTATACAAATAGGATGGTCAATCTGTCACACTGAAATCAGCTGCTTCCGCAGACTTTTTTCGAATATGAATAGGGGCCCTATTGTGGTTCACCAGTGTTAAATATTTTTATTTTTTTAGGCATGGGTTGATACAAAATAAAAACCAAATGCATACTCACCCACTGTCATTGCCTAAATTCCAAAATCCAGTGCAGGCTGCTTTGGTAGTCGGCATTTGCCCTGAAAGCGATGAATGCGCCGCTTGGATGTTAAAATACTTTCTGCAGCCTGTGATTGGGTGCATCAGTAAGGTGACTGGCACAGCACATTATTTGACACTTCTCTGGCACAACACTATTTCAGTCATCTATACACTGCAGCCATTCCCAGGAGGCGCCTGTACTGGCTTCATGGCGGTAACAAATGGTGAGTATTCCTATGTTTTGGATCTTATAGCAACTCATGTCTAGGAAGAAATGTTTTAACACCATGGCAGCTTAGTAGCTTGAGTACGCTTATATTTAGTAGGAATTTTTTCTTTCTCCTAGACTCACTCTGGTAAACAGGTTTGTCTTCATGGACATGGAGATCATAGCAGTAAAAACATACTGCATAGGTTGTTCATTTTTATAAATGGAAAATATATATACAGTTAGGTCCATATATATTTGGACAGAGACAACATTTTTCTAATTTTGGTTCTAGACATTACCACAATGAATTTTAAACAAAACAATTCAGATGCAGTTGAAGTTCAGACTTTCAGCTTTCATTTGAGGGTATCCACATTAAAATTGGATGAAGGGTTTAGGAGTTTCAGCTCCTTAACATGTGCCACAAATTCTGATATCTTCAATAATCATTACACATTAGACCTAAAGATGAAATTTGTTTCTTACCTTCCCCAGCCCAGGAGTATCTTTCACTTTGTTGACTGCCCTCAATAAACATGGTGGTGCAGGTGGAGGAGAAGTCTGCAGAATCCCACAGAAGCTGGTTGAGAAAAGTGGGGGCTCTGATACTAAGGAAGGCATTGTTCTCTGCTTCTTCTTTTTGGATGACAGATTTAACTTCTGAGCAGCCCTGAAATAGTCAACACAAAAAGTCTTAAGTGATTCAATCAATTTATAAATACGACAATAATAATAATAATTTTATTTCTATAGCACCAACATATTCTGCAGCATTTTACATTATAGAGGGGACTTCTACAGACAAAACACATTACAGCATAGCAATAAACACACAGATCAAAACAGACACCAAGAGGAATGAGGGCCCTGATCGCAAGCTTACAATCTATGAGGAAAAGGGGAGACATGAAAGGTGGATGGCAACAATTGCTTTTATTGTTTTTATTGTTTGGACCATCCCCAGTGTAAGAATCAGGTGTTCCTGTTGCTGCATGAACCAGTTAAGAGTCTAAATATGTAACAGTACAGACACAGAGGGCTATTAAATGCAAAAAGCATGTGAGAATACGATGCGAGGAACCTGGTTATGGTAAAAAAATTTTGGAGTGAAAGCTCGGAATCAAGTATGACCCAAGACAATCTATAAAATGTGTCATCATGCTCAAGGAGGAGTTAATGCTGAAATATAGATTAGCAGACAATATACATAAGGTCACTGTTAACAGCTATTAGCTTTAACCTTCCCATTAATATGCATGACCACTGTATGTCAGACCTTAGAGACAGTAGCTTGTTGACAAATTCCACCAATCTTTTGATGTAACTCTAAAGTTTATGGCCATTATTATGGGTAATTGTACAGTAAGCCAATGCAATTGATCATTTATTGTTTGCACCTACTTATGGTATACAGTCATAGAAAATTCAATGACAATTGCAAAGCAGAACTATACAGTGCTATTATGGAAATAAAAGCCTAAGTATGAGTAAATAAAAGCCTAAGGCTACGTCCAAACGGTGAGTAACCGGCAGTGCTTTGAAAGCAGCACATGTCCGCTGCATCCAAAGCGCTGCCGGCTTTTGAATGGAGGTGATTCCACATGTGTTCATTGAACTGTGTGTAATCACTGCGTCGTATACATTGCACTGGCGATATTTATCTTGCGGAGACAGGGCATCTCTGTATGATAAACAGGCATTCTGCGGTCTGGATAGACGTGCCGCATGTCCGTCTCCGCAGGGAAGCCGCGGGTGCTGATGCACGCATAGTGGACACGGGATTTTTTGAAATCCCATCCACTATGCTGTAACATCTGGCCGCTGCGGATTGGACGCTGTGGAAGTACGCAGCGTCCAACCTGCAGCGTTTACTGACTGTGGAACATACCCTAAGTACGACGGAAATAAAAGCCTAAGTATGAGGAAATAAAAGCCTAAGCTTCTGCTAACAACGGGCTTCTTGATGTGATATACTCAGATGACATAAATGTGCTCAGATTGAGGAATACAAGTTACCCTTTGGCCGGTAACTGGCTTTGTGATAAAATGTTTCTTAAACTCAAATGTTATCATTTGACATTCATGTGCACAAACAGAAGCAGTGAAGAAACTGAATCAGTCATACACTAGTTTTACTTTAAAACCCATAGGCATGTGGTCATTTCTCAACAGAATTTACCTTTCATATAGCATTTAAAACATATCATCTATGACTGTACTTTATGTAATTTATAGCAAGTATCTATCATTGTGTGCCAGATACATGTTCTATTCAATTTAAGTACTCAGCAGCAATAAGAAACAATATTTCCCAGGTATGGAAAATGATTCATTTCAACTAAAGGACTCAAAAGCAATGTGAAAAGATTTTATTTTATACTTTACAGTAGTATATGGACTAAAAACTTCCACAGGCCATAGGAGATGTATAGCACTGTTGTGGCGCCCCTGGGGCTCAGCCGCCACAGAGGTACTGCACCTCCTCCTGAGGTGTGGTATCCCACCATCCAGGTAAGGTGGAGACTCCTGACCACGCTCCAACACCTGCACCCCACACCACAAAGTAGTGTAGCAAAGCACCTTCGGCGGCTCCCTGCTTGGAGTGTAGCAAAGCAGCCCTTGGTGGCTCCCTGCTTGGAACACGAAACGTGCTGGGAGGTGGGTGGAGTTAGATTACACTTCAAGGAGCGGGAAGAGTTTAAGTTAGTCAGTCAGTAGTTGGTTAGAGAGAGAAGAAGATCCCTAGAGAGAGGGATAGATGGATGGAAGTGCTGCAGCAGATCCCAGTGACCTGGGTCTGCTGGCACGGGAAAGGGAGAAAGAGAGCAACATAGACTGAAAGCCTGACTCTCCATAGAAAAAAAGGATTAGTACGGAATGTGAGGAATAAAAGAGAACAGAGGCGTGGGTGAGAAGAGAACCCTTCCTAGAAGTTCTAAACGCAAGGCCAGGGCCCGGTCCCCGAGGTTGTATGGATACTAATGGTCCTGCAGCAGACACCGGAGGAATAGAAGTAGTGACCACTTTATTCCCACATAAGACTTGGGGGCACAACAGCAACTGGATAGTGAGCCGGGACTCAGTAGCAAGGGGTCCCCGAAGCAGGCTACAGCTGTCTGCCATACAAGTAGAGTTCATAGGAACATCAGACAAGAGGAACTGCAGTGTAACTCAGTACTAGGAGTACTTCATCTAAAGGCACTATAAGAGGAGACGTTCAGAAAAGCAAAAGTTGGCGGAGTGTTGGAAAGGAGTGCTTCATCTAGCCTGGAGGTTGACTGAGTCCCAGACCCGGAGGACACGGCGCGGAAGCAGGCACCTGTTTGTACAACAGACTGTGAGTAAAGCTTTGGAACTACATGCTCTGGTGTCCTCCACTTATTCCTGCGTCAACCTGCCCGGCACTGCTACATCCCCTGTGCCTGACACTACACCACCTAAGTGTCACCATACCTACTCTGCCCTGGGACAACAGCCCTGCCTGTGGAGGGCCATACCATCACTGCTGCACCACACCATCTGTCCCAGAGGATCTGGTTGCAGCATCGGCCTAACATCTTCATTGCCGAACACCACAGGTGGCGTCATGACTTATTCATTGACACTGAACATTTACAATGGGTGCCCAGGGCCACGGGCTGGGCCATAGCTACCGTGACAACTCCCATTGAGATCCACCGGGCCCGGTACCGAGTACCCCACAGCCCTGGGTGTGAGGGCGTCCCACTGTCTACTATCATCGTATGCAAAAGGAAATATTAGATTTCTTTTCCATTATACAAAATCTACCTACAACTGAATAAATGCACTCAGCTTAGAGACCGACTCTGTACATACCGTTCCAACTGTATTGACATGCCATGGCTGCAGCCAATCACTGCCCACAGTGATAACCAGCACTGTGATCAGTGATTGTCTGCAGTGTTTACATGCCCATTATGTGAAAGCACAGGTAGTGGCGGGAGACCCAGCTAGAATTTGAAATGGAGCCATGGGGAATCTCTATGGTATTTTGTAAATATTTTATTTTTTACAGTTATGGGCTATTTCTGTAAAAAAAAAATCAGTGGTGGAAAATCTCTTTAACATAGAAATAGATCTGTTAAATAACAGTCCATTATTTGTTTCCAAAAAGGGAGTTTCTAATATTTATACCTTCCAATCTGCAGCTTAAATTAGTTTTCCATTCTTATGCAAAGTAAGTATTGAGAGTCTGCATATAAATCATTACATACTGAAAAATTCTGCAATTTCTTAACATACATTTTGTTAGGAACGGCGGAACGCACTAAATAAATAAATAATAAAGTGCGTTCGCCGCTCGGGGTCCACCGTGCTGAAGGTGATATCACTGCTGCTGAGTAATGGCAGACGCGCTATATGGCGGTATAACGCGCACGGGTTAAACGCCACCCGATGTGCGCTGAGCGGACTCTGTTAGCTCACAGAGGCACTGTAACATAAACATAAACGCCGAGCCTGTTAGCCTCACAGGTCTCAGCTAAATTGCACGCGCGGTATACGGTCACAGGACACGGACCCAAGGCGGAGGTTGGTGTCCTTCTAGACCTACCGTGCGTGCGGTGTCGCTACCGCGGACGCCGGTAAGTGCTTCTGACTGCAGCGCAGCGGTAACCACTGCCGCTATACGATAGTGCCGTGAGACGTGACACAATCGGACGCTAGTGTAGACGTGCGGTGTGCACAGTGACCTATGGCTTGCCACTCACTGGCGCTGACTATCTCTCTAGTTCCCTATCCACATGTGTAATATCAGAGGGAGGGGAATCATAATAAGTCATTCACCAGAATCATACATCCATCACCATTCACACATCTAGCAAGTAAAGTCTATACTAGCGCATGGCCGAGCGGCCAAGCGGGCCTTTTATAGCCGTGCGCTTCCAGGACCTTCCAGATCTCTGAGATGGGCCAATCAGATCAGGAGAAGGACCTGAGCACGTGACTCCCGATCTCCACTGGGAGATCATCTTGTGAGCATGCCCAGTAGCGCGGCGAGAGGACTTAGCCTCTGGAGTGGTTTCCTGCAGCGCAGGCTGCGCTACCATTGCTGGTCCAGAGGTGGCACAACAACCAGACCTAGAGAGCTGGTCTGAGCAGGGCGTCTGGGTCGCCAAGATTGCTGTGCGGGTCCCTGAGAGATCAGAGGGGAATGGGAGACCGCTGGCTGCATGGCTTTGGATTCCTGCTGTGCAGCTGCAGGAACCCGACGCCTAACATTTTCATGTCAATGAATTCCCAGTTTTAAAGGGAAACTGTCACATAGAATATTGTAACCTATAAAGAGGAGAAAAAGGAAGAGTTCTCAACAGTGAAGAAAACCAAACGTGGCCTTATAGACACAAAAGCAAGACCTCATATAGTGAAGCTTACGTAAAAATGAAAACGTTTTGCTGCATAGTTTTTCCGTCTTTTACTTCTGTAAAAGTTGGGAGGTTTGCTGTAGTTTATAGAAAAGGTGATGTAGGGATTGTACTCGCTCAAGAGCAACGGGAGTCAATCAGGAGGCACGTTCCTTTTAAAAGTTCACAGGGTTTATTGCTTCATAACCCATAATGCAGCACATAACACAAGAAATAGCCTTTAGCTCAGGTGAAAGCAAGCATAAGTGTCCATGATTTCAGGCTCAGTCCTGAAGCCTCAGCAAACACAGGAGGCTTATCCGTCCTCACATACAGCCAATATCCACAGGCCTCACCGGGTCAGCAGCCTCAGCACGTGGTCTTTAGGAAGGTAGCACACCTTTCGCCACCTAGGCCTGCTGGGACCTTCCACATGGCCCAATCAGATCCTTGTTCTCTCCCTCATGTGACCTACTCTGGTTACCTTATATGGTCCGCAGCCACGCCCACCGGGTCACATGGCTATGACCTCATCACAGGTCCTACAAGCATTCATACACTCTATTAAGGCGTTCTAGACACCACCCCTAGGTGGATTTGTAGGTAGCTCTCGCTGACACAGTGTAACAATAGCTCAGCAGTGCCTCTGCTGATCAACACACATATTCAAGCTTCCATCCCAAGGCCACCTACCTTGGGATACATAACGGTCATTCTGCATCCTATACCCATTACCACAATGGATATGCCTGTAGGCCCGTCCTGGGACACCCACACAGCGCCCCCTAGTGGTCACTACACCACAGTGATTACAGTTTAACATCAAGGAACTGAAAATAAAGTAAAAAAAAGTTTTTAAAAATATGAAAATTCTAATCAATTCCCTTTCTTGTTTTTAGAAATAAGAAATTAATAAACATATTTTTTTTCTCTTTACAGCTTTTCCCATACAGGAATACCAACCTGTATGGGAAAAGCTGTAAAGAGAAAAAAAATTCTAAACGTCAGAACTGTGGTTTTTCAATTGCAGCAACTCCACTAAAGAGTGCAAGAAGAGAAAATGTCACATCTACCCCAAAATTTTCCCAATAAAACCGCTAGCTTAACACATAAAGACAAGTCTTCATACAGTTTTATCGATGTAAAAATGAAAACGTTAGAGTCTTGGCAAATGGTGACTCAATCAAGAAAACATTTCTTACAAATTCTCACATTTTATGTCACCACTTAAATAAAAAAACTATAAAGGTATGGCATCGCTGTAATCATGCTGACCTGAGGAATCATAATGCCAGGTCATATTTACTGCACAATAAATGCCAGAAAAATAAAACACAAAAAACAATGGTGGACGTTTTCTACTCCAATGTATGGTGATAATAATGTTGTGATTCAAAACTAGAGCCCGTCCTGCAAACAACAAGCCCTCATACGGCCATGCTGATGGAATAATAAATAAAGTTATGGTACTGGTACTGGTAAGAAGGAAAAAAAAGAACTGTTGAAAAAAGAACCGAGTCATGAAGGGTTTAAAGATTAAGAAATTGGTAACCACAATAGATTAACTATGGCCCAATACTGAAAATTCATCAAATATACCGTAATCCTCTCTCCTTTTGAGATCTATGGTAACATGAGGCATCATATTTGAACTTCACGTCATTAAAAAGCTGCTACATTGACTGACAAAAGAGCCGAAACTTACAAATTCCTAATGATTACTAGATTTCTTGCAGGTCACAGACATATTTATTGGAGAAATTCACTTAGAACTCTCCAGTGAAATGAATTCATGCTGTTATCATTAGTCCACTGCTCCATAAAAAGCAGATACATATTTTTCTAAGCAACTTTAATAAAATCTGACAAAGCTTTTGCCCATTAGCGGCCAGGCTGCTTAGTTACAAGCGCAGCAGCACTAAGCAAACAGCCGAAACTAGATTGTCAAGAGGCAAACAAACTGAGGGGTCCTCTGCCGTACCCGCATAACAGTGCTTTCATCCCAGCATACAGGCATTTCCTAGAAAGACTCTGGATACGTTTGGCACCATGATAAACGTCTTTCTGAGGGATTTTAAAGTGCTATCATGCATATTTCATGAAATTACGAAATGTAATTTCTACATTTGCTCTAATGAGAACAAATAATTACAGATGCTGAAAGTACAATGAGATTAAACACACTGCTGGAAGGAGGTATGGGGCTCGCTTACATTGATTATATTGAAATTAACTTATTTCATTTACATTAATTTTTGAATGCGCACGTACTGTACACAAGATACATTCAAAGTGAGAACATATATAAAGTCCTGACATCGTTCATAAGACATGAAGCCATCTTAAAGGATTTATTCGGGACTTTGGGTTTCTTTTGCAATGGAGCAAAGAACTTACTGGCAGGTAGTAGCCAGCTAACTGCCTGCTCTGCCTTGCGACATCTCTCCTGGCTCAAATGGCCATGGGGCACAAGGCACATTAGCTATACCAAAAAAGAACATCATGGTATATATAAATAAACAACACAGGACACTTCTTAATGGTAAAAACAATGGCCGAGGTGCTTTATTATGATATTACATAAATAATAAATGAAAATAAAATAATAAACCATAAATAAATTAATTTAATAAGAATAAGTTAATATTTTCATAACTTCAAGAAACAATCTGCCCAACCTAAAGGGGCAATTTTACCCAAGGAGACTTTACTCCAACAAGAACAATCCACCTGATACCATCAGGCAACTATTCTCACTAATATTGCACCTCGACGAATCCATGAAGATCAATGATATCAACAGGGAGGGAGGGCAGGTGACAATCTCACCACAGCTGGAATGAGGCAGCTGACTGAAACAGCTGTTTATATAGTTATTTCCCGCCCTTTTTCAGCTGACCAATCACCAATGGTCACACAGGGTGGAAGAAACCATTCACAACCATTATCCTTGTTACTGAAATACATTACTCGGACAAACACAAACATGAAGAAGTTATTAACAGTCCTCCGAATTATAATAACACCCTCTTTATGTTAATAACATACCCCAAAATCCCCTAATTAGATGTATACGTTTAACCAAATTTATTACAAGAACAACAAATTAAATGAGGGAGGAAGGAGCTGTGCCCCCATGTCCACCCCCTGCTAGGGTAAGTGGGGTTTCCCATTCTATTGCTTCAGTTGACCTCACAACAACAGAACACAGCAGCTCTTTCATTTCCAGTCTGCTCTGTTGATGGGATGTCACTACCAAAATCATGCTGATTGACAGACTGCTCTTTGTAGTTAGTGATGCCCCGTCAAAAGAGCAGCGAGGAAGAAAAGAAGCTGGAAGCAGGAGAATCACCGGCAGTAGGCATCCATGACTGTTCAGAGCCAGACGGTCGCACAAGCGAACAAGCAGGTGTGATGGAAATATATACATTTCATATAGATCTCACTTACATGTATACTCCTATATAATCACAGCTATAATCCACTGCTTTAAAATGGATGCCACGAACCAGACAGCTCTTAAGTGTTTTTTTTTCCAAGATAAGAAACGAGAAAGAACAACAGATGTGTAAAAGTGATGAGTAGATGTCTCAACTTTGTCCTGGTTTCAAGAGTTACACACTGAAGCTTGACAATATGGTAATTAACTAACCACCCCTTTCTATACGCAATTATAAAACCATGTATGTCCAATAATCCTTCAGAGTATTGAGGGAATGTTATCCTGTAACCATGCATGTACAGTGTCATCATTCTTTGAGCGCTCAAAATACTCAGTTTAATTGGGAACGGCCACAGCACACACAGGGATAGATTTATCCTAACCAAATTTCCATAACACAGGTAGATAATCACTGCCTCCCGGTAATTTCTTAGCCCCATCACCAAAAAAAAATAAAACAAAACAAAGTTCCAGATATAATTTTTAACTCTGCATTCAGGACTCAGGAGATCTCCTATTCTGTATGTCTTTTTTCATTAAATATAGGAATGAATAGATCTCCTAAATATGGTGCAAGGGCCCATTCTGATGGATGATAATTGCAAACCAAGCATTCAAAGGACTACCGGACAGTCTAAAGATAATCATAATTGCCATCAGCTCTCTGCTGCTCTCGGTGAAGGCTATGGCTGTAGCCCTAACATGTGATCAAAAAATCTTAACACTCATGGTTAAAGCTCACACAAACGTTATATGTTTTATTAGTACAAACCAATGTACAACATGTACAGTGTGTGATATTTTCCATAGGAAGATGTTTTGGCCCCTCCTAAGCCTTTAACTATTGCTATAACATCATGCTCCTCATTGATGCTGTCATTCACCAATTAATATTCACATGTATACTCTCTGTAAGGTAGTATATGGAGTCTCTAAATACTAAGATGGCATGATAATGTAGATATCACAAGTAGAGTTGAGCGACTTTGATCAGATCGGGTTTCATGAAACAAAATTTGAGTCGGATGAAACTGGTCCGACTAGGGCAAAAAAAGTCGGAGTTTCGTCCGAAACCCGACCCCAATGCAAGTCAATGGGGAATAAAAGTCGGCATTGAGCGGATGACATTCATCCACAACACAAATTTTGTTTCATGAAACCCGATCCGACCAATGTCGCTCAACTCTAATCACAAGACCAAAATGACATTAGAAGCAATGATTTATTTTTATTACATTTTAATAAACATCAGTATTTGCTCAGTTGGATAACAGCAACTCAAATTATAATCCTCGCTTCCTAGACTGCATCTATAATAAAATAATAACATTTATCAAAAGCAAATCTATCAAATATAAGCCTAAAATAAGGATTATGAATTTCTAAAGATCCACTTTAAAATGCGGGAAACTTCTTATTGCTAGTTGGAAATATCACACACTGCATGCTGCACATTGATATGGATGAATAAGCTATCACATTTGTATTGGCCAGACTAAAAAGACAAAAAAAATCATTCAAGGGGTGTGATGATTTTTAAGTTTGTTTAGAAATCATCGTTATCAGCAGCACATTGTCCTATGTACAGAGGTGATGAGCTGCCTGTAACATGCTATGGGTATAGAAGTGCATTTGGCTTGTCAGCCACTAAACGGCAGTCGATCGGCTTGAGAGTAGTCGAATTGTCAATTATTTAACTGCTTAAATAGTACCATCTAAATCTAGCAGAAATAAACTTAAAGGAGCTGCCCCACCATAACAATTTATCAATATACCACCTATACATAGGGTGATAATGTTTAAATCGATGGTGGTTCAACTGCATAGAAAACTACTGATTTTGATAATGGCCACTGGGGTCCCCACTTTGAATTGAGTGATCGTCACAGATTAGCATCACCTTTCAATATCACTCCATGGTGCACACATCAATGGTGGTTCCAATGGAGGGACCTTCAGCAATCAGACACTTGTGATTTATCCTGTGGGTAGGTGTTCTTTGGTAAATTAGCATTCAATGAAAATGAGCAGTGGATAATATATATAACTGGATACTGATAATTTCATTAAAAAAAGTTGAAAAAATCTAAATATCCACACAGTATTGGAGAAATGACTGTACATATAACACTCCGTCTCCCATGATAAACAGTGATAATGTTCTGATTAGATGTATCATCAAGGGCCTGAGCACGAGAACCTCCAAAATAGCAAAAACAAATTCCTTAGCCCTTTCTTTTCCAACAAAATATGGCTATTCAAGGTGTTGTCTGGCCTTCGGCTACAAGTCTGCAATAATTCTATGTGACTGCAGACTTGTAAATCTTCACAGTGTGGTGCCTGCGCCGGGAGCAGCAGGTGTGTAATCACAAGTATGTGATTGGCATATATGCAGGAAAATGCGGTATGCTCAGCCCCATGTCTCTTGTGAGCTCTGCCACGAGGGCTTTTAGCAGATCGTAGAGCAGTTGGAGGAGTAGCTAATGTTTTCTATACATGGGGGAAAGCAGGGAACCTAGATAAGACACAGGGTGGTCATGGGAAATGTAGCTTATAGTGGTAATATGGAGGCACGGAAGAACCGCCCATTTGACCCAGAGCAGAGGGACACAATTATGGGGGAGCTGGAGACAGAAAAAGATGTAAGAAGATAGCCAGTGAGGATCTGAAGACATGGCTAGGCTACTTTAGAGTGATTTTTAGACTGTAGGGAGTTTAAATAAAATATGTACTTATATGGGATAATTCCTTTAAGCTTTGTGTGGGAAGCAAATAAATTCCACAAAGATGCAAACTCAAGATAGAAGGACCCAGTGGTGTGTACTGCTGTTGCGGAATGTTTATCAGGCATCATTTATCAAAAATGTCTTACAGTAAGCGTGTCTTTGTTGCCTATGGCAACTAATTAGCTACACTTTTAATTTACCTGAACAGTGTAAGTGTTAGGAGTCAGATTTCTGCCCTTACTATGCAGGAATCTAGACCCTCACATTCTGCAGTCTCCTGCTCATTTTCTACTACAGAAGAGACTGCAGAGGAGATTGCTTTGCAGCGACTCTCTCCGGAGGCTAAGTCCTTCTTTCCGTCTTCTGAGCATGCTCGTGGGACGATCTCACATTGGTGTTCAAGAGTCAGGTGCTCAGGTCCTGCTCCTAATTCCATTGGTCCAGCTCAGAGTTCTGGAGACTTCCAGAAGGTCCCGTTTGCTATAAAAGTCGCGCATGGCTGTTCCGCCATGCGCTAGTATAGTCATACTTGCTGCGGTGTGTATGTTGATGGATGCATGTTCTGGTGAATGACTCACTTGAAACCCCTTTCCTTTAATATTACGATTGTGTGAGGGATTGAGTTTAGCCAGTATCAGCGCCAGCGCGCTATTGCTCCACAGGCACACCTGCTAGCGTCTACCATTGCGCCTGCGTTATTGCGGCGTTACCTTGCGGCACTCTTCCCGCCACACTGCTGTTGCAGCCTTATTGTGCATTCGCAGTTGCAATGCTATACACTGACACAATTACCAATTACGGTAGGTCTAGTCAGTTGTAGTGCCGCCATCTAGGGCACTCCTGTGACCAGTTACCGCTTATGTGTCGCTGAGTCCTGTGTCTATAACAGGCCCAGCGTTATTATTCTTATTTTTCGTTACTGCAGCTCTGTGAGTTTAACAGAGCTTGCTTAGGTGCACCTGGGTGATTTCTAACCCTGTGCACACTACCGCCAGATTGCTCTGCCACCATCCAGCAGCGGTTTTAACACCTACTGCACGGTGGACCCCGAGTGGCGAACGCACTTTATTTATATTTTTTATTTAGTGCATTCCGCCACTCCTAACATTATACTAGCGCCAGGTTCTGGCTAGTGATGGCAGAACAGCAGCAACTCCTACAGTGCATTCGCCAGCTAGAGGGTCGCATGGCCACTCTTGAGAGAGCTCTCTCTGCTGCGCAGTCCACTGAAGCTGCTGTAAAGGCACTTACGGATGCGGTTGGTCGCATGTCCATGTCCTCCCCTGCGCCGACAGTTACCCGTCTCCTGTTGCCCGATAAATTTGCTGGTGATGGCGCCTGCTGTAGGGATTTCATCAGTCAGTGTTCTATCCAGCTGGAGCTGCTGGCTGAGCAGTTCCCTACGGAATGGGCCAAGGTGGCATTTATTGTTTCCCTACTGTCGGGCAAGGCATTGGAATGGGCTACACCTTTATGGGAGTGTGGTGACCCCGAGATTCGTTCCTTAGTTCACCTGCTAACAGCCATCAAGCAGGTCTTCCTCGGTCCACGGGTCACGCACGACACCTCTCTGCAGCTGCTTGCTCTGACCCAGGGATCTCTCTCGGTTAGCCAGTATGCCGTCCGTTTTCAGACACTGGCGTCCGAGCTAGAGTGGTCTGATAAGGCCCTTATTCCAGTATTTTGGAGAGGTCTAGCCGAGCACGTAAAGGATGCTCTCTCTACTAGAGAGATTCCTACCAGTTTGGAAGAGTTAATTTCCGTTTCCACCTGTATTGACCTCCGTTTTTCGGAGCGCGGTATGGAGCGTGCTCACTCCAAACGGAGGGTTACTCCGGCTCCCAATTTTTCTGAACCTCTAGAGCTGCCTGAGCCCGAGGTTCCATCCCCGGAGCCCATGGCGGTGTCTCGCGCCATTTTTGAGACATGCCCGGCGCAAGATTCCATTTGCGGTTGTCACTGTCTACACGTTGCTGCTCAGGACGACAGCGTTCCACAATGGTCAGAGTCTTCGCTGGTCGGTGAGACCTTTGTTCCTCCTCTCCTTAGGCCTAAGTTTCTCGCCTGGACACGCGCATCCAGTGCGGACGGCCACCGTGGCTACATGCAGACCACGAAACTTCTGGCTGGGTCGTATTGGTGGCCGCACAGGGCTCGGGATATTAAAAGATTTATTCAGGCATGCACCTCATGTGCTCGGGATAGGCTTCCAAGATGGAGTGTGGCGACAGCCGCCGGCACACGGCAGCGTTCCACTGTAGCTCCCGCTCCCATTGTCTCCCGGGTGTCCCTTCTGAAACCTGGCGATCTTGCCTCCTCTGATGCCTTCCGTGTGTCCCAGTTTACTGTGTCACCTACCAGGACACCAGGCTCGCCTTCGGACGAGTCTGAGGCCTATGTTGCAGTCGCGCATAGGTTGGTGGGTCGGAAGGCTCAAGGAGGGGGGCCCTAGGAGGGGGGGTAATGTTAGGAGTCAGATTTCTGCCCTTACTATGCAGGAATCTAGACCCTCACATTCTGCAGTCTCCTGCACATTTTCTACTACAGAAGAGACTGCAGAGGAGAGTGCTGTGCAGCGACTCTCTCTGGAGGCTAAGTCCTTCTTTCCGTCTTCTGAGCAAGCTCGTGGGATGATCTCACACTGGGGTTCAAGAGTCAGGTGCTCAGGTCCTGCTCCTAATTCCATTGGTCCAGCTCAGAGTTCTGGAGACTTCCGGACGGTCCCGTTTGCTATAAAAGGCGTGCATGGCTGTTCCGCCATGTGCTAGTATAGTCATACTTGCTGCGGTGTGTATGTTGATGGATGCATGTTCTGGTGAATGACTCATTTGAAACCCCATTCCTTTGATATTACGATTGTGTGAGGGATTGAGTTTAGCCAGTATCAGCGCCAGCGCGCTATAGCTCCACAGGCACACCTGCTAGCGTCTACCATTGCGCCTGCATTATTGCGGCGTTACCTTGCGGCACTCTTCCCGCCGCGCTGCTGTTGCAGCCTTATTGTGCGTTTGCAGTTGCAACGCTATATACTGACACAATTACGGTAGGTCTAGTCAGTTGTAGTGCCGCCATCTAGGGCACTCCTATGACCAGTTACCGCTTATGTGTCGCTGAGTCCTGTGTCTATAACAGGCTCAGCGTTATTATTCTTTTTTTTCGTTACTGCAGCTCTCTGAGTTTAACAGAGCTTGCTTAGGTGCACCTGGGTGATTTCTAACCCTGTGCACACTACCGCCAGATTGCTCTGCCACCATCCAGCAGTGGTTTTAACACCTACTGCACGGTGGACCCCGAGTGGTGAACGCACTTTATTTATAATTTTTATTTAGTGCATTCCGCCACTCCTAACAGTAAGAGATGCATAAGGCCCATCATATTGTTCCCGGTCAGTCGATACATTTTGTGTAAAGTCGTAGTGGTAAGCATGTGTGTGCATGGGTATGTGTGTGCATCAGAATTGGGTTCAATATTCATGGCTTGGGGTGGAAAGATCCATGGATGATGCAAAAACAAAACAAAACAAATGCTCAAACACCCATCATTGTTGTAGACATTCAGTAATGCGTTATGACAAAAATTGTTGCGCAAGAGTTAATAAAAGGAGATAAACAGAAGCATACGACGTATTGCTTTTGACTGATGCACATCATTGTATATAGTCACTGGGACCCATTGCAATACATCATTATCAAAAATATAAACACAAGGGAAACAGAGTTCAATTTTTGTGAGCCACCATGTGGCAGTGTTGGTAAATCAGCTGTTCTATAGACACCACATATATTCAGAATTCTTCTATCCCAAGAATGATTTTGGTTTTTGCTTTACCCACGTATATATTAAGCAGCTGCTTTGGTTGGATCTTCATAAAATTTTTATTTAGCATTTTACAGCAAACACTACGGTCCATAAACGTCTTATAGTCTGATGACACCAAGGTTGAACTTTTTGGCCATAATTCCAAAACGTTATGTTTGGCACAAAGTCATCACTGTGCCTTACCAGAGGGACATCATACCCACAGTGAAGCATGGTGGAGGCAGCATTATGCTATGGGGCTGTTTTACAGTAGCTTTGAACTGGGGCTTAACTCACGGTAGAGGGAATTATTGACAGTGCCAAATATCAGTGAATTTTGCAATAAAACCTTCAAGTCTCTGCTAAAATGCTGAAGATGAAGAGGAATTTCACATTTCAGCATGACAACAACCCTTTGCACTATACCAGGTTAGTTCCTTATTGGCAAAAACACATGTCACAAGATATTTATAATGATGATGTATTGTGTTATGAATGGGTCACCGAGGAGGATGGCAGGAACAGGCTAAGCCACCAGAAAACCAGAGAGGTTGGTAATTAAGTGGATTGCAGACCCCTGATCCTATCAACACAACTAGCAGTAGCCGTGGAGCGTTCCTACGATGCACTAGACGCCTCGGCACAGCCGGAGAACTAACTAAGCCTTAAGCCAGAAAGGTGAAATCTAAACTGCCCCAGAGCAGATCCCCAAATGAATAGACAGCCCCCAAACATATATTGTTGGTGAGACAAGATGAGACACAAACACAGGCAGAGAACAGACTGAGCAAACGGTGGGGCCCAAGCTGTCTAGACAGAACAGGACAGAAAAGATACTGTCTGCAATCACACACAAAACCCTAAAAAAATCCAACACATCTGATATACAAAAAACCTGAGGCCACACGACCTCACCCCCACTAGATCAGCACTCTGGTATGAACTGGAAGCAAAGCAAAAGATACTAACATAACAGGGGACTGAACAAGCTGACACAGGCTGTAACATATGAGCAGGGCCCAGCGCTGCCCCCAGCAGGGAGCACACTGGACCCTAGCAACAAAGCAGAAAGCAAAAAAAAGGCACAACCAGATTAGATGCAAAGGATTAGCAAAATAATCACTTAACTGAACCATGCAGATCAGGCAGAAGACAAAAGAACTCCAAATGCACAAGGAGTAAATCACCAGCAACCACCAAGCGAAGCATGCTCAATTATATGCTCGCAGCCAGTAATCCCAGATTCCCAATTATCGTCATCAGGTGGCAAAGTTCCATCAACCTGGCCAGCTCCACTACTCCCAGTAACAACCAGAGGGAGCTCAGGCTCAGAAGTCCGAGCAAGGGAATTCACAACAGTATTGCTTAAGACTAGTGTTGAGCATTCCGATACCGCAAGTATCGGGTATCGGCCGATACTTGCTGTATCGGAATTCCGATACCGACTTCCGATATTTTTTCAATATCGGAATTCGGCATCGGAATCGGAAGTTCAAAGTTGATTGACAGACTGACGTCATCATGATGCGCGGTGTGTGCGCATCATGATGCGCCGTCATTTCGGGCCTTCCGGGGGTCTCTGCCGGCCTGCCGGGGGGCTGTGCCGGCCTGCCGGGGGGGCTGTGTGGACTGCCCGGGGTCTGTACCGGCCTGCCGGGGGGCTGTGCAGGCTCCGGGGGGCTGTGCCGGCCTGCCGGGGGGCTGTGCCGGCCTGCCGGTGGTCTGTGCAGGCTCCGGGGGGCTGTGCCGGCCTGCCGGGGGGCTGTGCCGGCCTGCCGGTGGTCTGTGCAGGCTTCGGGGGTCTGTGCAGGCATCGTCCGATGGGACTACAAGTCCCATCGGGCGATGCCTGCTACCATGACAGTGATTGACACATTAGCCAATGATGGGACAGTAGTAGTCCCATCATCCGGCTAATGTGTTAAATGTTAAAAAAAAAAAATACTACATACATACTACATGCATGCTACATACATACTACATGCTACATACATACTACATACATACTACATACATGCCACATATATGTGGTATATTTCCCACACAGCAATGGCATAAAGTGAGACTAGGGACTTTTTTTTTTTAAGTGGCGGAGGAATACAGTGCGGAAGGATACCTACCTTCCGTCATTGGATTCCTGCAGCCCGTAGAGAACGGCAGCATCATCTGATGCTGCAGTTCTCTACCCAAGATCGTCGTGGGACACACTCGTGGACTGCTTCGGATCGTGGGTGAGTATTTTTGTGGTTTGTTATGTTAATATTTATTCCGTAGACGACAATGGCTTCGGGGAACAATGTGACAAGTATTGGTAAGTATGTTACTCTATGTTATATGTACTGTATGTCTATGTATGTATTGTATGAATGTATTGTATGTATGTAGTATATATGTGGTATGTATTTAGTATGTATGTAGTATGTATGTAGCATGCAGTATGTATGTAGCATGCATGTAGTATATATGTAGTATGTATGTAGCATGCATGTATGTGGTATGTATGTAGCATGTAGTATGTATGTGGTATGTATGTAGCATGTAGTATGTATGTAGCATGCATGTAGTATATATGTAGTATGTATGTATGTATGTAGCATGTAGTATGTATGTAGCATGCATGTAGTATATATGTAGTATGTATGTAGCATGCATGTAGTATATATGTAGTATGTATGTAGCATGTATGTATGTGGTATGTATGTAGCATGTAGTATGTATGTAGCATGCATGTAGTATATATGTAGTATGTATGTATGTATGTAGCATGTAGTATGTATGTAGCATGCATGTAGTATGTATGTAGCATGCATGTAGTATGTATGTAGCATGCATGTAGCATGTATGTAGTATGTATGTAGTATGTATGTAGTATGTAGCATGTATGTAGTATGTATGTGGTATGTATGTAGCATGTAGTATGTATGTAGCATGCATGTAGTATATATGTAGTATGTAGTATGTATGTGGTATGTATGTAGCATGCAGTATGTATGTAGCATGTATGTAGTATGTATGTAGTATATATGTAGTATGTATGTAGCATGTAGTATGTATGTAGCATGCATGTAGTATGTATGTAGTATGTATGTAGCATGCAGTATGTATGTAGCATGTAGTATGTATGTAGCATGCATGTAGTATGTATGTAGTATTTTTTTTTTTTTTTTTAACATTTAACACATTAGCCGGATGATGGGACTACTACTGTCCCATCATTGGCTAATGTGTCAATCACTGTCATGGTAGCAGGCATCGCCCGATGGGACTTGTAGTCCCATCGGACGATGCCTGCACAGACCCCCGAAGCCTGCACAGACCACCGGCAGGCCGGCACAGCCCCCCGGCAGGCCGGCACAGCCCCCCGGAGCCTGCACAGCCCCCCGGCAGGCCGGCACAGCCCCCCGGCAGGCCGGCACAGCCCCCCGGAGCCTGCACAGCCCCCCGGCAGGCCGGCACAGCCCCCCGGCAGGCCGGCACAGCCCACCGGAGCCTGCACAGCCCCCCGGCAGGCCGGCACAGACCACCGGAGCCTGCACAGACCCCCTGGCAGGCCGGCACAGCCCCCCGAAAGGCCCGTACAGACCCCAGAGAGGCTGTACAAGGGCAGGAAAGGGTTTTTCTTATTCCGATACCGGAAGTCCCATAGACTTGAATGGGACTTCCGGTATCGGAATCGGCGATACCGATACTTTTTTTAAAGATCGGCCGATACCATCCGATACGATACTTTGAAGTATCGGACGGTATCGCTCAACTCTACTTAAGACTCATGATGAAACTTCCACACTGACTGTCCTAATGTAGCTTCTTTGAGTCAGGGATAGTAACGAAAGTGAACACCATACACTAGCAGACTGAATGCTTGTGAACAGCCAAGGTTTTTCTAGATTAGGAACCATCTCGAAACTGAGTTTGAGTGGAAAGTAAAGACACAAGCAAATTATATTCCTTAGTGGCTCATCCGCACATCTGTTTTTTTCACAGATAGAACTCGTACCTGTCATATTTTATGTGGCTGTTCAAATTGCAGTGATTTTTTGCAGCGTGAATGGCCCGTGCAAAATCACGATGATATGTCTGATATTGATCCGAGTTTCGAATCAAACTCTGCATTAACAGTCTATGGGTCCGTGAAAAAAAAAAAATCGGCCAGCACTCGGATGCCAGCTGTTTTGCGGTTGGTTTTTTACTGACTGATAGAAGACGGTGGGGAAATGTTTTTTCTTCTAATCTGTGGAAAAAAAAAAAGCTCTGACCAAACTCTGATGACAATCTGATAAAACTATGATGAAGTCTGGATGTTTTTCTTGTACGTCAAAGACACTGACGTCTACATGAAACTACTCTCTAAATAATGTGTCTTATTTCTTAGATGCATTTTATCTGTAATATAGAAAAACTTCTTAATCTGTTATATAACTATCTATCTTCACTGATCTGAGGGGGCATGGAAGATACACATATCAAAGGATCTGATGCAGATATGTGCATGAGTGAAAATGAAGCATCTAGGTACGTGGATGTAATAAATCTTCCATAAATGTAGCCAAGAAGATTATTTTGAAGAATGTCTGCACTTTCAATTTGCATCAAGATCAAATATATTAACTGTCAAGTAATCTGATGTAGTGAATGCAGGAGAAAAACGACAAGCTTTCTATTTGCTACCACAATTGTAGAAGAGTGGAGTAATTTTCTGGCCAATCTAATATATAAAGCTCAATGTGAGTGTGTATGTATGTGTGTATGTACAGTATGTACAGTATGTATGTATGTGTGTATGTCTGGGATTGGCATCCGCACCGTCGCAGCTACAGCCACAAAATTTGGCACAGTCACACGTCTGGACCCCGAGAGCGTCATAGGCTATGTTGTGAGGTGAAATTTTAACCCCGCGCGTTCAAATTCACCAAACAATTTTGCCCCTATCTACATAATGGGGAAAAAGTGTGTGTGTATCAAGCCCCGCCCCTCATTATGATGTCATAATGGTTGCCATGGCGTCCCTGATGTCATCATAGGTTGCAAGCCCCGCCCCTCATTATGATGTCATAATGGTTGCCATGGCGACGCTAATGTCATAATAGGTTGCAATGGCGAATATGCTGTCACAATGGTTGCCATGGTGACGATGATGTCTTTTGGAAGTGCATTGAGCAGCAGGGTGGTGTACTGGTAAAAGGGAAAAAAAATAAAAAATCTTTTAAATCTTCTGCCTGAGCGAGTGTGAACGAGCTGAGTGTGACCTGAGCATAAATGCGAACTGTGGTAAGTGTGTGACTTGAGATTCAGTGACTTTGGATTCAGGGAGTTTCCAAGGGAGGTATTACTGAATTGCTGTTATATTTTATTAATACTTTTTATTTATTTTCGCTTATCTTATTGTCTGGTGCAATCCCCATTAGGATGTGCTCCACTATTGCCAATGCCATCCAGTGCACGTCTTGCCGCATGTATGAAATCCTTGAACAGCCGGTCGAGGGTGCATACTGCTGTGCGAGATAAGAGCACGTTGTGCATTTGGAAGCCCAGATACTGGATCTAAATGTGCAGCTGGCAACACTGAGATCCATAGACAATATGGAAAGGAGTCTTCTGCTCACTGAGCAGACACTCAATGGGATAGATGAGGAGGGATGCTAGGTTGGAGCTGCAGGACAGTGAAGCAGCCAGCTGGGTGACAGTTAGAAGGAGGCTAGTCCTGATCTGGCACACCCCAATAAGTTTGCTAAGTTGCAGATGAGGGGAGTGTTAGTGCAGGAGTAGCACTGCTGCAGCAAGGCATGTCCTCTGAAAGCTGGAGGAGTGTCTGCTTCAGTAAGGGGGGAAATAGGAGAGCAGGGCAAGCCAGACAGGTTCTGGTAGTGGGAGACTCAATTGTTAGGGGAACAGATAGGGCAATCTGTCACAAAGACAGGGATCTGTTATTATGAGTCACCGAAGGAGGAAAAAACAAAATACCAGCTAAGTCCAGAAAAACCAGAGAGGTTGGCAGATGGCTGATCCTATCCACAACAACTAGCAGTAGCCGTGGGGGGTTCCTACGGTGCCCTAGACCCCTCGATCACAGCTGGAGAGCTACATAGCCTAAAGACAGAAAGGGGAAAAACTAAACTGCCCCAGAGCAGACCCCAAAGCAATAGGCAGCCCCCAACATATAATGGCGGTGAAGCAAGATGAAAACACTAACACATATAGAAAGATAGGTTGAGCAAATGATGGGGCCCAAGCTAACTACATAGGACAGGATAGGAAAGCTGCTGTCTGCCATCCGCAAAAACCCTATCAAAATGAGCCAACCGACTGATAGGAAAAACTGGCCCTGAAGTCGCTAGGCTTCAAAAGACTATATCAGCACTCAGGTATATTCTGAAGACAGAGCAAAAGATCAACAGATCAGAGACAAAAATGGAATTCAGCTCACCCCCGGCCGGGGATGGCAGAACTCCCAAAAAACAAGGCAAAACAAAAACAAAACTGAAGAGTACAAAGCAGAGCAGAAAAACTTAGCTTTGAGACGCAGGAATCAGACTGGTCTCCAAGAATCCAGCAGGAAAATCACCAGCTAGGAAGAAGGGCGTCGGCAGCCTTATATCCAGTCCTCAATTCCAGCCACCCAGTTATCATCTAGCTGCCCAGGTGTTTGGTAATCAGTCTCACTACCTTCCTTCGCCAGAGGAGGGAGTTCATCAGACCTCAATGATAAAGGGAAAAATGAACTCACAACAGTACCTCCCCCTTGAGGAGGGGTCACCGAACCCTCATCCATGCCACCGGGGCGATCCGGGTGAGCCCGATGAAAGGCACGCACCAATCTTTCGGCATGAATATCAGAGGCAGAGACCCAGGAATTATCCTCCTGACCATAACCCTTCCACTTAACCAAATACTGGAGACTCCGTCTAGCCAGACGGGAATCCAGTATCTTCTCTACCTCATATTCCATGTTACCTTCAACCAATATAGGGTCAGGAGGTGCCACCACAGGAACTACTGGTTCAACAAACCTCTTCAACAAGGACTTATGAAACACATTATGAATTTTAAATGTGACAGGAAGAGCCAACCGAAAAGAGACCGGATTAATAATCTCCAAAATCTTGTAAGGTCCAATAAATCTAGGCTTAAACTTAGGAGAAGCCACCCTCATAGCGATATTTTTTGATGACAACCAAACCATATCACCCACCTTAAACTGGGGACCAACGGTCCTACGCCGGTTGGAAAACCGCTGGGCCTTTTCCTGGGAGAGAGACAACTTATCCACTACTTGGTCCCAGATCTGGTGCATTCTCTCCACCACAGTGTTAACACCTGGGCAGGCAGAAGGCTCCTCCTGCCCTGAAGAAAATCGAGGGTGAAAACCAAAGTTACAAAAAAAAGGTGACATCAAAGTGGCAGAACTAGCTCTATTATTAAAAGCAAATTCGGCCAAGGGCAAAAATGAAACCCAATCATCCTGATCAGCGGAAATAAAACATCTCAAATACGACTCCAAGGTCTGGTTTGTTCTCTCCGTCTGCCCATTGGTCTGAGGGTGAAACGCAGAGGAGAAGGACAACTGAATTCCCAGCTTGGAACAGAAAGTCCTCCAAAATCTAGACACAAACTTAACTCCTCTGTCAGATACAATGTTCTCAGGAATCCCGTGCAAGCGAACCACCTGTTGCAAAAACAAGGGCACCAACTCAGAGGAAGATGGCAACTTAGGGAGTGGTACAAGATGGACCATCTTAGAGAATCTATCACAAATCACCCACATAACAGTCATTCTCTGAGAGGCATATCAGAGATAAAATCCATTGAAATATGGGTCCATGGCCTCCTGGGCACCGGCAAAGGCATCAACAAGCCACTAGAGCGAGAACAAGGTTTAGACCGGGAGCAAGTCCCACAGGACTGCACAAAATTCCTGACATCACGAGACAAGGCAGGCCAACAAAAAGACTGACTCACCAGATCTCTAGTACCAAAAATACCTGGATGACCAGCCAATGCAGAGCAATGAACTTCAGACATCACTCTCTTCCTCCACTGGTCAGGAACATACAACTTTCCACTGGGACAACGCTCAGGTTTGTCCTCCTGAAACTCTTCCAGAGCACATCTCAAATCGGGTGAGATGGCAGAAAGAACTACCCCCTCGCCTAAGATGGTAGCAGGCTTAGTCACAACAGGAGAATCAGCAAGGAAACTCCTAGAGAGGGCGTCTGCCTTGATATTCTTAGTGCCCGCAAGAAAAGAGACCACAAAATCAAAACGTGTGAAAAACAAGGCCCACCTAGCCTGTCTAGGATTCAAGCGCTTGGCCGACTCCAGGTAAATCAAATTCTTGTGGTCAGTAAGGACCACGACTTGGTGTTTGGCTCCCTCCAACCAATGTCTCCACTCCTCAAATGCCCATTTCATGGCCAACAGTTCCCGATTCCCCACATCATAGTTACGTTCGGATGGGGAGAACTTTCGGAAAAGAAAGCACAAGGATTCATTTTAGATGTCACAGGATCTTTTTGGGACAACACCGCTCCTGCACCAATCTCAGAAGCGTCCACCTCCACCTGAAACGGGAGTGAGACGTCAGGTTGCCGCAAAACCGGAGCAGAAGTGAATCTTCGCTTCAGCTCCTGAAAGGAAGAAACAGCCTCCGGAGACCAATTCAGCACATCAGCACCCTTCCTAGTCAAATCCGTCAATGGCTTGGCAATACCAGAAAAATTAGCTATAAATTTCCGATAAAAATTAGCAAAACCCAAAAACTTCTGGAGGGCCTTCAAAGAAGTGGGCTGAACCCAATCATAAATGGCCTGTACCTTGGCTGGGTCCATTTCAATAGTTGACAGAGACAAAATAAATCCCAAAAATGAAACCCTCTGTACCCCAAAAAGGCATTTCGATCCCTTGACATACAGGGAATTCTCCCTCAAAATCCGGAACACAGTCCGAACATGTTCCACATGAGAGTCCCAATTCTTGGAGAAGATCAAAATATCATCCATATAGATAATCAAAAATTTATCCACAAAGTCTCGGAATATATCGTTCATGAAGCACTGGAAGACAGAAGGGGCATTAGTGAGCCCAAAAGGCATCACCAGGTACTCAAAATGTCCCTCCGGAGTATTAAACGCTGTCTTCCATTCATCCCCATGCTTAATGCGAATAAGATTATACGCCCCCCTGAGGTCAAGCTTGGTAAACCAGCAAGCACCTTTAACTCTGGAGAATAGATCAGAAATCAGGGGTAACGGATACTGATATTTAACAGTAATTTTGTTGAGGGCACGATAGTCAATACAAGGCCTTAATGAACCATCCTTTTTAGCCACGAAAAAAACCCCAGCACCTAAGGGTGAAGAGGATGGTTTAATATGACCCTTCTCCAATGCCTCCTTAATATAGGATCGCATAGCCTCGTGCTCGGGTACAGATAAATTGAAAAGCCGACCCTTGGGGAATTTACACCCCGGGTTCAGCTCAATTGCACAGTCATAACTCCTATGAGGAGGCAAAGACGCCTACTCATTCTCACTAGATACATCATAAAAGTCAGCCAAATAGTCAGGAACATCATGTGACTGGGGAGAGGTGGAGAAAACAGGAGCATCACTAAGGGCACACCGACAACCCCAACTCACCACAGACAAAGATTTCCAATCCAGAACTGGATTATGGATTTGCAACCAGGGAAACCCCAGAACAATGGTATCATGCAAATTATGCAACACCAAAAATCTGCAATTTTCTTGATGGTCTGGGGCGACCTGCATTACCACCTGGGTCCAAAACTGAGGTTTATTTTTCGCCAAAGGAGTAGCATCAATACCCCTCAAAGGGATAGGCGTCCGCAGAGGTGTCATAGGAAATCCACAACGTTTAGCAAAATCCAAGTCCATCAGGTTCAGAGCTGCTCCTGAATCCACAAAAGCCTTGGCGGAAAATGTGGACAGGGAGCAGATCAGAGTAATTGCCAGAAGAAACTTAGGTTGAACACCACCCATAGAAAATGTGTGTACACAACGTTTCTCTCATTTAGGGCAGACAGAAATAATATGCGAGGCATCTCCACAAAAAAAACACAGCTTATTACGCCTTCTGAACTCCTGACGTTGCACCCTAGACAAAACTCTATCACATTGCATAGGTTCAGACATTTGTTCAACAGGTGGCAACATCTCTCGTGTAGTTTTGCGTTCACGTAAACGCCGATCCACCTGAATGGCTAATGACATCGAATCGTCAAGACCAGAGGGAACAGGAAATCCCACCATAGTATCTTTTACAGTTTTTGACAAACCCTTCCGAAAGAGGGCTGCCAAGGCACCATCATTCCAGGTAGTAAGGACCGCCCACTTTCGGAATTTTTGACAGTACAACTCTGCCGAATCCCGACCCTGGCTTAATGCCAACAGGGTCTTTTCAGCCTGATCAATAGAATTAGGTTCATCATACAACAACCCCAATGCTTGAAAAAATGAGTTCACATTATTCAGAATAGGATCATCAGGTTTCAAAGAAAACGCCCAATCCTGGGGATCGCCGCGCAGCAAAGAGATGACAATTTTAACCTGCTGCGCGGAGTTCTCCGACGAGTTAGGCTTCAAGGCAAAAAATAATTTACAATTATTCTTGAAATTCAAGAATTTAGACCGATCCCCAAAAAACACATCAGGAGTAGGAATCTTTGGTTCAGCAGCATGTGAATGAGCAAGATAGGCGGAAATTCCCCGCACTTCAGCAGCGAGCTGCTCCACACGATCAGACAATTGCTTCATCTCCATTGAGAGAAAAATTCCCCCTACGGCCTCAGAGATATAGAGGAAAAAATATGCACACAAAAAAAAAAATTCTGACACTTTTTCCTTTTTTTTTTTTTTTTTCCTTTTCACAATTCTCTCCTGCTATTGAGTACCCTAGGATCTGCGGTATGGCTGGTGATTCTGTTATGATGAGTCACCGAAGGAGGAAAAAACAAAATACCAGCTAAGTCCAGAAAAATCAGAGAGGTTGGCAGCTATCAGATTGCAGACCCCTGAACCTATCCACAACAACTAGCAGTAGCCGTGGGGGGTTCCTACAGTGCCCTAGACCCCTCGATCACAGCTGGAGAGCTACATAGCCTAAAGACAGAAAGGGGAAAAACTAAACTGCCCCAGAGCAGACCCCAAAGCAATAGGCAGCCCCCAACATATAATGGCGGTGAAGCAAGATGAAAACACTAACACAGATAGAAAGATGGGTTGAGCAAATGATGGGGCCCAAGCTAACTACATAGGACAGGATAGGAAAGCTGCTGTCTGCCATCCGCAAAAACCCTATCAAAATGAGCCAACCGACTGATAGGAAAAACTGGCCCTGAAGTCGCTAGGCTTCAAAAGACTATATCAGCACTCAGGTATATTCTGAAGACAGAGCAAAAGATCAACAGATCAGAGACAAAAATGGAATTCAGCTCACCCCCGGCCGGGGATGGCAGAACTCCCAAAAAACAAGGCAAAACAAAAACAAAACTGAAGAGTACAAAGCAGAGCAGAAAAACTTAGCTTTGAGACGCAGGAATCAGACTGGTCTCCAAGAATCCAGCAGGAAACTCACCAGCTAGGAAGAAGGGCGTCGGCAGCCTTATATCCAGTCCTCAATTCCAGCCACCCAGTTATCATCTAGCTGCCCAGGTGTTTGGTAATCAGTCTCACTACCTTCCTTCACCAGAGGAGGGAGTTCATCAGACCTCAATGATGAAGGGAAAAATGAACTCACAACAGGGATCGTCGAATGGTGTGCTGCCTTGGCTTGATAAAGATCTTCTCGATGGAAATGCGTTGCCTCTGCTATGCCATGGTAAATGTTTATGTGAGAACATGCCACCTATTATTTATTTTAAGAAGATGAAATAAAGTATTCGATTTTAAGGAGCTGGAACCCTTTGCTTTTCTATTTGGATAACCACGTTGTCTACACGGCTGTTCCGAGCACCTGTGGCGGTTACTGGTGAGCTGGCTAAATTTATTTTTTGGTACTGTAAACTATATACAGAGCTCCTGCATATAATGGCACTTATGGTAATATTAGTATTGTGCTTTTTAATTAATGATCAGTATTGTAGTATTCAGTCACAATGTAGTAGTAATATTTAGTCTGGTCATGATATGGTGGTATTTTTCCCTTGTATGTGATGTTATTCGGTCACTATGAGGAGGAATATGTGGTCTGGTCATGGTGTGGTGGTATTTGTCCTGTATGTGGTATTATTCAGTCCCTATATGGGGGTAATATATGGTCTGTTCATGCCATGGTGGTATTTGTCTCTGTATGTGGGCATCTCATCAGTCACTATGTGGTGGCAATTTGTAGACCAGTGATGGTGTGACAGTATATGGTCCTTGTATGTGGTAATATTTGGTCACTATGTGGTGGTAATATGTGGTCCGGTTATTGTGGTACTTGTCCCTTGTATGTGGTATTATTGGTTATTTTAAAAAATGTATGTGACACATTCCCTTAAAGAAAAATAAAGAAAATATATACCTAAAAAGAGTATTGGGCATTTTAACAAATGTTTAATAGGTTAGAGTAGAGTAGGGCCCGGCCAAAAGTCTGCTTTGTCATGGTGGCAAGCTTAAAAAGTATTTTGGCCAAAACAAAAGTTGATGGCTGTGAATGGAATCTGGTGTTCGATGTAAACTGTTATTGTGTGATTGGTGAGGACATGGTGCAGAAGTGGAGAGTGGACAGTGGGATTGTGCAAGGTTCACGGGGTGGAGGCAGAGAAGGGGTGGGGCCTGGGTGGAGTCAAAAGAAGGTCTGAGAATTTTGCCAGTATGGGGCCCTGAAATTCCTAGTGGCAACTAATACAAGGGAAGAAAAAGTTGTTAAGTAATGGAAGCAATTCAATAAAGGTAAGGCACACAAAATGTAATGACAGTAGTCAGACAGTTAAGTCAAACATAGTAAAAGCATGTAAATTAGACAGGTTGTCCGGTCTTAGGCTACAATTCTGCACTCTATGTGACTGCAGACTTGTGAGTGGTCACACTGCGCGCACTGCTCATATGCGATTTGCATACCTCCAGCCACATTTCTACTACATTGTGTCCAGCCTTGCTCAATACACTTGCATTGAGCGAGGCAGTGCCCATCTACTTTGCATGTGACCACATGTATGCAAATCACATCAGTGGTCACATTATTATTATCTATTTATAAAGCACCATTGGTTCCATGGTGCTGTACATGAGAAGGGGTTACATACAAATTACAGATATCACTTACAATAAACAAACTAACAATCACAGACTGGTATAGAGGGGAGAGAGAACCCTGCCCTTTCGTGCTTACATTCTACAGGATGGTGGGGAAGGACACAGAAGGTTGGGGGGTTGCAGCAGCTCCAGTGATGGTGAGGCGGTAGCTCCAGTAGTGGTGAGAAGGCAGCGGGGATCATGGCAGGCTGTAAGCTTTCCTGAAGAGATCGATGCATCTACATCCACAGCTAGTGGTGCATAATGAAAAGGAAATATAATTGTGTTCTCCAGTATGATTGGCCTGACCAACCACGCTGCTGAGGGCAGTACAGCATCAATAATAAGAGGACAAGAATACAATATCCATCTTTAAAATCTTGTAGAGGAATAAAGGATCTAATAAAGGATCTTGGAATGAATAATTCTGCATATAATTTACATACAATCTCACAGAAGATGTTAGGATCAGCATTATACAAGATGCCCTCATAAACAGGGGCTGGCAAAAGTAGATAGATTTGCAGTTCACCATAAGAAATTTCTTACTGTGAATTGCAGTGGAACTAACTGAGCTCAGCGCTGCACCGTGAGACTTTTTCTCATGGTGCTAGCGGTGATGTCACTGAGGTCACCACAGTTCAACTGCCCAACTGACACTGAAGTGAGTTGGTAACGCAGCCTCAGTGACCTGCAGTAACCTCGATGTCATCACCACTAGTAACAAACACTGTACTCGCAGCAGATCATTCTCCTATAGTTTTCAACTTGGACTGACGTATCTTGTCCAGGTTAAAAATCAATATCGCAGACATGGGCTACGGCATGGGACAGTATATCAGACAAGTGAGGGATATTGTTGTTTAATTAGTTTTGATTTTTTTTTTTACAGGAGACCATGGCTTCAAATGAATGGGCATTAGGTGAGTATCTTTGTTGTTTATTATTTTCTGGGGCTTTTTTGCAAGGGGAACAGGGCTTCAATGGTATGGGTATAAGGTGAGCATAACTGTTTGTTATTTTTAAAACATTTGTAAAACAGTGTGTATTTTTATTTCAAATAAATGACATTATTCTGGATTTTTTTACTGACAATATGACTATGGGGTTAGTAATGGATAGGCGACTCATAGACACCTCTCCATTACTAACTGTTGGGTTTGATGTCACCTGAAAATACAAAGGTGACATCAACCCCACAAATACAGTGCCTTGCAAAAGTATTCAGCACCCTGGAACTTTTCAACCTTTTCCCACATATCATGCTTCAAACATAAAGATACCAAATGGAAATTTTTGGTGAAGAATCTGCAACAAGTGGAACACAATTGTGAAGTTGAACGAAATGTAATGGTTATTCAAAATTTTTGTGGAAATTCAAAAACTGAAAAGTGGGGCATGCAATATTATTCAGCCCCTTTAATTTAATACTTTGTGGCGCCACCTTTTGCTGCGAGTATAACTACAAGTCGCTTGGGGTATGTCTCTATCAGTTTTGTACATTGAGAGACTGAAATTCTTGCCCATTCTTCCTTGGCAAACAGCTCGAGCACAGTGAGGTTTGATGGAGATCGTTTGTGAACAGCAGTTTTCAACTCTTTCAGATTCTCGATTGGATTCAGGTCTGGACTTTGACTTGGCCATTCTAACACCTGGATACGTTTATTTGTGAACCATTCCATTGTAGATTTTGCTTTATATTTGGGATCATTGTCTTGTTGGAAGACAAATCTCCATCCCAGTCTCAGGTCTTTTGCAGACTCCAACAGGTTTTCTTCAAGAATGGTCCTGTATTTGGCTCCATCCATCTTCCCATCAATTTTAACCATCTTCCCTGTCCCTGCTGAAGAAAAGCAGGCCCAAACCATGATGCTGCCACCACCATGTTTGACAGTGGGGATGGTGTGTTCAGGGTGATGAGCTGTGTTGCCTTTATGCCAAACATATCGTTTGGCATTATTGCAAAAAAGTTCGATTTTGGTTCCATCTGACCAGAGCACCTTCTTCCACATGTTTGGTGTGTCTCCTAGGTGGCTTGCTGCAAACTTTAAACAACACTTTTTATGGATATCTTTGAGAAATGGCTTTCTTCTTGCCACTCTTCCATAAAGGCCAGATTTGTGCAATGTACGACTGATTGTTGTCCTGCAGTTCATCCAGAGTGATCATGGGCCTCTTGGCTACATCTCTGATCAGTCTTCTCCTTGTTTGAGGTGAAAGTTTAGAGGGACAGCCGGGTCTTGGTAGATTTGCAGTTGTATGGTACTCCTTCTATTTCAATATGATCGCTTGCACAGTGCTCCTTGCAAACCATTTTGTATCCAAATCCGGCTTTAAAGTTCTCCACAACAGTATCACAGACCTGCCTGTTGTGTTCCTTGGTCTTCGTGATACTCTCTGTGCTTCAAACAGAACCCTGAGACTATCAGAGAGCAGGTGCATTTATACAGAGACTTGATTACACACAGGTGGATTATATTTATCATTATTAGTCATTTAGGACAACATTGGATCATTCAGAGATCCACAATGGTCTTCTGGAGTGAGTTTGCTGCACTGAAAGTAAAGGGGCCGAATAATATTGCACGCCCCACTTTTCAGTTTTTGAATTTCCACAAAAATTTAAAATAACAAATTACGTTCAACTTCACAATTGTATTCCACTTGTTGTTGATTCTTCACCAAAAATTTGCATTTGGTTTCTTTATGTTTGAAGCATGATATGTGGGAAAAGGTTGAAAAGTTCCAGGGGGCCTAATACTTTTGCAAGGCACTGTATGAACCCTACTTGCCACATGGCAAGTGGGTAGAGCCAGGCAAAGCACCAGAATTTTTAGGGTTGGGGGGCCAATATCCATGGCCCCTTACCAGCCTGAAAATACCAGCGTCCAGCTGTCCACTTTAGCTTGGCTGGTTGTCAAAAATGGGGATCCCCATGCCATTTTTTAAAATGATTTTATTTAAATAATAATAGAAAAACGATGTGGTGACCCGACAGCTGATGGTTGCAGCCGGTGGCTGTCAGTTTTGGCATGCTGGTTATCAAAAATAGAAAGATCAGACATCATTTTTTAACATTTATTTATAGTGCAGGCGCTGGCTGATGAATACTCCCATCAGCCGCACCTGCTCCAATTTTTATTAACAGCAGCAGGGGTAGGCTGATGGTAGTAGTACTCTTACATCAGCCGATGACTCTGTAAAAGGAGGTAAATTTGTTACCTCCGGTCAAAGCTGCTGGTTCATGCTGTCATCTGACAGTGTGTGAACTGCATCTTTCTGACTCGCAATAATAATCTTACCGCCAATCAGAGGCCATGTTTGCCGCACTGTAATGCAGATGCTCCAGCCGCTCATTCATCAGAATGGGGTCCTGGTTTGGGTACTGTTCTGGTACCCGAACCAAACTTTTTTTAACTGTTCGGCCTAACCCGCCAGACCTGAACATCCAGAGGTTCGCCCATCACAAATCTTCAGAGAAATACAACCTAAGAAATAAAAAGCTAGAACTGTAGGTTAAGTTTTTGGGAATCGAAGAAACCTTACAAAATGGAATGCAGACCAGTGTTGCAGATTTTATAACTTCCTTATAATGACATACTCTCCTGTATATTTACATTAGACCAAGGACAATCACTTAGTATTAGTACTGTTTAATGTCACCTCCACTCAATTAGGCATAAAAGACCTGGTATTCTGATGTTACCATCTTCAACGGGGACGTTTTCTATAAACATCATTTTTCCAGCTCTTGGACTGGTAGAGGGTTCATTTATTTTAAAAAAAGGGAATGGAGAATGGATGATCTGTATCATCTTGACTTTTTCAAAACCGATGATTTATTTTGAAACATTAATATTGATGTAATCCACATTACATTGCCTGACAGTTTTGATGTATAGTCTGAATGCTTTTAAGGGAGTAAACACATATATATATATGAAATGCATAATCTGCTGTACGGCAACTCAAATATTTAGGGAGTGAGATGTTATGCATACTAACTATCATAGAAATAATAAAGCTGGAGAAGATGATGGGTCACAAAGCCCTGCATAAAGGCAAGTAATCTACTTAGCCTTGGCATCATTTTCTTAAACTAATTTCTTATGTGTATTATGTTTGATCTTATTACAATATGCGCCACTTTATTTAGTTAGAAATTATGTTGTCTTAGGCTAAATGAGCATTCAAATGATTGGAGAAGTCATGTCCGCAAATTGAGGACACGACTGGCTTTGTGTGCAGCCTTGTATACCTGTCGGCACAGCAGATGGGCAGAGGAGCTGCTATTTACATGGAAGACAGACCAGATAAGTGCATTCTGAGATTTCTTCCATGCAGATCCTGGTTCTGTGTGAAAAACTGCTCAGGTGAACTAGCAAATTGGCTATAATGTGGACAAAGAATTTGTTCATGTGAACATACAGTACCTGTGAAATGCTGGACACTAGAGTCCAATTCATTATCTCATTTGCTCCTTTTGCCTAATTTTTATATATTTCACCTGTTTTTCATTCGCCCCTCATTCTTCTTTCTATTTGGACCTTTTATAAAGTCTATTTTAAATGTGCTTATCAATGGGATTATTTATTATGTTCGTCATTGTGGCAAGAGATTAGGGTTTGCAAATATTTTCCTCTGATTCATTATTTTCAAATAAATGTCGTCATCATGGAGTGATTTCATACATGCCCAAATTTTTGTTGAGTCATTTAAAACAAAAAAAAAGTTAAAGATAAAACTTAAGACTATTTTTCAAAAATGAGAATAGCCTAGAAAACAGACAGCTTCAATAAAGAATCATCCGAAAAGCAAGAAGAAGCCATGTCTAAAATGTATTAATCTTTATTGGAATCAGATTAAAAAGAACTATATATGTAAAAAATGTCAACATAATTATTAAAAATGAGGGTACTACAAAAGAATCGCCACAAGAAGAGGCAACATACAGAGAAATATTCGTAAAGAGTGCTTGAAAGATAATATCTATGCATAGAACTGATAACTGATTTAAATAGATGCTGGTGCATTCCTCAGACATGTAATTAAGAGGAAAAATGCAAGTGCACATTAATATATGACATGATGCGGTTAACAAAAATCAGTACAAAACAAATAAATCATGTTCCAGGAATATGATAATGTAAACATATCAATTAGCATAAGAAAAAAGTTAATGAATAGGGTGTCGTATGGCCAGTATAAGCCTGTGCAGAGTGGCAACGACGAACCCTCAAGAAGTATATTTCCTAGCAGCAAATAGAAAAATGTGATAGATGTATATTACCTCAGGGTGCAGGCAGGAGGACCCCGACGCGCGTTTCGCGGCAGCTTTATCTTTCAAGCACTCTTTAAGAATATTTCTCTGTATGTTGCCTCTTCTTGTGGTGATTCTTTTGCAGTACCCTCATTTTTAATAATTATGTTGACATTTTTAACATATATAGTTCTTTTTAATCAGATTCCAATAAAGATTAATACATTTTAGACATGGCTTCTTCTTGATTTTCAGATGATAAAGACTATTTTTGCGCGTAAAATACAAAAATGACGTGTCGAGCTGAAGAATTTGATGCAAAAAAAGGTCTATTAATACTCAAGACAAAAAAGATGAGAGCCTAGGTGTCTTCCCTTTGTCTACATTTGGCAACTCACAGTGAGCAAGAATATTCGTCAGTTTCTAGCAGCAGAGATGCCAATGTGGTGGTGGTCTTTGTCTCTGTTTTTGCTCTATTTGCTAAACTGCACAAAGCATAATAGAGAGGTGGTCTTTTAATTGAATAAAAACAAGATACTGGACATTGAGAGAAACAATGTATGCTATGAAGCAAAGAAAAGAAAGTTTCAGCTAATATAACACTGGCAAATTGGTGAAGATGAATCCCTTAGTTAAAATAAAAACAGATGATGGAAAGATATAGAGGGATGCGCAAAAAAGCAAATGTAACTTGTTGAAGGTGATGAGGGCAGCAAGACAATGCTTTTTTGTAGTTTTCTATGAAAGGAGGGGTACACTTTAAATTAGAGATGGCCAACATTTTGGTGGCTCTAGGTCACAAGGGCAGAAGAACAATTGTCTTGGGCTGCACATTAAAGGAAATCTGTTACCAAGTTTTTGGTACCTCATCTGAGAGCAGCACAATGTAGGAAAAGAGACCCTCAGAGAGCTAATCCCACTCACACCACTGAGTCACAGCTTTCTGTGTACACTGTCCATTGAAAGTGAGCTGCTAGTCAGAGAAGAGGGAGGAGTCAGACAACTGCTGTCCTGGCAGTGATAATGTCCTGGTGATGAAACCTTCATTTAAGTAAAAAACAGCACACAGCCTGATACGTGACAAATCGTTGAAATCTCCTGCTGTCTTCAGATAACATAGCAAAAGCCTGCTAACAGATTCCCTTTAAATACACAAACACTAACAGTGATGAAAACTGATTAGCAGAAAAAAGGTCAATGCATAATTTTTATGACACCACAGATAAACAAAAAAATCTTCACATAATTATAATTATAGATCATCCCATTTGGAGAGTGCTTTAAAATTGTTGAGCAAGACCAAAGATTGCAATCATTAATACTTATTGTGGCGACCAAGGAAGGTAACGTCCGAGAGTGGACCCTCTGGATCGCGGAACTGGAGCTCCCGGGGGTGAGCGCGCCAGGTAGAGCCGACCCCTATACAGGGACCGATAGGGGCAGACCCTCGGAAGACAGATACCGCGACAGCTAGAACCAAGAGGGGCGGCTCAAGGGACCAGAGAGGAACTGGCGGAACCAGAGCACAAGACGAACCGGAGATACGGGACGGGTCAGGCACACGGGGTGGAGTACAGGACTAAGTGAGGAGAACAGGATGGAGTACGGAGTACAGGACGAAGTGCGGAGTACGGGACTGAGTGCGAAGTGCAGGACTGAGTGGGAAGTACAGGACAGAGGATGGAGTACAGGACTGAGCACGGAGTAGAGGACTAAGAACGGAGTGCCGCACTGAGTGGGAAATGCAGGATGGAGGACGGAGTACAGGACTGAGCACGGAGTACAGGACTGAGAACGGAGTGCAGGACTGAGTACAGAGTACAGGACTGAGAACGGAGTGCAGGACTGAGAACGGAGTGCAGGACTGAGTACAGAGTACAGGACTGAGGGCAGAGTACAAGACGGAATGCGGAGCACAGAACTGAGGCAAGGCAAGGATTAGGAGGAAGTTGTAGGGAAGCCCCCCTACAACTTGGACAGAATACCACAAGGTACAGCACACGATAATCAGGCGTCTCCACCATCTTGGAGACACCTGATATACCACACGCTGCTGTTTGATTGGGTGGCCAGACCTCTGGGCGGGTGCTGCAGGGTTAAGAAACCTGCAGAGCGCGCACCCGCGGCCTAGGGCGCCTGCGCGTGACAACCACACGCCGGGAGGACGGGAGCGAGGAGGAAGCAGGCACAGCACGGCGAGCTGAGGGCAGGTGAGTACAGGCGGTGGCGGGCCCCGCTACTGCTGGAACGGCAGCAGTCACCGCCACCAACGTGACACTTATAATGAATAAAATGCTAGACTGAAGCTGATTTATACATCACAAAGGATACACTGGAACTATGGTATATACCGTATGTCACATATGAGACATGAGACAGCTGAATATATCACATAAAATACATAGAGACAGATGTATACCTCACATAAGAGACATGAGACTGCTACATATACATTACATTTGATACATAGAGACTGATGTACACCTCAAAGTGGATACACTGAGAGTGCTGTATATACCTCACATAAAATACACTGAGACTGCAATACATACATCACATAGGATACAATTAGACTGTCATATATGCACCACATCTGATACTGAGACTGCCATATACACATGACAGAAGATACATTGAGACTGCTGTATATACATCACATAGGGTACAGTGAAACTGCAGTATATATACAGGTCTGGCAAATATTAAGAGACCACTGCAAAATTTTCAGTCTGTCTGATTTTTCTCTTTATAGGTATATTTTTGAGTAAAATGTAAATTGCTCTTTTATTCTATAAACTACTGACAACATGTCTTTGAATTTCCAAGCACTAAATTTTGTATTTATTTTCAGAAAATGAGAAATGGTCAAAATAACAAAAAAATGCAGTGCTTGCATACCTCAAATAATGCTGAGAAAACAAGTTCATAATCATTTAGAAACAACAATACTAATGTTTTAACTGAGGAAGAGTTCAGAAATTATTGAAATCCTTTTGAATGTAAACAAAGAACTGCTTAGATGTTTGTACCAGGAGTGGCATAAGGTCATCCAAAAGCAGTGTGAAAGACTGGTGGAAAGCATGCCAAGACGCATGAAAGCTGTGATCAAAAATCATGGTTATTCCACAAAATATTGATTTCTGAACTCTTCCTGAGTTAAAACATTAGTGTTGTTTTTTCCAAATTATTATGAACTTGTTTTCTTAGCATTGTTTGAGGTCTGCAAGCACTGTTTTTTTGGTTATTTTGACCATTTCTCATTTTCTGAAAATAAATACAAAATTTATTGTTTGAAAATTCGAAGACGTGTTGTCAGTTCCAAAGTTCTGGTCCCCATTGATTTCTGTGGAGGTGGGTTTCAAGTTCAGTTCAGGAAAAGTGGTAAGTTCTTTGGCAGCACTTGCTTGATTTTTTTGCTTTAGCTATTTGTTTATATCACATAATCTACTTGTTCACATTTTTCAAACCTACTTTTTAGTAAGAAAGAGGACACAGGATGGAGGACGGAAGAAAATGTGGTCTAAAAACATATAAGACAAAATCCTAGCCTCTGTAGATAAACCTTGTGAGATATCTTTGAAATATTTTTGGAACTGTAAAATCTCTCTCTCCTCAAACTGTAAATGGACTTCCAGGAGAAGTCAGTGTTCGGGGGTTCAGCGCCGGACACCAGGACACTTTACAGATCGGGTTCGCTCATCTCTAGTATGGATGCATAATGGCTCTGTATGATCACCAAGTTGTAAAGAGCCTTAATACTCAACTCTAGAAATAGCCCCATGAAGGACTATCTATAAGGGATAAACAAACACACTAACACAGTGTTTAAAGGGCATTGCTTTAGTAAGATAGACAGCAATGCTATATGAAAATCAGCAAGTTTGCAACTGACTTGCTTTTTCTATGTACTATCATTCTCTTGCTGTGAGAGTTTTCATCTTACATAATGTACAGCTTGTTTTCAATTAGCTCAACCACCAGAGCCTGCCCAGACCTTGGCTGAAAGTGCACAATAGTTACATTCCAGGAGAGGAGTTAAAGGGAACCTGACAGCTGATACTTTACTATATTTCATGTCCCTAAAAGTTAAAATCCATTAAACAACAATACTAACAATTTTCAAATAATTATTAGAAGAGCGAATACATTCATCATGAAGAAGTTGTTTTATAACAAAAGTGTCAAATATTTCCGACATCGTGTGCCATTTGCACACATTACTCATTTTCATAAACTACAAGGTTTTTTTTCCCCCAGAAAAACAGATTAAACAGTAGTAATCCATTTATTTGCCAGATGTCAGAACAAAGTAAAAAACCAAAGATCCCTCACTAGGCAAATTGCCTTTTAAACACATAGTACATGCTGAGAGTAGGTGATAAAAGTCATATTTATTCTTGTGTCTCTTCATCTCAAATTCAGGTCAGTGGTTTCCAATGAGGCTTTCTAAACACAGAAACAGATGGATATCATGTCGAACACCAATACTGAACAAACGGAAATGTGTTTATAGTACCACTAAGACACTGTGGAGTTTACAACTTTTCACAAAGGATGTATTATTACAATAAAAGCCCCATTCAATTGCACTTGACTAGCATTTTTTTTTATGATTAGATAAATGTTATACGTACTAAGGCACTGATTCATCATTTGATTTTTTTTAAAATCACTTTTCCTTTTTGACTTGTGGTTTTGGCTGAAATTTTTTGAGCCAAATTCATCAAAATGGCATCCTGATTTTATACATTTTGTACAAGGTCCATAATTGTCTTTTTTTCTCTCTTTAACTGTTTTTGTTACTTTTAGGCTATGTGCGCACATTGCGTATTTGCTTGCAGAAATTTCTGCAAGGTTTCTGCATCTCTTGGCAGAAAAATGCAGCGGAAAATACGTGCGTTTTTAATGCATGTGTTTTTTTGCATGCATTTTTTTCTTGTCCATTCAATGGGTTAAAAACACAGGCAAAAACGAACTTCTGCATGCGTCCTGCGTACCTATCTTTAACATTGTGTACGCAGGGACATGCGTTGTATACGGATGCATCCGCGTGCGTCGTTTCGACGTCCCCGATGAATGCAGGAAAATGCAACACGTTGCATTCGAAGGGCACTTCAAAACGACGCACGCGGACGCATCCGTATACAATGCATGTCCCTGAGTACACAATGTTAAAAATAGACCATAACCATTTCATGGAAACAAAACCCATTAGAACAGTTGTAACAAATTAATTATGTAGCATAAATTAAAATGTGGTAATACATAATGGGTTTGTATATGGACATGAGAGGACAATCGCAAAAAAATTAGAAATATAAGAGAAAAGAGGCGATCAAAAAAGTCCAAAACCACATATTTAGAAAATTGTGAAATACAATTTTATTAGGATTTAACAGGAAAACAGGAAAACAATGGGATATGAGTCAAATGACCATGGAAGCACATGGGCAAAAAATGGGGCACACACAGGGTAAAAAAGACCAAAGGGAAAGAGGCAGTTTTAACCTAGCTATAGTAGCGTAATTAATATGTATATTGCACTTATCCTTAATATAACTCATATAGCCAGACAGGATATACAAAAATATAGTAGTCACAAAGGTTAGCTAAAGAGTGAAAGTCATTACCTGTCCAGATATAAAGTAGAGGTCCACTCTGGCATGCCACCCCAACGCACGTTTCGGCGAGATGGCCTTTATCAAGGGGAACTGCCTGGGAACTGACATCAGGCTATCGCGCCAGCACGTTTCGCAGGCGCAAGATTCCCAGCCCCGCAGTCATAACACACTGCAGGGCTAGGAAACTGGTGCCTGCAAAATATGCAGGTGCGATAGCCTGATGTCAGTTCCCAGGCAGCGCGCACTGCACAAGCCTGAGAACTGTTGGCACAGCCAGGCGCCCGCCAGCATGTAACGCCGACAGCAACACAGGAGGAGGTGGTGCAGGGACGCAACAGGGGCATGATGGACGGCTGGGAGGCGGCGCACAGACGCAACACAGGGGCATGATGGATGGCTGGGAGACGGCGCACAGATGCAACAGGGGCATGATGGACGGCTGGGAGGCGGCTGATACAGGGGGACACACCATACCTATGGGACGCAATACAGGTATGGGAACCTATTTATAAAAGTCAATATTTCGGCGTTACTGGGGATCAGAAATAGAAGAGCCACATTCACAGAATGCAGCCTTAGTGCTGCTGAAGGACACTCTTTTAGTTAAAAACACCCTGGGAGGGGGGTTACAGGTTCCCTTTAAGAAACAGATGTGTATTACCCTTGCACCTAGTGCTCAAGGCAAATATATTTCAGCTGTTTTAGCTGGAACTGCCTGCGTTAGAACCCCCAACCATATTTTAGTGAACCCTAGTTTAAACACACTGCAATGCAGCATATTCTAATGCTCTCTATCAGTCTATATAAAGGGGAATGTAGAAACTAGATTATTTTTATCTAATTTAGTCTTCTTTTACACTTACTGGGTTTTGTGTCCTGTTTTTGTGTCCCCAATAGATTTCTATGGGGCCACAAAAACGGGCCGCAATAATTCCACGGAGCGCCATGCGCCGTATGGCTGTACCTACGGCTGAGAAAAAAAGAGCAAGCCTGCTCAATCTTTTTCACAGCTTACGGACAAGACCCCCATTGAAAATCAATGGGGCCGCGAAAACAACGGAAGTTTGTGTTTTGCGGTGCACCGTGACTTCTGGTTTTGCGGAACGCCGTTTTTTTTTCCAATACTTTTTCCATAGTATTGGAAACCCGAAAAGACTGTGAAAATTGCGGCGATATGGCCCGCAAAAAAGGCCCGCAATAACGGGAAGCAAAAAAAACGATAAGTGTAAAAAGAAGCCTTATGGTTCAATATGTTTTTTTTAACTAATTGAAACCAAATACTAAAACATATTTTTTCTCATCTACTTATTAGATTTATTTTCTTCTATTTTCGGTACATGATTATTAGGGTGCCAATCTTCCTGTTAGTAGCATTCAGAGATACGCTTTACAGTTGCCACTGGATAGGAGAAAATAAGTGAGTGGAAATCACTTACTGATGTCTGTGAGAAAGTGTTATATGCTTTTTGATTTGTGCAGAGGTCATAATTCTGGGAAGAACATTACAATAGCTGGACTTTCCTCTATCATGAATGTCATGATCCTGTGCCATCTATACACCATAGGGGTTACCTTTCATTGTAATCCTGCTGATAATGATAATTAATCAGTTGAGTACTATTGAGTGATCTCCACAGAACAGGAAATGGACATTTATTACAGCCAGAGTAACAGTTCCTTCACATGAACAGATAATGCGATCATAACTCATCACTGGCAAACAATGTCGGACAAACGACGAGTATTCGTGAATGAAATGGGTGAATAGTGATTGTTACATCGTAACATCAGACATTGGGAACTGTGTCCACACAGACAGATAATCTGAAGTATAGGTGTGTTCAACGTTCAAATCCCGTAAGCGATAACAATTATTTAGAATACATGAATTCACACAGGATTGTATAAACAATAAAATTGATTTAGCAATAAAACCTTCAATAATCTCCAGAGTTCTTATATGAACAGTAGCATTTGCAATAATGAAGATGAACAATATGACATGAATATGTCCTTATTTCAATGCTCCAACTGTCACTGAACAATCACCTTGGAACACAATCAACCAATCCCCGAAAACCATACCGATTTACGAGCAAACACTCTCCATTTACAATTTTCAAAAGATAAATGAGAATTTTTCCATTCGCCTAAACAATTTCATACTCGAGTAATAAGAGATTCTGGACACATCGCTCATTCAGCCAACCCATTTGTGTTACAGAATTATCATGAATAATCTGAAAAATTATTGGCCAGTGTAAATGTGCCTTAAAAACAGCAATAATTTACATTAGTTTTTCTTGATACAGTGACAGGCAAAAAATAAAAACAAAATTATAAATCTGCAAAAATTCCTAAAAATATCCTGAACATAAACATTTGATTGAATCAATAAGTCATTGTCTAATGAAATAGGGCCTTTAAAGGGACCCTGTCAGCACTGAATGTCTGTTCAAATGAAGTACAGGCGCTCGGAGGATCACGGTGGGGCCAATCATTTGAATACACCTTCCCCCTGCTTGTTTGCCATCTATCACCACAAGCATATGGAATAAATCCGTCACATGCACCTACTTCATCTATCAATTTCCAAAATGTGTTCAGTTTTTCTCACGAGTGTTGATCTCATCAATTGAGAGGGCACAGACAAGCAGATTTTGTTTTATGGTGTTTTGGCCCTTTTGTTGACAAATGTTAAATCAATATGATAAATTGATATAATTTAGGTGTTTCAGTATTATACTCTGCACATATGCTGTGTACACCCCCTTGGACATTTGTTATACTTGGTGGAAATGTTCTTGTGTTCCTTTGGCAGCAAGGCACATGCTCTCAGGCACCAGGCCTGTCCCAACATTCTAGGACAAGTCATTTTAATGTATTTTTTATTTGTGAGATTTGTGATTACCTCCCAAAACAAAACTAATGTGATTTTCTAACAAAAAGTTATTGAGAAATGTATCCATAATTATATATTTTCTTCTTTCTTATTTATTTACCATTTCTGTAGATCCCCTATAATTGTCTCTATGCATTTTCTACAGCAATATGTGATTGTGAACCCTTTGGAGGACGGAGGAGGCACTGATCCGAGTGGTTACTGTACAGAATATGTTGTGCAATACACATTTACAGATATTAAATTCTACTCAATTTAAAATTACTTGTTACTTAACTGTTATTTTTAATAGCTCCATAGTATTAAATGAAACCTTTTGTCACGATGCTGGTTACGAGGGCAAGAGTGGACCCACTGGACCGTGACGCCGAACTCTCCCCGAGCGAGCGCAGCAGGTGGACCGACCCCTATACAGGGACCGTTTGGGAGCAGGCTCAGGAAGCTCAATCGTCACGGCGGCCAGGACCAGGGGTCGGCTCAAGAGGGTGAGAGATCCAGGGTAACCAGGGTCCAGGGAATGGAGGTTGTTGCGGAAGGGTGAAGGAGAGCAGCGGGAACCAGACGGAAGCAGGGCACAGGGAGCTGTAAAAGGAAGACACAGGAGGGTTAGCAGGGAGACATAGGCTGAAGCAGCTACGGGAGCCGGGAGAGCGAGCGAGAGCTGGGGACCAGCAAGAGCAAGCAGGGCCTGAACACAGCGTGGAGAACTCGATAGTCAGGCGCCTCCCCTAAGGGAGGGCGGCCTGAAATACCTGATGGTATACCCCGATTGGCCAGGCAGTGGGTCTGGATCAGGTCAGGCCAGCGGGCGTCCATACAGCAGGGACGCGCGGTCAGGCCCCCCGGCGCATGCGCAGAGGCACAGTGCGCGCGGCCGAGGGCAGAGGAGGAGCGCGCCAGGAGGCCGCCCGCCGGAACGGAGGATGACTGGAGGTGCGCGCTGGGAGCGAGAGGTAGGAGGAACCCGGACCGGAGGCCGAAGCAGCGGCGGTGAGTAAGGGGACGGCAGGGACAGCGGGACCCGTTGTGGCGGTGCTAACAGTACCTCCTCCCTTACACCCCCCTCTACTGTGTCTGGAAAGGAACCTCTTAAGAATACATGGAGCATTGATGTTCTCGGATGGTTCCCAAGACCTCTCCTCGGGACCGAAACCCTCCCAGTCGATGAGAAAAAATGTTTTACCTCTTACCCTTCTCGAGGACAAAATATCTCTCACCTCAAAAACATCATCAGAGCTGACTGGTGGAGGAGAAGAGTTTGGAGCTGGGTGGAAACGATTCAGGACAACTGGCTTAAGGAGAGAGACATGGAAGGTGTTGGGAACTCGGAGCGAGGCGGGTAACTCCAGCCGGTAGGACATGTTGTTGATGCGTCTGAGAATCTTGAAAGGCCAATGTAGCGGGGTCCAAGCTTGTAAGACGGGAGCTTTAGCCTAATATACTTGGCCGACAGCCAAACTTGTTGTCCCGGGAGATAAGTCGGGGAGTCCAAGCGCCTCTTGTCAGCATGTCTCTTCATGCCCTCCCCGGACTTCTTGAGAGCTTCTTTAGTCTCAGACCAGACCTTGGAGAATTCTATGGCCAGGGAATCCGCTGCAGGCACACCGGAAGCAGTGGATATCGGCAGTGGAATACCGGGATGCATCCCAAACACTACAAAAAATGGAGACTTAGCTGAGGACTCGCTGGAATGATTATTGTAGGAGAATTCTGCCCAGGGGAGGAAATGGACCCAGTTATCCTGGTGCGCATTCGAGAACAGGCGTAAATATGATGCTAGCACCTGATTGACACGTTCCACTTGCCCATTGGACTGAGGGTGGTAGGCGGAAGAAAAGTCCAATCTGACCTCCAGAAGTTTGCATAAGGCTCTCTTAAATCGAGAAGTGAATTGTACACCACGATCCGAGACAATATGCTGCGGGAAGCCGTGAAGGCGGAAGATATGCTGGATAAAAATCTTCGCCAACTCTGGAGCAGAGGGCAGTGCTGGAAGAGGAACAAAATGGGCCATCTTAGAGAAGCGATCGACTGCCACCAGGATAGTCGTACATCCGGAAGAGTTAGGCAAATCGGTGACGAAATCCAATGCTATATGTTGCCACAGAACCGAGGGGATCGGCAAAGGTAGCAGAAGACCGGAGGGTGGCCGTCTAGGAACTTTGACCTTGGCACACGAGGAACAAGACGCCGTGAAGTCAGTTACATCCTGATGAAGTGAAGGCCACCAATAAAAACGAGCAATGAAGTCCAGTGTCTTCTTGACTCCGACATGCCCGGAAAGTTTAGAGGAATGTCCCCAATGCAGCACCTCTCTTCTGTCCGCCTCAGAAACGTAGGTCTTGCCTGGAGGAGGAGTGATTAGACTCACAGGAGCCACCGTGATGATCTTGGCCGGATCGATGATGTGAGTCGGTTCCTCTACCAAATCAGGAGACTGCAGAGAGCGGGACAATGCATCAGCCTTGACGTTTTTAGGTCCGGGACGAAAACGCAGCTCAAAATCGAACCGGCCAAAAAAGAGAGACCATCGGGCTTGTCGGGTATTCAGTCTGTGGGCTGACTGGAGGTATGCCAAATTCTTGTGATCGGTAAAGATGGTAAACGGGTGGACTGCTCCCTCAAGAAGATAGCGCCACTCCTCCATGGCCAATTTTATGGCTAACAACTCGCGGTCCCCGATGGAGTAATTACACTCGGCAGGGGAGAAGGCCTTCGAGAAAAACCCACAGGAAACCAGTCGTCCGGAGGAAGATTTCTGAGAGAGAACTGCACCCGCTCCTGTGGATGAGGCATCGACCTCCAAAACGAATGGCTTGTTGGCCTCGGGTCGGTGGAGCACAGGGGCTGTTGTAAAGGCTTGTTTTAACCTGGAAAAGGCCTCTTCAGCCTCGGAAGGCCAGGACGAGGAGTTAATGCCCTTGCGAGTAAGACTGGAAATGGGTTTGATGAGAGATGAAAAGTGTGGGACAAACTGACGATAATAATTGGCGAAGCCGAGAAACCGTTGAATCGCCTTGACTCCTACCGGACGAGGCCATTGAAGAATTGCCGACAATTTCTCAGGATCCATCTCCAGCCCAGAATCCGAAACAATGTAGCCTAAGAAGGGCAACGATGACTGCTCAAAGAGGCACTTCTCAAGCTTTGCGTAGAGGTGATTCTCCTGCGGGCGCTGCAGTACCAGACGAACACACTCCTCCTGTGGGATACCAGATCCGGGGAAAAAATAAGGATGTCATCTAGGTACACGACCACGCAGGAGTACAGCAGATCTCGGAAGATGTCATTAACGAACTCCTGAAACGCCGCGGGAGCATTGCAGAGACCGAAGGGCATAACAAGATATTCATAATGCCCGTCCCGGGTGTTAAAGGCCGTTTTCCATTCATCGCCGGAGCGGATGCGGACGAAGTTGTAGGCTCCGCGTAGATCCAACTTCGAGAAGATGCGGGCTCCACGTAAGCGGTCGAAGAGTTCAGGAATGAGAGGCAAGGGGTATTTATTCTTTATCGTGATATTGTTTAATCCTCGGAAACCGATGCACGGGCGAAGCGAACCGCCCTTCTTTTTCACAAAGAAGAAACCGGCACCGGCAGGAGAAGAAGACTTCCATATGAACCCTCTGGCAAGGTTATCACGAATGTACTCGGACATGACAGTAGTCTCAGCTGGAGACAGAGGATAAATTCGACCCCTGGGCGGAGTAGTCCCGGGCCGTAGATCAATAGGACAATCATACGGGCGATGCGGGGGAAGTGTCTCTGCCTCTTTCTTATCAAAGACGTCCGAAAACGACCAGTATGGGGCAGGCAAGCCTGCAGGACCCGAGGAAACTGGATGAGGAGTGACAGGAAGAACGGAAGCTAGGCACTTCTCTTGGCAAGGATGCCCCCAGCGGAGAACTTCACCGGAACGCCAATCCAATACGGGTTCATGTGTCCTAAGCCAGGTGAGGCCAAGTAGCAGAGCGTGGGACAGGTTGGGTAGGACATAGAACGAGATCCGCTCCTCGTGCAATGCCCCGATGCGCAGACGCACCTCTTCCGTAACCAGAGACACCGACACTTGTAAAGGTCTCCCATCAACCGAGGCGATAACCCGTGGAGTCCTCAGAGTAATAACGGGAATCTGGTACTTCTTCACCTCCTTCAACCGGATGAAGTTCCCCTCCACGCCCGAGTCCACATAGGCCACCTCCGGACCACGTCTCTGACCAAAAACCAGCTGCACAGAAAGAGTAAGAGGATGAGAGGAGTGAGACACACCTAGGACAGCCTCTCTTACCTGGCCTAGGTGGAGGAGTTTCCCGGCCTCTCAGGACAAGAACGCAGGAAGTGAGACGCACTGCCGCAATACAGACATAAGCCATCCGTCAATCTTTCCCTCTGGCGCTGTTCCGCTAACTTGACCCGATCTACTTGCATCGGCTCTGGCGCCGGACTGGAGGACGACCCAAGGGAACGTGGACTGGATGGCCTGTGGAGAGAAGCAGAAGGTCTAAGCGGTCTCCTCTCCCTAGCGGCCTCGCGGGCGCGTTCCTGAAACCAGAGGTCAATCCGTGTAGCCAAGGAAATGAGATCCTCCAAGGTAGCCAGGGTATCTCGTCCCGCCAGTTCGTCCTTAATCTTGCCCGAGAGACCACGCCAGAAGGCCCCGACCAAAGCCTCATTATTCCACCCCAACTCAGAGGCCAAGGTGCGGAACCAGATGGCGTATTGTCCGACCGTAAGAGAACCCTGAGTGAGGCAGAAAAGGGACTCTGTAGCGGAAGTCAACCGGCCGGGCTCATCAAAAACTTTACAAAAAGTGTCCGTGAAGGTTTGGAGACTAGAGACTATGGGGTCGTCCAGCTCCCACAGGGGATTCACCCAAGAGAGGTCCTCTCCCTCCAAATGGGACACAATGAAGGCCACCTTAGCCCGGTCAGTGGGATACTGCTGAGACAGGAGTTCAAAATGCGACCTGCACTGATTCAAAAAACTCCTGCACAGCTTAGGGTCGCCGCCATACCGCGGCGGTTTTCCAAGCCTAGGGGACGGGACAGGATCTGGACTGCGAGATGGATCTCGTGCAGCTGCAGACTGAAGGGAGTGCAGCCGATCGTCGACCGAAGACATATAGGACAGAATATGGGCCTGGGTATCTCGCTGTTGACCCAGCTCCTGCTGGAGACTGGCCAATTGGGAAGCGTTGTTGGGATCTGCAGCCTGCAAGGCCGAGAGGCGGGAGTCCATAGTCTTCATAAAAGACATTATACGGGTCTGGTTCTCCCGTAGGAACACTAGCTCCTTTTGGGCGGCGGCCCCAGCGGGGTCCATGGCCTGACTATTCTGTCACGATGCTGGTTACGAGGGCAAGAGTGGACCCACTGGACCGTGATGCCGAACTCTCCCCGAGCAAGCGCACCAGGTGGACCGACCCCTATACAGGGACCGTTTGGGAGCAGGCTCAGGAAGCTCAAACGTCACGGCGGCCAGGACCAGGGGTCGGCTCAAGAGGGTGAGCAGCGGAGAGGAGGATGAGAGATCCAGGGTAACCAGGGTCCAGGGAATGGAGGTTGTTGCGGAAGGGTGAAGGAGAGCAGCGGGAACCAGACGGAAGCAGGGCACAGGGAGCTGTAAAAGGAACACAGGAGGGTTAGCAGGGAGACATAGGCTGAAGCAGCTACGGGAGCCGGGAGAGCGAGCGAGAGCTGGGGACCAGCAAGAGCAAGCAGGGCCTGAATGCAGCGAGGAGAATTCGATAGTCAGGCGCCTCCCCTAAGGGAGGGCGGCCTGAAATACCTGATGGTATCCCCCGATTGGCCAGGCGGTGGGTCTGGATCAGGTCAGGCCAGCGGGCGTCCATACAGCAGGGACGCGCGGTCAGGCCCCCCGGCGCGTGCGCAGAGGCACAGTGCGCGTGGCCGAGGGCAGAGGAGGAGCGCGCCGGGAGGCCGCCCGCCGGAACGGAGGATGACTGGAGGTGCGCGCTGGGAGCGAGAGGCAGGAGGAACCCGGACCGGAGGCCGAAGCAGCGGCGGTGAGTATGGGGACGGCAGGGACAGCGGGACCCATTGTGGTGATGCTAACACCTTTTACCTGTGCCAAGGAGTGGACAGTAGAAACAATTTGTAGCTGGAAAAGGAGTAAAAACAGAATGACGAAGTTTGAAGTCAATTCCAAACATGGAGATTAGATGTTATGTCCATATTCTACCTGATGTGCATTGTAGAATACATCACAGAGCTGATAAGGGGCTGCCAGTCATCTTAGTGTTTAGCTGACCACAAGAGTAATTTACTTGTAGTTCTACAGACGATATGGTGCCTATAGTTAATGGTAGACCATTTCTCTATGTCTCCTGTCAAGGAAAGCAAGACTTAGATTGTTTCATAGATAACAGACCGTGATGCCTGTGGGCGGCTCACTTCTCTCTTTCCGTAAGAATTTGGGTGCTCTCACATTGCGTTCTTGCCCACATTCAGTGATCCTATCAGGGCTTGCGGTCAAACAGAATTCTGGTGTATGCGCCAACTTAGGGTGAATGCGACTATAATGGTGATGACAGAGTCAACGTGAGCTCTGTCATGCATCATTTTCTGGCATATGTGGCTACTGGAGGTACTACTACTACTTCAAGCTGTCCCCCTTCAATAGGCGCATACACCCAAAAATGATACACATCAGACCACATGTTGACATGGCACCATTAATAGTCTATGGCTCATGTTGGGGGTTCTTTGGATGCAAGCCCCAACAGGACGACTGAATGTAGCAAAGGACGCAATGTGAAAGGGGCCTTCATCTTTATGGTGAAGTTTGTGGAGCTAGCTAATAGATCAATGATCAGATATTTCATATCTACGGTAATTTACATGAATAACAAAATCAAATCCAAGTTTTACAGATCTCCTTTAACACTGTCCTTTTGCCATCAACAATTCTTCTTTATTAAGTCTCTTGCTTTCAGAGTCAGGAGCCTGTGATGGCATTCCACTGCCCAGCCGGCTGTACATGAATATGTTGTACATACATCAGATTTGTTTTTCTAAGCCATTTATGGAAAGAACACGGGATGTGAAACTTCCTATTCAGCAAATCTGCGCACTGTTCTAATCCACATTTGTATGTGAAGAAGGATTGAGAGATAAGGCCAGGCCTGATAAACACTGTCACAACGATAATGGAGAAGGACACATGAGATAAGCACAGAGTCTGAATTCTTTAAGCGCTGATTAAGTTGGGCTGCAAAATGCAAATGACTTCATGACTGGTACAGCGGATCATGGAAAAGGTTGTCTACCAGGAAAAATACTGCCCCAATTGTTATGACATCATGTGTTTCAATCAATTTAATTAAATGTGTATAAGTATATACAGGTGCTTCTTACAAAATTAGAATATCATCAAAAAGTGATTTTTGTCAGTTCTTCAATACAAAAAGTGAAACTCATACTATATAGAGTTATTACAAACAGAGTGATCTATTTCAAGTGTTTATTTCTGTTAATGTTGATGATTATGGCTTACAGCCAATGAAAATCCAAAAGTCATTATCTCACTAAATTAGAATAATTAACAAAAAACACCTGCAAAGGCTTCCTAAGCATTTAATCCCTCTCTGACATTAGACGTACTATTCTGTCCATGTGACCTGGGCTTTACTTCTCATGGACGGAATAGTACATCATTAGCGATCGGCGGCGCACACAGCTGACACCCGGCACTAAGTGCCAGGAGTGGTCACGAACTGCTCCCGGCACTTTAACCCCTGATACACTGCGATTAAAAAGATCACAGCGCTCCGGTGCCGGCAGAGGGGTTGACAGCCCCTCTGCCTTTGGATCAGAGACCCCACGGCATGATGCGGGGTCCCGATCGCTGCTATGGTAACCCGATGTCATCATGATGACATCTGGGTTACCAGAGCTGAGAAACTTCCTGTCATGCACAGTGGATGTCAGGAAGTCTCTTAGGTCAGTGTGCAGAAAGTGCAGCGCTGACAGCTTCTGTAGCATGCAGATGCTGCTTCATCTGCATGCTATAAAAGCTATTGGCCTGCACAAAATGAGTGTCCCATAGTGGGACAAAGTGTAAATGTAAGAATAAAATAAAAAAAAATTTAAATAATTGTAAAAATATTTTTTTTAAATAAAAAATAATAAAAAAATAAATATTTATACTGTCATTAAATCAATATTTGAATAAAAAAAATCTAAACAATAAAAGTATACATATTTGGTATAGGCGCGTCCGTAATGACCCGACCTATTAAACTGTCCCACTAGTTAACCCCTTTAGTGAACACCATAAAAAAAGGCAAAAAACAATGCTTTATCATCACACCGCCGAACAAAAAGTGAAATAACGCGCAATCAAAAAGACGGATATAAACATGGTACTGCTGAAAACAAAATCTTGTCCCGCAAATAAACAAGCTGCCATACAGCGTTATCAGCGAAAAAATAAAAAGTTATAGCTGTCAGGATAAAGTGATGCAAAAACAATTTTTTTTTCTATAAAATAGTTTTTATTTTACAAAAGCGACAAAACATAAAAAAAGCTATAAATGAGGCATCGCTGTAATTGTACTGACCAGAAGAATAAAACTGCCTTATCAATTTTACCACATGCGGACCGGTGTAGACGCCCCCCCAAAAGAAATTCATGAATTGCTGGTTTTTGCTCATTTTGTCTCCCAAAAATCGGAATAGAAAGCGTTAAAAAAGTCATGTGCCAGAAAATAATACCAATAAAAATGTCAGCTTGTCCCGCAAAAAACAAGACCACACATGACTCTGTGGGCCTAAATATAGAAAAATTATAGCTCTCAAAATGTGGTGATGCAAAAACTATTTTTTGCAATAAAAAACGTCTTTTAGCGTGTGACAGCTGCCAAACATAAAAACCAGCTATAACGCCTCTTTCACATATCCTGATATTTCCGGTACCGGAGATGTCAGTGCCCGTGTGTGTAATACTTGTGGCACACATGGGACATGTGTGTGCCGCATCAGTACCACACGGATGGGCGCCAGGGAAGAAGCTTTGCAGTAAGCACTGTTCCCCGGCGCCGGGTGCTGAACACGGCTCTCATCATTCTCCCCTGCTCTGCCGGCAATCGGCGCGAGCAGGGGAGAATGATGAGAGTTACATTTAACCGCTTAACGACCGCCAATACGTCTTTTAACGGCAGCAGTTAAGGGTACTTAAACCACAGCGCCAATTTTTAACAGTGCTGAGGTATAAGGTTATAGCCCCCCTAGCGTCGGGGTAACCGAGACCCCACTGAACATGATTTGGGCTGGTTTTTACCGACCCCGGTGTTGCGATTGCCGTTATTAACAGCGACCGCAAAAAAAAGTCAGATTCTAGAATTTAATTTCTCTTTCCTCTGATGTGATCACACATCAGAGGAGAGAGAAATAGGGTCCCCCTGGTCTCCCGATCACCCCCTCTGGTACCTCCATGGTCCCTGCAGGCCCTTTGAAGTCCCCCGGGATGCCAGCTTCTTCTTCGGGGAGAAATTGGAAGGCAAATGAGCAGTGATCAAAATAAAAAAAATACTAAATCAAACACCCCTTTATCACCCCCTTAGTTAGGGAAAAATAATAAAATAAAAAAAGTATTTATTTCCATTTTCCCATTAGGGTTAGGGTTGGGCTAAAGTGAGTTGGGCTAAAGTTAGGGATAGGGTTAAAGTTAGGGTTGGTCTAGATTTAGGGTTAGGGTTGGGGCTAAAGTTAGGGTTAAGACTAAAGTTAGGGTTAGGGCTAAAGTCAGGGTTTGGGCTAGAGTTGGGGTTAGAGCTTGGATTAAGGTTAAGGTTGGGATTAGGGTTAGGGTTGGGATTGGGGTTAGGGGTGTGTTAGGATTAGGTTTGTGGTTAGGGTTATGGTTAGGGCTGGGAGTGGGGTTAGGGGTGTGTTGGAGTTAGGGTTGGAGTTAGAATTGTGGGGTTTCCACTGTTTAGGCACATCAGGGGCTCTCAATTCTAGCCAATTTTGGTCTGAAAAATTCAAACGGCGCTTCTTCCCTTCCGAGCTCTGCCGTGTGCCCAAACAGTGGTTCCCCCCACATGTGGGATATCAGCATACTTTTGGGGTCCAATTTCTTTTGTTGCCCTTGGGAAAATAAAAGATTGGGGACTAAAAAATCATGTTTGTGGAAAAAATATGATTTTTTATTTTCACACCCGGGCATTATAAACTTTAGTGAAACACCTGGGGGTTGAAAGTTCTCACCACACATCTAGATAAGTTCCCTGAGAGGTCTATTTTCAGAAATGGGGTCACTTGTGGGGGGTTTCCACTGTTTAGTCACATCCAGGGGCTCTCCAAAAGTGATATGGCATCCAATCTCAATTCCAGCCTATTTTACGCTAAAAAAGTAAAACAGCGCTCCTTCCCTTCCGAGCTCTGCTATGCGCCCAAACAGTGGCTTACCTGTATATATGGGGTATCAGCGTACTCAGGACCAATTGTACAACAACTTTTGGGGTCCAATTTCTTCTGTTACGCTTGGTAAAATAAAAAAAATTGGATCTGAAGTAAAGTTTTTGTGAAAAGAAGTTAAATATTCATTTTTTTAAACATTCCAAAAATTCCTGTGAAGCACCTGAAGGGTTAATAAACTTCTTGAATGTGGTTTTGCGCCCCTTCAGGGATGCAGTGTTTAGAATGGTGTCACTTTTGGGTATCTTCTATCATATAGACCCATCAAAGTGACTTCAAATGTGATGTGGTCCCCCCCAAAAAAAATGTGTTGTAAAAATGAGAAATCGCTGTTTAACTTTTAACCCTTATAACTTTGTAGCAAAAAAAAATTTTGGTTCCAAAATTGTGCTGATGTAAAGTAATCATGTGGGAAATGTTAATTATTAAGTATTTTGTGGGACATATCTCTGTGATTTTAGGACATGAATCTTCAAATTTGGAAAATCGCAAAATTTTCAAAATTTTCGCCAAATTTCCATTTTTTTCACAAATAAATGCAGGTCATATCAAAGAAATTTTACCACTATCATGAAGTACAATATATCATGTGAACATATTGTCAGAATCACCTGGATTCATGGAAGTGTTCCAGAGTTATCACCTCAAAAAGGGACAGTGGTCAGAATTGTAAAAATATGCCCGCTCATTAACATGCAAACCACCCTTGAGGTAAAGGGGTTAAAAAGGTCCCTTATTCTGTTTCAGTAGGATCCACAATCATAGGGAAGACTGCTGACTTGAAACAAGCAGCAGTGGATGTTGCTAAATGAAAATTGCAAACTGCCGATGTAGTGACCAGTACGTTGTAGTGACCAGTACATTGTGCCCAGCTCATGCTTCAGGAGACACACACCTGTAAATTAGTAGGGCTCTCATCGCTACAGAAATGCCGAACGTGGGTGCTAAATGTGATCTAGGCACACTGTGGACTGTGGGGTCCAGAAGGGAGATGGGCATTTGGATTTGGGTGCGCAGAATTTGCTTAATTTCTCCTGAGGGGCGAGGAGTCATTTAGCTTTTCCTGTGCTACCAGCAAAGTGGAAGACCCCTATATTTCTATTGACAGATGATGGACCTGAGCAGGGACTTTTTTTGTGGATTTTGTTGAAGCTTTTATTGGGAACAATTTACCTAATGTTTAGGATCACATTTATTTTGTGCTCTATGCTGAGCACTTACTTTGGGGTTTCCATCTAAATCTCCAAGTGACGTGACTCAGATGAAACCCTGAAGGATCCGTTCACTATATAATTTGTTTATCATTTGTTCTAGAATTTCTTTGGATCACGACTTGATGTCTAGCTTTTGACAGACCTTTAGACTACTTCACTTTGACTGGCAGGTCCTATTTAAGTGATTTCCTGATTGAGAACAGTTGTGACAGTAATCAGGTCGGCATGTGGCTAGGGAATTTGAGCTCAGCTTCCCAAAGATGTGATAGATCACAGTTAATTTATGCTTTAAGGGTGAAGTGGGGCAATCAGTTTTTCACTCAGGGCCCTGTAGGTTTGGATTTCTTTTTCCCTTAATAATAAAGTCATTCATTTAAAAACTGCATCCTATTTTTTCTTGTGTTATCTTTGTCTAATAGTTAAATTTGTTTGGTGATCTGAAACATTTAAGTGTGACAAACATGCAAAAGAATAGGAAATCAGGAAGGGGTCAAACACTTTTTCACGCAACAGTGTATATTTTTTTTTATTATTTTGTGCCAAGCATAAATATATGTTCTTTGGGTCTGATAATATCTAACCATACATTATCATCCAAAGCTGCTTTCAGTTGAACCAACCATAAATCGTTTTTTTGTTTTCAAATAATTTTATTGTTTTTTTTTAAATAAACAGGGTAGGGAAAGGAAGGTAGGAAGGGAGGGAAGGGAGTGGGGAATAAACAACCTTGTACAGGTACGGAAAAAAATTTAAAAACTAGAGAACCCACAAACAGGCATAGAATAACATATATCGAATAACAACATAAAAGAAAAAAAAAATCGACAATCCTTATTATGGGGTAACATTCTTGGAAGGAGATACAGCATCCCAGTACTAAAGCGCCCAGGTTTAAACTTCAAAATATAGTGCCTCTTGTTAAGTCTAGTTGATATGAAATTTGTTGTTCCAGGTCTTCCATTTTTTTGAGTATTTGTGAATGTGATTGTTGTTAATTGCAAATATGCGTTCTAAATCGCTGTGTTGGCCTATCTTGTCAAGTATGTCTGAAAACTTGGGAACCTCTGCTTTCTTCCACCATTGTGCTAACATGGTCTTGGTCACTAAGAGGATGTGTATGATAATGTGTCTTACCGAATCATCAAATTGTTCCATGTCTAAAGAAAGAAGTGCTCTTTCGGGTGTAATTATGAAGTCCTTAGCAATGAGGTTAATGTGCTGTGTGACTTGAAGCCAGAGGTTTTTGATTTTTGAACAACCCCAGAAAATATGGTAGAGGTTCCCTTGGTGTCTACAATCTCTCCAGCACAAGGAAGATAGCTCTGTGTTAAAATGCGATAACCTTGTCGCGGTATAGTACCATCTATTTAACAATTTGAAATAACTCTCATGAAGACCCATTGATATGTTGGAATTGTAAGTGTTTTTGATGGCATCGTTCCAGTTCTCGAGACGGATATCAGCACCAAAATCGGACTCCCATCTCTTCATGTATATGTTTTTTTGGCTCGTTAGGTCTTTGACAACAGATCTATACAAATTACGCAGACTCCAGAGGTTTTTATTTTTAAGGTTGCACAGTAGTGAAGATAGCATTTCATAATTCAAAGTCTTCCCTTTTATGAATTTCCAAATTCTGTCTTTCAACACCATACATCGTTTTAACCCCTTAGTGACTGAGCCAATTTGCAGCTTAATGACCAGGCCAATTTTTACAATTCTGACCACTTTATGAGGTTGTAACTCTGGAACGCTTTAACCGATCCCGCTGATTCTAAGACTATTTTTTGTGACATATTTTACTTCATGTTAGTGGTAAAATTTCTTCGATATGACTTGCTTTTATTTATGAAAAAAATGGAAATATGGTGAAAATTTTTAAAATGTTGCAATTTTCAAACTTTTAATTTTTATGCCCTTAAATCAGAGAGATATGTCACACAAAATATGTAATAAATAACATTTCACATATGTCTACTTTATATCAGCACAATTTTGGAAACAAAATTTCTTTTTTGCTAGGAACTTATAAGGGTTAAAATTTTACCAGCAATTTCTCATTTTTACAACAAAATTTACAAAACCATTTTATTTAGGGACCACATCACATTTGAAGTCACTTTGAGAGGTCAAAATGACAGGAAATACCCAAAAGTGACACCACTCTAAAAACTGCACCCCTCAAGGTGCACAAAACCACATTCAAGAAGTTTATTAACCCTTTACGTGCTTTACAGGAAATGTAGCAACGTGGAAGGAAAAAATTAACATTTAACTTTTTTACAAACATTTTATTTCAGAACCAATTTTTTTTATTTTCACAAGTGTAAAAAGAGAAAATGAAACACAAAATTGTTGTGCAATTTCTCCTGAATACCCCGATACCCCATATGTGGGGGTAAACCACTGTTTGTGCGCACGGCAGGGTTTGCAACAGAAGGAGCGTCATTTGACTTTTTCAATGCAGAATTGGCTGGAATTGAGATCGGACGTCATGTCACGTTTGGAGAGCCCCTGTGCCTAAATAGTGGAAACTCCCCAACAAATGACACCATTTTGGAAACTAGACCCCTTAAGGAACTTAACTAGATGTGTTGTGAGCACTTTGAACCTCCAAGTGCTTCACAGAAGTTTATAACGTAGGGCCAGGAAAATACCAAATCAAATTTTTTTCCACAAAAATGATCTTTAAGGGTAACAAGAGAAATTATGCCCCCAAAGTTGTTGAGCAATTTGTTCTGAGTATGCAGATACCCCATATGTGGGGGTAAACCACTGTTTGGGAGCATGGCAGAACTCAGAAGGGAAGGAGCGCCGTTTGACTTTTTCAATGCAGAATTGGCTGGAATTGAGATCGGACGCCATGTCGCATTTGGAGAGCTCTTGATGTGCCTAAACAGTGAAAAAAACCACAAGTGACACCATTTTGGAAACTTGACCCTCTAAGGAACTTATCTAGATGTGTGTGAGCACTTTGAACCCCCAAGTGCGTCACAAAAGTTTATAACGCAGAGCCGTGAAAATTAAAAATCTTTTTTCCTCAAAAATGATTTTTTAGACCGCTATTTTTTATTTTCACAAGGGTAACAGGAGACATTGGACCACAAAAGTTGTTGTGAATTTTGTCCTGAGTACACTGATACCTCATACGTGGTGGGAACCACTGTTTTGGAACATGGCAGAGCTCGGATAGGAAGGAGCACCGTTTTGGAATACATACTTTGATGAATGGTTTGGGGGAGTCATGTTGCATTTGCAGAGCCCCTGATGTGCCCAAAGAGTAGAAACCACCCACAAGAGACCCCATTTTGGAAACTAGACCCCCCAAGGAGCTTATCTAGATGTGTGGTGAGCACATTGAACCCCCGAGTGCTTAACAGAAGTTTATAACGCAGAGCAATTAAAATAAAAAATCATTTTTTTCCTCAAAAATGATTTTTTAGCTCGCTATTTTTTATTTTCACAAGGGTAATAGGAGAAATTGGACCACAAAAGTTGTTGTGCGATTTGTCCTGAGTATGCTGATATGCCATGTAGGGGGGGACCACTGTTTGGGCGCATGGCAGATCTCGGAAGGGAAGGAGTGCCGTTTTGGAATGCAGACTTCGAAGGAATGGTCTGCGGGTGTCATGTTGCTTTTGCAGAGCCCCTGATGTGCCTAAACAGTAGAAACCCTCCACAAGTGACCCCATTTTGGAAACTAGACCCCCCAAGGAGTTTATAATGCAGAGCCATGAAAATAATAAATTATTTTTTTTCCACAAAAATGAATTTTTATCCCCCAATTTTTTATTTTCCTAAGGGTAACAGTAGAAATTAGACCCCCAAAGTTGGTGTGCAATTTGTCCTGAGTACACTGATGCCCCATATGTTGGGGTAAACAACTGTATGGGCAGACGTCGGGGCTCGGAAGGAAGGGAGCACCGTTTGACATTTTGAACGCAAAATTGGCTGGGATCAATGGTGGCGCCATGTCACGTTTTGAGACCCCCCTGATGTGCTTAAACAGTAGAAACCCTTAAATTCTAACTCAACCCTAACCCCAACACACCCCTAACTCTAATCCCCACCCTAACCATAACTCTAACCACAAACCTAACTGTTGTGAGTTCATTTTTCCCTTCACCATTGAGGTCTGATGAACTCCCTCCTCTGGTGAAGGAAGGTAGTGAGACTGATTACCAAACACCTGGGCAGCTAGATGATAACTGGGTGGCTGGAATTGAGGACTGGATATAAGGCTGCCGACGCCCTTCTTCCTGGCTGGTGATTTTCCTGCTGGATTCTTGGAGACCAGTCTGATTCCTGCGTCTCAAAGCTAAGTTTTTCTGCTCTGCTTTGTACTCTTCAGTTTTGTTTTTGTTTTGCCTTGTTTTTTGGGAGTTCTGCCATCCCTGGCCGGGAGTGAGCTGAATTCCATTTTTGTCTCTGATCTGTTGATCTTTTGCTCTGTCTTCAGAATATACCTGAGTGCTGATAGAGTCTTTTGAAGCCTAGCGACTTCAGGGCCTGTTTTTCCTATCAGTCGTTTGGCTCATTTTGATAGGGTTTTTGCGGATGGCAGACAGCAGCTTTCCTATCCTGTCCTATGTAGTTAGCTTGGGCCCCATCACTTGCTCAACCTATCTTTCTATCTGTGTTAGTGTTTTCATCTTGCTTCACCGTCATTATATGTTGGGGGCTGCCTATTGCTTTGGGGTCTGCTCTGGGGCAGTTTAGTTTTTCCCCTTTCTGTCTTTAGGCTATGTAGCTCTCTGGCTGTGATCGAGGGGTCTAGGGCACCGTAGGAACCCCCCACGGCTACTGCTAGTTGTTGTGGATAGGTTCAGGGGTCTGCAATCCGATAGCTGCCAACCTCTCTGGTTTTTCTGGACTTAGCTGGTATTTTGTTTTTACCTCCTTCGGTGACTCATCATAACACCTAACCCCAACACACCCCTAAACCTAATCCCAACCCTAACCAGAACATTAACCCCAACACATCACTAACCCTAATCCCAACCCTAACAATAACCCTAACCACAACCCTAACTTTAATCCCAACCCTAACCATAAACCTAACCCCAACACACCCCTAACACTAATCCCAACCCCAACCCTAATTCCAACCCTAACCCTAATTCCAACCCTAATCCTAATTCCAACTCTAACCCTAATTCCAACCCTAACGGAAAAATGAAAATAAATATATTTTATTTATTTCACTTCTTTTCCCTAACTAAGGGGGTGATAAAGGGGGGGTTTATATACTATTTTTCTATTTTGATCACTGTGATAGGGTGTTAGGAGTCTGAGTCCTGCCATACCTATGCAGAAATCCAGATCCTCACATTTATCTCCAGAGGCTAAGTCCTTTGTGCCAGCTTCTGAGCATGCTCACAGGCCGAGCTCCTATTGGAGTTCCGGAGTCAGGTGCTCAGGTCCTGCTCTGAATCCTATTGGCTCCTTGGGGAGTTCTGGAGATTTCCGACAGGTCCCGTACGCTATAAAAAGCACGCATGGCTGTTCCGCCATGCGCTAGTATAGTCATACTTGCTGCTGTATGTTTGTTGATGGATGCATGGACTGGTGAATGACTAATTTGAAACCGCCATTCCTTGGTTATTACGAATGTGTGAGAGTTTGAGTTAGAGCCAGTACTAGCGCCAGCGCGCCATTGCTCCAGCGCTCAGCTTGCGCCTGCTTGACAGCAGCGTTTCTACAGCGGCTTAGTTAATGCCGCGCTGCAGTAGCAGCTCTAGGTGCGTTCGCACTTGCAACGCCCTATTTCCCAGACGTACACGGTAGGTCTAGACGGAGTTGGTGCCGTCAGCTAGGGCCACTCCTGTGACCAGATACTGCGTCTGTGTCGCTGAGCTCCTGTGACATTCTAACAGACTCTGCGTTGTTGCACATGTGTTTATGCTTGCAGCTCTGTGAGTGTAACAGAGCTTGTGAATGCTTGCAGCTCTGTGTGTGTAACAGGGCCTGTGTATGCTTGCAGCTCTGTGTGTGTAACAGGGCCTGTGTATGCTTGCAGCTCTGTGTGTGTAACAGAGCTTGCATACACTTGCAGCTCTGTGAGTGAAACAGAGCTTGCTGCAGCCTTATCTGTTCATGTGCTTATCCTTGCAGCTCTGTGAGTGCAACAGAGCTTGTTCAGTGCTCTCGGGTGAAGTCTTAACCCTGTGCACTCTACCGCCAGATACCTCTGCCACCACCTAGCAGCGGTCTTACCATGTACCGCACGGTGGACCCCGAGCGGTGAACGCACTTTATTTATAATTTTATTTAGTGCGTTCCACCGCTCCTAACATAGGGTTTATCACAGTGATCAAAATGTATCTTGAATAAATGAATGAAATCTTGATGGGTGCGGCCGGCAGATCTCAGCGAGCGCACTGCGCATGTGCCCGCCATTTTCTTCAAGGAAGAAGATGGCAGCACCCATGGAGGGGAAGCATGTGGGCCGAGGACCACCGGGAGGATTGGGGACCCTATTTCTCTCTCCTCTGATGTGCGTTCACATCAGAGGAGAGAAAAATTAAATGACACATTGGACTTTTTTTTTTTGCTGTCACTGTTATACGGTTAATAATGGCGATCACAAAAGCGAGGTTGGTAAAAACCGACCCGAATCATGTTCTCTGGGGTCTCAGCTACGTCCAGCAGCCGAGACCCCGGAGAAAATCCAACTCTGGGGGGCGCTATATACTTTTTCCACAGCGCCGTTAAAAGGCTTATCAGCTGTCATTAAGGGGTTAATAATAATCATTTTTATTTCTTCAGTGCTGACAAAAATCACAGCATTTTGCAATTCAGAAGGGGCATGCACAAACAATATCAGACATTACAGAGTAACACAATTCAACACATGCAAACAGCATTGAAGGCCCTGCTTGTAAGCTTACAATTTATGAGGAAATAAGGGTAAGGGTGGTTTCACATTTGCGTTTAGGGCCACAGCGTTGGCCTGCGCACGGCCGCCGCTAAGCCCTGCCCCCTGCTGTGCCTCCGCCAGTAGCTCTGTAGGGTCGGTGGGCCGAGCTGGGGGGTGGTCCCTCTTCTTACCGCGCAGAGACGAAACAGAGACAAGATGGAGGCAAGTTCAGGGTGCAACAGGTCCAAGCTTTATTCTCTAGCCATCCACTTGACAGCCTCCACAGTATACAGCACTTCGAAGCAATACACTTCACTTCGCTTCCCTTGTTGGCCCTCCGTTTCCAGAGCCGCTTCTCACACCGTACTTTATACTAGGGACGTGTCTGCACACACCGTCCCCTCCTCACTCGTCGACGCTCCTGACAGGTCCGTCACTGTGGCCGCCTTAGGCCCGTAAACCAACAGCGCTTCCACTGATCAGTCGTCGTGTCAAGTACAGTGTCTCACACCCAGTGCCTCGTCCCTTCTGTGGTTCTTCCTGTCAGGACCACCCCCCTGACATTCTCTCTCCTCAGTCCCCCTGGTTTAGATTCTCCTCACAGCGCACAGACTGTCGCAGTCCTCCTGTCACTGGAGCTCCCCCTGGGGACTGGAACCTTCTGGAACCCTCCCTCAGTATTTATAGCTCTCCCGGTCCCCTGTCACTGTAACCCCGCCCCCCATGACCAACGGTTTCTAAAGCCCTAAGCTGATGTCAAGTCCTTTGCTCACACTCCTCCCTGCCATCTAATGGTCAACCCAAGGTACTGCACCACGTCCACTACACTTTCCTAGCTGTTTCCCCACTGTAATAACTGACACCTATCTACACTGTGCAAACCTTTCCTTCTTGACTCTGACTAGTCCGTCCATCCGTCCGTCAGGTCACCTTCCCTACACTCCCCCTTCCTTTGTCCATTGTCGTCCTCGTCAATCGTCATCCCTGCCTTCGTCGTTCTGAAGCTACACCTACATTCTGTTGTCGGACCAGCTGTTGAGCCAAACCCACTATCTGCGGGGGCCGAACCATACTGGGAGCACTATGCTCTGAGCAGCCTACTGCTACTCACCAGCGCGCACGCCACATGACAACGTCTTTCAAATTGGGCTAGGTACACCCATATTCTCTCTGTGGCGTGTACCTTCCCCTACTCTCCCCTACTGTCACCTTCCACTATTCGGTACGCCATGATCGAGGTCTCTTACCTTCCAGATCATTATCAGCGCCCGCCTTCCTCCTTCAGGGGTGTCCGTGGTGTTGGGGACCTGACCTAGGACGGCTGTCTTTCTCACGTCTTCCAACTCATTTTCCCTTCTTTCAATTACATGTCATGGTCGGCGTCCCGGTCTCCCAGACCTCCTCAACTCTTAGATCCCTACCAGATCTCACACTTTCCTTTGGTCCCTTCCCTTACCCGAACCTGTTGCATTTTACTTTGGCATATTATACATTAAACAACTTTATAATAGCACAAGTACCCATTTTTATATTTTTTTTTCGTTTTCTTTTGCTCATTTTAAAACCAACATATAACAACATAACATTGCAGATCCCCTCTCGTCCTCCCCCCTTCCTTGGACCAGGACACTCTTCCACTTTTTCAGTATTCCCATTCTGTCAGGCAAACATATTTACGTACAAGGAACATAGAAAGAAGAAAGAAAGAGAGAAAAATAGTTGCATCAGATAAACATCAACAAAACATATTTTTTTCCAAACGCAACTGTCCTTATAACCTGCTGCAAACTCCTGACAGCTCAATCCGCCTTCTAGCGGTCAGTAGTGAGGGACCCCACAGCCGTGGAGTTCCGGGAATACTGAGGGTGTCCATTTAAGTCCTCTTTACGGGGGTTCGTTTCCTTCGGGCTCCGCTAGCACTGCCACCGCATAATACCCGCGGGGGCAGTACTCTTTATAGTAGGAAACCCAGTCCCCTTCCTTAAGCGCCCGACCATGCCATATGGAGGCCACATTCACATATACCTTCTGGCCGGTCGTGTCACGGATGAAGCCGTACCCCCTGTCAACGTTGGTGTATACCAGCCGTCCCCGTGATCTTTGCATGGCCATGCCAGCCTCCCCCTTTGAGTGGAGCAGGCTCCATACCTCCTGCTCTCGAACTTTCTTTTGTTTGATCACCTCCGCGACCCAAACGGAGAGTGCCGTGCCAGTCACAGAGTCCGGTGGGCGGGACTTCGCTGTAAAAGCGTGTGGGGCAGAGGCGGCCGATGAAATCTGCGGCCCAGCAGCCGCTGGGGCCGGTTGGTGGGTGAGGACAGCCGGGTCCTTGAGGGCTGGAGTAACAGGGCCTGTCAAACAGGCCACAGCCGGTTCTAACGCTGGCAATACCGCGGCCACAGGGTAGGCCGCATCCAAAACTTCTAACGGAGCCGGAGTAACGGCCGGTTCCAACAAGGCAGCTCTTGGCAAGGGGAGCGCAGCAGCATCTTCTTCGGATGAATGCCGCACTGGTAGCTCCGGGCAGGGTAGCTCAGGGACTTGAGCGGGGGCCTCGCTCAGTTCCACATACACCACGGGGCCCGTGGTAACTAGGCTTTCCAGTGCACAGGGGGCCGCGTGCTGCAGCAGAATGGTGGGGGCCGCCTGTGGAGGCATTGATAGGGCCGGGGGTACTCTCACCTTCCCCGGCGCTGCAGCCTCCGTCCCATCATCACGCGGTGGCCCCCCGCAGCCTCCGTTCCTTGCTCCACTGTCCGGCGGGCCTTCCCTCCGGCGCCAGACAGCTACAGCCAAGCTTTTCTTCTGTGCCACTCCTCCTTCTGGGTGGGGCGTCGGCAGGCCTTTCCACCCATCTGCCAGGGTCCAGTACATGGGAGCGTCGGCCTCCGGGCACATACTGCTGTCCACTGGGGTACGTTGGAGGGGGTCCCAGTCCATTCAACACAACTGCAAACACCCGGACCTCTCCCCTGCGCTGTAGTAATGCCGCCATCTTGCGCAGCACCTGATACCGCCCCGGATCTTCTGTCAGCACCACAGAGTCACCACAGCGCTCCCAATTTGTAATCCACAGGTAAGCCAATTGTAATCCACAGGTATTTATTATCCAAGCAGCACAGTCCAAGTCCTTCTCCATTTTTTAAGGCAGGCCTGCCGCAGAAGATGATGTATTAGCGGCGGCGATCCTACCGACTACGCCAAATGTAGGGTCGGTGGGCCGAGCTGGGGGGTGGTCCCTCTTCTTACCGCGCAGAGACGAAACAGAAACAAGATGGAGGCAAGTTCAGGGTGCAACAGGTCCAAGCTTTATTCTCTGGCCGTCCACTTGACAGCCTCCACAATATATCGCACTTCGAAGCAATACACTTCACTTCGCTTCCCTTGTCGGCCCTCCGTTTCCAGAGCCGCTTCTCACACCGTACTTTATACTAGGGACGTGTCTGCACACACCGTCCCCTCCTCACTCGTCGACGCTCCTGACAGGTCCGTCACTGTGGCCGCCTTAGGCCCGTAAACCAACAGCGCTTCCACTGATCAGTCGTCGTGTCAAGTATGGTGTCTCACACCCAGTGCCTCGTCCCTTCTGCGTTTCTTCCTGTCAGGACCACCCCCCTGACGTTCTCTCTCCTCAGTCCCCCTGGTTTAGATTCTCCTCACAGTGCACAGACTGTCGCAGTCCTCCTGTCACTGGAGCTCCCCCTGGGGACTGGAACCTTCTGGAACCCTCCCTCAGTATTTATAGCTCTCCTGGTCCCCTGTCACTGTAACCCCGCCCCCCATGACCAACGGTTTCTAAAGCCCTAAGCTGATGTCAAGTCCTTTGCTCACACTCCTCCCTGCCATCTAATGGTCAACCCAAGGTACTGCACGTCCACTACACTTTCCTAGCTGTTTCCCCACTGTAATAACTGACACCTACCTACACTGTGCAAACCTTTCCTTCTTCACTCTGACTAGTCCGTCCGTCTGTCAGGTCACCTTCCCTACAGCTCCGCCTATGGGCGCATGACGCTGCATGCGTCCTGCGTCCCCTATCTTTAGCACTGGGGACGCAGGCCGTGTGCAGGTATGCGTTTGGTGGCACATGCGTCCTTTTGACGCTGCGCCGACCAGCACCAAACGCAACCTGTTGCAATTTGGTGCGTTCGGCGCAGCGTCAAAAGGACGCATGCACCGCCAAACGCATACCTACGCACGGCCTGCGTCCCCAGTGCTAAAGATAGGGGACGCAGGACGCATGCAGCGTCATGCGCCCGTAGGCGGAGTTACTGGCGGAGGCACGGCAGGGGGCGGGGCTTAGCGGCGGCCGTGCGCAGGCCGACGCTGCGGCCCTAAACGCAAATGTGTAGCCACCCTAACACAATAAGTAAATTAAAAGAAGTGCCTGTCATTTACGGTTTAGCCATCAATATAATAAATAGGGGCATTCAAATAATGCTTCATGACTTCATGAGCTGGTCACCAGCCAAATACAGAGCACTATTAAGTGCATAAAGCGTGTGGAAACAGATGATAGGAGGGACCAGATTCTGGGGTAAATTTAGGAATGGAGTACAGGAAGTAGATTAGTAAGGTGAGATAAAGGGCCACTATACAGAATTTTGTTTTTAGGGCTTGATTAAAACTGTGAATTAATCGGATTGTCCTGGGTAGTGTATTCCAAAAAACTGGAGCAGCACAAGAGAATATTTGGAGGCAGGAGTGAGGTGTTTAGATTATAGAGTATGTAAAGGCCCCGTTACACATAACGATGTCCCAGCGATCCCACCAACGACCCGACATGGATAGGATAGCTGGGACATCGCTAGACAGCCCCTCCAGTGATCAGGAACAACGAGCAAGCTGGTTTCCAATGTAAACAGCGGATATCTAAGAGTCGCGGCTCTTAGTTACCCGATGTTTACGTTGGAAACCAGCGTCCAGCGTTGCTAATTGCTGGACTCTCACTGCCACACACAGCGATGCGTGCTGGCCAGCGGGAGACCAACGATCAAAAAATTACGCAGGACGATCGTGCACGATCAGCGATACCCGGCAGGGGGGCCGGTCGCTGACCCCCGTCACACACAGCGATATTGCTGGAGAGATCGCTGATGCGTCACAAAATCAGCGATCTCGCTGTGTGTGACGGGGCCCTTAGTCTTTGGCCATTAATGGAACATAGGGCACAGGTAGGGTGCTAGACAGATGAGGGAGGAGATGTAGGGTGGTGAAGAACTGTGGAGAGCTTTGTGCGTGAGAGTGATAAGTTATGTTGTACTCTAATCTTTTTTTGGATTAGTTTTCATATTAATGCTATGTTATCAATATTAGTACAACCTCTGATTTGTTATCACAGATAGATATGTGTGATAAGTAGAAATTTGTCATTTTGCATTGCTATTTTTTAAAGGGATTGCAGACAAAATGACAAAAACAATATCATGGAAAGCTATAGGGTTCTTTAGACATGCTGTCAATTCTCCATGTAGTTTAATGGTAGAAAAAAAACACATTTTATTTTTCTTATTACCAAACTGTGGTGGCTTCAGCCAAGAAGAGCTCATAGACTGTACGACATGATATTTGTCCTATGCTTTCAAGCCATCATACAATAACCAGGACCAACATCCAAAGTCATCTCTTCAGTCAGTAAGTAAGCTGATTTATGACTTGCTATAGCTTCTCTTTTTCAATAAAAGGAAAACGATTCCCATTTCTAAGCTATTCTCCAAAGTATATCTCCTAAGATGGCAGAAGAGCCTATGCACAATGCTGACCTATGCCAGCAGGACTGCTTCTGTATACACAGCTGCTGGAAGAAATTCAATGCAGCCTGGTACAGCTGTACTTTCCTGAGCTCGTACAAAGACCCACAACAGAGCTATACACTATGTGACGGAACAATACCGTATAAAGGTGATTAGCCTAGCCTATCAATACAATATTGCTTTCACATTTTTGGCTTTCTAACGTTTCCTCATTGAATTCAAGCGTGATTGTTACATAGCATACACATCAATGTGGCTTTCCACAGAAATAACTTTGAAAACATTTTAGGGCCATCTGCCGCTGTTTCTCCCATCAACATTTGAACAATGTAAATATACCTTTATGTAAGCACTTGATATCCCCGTACTGACACTATATAATCATAGCCTAACTTCTGTTATTAGTGTCACTGTCTGTTGTAGCCTCATGAGCGAGATGACGAGCCTGCGGGCCAGCTTAAGATCCTCACACTGTGCCACCTCTCAGTCATTTTAATTGCTAGAAAGAAGCAACATGCAAACTTATTTAATTCTACTTCCCTCGAGCGAGTGGGTGCTTCTAGAACCCACTAGTTTAACTTTTTACAGACATCCAGAGAATGTAACCTGTCTGTCTCCTGACATATTAAAGGAAATCTATGCACAGGTTCTTGCTATGTAATCTGAGGACAGAATGAGGTAGGGGCCGAGACACAGATTTCAGAGATGTGACACTTTTTAGGCTGTGTGCTGTTGCTCCTATACAATGAATGTTTTATCACCAGGAGATTATCACTGCTTGGACTACAGCTCTTGTGAGTCCTGGTTCGACCACACCCCCTCCTCTGATAAGCAGCTCACTTTCACTATACCTGGTGACAGATTCCCATTAAATGCAGGAGATTAATCAAATCAGATGTAAAGTAAAAGGCAAATGAGTGGTAGTGTCACCTAACTACTAGTTAGACAGCTTCTTTCTTTTTAAAAAATGAGGACTGCAATCTGACTGGTTGTTATTGGTGATTAATTTATTTCTAAATCAAATAAATCTTTCCTTTATTTAAGATCTTGTACACAGCCCTGACCTGTAACACTATTCAGCATAAATCCAAGAAAACGTTTCTAATGGAGGATAATCCCAAACGATCACTTGTGAGCATGGCTTGCTGCCATACTCGCTATCCTTAGCCTCCTGCTTAGCTGGTTCTTCTATGTGGATGTGACTACAAATGATGGGTCTCCAATTAAGTTCAGAGTGTCAGGATTCAGCCAGAATTATGACATTTTTCTAAGATGGTGACAGATCTAAGCACATCAGCCTCTAGTACACCCGGGCGATGCCATGTCATCAGTAGTGATAGACACACTGGAACAATATGCTTGTTAAAACAGCTATTCATTTAGAAATAACGACTTTACAGAATGCTCAGTAAGACCAATAATGGAAATCCTAATATTTGGTTACCTAAGCAACAATATCTTCCTTAATTTGAAGCTTCCATTAGATTCCCTGCGCCCGTAAAATGAACATATTAACTATATAGTAATGTTCCTGGGAAATAAACTCAAGGCACCTTGATTAAATAATTCAAGTGAGCGGACTCGGCTGGCGGTGACTAATAACTGCAGACCCTCTGGGTGGGTGCTGGGGGGAAGGAAGACGAATCATTAGTGGAAGCGGGATTGTCAGCCCCTCAGGGGTTAGGTAAAGCTGTAAAGGCAGCGAAGAGCTGAGGATAATGAAGCAAAAAAGGACCACAACTGTCTGGGTACAAGTCAGCAAGCCTCAGCAGAGTTCTGCCATATAGGGTCCCTGTTATACATAAATTATATCATCAGGCAGAAAAATGGATGGTATCTGCAATGAGCTGATGTGATGACAACAGAGAGTGTTTCTTATCTCCGGGTTTCAATTTGCAATGTCACTAAAGTAATCCCAGGAAGAATCCGATCAGCAGAAGGAGGCACAGCGGACACAGAAAGGAAGTTGGGAGGTGTAGTTTAAAAACTGGTAGCCGCGTATAAAGAACGTATGAAAATATATAGTGGACACCATTAAGGCGCTGAAAACGTTCATAGATATAGTAAATATATAAATATGAAGTATGGTTTAAAATGTAATATGGTAAAAATAGATAAGCACTCTACATTTCCAAATCTGTTTTCCGATTTTCTTCCACCACAGTTTTCGATACCTGAGCTCCATTACTGCATGTTTCCTATAATCCTAATAGCAAAACTGTATATATTCACCATACTAAAAGGAATCTGTCACCTGGTTTTTGCCACCTTATCTGAGAGCAGCACAATGTAGAGACAGAGAACCTGATTCTAGTGATGTATCAGTTACTGAGCTGCTTGCTGTAGTTTTGATAAAATCCCTGTTTAGCAAAAGGAGATTATAACTAGGGGACGAGTAAACCTGCTGCTATGTAATCCTCCATATATATGAGCGCTGTATAACCCCACCTGCCCCTACCTCTGATTGTCAGCTTTCTGTATGCACTGTGCATGGGTAGAAAGCTGCCAATCAGAGGTCTGGGCGGGGTTATACAGAGCTCAGCATTCAGAGAACTGCAAGATCTGCAGCAAAGAAAACAGTGATTTAAAAAATACACTAGACAGCCCTGTAAATGATACATCTCTGGAATCAGGGCCTCTGACCCTACATCAGAGGTCTCCAACCTGTAGGTCTAGAACCACTTGTGGCTTGTGGGCTCGTGATATGTGGCTCGCGACTGTCTGCCAGGTTCCTGCATTAGCACCAGGTGTAGCAACCGGCTATTAAGAGAAGATCTCTTCTTTTGTGTGTAGAATGCACAGAGGAATGGGGCAAGATAGGAAACCTTGAAGTTTGGCACCCTGCTTTGGTGTGATTTAATTGGAAAAGTTTTGCCTGTCATTATAACAGTAATGGGGGTTCTGGGTGTCACTACTGTGAATGGGGCAGAAGCTGGATGTGGCTCGTGACCCTCTTTCATAGCTGAATGTGGCTCTCAAGGTCTGGAAGTTTGGGAACCTCTGCCCTATGGCTTCTCTCAGATCGTGTAGCAAAAACTTAGTGACAGATTCCATTTCATTTTGAACTGTATAACAATATTCCAACAAGTTGGCTGGCCCCAGAATGAGGATAACTGGCCTTGTCGCCTCCGGGCTTTCAAACTCTATTTGCTTGGTTAATGTGGGAAACATTGTACAGAATTACTTCTGCGGGTTGTGTATTCGGCTTAGCACTATTGAATGGGTCTGAGCTGCAATACCGCATACAACTCATAGTTTTTCTAAGGGTTCATTCAGACATGACTTTCGGCTGTATCTGGGTTTTACATTAATAGAGTGTATACCTATTATGGTTAATGGGGCCATTCACATGACTGGGTATTTTTGCAAACAAAAACACAGATATAAGTGAATTGGTCAGCAAAAAAGAGCACTTGGATGCCATTCATGTACTGGCCGATTCTCATGTTTGTTTGATAGGGAAAACAAAAAGGGCAGGCAAAATGTTAACTTTAAATATTCATCGAAAATAGCCAATCAGCACTGGCGTCACTGTCCCCACCTTCGGACAAATCGAACAAGAGGAAGTTGGAGAGCAGACACAGTCCTTACTTAATGTTGATGTTCGAAACATGTGAAGGCGGAGTCAGTGACGCCAGTGCTGATTGGTCTCCAGGGTCATGTGTCATAACAACCGCACGAGAGCTCCGAAACCGTGCACAGGAGGTGAGTATAAGTGTTTTTATTTTAACGGGGGCAGACATTCAGACTGAGAATGGTTTGACCGAATAGTGGACAACCCCCTTTAGATCATGGCTGCTTTTCAGACTATTATATAATGTAATAGGTAGTTGGGTATTTCCCTGATTTGGCCCTTGGATAATTCAGTAAATATATAAAGGCAATAGATATTTTGTGAAACTTGTTTCATATAGTGGTGAAGTGTTATGCTAATTGAGGTTACTAAAACCAACTTTTCAGGTGTGGTAGCTAAATTAGAAACAAATATCATTTTTAGTACTTGTTCAGATAGCACTGGGACAGCACACAGACAGCACACAATCAGCACTTGAACATCACTCGCACAGCACACAGCACACAGTCAGCACACAGAAAGCACACAGTCAGCACTTGGACAGCACACGAACAGCACAGAGACAGCACTAGGACAGCACACAGACAGCCCACGGACATCACTCGGACAGCACACAGACATCACACAGTCAGCACACGGACAGCACACGGACAGCACACAGTCAGCACACAGACAGCACTCGGACAGCACACAGACAGCACACGGACATCACTCGGACAGTACACGGACAGCACACAAACAGCACACAATCAGCACATGGACAGCACACAATCAGCATAAGGACATCACTTGGACAGTACACGGACAGCACACGGACATTACTCGGACAGCACACAGACAGCACACGGACATCACTTGGACAGTACACGGACAGCACACGGACATCACTCAGACAGCACATGGACATTACTCGGACAGTACACGGACAACACACGGACAGCACTCGGACAGCACACACAGACAGCACACGGAAATCATTCGGACAGTACACGGACAGCACACGGACATCACTCGGACAGTACATGGACATCACTCGAACAGCACACAGCACACGGACATCACTCGGACAGCACACGGACAGCACAAGGACAGCACTCGGACATCACTCGGACAGCACACAGTCAGCACACAGTCAGCACACAGTCAGCACACAGTCAGCACTCGGACAGCACACAAACAGCACAGAGACAGCACTCGGACATCACTCGGACATCACACAGCTCACGGACAGCATACAGAGAGCACACAGCGAGCACACAGTCAGCACACAGACAGCACACAGACAGCACACAAACAGCACTCGGACAGCACACAATCAGCACACAGACAGCACACAGACAGCACACGGACATCACTTGGACTGTACACGGACAGCACATGGACATTACTCGGACAGCACACAGACAGCACACAGACATCAATTGGACAGTACACGGACAGCACACAGACATCACTCAGACAGTACACGGACAGCACATGGACCACATGGACATTACTCGGACAGTACACGGACAGCACACGGGCATCACTCAGACAGTACAAACACATAACACACAGTCAGCACTCGGACAGCACAGAGACAGCACACGGACATCACTCAGACAGCACATGGACATCACACAGTCAGCACACAGTCAGCACTCGGACATCGGTCAGATAGCACACAGACAGTATACTGACCCATGTTAATGAATAGGTCTGAGTAGTCTGAATATATGACCCGAGTAGTCTCGGAAGCTTGCAATTTGTTACCATCTTTTCAGGTAGCCATTAAAAGGTATCAACCACTGAGGACTCTCAATTCCGAATATTTTTCTATCTACTGGCTAACACGGTACAAAGATACTTATCTTTCCTGTATTATAATGATATAAAAAAAAAAAACTTCCGTGGGTTGACAACAATGGAATACAAACAATCTGGATGAAAATTATCCATTTTTTTGGTTTTCTGGATGAAAATGGAACGATTTTTTTAAATGCTCGTCTGAACTCGGACTTATACAAAGAATTGGGCTCCATATGTATATGCTTAGGCTAATGCACGATTAAAAATCCTGTAGACCAAACTTCATGACTTTGCAGCCTTTCATCTCTCATATATGCAAACAACCACCCTCATAGAGAAAGAGGATAATAGGGAAAATGACATCAATCATATTACATATGAAATAAGCTGCCTTGTACAACATCTTAACTGAAAACAGCCCCTTCCTCAGGCCCGATGCCTGTGACGACTCCATATCTAGCGTTTAGGCTGTTTATATATTTGTCCCAGCTGTGCTCCAAACATATGTCCTTCTGTAATTAATGTGGACTCCACATACTGTATTGGTTGGTCTGTTACCCATCTGTATTTCTCATTCACATCCTGAGCAGCTTTTCTCCTATTTCCTAGTAATAAATACTTTTACACAGTCATTTTGTATAAGTGGATCTATTATATAAATAATCCAGATTGTGGCTAACAATATGTGCTTATATACTGTACAGTTACATAATAACATAGTTAGTAAGGCCGAAGAAAGACATTTGTCCATCCAGTTCAGCCTATATTCCGTTAGAATAAATCCCCAGATCTACGTCCTTCTAAAGAACCTAATAACTGTAAGATACAATATTGTTACGCTACAGGAAGACATCCAGGCCTCTCTTGAACCACTGGACTGATTTCACAATCAACACCTCCTCAGGCAAGGAATTCCAGATTCTCACTGCTCTAAGGCTGGGTTCACATTACGTTATAGCAGTCCGTTAGACAGACTGCGTTACACCGTGGTACAACGCGTTGTAACGAAGTCCGTTAACACTGCCATTCAGCCCCATTGTCGGGCGCATCGCGACGCATGCCATAAAGCGGCACGCGTTCGCGATGTGCCGTCATTCAGTGACGGAACCTCGGACGCGGGCTACAGTGTCTGAGGCTCCGTCACCGCTAGCGCAGATGGAGCATCTGCGCTAGTGGTATAGCATAATGCATATCGCGTTATGCTATAGCATTAACGCAGCCCGTCAACGCTATGCATTGAACGGGTTGTGTTAGCGCAATGTGAACCTGGCCTAACAGTAAAGAATCCTCTTCTATGTTGGTGGAAAAATCTTCTCTCCTCCAGACGTAGAGAATGCCCCCTTGTGACCGTCACCTTCCTGGGTATAAACAGATCCTAGGAGAGATATTTGTATGGTCCCCTTATATACAGTACTTATACATGGCTATTAGATCGCCCCTCAGTCGTCTTTTTTCTAGACTAAATAATCCTAAATTTGTTAATCTCTCTGGGTATTGTATTTCCCCCATCTCCTTTATTAATTTTGATGCCCTCCTTTGTACTCGCTCTAGTTCCATTATATCCTTCCTGAGCACCGGTGCCCAAAACTGTACACAGTACTCCATGTACGGTCTAACCAGGGATTTGTACAGAGGCAGTATAATGCTCTCATCATGTGTATCCAGACCTCTTTTAATGCACCCCATGATCCTGTTTGCCTTGGCAGCCATTGCGTGGCATTGGCTGCTCCAGGTCAGTTTATCATTAACTAGGATCCCCAAGTCCTTCTCCATGTCAGATTTACCCAGTGGTTTCCCGTTCAGTGTGTAATGGTGATATTGATTCCTTCTTCCCATGTGTATAACCTTACATTTATCATTGTTGAACCGCATCTGCCACCTTTCGGCCCAAGTTTCCAACTTATCCAGATCCATCTATAGCAGAATACTGTCTTCTCTTATATTAACTGCTTTAAATAGTTTTGTATCATCTGCAAATATCGATATTTTACTGTGTAAACCTTCTACCAGATCGTTAATAAATATGTTGAAGAGAATAGGTCCCAACACCGACCCCTGGGGTACCCCATTGGTCACAGCAAACAAATTAGAGAATATACAATTTATAACCACCCTCTGCTTTCTATTACTAAGCCAGTTACTTACCCATTTACACACATTTTCCCCCAGACTCAGCATTCTCATTTTGTGTACCAACCTCTTGTGTGGCATGGTATCAAACGCTTTGGAAAAATCAAGGTATACCACGTCCAATGACTCACCTTGGTCCAGTCTATAGCTCACCTCGTCATAAAAACCGATTTAATTGGTTTGACAGCAGCAATTCCTCATAAACCCATGCTGACATGGAGTTAAACAGTTATTCTCATTGAAATAATCCAGAATAACATCCCTCAGAAACCCTTCAAATATTTTATCAGCAATAGAGGTTAGACTTACTGGCCTATAATTTCCAGGTTCACTTTTAGAGCCCTTTTTGAATATTGGTACCACATTTGCTATGCGCCAGTCCTGTGGAACAGACCCCGTCGATATAGTGTCCCTAAATATAAGAAATATTGGCTTTTCTATTACATTACTTAGTTCTCTAAGTACTCGTGGGTATATGCCATCCGAACCCGGAGATTTATCTATTTTAATCTTATTTAGACGATTTCGCCCCTCTACTTGGGTTAGATTGGTGACCCTTAATATAGGGTTTTGTTTGTCTCTCGGCATTTCATCTAGCATTTTATTTTCCACCATGAATACCATGGAGAAGAAGGTGTTTAAGCATTTTCCTCGTCATCTACAACCATGTTTTCCTCACAATTTTTTAAGGGCCCTACACTTTTACTTTTGATTCTTTTACTATTAATATAGTTGAAGAACAGTTTGGGATTAGTTTTACTCTCTTTAGCAATGTGCTTCTGTACAATATTGTGGTCGCTATTTCCTAGATGTCCGCCGACTTGCAGATTTGTTATTCTGTCAGGTCTATTAGATTCTGCACGAATTGTGAAAGAAAAATTTTCCTGGTTAATAGCAGAAACCTTTTGCCTTTATGAATTTCGCACGTCTCTGTTTCCCTGTTAATATCCGGGTAGTCCCCCATAACAAGGACCTCATTATGGGTTGCAGTTTCATCTATCTGCCTTAGTATTAGACTTTCCATGATTTCTGTTATATTTGGGGTTTGTAACAGACCCCAATGAGAATTTTGTTACTATTTTTCCCTCCAGGTATTTTGACCCATATGGACTCGACATCGTCATTCCCTTCGCTAATATCCTCCCTTAAAGTGGACTTTATACAAGGCTTTACATAAAGACAAACCCCTTCTCCTCTCCGATTTTTACGATCCTTTCATAACAGAATGCAACCCTGTAAGTTAACTGCCCAGTCATAGCTTTCATGTAACCATGTCTCGGTTATTCTCACTATGTCATAGTTACCAGTAGATATTTCTGCTTCTAGTTCTTCCATCTTGTTTGTCAGACTTCTGGCATTTGTGAGCATGCAGTGTAGAGAATTTTGTTCCAATCTCCTCCCTGTGGATTGTTTTAGAAATTTTGTTACCTCCCTTCCGAATAATAATAATAATAATAATAATAATAATCTTTATTTATATAGCGCCAACGTATTCCGCAGCGCTTTACAGTTTAACAGTTTCAAAACACAAGTCATAAGTAACAACGCTAACAATACAATAATTAAAGCAAAATAAGACGAAATAAGACGACCCTGCTCGTGAGAGCGTACAATCTACAATGAGGTGAGGGAGATACAGAGTACAGGTGTGTATTTACAATGGTATATTTACAATGAAGGTCCAGCCATCTTGCAGGAGTGAAGGATGGATGGAGATAGTGAATGGGCTACGCACGCACACTTACACAGAGAATGACTTTGATTAGTGAATGTGATAGGCCGCTCTGAACAGGTGTGTTTTGAGGGAGCGCCTAAAACTATGCAAATTGTGGATAGTCCTGATTTCTTGGGGTAGAGCATTCCAGAGGATAGGAGCAGCACGGGAGAAGTCTTGGAGTCGGGAGTGGGAGGTACGGATTAGTGCAGAGGTTAGTCGAAAGTCGTTTGCAAAGCGCAGCGATCGGCTAGGCCGATAGACAGAAATGAGAGAAGAGATGTAAGGGGGTGCCGCACTGTGGAGAGCTTTGTGGGTGAGAACAAGTACTTTGAATTGGATCCTATAATGAATGGGCAGCCAATGTAAGGACTGGCGAAGAGCGGACGCGTCCGAGTACCGATTACCCAGATGGACGATCCTGGCTGCTGCATTGAGTATGGACTGGAGAGGGGATAGTCGAGTGACGGGGAGGCCAATTAATAGAGCGTTGCAGTAATCCAGGCGAGAGTGGATCAATGCAACAGTGAGGGTTTTTGTTGTTTCCATAGTGAGAAAAGGGCGGATTCTAGAGATGTTCTTTAGGTGTAAGCGGCAAGAGCGGGCAAGGGATTGTATATGGGATGTAAAGGAGAGATTGGTGTCAAACATAACACCCAGACAGCGCACCTGCTGCCGGGGTGTTATTGTGGTACCACCCACGGAGAAGGAAATACGTTGTCTTGGGTCTTCTTTGCCGCACCTCATATCCTTGATCAGTATATTTTCTGGCTTCATGTTCGTGTTTAATATTTTTCTTCCTGTCCCCTCTTCTTCTAGTTTAACACCCTCCTGATGAGTGTAGTGAGTCTTCTGGTGAATGTGTGTTTCCAAGGTTTGTTGAGGGGTAGTCCGTCCCTGGCAAGGAGTCCGTTGTACAGGCAATTCAAACTGTGGTCCAGGAAACCGAATCATTGTTGTCTGCTGTCAAGGATCCTGTTCCATCTCCTGGTGCCATGCCTGTCTACCTGTGCATCCAGTTCCTTGACTTTCTTCCCCAACTCTTCAAAGTCCTTGCAGATTGTCGGTAGGTCCATCCTGTAAGGCATCAGGTTTCTGCGTCTGCTCTGCAGGAATCCAGAGCCTCACATTCTGCGGTCTCCTGTTGTCTTTCTACTGCAGAGGAGATTACTTTGCAGCAGATCGCTCCAGAGACTAAGTCCCTCTGTGCTCCTACTGGGCATGCTCACGAGGCGATCTCCCATTGGAGATCGGGAGTCATGTGCCCAGGTCCTGCTCCAGATCTCATTGGTCCATCTTGGAGATCTGGAAGGACCCGCACGGCTATAAAAACGCGCATGACCGTTCAGCCATGCGCTAGTATAGGCTATACTTGCTATGTGTGAATGGTGACGGATGTATGATTCTGGGGACTGACTCATTATAAAACCCCTTCCCTCTGATAGTACGTATGTGGATAGGGAATTAGTTCAGCAGTCAGCGCCAGTCAGTGGCAAGCCTTAGGCCACTGTGCACACTGCACCTCTACGCTAGCGTCCGACATTGCGCTTGCTTTCTAGCTTTGTCGTCGAGCGGCAGTGTACTACGCCGCGCTGCAGTTGCAGCCCTTCTTGGCGCTCGCAGTAGCGACACCACACACACGGTAGGTCTAGAGGGACGCAGCTCCTCTGTCTTAGGTCCTGCTCCTGTGACCAGATACCGTGTGTGCATTTACCTGAGGCCTGTGACCTCAACAGGCTCAGCGTTTTTTGCATGTTTATGTTGCGGTGCCTCTGTGTGTGAACAGAGCCCGCTCTGCGCACTTCGGGTGAAGTTGAACCCGTGCGCATTATACCGCCATATTGCTCCTCTGTCATTACCTAGCAGCGGTGTAACACCTACTGCACGGTGGACCCCGAGCGGCGAACGCACTTTATTATTTATTTTTATTTAGTGCGTTCCGCCGTTCCTAACATTATTCTAGCGCCAGGGTCAGGCTAGTGATGGCAGAACAGCAGCAACTCTTACAGTATATTCGGCAGCTGGAGGGCCGGTTGGCTACTTTTGAGAGTGCTATCTCAGCTGCAAAATCCACTGAAGCTGCTGTACAGGCAATCACAGACGCGGATTCACATATGTCCACGTCCTCCCACGCGCCGACAGTTACCTGCCTCCCGTTGCCCGATAAATTTTCTGGCGATGCCGCCTCTTGTAGGGGTTTCGTCAGCCAGTGCTCTATCCAGCTGGAGTTACTGGCTGTGCGATTCCCTACAGAACGGGCCAAGGTGGGGTTTAATGTTTCCCTTCTGTCGGGCAAGGCGATGGAGTGGGCTACGCCACTAAGGGAGCGTGGTGACCCAGAGATTCGGACCGCTGCTCAGTTTTTTACAGCTATTAAGCAGGTCTTCATGGGACCATGGGTCACGTAGGACACCTCTCATCAGCTACTTGCTTTGACTCAGGGATCCCTCTCGGTTAGTCAGTATGCCGTTCGTTTTCGGACACTGGCTTCCGAGCTGGAGTGGTCTGACAAAGCCCTCATCCCTGTGTTTTGGAGAGGTTTGGCGGAGCATGTTAAGGATGCTCTCTCTACCAGAGAGGTTCCTGTAAGTTTGGAAGAGCTGATTGCCATTTCCACCCGCATTGATCCTTGTTTTTTGGAGCGCGGCCTGGAGCGTGCTCAATCCAAACGGAAGGTTACCATGGCTCCCAACTGTTTTGAGCCTCTGGAACTACTCGAGCCAGAAACTCCACTCCCAGAGCCCATGGAGGTGTCTCTCGCCGTTCTCGAGGCGCGTCCGGCACAAAACTCCATTTGCGGTTGCCATTGTCAACACGCTGTTTCTCAGGACAACAGTGCCCCGCAATGGCCAAACTATGTGCTACCGCACAAGACCTTTGTCCCCCCTCGCCTTCGGCTGAAGGTTCTCGCGTGGGCACACGCGTCCAGGGCGGGTGGTCACTGTGGCTAAATGCAGACCACAAAACTCCTGGCAGGTTCGTATTGGTGGCCGCACAGGGCTCGGGACATTAAAAAATATAATCAGGCATGCGCCTCTTGTGCTCGGGTAAGCCTCCTTAAACAGAGAGTGGAGACGTCTGCCGACACACCGCGACGTCCCACTTCAACTTATGCTCCAAGCGGTTTTGCCGCTCCCGTTGTCTCCTACGTGTCCCTTCTTAAACCTGGCAATCTTGCCGCCTCTGATACCTTCCACGTTTCCCGGTTTTCCGTGTCACCTACCGGGACATCAGACTTGCCTTCGGATGAGTCTGAGGCCTATGCCTCTGATGGGCACAGGGTGGTGGATTGGAAGGCTCAGAGAGGAGGGGGCCCTAGGAGGGGGGGTAATGTTAGGCGTCAGGTTTCTGCGTCTGCTCTGCAGGAATCCAGAGCCTCACATTCTGCGGTCTCCTGTTGTCTTTCTACTGCAGAGGAGATTACTTTGCAGCAGATCGCTCCAGAGACTAAGTCCCTCTGTGCTCCTACTGGGCATGCTCATGAGGCGATCTCCCATTGGAGATCGGGAGTCATGTGCCCAGGTCCTGCTCCATATCTCATTGGTCCATCTCGGAGATCTGGAAGGTCCCGCACGGCTATAAAAAGCGCGCATAACCGTTCGGCCATGCGCTAGTATAGACTATACTTGCTATGTGTGAATGGTGACGGATGTATGATTCTGGTGACTGACTCATTATAAAACCCCTTCCCTCTGATATTACGTATGTGGATAGGGAATTAGTTCAGCAGTCAGCACCAGTCAGTGGCAAGCCTTAGGCCACTGTGCACACTGCACCTCTACGCTAGCGTCCGACATTGCGCTTGCTTTCTAGCTTTGTCGTCGAGCGGCAGTGTCCTACGCCGTGCTGCAGTTGCAGCCTTTCTTGGCGCTCGCAGTAGCGACGCCGCACACACGGTAGGTCTAGAGGGACGCAGCTCCTCTGTCTTAGGTCCTGCTCCTGTGACCAGATACCGTGTGTGCATTTACCTGAGGCCTGTGAGCTCAATAGGCTCAGTGTTTTTTGCATGTTTATGTTGCGGTGCCTCTGTGTGTGAACAGAGCCCGCTCTGTGCACTTTGGGTGAAGTTGAGCCCGTGCGCATTATACCGCCATATTGCTCCTCTGTCATTACCTAGCAGCGGTGTAACACCTACTGCACGGTGGACCCCGAGCGGCGAACGCATTTTATTATTTATTTTTATTTAGTGCGTTCCGCAGTTCCTAACACATCCTTGCCGTGTCATTGGTGCCAACATGTATCAGAATAAATGAGTGGACATCATTGGAACTGATGAGCTTTGGTATCCTATCTGTCACATTCTTGATCTTCGCACCTGGGAGGCAGCATACTTTTCTTGCGGTTATGTCCGATCTGGCTGCTTCTGTGCCTCTCAGTAGTTAGTCTCCCACCACTACCACTCTTCTTCGCTTCTTGACTGTACTTCTTGTTGTCACATCTGGGTGTTGCTGTGTGGCCTTTTCTTCTTTGCTTGCTGGCAGTGCCTCATTCGTTGGTGTGCCATCTTCGTCCTCCACAAGGCCTTGGTATCGGTTTCTCAGTTGTTTGGTTGGTGATTTCTCCATGGTCTTCTTGCTTCTTTTGGTCGCATGCTTCTACTCATCTTCTTTTGGAGGTTCTCTGACACTTTCTTCACCTTCTGTGACCAGTAGAGATGCTTCTGTTCTGTCTAGGAAGGCTTGATATTCTTTGATGAGTTTCAAAGTTGCAATTCTTTCTTCCAGATCCTGCACCTTTTCTTCTAAAAGGGCCAGTAGGCTACACTTCTGGCAGGTGAAGTTGGATTCTTCTTCTGGTCGATCTGTAAACATGTAACACATGTTGCAGCTCACCATGTAGGTTGTCACATCTGCCATGTTTCTCCTAGATTGTGCTGACTTGCTGTGTGTCTTCCTTCTTGTGTAAGCTACTGTGTGTAATCTTCTTGTGTAATCTGCTATGTTTTTTCCTTCTTGAGTAATCTACTCAATCAGTCAAGCTTTCTTGCAATAATGTCCTAGAGGCAAAAATTTGCATGCCGTAAGGCGTGCGGTATGGCGATGCTTTCCAAGCAGCTGGTCCCGGCTGTACCCAGCGATCTACTTGCTAAGGGAGACTCTTCGCTTTTCCCAGAAAGCACCTGGAATATTCAAATTGTCCCCCTCAAGCCTCATTCCCTGGTTTGGTGATGCTTTTCTAGCAGCTGGTCCCGGCTGTACCCAACGATCTTCTTGCTGAGGGAGACTCTTCGCTTTTCCCAGAAGTCACCTGGAATGTGCAAATTGTCCTCCTCAAGCTTCAATCCCTGTATCCCTGTTCCCTTATAAAAAATATGTATTGATATTGGGCATTCAGATATACAGCAAGTCTTTGGCGTAGCATTAAGACCTTAAAGCGGCATTCCCACAGCCAAGAGGGAAATATAGTATATTTCTTCTGATGTCGCTTACTCCATGTGCAGGCATTGCAGTAGCTTAAGTATCCATGGTTATGACCACTAACATCTAGTTGCTACAATATAAGTGGTCGTAGCCATGGATACTTAAGCTACTGTAATGCCTGCACATGAAGTAAGGGATAAAGCAAATCAGAAAAACTGCACATTTGTAAATATTTCCTAATATTATTATTATTACACCTACTACTCATTGCAATAGAATCTTGGAGATGGAAATACCCCTTTAAGCACCTTCAGGAGACTCCCAGAATGATTGCACCATGCAATTGGACCATTTAAAGAGGACCTTTCACACCTACAAACTAGACAACTTGACTACATATGAAACACTAAGTGCCATGGAATACGAAGGTCAGTGATGCTCTAGGGGCGGTCACAGAGAGGCCATGCAATTCTGAATCTGCAAAAATATTACTAGGCCACCCACCTTAGATCAATCTCCTCTCGGACGGCCCTTTTTGTTATGCTTGATGGGTTGAAACTGAAGAATTGTGGCCATTTCCAGCACACCCCAATGTCCTCTTATGGCATCCCACTTCTATTAGGGCCTATTTTCACCTTGTAGGTCCAAGTATTTCATGAGAACTAGTGGTATTCTTGTCAAACAGGCATCTTGATGGCCTCCATCTGATAACATGATTAATTTCCTTTACAATCCAGCGATTCCAGAAAGCCTTATAACCAGAATGGTCAGACTCTGGTCAACAGTGAGAATTTTTAGCATAGTGGACATGGCTTATACCCTCATCCTTGAACTACACTCCTTTGGGAGGTTGTTCAGCTCTGATAAGGTACCCCTTGGAGAGTATTTCCACTACCAATAAGGCCACCACTGTGCTATTCATACCCTTGGCTCCCAAACAGTCAAACCCCCCAATACTGTTTTGGAGACTATGCTGGCAGGGTGTTATCACCACAATCTACCAAATACTACTCTCTCCTACAACATCCACCCCTGTGCCATAAATATGTGGATAAATGGGAAGAGGGGCTCTGGGCATAAATATCTCCCCAGAAATATGAAGTACTATTTGGGATCAAGCAGCCAATTCCTCTATCTGTATCACCTACAAAGAAAAGCAATTCAAACCACTCATGCATTGGTATCATAGCCCAGCTTTCCTTCATTACCTAAGTCCATCAATACCACATATCTGCTGGAGGTGCTTAGCGCATAATGAATCCATCATTTATATCTCCTGGGAATGTAGTCTTATCAACCCTTTCTAAGGTATGGGAGAGTTAGCAGAATGACTCTTCCCCATTCAACAAGATCTAAATGGTCGAATGAATGAAGCGTGCTCATTGGAACATCTTATGGCCTCCCTCAACAACACCCTGGACAAATCTGAAAAAGAACGTGGATCCCTGGGAAGTCTATCATGCCACCACCAACTACTAAGACACCTGAACAAGACATGACAGCAACACCTTTCCTCCCTGATCGCTTTTGCCCTAACCCTCCCATCAATTTTTACCCCTTGTATTGTGACATGTGCAGCTCATCCCTCGTCTATTCTTTTTCCTTTTTTAATTATTGAATTGCTTATTTTATTGAGAATTCTAAACATTAGACATTAATTTGATTTTTGTATTTTATAACTGGTAAGTTATATCTGCTAGCAGAAGTTAAAAATATCAGAGCATTATTCACCCACAGCTCTTCCACGCTGCCCCCCCCCAGTGACTTTATCATGACTAGAATGCCTATGAATGCTGCAGCTACTCTGTTGTTTAAGGATTCTCTGTTACTGTGGCACTTAGGTCATTTGTTCACATGTTCAGTAAGGGTTGCAGGGTGGGGCAGAGGTTGTGGTCATTGCCGCAGCCCCTACCCCCTCCCGGAAATGAAGCCTCACCAGTGATGCTTGTTTCAGGAGCGGGACTAGTCCCTGCAATTATTGTGCTATCTGCACAGTGAGAGCAAGTGAAGTCACTCATCTCTGCACAACACCAGGTACTCTGATACTGCGCACTTCTCTTCTCTGTTTTGCAGGCTCATCACTACTGATCTGAGCAGGCAACACAAAGCGCGAGCTGTCACTGTGCACATCGCACAATGACAGCGAGCAGAGACATAGCAGGAACTAGCCCAGCTTCTGAAACGAGCATCACTGATGAGCATTTGCTTCGCCGATGACACTTTCATTTTCTTTCGGAAAGCAGATGAAACTCACTCATTCAAGTCTATGGGGTGCATTGTGGATACATTGCAATTCTGTAACATAGTAAAACGTAAATGATCTTGAAAATGATTAAAAGCAGCTGCTGTAAAAAAAAAAAAACAGACTGTACATGGACTGCACACAGATGACAAGTGAGAAAAAAAATCTTCCTGCTTTTTTGGATGAAACTGAATGCTTTTATATATGGTCATGTGAACCTACCATCATAACTATATTTATAACCTCATCTTATCTGTACAATACACCACAAAATGTAAAAAAAAAGTGCCTTCCAAAAACAACTACAGGTAAAATGGACTCTCACACAGTTTCTCCATGGTTTGTCTTTAGATTTAAAACAATCATCAGAAAAAATATCCTGCACGCAGGTCTCCTAACTAAAAGCAGCTGAATTGTTCAATCACATATGGAATTTCAAGGTCAAAGTATGACCTACCATAAGGCCCACAAGAAGTAGAGTGAGCTGTCTGTACAATTACTAGCTTGCAGACCTGCGATCCCGAGAGGACTGGATTTGCTAGACTGTTGTCAGTAAGGAATTACAGAACCCTGACTCTGGAGCTGTTTAATTCTCCGGCATTAGTGCAGGCAGTGAAGAATGGCTTGTCCTTCCATGACTTCTGGGCTCTGTTTTGGATCCTCTGCCTTTGCGCTTAACCTTGTTCTAAGCAGACCTAATACATTAAAATGTATCTGTGCTGTAATTAAAGAAGAATGCTGCTGACATGTGTCGGACACATCCTTACAAGACGCATATCTGAAGTCACTTGCTCCAGTCCCACCTGATTGAAAAATTATTTCCATTTAAAAATTGGATCCTTCTCTGTTTGTTTCTGCTTTCTATCAGATGTTGCTAAGCCAAATCCCAGGAGAGATTTACATTTCGTTTAGAACAATTTTAGCATCTTAAACGTGCTCATCACTGTCCATTTCCTTGGCAACAACTCGGCAAGATTACTACAATTTTAACATTTAGTCTAAATACTAGTCTTTCAGAAAAGGGAGAAGCAACCAGCGTGACTTAGACTTAATGGGAGAGTTATAGGGGGATAACCGAATTCTGACTGTGAATAACTATTACAATAACAACTATGTGCAAAGATAACGGACTACTGTATAATATAAAGGAAATAAATAGCACGTCCCTCAACTTCCAATGCACAAATCTCGGACAATGGGGTTTAACCTACTTTAAAACCTTGAGACTGACTGACAGTCCCCTGAATATGGCAAAAAATGTGTAGCACCAGACCCCTTCCTCCATCTCAGACACTACTGCACTAAGGCTCTATTCACACACAGATCTGTGAACTTGCCCGTCTTATAGAAAGGCTCCTGGTGCTATAATTCATAAGTCTCCATGAACTAAGTCTAAGCCACAGGAATGTCCTTTTCACATACCCTCGGCTGAAACATGTCCTAGGTTAACAATGGTAATGTATCCGTAAAATTGGATGTTACACAGATGTTCAGTATTTTCTTTACGCATCCATAGACTTGACTGGGCAAGAATCGGGAGAGAACAGTGCATGCTACAATTTTTTTTTGGTCCATGTGATAAAGCTGTCATCTGAACAGCCCTATTGAATTATATTAGTCAGTGTGCTAGCTGATTGCTATGCGGACAGAATAGATCCGTATTATACACTCGTCTGAACAAGCCCTAAAGCTATGGAAGGTCACATAGTGGTGTCATCCTTCCATAGAGAGAGACAACAGAATAATGGTCTATGCAGATCATCAAAGAGATCTAGTTTCATTGGATATTTCTCTGGTAGGAGAATTCAGATGTAAAAGAAGGGTCTGGATCCATTACCCATGAAGATGAAAAATCTACAGTCCCATCTGAGACAGAAAACAAAATGCTGTTGGTGTTTTTGACTTTTTTTGGTTACTTAGAAAACAGAGTATAGAATGTAACAAGCAAATATACTAGAATACTGTAGAACTAAAGGCATAGTTAAGTGCACCCTCAGAATAATTAACTCTGATGAGCGCTATGATTAATAGGTGGACTTACCTGGCAAAAAAGGAGGCAGCCACCGAGGTTCCTGTGGATGGTTCACTAGCAACATATGTTGTGTGCGCTGTAGGGAAGCTGTATATGGCAGGTTTATCAGCATTGTAGCGGTTCAGAGCGGCCTCAGTAAGACCTTCCCTGCCGGTCTCTGTCATCAGCTGAGAGATCTGCAACCAGAAAAACAACACTATTAGAGATTAAAAAAAAATCAAAAACTTGTTTTTATTTTGCACGGCATGGATATGAAAGAAATCACAAGTGATGCATGAAATCTGCTAAGTGTTCCTATGCATTTTTTTTAGATAAAAACACTGATATAATATTGACTAGAAAATTAATGCTCAGACTGAAAATGACCAATCGTACTCATAGTAGTTTTGTGGGGTTGTCCAAGTGGCTGCTTTATTTCCAGACACAGCACCGCTTTTATCAATTGGCTGTGTATGGTATTACAGGTCTGCCCAGTTCACGTGAATATGACTGAGTTGCAGTACCAGTAGCAATTTATCGGCAGATATGGCGCTGTATCCGTTAACAACAGACCGATTTTTGTAATCTGAAACAACCTCTTCCATCACTTTGACTTGAAAACTTTGCATGTTTCGAATAAGCTTCAGCACATCTCTTAAGGGGATATTCTGATGGTAAACTACTATGAATAATCTCACCTATCCATTAGATAGGTGGTAAATGGTAGATCGGTGGAAGTGTGCCTGGGTGGCGGTGTGACTGGTATGTCCCATGTGAAAACAGAAGTAGCCCTGCTGCTTTGTTCTCAGCTTATGGGTCCCCATAAGATAACACTCTCCTCTGCTACAGTCATTCTTAGGACTTTTGGACCCTTATTCTGGTGGTGGGAGGGAATTCCATTGATAAGACTACACTGATCTACTAGTTACCACCTCTCCAGTGGAGACAATAGTGATAAAAGAAATAACACTTTAATTAACATTACACTGAACCAGAAAGAAAACTCACCTATCTTTAATTAAAACATGTACTGCCAGAAATGAGACAATATAAGCCACCAGTCTACAAGTCTATATGTCCACACTTTTATATTGAGTCTTCTTTGCTTATTTGTTATTTCAGTCCATTGACGTTCATGGCAATATTGTAGACGTGTTTTTACACCGTATTCTATGTTTGTTCTGATCAGATTAATTGCAGTCAATGAATGAAGTGTTGTCACTAGAAAGAGCACCTTTCCAAGCACACAATCCAATATTGAAGATTAATGACTTATACCAGACGCTCTGTATCAAATTACCCCTATTGACAACTTGACCACCTAGTGATTAAAATGTAATTATCTCTAGAACTAGGGGACTGACTGGTGCGGCCGGGAGTACAGTAAAGCTGCCCGGTAAATATGGTTATCTGCTTTCAGCTTTATTGGCGGACATACAATGTGCTTCTTTCCGTTGGCGATATAGATGGAGTCTAAACCTTATAAACCTTTTTAGATGAAAACGTGTAATGCATCAGTCTGGTAAGAGATGAGCCCTGAAACAATAATGACTTCATTAATAGAGCCACTGCGCTGTTCTCGGTCTCCTGAGATTATGGCTCCAGCTGCTTGATCCTGCAAGCAATCCAGTATCAGCTTGCTATGTAACGCTGAGTCTCCCCTGCTGGGTGTCGGGGTCTACCTGTCACTGCAAATTGTCTGCAAAATTGTCAGTAGACGATGAAAGCAAATTTAAAATGATGGAGGTATTATTTGGCAGAAATGTCTCCATACGTAAGGAGAAAAGTAATAGATAATATTAATAATTTTATAATGCTTAGGCCGGTCAGTCACAGACCGGAGGCAGGCGGAGGGGCCAAGGGATCACAGACAGAGAGGAGAAGGCCCAGGGTACAGTCCAGCCCCTGTGCACCGAAATCTAATTAGCACAAAACATTAAATGGTGATTACAGAACCACAAAGCGAACTTCTTCCCCAAAGGTATAAATGTAATCAGTATTACAGCGTCATTACAGCCATTTCTGCCCTTTACATTACAAAATTGTCCTGGCAGGTTCTCTTTAATGTCACTCTTCATGTTTTTCTCATAATCGATAGGTCTTCTTTAAAGGGAACCTGTCAGCAGGATTGTGCACAGTAACCTACACACAGTGTCAGGTCGGCACCATTATACTGATTACAATGATACCTTGCTTGATGAAATCCGTCTTGTGGTTCTTGTTTAATCTTTATTTTCAGTTTGTAGTTAATGATATGCTCGTGGTCCGGGGCGGCCTGTGGGGGGTCTTCATGTGGTGCTCTGCTTGGGCATTCATAATGCAGACTGCTGACAGGTCACTGATCTCTCACTGACCTGCCCCCTAGTTTACATACTGCATGAATTATGGTTTGAAAAAAAAAATTCACATTCATCTGGCATTCATCTTAATGGAGCCTAATTTTTTTTTAGCTAGCAAAATGGCAGAGGCGCCTGCACACTAACATCCTGCCAGTGGTGATTGCCTGAAGAATGTGATTTTTTTCTTTTTTCAAACCATAATTCTATGCAGTATGTAAAGAAGGGATCAGTGACCTGTCATAAGCCCATACTGATGAATATCTATGCAGAGCACAACATGAAGCCTCCCCCCAGGTCGCCACGAAGCACAAGAGTTTCATAAAAGGGAATCTGTCACCCCTTTTTTCGAATATGAGCTGTGGCCACCACCATCAGGGGCTTATCTACAGCATTCTGTAATGGTGTAGATAAGCCCCTGATGTAACCGGAAACATAATATAAAAGAGTTAGATTATACTCACCCCGGCGTCCAATCCAGACCGATGTGTGTCGCAGTCCGGTCCGGTACCTCCCATCTTCATATGATGCCGTCCTCTTCTTTCCTTCCTGTCATGGCTCCTGTGCAGGTGCACTGCTCTGCCCTGTGGAGGGCAGAGCCCTGCAGTGCGCAGGTGTAGCGCCCCTGAAGCTCAGTCGCCACAGAGGTATTGCACCTTCTCCTAAGGTGTGGTGCCCCACCATCCAGGTAAGTTGGAGGCTCCTGACCACGCTCCAACATTCGCACCCCACACAATAGAGTAGTTCAGCACAACAACATTGCGGCTCCTTCCTTAGAGAGAAGCAGAGCACCTTTGGTGGTTCCCTGCTTGGAACACTAGACGTGCTGGGAGGTGAGTGGAGTTGAGAGCATATAAAAGAGCGGGATGTGTTGTGAGTTCATTTTCCCCATCACCATTGAGGTCTGATGAACTCCCTCTTCTGGTGAAGGAAGGTAGTGAGGCTGATTACAAAGCACCTGAGCAGAATGATGATGACTGGGTGACTGGAATTGCTGACTGGATATAAGGCAGCCGATGCCCTTCTGCCTTGCGGGTGACTTCTCTGAGGGATTCTAGGAGACCAGTCTGATTCCTGCTACTCAAAAGCTAAGTTTTTCTGCTCTGCTTTTTACATTTGTGTTTTGGTTTTGTTTTGCATTGTTTGTCTGATTTCTGCCTTTCCCTGCTGTGTGAGCTGAATTCCTTTTTGCTCTGTCTTCAGAAAATACCTGAGTACTGATATAGTCTTTTTGAAGCCTAGTGTCTTCAGGGCTTTTTTCCCTATCAGTCTGTTGGCTCTTATTTTTGAGAGGGTTTTGGCGGATTGCAGACAGCAGCTTTTCTATCCTGTCCTATATAGTTAGCTTGGGCCCCATCATTTGCTCAGCCTATCTTTCTATCTGTGTGAGTGTTTTTTCATCTTGCTTCACCGTCACTATATGTAGGGGGCTGCCTATTGCTTTGGGGTCTGCTCTGGGGCGGTTTAGATTTCCCTTTCTGTCTTTAGGCTGTGTAGTTCTCCAGCTGTGATCGAGGGGTCTAGGGCTCCGTAGGCACCCCCCACGGCTACTGCTAGTTGTTGTTGTTAGGTTCAGGGGTCTGCAATCCGATAGCTGCCAACTTCTCTGGTTTTCTGGACTTAGCTAGTATTTCTGTTTTTGCCTCCAACGGTGACTCATTCATAACAGAATCGCCCGCCATACCGCAGATCCTAGGGTACTCAATAGCAGGAAAGAATTGTAAAAAAAAAATGTGTGTATATTTTTTCCTCTATATCTCTGAGGCCGTAGGGGGAATTTTTTTTTTCTCTCAATGGAGATAAAGCAATTGTCTGATGGTGTGGAGCAGCTCGCTGCGGAAGTGCGGGGAATTTCCACCTACCTTGCTCATTCACATGCTGCTGAACCAAAGATCCCTACTCCTGATGTGTTTTTTGGGGATCGGTCTAAATTTTTGAATTTCAAAAATAATTGTAAATTATTTTTTGCCTTGAAGCCTAACTCGTCAGGGAACTCCGCGCAGCAGGTTAAAATTGTCATCTCTTTGCTGCGTGGCGATCCCCAGGATTGGGCGTTTTCTTTGAAACCAGATGATCCTATTCTGACTAATGTGAACGCATTTTTTCAAGCCTTGGGGTTGTTGTATGTCGAACCTAATGCTATTGATCAGGCTGAAAAGACCCTGTTGGCATTGAGCCAGGGTCGAGATTCTGCAGAATTGTACTGTCAAAAATTCCGAAAGTGGGCGGTCCTTACTACCAGGAATGATAATGCCTTGGCAGCTCTCTTTCGGAAGGGTTTGTCAGAAGCCGTAAAAGATACTATGGTGGGATTTCCTGCTCCCTCTGGTCTTGACGATTCTATGTCATTAGCCATTCACGTTGATCGGCGTTTACGTGAACGCAGGACTGCACGAGAGGTGTTGCCACCTGTTGAACAAGTGTCTGAACCTATGCAATGCGATAGAGTTTTGTCCAGGGAGCAACGTCAGGAGTTCAGAAGGCGTAATAAGCTGTGTTTTTTTTGTGGAGATGCCTCGCATATTATTTCTGTCTGTCCTAAACGAGAGAAACGTTTTGCACACACGTTTTCTGTGGGTGGTGTTCAACCTAAGTTTCTTCTGGCAATTACTCTGATCTGCTCCCTGTCCACATTTTCCGCCAAGGCTTTTGTGGATTCGGGAGCAGCTCTGAACCTAATGGACTTGGATTTTGCTAAACGTTGTGGATTTCCGATGACACCTCTGTGGACGCCTATCCCTTTGAGGGGGATTGATGCTACTCCTTTGGTGAAAAATAAACCTCAGTTTTGGACCCAGGTGGTAATGCGGGTCGCCCCAGACCATCAAGAAAATTGCAGATTTTTGGTGTTGCATAATTTGCATGATACCATTGTTCTGGGGTTTCCCTGGTTGCAAATTCATAATCCAGTTTTGGATTGGAAATCTGTGTCTGTGGTGAGTTGGGGTTGTCGGTGTGCCCTTAGTGAGGCTCCGGTTTTTTCCACCTCTCCTCAGTCGCAAGATGTTCCTGACTATTTGGCAGACTTTTATGATGTATTTAGTGAGAATGAGTCTGCGTCTTTGCCTCCTCATAGGAGTTATGACTCTGCAATTGAACTGAGCCCGGGGTGTAAATTTCCCAAGGGTCGGCTCTTCAATTTATCTGTACCCGAGCACGAGGCTATGCGATCCTATATTAAGGAGGCGTTGGAGAAGGGTCATATTAGACCATCCTCTTCACCCTTAGGTGCCGTTTTTTTTTTCGTGGCCAAAAAGGATGGTTCATTAAGGCCTTGTATTGATTATCGTGCCCTCAACAAAATTACTATTAAATATCAGTATCCGTTAGCCCTGATTTCGGATCTATTCTCCAGAGTTAAAGGTGCTTGCTGGTTTACCAAGCTTGACCTCAGGGGGGCGTATAATCTTATCCGCATTAAGCATGGGGATGAATGGAAGACGGCGTTTAATACTCCGGAGGGACATTTTGAGTACCTGGTGATGCCTTTTGGGCTCACTAATGTCCCTTCTGTCTTCCAGTGCTTCATGAACGACATTTTCCGAGACTTTGTGGATACATTTTTGATTATCTATCTGGATGATACTTTGATCTTCTCCAAGGATTGGGATTCTCATGTGGAACATGTTCGGACTGTGTTCCGGATCTTGAGGGAGAATTCCCTGTATGTCAAAGGATCGAAATGCCTTTTTGGGGTACAGAGGATTTCATTTTTGGGATTTATTTTGTCTCCGTCAACTATTGAAATGGACCCGGCCAAGGTACAGGCCATTTATGATTGGGTTCAGCCCACTTCTTTGAAGGCCCTCCAGAAGTTTTTGGGTTTTGCTAATTTTTATCGGAAATTTATAGCAAAATTTTCTAGTATTGCCTAGCCATTGACTGATCTGACTAAGAAGGGTGCTGATGTGTTGAATTGGTCTCCGGAGGCTGTTTCTTCCTTTCAGGAGCTGAAGCGAAGATTCACTTCTGCCCTGGTTTTGCGGCAACCTGATGTCTCACTCCCGTTCCAGGTAGAGGTGGACGCTTCCGAGATTGGTGCAGGAGCTGTTTTGTCCCAAAAGGATCCTGTAACATCTAAAATGAATCCCTTTGCTTTCTTTTCCCGAAAGTTCTCTCCATCTGAACGTAACTATGATGTGGGGAATCGGGAACTGTTAGCCATGAAATGGGCATTTGAGGAGTGGAGACATTGGTTAGAGGGAGCTAAACACCAAGTCGTGGTCCTCACTGACCACAAGAATTTGATTTACCTGGAGTCAGCCAAACGCTTGAACCCTAGACAGGCTGGGTGGGCCTTGTTTTTTACACGTTTTGATTTTGTGGTCTCTTTTCTTCCAGGAACTAAGAATGTCAAGGCAGACGCCCTCTCTAGGAGCTTCTTTGCTGATTCTCCTGTGGTGACTAGAGTTGAGCGATACCGTCCGATACTTCAAAGTATCGTATCGGATGGTATCGGCCGATCTTTAAAAAAAGTATCGGTATCGCCGATTCCGATACCGGAAGTCCCATTCAAGTCTATGGGACTTCCGGTATTGGAATAAGAAAAACCCTTTCCTGCCCTTGTACAGCCTCTCTGGGGTCTGTACGGGCCTTTCGGGGGGCTGTGCCGGCCTGCCAGGGGGTCTGTGCAGGCTCCGGTGGTCTGTGCCGGCCTGCCGGGGGGCTGTGCCGGCCTGCCGGTGGTCTGTGCAGGCTCCGGGGGGCTGTGCCGGCCTGCCGGTGGTCTGTGCAGGCTCCGGGGGGCTGTGCCGGCCTGCCGGGGGGCTGTGCCGGCCTGCCGGTGGTCTGCGCAGGCTTCGGGGGTCTGTGCAGGCATCGGGCGATGCCTGCTACCATGACAGTGATTGACACATTAGCCAATGATGGGACAGTAATAGTCCTATCATCCGGCTAATGTGTTGAATGTAAAAAAAAAAAAAAAAATTACATGCTACATACATACAACATGCATACTACATACATACTACATGCATGCTACATACATACTGCATGCTACATACATACTACATACATACTACATACATACTACATGCATGCTACATGCATGCTACATGCATGCTACATACATACTACATGCTACATACATACCACATACATACTACATACATACTACATGCATACTACATACATACTACATACATACTACATGCATGCTACATACATACTACATACATACTACATGCATGCTACATACATACTACATGCATTCTACATGCATGCTACATACATACTACATGCTACATACATACCACATACATACTACATACATACTACATACATACTACATGCTACATACATACTACATATATACTACATGCATGCTACATACATACTACATGCTACATACATACCACATACATACTACATACATGCTACATACATACTACATATATACTACATGCATGCTACATACATACTGCATGCTACATGCATGCTACATACATACTACATACATACTACATGCTACATACATACCACATACATACTACATACATACTACATGCATACTACATACATACTACATACATACTACATACATACTACATGCATGCTACATACATACTACATGCATGCTACATGCATGCTACATACATACTACATGCTACATACATACCACATACATACTACATACATACTACATACATACTACATGCTACATACATACTACATATATACTACATGCATGCTACATACATACTACATGCTACATACATACCACATACATACTACATACATGCTACATACATACTACATATATACTACATGCATGCTACATACATACTGCATGCTACATACATACCACATGCATACTACATACATGCTACATACATACTACATATATACTACATGCATGCTACATACATACTGCATGCTACATGCATGCTACATACATACTACATACATACTACATACATACCACATATATACTACATACATACAATACATTCATACAATACATACATAGACATACAGTACATATAACATAGAGTAACATACTTACCAATACTTGTCACATTGTTCCCCGAAGCCATTGTCTTTTCCGGAATAAATATTAACATAACAAACCACAAAAATACTCACCCACGATCCGAAGCAGTCCACGAGTGTGTCCCACGACGATCTTGGGTAGAGAACTGCAGCATCAGATGATGCTGCCGTTCTCTACGGGCTGCAGGAATCCAATGACGGAAGGTAGGTATCCTTCCGCACTGTATTCCTCCGCCACTTAAAAAAAAAAAAGTCCCTAGTCTCACTTTATGCCATTGCTGCGTGGGAAATCATCTGATGCTGCAGTTCTCTATCCAAGATCGTCGTGGGACACACTCGTGGACTGCTTCGGATCGTGGGTGAGTATTTTTGTGGTTTGTTATGTTAATATTTATTCCGGAAAAGACAATGGCTTCGGGGAACAATGTGACAAGTATTGGTAAGTATGTTACTCTATGTTATATGTACTGTATGTCTATGTATGTATTGTATGAATGTATTGTATGTATGTAGTATATATGTGGTATGTATGTAGCATGTAGTATGTATGTAGTATGTATGTAGCATGCATGTAGCATGCAGTATGTATGTAGCATGCATGTAGTATATATGTAGTATGTATGTAGCATGCATGTAGTATATATGTAGTATGTATGTAGCATGTATGTAGTATGTATGTGGTATGTATGTAGCATGTAGTATGTATGTAGCATGCATGTAGTATATATGTAGTATGTATGTAGCATGTAGTATGTATGTAGTATGTATGTAGTATGTATGTGGTATGTATGTAGCATGTAGTATGTATGTAGCATGCATGTAGTATGTATGTAGTATGCATGTAGTATGTATGTAGCATGTATGTGGTATGTATGTGGTATGTATGTAGCATGTAGTATGTATGTAGCATGCATGTAGTATATATGTAGTATGTATGTAGCATGTAGTATGTATGTAGTATGTATGTAGTATGTATGTAGTATGTATGTGGTATGTATGTAGCATGTAGTATGTATGTAGCATGCATGTAGTATGTATGTAGTATATATGTAGTATGTATGTAGCATGTATGTGGTATGTATGTAGCATGTAGTATGTATGTAGCATGTAGTATGTATGTAGCATGCATGTAGTATATATGTAGTATGTAGTATGTATGTAGTATGTATGTGGTATGTATGTAGCATGTAGTATGTATGTAGCATGCATGTAGTATGTATGTAGTATGTATGTAGTATGCATGTAGTATGTATGTAGTATGTATGTAGTATGTATGTAGTATATATGTAGTATGTATGTAGCATGTATGTGGTATGTATGTAGCATGTAGTATGTATGTAGCATGCATGTAGTATATATGTAGTATGTAGTATGTATGTAGTATGTATGTGGTATGTATGTAGCATGTAGTATGTATGTAGCATGCATGTAGTATGTATGTAGCATGCATGTAGTAGGTATGTAGCATGCATGCATGTAGCATGCATGTAGTATGTATGTAGTATGTATGTAGTATGTATGTAGCATGCAGCATGTATGTAGCATGTATGTAGCATGTATGTAGTACGTATGTAGTATATATGTAGTATGTATGTAGCATGTAGTATGTATGTAGCATGTAGTATGTATGTAGTATTTTTTTTTTTTAACATTTAACACATTAGCCGGATGATGGGACTACTACTGTCCCATCATTGGCTAATGTGTCAATCACTGTCATGGTAGCAGGCATCGCCAGATGGGACTTGTAGTGCACAGACCACCGGCAGGCCGGCACAGCCCCCCGGCAGGCCAGTACAGACCCCCACAGGGTGCACAGACCACCGGCAGGCCGGCACAGACCCCGGGCAGTCCACACAGCCCCCCGGCAGGCCGGCACAGCCCCCCGGCAGGCCGGCAGAGACCCCCGGAAGGCCCGAAATGACGGCGCATCATGATGCGCACACACCGCGCATCATGATGACGTCAGGCTGTCAATCAACTGAACTTCCGATTCCGATGCCGAATTCCGATATTGAAAAAATATTGGAAGTCGGTATCGGAATTCCGATACAGCAAGTATCGGCCGATACCCGATACTTGCGGTATCGGAATGCTCAACACTAGTGGTGACCAAGCCTGCTACCATCTTAGGCGAAGGGGTAGTTCTTTCTGCCATCTCGCCCGATTTGAGACGTGCTCTGGAAGAGTTCCAGGAGGACAAACCTGAGCGTTGTCCCAGTGGAAAGTTGTATGTTCCTGACCAGTGGAAGAAGAGAGTGATGTCTGAAGTTCATTGCTCTGCATTGGCTGGTCATCCAGGTATTTTTGGTACTAGTGATCTGGTGAGTCGGTCTTTTTGGTGGCCCGCCTTGTCTCGTGATGTCAGGAATTTTGTGCAGTCCTGTGGGACTTGCTCCCGGTCTAAACCTTGTTCTCGCTCTAGTGGGTTGTTGATGCCTTTGCCGGTCCCCAGGAGGCCATGGACCCATATTTCAATGGATTTCATCTCTGATATGCCTGTCTCTCAGAGAATGACTGTTATTTGGGTGATTTGTGATAGGTTCTCTAAGATGGTTCATCTTGTACCACTCCCTAAGTTGCCATCTTCCTCTGAGTTGGTGCCCCTGTGTTTGCAACAGGTGGTTCACTTGCACGGGATTCCTGAGAACATTGTATCTGACAGAGGAGTTCAGTTTGTGTCTAGATTTTGGAGGACTTTCTGTTCCAAGCTGGGAATTCAGTTGTCCTTCTCCTCTGCTTTTCACCCTCAGACCAATGGGCAAACGGAGAGAACAAACCAGACCTTGGAGTCGTATTTGAGATGTTTTATTTCCGCTGATCAGGATGATTGGGTTTCATTTTTGCCCTTGGCCAAATTTGCTTTAAATAATAGAGCTAGTTCTGCCACTTTGATGTCACCTTTTTTTTGTAACTTTGGGTTTCATCCTCGATTTTCTTCAGGGCAGGTGGAGCCTTCTGCCTGCCCAGGTGTTGACACTGTGGTGGAGAGAATGCACCAGATCTGGGACCAAGTGGTGGATAAGTTATCTCTCTCCCAGGAAAAGGCCCAGCGGTTTTCCAACCGACATAGGACCATTGGTCCCCAGTTTAAGGTTGGTGATATGGTTTGGTTATCATCAAAAAATATCGCTATGAAGGTGGCTTCTCCTAAGTTTAAGCCTAGATTTATTGGACCTTACAAGATTTTGGAGATTATTAATCCGGTCTCTTTTCGTTTGGCTCTTCCTGTCACATTTAAAATTCATAATGTGTTTCATAAGTCCTTGTTGAAGAGGTTTGTTGAACCAGTTGTTCCTGGGGTGGCACCTCCGGACCCTGTATTAGTTGAAGGTAACATGGAATATGAGGTAGAGAAGATACTGGATTCCCGTCTGGCTTGACGGAGACTCCAGTATTTGGTTAAGTGGAAGGGTTATGGTCAGGAGGATAATTCGTGGGTCTCTGCCTCTGATATTCATGCCAAAAGATTGGTGCGTGCCTTTCATCGGGCTCACCCTGATCGCCCTGGTAGTGTGGATGAGGGTTCGGTGACCCCTCCTCAAGGAGGAGGTACAGTTGTGAGTTCATTTTCCCCTTCACCATTGAGGTCTGATGAACTCCCTCTTCTGGTGAAGGAAGGTAGTGAGGCTGATTACAAAGCACCTGAGCAGAATGATGATGACTGGGTGACTGGAATTGCTGACTGGATATAAGGCAGCCGACGCCCTTCTGCCTTGCGGGTGATTTCTCTGAGGGATTCTAGGAGACCAGTCTGATTCCTGCTCCTCTAAAGCTAAGTTTTTCTGCTCTGCTTTTTGAATTTGTGTTTTGGTTTTGTTTTGCCTTGTTTTTCTGATTTCTGCCTTTCCCTGCTGTGTGAGCTGAATTCCTTTTTGCTCTGTCTTCAGAAAATACCTGAGTACTGATACAGTCTTTTTGAAGCCTAGCTTCTTCAGGGCTTTTTTCCCTATCAGTCTGTTGGCTCTTGTTTTTGAGAGGGTTTTGGTGGATTGCAGACAGCAGTTTTTCTATCCTGTCCTATATAGTTAGCTTGGGCCCCATCATTTGCTCAGCCTATCTTTTTATCTGTGTGAGTGTTTTTTCATCTTGCTTCACCGTCATTATATGTAGGGGGCTGCCTATTGCTTTGGGGTCTGCTCTGGGGCAGTTTAGATTTTCCTTTCTGTCTTTAGGCTATTTAGTTCTCCGGCTGTGATCGAGGGGTCTAGGGCACTGTAGGAACCCCCCACTGCTACTGCTAGTTGTTGTTGTTAGGTTCAGGGGTCTGCAATCCGATAGCTGCCAACTTCTCTGGTTTTCTGGACTTAGCTAGTATTTCTGTTTTAGCCTCCTACGGTGACTCATTCATAACAGGGATGGTTTAGGATTACAGGTTAGTCTGACAGGAGGTCAGTGAGGAAGAAATCCACTCGGGAGGAGTGGGGATCCCTGGAAGAAGGGATGGAGGAAGGAGTGCTGCAGCTGCCTCAGTAACCTGAACCAGCTGGCATGGGAAAGGAAAGGAAAGAAGGACGTTGACCTGAAGCCTGAGCTTCCATAGAAGGGAAAGGACAAGTACGGAATGTAGGAGTAAAAGGGAACACAGAGGACGTGGGTTAGAGGAAGAACCCTGCCTAGAAGTTCTAAGCGCAAGGCCGGGGCCCGGTACCGAAGTTGTATGAGCACTAATGGTTCTGCAGCAGACACCGGTGGAGTAGTGGGCTGTAAATGCACTACTCCCATCTAAGACTTGAGGGTACAACAGCAATACGGATAGAGAGCCGGGACTTAGGAGCAGAGAGTCCCCGAAGCAGGCTACAGCTGTCTGCCGTGCAAGTAGAGTTCTTGGGAACATCTGTCAGGAGGAACTCCAGAGTACCACGGTACTGGAGATCTTCACACTTAAAGGCGCTATAGAGGAGATGTTCAGGAAAGGCACATAAGTTGGTGGAGTGTGGAAGGGAGCTTTCCATCTTGCCTGGAGGTTGACTGGGCCCTTGACCCGGAGGACACGGCACAGAAGCGGGCACTACAGACTGTGAGTAAAGCTTTGGAACTACATGCCCTGATGTCCTCCATTCCTTCCTGCGTCCGTCCGCCTGACACTGCTACATCCCCTGCGCCAGACACTACATCACCTAAGTGTCTCCACATCTACACTGCCCTGGGACAACAGCCCTGCCTGTGGAGGGCTATACCATCATTGCTGCACCACACCATCTGTCCCGGAGGATCTGCATGCAGCGTTGGCTTAACACCTCCCTTGCCGAACACCACAGGTGGCGTCACAAACTGTTACATTTAACATCCACATCTTCCTATTACTTGGGCGCCCAGGGCCACGGTCCGGGTCACCGCCACCGTGACACATCCCACTGATACCGGCCCGGTACCGAGTACCCCATGGCCCTGGGAGGGTGACCCACAGGCGCCGGGAGAGGTCCAGCGCCTGCGCACTACAGTATTCTGCTCTGCCCTCAATAGGGCAGAGCAGTGCACCTGCACCGGAGCCACGACAGGAAGGAAAGATGAGGACGGCATCGTATGAAGATGGGAGGCACCGGACCGCAACACCCATCGGACCAAGACCGGACCACCCACGGTGAGTATAATCTAACTCCTTTTTCTTCTCTTTCAGGTTGCATCGGGGGCTTATCTACAGCATTACAGAATGCTGTAGATAAGTCCCTGATGGTGGTGGCCGCAGCTCATACTCAAAAAAAAGGGGTGACAGATTCCCTTTAACTGAAAACTTTAAATAAAGATTAAACAACCACAAGACGGATTTCATCAACCAAGGTATCATGTTAATCAGTATAACGGCGCCGACCTCACCCTGTCTGTAGGTTACTGTGCACAATCCTGCCGACAGGTTCCCTTTAAGTTACTGTTCAAATGGCATCATGGACACTGGTTTTATATGATGTATGAAAATTATAATGGATCTGTTATTATTATGGTCCATTGGAAGGAAATGTTGTAATACACACTACATATTTGTAACCAAATGTAATAGCAGGGGACTTAAGAAATAGCGCTAATGTAGGTGTGGACTTTACCTAAATAAGACAGAGATCTAAAAATGCATCCTAAAACAATCTTCTAATTCAGTTTTAGATTTTTATTTCAATTTTTAATTCAGAATTTTTCCCACAACCTCTTATTCCTTATTCCCATCCTTCCACCTTTACCTCATCCCAAGAGGCAGCAGAGTGAACGAAACAAGTCTTGGTTGCTTTAATATCACAAGCATTGATCTTAAAAGGTCAGTGACCTTTTTTCTAGAGTTGTCTTGTGTTGTAGGGAGTGAAACTACTGGGCTGTGTCAGCATGCCGCCATGTAAAGGGCATTAATGATCCAGAAAACAATCTGCCTTTAAGGCAAAAAGAAACATGAGTCTCTTCAGCAGATGCCCAAACAGTATGTGCCACATTTAACCCTTTTTTCTGGGAATATGACAGTACACACAAATAGAAATAGAACATATACAGAACAATCGTCACTGGATAGTAGTAACATCACATCACCTAACTTACTGAGATAATGACTTTTGGATTCTCATTGGCTGTAAGCCATAATCATCAACATTAGCAGAAATAAACACTTGAAATAGATCACTTTGTAATGGCTCATAATATGTGAGTTTCACTTTTTGTTTTGGAGAACAGAAATAAATAAAATTTTTGATGATGTTCTAATTTTGTGAGAAGCACCTGTATATATTATATACAGGTGCTTCTCACAAAATTAGATCATCAAAAATTTTATTTATTTCTGTTCTCCAAAACAAAAAGTGAAACTCACATATTATGAGCCATTACAAAGTGATCTATTTCAAGTGTTTATTTCTGCTAATGTTGATGATTATGGCTTACAGCCAATGAGAATCCAAAAGTCATTATCTCAGTAAGTTAGAGTAATTAACAAAAAACACCTGCAAAGGCTTCCTAAGCATATAAAAAGGTCCCTTAGGCCACAGTCACATGTTCAGTATTTGGTCAGCATTTTACCCACAGTATATGTAAGCCAAAACCAGCAGTGGGTGAAAAATGCAGACGGGGTGACGTGTTTCTATTATACTTTTCCTCTGATTGATCCACTCCTGGTTATGTTTTACAAATACTGATGTAAATTACTGACAAAAAACTGAACTTGTGAATGTGGCCTTAGTCTGTTTCAGTAGGCTCCACAATCATGGGGAAGACTGCTGACTTGACAGATGTCCAGAAGGCAGTCATTGACACATTCCACGAGGAGGGAAGCCACAAAAGGTCATTGCTAAAAAGGTGGCTGTTCACAGAGTGCTGTATCCAAGCATATTAATGGAAAGTTGAGTGGAAGGAAAAAGTGTGGTAGAAAAAGGTGCACATGCAGCCGAATTAACCACAGCCTTGAAAGGATTGCTAAGAAAAGGCCATTCAAAAATTTTGGGGGAGATTCACAAGCAGTGGACTGCTGCTGGAGTGATTGCTTCAAAAGCCACCAAACACAGACATATCGAGGACATGGGCTACAAGTGTCGCATTTCATGTATTAAGCCACTCATGACCAATAGACAATGCCAGAAGCATCTTAACTGGGCCAAGGAGAAAAAGAACTGGACTTCTGCTCAGTGGTCCAAGGTGTGGTTTTCAGATGGCAGTAAATTTTGCATTTCACTTGGAAATCAAGGTCCCAGAGTCTGGAGGAAGAGTGGAGAGGCACACAATCCAAGCTGCTTGAGGTCTAGTGTGAAGTTTCCACTATCAGTGATGGTTTGGGGAGCCATGTCATCTGCTGGTGTAGGTCCATTGTGTTTTATCAAGAGCAAAGTCAGCGCAGCTGTTTACCAGGAAATTTTAGAGCACTTCATGCTTCCATCTGCCGACTAGCTTTTTGGAGATGGAAATTTCATTCTCCAGCAGGACTTGGCACCTGTCCACACTGCCAAAAGTACCAATACCTGGTTTAAAAGCAACAGTATCACTGGGCTTGATTGGCCAGCAAACTCGCCTGACCTTAACACCATAGAGAATCTATGGGGTATTGTCAAGAGAAAGATGAGACACCAGACCCAACAATGCAGACGAGCTGAAGGCTACTATCAAAGCAACCTGGGCTTCCATAACACCTCAGCAGTGCTACAGGCTGATCGCCTCCATGTCACGCCGCATTGATGCAGTAATTGATCCAAAAGGAGCCCGGACCAAGTATTGAGTGCATTTACTGAACATACATTTCAGTAGGCCAACATTTAGGATTTTGAAATCATTTTTCAAGCTGGTGTTATAATGTATTCTAATCTACTGAGATAATGACTTTTGGGTTTTTCATTGGCTGTAAGCCATAATCATCAACATTAACAGAAATAAAGACTTGAAATAGATCATTCTGTTTGTAATGACTCCATATAATATATGAGTTTCACTTTTTGTATTGAAGAACTGAAATAAATTAACTATTTGATGATATTCTAATTTTGTGAGAAGCACATGTATATATGTATGTATGTTACTATTATAATTATATATATATATATATATATATATACACTCACTGGCCACTTTATTAGGTACACCATGCTAGTAAGGGGTTGGACCCCCTTTTGCCTTCAGAACTGCCTCAATTCTTCGTGGCAGAGATTCAACAAGGTGCTGGAAGCATTCCTCAGAGATTTTGGACCATATTGACATGATGGCATCACACAGTTGGCGCAGATTTGTCGGCTGCACATCCCTGATGCGAATCTCCCGTTCCACCACATCCCAAAGATGCTCTATTGGATTGAGATCTGGTGACTGAGGAGGCCATTTGAGTACAGTAAACTCATTGTCATGTTCAAGAAACCAATCTGAGATGATTCGAGCTTTATGACATGGCGCATTATCCTGCTGAAAGTAGCCATCAGATGTTGGGTACATTGTGGTCATAAAGGGATGGACATGGTCAGCAACAATACTCAGGTAGGCTGTGGCGTTGCAACGATGCTCAATTGGTACCAAGGGGCCCAAAGAGTGCCCAGAAAAAATTCCCCACACCATGACACCACCACCACCAGCCTGAACCGTTGATACAAGGCAGGATGGATCCATGCTTTCATGTTGTTTACGCCAAATTCTGACCCTACCATCCGAATGTCGCAGCAGAAATCGAGACTCATCAGACCAGGCAACGTTTTTCCAATCTTCTACTGTCCAATTTCGATGAGCTTGTGCAAATTGTAGCCTCAGTTTCCTGTTCTTAGCTGAGAGGAGTGGTACCCAGTGTGGTCTTCTGCTGCTGTAGCCCATCTGCCTCAAAGTTCGACGCACTGTGCGTTCAGAGATGCTCTTTTGCATACCTTGGTTGTAACGGGTGGCAATTTGAGTCACTGTTGCCTTTCTATCAGCTCGAACCAGTCTGCCCATTCTCCTCTGACCTCTGGCATCAACATGGCATTTCCGGCCACAGAACTGCCGCTCACTGGATTTTTTTTCTTTTTCGGACCATTCTCTGTAAACCCTAGAGATGGTTGTGCGTGAAAATCCCAGTAGATCAGCAGTTTCTGAAATTCTCAGACCAGCCCTTCTGGCACCAACAATCATGCCACGTTCAAAGGCACTCAAATCACCTTTCTTCCCCATACTGATGCTCGGTTTGAACTGCAGGAGATTGTCTTGACCATGTCTACATGCCTAAATGCACTGAGTTGCCGCCATGTGATTGGCTGATTAGAAATTAAGTCTTAACACACAGTTGGACAGGTGTACCTAATAAAGTGGCCAGTGAGTGTATATATATACAGTATATATATATATATATATATATATATATATATATATATATATATATATATATATATATATACACACACACACACATCTTTTGTGCGCATTATAATTTCTTCTTATATTAAAACAGAAGTTTCTTTTTTCCTCAACTTGAAAATTCTAATTTCATAAGGAATCCTCTGCTCTAATTTATCATTAGTTGGACAATCAAGAGCAACAACATGGTGCAAATCTCTCTAAAGAATACCTCCTCCTGTATCACACAGCAGATAACTTCCTGACTTAAATGGGCACTGTGCACCCCTTAAAGGTAACATGAAGGCTATATATATATATATAAATATATATATATCATAGATGAAAGTGTTGGCACCCTTGAAATTGTCCCAGAAAATGAATTATTTCTCCACGAAAATTATTGCAATTACACTCAGACATTTCTCTTCTCCTTTTTATGTTCTCCATGCTTAGTGTGGCATACTCATACACACAATGCAAGGATTGAGTCAACTTCTCCCATTTTTATCTGCCACAGGTGAGTTTCAATGAGCATCACATGCTTGAAACAAAGTTGTTTACCCACAATTTTGGAAAAGTGCCAACAATTTTGTCTGGCCCATTTTTGGATTTTGTGCGAAATTATGTCCAATTTGCTTTTTTCTTCTCTGCTTTTTTTGTATTATTCAAATACGCATAGCGGAAATTAACATGTATATAAAAAACGTGTAATTGCAATAATTTTTCTGGGAGAAATACTTCATTTTCTGGAACAATTTCAAGGGTGCCAACACTTTATAAAATTATTTTAAAGATTTATTTGTAATATGATTACATGTCAAATTATTACGGTATCTACATAGAAAAAATCCTGAAAACTTGCAATATTCACTTTGGCCACTAAGCCTAATTTTAAGATCATATTTCTTGTAAAAAATATTTTTCAGCAGTCTCATTATCATCAAATACAAGATTACAATGAAATGTATTACCTGTATATAGATAATACAGTAGTGAGTGACATTAGCAGAGCGGAAACATGGAGAAGGTGCTTGGTAGCTATGTGCCAGGCAAACCTATGCTGGGAATCAAGCACAGTCAGAGGTGAGCAAAGCCCTCAACATACAAAATGAGCGAGCATAGTTTTGCATACGAATTAATACTTATTTTCTCAGACACTGTACCTGCAACACGGACAGGGGTGGTAAGATTTTTATAGGGGCTATGTCCTCTATATCACAGTATAGCTAATATAAAATGCTTTTTGGAGGAGACATATTCCCTAAGGTCTTGATGAAAACTTACACAGTTTGACTATTGACTGCAATTTAGAAATGTCAGGTATTATTCATAAAAACCCTATGAAAACAACTCTGTTATGGAAATAAAATCACAAAAAATATTATAAATGACCTGCAAAGCGTTATTAACATTAATTCAAATTTTAATCTAACACATGTAACATTGCAGTAAGTTTTAGATGGAGAAGGAATGGGTCTGCATCTCAGTTCATTTAAGCTGATGCTACTCACAATGCATTTAGGCATGAAGTAAGCTATGCATATAATAAGCACGTCAGTATCTTGCCACACCTGTGAGACTATAGGTACTGTCACACTTAGCGATGCACCAGCTATCCCGACCAGCGATATGACCCGGTCAGGATCGCTGGTGCATCGCTAAGTGGTCGCTAGTGAGCTGCTAAACAGGCAGAACTCACCAGCAACATAGCAGGGGTCGGGGGTCATTACTTACCTGTCAGACGAGGCGATCCTGACATCCTCCCGCCCGTGTCCACGCGTCGCTCGTCTCCACAGCAGGAAGCCCAGCAGGAAGCTGACGACGAGAAACGGCTCAGGACGTTCTCGCGCGATCAGCGATGAGCAGCGGGGGAGCCGGTCAAAGGTAAGTATCAGACGTAGCGATATCGCTAGCAATATCGCTATAACGTCACAAAAACCAGTGACGTTATAGCGATATTGCTAGCAATATCGCTTAGTGTGACAGGCCCTTTATCACTGGCAGCGCAAGTGAAAGATTTAATGGCATCAGTTATATTTCCACACCGTGAAGCTCAGGCAAGTGCCAGTGCAATGATCATATATACAGTAAGTAAGACATAACAATGGAATTTGGTATTTTGCTTTCACAATTTATCTAAAGTATTTGTCTTAAACATTCAGTTGGTATGGAAAGTATTCAGACACCTTTAAATTTTTCACTCTTTGTTTCATTGCAGCCATTTGGTAAATTAAAAAAAATTCATTTTTTTTCTCATTAATGTACATGTACATTTTTGCAAATTTATTAAAAAAGAAAAAATGAAATATCACATGGTCATCAGTATTCAAACCCTTTGCTCAGACACTCATATTTAAAACATATGCTGTCCATTTCCTTGTGATCCTCCTTGAGATGGTTCTACTCCTTCATTGGGGTCCAGCTGTGCTTAATTAAACTGATAGGACTTGACATGTAAAGGCACAAACCTGTCTATATAAGAGCTCACAGTGCATGACAGACCAAATGAGAATCATGAGGTCAAAGGAACTGGCCAAGGAGCTCAGAGACAGAACTGTGGCAAGGCACAGATTTGGCCAAAGTTACAAAAGAATTTCTGTAGTACTCAAGGTTCCTAAGAGCACAGTGGCCTCCATAATCTTTAAATGGAAGAAGTTTGGGACCGCTAGAAGTCTTCCTTGACCTGGCCGTCCAGCCAAACTGAGCAATCATGGGAGAAGAACCTTGGTGAGAGAGGTAAAGAAGAACCCCAAGATCATTGTGGCTGAGCTCCAGAGATGCCGTAGGGAGATGGGAGAAAGTTTCACAAAGTCAACTATAACTGCAGCCCTCCATCAGTCAGGCCTTTATGGCAGAGTGGCCCGATGGAAGACTCTCCTCAGTGGAAGATATATGAAAGCCGGCAGAGAGTTTGCTAAAAAACAAATGAAGGACTCCCAGACTATGAGAAATAAGATTCTCTTGTCTGATGAGACGAAGATAGAACTTTTTGGTGATAATTCTAAGTGGTATGTGTGGAGAAAACCAGGCACTGCTCATCACCTGCCCAATACAATCCCAACAGTGAAATATGGTGGTGGCAGCATCATGCTATGGGGGTATTTTTCAGCTGCAGGGGCAGGACGACTGGTTGCAATTGAAGGAAACATGAATGAGGCCAAGTACAGAGATATCCTGGATGAAAACCACTTCCAGAGTGCTCTGGACCCCAGACTTGGCGGAAGGTTCACCTTCCAACAAGACAATGACCCTAAGAACACACTTAAAATAACAAATGAGTGGCTTCAGAACAACTCTGTGACCATTATTGACTGGCCCAGCCATAGCCCTGACCTAAGCCCAACTGAGCATGTCTGGAGAGACCTGAAAATGGCTGTCCACCAACATTCACCATTCAACCACGACGGAACTGGAGAGGATCTGCAAGGAAGAATAGCAGAGGATCCCCAAATCCAGGTGTGAAAAACTTGTTACATCATTCCCAAGAAGACTCATGGCTGTACTAGCTCAAAAGGGAGCTTCTACTCAATAATGAGCAAAGAGTCTGAATACTTATGACCATGTGATATTTCAGTTTTTCTTTTTTAGCAAATTTGCAAAAATGTCTAAATTTCTGGGGTTTTTTTAGTCAAGATTCGGTGCAGAATGTACATCAATGAGAAAAAAATGAACATTTTTGAATTTACCAAATGGCTGCAATGAAACAAAGAGTGAAAAACTTAAAGAAGTCTGAATACTTTCCGTATCCACTGTATGTAAAGAAATGTGCATCCTAACAAAACGTTTTGAGTCTCTAAGTGTAAATACGTATAAATATATTATTCTGAGTATTTGACATGTAATTACAGCATTTTGTCTTTCATGACTTGCAGTGCATTTTTAAAAATGCCACCTGAGCTGTATGTGGTGAAGGCAGGCAGAAATATTACAGTAATTAGGCAGCTTGTATTTCTGCTGAGGCATTTTCCTTGTTTTTTTTTAATTAGGAAAACAAGAGAAGACGTAAAGTGTGGTATCAAGAAAGAGCTAAGAGAATATATGTATTGGAGCCAGCAAGCCAAGCATACATTCTTTGGTATGTTTTATCCTGTTTTGTGGAGGCTTATTCTAAACATTTATGGTCAGTGCTGTGAATATGATCATGCCATATAAGCAGGTATCTACTATATAAAGCTGTGGGTGTGTATATATGTGTGTATGTATGTAGGTATGTCCGGGATTGGCATCCACACCGTCGCAGCTACAGCCTCAAAATTTTGCACAGTCACACGTCTGGACCCCGAGAGCGTCATAGGCTATGTTGTGAGGCGAAATTTTAACCACGCACGTTCCAATTCACCAAACAATTTTGCCCTTATCTACATAATGGGGAAAAAGTGAAAGGAAAAGTGTTGGAGGCAAATTGACAGCTGCCAGATGTGAACAAGGGGGACTTACAGAATGAGAGCAATGGCGCCAAAGAGTATATACCGTACAGTTGCTAAGGTGGGGCCCTGACATGGGAGACTCACTACACATGGGGATATGAACACACACACAAAATGCACCACACACTACCACGTGCTTCAACACACATACCACCCTCAGCACACATTTCACCACACATACACCAACCTCGCCACATAAAAGTCTGCACTCAATACTCGCCACTCAAAACTTGCCACGCTGTCCCAGAGCTGTTTAAAAGATGAAAAATGAGCTGTGATTGGTTGCTATCAGCAACAGTTTTCTTTGTAGACAGTTGTGGCAACTGAAGCCTATTATTCTTATCATTTCTATCGTGTTATCATCTATTAGACACACGGCTCAGCAGACAGTATCACACAGGATAGGATTAGATACACGGCTCAGCAGACAGTATCACACAGAACAGGTTAGATACACAGCTCAGCAGTCAGTATCACACAGAATAGGATTAGATACACGGCTCAGCAGACAGTATCACACAGAACAGGATTAGATACACGGCTCAGCAGTCAGAATAAAATTCAAATGAGTGGGCACCATCCAGCTATACCTGAACAGTATACTAATGCAGGGATCATCACATGCAAGTAAATTAGATCAATAAACAAAAGAAGAAAACAGACTCTGCATATATGTGGGATCACCACGCATGAAACAATTATGTGAAAATATAAATTTTTATTAATTGCACAAAAGCAGCAAAAAAACACCACACGTTAAAAACAATTAAAAACAGTCTAATCAGCATGTACACCGCTGGCTGCAGAATATAATGGCACTTGATATGGATCAATCAAGCTATTAATGAAGCTCCATATAATACAGACAATACAGTGGGAGCAATAGAAAGAGACAATCAAAAATGACTGGACAAGTTATTATAACCCTGTAGTAATATAATTAGAGTTGAGCGATACCGTCCGATACTTCAAAGTATCGTATCGGATGGTATCGGCCGATCTTTAAAAAAAGTATCGGTATCGCCGATTCCGATACCGGAAGTCCCATTCAAGTCTATGGGACTTCCGGTATCGGAATAAGAAAAACCCTGTTTTTGCCTTGTACAGCCTCTCTGGGGTCTGTACGGGCCTTTCGGGGGGCTGTGCCGGCCTGCCAGGGGGTCTGTGCAGGCTCCGGTGGTCTGTGCCGGCCTGCCGGGGGGCTGTGCCGGCCTGCCGGGGGGCTGTGCCGGCCTGCCGGGGGGCTGTGCCGGCCTGCCGGGAGGCTGTGCAGGCTCCGGGAGGCTGTGCCGGCCTGCCGGGGGGCTGTGCCGGCCTGCCGGTGGTCTGTGCAGGCTCCGGGGGGCTGTGCCGGCCTGCCGGGGGGCTGTGCCGGCCTGCCGGTGGTCTGTGCAGGCTTCGGGGGTCTGTGCAGGCATCGTCCGATGGGACTACAAGTCCCATCGGGCGATGCCTGCTACCATGACAGTGATTGACACATTAGCCAATGATGGGACAGTAGTAGTCCCATCATCCGGCTAATGTGTTGAATGTAAAAAAAAAAATAAAAATTACATGCTACATACATGCTACATACATACAACATGCATGCTACATACATGCTACATTCATACTACATACATGCTACATTCATACTACATATATACTACATGCAACATACATACTACATATATACTGCATGCAACATGCATACTACATACATACTACATGCTACATACATACTACATATATACTACATGCATGCTACATACATACTACATGCTACATACATACCACATACATACTACATACATGCTACATGCTACATTCATACTACATATATACTACATACATACTACATACATACTACATGCATGCTACATACATACTACATGCATGCTACATGCATGCTACATACATACTACATGCTACATACATACCACATACATACTACATACATGCTACATGCTACATACATACTACATATATACTACATACATACTACATACATACTACATGCATGCTACATACATACTACATGCATGCTACATGCATGCTACATACATACTACATGCTACATACATACCACATACATACTACATACATGCTACATGCTACATACATACTACATGCATGCTACATACATACTGCATGCTACATGCATGCTACATACATACTACATACATACTACATGCTACATACATACCACATATATACTACATACATACAATACATTCATACAATACATACATAGACATACAGTACATATAACATAGAGTAACATACTTACCAATACTTGTCACATTGTTCCCCGAAGCCATTGTCTTTTCCGGAATAAATATTAACATAACAAACCACAAAAATACTCACCCACGATCCGAAGCAGTCCACGAGTGTGTCCCACGACGATCTTGGGTAGAGAACTGCAGCATCAGCTGATGCTGCCGTTCTCTACGGGCTGCAGGAATCCAATGACGGAAGGTAGGTATCCTTCCGCACTGTATTCCTCCGCCACTTAAAAAAAAAAAAAAGTCCCTAGTCTCACTTTATGCCATTGCTGTGTGGGAATTTCCCACGCAGCAATGGCATAAAGTGAGACTAGGGACTTTTTTTTTTTTAAGTGGCGGAGGAATACAGTGCGGAAGGATACCTACCTTCCGTCATTGGATTCCTGCAGCCCGTAGAGAACGGCAGCATCATCTGATGCTGCAGTTCTCTACCCAAGATCGTCGTGGGACACACTCGTGGACTGCTTCGGATCGTGGGTGAGTATTTTTGTGGTTTGTTATGTTAATATTTATTCCGGAAAAGACAATGGCTTCGGGGAACAATGTGACAAGTATTGGTAAGTATGTTACTCTATGTTATATGTACTGTATGTCTATGTATGTATTGTATGAATGTATTGTATGTATGTAGTATATATGTGGTATGTATGTAGCATGTAGTATGTATGTAGTATGTATGTAGCATGCATGTAGCATGCAGTATGTATGTAGCATGCATGTAGTATATATGTAGTATGTATGTAGCATGCATGTAGTATATATGTAGTATGTATGTAGCATGTAGTATGTATGTAGTATGTATGTGGTATGTATGTAGCATGTAGTATGTATGTAGCATGCATGTAGCATGCATGTAGTATGTATGTAGCATGCATGTAGTATGTATGTAGTATGTATGTAGCATGCATGTAGTATGTATGTAGTATGTATGTAGTATATATGTAGTATGTATGTAGCATGTAGCATGTATGTAGTATGTATGTGGTATGTATGTAGCATGTAGTATGTATGTAGCATGCATGTAGTATATATGTAGTATGTATGTAGCATGTAGTATGTATGTGGTATGTATGTAGCATGTAGTATGTATGTAGCATGCATGTAGCATGCATGTAGTATGTATGTAGCATGCATGTAGTATGTATGTAGTATGTATGTAGCATGCATGTAGCATGCATGTAGTATGTATGTAGTATGTATGTAGTATGTATGTAGCATGCAGTATGTATGTAGCATGTATGTAGCATGTATGTAGTATGCATGTAGTATATATGTAGTATGTATGTAGCATGTAGTATGTATGTAGCATGCATGTAGTATGTATGTAGTATGTATGTAGTATTTTTTTTTTTTTTTTTAACATTTAACACATTAGCCAGATGATAGGACTACTACTGTCCCATCATTGGCTAATGTGTCAATCACTGTCATGGTAGCAGGCATCGCCAGATGGGACTTGTAGTCCCATCGGACGATGCTTGCACAGACCCCCGGACATCAGCACAGCCCCCCGGCAGGCCGGCACAGCCCCCCGGCAGGCCGGTACAGACCCCCACAGGGTGCACAGACCACCGGCAGGCCGGCACAGCCCCCTGGCAGGCCGGTACAGACCCCCACAGGGTGCACAGACCACCGGCAGGCCGGTACAGACCCCGGGCAGTCCACACAGCCCCCCGGCAGGCCGGCACAGCCCCCCGGCAGGCCGGCAGAGACCCCCGGAAGGCCCGAAATGACGGCGCATCATGATGCGCACACACCGCGCATCATGATGACGTCAGGCTGTCAATCAACTTTGAACTTCCGATTCCGATGCCGAATTCCGATATTGAAAAAATATCGGAAGTCGGTATCGGAATTCCGATACAGCAAGTATCGGCCGATACCCGATACTTGCGGTATCGGAATGCTCAACACTAAATATAATGTGCTAAATGTATAACAAGCAGCAAGGAAAACCAATCAATAATCCCTGATAGGAACCCTGCAGTGTTTGGTAGATACCTGATGGAAAGAGGTAAAGAAAAACCTGGGTAACAAATAGAGCTCCTCATGGAGTGAAATCACTTATTCAAAAGAGCCACTGAAGCTCAAAAAATGAAAGAGCTAATAAAGTGCGGTAATTCCACACCCCAGACTGGAGTGCAATACATCACCCAGAAGCAGAACAGTCAAAGAGTCCAGTCAAAGTCGCCCCAACGTCTGTGTAAAGAGCAAGCAGCCACAGCGGGATACAGTAACCCACGCGTTCCGACACCACAGGTGTCTTTCTCAAGGTGAGTGCTAATGTTGCTTAGTAGAGCAGCTATTTAAGTCAAAATAATCACTGATAAATCCTTGCCAGGTGGCAGCTAGAAGCGTGCAGACGCACAGGTAGGCGCATATGGCGTCATGAGTTTCGAGTGTAATGCGCAGGCGCCGTCACAGCATAACAAACAAATATTAAGGTATAAATCAAGAGCTCGTGAGAGTTAGATGTCCCGCGCATGCGCACTACAATCAAGCGAGTAGCCATAGCGCTGTTTGTAAGCGCCATCACAGACTGCAAAGCGGCGTTTGTTGTAGGTCAAGGTCTCGTGAGATTTGCAGATCTCACACATGCGCAAATAAGCCCTAAGGTAACCATAGCAATACAAACAAGTGCTAACACATCATACAAGGCGGTAATCCAAGATCTCATAAGGCCCATACATCACATGTAGGCACAATTCATGTGCGGGACATCTAACTCTCACAAGATCTTGACTTATACCTTAATATTTGTTTGTTATGCTGTGACGGCGCCTGCGCATTACACTCGAAACTCATGACGCCATATGCGCCTACCTGTGCGTCTGCACGCTTCTAGCTGCCACCTGGCAAGGATTTATCAGTGATTATTTTGACTTAAATAGCTGCTCTACTAAGCAACATTAGCACTCACCTTGAGAAAGACCCCTGTGGTGTCGGAACGCGTGGGTTATTGTATCCCGCTGTGGCTGCTGGCTCTTTACACAGACGTTGGGGCGACTTTGACTGGACTCTTTGACTGTTCTGCTTCTGGGTGATGTATTGCACTCCAGTCTGGGGTGTGGAATTACCGCACTTTATTAGCTCTTTCATTTATTTTTTGAGCTTCAGTGGCTCTTTTGAATAAGTGATTTCACTCCATGAGGAGCTCTATTTGTTACCCAGGTTTTTCTTTACCTCTTTCCATCAGGTATCTACCAAACACTGCAGGGTTCCTATCAGGGATTATTGATTGGTTTTCCTTGCTGCTTGTTATACATTTAGCACATTATATTACTACAGGGTTATAATAACTTGTCCAGTCATTTTTGATTGTCTCTTTCTATTGCTCCCACTGTATTGTCTGTATTATATGGAGCTTCATTAATAGTTTGATTGATCCATATCAAGTGCCATTATATTCTGCAGCCAGCGGTGTACATGCTGATTAGACTGTTTTTAATTGTTTTTAACGTGTGGTGTTTTTTGCTGCTTTTGTGCAATTAATAAAAATTTATATTTTCACATAATTGTTTCATGCGTGGTGATCCCACATATATGCAGAGTCTGTTTTCTTCTTTTGTTTATGGCTCAGCAGTCCGTATCACACAGAATAGGATTAGATACACGGCTCAGCAGTCAGTATTACACAGAATAGGATTAGATACACGGCTCAGCAGTAAGTATCACACAGGATAGGGTTAGATACACGGCTCAGCAGACAGTATCACACAGGATAATAATAATAATCTTTATTTATATAGCGCCAACATATTCCGCAGCTCTTTACAGTTTAACAGTTTCAAAACACAAGTCATAAGTAACAACGTTAACAATACAATAATTAAAGCAAAATAAGACGACCCTGCTCGTGAGAGCTTACAATCTACAATGAGGTGGGGGAGATACAAAGTACAGGTATGTATTTACAATTGTGTATTTACAATGAAGGACCAGCCATCTTGAGGGAGTGAAGGATGGATGGAGATAGTGAATGGACACTTACACATAGAATGACTTTGATTAGTGAACGTGATAGGCCGCTCTGAACAAATGTGTTTTGAGGGAGCGCCTAAAACTATGCAAATTGTGGTTAGTCCTAATTTCTTGGGGTAGAGCATTCCAGAGGATAGGAGCAGCACGGAAGAAGTCTAGGAGTCAGGAGTGGGAGGTACAGATTAGTGCAGAGGTTAGTCGAAAGTCATTTGCAGAGCGCAGCGATCGGCTAGGATAGGATTAGATACACTGCTCAGCAGTCAGTATCACACAGGATAGGATTAGATACACGGCTGAGCAGTCAGTAACACAGGATAGGATTAGATACACAGCTCAGGAGAAAGTATCACACAGGAGAGGATACTTGGGTAATCATTTAGTTAATTTGTGTTGCAAATGTGTAGTGTTGAATATATGATGTGAAAGGTTTTAATGTGCAATATAATTATTATAATTTGTTACACAGTTGGTTACTAGGCCCAGGCAACGCCAGGCTCTTCATCTAGTCTACTGTATAATTGTCTAATTCTGTCTGTCTGTTTGTACCGGAAATCCCGCGGCGCTGATTGGTCGCGGCCGGCTGGGCGCGACCAATCAGCGACAGGCGCAGTCCGGCCGTGAATTGGTGCGGAATTCGAACGACGCACACCACCGCTAGCCGCTGATCTCCCAATGGTTGCCGCGGGTCATCTCCTGCCGCACGGATTTGCTTCAATCAGCGATATTGGCGTGGAATTTAAAGGGGGATCTGTCACCCCATTTTTGGCCTATCAGCAGCAGCCACCACCATCAGGGGCTTATCTACAGCATTCTGTAATGCTGTAGATAAGCCCCCGATGAAACCTGAAAGATAAAAAAAAAAGTTAGATTATACTCACCCCGGCGTTCGGTCCAGTCCAATGGGTGTCGCCGTCCCGTCCAGCGCCTCCCATATTCATACGATGAGGTCCTCCTCCTTGCTTCTCCCTCGGCTCCTGCGCACGCGTATTTTATCGGCCCTGTTGAGGGCAGAGCAGAGTAATGCAATGCGCAGGCGCTGGACCTCTCTGACCTTTCCCGGCTCCTGCGCACTGCGGTACTTTACTCTGCCCTCAACAGGGCAGATAAAGTACACGTGCACAGGAGCCGAGGGAGAAGCAAGGAGGAGGACATCATCGTATGAAGATGGGAGGCGCCTAACCAGACCGCGACACCCACCGCACCTGCCCCCCAGTGAGTATGATCTAACGTGTTTTTCTTATTTTTCAGGTTTCATCGGGGGCTTATCTACAGCATTACAGAATGCTGTAGATAAGACCCTGCTGGCAGTGGCCCCAGCTTATGGGGCAAAAATGGGATGACAGATTCCCTTTAAATAAACTACATACATATTCTAGAATACCCTATGCATTAGAATCAGGCCACCATCTAGTAATAAATAAACATCCATGAGACACTTCATAAAAAATGCCTGTTGCCAAAATACATGTGATATTTCAGTTTCTTATTGTTTGCACAAAATGTAAGCAGAAAGCAAAGTGCAGGAGCTCAATCCTCACCCTTCTAATGGAACTTCAACTCAGCTTTCCTTGATCTTTCAGTGTCAGTTAGAGATGAACAGATCATTTGAAATTTGAATTTGCAGCTTCGCTGAATGTCCACAAGTAATTTGATTCATAGCAAATAAATTTGCTCGACTAGCATAATTAAAAGCTCTTAATTGTCTGGAAAATATGTGTAGAATACTATGAGTTCCTCCTATGAGCAAATTAAAAATGTTTTTAATCCTATTTAATGTTCAAATGACTTCAACTTATTGAGCTAGGGGAAAACGAATAGTAACCAGAAGTAGCCAAAAGCATACTTAACAACACAGTGGCGTATCAGACTTTTTAGGTTAAATAAACTTAATAAACAATCTAAAAATAATCCCTTTTGAAAGGGAAAATGCATGCCCTGCTGTTGTTTACAGACATGTGGTACAAAATGAAAGAAGATGTGCAGATACAACATTATCCCTGTTTGGGGAGTATAAAGAGCTTTGAACTTTGCTAAATTAAGAAGCAATAATTTTTTTCATAAACTGTCCAAAAATTATCCCTTTAATTATGGAGACAAAATACCATATATACTCGCTTATAAGCTGAGATTTTCAGCCCATTTTTTTGGGCTGAAAGTCCCCCTCTAGCCTTATACGCGAGTCATATACCAGGGGGTCAGCGGGGGAGGGGGCGGGGGTGTCAGGTCATACTTACCCCGTCCTGGCACGGTCTCTGCAGCCCCCCTGCTTCTCCCAGTCTCAGGCTCCTTCCTTCAGCGGTCACATGGTACCGCTCATTAAAGTCATGACTATGCGCATATTTATGACTTTAATGAGTGGTACCACGTGACCACTGAAGGAAGGAGCCTGAGACCGGGAGAAGCAGGGCTGCAGAGATCGCTCCAGGAGGGGGTAAGTGTAAGCTATATTCACCTATCCCGGGTCCATCGCTGCGCGCTGCTCTGTCCTCTCCCCATCCTCTGCCTGTGATGTTCAGGTCAGAGGGCACGGTGGCGTAGTTAGTGCGCGCCGTGCCCTCTGCCTGAACGTCACTGACAGGACGCGGAGGAGAGGACAGAGCAACGCGCAGCCATGGAGCGGGGATCGGTAAATATCACCAGTGCCGGGGTCCTGAGCCAGCGGTGACATCAGAACCTGCCACTGCCTGCTCAGGACACCGGAACCGGACCCCCAGTGACGAGAGGTGAGTATGTCATTTTTTTTAATTATTTGCAGCAGCAATATATGGGGGCATAACTATGGAGCAGCAGTATATGGGGGCATAACTATGGAGCAGCATATGGGGGCATAAACTATGGAGCAGCATATGGGACATAATCTATGGAGCACCATATGGGGGCATAAACTATGGAGCAGCATATGGGGCATAATTATGGAGTGGTATATGGGGGCATAACCTATGGAGCAGCATATGGGGGCATACTCTATGGAGCAGCATATGGGGGAATAAACTATGGAGCAGCATATGGGGAGTAATCTATGGAGCAGCATATGGGGGCATAATCTATGGAGCAGCATATGGGAGCATAATCTATGGAGCAGCATGTGGGAGCATAATCTATGGAGCAGCATGTGGGGGCATAATCTATGGAGCAGCATATGGGGCATAATCTATGGAGCAGCATATGGGGGCATAAACTATGGAGCATCGTATGGGGGCATAATCTATGGAGCATCTTATGGGGCAACATATGGGCCATAGTCTATGGAGCATTTTATGGGGGCATAATCTATGGAACATTTTATGGGAGCATAATCTATGGAACATCTTATGGGGCCTTAACCTTTATGGGGCAGCATATGGGGCATTATTATCCTTTGTGCAGCATTATATGGGGTGTATTTTGTATGGAGCATTTTATGGGGCCATCTTGGACTGTATGGAGCATTATATGGGGCTCGTGATTCAATATGAATATTCAAAAACATTTAATCTACTGATGTCTCAATTAATTTTACTTTTATTTGTATTTATTTTTATTTTTGAAATTTACGAGTAGCTGCTGCATTTTCCACCCTAGGCTTATACGCGAGTCAATAAGTTTTCCCAGTTTTTTGTGGCAAATTTAGGGGGGGTCGGCTTATACACGAGTATATACAGTAAGTGTACTGTTTTGAATGTTAATTCTGAATCTTAACTATTCGTGAAAAACATTATCGTCCGCTACTGGTTTGCTATCACAAAATGATTACAAAAGCTTTTAATCAAGCCTTCCAAAAATGATCATGTTTTTTCTTGAGACAAAACAGTTGCTGTTTTTCGAACGTGAAGTAGTTATGACTTTTCGGCAGCAAGCCTTTTAGAAAATATCCCTATTTTCAGAGCTGTTTCTTGGGGGTACAAAAACATGAGAGTACGATTACCAGCATAAGTAGTACTGTCTAGCACTATAAAGCACAGTAGCAGCCAGATAGTCTGGGGGCTAATATTAATAGGTTGGGAAGGTCCATGGATATTGGCCGTTTCCTAGAATAATAAGACCAGCCAACAGCTGTCTGCTTTCCCATGGCTGGTTATTAAAAAATAGAAGGGACCCCACATATTTTTTTATTTATTTACTAGTATTTTTCATTTATTTATTTATTAATAATAAATGGAAAAAACGACTCAGAACATTCTCAGAGCGAGGCTCAATAGGGATACTCGTGATCAGCGGCAGACAGGAATGTGAGAACTTCCATGCCTGCCACTGACGCGAGTGAACTATGAAGTCTCCTTTTGAGAACCTTGTCAGAACGAGACTCTAGGATTTTATGGATGTTGTGTGACATTTCACTATTGGATTACCGTCGGAACATCCAGGATTTATTTTTAATGAATGAATAAAAGGGTAAACGAGGGAGTGTGAGGGATCCTTTATTCAAATAAAGTATTTTTTTACAGTATGTATATATTTTTTTAACTATTCAATTACCGAATTACTAATTAGGGTGTCTGATAGATGTTGCCCCATTACTAACCTCTTGGCTTGATGTCAGTGGACATTACTCAGCTGACATAAAACCCAAATATTACCCCACTTGCCAATGCACCAGAGCAAGTGGGAAGAACCATGCAAAGTGCCAGAATAAGTGCATCTAATGGATGCATCTTTTCAAGGGTGGCTGCAGGCTGCTAGTTTTTGGTTGGGGAGGGCCAAATAACCATGGACCTTCACAGCCTGAAAATACCAGTCCCCAGCTGTCTTCTTTACCTGGACTGGTTACCAAAAATAATACAAATGGCATGGGGCCCCTCTATTTCTGATAATCAGCCAATATAAAGCAGACAGCTGAAGGCTGCAGCCAACAGCTGTTTGCTCTACCTGTGCTTGTTGTCAAAAACCCCATATCTTTTTTTTTAACATACTGCGCCGGCCAATCACAGCCATGCCAATACTTGCGTAAGAAGTCCATGTTTGGGATCCAGTGCAAGGACACTTGTTGTCCAGTACCGACCCCAAACTTTAACGTTCGGGTTCGCCCATTACTACTTAGAACATAAGATAGGTAAGATAAAATAGATCACTGTAGTTAGGTAATGGCATTAGGGTAAGCTAGAGTTAATGTTTGGGATTAGCCCATAGTGGGGGGCTTAGTGTTGGGTAAGTGCTTATTTCCTATAGTTAGCTAGATAGAGACGTGTTGAAGTAACGGACATAAAAAGGACTACGTTTGTGGGACTAGTGGTGGTCCCAAGTGATAGATCCAGGGCACCAGTAGATAAAGAATTAGGATGTGGAGCCACTGAGCAGGTAGAGAGACAGGCTGATCAAGACTGTGGTAACAAGAAAGGCTGTGATGAAGTAGGGCGAAACAATGCACTTCACCGGCCTTGGAGTAGGCTACAAGGAAGGATACTGTGTGTTTGAAATGCCTTATATATCCATAAGATTTTATACCTGCTATCCCCTTGTACATAACCTTTACCAAGTTATAGTTCAGTAAAGACTGTGTTATAGAACGTGAGTCTCCTTTATTGAACTACGGAAGCTATGGTCCTGGTCAGCCAACAACACCGGTTACAGACAGCCTACACAGACACAAGACCCTCACAGAACTAACACCAACACTTAGCCACGACCCACACTTTCATGTAGCAAGTCTGGGTGTAAAAGTATGAGACCAGTGCCTGGCCCACAGCTACCTCCCCGCACCGCGCTTCACATATACCAAACATACTTAAAAAATAAATAATTACATTTTTATTTAAATATTTGTGTCCTCCATAACTGTCAACTTTATAGTGGCTTGTAAAATATATGTGTTACCAGTACACCATGCTTCATTCTGAGCAACAGCAGAGGGAAGTTAATAAATGCTAACGCTCTTCTTGGTTTGTTCTTGGGCTGAAATCACATTCATTTCCAAGCCACTTGCACTTTGCAGAGAGCTACAGGGATTCATTCTGAGTGGATCCCCTGGAGGAGCTTCCAGATAAATGGTGTTTTCAAGTACAGCATAAATATTCATACTAAGGAAAGAGAATGAAATAAAGGAAATTGCCTGACTCACTTCCAACTAATTATAAGTCTACCTCTGCTTTTTGTATTATTCTAAACTTTTGTCTATTAACTCATGTGCCACTTCAATTTAATATTAAAAATAGCTTTGCAGGACACAAGAGATTGAATTAGAGGTTAGTGTACTGAACCCCATCACTTACTCATAATTAGCACCAGTAACTGGTACAGGAAGATTTATATAAAAATTGCCTACATATATCTGTCTGATTGACCTTAAAAATGCATTTCGCTAACGTAATGACTGAAATAATTGTTAAATCATACATACCTGACCATGTTGGTAATGTAATTGATTTATTATTTAGCTTAATATCTCCCATTTTCAATGAGAAGATACATACTGCTACTACCAATTGATGCCAGGGGCTCAAGATTGTTAAACACTGTAAGTATAATAAAACTACAACAAAGTAAGAAAATGTAGCTAATTAACCACAAGGATAATTATAACTTAAAGGGGTTTTCCAACAATAAGAAACACTAATCACTAGGATACGCCACTACTACACCAATCCTCAGAAGATGCGGCAGTGCTACTTAAGCAATGTGGCTCCTCCACAGATATGCTCCTAACTGCCTACAGTGCAGGCAATGGCTACACAACTTTACACCTCACTTAAAGGAGCTTAGCCGCAGCTTCCCATAGCGTTATTGACTGGGAATAGTGCCGTGCATGAACAATATCAAAGGAATCTTGCTCCCTTCGTTTTTCAGGATTGTTGAGGGGTCCTAGAAGTCAGACCCTACCGATCAACATGTTATGGCTTATTTTAGCAATGCCACATTGCTGCATTCTTGCAATGAATCAAGTCAGACAGGCAAAAGTGTTGTGTACAGCAGATTACTGGCATTCAGTCACATGAGCAATTACGATTAAGGGACAGGAAACAAAAAGGTGCTGTATATGGTACATTCTCTGAAGGGGATAGCAGTGAGGACCACAAGGATCAGCAGTGGGGACAATAAGGAGCTGTATTTGGATCAATTCTTTTTATTTTCTTTACTAATGACCTTGTGGATGGGGTTGAGACCAGGGACGGACTGGGATTGAAATTCAGCCCTGGCATTTGAAAGCACATAGGCCCATGTTGTTCCTCCCTCCTGATGCTTCGTCGCAGCTGCACCCTGAGGATGCTGATACTGTTAACAGCATAGCCGTCAATGCGGTCCACAACTGGACCAGCCCATCTGGCATTTGCCAGAAATGCCAGATGGCCAGTTTGGCCCTGGTTGAGACTGAAATTTCATTTTTTTTTGATGACACGAAACTATGCAGGACAATATAAACTGTGATGCTGACAGAATAATATTACAAAAGGATTTAAATAAGATGTCAGAATGGGCAAACACTTGGCAAATGATATTTAATGTTGGTTAATGTAGAGTAATGCACCAGGGACAGAGAGGTTGCGTTGCTGCATATATAGTTGTGTGAAAAAGTGTTTGCCCCTTCCTGATTTCCATTAATTTTGCATGTTTGTCACTGTTAAATGTTTCAGATCACCAAACAAATATATACATTAGACAAAAATAACACAAGTAAACACAAAATGCAGTTTATAAATTAAGGTCTTTCTTATTAAGGGAAAAAGAAATCCAAACCTACAGGGCCCTGTGTGAAAAAGTGATTGCCCCCTAAACCTAAAAATTGGTTGAGCCAACCTTAGCAGCAACAACTGGAATCAAGCATTTGTGATAACTGGCAATGAGTCTTTTACAACGCTCTGGAGGAATTTTGGCCCACTCATCTTTACATAAATGTTGTAAGTCAGCCACATTGGAGGGTTTCCGAGGATAAACCGTCTTTTAAGGTCATATTACAGCATCTCAATCGAATTAAGATAAGGACTTTAACTAGGCCACTCCAAAGTCTTAATTTTGTTTTTCTTAAGCCATTCAGAGGTGGACTTGCTGGCCTGTTTTGGATCATTGACCTGCTGCATAACCGATGTGCGCTTCAACTTGAGGCCATGATCAGATGGCCGGACATTCTATTTCAGGATTTTTTGTTTTTGGTAGACAGTAGAATTCATGGTTCCATTTACACAGCAATTCTTCCAGGTTCAGAAGCAGAAAAACAGCCCCAGACCATCACTACCACAAACATATTTTACTGTTGGTGTGAAGTTCCATTTCTGAAATGCTTTTACTTCTACATCAGATATAATGGGACATACACCTTCCAAAAAGTTCAACTTTTTGTCTCGTCAGTCCACAGAGTATTCTCCCAAAAGTCTTGGGGATCATCAAGATGTTTTCTGGAAAAACTGAGATGAGCCTTTATGTTCTTATTGCTCAGCAGTGTTCTTGGAACTCTGCCATGCATGCCATTTTTACCCATTCTCTTTCTTATCGTGGAGTCATGAACACTGACCTTATCTGAGACCTGCAGCTCTTTGAATGTTGTTGTGGGTTCTTTTGTGACCTCTTGCATGGAGTTGCTGCTGTTCTCTTGGGGTTGTTTAGGTCGGCCGGCCACTCCTATTCCATGTTTTCACCATTTGTGGATAATGGCTCTCACTGTGGTTCACTGGATCCCAAAGCTTTAGAAATGTTTGTATAACCTTCTCCAGACTGATAGATCACAATTACTTTGTTTCTCATTTCTTCCCGAATTTCTTTGGATTGCGGCATGATATTTGTTTTTTCAGGAGCTTTTGGTCTTTTTCACTTTGTCAGGCAGGTCCCATTTAAGTGATTTCTTGATTGAGAACAGATGTGACAGTAATCAGGTCTGGGTGTGGCTAGGGAATTTGAATTCACCTTCCCAAAGATGTGATAAACCATAGTTAATTTATGTTTTTGGGGGATCAATCACTTTTTCACACAGGGCTCTGTATGTTTGGATTTCTTTTTCCCTTAATAATAAAGACCTTTATTTAAAAGCTGCATTTTGTGTTTACTTGTGTTATCTTTGTCTCATATTTAAACTTGTTTGGTGATCTGAAACATTTAAGTGTGACAAACATACAAAAGAATAGGAAATCAGGAAGGGGAAAAAATGTCCACACAACTATACATTAAAAGGAAATATACTAGTGATTACAGAACAGGAGAAGGACTTGCTCATTCTGGTTACTCGTACAAGTAAGCTGAGCAGCAGTACTCAATGTCAAGCAGAAGCTGCAAAAGCAAACAAGATTTTAGAGTGTATAAAAGGAAACATATAATCCAGTGTTCCCAATGAGTTATTATCCCTCTTTAAATCACTTGTGAGGCCACATCTAGAATATGGGATCCAGTTTTGGGATCCACATTTTAAAAAGGATATTGGGAAATTAGAGTTAGTTCAAAGGCAAGCAACTAGATTATTACAAGGGACAGAAGGTCTCTTATATGATGTATAAATATATGTGTGGTCAGTACAGAGGGCTGGTGCATGACTTATTCCTTCCAAAGACAATGGACCAGGGGACATTCATTACATGTGGAGGAAAGGCGATTCTGGTAGCCAAAAGGTAAAGGGTTCTTCAAAGTTAGAGCAGTCAGACTGTGGAATGATCTAACACAAGTGGAGCAATGGTCGACACTATAACAGTGTTTAAAAAAGGGCTGGATGCTTTTCTCACAACAAATGGAATTGTGGGTTATAATAAAATCTAGAGACAGAGAATCTATAACTGGTGGAGAAACGTTGAACTGGATGAATTTACGGTATACAGTGGGGCAAAAAAGTATTTAGTCAGTCAGCAATAGTGCAAGTTCCACCACTTAAAAAGATGAGAGGCGTCTGTAATTTACATCATAGGTAGACCTCAACTATGGGAGACAAACTGAGAAAAAAAAATCCAGAAAATCACATTGTCTGTTTTTTTTTTCATTTTATTTGCATATTATGGTGGAAAATAAGTATTTGGTCAGAAACAAAATTTCATCTCAATACTTTGTGATATATCCTTTGTTGGCAATGACAGAGGTCAAACGTTTTCTGTAAGTCTTCACAAGGTTGCCACACACTGTTGTTGGTATGTTGGCCCATTCCTCCATGCAGATCTCCTCTAGAGCAGTGATGTTTTTGGCTTTTCGCTTGGCAACACGGACTTTCAACTCCCTCCAAAGGTTTTCTATAGGGTTGAGATCTGGAGACTGGCTAGGCCACTCCAGGACCTTGAAATGCTTCTTACGAAGCCACTCCTTCATTGCCCTGGCGGTGTGCTTTGGATCATTGTCATGTTGAAAGACCCAGCCACGTTTCATATTCAATGCCCTTGCTGATGGAAGGAGGTTTGCACTCAAAATCTCACGATACATGGCCCCATTCATTCTTTCATGTACCCGGATCAGTCGTCCTGGCCCCTTTGCAGAGAAACAGCCCCAAAGCATGATGTTTCCACCACCATGCTTTACAGTAGGTATGGTGTTTGATGGATGCAACTCAGTATTCTTTTTCCTCCAAACACGACAAGTTGTGTTTCTACCAAACAGTTCCAGTTTGGTTTCATCAGACCATAGGACATTCTCCCAAAACTCCTCTGGATCATCCAAATGCTCTCTAGCAAACTTCAGACTGGCCCGGACATGTACAGGCTTAAGCAGTTGGACACGTCTGGCACTGCAGGATCTGAGTCCATGGTGGTGTAGTGTGTTACTTATGGTAGGCCTTGTTACATTGGTCCCAGCTCTCTGCAGTTCATTCACTAGGTCCCCCCGCGTGGTTCTGGGATTTTTGCTCACCGTTCTTGTGATCATTCTGACCCCACGGGTTGGGATTTTGCGTGGAGCACCAGATCGAGGGAGATTTTCAGTGGTCTTGTATGTCTTCCATTTTCTAATTATTGCTCCCACAGTTGATTTCTTCACTCCAAGCTGGTTGGCTATTGCAGATTCAGTCTTCCCAGCTTGGTGCAGGGCTACAATTTTGTTTCTGGTGTCCTTTGACAGCTCTTTGGTCTTCACCATAGTGGAGTTTGGAGTCAGACTGTTTGAGGGTGTGCACAGGTGTCTTTTTATACTGATAACAAGTTTAAACAGGTGCCATTACTACAGGTAATGAGTGGAGGAAAGAGGAGACTCTTAAAGAAGAAGTTACAGGTCTGTGAGAGCCAGAAATCTTGATTGCTTGTTTCTGACCAAATACTTATTTTCCACCATAATATGCAAATAAAATGAAAAAAAACAGACAATGTGATTTTCTGGATTTTTTTTTCTCAGTTTGTCTCCCATAGTTGAGGTCTACCTATGATGTAAATTACAGACGCCTCTCATCTTTTTAAGTGGTGGAACTTGCACTATTGCTGACTGACTAAATACTTTTTTGCCCCACTGTATCTTTTTTCAACCTATGAGATACCGGTGTTTATCACAAAATTATCATCAAAAAGTTAATTTCAGTTCTTCAATACAAAAAGTAAAACTCATATATTGTATAGAGTCATTACAGAGTGATCTATTTCAAGTGTTTATTTTTGTTAATGTTGATAATTATGGCTTACAGCCAATGAAAACCCAAAACTCATTATCTCAGTAAATAATAATTAAAAAAAAACACCTGGAAAGGCTTCCTAAGCGTTTAAAAAGGTCCCTTAGTCTGTTTCAGTAGGCTCCACAATCATGGGGAAGACGGCTGACTTGACAGATGTCCAGAAGGCAGTCATTGACACACTCCACAGGGAGAGTAAGCCACAAAAGGTCATTGCTAAAGAAGATGGCTGTTCAGAGTGCTGTATCCAAGCACATTAATGGAAAGTTGTGTGGAAAAAAAAGGTGCACAAGCAAACGGGATAACCGCAGCCTTGGAAGGATTGTTAAGAAAGGGCCATTCAAAAATTTGGGGGAGATTCACAAGGAGTAGACTGCTAATGGAGTCATTGCTTCAAGACCCACCACAGACAGACGTATCCAGGACATAGGCTACAAGTGTCGCATTCCTTGTGTCAAGCCACTCATGACCAACTGTGTTTTATCAAGACCAACGTCAGCTCTACAAGGAAATTTTAGAGCATTTCATGCTTCCTTCTGCTGACAAGATTTCTCTTTTGTTCATTCACCTTGCTTTTTGCTAATTGATAAAAATAAACCATTAAAACTTCCATCTTTGAAAGCATTCTTACTTTGCAGCATTTTCTCCACAGCTGCCTAAAACCTTTGCACAGTACTATATCTCACAAAAAAATGCAAAACTTTTAATTAAACTACTCTACCAAGGTGTACTTTAAAAAAAGCCACATTAAGTTGCTTTTTGACACTGATAAATCTGTTTTAAATGTTATTATTTTAAAGTGCTTCAGAGTATGATATAGATATAAAGATGCATGGCCGGCCTTAGTGGTCGCACATGACACCGGCTGTCAGAGGGGGCGCCCGCATGGAGACAGCAAACTCGCTGTCTGCCCTATGATTCTGTCACGCTGCCAGCAGGAGAGTATTATGGAGTCGGGAACACTGTCCTCTGACATGCCAAGTGCCCCTGGCCGTTCTGATGCAAATTCAGTCTGCTGAGCCTGTGGCTATCAATGAGTGATACAGTCTACAACGCATGGAACCCAGGAGACCAGCTGTGTTAGTGGAACACTGCTCACTTGTATGAAAGGTCACAGGTCAGGCATACCTTTTCCGTGATGGATCCTGAACTGCCGGGGCTGTCACCTTTGTTGCACGTGGGAAAGTTTAAAGCCCTGGACCATTTGTTGCACTCAGTGACAGGGGGCACGGCTAACCTTAAAAAGCTGCGGTGCGCGAGAAACAATGTAGACTTGGCGGGAACGCACAGTGTGCAAGTGGACAGAGTATTACGTCGGAGCAGGCCTAAGCCTGAGGAGCCGCAGTGCCACAACCAGAGACTGTCGACAGACACTTGTCCCGTGTCTGCTGACATCGCCGCTGCCACCGCTAATACCGCAGACCGTGAGCCGTGGGGCCCGTCGGAGGAACGAAGACATGCGCCCGTACCGGCAGGAAACTCGGGTGACCCGTTTTGAACTGTGCCCTGATAAGTCCACATACAGTCGCTGCACAGTGTTAACCTCTGTCCAGGATGGAGACTTTATCCACTCCATCCATTCATCCTCTGGACACAGGACCATCACCAGGACCACGACGAATCACCACCGTCACCAGGACGCCATCTTCTCCAGGAAAACAATGGACTCCATACGCGCCACGGCTTTGGCGCAAACATTTACACCCAGGACTCCAACTGCTGAAGTCGCTGGTTTGATAAATTTATTACTACTGAACTCCTTGCCTTGTTTACCTAAACCTGTCTTTCGTAGTTATAATACCCCCGCTGAAGTAAGCCCTTTCCCCACTTCTCCCTGCGTGGAGTATCTACTGTATAATTAAACCCCCTTTAACCCTTGCTCTGCCTCTGGTCCGTTACTGCATCCAGCGTTCCTGCTCAGTCTTCTAGGGGGAGGGATGTGAGTGGTACAGATGGGCTCCATTACTCTCCAGGTAACAAAATGTGCAGTTGTTATTAAAAGGAATTGGCTGCATATGCTTATACATAAAATAGGGAGAGAGGAGCATTTTACTTCAAGGGGTGCATATGATTATGTTCCTCTGTGTTGGGGGTCTTAATTTTACTACAAAGGGTGTGTATGAATCACACACTTAGGAGTCACATAGATATATAATCACATTTAACCATTGTTGTAAAATTACACTCCTCTTAGCCTCTTCAAGACATGTGACGTCATATCTTGTGTCCCCATATTTTATGGCTGATTTAATCAGCCATCATGTACCTTTAACAGCTTTGGGTGGAGCAGAGCTCTGCCTTGGGCTGTTAACTCGCTAAATGCAGCTCACAATCATTGACAGCGAGATTTAACAGGTGCCGTCAGGGCGCACGTCATTCGACTCTCCCATCAGTGCATACTTGACAGTGGGGCGCCGAAGGATTTTCCTGACAGCCGATGGTTTGCTGATGACCACCATGCCTGTCATTACAATCCTCCTGTGAACACTGACCAGCGTTTATATGAGACAATGGCATAGAGAAGCATCGCGCAGGGAGGGGGCTCCCTGCACGCTTCCCTCAGAACAACGCAATGCAATCACATTGTCCTGAGGTTCTCCATCGTGACCCCAGGCAACAAAATGGCCGCAGGGTCCTTCCGTGAGGTGGCTTGCGAGCGCCTGCTGAGAGCAAGCGCCGGCAAGCCTCTTTTACTGCCTGTCACATCGCTGATCTGATACTAAGCAGTGAAAAGTGTCAGATCAGTGATCTGACATTATATAGTGATGTCCCATGCTGGGACAATGTAATAAAGTAAAAAAAATAAATATTTTAATGTGTAAAAATATATATATATTTTTAATTTCTTAATAAAGAAAAAAAAATATTTTCCCAATAAATAAATTTATTTATGTAAATTAAAAAAACAATAAAAGTAAACATATTTGGTATCGCCGCTTCCATAACGACCTGCTCTATAAAACTATCCCACTAGTTAACCCCTTCAATGAACACCGTAAAAAAATAAATAAAAAACGAGGCAAAACAATGCTTTATCATCATACCGCCGAACAAAAGGTGCAATAAAAAGCGATCAAAAAGACAGATGTAAATAAAAATGGTACCGCTGAAAACGTCATCTTATCCTGCAAAAGACAAGCTGCCATACAGCTCCATCAGCAGGAAAATAAAAAAGTTATAGCTCTCTGAATAAAGCGATGCAAAAATAATTATTTTTTCTATAAAATAGTTTTTATTGTGTAAAAGTGCAAAAACAGAAAAAAATATAAATGAGGAATCACTGTAATCATACTGACCTGAAGAATAAAGCTGCCTTACCAATTTTACCACACGCAGAAATGTATAAATAAAAACAAAACAAATAGCAATTCCTGAATTGCTGGTTTTTGCTCATTCTCTCCCCCGAAAATCGGAATTGAAAGCGATCAAAAAATGTCATGTGCCCAAAAATGGTACCAATAAAAGCGTCAGCTCATGCCGCAAAAAATAAGCCCTCACCTGACTGTCGCCTGAAATATGAAATATTCAAAATATGGTGATGCATAAACTAGTTTTCGCAATAAAAAGCGTCTTTAAGTGTGTGACAGCAGCCAAACATAAAAACCCAGTATAACTCTGGTATAGCTGTAATCACACCGACCCAAAGAATAACGTCGCTAATCACTTATACCACACAAGGAATGACATAAAAAATAAATAAAACCAATTCTTCATATGCTGTTGAATTTTTCATTCTGCCTCCCAAAGATCGCAGTAAGGCTTGGCATACATTTATCCTGTGCTCTGTGCTGAGCGATTACATCGGGATTTCCGTGTAAATCTCTGAAATACGTGATTCAGACAGAACCCCTGGAGGAAAATTCCCTATAATGAGGCAGATGGAGTCACTGTGGACACCATATAACCCGTGATCGGCTGTGTCTGTGTTTTTAGGATTGCACAGTTTTGTGCACTTCTGAAAAGGACATTACTGAACAGAGGCCAGACAGAGTCCAGAGTAAATCTTCTGCCTCATTATAGTGAATGGATCCCTCAGGGGTTTCATCTGTCACGTCACTCAGAGATTTAGATGGAATCCCCAAAGTAAGTGGTCAGCGTAGAGTGCCAGATAAATGTTATGTAAACTGTTCCCAATAAAAGCTTCAACTCAATCCACAAAAAAAGCAAGTCCTCACTCAGATCTGTCATCTGTTAATGAAAATATAGGGGGCTTCCACGTTACTGGTAGCACAAAGGTTCTGGAAAAGCGAAATGGTTCCTCACCCGCCAAAAGAAATTCAGCAAATTCTCCGCTCCCAAACCCAAATGCCCGCTCCCTTCTGAGCCCCAGTGTGCCTAATCAACATTTAGTGCCCACGTTTGGCATTTCTGTAGTGATGAAAGCCCGCCTAATTTACAGGTGCGTATCTCCGGAAGCATGAGCTGGGAATAACATACTGGTCACTACAACAGCAGTTCACAATTTTCACTCAGTAACTGCTGCCTGTTTCTGGAAAACACCCATGGAGAGGTTAAAATATGAAAAAATAAAAATAAAAAAAACACAAGTTCAAATCACCCGTCTTTTGCCCCATGGAAAATAAAACAAGCATATTTTGTTTTTGTTATAACAAACTCAAACTACACTTGGGGACACAACTTTCCTGGAAACAGAAAACCCATTTAAGCCTACCATATACAGTATATTAGACAAAATGGCCGTTTTTTATCAGTTGCGGCATCGATTTTTTTTATAAGCAACAAAAAATAAATACATTTCCAAGCTTCTCCAACCCATTAGACACTGAAAACTAGAGTTGAGCGAAACGGGTTGAAAAAATTCAAAAGTCGCCGACTTTTGGCAAAGTCGGGTTTCATGAAACGAAACCCGACCCTAGGATGAGGTCGGCCACGAGGTCGGCGACTTACGCGCCAAAGTCGCGTTTCAAAAGTTTGTTTTGCGCTCTTTTTCAGCCAATCAGGATCCATGGACACTGTGGGCAACGTGATGACCTAGGCACGGGTCACCACCATCTTTCAGAAGGGCATGCAAGTGATTGGCTTGCTTTGGTGGGCATCACAGGGGGTATAAAAGGGCGTGCACGCCGACCGCCATCTTACTTCTGCCGATCTTAGTATAGGGAGAGGTTGCTGCTGATTCTGTAGGGAGAGCGTTAGGCAGGGAAGAAGACAAAAAAACTGCTTCTGCTGCTAGCGATTTGGCCTGCACAACACACAAGTCACTGTGTGTGCAGTGCAAGGGGAGGCTATATTGTGGTGTATCAGTGGTGTTGGTTGTTGGGCTGCCTTTTAAGGCTTCCTGACACGCTGGCATTGCTGTTTACCCACTGCTCCGCAAACTGCTTTTTTAAAAGCAATCCAATCTCCCTTATCCTCTAGTCACTTTTGTCACAGCTGTGCCATCGAGCCTGTCACATAGCGCTCAGATATCAGTGGGCCTCACACAATCCACAAGTGTCCAGTGTCCAAAAGTGTGCGCAGAGATTCAAAATCTCCATTATCCTCTCGTCACTTTGGTCACAGGCAGCTGTGCCATCGAGCGTGTCACATAGCGCTCAGATATCAGTGGGCCTCACACAATCCACAAGTGTCCAGTGTCCAAAAGTGTGCGCAGAGATTCAAAATCTCCATTATCCTCTCGTCACTTTGGTCACAGGCAGCTGTGCCATCGAGCGTGTCACATAGCGCTCAGATATCAGTGGGCCTCACACAATCCACAAGTGTCCAGTGTCCAAAAGTGTGCGCAGAGATTCAAAATCTCCATTATCCTCTCGTCACTTTGGTCACAGGCAGCTGTGCCATCGAGCGTGTCACATAGCGCTCAGATATCAGTGGGCCTCACACAATCCACAAGTGTCCAGTGTCCAAAAGTGTGCGCAGAGATTCAAAATCTCCATTATCCTCTCGTCACTTTGGTCACAGGCAGCTGTGCCATCGAGCGTGTCACATAGCGCTCAGATATCAGTGGGCCTCACACAATCCACAAGTGTCCAGTGTCCAAAAGTGTGCGCAGAGATTCAAAATCTCCATTATCCTCTCGTCACTTTGGTCACAGGCAGCTGTGCCATCGAGCGTGTCACATAGCGCTCAGATATCAGTGGGCCTCACACAATCCACAAGTGTCCAGTGTCCAAAAGTGTGCGCAGAGATTCAAAATCTCCATTATCCTCTCGTCACTTTGGTCACAGGCAGCTGTGCCATCGAGCGTGTCACATAGCGCTCAGATATCAGTGGGCCTCACACAATCCACAAGTGTCCAGTGTCCAAAAGTGTGCGCAGAGATTCAAAATCTCCATTATCCTCTCGTCACTTTGGTCACAGGCAGCTGTGCCATCGAGCGTGTCACATAGCGCTCAGATATCAGTGGGCCTCACACAATCCAAAAGTGTCCACTGTCCACAAGTGTGTGCAGAAATTCTAAATCTCCCCTGTCCTATAGACACCTTGTACCTTGTTTTACATTACTATATAGTTTGTTGGATTTTGTCTACATTTCTACCAAAAATGAGGAAGGCTGGTGGAAGAGGCCGTGGAATTGGGCGGGGGTTGGCAGCTGGTAATGATGGTGTTGGTGGTGGATCTGATGGTAGTGGCAAGAGCAAAATAGGACCGAATGCAGGAGGTGCTGACCCTGCGTCATCGTCTGGCTACATAAGGCCTCGAACGCTTAGTTTTCTAGGAGTTGGCAAACCGCTTTTAAAGGCAGAGCATCAGGAAAAAGTTTTGTCTTACATTGCTGACTCAGCCTCCAGCTCTATCGCCTCCTCTTCTTCAGTTGTAAAAAGTAAAAGCACTGAGTCGTCATTGGAGGCTCATGTTCATGAACCACACCTTTCCTTGTGTCCTTCACCCCAACCAAGATTGAAGGATGACGCAGGCCATACTACTGATTACTCCATGGAGCTGTTTTCACATACCATGCCTGGATTATCAAGTGAAATGGTGAATTACCCAGGCCAAGATGAATCTGACATGGAGTGCACTGATGCACAGCCGCTGATGGATGATTCTGCTGGTACATTCACTCAGAGCACTACATTGTCCTCGCAGTGTACAGAGCCAGATTTTGACCCTGATGAGACTCAGGTGCCCCTTCCCGCACACTATACCAGCATACACGGTGACACAGAGAAAGGTGCACATGACATAGAAGAGGAGGTGATGGATGACCCAGTTGTTGACCCAGATTGGCATCCATTGGGGGAAGAGGGTGCTGCTTCCAATAGCTCAGATGAGGAGCATCCACAGCAGACATCGACATCGCAACAGCTGTTATCTGGCAGGCCCGGAGCACTCCAAAGACAGGTTCCAAACATCAAAAGAGTTGCTGGACAGCTTGTCCAGAGGGTCAAAAGATCACAGCGTGCTAGGCCGCAAAATGTCTGCCAAAGTAGGAAGAGTGCAGTGTGGCACTTTTTTGAACAAAATCCTCATGATCAGGCCAAGGTTATCTGTAAGAAGTGCGCAAAGACCTTTAGCCGAGGGAAAAATCTGAAAAATTTGAATACCAGTTGCATGCTTAGACATTTAACCAGCATGCACTTGCAAGCGTGGACACAACACCAAACCTCAAGTGCCACATGTGCAACTGATCACAACGAAGGTAGTCAGCAACGCTACATTGTTTCCCCCACTGTAAGCCCACCGGTTAGCACAGCAGCAAATGTTGAGGTGTCGTTGCAAGACCACAGCAGTCAGGGAATCCCACTGTTATATCAACGAAAGACTGATTCTAGGCCATCAGAAAGAACACCAACTCCATCACCATCATCAACCCTCTCTCAGTCCGCCCTGTCCACCGCTACTTCCACCATATGCAGCTCTCAAGTCCAGCTCACCCTCCCAGACACTATGAGTAGGTCAAGAAAGTACTCAGTCTCTCATCCGCGTACACTGGGTTTGAACGCCCACACTGCCAAACTAATCTCGTTTGAGATGATGCCCTTTCGGTTGGTGGAAAGCACAGCTTTCCGCGAACTCATGGCCTATGCAGAACCACGCTATGACCTACCCAGTCGCCACTTCTTCTCTCGCAAAGCCATCCCAGCCCTCCACCATCATGTGAAAGACCGCATTGTCCATGCACTCAAGCAGTCAGTGAGCGGAAAGGTGCACCTCACAACTGATGCATGGTCCAGTCGGCATGGCCAGGGCCGTTACATGTCCATCACTGCGCACTGGGTTAATGTGGTGGATGCAGGGTCCACAGGGGACAGCGGTGGTGGGACAGTGCTGCCTAGCCCACGGTATAGGAAACAGTTGGCTGTAGGCGTTCGACCCTCCTCCTCCTCCTCCTCCTCCTCCAGAAGCGAAAGCTCGTCCACAGAGCGCAGTCGTACGAGCACTCCATCTGCAGCTGCCACTGTTGCACAAGATGTGTCCCCCTATCGAGCAGCTAGTGGAAAGCGTCAGCAGGCTGTGTTGCAGATGATGTGTTTGGGCGACAGACACACCGCCGAGGTGCTGGCCGAGTACTTGAAGCGACAAACTGAGTCATGGCTGGGCAGTGTACATCTTGAGGCAGGCAAGGTAGTTAGTGATAACGGCCGTAATTTTGTGGCAGCCATAGCCCTTTCAAAACTCAGCCACATACCTTGCTTGGCTCACACCTTGAACCTGGTGGTGCAGTGCTTCCTCAAAAATTATCCGGAGTTAACAGCCCTGCTCCAGAAGGTGTGAAGACTGTGAGCGCACATCCGCCGGTCGCCTGTACACTCCGTTCGTATGCAGAAGCTGCAGCGATTGCTCCACCTTCCCAACCACCGCCTCATTATCGACATTGCAACAAGGTGGAACTCCACCCTGCACATGGTGGAGCGGCTGTGCGAGCAGAGGCAGGCCATAATGCATTTGTGGGAGGATACACGGCCAGGCACTTTGAGAGCAGACATGGAGTTGACAGGCGTGCAGTGGTCGAAGCTGAAAGACCTTTGTAAAGTCCTTCAGTGTTTTGAGGAATGCACACGGCTGGTAAGCGCAGACGACGCCATCCTAAGCATGAGCATCCCACTTATGCGTCTGCTCATGCAAACTTTAACGCACCTTAAGGAGCAGGCGTCTGCAGCCAATGTTGATGAGGAGGAAGAGGAGGAGGGAATCCTTGATGACATTCAGCCATTGTCTGCTCAGGGACCTCTCCTGGACGAGGTGGAGGAAGAAGAGGAGGAGGAGGAGGATGATGGGGATGATTACTTAGGGGAGGAGGATGCATCCCGTGGGGCAAGTGAAAATGTTGGCGTGGCAAGGTCTGGTACAGGGTTTGTGCGCAACTGGAGGGATGTGGATTTGCCAGAAAGTGCTCCTCCACCCAGCACTCGCAGTGCATCATTGACACCGGGAACATTGGCCCACATGTCAGATTATGCCTTGCGGATCCTAAAAAGGGACCCCCGCATTGCCAAAATGATGAACGATGACGACTACTGGTTGGCCAGCATCCTGGATCCACGCTATAAAGGCAAATTACAAAACATCATGCCACAGGAGAACCTTGACCTAATATTGGCTAATAAACAAGCAACTCTTGTAAATCGGTTGCTTGAGGCATTCCCAGCACACAGCAGCGGTGATGGTTCTCACACGAGCCGTACGGGCCGGGGGCAGCTTGGCAGAGGTGTTCGTGGTGCACACAGCAGAAGTGGCATTGGAGACAGGGGTTTCATGACAATGTTGTGGACTGATTTTTCAAATACCGCTCACACAACTGGTAATACTGCATCGATGGAAAGTGGCAGGAGACAGCAGTTGTCAACTATGGTTACAAACTACTTTTCCTCCCATATCGATGTTCTCCCACACAGGTCATTCCCCTTTGACTATTGGGCCGCTAAACTGGACACCTGGCCTGAATTGGCCCAATATGCCTTACAGGAGCTCGCTTGCCCAGCTGCAAGTGTGCTATCGGAAAGAGTCTTCAGTGCAGCTGGATCAATCCTGACAGAAAAAAGGACCCGTCTGTCAACCCAAAATGTGGATGATCTAACCTTCATTAAAATGAACCACGCATGGGTTTCCAAGGATTTTGTCCCACCTTCCCCTGATGACACATAGGGTGACAGAAAAATGGCTTGCTTTGGTCCACCTCTTCCTGGTACTTCACCTATTTCGCCTTTTGCATCAGCTGAATGTCCAACATCAACATATGTCACTTTCTAAAACTCCCTAACTGTGCTGCCTCCCCCCCATGGCCGGGGTCACCACCTACCGCACGACACCGTGCGAGTGCCGTTGCCCTGGACAGGTGGGTAGGCCGACTCTTGGGCGCGGGCACTGGCACAGGGTCCCTCATAGTGCAATCAAGTGTCTCTGACGGTGGTGGTGCACACCCGCCGTCAGACACACCGCTGTACTATGAGGGGCCCAGTGCCAGTACCGACGCCCACGAGTGGGCCCCCCTTGCTTGGGCAGGGCCCCAGCATTTGCAATCTTTACCTCTCCCTGCTCCTCCGCTGTGTAATCTGGGCCGTCAAATCCATACTGTGCCTGACACCGTCTGAGCCTGCCTCCTGAGACATATATTTTGAATGTGTACGCTATCCATACATGTTATCCGGGGATACGGTACCCTTTCTAACCTTTGTGCAATCACGTGCAATACATACTGTGCCTGACACCGTCTGAGCCTGCCTCCTGAGACATATATTTTGAATGTGTACGCTATCCATACATGTTATCCAGGGATACGGTACCCTTTCTAACCTTTGTGCAATCACGTGCAATCCATACTGGGCCTGACACCGTCTGAGCCTGCCTCCTGAGACATATATTTTGAATGTGTACGCTATCCATACATGTTATCCGGGGATACGGTACCCTTTCTAACCTTTGTGCAATCACGTGCAATCCATACTGTGCCTGACACCATCTGAGCCTGCCTCCTGAGACATATATTTTGAATGTGTACGCTATCCATACATGTTATCCAGGGATACGGTACCCTTTCTAACCTTTGTGCAATCACGTGCAATCCATACTGTGCGTGAGAACGGCTGGCGAGCTGTTAAGCAAGCTACAGCACCTGTCCAGACAAGTACAGGGATTCCCTAGCGAGGAGACTTATTTGATTGTTTTCAATGTTGGGACAGCAATTTTTGGGGAGCACTATACTCTGGAGAATGATAGATGGGGCCCACCATACACTGGAACATTCCAAAGGTGGACATCAGACACTGGAGCAGCATTTACAGGGCCCATTATACACTAGAGCATTAGAAATGGGGCCCATTATGTTTGGAGCATTATTTGGGCCCATAAGACAGTGGAGCTTCATCCATGGGGACCAACATATACTGTAGCATTATGTGGAGCTCATCATATACTGTTTCAAACATTATATGGGACCAATGATTCTGTATGGAGAAATAGATGGGCCTCGTCATGAGATGTAAAAAGTGCGGTATTTTTCATTGTACTATACCGCTATTTATCTGCCGTATCGGAGCATGATGAGTTGTGGTATGTGTTAAAGGGGCGCTCTTTCGCCCAGAGCACATGAAAACCTGCAGCCAGCCCTCCCCCCCCACAACTTTAGCCAAATAACCCCCATTTTTCAGTGCGTAACTTGTATTATGAAGTTAATTAAGGTTGACAAGCTTAAGTAAGAAGAATTGATGCTTTTGGCATTCAAATGGGCACTGTAGGTGTGTTTCCTGTCCTCCTCTCACTGCCGACTTTTATTCCCCATTGACTTACATTGGGTTTCGTGTTTCGGGACGACCCCGACTTTTCCCTATAATCGGACGATCTTGCTCGACCCGACTTTTGGAAAAGTCGGGTTTCACGAAACGAAACGCGACCCTAAAAAAACAAAAGTCGCTCAACTCTACTAAAAACCATATGCTATCTATTTTTTGACTGACCCAGTTTGTTCCACAAATCTAATGGAAAATGGACATGTGAATGAACAGCCCCAAAGAGTACCCCAACCCATCGAGTCTCTGCGCAGCAATACACTTCAGCGGAATGTGCGTCCTTGTATGTACAGCGGGGGAAATAAGTATTTGATTCCTTGCTGATTTTGAAAGTTTGCCCACTGACAAACACATGAACAGTCTATAATTTTAAGGGTAGGTTAACTTTAACATTGAGAGATAGACTATCGAAAATAAAATCCAGAAAATTACATTGTATAAATTATACAAATTTGCATTTTGCAATGAGAAATAAGTATTTGATCCCTCTGGCAAACAAGACTTAATACTTGGTGGCAAATCCCTTGTTGGCAAGCATAGCAGTCAGACGTTTATTGTAGTTGATGATGAGGCTTGTGCACATGTCAGGAGGAATTCTAGTCCACTCCTCTTTCAGATCATCTCTAATCATTAAGATTTTGAGGTTGTCGGTTGGCAACTCGGAGCTTCAACTCCCTCCATAAGTTTTCTGTGGGTTTAAGGTCTGGAGACTGGCTAGACCACTCCATGACCTTAATGTGCTTCTTTTTGAGCCACTCATTTGTTGCCTTGGCTGTATGTTTTGGGTCATTGTCTTGCTGGAAGACCCAGCCACTATCCATTTTTAATGTCCTGGCGGAGGGAAGGAAGTTGTCACTCAGGATTTTACAGTAAATGGCTCCATCCATTCTCCCACTGATGCAGTGAAGTAGTCCTGTGCCCTTAACAGAGAAACACCCCCAAAACATGTTTCCACCTCTATGTTTGACAGTGGGGACAGTGTTCTTTGGGTCATAGGCAGCATTTCTCTTCCTCCACGGCGAGTTGAGATAATGCCAAATACCTCAATTTTTCTCTTATTTGACCACAGCAACTTCTCCCAGTTACTCACATCCAGGTGTTCATTGGCAAACGTCAGACGAGCCTGCACATGTGCATTCTTGAGAAGGGGGACCTTGCGGGCACTGCAGGATTTTAAACTTTTACGGCGTAATGTGTTAGTGTAGTTTTAGGCTGATCTCTCACCTTCCTTCTGATGAAGGATACCCCACGAGGTGAGATTTTGAATGGTGCACCAGATCAATGTCGATTGACAGTCATTTTGTATTTCTTCCATTTTCTTAGTATTGCACCACCAGTTGTCTCCTCACCCAGTGTCTTACTTATGGTTTTGTAGCCCATTCCATGTCTATGATCTTGTCCCTGACATCCTTAGATCTTGCCAATGTTGTAGAGGTTAGAGTCTGACTAATTAATTGAGTCTGTGGACAGGAGTCTTTTTATAAAGGTGACTATGTAAGTCAGCTGTCTTTAATTCAGGTAACAAGTTGATTAGGAGCATCTAATTGGTCTGTAGGAGTCAGAACTGTTAATGGTTAGTAGGGGATCAAATACTTATTTCTCACTGTAAAACGTAAATAAATTTATATCATTTATACAATGTAATTTTCTGGGTTTTAATTTTGATATTCTATCTCTCAATGTTAAAATTAACCCACCCTTAAAATTATAGACTGTTCATGTCTTTGTCAGGGGGCAAACTTACAAAATCAGCAAGGGATCAAATACTTATTTCCCTCACTGTACATTCAGCTCAAGAATGCACTGGCAGCGGCGGGCCCCCCCCAAAAGCCCAGTCGTTATAACTTTGTCAGAAGGCCTGTATGTGGCATGCTCTTATCAATAATCACAGGTACTAATCAGTGATCTTAAAAGGATAGTCTAATATTTAGATATTGATGTTTCCTTATTCTTTGGGTAAGTCAGACTGTTTTTGAATCTGACACCTGACAGCCGGTACGCTCAGCTGTGCGCAGGTCTTGCGGCAGCCAACAGTGATGCAGACCATGTACAAATCATGTATAAACATACCTGTTCATGTGTTCTGGCTAAACTAACCGTGGGGTTGGGGCACCAAAGGGCAAATTTGTGCAGGCACCATTCAGCCCTAAGGCAGGGCCTGTAAAGATGTATATACAGTATATGTTTACAGTCTAGCTGCATAATACTGTATATATAACATAACCAAATGCAATCAGCTCAATAAGCTTGCAATTGTTTCCCCACATGAACTGTGGTCTATGATGAACTTTCTAATGGCATAAGGAAAGAAGAAAAGCATATCCGGTAGGTAAAAAAAATATGAATCTTCTGTATCTCACATGTATAAAAGTCATAAAATCCACTACCACTTTAGTGCAGGCAACACAATTCCAACCTACCGTCCTTTATCAAGCCGTACGTATAGTTGCTCGTCAGAAAAGGTTTGAAAAGATTTGTTCTTAAAACTCTCCACGGATCCCATCTGTTCTATGATACCCTCACTGGCCTTAATGATCACATCTGGATCCCAGCAGCCAACGACAAAATGACTGATCCAGATTATATCACTACAAGGTATTAATCACTACTTATTAATCAACGTTGCTTCTACTTCAATGGATGCAAAGGATATAGGTAAAAAATCTACCTAATTTATGTTATCTCTTAAAGGGAATCTGTCACCCCATTTTTGGCCTATAAGCTGCGGCCACTGCCATCAGGGGCTTATCTACAGCATTCTGTAATGCTGTAGATAAGCCCCTGATGTAACCTGAAAGATAAGAAAAAATAGTTAGATTATAGTCACCCGGGCGTCCGGTGCAGTCCGATGGGCATTGCGGTCCAGTTCAGCGCCTCCCATCTTCATACGATGCCGTCCTCCTTCTTACTTCTGCCGCGGCTCCGGCACAGGCGTATTTTATCTGCCCTGCTGAGGGCAGAGTAAAGTACTGCATTGCGCAGCCGTCTGACTTCTCTGACCTTTCCCGACACCCACCGCACTCGCCCCCGCCCCCCGGTAAGTATAATCTAACTTGCTTTTCTTATATTTCAGGTTACATTGGGGGCTTATCTACAGCATTACAGAATGCTGTAGATGAGCCCCTGATGGCGGTGCCGGCAGCTGATAGGGCTAAAATGGGGTGACAGATTTCCTTTAACCGCTCACAAAAATGTTTTCTCTCAAACTAATATAAGCTAAACAGGAAAACAATATTATGAGTAAATATTAAGGCTAAGTGCACACGTTGCAGAAAATTTCTGCTCAAAAACCTGAATCCCTTCCCAGAAACCGCACCTATTTTTCCGCGGCGTTTTTTGCGCGGTTTTGATGCGTTTTTTTCCACTGCGGTTTCAAACCGCATGAAAGAAGCCAAAACCGCGGAAAAATCCGAAAAAATTAATGAGCATGCTGCGTTTTTTACCGCGATGCGTTTTTTTCGCGGTGAAAACCGCATCAATGTGCACAAAAAGTGAAAAATGCATAGAAATGACTGGGAAGCTTATTTTTAGTGGTTTTATAGCGGTTTATAGTGAAAACCGCGGTAAAAACCGCTAAAAAAAGATGTGTGTCAACACAGCCTAAGAAGGCCATATGCAATAATAAACTTGTCAGGTAAAAGAGCAGCATACCATTAATGCTGGACACAACAAAGGATTGACAGGACAGAATTAAAAAAAAAAAAAACAGCGAAGTCTGTAAAACCATAACTCTTTCATTGCCATAGGTTTTTTGGCTTATTGCACCTCTGGTGGCAAGGACAATTTTCACACTTTTGACATGTACAAATAAGATCTAAATTACAAAACAAAAAAATTGATATTAATATATCATCAAAATTCCACTAAACACTTTATACACACAGGCACCGTCATGCAAATTTGTGCCAAACTGATTTTTTTTTTATAAACAGTGCACAAAAATTCATTCTAGTGTTTAAAAATCTGACATAATTGGAAAATTAGCCCCGTAACTAAAAGTTTAACATGAGTCCATACATTCTATTTTGGCCTATGTCCACATTTCATATATTTTTACATAATCATTTGAACTTTGGAATGGCTTTACATGTCCTAGTGGTTGTTTTTTCATGACACATTGTACTTTAATAAGTAAATAGTAAACTTGGGTTAATATGGTTTGAATTTAAAAAAATATGAAGCTTAGAAAGAAGTTGGAAATCTAGATATATATGGCATAATCAAGAAAAAGACCACTCGCAAATAAATCTGGAGTTTAGAAACAAGTTGGAAAACTAGTTATGTATAGAAAAATAGATATACCACACAAAATAGTTAATGATTAACATTTCCCAAACGTCTACTTTATTTGGGCATTGATTTCTTACAAGTCCATTTATTTTTTTCAGGGACATTAGACAGTTTAGTAGAAATTTTCAGAAACCTACTTTTTGGGGTGTATGACTTTTGGATCACTTTTTAGTCGATCTATTGTAAGATAATTTGACATAAAGAGATTCAGACATGTTATTGGTGTTTACTGTGTATTTGGGATTGTGATTTTCTGATTGTTTTTATGTCTAAAGCGAAAGAGATCAACACATAAATTCTGGCGATTTTTTTCTTATCTGAGAGATAAGTGACAAGTTAATTTTATAGCTCAATTCCTTACAGATACACAGATGCCAAATGTGTGCATTTTTTTTTGCAATAATAAACTGCTTTAAAATGAAAGATCTATGTATGTTTTTCTTATTTTTTTATCTTTGTAAACATTTTTGGAACTTTGTAGGTGTGAGACATTAAACTTACACAGATGCAATTGGAGATGACACGTCATCTCTCTCCTGTCCCTACAATACACCTGCAGTTCTAAATTTAACCCCTCGTATCTTGGGTTGGGTCTTAATAGCAGTTATTCTAGTCTTATTTTAAAGCTGTGATCCAAGCTGAAAAATGGCCACTAGTAGCCAGAACATATTCTCATTTGTGGCATAGCGAGTGCTGTAGCTCGTCATTAAATTAACGAGCGGCAATCGCCATGCCCCTGTCACACCCCATCTCCGCCCATTTGGGCAGAGCTGTGATAAACTGGCATAAAGACACCGATAATTGCAAAATTTAGGTACAACTGCAAGTTGCACATAAATTTTGCAACTATTTGAAGCCTTTATGTCAAAATTCTGGCATGAAAACTTTTATGAATTGGGCAAAATATCTTCATATAGGATTTATGGTCTGTAGACATTTATTATCTTAATGATTTATTATGGTCATCTTATGTGTCTGTAAATATGTATTTATTTCCTTGCAGACCTTTTAAAGTCTTTATTGTTGCAATGGAATAGCAACATCATTGTTAAACACATATATTATTTGGACAAAATTGTTGGCACCCATCTGTGACAGTAAGAAAAACCCACAATTTTAACTGAAATATTACTGAATATCAACAAATGAGAAGAGACTACAATTTGCCAAATTGCATAGTAATAAACCACAAAGACCCAAAGTTTCTGGGAGAATATCATTTGGACAGAAGAGACAAAACAGAAGCAGTTGGGCAAGTCACATTAGCTCTATGTTCACAAAGACAAAAAAAAAGAATACTGTCATGATCCAGCATGGATCTGACAGATTAAATGGATAAGTGAACTTTTTTTCCTTTGGCTAGGTGCCAAAGTGATGTGATTGCCCCCGGTGGCCATTAGAATTATTACACGTGGTGTTGTTCATTCTAAGTTGCCCCGGTGGTGGTGAGTGGTAGGGAACTTTAGTTTCTTTGGTTCAGTGCACGTAATTATAAATCAGGTGTGAGGCTCTATAAAAGAGAGCCAGGTGTGTTCAATCACTGTTGGTGATATTGTGTGTTCATCATTGGGGAAGCAAGCCTGGGTGAGGAAGGAGCTGAACATGAGTCCTGCGCAGACCAGCCAGAGGGGACGAGTGTCAGCTATATGGTCTGCAAGAAGGGCTGGCATGGTGTCGTGGAGTCACAGTTTTTGGTGTCGGCAGGAAGTGCTTGCATGGCTTGGTGGAGTGACGACTATGGAGAGAGTTGCACTCAGCATGCGGGACTTGGTTGCTGAGAGCTGGACTCAAGCATGCTTGACTTTTTGGGCAGGAGCTGAACTCATCTTTGGGACTCTGTTACTGGACTTCTGCATTTGGTGGTGGACTCTGCTCCAAGGCAGCACTATGGTGAAGGATCCAGTTATGGTGATGGATCCAGGTGAAGAAGATGCACACAGGTGGTGGGCTCTGTTGCTAGGAGCGTACGCAACAGCGCAAAGCTAAGTGGTGTTTCCCCTGTATTGTCATTTTTCCTCATGTGTGTTTAGTGCAGTGGTGGGATTAGTTTCCGCACCGACCTATTCCCTAGTGAGGGTTTAGGTTCAGAGCGAGCTAGAGTTTTTAGGTTCCTGTGCGTTGCCCGGTGCGGAACCGGCATAGGGAACGTTAGGAGTGCAGGGACACTGGCTCAGGGGAGTACAGGAGGTCTCCTCTTCCCTATCGCAGGGCCCACCATTGTTAATGTTACCCAGGTTCCCCTTTATTATTTAAATTCGCCTTACTGGAGGCGGGGTTTCCAGACTACTTTATATATACGTGTAATATCGAAATTCGCCAGTTGGAGGCGGCGTATCCAGCTGCACGTGTTATTATTTAAATTCAACCCACTGGAGGCGGTGTATCCAGGGTCACGTGTCATATGGGTTCGCCTTGCGGTACTCGCTGCATCCAGACACACGTGACCGTGACAAATACAAGGGAAATAACATTGTACCTACTGTGAAACATGGAGGAGGCTTGGTTATGCTTTGGCCCTGCTTTGCTGCATATAGCACAGGGTGTCTTGAATCTCTGTGGGATACAATTAAATCCCAAGACTTTCAAGACATTCTGGAGCAGGTTGTTCTGCCCAGTATCAGAAAGTTTGGTCTGAGTTGCAGCTAATGGGTCTTCCAACAGGATAATGACCCAAATCACACTGCTAAAAACATCCAAGATTTGGTTAAAAGCAAAGCAATGGATTATTCTGAAAAAGCTTTAATGAGCCCTGATGTAAATCCTAATGACCATCTATGGAAGGAGCTCAAACATGCAGTCTGGAGAAGGCAGCCTGAAAACCTGAGACAGATGGAGCAATTTGTTCATGAGGAATGGACCAAGATACCTGTGTTCAAGTGCAGAAGTCTCATTGAGATTTTCAGAAACTGTTTGCAGTGATTGCCTCAAACAGTTGTACAACGTAATAGTAAGTTAGGGGTTACCATCATTTTTGTCTAGGCAATTTTCATTAGTTTTTTTTTCTGCTTAAACACAATTCAAAAGCAACTTCTGATTTTTATTAATTGATAGTCAGTAACTTTAAATTAATGACTTTTGCCAGTTTCAAGTTATTTCAGTGACCATTGTGGGTATTTCTTACTTTAACAGAAAGGTACCAACAATTTTGTCCACGTCTGTACCAAGTTAATACTGAAGAGTGGTCGTTATCTACTCCATAAGATTGGAGCTCAACACCTAATTAACTCTACTGTCTTCTAACTTTCCACTAAAATGGCTAACTAGCAAACAAGCCACTTTAAAAATATATATATACAATAGTAGGAAAAAAAACAATAAAATATGACTGAAGAGGATCTGTCATTAGATTTCATAATATATACTGTTTATGTGAAAATACTAATTCTAATATTATGATTATTCATGCATTCTTACAAGGATGTGTCAGTAAGTTTAACAGCCTCACCAGATCTAAGAAATCTATTTCATGATTCATGCAATTTATAGTGTGAAATCTGGTCACAGATCTGCTTTAGATCTCTGCAAATCACAACTTGCATGGCTGCACAGTTAATCCTTTAAGAAAAGGCGTTGACACTTCACTGAGAACCAGGGACAGGAGGAGGTGTCCCAGCAGCAACATATGAAGATCTTAAGAGAGAAACGATCTTACTTGTATAGGAAATACATACTTTCTGTGAAGTCTGTTAGTTATTACAGATAATGGATCTGACATAAGAAGACCACCATTTCCACCTAATAAAGAATATAAAACCCAATACGGAAAAAAACAAAAAAATATCCTACTGTAAGTAAATAAATAAAAGCAATAGTTTGTACAAATAAGATTGGGTACTTAGCTAACACGTTTTTGAACAAAAAAAGGGTAAAAGCCATGCAAGCAACATCAAGGTGTACCCCGAATTTGGTTACACCTTTTTTGATCAAAAATTGTGTTTTACGTACCCAATGTAAATTATACACACTAATGCTTTTACTTATTTACTTACAGCAGGGTATTTATTTATTGTGTTTTGTCTTGGGTTTTGCCTGTTTTTCGGCCAGTGTGAACATGCTCTTATCTTGCATGAATACCAGCTTGACTCCAGTTCATTTCTTTCATCTTAGCTAATAAAGCATTTGTCCAAAGCAGTATACACACTGATGATATCACGATATACCAGTTATGTGGGCAGACTAAAGAAATGAGAACCCTATTGTCTCATTCTAAGGCCACATTCACACACTGAGTATTTGGTCAATATTTTACCTCGGTATTTATAAGCCAAAACCAGGAGTGGGTGATAAATCCAGAAGTGGTGACGGGTTTCTATTATACTTTTCTTCTGATTGTTCCTCTCCTGATTTTGGCTTACAAATACTGATGTAAAAAACTGACCAAATACTGACTGTGTGAACATGGCCTTTAGACTGAACGTCAGGTTTTCACCCACTGCAGTTATTTTTATGCATTTTAATCCATATAATAAAATAATGGAAACAACGAAACAGCATGAAACCACTGATAAAGTGGCTATCAAATGCATAAGACAGTAATAAGATTATAGTCCGAGTCTAAATTTAAACTTGGCGGTAGAAATGGGAACTAACAAGGAAATCTAGGACACACTTTGTGCCTATGTTTAGCCTTTGGAGGTAGCATTACAGAAATCTCCCGAAATACACCATTTTCTATATTTTGAGACACAATTTGCAGTGCTAGCAATCAGCTGTTATTTCTAGCTCACACTTTAATCAGAGAACATCAATTTGCATTACTCATTGAGCAAGATTGAAAAACATCATTAGCATAGCCCATCACCGATCTTGCTGAATGGCTCTGGTATGCTAACAGAACCTGTATTGTGATATTTAGTACGTTCCCTCTCATAGACAGGTAATGGTAAGGAGATCATCGTGTATGAATGGGAAAAAGTGCTGTCACAGTGTAAATTATAATGCTGCGCTCAATCATCTCATCTGTAGCAAATCGATGATGAATAATATGTAAGAATTGAGGGTCTTTTAGAGCTTGTGAACGCCATGTTTCCCATAAATAATAGACTGGCTTATTCTAGGGCACACTCAGAACGTATTCTAGCTGGCACTTCAGATCTCTCCCGTCCTCTTGTACATTTCTAGAGCCTTTATTTAATTGTTCTATATTATACATATAGTTCAGTCCTGTAAATCTTTACTTTAAATAAAAAATGTGGCCACTTAGATTCAGCAGAGGAAGCTGGTGCCTGTAGATGACAGCGGTTTCGCACTGCTATGTGCTTTGTCTAGGCCAGATGCAGTGAGAGAAGCGCCAAACAGCTGTCGCCTACATGAGCCAGTTTCCTCCTGCTCTATTTTAGCTGCCACATTTTTAAAATATAGATACAAGACATTCATGGAAAATAACACTTTTGGCCAAACAAAATCGGTGGCACCCTCAAAGACGTTGAATGTACCCAGGACATCCTGGTTGGGAATGTTTCCAGACGTTGGACGCACTGGGTACGTTTTGGTGATTTTGTGTGCACAGGGCTGTGCGAGAGATCGCCATCGGGTGTCCAGCTAATATCATAGCTAATAACTGGTTCTCACTGCCAGGAGCAGTGCCCAGACTTCTCTCAGCAGTTTAACCCCCTAAATGCTGCAATCGATATCGATCGCAGCATTTAGAAGGCAGGACGAGAGAGGGGGCTACCTTTGCTCTCTGATCAGTACCCCTGTGATGTCATTGTGAGGGCCCAATCGTTGCCGTGGTGACTCGAGGTTGTCATGACAACATCAGAATCACCAGGTTCTAGCAAGCTTGTTAGACAATGCTGAGAGCATTGCAATGCATTATAACAGTGATCAGATGGCTGAAAGCGAAAGTCCCATAAAGGGACTAAGTAAAAAAGTTTTTAAAAATTGTAAAAAATTTTTTTTCAAAAAACACACAATTAAATATATAGGGTGGGCAATTTATATGAATACACCTGGGTTGGCCATTTATATGGATACATCCAAAATGGTCGACTTCAAAACGGCCTCCATGGTTAAAAAAAACCCATCTTGAAAAGTTTTCCCCCTTCCATATACTAATGTTCCACAAACAGGAAGTTGATATCACCAACCATTCCCATTTTATTTAGATGTATCCATATACATGGCCCTCCCAGGTGTATTCATATAAATGGCCCACCCTGTGTATGTATATATATATATATATATATATATATATACACACACACACACAATACCGTTCAAAAGTTTAGGGTCGCATAGAAATTTACTTATTTGTGAAAGAAAAGCACATTTTTTTCCATTGAAGCTAACAATAAATGATTCAGAAATACACTCTATACATTGTTAATGTGGTAAATGACTATTCTAGTTGCAAATGTCTGGTTTGTAATGCAATATCTTCATAGGTGTAAAGAGGCCCATTTTCAACACCGGTCACTCCAGTGTTCTTATGGTACTTTGTGTTTGCTAACTGTGTAAGAAGACTAATGGATGGTTAGAATGCCCTTGAAAACCCTTGTGCAAGTATGTTAGCACAGCTGAAAACAGTTTGGCTGATTAGAGAAGCTATAAACCTTCCTTTCTTTGAGATAGTAGAGAATCTGGAGCATTACATTTCTTGGTTCCATTAAACTCTCAAAATGGCCAGAAAAAAAGAAATTCATGTGAAACCTGACAGTCTATTTTTGTTCTTAGAAATGAAGGCTATTCCATGCGAGAAACTGCCAAGAAACTGAAGATTTCATTTCCTACAATGGTGTGTACTACTCCCTTCAGAGGAGAGCACAAACAGGCTCTAACCAGAGTAGAAAGAGAAGTGAGAGGCCCCGCTGCACAACTGAGCAACAAGACAAGTACATTAGAGTCTGAGAAATCAAAGCCTCCCAGGTCCTCAACTGGCAGCTTCATTAAATACTATACTATACTATATTAAATACTGACTGGCTAAAAAAAGGAAAAGATTAATATGGGCAAAAAACACAGACATTGGACAGAGGAAGATTGGGAAAAAGTGTTATGGACAGACGAATCCAAGTTTGAGGTGTTTGGATCACACAGAAGAACACTTGTGAGACGCAGAACAACCGAAAAGATGCTGGAAGAGTGCCTGATGCTTTGGTGCTGGTAAAGTGGGAGATTAATACAAGGTAAAAGGGATTTTGAATAAGGAAGGCTTTCAACTCCATTTTGCAACGCCATGCCATAACCTGTGGACAGTGCTTGATTAGAGCCAATTTCATCCTACAACAGGACAATGACCCAAAGCACACCTCCAAATTATGCAAGAACTATTTAGGGAAGAAGCAGGCAGCTGGTATTCTATCTGTAATGGAGTGGCCAGCGCAGTCACCAGATCTCAACCCCATTGAGCTGTTGTGGGAGCAGCTTGACCGTATGGTACGCAAAAAGTGCCCATCAAGCCAAACCAACTTGTGGGAGGGGCTTCTGGAAGAATGGGGTGAAATTTCTCCAGATTACCTCAGCAAATTAACTGCTAGAATGCCAAAGGTCTGCAATGCTGTAATTGCTGCAAAGGGAGCATTCTTTGACGAAAGCAAAGTTTGAAGGGGAAAATTATTATTTCAAATAAAAATCTTTTTTTTTAAACCCTGTCAATGTCTGGACTTGATTTTAAATTCATTTGGCAACTCATTTGATAAAAGTATGAGTTTTCATGGAAAACACAAAATTATCTGGGCGACCCCAAACTTTTGAATGGTAGTGTGTATACAGTAACAATAAATAAATATTTTTATGAATAAAACAAACAAAAGAGTCCACATATTTGGTATTGTCGTGTCTGAAACGACCCAACCTATAAAACTGTCCCACTAATTAACCCCTACAGTGAACACTGTAAAAAAACAAAAAAGGCCAAAAACTGTGCTTTTTCATCATACCGCCAAACAAAAAGTGTAATAAAATGTGATCAAAAAGACAAATGTAAATAAAAACGGTGTAGCTGAAAACGACATCTTGTCCCGCAAAAAAGCTGCCATACAGCTCCATCAGCGGAAAAATAAAAAAGTTATAGCTTTCAGAATATAGCGATGCAAAAATAATTATTTTTTCTATAAAAAAGTTTTATAGTGTAAAAGAGCCAAACATTAAAAATATATAAATGTAGTATCACTGTAATCGCACTGACCCGTGGAATAAAGCTGCCTTATCAATTTTACATCACGCAGAATGGCATAAATAGAAAAAAAAAACAATTCCTGAATTGCTGGTTTCTGTTCATTCTGACTGCCGAAACTCAGAATAGAAAGCGATAAAAAAACTTTGTGCTCGAAAATGGTGCCAATAGACACGTCAACTCATTCCTCAAAAAAATCAAGTCTCCACATGAGTCTGTTGGCTGAAATACGGAAAAATTATAGATCTCAAAATATGGCGATGCACAATAAAAAGCATTTTTTAGTGTGTGACAACAGTCAAACATAAACACTATAAATCTGGTATTGCTGTAATCACACCAACCCAAATAATAAGTCATCTAATCACTTATACGACACAAAGAATGGCGGTAAAAATAAATAAAACCAATTCTTCACCTGCTATTGATTTGTTCATTCTATTTCCCAAAAGATTGCAGTATGGCTCGGATCACATTTAGGTCAGGTTCACATAGCGTTAATGCAGTCCGTTCAACGCATAGCGTTGACGGACTGCACTAACGCTACTCCATCTGCGTATCTGTGCTAGCAGTGATGAACCCTCGAACGCTGCAGATCGCATCTGAGGGTCCGTCTCAGAATGATGGCACATCGTTAACGCATGCCGCTTAGGACATGCGTTAGTGATGCGCCGCATTATGGCAGTCTATAGCAGTGTTAACGGATGCGTTACATTGCGTTAATGCCGCGGTGTAACGCAGTCCGTTGGAAGGACTGCCATAACGCAATCTGAACCCTTATCCTGTGCTCTGCACTGAGCGCTTACACTGGGTTTTCGGTGTAAATTTCTGAAATACGCAATTCAGATGGAACCTTCTGCGGAAGATTCCTTATAATGAGGCAGATGGAGGAACTGTGGACGCTGTGAAAGTGCCATCGACCACAGTTTTATGCACCTCTGAACAGAAGGACACCGCTGAACAGAGGCCAGACGGAGTCCAGAGTAACTCTGCTGCTTCATTATAGTGAAATGGATCCCTCGGGGGTTTCATCTGAATATTTAGAAGGAAACTCCAAATTAAATGTTCAGCATAGAGCGCCGCATAAATGTGATCTAAAATGTAATGTAATATCTTCACAACAAAAGCCTGAAATCAATCCACAAAAATATCAAGTACCCACTCAGGTCTGTCATCTGTTAATGGAAATATAGGGGCTTCCACGTTACTGGTAGTACAAAGGCTCTGCAGTACCAAATCCAAATGCCCCCCTCCATTCTGAGCCCCAGTGTGCCTAAACCACATTTAGCGTCCACATGTTTAGCATTTTTGTAGCGATGAGAGCCCAGCTAATTTACGCGTGCGTGTCTCCATAAGCACGGGCTAGGCACTATAATGAACTAGGGACTACAACATACTGGGAGCTACAATGGCAGCTGGCAATTTTCCCTCAGCAACATCCACTGCTGCTTGTTTCTGGAAAGCACACGTGGATTCAAACCATCGCTAAACCTGTAGATAAATTCCCAAAACTTTATAATTTCCAAAACAGGGTCACTTGACGGGAGATTCTGCTCTTCTAGTGCTTAGGGACTCTGTACATGGAGTCCGCAAACTATTCTAGGAAAATTTGTGCTCCAGGAGGTAAATAGCGCTGCATCCCTCTCAAGATTTGCCGTTTGGCTAAGCAATACTGTACAGCCACATATGGGGTATTTCTATATTCAGCAGAAATTGAGCAAGAAATTTTGGTGCCATTTTTACTCCCGCATGAAAATGTAAAATCTGGGGCTAAAACTAAATTTTGGTGGTAAAAATGTAATTTTTTTTTTCGTCACTGCCAATGATATAGAATTCAGTGAAACACCTGCAGTGTCAATATGATAACTGTACCTCTAGATGAATTTATTGGGGAGGTGTAGTTTGTAAAATGAGTTCACATATAGGGGGGGGTTTCTGTTTTTCTGGCACCTCAGGGGCTCTGCCAATATGACATGACACCCTCAAACCATTCTAGTAAAATCTGAACTCCAATATAGTGTTCCTTCCCTTCTAAGTTTTGCACTGTGCCTCAAAAGTAGTTTTCGACCACATTTGGGACATTGGTGTACTCAGAAGAAATTGCACAACAAATTTGGGGGTCTATTTTCTACTGCTATCCTCTGGAAAATGAAAAAATTTGAGGCTAAAAACATTTTTGTGGAAAATTATTTTTTTCATTTACATAGATCAACATTATACAATTTTGTGAAGCAATTGTGGGTTCAAGGTGCTCACCACATGTCTAGATAAATTTTGTGAGGGGTCCAGTTTCCAAAATGGGGTCACTTGTGGGGGTTTTCCACTGTTTAAGCACATCAGGGACTCTCCAAACGTGAGATGACACCCACAGACCATTCCCTCAAAGTCTGCGTTCCAAATGTCACTCCATCATTTCTGAGCCCTGTTGTGCACCCAAACAGCATTCCCCCCATTCTGGGTATTTGTATACTCAGGTGAAGTTGCACAACAACAAATTTTGGGTTCCATTTTCTTCTTTTCTCCTTGTGAAAATAAAAAAATTGGAGGTTAAAAGAACATTTTTGTGGAAAAAAAATGTGATTTTCTATTTTCACCCGTCTATGTTTTCTGTGAAGCACTTTCTTTGAGGGGTCTAGTTTCCAAAATGGGATCACTTGTTGGGAGTTTCTACTGTTTATCCACATAAGGGGCTCTCCAAATGCGATATGGCATCCGCTAATGATTTCAGAATTAAATGTTTAAAAATTGCAAAATTTTACACATTTTCGCCAAATTACCAAGATTTTCACAAACAAATGCTAATCACATTGAACAAATTTTATTACTATCATGAAGTATAATATGTCACGAAAAAACATTCTCAGAATCACTAGGATCAGTTGAAGCATTCTAGAATTGTTACCTCCTCATAAAGTGACACTGGTCAGAATTGTAAACTTTGGCCTGGTCATGAAGGTGACAATAGGTGTGGGGTGTGAAGGGGTTAACCCCTTCACCCCCAGGGTGGTTTGCACGTTCATGACCGGGCCAATTTTTACAATTCTGACCACTGTACCTTTATGAGGTCATAGCTCTGGAAGGCTTCCATGGATCCCGGTGATTCTGACATTGTTTTCTCGTGACATATTGTACTTCATGTTAGTGGTAAAATTTCATTCAAATAACTTGCGTTTATTTGTGAAAAAAATGGAAATTTGGCAAAAATTTTGAAAATTTCGCAATTTTCCAACTTTGAATTTTTATGCCCTTAAATCACAGAGATACTGCACACAAAAAACTTGATAACTAACATTTCCCACATGTTTACTTTACATCAGCACAATTTTGGAACCAAAATTTTTTTTTTGTTAGGAAGTTATAAGGGTTAAAAGTTGACCAGCGATTTCTCATTTTTACAACACCATTTTATTTTTAGGACCACATCACATTTGAAGCCACTTTGAGGGGTCTATATGATAGAAAATACCCAAAAGTGACACCATTCTAAAAACTGCACCCCTTAAGGTGCTCAAAACCACACTCAAGAAGTTTATTAACCCTTTAGGTGCGTCACAGGAATTTTTTTGAATATTTAAAAAAAAATGAACATCTAACTTTTTTTCACAAAAAAAATACTTCAGGTTCAATTTTTTTTATTTTACCAAGGGTAACAGCAGAAATTGGACTGCAAAAGTTATTGTGCAATTTGTCCTGAGTACGCTGATACCTGATTTGTGGGGGGGAAATGACTGTTTCGGCGCATGGCAGAGCTCAGAATGGAAGGAGCGCCGTTTGACTTTTTCAATGCAAAATTGGCTGGAATTCAGATCGGACGCCATGTCACGTTTGGAGAGTCCCTGATGTACCTAAACAGTGGAAACCCCCTACAAGTGACCCCATTTTGGAAACTAGACCCCCCAAGGAACTTATCTAGATATGTGGTGAGAACTTTGAACCCACAAGGGCTTTACAGAAGTTTATAACGTACAGCGGTACAATTAAAAAATCATATTTTTTCCACAAAAATGATCTTTTCACCCCAATTTTTATTTTCCCAAGGGTAACAGGACCCTAAAAGTTATTGTGCAATTTGTCCTGAGTATGCTGATACCCCACATGTGGGGGTAAACCACTATTTGGGCGCATGGCAGAGCTTGGAAGGGAAGCAGCGCCAATTGACGTTTTTGGCTGGAATTGAGATCGGACATCATGTCGCGATTGGAAAACCTCTGATGTACCAAAACAGTGGAAACCCCCCACAAATGACACCATTTTGGAAACTAGACCCCCTAAGGAACTTATCTAGATGTGAGGTGAGCACTTTGAACCCCCAAGGGCTTCACAGAAGTTTATAATGCCAGGGCATGAAAATAAAAAAAATCGTATTTTTTCCACAAACATGATCAATTAGTCCCCAATTTTTTTATTTCCCCAAGGGTAACAGGAGAAATTGAACCCCAAAAGTTGTTGTCCAATTTGTCCTGAGTAAGCTGACGCCCCATATGTGGGAGAAAACTACTGTATGGACACACGTCAGGGCTCGGAAGGGAAGTAGTGACGTTTTGGAATGCAGACATTGATGGAATGGTCTGCGGGTGTCATGTTGCCTTTGGAGACCCCCTAATGTACCTAAACAGTGGAAACCCCCACAAATGACCCCATTTTGAAAACTAGACCCCCTAAGGAACTTATCTAGATGTGAGGTGAGCACTTTGAACCCCCAAGGGCTTCACAGAAGTTTATAATGCCAGGGCATGAAAATAAAAAAAATCGTATTTTTTCCACAAACATGATCAATTAGTCCCCAATTTTTTTATTTTCCCAAGGGTAACAGGAGAAATTGAACCCCAAAAGTTGTTGTCCAATTTGTCCTGAGTACGCTGACGTCCCATATGTGGGAGAAAACTACTGTATGGACACACGTCAAGGCTCGGAAGGGAAGTAGTGACGTTTTGGAATGCAGACTTTGATGGAATGGTCTGCTGGTGTCATGTTGCCTTTGGAGAGCCCCTAACGTACCTAAACAGTGGAAACACCCACAAATGACCCTATTTTGGAAACGAGAACCCCTAAGGAACTTATCTAGATGTGTGGTGAGCACTTTGAACCCCCAAGGGCTTCACAGAAGTTTATAATGCCCGGGCATGAAAATAAAAAAATCGTATTTTTTCCATAAACATGATCAATTAGTCCCCAATTTTTTCATTTTCCCAAGGGTAACAGGAGAAATTGGACCGCAAAAGTTGTTGTCCAATTTGTCATGAGTACGCTGACACCCCATATGTGGGAGAAAACTACTGTATGGACACACGTCGGGGCTCGGAAGGGAAGCAGTGCTATTTTGGAATGCAGACTTTGATGGAATGGTCTGCGGGTGTCATGTGCGTTTGGAGAGCCCCTGATGTACCTAAACTATTGAAACTCCCCACAAGTGACCCCATTTTGGACACTAGACCCCCCACGGAACTTATCTAGATGTGTGGTGAGCACTTTGAACCCCCAAGTGCTTCACAGAAGTTTATAACGCTCGGACGTGAAAATAAAAAAATCATTTTTTTCCACAAAAATGATATTTTTGCCCCCAATTTTTTATTTTCCTAAGGGTAACAGGAGAAATTGGACCCCAAAAATTGTTTTGCAATTTGTCCTGAGTAGGCTGATACCCTACATGTGGGGGTAAAACACTGTTTGGGCGCATGGCAGAGCTTGGAAGGGAAGGAGCACCATATGACTTTTTCAACTCAGAATTGGCTGGAATTGAGATAAGACGCAATGTTGCATTTGGAGAGCCCCTGATGTGCCCAAACAGTGGAAACCCCCAATTCTAACTCCAACCCGAACCCCAACACACCCCTAACCCTAATCTCAGCCCTAACCCTAGTCCTAACCCTAGCCCTAGCCCTAACCCTAACCCTAGCCCTAACCCTAGCCCTAACCCTAACCCTAATGGAAAAATGGAAATAAATACATTGTTTTAATTTTATTATTTTTCCCTAACTAAGGGGGTGATAACGGGGGGTTTGATTTACTATTTATGGCGGTTTTTATTTTTGGCAGCTGTCGCATGCTAAAAGACGCTTTTTATTGTAAAAATAGTTTTTGCATCACCACATATTGAGAGCTATAATTTTTCCGTATTTTGACCCACCGAGTCATGTGAGGTCTTATTTTTTGCGGGACAAGTTGACGTTTTTATTGGTACCATTTTCGGGCACGTGACATTTTTTGATCGCTTTTTATTCCGATTTTTGGGACGCAGAATGAACAAAAACCAGCGTTTCATGAATTTCTTTTGGGGGAGTGCGTTTACACCGTTCCGCGTGTGGTAAAATTGATAAAGAGGTTTTATTCTTCGGGTCAGTACGGTTGCAGCGATACCTCATTTAGGTCGTTTTTTTATGTTTTGTCGGTTTTTTGCAATGAAAACTATTTTATATAAAAAATAATTATTTTTGCATCGCTTTATTCTGCGAGCTATAACTTTTTTATTTTTTCGCTGATGATGCTGTGTGGAGGCTCGTTTTTTGCGGGACAAGATGACGTTTTCAGCGGTACCATGGATATTTATATGCATCTTTTTGATCGCGCGTTATTACACTTTTTGTTTGGCGGTATGATAATAAATCATTATTTTTTGCTTCGTTTTTTATTTTTATTTTTTAAGGGGTTCGCTAAAGGGGTTAACTAATGGGACAGTTTTATAGGGCGGGTCGTTACGGACGCGGCAATACCTAATATGTGTACTTTTATTGTTTTGGGGTTTTTTTATTTTCAAACAATGAATTTATTGGGGAATATTTTTTTTTTTTTTACTAATTTATTTGGCGATTTTTTAAAAATTACTTTTACACTTTTTTTTATTTTTTTTTTACTTTATTACATAGTCCCAGGTGGGACATCACTGTCCTGTGACAGATCGCTGATCTTTCACATCACAAGATCACTGTGACAGATCAGCAATCTGTCACAGGCATTGAAAAAGACTTCCTCTTGCCTGCGCTTTGCAGGCATTGAGGAAGCCAGCTTCCTGCAGGCCCCCGAAGGCCCCCGTCGCCATCTTGGATTCGGGGGCCTGGAGGAAAGGAGCCCCCCGCAGCAGCGCTGCACATTGCGCTGCCGTGGGGGGCTTAGGGAAGCACGGAGGGAGCCCCCTCCCTGCCGATGCTTCCCTTTAACTCCCGTTACACCGCGATCATGTTTGATCGCAGTGTGCAAGGGGTTAACGTGTCGGGGGCGGTCCGTGACCGCCCCTGACACGTGGTGCCGGGTGTCAACTGTGATAATCAGCTGACACCCGGCCGTGATCAGCGGTGCTCACCACGTGGGCGCCGCTGATCGCGGTAGACGTACTATCCCGTCCATGGGCATAGGGGCACGGGTCCCATGGACGGGATAGTACGTCTGATGTCAGGAAGGGGTTAATATTTGGTTGTACACCCTTAAGATTAAATAACTGCAATCAATTGCTTCCTCTAACCATCAAAAAGCTTCTTACACCTCTCAACTGAAATTTTAGATCTGGACTCATTGCTGGCAACTCTTCAGCACTTTGTTTCCATCCATTTCTGGGTGCTTCTTGAAGTATGTTTGGTGTCATTGTCCTGCTTGAATACCAATGACCTAGGAATCAAATCCATCTTATTGACACTGGGCACTACACTGCGACACAAAGTCCTTTGGTAATGTTCAGCTCTCATGATGCTTTGCACACTGTCAAGGCACCCAGTGCCAGAGGCAGCAAAACAGCTCCAAAACATCTTTGAACCTCCAATATATTTGACTGTATGTATTGTGTCGCTTCTTTTCTATCTTGGTCTCATATGTCCACAAGATGTTTTCCCAGAAGGTTTTTGGCGTACTCACATACATTTTGTCAAACTGCAATCTAGTTTTTTTATGTCTCTGTGTAAGCAGTGGGGACCTCATGGGTCTCCTACAACAGTATTTCATCTAATTCAAATGTTGATGGATAATTCACCCTGACACTGATGCACCCTGGGGCTGCAGGACAGCATGGATTTCTTTGGACCTTGACTGGGGCTGCTTGTCCACCATCTGGACCATGCTGCGATGCAACCTTTCATTAATTTTTCTTTGCCATCCATGTCCAGGGAGATTAGCTACAGAGCCATGGGATGCCCACCATGGATGAAGGAACATCAAGATCTCTGGAGATAGACGTATAACCTTGAGACTGTTGATATTTTTCAACAATTTTGGTTCTCAAGTCCTCACACAGTTCTCTTCTCTTCTTTTGGTTCTGCATACTTATTGTGGCATACACAGACACACAGTGCAAAGATTCAGTCAACTGCTCCCATTTTAATTTGGTTTCAGGTGTGATTTTCATGTTGCCTACATCTTGCTACAGGTGAGTATGAACGAGCATCACATGTTTGAAACAAAGTTGTTCACCCACATTTTTGGAAAAGTGCCAACAAACGATGTTGAATTATGGATGGAAATCACAGGATGAACAGACACGTTAATTATATGCAAATAGTGAAAAAATGAAAACATAATTTTCAATACATCTCAGTTTATATAGCATCAAATATTGGCACTTACAAACATTTGTAATGCAGTTTTCTCATGATGGACTCAAATCACAGTTGGGGAGTTAAATTAATTTGTTTGGCTTAATGTCCAAAAGTGTGTTATTTCTTTTTAAATGCCAAATTGAACAAGGTCTCATTTTGAGCCTTGATTTAATGTGTTCAGGGAGGGTTTCTGATCGATCTAGGTAATGAATTACAGAGAGTGGGGATGTGTAACAAAAGGCTTCACCTCCAAATGTTGTGGGCTGGATCATGGATATACTGTATGGCTGTATATCAGTGCTGAGATCTCATCTCACGAGATCTTGGTGCCAAGATCTCCACCTGCGCATGTGCCGCCCCCGGCGGCCATTTTACTGGAGTCCACCGCATAGGAAACCATGGAACTGCGGAGTCTCTGGTCTTTCACAAAACGTCGGTAGAGCCCCGCAGCACCGGAGACACCCGCAGAAGTGCCGGACACCCCCACAGCACCGCCGGGCACCCACAGCACCGCCGGACACCCCTTCACCTCAACCTGCAGCAAAGGTGTATCCACATTATAAGACGCACCCCCATTTTCCCTCCAAATTTTGGGGGAAAAAAGTGTGTCTTATATTCCGAAAAATAAGGTAATCAATAATGGCTCAAAGGGCGGACTTACAGTTTTAAATTGAGGGTATTCACATCCTAATTGGAGTAAGGTTTTAGGAATTACAGCTCTTTAATATGTAACTGTCTCTTTTTAAAAGGACCAAAAGTAACTGGACATCTTTAATGGGCTGCATGGGCTATTTCCTCAGTAATTCATCATCAATTAAGCAGGTAAAAGGTTTGGAGCTGATTCCAGGTGTGGCATTTACATTTAGAAGCTGTGACTGTAAAGTCACAACATACAGTCAAAGGAGCTTCCAATGGAAGCAAAACAGACCATCTTTAGTCTGAAAAAAAAAATCCATCAGAAAGATGACAGAAATGTAAGGAGTGGCCAAATCAACAGTTTGGTACGTTCTGCAAAAAAAAAAAGTGCACTTGTGAGCTTTGGAACTCAAAAAGGCCTGGTCTACGAAAGACAACAATGGTGGATGATTGCAGAATCACCCCTTCACAACATCCACCCATGTGAAGAACATTTTTCAAGAAATAGGTGTTTCAGTATCTAAGTCTATAATAAAGCGAAGATTTCATGAGAGCAAATACAAGGGGTCCACCACAAGGTGCAAAGCATTAATCAGTATTAAAATTAGAAATACCAGATTAGACTTTGACAAAAAATATCTAAAGAAGTCAGCCGAGTTCTGGAAAAGCATTCTTTGGACAAATAAAACTAAGATCAACCTGTACCAGAATGGTGGGTTGAACGTAGTATGGAGAAGGCTTAGAATGGCTCATAACCAAAAACACCACATGGGCATAAATGGCTTCTAATGGCGCTGGGTCACTAGTGTTTATGGATGTTGTGATTGAAGACAGAAGTAGCTGGATGAATTCTGAAGTGTACACAGCAATACTGTCTGCTCAGATTCAATCAAATGTAACAAGGCTGATTGGTCAGTGCTTCTCAGTACAGATGGACAATGACCTAAAATATACTGCAAAAGTATTAAAAATGAACATTTTATTTATAATAAAAAAGGTAATTTGTCCAATTACTTTTGAGCCCCTGAAATGAGGAGGCTTTATAGAAAAATGGTTGCAATTCCTAAAAGTTTCACAGAATATTTTTGCTCAAACCTCTTAATTAAACCTGAAAGTCTACTCTTCAATGACATCAATGTAATCCTAAATAGAAAATAATGGCATGTAAAGCCCAAATCACAAAGATTCAGTGACTCAAATATTTCTATATACTGTATTATAAATATAAGAGGCACAGGGTGAGATGTAATGTGAGAAGTGGTAGGGCACGGTTCTGCACATTCATATTAATATCAGTTATCTGAATTGCAGGATTTTATCATTTCTAGAATAATGAGCTATATGAATATCTGTCATAAATCATTTGCAGGGCTTTTAAATGGATTCCACTACTGACTCATTATTCTTTACTAGCAATATGCACAGGTAACCTGTCCGAACACTACAAATTTCTGAATTAATTTTCTTTTACGGTTGGGGTGTGAAGGCTGTTGTTCTGCATGTGGAGCCATAAATTGTAATGATAAACTGCTGATTAGCCTGTGCTATGGTGTGTGACCAGGGGAGGAGGAGGCTTCAATTGATCCAGCGCACATCTTTTGTTTGGTACAAACAACTTTCCTAATTTTGCCAACAACCCCAAAAAATGCAAAACATCAGATCGAGTCTACCAAAGAGGTCAGTCTTTTGGTTGGTATCATTAATGCCATGTATGCCAAAAAAGGCTTCAACATTGATCAGGAAATAGTGTAAGGGTCTATTTTCATTGTGTATACAGTATATTTGTCTGAAGAATGATTGTTCCGTACCCCAGTGAATACAGTGCATTTGTAGACTATAGGCTGCCATTTTAAAAAAAAAAAAAAAACATACACTCGCAGGTATCAGGTTTTGCTGTGTTTTTGGTGCAGAAAACTCAGAAACTACAGGCACTAAACTGTTTCAGCATGCACAAAAAACAAATGTACCCAAAATGCAGCAAAAACACAGCAAAACCTGCTTTTTTAAGCAGCCTCTTTACTGTCAAGAGAGCAGGTTTTGACTGCAGAAAAAAACTCAGCACAAATGCAACATGTAAACATAGTCATAGAATCTATATACCCCTGTTAAAATGCTAGGTTTTGTCATGTAGAAAAGATCATACTAAAAAGAATAATTTCAGAATTTTCTCCATCTTTAATGTCACCCATGATCTGTAGAATTGCATTAAGAAATAAAGTGACATCTTTTCTGGTGGAAAAAGAAACAGAGTACTAAAATAATGTGGTTGCATAAATATTCACACTCTCAAACTATTACTTTGCTGAAGTACCCTTTGAATTTAAGGCAGCATTTTTGTGTAGGAGTCTATCAGCATGGCTCATCTAAAATTGTTTGCCCACTCTTAACCTTCAGCTTTCTAGCAGAGGTCTGAAGATTTTATTGTGAAATTGACTTATATTTGGAACTGTTCATGATTCCCTTCACCTTGACGAAAGCCCTAGTTCCAGCTGCCAAAAACAGCCTCGAACATAATGCTGCCATCACTATGCTTCATTGTAGGTATGGAGTTCTTTTGATGATGTGACGTGTTAGCTCTGTGCCGAACATACGTTTTGAAATTATGGCCAAAAAGGTTCAACCTAGGATTCATCAGACCATAACACATTTTCCCACATACTTTTGGCACATTTTATGTAGGTATTTTGTAAAATATAACTGGCTTGAATTGTACCTCCATATGGTATAATGCACTCCCATCTGCCTCTATAGTATAATGAACTCCCCATAGGCCTCCATACAGTATAATACACTCCCCATAAAAAAATACAATACGCTCCTCACTCCCTCACTGCTGTGAGCGCTGGCACATCTCAGCACAGTGGGCGCAATGTAGTGATCGCTTTCGCTGTCAGTGTCTGCGTCATTGACATCAGACACAGAGGAAAAAGATGGGAGAGAGAGCGTCAGGTGCCCTCTCACCTCATTGCTTTCAACTGTATCGGAATCCAGCCGATACAGTTGAACTTGCGATGACAGGCCAAGTGCTGGCATCGACACCCCCACTCACGGACCCCACATGTGTTCAGGCTGTCTAATAGCTGCAAATCATGCAGCCACAGGGCTCAAACATAATATAAAAGCACGTCCAGATACTCAGATAACACCCGAGCGTGCTCATCACTAATGTCCATGATTACATGAATAGGTTTTGGTGTTACAGTTTGATACCTTTCACACTGATGTGGTGGTCACTATGTCATTGGGATATTAGAGACTTATGTAAAATCAAATAGTGTTGCTTCCAAGTTTCTACCTGCAAATGATGCAAGCTATTACTGCCCCCTTTCCTATACATTAGCACATAACTGTTAACTGAAAGAATAAAGAGGAAGGAATACTAATTTTTAATATACAAATGTATAAATTAGAGACAGACAAACCAGAACCATGATGTTCTCATGAATGGCATGGGCATAGGTACACTTGGCAAAAGATTTCTTTCCTTTCTAAGTTAGTTTGGCTTGTAATATACTACACAATGCCTGGGAATTGGAAGATAAGAAATATTTTAGTAAATGCACTGGAAATCTTTTTTGTTTTCACGATAGCACTGCTCTGAATACAAAGCAAGAAGTTGAAGAGAGACAAGAATAATTTCTGAGGAATACAAAGTCAGCAACTTCTCTGTCAGTGCGGCTGGGATGAATTTCTGAAGTGTCAAGTTCAATTCATCAAGGTCATATCAGGCTATATGAGGAGAGACAAGTAAAGTCGGGGCAGGCAGAGAACTCTGAGCAGATTTTCTTTTTAGCGTTCATATATAAAGAACATGTTTCATGACCAGACCTCTCAGTATACTTGTAGATAATGATTATTAGAAATTGTTATTTATGGGGAAATGTAAAAGACAGATTATCCAGTTAACTTATCACCGAAGACTACGCCTCCACAACAGCTGCTATTATTAAGAAAACTACCTGCTGGGCTTTTCTTTTAAGGTAATGGAGACCACGCAATGTAGAACATGAAGATCAGGGCTGCACACAACCTACAGCTATTTTGTGCACCCCTAAACATCAGGACACAGACATGCTACTCTATCTACTAATAGTTCAGAATAAAGGGACGGACACCCCATTGTGATGGGGAGGACAGAGCACCATCTTTAGGAGGCAGATTAGGTCTGATTGTGGATATCAGTACAGGTCTTGGTATTTCCCTTGTCATATCTGTAAACTCGTAAAGACCTGGATATTGACTTAAAGGGCCACTTAATATGGTGGTAATGGTGGTTTCCGAAAGGAGCCACCCCTTGGCTGGGTCCTTCCCTGGAGGAAGATCTGGCTAGTCCCGTGTTTGAGACTCCTAATTGAGGCTCCACGGACTTTATTTACAGGTCTTGGAAGATGTAAGATGAATGTGACAAGTTTTTCACCAATGAAGAATGGGGGAAAAAGGGTAATGAATAATGAAAGGGCAAAGAAGAATAATGCGCACCGCGGGAACATGAGACCCTGTACATAACAATAACTGTAATCAAACCTAATGTACATGATACAATTATGATATACCATAGGGGTCCTAATGGGCTACCTTATGTGTTGTTATGTGATTACTCTGGTTTCCTGGATGAGGATGGATTCTCACCATTTCATTGTACTCTAACTAGTTTCCAATGTTTAGTCCAACAAAAGATTTTGGAATGGATATATGCCATCTGTGGGAGGTAATCCCCACATGGTGCCATGTACAATGGCTGTGCTTTGCAAACACCATGACTAGTGTGGCTATTGTCCACAGCTAAGTTCTTGCACTGGGATTAGAGAAAGTGCTAGGTCAGGTATTCTAATCTACATACATTATCACATATTCACCGGATATGTGATAATTCTTGGATTGGTGATGATACCAATACTGAGATCCGAGAGTTATGTGCCATGTTCTCCACTGGCAACAAGATCAAAGTTAGGAGGCTTTAAGTGAAGATTGTTCTCATGGCAGCTTATACCCTAGCCAAAGATTGCAGCACTGACTAAGAGCCGAGACCCTCACTGCTTTCTTCGTAGCGTCAGTGCCATAGGTTAGAACGGAGAATGAAGGTCCAGTCGCTCCATATGTTACCTCTTCCTGTGAAAAGGCTATAATTTATGTAGAATAAATTCAGCACTAAGTCAAAGGCTGTTTCATGGGTTTGCAGTAATATGAAGTATTATGAATGAAAGGAACACATTTTTTGGCAGCCAAGCATACTTATGAACCATTTACTCCTCCGTAGTGACAACTACTTAAAATTGCATAGAAAAGTCCTCAGTGAGGTGACAATTTGTATAAAATCATCCGCTCAAGTCCCTATCATAAACTTTCTTCTCACCAGGACATGTGATTTAACTAGTTCGAAGATTAACATACTCTTTTAACCATACAAAGCCAAGCTTACAACCCACCCACCCTCCCTATCTCGACTGTATCCCAAGGGAAAAATATTAATGTAATTATTCTTTTCATGAAGCATGAATAAAATGTCACACAAGATCAAATCAGGATAAACTAATTAAAACCTAAAATGTAACGAAAAAGTCTTGAATTCACAATGAGCTCCACTTTCCCCTCTTGATCCCTTTTGGAGGTTGGATAAAACGGGGATAACACATTTGAGACGTAATTAGCTAATTTACTGTGATACAAAAACCCGACTGATTCATTGCCAAGGATGAGGTCAGCTGACGCCTTATGACTCGGTAGGAACTATATATCTAATTACCAGCTGCTCTCTCCAAGAAAGTCAACGTCCCATGCAAGGAAGAAGGATTTGTACAGCTCATTCACAATTTGTGAGTCTGTGCCATCATTGAAAAAATAAATACTAAAGCTGGCCAGACAGATTAAAGTAATGTTAGCTGAACAAAGTAACGGACGACTATCTAAAGTGCAACAGGCACCTAATGAGTTTCCTCAGAGGAGGATATAGGGAAAACCAGGGATCGAGAAGCTGCATTTTAGCATACCCTATTTTTTTGTTCTCAAGGAAGTTGAACAGCCGCTAGGGGTGTGTTATTCCCCTTTCCATATCCCTTCTGTCATTCAGCTGTGCATGCTTTTGTATGGGGGAGAACAGGAGGAAAAGCTGTGCTCCCTGAAGTGTATGACCACCCTCAGCCAACCTTGAACCATTGCTTTTCAAATCAATGGAGACCATTGATAAGTAGTTAAGTAGTATGACAGTGTCATTTCTTCCTCTGTGACTCCAACTCCACACAGTGGGATTGTGAGGTGATGGTGGTCATTATGGCAACTGTTGGACTGACAATGGCCTCCCGGTTTGCCATAGATCGAATCCTAATAACACTGACCAGCTTGATAATACTCTGCACTACATGAGTACTGCAAGGTAATATCAATGCGATCAAAGTATGGAGCGTTCGGGATCCCATTGATCATTGTAAAAAATTATCAAAAAGTCAAATTGTATCCCAAAAATTACAACTCATTACGCATAAAAACAGGCCCTCGTAGAGTTCTGCACTCAAAGAAATGTAAAAGTTATAGCTCTCAGAATATGATGCACAAAAAAAAGACTTTTTTAAAAAAATAATGTTCTTCGGTAAGAGAAGTAAAACAAAAAACAAAACAATGAAAATATATAAATTGGCTAGCACTGTACACAGTCATATCAGAAAACTATTTTTTTATCCATCTCACAAGAAGAATGAAAACAAAATGCCAAAAAACAATGTCATGATTTCCGATTTTTTTGTTCATCTCCCTACAAAAAAATCAAACAAGAAAAGATCAAAGTCATATGTATCCAAAAAGCCCTACCAGTGAAAACTACTGTATATCTTGTCTCACAAAAAAATAAGCCCTAAAAAACTTAAATTTAAAAAAGATATGGGTCTCAGAAAATGATGACCAAAAAAGTATATAAAAAGTGGGGTTTTTTTAACAAAAATAGTACAACATAAAGTAAATATATTTGGTATTCTCACTATCATATCGACCTGCAGAAAAATAAACAGCATGTTAACTATACAGAATGGTGAGTGGCTTTAAAAACAAATAAATAAAATTCCAGAATTACTGCTTTTTTGTTCTTTGCGCCTACCAAAAAGTGGAATGAAAAGTAATAAATATTCCAAAAATTAGACCAATGAAATCAACAAAAAGCTATGGGAATGAGACAGTGAAAAAAATATATGTGACATTAACGGCACATTAGGTCTGGTCTTTAAGGAGTGATGATAAAGTATTACTACTTTATCATCACTCCTTACTACTTTATCATCACTCCTTAAAGACCAGACCTAATGTGGCGTTAATGTCACACATATTTTAGAATGGGCATAGAAAACACTAGCGCGTTTCGAGTCTGGCTGACACTTTCATTAGTAAGTAGAGTTGAGCGAAACAGGTCGGTCAAATTCAAAAAACGCCGACTTTAGCTAAAGTCGGGTTTCGCCAATTGAAACCCGACCATAGCGTGAGGTCGGCCATGAGGTCGCCGAGCCGAGCGCCAAAGTCGCGTTTCAAATAATGCTTCCAGCGCCTTTTCTCAGCCAATGAAGGTGGACGCACACTGTGGGCAACGCGATGACATGGGCAGTGGCCACCACCATCTTAGAGAAGGGCATTGAAGTGATTGGCTGTGTTATGATTGGGTCACCGAGGAGGAAAGCAAGACCAAGCTGAGCCACAGAAAACCAGAGAGGTTGGTAACTAAGCGGATTGCAGACCCCTGATCCTATCCACACAACTAGCAGTAGCCGTGGAGCGTACTTACGATGATTCTAGACGCCTTGACACAGCCGGAGAACTAAATAAGCCTAAAGCAAGAAAGGGGAAATCTAAACTGCCCCAGAGCAGACCCCAAAGGAATAGATAGCCCCCAAACATATATTGTCGGTGAGACAAGATGAAAACAAAAAAGCAGGTAGGAAAATAGGCTGAGCAAATGATGGGGCCCAAACTAACTAGACAGGACAGGAAAGGAAAGACACTGTCTGCAATCTTGCAAAAAAACCCGCAAAAAATGCCCAACACGTCTGATAGAAAAAATACTGAAGTCACTAGACTTCGCCCACTATATCAGCACTCTGGTATATTCTGAATGCAGAGCAAAGAGAGGCCAATCTAATAAGGGACAAAAACAAACTGGCACAAACAGTAACATAAGGATGGAAATTCAGCACAGCCCCAGCCAGGGCTGGCTGACCACACAAAACTGAAATAGACAAAACCAAATCAAATGTGAACAATAGCAAAAGAACACTTAGCTTGAGCATGCAGGGACTGACCTGGAAACTAAGACCTCAGGAGGCAGGAAAAAATCACCAGCAGGGATAGAGGGAGTCGGCTGTCTTAAATCCAGTCAGAAACTCCAAATGTCCAATCGTCCTCCTCATTATCAGGTGGCAGGCCTCTGTTAATTAGATCAGCTCCATTACCTCCTGTAACCACCAGAGCGAGCCCGGAAAGAGAACTCGCGACCCCTCTGTCAATATAACCAGCTCCACTACCTTCACTAGTAACCAGAAGTAGGCCAGAAAGTGAATTCACAACAGGCTGGCTTTGTGTGCAGCACAGTGGGTATAAAAGCCCGTGACCGCCATCTTACTTCTGCTGATCTTAGAATAGGGAGAGGTGCTGCTGCTGATGATTCTGAATAGGGAGAGTGTTAGGCAGGGAAGAAAAAAAATTGCTTCTGCTGAAAGCGCTTTTCACTGTACAGTTAGTGTGCAGTGAAAGGGGAAGATTTTTGTTGTGTGCAGCAGCGCTGGTGGTGATTAGGCTGCCTTTTAAGACTACCTGCTAGCTGCATTGCTGTGTGCACACTGCTGTTCAAACTGCTTTTTTCAAAGCACTCCAACTTTTATTATTTTATTCTGCTGAGTTATCGAGCGTTCATTTTTTCACACACCAAATAGCAGTGTATGCTCCTCACACACTACCGTGTACCGGCTGGTATCACGGACAAATACAAGCTATCTCTGTGTGACTCTGGAAAAACAAGCCGAGGAGATTTTCCATTTTCCAGACCTACACCTTAGAGAGCTGTCCGCTTTTCAAACAGTTTTGTATATCTGCTGTTAGATTATGGTCAAAACTAGACAGAGACAGCGTGTATCACTCCGTATACAAACAGACGGAGATTGACAATTTTCCATACAGACTCCGTATAGCGGTGTACGCTCTTCACACACTACTGTGTACCGCCTTGTATCATGGACAAATAGAAGCTATCTGTGTGTGACTCTGAAAAAACAAGCCGCGGAGATTTTCCATTTTTCCAGACCTACACCTTAGAGAGCAGTCCGCTTTTCAATCAGTTTCGTATATCTGCTGTTTGATTATGGTCAAAACTAGACAGAGACAGTGTGTGTCACTCCGTATAAAAATAGACGGAGATTGACAATTTTCCATACAGACACCATATACAACTGTCCGATTCTCAAACAGTATTGTATATCTGACGTTCGCATTAGGTGGAGGAAGAAGGTGGAGGAAGAAGAGGAAGAGGAGGAGGATGAGGGGGATGATTATTTTGGGCAGGATGATGCTTCTCAGGGGGCAAGAGAAAATGTTGGCGTTCCAAGGTCAGGTACAGTGTTTGTGCGTGACTGTAGGGATGTGGATTTACCAGAAAGTGCTCCTCCACCCAGCTGTGGCAGTGCATTATTGACACCTGGAACATTGGCCCACATATGCGATTATGCCTTGCGGATCATAAAAAGGGACCCCCGCATTGCCAAAATGATGAAGGATGATGACTACTGGCTGGCCAGCATCCTCGATCCACGCTACAAAGGCAAATTACACAACATCATGCCACAGGAGAAGCTAGAGATAATATTGGCTAACAAACAAGCAACTCTGGTAAACCGTTTGTTTGAGGCTTTCCCAGCACACAGCAGCGGTGCTGGTTCTCCCACGAACCGTAGTGGGAACAATGGAAGAGGTGTTCATGGTGCACACAGCCGAAGTGGCGATGGAGACAGGGGTTTAATGACCATGTTGTGGAATGATTTCTCAAGTACCGCTCACACGACTGCTAATACTGCATCGATTAAAGTGACAGGAGACAGCAGTTGCCAACTATGGTTACAAACTACTTCTCCTCCCATATTGATGTTCTCCCTCACAGGTCATTCCCCTTTGACTATTGGGCCTCTTAGGCTGTATGCACACGCTGCGGATTTTGCTGCGGTTCCGCAGCGGTTTTGGCTGCTGCGGACCCGCAGCAGTTTTTGCTGCGGTGTACAGTACCATGATTCCCTATGGGAATCAAAAACCGCAATACAGACGGTGCGGAATTTTCCGCGCGGATTATCTGCGGTTTTCAATCCGCAGAAAGAATTGACATGTCAATTCTTTCTGCGGATTCTGCTGCGGTTTGCCATCTCCTCCATTGAGGAGATGAAAAACCACAGGGCAAAACCGCAGAGCAATCCGCAAGTAAAAGCGCAGGTATTTTGACATGCGGTTTCACCTGCGGATTTTACAAAATCCACGCAGATGAATCCGCACCTAATCCGCAGCATGTGCACACAGCCTAAACTGGACACCTGGCCTGAATTGGCACACTATGCCTTACAGGAGTTCGCTTGCCCTGCTGCTAGTGTGTTATCTGAAAGAGTCTTCAGTGCTGCTGGATCAATCCTGACAGAAAAAAGGACCCGTCTGTCGACCCAAAATGTTGATGATCTAACCTTCATTAAAATGAACCATGCATGGGTTTCAAAGGATTTTGTCCCACCTTCCACTGATAACAAATAGGTTGCCAGAAAACTGCGTCGCTTTTGTCCTCCTTTTCCTCGGACTTGCCCAATTCCGCCATTTGCAGCAGCTGAATGTCCAGCCTACACATCAACATATGCCATTTTTTAAACCTCCCTAACTGGGCTGCCCACTCCCCCAAGGGCTGGGGTCAACACCTGGCGCACCCGGGCAAGTGCCGTTGTGCTGAACAGGTGGACGGGCCCACTGATGGCAGACGGCACTGGCACAGGGCCCCTCATACAGTGTCTCTGATGGTGGGGGGGCCCACTCGCCGTCAGACACACCAGCATACTATGATGGGCCCTGTGCCAGTACCGTCGACAACGAGTGTGCCCCCCTTGCTTGGTCATGGCCACAGCACTTGCAAGTTGCAATACTTACCTCTCCCTGCTCCACCGCTGTGTAGTCTGGGCAGTTAAATCCTTCACAGGGACGGCCACTAGAAATTTGGTGTATTGATCAATGATGGTTAAGATGTAGCTATGGCCTGTCCTGCTGGCCTCTACCTTCAGATGATAAAAGGCTACCATTGCAATGGACGTCAACTTACAAGCGGATGCAGTGTTGCTTTATGATCACCTTTCACAGTTGTGATAGTCACAGACGTGTGACATTCCTGCTAGCATTTTTCAAAGTCTCCTCTCATGCCAATCCAATAGAATCACCTACGGCCTGTGGCTTCTGTCTTTTGCACTCCAAAATGACCAGACACATGATAGGCAGTGAGGACCATGTCTACATCTCTCCGTGTGATCACAATTTGATGGAGACGAGTAACGGTGATGTGATCCACGCTACTGCGATAAAGCAATCCTTTCTTCACAAAGAACCATTTTCGCTGTCTCCACAGACACAGTAATTGAGGGTCTGCATCGCCTCTGCAACATCTACCGGGAGGTTTTCCCGCTATGAGTAATTCCCAAATTTCTGCTAACAATCGACTTTCCGTCTGTACTTGTATCCATGTAGTTTCCAGTAGCGGAGAGTCTGGACTGGCTTACTGAGATTGAAATATAAACGAAGATTTAAAAGTACCACAACACTGTATACTGTTGTACGCTTCAAATACCTTTCCCTTTTTTTACTTTTTAAATTCTGGTGTAATACATAGTGAGGCCTGTGAGTGTCTGTGTCTGACTCCGGAAGTATAGACGGAAATTTACAATTATCCCTAGACTGGATACACCTGGTATGTGCTGATACAGTACCTTTGTTCAAAATTTGTTATTACGGTATCATCCATTGGGAGTGAGCGTGTGTGGTTTACGCCTTCTATATATACGGTGAATCGTAGATACCAATTTTTACCCTATACTCGATACAGCTTGTATCTTGTTTACAGTACCTTTGCTCGACATTTAGTATTACGGTCAAATCCATACTGAGTGACCTTCTTAGAGTGACTACGGGACTATGTATACAGAGATTTCAATTGTACCCTATAATATATATACTTGCTATCTTGTTATCCAGTACCTTCTTTACAACATTTTTTTATTATGGTCAAACCCAGACTGAGTGAGCATCTGAGGGTGACTCTGGAAATATATATCGAGATTTCAAATTTGGCCAACACTGTATACAGCTGTACGCTTCTGATACAGTAACCTTTTTTGCTATTTAGATTCTGGTGTTATCCATAATGAGCCTGTGAACGTCTGTCTGTTACTCCGGAAATATATTTGGAGATTTAAGATTACCCCAACACTGTATACAGCTATACGCTTGTGTTACATTACCCAATTACAGCTTTTCATATTCTTGTGTAATCCATACTGGGCATGAGAGCATTTGTGTCTGCCTCCTGAAATATATACGGAGATTCCAAGTATTTACACTATACTATATATACCTTGTATCTGGTGATACTGCACCCTTTTTCAACTTTTTATTTTGTGTACTCCATACTGAGCCTGTGAGCGTCTGTGTATGACTCATGAAATATATACGGAGATTTTCTGTTATCCCTAGACTGTATAGAGCTGTACGCTTCTGATACAGTACCATATATCTGCTGGTATTTTGGGTCCATTTTCCAAAACTTGAAGAAGTATGGTGGAAGAGGACACAGACGTGGGCGTGGGGGGCACCTGGTACTGATGGTGGTGGTGGTGCATCTGCTGGTAGTGCCAAAAACACAATAGCAGCTAAGGCAGGAGGTGTTGAGCCTGCGTCATGGTGTAGCTCTGGAAGGCCTGTAAGGCTCCCTTTATTGGGAGTAGGTAGACTGCTTTTAAAGCCGGAGCATCAGGAACTTTTTTTGGCTTACATTGCTGAAACAGCCTCCAGCTCTATCGCCTCCTCTTCTGAAGTTTAAAAAAATGCAAGCACTGAGTCGTCAGTGTAGGCTTCTGGTCAGGAGCAATCCCTTTCCTTGTGGCCTTCACCCACACCAAAATGAAGGATGCGGCAGCACACACTTCAGATTACTCCACGGAGCTCTTTTCACATACCATGCCTGGGTTAATTAAAAATGGGGCCCATCACATACTGTAGCATTCCAAATGGGGGACATCAGACACTGGAGCAGCATTTACGGGGCTCATTATACACTGGAGCATTAGAAATGGAGCCCATTATATATTGAGCATTATTAGGGCCCATCATACACTGGAGCATCATCCATGAGGCCCATCATATAGTGGAGCATTCCAGATGGGGGACATCAGACACTGGAGCAGCATCTATGGGGCACATTATACACTGGAGCATTACAAATGGGGCCCATTATATATGGAGCATTATTTGGGCCCATAGGACACTGGAGCATCATCCATGGGGCCCATAATATACTGGAGCATTCTAAATGGGGCAGATCAGACACTGGAGCAGCATCTATGGGGCACATTATACACTGGAGCAATACAAATGGGGCCCATTGTATATGGAGCATTATTTGGGCCCATAAGACACTGGAGTAGAGTTGAGCGACTTTGGTCAAATCGGGTTTCATGAAACAAAATTTGTTTCAGATGAAACTGGTCCGACAAGGGCAAAAAAAGTTGGAGTTTCGTCTGAAACCCGTCCCCAATGCAAATCAATGGGAAATAAAAGTCAGCATTGAGCGGATGACATTCATCCACTCAATGCCGACTTTTATTTCCCATTGACTTGCATTGGGGTCAGGTTTCGGACAAAACTCCGACTTTTTTTGCCCTAGTCGGACCAGTTTCATCTGAAACAAATTTTCTTTCATGAAACCCGATCCGACCAAAGTCGCTCAACTCTACACTGGAGCATCATCCATGGAGCCCATCATATACTGGAGCATTCTAAATGGGGCAGATCAGACACTGGAGTAGCATCTATGGGGCACATTACACACTGGAGCATTACAAATGGGGCCCATTATATATGGAGCATTATTTGGGCCCATAACACACTGGAGCATCGTCAATGGGGACCATCATATACTGTAGCGTTATGTGGAGCTCATCATATACTGTATGGAACATTATATGTGACCAATTAATCTGTATGGAGAAATATATGGGCTCATTATTCTGTATGGCGCACAATGTGGTGGCCATAATACTGTATGGAGTAATATACTGTCCTTTTTTTGAGCTATTGTACAATTTAAAATAGATCAGTCATGTCATATAAGCAGTGAAGTATTTGTCATTGTACTATACCTATATTTCTGTGCCGTATCGGAGCATCATAAGTTGTGGTATGTGTTAAAAAGGCGCACTGACACTCTTTGGCCCAGGGCACATGAAAACCTGGAGCCAGTCCTACCCCCCCCCCCCACAACTTTAGCCAAAAAAAACCCAGTTTTCAATGCGTAACTATTATTATGAAGTAAATTAAGGTTGACAAGCTTCAGTAACAAGAATTGATGTTTTTGGCATTGAAATGGGCACTGTAGGTGTGTTTACTGTCCTCCACTCCCTGCCGACTTTGCTTCCCCATTGACTTGCATTGGGTTTCGTGTTTCAGTCGGCCTCCAACTTTTTGCTATAGTCGGCCGATTTCGATGAAACCCGACTCCACCCTAAAAAAGGCAAAGTCGCTCATCTCTATTGGTAAGAGTTAGGCAGACTTGAAAGATGTTGAGGGAGACAACGGCTGGGTATTTTGGACTTAAATGCACAATCGTTTTGTTATCCTAAGACAAACTGTTGGCACAGGTTGGTGACACATTGATGGTCTGTGGTTATTTAACACTGTGCATCAGACAGTGTAAATCCACCCTTAGTTTCCACTTTCCGTATAAAACATATACATACTCTGTTAAGCTAAACATTCACATATGAGTCCGACCTTCTCAGATCTAATATTAACGACCTGCATTCTTAGTTTTGATACACTGAGTAAATCCAGAAACATTATGAAAATGAATTCACCCTACTGGGGATGAGTTAGTAAGAACGTCTGAAGCTTGCCGTTAACTTCCTATTTATTTTGCAAAGGAATTTTTTTTTAAAGAAATATATGGATTACAGATGCAATTACTGAGCTGTAAAATATGACTGGTTTAAGGATTGTAAAATACAGTATATTTTACAACTTGTACCTTTCCTACTGCAAGTACTGTGTAGCATGACACAGAAGATGATACTTGTTCAGGAGACAGAAGGGGTTAGTTTCAGGGGCTCTCAACCACTTCTGAGAAGTCTGAGAAGATGGGAACTCCCAAGTTTCAGAAGTGTAGGATGCCCCCACTAGGAGCCGAGCAGTCTAGCCAGCATCACTGGTAATTAAGAATCAGCTTGACAATGTGATGTTATAAGAGGCCACAATACCCAATACACATTCAAGAGGGCAGAATAGAGACAGAGCAGATTCGCTCACATGATTCTGATATAAACCCCTGATGCACTAGACAAGAATATTGTACAGTATGATTTTTTTTCTACTCTCAAACCATTTCAATTTTAATCCAACCATTTTTTATCTTTATTTTTTTTAAATTTTGAATTTCTAATTAAAATTTACATTAATTTTAAAATAAAAACTACTCGCTTCTCTTTACCAACAATAGTTGGCCTTTAAAAGGAGTCTGTAATCCCTGTGACAAAGTCACTGGTAGAGTGCTAGAGAGGAGATATGTGTCACTACACACAATGGCATCAGTGATGTAAAATCCAAAGTAATTTCCTACAGCACACTACTTGCTGTGAGGTTTAAATAAAGTGGCATAAATGGGCTGGTTTTATATGGACATTCATCGAGCGGGTGGGAGAATGTCCACCTTATCTCCACCTGCAGAGATGACAGGACCTGTGTGATGTCACAGTCATGTGTTCAGTCATATGGGGGAAGAGTCACATGGTCTGAGGCTAAAACTGCTTGGTTTCAGAGGCAGTCTTTGATCAGCAAGACTGGAGAGAGGATCTCCAGTGGCTTTGTGTCTTGTAGAGGAAAGCCTGAACCTGTGTTGCTCCAGAACGAGATGTTACCCGCAACGCATGGACTCTGTTTTTTTTCCTTTGCTGTTTTCTTGTTTTTGCCTGAAGCGCTGTGTTTACTTTCCACTTCTAGTTGGTTTATGCTGCCTTATAATAAACCAACTGAAGACTAAGGGTCCCGTTTCACATAGAGACGCACCAGCGATCCCGACAGCGATACGACCTGGTAAGGATCGCTGGTGCATCGCTACATGGACGCTAGTAAGCTGCCAAACAGGCAGATCTCTTCAGCGATGCAGCAACGATCCGGCGATCCGTATAATGACCTCAACGGTCGTTGGTACCTTGTCACACAGCAGCTTTTCTGACGATTCCCGCCTGCGTCCCTGAGTTCTGCGTCACCAACGAGGTCGCTCTTCGTTGATTATGGCTTCAAACACAGCAATGCGCGCTGGCCAGCAGGACACCAGCGATCAAAAAATGGCCCAGGATATTCGAGCACGATCAACGACATCGCAGCGAGGGCCTGGTCGCTGGCGTAGCGAGATCGCTAGCGAGGTCGCTGTTGCATCACAAAACCGGTGACGCTTCAGCAATCTCTCTAGTGATCTCGCTATGTGAGACGGGGCCTTAAAGAGACAGTGTTCCTGTTATCTACCTCCACGTTCCACCAGTTGAGCTACCACACCCCCTAACCCGATTTAAACAACATACACATTCCGATAAGGGAATTAACCCCTGTTAAATAGACAGTATACAATTCAATCTTTACTGAAAAATTAGTTTATTGCATTGGCAAATGGGAGAACCTCAGTGCATTGTTGGCATGGTCAAGGGCTTAGTGCATTGTTCTTCAAGCAACATGCCACACACCTCCCCTTAGCATTACTGACAGTGTGGCCTGAATTGAACCCGGTGTCCTGCACATCCGCCCTGACAATACATGAGCCAAACAAGCCCGCACATTCGCACACAGTGCAGGCACACTTTCATCCTCTTTCCTGTTTGCAGCACCATAGTAGTGAGCGAATGCTATGTGAAGGATCACATAGGAGTGTGAGCTGCAGACAGGAGAGAGGGAGCAAAGTGTACATGCTTTGACACTGTGTGTGCATGCCTGTTTGGCTTCTTCTGTGTCTGCATGGACGTGTAAGGCATTGGAGATTCAATGCAGCAGTGCTGGGTCTAGTCGAGCTAGTGCAGTCAGTCAAGCTAAGGGGAATTGTGTAACATGTTGATTGAGGGGGTGAAATGGTGCACTCAGAAGCGCTCATTTGCATACTGTAATGCAGCGGTGTCCACGCTGTGCAGTGATGAGGCAGTGACCCAAGCAAGTACAAAACAAAATGTGTTTAATGTCCAAAACTTACACAGTGCACAGCACGCTGTATCCTCCGGATCGCAGCTGGGAAAAACACAAAACAGTTTGGTCGCCGTGAGTGACCGCACTGCCATGTGTGCAGGGGTGCCAGACCTTTGGCTCCGCTTGGCCCTGTGTTGCCTCACACAGGGAGTGCTCTGCAGACCAACTGCTCTGCCTGCTTGCAGGCCCCAAAACTGACATACCCAAAACCCTCTTGTAGTTTTTTTTTTCCTTTCCTGAAGACTCTGTGGCCATGGGCCACTTATAAGATCTGGGCTGGAGGAAACGGACCGGCCCCACTACCTTCCTGCAGTCCGTTACAAAAATAAAAGCTCATACCGGGTGTTCCTGAACAAGCTCCTTGGTCAAAAATAATTTGACCAAGTTCACACTCACTTTTATTCTGCCTTGTGGCTCACAGGCAAGTTGCTGTGACTACAGGGTACTCCAGCGGACCTAATACGCTTCTTAGTGTATCCAGGGGGACACATAGCGACCCTCACATATGACTCCGGTCACTGCCTCACAATATACAATAACATTGTTTGTGTATGCAATAAGAAGGGAAATCTACACTACAGGTATGAGTTTTATATTGACCAAGTTCCCTATAGCACAGTGTAAATAGTTCAAATTGAGTTTTGATGGGACAAACTAGCTTTACATTGTCACGTAATATCCACTTAGCCTATGTTATCTATTTGAAACTTCTCAAAATCTCACATGGAAATGAATAGAAGCAAACCATTTTAGCAGAAATTTGCACCAGGTTTTTTCCACCTAATCTATGAGCAGCATAATTTAGAGGCAGAGACACTGATTCTAGAGATGTATCATTTACTGGGCTACTTAGTGTAGTTTTGATAAAAATAACAGTTTTATGAGCAGGAGATTATCACTAGAGAGTTTGCAAACCTGCTGCCAAGTATATTCATGATGAGCTCTGTGTAACCCAGCCCCCTGCACTGATTGGCAGTTTTCTCTGCACCCAGTACATGAGTAGAAAGCTGCCAATCAGAGGTGTGGGCGGGGCTATACAGAGCTCAGCATTCAGAGAGAACTGCTGCAGATAAAACAGCAATTTTATCAAAATGACAACAAGCAGCCCAATAAGTGACACATCGCTGGGATCAGGGTAACTGCCCCTACATCATGGCTGCTCTCAGATGGGGCAGTAAAAGCCTAGAGACAGATTGCCTTTAAGGCTGAGTTCACACGTGGCATTTTTTTCGCTTTTTACGCGGCAGTTTTAACCGCGCGATTTTGCCGCGAAAACGCGAAAAATAAGCATCCCATGCATTCCTATGGGATTCCGCAATGCTGTGCTAATGCTGCGGTTTTTACCGCGGCGGAATCGCTTTGCGGTAAAAAACGCAGCATGCTCATTAATTTGCGGAATCGCGGCGATCCTGCACCCATAGGAATGCATTGTTCCGCTTACTTCCCGCATGTGGCTGTGCACACCATGCGGAAAGTAAGCAGAACAATTGCGGATGGTACCCACGGTCCGGAGGAGAGGAGACTGTCCTCCGGGCTTTGGGTACCATATCCCTGTAAAAAATAGAATTTAAAATAAAAAATATTGTTATTCTCACCTTCCGGCGTCCCGCGCAGCATTCCCGCCTCTCTCCACGCTCCCGGTCCAAGTAAGCCTTTGCGAAAATGCCCGCGAAGACTTCCGTTCTCGTGGGATCGCGAAGTCTCGCGGTCATTTGCGCGACGTCATCGCGAATGACCGCGAGACATCGCGATCCCGCGAGAACGGACGTCATGGCGGGCATTTTCGCAAAGGATTACTGGGAACGGATGCGCGGGACGTCGGAAGGTAAGAATAACACTATTTTTAATTTTTTTTACATTCTATCTTTTACTACTGATGCCGCATAGGCGGCCTCAGTAGTAAAAAGTTGGTCACACTCGTCAAACACTATGTTTGACGAGTGTGACCAACCTGTCAATCAGTTCTCCAAGCGATGCTACAGATCGCTTGGAAAACGCTAGCATTTTGCAAGCTAATTACGCTTGCAAAATGCTAGTTTTTCCGCGGGAAAATCGCAGGAATTTAAAATGCGATTTTCAATGGAATTCCGGAATTCTCGCGGTAATTTCTGCGAGAGTTCCGGTATGTGTGTACATAGCCTAATAGAAATGTCTTACAATCTGTATTTAAAAAACAATATTAGAAATTTGGTATAGTCTAAAGTAGCAAGAGTGGCTACAGTGAAAATTGCAAGATTTCAAATTATTTTTTTAAATGCAGATTGTGGTTGTGAAAAAAACTGCCAAAAAGTGTTAGAAACAAATTTTAACACAAAAAGTTGGCTGAAACAACAGGTTATTTTACAATGATACAACTGGATTGAAAGTATTGATATTCACTCTGAAATACCAATGCTGGAGTGTTTATAAGAAGTCAGCATTGGTTCTTCCTCTGTTATTATTATTCCTGGAAATGTTCAAAAGAATTTCCAACTGGGGGGTCCCAATCAATGGGAAGGGTCTCTACACGGTAGGTAGCTACTCTATATGAACTCCATCAGGAAAGAATTACAGTCTGGGACTGTCACAGGCTCTCCGTTCCATATATAAAGCCAGTAGTAGTGAAATCACATTGATAGACATTTCACAAGCAGTGTAATAAGCAGTCATCTTGGAATGTCTAGGGATTAATTTTACCATATATAAATGAACAATCCAACAAGCAAAACATGTTCATGATAAAAAATAGACTTACTTGATATGGGTACAGTGTCACGCCGTTAGCTCTTGATAATGACCATGTACCATCGAGATACTGATGAGCTTGAATGGCTACCGAATTCATTATATTGCCATTACTTGGGCTTGTTGCCATTGGTAGACTGGCTTTGGCTTGATGGGAAGGAGACCCATTTTTCTTTTCTTGACCATTGGCAAGCCCAAGACTGTTAGGTTTCCCTGCATGTTTGTTGGCCACAAAGCCAGGGTAATTTGGTGTGGTGTAGGCGTTTGGCATATAAACCCATTCTTTTGGCTGGAGGCTTCCTATGTGTCTTGGACCTACTAAGGCTGGAATATTAGAATGTCCAGGAGGAGACCCTGGAGATGCCGCATCGTTGTGTTCAGCATTGGCATACTGCTCCAGAGAAGTAACCATCTGTATCGCTTCCTGTTTTAGCTGATTGAGATGGGTGGCACAGATATCACAACGGTTGTCTCTCTCATTCCAAGACTTTCGAATGGTGTTTGGTACCTGAAGCTTGTCGTGTATGCCAGTAGTGATGGATGGGTCCTGTAAAAGACAAATGAGTTCAATTTGTGTTATAAATGTACATCCAAACTCCTTCAATGTCTAAAATGAAATATAAGAATTATACAATTTTACAATGTAAGTAAATGTAAATACTTATGTCCCCCCTAAAAATTGAGAAAAGTATTCAAGGAGTGATACCTTTATTGGCTAACCAGAGAAATTATATTTGCAAACTTTCAAGGCTCAGAAGACCCCTTCAGCAGGCATACAGTATACTGAGAAGAGATGGCAACATTTATATAGGAATTATACAAGCACATGAGAGATTCCTATAGAAATGTTGCCATCTCCTCTCAGTAATAGCCTGATGAAGGGGCCTTCTGAGCCTTGAAAGCTTGCAAATATAATTTCTCTGGTTAGCCAATAAAGGCATCACTCCTTGAATACTTTTCTCAATTTTTGGGGGGGACATAAGTATTTACATCTATTTTTCTGGCTAACACGGTACCACAATATTATTTTGTATTGTACATCGTAACAATGTAAGTAAAAAACGGTAATAAATAAGTACATTTCGGGTGCATGCAGACACCGCTTTGTCAGCACTCAGAAGTGGTGCTGGTGCATCATTACATTCATTGTAGAATATCCATTGATACATGAAAAAAAGTATTTTCTCATTCTGACACTTTAGTGTTTTAATTATTGAAATGTTGATAAAAAAATGTAATAAATTCAATTTTTTTACGTCGTTTTTTCTGAGGACCAAGTGTACATAAATTGTTGTTAGTCTGTTGAGCGCTTATTAAGCATATACCTATTCTACTGTCGTGATGCTCCATTAACCCCATCACAACATGCGCCGTTCTGGTACTGTGCATGTTGTGTCTCTGGAGCCCTTTGATGTGGGCTCTGGCGGTGAGCCCACATCTTTCCCAGCACATCAGCTATTTTCAACAACTAACATGTGCCTGGAAGAGCCGGGGGTGGAACTGCGTTCCATCCACGGCTATTAACCCGTTAAATGTCGATGTCAAACTCTGACAGCGGCATTTAACGCGCGCTTCTGGCAACGGTGCCAGAAATCCACCCATTGGTGTCCCCCGTCAGCACTCATAGCAAGTCAGCAATTCTATTACATACAGGCGATCTCATCATCGCCAGTATGTAGCAGAGCCGATCGGGTTATGGCAGCTTCTAGCCTCCCATGAAGACTATTGAAACATGCCAAAAGTAAAAAAAAAAAAGATTTTAAAAATATTTAAAAAAAATAAAAAAAAATATATAAAAGTCCAAATCACCCCCCTTTCGCCCCATTCAAAATAAAACAAAAAAAATCAAACATACACATATTTTGTATCGCCGCATTCAGAATCGCCTGATCTATCAATAAAAAAAAGGATTAACCCGTCAATAGAAAAAAGGATTAACCCGATCCTTAAATGGCACCAGAATTAAGTTTTTTTGGTCACCGCAACATTGCATTAAAATGCAATAACGGGCGATAAAAGATCGTATCTGCATCAAAATTGTATCCTTAAAATGTCAGCTCGGCGTGCAAAAAATAAGCCCTCACCCAACCCGAGATCACGAAAAATGGAGACGCCTCGGGTATCGGAAAATTACACAATTTTTTTTTTACCACTTAAATAAAAAAGAACCTAGACATGTTTGGTGTCTATGAACTCGTAATGACCTGGAGAATCATAATGGCAGTTGGGTTTTAGCATTTGGTGAACATGGTAAAAAAAATTTCAAAAAACTTTGTGGAATTGCACTTTTTTTTTGCAATTTCTCCGCATTTTAGAAATTTTTTTCCTGTTTTTGAGTACATGATATGGTAAAACAAATGGTGTCATTCAAAAGTACAACTCGTCATGCAAAAGCAAGCCCTTACATGGCCATATTGATGGAAAAATAAAAAAGTTATGGCCCTGGGAAGAAGGGAGCGAAAAACAGAAACGCAAAAACGAAAAAGGGCTTCGTCTCAAAGGGGTTCAAGAGGTCTTCCACTTTCGGGAAAAAATGTAGAAAACCTAAACAATAAACTCAGCAGTGTGCCTCACCACTGTACCTAATCACTACCCTCAGCCGCTGTGCCAGGGATAGATGGCATGAGTCACAGAGCTCAGTGATTGGCTACAGCTGGGAGGGCGCGGTCAAAGTGATGTCACCATTGCAGCCAAAACACTGAGACTAGGTGAACAGCAGGGAACTGTCGCTGGATCCCGGGATGGTGAGAAGCTGCTGAATTTGTTATGTTAGGTACTTTACAGTGTTTGAGGCCAACTTTCCTGAAAGTAGAAAACAAATATTAACCCTCTTCCCCCTCTCGGCCATTCTGTTGCATTTTTTCCTCCCTTTCTTCCAAGAGCCATAACTTTTTTTATATGTCCGTCAATATTCCTTTGTGAGGGCATGGTTTCTGCAGGACGAGTTGTAATTTTAATTGTCACTGTTAATTTTACCATAGAGTGTAATGGAAAACAGGAAAAAAAAATCCAAGTGCGGTGAAATTGAAAAAAAGTGCAATTCCACAATAAAATGTTGTGGTTTTTATTTACTGTGTTCACTACATGGTTATACCAACCTGACAATATGATTCCCCTGGTCAGCACTAGTACGAAGATGCCAAACAGGGATAGTTTACATTTTATTTAAGTGTTGGAAAAAAAAAATTGAAATTTGGATGAAAAAATGTTTACGCTTTTGTGCCATTTTCTGACACTCATAGAATTTCATTTTTTAGTATCTGGGGCTGTGTAAGTGTTTTTTGTTTTTGACCTGAACTGACGTTTTTAATTATACCATTTTGGTACAGATACGATGCTTTGATCGCCAGTTAGATCTGGTGTTTTGTTTTTTTCTCCTTGGAATCCAAGGGTAACATTTATCTTTCCAGAGAGTGACATGCCAAGCCTGGCATGCCAAGTAAGGAGTTTTTAAATCCTTGCAATGCTTCTCTGGGAAATTAAATATGGAAATTGTCTCTTTAGTCTAGCACCAACTATTGGAAGCAGCAATCCTAGAAGTCAATATCAACCCTTTAACGAGCCTTGTACATAACTTAGGATAAAAGACAAACCATAATCTTAATTTGCAGACAATATGTTTTTGGGTACTGCCCCTCGTCAGTGCAAAGAGTGAGATCTCGTTTGGCTTGGTGAGAGATTTTCGGGGTTTCTGCCCGCGCATGTTAAATCCCACTGGTAGAGACTGACACCGGGATTTAGCTGGTTAACAACTGAAGGTAGAGCACCACTCCACCTGCAGCTGTAAAAGGCACATCACAGCTGATAAAATCAGCTGCTATGTGCAGTGAAAGATGCGGGCTCAGCACCGGAGACTGCATCATACATACGTCATATGTAATGAAGGGGTTAAAGCATGTCCTTTGGAATATTGTATTGTCCACATGTTTTTTTTCTGGAGCAATCACATTGCCTTTTTACTATAAGCCCCTATAAAAACTTATAAAATAATCAAAATAATCCTGACGAATCACACCCCTGTTAATCTAAGAGCCCATTTACACTGGGCAATAATCAGGAATCTCAGGCGTTCCTAGGGCTGACGGCCTGTATAAAGCGACAATCACCCGACAAACAGGGAAAATGTTTATTTATTAGGTGAAATAATTTTTATGCAAGTTTAAAGGAGATATCCGGAACGTTAAAATAAAAAGGCCTGTAGTTTCTAACCGAGGCAACTACCTGCCTGTTGTACCCGGTGCCGGAAATTGACCGCTCCTGCCAAAGATTCAGCAACTCCCTGTCAGCAGAGCAGCAGTTTCTCTTCCTGTTGACAGGGCAGGACTACTGGTGTCATGCTGATTGACAACTACCTGTCTGCTGCCTAATTGGGGGAATCCGGCTGTCAAACAGCTGAATCTCTAGCAGGAGCAGTTAATGACTGGCGCCGGGTACAACAGGCAGGTAGTTGCCTCTGCTAGAAACTACATGCCTTTTTAAAAAAAAAAAAAAAGTTCTGGATATCCCCTTTAACCCCTTAATGTCCAATGACGGACACAGTCCGTCATCAGACATCTCCCCTGCTTTGATGAGGGCTCCGGCGCTGAGACCGCATCAAAGCCGGGACATGTCAGCTGTTATGAACAGCTGACATGTGCCCGCAATAGGCGCGAGTGGAATCGCCATTCGCCCGCGCCTATTAACTAGCTAAATCCCGCTGTCAAAGCTGACAGCGGGCATTTAAATAGCATTTCTGGCCGCCGGGCCGGAAATGATCTCATCGCTGACCCCCGTCACGTGATCGGGGGTCGGCATCATGTTGCCTGGACAACCAGAGGTCTCTATGAGACCTCTATGGTTGTTCCAGGCATATGGCTTTCAGCGCCACCTGATGGTCGGCGCTGAAAGCACAGCAGTAAATCTGCTACATATGGGCGATCTGCTCATCGCCCAAATGTAGCAGAGCCAATCGGGTTGCGCATGCTTCTAGCCTCCTATGGAGGCTATGGAAGCATGCCAAAAGTAAAGAAAAAAAATGTTTAAAAATAAAAAAATTAAAAAAAACCTAAAAGTTGAAATCACCCCCCTTTCGCCCCAATCAAAATAAAACAGTAAAAAAAAATCCCACATACACATATTAGGTATTGCCATGTTCAGAATTGCCCAATCTATCAATAAAGAAAAGCATTAACCCGATCGCTAAACGGCGTAGCGAGAAAAAAATTCAAAATGCCAGAATTACGTTTTTTTGGTCACCAAGACATTGCATTAAAATGCAAGAACGGGCAATCAAAAGAACGTGTCTGCACAACAGTGGTACCATTAAAAATGTCAGCCCAGCACGGAAAAATTAAGCCTTCACCCGACCCCGGATCATGAAAAATAGAGACGCTAGGGGTCTCGGAAAATTGCGCAATTTTTTTTTTAAGCAAACTTTGGAATTTTTTTTCACCACTTAGGTAAAAGAGAACATAGACATGTTTGGTGTCTATGAACTCGTAATGACCTGGAGAATCATAATGGCAGGTCAGATTTAGCATCTAGTGAACCTAGCAAAAAAGTCAAGCAAAAAACAAGTGTGGGATTGCACTTTTTTTGCAATTTCACCGCACTTGGAATTTTCTTCCTGTTTTCGAGTACACAACATGGTAAAACCAATGGAGTAATTTAAAAGTACAACTCGTCCCGCAAAAAATAAGCCCTCACATGGCCATATAGACGGAAAAATAAAAAAGTTATGGCTCTGGAAAGAAGGGGAGGGAAAAATGAAAATGCAAAACCAAAAATACCCCTGGTCGTTAAGGGGATAAAAACAATTTTTTTTTTGCAGCACATCATCTTATCTAAACAGAGCATGTGCTGTCAAGAACATGAAATTTTATAGGCACAGTACAATCATATTAAAGGAATATGTCAGCAGATTGTTACTACCTAATCCAAGAGCAGCATAATGTAGGGGCAGCGACCCTGATTTCAGAGATGTGTTACTTACTGGGCTGCTTGCTGTAGTTTTTATAAAATCACTGATTTATCACCAGGAGATTATCATTAGAGGAATAGTAAACCTGTTGCCATGTAGTCAAGCATATTCATGAGCTTTTTGTAACCCCCACCACTGATTGACTACTTTCTGCCCACGTACAGGGTACATAGTAATCTGCCAATCAGTGATGTGGGTGGGGTTATACAGAGCGCTACATTCAGATTGTGAGAATGACTGCAAGTAGTTCAGTAAGGGATGCATCACTGGAATCAGGGTCTCTGCCCCTGTATTATGCAGCTTCCAGATGAGGTATTAAACACCTGTTGACAGATTCCCTCTAACAATCATTGCGTGTGAATGGAAGTGCAGTCAGTCTGTCTAAATGGACTATTAGATAGGCAAATGTTTGGCCTACCACTGAATACGTGTTATTTTAGGTAAAGCTTTACATAACATTAAGGCAGGATCTGTGTCCTTTGCATAGAGAAACAACTTGAAGCCTACCAGATAAACAGGAAATTCGAAAGGGAATATATAATTAGTTATTTTTAAATAATTACAACCATATTTTATCTCCCCTTATTTTCTGATAGTGGATCTATAGTTCATCTTTATGGGTTGGCTATCTTGCCTGAGAGGCTGGTAACAGCATTCATAGATAGGATTCCCACCAGCTCCATGCACCACAAGAAACTGGAGATGCTCATTGAGGTGTATGGGAGTGTTCTAGGCTCTGTGACCTGTGCAATGGTGACTGCTCCGAGAGGAGGGAGGTGACTCTTAGCCATCACTTATTGTGTGACATGTGGCTTCTATAATGACAAGTTCAATATGAAAAATACAATGCCTATTGTGTAAATTAAGTTCTTTAATCCCTTCAAATTCATTTGAACAACAACTATGATGTGAATAAAAGGAGTAGGTATAATTGAGCTAACATTCCGTGGAGCTCTGTCATGGTCTTGCCATCCGTACATTTTGTAAATGACTGCAGTCGTATGCCTATACCACCAGTTGTATAGACTGTGCTTTACAATACAGATGGGCTGTGGGGTTTGGATATGCTGTATACTCGTCAGACACAGGCAAAAGTTCCACATTCGTTGTGCATTTTAGACATTACAATGTTTGTGATTGCCACAGCGCCATACACCGATATGAATGAAATGTGCCCATAAAATACTGGTTTATAGCAGTCACTGGTGTATTATGACTCATGCTGGGTTTTGATAAATTTGGTGCAACATGTACCATTTCCCTTACTTCCCCCACCCCACTATGCCCTCTTTTTCTTCCCATCATTTTCATTCTGCATTTCTAAATTTAAAACTTAATAAAATATGTTGTATAAAGTAAAAAAAAAATCATTATTACTAATAGAACTCCATTACCAAAGTGTCTTGTTGTGCTCCTTTGGTGAAGCACAAATACACTTATATAATAAGGGTGCATTTACACTGGCCAATTATCATGAACGAAAGGCTTGATTCCCAATAAATGGGCACCGTAAAAAGGCCACCGATCAACTGACGAAAGAGCAAAACATTTGAATGTTGGCTGAAGTGATTTTTAAAGGGGTTGTCCGAGACTTTATCATTGATGGCTTTTCCTTAGGATACGTCATCAATGTCTGATGAGTGGAGGTGTGACAGCCGGTACCCCACCGATCGGCTGTTCCCGGTGTTGGCTGGAACTGCTCAGTTATGGAGCTGTACAGCACATCTCTGTTGACAGAAGAGTGCCCGCGGCCGGGTACTGCACATCCGCCTGCTATTCAAAACAATAAGGGGCAGCTGTGCAGTACCCGGCCGCGACCACTATTCTTTCACTGGAACTGTGCATTGCACTTCCGCTGACACTGGTAACAGCTGATCGGCGGAGGTACCGAGTGTCGCACCCCCTCCAGTCAGACACTGATCACACATTGATGACCTATCCTATGCACAAACCTTGTTCTCGGCAGCACATCATCTTGAGTAGGACATGTGCTGCCGAGAACAATGATAGTCTGTGCATATTTATTACCAATCATTCAGTGAGTGTGGGAAGTGTGGCTGGCCAAACTAAACGGGCCAATAGGTAATATGTAAATGAGCCATAATTCCTCATATCATTCAAGAACACAAGGTACTTCAGATCTATAGTCATCTATAGCCAACTTCAGTTTGTGAACTAGTTTTCATTGCCACGTTGTGATTCAGTTCATCCTTGATAACGTACATTTCCAGCAGGCTCATTGAACAAGGACATTCAAGGTTACAATAGAAACCAGTAGCTCAGAGTCTGCACCGTTCTCGCACAGCAGGAGGTGTTCAACTGACTTATAAATCAATTTCTTCCCTGGGTGATATGGAAGGCAGAAACTGAAGCCGTGACAAAAAATAAGATGGGTTGGAGGGGGATTTTGCCTTGTCAGAAAAGACCACAAAAGTCTGTCATAAGCCCATGTGTGAGAGCCAATGGTGTCCATCATTGCTAATCCTCAACAAGCCAAGTCATGGAGGCCTTTAGTATAGAGTATCACTAGGGATGTGCAGTGGTCATCTGTAAGCTTCTCATCTAAAAGCAGGCTAAAATGTATTCTCAAAGGCTCAAAGTTATCAATGATGATATACATAGATTTGTATCTCAAGATTTACTTACAAACAGAATGCGTTTTTTACCTTCATTGACTTCACACTGCTAAAGTGTTGTACAGCATCTGATTCTAAAGAACTCTCACAATATAGTGTCATTAGAGATCAAAAATGTAGGGATGTGATTAACATAACAAAATTAATTTAAAGGCTTTTTATCAATGACTATTTAGCTTTTTTTACTATGGGCCTAAAAAATAATAGACAGGTAACTACCTACCTACCTGTTCTACCCAGTTGGTGACCGCTCTGTGCTGGCGATTCCGCTGCACATTAACAGAGTGTCATTGATGACATCATGCTGCTTGACAGCTGTCTCTCTGCAGTTAGGCAGCGGGGAGTCGGCTGTCAATCAGCATGATGTTGGCAGTTGCACCCCATCAGCAGAGCGGAAGAGGAGCCGCTGTTCTGCCGACTTTACTACAGCAGAACCTGTTGAATCGACAGCAGAGGCAGTATGTGATCGCCCTGAAGCAGCAGATATCGACACTGGGAACAGCAGGCAGGTAGCAACAACCTGAGAGTTAGCTTTTAGGCCAAGTGCACACGTTGCGAATTTGGTCAATATTTCACATCAGTATTTATAACCCAAATTAGGAATGGATGCCAAATACAGAATAAAAAAAATAGTCCTTTTATATCTTGTATGACCTTTATCCAAACATAGTAGTCACCTTGGAAGCATAATTCATACTAACTAGGTACAAATGTCACAGCTTATGCCAGTGATTAGCCGCATAGGTCATAGATCATGCAGATATTGGCAGCGACCACCTCTGCAATATAGAGCTCATTCTGAGTGTGTAAAGATTTTTTTTCCCCCTAAAATGGGACAATTATCACCTGCTTCATGGGGTTTTCACTTTTCTATGTATTAATATGATATGTTATATGTTGAACTCTATGAACTTGCGTCTTATTTCAACCTTGGAACTGCTCAAGACATATCTTGGTAACTTTGTACATGCTATGGCTGGCACAAGCACCAGTAGCCAAAAAAGTCCCAGATAATGAAGAAATCCTATTTCCAGGTTTTTCATAGCTCCCAACGGTCCCGGATCTGGCGGGACAGTCCCATTTTTGACTGCCTGTCCTGGGCGTGAGCTTATTTTTCCCCACACTGCACTGATAAGCCGCACGCCCCCCATGCACCGACCCCATCCTCTCCTACCCAGAGACCCACCACAGCCCCTCACAGCCTGCGATGACGTCACTAGGCTGTTCTCTTCTGTGCGCACAGGACCTGTGATGAGGTCACAGAAGGGGAGAAGTAAGGAGTCACATGATTAGAAGCTTCGGTGTATGCAGGACTCTGCTGTGCTGGTCGTCATGGTGCTGGATGGGGGAAGTTTATGTGTGGAGTCAGGAGGGGTTTACAGGGTGGATGTAGAAGAGCCACGCGTGTACAAGGTGCACGGAGCGGAGATGTGTGTGTATGAGGTGAACGGAGCGGAGCCGCATGTGTGTACGATGTGTACGTAGTGGAGAGGTGTGTGGGTACGAGGTGTACGGAGCGGAGCCGTGTGTGTACGAGGTGTATGGAGCCGAGCCGTATGTGTACAAGATATATGGAGCGGAGTCATGGGTGTATGAGGTGTACGGAGCAGAGATGTGGGTGTACGAGGTGTACGGAGTGGAGCCGTGTGTGGACGAGGTGTACGGAGCGGAGCCTGTTGTGAATTCACTTTCTGGTCTACTTCTGGTTACTAGTGAAGGTAGTGGAGCTGGTTATATTGACAGAGGGGTCGCGAGTTCTCTTTCCGGGCTCCCTCTGGTGGTTACAGGAGGTAATGGAGCTGATCTAATTAACAGAGGCCTGCCACCTGATAATGAGGAGGACGATTGGACATCTGGAGTTTTTGACTGGATTTAAGACTCCCTCTATCCCTGCTGGTGATATTTTCCTGCCTCCTAAGGTCTTAGTTCCAGCTCTGTCCCTGCATGCTCAGGCTAAGTTTTCTTTTGCTATTGTTCACATTTGATTTGGTTTTGTCTATTCAGTTTTGTGTGGTCAGCCAGTCCCGACTGGGGCTGTGCTGAATTTCCATCCTTATGTTACTGCTTGTGCCAGTTTGTTTTTGTCCCTTACTAGATTGGCCTCTTTTTGTTCTGCTCTCAGAATATGCCAGAGTGCTGATATAGTGGGCGAAGTCTAGTGACTTCAGTATTTTTTTATCAGACGTTTTGGGCATTTTTTGCAGGGTTTTTTGTGTGATTGCAGACAGTGTCTTTCCTTTCCTGTCTAGTTAGTGTGGGCCCAATCGTTTGCTCAGCCTATTTTCCTACCTTTTTTTTTTTTTCATCTTGTCTCACCGACAATATATGCTTGGGGGCTGTCTATTCCTTTGGGTCTGCTCTGGGGCAGTTTAGATTTCCCCTTTCTTGCTTTAGTGTTGTGAGTTCATTTTCTCCTTCGTCACTGAGGTCTGGTGAACTCCCTATTCTGGTAAAGGAAGGTAATGAGCCTGATTATCAGGCACCTGAGCCTGATGATGATGACTGGCTGAGTGGAGTCACGGACTGGATATAAGGCTGCCGACGCCCTTCTGCCCTGCGGGTGATTTCTCTCTGGACTTCTAGGAGACCAGTCTGATTCCTGCTCCTCTAAAGCTAAGATTTCTGCTTTGCCTGTTAGCATTTGTGTTTTGTTTTTGTTTTCCTTGCTTTTCTGGATACTGCCATTCCCTGCTGGGGTGTGCTGAATCTCCTTTTGCCGGTTGCTCTGTCTTCAGAATATTCCTGAGTACTGACATAGCTTTTGGAAGCCTAGCGTCTTCAGGGCCTTTTCACTGTCAGTTTGTTGGCTCTTATTTTCATAGGGTTTTTCACGGATTGCAGACAGCAGCCTTCCTGTCCTTTCCTATCTAGTTAGCTTGGGCCACGTCTTTGCTCAGTCTATCTTTCTGTATGTGTTAGTGTTCTTTCTTCTTGCTTCACCGTCATTATATGTTGGGGGCTGCCTTTTGCTTTGGGGTCTGCTCTGGGGCAGTTTAGATTTCCCTTTCTGTCTTTAGGCTTATTTTGTTCTCCGGCTGTGTTGAGGTGTCTAGAATCATCGTAGGTACGCTCCACGGCTACTGCTAGTTGTGTGGATAGGATCAGGGGTCTGCAATCCGCTTAGTTACAAACCTCTCTGCTTTTCTGCGGCTTAGCTTGGTCTTGCTTTCCTCCTCGGTGACCCAATCATAACAGGAGCCGCATGTGTACGAGGTGTACGGAGCGGAGCCGCATGTGTATGAGGTGTACGGAGCAGAGCCGCGTGTGTACTAGGTGTACAGAGTGGAGCCGCGTGTGTACGAGATGCATGGAGTGGAGATGTGTATGAGGTGTACGGAGCAGAGCCGTGTGTGCGAAGTGGAGTGTGTGTGTACAAGGTGTATGGAACGGAGCTCTGTGTGTACATGAGCCGTGTGTTTACGGAGTGGAGCAGAGCCGTGTGTGTACAAGGTGTACGGAGTGGAGCCGCATTTGTACGAGGTTTACGGAGCGTAACCATGTGTATACAAGGTGTACAGAGCGTGGCCGCGTCTGTACAATGTTTACTTAGCAGAGCCGCATGAATACAAGTTTGCGGAGTGGAGCAATGTGTGTACTGAGTGAAGCCGTGTATGTGCGAGTTGTATGGAGCGCACCTGTGTGTGTAAGATGCATTCAAAGCGGAACCGTGTGTATGAGATGAGGTGTGCGGAGCCATGTGTGTACAAGGTGTATGGAGGGGAGCATTCATACCTCCCAACCATCCCGGATCCAGCGGAACAGTCCCGATTTTGAGAGAGAGTCTGCCCCACTGTCCCGACCGGGAATTTACTTTTCCTGCGGACTCAGGAGTACACGGCGGAGCCCCGAGGAGCACTTTAAAATTCGCACCTGACGTTCCACCGGAAGTGACGTGCTAGAAGCTGACTGGAAATTAGGTAATTTCGGGAAGAGATTGTGACGGAACCAGGAAGGCACTTCAGGGAGTGCTTCAGATCCATCACCATGTCCTCCTCCGACAGCGCAGACAGCAGGATCGCCTTGGAATCGAGGATGCCGGCCATGTGAGCGGATCATGATATGTCCTGCACCGGGTGGCACAGCTGGGCATTACAGTGGGAGCCGGGCTGCTATTGTATCTTTATAGAATCTTTCTTTCTTTCTCTTTGTTTCTTTCCCTCTCTGTTCTTTCTTTCTTTCTCTCGCTAATCTTTCTATTTTTCTTTCTCTTTCTCTCTGTTCTTTCTTTCCTCTTTCTTTCTCTCTCTTCTTTCTCTCTGTTCTTTCTTTCCCCTCTTCCTTTCTCTCTCTCTATTCTTTCTTTCCCCTTTCTTTCTTTCTTTCTTTCTCTGTTTTCATTCTTTCTTTCTGTTCATTTCTTTCCCCTCTTTCTTTCTCTCTCCCTCTCTGCTATTTATTTCCTCTCTTTCTTTTTTTCTCTCTCTGATCTTTTTTTCTGTCCACTCTTTCTTTCTCTCTGTTCTTTTTCTTTCTTTCTCTCTCTCTGTTCTTTCCCCTTTCTTTCTCTGTTCTTTTTTCCCCTCTTTCTTTCTCTTTCTCTCTGTGCTTCTTTCGCTCTGTTCTTTCTTTCTATATCTTTCTTTCCCCTCTTTCTCTCTCTGTTCTCTTTCTTTCTTTCTCTCTCTTTCCCCTCTTTCTTTCTCTATCTCTGTTCTTTCTTTCTCTGTTCTTTCTTTTTTTAAAACATCTTTGTATTGAATTTTAAATGCAAACAAGAAAAACGTAGAAAACTGTAAGATGTATGTAACAGAGCATTTGATTACAAGGAAATCATTCGGTTATTAATCAGTTACAGGTTGTATGGCATTTGATTTCAATCAAAATCTCTTTTCGTGTACAGCTATTGTGTCCTAATAAAAAGAAAACAGATTTCCTTACAATATGGCTGTGCTGTTCTAATTCCAAAATTTTGTTCATTTCAAAGAATTAATGCCTGTACATATAAACCTATTTCTTTAAAGTTATAAGGTAGTAGTGAAGAAGGTGAAGGGGGAAGAAAGGGATATAGTGATAGGAGAATCTTCCATACAGGGGGTAAGGCGGAGATGGCATATAATTCCAATTTAAAACAGAAGGCTAATAGGGATAGTAGTGTGAGTCACATATTAGACATCTTACCCTTTAATCGAAATCCAAGATCCCCTTCCACAGTACTTCAGTCACTCGGTGCTCCTGAACTTCGATTATTCATCGGTTTCTCTATATGAAACCCATGGGGCCCACGTCTCCTTAAATTTAGCAGTCAAAAGGTGTGTACTCTCTGTTCTTTCTTTCCCATCTTTCTTTCTCTCTATATCTCTATTCTTTCTTTCCCCTCTTTCTTTCTTCTTTCTTTCCCCTCATTCTTTCTTTCCCATCTTTCTTTCTCTCTCTGTTCTTTCTTTCCCTTCTTTCTTTCTCTCTCCCTCTCTGTTCTTTCTTTCTGTCCCCTCTTTCTTTCTCTCTCTGTTATTTCTTTCTTTCTCACTATCTCTCTGTTCTTTCTTTCTCTCTATCTCTCTGTTCTTTCTTTCTCCCTCTCTGTTCTTTCTTTCCCCTCTTTCTTTATTTCTCTCTCTGTTCTTTTTTTCTGCCACCTCTTTTTTTCTCTCTCTGTTCCCTTTCTTCCTCTCTATCTCTCTGTTCTTTCTTTCTTTCTTTCTCTCTCTGTTCTTTCTTTCCCCTTTCTTTCTCTGTTCTTTCTTTCCCCTCTTTCTTTTTCTTTCCCACCCTGTTCATTCTTTCACCTCTTTCTTTCTCTCTCCCTCTCTGTTCTCTTTCTTTCTTTCTCTGTTCTTTGTTTATTTCTCTCTCGCTCTATTCTTTTTTTCTGTCCCCTTTCTTTCTCTCTCTGTTCTTTCTTTCTCTCTATCTCCCTGTTCTTTCTTTCTTTCCCCCCTTTCTTTCGCTGTTCTTTCTTTCTTTCCCCTCTTTCTTTTTTTCTCTCTGATCTTTTTTCTGTCCCCTTTTTTCTCTCTGTTCTTTCTTTCTCTTTCTGTTTCTTTATTTCTTTCACTCTCTCCTTTCTTTTTCTCTGTTCTTTCTTTCCCCTCTTTCTTTTCTCTCTCTGATCTTTCTTTCTCTCTCTCCTTTCTTTCTCTCAGTTATTTCTTTCCCCTTTCTTTTGCTCTCTGTTCTTTCTTTCTCCCCCACTCTTTATTTCTTTCCCCTCTTTTTTCTGTTTTCTTTCTTTCTCTCCTTTCTTTCTCTCTCTCTGTTTTCATTTTTCTCTCTCTCTGTTCTTTCTTTTCCTCAGTACCAGTCAGTGTGCCCACAGTACCAGCCACTGTGTCCATAATGCCAGCCACTGTGCCCTCAGTACCAGTGTGATCAGCAGTGCTAAATGGGTGTGGTTGGGGTATGGACATGGGTGTGATTAGTTGTGAAATGGGTGTGGTCGGGGTGTGGCCTAAAATTGCCACGGCGCACTGCGTGTGCCTCAACCTTTGTCCCTCTTTCCCTTCTTCAAACGTTGGGAGGTATGGGTTTTTATATGTACAATGGCCTATACCAATTACAGCACATGTCTAGAAAACGAAACCGGATTAAAAAAACCTTTAGTATCTATAATAGAAAACCAGCCCCGACGATAGATCAGGACAGAGATCAACTGGTGATTTGTCCAAATGCCCAAAATGACAACACTCACAGACCCACAATGAAAATTCAGAAGTTTGACAATTTTTGTGGGGACAGATTAACAAAAACTTTATAATCTGTCATGTGTACCCTTGTATTACGGATATGGGCACAAATCAATGAGTGTCTCTACTATTCCATCCATGACACTAAATGTACAGATCCTGCACGGACCTATGTGTATTACATAGAAAATCTCGGCTAATACGTGCTCCTTTCTAAGGAGGAGAACAGTAGTACTGAAAAACAGGTAAGTCTGAACACTGGTTGTCTGAGAAACGGCATTGATCGCCTTCAATTAAGAAATGACTGTTGGATGTCGGCCTTTTAAGCCTGATGAGAACCACATGAGTATTGGGGAGGAAGGAGGGTTTTTGCTTTGAAGCAGTGTTCACACTTCATGCTGCCATTTTAATTGTACTGCAAGGTGCCAAGCTGTTCTTATTAGCCCCGTGTTCACACACAGACACAGCAGGATTTGGCTTTCTTGAAGTCTTCGACTTAGTTTTATAAAGCAACACTTCATTCTGCAATTTATCTGAAAATGACTATTTTTTAAATCTGAGTTTAATATGTATAAAGTGTCTTTATTTATTATGGAGTCATGGACTAGTCAAACAAAACATTGGTAAGTAAAAGAAAAAAGGGAGAAAAGAAGGAACGTGTATGGAACAGAGAACAAGATATGTAAAAAGTCGCTTACACATAATGCAAATTGAGGCAAGTGCCGTCCAATAAACCAAGTCGGGCCCTGCTAACTGCAAGTACACAGTATAGGACTTAGCAAAGTAGTAGAGCTTACAAAACCTTAAGGTAATTCAATGCAGCTTTATGCTTCATCCTCCATTTAGGAAGCAGTAATTCCCTAGACAACCTTCATTAAATAAAAGGCGACATATTATACTATGAGTCCTTTCAGTGTCCGGAGCCAACCAGCATCATACCCTACCCCCAGATGTCGGCATCACCTATGTGTGCAACATGAAGGCCACTTAATGATCACTGAGCTCAAAACAGTAGGATATAAGTGGCCCCCCAGTGCTATTCCATAAACTAAGACTAACCTTTCCTCCCTACAGGGATGTCAGCCGAATAGGTTAAGTGCTGACAGGCCGAAGAAGCCATCAGCCCCTTGACTTGTGTGGTCTGAGGAGGTCTAACATTACATTCCTCCATAAATATTTCCCAAATGACTCCAACAGCAGAAGACTGAAGAATGGCGGACAGTTTACACTACAGTAACCCTAGCAAGGCATTCACGTCATTGATACAGGGTGCTACAGTTACAAGTGAGCAGAAAGACTATGGAGCCAAAAGGCAGAAGGTCCTCTGAGCCGTGTACCTCTCCTCATATAAGCATCTGTAGACTCAAAGCCTACACAATAGAGAATAGGATACAAGGCGGGATCACTCGCTTCTTTACAGAATAATAAGACCGGGCACAGCTGTACGACTGACTCTACGCATATTCTGGTAATAAAACGGAGGACATTGGGGATGTTATTTCAAGGATGAGAACAAAAGTGCAGAGTCTATGTGATCTGTTATCACTTCTGCAGTGTGCAGCACCTGATATTACAGACGGCAAGGAAAATCACCGATCAATAATACAAAGGAAATCATTATCAAAGTATTTAACTACAATTTCAATCTATTTGGATCAGTTTCAATGTTAACTGGAAATCATTGATAGCACTAGGGTAGATGATTTTTGTGGCAATGTAAAAGCTTCTTTCCATTTAAGGGGTTTTTCAAAATAGATGTTGATGGCAAGTCTCAAAGAAATACCACCATTATCCAGGTGGGGCTCCGATGTAATGCAGGAAATATGTACTGGCACAGCGGCTACTGAAGAATAACAGCTGAAGAGCCACTAATGAATGATACAGGAGCCTTGGAGACAGAGAACGGGCACTGGGCAATGTAATATCTTTCAGAAAGAAAAAAAAGTTTCAGGCAATGAACTACATGAGGAGAATGCTTAGTCCTGCATTATATCAATTAATCAATATGACGGGTTTAGGGTGATCTTACATGGTACATTTTGCAATCATTAAAAAGGCAATTATTTTCCATTGAGGGGTAGCAATCTAAGAGACATAATATCTATAGATACACAATGTAAAACAATAAAAAGAGAATCCTATATACAGTATATGAAATACATATTTGTGGGTTGTCACTACATGGACTGTTCTGTGTGTTAGTTGGTCCTCAAGAACTGCTCTCAATGACATAATAACTATGGACGCTTTATTACCAAGTGTTCGAGAACCCTTATATTCCCATCACTAGTGAAATGTAAAGAAGACCACAACAATTATGAAAGGAATATGATCCACAATAACGATGAGATTTACTTGGAAGCTTTTAATTCCTTAAATATTTCAGGGAGTTCTTATAGTAGATATTGATATCCAATGGTTCATTATTATGTAAGCCATGCTAAAGGGTTGTAAAAACCTGCTGATCGGGGGCGACCCATCGTCACAACCAGCGCTGATCGGCAGATCGGGGAACTTTCATTCTTAATGGGGATATTTTAATCTCAATATAAATTGGCATGGCAGGTCAGACGCCCGACCGCTGTTCAATTCATTCTCTATGTATGTGGCTGCCGGGAAAGCCAAGCACAACACTTGGCAGCCCCATAGCGAATGGGACACAGGTTGTACATACGCGCTGTCCCTCCATCCTAACGGGTGTAAAAGTTACACTTTCTGTTGATTAATGGGGTCGGAGTGGTCAGAACCCCACCAATCCACAAGTTATCACCTATTTATGAATGATTTTTTTTTGCTGGACAATCCCTTTAAGACTCCTGTTATGTAAGTCAGCATGACATGCCATACGACAATCAAGAAATCCATCTTTTAGTATAATCATTAATCATGACATAGTTGAAGAACATATTTATGTAAATGCAGATTGAGTGATATAATCGTCTGCAGATATAAAAAAGTTACAGCACATCAGAAATGTAAATGCCATCTCTGCCATCTGCCTCACCAGCCATAATTAGAATCATCGAAGGCTTCTTGTACAATGTGTCTTAGGATTACAAGAAGACCCCAATTACTATCATAACGTTAAGAGTAGTTAGACGTGTGAGACTACGGTAAGCAAGCATCAATTGTCTGCCACAAGAACAATGCAAGGCATTGTTACAGTGAAAGGTCACCATGTAAAGCCCTTTACTGCCAGCACCAGTATATCCTTTATGATCAGGAGGTCCATCTACTAAACCCAACAAGCAACGCAACAGTATGAGTTAATTATATCAACCAATGATCCAACAGTAGCATGTGCTTACAGTACACGAAGAAAACCCGTCTGTTATAACCCAAATAAGGGAATAAACAGAAAAAAGCACAAATCAAACAATAATTACTGAAAATATTAACAAAATTTACAACCTTGTTCAATGAAAGATGCAGAATTTCTCAAGTTTAAACTTACTGTGAGTGTGGAGTCATGGCTCATTGGTTTAGTGTAGGTTTAAAAGATCCGACGTTCCCTCTTCCCCGACTTGCCCCCTGAAGAAGTGTGGATGAAACGCGTGTTGGGGTGGAGGGACACTCCACACTCATAGTAAGATTAAAACTCTGCATCTTTCATTGAACAAGGTTGTGAGTAGTGACATGGCTATATGTTAGATATATAGGATATCCATTTAGAATATATGTAATTGGCAATAAACTGTCATGCAGAAAGGGATATATGATGTGGTCTGCTTACATTTCTATTTATAGCACTTTATTAACACAATCTGGTTTGGATACCATATTCTCTTGTGTGTGCTTAAAGGAGTCAGTAGCCTTATGTGTCCCTCATATCTGAGGTTACTACAGATTGCTTTGTATCTTGGGAACTTAATAAATTGTGTTAATATTTTCAGTAATTATTGTTTGATTTGTGCTTTTTTCTGTTTATTCCCTTATTTGGGTTATAATATAAATGACGGGTTTTCTTCAGTATAAGTTAATTAGTAAAGTAATAATGCAGGATGTTCAGTTCACCTTGCTGCTCACTCCTTTATCTTTTACAAAGACATATAGGTATTTAATAAGACCTGCGAAGAATACAGAACTTCTCATTTGTGCTCTATTAAAGAGGATTTGTCATCTCTCCTGATATTTCCATTGTAGAAAAATAACTTCCCCATAAAATAACAATTCTGGATATTCCTCTTACCTATAACACCATTTTGTGTTGACCCTGGCATTTTTTTAAGATATGTATAAGTAATTTTTCAATGGGGCATTACCAGAAAGATGTGTGCCTCAACACACTCTGACGCTGTTCAATCAGTGCCGGCAGTACTAGACACGCCCCTTTGACAAGCAGATCGGGACCTGTTGTACATGTATACATATACATTTCTAGGAAGAATAACAGAGAAATGGCACAATATTGATTATAGGACAAGATCCTCCAAAATTATTATTTCACAGGAAGTACGGATATTTACCCATCAGGAGTGATGACGTGTCCTCTTTACATAGGGTCAGAATGATTTGCATTATTCTGTTTTTTTCAGGCCCAGAATCCAGGAGGATCCTAGTTCCAGACTAAATGGGAAACATCTAACTACAAATCTGACACATATCCCAAAAGGAACGATTAAGGCATCACTGTTGTGAGTTCATTTTCCCCTTCACTACTGAGGCCCGAGGAACTCCCTCTTCTGGTGAAGAAAGGTAGTGAGCCTGATTGTAAAACACCTGGGGCTGATGATGATGACTGGCTGAGTGGAGTTAATGACTGGATATAAGGCTGCCGACGCCATTCTGGCCTGCGGGTGATTTCTCTGTGGACTTCTAGGAAACCAGTCTGATTCCTGCTCATCTAAAGCGAAGATTTCTGCTTTGCCTTTTTGCATTAGTGTTTTGTTTTCCTTGCTTTTCTGGATTCTGCCATTCCCTGCTGGGATGAGCTGAATCTCCTTTTGCCTGTTGCTCTGTCTTCAGAATATTCCTGAGTACTGACATAGCTTTTTTGAAGCCTAGCGTCTTCAGGGCCATTTTTACTGTCAGTTTGTTGGCTCTTATTTTCATAGGGTTTTTCACGGATTGCAGACAGCAGCCTTCCTGTCCTTTCCTATCTAAGCTAGCGTGGGCCCCATCTTTGCTCAGTCTATCTTTCTGTCTGTGTTTTGTTCTTTCTTCTTGCTTCACCGTCATTATATGTGGGGGGCTGCCTTTTGCTTTGGGGTCTGCTCTGGGGCAGTTTAGATTTCCCTTTCTGTCTTTAGGCTATGTAGTCCTCCGGCTGTGATCGAGGGGCCTAGGGCATCGTAGGAGCCCCCCACGGCTACTGCTAGTTGTGTTGATAGGTTCAGGGGTCTGCAATCCGATAGCTGCCAACTTCTCTGGTTTTCTGGACTTAGCTAGCATTTCTATTTTTGCCTCCTACGGTGACTCAATCATAACAGAATCACCCGCCATACCGCAGATTCTAGGGTACTCAATAGCAGGAAAGAATTGTATAAAAAAAAAAAAAAAAGTGTGTATATTTTTTCCTCTATATCTCTGAGGCCGTAGGGGGAATTTTTTTTTTTTCTCTCTCAATGGAGATAAAGCAATTGTCTGATCGTGTGGAGCAGCTCGCTGCGGAAGTGCGGGGAATTTCCGCCTACCTTGCTCATTCACATGCTGCTGAACCAAAGATTCCTACACCTGATGTATTTTTTGGGGATCGGTCTAAATTTTTGAATTTCAAAAATAATTGTAAATTATTTTTTGCCTGGAAGCCTAACTCGTCAGGGAGCTCCGCGCAGCAGGTTAAAATTGTCATCTCTTTGCTGCGTGGCGATCCCCAGGATTGGGCGTTTTCTTTGAAACCAGATGATCCTATTCTGGCTAATGTGAAGGCATTTTTTCAGGCCTTGGGGTTGTTGTATGACGAACCTAATGCCATTGATCAGGCTGAAAAGACCCTGCTGGCATTCAACCAGGGTCGTGATTCTGCAGAATTGTACTGTCAAAAATTCCGAAAGTGGGCAGTACTTACTACCTGGAATGGTAATGCCTTGGCTGCTCTCTTTCGGAAGGGGTTGTCAGAAGCCATAAAAGATACTATGGTGGGATTTCCTGTTCCCTCTGGTCTTGACGATTCTATGTCTTTAGCCATTCAGGTTGATCGGCGTTTACGCGAACGCAGAGCTGCACGAGAGGTGTTGCCACCTGTTGAACAGATGTCTGAACCTATGCAATGTGATAGAGTTTTTTCCAGAGAGCAGCGTCAGGAGTTCAGAAGGCGCAATAAGTTGTGTTTTTTCTGTGGAGATGCCTCGCATATTATTTCTGTCTGTCCTAAACGCGAGAAACGCTTTGCACACACGTTTTCTGTTGGTGGTGTTCAACCTAAGTTTCTTCTGGCTATTACTCTGATCTGCTTCCTGTCCACATTTTCCGCCAAGGCTTTTGTGGATTCGGGAGCAGCTCTAAACCTAATGGACTTGGATTTTGCTAAACGTTGTGGATTTCCGATGACACCTCTGCAGACGCCTATCCCTTTGAGGGGGATTGATGCTACTCCTTTGGCTAAAAATAAACCTCAGTTTTGGACCCAGGTGGTAATGCGGGTCGCCCCAGACATCAAGAAAATTGCAGGTTTTTGGTGTTACATAATCTGCATGATACTATTGTTCTGGGGTTTCCCTGGTTGCAAATTCATAATCCAGTTTTGGATTGGAAATCTGTGTCTGTGGTGAGTTGGGGTTGTCGGTGTGCCCTTAGTGAGGCTCCGGTGTTTTCCACCTCTCCTCAGTCGCATGATGTTCCTGATTATTTGGCGGACTTTTATGATGTATTTAGTGAGAATGAGTCTGCGTCTCTGCCTCCTCATAGGAGTTATGACTGTGCTATTGAACTGAGCCCGGGATGTAAATTTCCCAAGGGTCGGGTCTTCAATTTATCTGTACCCGAGCACGAGGCTATGCGATCCTATATTAAGGAGGCGTTGGAGAAGGGTCATATTAGACCATCCTCGTCACCCTTAGGTGCCGGGTTTTTTTTGTAGCCAAAAAGGATGGATCATTAAGACCTTGTATTGATTATGGTGCTCTCAACAAAATTACTGTTAAATATCAGTATCCGTTACCCCTGATTTCTGATCTATTCTCCAGAGTTAAAGGTGCTTGCTGGTTTACCAAGCTTGACCTCAGGGGGGCGTATAATCTTATTCGCATTAAGCATGGGGATGAATGGAAGACGGCGTTTAATACTCCGGAGGGACATTTTGAGTACCTGGTGATGCCTTTTGGGCTCACTAATGCCCCTTCTGTCTTCCAGTGCTTCATGAACGATATTTTCCGAGATTTTGTCGATAAATTTTTGATTATCTATCTGGATGATATTTTGATCTTCTCCAAGGATTGGGATTCTCATGTGGAACATATTCGGACTGTGTTCCGGATCTTGAGGGAGAATTCCCTGTATGTCAAAGGATCTAAATGCCTTTTTGGAGTACAGAGGATTTCTTTTTTGGGATTTATTTTGTACCCGTCAACTATTGAAATGGACCCAGCCAAGGTACAGGCCATTTACGATTGGGTTCAGCCCACTTCTTTGAAGGCCCTCCAGAAGTTTTTGGGTTTTGCTAATTTTTATCGGAAATTTATAGCAAAATTTTCTAGTATTGCCAAGCCATTGACTGATTTGACTAAGAAGGGTGCTGATGTGTTAAATTGGTCTCCGGAGGCTGTTTCTTCCTTTCAGGAGCTGAAGCGAAGATTCACCTCCGCCCCGGTTTTGCGGCAACCTGATGTCTCACTTCCGTTCCAGGTAGAGGTGGATGCTTCTGAGATTGGTGCTGGAGCTGTTTTGTCCCAAAAGGATCCTGTAACATCTAAAATGAATCCCTGTGCTTTCTTTTCCCGAAAGTTCTCTCCATCTGAACGTAACTATGATGTGGGAAATCGGGAACTGTTAGCCATGAAATGGGCATTTGAGGAGTGGAGACATTGGTTGGAGGGAGCTAAGCATCAAGTCGTGGTCCTCACTGACCACAAGAATTTGATTTACCTAGAGTCGGCTAAGCGCTTGAACCCTAGACAGGCTAGGTGGGCCTTGTTTTTTACACGTTTTGATTTTGTGGTTTCTTTTCTTCCTGGAACTAAGAATGTCAAGGCTGACGCCTTCTCTAGGAGCTTCTTTGCTGACTCTCCTGTGGTGACCAAGCCTGCTACCATCTTAGGCGAAGGGGTACTTCTTTCTGCCATCTCGCCCGATTTGAGACGTGCTCTGGAAGAGTTTCAGGAGGACAAACCTGAGCGTTGTCCCAGTGGAAAGTTGTATGTTCCTGACCAGTGGAAGAAGAGAGTGATGTCTGAAGTTCATTGCTCTGCTTTGGCTGGTCATCCAGGTATTTTTGGTACTAGAGATCTGGTGAGTCGGTCTTTTTGGTGGCCCTCCTTGTCTCGTGATGTCAGGAATTTTGTGCAGTCCTGTGGGATATGCTCCCGGTCTAAATCGTGTTCTCGCTCTAGTGGGTTGTTGATGCCTTTGCCTGTCCCCAAGAGGCCATGGACCCATATTTCAATGGATTTCATCTCTGATATGCCTGTCTCTCAAAGGATGACTGTTATTTGGGTGATTTGTGATAGGTTCTCTAAGATGGTTCATTTTGTACCACTCCCTAAGTTGCCGTCTTCCTCTGAATTGGTGCCCCTGTTTTTACAACAGGTGGTTCGCTTGCACGGGATTCCTAAGAACATTGTATCTGACAGTGGAGTCCAGTTCGTGTCTAGATTTTGGAGAACTTTCTGTTCCAAGCTGGGAATTCAGTTGTCCTTCTCCTCTGCTTTTCACCCTCAGACCAATGGGCAGACAGAGAGAACAAACCAGACCTTGGAGTCATATTTGAGATGTTTTATTTCTGCTGATCAGGATGATTGGGTTTCATTTTTGCCCTTGGCCGAATTTGCTTTAAATAATAGAGCTAGTTCTGCCACTTTGATGTCTCCTTTTTTTTGTAACTTTGGGTTTCATCCTCGATTTTCTTCAGGGCAGGTGGAGCCCTCTGCCTGCCCAGGGGTTGACACTGTGGTGGAGAGAATGCACCAGATCTGGGACCAAGTGGTGGATAAGTTATCTCTCTCCCAGGAAAAGGCCCAGCGGTTTTCCAACCGACATAGGACCATTGGTCCCCAATTTAAGGTTGGTGATATGGTGTGGTTATCATCAAAAAATATTGCTATGAAGGTGGCTTCTCCTAAGTTTAAGCCTAGATTTATTGGACCTTACAAGATTTTGGAGATTATTAATCCGGTCTCTTTTCGTTTGGCTCTTCCTGTCACATTTAAAATCCATAATGTGTTCCATAAATCTTTGTTGAAGAGGTTTTTTGAACCTGTTGTTCCGGGGGTTGCACCTCCAGACCCTGTATTGGTTGAAGGTAACATGGAATATGAGGTAGAGAAAGTACTGGATTCCCGTCTGGCTAGACGGAGACTCCAGTATTTGGTTAAGTGGAAGGGTTATGGTCAGGAGGATAATTCCTGGGTCTCTGCCTCTGATATTCATGCGAAAAGATTGGTGCGTGCCTTTCATCGGGCTCACCCTGATCGCCCTGGTGGCGTGGTTGAGGGTTCGGTGACCCCTCCTCAAGGGGGAGGTACTGTTGTGAGTTCATTTTCCCCTTCACTACTGAGGCCCGAGGAACTCCCTCTTCTGGTGAAGAAAGGTAGTGAGCCTGATTGTCAAACACCTGGGGCTGATGATGATGACTGGCTGAGTGGAGTTAATGACTGGATATAAGGCTGCCGACGCCCTTCTGGCCTGCGGGTGATTTCTCTGTGGACTTCTAGGAAACCAGTCTGATTCCTGCTCATCTAAAGCTAAGATTTCTGCTTTGCCTTTTTGCATTAGTGTTTTGTTTTCCTTGCTTTTCTGGATTCTGCCATTCCCTGCTGGGATGAGCTGAATCTCCTTTTGCCTGTTGCTCTGTCTTCAGAATATTCCTGAGTACTGACATAGCTTTTTTGAAGCCTAGCGTCTTCAGGGCCATTTTTACTGTCAGTTTGTTGGCTCTTATTTTCATAGGGTTTTTCACGGATTGCAGACAGCAGCCTTCCTGTCCTTTCCTATCTAAGCTAGCGTGGGCCCCATCTTTGCTCAGTCTATCTTTTTGTCTGTGTTTTGTTCTTTCTTCTTGCTTCACCGTCATTATATGTGGGGGGCTGCCTTTTGCTTTGGGGTCTGCTCTGGGGCAGTTTAGATTTCCCTTTCTGTCTTTAGGCTATGTAGTCCTCCGGCTGTGATCGAGGGGCCTAGGGCATCGTAGGAGCCCCCCACGGCTACTGCTAGTTGTGTTGATAGGTTCAGGGGTCTGCAATCCGATAGCTGCCAACTTCTCTGGTTTTCTGGACTTAGCTAGCATTTCTATTTTTGCCTCCTACGGTGACTCAATCATAACACATCACTATTCCTGCCTTCATCATGATGGCCAGTCACACTATTGGTGTAATGGAAACAAAACATTGTTTTCTTCAATAGTAAACATTCTGATTCCAAATGTCATTTTCCAAGTGAAAGGTTACAAAAAAGTGTGCATCTGATTCTGTGCCATTAGTGGTCAGATACTAAATTACGCGCTAGGTTTTATATCTGACCATCTATTACATCAAGGCTAGATCGGCCAAGGATTAGAATAGTATCACAGCACTTGGATCTATCCACCGTTACGTTTTTCCATATAAGTTGTATACAAATAAATATTCTAAAAGGTCAGCTTTAATAAAAAAAATACGTTAATTTTTGTAACTAAAAGTGAACTTCAGAGTTTGGGAAAATATATCTCCAAGGTCATATGATAGCAACCTAGATGTTAGATGACCTATGTCCTATTGTCTCACACTGAACTTTCTCATTATAGTGGACAAACAACAAGAATAACGTCTTTAGCAATGACTTTGAGAGCAGTAAGAGTGAGAATGAGGGGCTCCGTTATAGAAGTTGCCAGATCCCCCCCCCAGACGTAGCCCCTTCTGCTTATCAGCAGGTGGTGTTTGGGAAGAATAGACCACCCAACCCCATCACATTACACTCCTCTTATCTGACCTTGTCTGGAATGAGCCTCTGATGGGGAACACTCTGTAACACCTTCTTGACAAGCCCTTTGTTGCACTGAACATTTATGAAAAGTAGATAACCGCTGCTCATTTCCTATGCTAATCTTTGCCATTAAAATGTAGACTTTGAGACATTTTATCAAACGTCTAGCCACATATTTCCATTGGCCATAAACTAGCAATATTTGTAACAAATTGTACATGTTAGAAATAGTAGGAACATTTAAAGAAACATTATCTCCCCATTAACTCAATTTCTACAGACTAAACATTCAGATTTTGAACAAATATTCTCTCGTAATATTTTAGGAAATTCATCCAGGCTACTTAATTGTCAAAACCTATGGAACTTTTTTATGGACTTCGTGCGCTGCTTAACAATAGACACAATTCCAGTTGAGATGAAAGATGGATGTTTTATTCCCTGATGGGAATAAAGCATCAATCTTTCAAGGGAATAAAACATCCATCTTTCATCTCAATTGGAATTGTGTCTATTGATAAGCAGCGCACGAAGTCCATAAAAAAGTTCCATAGGTTTTGGATATATCGGCGGTCACTGGTTTGGCCCTTGGACGTGCAGCAGCTGAACACTTATTGCATGTGCTTTATCTCTCCTATAACGGGTGAGTAGATATTATATATTTGTACATATTTTATCATCGGATAAGACCCTATTTGTGCTTTTCTCGTTCCTGTAGTACAAATCATTAGGCTACTTTATTGGGAAGTATTACAATTCTTAATGAGAATTCATTTCTCCCCTTTTTTATATATAATTTTTTATCTTCAGTGTTGCATTCTGAGGAATTGGTAGAAGGTAGGATAGGGGCTCATGGATGGTAAATTTGGGAATGTGCTTTTTTTAATCAATATAGAGACAGGAATAGATCGGAAATACAAATGAATTGCGAATTGTTCCATTATAGTTTTCTCTTGTAACCTGGCTCCTAAACACCGGTTTAAAATATTGATCAAAATATTGGTTTGTGAAAGTTTCCTACATCTCTTTGATAGATATCAACTGTTCCCTATCAAGAAGATTAAAAGACACGCTTCCATGTAAGAGAAAATGTAATCAGCTCGACTTCTTGAATATATTAGTGTAAAGCTGAGCTATGCTGCAGTGGTCCTAGTGTGGAAATAATATGAAATGTCATTCCAAGTGAGCAGCTAGTAGGTCTGAGACCATGTTCTAACCCTGGTACAAAAACCATAGTGCAGTCTGGAGGAGCAGAACCACTTTAACATTAATTACAGGCGGTGGCCACTACTTTTTTATTGATGACCTATCCTTAGGATAGGTCATTATGAGTAGAGGGTGGATCTGCACTACTCGGCCGCGGCCACTACAGTTAGATGGAGCAGCTGTGTTCCAGCAGCGTCTGAGAACTTCTGGCTGTAACCGGTAACAGTTGATTAGATAGTCCATCAAAAAAAAGTGGTCAACCTCTTTAAAATAGCAATAACTAAGTAAGCAGTGCTCATTTTAGTCCAAATGTCATGGAAAACTTACAGAATTAACATCAACACATCCCAGAAAATGTCTTAAGTAAGCCCTCCAGAGGTTGGTGTCCAGATCACCACTGTGTTTTCCTTTGCAGACAGAGGCCTTGTGTTGGAATGGTGGTAAAACTGACAAGGCTATGTAAGTAACAAGAAATAATAGTTGTTTGATCTTTGAATTCCTGGAGGACAGACCACTTCTCACAGTATTGCACAGTTCACTATCTATGGGGCTGATGGAGATAACCAAGCACAATAGTTAATTTTGTTTGTGAGTACTTTCAAGGTATTTTACTAAACACAAACAGTATAAATATCAGGGGCTGTGAGAAGAAAGTATTAAAGTAGGATTTTTTTATATCTTAATTTAATGGATTGCACATACTTCGCAATGTGGTGTATAAGTGTCACGGGGTTACCACAACGGATCGGAGTCAGAAGACCGCATCGTCTGGTCGCTCCTATTACGCTGAGAAAAAGCACTTCTCAAGTGTATTAAATGTTTGTTTCATCCAGCAGAACAGGGGTTAATTGGCCATATTGGAAAGCTCCTACATTCAGCTGTGCTCGGTTAGCCACTCCTTTCCTGTATGAAATATGGGCCCGATTACCAAGTCATTGTCAGAGTTAGCAATGGCTACATTGATCTTGGAGTGGGAGAAGCTGGTATTGTGAAGGAGTGCTGGAGGAATTTATTAGCATCTGTTGGCTGGTTTGTAGGCTTGGAAATTCTTTATCCTTTCCCGTTTTACTTCTTCCCCCTCCCTACACACCCCGGTGAATACCTCTGTTATATGTGAGTGTATTTTTTGTGTGTGTGGAGTTTTCATTTTACCCTTGTCTTTGTCACCCTGTCTGTCAGGTTGGTGTACTGCAGTGCACAGTAGTGCCTCTCTTCCCCGGGTAGGGGAAGGGGACAGACGAAGGGCTGTTTTAGGAGATAAGGCAAGGGCGGAGGACCCGGCATTTTCACCATCTGAATTATCCTGGAGAACAGGGCGAGCTAGGGCGCCCCCGAGTGTTAGGGCCAGGAAAGGTGCCCTTGGTCCTAGGTCATTCGTCAGTCGAATCGTGGCAATAAGTTTCTAAACTATTCGATATCTCAGAGATTTTGCAACAATCAGTATGCTGGCAGGCAGAGCCCAAAAATAGGATAACTCAGAGTTTAAAAACTGAATACGAATGATAATAATAATCTTTATTTATATACGTTTTAAGCAACATTTTACTAGTCAGAGTACCTGTACAGACACAATCAGAATTTATGAGTGAATGCAGTGTGGGGTTTACTGTTGACAGAAGGAATCAGGTTGTGAAGAATAATACACAACGAGGTGAAATAAAAAACATGTGATAGGACTGCCATAAATGATGGCTTTTAGGGCAAGCTAAAATTGTGACTCTTAGGAATTAACCTCAGTGTTTGGCATAACATGAAGCAGAGAATTGGTGCAGCTAGAGAAAAGCCTTAGAGACGGGAATGGGGAGAACAGAAAAAAACTGTAGTAGGTAGATTGAGGGGAAAACAATCTTTACAAAAAGCTGCATTGTTAAGTAATTTTAGATAAAACCTACAAAGGTTGGCCAATTCTTTCCGGTAAGTTAAGGCCTCTTGATTCATACCTACATGAATCTACTTGAAACCATGTCTTACTATAATATTATCATTATTGGTCATGATAGAAAGTTGCTATGTGACAGATACAGCTACATTTTTAGCTACATTTTTTTTAACTAAAGTCAATAATGTGCTATGGGAAACGACCATATTTATGTTTTATGACCTGTCCAGGCAGTTACATTTCTTAGCAGAACAAGATATATATTCAGTATGTTTGGGAAGACTGGCTAATGCTCACACAGACGTCTTTTGGCTAAACAATGATGTTAAATATCTGATCCAAATGATAAATGTTTAAAGTTCACTCAATTACTCTCATTGAATGCCCTTGTAAAGCAATCCATCACTTGTAAATCAAAGATATATTTCATAAACTTCATGCTGGTGTTGGCAAGAGGCCCGTGAAGACTGAAGTCTATTTTTAACTGTGAGGTTTGGTAAGGGACTGTTTCAGCCAAATTTGGGATTATAGGACCAGGCATCTCGTCTGATCTGGGCGCTGGTGGCTTGTACTTTATTACTTGGTTATTACGATTATAGCTGAATTCACGAAGCAAATTATCCGCATCAATAAGGTGATGCATGCGTGTCCTTTCCAATCTGCCCCGTACAAAGTGCTGAATGCAACTTCGGCCAGCAGAGTCTCCAAGGAAGTAGCCGGTCAAGTCAGATCAGCAACTGTAATAGAAGCGTGGGCCAGTGACTCACACCTGAAATAAAGGAGGACTTCTGTACCTTAAGTTATGATGCTGTCAGTTGAGGTTATTAGACCCATGATTGGACTGAGACTTATGGTCACAATAGGGGGTCATAAATCAATTTTACTGAAACTAGCCTTATCCTAGGGCTACAAATTGATTTTTGAATTATCATATTTTTCTCTATGAAGTAAATAAAACCTCTAAGGTGTTTTCTCATCTGGGACATCCATGGCAAATAGATAGAATTTCCCACAAAAGTCCGAAAGATGCAGTTTCCAGTATCTCGAGAATGGACCCTTAAACATTCTCTCCTTCTTCACATTTGATTTATGAGAGCACCAAATATAGCCAAATATTCAAAAACATTGCACCCAATTCATATCATCTGGCCCAGAAGTCTAGTTTGAAGAATTATGAAAAGACACATTTTTGTTCAAAGAGAGGTTGCACAAATATGTTGTGATTTTTTGTGTTTTCATGCCAGTTTTGAACAGCTCTGACAAAATGGGTGAAGTCGCTGCGGGACGAGGCATGGCGACACCCGCTCATCCAATTCATACGCTGCAAATCTTACTCCAGTCCTCGCATGGAGGTGCATGAAACTTTTAAGATGTGCATGATTTTTTAAGAGGTGTGTCTGAATCCAACATTACCACCCCATATTGGGAATAACATGAACAGAAGGGGCCTTTGTCTTCAACCTTTAATTAATATTCACTACGTTATACAGTATCCTTGTAGTATACCTTTTGTGATATACAATGCAGGCTGTCAGCTCATGCAGCCCCTTCCCCCCCCTCCCCTCCCCTCCCCTCCCCCCCCCCCTCTTTTCGCCCATGGCTCACTCACACACTGACCAGTGCCCCCTGCCTGGGCTAGCTCTGAAACCTTAAACCAACTTCCTCTCGAAGAGCAGGGGGAAGGGATCCCTTTGTTCGGAAAAACACAGGCTGTATGCCGGTATATGGGAAACATAAAAATAAGTCATATTATGAAAACCATACCCAGCAGAGATATAACAATCATATTTTTGTGATCTGCGCGACCCTGGCGTCCTTACGGCGCCTTTGGCGTAATTCTCAGACTTACAGAACCTGAAATACGGGTTCCTTCTATTGCTACTGCATATTTGGTCTTGAATCATTGGACTCAACAAATCACAACCAATGATGCCCTATATGTGTCTGTGCGGGCTGCCCCCACGGAGTTATGATTAGTATAAGTTTTCTAGTGTAATTCTACATCCAAAAGGGAGAGGTGGGATTAACCCAGCATGCATCTCTCCGTGAAGTCACATAGCAAGTCTATAAAGCATTCCCTGGACAAAACCAGAGCAGAACAGCTCAAGTCGTCATGCTAGAAAGACCCGCAGATGAGCGGAGACATGCAGCTCCGCCGCCACCCCCCTTAAAGCCACATGGGATGCCAACTGACCACATGTGAGTGTGACTTTCTATCCTTTTAATCCTTTTATTTTATATCTGTACTGTACATATGTTATGTCTCAAGTTTATAGCAACTTTTATCTGTAATCACTGTCCTCTTTTGGAAAATAAATGATTTAATTATTTAGATCTGTCTCCATGCTCTAAGAATCGAACTATACGCCTTTGATAGATAATCGCTACTAATTCAAGGGGTTTGCCACGGACCCTCTTAATTTAACACTGTGAATTAAGTAACCGTGACTGGTGGCAGCGCGTTGTGTACGGCTATTGCGGCTTGCTGGCAGTCTAGAAGGGTCTTATATTGCTGAATGAGGGGCTGCGGCCACAGCATTGATAATTCCCTTACTGCAGAAGCCTGATCGCCGGTTCACAACAGGCAGCCCGTCCGGCGACTAATTATCCTAGGTGCAGTTCCCTGACTGACTTGAGGGTAAGGGGGGCGCCGGAGAGCTGCGAGTTCCAAAGTGGAACTGAGAAAGTGGGAGATACATAAATCCCCGCAGTACTTGGAAGATTGATAGCAGTGGTGGGGCATCCAAATTAAACTCCCCTTGCGGCAAATTGTAGAGCGAGATTAGCTTGCTGGATATTTTTGTCACATGGTGCCAGTGGTGGGATAACTAAGATAAGCCCCAACTGTGCCTGTGATAGCCGTGTGCCGGCATTGTGTCTCGTCCCTCCGTCCGCTGATACACCCATGTCAGTGGTGGGACTGTGACATAGTGGTGACACAGGGTCCGCTGTCCGTCGCGTTTTGGTGGCAGCGGGACCCCCGTCAGTCGCCCGTATTTGGATGAACAGCGGTGGGCTGTTCGTCACATATTGGTGGCAGAGCGGTGGGATAATCCTAGAGCATTAGTGATTTGGTTTGAGCAATCATTCCTCTCACTAAAGACCTGCACGGTTCCTGCGGGAATCCTGCATCATAGGTTTTGGAGAACAGACTCAGTGGTTACTAGTCCTGAGACATTAGTGTGTACTTGCAAGTATTCCCTCCCTTTTTTTCTCCGTTTTTCTTTTCTGTCTTTTATTTGGCAACCATGGCTACGATGGGAGCAGAGTGGTATAAGCAGCATAACAAGGCATCTCTTATTGCCCTCTGCGGGGTGTGGCGGATCGACACCACGAACAAAAACAAAGCCCAAATGATCGCGGCTCTGGTGCAACGGGAAAACGACCAGAGCCCAGCGAATGCAGAAGCGGGCTCAAGTAACAATGGGGCTGCAGCAGAGGCTCCACTCATGAGCGCTGGCCCCACATTCAACCATAACGGGGTGGACCCCTATCTGCAAATGGCCTTGGACGAACTCCCTGCCGAAGACAGTGAGGGTCGTCTGACACTGATCCGGCAATATCGGCAGGAGGCCCAGGCCGAGCGTCAAGCCCAGGCTGAGAGAGCTGAGCGCCATGCAGAAACTCAGAGGGCCCATGAGCTGGAGATGCTCCAGCGGGGGTGGAATGCCCCCACAGCCCGAACCAGTGAGCCCAGCAGCGTCCAGACTCCTAAACCCCGGACAGAGCATTTTCCCATGATGGAAAAGGACGGGGACTTGGACACGTTTCTGCGAGCCTTTGAGAAAGCATGCCGACAGTACCGGCTGGATAAGGCCCAATGGGCCAAGTACTTGACCCCAGGGCTAAAAGGCAAAGCCCTGGAGGCGTTTGCTTCTCTTCCGCAAGCGCATGATGATGACTATGACGCCATAAAGCAGGCGCTGATCACCAAATACCGGCTGACACCTGAGGTATACCGAAAGAAGTTCCAGCACCTCCAACGTGGTCCACACGATAGCTACAGTGATGTGGTGCAAGGACTCAGGACACACTTTGACCAGTGGATCCATGGACTGTCCGTTGAATCCTTTGAGCAGCTACGGGACCTGATGATCAAAGACCAGTTCCTGCATCTCTGCCCAGCTGAGGTCCGACAGTTCATCCTAGACCGCGAACCAACGAATGCGGACAAAGCGGCGCAGATCGCCGACAACTACGAGGCCAACCGGAAGCCTGAGACGCGGAGGCCAGTCACCACCAGCTGGAGAGGGGGTAAGCCCACACCCAACCCCAATGCCCCAGCTAGCTGTCCCTCCGGAGGCCCTGTCCCTGTTGCCAACAACAGGCCGGCTACTGACAGTCGCCTGTGTCACCACTGCCAGCGGCCTGGTCACTTCTTTTACGCCTGTCCGAATAGGCCGAAGAACCCCCCAGCCAAGGCCCCCGGGCCCAACGCCTCTGTTCTTTTGGTGGGAGGTGTGGTTGGGAGGGCTGACGACAACGTTCAACCTGTTCAGGTGGGGGCCCGTCTTGCTACAGGCCTCAAGGACACCGGGGCTGAACGAACCCTCATCCGTCCTGGACTGGCGGCCCCTGAAGAGTTTGTCGAGGGGAAAACCCTGACTGTCACCGGGATTGGAGGCACCCGTTGTCCCTTGCCAGTGGCCCGGGTTTATCTTGATTGGGGTGCCGGGAGCGGGTTGAGGGAGGTGGGAGTGTCTGAAAACCTGCCCACTGATGTGTTATTGGGGACTGACTTGGGGCGGATGGTTGCATACTACGTCCCTGACACCCTTCCCCAAACTGATAATAAGGGTAACGTTAACCCTGATGATGATGATGAGGGGAAACTGAATGTGTTACCTGCTAATGCCTTGATGAGTAATGATGCAACTAACAACCATTCCTTCCCCAGGTATGATGCTGATGCTGATGTGAATGTACCAAAGCAAGCTGATAACCATTCTTCTCCTAGGAAGGATGATGATGATGTTGATGTATCTGTGCCGACTGAACCCGTTAACCCTTTCTTTGAAGCGGTAGATGTGTCCACAGGTACCGAAGTGCTCAGCCCCATCACTCTGCAGAGTGAGACGGCTGAGGAACCCCTGGCAGGAGCAAGCAACGGTGCTCAAGGAAATGGGGAGGTGCATGGGGACCATGAGGAAGGTAATGCCATGCAGCTGACCAGTGCCACCGAGGAAGGTAACTGGCCCATAAGTAGCACTGCTCCTGAAGTGTTGGGGGTGGATGGGGAGGTAGAGCCCAGGGCAGCACCGGCTGGTGGGTCTGTAGAAATCCCCAGCGAGACAGCATACATAGCAGCTGTCACATGCAGTCAGAGTGCCCAGATCGCAGGTGACGCACTGTCTTCTGGACCCTCTGCTGCTACAGGAGAGACTGAACCAGAGGTGAACCCAGAGCCGGTTCCAGAGGGTCCCAGTAAAGAGGGGACCCTGACGTCACTTCTGGCAGCCTCCAGCATGGAGTTCCAGGCTGCTCTGCACTCAGATGCCAGCCTGGAGAAATTGAGAGGTCTCGCCAAGACGCCCACCTCCGAGTCTGATAAGGAGAAGGTGTTCTGTGAACGAGGAAGGTTGTACCAGGAGACAGTACCCGGAGATCCTAAAAAGGAGTGGTTGAGGGAAAGACAGCTGGTCGTCCCCTATCAGTTGAGAACCGAGTTGTTGTGGATTGCCCATGAGATTCCACTCGCTGGACACTTGGGGATCAGCAAAACAAAGGCACGGCTGTCTCAACACTTCTATTGGCCCAAGATGGGGACAGATGTAACACACTACTGCCGCTCCTGTGCCACCTGTCAAAAAGTGGGTAAGGCAAGGCCTGCTCTTAAGGCTCCCCTTATTCCTTTGCTGGTGATAGAGGAGCCTTTCCAGAGAATCGCGGTGGACATTGTAGGACCGCTGTTCGTCCCCAGCAGCTCCGGAAAGCGATACATTCTCACCGTGGTAGACTACGCTACTCGGTACCCAGAGGCAGTAGCTCTGTCTTCAACCAGGGCAGATAAGGTGGCTTACGCACTGGTGACCATCTTTTCAAGAGTAGGATTTCCCAGGGAGATGCTTACCGATCAAGGGCCCCAATTCCTGTCTCGCCTAATGGAGGCTCTCTGTGAGAAAATGCAGGTGACGCACCTGGTATCGAGTCCGTATCACCCACAGACTAATGGTTTGTGTGAACGTTTCAACGGTACCCTCAAACAGATGCTCCGCATACTGGTTGAGACCCAAGGGCGCGACTGGGAGCGGTACCTCCCACACCTGCTGTTCGCTTACAGAGAAGTTCCGCAGGCCTCGACCAGGTTCTCCCCCTTCGAGCTCCTGTATGGCAGGCGAGTCCGGGGACCCCTTGGGTTGATAAGAGAATCCTGGGAAGATGAGCCAAACCCCACAGAAGTGTCCATCGTGGATTATGTCATGCGCTTCCGTGACAAGATGCAGACCTTGACGCAGTTGGTGCATGACAACATGACGCAGGCTCAGGCTGACCAGAAGCGCTGGTACGACCAGAACGCCCGGGAGCAGACCTACCAGGTGGGTCAAAAGGTGTGGGCGCTGGTCCCTGTACCAACGGATAAGCTTCAGGCAGCCTGGGAAGGCCCATACGTCGTCCACCAACAGCTCAACCCGGTCACCTACGTGGTCACGCTTGACCATGCTCGGGGTAGGCGCAAGGCCTTTCACGTCAACATGCTGAAGGCGCACTATGAACGTGAAGCTTGCGTCCTACCAGTCTGCAATCTGCCAGAGGATGGGGAGGAAGATCCCCTCCTGGACATGCTGGCCCAGGCCAAGGCCGATGGGTCCATTGAGGACATGGAGATAAGTGGTTCGCTAACCGTATCCCAGCGGTTGCAGTTGATGGCCATCCTGGAACCCTTCCGGGCCGTGTTCACCATCCAACCGGGGAGGATGGAGTTAGCAGTTCATGAGGTGGACACCGGGAATCACGCCCCATTACGGCGAACACCCTATCGGATCTCTGAAGCGGTGCAACAAGTCATGCGCCAAGAGATCGATGAGATGTTAAGGCTGGGGGTGATTCGACGGTCAAAAAGCACGTGGGCTTCACCTGTAGTCCTCGTGCCTAAAAAGGATCGAACCACGCGGTTCTGCGTGGACTACAGGGGGCTCAACGCCATCACAACCTCTGATGCCCACCCAATGCCGCGCATCAAGGATCTGCTCGAGCGGTTGACAAAAGCCAAGTACATATCCATTATGGATTTGAGTCGGGGATACTGGCAGATTCCCCTGAGCCCTGAGGCGCAGGAGAAATCCGCCTTTATCACCCCTTTGGACTGTACGAGTCCACGGTCATGCCCTTCGGCATGAAGAATGCCCCTGCCACTTTCCAGCGGATGGTCAACCACCTGCTTCAGGGACTGGAGGAGTACGCGGTGGCGTACTTAGACGATATTGCCGTCTTCAGTTCCACCTGGGAGGAACACCTTCAGCACCTCCAGGAGGTGCTCAAGCGTCTTCACCAGGCAGGCCTGACCATCAAGCCGGAGAAGTGCCAGATAGGCATGCACAAGGTCCACTACCTGGGGCACCGGGTAGGCGGGGGTTCCATGAGTCCGGAGCCAGAAAAAGTGGACGCAATCATGTCCTGGCCCACCCCCAGGACCAAGAAACAGGTGAAGTCCTTCTTGGGCACTGCAGGGTACTATAGGCGGTTCGTACAGGACTATAGCGCCCTTGCCAAACCCTTGACTGACCTCACCAAGCAGAGGCTACCCCAAACAGTCAACTGGACAGATGACTGTGAGGCGGCTTTCCAAGCTTTGAAAGCAGCCCTGTGCAACTTTCCAGTGTTGATAGCAGTCGACAGCAGTCGCCCGTTTCTGGTACAGACCGACGCCAGCGAGTTTGGCCTCGGTGCTGTGCTTAGCCAGGTCGACTCGGGGGACCAAGAGCACCCCGTGTTGTATCTGAGCCGGAAACGTTTGCCGAGGGAAGTGGCATACTCGACCATCGAGAAGGAGTGTCTGGCCATGGTGTGGGCACTGCAGCGTTTGCAGCCCTACCTATTCGGGCGCGCCTTCACGGTGGTAACTGACCAAAACCCTCTGAGCTGGTTGCACACAGTGTCCGGAACCAATGGAAGATTGCTCCACTGGAGCCTTGCCCTTCAACAGTACGACTTTACTGTAAAACACAGGAAGGGCAGTGAAAACAGCAAAGCCGATGGGTTGTCCCGCCGGGGCGAACCCGCGGAGGTGCGCATGGCCGATTACCGAGAGGTAATGCCTCCTTAGCGCCCTCTTAAGGGGGGAGGTGTGATATACAATGCAGGCTGTCAGCTCATGCAGCCCCTTCCCCCCCCTCTTTTCGCCCATGGTTCACTCACACACTGACCAGTGCCCCCTGCCTGGGCTAGCTCTGAAACCTTAAACCAACTTCCTCTCGAAGAGCAGGGGGAAGGGATCCCTTTGTTCGGAAAAACACAGGCTGTATGCCGGTATATGGGAAACATAAAAACCATACCCAGCAGAGATATAACAATCATATTTTAGTGATCTGCGCAACCCCGGCGTCCTTACGGCGCCTGTGGCGTAATTCTCAGACTTACAGAACCTGAAATATGGGTTCCTTCTAAACGGTGTATCAGAACTACTGCATATTTGGTCTTGAATCATTGGACTCAACAAATCACAACCAATGATGCCCTATATGTGTCTGTGCGGGCTGCCCCCACGGAGTTATGATTAGTATAAGTTTTCTAGTGTAATTCTACATCCAAAAGGGAGAGGTGGGATTAACCCAGCATGCATCTCTCCGTGATGTCACATAGCAAGTCTATAAAGCATTCCCTGGACAAAATCAGAGCAGAACAGCTCAAGTCGTCGTGCTAGAAAGACCCGCAGATGAGCGGAGACGTGCAGCTCCGCCTCCATCCCCCTTAAAGCCACATGGGATGCCAACTGACCACATGTGAGTGTGACTTTCTATCCTTTTAATCCTTTTATTTTATATCTGTACTGTACATATGTTATGTCTCAAGTTTATAGCAACTTTTATCTGTAATCACTCTCCTCTTTTGGAAAATAAATGATTTAATTATTTAGATCTGTCTCCATGCTCTAAGAATCGAACTATACGCCTTTGATAGATAATCGCTACTAATTCAAGGGGTTTGCCACGGACCCTCTTAATTTAACACTGTGAATTAAGTAACCGTGACTGGTGGCAGCGCGTTGTGTACGGCTTTTGCGGCTTGCTGGCAGTCTAGAAGGGTCTTATATTGCTGAATGAGGGGCTGCGGCCAAAGCATTGATAATTCCCTTACTGCAGAAGCCTGATCGCCGGTTCACAACAGGCAGCCCGTCCGGCGACTAATTATCCTAGGTGTAGTTCCCTGACTGACCTGAGGGTAAGGGGGCACCGAAGAGCTGCGAGTTCCAAAGTGGAACTGAGAAAGTGGGAGATACATAAATCCCCGCAGTACTTGGAAGATTGATAGCAGTGGTGGGGCATCCAAATTAAACTCCCCCTGCGGCAAATTGTAGAGCGAGATTAGCTTGCTGGATATTTTTGTCACATAGTGCCAGTGGTGGGATAACTAAGATAAGCCCCAACTGTGCCTGTGATAGCCGTGTGCCGGCATTGTGTCTCGTCCCTCCGTCCGCTGATACACCCGTGTCAGTGGTGGGACTGTGACATAGTGGTGACACAGGGTCCGCTGTCCGTCGCGTTTTGGTGGAAGCGGGACCCCCGTCAGTCGCCCGTATTTGGACGAACAGCGGTGGGCTGTTCGTCACACCTTTATTATGGGTTACGGGTCTCTTTTCGTAAACAATGCTTCAATAACTTGATCCTATACCCTCCAACCCAGCAGCATTCATCTATTTATGAGTAAATTCCCCACCTAACTAGCCTGTATAATGTTATACAGTTAAATAAATGTTTTCAAAAAAACGATGTCCCCATTTCCTATGTTAATTAGGGATTTGACTGGTCCATGAAGTGTTACTTTCCCCAGACTAGTCAGCCCTCTTTCCATGTTTTCACTCCCGTGTGGGAATGATAACATAATTTGCACGAGTCGGTGTCATCGCCAGCTCATGCATATCTCACACATGCATGGTAAGCCATTCCACTTTTTACTGTAGGAAAGATAAAAATATGTCTTGGTACCTGAGACCAGACAAGTCTTGTACACTGGCAGATGTGGCTGTATATGTTCTTGTCTCCGATGCATCGCACTTAATTTGACCAACACTGACAGATCTCGAGACCCACTGTGGCTGATCTAAAATTAGTTCTCCCAGAAAAGGGGTTTCCATGACACACTATATTCCACAGTGCCTTACAAACATTACCATCACTGTCACCATTCGGGCTCATAATCTAAATTCTCTTTCACTATGTTTTTGAAGCGTGAGAGGAAACCCACACAAACACGAGGAGAACATACAAACTACTTGCAGATCTTGTTCATGGTGGGATGTGAACCTAGGACCCCTGTGCTAACCAGAGATGAACAAATGTATTTGAGAGGAACTGAATGCTACTCAAATTTTTACAAAAATCCTCATTTGTCAAAAGAATCGTTATACTCACCTCACTGCTCATCTCTTGGGCTGCGTCGAACTTCTTGCTGTCTTGGTGCCAGCCAGTGGTCAGCTTTGGACTCACACTTTAATGATCGGTGGTTGACTCAGTGGTTTGGATAGGTGATATAGATTTTTTATGGAAACCAAAGTTACTTGTGGCACTTATATAGTCAAATAGAAGTCATATAGAATAATGCATGAATACTTGTACCTTAAACCACAACTACAGTGTAACAAAGAAGACATAAGCAGTGTATTGAGTGATCGGCTGTATAATGTACGAATGCTGATTGTGCTGATTCATGGGATACTCCAAGCCACAGTGAATAGTATGGGCCAATGTTGGCATAAGCCGATCCCTAGAGTCTATGTGATGTCTGTGTTAGATAGATGAACTTACAGTATTACTGACACACTAGGGTACAGTCCAAGAGGATTTTCTTCCCTCTTCAGTAAGATCCCTATAACCTTACATAAAGAATGATGCAGTGATTTGAATTTGATTGTGTAGTAAGAATTGCTTTATCCTTCTTCTACAATTCACACAGAAGATATGCAGACAGAGCAGAGAGAAAAGCTTTGGCAAGATACATTGGCAGCGGCATACTGTGAAACGGTATTATCTGACAATGTGTTGTGCGCTGATATCTGAATCAGGAGGAAAGAACTGAATAGCAGGACTATCTACACACACACAGGGCGGATCACAGATTTCCCAGTCCAGGCTGTATGGGCTTCGTGTATGTCATCGCCGCTGTAACTGTTCTGTACATTTCAGCTCTTCCGGCTTTGGAAGTGTACAATGATCATGTAATGCTCAGTACTACGACTCATGTACATACGGTCTAGCAACCAGATCATTATGGAGAAGACACAGAGTTGTCTGTTCTGTACTCACAGATTTCTCATATTATCTTGTCTAGAAAAAGTTGAGTCAAGCTTTGAAGTTTGCACATATCCAGCTGATTCACTCTCTGGAAAATGACAAGATAATCGCCTTATGTATTTACAAAAGCTATGTCATCTCAGAACTGTGTTCAGATTTCCAGTTCTTAGAAATAATGTATTGTGGATGCACTCACACCACGAGGTCCAAAGTTCTCAGTGGATACATTCACCACCAAGACAATGTAGATAGCCACTTCTATGTTTATGTTTTCAAGGGATGTTCCAGGAATCAAGTTATGGTTTAAAGTCATCAGGCTGCATGGAAACGTTAAAGGCATTGTCCTGTTTCAACTAACTTTGCCCATACACTCAGTGATATATAAAATAACAACATAGGCTTTATCTACCCTGCCCCAGGTCCAGTGCTCCCTCTTCACTGCTGCTCTACTTCTGTTGATTGTCTTCAGTGGTGATGTTACTTCATCAGTGCTGCAACCAATCAATGAGCTCAGGAGCTCAGAGCGCTGTCTACATTTATTGAACAGCTGAGCTCAGTGATTGGCTGAAGTGTGTATATCACCAGTCCTAGGCTGGAAATACACACACCTCCGATCCGGAACCAACCCAAAAGGTAGCGTGTTTTGGCATGCACTACGTGTCGGTTCAATCATAGAGCAAGGAAAACGAAACTAGTAAATTCATAAGTTTACTCCAGAAAATATAGGCAGTGATTACAAAAGTACAAAACAAACAACAAAAGGAGACACAATATAGTATATGCAAACAGCTATAAAATAAAAGGGGTTAAAATATGAAACTTACTACATCTCATTTACTGGTACGACGTGTCGATGAGGTGAGTTCTCAAAGAAAAGATTCAGTTCACAGCATGGATGTTCGCTGTCGTCCCCAGGTCTGAACACCCTACAAAATGGATGTTCCTGTTTTATAGTTTGCTTATAAAGTTAGGAACTCCTCCCTTGCTGACCTCACCTGGTGAGCTGTGCGAGACGATGTATGCCCCTTTTGGAAAGTTATCTACTTGCTGTATCTCTGGCTGGAGGGCTCATAGAGTGACAACAGGGGCATTATATTTTCTCTTATGAAATTATCTTTTTTTTAGACCAAATATGCCATGTCTGCGGGCTACTGGGGCGCAGAAACTATGTCTCTGGTTTCTGGGGACCTTGGAAGCCGCAAAACGTAGCTTTAATTATACTGATTCTGGAAATATATTTTTCCTGTCTCTATGATTATTGTGTGTTAATAAATTCAACCTGGAATAGACAAAGGAGATATAGGCTGAAAAAAAAAACGGCTTTAGCTGGCCAGATGCAGTAACAGTGACCATGTGCTGAGGGGAGGGGGGGATAGAATTTCACAGAAGCAGAGAGGGGGGGGGGCTACTGCTGTGAGGGGAGGATCGCCGGTGAGCTTGTGTGAAGCTCAGTGTTACTGCACAAACCAAATGGGGGTGGGCAGCAGGAGTCCTGTATGTGTACCTTATGGCAATAGGAAATACTTCATATTTTCCTGACATCGCTGTCTACATTTATTGAACAGCTGAGCCCAGTGATTGGCTGCAGCACTGTTGATATGACCATGCAGCCAATTAAGAAAGTTAGGAGTAGTGGCAGAGACATAGCTCTGGACCCAAGGAGGTTGGGTAAAGCTTGATTTGCTTTTTTACACACCACTGAGCTAAAAGTTAGAGGAAAGTCAAGAATAAGTCATCTCACCCACTGAGATATCCAAAGCCAGGGAAACCAGCAGTGTAGCAGGAATATGAATCGTATCCATCCTTAACTCTGCTGCCCAACTAATTAATCTCTCTCCTCGCTACACTACTGCTTCCCCTCTTTGCAAATCCCTTCACTGGCTCCCAATTTCCCAGCGTATCCAGTTTAAACTACTAACACTGACCTACAAAGCTACCCATAACCTTTCTCCTCCGTATATTTCCGAACAATTCTATCAAAATCATCCCTCGCATAATCTCCGGTCCTCCCAAGACCTGCAGTACTTCTCACCTCCACGCTTATTTGCACCTCACCCAATCGTCTCCAAGACTTCTCCCATATCCCCCATCCTCTGGAGTTTTGTGCCCCAACATGTCCGGTTATCCACCACATTTGGATACTTCAAACAGAACCTGAGATGTAACCCCCTCTCATGTACAGCACCATGGAATTAATGGTGCAATATAAATAAATAATAATAATAATAATGCAGTCCAGCTTCGGGGATCCTCTAAAAACATGGCTTTATTATATGTATATATTAAAAATTATATGTATATATAAAAAATAAATAATGACAGCATGAATGTCACAACCGCTACAAGGGGGAAAAATGGTTTTGCAGATGCTTTTCAAGTGGAGAGGTTTTTAGGTCTTGTCTGCTAGACATTTTTCCCCTTTGTAGGGGCTGTGACATTCATGCTGTAGCTGTAGCTGTTTATATATATATATATATATATATATTAAAGACGTTTTAGAGGATCCTTGAAGCTGGACCTTTTCTGCATTCGACTGAACTAAAGTTAGTTGCCATTGGAGAACCCCTTTAAAAGAAATTATAATGATCACAATGTCAGACAGATTCTGTTCTAAAACTTATCCGGTCCCTGCTGTCCAGGAGATAAAGATATTTGCTTCATTTTCAAGTGGTCTGAAGACCAACAAGAAAACCGCGGAAAGAAAGGTTTTGTCAGTACATGGACGCACAAAAGTAGGAATGTGAATTTCAATTTAATGTTCACATACATTAGTTTATTAGTAGCGTAGAGCGATAAGTGAGCTGTTATAGATGAGACCGAATAAAGGGAACCAAATAAAACTGCAGATGCTACTTTTCTTTAATAACAATGTAGAAAACTAATACTGTATCTTACAAGGGGAACTGAGCAAAATCTGCAGCAACTGATAGGCCCTGTACAGTGGATGACTTCTGACAGGCCCTGTACAGTGGAGGTTTTCTGATAGGTCATGTACACTGAAGGTTTTCTGACAGGCCCTGTACAGTGGAGGTTTTCTGACAGGCCCTGCACAGTGGAGGTTTTCTGATAGGCCCTATACAGTGTAGGTTTTCTGATAGGCCCTGCACAGTGGAGGTTTTCTGATAGGTCATGTACACTGAAGGTTTTCTGACAGTCCCTGTACAGTGGAGGTTTTCTGACAGGCCCTGTACAGTGGAGGTTTTCTGATAGGTCATGTACAGTGGAGGTTTTCTGATAGGCCCTGTACAGTTGAGGTTTTCTGATAGGCCCTGTAGAGTGGAGGTTTTCTGATAGGCCCTGTACATAGTAACATAGTAACATAGTTATTAAGGTTGAAGGGAGACTTTAAGTCCATCTAGTTCAACCCATATCCTATCCTAACTTGCCCTAACATGTTGATCCAGAGGAAGGCAAAAAAAACCCATGTGGCAAACAGTAAGCTTCACATTGGGGAAAAAAATTCCTTCCCGACTCCACATACGGCAATCAGACTAGCTCCCTGGATCAACGCAATATTAAGGAGACTAGTGTATATACCCTGTAATATTATACTTTTCAAGAAAGGCATCCAGTCCCTTCTTAAATTTTAGTAGTGAATCACTCATTACAACATCATATGGCAGGGAGTTCCATAGTCTCACTGCTCTTACAGTAAAGAATCCGCGTCTGTGAGTATGCTTAAACCTTCTTTCCTCCAGACGTAGAGGATGCCCCCTTGTCCCCGTCACAGGTCTAAGAGTAAAAAGATCATTAGAAAGGTCTTTGTATTGTCCCCACATATATTTATACATTGTAATAAGATCACCCCTAAGCCTTCGATTCTCCAAACTAAATAACCCCAAGTGTAATAACCTGTCTTGGTATTGCAGACCCCCTAGTTCCCTAATAACCTTGGTCGCTCTTCTCTGCACCCGCTCCAGTTCAGCTATGTCTTTCTTATACACCGGAGACCAGAACTGTACACAGTATTCTAAGTGTGGTCGCACTAGTGACTTATATAGAGGTAAAATTATGTTCTCCTCATGAGCATCTATGCCTCTTTTAATGCATCCCATTATTTTATTTGCCTTTGCAGCAGCTGCTTGACTCTGGCCACTAAATGTGAGTTTGTCGTCCACCCATACACTCAGGTCTTTTTCAGTGACTGTTTTGCCCAGTGTTTTACAATTAAGCACATAATTATACAACTTGTTCATTCTACCCAAGTGCATGACCTTACATTTTTCCCAATTAAAGCTCATTTGCCATTTATCAGCCCAAGCTTCTAGTTTACATAAATCCTCCTGTAATATAAAATTGTCCTCCTCTGTATTAATTACCCTGCAGAGTTTAGTGTCATCTGCAAATATTGAAATTCTACTCTCTATGCCCCCTACAAGGTCATTAATAAATATGTTAAAAAGAAGCGGGCCCAAAACTGACAGTACAGTGAAGGTTTTCTGATAGGCCCTATACAGAGGAGGTTTTCTGATAGGTCATGTACACTGAAGGTTTTCTGATAGGCCCTGTACAGTGGGGGTTTTCTGATAGGCCCTGCACAGTGGAGGTTTTCTGATAGGTCATGTACACTGAAGGTTTTCTGATAGGCCCTGTACAGTGGAGGTTTTCTGACAGGACCTGTACAGTGGAGGTTTTCTGATAGGCCATGCACAGTGGATGTTTTCTGATAGGCCCTGTACAGTGCAGGTTTTCTGATAGGCCCTGTACAGTGGAGGTTTTCTGATAGGCCCTATACAGAGGGTTTTTTTTCTTGCTGACTTGTATTGTACAATTTATCTCATCAAGCCATACTTAGCTAGGGTCACCAAAAGAACGTATTTGTTCATAGTTTGGTGATTATAATTAATGATTTTAATATATAAACAGGCAGAGTACAGGGATTATGAAGCATATCTGAGTAATGTGAACCATGCCTGAGAACGCCTCGCTTGTGTTGTACATAGTATGCTCCTATATGCTCAGAAATCATGCTACACTGACAAATATATTAAGCTAATGTATTATCTGCAATTCCGTTATCTCAAGTCGCAAGATTCTCTGATTGCTATTGGGAATTCTTGGCTGTTCTGTAGTCGCCTTTACAACCTATAACCTGTGTCTCATATTCAGATAGTACACTGCTTCTAGTGGCCATCAGTAATTTGGAGACAGGCTTATCTTTCTTCAGCTTCAGGCACTGAATATGAAATTAATATTACAATGTACCATATTTTACGTAACATATTACTAAACTAACAAATAAATATAAAAAAAATGCGAGTTCTCAGCGACAGATAAAGCTGAAATGGGGCTTCAGCTACATAGCAAGTGCTACTGCCTTTGAGGCCTATTAAAGTAAATTATGAGCACGACGCAGTGCTTTAATAAAAGCCAGAGAAGGGATATATCATGTCACAGGCTGATGGCAATGTGCCCAGTTATTTAGTACAAGTCGCTGTTTAACCCTTGCCGCGGGAAACAGTGTTGGAAAGGACATAGCTAAACTTTACCAATGAGTACAATGTTGTTTTATCTTAATGAAGGCTATATTATCTCATGCTATGAGTTGCCTCAAGTATAAAACCTAATAATTAATGTAATATTCACAGTGCATTGTGTTGTTAGCCCATAAGCAGGAGCACAAGTCATCGGGAACCGGCACATCTATGCCTCCATACCACCGCTGCTAATTATCCATGAGAATTTTTAAAAGTTAATAACTATGGCGGTTAACTCTGTCTCCAATTAGTAGAGATCAAAAGCAACATGTGCACTGCTGAAACACTATTACAGATGCTCGGGGACCCGTGAGCACTCCCAAACACATCTCTATTTTGTATTGTTTGTTAAGACTCTTCAGATATTTATCCGGAGACTTTCTGAATTAAAATTGAAACAATCTAAAGTTACAACACAGCAGATATTTCTTAAAGGGTTCTTCCTAACATTGAAATTTATCACCGATGCAGAGGATAAATTAAAATTCTCTGATTAGAGGGTTTCCAACCACTGGACTCTGATGGATCCTGGGAACACGGCTCTAACATGCCTATCGGAATAGAGCAGTGGCCTATCATTCTTTATGGGACAGAAGCCAAGTGCTTTAATTACTTATCCATGATTGTAGAGAGTGACTGAAGTGGTGGCAGCCACCTATCTATCCCGATGTGACATGTGAGATGTCCGTCTCAGGATCAATCCGGTCCCAGTGGTATTATGGTCACTGATAAGAAAGTTATCTATCCACTGCATAGGTGATGACTTTCATTGCTGGGAATAACTCACTGATGTCCAACTCAATTCATATGGTGTGTGTAACATTAATCTTTTCCCTACAAAAAAACAGAACTCGTATTACTTCCCACTGAGTGGTTGTTATTAGACATTATGTGCTAACTGTGCTAAGTTGAAGTTTGTTTTTTATACAAAACCATTTAAAATTCATGAAAAAAACATTTTTTGATGTAGTCACCATTAGGGGAAGCATTGTAAATTGAAAAAAACAGAAAAACAGTTTGTCCACCCCCTAATAAACTCATTAATTGTGCCCCTAATCCCGTTAGTGATGGCTGTGTGCAGGAGATATAGAGTGCTGTCTCAGTAAATTGGGGCTTCAATTCTTTTAGAGATATTAACGCATTTATATACACACATAAATCAGCATTGCACTTAATTGCTGACCTTAGATAAAAGAATGGACAATATATTTGTACAAGGACCTCAATCATTATCATTTATAAGGTTCTCTATCATTGTACAATTGTGGCGTGCTAGCACACATAAAAATAATTATTTTTTTTTACTTATTTTCAAAATTCCTTGTTTCTGATGATGGATGGCCAGCATAGTCTCAGGAGACCTAGAACGCTTACCCAAGATAGTATCTTTCCAGCATGAATAAGCCACTTTTGCAACCTGGTAACAGTATATAGAAATCATCATAGTCATATGTTCGGTCAGTGGACGCTGTGATGAGCAGGGCCGCCATCAGGGCATTACTGCCCTGACTGGCATATAGGGCCCTATGGGCAGAGGGGGCCCTCATCGGCAGGTATAAACCGGGCCCTAGAGGCAGTTCAACTCTATTGACGTGACGTCACTGGCATCTGATGTCATTGTCATTCACGCTTCAGCTGCATGGAGGGAGATTCGCCGCTGAGTATCAGGGAACAATGTGCCATGTACCTATGGAATCAGAATCATTTTTGTTACAGGAAACAGAAAAGTGTATTATGGATTTAATTAGAAATTGCGATACTGTCTTAGAAAAAAATAATGTTATCATTAATATTCAGCATTGTATTGATATATTAGTAGATTCCATACGGAAAATTTGTTATCTTACTCTGCCGCCATAAGCCATTTTTTTTCTTTGCAAAGAGTGCTACAATAAAAAAACACCGAAGATAAAAGCAGTAATTCAGATGCCGCAAAGCGGAAAAAAGGCATTACGTTTAAAGGCAGGGAAAAATATGATTTTATGAAAATACTAGATGCCCCAGAAGACATTTCTAAATCGGTCCTGCAGTGTGCAACAGTGCAGAATTCCAGCAGCACGTGAAGCTATGCTGGTATATAATTGCAAGGGATGCTCACACTCCCAGCAGAAACCACTGGTGATGGATGATAAATGACTTGTTCACAGGCTGCAAATTTGTCTTCTTGACAGTTGAGTCTGCTTAGAGGTCACAGCCATCTCCCAGAGCCTAGAAACTCCACAGTAAAAATAATGCAGCAGCTACAGCAAACTTCAACTTCACCCTGACGCACTGTCCATATGCTTCATTTAGACTTCATATGTCTAATTACTGCATAACATCAAATTAATTCAGTAGAAAAAAAAAAAGATGCAGAAATCTATAAAGATTTATTTTAGGCAACGCCAACTGAGTGGGCGATTGTCCAATCTAATTCTCACGTTCTAATGTACAAAATATCGGCATAAGCTGACATATGCTAAGTAGCTGCTACTTACAGATTTAGGAATAAGGGGGATAACTATTAGGGACTCACACGCCTCTTGCTTTTACCAATTTCTGCTACAATTTTTTTTTACTCATTTTAATCTTCACTGTAGTAAAGTCAGCCTTGAGATTCTATACAGAACTGTTCTACAAAGATATCCAAAGGTGTCGTCATTGCAGGTTTTAGATGGACATTTCCAAAACACTGCTAAATTATCCACTTCCGAGAATAGCTAAGGATTGCAAAAGTATATGTCCCAAACTGATCCATGCAATAGCTTTTGACGTATTTTCATCAGAATTGTAAATGAATTGGTACCTTAAAAAGGGTTATTCTAGTTTTTCAAATTCAAGGCCTTTGCTTAAGATGCCCATAACAGTTTTGATATTGATCGACCAAACAACTATCCTGACTCCCATGCAAATGCATTCTCATTTCAGCTGAGAGTGAATGTATTTATAATGGGAGAGTGGAGTAAGTGACTGCCGACACAGAAGAACACAAAAATATGAGGTGTTATAAATCAACATTCTTTCCTAACAAAATATAATCTATTGGAGAATGAATAGACCTCCATTCACATTAGATGGCCATCCATTGCTGCCAAATAGGTGTGCTTGGACAACTTTGTGTATGAGATTTCTAGGATAGACCATCATTATTAGATTAATAGATAGTCAGACTCTGCAATCCCGGAAGTCAGCTGTTTGAAGAGGCCAGAACGCTAGTTTGCAATTTGAAGGAGCAGCACAATAATGTTGCAGCCACTTCAAACAGCTGTTTGGCAACTCCGCCAAAACTTGGACCCCTATATCTTGTTTTTAAATTGCAATCACACATAAATTACCCATTATTTATCTAGAAAAAATTTGAACACTTTACTGCCGAAACCTTTTTTCAACTTTCTGACAAGAGACCCATTTTTCAAATGTGACATATGTCATTTTATATGATAATAATTTTTCACATATCCCAATGATTCGGAGAATTTTTTTTTCATAATGCGTTTTACGGTACTTCATGATAGTGGTGAATTAAGGTTGACAAAATTTATGTTCATTTATGAAAATATTGGAAATTTGATAAAAATTTGCAGTTTTCATTTTCATCTACTTTTAGCAGATAGTCTGTTAGGTGTCAGGATTCTCCCTCTGCACAGGATGGATCCCAAGCCTTGTCTTCTCCTGCAGTCCCCCATTCACTCTCAACTGCAGTGAATGCTGCTCAGCAAAGACATCGTTCTCATTGTCTTGCTCAGACTCAGGCTGTGCGCTTGGTTACTACTTCCTCTCCAGGTTCAGCTATAGTAACTGGCAATAGTCAGCGGCGAGCAGTTACTTCTAAGGCTAAGTCCAGGATTCACTCTACTGAGCATGCCCTTGAGGTGGCAACCTCCCATTGGTGGTTGGTCGTTAGCTGCTCAGGTCCCACGGCGAGTCTGGATTGGTCAGCGAGTAAGGTCCTTTCTGACTGGCCTAGTCTATAAAAGCGCCCGGCGGCACGCTATGATCACATTCGTATTGTGTCGTGTGTGCTTGGGGCTTTGGCTCTGCCTTAATGGCCTGTGTCTGTGAGTGAGTGCTGAGAGTGTATGTGGGTCACCCTCCCAGGGCTGTGGGGTACTCGGTACCGGGCCGGTGTCAGCGGGATGTGTCATAGCAGCAGTGACCCGGTCCGTGGCCCTGGGCGCCCAAGTAATGGGGGAATTGAAATGGTGGAATGTAGTTGATTAAATTAATAGTTCGTGAGGCCACCTGTGGTGTTCGGCAAGTGAGATGTTAAGCCGACACTGCATGCAGTTCCTCTGCGACTGGTGGTGTGTTGCAGCCAAAATGGTGAAGCTCCCCACAGGTGGAGCTGTAGTCCCAGGGCAGTGTAGATGCGGGTACCCAGATGTAGCGGTACGGGGTGTGTTGGCACAGGAATAAATGGAGGGCACCAGGGCTTGTAGTTCCAAAGCTTTACTCACAGTCTGTAGTACACACAGGTACCTGCCTCCGTACTGTGTCCTCCGGGTCAGGGACTCAGTCAACCTCCAGGTCAGATGGAATGCTCCCTTCCAACCCTCCGCCAACATGTGCCTTTCTGAATGTCTCCTCTTATAGCGCCTTTGGTGTGAAGTACTCCTAGTACTGAGTTACACTGGAGTTCCTCCTGACAGATGTTCCCAAGAACAATACTTGTACGGCAGACAGCTTTAGCCTGCTTCGGGGACTCCTTAATCCTGAGTCCCGGCTCACTATGCAAGTTTCTGTTGTGCCTCCAAGTCTTAGATGGGAGTAGTGCATTTACAGCCCACTACTCCACCGGTGTTTGCTGTAGGACCATTAGTATCCATACAACTTCGGGGACCGGGCCCCGGCCTTGCGCTCAGAACTTCTAGGCAGGATTCTCTTCTAACCCACGTCCTCTGTTCTCTTTTACTCCTATGTTCCGTACTAGTCTTTCCTTCCTATGGAAGATCAGGTTTCGGTTCAATGTCTTTCTCTTTCTTACCTTTCCCGTGCCAGCAGGCCCAGGTCGCTGGGATCTGCTGCAGCACCTCCTTCCTTCATCCCTCTTCCAGGGATCTTCACTCCTCACTCTCTCCACTCAACTCACTGACTGACTTCAACTTCTAAACTTTCCCACTCTTTTATGTATTCTAACTCCACCCGCCTCCCAGCATGTTTCGTGTTCCAAGCAGGGAGCAACCAAAGGTGCTCTGCTACATTCCAAGCAGGGAGCCGCAATGTGGCCTTGCTGAACTACTGTGTTGTGTGGGATGCAAGTGTTGGAGTGTGGTCATGAGCCTCCAACTTACCTGGATGGTGGGGTACTACACCTCAGGAGGAGGTGCAGTACCTCTGTGGCAACTGAATCCTCAGGGGTGCCACACTCCCCCCGTTAAACACAGTACAACAGTACATCCGCGGGCTGCAAGTTAAGCAAAGTTGACAATACAGGAACATACAAATTTTTATATTGCTAATAAACATTTCTTATCTAATCTTCTCAATATGAGAGGCACTCATTCTTGAACATTGCAAACAATTCTTAGTTAACTATCTAAAGTCTTAATTCAAAAGTGCAAGTTTCATCATCAACCTATTTCTTCATCATCTTTCCTTTTTTACATTTTCTACCTTTCTGTCATTAGCTTAAAGTGATAACCGCTGATACTGGTTCATCACCTACATTTTCCAAATCTTCATTCTTTAGTCAAATCTCTCATCTCTTTATTAAATCTTTCCTACATCTTATATGAAAGCTATCATAAGACACATTATCAAATACTTCACATTAAAACTTTCAATAATTCTTGTAAGTGCTGGACACCGCTCCCAGCTGGGATCTCTTGCAGTGTCCTTTGATTGGAGTCAAGCTCCAGATGAGGTAGACGTCATCTTCGCAAAGTGTCTATGTAAAACCAAGAGAGGGCACCTAAAGAGGTGCAACTATTTACAATAACAGTTCTGGACCACTCAGCGTTCATGATCTCTGCAGTTCAATGTGAAAGCTGCCAATATAACTGGGCGACACTGGAAAAACATAACTAAACCATGTTGATCACAAACAGAAAACAAAAGGCACAACGGTGCAAATACCCTCCTGGGTAACGAGAGTTATTTTTGCTTGAGATTGCTAGTGGTGGTCTCCTCCTGGGATTTCTGGAAACTGGTTACTGGAACTGCTTTCAGGGGAGATACTTTGGGTGTCTTCCTCCTGTTGCTGGTTGCTTGCCATAGGGCACTGAAGCTGTGGTAAAGGGAATCCTTGATGCATATCAATGCCCATCAGCTGTTCCGCATTGGTGGGTGGTTCCACTGCCCTGGTGCGGGGCCTAGCATCCAGGGAGGCCGCGGCCTGTTGGCGCTGGTAGGCGGCTACATGTGGGCTTTGCAGCCAAGGGATCCCAATGTCAATATCCCAAAGCGACCTAGTGTCACGTCCGCCATGTCTGTTTTGCCTCATGAACCCCTGGAGCGGTGTGCACGCGCACCTTGTGTCTGCTATCCTGCTTATTCCCTAGAGCAGTGTGCACACTCACCTCATGTTTGCTGAGCTGCAAGATGCCTGCGTTTCTGCTTTGCTTTCTGTGATCTTCTCGTCATGTCTAGAATCCCTGATCATGTGACGTTTCCTAGGATCCTGCACTGTCTGGTTCTGCAATCATCTCGTCATGTCTGAAACTGATCATGTGACCTTTCCTAGGATCCTGCACTGTATGGTTCTGCAATCATCTCGTCATGTCTAGAATCCCTGATCATGTGTCCTTCTTAGGATCCTGCACTGTCTGGTTCGGTGATCATCTCGTCATGTCTCAAACCCTGATCATGTGACTGCGCTCTGTGATCCTGGAGCATCTGAACTAGGATGTTCTCCCCTGGTCCTGACCCGGAAGAGGAGGTGCTGTATCCTATATCAGATCACCCCTTCCTTTGCTCAGGGCCTGATTATTGTGTTGCTTCCCTGCACGGCTCTTGGTCTGTGGGGTTGCTCCCTCTACTCTGTGCCCTTGCACTTTGCTCTGTAGTGCGTCTCTGCACACGCTCCGTGCTTGTATTCTGTCTCTTGTCTTGTGCCATGTCTTGTGTTGTCTCTCGTGCTATGATTGTCTTTGCCTTGCTTTGCCTTGTAGTCCTTCCGTTGTTCTCTGCTTTAGTCTGTTTTGCTATGTCCTGCTCTGAACCCTGGCGAGGCTCCTAGCAAGCACCCTGCCTTGAACCCTGGCATGGCTCCTAGCATGCACCCTGCCTTGAACCCTGACCTTGGCGTGTCTCTACACACGCACTCTGTCTTCTACCTTGTGCTTTGGCGTGTCTCTACACACGTACTCTGTCTTGTACCTTGTGCTTTGGCGTGTCTCTACACATGCACCCTGTCTCGTTTTGTGAACCCTGGCATGTCCCCTACACACGCACCTTGTCTTGCACCTAGCCTTGAACCCTGGCGTGTCCCCTGCACACGCACCTTGCCTTGCACCTAGCCTTGGACCTTGGCGTGTTCCCTAACATGCACCATGCCTGGATATCTGTCGTGCCTCCTTGCCTGAACCCTGGTTTGCCTGCCGGATGCCCGGAACCTGCCGATCGCTGTCAGAGATCGTAAGCTTGATGACTGCGGCCTGATGTCCGGAGCTGATGTCCGCAGCCTGATGCCTTGATCATGTCGATTGTCGCCAGCGGTCCGGAGTTCGATGCCATTGTGCCTTTACCTGTACCTAGGCGTGCCACCTGGCACATACTATGCTATGGACCTTGGCGTGCCCACGCGCGCACCTTGCACGTTTTGCTTGTTTTCACGTTTGCACTGAATGTAATCCTGAAGATCTTAATGAAGATACCTTGCACTTACGTTTTGTCTTGTCTTGCTTCCTGCTTGTCCCTGGTCATCAGACACTCCCATAGTGTCCCCCTGAGCCGGCCGTCTGGTCCCAGCAGTCCTGGTGGCTGGCTCACCCCCTTGGTCTTGCCCCTGACACTCCCTGTATAGGGGGTGGATTCTCACAAGGTCAGCTCGCCCTCGGTGGGTGGGTGCCACGACCCAGAGGGTCCACTCAAAAAATGGGCTCAGCAGGAGCTGAGTCCGTCACACCTAGACTCCTCCAAGCCCTGAAGAAGCCGGATCGTGCGCGCCTGCTCCAGCCGTACCCTTCTCAGTAGGGACCTCCTCCACCTCCCCATCTCCGACAGCCTAGTGTCCCCAGCTGACTCTTCCAACTGCCCCACTTCGAGTTCCCGCAAGCCAGCCTCCGACAACGTGAAGTCGGAGGGCAACCCATTAGTAGGGCCGGGATATATACCTGGTGCCTCCCAGTGGCGCGGTCTCTGCTCCGGTGCAGGCATAGTGGCATTGGAGGCAGCTCGGTGGGATAGCGGGGATGGCGGTGGAGCTGATGGCGGCTCCGGGTCCGCAGGGGTCTCTGGAAGGACCGGCGCAGACGCGTCAGGTCCAGACGGGAGCTCTTCTTCCTCCGCTTTGGATCCCAGGGCATTGTACAACTCCGGTGGTGGCCGGCAGAGAGGGAACAGTATACGCTGCCGGTGCTATGGTAGCGGTCGCGGGCTCCACAGGGTCTGCCTGGAAAAGATCCAGTGTAGCAGCGGCGGGTACCGGTGTGGAGGGTAACGCAGGTGTAGGCCCCCCTGGGTGCGCTGCAGATTTAAGATCCATAGCGCTTCCTGCCTCAGTTGCAGGCGGCGCATCAGCTGTGCTATTTCGTCCTCCAGCTGCTTCCGGTTCATCTCGGACACTGGGTTGGAGCCTTCAGCCATGGCGCCGGGGAGATCCAGCATAACCTCCTTGCGCTACGCAGGCCTCCTCCCATCTCCTTCCAAGATGGCGCTCTGGCGTTCTTCTTCCTGTCTCGGCTCCTTTCCCGCCACTGGCTTCCGCTCCTTCTTCTTGGGGCGGAGTCTTCTTCCAGCTCCTCCATACCAAGCCAGTATACGAACCCCTTGGGGGGTGGGCCATGTCGCCGTTGCATAGTAATTCAGGCAGGGGAGGCCCAGGACAGTTTGCGGTCTTTTCTTAGGACCTCCCATGTTGTCACGCCCTTCTTCACCACACCAACAGCCATTTTTAGCATTCATTTTACAGTCTATTAAATTGGGTCTTCTGCACATTTTCAAAAACTTTAAGTCTTAGGCACACAGAACCCGATGGCATCGGGTCTCGTCATCCTGTTCGTGACGCCAAGTTGGGTCGCCCTCCCAGGGCTGTGGGGTACTCGGTACCGGGCCGGTGTCGGCGGGATGTGTCACAGCAGCGGTGACCCGATCCGTGGCCCTGGGCGCCCAAGTAATGGGGGAATTGAAATGGTGGAATGTAGTTGATTAAATGAATAGTTTGCGACGCCACCTGTGGTGTTCGGCAAGTGAGATGTTAAGCCGACACTGCATGCAGTTCCTCTGCGACTGGTGGTGTGTTGCAGCCAAGATGGTGAAGCTCCCCACAGGTGGAGCTGTAGTCCCAGGGCAGTGTAGATGCGGGTACCCAGATGTAGCGGTATCGGGTGTGTTGGCGCAGAAATAAATGGAGGACACCAGGGCTTGTAGTTCCAAAGCTTTACTCACAGTCTGTAGTACACACAGGTGCCTGCCTCCGTGCTGTGTCCTCCGGGTCAGGGACTCAGTCAACCTCCAGGTCAGATGGAATGCTCCCTTCCAACCCTCTGCCAACATGTGCCTTTCTGAATGTCTCCTCTTATAGTGCCTTTGGTGTGAAGTACTCCTAGTACTGAGTTACACTGGAGTTCCTCCTGACAGATGTTCCCAAGAACAATACTTGTACGGCAGACAGCTGTAGCCTGCTTCGGGGACTCCTTACTCCTGAGTCCCGGCTCACTATCCAAGTTGCTGATGTGCCCCCAAGTCTTAGATGGGAGTAGTGCATTTACAGCCCACTACTCCACCGGTGTCTGCTGTAGGACCATTAGTATCCACCTTGGGGACCGGGCCCCGGCCTTGTGCTCAGAACTTCTAGGCAGGGTTCTCTTCTAACCCATGTCCTCTGTTCTCTTTTACTCCTACATTCCGTACTAGTCTTTCCTTCTTATGGAAGATCAGGTTTCGGTTCAATGTCTTTCTCTTTCTTTCCTTTCCCGTGTCAGCAGACCCAGGTCGCTGGGATCTGCTGCAGCACCTCCTTCCTCCATCCCTCTTCCAGGGATCTTCACTCCTCACTCTCTCCACTCAACTCACTGACTGACTTCAACTTCTAAACCTTTCCATTCTTTTATGTATTCTAACTCCACCCGCCTCCCAGCACATTTCGTGTTCTAAGCAGGGAGCCACCAAAGGTACTCTTCTACACTCCAAGCAGGGAGCCGCAATGTGGCTTTGCTGAACTACTGTGTTGTGTGGGATGCAAGTGTTGGAGTGTGGTCAGGAGCCTCCAACTTACCTGGATGGTGGGGTACTACACCTCAGGAGGAGGTGCAGGATCTCTGTGGCAACTGAATCCTCAGGGGCGCCACACATGCGTTAGTTAACCCTAGTGAGGCAGGTTATCCTCTACACAGGGCACAGTGTGGCCATGTGCCGTTGCACGCATCAGTTAGTACTCAGGGCACAGTCAGGCCATGTGCTGGTGCACGCTGCTCTTAAGTTCACAGGGCACAGCCAGGCCACCACGCACCCATTAGCACGTGTAGTACTTAGAGCACAGTTCTCCACGTGCTTAGACACGTTCCTTATTACCGCTCTGTGGAGGAACAGGGCAGGTTATTTAGGTTCTGTGCACACTGCGTGACGTTTAACGCAGTGTGCTTAGCCTTAGGTGCTCTGTAGCTTTATACCACTCTGTGGCGCTACAGAGCACAGCACCTTTGCGTTCCGTCCACACTGTGTGCAGTTAACCCAGTGTGCTCTTTGTGAACGTTTACAGTGCAGCACCGCCATTGTTCACATTAGCTGCGGTTTTACACCTCTGCGTTCCGCCAACCCTAACATAGTCATTCCACACAAAATAGAGAATCATTAACATTTCCCATATGTCTACTTTGCATCACCAGTCTTTTTTAAACACCATTTTACTTTGTTAGGATATTAGAAGAGTTAAAATTTTACAAGCAATTTTAATTTTTACACAAAATTTACAAAACCTATTTTTTTAAAGACCTACAGTGGGGAAAAAAAGTATTTAGTCAGTCAGCAATAGTGCAAGTTCCACCACTTAAAAAGATGAGAGGCGTCTGTAATTTACATCATAGGTAGACCTCAACCATGGGAGACAAACTGAGAAAAAAAATTCCAGAAAATCACATTGTCTGTTTTTTTTTCATTTTATTTGCATATTATGGTGGAAAATAAGTATTTGGTCAGCAACAAGCAATCAAGATTTCTGGCTCTCACAGACCTGTAACTTCTTATTTAAGAGTCTACTCTTTCCTCCACTCATTACCTGTAGTAATGGCACCTGTTTTAACTTGTTATCAGTATAAAAAGACACCTGTGCACACCCTCAAACAGTCTGACTCCAAACTCCACTATGGTGAAGACCAAAGAGCTGTCAAAGGACACCAGAAACAAAATTGTAGCCCTGCACCAGGCTGGGAAGACTGAATCTGCAATAGCCAACCAGCTTGGAGTGAAGACATCAACTGTGGGAGCAATAATTAGAAAATGGAAGACATACAAGACCACTGATAATCTCCCTCGATCTGGTGCTCCACGCAAAATCCCACCCCGTGGGGTCAGAATGATCACAAGAACGGTGAGCAAAAATCCCAGAACCACGCGGGGGGACCTAGTGAATGAACTGCAGAGAGCTGGGACCAATGTAACAAGGCCTACCATAAGTAACACACTACGCCACCATGGACTCAGATCCTGCAGTGCCAGACGTGTCCCACTGCTTAAGCCTGTACATGTCCGGGCCCGTCTGAAGTTTGCTAGAGAGCATTTGGATGATCCAGAGGAGTTTTGGGAGAATGTCCTATGGTCTGATGAAACCAAACTGGAACTGTTTGGTAGAAACACAACTTGTCATGTTTGGAGGAAAAAGAATACTGAGTTGCATCCATCAAACACCATACCTACTGTAAAGCATGGTGGTGGAAACATCATGCTTTGGGGCTGTTTCTCTGCAAAGGGGCCAGGACGACTGATCCGGGTACATGAAAGAATGAATGGGGCCATGTATCGTGAGATTTTGAGTGCAAACCTCCTTCCATCAGCAAGGGCATTGAAGATGAAATGTGGCTGGGTCTTTCAACATGACAATGATCCAAAGCACACCGCCAGGGCAACGAAGGAGTGGCTTCGTAAGAAGCATTTCAAGGTCCTGGAGTGGCCTAGCCAGTCTCCAGATCTCAACCCTATAGAAAACCTTTGGAGGGAGTTGAAAGTCCGTGTTGCCAAGCGAAAAGCCAAAAACCTCACTGCTCTAGAGGAGATCTGCATGGAGGAATGGGCCAACATACCAACAACAGTGTGTGGCAACCTTGTGAAGACTTACAGAAAACGTTTGACCTCTGTCATTGCCAACAAAGGATATATCACAAAGTATTGAGATGAAATGTTGTTTCTGACCAAATACTTATTTTCCACCATAATATGCAAATAAAATGAAAAAAAAAACAGACAATGTGATTTTCTGGATTTTTTTTTCTCAGTTTGTCTCCCATAGTTGAGGTCTACCTATGATGTAAATTACAGACGCCTCTCATCTTTTTAAGTGGTGGAACTTGCACTATTGCTGACTGACTAAATACTTTTTTTCCCCACTGTATTCAGTTTTGAAAAGACTTTAAGAGTCTTATTTATCAGAAAACATACACACACAAGTGATACCATTTTAAAAACTGCATCCCTCAAAATATTCAAAACTGCATTCAGGAAGTTTGTTAACCCTTCAGGTGCTTCACAGAAATGAATGCAGTCCAGAATAAAAAATAAAAAAAATTGTTTTAGCCTTACCTTTTTCATATTCATAGTACAATGGGGATGTGGCATGGGTCAGAACGGAGGGTGCGCTACTTGACTTCAGACCAAATTTGGCTTTAGTAGATTGTGGATGCAGTGTCACATTTGCAGATGCTACCAAGGTACCAAAAAAAAACAAAAAACGGAAAACCCCATCCCCAAAAAGTGACCATATTTTGAAGGCTACACAACTCAAATAATTTAACTATGGACTCACGGGTGCTTTACAGAAGTTTATACAATGGTATGTGAAAATGAAAAATTACATTGTTACCACTTAAAATGTTGTTGTAGACCCATTTCTTTCTTTCACAAGGGTAAAGGGATAGAGTGGACCATAAAATCTGTAAGACCATTTCTCCTGATTACGATGACCCCACATGTGGTCAGAAACATCTATTTGGAAACATGGCAGGTCTCAGAAACGAAGGTGCGATATTTGACTTTTGAATCACAATTTTAGCAGGAACAAATTGTGGGCGCCATGTCGTATTTGCAGTGAACAGCAGAAACCCTCTAGAATTGTCCCAGATTGGAAACTACACTCTTCAATTAATTTATATAGCAGTTTAATTACATTTTATTAGGACCCACAGATCCTTCATGAAATTTTATAAACATTTGGAAGCTAAAATAAAAAAATACTTTATTTCTACAAATATGTTGTTTTGGCACAGTTTGTAAAGCAATGTATCCCGAGTACAACAGTACCCCAGATGTGGTTGGTAACTTCGTTTTGGGCACACAGAATGGAAAGGAAGGGAGTTTCCTGTTTCACTTTGTAGTGGAATTTTGGCTGGAATAGACCATGGACATAACATCGTATTTTCAGTGCCCCCCAAGGTGCCAAAACTGGAGAAACCTCTCCTCACCCTACCCCCACCCCCTCCACAAGTGACACCATTTTGGAATTTACACAAGTAAGGAATTTATTTAGGGGTACAGTGACTTTTGGGGGCTTTTTAAAAAAATTATAACATTAGGACGCAAAGATTAGAAATTACATTTTTCCACTAACATGATGCCCCATTTTTTCTTTTTCCACAAGGGGTAGTAGGAGAAAATGGATCAAAAACATTTAAAATAAATTTGCCCAAATGTAGCAAAATATAGTGGAAAATACTGTCTGGACATATGGCAGGGCTTGGAAGAGAAGTTTTCTGACGATAAACTCCTCCAAAAATTCATCTGGTGCAGTGTGCATTTTGAAGCCACAGTTGTTTCACAGAATTTTAAAATGCTGGGTCATCATAAGTGAAATAATATTTTTTCCCACAAAAATTGTTTCAGTCCCAATTTGTGGTTGGAAATTAATTAAAACACTTGAGAACACAGCAGGGCTGCGAAGGCTTTTGTAGCACAAACTTGTCAGTTTGTAGGCAGCACTTACTGTAAACCTAAAGTGAAAAAACAACAGAAACACTCCAAAACTAGACTTATTTTGTAAACTAAGCCCATCAAGGAATTTATCTAGGGGTGTAATGAGCATTTTTATCTCACAACTGTTTTTCCGATTTTTTTTACCATTGGACTGTGGGAAAATGAAAAATGTTGTTTGTTACAATAAGTAGATTTAGATTAAAATATTTAATCTTTACCATAAGAAAAAAAATAAGAAAAAACACGCTCCGCAAATTATGACACCATTTCTCCCAAGTACAGCAATATCCTATATGTTGTCATAAATTTCTGTTACAGGATGATACAGGGCTCAAAATAGAAGAAGTGTCATTTGGCTTTTAGGGGACCGATTTTCCTGGAGTAGTTTGTGGGGACCATTTGCAAAGACTCTAAGCTTCCAAAACAGCAGAAATACCTAAAAAGAAAAGCCAATTTTGAAAATTCTACTCAGAGAATTCATCTACAGATGTATAAAATTATTTGACCATATCATAATTTTTATGCATATTTTCCAATTTCAAGCTGTATAAATGTGAATGCTTATCAGATAAAGCAGATCAGCTGATGTGTATCTGTGTAATTGTGGCGCCCCTGAGGCTTCAGTCGCCACAGAGGTACTGCACCTTCTCCTAAGGTATGGTACCCCACCATCCAGGTAGGGTGGGAACTCCCTTCCACATTCCAACACCTGCACCCCACACACAGGATAGTTCAGCAGGGACCCATCCATGCTTTATACTGGAAAGGTCATATGGACCCTTTTGTGGTCCCTGGCTTCGTAACACGAGAGGTGCTGGGGAGGCAGGTGGAGTTAGATATAAAAGAGAGGGAAGGTGTAGGATTTCAGGTCAGTCAGTCAGTCTGACAGGAAACCACTTGGTGAGGAGCGGGGATCCCTGGAAGAAGGGATGGAGGAAGGAGTGCTGCAGCTGCCCCAGTGAACTGGGCCAGCTGGCACAGGAAGGAGGAGAAGGAGAAAGAGACGTGGACTGGAGACTACAGATTCCATAAGAGAGATAGAACAAGAATCTCTCCTATTATGTTGTTTTCTTTCCAAATCTGTGGATATGTAGTGTGAGTTAATATACCCACCTACTGCTACGCATCAGATATCTATCGCTGCACAGCAGGAATCTCAAGCCTTACTTCCAGCGGTCTCCCATTCCTCTCTAGCCGCAGAGGAGGTTGCTCAGCAAACTCATCAGTCCAAGCACTCTGCCCAGACCAGCTCCATGGGTTTGCTTGCTGCTGCCACCTCTGGCACAGCTATGGCAATACATGCTGCCCAGCAGCGAGATTCTGAAGGGACTAAGTCCCCATGTCGGGCCACTGACCATGCCCGTGGAGTGATCTCCCATTGGAGATCGAAGGTCACGTGCTCAGGTCCTGCTCGTGTTCGGATTGGCCCATCCGAGAAGCCAGCAAGGTCCCCGCCGCTCGCGGCTATAAAAGGTTTGCATGGCCGCTCGGCCATGCGCAAGGATAGACTGCATTTACAGACTATGTGGAGTGAGTGATATATGCACGTATGAATGTCTCTGGTGAATGACTCATTAAGAAACCCCTACCCTTGGTACGTATGTGTTGTGCAGCCTAGCCTGCTAGCGCCCAGGCTTAGGCGTAGGTAGGTCAGAGGTTGAGTCAGGCATCAGTCCTCACCAGAGACTCGGCACGCCTCAGTGCACGTGCTCCACACCTCATAGCCAGCGTCTATAGCAGCGCTCGCGGCAGCGACGCCGCGCTCAGTGGGCCTAGAGGGACGCTAAACCCGTGTCCTTGGGGTAGAGTTCTGTGGCCGTACACTGTGCGCTCTTTTGGCCGGGCTCTGTGAGCTAAACAGGCTCCGGCATCTACGTTCAGCGGTTGTGCAGCTCTGTGCATTAACAGAGTTCGCTCCTGTTCACATTGGGTGACGTAACCCACATGTGACTGTTTTCACACCGCTTATTCTTCTGCCATTATCTAGCAGCAGTGTACCACCTCTGCACGGTGGACCCCGGGCTGCGAACGCACCTACTACTATTTTATAATTTGGTGTGTTCCGCAAGCCCTAACATTATCCTAGCGCCAGGGTCTGGCTAGTAATGGCGGACGAACAGCGACTGCTGCAGTACATCCGGCAGCTGCAGGGCAGGTTGGCGGCAATCGAGCGTCCAGCCTCAGCTGCGGATGTTACTGCGGTCACTGTTCAGGCAGCCACAGAGGCTGTCTCCCGTGTGACCACTGCCATCCCTGCCCCGACTTTGTCCCGCCTCCCACTGCGAAGATCTCGGGTGATAGTGCCTCTTGTAGGGGTTTCGTGAGCCAGTGCTCGATACAGCTGGAGCTGCTGGCAGCACGATTCCCCTCCGAGCGGGCCAAAGTGGGATTTATTATTTCCCTCTTGTTGGGCAGGGCTTTGGAGTGGGTCACACCGCTGGTGATCATGTGGTGCAGAGTGTCTCTCGGTTCTTGGACACTCTGAAGCATGTCTTCCTGAGACCGCGAGTCACCCATGACACCACGCTCCAGCTGCTGGCATTGTCACAGGGTTCGTCCATGGTCAGCCACTTTGCCATCCAGTTCCGGACGCTGGCCTCGGAGTTAGAGTGGCTAGATAAGCTCCTCATTCCGGCATTCTGGAGAGGTTTGGCTGGCCATGTGAAGGACGCTCTGGCCACCAGGGAGATTCCTGCTACACTGGAGGAGCTTATCACAGTCTCCACCCGTATAGACCTTCGCTTTGCCGAGCGAAGGTTGGAGCGGTTCCAGTGTAGGCAGAGGTTTAGGTTGGCACCCAGTTTTGCTAAACCTCTGGAATCTTCCGATCGGGCGTCCGAGCATCAGGGGGCTTCCCACGAGGGATCCAGGCCCCGGCCCGCTCGAGCCCCTGTGATCTGTCATGGTTGCCGGCAGTCCGGTCACTTTGCCATCCAGTGCCCACAGCGGCTGGGAAGACGCTCGCCCTTAGTGGCCCTAGGAGGCAGCTCACTAGAATCTGCGGCGTTTTCCTCCAAGTTGTCCTTTAAGGGGACACTTGGGTTTGGTTGTTCCACTCTGGCGGTGGAGGTTTGCGTGGATTCTGGAGCGGAGGGCAATTTTATGTCTTCTGCCTTCGATCAATGGCACGTGATACCACTGCTAATGATGTCCAAGCCAGTCACCGTCAACCGTCAGAGTAGTGAATGGCGCGACTCTGCCCTCACAGATTACCCACCAAACCGCTCCACTGTTACTCTCGGTGTCTCCATCTCATCAGGAGACGATATCCCTTCTCGTCATGCCCAAGGGTATCGACCAGGTCCTTCTAGGGGTTCCCTGGTTGCGGCATCACTCTCTCCATATAGAGTGGTCCTCGGGGAGAATTCTTGGTTGGAGTAAGTCATGTGAGGGTAGATGTCTGAGGGAATGCGTCCAGGTTGCCTCCACCGAGGTCCCCGCAGATCTTTCCTCGCTTCCCAAACACTATCGACAATATGCGGACCTGTTCTCCAAAAAGGCGGCGGACACACTTCCACCGCATCGCCCTTATGACTGTCCTATTGACCTCTTGCCTGGTGCTGAGCCTCCCCTGGGTCGAGTCTATCCCCTATCTCTCCTGGAGACAGAGGCCATGCCTCAATACATCAGGGAGAATCTGGCAAGAGGATTCATTAGGAAGTCAGAGTCACCAGCCGGGGCGGGATTCTTCTTCATCCAGAAGAAGATTGGGGAACTACGTCTTTGCATCGATTATAGGGGTCTTAACGCCATCACCGTTAAGAATAAGTATCTTGTACCCCTGATATCAGAGCTGTTTGATAGGCTACGGGGAGCGAGAGTGTTTACCAAACTTGATCTGCGGGGGTTTACAACCTGATTCGCATCCGTGATGGGGACGAATGGAAGACGGCATTTAACACCAGAGACGGGCACAATGAATATCTGGTGATGCCCTTCGGGCTCTGTAATGGCTCAGCCGTCTTCCAAGACTTTGTGAACAATATCTTCCGGGATATGCTTACCACCTCGGTAGAAGTCTATCTGGATGATATTCTCATCTACTCTCCAGATATTGACTCCCATCGGAGAAACGTTTGCAAAGTTTTCAACCTCCTGTGGGCAAACTCCCTCTATGCCAAGATGGTAGAAGTGTGTTTGAGCAGGAGTCCTTGCCTTTCTTGGGCTATACTATCTCTGCCCAGGGTTTCGCCATGGATCCTGCCAAGCTACAGGTGGTGATGGATTGGCAGGAACCCCATTCTCTCAAAGCGGTGCAGCACTTTATGGGGTTCATAAATTACTATCGCCAATTCATTCCCCACTTCTCAACGTTGGTAGCACTCTTGGTAGCCTTCACCAAGAAGGGTGCAAACCCCAAATTGTGGTCAGAACCTGTCTCCAAGGCCTTCTCCTCTATTAAATCCCATTTCGCTAGCGCTCCTATTCTACATCGCCCCGATGTGGATAAACCCTTCATTCTGGAGGTGGATGCCTCTTCCGTCGGTGCTGGTGCGGTCCTGTTCCAGAAGGACTCGCAAGGTCAGAAGCACCCATGCTTCTACTTCTCCAAGACCTTCACACCGGCGGAGAGGAATTATTCCATCTGGGACAGTGAGTTGCTAGCAATGAAGTTGGCCTTTTCAGAGTGGAGACACCTCCTGGAGGGAGCTCGCAACCCTTTCCAGGTGTTCACCGACCACAAGAATTTGGTCTATTTACAAACAGCCCAGCAGCTGAATTCTCGCCAGGCCAGATGGTCCTTGTTCTTCTCCCGATTCCACTTCACCCTGCATTATCTCTACGGGGAGAAGAATGGCCGGGCCGATGCTCTCTCCCGCTCCGTGGTGTCATCGGAGGAGGAGGAGCCTCGGCTGATAGTCCCGTCTGAGAGCCTGAGGACTGTGACTCCGGTCGCCCTCGAGTCTGTACCTCTGGGCAAGACTTTTGTCCCTGCCCATCTGCGACCGGAGGTCCTCTCTTGGGCTCATTCGTCCAGGCTGGGTGGACATTTTTGGACCAAACGGACCTCCGAGCCTCTGGCGAGGACGTACTGGTGGCCGCATATGGCCTGTGACGTCAGGGACTATATACGGGCGTGCGTCTCTTGTGCCCAGAATTGGCCTTCTCGGCAGCAGCCCGCTGGGTTACTCTATCCTCTGCTGGTTGCTGACAGGCCCTGGGAGATGGTCGGTATGAACTTTGTGGTGGGTCTGCCCAAGTGCAGTGGCAGCACCGTCATTTGGGTGGTCACCGATCATTTCTCCAAGATGGTGCATCTGGTACCACTCTCTCGGCTACCATTGGCACGGGCCTGGCAGCGTTGTTTATTAAACATGTTTTCTGCTTGCACGGCATGCTGGATAAGATTGTCAGTGACCGGGGTCCTCAGTTTGCATCTCAGTTCTGGAGAGAGCTCTGTTCTCTGCTCAGCGTATAGCTAAATCTCTCCTCGGCCTATCATCCCGAGACGAACAGGTTGGTTGAGAGTGCCAACCAGACCTTGGTGACATATCTGCGACATTTTGTCTCAGCCAGGCAGGATGATTGGGCACCCTTGCTGCCGTGGGGGGAGTTCGCCTTGAACAACACTGTGGCTGACTCCACCGGTCAGACCACTTTCCTCTTAAATTACGACCAGCATCCGCGCGTCCCCGTGCCTATGCCGTGTCGTCCACAGACTCTAGGGTGGCAGACTGGGCGGTGGAGGCACGTGACATTTGGGGTCACAGGCAGGATGCTATCCGGGCCTCCAAGGAGAGAATGAGGTCCTCCGCTGACACTTGCCGGCGCCCGTCTCTGACCTTCGCCCCTGGCGACTTAGTGTGGCTCTCCGCTCGAAACATCAGACTGCAGGTGGAATCCGCTAAGTTTGCACCGCGCTATATTGGTCCTTTCAAGGTCCTCGAGCAGATCAACCCTGTGGTCTACCGCCTGGCTCTTCCACCACACTTGGCTATCTTGGACACTTTTCATGTGTCTCTCCTTAAGCCGGTGCACATGTCCCAGTTTTCTGAGCCATCTGCTGGGACATCAGACCTGTCGTCAGACAAGTTTGAGGTCAATGCCATCGTGCAATGCAAAAAATTTTACTTGGTGGATTGGAAGGGTCATGGTCCAGAGGCGCGGACCTGGGAGCCGGTGGAAAACGTCCACGCTCCTCATTGCGGAATTTGAGTGGAGCGAGGCTCAGAGAGAAGGCGACCCTAGAGGGGCGGGTAACGTTAGGCGTCAGATTTCTGTCGCTGCACAGCGGGAATCCCGAGCCTTACTTCCAGGGGTCTCCCATTCCTCTCCAGCCACAGAGGAGGTTGCTCAGCAAATTTGTCGGTCCAGGTGCTCTGCCTAGACCAGCTCCGTGGGTTTGCTTGCTGCTGCCACCTCTGGCACAGCTATGGCAATACATGCTGCTCAGCAGCGAGATTCTCCATGGACTAAGTCCCCATGTCGGGCCACTGAGCATGCCCGTGGAGTGATCTCCCATTGGAGATCGAAGGTCACGTGCTCAGGTCCTGCTCGTGTTCGGATTGGCCCATCCGAGAAGCCAGGAAGGTCCCGGACGCTCGTGGCTATAAAAGGTTCGCATGGCCGCTCGGCCATGCGCTAGGGTAGACTGTATTTACAGACTATGTGGAGTGAGTGATGTATGCACGTATGAATGTCTCTGGTGAATGACTCATTAAGAAACCCCTACCCTTAGTACGCATGTGTTGTACAGCCTAGCCTGCTAGCGCCCAGGCTTAGGCATGAGTAGGTCAGAGGTTAAGTCAGGTGTCAGTCCTCACCAGGGACTCGGCACGCCTTAGTGCACGTGCTCCACACCTTATAGCCAGCGTCTATAGCGGCGCTCGCGGCAGCGATGCCGCGCTCAGTGGGCCTAGAGGGATGCTAACCCCGTGTCCTTGGGGTAGAGTTCTGTGGCCATACACTGTGCGCTCTTTTGGCCGGGCTCTGTGAGCTAAACAGGCTCTGGCATCTACGTTCAGCGGTTGTGCGGCTCTGTGCATTAACAGAGTTCACTCCTGTTCACATTGGGTGACGTAACCCACATGTGACTGTTTTCACACCGCTTATTCTTCCACCATTATCTAGCAGCAGTGTACCACCTCTGCACGGTGGACCCCGGGCTGCGAACGCACCTACTACTATTTTATAATTTGGTGCGTTCCGCCAGCCCTAACAGCTACCTTCTCCTGCATCCAGCACCGTTTTGCTACTCTTCTCAGTGACGTCACTGCTCTTCAGACTCTCCAGGACAAGCTGAGCTCTGTGTGACCCTGAGTGCTCTGTGTGACCCGGAAGTTGCTTTTACAATATAAGACTAGGGCGTGTCAAAACAAGGCTCCATTGGCTTAAAAGAGAGTTCCGGTTCACGCATAGAGCAGAAAGTGGGCGGGATAATCTGAAGTGCGGTGACCTCACTGAAAAGAGGAGCAAATGTCATTGGATACTAGAAAAGGCAGCAGTAGGTGAGTATATTAACACACACACTACACTCCATACAGATATTCAGCTCTGGCAAAAATTAAGAGACCACCACATCAAAACCCTGTCATGGGGAGCCCATTCTCCAGGCCTGAACCCCATTGTAAACCTCTGGAATGTAATCAAGAGGATGATGGATAGTCACAAGCCATCAAACAAAGAACTGCTTACATTTTTGTGCCAGAAGCAGTGTGAAAGACTGGTGGCAAGCATGACAAGACGCATGAAAGCTGTTTTTAAAAATCATGGTTATTCCACAAAATATTGATTTCAGAACTCTTCCTGAGTTAAAACATTAGTATTGTTGTTTCTAAATGATTATAAACTTATTTTCTTTGCACTGAGGGCTGAAAACACTGGGGTTTTTTTAAGTTTTGACCATGTATCTTTGTCAGACAAAAAATACAAAATGTATTGCTTGGAAATTCGAAGACATGCTGTCAGAAGTTTATAGACTAAAATAACAATTTACATTTTACTCAAAAATATATCTATGAAGAGAAAAATCAGACAAAATGAACATTTGAAAGTGGTCTCTTAATTTTTGCCAGAGCTGTATACATATTTAGTCAAAATTGAAGATGAACTTAATAATATCATCTCCCAAACCTACTGCCTGCTTTTAGAAGACACCTTCTTCAAACAATGGTACAGCAAAAACTCTGCATCTTTCAAGAAAACCATGATTTTTGTGCAGGACAATGCTTCATGCATCCAAGTACTCCACTGCTTGGATATCCAGTAATGGCCTTAAAGTGAACCTGACATCTGATACATGCTGTCCAATCCATTGCCAGCATGTATCAGGCACCGGCTGTGTGATGTTAGCCAGGTATGTTTTACTCTGAAACGCTGCGGTGTTTTAGAGAAAAATATACTTTTAATAGCTGCCAGGGAACAGGCCGCACGGCACACTAGTCGGATAGAAGTGTCCCCGGCAGTTTCTCCCCACCCACTGACAGTCACAGTTCTCTGAGTACATACAAGAGTAGGCAGACACCTGTCAATCACTGTCAGCAGGCAGGAAGAGAACACCAGGGACCCCCTTTTCCGACTAGTATGCTGTGTGGCTCAATCCCCAGCTAGATCTCAATACAATCTCATACTTTGCACAGCATTCCAGAGTAAAGCATGCCTGGTTGAATGACTACTTCAACCACATTGGCATTGCACAATGGATGATGCAGATTGAAAATTGCAAATATAAAATCTTAGTGCCCAGTACATAGTTTCCCGCTTCTGGAGACACACGCCACAGAAATTGCAAAAAAGGAGGGCCAGAAACTAACAATTGATAACTTGTCTCTATATGAGACACACCAATGATCAGCTGAAAACTGCTCCAGCAACGGTCTGAACCATGGCTGAGGCCATATTGCGTTTGTGGACACTGTCAGGTACATACACTCGGGAGGTATGCGACTAAACATGTGCACTGTAAGAATGGAAGCCAAAAAATCTGTCAACCATAGGGACCTATTGTGAAAAGATGTATACCAAAGCTGTACTTCCCTATACAGTTAAACAAGAGCATGCTGACCAGCCGAAAGCAGAAAGAAAAACTTTCAGCCTATGTCTGGTGAATAGTCACCTATGTACATCTGGAAAAGTGTAAGTGTACGTCTGGAAAAATTTCCAGACATATACAGTTGTGGTCAAAATCATAATGACAACCCAAAACATCTAAATAACCCTGATAAAAAGTTTACATACCCCATTTCTTAATAGCGTGTATTGCCCATCTAACATCAATTACAGCTTGGAGTCTTTTGTGATAGTGGTGGATGAGGTTCTTTCTTCTCTTAGATAGTAAAGCTGCCCACTTTTCTTAGCAAAAAGCCTCCAGTTCCTGTAAATTTCTGGGCTGTCTAGCATGAACTGCTCGCTTGAAATCTCTCCAGATTGGCTCAATGATATTGAGGTCATGAGACTGAGATGGCCACTACAGAACCTTCAATTTGTTCTGCTGTAACCAATGACAGGTCGACTTGGCCTTGTGTTTTGGATCATTGTCATGTTGGAATGTTCAAGTACGAACCATGCGCAGCTTCCGGGCTGATGATTGAAAATTTGCCTCCAGTATTTGCTGATAACGTGCTGCATTCAACTTTCCTTAAATTTTTGACCAAGTTTCCTGTGCTTTTGTAGCCCACACATCCCCAAAACATCAATGATCCACCTCTGTGCTTTACAGTAGGAATGGTGCTCTTTTCATCATAGGACTTGTTGACCTCTCTCCAAATTTAACGTTTATGGTTGTGGCCAAAAAGTTCAATTTTGGTCTCATCACTCCAAATTACATTGTTCCAGATGTAATGAGGCTTGTCTCTGTGCTGATTTGCATATTGTAGGTGAGATACTTTGTGGCATTTGTGCAGTAATGGCTTTCTTCTGGCGACTCGACCATGCAGCCCATTTTTCTTCACATGCCTCCTTATTGTGCATCTTGAAACAGCCACATCGTTAGTTTTCAGAGTTCAATATTTCAGCTGATGTTATTTGTGGGTTTTTCTTTGCATTCTGAACAATTTTCCTGGCAGTTGTGTACAAAATTTTTGTTGGCCTACCTGACCATGGTTTTGTTTTCACAGAGACCCTGATTTTCCATTTGTTAATCACAGTTTGAACACTGCTGACTGGCATTATCAATTCCTTGGATATCTTTTTGGATCCCTTTCCTGCTTTATACAGTTCAACTAGCTTTTCCCATAGATCAGTTGACAATTCTTTTGCTTTCCCCATGACTCACAATCCAGAAACGTCAGTGGCTGGATGAAAGATGCAAGAGTCTGTCTGGATCCCAGAAACTCACTCAGCTTTTATGTACACACACTGATTACAAGCAAACAGGTCACAGGTGAGGATGTTACCTTTGGTAGCCATTCAAACCCATTTATGTCAACTTCTGTGCATGTTATCAGGCCAATATCACCAGGGTATGTAAACTTTTGATCAGCGTCATTTAGATGTTTTGGGTTGTCATTATGATTAAAAAAAAAACACTAACCATGAGTGGAGAAAAAGTTTTGGTGTTATCATTCATATTCTCTGAAAAAAGGCCAAAAAAGCAAAAATTCTGTGGGGCAAGTTAACTTTTGAGCACAACTGTACTGCAGGTTAGGTGCACAGATGCAGTGCGCACCTAGCCTAAATGATGTACAGGCTGTATAATGCAGTCCCACACATTGCTTGGAGGCCGCTACTGGGTTCCGCTCATACATCACCTTGTTCTGGTTCTGCTGTAGCTGTTTTAAGCTGATAGGTGGGTATGCCAGTGTCAAGCCACCAACTATCTCATATTGATGAACTATCCAGCTAAATCAGTCAACAATTATTAGACTTATAGAACCCCCTTTAAATTAGTTATCTCCTCTGCAGAGCAATGCCATCCATGTTGACGATAAAGGGGTGGTCCAAAACACAAATAAATATTAATCCGAAATGCCTATTAGATATCATAACCTAATATTTTTTCTAATACACTTTAACAATTCCCTATACTTCCATCCAAACACTATCTAAGTGCTTTATTAATTTTTCCTACTTTTTCATCATCAGGGGGCAAAGGCTTCTGTCACTGCCACACCCTGCATGAAATGAACCGTCATCACTGACCTCCTTTTCAGGGGCAGGGCTAGTCCCTGCTCTACTGAGCATGCTATGGCTGTCAATTCTGACAAATGATGAGTAGATTCTTGTCACTGTGCGTATTGCATCAACTCTCACTAGCTTCCCTGTCCCTACTGAAGAAAAGCATCCATACAGCACAATGCTGCCACCACCGTGTTTGACAGTGGGGAAGGTGTTTGCATAGTGATGTGCAGTGTTAGCTTTTTTGCCAGACAGTGTTTGGAATTTAGCCTAAAAAGTTCTACTTTGGTTTCACTTGATCAGAGCGCACTTTCTTCAACATCCTACTGTCTATTTATTTTTGCAAGCAGCAATCAGGACTTCTTATGGTTTGCTTTAAAAAATGTCTTTCTTCTTGCCATTTTCCAAAAAATGCCAGATTTATGGAGTATATGACTAAGGGTTCACTCACACTGTCATATAACATGTTCACTTGTGGGGCTTCAGCTGTCTTGGTCCCTCAGTGGCTTTGCAAATGTGACATGGCATAGGGTCCCATTTCACATAGCGACGCACCAGCGCGCGATCCCAACAACGATACGACCGGGTAAGGATCGCTGGTGCATCGCTAAATTGTCGCTAGTAAGCTGCCAAACAGGCAGATCTCTTCAGCGATGCAGCAACGATCCGGCGATCCATATAACGACCTCAGCGGTCATTGGTACCTTGTCACACAGCAGCTTTTCTGACAATTCCCGCCTGCATCCCTGAGTTCTGCGACGCCAACGAGGTCACTCGTCGGTGTCAAACACAGCAATACATGCTGGCCAACGGGACACCGATGATTAAAAAATGGCCCAGGGCATTCCAGCACGATCAGCGATATCCAGCGGGGGGGCCGGTCGCTGCTACATGTCACATGTAGCGAAATTGCAGACGAGATCGCTGTTGCATCACAAAATCGGTGATGCTTTAGCGATCTCGCTATGTGAGACGGGGGCTATAGGCAATCTATTCCAACCATACAGTGGGGAGAAAAGTGTTTAGTCAGCCACCAATTGAATAAGTTGGCCCACTTAAAAAGATTAGAGAGGCCTGTAATTGACATCATAGGTAGACCACAACAATGAGAGTCAAAATGAGAAAACAAATCCAGAAAATCAATTTGTCTGATTTGGCAAGATATATTTTTCAAATTATGGTGGAAAATACGAATTTTGTTACCTAAAAACATGCAAGATTTCTGGATCTCACAGACCTGTAACTTCTTCTTTTCTTTAAGAGGCTCCTTTGTCCTCCACTCATTACCTGTAGTAATAGCACCTGTTTGTACTTGTTATCGGTATAAAAGACACCTGTCCACACCCTCAAACAGTCACACTCCAAACTCCACTATGGTGAAGACCAAAGAGCTGTCGAAGGACAACAGAAACAGAATTGTAGCCCTGCACCTGGCTGGGAAGACTGAATCTGCAATAGGCAAGCACCTTAGTGTGATGAAATCAACTGTGGGAGCAATAATAAAAAAATGGAAGACATACAACACCACTGATATCTCCCGCGATCTGGGGCTCCACGCATGATCTCACCCAGTAGGGTCAAAATGATCACAAGAAGGGTGAGAAAAAATGCCAGAACCTCATGGGGGAACCTAGTGAATGACCTGCATAGAGCTGGGACAACTGTAATAAAGGCTACCATCAGTAACACACTACACTGCCACGGATCCTGCAGTGCCAGACGTGTCCCCCTGCTTAAGCCAGTACATGTGCAGGCCCATCTGAAGTTTGCTAGAGAGCATTTGGATTATCCAAAAGAGTATCGGGAGAATGTCATATGGTCTGATGAAACCAAAGTAGAACTGTTTGATAGAAACAAGACTCATTGTGTTGCATCCAAAGAACACCAACCCTACTGTGAAGCATGGGGGCGGCAACATCATGCTTTGAGGCTGTTTCTCTGCAAAGGGACCAGGATGACTGATCCGTGTACATAAAAGAATGAATGGGGCAATGTATTGTGAGATTTTGAGTGCAAACCTCCTTCTATTAGCAAGGGCATTGGAAATAAAACATGGATGGGTTTTTCAGCATGATAATGATCCCAAGAACAGTGAGCAAAAATCCCAGAACCACACGGGGAACCTAGTGAATGACCTGCATAGAGCTGGGACCTCTGTAACAAAGGCTACCATCAGTAACACACTATACCACCAGGGACTCAGATCCTGCAGTGCCAGACATGTCCCCCTGCTTGAGCTAGTACATATTCGGGCCCGTCTGAAGTTTGCTAAAGAGCATTTGGATTATCCAGAAGAGTACTGAGAGAATGTCATATGGTCTGATGAAACCAAAAAAACAACACTCGTCGTGTTTGGAGGAGACAGAATGCTGAGTTGCATACAAAGAACACCATACCTACTGTGAAGCATGGAGGTGGCAACATCATGCTTTCGGACTGTTTCTCTGGAAAGGGACCAGGAAAACTGATCCATGTGCATGAAAGAAAGAATGGGGCCATGTATCATGAGATTTTGAGTGCAAACCTCCTTCCATCAGCAAGGGCATTGAAGATGATACGTGGATGGTTCTTTCAGCATGATAATGATCCCAAGCACACAGCCAGGGCAACAAAATAGTTGCTTCATAAAAAGCATATGAAGGTCCTGGAGTGGCCTAGCCAGTCTCCAGATCTCAACCCCATAGAAAACCTTTGTAGGGATTTGAAAATCCGTGTAGCCCAGCAACAGGCCCAAAACATCACTGCTCTAGAGGAGATCTGCATGGAGGAATGGGTCAAAATACTGTCACAGACGTGGTTTGTGGAAACATTGTGCCACGGACCGTGTAGAGCCTGGAGGGGCGTGACTAAGCGAAGACCTGACTGTTCACTAGAGCCTCAGATGGTGAAGTAAGACTTGGTTCCCGATGAACGCCAGGTGCCATTCCAGGACAGACCAACTGACGCGCAGCAGCTGGACCCAGAGGGCAGACTGGAGGGAGCAGCTGGCAGAGTTTGTATTAGAATGCAGCAGATTTCACATCAGAATGCAGCAGAGTTTGCACCAGAGTGCAGCAGAGTTCGCACCAGAGTGTAGCAGACAGAGTTTGCACCAGAGTGCAGCAGGCAATGTTTGTAGCAGGCAGGATTTGCATCAGAGTGCAGCAGACAGGATTTGCATCAGAGTGCAGCAGGCAGGATCTGCATCAGAGTGCAACAGGCAGTGTTTGTATCAGAGTGCAGCTGGCAGGATCTGCATCAAAGTGCAGCAGGCAGGATTCACACCAGAGTGCAGCAGGCAGGATTCGCACCAGAGTGCAGCAGGCAGGATTTGCACCCGAGTTCAGCAGAGACTGGTATGCAACTTTACACAACTTAGACTGCAAAACAGGAAGGTTGCTCAGGCACCTCCCCAGTCGTGAGGAAGCAATATATACATAATTTCCTACAGCTATTGGCTGGAGAGGAAATAGCAAGTGCCTGCGCTGACCCTTTAAGAGGATGGGAGTGAACATGCGCGTGCCCTAAGGACATGGTCAGAGGACCATCTGGAAGCATGCAGAGCATGTAGAAGGGAAGAACTGACCGCAGCACGGGTGAGTGAAGAGGCACACCGGAGACCCTGCCTGTCATAAAAAGGACTACGGCGTGGTGCTAACACATACCACCAATAGTATGTGAAGATCTACAGAAAACGTTAGACCTCTGTCATTGCCAACAAAGGATATATTACAAAATATTGAGATGAACTTTTTGTCAATGACCAAATACTTATTTTCCCCCATAATTTGCAAAATAAATCTTGCCAAATCAGACAAGGTGATTTTCTGGATTTGTTTTCTGACTTTGACTCTCATAGTTGTGGTCTACCTATGATGTAAATTACAGGCCTCTCTCATCTTTTGAAGTGGGAGAACTTGCACAATTGGTGGCTGACTAAATACTTTTTTCCCCACTGTATGTGCATATGTTATTTCCCAGAGAAACATGCATGGCTTATAAGTCCAGGCTTGGTTTGTCACTCAACACAAGGAAAAACGTTAGCCCTCAGGCCTTGGTCATTAAACTCAAAATTGGTTCCGTCACTAAGGGGTTAAGTTAGAAAAATGAACAATCGGTATAAATTTATGGATAATTTCAGGTATCATGTGTCCTATATTTATATCCATTGACTTTAAATCGTGAGTACACATTGGTTGTTTTAAACATGAGCAAAAGAAGCAAAATTTGTCAGACAAAATGGAGCTGGAACTTCTGTTTTCTGTGAATTAACTTACGGTAATTTTTATCATGTATTTTTGAATTTTGATATTAATTCTAATTAGAGTTGAGCGACTTTTGGTTTTTTAGGGTCGCGTTTCGTTTCGTGAAACCCGACTTTTCCAAAAGTCGGGTCGAGCAAGATCGTCCGATTATAGGGAAAAGTCGGGGTCGTCCCGAAACACGAAACCCAATGTAAGTCAATGGGGAATAAAAGTCGGCAGTGAGAGGAGGACAGGAAACACACCTACAGTGCCCATTTGAATGCCAAAAGCATCAATTCTTCTTACTTAAGCTTGTCAACCTTAATTAACTTCATAATACAAGTTACGCACTGAAAAATGGGGGTTATTTGGCTAAAGTTGTGGGGGGGGGGGGCTGGCTGCAGGTTTTCATGTGCCCTGGGCGAAAGAGCGCCCCTTTAACACATACCACAACTCATCATGCTCCGATACGGCAGAGAAATAGCGGTATAGTACAATGAAAAATACCTCACTTTTTACATCTCATGACGAGGCCCATCTATTTCTCCATACAGAATCATTGGTCCCATATAATGTTTGAAACAGTATATGATGAGCTCCACATAATGCTACAGTATATGTTGGTCCCCATGGATGAAGCTCCACTGTCTTATGGGCCCAAATAATGCTCCAAACATAATGGGCCCCATTTCTAATGCTCTAGTGTATAATGGGCCCTGTAAATGCTGCTCCAGTGTCTGATGTCCACCTTTGGAATGTTCCAGTGTATGGTGGGCCCCATCTATCATTCTCCAGAATATAGTGCTCCCCAAAAATTGCTGTCCCAACATTGAAAACAATCAAATAAGTCTCCTCGCTAGGGAATCCCTGTACTTGTCTGGACAGGTGCTGTAGCTTGCTTAACAGCTCGCCAGCCGTTCTCACGCCCAGTATGGATTGCACGTGATTGCACAAAGGTTAGAAAGGGTACCGTATCCCTGGATAACATGTATGGATAGCGTACACATTCAAAATATATGTCTCAGGAGGCAGGCTCAGACGGTGTCAGGCCCAGTATGGATTGCACGTGATTGCACAAAGGTTAGAAAGGGTACCGTATCCCTGGATAACATGTATGGATAGCGTACACATTCAAAATATATGTCTCAGGAGGCAGGCTCAGACGGTGTCAGGCACAGTATGGATTGCACGTGATTGCACAAAGGTTAGAAAGGGTACCGTATCCCCGGATAACATGTATGGATAGTGTACACATTCAAAATATATGTCTCAGGAGGCAGGCTCAGACGGTGTTAGGCCCAGTATGGATTGCACGTGATTGCACAAAGGTTAGAAAGGGTACCGTATCCCTGGATAACATGTATGGATAGCATACACATTCAAAATATATGTCTCAGGAGGCAGGCTCAGACGGTGTCAGGCACAGTATGGATTGCACGTGATTGCACAAAGGTTAGAAAGGGTACCGAATCCCCGGATAACATGTATGGATAGCGTACACATTCAAAATATATGTCTCAGGAGGCAGGCTCAGACGGTGTCAGGCACAGTATGGATTTGACGGCCCAGATTACACAGCGGAGGAGCAGGGAGAGGTAAAGATTACAAATGCTGGGGCCCTGCCCAAGCAAGGGGGGCCCACTCGTGGGCGTCGGTACTGGCACTGGGCCCCTCATAGTACAGCGGTGTGTCTGACGGCGGGTGTGCACCACCACCGTCAGAGACACTTGATTGCACTATGAGGGACCCTGTGCCAGTGCCCACGCCCAAGAGTCGGCCTACCCACCTGTCCAGGGCAACGGCACTCGCACGGTGTCGTGCGGTAGGTGGTGACCCCGGCCATGGGGGGGGGGGGCAGCACAGTTAGGGAGTTTTAGAAAGTGGCATATGTTGATGTTGGACATTCAGCTGATGCAAAAGGCGAAATAGGTGAAGTACCAGGAAGAGGTGGACCAAAGCAAGCCATTTTTCTGTCACCCTATGTGTCATCAGGGGAAGGTGGGACAAAATCCTTGGAAACCCATGCGTGGTTCATTTTAATGAAGGTTAGATCATCCACATTTTGGGTTGACAGACGGGTCCTTTTTTCTGTCAGGATTGATCCAGCTGCACTGAAGACTCTTTCCGATAGCACACTTGCAGCTGGGCAAGCGAGCTCCTGTAAGGCATATTGGGCCAATTCAGGCCAGGTGTCCAGTTTAGCGGCCCAATAGTCAAAGGGGAATGACCTGTGTGGGAGAACATCGATATGGGAGGAAAAGTAGTTTGTAACCATAGTTGACAACTGCTGTCTCCTGTCACTTTCCATCGATGCAGTATTACCAGTTGTGTGAGCGGTATTTGAAAAATCAGTCCACAACATTGTCATGAAACCCCTGTCTCCAACGCCACTTCTGCTGTGTGCACCACGAACACCTCTGCCAAGCTGCCCCCGGCCCGTACGGCTCGTGTGAGAACCATCACCGCTGCTGTGTGCTGGGAATGCCTCAAGCAACCGATTTACCAGAGTTGCTTGTTTATTAGCCAATATTAGGTCAAGGTTCTCCTGTGGCATGATGTTTTGTAATTTGCCTTTATAGCGTGGATCCAGGATGCTGGCCAACCAGTAGTCGTCATCGTTCATCATTTTGGCAATGCGGGGGTCCCTTTTTAGGATCCGCAAGGCATAATCTGACATGTGGGACAATGTTCCCGGTGTCAATGATGCACTGCGAGTGCTGGGTGTAGGAGCACTTTCTGGCAAATCCACATCCCTCCAGTCACGCACAAACCCTGTACCAGACCTTGCCACGCCAACATTTTCACTTGCCCCACGAGATGCATCCTCCTCCCCTAAGTAATCATCCCCATCATCCTCCTCCTCCTCCTCTTCTTCCTCCACCTCGTCCAGGAGAGGTCCCTGAGCAGACAATGGCTGAATGTCATCAAGGATTCCCTCCTCCTCTTCCTCCTCATCAACATTGGCTGCAGACGCCTGCTCCTTAAGGTGCGTCAAAGTTTGCATGAGCAGACGCATAAGTGGGATGCTCATGCTTAGGATGGCGTCGTCTGCTCTTACCAGCCGTGTGCATTCCTCAAAACACTGAAGGACTTTACAAAGGTCTTTCAGCTTCGACCACTGCACGCCTGTCAACTCCATGTCTGCTCTCAAAGTGCCTGGTCGTGTATCCTCCCACAAATGCATTATGGCCTGCCTCTGCTCGCACAGCCGCTCCACCATGTGCAGGGTGGAGTTCCACCTTGTTGCAATGTCGATAATGAGGCGGTGGTTGGGAAGGTGGAGCAATCGCTGCAGCTTCTGCATACGAACGGAGTGTACAGGCGACCGGCGGATGTGCGCGCACAGTCTTCGCACCTTCTGGAGCAGGGCTGTTAACTCCGGATAATTTTTGAGGAAGCACTGCACCACCAGGTTCAAGGTGTGAGCCAAGCAAGGTATGTGGCTGAGTTTTGAAAGGGCTATGGCTGCCACAAAATTACGGCCGTTATCACTAACTACCTTGCCTGCCTCAAGATGTACACTGCCCAGCCATGACTCAGTTTGTCGCTTCAAGTACTCGGCCAGCACCTCGGCGGTGTGTCTGTCGCCCAAACACATCATCTGCAACACAGCCTGCTGACGCTTTCCACTAGCTGCTCGATAGGTGGACACATCGTGTGCAACAGTGGCAGCTGCAGATGGAGTGCTCGTACGACTGCGCTCTGTGGACGAGTTTTCGCTTCTGGAGGAGGAGGAGGAGGAGGAGGAGGGTCGAACGCCTACAGCCAACTGTTTCCTATACCGTGGGCTAGGCAGCACTGTCCCACCACCGCTGTCCCCTGTGGACCCTGCATCCACCACATTAACCCAGTGCGCAGTGATGGACACGTAACGGCCCTGGCCATGCAGACTGGACCATGCATCAGTTGTGAGGTGCACCTTTCCGCTCACTGACTGCTTGAGTGCATGGACAATGCGGTCTTTCACATGATGGTGGAGGGCTGGGATGGCTTTGCGAGAGAAGAAGTGGCGACTGGGTAGGTTATAGCGTGGTACTGCATAGGCCATGAGTTCGCGGAAAGCTGTGCTTTCCACCAACCGATAGGGCATCATCTCAAACGAGATTAGTTTGGCAATGTGGGCGTTCAAACCCAGTGTACGCGGATGAGAGACTGAGTACTTTCTTGACCTACTCATAGTGTCTGGGAGGGTGAGCTGGACTTGAGAGCTGCATATGGTGGAAGTAGCGGTGGACAGGGCGGACTGAGAGAGGGTTGATGATGGTGATGGAGTTGGTGTTCTTTCTGATGGCCTAGAATCAGTCTTTCGTTGATATAACAGTGGGATTCCCTGACTGCTGTGGTCTTGCAACGACACCTCAACATTTGCTGCTGTGCTAACCGGTGGGCTTACAGTGGGGGAAACAATGTAGCGTTGCTGACTACCTTCGTTGTGATCAGTTGCACATGTGGCACTTGAGGTTTGGTGTTGTGTCCACGCTTGCAAGTGCATGCTGGTTAAATGTCTAAGCATGCAACTGGTATTTAAATTTTTCAGATTTTTCCCTCGGCTAAAGGTCTTTGCGCACTTCTTACAGATAACCTTGGCCTGATCATGAGGATTTTGTTCAAAAAAGTGCCACACTGCACTCTTCCTACTTTGGCAAACATTTTGCGGCCTAGCACGCTGTGATCTTTTGACCCTCTGGACAAGCTGTCCAGCAACTCTTTTGATGTTTGGAACCTGTCTTTGGAGTGCTCCGGGCCTGCCAGATAACAGCTGTTGCGATGTCGATGTCTGCTGTGGATGCTCCTCATCTGAGCTATTGGAAGCAGCACCCTCTTCCCCCAATGGATGCCAATCTGGGTCAACAACTGGGTCATCCATCACCTCCTCTTCTATGTCATGTGCACCTTTCTCTGTGTCACCGTGTATGGTGGTATAGTGTGCGGGAAGGGGCACCTGAGTCTCATCAGGGTCAAAATCTGGCTCTGTACACTGCGAGGACAATGTAGTGCTCTGAGTGAATGTACCAGCAGAATCATCCATCAGCGGCTGTGCATCAGTGCACTCCATGTCAGATTCATCTTGGCCTGGGTAATTCACCATTTCACTTGATAATCCAGGCATGGTATGTGAAAACAGCTCCATGGAGTAATCAGTAGTATGGCCTGCGTCATCCTTCAATCTTGGTTGGGGTGAAGGACACAAGGAAAGGTGTGGTTCATGAACATGAGCCTCCAATGACGACTCAGTGCTTTTACTTTTTACAACTGAAGAAGAGGAGGCGAGAGAGCTGGAGGCTGAGTCAGCAATGTAAGACAAAACTTTTTCCTGATGCTCTGCCTTTAAAAGCGGTTTGCCAACTCCTAGAAAACTAAGCGTTCGAGGCCTTATGTAGCCAGACGATGACGCAGGGTCAGCACCTCCTGCATTCGGTCCTATTTTGCTCTTGCCACTACCATCAGATCCACCACCAACACCATCATTACCAGCTGCCAACCCCCGCCCAATTCCACGGCCTCTTCCACCAGCCTTCCTCATTTTTGGTAGAAATGTAGACAAAATCCAACAAACTATATAGTAATGTAAAACAAGGTACAAGTTGTCTATAGGACAGGGGAGATTTAGAATTTCTGCACACACTTGTGGACAGTGGACACTTTTGGATTGTGTGAGGCCCACTGATATCTGAGCGCTATGTGACAGGCTCGATGGCACAGCTGCCTGTGACCAAAGTGACGAGAGGATAATGGAGATTTTGAATCTCTGCGCACACTTTTGGACACTGGACACTTGTGGATTGTGTGAGGCCCACTGATATCTGAGCGCTATGTGACAGGCTCGATGGCACAGCTGCCTGTGACCAAAGTGACGAGAGGATAATGGAGATTTTGAATCTCTGCGCACACTTTTGGACACTGGACACTTGTGGATTGTGTGAGGCCCACTGATATCTGAGCGCTATGTGACACGCTCGATGGCAAAGCTGCCTGTGACCAAAGTGACGAGAGGATAATGGAGATTTTGAATCTCTGCGCACACTTTTGGACACTGGACACTTGTGGATTGTGTGCGGCCCACTGATATCTGAGCGCTATGTGACAGGCTCGATGGCACAGCTGTGACCAAAGTGACGAGAGGATAATGGAGATTTTGAATCTCTGCGCACACTTTTGGACACTGGACACTTGTGGATTGTGTGAGGCCCACTGATATCTGAGCGCTATGTGACAGGCTCGATGGCACAGCTGCCTGTGACAAAAGTGACGAGAGGATAATGGAGATTTTGAATCTCTGCGCACACTTTTGGACACTGGACACTTGTGGATTGTGTGAGGCCCACTGATATCTGAGCGCTATGTGACAGGCTCGATGGCACAGCTGTGACCAAAGTGACGAGAGGATAATGGAGATTTTGAATCTCTGCACACACTTTTGGACACTGGACACTTGTGGATTGTGTGAGGCCCACTGATATCTGAGCGCTATGTGACAGGCTCGATGGCACAGCTGCCTGTGACAAAAGTGACGAGAGGATAATGGAGATTTTGAATCTCTGCGCACACTTTTGGACACTGGACACTTGTGGATTGTGTGAGGCCCACTGATATCTGAGCGCTATGTGACAGGCTCGATGGCACAGCTGTGACCAAAGTGACGAGAGGATAATGGAGATTTTGAATCTCTGCGCACACTTTTGGACACTGGACACTTGTGGATTGTGTGAGGCCCACTGATATCTGAGCGCTATGTGACAGGCTCGATGGCACAGCTGCCTGTGACAAAAGTGACGAGAGGATAATGGAGATTTTGAATCTCTGCGCACACTTTTGGACACTGGACACTTGTGGATTGTGTGAGGCCCACTGATATCTGAGCGCTATGTGACAGGCTCGATGGCACAGCTGTGACCAAAGTGACGAGAGGATAATGGAGATTTTGAATCTCTGCGCACACTTTTGGACACTGGACACTTGTGGATTGTGTGAGGCCCACTGATATCTGAGCGCTATGTGACAGGCTCGATGGCACAGCTGCCTGTGACAAAAGTGACGAGAGGATAATGGACATTTTGAATCTCTGCGCACACTTTTGGACACTGGACACTTGTGGATTGTGTGAGGCCCACTGATATCTGAGCGCTATGTGACAGGCTCGATGGCACAGCTGTGACCAAAGTGACGAGAGGATAATGGAGATTTTGAATCTCTGCGCACACTTTTGGACACTGGACACTTGTGGATTGTGTGAGGCCCACTGATATCTGAGCGCTATGTGACAGGCTCGATGGCACAGCTGTGACCAAAGTGACGAGAGGATAATGGAGATTTTGAATCTCTGCGCACACTTTTGGACACTGGACACTTGTGGATTGTGTGAGGCCCACTGATATCTGAGCGCTATGTGACAGGCTCGATGGCACAGCTGCCTGTGACAAAAGTGACGAGAGGATAATGGAGATTTTGAATCTCTGCGCACACTTTTGGACACTGGACACTTGTGGATTGTGTGAGGCCCACTGATATCTGAGCGCTATGTGACAGGCTCGATGGCACAGCTGTGACCAAAGTGACGAGAGGATAATGGAGATTTTGAATCTCTGCGCACACTTTTGGACACTGGACACTTGTGGATTGTGTGAGGCCCACTGATATCTGAGCGCTATGTGACAGGCTCGATGGCACAGCTGCCTGTGACAAAAGTGACGAGAGGATAATGGAGATTTTGAATCTCTGCGCACACTTTTGGACACTGGACACTTGTGGATTGTGTGAGGCCCACTGATATCTGAGCGCTATGTGACAGGCTCGATGGCACAGCTGTGACCAAAGTGACGAGAGAATAATGGAGATTTTGAATCTCTGCGCACACTTTTGGACACTGGACACTTGTGGATTGTGTGAGGCCCACTGATATCTGAGCGCTATGTGACACGCTCGATGGCACAGCTGCCTGTGACCAAAGTGATGAGAGGATAATGGAGATTTTGAATCTCTGCGCACACTTTTGGACACTGGACACTTGTGGATTGTGTGAGGCCCACTGATAGCTGAGCGCTATGTGACACGCTCGATGGCACAGCTGCCTGTGACAAAAGTGACGAGAGGATAATGGAGATTTTGAATCTCTGCGCACACTTTTGGACACTGGACACTTTTGGATTGTGTGAGGCCCACTGATATCTGAGCGCTATGTGACAGGCTCGATGGCACAGCTGTGACCAAAGTGACGAGAGGATATTGGAGATTTTGAATCTCTGCGCACACTTTTGGACACTGGACACTTGTGGATTGTGTGAGGCCCACTGATATCTGAGCGCTATGTGACACGCTCGATGGCACAGCTGCCTGTGACCAAAGTGACGAGAGGATAATGGAGATTTTGAATCTCTGCGCACACTTTTGGACACTGGACACTTGTGGATTGTGTGAGGTCCACTGATATCTGAGCGCTATGTGACACGCTCGATGGCACAGCTGCCTGTGACAAAAGTGACGAGAGGATAATGGAGATTTTGAATCTCTGCGCACACTTTTGGACACTGGACACTTGTGGATTGTGTGAGGCCCACTGATATCTGAGCGCTATGTGACAGGCTCGATGGCACAGCTGCCTGTGACAAAAGTGACGAGAGGATAATGGAGATTTTGAATCTCTGCGCACACTTTTGGACACTGGACACTTGTGGATTGTGTGAGGCCCACTGATATCTGAGCGCTATGTGACAGGCTCGATGGCACAGCTGTGACCAAAGTGACGAGAGGATAATGGAGATTTTGAATCTCTGCGCACACTTTTGGACACTGGACACTTGTGGATTGTGTGAGGCCCACTGATATCTGAGCGCTATGTGACACGCTCGATGGCACAGCTGCCTGTGACCAAAGTGACGAGAGGATAATGGAGATTTTGAATCTCTGCGCACACTTTTGGACACTGGACACTTGTGGATTGTGTGAGGCCCACTGATATCTGAGCGCTATGTGACACGCTCGATGGCACAGCTGCCTGTGACAAAAGTGACGAGAGGATAATGGAGATTTTGAATCTCTGCGCACACTTTTGGACACTGGACACTTGTGGATTGTGTGAGGCCCACTGATATCTGAGCGCTATGTGACAGGCTCGATGGCACAGCTGTGACCAAAGTGACGAGAGGATAATGGAGATTTTGAATCTCTGCGCACACTTTTGGACACTGGACACTTGTGGATTGTGTGAGGCCCACTGATATCTGAGCGCTATGTGACACGCTCGATGGCACAGCTGCCTGTGACCAAAGTGACGAGAGGATAATGGAGATTTTGAATCTCTGCGCACACTTTTGGACACTGGACACTTGTGGATTGTGTGAGGCCCACTGATATCTGAGCGCTATGTGACACGCTCGATGGCACAGCTGCCTGTGACAAAAGTGACGAGAGGATAATGGAGATTTTGAATCTCTGCACACACTTTTGGACACTGGACACTTGTGGATTGTGTGAGGCCCACTGATATCTGAGCGCTATGTGACAGGTTCGATGGCACAGCTGTGACCAAAGTGACGAGAGGATAATGGAGATTTTGAATCTCTGCGCACACTTTTGGACACTGGACACTTGTGGATTGTGTGAGGCCCACTGATATCTGAGCGCTATGTGACACGCTCGATGGCACAGCTGCCTGTGACCAAAGTGACGAGAGGATAATGGAGATTTTGAATCTCTGCGCACACTTTTGGACACTGGACACTTGTGGATTGTGTGAGGCCCACTGATATCTGAGCGCTATGTGACAGGCTCGATGGCACAGCTGTGACAAAAGTGACTAGAGGATAAGGGAGATTGGATTGCTTTTAAAAAAGCAGTTTGCGGAGCAGTGGGTAAACAGCAATGCCAGCGTGTCAGGAAGCCTTAAAAGGCAGCCCAACAACCAACACCACGGATACACCACAATATAGCCTCCCCTTGCACTGCACACACAGTGACTTGTGTGTTGTGCAGGCCAAATCGCTAGCAGCAGAAGCAGTTTTTTTGTCTTCTTCCCTGCCTAACGCTCTCCCTACAGAATCAGCAGCAACCTCTCCCTATACTAAGATCGGCAGAAGTAAGATGGCGGTCGGCGTGCACGCCCTTTTATACCCCCTGTGACGCCCACCAAAGCAAGCCAATCACTTGCATGCCCTTCTGAAAGATGGTGGTGACCCGTGCCTAGGTCATCACGTTGCCCACAGTGTCCGTGGATCCTGATTGGCTGAAAAAGAGCGCAAAACAAACTTTTGAAACGCGACTTTGGCGCGTAAGTCGCCGCCCTCGTGGCCGACCTCATCCTAGGGTCGGGTTTCGTTTCATGAAACCCGACTTTGCCAAAAGTCGGCGACTTTTGAATTTTTTCGACCCGTTTCGCTCAACTCTAATTCTAATTCATTTATCTTCAGCTATTTTTAGAGATGCACTCAACTAGATGAAAATAGATGAAACAGAACTGATTAGGGGCAAGTATTGACATGTTTGGAGGCATTACATATATTGTCTATGGTAATGATACATATGTAAGCGACTTTGCTTCCTACTGCTAACAGGAACACAAAAGCTCCCTTGTTTGCAATTTTAAGGCATTATCTAGGCCTCATATTCAGTATGGTGCCTAATTACAAGATACACGGTGATCACTGACAATCTATTGTTTATGGGCAGCCTCACTTAATAACAAGTACATCCTCCCAGCAACTCCCAGTAGTATCTACTGTATGTTCTATCTAGGTAAGTGTAGTTTAGTTGTAATCTCCATTTTCTCGTGTAAGACACAGGAACCTATTGATAATACAATGCTAGATCAACCAGAAACTAGACTTGAACACATTTCATTATGTGAGATCCAAGCATCTAATAAACCTTAATAGTAAGAGAGGGAAGTTTAGCCTCTAAGCTGTGCTTACATATATACGGTACATTGTGAGCTACCTCCAGTGCACTGGAAAATGTTCAGAAAATAAAAAAATAGGTTGGAAATCACCGATCGAAATGATTCAACTAAAATATTTAAAAAAAACAGGGTTTGATCTACTATTTATCTACTTCCCAATGTAGCTTCTAAAATACTATTTTGCATTCTCACCTTGAAAATTGTGCACCACTGGGACTGGAGAGGTGGCTGTGGATGCATGGGTTTCTTCACTCATTTCTACAGAACTTCCATACATAGCTGAGCAAGCATGGCATCTCTCTGTTCCTGGTGACGTGACACAGGACCCCAATCTAGTACTATGAGTACATCCAGGCTGATTAGCAGTAGCTAAATGGTACACTTAGGTGGGTTGACCCAAATTCTATGTGCATAATTTTCCGATTATCGGCCAGTCTAAATGGGCCTTTAATATTACATATTCAAACAGAATACTTTTATTTTTCACCTACAATAAAAAACTAATATTTTATCAATGTAAATGTTAGAGAGTCACTGCATGTTAGTGGCTCGTTGTTCTCTCATAAGTAGAATTCCCACCCAAGAGATGTATTTCTATCAGCTACACAAATAGAAAGCATTCATGAGTAACAGAACATATTTAAATAAATTCTACATCAGAAAGATTTCAAAATGCTTTTCTAATGGTGTTTTGGGTCTGTTCCCCAGGATTGTCATCTGTGCCTTCTATAAAATTGTTAGGTTAGCAGGTTTCATACATTCACTAAAATATACAGGGTTCTTGATGCTGCTCATTTGAATCCAAAACGACATCAGTAACAAATTATTTTTTGGCCTCAGGTAAAATTTAGACTTAGCCACTGCTCAATTTCATTTAATGAATAAGTTACCCATTTAGGAATCAAATTGTTGAAGATGTTTGGCTGTTGGCAAGCCAAAAAATCAGTAATCACAGGACATAATTAGTGCTTTTCAGCTACCACTTTTGGCTATTCCTCAATATCCCAAAAAAAGAGGGTGTTACATTTCCTAGGGAAGTTATCATTACCTAGCTGTTTTTACTTTAAACTGAAACATCTCTAAGCTAAAGAAAATAGAAATCTTTGTGACATAGTTTCATGAACACAGCAGACTTTGTTTAGTTCATGTATAAAAATTTAGGCTGGAGTTAAAGAAGCATTCCTCCCATCAAAAATGTTATCATCTTAATATATTTCAATCATATTGTATAACACTGTGCACTTACAATTGCTCATTTTGCCTTTCTACCCCGCTAATGTTTCTCTTTTCCATTAGGTCTATGACATCACCTAATTAGAAACTGACTAGCTGAATCCTCCTAATCTCTATGTAGAAACAAGAGGTCAATTTTCTCTGCACAAGTCATGAGTCACTGCAAAAGTCTATGGCGGTGGGTAGAGCGGAGCAGCTGGGTAAAGGTATCCTTTTATGCAATTTTCTATGACTTGCATGCTCAAATAAATGGCTTAGGTTAAATGGTGAAAACAGAACAGAAAAACAGAGGATTTGATAATGCAAAATAAATGTACACAAGCCAGATTCTTTCATTTTTCAAGTAACAAATTAATTGAATGTCTGACTGCTGCGTATCCCATTACTGATAACCCTAGAGTCACGTGGAATGATATTTGCAAAGCACTGGCTCACAATAGGTTAACCTCAGGGCTGCGGAGTCCAAACTGACTATATGTAGTACAGCAGAAATCTACTGATTCCAACTTCAAAATAAAAATAATAAATATTATAAATTACTAATATTGCATTACTAAGTTACGACATGTGCAACTGGAAGAGATGGGCGAATCAGGCAAAATTCACATTCACCTGCTTACACGGATTTTCCCAGGAAATTTGATTTGCAGAGAAGTTATACTCTGCAAATTTAATGTCTAGAGCATAAGAAATGAAAGATGTAAAAAATAAAAAACACTATAGTCATCCCCTTATTCACCTCTCCAGTCCCTCCGTTCCTGACTGTCACTCATTTGGTCCTCACTGCATCTACAAATCGCCACTTTTGCTGAAATCAAGGGTCTCTAATACTAGGGAGGGAAGGTCTTTTGGTTTTGAGGAGGCCCAGGAGGATTCTTTCAATGTGCGTGAATCGTCACAGCACACGATGTAACATCATGAGGGTGTGACTGTCTGCGCACTTGCACAGAATCGTCAGCAAAGCCAAAAGGCCAGAGGAGAGGCCTGGGAATTAAAACAGCAGCAATCTGAATATGTGGCAAGGACCAGATAGGCTAGAGGGACTGGAGACGTGAGTATAAAGATTTTTTTTAATTTGGGGACACCATTTTTCGCATCTGCACAGAAGTGAATTACAAAAAAAAAAATCAGCATTTTGGTGAATGTGGATTTTTGTAAAATTCAAGTAAAATTCATTTCCATCTCTAATAACTGGATACATATATACTTTCATAGGAATTTAATAAAATGTAGCAATTTTAATTACAAAGCATATTCTATGTTCAACAAATCTAAGTCCCTTATTTTCTATTTTATAGTAAATTTTTTATTACAAATTATTATATATGACCAGGGGAGATTGTGGAGACACGGGAGTCGGTGGGTACCCCGGTCCGCTAGCCGAAACCACATGGACTAGGGATCGTCCCACCAAACGCCGGCTCTACTTTTAACGTGGGCATGATGCTAATCAGACAGCACAGGGTGAGGGTGAAACAGTGTGGTAATGCTTTATTGAACCACAAAACAGGCAAATAACACGTAGAACAGTCCCAGCAAATTACACCAAGATAGTGCACTTTACAGAGTCTCATCTTTCCACTGACTCGCCGGGATAATGACAGTTGTTACTTCAGAGCTCCCAGTGTCGACTACCCCACTTGTGGCACGTACACAGAGAGGAAGTAACGACAAGCGTAGGGAAATGACAATCCATTCACAGGTACAAGACCAGTTGACGGGAGGGTCACAAGCTGGCTTCATCCTCCAGGGTCGACTACCCCCTTGTGGCACACACACAGAGAGGAGGTAACGACAAGCTTAGGAAGATGACAGTCCATTGAGGTACAAGGCCAGTTGACCCAAGGGTCAAAACCTGGCTTCTCCAAACATCTCCATGGAGCCAGATGACCAGCGGGTCCTAACCCTGGCTTTCTCCAAATGTATCAATGGTTCAGCGATGGTCAATGGAGCAAATCTGTTTTCTTCCAACTAGAACCTCGGGCCCCTAGGTTGTTTCCTGTATAATGATAGATCTGTGTTCCGTGTGATGGGGCCATGATGTCGTGGCAGAAGTCCTGTAGGGTCCACTGGATGTCTAGATCTCTTGGCAGAATCTCTCTCTCTCTCTGTGTCTCTTAGAGGCATATCACCTCATTTTATGTTTAGGCTGAGTTCACAAGTGGCGGTTTTTTCGCGTTTCCGCGGCGGTTTTAACCGCGCGATTTTGCCACGAAAACGTGAAAAATAAGCATCCCATGCATTCCTATGGGACTCCGCAATGCTGTGCTAATCCTGCGGTTTTTACCACGGCGGAATCGCTTCGCGGTAAAAAACACAGCATGCTCATTCATTTTGTGGAATCGCGGCGATCCCGCACCCATAGGAATGCATTGTTCTTTTTACTTTCCGCATGTGGCTGTGCACACCATGCGAAAAGTAAGCAGAACATTTGCAGATGGTATCCACGGTCTGGAGGAGAGGAGACTGTCCTCTGGGTTTTGGGTACCATATCCCTGTAAAAAATAGAATTAAAAATAAAAAATATTGTTATTCTCACCTTCCGACGTCCCGTGCAGCCTTCCCGCCTCTCTCCACGCTCCCAGTCCCAGTAAGCCTTTGCAAGCGATGACGTCCATTCTTGCGGGATCGCGAAGTCTCGCGGTCATTCGCGCGACGTCATCGCGAATGACGGCAAGACGTCGCAATCCCGCGAGAACGGACGTCATCGCGGTAATTGTCGCAAAGGATTACTGGGACCGGGAGCGTGGAGAGAGACGGGAAGGCTGCGCGGGTCGTCAGATGGTGAGAATAACAATATTTTTTTTTTATTATTATTTTTTACATTCTATCTTTTACTATTGATGCCGCATAGGCAGCCTCAATAGTAAAAAGTTGGTCACACTCGTCAAACACTATGTTTGACGAGTGTGACCAACCTGTCAATCAGTTCTCCTAGCGATGCTACAGATCGCTTGGAAAACGCTAGCAATTCTGCAAGCTAATTACGCTTGCAATATGCTAGTTTTTCCGCGGGAAAATCGCGGGAATTTAAAATGCGATTTTCCCACGGAATGGAATTCCGGAATTCTCGTGGTAATTTCCGCGAGAGTTCCGCTACGTGTGAACCCAGCCTTAACCAGTGTCCTTCAGTGCAGCATCACAGATAAGGGGAAAAATGGTGACGACCAAGTCGCCTTGTTTGATAATGTAATCTATTTGCATAGATTTTCCTCCTCTGTTTTAAAATCAACAAACTATCTGGGCTACCCAATGCATAATTAGCATATCAGTACACATAACTAGTCATCAAGGATAAGAGCACACTATGTTATATCAAATATCATTTTAAAAGTCAATATTACAGGCTTACACAAACAAAAGTCTGTTTTCTTGATCAGCCAGAAAGAAATGCTTAAATTCAAAAGCCAACATACAGATAGATGTCTTGTTAATTACGATACAATGCTGTGTCTCACAGTGATCATATATGACCAGGCTCATGCAGATAGGGTTCCCGCTGATGCCAGAGCAAACTTCAACTGGATGTGTGTGTCCTCGAATGCACATTCAGCTGAAGTTCATTGTGGGGCAGAGGACCGCCAGGTCTGTGCACTGCAATACATGCTGTCGGACAATCAGAAGCCCACAGCTGACATCGGTGTGCACAAGACTATATATAACATTCCAGGATGAGGAACATATAAACCAGGATGGAGGACATATATGTGTATATATATATATATATATATATATATATATATATACAGTACAGACCAAAAGCTTGGACACACCTTTTCATTCAAAGAGTTTCTTAATTTTCATGACTATGAAAATTGTAGATTGACTCTGAACGCATCAAAATTATGAATTTACACATGTGGAATTATATAATTAACAAAAAAGTGTGAAACAACTGAAAATACTATATGTCTTATATTCTAGGCTCTTCAAAGTAGCCACCTTTTGCTTTGATTACTGCTTTGCACACTCTTGGCATTCTCTTGATCAGCTTCAAGAGGTAGTCACCGGAAATGGTTTTCACTTCACAGGTGTGCCCTGTCAGGTTTAATAAGTGGGATTTCTTGCTTTATAAATGGGGTTGGGATACACAGCTGATAGTCCTGCTGAATAGACTGTTAGAATTTGTATTATGGCAAGAAAAAAGCAGCTAAGTAAAGAAAAACGAGTGGCCATCATTACTTCAAGAAATGAAGGTCAGTCAGTCCGAAAAATTGGGAAAACTTTGAAACTGTCCCCAAGTGCAATGGCAAAAACCATCAAGCGCTACAAAGAAACTGGCTCACATGAGGACCGCCCCAGGAAAGGAAGTCCTTAGTCATCTCGGCTGCGGAGGATAAGTTCATCCGAGTCACCAGCCTCAGAAATCGCAGGTTAACAGCAGCTCACATTTTGTGCAGCAGGCCTTCATGGTAAAATAGCTGCTAGAAAACCACTGCTAAGGACAGGCAACAAGCAGAAGAGACTTGTTTGGGCTAAAGAACACAAGGAATGGACATTAGACCAGTGGAAATCTGTGCTTTGGTCTGATCAGTCCAAATTTGAGATCTTTGGTTCCAACCACCATGTGTTTGTGTGACGCAGAAAAGGTGAACGGATGGACTCTACATGCCTGGTTCCCACCGTGAAGCATGGAGGAGGAGGGGTGATGGTGTGGGGGTGCTTTGCTGGTGACATGTTGGGGATTTATTCAAAATTGAAGGCATACTGAACCAGCATGGCTACCACGGCATTTTGCAGCGGCATGCTATTCCATACGGTTTGCGTTTAGTTGGACCATCATTTATTTTTCAACAGGACAATGACCCCAAACACACCTCCAGGCTGTGTAAGGGCTATTTGACCAAGAAGGAGAGTGATGGGGTGCTACGCTAGATGACCTGGCCTCCACAGTCACCAGACCTGAACCTAATCGAGATGGTTTGGGGTGAGCTGGACCGCAGAATGAAGGCAAAAGGGCCAACAAGTGGTAAGCATCTCTGGGAACTCCTTCAAGACTGTTGGAAGACCATTTCTGGTGACTACTTCTTGAAGCTCATCAAGAGAATGCCAAGAGTGCGCAAAGCAGTAATCAAAGCAAAGGGTGGCTACTTTGACGAACCTAGAATATAAGACATATTTTCAGTTGTTTCACACTTTTTTGTTAATTATATAATTCCACATGTGTTAATTCATAGTTTTGATGCCTTTAGAGTGAATCTACAATTTTCATAGTCATGACAATAAAGAGAACTATTTGAATGAGAAGGTGTGTCCAAACTTTTGGTCTGTACTGTATATATGTATACTGTATGTATACAGTACATATATACATATACACCAGGAAGGGGCTAGAATGAAGGACATACATACAAGCATGGGGGACATACAGTATATACTAGGATGGGCCCCGGGTTTGAGGACATATATACCTTGAAGGAGGCCAGGATGGGGGACATTACTACATAATGGGGAACGGTGGGCAACTTGTATATCCTTATAGGATTTAGAACACTACAAGGGCCCATATATTTGACCAACACGTGCGGGGGATGGGGCCAGATCCAAGTTTTCCACCAGGGCTCATCGGACTCTAGTTACGCTAGTTACACCATTGTATATGACCTGGCTACAGGGTGGGCCATTTATATGGATACACCAAAATAAAATGGGAATGGTTGGTGACCTATATCGGCACGCTGAATTTGCAGAATGGGCAAAACAAAAATTGGAACAGGACCCTCAGTTTACATGTTTACATAGAACATTATGTTCAGTGATGAGGCAAACTTTTTTCGGTGGGTCATTTATATGGATACACCTAAGTAAAATGGGAATGGTGACAGTTTTCTTGCGTAGGGTGTCTTGCATTGAAATCTGCTGCAATAACCCGGGTACTGAGTTCACGAGACATCAACACAATTTCTATCCACTCCACATGTTTTAACCTCTGCGACATGTCAATGGCTGTAAACAAAGAGAAACATGTAAATAACTCATGAAAGAATAAAGTTATGTTAAAACCAAGCACACCATTGTTTTTCTTGTGAAATTCTCAATAAGTTTGATGTGTCACATGACCCTCTTCCCATTGGAAAAAATAAAGTTGGATCCAAAATGTCCGACTTCAAAATGGCCACCATGGTCACCACCCATCTTGAAAAGTTTTCCCCATCCCATATACTAATGTGCCACAGACAAAAGGTTGATATCACCAACAATTCCCATTTTATTTTGGAGTATCCATATAAATGGCCCACCCTGTATTATGGACTCAGATATGAAATTGCGCACGAATTAAATAACAGTGGGTTCAATTACAGAGTAGACACTACATGCGGTTGTGCTTGCTGACCTCTGCAGCCATGCCTGTTGGAATAGAGCAGGGTGCAGATGAATATAACATTATATTATGCTTTCTATGATGTTTGCTCCCAACAAAATGGACATAATTTAACAGGTGATAAAACAAGTACATGATAAAAGCTGGACTGCACTGCCATTAATTACAGAGGAAATTCTACATGTAAAATAACAGATACTAATACCAAAACTCATTTTGGGCTCCCACCTACTCAGTGCCCAAAAACAAAAAAAATATATATATGGGTCAATATAAGGAAAACAAAATCCATGTTCTTAGTTAAGCACTCTTCTCAGCAGGAACTTCCAATCAGGACTTCATCTTAAGTAAAGCGAAAGTTATAACTGCAAAACATAAAATCATACCGTTTCTCAAATATATACTAAAGCTTAGGCCTCAATTAAGTGTTTACGAGGTGGGAAAGATTTATACACATGGATTTTAGCATCTGTGTAAGAGTCAATGCATTGTTAGAGAGAATATTTGGCAGAAAGAATCAAAGGCCCTTTCAGGAGGCAACTATGTCTGGGTCTCCATTTTCATTTGATTGTGGGTCACACTGCCCCTGAAGTGGTTAATATGTTACAGTGATACACAGAGGAACCTGTTTTCCCAGTGAGTCCTCATGACCTTGGCTTGGAATCGACAGCCAAGTACAATATCTTATTATTTCTCACCTTCTTTGAAGGGAAAGGGATGGAAAGTGGTGAGCAAGTGTCTGCTCCTCGGACTCAAAGAAAAGGCGATTCAAAGAAAAGGAGGAAACTGTTATTCAGGATATATGTCTGACCTTGACGTTCTCCAGCCAACTTTAAAGAAACACTCATTATGTCACACCTTCTCTATTGAGGGACAAGTCACCAATAACATGTCAGTCACTGTCACAAGAGTTATGCAGCTTTCAGCAACTTCATTGTTTTGTAGAGGTTAAAGAGTCACTCTCATTGGTTGTCCTCTACTCCTTGAGCCCTGAGACATTAACTGTACAAGAGAAGAAAAATCCCCAGTCATATGATAAATAGTCGTTATCAGAGCAATAGAATAAACCTACACTCATAATTCACTAAGGAAAGATGAGAGATTGAGGCAAACGTACATCATCGTTCTTCCAGTGCCTAATATGACGTACTTGGTCATGTTCACCTTCAGGGTTTCCAAGCTCTACCTTGTCAATGTCACCTATGCTTAGACAACAAACACATCTGTACATCCATCTGTACTCTTTATTTTTTTTTTAACTTTCTCTTATACTGTAAGTATAACTGTACAAGAGATGGAAATCATGCCAATTTTCTGCGTGGAGTAGCAGGCAAGTGGCTAAGATTTTACACCTTGCCTGATTCCTTCTCAGCCTCCAGGCTCTGACACAGCACCACTGGAACCAAGGATATAAAGGGGACCAGGCAAAGCATGGCCATAGGAGCGCAGGGGTTTGCTACACAATGTATAATGTGGTTTACAAAGCAAAATGTGTAAGATTTGGTTTTCTTTTTTCAACGCAGATTTATTTGCAGTTTAAGTTATTTCAACAGCAAATCATATATTAGAGTATGGGAGAAGAACCTTCTTAGGCCTGACAGCTGCAATGTCAGATTAAACAAGCCCCAAGGGCCACAATAACACTTGGGTATTAGGAGATATTACCTTCTGAGGACACATTGAACATATGTGCTATAAATACCTAAAGCTGGTTAGTCAAAGACTCCCACCGAGTGGGTGAAGTTCAGCGCCCCACTCACAATTCAGAAAGGAAGATACCATGCATTCAGCTCTGTCCATTGTAAGTAAAGGGGTTGTCTGGTGAAACAAGTTAGCACTTATCTGCAGGATCTGTGGGGGCCGACTATTGTGCCTGCACCAATTGGCATAATGGGGACATTTTATCCTCAGAATGGAGCGATTTGTGTGCATGTTTGTGACCCGCCCTGGACGCAGTAGGGTACTCGGTGCCGGGCCCGTTGATTTCAATGGGAGATGTCACAGTGGCAGTGACCCGGTCCGTGGCCTCAGGCAGTCAATGTAAAAGGGGTACAGTGATGGGGATAAAGTTATTGAGATGATTCGTGATGCCACCTGTGGTTTCTGGTCAGTTTGACCAGTGCTGCAGGGTAGCTTCTCTAGGACAGATGGTGTGGTGCAGCAATGATGTTGGAGCTCTCCACAGGTGGAGCTGTAGTCCCAGGGCAGTAGTAATAGGTGTTGAGGGAGAGGGTGCAGTATTAGGCACAGAGATGTAGCAGTGCTGAAGGGGTTGCAGGAAGAAGGCAATGACACAACAGGGTGCAGTTTCCTTTACCTTTACTGTGCTTTGTCAGTGCAGTCCAGGATCCAGATCACAGATGGAACAGGAGTTGATTAGCCTGGAAGCAACTTAGGAATCTCTCTATGCAGATGGGTTTTGTAGTCTCCTTCCTAGCACTTATCTAAGGTACTTGCAGTACTGATTTACCACTGAAGTCCCCCTTGCTTGCTCTGTTTAGAACGGCCCTCGTATGGCAGGCAGCCGTAGCCTTCTATCTCTTCTGGCTCACACACGTTACTGCTGTGCCTCCGAGTCTTAGTTAGGAACAGAGCATTTACAGCCTTCTGTTCCTCCGGTTTCTGCTGCAGGACCATCAGCATCCATACAACTTCGGATACTGGACTCCGAACCATGCGCTTGAAGCCAGAAGTGGTCAGTGGCGTCCCTTATGCCCCGACGCGCGTTTCCCATTTAAATGTGTATTTAAATAGGATTGCCCCCTTCTCTGACACGTCTCCATGATGAAGCAGTGCGAAACGTGCGTCGGGGCATAAGGGACGCCGGGGAAGTACCACCAGCTTGCAGTATGTAGTTATGGCAACAAATGACACATCTGGCTTGTTTATTTATCATGTGGCACCGATAGGGAAGGCATTAGGGACTATACGTGATTGTCCCACTAACTTCAGTAATATGCCTGGTGGTTTTTGAAAGTTGTTAACAGGGGACTATATCACTCTGCATTGCTTATGTATCTTTTTGTGCCTCCCCTTTTGGGAATGAAGCAATATCCAATGTTATGCCATACAGTTATGCCTTCTATTGCTGTAGTGTTGTGCTCCCATAATTAATTTAATCAATTTGGTCTGGCACCTTCTTTTTATTGGTTTCAATTGTGCATTTTTGTACAATAAAGATTGGTTTTTAAGATGTACCATTGTGTGGCACGTATTCTTAATTAGAAATTAAGGTTGTCACAAGGTGACAATAGCATTGACTTGTGGTATATCACCCTCTTTTGGGGATTTAACGGTGTGTGGGCACTTTTTTGTGAGGATAATGAACCTTCAGTAGCAGTCTACCAACCCGAGAAATTTACGTACCTCATGGAGGTTGCTGGCCTTCTGCCAGTCCTAGATGACAGTGACTTTGTCAGGATCTGGTGCCACACCTTCTGCGCTCACCACATGACCGAGGTACTGTACCTTGGGCTTCAGTAAGTGGCATTTGGATGGCTTCACTTTCAGGCCAAAGTTGGACAAGGCTTCAAACACTTCAGCCAGGTGCTCCAGATGATCTTCATAAGTTTTGGAGAAAACAATGACATCATCAAGGTACAACAGAACTGTCTCGAAGTTCTTGTGTCCAAGACAGCACTCCATTAGCCGTTGAAATTTCCCTGGGGCGGTGCAGAGCCCGAACTGCATGTAGTTGAACTCGCAGAGACCCATTGGTGTGGTAAACGCAGTTTTCTCCTTGTCTGCCTCTGCCACGGGAACCGGCCAATAGCAACTAGTGAGATCTAAGGTGGAAAAATAGTTTGCAGTTTTAAGTGCAGCTAATGACTCTTCAATTCTGGGTAATGGGTAGGCATCCTTATGTGTAATGCTGTTAATTTTTCTGTAATCGACACATTCTCATGGTACCATCTTTCTTTTTCACTAAGACTATTGGGACTGCCCAGGGGCTACAACTATCTCTGATCACCATAGCTTTCTTCATTTCCCGCAACATACTTTTGGCACATTGATATTGTGTTGGGGGTATAGGCCGGTACCTTTCTTTAATGGGTGGATGATCTCCAGTAGGGATATGGTGTTGAACCCCTTTTGCCTTCCCAAAGTCTAGAGGGTGTTTGCTGAATACCCGCTCATACTCCTGAGCCACTCGGTAAACCCCATTCTTTTGGTATGAATGGGTGGAGTCAGTTCCCACATGCAGCTGCTGACACCACTCCTCCAGCTGCTTTACAGAGCCATTATCCCCTGCTTGGTCGGATGAGATCAAGGGCTCTGCTGCCTGTATTGCGTTGTTACTGACAGTAAACAGCTTAGCAACTGTGGCATACCGAGGTATTGTGGCCTCCTCCCCACAATTCAAGAGGCATACAGGTACTCTCCCATTGCGGACATCAACTACCCCTCTGGCTGTCAGGACAGTGGGCCGGCTATCAGAGTACACTGGCTCTACCAATGCTTGGTAATCTTTTCCTCTGAGGCCTATGGCTGCCCGACACCAAATTAACATTTCACATCTGGGGGGTATCGCAATGGGGAAAGCATCACTCACTCTGACACTACCAATTTCTCCGCCAGAGAGTTCTACCTGTTGTCTTTGCATCAGGGCCTTGATCTCCTTCTGCAGGACTCGTTCACTGGAACTAGCAGTCTCGGCTACCTGTTGCAACAAAACAATAACCTCGGCAAGACAATTTTCAATCACATTAGTACCTAAGGTAATCATTGGGTTACATTCTCGTCGATCAATGTCTACAACTATCAGACCTTGAGATTTTAACTCTACTCGCCCCACTTTAATGGTAATCTCTTTACATCCTACTTGCGGCAAAGACTGACCATTGCTGGCAACTACTGTCAGCTCATCACTTGTTCCGCAAGTAAGTTCAGAGTCAGCCCAATACCGCTTGTAAAGGAAATATGGCATAGTTGTCACCTGAGAGCCAGTGTCCAGCAAAGCGTTCATGGGGATGCCGTCAATCACCACTGGGAGGACCGGTCACCCTCCAACATACTTGGCTCGCCAGTTCTTTGGGCCTTATGGTCCTACTCCTGGGGGTTGGCCCTCTGCCCCAGGGGTTGCTTGTTTAAATAACAGAATCTTGCGATGTGGCCTGCCTTGCGGCAGTGACGACAGATGGGACGTCCGTCCTGGTCATAGCGATCGTTGTCTCTCCCTCGGAGTGGCGGGATCCTCTTCTTCCGTAGCCATGGGACATCCTCTGGACTGGAGGCCAGCTGGATCTTCTCCTTTGAGGACACCTGCATGGACTGCACAGTTTTGGCAAGTGCAGCCATATTTTTGGTCAGCTCTTGGACCTGAAGGCGCAGTTCCATAGATGGATCATTATCCAGAGTCTGTGCATCAGCCCCCACAGGGCTTGGGAGGAAAGATGTTGCTTCTTGGTGGTATGTTATCGCAGGATGCCTAGGGGGCGCTGGACGGCTGACATTTGGCTCATGCAGCACCTGGATAGCCCTGTCGTTAAAGTCTGCAAAGTCTAGATCAGGGTTTTGTAGGGCTATGATGCGCAGCTGTGCTCTGTGGGTGCTGGATAGGAGTCCCTCAATAAATTGCTCCTTTAACAGTCTGTCTCCATCTTTCACACTGTCTGGGTCAATGTGCTTTATGGCTCGCAGCGCCTCCTACAGGTTAAGAGCATAGTCCCGTATACTGTCCTGCTCTCTTTGATTACACCCAAAGAATCTCATTTTTATTTCAGCTGCAGTGCGGGTGTCAAAGGTGTTTTTTAGCTTAGCCAGAATCTTTTTAACAGTCTCTATATCAGTGTCCTGCCTGGACTTTACTTCTCTTTGCACCAGTTAGCTGCACAATTAGGATGCTCACTTTTTGGCTTTCAGACAGAGAATACACTTCAAACAAACTGCACAGTCTCTCTTTGAATTCACTCAGGGTATGTGACTCCCCTGAGTACTTCGGGCCCTTCCCGGTATATAGGGCATGGACTGTGGCATTATGGGGACTGATGCAGTGGGCGCTGGTTCTTGTTGTGCTCTGGAGGCGGCGTTGGCCGCTGGATTCTGCGGTGCCATTGGGGCCGCAGCTGCGCTCGCCCCTGCATCCTGCGGCGCTGTGGCATTCACCGCTGCATCTTCTCTGGCCTCAGACATTCTCTTCCTCCCTAGTTAACGTTGGCCAGGCTCTGTGTCTCACTGGCTTACCAGTTGCCGCTCCGCCAGGCTGGATGATCGGGGGACGCCGGGACTGCAGGCCTCCGCTCCTCACTTCCCGCCCGCTGGTCTCTTCCCGTGCAGCACCTCACTTTTCGCGCTTTCTGGCAGGCTCCTCCCACGACGGCATGCCTCTTTGGCTTCCCGCGTGTGCCACGTGGCGGGGTAATGGCGGCATATGCACAATAAGTCCACGGCACACAACACAGTCTCTGTCACACAGGACCCGGTGGCACTGGGCTTCGTAAATCCTGTTCGTGACGCCAAAATTGACCCGCCCTGGAGGCAGTAGGGTACTCGGTGCTGGGCCCGTTTATTTCAATGGGAGATGTCACAGTGGCAGTGACCAGGTCCGTGGCCTCAGGCAGTCAATGTAAAAGGGGTAGAGTGATGGAGATAAAGTTATTGAGATGATTCGTGATGCCACCTGTGGTTTCTGGTCAGTTTGACCAGCGCTGCAGGGTAGCTTCTCTGGGACAGATGGTGTGGTGCAGCAATGATGTTGGAGCTCCCCACAGGTGGAGCTGTAGTCCCAGGGCAGTAGTAATAGGTGTTGAGGGAGAGGGTGCAGTGTTAGACACAGAGATGTAGCAGTGCTGAAGGGGTGGCAGGAAGAAGGCAATGACACAACAGGGTACAGTTTCCTTTACCTTTACTGTGCTTTGTCAGTGCAGTCCAGGATCCAGATCACAGATGGAACAGGAGTTGATTAGCCTGGAAGCAACTTAGGAATCTCTCTATGCAGATGGGTTGTGTAGTCTCCTTCCTAGCACTTATCTAAGGTACTTGCAGTACTGAGTTACACTGAAGTCCCCCTTGCTTGCTCTCTTTAGAATGGCCCTCATATGGCAGGCAGCCGTAGCCTTCTATCTCTTCTGGCTCACACACGTTACTGCTGTGCCTCCGAGTCTTAGTTGGGAACAGAGCATTTACAGTCTTCTGTTCCTCCGGCTTCTGCTGCAGGACCATCAGCATCCATACAACTTCGGATACTGGACTCCGAACCATGCGCTTGAAGCCAGAAGTGGGCCTGAATTCCCCTCAATCCTCCAGCTCCTCTTTTCCACATCCACACACTTTGCCCTCCTCACAGAACTGACTTAACTTCCCCTTCCCGGCCCCCACAGAGCAGGTCCTCCCCCAGCTTGGTTCAGAGCTCCCCCTGCTGGCCTGGAGTGGGAACTGTGCTGTGTGTTGTATTTAACTGATAGTGAGACCCTTCATTGCTTCCAAGCATGACATCACCCTCCCTAGGAGGAAGGTAATGCCACTGTGGCGACCATACCCCTGGGGGCGCCACATTTGATTGATGCTCCATTCATTCCTTATGTGACCAGGTAAATCCATATTTTGCATGTTGTCCGGGTTTGTGGCCTCTAAGTATGCATTCTGGGGACATCCACTGACAAACTATATGACCATGGCAAGCAGTCAAGACCCAGGAACTATAGGGCCTACTATTCCCTATGTATTGATATTTGTATCTTGAGCAGTCCATAGCTAGAGACTAACAATAGTGCCCATCGTAATCTTTCAATTTTAAACTAATTAATTAAAATACTGTAATATGTCCAAGCAAACAACAGGGTATTCTTGAGCTGTCGCTGAAGCACCCCAGAGCTACAGTATGCAGACTCCTTACAGTCTCCTTACAGTCTCCTTACTTCCTGGTTTATGGCAGGGCGGGCTCTCCTCCTTAAGTGACAGTTCTGGTGACAGCAGAAATGTAGTATTAGTAGAACTATAAACCTCAGCAAAAGTTCTGCTGTAACACATTCAAATAACAGTGTTTTTTGAGTGTTCACTGCTATCACTGTATTTACATATAAAGATAAAAGGACATTTGAACAACCACAGGGCAGTGAGTCAGGAGCTGGGAGGTAGTAGGGGGAGGTGAGCAGTTATTTGCTGTATAGAAATCAATGAGCTCGAGAGATATTGCTGGCATGGTTAAGAGGTGAATGGCGCTTAATGAATTTGCTGCATCTTAATCCAGTGCATTTTTCATTAGGACTGCAACATAAAACTCTAGTTTGATAAATCAGGGTTTTAGTATTTCAGCCCAAAAGAGGACAATCAATGTTGAATGGCACAAACAGTGCAAACTGTGAGAAATGTACCTAAATATTTATCAAGCATTTCATTTTATTGTCTCTACCACAATACCATAAGATGCTGCAAAGAGTCTTCAAGTGCCTTCTAATACTGAGGGTAAGCACAGGCTCCGTATTGTTAAAGGAAAATCATTAAAGAATAGTGGACGCAGTCACACATATGTCAGAAAAGACAGGTGTCAAGAAAGAGCGCTGGTAAACTCTGAGACCTCTCATCTTCTTTTGTCAGTGGTTCTGTGGCATCGGTTGTGATGAGCAGCTTGGCATTTAATTATACGCACAGGTTTAGTAAAGCAGCTTTGTGGTGTCACCTGTCAGTCTGTAGCCAATACAAATCAATACGGCTAGGTCGAAACAGATAGCAAGTCGTCAGATCATCGTTATTACTGGTGAGTGTGACAGGTCATAGGCCAGATTTTCTACTTAATTTTTTTCCTTCTTTTTAACTATCATGCAGTGCTGAAGATCTGATTAAACCACCTTTTCATGTGAATTATTTATACTGTTCAGTACTGGAAACGATCTAAGTGTATGTGCACACAATGGTTTTATTTTTGAAAAGGAAGAGGCTTTAGGAAACGCACTCCTTTTTTTGACTGAAGCTTCTTTGTTAGTGTTTTTTTGGGTGGTTTCCTGAGTGCTTTTTTTAACTTTTTTAACCATTTTTATTTTATTTTTGAAAAGGAAGAGGCTTTAGGAAACGCACTCCTTTTTTTGACTGAAGCTTCTTTGTTAGGCCTCTTTCACACATCAGGTTTTCGCCGTCAGGCGCGATCCGGCGCTTTTGACAAAAACCGGATCCGGCGAAATGCAATGCCGGATCCGGTTTCCCTCCCCATTGACTTGCATTAGCGCCGGATCGCGCCGGATGGCCATGCGTTTCATCCGGTTTTCGCCGGATCCGGCAATGTGTCGTGATCCGGCGTCTGGAAAAAACGGCTACTGTAACGTTTTTTGTCTCCGGCGAAAAAGCCGGACACGCCGGATCCGGCGTGTCCGGCTTTTTCAAACAATGAAAGCCTATGAGCGCCGCAATGCGCCGGATCCGTTTTTTTTGGTCTGAGCATGCTCAGTAGCTCTGCCCACAAGACACATATATAAAAGCATGACAGTGGGACCCTCAGCCACACCCAACATGCCACCCAAGACAGCAACCAGGCGCAGGAGAAGGCAGGAGACCACTGCAGCAGCACCATCAGCACCACCACCACCCCAAATGGAGCAGCATGCTGAACAACGGGAGGGGAGTCCAGCAGCAGATGAGAGACAGTAATTATCAAATCCCCCATTCCTCCAAACTAGGGCCATGGAATATCAAGATATTCATTGCCCCTTTGTTTCTCTTTATTCAACAGCCGCCCAAGAGATGCAGCAGCAGCAACAGTGGCAGCACTGGAAGCACTGGCAGCAGCAGTAACACCACCCACAGGCATGGAGTCTGGCCAGCAGGAAGACAGCACAGCTTCTTCTGGGAGCCCTCCCTCGCATCGTCAGCGTTTGACGGTAAGTTTTTATTTCCAAAATCCATCATCTCTGTAATATATGTCTATTCATTGCCTTTTATTTCAAAACAGGAATCACAAGATGAAGAGGAGCTCCCAGAAGAAGAAGGAAGGGGTGGACAGACACCTGGAGTGGGCTCACAATTGGTAAGTTTTTTGCATCAAACGCAGAAACACAACATCACACTACACACAACACATAGAAAACAATGTTCTGCAGACCACACACAGCAAACAAATGCCTACATCCAAAGACATAACATTTTTTGTTTTCTTCTCTAGTCTTCCCAATCTGGTGCTCGGCCAAGAGGTCCTCGCAGTGCCTCCCACGGTCGTCGGCGACAGCAACGCGGCGGTCACCAGCGTGTAAGTATAAATATTTTTGCTTTGTTTTTTTGCACTTTTTATTTCATTTCTTTTGTGGAGGCAAATTATGTTATTTTTGTCTTTTTCTTTAACAGCCTTCACAGCGTGCTCCCGACTCTGACGGTGAGGATGGAGGGATTGATGTGGACCACCTCATCGATCTCGTCAGAGAAAGGGAGCCGCTATGGAATATGGCTGACCGCCGCCATGCTGACCTGATCGTTACACGACGACTCTGGGAGGAAATCTGTTCGCTCCTTGTGGACCGCTGGGAGGACCTCGATGCTCGGGCCCAGATTAAAGAGCGTAAGTATATACAGTACCGGTTGCTTGATGTAAACCAGTGTTTCCCGAACTCCAGTCCTCGTGGTCCCCACGGATCATGTGTTCAGGATTTCCATTTACTATGGAAATCCTGAAAACATGACCCCTGGGGACCATGAGGACTGGAGTTTGGGAAACACTGATGTTGTATACTAACCACTCCTTTCTCGTTTCAGGGGACAGAATTGTGAAGCGGTGGCGGTCTGTGAGGGATCGTTTCAAGAAGGAGTTCAATAAAGAGATGCGGGCCCCGAGTGGATCTGGAGGACGCAGGAGCAAGTACAAGTACGCACAAGCGTCGTCTACGATGCCTGATGCGCTGCTGTCTTGCTCTCTCCTTCTCCAGAACAATCACCCTCAAACGATTCGCCTCCGCTGTAAAATCCGCCAAATTCTTCAAAATATTTCCAATCACAACATCCATCTTCGCCAGTAACTTGCTCTTCTCTCCAACCTGCACTTTCTCCTCTACAACCTGTCAAAGAAGGGCTGTAGGAACACGCTATATATAGTTTTTCAGTAGCCAATCCCGTTCGGAAGGCCACATGGGTCAATTTTAAAAACCGGATCCGGCGTAATCCGTCAAAAAACGGAACAAAAACCGGATTAACCAGATGAGACGGATCCGGTTTTGTCTGTCAAGAACAAAACGGATCCGTCACATCCGGTTTTACGAAATATTTGCCGGATCCGGCACGACGCCGGATCGCGCCTGACGCCGAAAACCTGATGTGTGAAAGTAGCCTTAGTGTTTTTTTAGGTTGTTTCCTGAGCGCTTTTTTTAACTTTTTTAACCATTTTTATTTAGCTGTGGGTTTTTTCAGTGCATTTAGGCAATCGTTTTTACTGGTGTGCTTTGAGCGTTTTTTCTAACTCAATTCAACAATCAAGCAGTTTTTCAAGCAAAGATGTTGTCAAAACACTCAAAAAGATGCTTGGGCATCTTCTGGGTATCTATTTAGTCTTCCCATTGACTTGTACTGTGACGTATAGAGTGTAAGACCACCTGTAGAATAGTCAGCTCACTCCTTTCAACCGCTTGGCATCTTTGGAAACCTTTAACCCCTTAATGTCCAATGACGGACACAGTCCGTCATCAGACATTTCCCCTGCTTTGATGAGGGCTCCGGCGCTGAGCCCGCATCAAAGCCGGGACATGTCAGCTGTTATGAACAGCTGACATGTGCCCGCAATAGGCGCGAGTGGAATCGCCGTCCGCCCGCGCCTATTAACTAGCTAAATGCCGCTGTCAATGCTGACAGCGGGCATTTAAATAGCATTTCCGGCCGCCGGGCCGGAAATGACGTCATCGCCGACCCCCGTCATGTGATCGGGGGTCGGCGTCATGTTGCCTGGACAACCAGAGGTCTCTATGAGACCTCTATGGTTGTTCCAGGCATATTGCTTTCAGCGCCACCCGGTGGTCGGCGCTGAAAGCACAGCAGTAAATCTGCTACATATGGGCGATCTGCTCATCGCCCATATGTAGCAGAGCCGATCGGGTTGCGCAAGCTTCTAGCCTCCTATGGAGGCTATTGAAGCATGCCAAAAGTAAAAAAAAAAAATGTTTAAAAATAAAAAAAAATTAAAAAAACCTAAAAGTTCAAATCACCCCCCTTTCGCCCCAATCAAAATAAAACAGTAAAAAAAAATCCCACATACACATATTAGGTATCGCCGCGTTCAGAATCGCCCGATCTATTAATAAAAAAAAAGCATTAACCCGATCGCTAAACGGCGTAGCGAGAAAAAAATTAAAAACGCCAGAATTACGTTTTTTTGGTCACCAAGACATTGCATTAAAATGCAATAACGGGTGATCAAAAGAACATATCTGCACAAAAGTGGTATCATTAAAAACATCAGTCCGGCACGGAAAAAATAAGCCCCCACCCGACCCCAGATCATGAAAAATGGAGATGCTATGGGTCTCGGAAAATTGCGCAAATTTATTTATTTTTTTTTTAGCAAACTTTGGAATTTTTTTTCACCACTTAGATAAAAGAGGACATAGACATGTTTGGTGTCTATGAACTCGTAATGACCTGGAGAATCATAAAGGCAGGTCAGATTTAGCATCTAGTGAACTTAACAAAAAAGCCAAGCAAAAAACAAGTGTGGGATTGCACTTTTTTTGCAATTTCACCGCACTTGGAATTTTTTTCCTGTTTTCGAGTACACGATATGGTAAAACCAATGATGTCATTTAAAAGTACAACTCGTCCTGCAAAAAATAAGCCCTCACATGGCCATATAAACAGAAAAATAAAAAAGTTATGGCTCTGGAAAGAAGGGGAGGGAAAAATGAAAATGTAAAACCAAAAATACCCTTGGTCATCTGCAGGTAAAAGACACTCAAAAGCCTGAACATATAAACCCCAAGATGTTTTTACATAGAAATACATATGTTTATTCTCTTGATCATTTTCTGGACATTTTTCAGGGGGCAACTTTCATTTTAACAGAGAAGATTCTGATTGTTTGCTATGGGTAATAAATAGAGAATTTCTTTTAGACAGTTTTTATAAATGAGGCTCATTGTGTGTTGGAGTAAAAAACAAGAAAGCTTTGCCTAGATGATGTCCGTGAACCTATCCTCATAGTACTTACTAGTGAAGCCATGTTTCTATTTCCTAAGATTATTGATTTAATGTTAAAATAATGTGTGCATGCCTATTGCCATATATAAAGTTATACTGTAAACGATTTAGGGTTGGGAAAGTAATAAACAAGTAAAATGACAAATACTAAATATAAAAGGTAACACAATGAGATAATAGGAGAAACGTCCTTGGTCATGAGATTTTATAACCTACATTTACTTCCAAATAGCCCACTCTTAAAAACATCTGTATTCTTAAGGTTTCATTAGGGCTCTTGGAATAATATATCTGGTATAAATAATAGAGCTTTACAAGTTTTAAGACCAGGTGTCTCAAACATGCGGCTCGTGGACCGCAAGTGGCCCCTGAGGCCTGCAGGCATCGGAGCTCTAGATACGATGACAGCTCAGTCCAGGGGGTTACTGACACCAGCACTTCTCTTCAGCTAAACTTGTGTGCTCAGACGTACATTCAATTGAAATGTATCACAGCGCAGAGACCGTCTCTGCACCTCAATACCAGCTGCCGGACAATCAGAGGCCGCCAGCCAACATCGGTGTACCCGTTTTGGGCAGCATATGACATCAGTGCCATGCACTGTCCTGGCTGTGGAGATGATGCTTTTGGCCGAGGAAGCTAGGACAGGTGAGAAGAATCATTTTTTTTTTTAATAATGTGTATTTGAAGAGTGACAGAATTGGGGACATTACTACAAGATGAGGACTAAGGGTGGGAATCATTGCTACAAGATGAGGACCAAAATGGGGGACATTGCTACAAGATGAGGAACAGAATGGGGGACATTGCAACAAGATATGCACCAGGATGGAGTCAGTACTGCAAGATGGGGACCAAAATGGGGAACATTGCTACAAGATGGGGACCAGGATGGGGAAGAGTGTTTCAAGATGGGCACCAGGATGGGGACATTGCTACAAGATGAAGGTCAGGATGGGGAACATTGATACAAGATGAAGACCAGGATGGGGAACATTGCTACAAATGGGGACCAGGATGGGGAACATTGCTACAAGATGAAGACCAGGATGGGGAACATTGCTTCAAGATGGGGGTCAGGATGGGGAACATTGCTACAAGATGAAGATCAGTATGGGGAACATTGCTTCAAGATGGGGGTCAGGATGGGGAACATTGCTACAAGATGGGGACTAGGATGGGAAACATTGCTACAAGATGAAGACCAGGATGGAGAACATTGCTACAAGATGAAGACCAGGATGGAGAACATTGCTACAAGATGGGGACCAGGATGGGGAACTTTGCTACATGATGGCGACCAAGATGGGAACATTGATTCAAGATTGGGATCAGGATGGGGACATTGCTACAAGATGAAGACCAGGATGTGGAACATTGCTACAAGATGGGGACTAGGATGGGAAACATTGCTACAAGATGAAGACCAGGATGGGGAACATTGCTTCAAGATGAAGACCAGGATGGGGAACATTGCTTTAAGATGGGGACCAGGATGGGGAACATTGCTACAAGAAGGGGACCAGGATGGGGAACATTGCTTCAAGATGGGGACCAGGATGGGGACATTGCTACAAGATGAAGACCACGATGAGGAACATTGCTACAAGAAGAAGACCAGGATGGGGAACATTGCTTCAAGATGGGGACCAGGATGGGGACATTGGTACAATATGAAGACCAGAATGGGGAGCATTGCTACAAGATGAAGACCAGAATAGGAAACATTGCTTCAAGATGGGGACCAGGATGGGGAACATTGCTACAAGATGGGGACCAGGATGGGGAACATTGCTTCAAGATGGGGACATTGCTACAAGATGAAGACCAGGATGGGGAACATTGCTGCAAGATGAAGACCAGGATGGGGAACATTGCTACAAGGTAGGGCCAGCATGGGGACATTGCTACAAGATGAAGACCAGGATGGGGAACACTGCTTCAAGATGATGATTAGTATGGGGAACATTGCTTCAAGATGGGAACCAGGATTGGGACATTGCTACAAGATGAATACCAGGATAAGGAACATTGCTACAAGGTAGGGCCAGGATGGGGACATTGCTACAAGATGAAGACCAGGATGGGGAACATTGCTACAAGATGGGGCCAGGATGGGGAACACTGCTTCAAGATGAAGACTAGTATGGGGAACATTGCTTCAAGATGGGGACCAGGATGGGGAACATTGCTACAAGATGAAGACCAGGATGGGGAACATTGCTTTAAGATGGGGACCAGGATTGGGACATTGCTACAAGATGAAGACTAGAATGTGGAACATTGCTTCAAGATGGGGGTCAGGATGGGGAACATTGCTAAAGATGGGGACCAGGATGGGAAACATTGCTACAAGATGAAGACCAGGATGGAGAACATTGCTACAAGATGGGGAACTTTGCTACATGATGGCGACCATGATGGGTGACCTTATTACAGGATGGAGGCTAGAATTACTATATGGGGTAAATTGCAAGACAATATTACTGCCTGGGGCAAATTGGGGAACAAAAAATAAAATGAAGTTGTAAAAATTAAAAAAAAATTAAAAATAAAGTATGGCAAAAAAAAATAATGGAAAAATATTTCAAATCCTGTTTTATATACAAGCTAAAGTAGGCAAAAGAGTACACATTGGTTATCGCCGCATCCATAACAACCGAAGCTATAAAACTGTACCATAACCCATATGATAAATTCCATTTAAAAAAAATAAGCACATCAAAAATGTTAAAATAAATTGATCAAAAATAGTGTAGGAAAAAAATGGTATCAATGAAAACATCATCTTGTCCTGCAAAGAATGCAGCCCGTCAAATTCAATTTTTACTAAGTGTGACCCCTAATGCCCAGCGAGTTAGAGACACATTTTCTTTCTCTACAGGAAAAATAAGTTAATAACAATTTAGAAATTATATAAAGAAGGCTCATCACTGGGTCAAAAGAGACCAGTTTCTGCTTCTATTGTTTTTTCTTATTTATCTATCTTATGGTTCCATACAATAGATATGGACCTTTTTTCTTAAGCTAATTTTTATCTTCTTTACTAAGGGGGCATGGCTTACAAAATTGTCCGAGGGCATCTCCTTAGGATTAAAAATATGACGTGAAATACTCAGAGGAGCAGCAGCAGCAATAACATAAGAGTAAAAAGTCTCCGCTTATGACCTGGTGCCAGGTCCAAGGGAGTTGGGGAATATCAATCCAAGAACATGTTCCAAAAGGTCATGGTTTGCAAATGATGTATTACTCCTTAAGGACAAATGTGAAGAGCGATTCCCTAAAATAGGTTACAAGGAAACAATCTATGTAGTCAGAAGAGGGCTGTGATAACAGCAGGACGAAAAACGCTCCCTACAACCCTGCAGGCGCATCAGCAGACACAGTGAGCCAGTCTGGAGCTCATCATTGTAGAAGAACAGATTCAGGAATAGGAATCCACAAGCAATGTCTTAGTACATTGGGCAGAGAAGCACACGAGGAAAACAAATATATGTATTGTCAATTAATGGGGTTCTCTGGATTAGTTAATGGGGTGATCCCACTAAATACATGAAAAAGATAATACATGTATGATCACTGAGGGACTGATCGCCACCATTATGAGAACTTCATTTACACAGGGAACTTAGGCCCCTGAATTCTGTGGTTGGTTGGGGTCCCAAGCTTTGGATTCCCAGCGATAATACATCTATTATCACCTATCCATGAGATAGATGATAAATGTAATTAGTTGAAAAACCTATTTAAAGAGAATATGTCACCAGATTTAAGCTACCTAATCTGAACGCAGCAGGCTGTTGAGACAGAGACCCTGATTTCAGCGATGTCACATACTGGTCTGCTTAGTGTCTTTTTTATAAAAAATATTGTTTCATTAGCAAAGATTATTAGAAGAGGATTACTGGGCCTGCTCCCAGGTTGTCCAATTTGGCTCCGACACACTCTCACACACACACACACACACAATTGAGTGACAGTTTTCTGCCCATGCATAGTGCACACAGACAGTTGTCAATCATGGTGACAGGACAATTGTGTACAAGATAATTGTGTACGGACTATTGTGTACAGACAATTGTGTACAGGCCAATTGTGTACAATGACAATTGTGTACAAGGCAATTGTGTACAAGGCGATTGCCCTGTACACAATTGTCCTTGTACACAATTGGCCTTGGACACAATTGGCCTGTACACAATTTTCTGTACACAATTGTCCGTACACAATTATCTTGTACACAATTGTCATGGAACCGTCAATCATAGTTGTGCATGGGATCATTCAGAGAACTGGTAGATCTGTGGCTGATAAAACAGGGATTTTATCAAAAGCCCAGTAAATGACCCTACATCATGCTACTCTTTGATGGGGAGTCAAAAACCTAATGACATATTCCCTATAATCCCTTCTTGTGAACCCTATTTGGAAACAGAGAGGTAATAAAGTTACCTGCCAGAGGTCGGATAGTCACTTCAAAGAGGTTGTCCCACAAATAAATATGTAATATTATTTCTTATAGGTTCTTCACAGCATATCCATCTAATGTGTCCAAGGTCAGAAGTCCAGTGGTCCCATGTGCTTACTGGACCCCTGAGATTCTTCCTTACTTTGCTGTGAAATTATTACCGCTATTGTGTAGGATCAGCGAACTCAAAGTGATTTTTTTTGTGATCTCGTAAAATAAATTAATAGTTAATCATGAGATAATCCATTTAAGGTATATTGTAGGGGCTCCCGGTAGCAGTAAAGTGGAGTACTCTCAGATGTATGCAATATCTTTCAGTTGTGAGAACAGCAGGGCAGGATTCTACTTTTATTCATCCTTTATTCAATGTACAGATGTGAAATAGTCCAGGACAGAACAGCGAAGAATGAATGTAATGTCAGTAACGCTAATACATTATGCATTAATAAAAGCGAGGCTGTCGGAGGAGCTTCGCTCTCGCACACTGCCTGTAGAGGCGTGTTGTGCTCCATCTTGGGACAGGTCGTATCACACAATCATATTGTCCTCTCCTTGTGCACGCAAGCTTTTACCTGCAAGGATCAAAGAATATATCAATGTTCCCACCCTTACAGAGAAATTACAGCTAGGTAAAGGCGAATTACGGCCCAATAATCACAGCAGAGTTATGGCAGCAAATATCCAGTTGGATTTTTGACACTAAAGTCTGCAGATATGTGGATGTACCTAGGAAGATCGTGCCATCATTGTTATACAAATCAGGATTGATATACATAGGGCCCATTCTCAAAGCCTTTACACCAGGATTCGGGCCTAATAATCGCAAAATTTTGATGCAACTCGAGGCTGCGCTAACATTTTCCGACTTTTGGTAATCTCACACCATCTTCACCCAGTTCTGACAAAACTGGAACAGGAGGGTGGCAACCCACACTTGTCAAATTCATGAGGAGTGGCGATGTTATTTACACCTCAAATATTGCTCCAATCTATGACTGGAGGAAGGTATGTGGCGAGGCGGACACCACTCTTCAGATGATCCTGATTCATTAAGAGACATGCACTGACTCCAGCACGCCCCCTCAACAACAAAGACCATAGTTGTCAGAAATTATGCCACGGCAATAAAATATCTTCTGCATCATGCCACCTCAAACATATGAAATACACCAGTATAGCCTGGTGATACGTTGCTGGCACTGCCATGGCTCCCTGCTGATCTTGTTACCTTACAAATCAACGGCAGCTCAACTCCACTATACTGCATGGCTGCATCACTTTTCTGGCACTATGATGACAATTTTAGATATATTTTTCTTACTATAGGTCTTTCCGTAAATTTGTGTTATAAATGTTGCATATACTACTTTGTGTATGGGATGGGGTTTAGTAATAACCCTTTACACTTGCATTAAACTGTACTATGTTGCAGATTGTTAGCACATAATCCACAACACTCACTGTGTCTGACATGGCCTAAAGGTCGTTCGCTAATGGCCTTCCTTTCTTCTCACTGCCTCCTCCATGCAGGTTCATTTACTGCACTTGACCCTTGCAGTACATTGTGTGCTGGGAGAAATCTCCGGTCAAATATGGGCAATACTGGTCCTAATGAAAAAAGTGTCACTTGTGCACGTAGAATGTCACAACAGAAATGGAAAGAAAAAAGACATTTAAACCCAACAGTAAAGTGACATAAAGGCAAAGCTACGAGTCTTATGTATGAAATATATTTAACCCGTGGTCTTACAGCACTGAAACAGATTAAAGCCTAATATTTATATAAAAATCTAAAATCTGCTATAGATCTGTAAGCATATATTAAAATAAAAGTGGTTATCTTTATTTTCATCAGCTGGCCTAAGCTGCAATATAAAATATAGCCCATGATCAGAAGTGACACTGTTTCTTGAAAACAGCAGACTTTAATGCTGGTCTAATCCATTAGGGAGATTCCCAGAATCACATAATTGTTCCCAAAACACAGTAAATGTATAGTTAGTACGGTATACAGATTAAGTCCAACATAAAATTTCTTTCTTGAACCTTTGTGTCCTTTTTCGTGCCCCGCGGTGCATCCAATTTCACACAGCTGAGTGGGTGGTCCTATTCTGATCTGATAAAACTATATTTCCCAGCAGCACTTACTTTTCCTTAGTGCTACAGACCCCTCCTCTCTATTTTGTGGGCTCCTGACAAAGCCCACCTCTCTGAGTTGAGCTAACCTAAGTGTAGTACTGTACTCTGCCTGACCGGTTTTATCTTCCATCTATATCAGTATCTGCCTGTCTGATTTTACAATGTTAGCTGGTTATAGCAGAGCTCAATTGTCCTGCACTCCTCCGCAACTGCATTTAGAAGCTGTATTTGTCTGCTGACATAGCAGGTTTGCGTGGCGCCCCAGGAGTATAGTCGCCACAGTGGCATTGCCTTCCTCCAGGGAGGGTGATGTCAGACTTGGAAGCAATGAAGGGTCTCTCTAGCAGTTAACCATCAGATTTTGGAATAAATTCTTGGACTTTTGTGCGCTACCAGATAAATTCACCAATCCAATATTTAGGAGAAAGATTAATCCATTTATTTCCCAACGCGTTTCGAAATGTGTACCATTTCTTCTTCAGGGGATGACATATATGATCAAACAGAACTGTCACAGATTATATACAGCATGATTTAAAAAAAACGGCGCCTGCAAATGTCAGGGTCCAAAGTATCACAGTTGAACTAATGTATTAATTAATCTCAATTCTTTAAAAACACAATATTTTTATTATTTCATAGATAAAAAGAAAAAAAGAAAAAAGAAGAAAAGAAGGGAAGAAGGAAAACAGGGAATATATGTAAAAAACGAACTCTTGACACCTGAAAAAATGGCAAAAAAATGTATCTTAGTACTCTGAACCACGGTCAGGTCATACCTGACAAAGAAGAAGAAAAGGACTTGTAGAAAAAAGATAAAAAGATAAAAAAGTTATTGATTAAAATTATATTTAAAATTTATATGACAATAAAAGAAACTTTCTCTTTTTTAAAAATGTGTATGAATCACCAATTAATCAATAAAAATGTAAAAAATGGTAATATGTGACCGAGAATAATGCAATCGATTATAAAAAACTCACACGTCACTTAAGAGGGAGACATTGATTTCATTCACAACTACTCAGAGTATCTGATGGTAAATGGACAAAGACACCGACTATGAAGAGCTTGCGCAGTGCTCGATGAAAAAACCAGGATCGCTACCCGCGATGTCACAGCACAAAGGGGGAGAGAAATTAAGGAGGAGAAAAGAGAGAGACCGCTCATCTTCAATACAGCAAAACTAACATTATTTTCTTAGAATACTATAATATGAAAAAAGATATATAAAAGATCTGAACATAAAATAAAAATGTATAAGAAATTGTATAAAAGAAGGAAATAAATTAATTCATCCACATAACAGAAATAAAAATATGGGAATAAAAAGTCGCACATAAAAAAGGGGTTAAACATGCCGGATAAGATAAAAATCATTCTGAATAACATATGGGTACATCATTAAAAATTATTAAAAGAGAGAATCATTGAATTTATTCCATTTTAAAGAAAAACCTCTGTAATTTCGTTCAAACCATATGGCTTGAGTGTATTTAACCTGTAAATCCAAAATACTTATTTTCTATTTAGTTGCCCTACCCTATCAGGAATGTCAGCAGGAATATGCTCAATTGGGCTGATTTTTAGTCCACTTGGATCCTTATTATGTTTATTAGTGAAATGTCTAGAGAGACCATGTGGTAGGAAACCTTTTTTAATGTTATATCTATGCGAATTAACCCTTAAATGTAACGGTTGGGTTGTTCTTCCAACATACTGTTTTTTACATCCACATTCAATAAGATATATCACAAATTCCGTAGTACAGCTCAAATAATTTTTTATAGGAAAAATTTAATTGGTGGTAGATGATTTTATAGATTTTTCTTTATGAGTAATAATATTACAACAGAGACAATTTCTCCTTCCACATTTATAAATCCCTTTTAAAGGGGCATGAATTGGATTCAATGTAAATTCAGTTTTTTGTCGACTAGGGGCCACCAGTCCCTTAATAGTTGGTGCCCTTCTAAAAGTTATTCCTGGATTACTAGGTAAAAATTTCTGTAGAATAGGATCATTTAAAAGTATATACCAGTTATCACACAAAATTTTCCGTATTCTTGTTCCTTTAGTTTTGACACATTAGCAGTTAACCATAACATGCAACACAGTTCCCACTCCGGGCCAGCAGAGGGAGCTCTGAACCAGAATTGGGGGAGGAGTGCTCTCTAAGGGCCAGGAAGGGAAATGAAGGAGTTAGTGTGAGGAGGCCGAAGTGTGTAGACGTGGAGAGAGAAGCTGGGAGACTGAGCGGAGTTGAGAGCTCATTCCCAGCTGGAGCGCATGATCTAGAGCCTGGTCTCCACGGTTGTATGGATACTGAAGGTCCTGCAACAGAAACCAGAGGAATAGGAAGCTGTAAATGCTCTATTCCCACCTAAGACTCGGAGGCACAAAAGCAACTGGTGAGCCAAGAGAAGAGATAGAAGGCTACAGCTGTCTGCCATACGAGGTCGATCTGAGAGGGAACAAGCAGGAGGAACTTCAGTGTAACACAAAACTGCATGTACCTCAAGTAAGCGCTAGGAAGGAGACTACACAACCTATCTGCATAGAAAGATTCCTGAGTTGCTTCCAGGCTAATTAGCTCCTGTGCCATCTGTAATCATACCAGCCCAGTAGAATCTCTCTCGGAGCAAGGCCTCCAACTTCTTCCATCCGAAGTGTCCAGCTCCATTGTGGTATGCTTTCAAGACCATTGATGCTTCCCTCCTTGGGACTACCACTTGCCAAACCAACTCATGAGTGCGGGCATTGATACTCCTCCGACACAGCTTTCCTTCATAGATGAACAGCCTGCCTCTTTCCTTCCACAACTGCTGGATTTCTTCAGGAGCATCCGACTCTGGGCGTGAGTCAGCTTGTGACAGTAGCTCCTTCACCAGAAGGACTGCGGGGTCGCTATCCTGCGTTTTTGCCCAGTCATGATGAGGCAATGGATTTAGGGTGGCCTCTTTCAAGCCAGACCGTCTGTTTCTCAATTCTTGGGCACGTTGGGCCGCAATTGGCTGGTGGAAGGCAGGTAACTCAATTTCTTCAAGTGCCTCAGGGTCTTCTCCTCTGTGAGAATCATGTGGGAATAGTGGATGAGGGCAGGTATATCTCGCCCAGATTCCTTTCCTATGTGGCCTAGTCTGGTCAGTATTGCACCTGCTTGCTAATGAATAATGGGAGGTGGATATAAAAGGATGCCAGGTGGTTGTGTGAGTGTCTCAGCCTGGGAACACAGAGAGCTTGTCTGTGTGAGAGACACACGTGAGTGAAAGCAGTGCCCACTGCAACTGTGGTTTGGCTGGATGGGAGAAGCCCGCCAGTTGGTAGTTAGGTTGTTCATTGTTTAGTTAGTGCCGGACAGGCAAGGATTTGTTTTATGTTTTATTTCCTTTTGCATTGCTTTCACCATTAATAAACCTGACCCAGGGTCAGTTACACCCGAATCCCAGCTCTGCGCCTGAGTTTCATGCTGAACGCACGTGACCTTTGACCCCAGCAAAGCCGATCCCGGAGTGTTTTATCACAACTCCATCTGACAGATTAGGCATTCTGGACAGTGCATCAGCATTGGCATTCTTGTGCCCTGTTGTACCTTGATGATGTCATTGTTTTCTCCAAAACTTATGAAGACCTTCTGAAGCACCTGGCTGAGGTGTTTGAAGCCTTGTCCAACTTTGGTCTGAAGGTGAAGCCTTCCAAATGCCACCTCCTGAAGCCCAAGGTTCAGTACCTCGGATATGTAGTGAGTGCAGAAGGTGTGGCACCGGATGCTGATAAAGTCACAGTCATCCGGGACTGGCAGAAGCCCAGCAACCTCCATGAAGTACGTCAATTCCTCGTGCTGATAGGCTACTACCGAAGGTTCATCAAAGGCTTCACTGAGATAGCCACTCCTATGCAAAATCTTCTGGTGGGTCAGCCCAAGAAGGCCAGAAAGCAGAGTCCTACATTCGAATGGAATGAGGAGCTGGATAGGTCCTTCACTCGACTGAAGATGGCTCTCACAGGAGATGAAGTTCTGGCCTACCCAGATTATGACCAACCCTTTGTGTGGTATACTGATGCCAGCAACGTGGAACTTGGAGCAGTACTGTCACAGGTACAGAATGGCAAAGAAAGAGTGATCTCCTACGCCAGCAGGAAGCTTCGTCCCACTGAAAGGAACCCTGACAACTACAGTTCCTTCAAGCTGGAGTTCCTCGCCATAGTCTGGGCTGTGACTGAACGATTCAAGCATTACCTAGCTTCAGCCAAGTTTACCATCTTCACGGACAACAACCCGTTGACTCACTTGGAAACTGCCAAGTTAGGTTCACTGGAGCAGCGATGGATGGCTCGGCTGTCTAACTATGAATTCACCATCAAGTACCGAGCAGGGCACAAGAATGCCAATGCTGATGCACTGTCCAGAATGCCTAATCTGCCAGATGCAGGCAAAGACCCTGAGGCACTTGAAGAAATCGAGTTACCTGCCTTCCACCGGCCAATTGCGGCCCAACGTGCCCAAGGAGTGAGAAACAGATGGTCTGGCTTGAAAGAGGCCACCCTAAATCCATTGCCTCATCACGACTGGGCAGAAATGCAGGATAGCGACACCGCAGAGTGCCTGGTGAAGGAGCTACTGTCACAAGCTGACTCACGCCCAGAGTTGGATGCTCCTGAAGAAACACAGCAGTTGTGGAAGGAAAGAGGCAGGCTGTTCATCTATGAAGTAAAGCTATGTCGGAGGAGTATCAATGCCTGCACTCATGAGTTGGTTTGGCAAGTGGTAGTCCCAAGGAGGGAAGCATCAATGGTCTTGGAAGCATACCACAATGGAGCTGGACACTTCGGATGGAAGAAGTTGGAGGCCTTGCTCCGAGAGAGATTCTACTGGGCTGGTATGAGGAAAGCCATTGAAAATTGGTGCCGGGAGTGTGGACAATGTAACCTGCACAGAAGGGACCGTAACAGCCAGCAAGCTCCTTAGCAGCCAATAGTAACCAAACAGCCACTCGAGTTGGTCGCCCTGGACCATGTGAAGCTGGTCCCAAGCCGTTCAGGCTACATTTATGCTCTTACCATCATTGACCACTACTCAAGATTCTTGGTAGTTGTGCCTGTCAAGGATCAAACAGCCAGGACAGCAGCCAGAGCATTCCAACAGCACTTTTGTCGACCACACGGATATCCTGAGCAAGTGCTTACAGATCAAGCTCCAGCCTTTGAGGCAGAAGTGTTCCAGGAATTCTATAACTTGTACGGTTGCAAGAAGATCAGGACAACACCGTACCATCCACAGACCAATGGCATGTGTGAAAAGATGAATCAGGTGGTGATCGATCTACTGAAGACATTGCCTTTGGAAGAGAGGAATCTGTGGCCAGAGAAGTTGCCAGATCTGGTCGACCTCTACAATCACATTTCTGTGAATTCCACCAACTGCACTCCAGCCTACCTAATGAGAGCGAGGCCTGGTAAGCTGCCTATTGATTTGGATATGGGAGTCCTTACACCTGAGGTGACATCACCAGATGCTGACTGGGATACAGAGCGGCAGTAGCAGTACCGTAGAGTACAAGAGTGCGTAGAAAAGAGTCTAGCTCAGGCGAGACAAAAACAGGAAAAGAATTACAATCAACATGTACCTGCAGTTCACTTGTCACCAGGAGAACAAGTCCTAAAGAGGAAAAGAAGGCTGCATAAATTGGATGACCAATGGGAAGCTGAACCCTACACCGTCTTACCATCAAACTTCGACAACACCAAAGTGTGCCTTATAAGTAAGGATGGAGGAGAAACCTCAGCAGCAGTATCAAGGGATCATTTGAAATTGTGCCCTGACAAGTTAAAAGAAAGAATGGAAGAGCAAAACAGCATCCAACCCATAGAGGAAGAAGAAAAGGTCAGCACTGTACTTGGAGAATTCCCTGCAAATTGGACTCGAACAAATAATGCCATAGTGGTGCCAGTTTTGACCTTTCCCCAACTGGTAGTACAAGAAGAAGTGACTCAAGAGAACTCTGAAAATCAGGAAGTTCAGGTAGCAGATGCCACACCAGCAGTGGAGCCAGAGAATCCTCGCCTTGCCAGTGGTGAATCTGTCATGCCCATGGTGAGTCTAAGAGTTTGCAGACAGCTACTACCCAGTTTACCCATAGTGAGTGGAAGTGGTCCTAGGAAATCTAGTATCTCTGTGCTATGCAGAACCAACAGTCATGTAGCCAGTACAACACACACTACACCAGTAGTTAACACAAGGCATCCAGTAAGTTCCAGAACAACACCAGTGCTACGGAGGTCTGTCTGTAGTACCCAAGGTATTCCACCCTTAAAGTCCCGCATATAGATAAGTGTTGTAATTGTTAATCTGTAAATATGTAACATTTAAGTTTTGTGCCTACAGAGACTCTGTAAGAAATCCCCTTTTTGAATTTTCCAGTTTGTTTTGATGGACAATTGGGCCACAGGACTAGGTGTGGTCAAAAACTTCTTTTGTACATAGTTCACCATTTGCCCAGGAATGGACCATGGACATTGACGCATGGACTAATCGTCACAAGACTATTTTTTGAGCTTTTGGTTTTGTATTTTTCATTTTTTTTCTACATTTTGTACATTTATAATTGTTCATTTGTTTATATGTTCATATGTTTTTTTAATCAGTCCAGGAGTACTGAATTGCACTAGGGGGGAATGTGGTGCCCCAAGGAGTATGGTCACCACAGTGGCATTGCCTTCCTCCAGGGAGGGTGATGTCAGGCTTGGAAGTAATGAAGGGTCTCTCTAGCAGTTAACCATAACATGCAACACAGTTCCCACTCCGAGCCAGCAGAGGGAGCTCTGAACCTGAATTTGGGGAGGAGTGCTCTCTGAGGGCCAGGAAGGGAAATGAGGGAGTTAGTGTGAGGAGGCTGAAGTGTGTAGACGTGGAGAGAGAAGCTGGGAGACTGAGCGGAGTTGAGAGCTCGTTCCCAGCTGGAGCGCATGATCTGGAGCCTGGTCTCCACGGTTGTATGGATACTGAAGGTCCTGCAACAGAAACCAGAGGAATAGGAAGCTGTAAATGCTCTATTCCCACCTAAGACTCGGAGGCACAACAGCAACGGGTGAGCCAAGAGAAGAGATAGAAGGCTTCAGCTGTCTGCCATACAAGGGAGATCTGAGAGGGAACAAGAAGGAGGAACTTCAGTGTAACACAGTACTGCATGTACCTCAAGTAAGCGCTAGGAAGGAGACTACATAACCTATCTGCATAGAGAGATTCCTGAGTTGCTTCCAGGCTAATTAGCTCCTGTGCCATCTGTAAACTGGACCCTGTACTGCATTTTCGAAGCCAAAGTAAAGGTAAAGAAACTGCACCCTGTTGTGTCCTTGCCTTCTTCCTACAAACTCTCCGGCACTGCTACATCCTGGTGCCTAACCCTGCACCCTCTTCCCCAACACCTATCTACACTGCCCTGGGACCAACAGCCCTACCTGTGGAGGGCTACAACATCTTTGCTGCACCACACCATCTGTCCCAGAGGATCTGTTTGCAGCGTCGGCTTAACACCTCCTTTGCCGAACACCGCAGGTAGCGTCACGAATCTTCCACTCAAAAACTTTATTCCATCACTTAAACCCTTTTACATGGGCGCCCAGGGCCACAGACCAGGTCACCGCTGCTGTGACACCTCCCTCTGAGAGAGACCGGCCCAGTACCGAGTACCCCACAGCCCTGGGAGGGCGACCCATTTATAAAGCTGTAAACGCTGCTCTATTGATGCATATACTGTATCGGAAGATAATCCTCAGCCATATGCATCAAAATAGTAGATTTAGAATTTTCATGTAACTGGTCTCTCAGCAGTAGACAACAAACATAACTCAAATAATGTCAACCCCTGTATTCAGCAACACACTGCAGTATGTCATCTCAGCCTCTCTATTCAGAGCCCCATTCTGCAGTATATCCATCCTCTTAAACCTCTGTATACTGCCCCATCATTCAGTACATCTCTCCTCGCTGCCCCATCCTGCAGCACATCTCTCCTCGCAGCCCCATCCTTCAGTACATCTCTCCACGCAGCCCCATCCTTCAGTTCACCTCTCCTCGCAGCCCCATCCTTCAGTACATCTCTCTTCGCAGCCCCATTATTCAGTACATCTCTCCTCACAGCCCCATCCTGCAGTACATCTCTCCTCGCAGCCCCATCCTGCAGTATATCTCTCCTCGAAGCCCCATCCTTCAGTACATCTCTCCACGCAGCCCCATCCTTCAGTTCACCTCTCCTCGCAGCCCCATCCTTCAGTACATCTCTCTTCGCAGCCCCATTATTCAGTACATCTCTCCTCACAGCCCCATCCTTCAGTACATCTCTCCTCGCAGCCCCATCCTGCAGTATATCTCTCCTCGAAGCCCCATCCTTCAGTACATCTCTCCTCGTAGCCCCATCCTTCAGTACATCTCTCCTCAGCCACATCCTGCAGTACATCTCTCATCGCAGCCCCATCCTTCAGTACATCTCTCCTCGCAGCCCCATCCTGCAGTACATCTCTCCTCGCAGTCCCATCCTTCAGTACATCTCTCCTCGTAGCTCCATCCTGCAGTACATCTCTCCTCGCAGCCCCATCCTTCAGTACATCTCTCCTCGTAGCCCCATCCTGCAGTACATCTCTCCTCGCAGCCCCATCCTTCAGTACATTTCTCCTCGCAGCCCCATCGTGTAGTACATCTCTCCTCGCAGCCCCATCCTTCAGTACATCTCTCCTCGCAGCCCCATCCTTCAGTACATCTCTCCTCGCAGCCCCATCCTTCAGTACATCTTTCCTCGCAGCCCCATCCTTCAGTACATCTCTCCTCGCAGCCCCATCCTTCAGTACATCTCTCCTCGTAGCCCCATCCTGCAGTACATCTCTCCTTGCAGCCCCATCCTTCAGTACATCTCTCCTCACAGCCCCATCCTTCAGTACATCTCTCCTCTTAGTTACTAGCACACCTGTACACCACTGCTTTCTGGTGTGAGCTCACGCACTGTCATGAAGGAAGATCTGTCCCTTTCTGTGACATCATCTGGGAGAGACTTCACTGCCATGATCGCACAGGAGCTCAGGAACGTTCCCTGGATGGTTTCAATGAAAACTAGAGGGTAAATAAAGCCTGGAGGGGCATCTTTAGTTGTGTGACATTTGCAAAACGGGGTAGATTTAAAACTCAGTTATATTAACACATAATAATAAATATATGTGCACACTATCATAAGATCACACTGTAATTTTGGGAATAACCCTTAAAGGATGAAATGTAATTTGCCTAACTTTTGAAGCGTGATCACCGAACAATCAAGCGTTTCATGGCAAATATCCAACAGGGTCGCAAGAAGCGTGTTGATAAAAAAAAGGCGCAAAATAACTGCCCATGAATTGAGGAAAATCAAGCGTGAAGCTGCCAAGATGCCATTTGCCACCAGTTTTGCCATATTTCAGAGCTGCAAAGTTACTGGAGCATCAAAAAGTTCAAGGTGTGCCATACTCAGGGACATGGCCAAGGTAGGGAAGGCTGATAAATGACCACCTTTGAACAAGAAACATAAGATAAAACGTCAAGACTGGGCCAAGAAATATCTTAAGATTGATTTTTCTAAGGTTTTATGGACTGATGAAATGAGAGCGACTCTTGATTGGCCAGATGGATAGGCCCAAAGCTGGATCAGTAAAGGGCAGAGAGCTCCAATCCGACTGAGAAGCCAGCAAGGTGGAGGTGGGGTACTGGTATGGGCTGATATCATCAAAGATGAACTTGTGGGACCTTTTCGGGTTGAGAATGGAGTGAAGCTCAACTCCCAGACCTACTGGCAATTTCTGGAAGACACCTTCTTCAAGCAGTGGTACAGGAAGAAGTCGGTATCGTTCAAGAAAAACATGATTTTCATGCAGGACAATGCTCCATCACATGCATCCAAATACTCCACAGCGTGGCTGGCCAGTAAAGGTCTAAAAGAAGAAAAAAATGATGACATGGCCCCCTTGTTCACCTGATCTGAACCCCACAGAGAACCTGTGGTCCCTCATAAAATGTGAGATCTACAGGGAGTGAAAACATTACACCTCTCCGAACAGTGTCTGGGAGGCTGTGGTGGCTGCGGCACGCAATGTTGATCGTAAACAGATCAAGCAACTGACAAAATCTATGGATGGAAGGCTTTTGAGTGTCATTGTAAAGAAAGGTGGCTATATTGGTCACTCATTTTTTTGTTTTGTTTTTGAAAGTCAGAAATGTTTATATCTAAATTTTGTGTTGCTCTACGTTTACCTGGTGAAAATAAACAAGTGAGATGGGTATATATTTGGCTTTTATTAAGTTGCCTAATAATTCTGCACTGTAATAGTTACCTGCACAAACAGATATCCTCCTAAGATAGCCAAATCTAAAAAAAACACACTCCAACTTCCAAAAATATTAAGCTTTGATATCTATGAGTCTTTTGGGTTGATTGAGAACATGGTTGTTATTCAATAATAAAAAGAATCCTCTCAAATTCAACATGCCTAATAATTCGGAACTGATCATAAGACATAAATTCGGCCCAAATAGTGTTTGAATATGACCCGAATATGTCAAAATCAGATTCGGAGACAAAATCCAAACAAGTTAGCTCATCTTTACACCTGAGCAGAAGTCATTCTTTATTGGTGGCTTTCCCCTTAGGGTAATAAAAGGGTGCAAGGATTTGGAGCTTTGTGTCAGATGAGCACAATGAAATCAGCACAGAATTTAGGACTTTTTTTTTTAGACAATACAAAAAATGTATATATATACTATGGATATGATTTATCTGACACATCCAATATTTCTCTCATCATTGGATTTTTGCATATATACAATATGGATTTCTAGGAAATATACCAAATTCTATGTCCTAAGAAAACACTCCATACCAAGAAGTAATTATAGTCATATGTGCATTGCTGATAAGCTCCTCAGCTCTCAAAGGTTTGGAGATATGAAAAGATCTATAAGTGTACCCTTCAATCTGCAACGCCACAGAGCTGTCTGGGTGATTAGAGTAGTGTGATCACTACACATGCGATACGTTCTCTTTTCCAATACCATGGCAGAAATCACTAAGCTTCACCATCGGAGCTGCGGTGCTCAGGGGACCGTGTCTGCACCGAGAGGTCACATCCCAGAAGAGGGATTTTTACATCCTTTCCCTTTAATGAATGTTGTAAAATGTAGGATATAAATCAAAAAGGTGAAAACATATCACCGAGGAGCCGGCAGGATCCAGTTACCTGGGGCTCCCACAGTTGTGCCATTTCTTTCTAGCCCTGGAGAAAGATGAATAAAATATAAGCAGAGGCAATAATTTGCCTTTTGTTGACGTGTTTATGGCACAGTAGCCGCAGCGGAGCCATATACATTCCTGAGACCCGGTATATTACACACACCTAATTAATACCGTCGGCACCGGAGCCTTGTTAGTTCCATAAACAGATCCATCTATTCCTAGACATTTCTGCATTTTGATTAGCATCTTACAATAATGCACAGACCACGACATGATGGTTGTTCATTTTCTGTGTAGGCTCTATATTAATCCCACATATATTTGCATATTTATACCTAATTAAAATGTTGCTGCTGACCTAGTAAAATGAAGGCAGAGAGTAATCAAAACCTATTTAGTGTGTGAATACAAATATATACAGTACTATGCAAAAGTTTTAGGTAAATTATAAATTGATAAAAACTATTCAGATTTCTCTTTTTTAAAGCACTTCTTGTATAAATATACTGTATATGTGTGTGATTATGTGGGCTACTGTCTACAGACTTCTATGGACTTCACAGGCTTAAAGAAGCACTCTCATTAAGGTTTTTATACATTAAATATGTGTACATCTATGTAATGTGGTGTGAGTGTATTCATATACTCACCTACCGCCGCTCTCTCCGGGGTCCAGCAGCGGTCTGCTCTGCTACTCAATGATGTCACCAGGAGTGAATTCTATGATGTAAGCCTATGGAACGTCAGAACGAGCCTCCATAGATTTACATTGTTAAAGAGGTGTGGTAGTTCAGATCACTCAACGGTACACGGAGGTAGAAAACAAGAACACTGTCTCTTTAAATACTCTGTTGGTTTATTAAACAGATGGCATAAACCAACATGAAGGAAAATGTAAACACAGCCTTTTGGGAAAAAACAGGAAAATAAAAAAACAAAATGCTGTAACACAGTCCATACATGTGTGGGGAGATGCCCGCTCTGGAGCAACACAGGGATAGCACAGGTTCAGTCTTTCCTCCTCAGGACACAACCCGCTGGAGATCGAGCTTCACCCAACCACTAACCATGAGTGGAGAAAAAGTTTTGGTGTTATCACTCATATTCTCTGACAAAAGCACAAAAAAGCAAAAATTCTGCCGGGGTATGTAAACTTTTGAGCACAACTGTAGAAATGAGTAACAGATCCGCTGTGTTAGCAGGTGCATTGATGGGCTTACTATGAAGGTCTAATCTACTTGCTATACAGATATAATCCATCCTCACCAGTATCTCTGCCTCTGAAGACACTGAACAAAGCTTGGATGCAGGCACAGGATCTGCTGCGAACATCTGATATGCTAAGTTGGTGCAAAGTGCAACCCCAATTCCAAAGAAGTTGGGAGGATATGTAAAATGAAAAGAAAACAAGAATACAATGATCTGGAAATGACTTATAACCATATTTTACAACAATAAGACAACATATTTTTACAACCAAACATAGAGCACATAGACTGCGTATAAAAGAGCATGTTAGAAATGAAGGGTATCACCATCTAAAGTACATAATGTCATCAAAAGATTAAGAAATTGTAGAGAAATCCATGTGCACAAGGCCAACAGTCAATATCGAACGCTCGTACCCTACGGGCCCTCAGGCGGCACTGCATGAAACGCAGGCATGATTGGGTCATGCAAATCAGTGCATGGGCTCAGGAATACTTCTAGAAATCAAAGGCTGTGATCATACTTCGTTGTGCAATCTACACATACAAGTTAAAGCTCAGTTATGTGAATGAGAAGCCATATATCAACACAATCAACAAACGCTGCAGTCTTCTCTTGGCCAAAGCTCTGACTGAGGGCTGAGGAAAAATGGAAAACTATTGTGGTCAGATTAATCAAAATTTTAAATTCTTTACGGAAACCACAGAAGCTGCATCCTGCGGACTCAAGAGCAGAGGAGCCATCCAGCTTGTTATCAGCCCACAGTTCAAAGGCCTACATCTCTGATGGCATGGGGTGGCATTAGTGCCTATGGCATGGGCAGCTTACACAACTTGAAGGGCACCATCAATGCTGAGCATTATATGGAAATGGCCGGAGCGAGCCTCCCAACATCCCATAGGAGGCGTGGGCGGAGGCCATCATGACGGGGGGTTGGAGGGTTTAGTGGGGGGAGCCGATAATAGGGAGGGGGGAGCTAAGGGGTATATAGATGCGGGTTGGGGGCGTTCCTGTCCTCTGTTCCCGCTCTCCCACCACAGAAGCAGTCACTTACCAGGATGGCAGGAGTTGAGGAGGCCTGGATCGGCTGCGGGCTGCAGCGCTGGCACAGCCGCCTGGATGGCTGGAGGCACACGTGGCTGGCTTGCTCCCAGGTCCCTCCGGGCAGGCTGAGGTGAGAGAGCGCCGATCAAAGCGGGTGAGGCCTCCGGAACGGCTCTCACCTGACACCGCTCCCCGGGCCTCGCGCCGCTGCAGGAGCCCCTGCCGGGACGCTCCAGGTTGTGCAACGCGCAATCCTCCTTCCAGCGCGTCCCGACCTGGGAGGAATCCTCGGATGCAGCGAGGCCCTATGGCGGTGTCTAGGCCTCTGCCTCGGTCCAGGAGGGGGGCGGAGCCAGCACGCGCTGGGTGTCACAATTCCCCGGCTGCTTCGGGGCACCGTGGCGGTGACGGGCATGCCGCGCGGCCTGCCTCCCCTGCACAGAGGACATCGGCCGCCGGCAGAGTGGCGGCCTGCCAGGCGGCAGGGCCTGGTACATCGTCCCCCAGCGGCGTGGGGGCATTTGTTTCTGCGGGGGGGCGCCGCTGCACAGGCCCCGCAGCTGCGCCTGCCCCTGACATGGAGACCAAGACTTCCAGCGCTGCCGGTGCAGCACTAGTGGCATGCAGCACGGCGGGGTTGGCGCCTGCTGCAATTAGGGATGGAAGCAGGAGGACAATTTCAGGCTCCCAATCCTCGTGGGTGGCCATGGACACCCAGCTCCGACAAGATGGCTCACCGGCAGGACCCTTCGGCAGCATCAGTGTCCAGGGTCCTGCAGCCTGGATCCTTTCAGGCGCTCAGGCCTCCCACCCCGGCCCTCCCTGCGGGGATCTTCGGGGGTCAGCAAAGGGCCGGCGAGTCCACCGCCGGGAGTCGTGAAGTTCTCGATGCATCGGGGGATCCAGGCTTTCCGGCACACAGCCCCCTCGCAGCCCGGTGAGTATGTGTCCATGTCCCCTGTTTGTCACCCGCTTTTGACTTCATCAGTTGTAGAAAGGGGGCCCTCGGCGGAATCTAGTGGTGTCAGGGTGGGGTCGGGGTTGAGCGGTCTAGGTACGGCTGGGGGAGTGAGTGATATGCTCGCGGATGTGCGTAGTTTGCTGTCACGCTTGGAGCAGGGCTTTGTCGAGTCGTCGCCGGTAGCAGCTTGGGTTGGGTCACAGGTTGGGGGGTTGTCTGGTCAGAGCAGTCTAGAGCCGTGCCCCTGCTCCGGCGAACCAGTGTCGGTGTCGGTGCAAACCGAAAGAGAAAAGGAGTGTCGTGTGCATTTGGATGATCGTGCGCATGGCGAGGTGTATGTATGCTTCGAAGGCTCGTTGGGGGCTCATTTAAAAAAAGAGGTGAAAGAGCGGATTTGGAAGGATGAGTATGTTGAAATATTTTCTTTGCTGCCTCTGGAGAAATTTAATCTAGATAAGAGCAAGAAAGAGAATAGCAAAAAGGAGGATGAGGAAAAGCGGAGGTGTCGCTTGATTCCTCAGATGTTTGTGAACTGGCAACAAGCTTTTGCCATTTTGGCAAGCGTTATTGGGGAAAGGGCCCCTGACAATTGCTCCGCGCTGTTTTGTTAACTGGATGCCACACGCATCCACAAGATATTGGATTGTGGATGCGTGTGATAGCCCAAAATAAGTTTGGGAGCTCCTTTCATGGGGGGACTGGAAGCACCAGCCAGAGTAGCGGCAACTCCAGCTCTACAGGTGGAGGAGGCCAAGGGCAGACAGGAACGCACAAGGTGGGGGTGTGCTAGCAATTTAATGACGGCCAGTGTAAGTTTGGGGCGAATTGTAAATTCAAACACCTCTGCTCCAATTGTAACGGCGCTTCACATGGAGCTTCAAAGTGTTTCAAGAAGGGGAAGCCAAGAACTGGGGGTGGAAATTCACAAGGGGGAGACTACAGTGAATCTGGAATTGGTACCCGGATAGGGATAAAGCGGGGTTGCTGCACGCAGGTTTTAAGGATGGTTTTCGTATACCTGGTCCTCCGTTTGAAATTCTGCTAGTTTTGAAAAATTTGCACTCAGCTATGGAGCATGCCGCGGTTGTTTCCGATAAACTAAAAAAAGAAGTTTCGTTGGGCCGCATGGCGGGCCCTTTTGTTGCCCCTCCTTTTCCAGATTTGGTGGTTTCCCCTTTGGGAGTTGTTCTGAAGAAGGAGCTGAATAAGTTTTTCTTATTCAGCACTTGTCCTACCCACGGGGGAGGTCGGTTAATGATGGTATTGATCCGGAGATCTGTTCGGTGGTATACTCTTCGTTTGACGAGGCGGCTCAGTGGGTGCGAAAATGCGATTGTGGTGCTATTATGGCAAAAACTGATGTTGAATCCGCTTTTCGTCTGTTACCGGTTCACCCCGATAGCGTGAAGCTGCTGGGCTGTTTTTGGGAAGGCATGTTTTTTGTGGACAGGGGTTTACCTATGGAATGTTCGTTATCCTGTGCGTATTTTGAGACGTTCAGTTCCTTTCTCGAGTGAGTTGTGTGCGACGTTTCTGGCTTCGACTCGGTTATCCATTACTTGGTCGACTTTTTGTGCGTCGGTCCGGCGGATTCATCATGTTGTTCCAGGATTTTGAAGGCCATTGAGTGGGTGGCCGATTGTTTTGGTGTCCCTTTGGCACCCGGGAAAACGGAGGGCCCTTGCACGTGTTTGCGTTTTTTGGGGATCGTCATCGACACAGTGGAGTGGGAGTTCAGGTTGCCCGAGGACAAGCTTGTGGATTTGCGGACTGAAGTGGTCCGAGCGCGCCGTTTGAGAAAAATATCGTTGCGCGAACTTCAGTCGATGCTGGGGGATGCTTAACTTTGCTTGTCGTGTTATGCCGATGGGTCGAGTTTTTTCATGTAGGCTGGCTAACGCTACTGCGGGGATTCGGGCTCCCCATCATTTTGTTAGGTTGTCGTCCGAGCTCAGGGCCAATTTGGCTGTGTGGGAGTCTTTTTTGGAGGAGTACAACGGTCGCTCTTTGGTTATGGCCGAGGTGGTAGGTAACGATGCACTGGATTGGTTTACGGATGTGGCTGGTGGGATCGGTTTTGGTGCATATTTCAGAGGCCAATGGTGTTCGGCTCAATGACCTGACGTGTGGGTTTCGGCTGGTCTGGTGCGTAACATCATGTTGTTGGAGATTTTTCCTATTCTAGTGGCGGTGCATTTGTGGGGGAGGGATTTCAGGAACGGGTGAGTGCATTTTAATTGCGACAACATTGGTGTTGTGAGCGCGATTAATGGCCTTACCGCATCGTCCCCCCAGTCGTTCAAGTTTTACTGCAAATGGTGCTATTATGTTTGTCTTTGAATGCCCATGTGTCTGCGACGCACGTTCCTGGTGTTAGGAACGAGATAGCTTATTCTCTCTCTCGTTCACAGCGGGATCATTTTCGTTCTTTGGCTCCAGAAGCAGAGATCGAGGGTCTAACCTGTCCGTAAGAGCTGTGGAAGGTGGCTTACTGGCCGCAGAGTCGCTGATTGAATCTTTTCTGGTCCCCAAAACTTGGGAGGCGTGCCGGGCAGCGTGGCAGATGTGGGAGGAGGTCCTTACAGCCGGCCGAGCCAGTGGGGCTGGGCTGGATCAGGAGGGAATGTTGTTGTCCTGGTAGGGGCGAGGTGCTACTGAGGGTTGGTCGTGTGCAAAAGTTATGCGCTTATTGGCCGGTTTGTCTTTTGGTTTTCGGTTGCGCGGGAGCAGGGATTTGACGAAAACATTTTTGGTCAAATAGGCGGCTAAGGGTTTCCGCCGTTTCAGAGGCGGGGGCGATTTAAGGCGGCCAGTATTTTTCAATTTATTAGAGCAATTAGGACGTATTCTGGAGTCGGTTTGTCCATCACGCTATGAGGTTTTGTTGTTTCGCCTGGCTTTCTCGTTTGCATTTTTGGGGGCCTTGCGGGTGGAGGAGCTTGTTTCTCCTAATAAAGAGTCGATAGGTGGCTTACTGGCCAAGGATGCTGTATTGACTTCATGGGGGTGTTGAATTCTGGCTGCGAAGGTCCAAAACGGACAAGGCTGGGTCAGGCCGCCGAGTACTGCTGGGTGGTGTGCCTGGTTCTTTGATGTGCCCTGTTCATTGTTTGCGGGCTTTTTGGGAACTTTGTCCCAGCTTGAGCGGTTCCCTGTTGTGCCACGCTGATGGGGACAGCTTGTCTCGGTACCAGTTCGGCGCGTTTTTTTTACAAAAATCCATTCGGAGTTTGGGGATAGATGATTCCCACTTTGCCTCTCACTCATTTAGGATAGGAGCGGCGACCGAAGTGGCAGCGTGTGGTCTGGGTCCCTCTTCAATACAGCGCATTGGTGGGTGGAAGTCCAATCAGTACCGCAGTTATGTTCGGCCTTAAGTTTGGAAGGGGGGAGGGGGTATGGTCGGACTTGACCATGGGATGTGTAGGAGTCTGTGTGGGTTGGTGTTACTTTTATGCTTCAAGTATATTTTGATGTTAGTGGTGCATTTTGTTTCAGGTGTTGAGCCGCTGCTGGTCTGGATTTTGGTCACTCCTTCATTTGTTGGGGAGCATTGTGAGCCAATGTCAGGAACGAAAGGCAGACAGCTGGGGATTCCCAGGACCGTGGCGGTGGTGCGGAGGCTCGGTTTCAGGGGCCTGGTGTGGCGAAGGGTGTTGCCGGAGATACACGAATGCGCCCGGTTGGACCGTGCACCAGATATTCTCGTTATTCACGCTGGGGCAACGATCAGGCGGTTTGGCCTTTTCAGGAATGAGTTAAGGATGTTAAGCAGGATTGCTTGAGGTTGTGGTTGCTGTACCGGGGGGTCACTATTGTGTGGTCTGTGATTGTGCCACACAGGCGATGGCGGTCTATGAGATTCTTGGAAAAGGTCAATAGGGCCAGGATAAAAGTTAACAGGGCGGTGTCTTCTTTTATCGTTAGGAACGGGGGAGTTGCCATGCGGCATTTGACTTGGAAAAGGGCGAGGGTGATTTTTGTTTGGCGGACGGTATCCATCTAAATGCAGTTGGTTCCGATATTTGGGCCCTTGCCCTTCAGGATGGCATAGAGAGGGCAGTAGCATGGTGGGTCGGGGGGGGTCTCGGGTCATTGAGGTGTTCAAGGCCCCCTCGTTGTGGCAGTTTTGGAGGAGGGGGGAGTCCTTGAAGTCACTGGAAATTGGTTTTGGAGACTCGGTGTGTAGGGTCCCCTCCGTTAAAAGGTATGTTGGTGGTGATCTGGTGAAAGGCGGATGGGGAGTTTTCCGTCAGAAGTGGGCGGATCCCAAAGTAGTTCGTGGACAATATTTCTCGGTGTGCTGGTGCTCCTGAGCCTGTGGGGTAACGGCTGGGAGCAAATGGATGGGGCTTGCTCACAGCATTTTGGGCTACTTCACCAAGATCTTGTGGCTTCAAGGACTCCTCCTTTCAGTGTTCAAGTCATTGTACTTGTGTTATTTATAATACTGTGTTTATTGTTGTTTGTTGGTTTAATAAAAGGCTGCTGTGGCCATAAAGATTCCAAAGATAAATACTTGTGTCCGTGTCTTAGTTGGCGCCAGTATGGAGGTTTTATATGGTCACGCGTGTGGAAGGAGGGGTGATGCCAAGTTACTTGATCTCCCCTGAGGTAAACTGCTTGACAATACCAACGTCAATAAATGGCCGGAGCGAGCCTCCCAACATCCCATAGGAGGCGTGGGCGGAGGCCATCATGACGGGGGGTTGGGTTTAGTGGGGGGTGCCAATAACAGGGAGGGGGGAGCTAAGGGGTATATAGGTGCAGGTTGGGGGCGTTCCCGTCCTCTGTTCCCGCTCTCCCACCACAGAAGCAGTCCCACCCTCCCTCCCTTTCATTTTGACGGCAGAGATCGTTATGTTAATTTTGGGTCATGGCGGTTTTGGAGGAGAGGGGAGTCCTTGAAGTCACTGGAAATTGGTTTTGGAGACTCGGTGTGTAGGGTCTCCTCCGTTAAAAGGTAAGTTGGTGGTGATCTGGTGAAAGATGGATGGGGAGTTTTCCGTCAGAAGTGGGCGATCCCCAAGGAGGGATGATGCCAAGTTACTTGGTCTCCCCTGAGGTAAACTACTTGACAATACCAACGTCAAGTGGTTTTAAAACAACATATGCTCTATCGAGACAATGTCTATTTCAGGGAATACCTTGCATATTTCATCAAGACAGTGCTAAACCACACAATGCATCCATCACAACGGCAAGACCACACCGGAGAAGAGTACCGGTGGTGATCCGGCCATATGCAGTCCAGACATTTCAACAGCAGAAAACATTTGGCGCATTATGAAATGCAAAATCTGGCAAAAAAAAACAAGTTTCAATTTTTAAATGAGTGGATTTCTTCAAATGATATTACACAGAATATCAATTGGGAATTGTACAAGGAACTACAAAGAACAGCTGATGATAATACTCACATTATGAATACATGACTCGTGAAAATATAGCTAGCCATCACTAATAAATGTATTAAAGCATAAGAAAAATTAAGATCGCAAAAATTAATTACCTTATGCCACAATGAATCACAGTGTGCCCATCCCAATCACATGATTGTAATAAATACCCAATTGCTCTAATCTCTATAAAAATACATATTCTGTGTAGACCGGTGTAGAAGACTTTACATGTAATATCCACAAAAAACCTTATTATATTTTTAACTCTTTTAATGGTTTTTTTTATTTGTAATATTACTAACTACAGTATATACAAAACAAACAAATTGGGCTTAAACTAAGATTGCAACTTCATGGTGGGCTTAACCCTTTTAAGGTCTGATGTTTTACCAAGCAAAATTAGAAGTAGGACCAAATTGGGAGTTTTGTGAAAATCAGTGTATGTTGAATTATTACATTTTTCTTCCTTCTTTGAATTTCCTCTTCTACGAAAGTGCTAAATTAAAAAACTAAGCTGCAGTAATTATATTTACCGTGTCTACTATGCCTACAAACTATGCCTTACCATAGATGGATATGGAAAGCTCATCAAATAAAAAAGCAACAAGCAAAAACAACATAATTGTTAGTCAATTGCCAACTAAATGAAACAGATAACGGCATAATATCCCCCCGAGACTGTGTTTAAACATAAGCACGATGATCCAAAATTGTAATGGCCTCACTGTAAATAGCAAACATGAAATGCACACAATGAGGAAAATATTATTTAAAAATCCTTGTGGTTGAAGGAGATAGAGGAAAAGGTTTATAATTATCTATACAGTGCATGTGTGTGATTGATGATGTAAGACATACAGTACACATGTCAATGTACTGATGTACTGGCATAAACTGGCACAAGGAAGGTGAAATCATTTTTGCATTCTTACTACAATAGTGTAGACCTACATATTGCACTAGTAAAGGTCCATGTATTACTCTAGTAAGGTTCCACTTACTACACTAGTAAAGGTACACTTACTCCAATAGTGTAGATCTACTTAGTCCTCTAGTAAAGGTCCACTTGCTACAATAATAATGGTCCACGTATTGGACTAGTGAACGTCCACTTACTGCACTATAAAGATGGAGGTTAGCATCCTCAATAATCAGAACCTCCCACTCACGTCTCCAAGACTATACACGTGCTGCGCCAATTCTTTGGAATGCACTTCCCAGGCCAATACGATTAGTCCCCAATCCCCACAATTTTAAGCGTGCCCTGAAAACTCATTTATTCAGACTGGCCTACCGCCTCAACACATTAACCTAATCTATCCCTATGTGGCACAGCCAAAAGTTTTTACCATAACCAGTTCCCCGCATCATGTTTCCACATGCTTTATGCATCCATTAGCCCTCTGCATCTGTACTGTTACACACTTAACATTATGGCTGGTCCATACAATCAGGGCAACTGTTAACACCCACCGTTCGTGTCTCCCTTTTTTTTCCTCATAGACTGTAAGCTTGAGAGCAGGGCCCTCATTCCTCTTGGTATCAGTTATGAGCTATGTGATTATTGTTATGCTGTAATGTATATTGTCTGTACAAGTCCCCTCTGAATTGTAAAGTGCTGCGGAATATGTCGGCGCTATAGAAATAAAATTTATTATTATTATTATCCACGGATTGGACTAGTAAAGGTCCACTTACTGCAATAGTGTAGGTCTACTTACTCCTCTAGTAAAGGTCCACTTACTGCAATAGTGTAGATCTACTTACTCCTCTAGTAAAGGTCCACTTGCTACACTAGTAAAGATCCACGTATTGGACTAGTGAATGTCCACTTACTGCACTAGTAAAGATCCACGTATTGGACTAGTGAACGTCAACTTACTACAATAGTAAAGGTCCACTTACTACACTAATAAAGGTCCACTTACTGCACTAGTAAAGATCCACGTATTGGACTAGTGAAGGTCCACTTACTGCAATAGTGTAGATCTACTTACTCCTCTAGTAAAGGTCCACTTACTGCAATAGTGTAGATCTACTTACTCCTCTAGTAAAGGTCCACTTGCTACATTAGTAAAGATCCACGTATTGGACTAGTGAAGGTTCACTTACTGCACTAGTAAGGTCCACTTACTATGATAGTAAAGATCCACTTACTACACAAGTAAAAGTCCACATTCGTCACCCCTGACGAAGGTGTTCCGAAACGCGCGTTCGGGCGGACACCTGGATCCTCTACTTGTCTGCTGGCACTTGCATTTATCAGGTAAATTTGGGATATCCATTGGTTATAATGTGGGTGTATGCACTTGGTATGTTATGACCTACTGTATATGTATTTTGTAGCTACAGGCTCAACTAAAATGGTCAATGGCATGGCGGTTTATTGAATACCTACCTGCGCCCTCTTTATATGTCCCATGTCTATTATAATATAAGCAGCAAATATGGTCCATTGTGTCCTGATGTCTTTCTGACAAGTTACCAGTGTTTTAGCATGTTTTTTGTTCCTTGCCCTGTAAATTAATAAAGTAATTTTATACCATGACCTTGAGTTGTTGTTTTGGAAGGTTTCTTCCTCCCTCTTCTTAGTGCAATAGTGTAGATCTACTTACTCCTCTAGTAAAGGTCCACTTACTACACTAGTAAAAGGTCCACTTACTGGACTAATAAAGGTCCACTTACTGCACTAGTAAAGATCCACGTATTGGACTATTGAAGGTTCACTTACTGCACTAGTAAGGTCCACTTACTATTATAGTAAAGATCCACTTACTACACAAGTAAAGGTCCACATACTCCTCTATTAAAGGTCCACTTACTGCATTAGTGGAGGTCCACTTACTCCACTAGTAAAGGTCCACTTGCTACACTAATAAACATCCACTTATTGCACTAGTAAAGATCCTCTTACTACACTAGTAAAGGTCCACTTATTGCACTAGTAAAGATCCACTTACTATACTAGTAAAGGTCCACTTACTGCACTAGTAAAGATCCACTTACTACACTAGTAAAGGTCCACTTACTATACTAGGAAAAGGTCCACTTACTCCACTAGTAAAGGTCCACTTACTCCACTAGTAAAGGTCCACTTACTCCACTAGCAAAGGTCCACTTACTGCACTAGTAAAGGTCCACTTACTACATTAATAAAGGTCCACTTACTATACTAGCAAAGATCCACTTACTAAACTAGTAAAGGTTCACTTACTACACTAGTAAAAGTCCACTTACTGCTCTAGTAAAGGTCCACTTACTGCACTAGTAAAAGTCCACTTACTGCTCTAGTAAAGGTACACTTACTGCACTGGTAAGGTCCACTTATTGCGCTATTAAATATCCACTTACTTATAGTTGGTGAGATCAGTCTCATGAACAGTTGCAGCAGTTTACATTGCATTTGGTTCAGGCTGTCTGGTTGAAAGTTTATGCTTGAACAATGGGCCTCTATAGGTCTAATGGAGGTGACATACTCCACCTAAATGTTGCACCAGCCAGTTGTCTAAGGATGCCCTTGCATCTCCAGATATGTCTTCGGCCGATAAGCCACCACTTGTTTCTGAAATCCATCTGACCACTAGCAATGAATTGCTTCTACCAAGTATGAGATTCACACTTACAGTTTTTAGAGAAAGCAGCCCATTCAAATGGGAATACCGTCGTCTCTTTAAGAGTAACTCTGTCTCATAGCTAGCCTGTCCTAAATAAACTGTATCTTCAGCTGGAAGCTGGATTGGCAATGTTCTGACATCAGCAAAATATAATCAGATGTTTTTTTACTAAAAATAAATTTAATTTCAGAGCCTGTTTAATGAATGGATCTATAAAGGCATGGACTATGTCTACATCACAAGAACTGTAACAACACATTATTGACCGATCTTTCATTTATTTTAGCGCTACCCAATTACTTTAGATCCAGTCTGAAAAGAAACCTGTCATCTGGATTTTATACCCCAAGCTAATGACAATTATGTGAATGCTGATCTTTATTTTGAAGAAATTTGTTTTGCTGTTTTGGAGAAATGCATCATTGAAATTGTATGTTAATGAGTCACAAGTGTAGTGGGATGAAACAGTGCACTTGCAGTTCTCCGCATTATACCGCACTCACCGCCTGCTCCGTCTGACTGATGTGTCACTCCTGTTAAGTTACCAGCATCCCCTGATCAAAATGTGTCCTTCAGAGACAGGGGGTAAGCTGTGGGCTGATAAGAGGGAGGGACCACTTACTGCACTTGCAATTTATTACCAAACAGTTTCAGCTATGGATTTCTTTAAATCAGCAAACTGGATTGTTACAAGAAAGGTACAGGTTTTGTCAGCAGTAAAGCGCCTTTACAAGCATGCCATTACAGTGGGGTATAACATACTGATGACAGGTCTCCCCTAATGAAAGAAAGTTCAGTAAAATTGATGCATGGGGGGATCAGGGACGGCAAGTTTTCATTCATTGTCCGGACTTAGGAAAGCCTAAAAGATGTCCACAAAGACAAAGGTTTACAATACTTTGATTCAGAGCTAGGACTAGCAGCAGAAACAGCAAAGTCCTTCCTGACATTAGGAGGTTAAAGCTAATAAACAGCCGAGAAACATGAGAACACCCAGAACGCAGATGATACAGGCCTATGTTAGAACTCACAGGTCCTATTCTAGTCTGGCACTTGAATTATCTTGTTTATCTGCATTGCGGTTTTTGTGGTATTGATGTCTACCTCTGTCTCTACGAGGTGCCACCCTGCTGGCATTTTTCAAGTAAAATGATCCATCGTGTATTTTATTTCTTAGGATACAGTAACAAAAGATATCAAAAGACTAACACTATAAATATTCTTTTTAAATAACCAAAGTAGAACATTACATCAGCAGTTGTGTAAATCACACTTGACTCTCCATTAATAGCAGTGAAATATTTACTACATCATTGGTGGCAGACTTGGATGCCCCCAGGAGTCATGTAGGACAGCTTATCTATCACAGCCAAAATGAATAATGATATTGGTAGGGCCACCCACAAATACCGGAATGTAGGAAAGTCGTCATATTGTAAGCCTTCTCATCCTCATACATAGGGCTGATCTGATCTTCCAGGAAATACTATGTTATATTGGCTGTATGTATGTAGAGAGAGGGGTTTATGGATATAGACAAGGTCAGTTGTGTTTAGCACTTGTTGTTATACTTTTTCGACATCATTTTTTACATTTTTCTTTTGACAGTAAAATATTTTACTTACATATATTTCCAAAAAATAAAGGAAATCAAATTGTGTCAGATTTCTTTCGGGTTATTTCTGTGTAGGGAAAAATCTTTGTGGGCTACTGCTGTAAAATATATACATGCAGAGATGTGACCAAGGATCCAGGGGAGACTCTTAAGTCCCCCATACATATTTGATTAAATTTGGCCAAACCTCCTAATGATGTTGGAGAGATAAGAAAATGGACAAAACTGTACTTCCAGATTGCAGGTGATTTCTTGCAATCGGGTGTCCAGTTATGTCTGATGGATGGCATGAGCACAGGAGTTGAGCAAGCCATTATACTCAGCTGACTTTCATGTGTTGAGAGCAGACATAGTTCCAATCCAAGCACTTTAACCCCTCAGATGCTGCATGGCAACAGGACACCTGACAATGGGCTTCGTGTCTGCCATAAGTCTCAGCCAATCAGATATTGCCAGGGTCGGAACCTCATAGGCTGTCATTCAAACACTGCCATGTTAGATAAGGCACTGTAGTGCATAAGTACTACAGTGTATTATCAATGTAATCAAATGATCAGATATCCAATCACCCTTGTGGTTCTGGTACGTTCTGTAAAAAAAAAGAAAAATTATGCTTTTCACTGTTAAAAAAAGTAAAAATAAAAGTCGCAAAATCACAGATGGAATAAAAATAATATCTATTTGTGTAAAAAAAAAATTCTGCAAAAAACCTACATGTTTGGTATAGCCACATTAATAACAACCAATACTATAAAAAATATAATTTCTCATCCTGTAAAGGAAATGTTAAAGGGAATCAGTAGGCTCTACCTTCCTAAGTAGAGTTGAGCGAAACAGGTCGGCCAAATTCAGAATCCGCCGACTTTGGCTAAAGTCGGGTTTCCCCGATCGAAACCCGACCATAGCGTGAGGTCGGCCATGAGGTCACCGACTTGAGGCCAAAGTCGCGTTACCCACAATGCTTCCAGCGCCTTTTCTCGTCCAATCATCAAGGATGCACACTGTGGGCAATGCGATTACATAGGCAGCAGCCCCACCATGTTAGAGAAGGGCATTGAAGTGATTGGCTGGCTTTGTGTGGCGTTACAGTGCCTATAAAAGGCCGTGACCGCCGACCGCCATCTTACTTCTGCCGATCTTAGCATAGGGAGAGGTTGCTGCTGCTCGTTCTCAATAGGGAGAGTGTTTAGGCAGGCCAAAAAAATAAAAATTGCTTGTGCTGATAGCGAATGTCACTGTAAAACACAACTGTACAGTGTGCAGTGACAGGGGAGGATACATTTGTGTGCAGCAGCTCTGTTGGTGATTAGGCTGTCTTATAAGGCTCCCTGATAGCTGCATTGCTGTTTGCACACTGCTGTGCAGAGCGCTTTTTTAAAAGCAAAAATATTTTTATTCCGTTTTTCTACACAGTTACCAATCGTTCATTTTTTCACACTTTTTTTGTGCAGCAGCTCTGTTGGTGATTAGGCTGCCTTATAGGCTCCCTGATAGCTGCATTGCTGTTTGCACACTGCTGTGCAGACTGCTTTTTTAAAAGCAAAAATCCTTTTATTCCTTTTTTTCTGCACAGTAGATACTGAGCGTAAATTTTTTCACACACTGTATAGAGGTGTACGCTCCTCACACACTACCGTGTACCGGCTGGTATCACGGACAAATACATGCTATATGTGTGTGACCCGTAAAAAAATACAAGGAGATTAACATTTTTCCATACATACACCATATAGAGGTGTCCGATTATCAAACAATATCGGATATCTGGTGTTCTTATTATGGTCACATCTACACAGAGTCAGCGTGTGTGTGTGTGTGACACTCCATAAATACATATACGGACATTTCCATTTCTCCATACACCGTATTGAGCTGTCCAATTCTCAAACAGTATCGGATATCTGGTGTTCTTATTATGGTCATATCTACACAGAGTCAGCGTGTGTGTGTGTGACACTCCATAAATACATATACGGACATTTCCATTTCTCCATACACCGTATTGAGCTGTCCAATTCTCAAACAGTATCGGATATCTGGTGTTCATATTACGGTCACATCTACACAGAGTCAGCGTGGGTGTGTGTGACACTCCATAAATACATATACGGACATTTCAGTTTCTCCATACACCGTATTGAGCTGTCCGATTCTCAAACAGTATCAGATGTCTGGTGTTATTATTACGGTCACATCTACACAGAGTCAGCGTGTGTCTGTGAGACTCTGTAAATACATATATGGACATTTCCATTTCTCCATACACTGTATTGAGCTGCTGTCCGATTATCAAACAGTATTGGATATCTGGTGTTTTTATTACGGTCACATCTACACATAGTCAGCGTGTGTGACACTCCATAAATACATATACGAACATTTCCATTTCTCTATACACCATATTGAGCTGTCCGATTCTCAAACAGTATCGGATATCTGGTGTTCTTATTACGGTCACATCTACAAAGAGTCAGCGTGTGTGTGTGACATTCCGTAAATACATATACGGAGATTGACAGTTTCACCAACAACGTATACAGCTGTACACCTCTGATACAGTACCGTATTTCTGCTTGCTGGATTACGGTGAAATACATACTGGGTGAGCGTCTGTGACTCACAAAATATATACGGAGATTTCACTTCTTACATACACCTTACACAGCTGTACGCTATTCATACAGTACCATTTCTCTGCTGGTATTTTTGGTACATTTTCCCAAACATGAGGAAGTCTGGTGGAAAAGGCCGCAAACGTGGGCGGGGCGCAGCTGGTACTGATGTGGTGGTGGTGGTGCATCGGCTGGTTCTAGCAAAAGCACAATATTAGCTAAGGCAGGAGGTGTTGAGCCTGCGTCATCGTCTGGCACAAGAAGGCCTTTAAGGTTCCCTTTTCTGGGAGTAGGTAAACTGCTTTTAAAGCCGGAGCATCAGGAACTGGTTTTGCCTTACATTGCCGAAAAAGCCTCCAGCTCTATCACCTCCTCTTGTGAAGTTTAAAAAAATGCAAGAACTGAGTCCTCAGTGCAGGCTTCTGGTCAGGAACCACCCCTTTCCTTGTCTCCTTCACTTCACCCCCACTAAAAGTGAAGGATGCAGCAGCCCACACTTCAGATTACTCCATGGAGCTCTTTTCACATGCCATGCCTGTGTTATCAAGTGAAATTCTGAATTCCCCAGTCCAACATGAATCGGAGATGGAGTGCACTGATGCACAGCCACTGCTAGATGATTCTGCTGGTACACTGACCCAGAGCACATTCCCCTCGCACTCTATAGAGACAGAATGTGACACTGATGAAACTCAGGTGCCCCTTCCCGCATACTATACCACCTTACACGGTGACAAAGAGGAAGGTGCAGATGAAAGTGCCAGTTCCCTGAGCAGGTGGGGGGTCCTACTCGTGGGCGACGGCAGTGGCACAGGGCCCCTCATACTACGCAAAAGTGTCTCTGCTGGTGGGAGGGCCCACTCGCCGTCAGACATACCGTCGTACTATGAGGGGCCCTGTGCCAGTGCCATCGCCCACGAGTGGGCCCCCCATGCTTGCTCAGGGCCACATCACTTGCAAAACTTACCTCTCCCTGCTCCATCGCCGTGACGTCTTCCACCTTTCCTGACAATGACATTCAGGTTACAGAGCGCGATGATATCACGTATGTATGCCCTCTACCGAAACAGTACAAGTGCAGAGAGCTTGAAGATGGCAAAGCTGAGGAGTCCAGAGTAGAGCAGTGCACAGCGAGGAGAGGTATTTAATTTTTTTAAATGTTGGGAGCATTTTTTGGGGAGCAATATACACTGGAGAATGATATATGGGGCCCATCATACACTGAAGCATCATCCATTTGGCCCATCGTATACTGGAGCATTCCAAATGGGGGACATCAGACACTGGAGCAGCATTTACGGGGCCCATTATACACTGGAGCATTAGAAATGGGACCCATTATATATGGAGCATTATTTGGGCCCATAAGACACTGGAGCATCATCCATGGGGACCATCATATACTGTAGCATTATGTGGAGCTCATCATATACTGTATGTAACATTATATGGGACCAATTATTCTGTATGGAGAAATATATGGGGCTCATTATTCTGTATGGCGCACTAGGTGGTGGCCATAATACTGTATGGAGTAATATACTGTCCGTTTTTTGAGCTATTGTAGAATTTAAAATAGATTAGTCATGTCATGTAAGCAGAGAAGTATTTTTCATTGTACTATACCTATATTTCGGTGCCGTATCGGAGCATTATGAATTGTGGTGTGTGTTAAAAGGGCGCACTGACACTCTTTGGCCCAGGGCACATGAAAACCTGGCGCCACAACTTTAGCCAAATAACCCCCAGTTTTCAATGCGTAACTATTATTATAAAGTAAATTAAGGTTGACAAGCTTCAGTAATAAGAATTGATGTCGTTGGCATTGAAATGGGCACTGTTGGTGTGTTTACTGTCCTCCACTCCGTGCCGACTTTGCTTACCCATTGACTTGCATTGGGTTTCGTGTTTCAGTCGGACCCCGACTTTTCCCTATGGTCGGCCGATTTCGTTCAACCCGACTTTTTAAAAAGTCGGGTTTCATGAAACCCGACTCGACCCGAAAAAAGGCAAAGTCGCTCATCTCTATTCCTATGCTATCTATATGGGCATGCATTTCATAGAAAACTGGATAAAATGACATGATATCTGAAATCTGATGTCTTATTCCAAAGAAATTCACATTTTCTCAATATGTAAATGAGCTGTTAAGGGCTATGGGCTGGACACTGATCTGCATGACAATGTGTTACCAGTGTGAGACATGTAACTAACACAGGGCAGAACTGAACTTTGTCTCATTACAAACATGTCTGCAGCAGCAGCTCTCTTAGCTCTGCTCCATTGTAATACAGTCTGCTTGTGAAATGGAAGCTGGAGCTGAGAGGAACCTGCAAATGTGTCAGGTATAATCACACACAGCTCTGCAGTAGGATCAGGAGAACAGCGATTACACATCACACTGGTAACTCCACCTTAATGTAAAATAATATCTGGAGGCAGATTCTCATATAGATCAGTGTCCGGCCCACAGCCTGGAAGAGCTTATTTACTGATAAGAAAAATGTGTATTTCTCTGGAATAAGACATCAGATTGCAGAAATCAAGATATCATAACACTTTCTGTGACATGCATGCCCATATAGGTGGCTTAGGAGGGCTGATCCTACTAACTTATGCCCTTCAAGAAAAAATATATTAAAAACGATAACATAATGGTAGTTTTGCTAATCATGGCGTGTAAAAAAAATTAAACAAAAAGTGACCAAAAAGTAATATGTATACCAATAAGAACTATAACTCATTGTGCATATAATTAAAGAGGTTGCCCACTACTGAGACAACCCCTTCTTGATCTAAATGCTTGGCCCCGATAAAACAGAAAAAGTCTATACTCTCCTCCCGTGTCGGCGCCATTCCAGTGGTGTTGGCAGTCACAGTCTCGGGTCTCTCATGCGGTTGCTGTGTCACATGAGCCTGGTGCCCAATCAGCACTGGCGTTACTAGCCCCATATGAATTGAACATGAAGAGAAAGTTAGAGATCAGCTGCTGCCATGAACTCCTCTTCATGCTCAAAACGTCCGAAGGCGGGGACAGTGACCAGCGCTGATTGGGCGCAAGGCTCACAAATCACAAAAACCACAGGAGAGCCCTTGGACCCCAACTACCAACACCACTGTAACGGCGTCGGCATGGGAGGCGAGTGTAGGCTTTTTTATTTTGTCAGGGCCAAACATTTCAATCAAGAATGGGTTGTTCTAGTAGTGGACAACCCCTTTAAGTTCTGTAAACAAAAAATTAAAACGTTTGGGCTCTTTAAAAGTAACAACCAAGAAAAAGCATTTTTTTCTAAATGAAATTTTTCTTGTGATGAAGTAGTAAAACATAAAAAAGGTATAAATTGGTAATCAATGTATTCATATCAAACACCAGAATAAAGATAATACATTACATTTATTCTGCATGGTGAACGCTGAAAAAAATAAATTTTAAAAACAAGTCCAAATTTTATGTTTTTTTGATTCATTACTATAAACAGTGCTATATTCATACTGATCCACGGAATAAAGTTAACATTATATTTGTACAGCAAAACAAATAGTGTAATGCTTAAGATGCAAAAATGTGGCAAAAATTGTTGTGTTATTCATATTCCTTCCCACAGAGTTAATAAACTCTTGTTAATACGTTATATGTACACCAAACTTATGTCACTGAGAAACACAACTCATCTGGAAAAAAACAAGCCCTCCTATGACTATGTCGCCAAAAATGTAAAAAGGTTAAAGGAAACCTGTCACATGAAAAAAACGCTATTAACCTGCAGATATAGGGGTAATCTGCAGATTTATAGTGTTTGGAACTTGCCTGGCACCTTCACTTACGAGGAAATGAACTTTATTCCTCCTGGCAGCGTCCACGTTCGGTCACGGGGGCGGCATCAGTTCAGTCACTGCACTGTGACTAGAGGTCGGTGGCTGTAACCGCTCCCCCAGCACTGACTGAGGAGCCAGACCCTAATGCAAAGCTGCTGTCAGTCAGTGCGGGGCTGCATCTACAGCCGCTGGTCTCTATACACAGAGCGGTGACTGAACCTGCGTTGGCGCCGCCCCATGACTGAACGCGGAACACTGCCAGGAGCAATAAAGTTCATTTTCTTCTGGCAGGGGGGTCCAAGTGCAGGCGCCAGACAGATTCCAAATGCTATTAAGCAGCAGATTAACTCTATATCGGCAGGTTAATAGCATTTTTTCACATGACAGGTTCACTTTAAAGTTCCTGGAATGAGACAATAGAAAAGGGAAAAAAAATGGTGTGGCATATAGGCCAAAACGGTCTGTGGTGCCAAAGGGTTAGAGAGCTTTCATATTGCCTTTTGTGTCCCCTTCGGGGAATGCGTCCAAAATTCCCACAACATTTTTGGGAGTGTTCACCTCCAGGAGGCGGGCAGACACTCAGATGTAGTAGACTGTGTCCTGTAGGCGTACACTCCCCATAAAAGTGCACAGCAGAGCTCTGCTGTCACCACTACAGTTTATGGCCACGCCGCATGTGTCCAGATTCAATCTTGCAGAGGATTTTGCACATAAGCCTCGACGGGGACACAGAACGCAATGTGAAAGGACCCTTAAAGACAAACCCCCAATCGTGGGGGACTTGGGAGAGACAGCTGCCTAAGGTGTATGAGTATCTTTAGACCAAGATAAAAAGAGGGCTGACTGGAATATATTAAATAAGACTTTACTTAAGACCCCAAGATGCATATTTTTCCAGGAGGAAAATATAATGAAAAACAATGAAAACGTCTTCTTATTATCATTATTGCAACCCCGCTTTAAATTTCCTATACTGGTATTTATGTTTACAAAAAAGAAAAATATTCTAAAACAAGGAAAAAATCCAGGATATCAAAGCATTAGATCATAGTAAAATAAATAATGGATTGAATTATTGTCAGGCGTAGACATTCCATTGTTTTGACCCTGTGGCGATGGAAACATCTGCAAATAATTACTGCATGTTTGTTTCTTTCCACTTTTTTTCTGCTTTTTTGGTATAGCAAGCCATGACATTTGCTTATGAAATGAGGTTAGTCCCATTTAGAAGCGATGAGGAAAAAGAAACAGTGGAGGGTTCGATCATAGCCGCAGGATCAATACTTGAAAAAGTGAAAAAAGAAATGAGAGTACTCAATCACTAGGAAAAGCCTTGTGCCGTGTCGTCAGACAGCCATGCTGACTTCAATCACACGATCAATAGGAAGGCTCACAAACTGGAGGAGAGACGACAGCTCTTCTCTCAGGAAATCTTCTAAATAAAAGGAAATTGTTTAATTTTTACTTTCAGGGACCTAACTCTTTCACTTCCACACTGTCAGAATATAGCGAGGACTATATGGAGACTTTATGATAAAACTGTCACAATACTATAAGTTCCAGAGATTACAAGCGAACCTTGCCTAGCGGAGCGAGTATTGCACTTAGGCCGGCATCACACTATCTATCGTAGAATACGGTCGAGTACTATGCAAGGAAACATCGCATAACACCCGGCCCGGCGTTAATCTATGGGGCAGCTCACATCAATGTTTATTTTCTCGGGCGTATTCAGCGTGCGTGTAAAATCGCAGCATGTTGAGATTGTCACCGAGACTCGGCTGAGACTCACCAATGCAAGCCTATGGGTGCGAGAAAAAAAAAACACAGTACTCGGACCAAGCGAGTGCTGTCTGATTTTTACGCTCCGGTGTCCTTTGAAAATCCGGCAATTCATGTGCCGCATACAGTAAAATCACAGTGACAGGTTATAATAGGATAGAATAGATATTTACATATAGAAAACACAGATATACAGAGGTCAGTGACACACACATACAGTATATATACAGTATTTATTTATATGGCATGGATAGAAGAAAAGCCAGTAATTCATATGCTGTGTTCTGTAAAATCACTGCAGGAGCCGACAGGATAGAAGAGATGGATTACATACAGTAAACACAAATAGAATAGGTAGATATACAGAAGTCAGTGACAAATACAATTAGTACAGTGTGTGTGCAAATTACTGTACATGTATTTAATTAAAAGGTTATTGTTCGGAAAAAAATCCCACGGGCTCCCGCGCAATTTTTGTAACCAGCAGCGGGAAAGCCGACGTGGTCCCCCTATATTTAATAACCAGCAAAGGCTATGTAGACAGCTGCGGGCTGATATTAATAGCCTAGGAAGGGGCCATAGATGCTGGCCCTCCCCTGGCTAAAAAGATCAGCTCTCAGCTGCCCAGAAAAGGCGCATCTCCAAGATGTGCCACTTCTGGCACTTAGCCTCGCTCATCCCACTTGCCCTGTAGCGGTAGCAAGTGGGGTAATAGTTTGGGGGTTGATGTCTGGTGACATCAAGCCATGAAGTTAGTAATGGAGAGGCGTCAATAAGACGCCCCCATTACTAACCCCATAGTCACATTGTAAGGCTAGTTTCACACTAGCGTTCTCGGGCGCAGCGCAGGGCCGCCGCTTAGCTCTGCCCCCCGGCAGCGCCCACTTCGGTCAGCTCCTCCTAGGATCGCATGATGCTGCATGCGATCAGAGTACCGTATATTTAGCGCTGGGTACGCTGACCGTGCGCTGGTCATGCGCTGGTCTGATTTTGCTGGCGCTGCACCCTTTTGGCGCTGCCCCCAGTGCACAAAAATGCAACACAGTGCGTTTTTGTGCACTGGGCGCAGCGCCAGAAAAATTATACCAGCGCACGAACAGCGCACGGTCAGCGTACCCAACGCTAAATATACGGTATGCTGATCGCATGCAGCGTCATGCGATCCTAGGAGGAGCTGACCGGAGTGGGCATGGCCAGGGGCGGAGCCAAGTGGCAGCCCTGCGCTGCGCCCGAGAACGCTAGTGTGAAACCAGCCTCAGAAAACACAGACACCCAGAAAAAGTCCTTTAATTGAAAGAAAGACACAGACTCCTTTAATATTTTTAATTAAACCATACTTACAACCTCGTCCATTCCCTCGATGCCCTCGTCTATTATATCTATATCATAGGCTATTAAACAGTTCACACCACTACTATTTTGGTGCTGCTTTTTTTTTTTTCTATTATCTAAGGACATTAAGGTTTCTGGAGAAGCGTGCACTGCTCTAAGGAATTTTGTGCTGTTCCTATTTTTTACATATATATATATGTGTGTGTGTTTAAATGAATATTTCCTTTGAAAATGATGTGTAAATGACTGGAATGAATGGAAATGCTGTATGTAAAAGCTCATGTTAAAAACGCATTGTAGTCGGACAGAGCCGCCATCAGGGTATGACAGCCCTTACTGCTGTATGGGGCCCCGTGAACAGTAGTACAGAAGGGGGCTCCGCAGATCAGGAGCCCCACTCCTGTGCTTCTAGTCATCGGGCCCCAAGTGCTGTGCGTCATCGAACGCCGGGCGGGACCCAAGTGTGCGTTGTGCCTGGGCCTGCAGCACACACATCAGCAGAGCCGCCACAGCGGCCGACATCAGAGGTACAGAAGTGCTGAAGGACCTGTGGTGACATCATCATTATCACAGGCCTTCACCATTAATCAGCCCGCCCCCTGATCACATGACGATGACGTCACCACAGGTCCTTTCAGCTCACACAGAAGCAGCTCCCATCTTCAACGCAGGAGCATGGCCAGGTAAGAAAAAAGTTTTTATTTTATTTTATTATTGAAAGGGGCAAAATGTTTCCCTGACAGAATGGAGACACACAGGGGCAGAATGGAGACTCGGGGGCAGGATTGGAGACACAGGGGCAAATATGGAGAAATGGGGGCAGAATGCAAGACATGATGGGGGCAGAATGCAGACATGATGGGGGCAGAATGCAGACATGGGGACAGATTGCAAGACACGGGGGCAGAATGCAGAAATGGGGACAGAATACAGACATGATGGGGCAGATTGCAAGACATGATGGGGGCAGAATGCAGACATGATGGGGGCAGAATGCAGACACGGGGGCAGATTGCAAGACACGGGGCAGAATGCAGACATGGGGACAGAATGCAGACATGATGGGGGGGCAGAATGCAGACATGATGGGGGCAGAATGCAAGACATGATGGGGGCAGAATGCAAGATATGATGGGGGCAGAATGCAAGACATGATGGGGCAGATTGCAAGACATGGGGCAGAATGCAGACATGATGGGGCAGAATGCAGACATGATGGGGCAGAATGCAAGACATGATGGGGGCAGAATGCAAGACATGATGGAGGCAGAATGCTGGATATGATGGGGGCAGAATGCAAGACATGGGGGCAGAATGTGTCAGTAAGACAGGATGGGGCAGAATGTGACAGTGAGACACAGGAGGGGGCAGAAAGTGAGACATGGGGCAGAATGCAAGACATGGGGGCAGAATGTGACAGTAAGACACAGCAGGGGCAGAATGTGAGAGTGAGACACAGGAGGGGTCAGAATGCGAGACACAGGGGCAGAATGTGACAGTGAGACACGAACAGTGAGACACAGGAGGGGGCAGAATGTGACAGTGAGACACAGGAGGGGGCAGAATGCGACAGTGAGACACAGGAGGGGGCAGAATGCGAGACATGGGGGCAGAATGTGACAGTGAGACACGAACAGTGAGACACAGGAGGGGGCAGAATGTGACAGTGAGACACAGGAGGGGGCAGAATGTGACAGTGAGACACAGGAGGGGGCAGAATGCGACAGTGAGACACAGGAGGGGTCAGAATGCGAGACATGGGGGGCAGAATGTGACAGTGAGACACGAACAGTGAGACACAGGAGGGGGCAGAATGTGACAGTGAGACACAGGAGGGGGCAGATTGTGACAGTGAGACACAGGAGGGGGCAGAATGTGACAGTGAGACACAGGAGGGGGCAGAATGTGACAGTAGTGACACAGGAGGGGGAAGAATGTGAGACACGGGGGCAGAATGGACATGGGGCAGAATGTGACAGTAAGACACAGGAGGGGGCAGAATGTGACAGTGAGACACAGGAGGGGCAGAATGTGACAGTGAGACACAGGAGGGGGCAGAATGCGACAGTGAGACACAGGAGGGGGGAGAATGTGAGACATGGGGGCAGAATGTGACAGTGAGACACAGGAGGGGGCAGAATGTGACAGTAGTGACACAGGAGGGGGAAGAATGTGAGACACGGGGGCAGAATGGACATGGGGCAGAATGTGACAGTAAGACACAGGAGGGGGCAGAATGTGACAGTAAGACACAGGAGGGGCAGAATGTGACAGTGAGACACAGGAGGGGGCAGAATGCGACAGTGAGACACAGGAGGGGGCAGAATGCGAGACATGGGGCAGAATGTGACAGTGAGACACGAACAGTGAGTCACAGGAGGGGGCAGAATGTGACAGTGAGACACAGGAGGGGGCAGAATGTGACAGTGAGACACAGGAGGGGGCAGAATGCGACAGTGAGACACAGGAGGGGTCAGAATGCGAGACATGGGGGGCAGAATGTGACAGTGAGACACAGGAGGGGGCAGATTGTGACAGTGAGACACAGGAGGGGGCAGAATGTGACAGTGAGACACAGGAGGGGGCAGAATGTGACAGTAGTGACACAGGAGGGGGAAGAATGTGAGACACGGGGGCAGAATGGACATGGGGCAGAATGTGACAGTAAGACACAGGGGGCAGAATGTGACAGTGAGACACAGGAGGGGGCAGAATGTGACAGTAAGACACAGGAGGGGCAGAATGTGACAGTGAGACACAGGAGGGGGCAGAATGCGACAGTGAGACACAGGAGGGGGCAGAATGCGAGACATGGGGGCAGAATGTGACAGTGAGACACGAACAGTGAGACACAGGAGGGGGCAGAATGTGACAGTGAGACACAGGAGGGGGCAGAATGTGACAGTGAGACACAGGAGGGGGCAGAATGCGACAGTGAGACACAGGAGGGGTCAGAATGCGACAGTGAGACACAGGAGGGGTCAGAATGCGAGACATGGGGGGCAGAATGTGACAGTGAGACACGAACAGTGAGACACAGGAGGGGGCAGAATGTGACAGTGAGACACAGGAGGGGGCAGATTGTGACAGTGAGACACAGGAGGGGGCAGAATGTGACAGTGAGACACAGGAGGGGGCAGAATGTGACAGTAGTGACACAGGAGGGGGAAGAATGTGAGACACGGGGCAGAATGGACATGGGGCAGAATGTGACAGTAAGACACAGGAGGGGGCAGAATGTGACAGTGAGACACAGGAGGGGCAGAATGTGACAGTGAGACACAGGAGGGGGCAGAATGCGACAGTGAGACACAGGAGGGGGCAGAATGTGAGACATGGGGGCAGAATGTGACAGTGAGACACAGGAGGGGGCAGAATGTGACAGTAGTGACACAGGAGGGGGAAGAATGTGAGACACGGGGGCAGAATGGACATGGGGCAGAATGTGACAGTAAGACACAGGAGGGGGCAGAATGTGACAGTGAGACACAGGAGGGGCAGAATGTGACAGTGAGACACAGGAGGGGGCAGAATGCGACAGTGAGACACAGGAGGGGGCAGAATGCGAGACATGGGGGCAGAATGTGACAGTGAGACACGAACAGTGAGTCACAGGAGGGGGCAGAATGTGACAGTGAGACACAGGAGGGGGCAGAATGTGACAGTGAGACACAGGAGGGGGCAGAATGCGACAGTGAGACACAGGAGGGGTCAGAATGCGAGACATGGGGGGCAGAATGTGACAGTGAGACACAGGAGGGGGCAGATTGTGACAGTGAGACACAGGAGGGGGCAGAATGTGACAGTGAGACACAGGAGGGGTCAGAATGTGACAGTAGTGACACAGGAGGGGGAAGAATGTGAGACACGGGGGCAGAATGGACATGGGGCAGAATGTGACAGTAAGACACAGGGGGCAGAATGTGACAGTGAGACACAGGAGGGGGCAGAATGTGACAGTAAGACACAGGAGGGGGCAGAATGTGACAGTGAGACACAGGAGGGGGCAGAATGTGACAGTGAGACACAGGAGGGGGCAGAATGTGAGGCACGGGGGCAGAATGTGACAGTAAGGCACAGGAAGGGGCAGAATGTGAAAGTAAGACACAGGAGGGGGCAGAATGTGACAATGAGACACAGGAAGGGGCAGAATGTGAGGCACGGGGCAGAATGTGACAGTAAGACACAGGAAGGGGCAGAATGTGAAAGAGACACAGGACAGGGCAGAATGTGAGACACGGGGGGCAGGATGGGAGACACATGGTGCAGGATCATGGGGCAGGATGGATACGATGTAGACGGGGCAGGATTGGGAGATCATATGGGGCAGAATGGATACTCATGAGAGCAGGATGAGAGAAAATACGGCTGAAGCCAGGAATGAGACACACGGGGGCCAGGATGAGGGATATTATTACCATAGGGGCTAATTAAGGGATATTATTACTGCAGTGATGTATTTATTTTATTTTTTTGAGGATACTGTTTTAAATGGGGGGGTCCTGTTACTGTGCAGAGTGACACAATGTGACCTTTTTTTCTTCATCTGGTGTAGTGTAGAAGTTGGGAAAAAAATAAGTAATGTGTTCTGCAAGCGGAGCTCTAGATAACTGTGTTATTTCCTGCAGAGACTAGCCCTGGCTGGAAGACGTGATGGCGATCTGTGCTGGATGAAAGATGAAAAGCAGAGATGAAGGACTTCACCTAGAGATGTCACTGGTGAGTCAGTGTGTTACCTGTGCACTGACACTATATACAGAGTGCCTTTGTACAATGTCACCAGTGATCACTGTATTACCTGTACACTGGCACTATATACAGAGGTCGTGTGCGTAATGTCACCGGTGATCACTGTATTACCTGTACACAGACACTACATACTAAGTACAGATCCCCTGAGTATAATGGCACTTATGATGATAGTATTATGTTTTTTTTATTAATGATCAGTATTGTAGTATTCAGTCACCATGTGGTGGTAATATGTGGTCTGGGCATGGTGCCGTGGTATTTGTTCCTTGTAAGTGCTATTATTCTGTCACTGCTGGTAATATGTGGTCTGGTCATGGTGTGGCTGTATTTGTTCCTTGTATGTGGTATTATAGGTCACCATGTGGTGGTAATATGTGGTCTGGACATGGTGCGGTGGTATTTGTCCCTTTAGATGTCATATTATTGGTCATTTTAAAAATTGAAAAATAAATAAAAAATATACCTAAATTGTATTGGATATTTTAGCAAATGTTTAATAGGTTAGAGAGGGCCCAGTCAAAAGAGTCTACCTTGTCGTGGTGGCAGATTTAAAAAATCTTTTGGCCAAAACAAGAGCTGCTGGCTAGATGTGTGATCTGGTAATGGGAACTGTTAATGTGTGATTGATGAGAAGTGCAGTTTTTCCGAGAGATGGGACTGTGGACAATTTGAGGGTGGAAGGCGGGGCTGGGGAGGAGTCTGGGGGGAGTCTCAAGGGGGCTCCGAAAATTTTGCCAGTATGGGGCCCCGAAATTCCTAGTGGCAGCCCTGTAGTCGGATAGCAATCGCACTGCATTCGGATGTCAATCGGATGCTAGGTGTGAGAAATCGGATAGTACTTGCATGACACTCGCATTGCACTCCTGCGAGGCTCGGCAGGGAGACCCGGACCGATTTTCCATACGTTAAGTGTGACTCTGGCCTTAAGTATATAATTAATCACAAGAATGTAAGAAACTGAGGATTGGTGGTTTCCTTTATTTGTTTTTGCTTCAATATTGTCAGTTCTGTTCACCCCTATATACAGTGGGGAAAAAAGTATTTAGTCAGTCAGCAATAGTGCAAGTTCCACCACTTAAAAAGATGAGAGGCGTCTGTAATTTACATCATAGGTAGACCTCAACTATGGGAGACAAACTGAGAAAAAAAAATCCAGAAAATCACATTGTCTGTTTTTTTTTCATTTTATTTGCATATTATGGTGGAAAATAAGTATTTGGTCAGAAACAAGCAATCAAGATTTCTGGCTCTCACAGACCTGTAACTTCTTCTTTAAGAGTCTCCTCTTTCCTCCACTCATTACCTGTAGTAATGGCACCTGTTTAAACTTGTTATCAGTATAAAAAGACACCTGTGCACACCCTCAAACAGTCTGACTCCAAACTCCACTATGGTGAAGACCAAAGAGCTGTCAAAGGACACCAGAAACAAAATTGTAGCCCTGCACCAGGCTGGGAAGACTGAATCTGCAATAGCTAACCAGCTTGGAGTGAAGAAATCAACTGTGGGAGCAATAATTAGAAAATGGAAGACATACAAAACCACTGATAATCTCCCTCGATCTGGTGCTCCACGCAAAATCCCACCCCGTGGGGTCAGAATGATCACAAGAACGGTGTGCAAAAATCCCAGAACCTCGCGGGGGGACCTAGTGAATGAACTGCAGAGAGCTGGGACCAATGTAACAAGGCCTACCATAAGTAACACACTACGCCACCATGGACTCAGATCCTGCAGTGCCAGACGTGTCCCACTGCTTAAGCCTGTACATGTCCGGGCCCGTCTGAAGTTTGCTAGAGAGCATTTGGATGATCCAGAGGAGTTTTGGGAGAATGTCCTATGGTCTGATGAAACCAAACTGGAACTGTTTGGTAGAAACACAACTTGTCGTGTTTGGAGGAAAAAGAATACTGAGTTGCATCCATCAAACACCATACCTACTGTAAAGCATGGTGGTGGAAACATCATGCTTTGGGGCTGTTTCTCTGCAAAGGGGCCAGGACGACTGATCCGGGTACATGAAAGAATGAATGGGGCCATGTATCGTGAGATTTTGAGTGCAAACCTCCTTCCATCAGCAAGGGCATTGAAGATGAAACGTGGCTGGGTCTTTCAACATGACAATGATCCAAAGCACACCGCCAGGGCAACGAAGGAGTGGCTTCGTAAGAAGCATTTCAAGGTCCTGGAGTGGCCTAGCCAGTCTCCAGATCTCAACCCTATAGAAAACCTTTGGAGGGAGTTGAAAGTCCGTGTTGCCAAGCGAAAAGCCAAAAACATCACTGCTCTAGAGGAGATCTGCATGGAGGAATGGGCCAACATACCAACAACAGTGTGTGGCAACCTTGTGAAGACTTACAGAAAACGTTTGACCTCTGTCATTGCCAACAAAGGATATATCACAAAGTATTGAGATGAAATTTTGTTTCTGACCAAATACTTATTTTCCACCATAATATGCAAATAAAATGAAAAAAAAAACAGACAATGTGATTTTCTGGATTTTTTTTTCTCAGTTTGTCTCCCATAGTTGAGGTCTACCTATGATGTAAATTACAGACGCCTCTCATCTTTTTAAGTGGTGGAACTTGCACTATTGCTGACTGACTAAATACTTTTTTTCCCCACTGTAATATGTGCTCCATGGACAATGCTATTAAGTGTGCATCTTGTGAGATGTATGCATGCCTTGAACAGCCTTATGAAGGTGATTATATCTATTCTGGATGTCAGCAAGTTGTATATTTGGAACCCCAGGTCACAGATCTAACAGATCTAGGAGCATTGCAAACCTGGAGAGTTTAGAGCTCACTGAGCGTCTCTGGCTGGGGCCAATGATATGGAGGAGGGTGGCAGAGGGGAAGATCAGGACCCAGAAGTAGGTAGCCAGAAAACAACAGAAGGTGTAGATGAAAAAACGCCTGGGATGCTACTCCTAAGGCCTGTTTCACACTTCAGTTATTTGACGTCAGTCAAAATCCGCCGTTTTTAGAAAAAAACGGATCCACCATTTTTTGGGCAGGTCTGTTTTTTTTTCCCCCATAGACACGCATTAGCGGCAGATTTTGACTGATGGTTGTCCGTTGCATCCGTTTTTTGACGGACCCGATATAATTTTAGCGGCCTCCGGCTGGAGTAGATGGACAATGTAACTTTTTTTCCAGCGGCGGACTGCTATTTTAAACTGCGCATGCCTAGAAGATATTCCTTGTCATGCAGTTTAACCCTAACGGCGAAAAAAGTCTCTCTCTCTCTTCCTTTTCCAGACATCGGTTCCTTTAACTTTCATGCACTTAGCGGCTGCAGCGGATCCGTCCAAGAAACGGATCCGGTTGCATCCGCTTGTTGCAAAACGGAAAGGGATCGGTTTTTCACATTTTGGCGGTTTGCAACTGACATCAAACAGCTGAAGGGTGAAACAGGCGTAAGCTGGTGCACACTAGTACATATGACTGCCTGGCCGATATCAGAGATGCAGGCCCAGGACTGGGATCACTACAGCAGGACGTTGCTCCTAGTAACCAGGAAAATGACTGCTGGAAGAAGGAGGGAAATAGGAGTGCAGCAAAGGCTAGGCTGATGTAGGTGGTAAGGGATACTATAAGTAGGCAGACAGACAAGGTCAACTGCCCCCGAGATGGTGAGTGCTGGGTTTGGCATATCACGGATCAGATAGACAGATTGAAGGATGTGGCTGAGGAAAACCAAGCGGTCAAGGAGCATTTCGATACTGATTAGAAAGCCAGAGGTAGAAGGAAGGTCACATTTAGGGCACTAGACACAAAGATGCAATCCAGGACTTCCAAGGTGGTGTTTTCAGAAATATTGCCATTACCACGAGCGTCACTAGAAAGACTGCAGACGCTTAAAGAGATAAATAAAGGGCTTAGAAATTGTGTAGGAAGAAAGGGCTTGGGTTCATGAAGAACTGGGCCGACTTCTCTGTCGGCTACAGTCTCTATAGAAGGGACGGGCTGCGCCTCAATGGGGAGGGTGCAGCTGTGCTGAGGGAAATAATGGTCAGACATATGGAGGAAATGTTAAACTAGGATCTGGGGGAGGTAGGGTAGTTGTGCAAAAAGGGGATAGATAGAACAGACAAAAAGAGGGAGGTAATAGGGGTCAATGAGGATTCAGAGGGACTGCTACTAGCAAGGGAAGTAGAATGGTGAGTGGGAACAATAAGTGTGCTAATAGTATAAAATGTCTACAGGTGAATACAAGAAGTCATACAACAAGTCTTGTATAAATTTGAGACTCTTAAGTGAATGACAGATTACAAAGTGGTGGTCAGTACAGAAACTTGGCTAAAAGAAAGCCATGGCTAAATTACAAACGCAAAGGGTTACACTGAACTCAGAAATTATAGGAAAGACAAAAAAGGTGTGTGCTTTTGTTAAATCCTAAAAACCTGTTCTTAATGACAACATTGGGGGGCGCTGTGTTAGTGTAGAGTCAGTATGTGTAAATGTACATAGGGATGGCAATAATGGAAAGCTGCTAATTGGGAGTTTGCTACAAGCCTCCTAATATAGCTGAACAGGTAGAGGATGAAATGCTGCAGCAAATTAAAAAGGCAGAAAATACTAATAAGGGCCTTAATAGGGGGCATTTTAACTATACCGACATTCAATTGGACATAAAGGGGCTGATCTATAAAGACTGATGGCACCTCTCCTGAGTGGCGTGCACCTCCCTGTGCCGCTCCAGAATTACTACTCCATTTCTGGCATTAAAAAAACGCCATCACTTTTCATGAATTGGACGAACAGGTGCAGTTTTGCAATTTAGGGTTTAAAATATTTTAAACTGAAATATTTGAATATTTGAAGGTGCACTGGTTGTGCTAGAAGCTGTACGTTTTTATCCACAATTTCATACAATTATCTCTCGGTTGTAGACCCAGAGGAGATAATTTGCTCGATCTGGTCATCTTATATAAGACCAGATACAATATCAGATCTACAGGTCCTGGAGAACTTGGGCAGCAGCGGCCACAGTACGGTAAGTTTCAATGTAATATTCGATCTTACCAATCCTGGATTCAATATTCAATGTCAACAGAAAAAATTTTAAAACTGCCAAAATAGTTTTTTTATTGCAGCAACATCACAAATACATGCTGTAAAAATCAATCAATATGTCAAGCATATCCCAAAATGAAATCAACAAAAACGTTATCTTGCCTCGTAAAAAATAAACCTGTACACAGCTCCGTTAACCGAAAAACTAAATGGGTCTCGGAAAATGGCAACACAATTAAAAAAATTTTTTAAAAACTTCTTGTTTTTTTTACCACTAAAATAATAAAAAAACTGTAGTTGTATGGATGAGGAGAATAATACTGATAGTTTTTTTCTTTACCACACAATGTACACCGTTAAAACAATTCTCCAAAAACAGCCAGAATTGCGTTTTTTTCCCTTGGATTTTTTTCCAATTTTTCGGTACACTATATGGTAAAAATGAATGATGTCATTCAAACGTACAACTGGTCCCTCAAAAGACAGAAGAATAAAAGAGTTATGCTTTTGTCAGGTGTCATTCAGCAATACAGCAATCAAGCCTTACCACAGAATATCACTTACTGAAAAAGTAACCGTCATTTTATTTTATTTTTTCAAATAAATGTATTAGTGAAAATAAGCAACTTTGTAATCTTAATCGGAGAAATCTGCTTCTTTCACCTCCTGGAATGGTCTTTCAATCTCAGTTCATGGGTAAAGTCTGTAAAATCTGTATTCAGTAAAGATATACTTTTCCATTAATAAGATGGGAGACAACAGTTGGTCCTTTTAAAATTCCACGGAGGTGGCAGGAGGAGCTTGAGGCATATACAGACATACTGCTGCAGGTTCTCCTGAAACTAGTTCTTCACAAAACTTTATGAGCACCAACTATCATCTCCTAATGAGAAAATCTATTTTCAACAAAGTCAGATTTTACCTGTAAATTGAGAATTTAGATCAGTCAAGGTGGAAAAAATGGACTTCTCTAATAAGATATATTACAAAGTTTCTTATTTTCATGTGAACTATTGATTTTTGAGAAAAAAATAAACCAACCGTAACTCTTTCATCCAAGAAGTGTGGCTGTGAATGAGTATACTGAATTTTGACAAATATCAGATGGTGTTCATCCACTAGTATTGAGTGAGTTGAGCTCAGTAACTGTATCTCATCTTCCTAGATTCTTTTGTAACAGGGTTGGTGCCAAAAGACTTGATGATGGCTAACGTGGAACTGATATTTAAGAAAGTTAAGAAGGTGGATCAAGGCAACTACCATTTGGAAAGATTGGAGAGATGACCTGCAGAAATATATTGCAGAGAAGAACATAATAACTGATAACCAGCATAGATTCATGAAAAATAAGTCATGTCTAACCAACATGTTGGGTTTCTATGAGGAGGTTAGTGCAAAGCTGGATGTTGATAATGTGGCTGATGTGATTTATCTGGACTTTGCAAATGCATTTGATGATGTACCATATAAGACCCTCATACTGAAGCTTCAGAAGCAGGGACTGGGGATTCCGGCAGCTAAACAGTAAAGGCTTCTTTATAGTTAGAGCAGTCATACTGTGGAATGCCCGACTTCAAGAGTAAGTAATGGCAGACACTTGTCATGGCACAGATGCAAGATATCCCATGGCTAGGGGCTCCTTCTGTATCCCTAAAGCTAGGGGTGCCCTAACTATCCCTGCTCCCTGGATTACTTCTGATGGTGAAGACTCAGGACCACGTGCCTTACTGATGAGCTCCTAAATCAGCCCTTACCTGTCCCCTCCACTAACCAGGGAATTGGGGAGTTGTTGTGTATAAGAATACACAAACCAAACTAACCAGGGAAGATGTACAGGGATAAAAGAAAATACCATTCATACAAATATGCACTCACAAACCACAGAGTGGAACACTGCAAAGTAAAGGAAGGGAAAACCAAATAGTAAAGGATGCAGATATGCACACAGACAAATCACCAAGCAACAGTCTCCTGTACAACACTCCAAACATCTTCTCAAGCAAACACCTACAGCTCCAGAACCAGGCAGTATGAAACCAACTCTGGCAATGCCTGATTGCCAGAGGCCATTACATATAGCAGAGGGGAGTGCCCAACACTGAACAGCTGAGAGTGTTATGAATGGGTCATCGAGGAGGAAAAAACCTAAACATGCTAAGCCCAGAAAAACCAGAGAGGTTGGTAACTATGCAGATTGCAGATCCCTGATTCTAACCACAACAACTTGCAGCAGCCGTGGAGAGTGCCTACTATGAACCTAGATGCCTCGTCACGGCCGGAGGACTAAATAAGCCTAAAGCAAGAAAGGAAAAACTAACTGCCCCAGAGCTGACCCCAAAGGAATAGACAGCCCCCACACATGTATTGATGGTGAAACAAGATGAAAACACAAACACAGGTAGGAAAATAGGCTGAGCAAACGATGGGGCCCAAACTAACTAGAAAGGGGAGGAAAGGAAAGACACTGTCTGCAATCTGCCCAAAACCCTACAAAATAATGTCCAACACTTCTGATAACAAAATGAACCCTGAAGTCACTAGACTTCTCACACTATATCAGCACTCTGAAATATTCTGAGACAGAGCAAAAAGAGGCCAATCTAATAAGGGACAAAAAGCAAATTGGCAAATACAGATAAATAAGAGTGGAAATTCAGCATAGCCCCAACCGGGGCTGGCTGACCACACAAAAAACTGAATAGAACAACAAAATCAAGTGTGAACATTAGCAGATAAACTTAGCTTGAGCTGACTGGAACAGAGCTGAGAACCAAGACCTGACAAGCAGAAGGAATCACCAGCACCAGAGTAGGGCGTCGGCTGTCTTAAATCCAATCTGAGATTCCTGAGGTCCAATCGTCATCCTCATTATCAGGTGGCAGATCTCTACTGATTAAATCAGCCTCACTACCTCCTGTTACCACCAGACGGAGCCTGACTGGGAGACCAGAAAATGAACTCACAACATGAGAGCATCAAAGCAGGAAAGCTCCAGGAGCTCTAAACTAAACAGATTAACCCCTAAACTGCTAGCAGACACTGTTGAATATGAAGAGGAAGTGCTTCAGTGCAGGAGTACGAGAAATCAGACAGCACAGCATTCTGGCTCCTCTTTGTCAAGGTAAACCTGTGACAATATTATAAGAGAATTCAAAAAAGAGCTGGATGCTTTTCTCACAATAAATGGCATTGTGGGTTATTAATAATCTAGTGATAGAGAATCGATGACTGGTGGAGAAAGGTGGAACTTGATGGAGCTATGTTTTTTTCAACCAGTTTAGCTATGTAGCACTGTGGTGAAGTTGCTGCACTATTCCTCTGCAGCGTTGAGTCCTGGATTTGTATGTTCTTCTATGCAGGCGTTTCCGACAGCTACTCTGATTTCCTTCCAAACTCCAATAATCTCGGAAGCTCAGAAATATTCATTTTAGCTTGTGAGAAACAGTGAAGAGTGAGTAATGGCCATGTGTCTAAGGCAATGCGGAGTATGTTATACAGGCAACAGGAATACATAAATGGCATCTTGCTAATATTTCCACATATGTCAATTTTATGCAAGAAGCTTGCCTGGATAAGCTGTTTTATTCAGTCATGGAGGCAATAACAGCAATAGCAGAGCTCGGTTGTCAGCGTTTCACTATACAACATGTCACCTCACTGCAGCGATCAGAGCCGGGACCTGCTCCTAGTGCACACCACAATCTCATTACTGGCGAGTAGAGAGGAGCCATTCCGCCTACAGCATTAGCAGGAAATCAGTCTTTCCTCTTCTTCTTCGGCACAAATGCAAATACATTTTTCTCATACATGGCAACATATGTTTAATGTATATGCTGGCAATAATTTCACAAACTGAACGGTCATATACAATGCAGACACCCACCGAGCAATCCATACACAGCTTTATAGCCAACCAGATAAAGCCTACTTATCACACACACGATCAAATCATACAAACATGGCAGCACAACGTCTTCAGTTCATTTACTGACGTTTTCCAGAAATCATGGACATTTATTTATATAGCATACTTATTCAAACTAATTTTCCAATATGTTAAAGGGAATTTGTGAACAAGATATCTGAGAGCAGCATTATGTAGGGGTAGAAACCCTGATTCCAGCTATGTATTACTTACTGGGCTCCTTGCTGCAGTTTTAATGAAATCAGTTTCATCTGCTTCAGATCTACCAGCTCTCTAAATACTGCGCTCTGTATAACCCTAAGTGGCAGCTTTGGGTATACTATGCATAGGCAGAAAACTGCTAATAAGTGGTGGGGGTGAGATTACAAAGACCGCATGAATTTGAAGGACTACGTACTAGGCCTTTATTGATAATCTTATGCTGATAAAACAGTGATTTTATCAAAATTACAGCCAGCAGTGTTATGATTGAGTCACCGTAGGAGGCAAAAACAGAAATGCTAGCTAAGTCCAGAAAACCAGAGAAGTTGGCAGCTATCAGATTGCAGACCCCTGAACCTATCAACACAACTAGCAGTAGCCATGGGGGGTTCCTACGATGCCCTAGACCCCTCGATCACAGCCGGAGAATTAAATAGGCCTAAAGAAAGAAAGGGGAAATCTAAACTGCCCCAGAGCAGACCCCAAAGCAATAGGCAGCCCCCAACATATAATGACGGTGAAGCAAGATGAAAACACTAACACAGACAGAAAGATAGACTGAGCAAAGACGGGGCCCCAGCTAACTAGATAGAAAAGGACAGGAAGGCTGCTGTCTGCAATCCGTGAAAAACCCTATGAAAATAAGAGCCAACAGACTGACAGTGAAAAAGGCCCTGAAGACGCTAGGCTTCAAAAAGCTATGTCAGTACTCAGGAATATTCTGAAGACAGAGCAACAGGCAAAAGGAGATTCAGCTCACCCCAGCAGGGAATGGCAGAATCCAGAAAAGCAAGGGAAACAAAAACAAAACACAAATGCAACAGGCGAAGCAAAAATCTTAGCTTTAGAGGAGCAGGAATCAGACTGGTGTCCTAGAAGTCCACAGAGAAATCACCCGCAGGGCAGAAGGGCGTCAGCAGCCTTATATCCAGTCCGTGACTCCACTCAGCCAGTCATCCTCATTAGACTCAGGTGCCTGATAATCAGGCTCATTACCTTCCTTTACCAGAATAGGCAGTTCACCAGACCTCAGTGACGAAGGGTAAAATGAACTCACAACACAGCAGCCCAGTAACTGACACATCCCAGGAATCAGGGTCTCTGTCTCTACAGTATGCTGCTCTCAGATTAGGTGTCAAACATCTGGTGACAGCGTACCTTTAGATCATAATCTAAATATACTTTACTATGGTGTAGGATAAGAATGTAGGAAATCTGTACCTGACCATGTCAATCCTCCCCAAGTGACTACAGAGATCCTTCTTCCAATATACTTACCCATAGCTGACAATGAAATATTCCCTACTCTGATCTGTTTTTTCTTACTACAGATCATGTTTTCTTACAGAAATCTATTCTTCATCGTCTGCTGTAATAGAACCAAGCTTGGGAGAAACTTATCATAAATCATAATGTGCTGAGAAAAATAATGAATTTTAGAACCTAATTAACCTGATGACACTCAATGTGGAGCGAGCCCAAATATGAATCTCCTAAAAATGAATATCTGCAGCTCTTCATGTAGAATCAGAAACATCGTTTTACTGAAAGGGACATTTTATTTCTGAAATCGCATTTCTGGGGGCCCAAAGGTATCATAATAGATCTTCAACGTTAGTAGTGAAATGGAGGGTCATTTATAAAATGTTTCCAACAGATTTCTGGCTATAAAAAAAATAAAAAAAAATACTGGTGAGGTCCTGTTTTGTCCAAAAATGTAATGCAACTTAATTTTTTTTTTTTTATTTTACATCACTGCATCCAAAATGTTTTTTAAAAAATGTGACCTAAAGAGGTTTTCCAGGGTTAATATATTGATGACCTATTCTTAGCTCATCAATATTAAATCAATAGAATTTGATGCCTGGAAAACACATTTAATTTGAGGGAACACTGCCGAATTCCGCCCCAAAATATTTACTAGAATGTACAGAAATTATAATAGAAATTTACTCACACTCACAGCTAAAAAAGAAAAAATAGGAGCGATTAAATATATATAAAAATAACATTTTTTTTGCTATAGGAATATTCCTATAGCAAAAAAAATGTTATAACATGATTATAGCTTAACAGGTGATCACCAGCAATATGGTGGTAGTGGGGGGCTACCTAGGAATATATATATATATGGGCCGGAAGGTATAATATATATATACATTACATGAAATATCACATATGGACTTATCTATATCTATATAGATGGAAATAATCCTAAATGATAACGTGACAGTGCGAGGCTAATCCTTCATAAGTAAGAAACACACAATTTCACATTTATTAGAATTCCTACATATCAGCTTTAAAAAATCGCATTGCATTCGTCCCAATGTTATTCTATGGGGCAGCTCACATCATGCGATTTTTTATCACATCCGATCGTCGGACCGAGACAATCGCAGCATGCTGCGATTGTCACCGATTTTCGGATCGGATTCGACAATGAAAGTCTATGGATGCAATTAAAAATCGCATTGAAAACGCACCACACGTGTGACTTGCGATTAAATCGCAAGACTTCTCCAGGTCAACAGCAAAGAGCATCAGGCATTGGTATTGGATGTCAATTTGATGCTTAGATGCGAATAAAATCGGTTCCACGCCGGAAAATGGGATGACAGACGGATCCCTGGACAAGAAATCTTTGTGCGATTTCGTACCGTTAAAATCGGACCGATTTTTTATTCGTTGTGTGTGACTCCAGCCTTATTTCTGATGACGGACAGGTCTGAGAATTGGAGAACGGTGCAGTCTGTGAGGAAGGAGGAGAATCTGGAATATTAGTAAGTGTCGCACTATCAAGGTCTCAATACCTGGAATAAAGATGCGGTGACCACCCATTTACATCATCTCGCTGACAATGATGCAATAGGTGGGTTACCGTACCTAAAAAAACAGCCCTCCATAACAGAAAGTAAAAATAAAAAATCTCTGGAATCACTGAGCAATATGATGCTATTGGTAACCAAATCCATTGCTGGAATCTGGGATTATCCATGATTGTGCAATCAGGAGAAGACTGCATTCAGAGATCAGTTTTTCCTGTATGCGTTATATCTGTGCTTTTCTTTAGAACACATGCCCATTAGAGTCTATGCAGCTGCTCACATGTACTTGGTTTATTCTAGACCGTATGTCTGAAAAAAAATCATGGAGACATGTCCGTCTTTGATCTGTGTCAGAACTGCCAATACAACTCTATGGGTGCGTGAAAATCACAGCAGTGTGTTGTCTGTGATTACAGTATATCCATGTGCTGTGTGTGTGCAGTCCTTGTGCTGTCCGTGATTATATCCGTGTGCAGTCCTTGTGCTGTCCGTGATTATAACCGCATGCTGTGTGTGTGCAGTCCTTGTGCTGTCCATGATTATATCCGCGGGCAGTCCTTGTGCTGTCCGTGATTATAACCGTGTGCTGTGTGTGTGCAGTCCTTGTGCTGTCCGTGATTATATCCCTGTGCTGTGTGTGTGCAGTCCTTGTGCTGTCCGTGATTATATCCCTGTGCTGTGTGTGTGCAGTCCTTGTGCTGTTGGATCTCCCCCAGGGTCGCCAGGTCGGAGGGGTACTAGGAGCCGGGCCCGGTGGATTTTAATGGGAGATGTCACGGTAGCTGTGACAGGGGTTTGAGTGATGGAATAAAGTTTATTAGTGAATGATTCGTGACGGCACCTGTGGTGTTCGGCAATGAAGATGTTAAGCCGACACTGCAGACAGATCCTCTGGGACAGATGGTGTGGTGCAGCAATGATGGTGTAGCCCTCCACAGGCAGGGCTGTAGTCCCAGGGTAGTGTAGATGGAGAGATAGTCGAGAGAGGGGTACGGTGTGGTGTCAAGCATAGAGATGTAGCAGTGCTGAGTGGGTTGGCGCAAGAATAAGCGGAGGACACCAGGGCTTGTAGTTCCAAAGCTTTACTCAGTCTGTTGTGCATACAGGTGCACGCATCCGTGCCATGTCCTCCAGGTCAGGGGCTCAGCCAACCTCAAGGCAAGATGAAGTACTCCGTTCCAACACTCCGCCAACATAAGTGCCTTTTCTGAACGTCTCCCTATTTGCGCCTATAGTGAAGTACTCTCAGTACTGAGTTACACTCAAATCTCAAATCTTCGGCACACAGAACCCGGTGGCACTGGGCTTCGTCATCCTGTTCGTGACGCCAGAGATCGATCGCCCCCAGGGTCGCCAGGTCGGCGGGGTATTTGGAGCCGGGCCCGGTGGATTTTAATGGGAGATGTCACGGTAGCTGTGACCCGGTCCGTGGCCCTGGGCGTCCATTTTGAAAGGGGTTTAAGCGATGGAATAAAGATTATTAGTGAATGATTCGTGACAGCACCTGTGATGTTCGGCAATGAAGATGTTAAGCCGACGCTGCAGACAGATCCTCTGGGACAGATGGTGTGGTGCAGCAATGATGGTGTAGCCCTCCACAGGCAGGGCTGTAGTCCCAGGGCAGTGTAGATGGAGAGATAGTCGAGAGAGGGGCACGGTGTGGTGTCGAGCATAGAGATGTAGCAGTGCTGAGTGGGTTGGCGCAGGAATAAGCGGAGGACACCAGGGCTTGTAGTTCCAAAGCTTTACTCATAGTCTGTTGTGCATACAGGTGCCCGCATTCGTGCCGTGTCCTCCGGGTCAGGGGCTCAGCCAGCCTCCAGGCAAGATGAAGTACTCCGTTCTAACACTCCGCCAACATAAGCGCCTTTTCTGAACGTCTCCCTTTTGCGCCTATAGTGAAGTTCTCTCAGTACTGAGATACACTGGAGTTCCTCCTGTCAGATGTTCCTATGAACTCTACTTGTACAGCAGACATCTGTAGCCTGCTTCGGGGACTCCTTGCTACTAAGTCCCGGCTCACTATCGTTGCTGTTGTGCCCCCAAGTCTTGTGTGGGAATAAAGTGGTGACAACTTCTATTCCTCCGGTATCTGCTGCAGGACCATTAGTATCCATACAACCTCGGGGACTGGACCCCGGCCATGCGCTGTGAACTTGAGAAGGGTTCTGCTCTAAACCTAATCCTTAGTCCTCCTCTCCTTACGTTCCGTACTATTCCTTCTTTCTTATGGAGAGAGTCAGGCTTTCCATCAATGTATCTTTCCTGTGCCAGCGGATCCAGATCACTGAGGTCGGCTTCAGCACTTCCTTCATCCATCCCACTCAGGGGATCTTCACTCTTCCACTGACTCTGTCAGACTGACTGAATCCTAAACTCTTCCCGCTCTTTTGATGCCAACTAACTCCACGCGCCTCCCAGCACGCTTCTTGTTCTAAGCAGGGAGCCACCCAAGGGTGCTTTGCTACACTACTGTGTTGTGTGGGATGCAGGTGTTGGAGTGTGGTCAGGAGTCTCCACCTTACCTGAATGGTGGGGTACCACACCTCAGGAGGAGGTGCAGTACCTCTGTGCCGACTGAACCCTCAGGGGCGCCACACTATGTGTGTGCAGTCCTTGTGCTGTCTGTGATTATATCCATGTGCTGTGTGTGTGCAGTCCTTGAGCGGTCCATGATTATATCCGTGCGCTGTGTGTGTGCAGGTCCTTGTGCCGTCCGTGATTAAATCCCTGTGCTGTGTGTGTGTGTGTGTACAGTCCTTGTGCGGTCCGTGATTATATCTGTGTGCTGTGTGTGCAGCCCTTCTACAGTACTATCTGTGATTATACAGTCATATGTAAAAGTTTGGGCACCCCTATTAATGTTAACCTTTTTTCTTTATAACAATTTTGGTTTTTGCAACAGCTATTTCAGTTTCATATATCTAATAACTGATGGACTCAGTTATATTTCTGGATTCAAATGAGGTTTATTGTACTAACAGAAAATGTGCAATCTGCATTTAAACAAAATTTGACCAGTGCAAAAGTATGGGCACCCTTATCATTTTCTTGATTTGAACACTCCTAACTACTTTTTACTGACTTCCTGAAGCACTAAATTGGGTTTGTATCCTCATTAAGCTTTGAACTTCATAGCCAGGTGTATCAAATCATGAGAAAAGGTATTTAAAGTGGCCACTTGCAAGTAGTTCTCCTATTAGATTCTCCTATGAAGAGTGGCATCATGGGCTCCTCAAAACAACTCTCAAATGATCTGAAAACAAAGATTATTCAACATAGCTTTTCAGGGGAAGGATACAAAAAGTTGTCTCAGAGATTTAACCTGTCAGTTTCCACTGTGAGGAACATAATAAGGAAATGGAAGAACACAGGTACAGTTCTTGTTAAGCCCAGAAGTGGCAGGCCAAGAAAAATATCAGAAAGGCAGAGAAGAAAAAATGCTGAGAACAGTCAAGGACAATCCACAGACCACCTCCAAAGACCTGCAGCATCATCTTGCTGCAGATGGTGTCACTGTGCATCGGTCAACAATACAGCGCACTTTGCACAAGGAGAAGCTGTATGGGAGAGTGATGCGAAAGAAGCCGTTTCTGCAAGCACGCCACAAACAGAGTCGCCTGAGGTATGCAAAAGCACATTTGGACAAGCCAGTTACATTTTGGAAGAAGGTCCTGTGGACTGATGAAACAAAGATTGAGTTGTTTGGTCATGCAAAAAGGCGTTATGCATGCGCTGTATTGTTGACCGATGCATAGTGACACCATCTGCAGCAAGATGATGCTGCAGGTCTTTGGAGGTGGTCTGTGGATTGTCCTTGACTGTTCTCACCATTCTTCTTCTCTGCCTTGCGGATATTTTTCTTGGCCTGCCACTTCTGGGCTTAACAAGAACTGTACCTGTGTTCTTCCATTTCCTAACTATGTTCCTCACAGTGGAAACTGACAGGTTAAATCTCTGAGACAACTTTTTGTATCCTTCCCCTGAAAAGCTATGTTGAATAATCTTTGTTTTCAGATCATTTGAGAGTTGATTTGAGGAGCCCATGATGCCACTCTTTATAGGAGAATCAAATAGGAGAACTACTTGCAAATGGCCACTTTAAATACCTTTTCTCATGATTTGATATACCTGGCTATAAAGTTCAAAGCTCAATGAGGTTACAAAACCAATTTAGTGCTTCAGGAAGTCAGTAAAAAGTAGTTAGGAGTGTTCAAATCAAGAAAATGATAAGGGTGCCCATACTTTTGCACCGGTCAAATTTTGTTTAAATGCAGATTGCACATTTTCTGTTAGTACAATAAACCTCATTTGAATCCAGAAATATAACTGAGTCCATCAGTTATTAGATATATGAAACTGAAATAGCTGTTGCAAAAACCAAAATTGTTATAAAGAAAAAAGGTTAACATTAATAGGGGTGCCCAAACTTTTACATATGACTGTATCTGTGTGCTCTGTGTGTGCAGTCCTTGTGCCGTCCATGATTATATCCGTGTGCTGTGTGTGTGCAGTCCTTGTGCTGTCTGTGATTATATCTGTGTGCTGTGTGTGCAGTCCTTGTGCCATCCGTGATTATATCTGTGTGCTGTGTGTGCAGTCCTTGTGCCATCCGTGACTATATCTGTGTGCTGTGTGTGCAGTCCTTGTGCTGTCCGTGATTATATCTGTGTGCTGTGTGCAGTCCTTGTGCCGTCTGTGATTATATCCGTGTGCTGTGTGTGTGCAGTCCTTTTGCGGTCCGTGATTATATCTGTGCGTTGTGTGTTTGCAGTCCTTGCGGGGTCCGTGATTATATCCCGGTGCTGTGTGTGTGCAGTCCTTGTGCTGTCTGTGATTATATCTGTGTGCTGTGTGAGTGCAGTCCTTGTGCTGTCTGTGATTATATCTGTGTGCTGTGTGAGTGCAGTCCTTGTGCTGTCTGTGATTATATCCATGTGCTGTGTGTGTGCAGTCCTTGTGCCGTCTGTGATTATATCCCTGTGCTGTGTGTGTGTGTGTGTGTGTGTGCAGTCCTTGTGCTGTCTGTGATTATATCCGTGTGCTGTGCTGTGTGTGCAGTCCTTTTGCGGTCCGTGATTATATCTGTGTGCTGTGTGTGTGCAGGTCCTTGTGCCGTCCGTGATTATATCCCTGTGCTGTGTGTGTGTGTGCAGTCCTTGTGCTATCTGCGATTATATCCGTTTGCTGTGTATGTGTGCAGTCCTTGTGCTGTCTGTTATTATATCCGTGTGCTGTGTGTGTGCAGTCCTTGTGCTGTCTGTGATTATATCCCTGTGCTGTGTGTGTGCAGTCCTTGTGCGGTCCATGATTATATCCCTGTGCTGTGTGTGTGTGTAGTCCTTGTGCGGTCCATGATTATATCCCTGTGCTGTGTGTGTGTGTAGTCCTTGTGCTGTCCGTGATTATATCCATGTGCTGTGTGTGTGCAGTCCTTGTGCTGTCCGTGATTATATCCGTGTGCTGTGTGTGTAGTCCTTCTGCTGTCCGTGATTATATCCATGTGCTGTGTGTGTGCAGTCCTTGTGCTGTCCGTGATTTTATCCGCGTGCTGTGTGAGTGCAGTCCTTGTGCCGTCCATGATTATATCCATGTACTGTGTGTGTGTGTGCAGTCCTTGTGCTGTCCGTGATTATATCCATGTGCTCTGTGTGTGCAGTCCTTGTGCCGTCAGTGATTATATCCGTGTTCTGTGTGTGTGTGCAGTCCTTGTGCCGTCCGTGATTATATCCGTGTGCTGTGTGCAGTCCTTGTGCTGTCTGTGATGATATCCGTGTGCTGTGTGTGTGCAGTCCTTGTGCCGTCCGTGATTATATCCGTGTGCTGTGTGTGTGCAGTCCTTGTGCCGTCCGTGATTATATCCGTGTGCTGTGTGTGTGCAGTCCTTGTGCTGTCTGTGATGATATCCGTGTGCTGTGTGTGTGCAGTCCTTGTGCTGTCCGTGATTATATCCGTGTGCTGTGTGTGTGCAGTCCTTGTGCTGTCTGTGATGATATCCGTGCGCTGTGTGTGTGTAGTCCTTGTGCCGTTTGTGATTATGTCCGTTTGCTGTGTGTGTCCAGTCCTTGTGTGGTCCGTGATTATATCCGTGTGCTTTGTGTGTAGTCCTTGTGCTGTCCGTGATTATGTCCGTGTGCTGTGTGTGTCCAGTCCTTGTGTGGTCCATGATTATCCGTGTGCTTTGTGTGTAGTCCTTGTGCCGTCCGTAATTATATCCGTGTGCTGTGTGTGTCCAGTCCTTGTGCCGTCCGTGATTATATCCGTGTGCTTTGTGTGTAGTCCTTGTGCCGTCCGTGATGATATCCGTGTGCTGTGTGTGTGTAGTCCTTGTGCCGTCCGTGATTATATCCGTGTGCTTTGTGTGTAGTCCTTGTGCCGTCCGTGATTATATCCGTGTGCTATGTGTGTAGTCCTTGTGCCATCCGTGATTATGTCCGTGTGCTGTGTGTGTCCAGTCCTTGTGTGGTCCGTGATTATATCCGTGTGCTTTGTGTGTAGTCCTTGTGCCGTCCGTGATTATATCTGTGTGCTGTGTGTGTGCAGTCCTTGTGCTGTCTGTGATGATATCCGTGCGCTGTGTGTGTGTAGTCCTTGTGCCGTTTGTGATTATGTCCGTTTGCTGTGTGTGTCCAGTCCTTGTGTGGTCCGTGATTATATCCGTGTGCTTTGTGTGTAGTCCTTGTGCCGTCCGTAATTATATCCGTTTGCTGTGTGTGTCCAGTCCTTGTGCCGTCCGTGATTATATCCGTGTGCTGTGTGTGTGTAGTCCTCGTGCCGTCCGTGATTATGTCCATGTGCTGTGTGTGTCCAGTCCTTCTGCTGTCTGTGATGATATCCGTGTGCTGTGTGTGTAGTCTTTGTGCTGTTTGTGATTATGTCCGTTTGCTGTGTGTGTCCAGTCTTTGTGTGGTCCTTGATTATATCCGTGTGCTTTGTGTGTAGTCCTTGTGCCGTCCGTGATTATATCCGTGTGCTGTGTGTGTGTAGTCCTTGTGCCGTCCGTGATTATGTCCATGTGCTGTGTGTGTCCAGTCCTTGTGTGGTCCGTTATTATATCCGTGTGCTGTGTGTGTGCAGTCCTTCTGCTGTCTGTGATGATATCCGTGTGCTGTGTGTGTGTAGTCTTTGTGCTGTTTGTGATTATGTCCGTTTGCTGTGTGTGTCCAGTCTTTGTGTGGTCCATGATTATATCCGTGTGCTTTGTGTGTAGTCCTTGTGCCGTCCGTGATTATATCCGTGTGCTGTGTGTGTCCAGTCCTTGTGTGGTCCGTGATTATATCCGTGTGCTTTGTGTGTAGTCCTTGTGCCGTCCGTGATTATATCCGTGTGCTGTGTGTGTGCAGTCCTTTTGCTGTCCGCGATTGTATCTGTGTGCTGTAAGTGTGTAGTCCTTGTGCCGTCCGTGATGATATCCGTGTGCTGTGTGTGTGCAGTCCTTGTGCCGTCCGTGATTATGTCCGTGTGCTGTGTGTCCAGTCCTTGTGCCGTCCGTGATTATATCTGTGTGCTGTGTGTGTGCAGTCCTTGTGCCGTCCGTGATTATATCCGTGTGCTGTGTGTGTCCAGTTCTTGTGCCGTCCGTGATGATATCCGTGTGCTGTGTGTGTGCAGTCCTTGTGCCGTCCGTGATTATGTCCGTGTGCTGTGTGTGTGCAGTCCTTGTGCCGTCCGTGATTATGTCCGTGTGCTGTGTGTCCAGTCCTTGTGCCGTCCGTGATTATATCTGTGTGCTGTGTGTGTGCAGTCCTTGTGCCGTCCGTGATTATATCCGTGTGCTGTGTGTGTCCAGTTCTTGTGCGGTCCGTGATGATATCCGTGTGCTGTGTGTGTCCAGTCCTTGTGCCGTCCGTGATTATGTCCGTGTGCTGTGTGTGTCCAGTCCTTGTGCCGTCCGTGATTATATCCGTGTGCTGTGTGTGTCCAGTTCTTGTGGGGTCCGTGATTATTGCAATATATAGGAGAAGCTTGCTCATTTATTTATTTTTTTCATACATGAAAAATCAGTCTTTATAAAAACTGACACGTAGACCAAGCAATAAGGAAAATCGGAGCAAAAGACCTAATGAAACTCGTCCCCTTTTTGCATTTGCGAAAACAACAACGTCTCAATTAAGCCTAAGGATAAAAATATATATTGTACATTGCTTGGCCCTGATTTCATAAAACTAAATATATTTAGACAGAAGTGTGGCACGAGTATTCTGCTTGGATGAGATCAAGTGCTGCATCTATTCCTATCAGTGTAATATCCTGACAGTGATAACATAAGTGCGTATCTAGGATCACCACCATAAGAAGAAATAGTCATGTATTCAAAGACCGTATATATAGAAAGGAAATCAGGTCTGTACATGGTAGCAGGCTGCTACACTGTGCAAATATAAGGAAAGATACAAACCCACGGTCATATAGCCACTATATACTGATTAGCGATACACTTTTTTATTTTTAGTTCCTCTCCATCTCCTTTGAACATAACATAAGTTTAAAAAAATCTTCAAAAAAATACAAAGTATACTAAATAATTTTCCTCGAGCTATACAGCAATCCGTTCAGCTTCTTCTGCTGTATAAAAAACAAACACATATCCAATGACATATATGGCGACTGCAACAGTGTGTGGCCACTCGCTCTTTCACTCACAGAACTGTTGGGAAGCCCTTGTAGTTCTGCTAACATAGCCCTATGTGTAAGCCCAGCTTTAGCTATCAATCTTATGATTACTAGTAGACCATTCCCAGACATGAGAAATGTGATCCCTGCATGCAGATGACATATGGAAAGTTTATTCTGTATGAAAGAAAAATGAGGTAATAGCAGGATAACTATTGTATCCGTATACCATACGAGTCTCTGATATGTGTACAAAAATCAAGCTTTATTTAGAAAAACTCTTTAAACTGGTTGGCTGGGACTACTTTAATCTTTTACTCATGGGGCTAAGAACTTACAGGCCTGTTCTGCCCGACGCCGATTCACAGACTGCTCCTGCCGGCGACTATACTGCTTCACATGAATGAAAAGAGCAGCTCTTCCTTTTCCAGGCTGCTTAGTCAAAAGGACCTGACTGCCGACATCATGCTGATTGACAGCCAGCTCACCGCAGTTAGGCAGTGGAGAGTCAGCAGTCAATCAGCATGATATCAACAGTCACTCCCCATCAAGAGAACAGAGTGGAAAAGAAGCAACTGCTCTGTTGATATGACGTCACCGGAAGTCTGTGACCACTGTGAGCTGGGAGAGGTCTTCTTTGGCCCAAAAGGAAATACAGCTCTGGCAAAAATTAAGAGACCACTTTCAAATGTCCAGTTTGTCTGATTTTTCTCTTTATAGGTATATTTTTGAGTAAAATGTAAATTGTTCTTTTAGTCTATAAATTTCTGACAACATGTCTCTGAATTTCCAAGCAATAAATTTTGTATTTTTTTTCTGACAAAGGAAAATGGTCAAAATTTAAAAAAAAATCAAAAACAGTGCTTTCAGACCTCAAATAATGCAAAGAAAACAAGTTCATAATCATTTAGAAACAACAATACTAATGTTTTAACTCAGGAAGAGTTCAGAAATCAATATTTTGAGGAATAACCATGATTTTTAATCACAGCTTTCATGCGTCTTGGCATGCTTTCCACCAGTCTTTCACACTGCTTATGGGTGACCTTATGCCACTCCTGGTACAAAAATGTAAGCGGTTGTTCTTTGTTTGATGGCTTGTGACTATCCATCATCCTCTTGATTACATTCCAGAGGTTTTCAATGGGGTTCAGGTCTGGAGAATGGGCTGCAGGTGACAGGGTTTTGATGTGGTGGTCTCTTAATTTTTGCCAGAGCTGTAATTAAATAGTTAAGATCTAGGCTAGGTTCACACTAGCATCAGGCGTTGCATTTTTTTGTTCAGTTCTGGAACTCTTCTTAAAAATGCACATGGTTTATGAAGGATCTAAACGGCACCACAGGAGAAGAAAACCACAGCATGTTTCATTTTTTCTTCTAGCAAAAATGACACAACGTGCGAACGAGCCTCCCAAACTGAGCCTTCAATGTAAGAGTGATTCTAGCTTCACCCAAAGACAATCTATTGCAACCAGAGTTTTCATTTTTTCTCAAAACAGTTTAAAATGTGAATGTTCTCATTGGTTGCAGTGTACTATCAGGGTAATTTATGATAACTGAGGCTCATTGCCCCCAGCATAATCATTTTTTATCCAATAAAGAGAAATACAGCTCTGGCAAAAATTAAGAGACCACCACATCAAATTCCTGTCATGTGCAGCCCATTCTCCAGACCTGAACCCCATTGAAAACCTCTGGAATGTAATCAAGAGGATGATGGATAGTCACAAGCCATCAAACAAAGAAGAACTGCTTACATTTTTGTGCCAGAAGCAGTGTGAAAGACTGGTGGCAAGCATGCCAAGAAGCATGAAAGCTGTTTTTAAAAATCATGGTTATTCCACAAAATCTTGATTTCTGAACTCTTCCGGAGTTAAAACATTAGTATCGTTGTTTCTATGTGATTATGAACTTGTTTTCTTTGCATTATTTGAGGTCTGAAAGCACAGGTTTTTTTTTTTTAATTTTGACCATTTTTTTTGTCAGAAAATAAATACAAAATTTATTGCTTGGAAATTCGGAGACATGTTGTCAGAAGTTTGTAGACTAAAAGAACAATTTACATTTTACTCAAAAATATACCTATAAAGAGAAAAATCAGACAAACTGGACATTTGAAAGTGGTCTCTTAATTTTTGCCAGAGCTGTATATCAATGAAAACTAAATAAAACGATTCACCACCATCAATTAGATTGAGTACAGTATGTATATGATTTCATCAACATCTAGTAGAAGAGAACGTAACTGCAGAAATACACAAGGACCACACATCCAAAGATCGTTCATTGTTCTATTGTGGCAAAGCAAATATTTACAAAAATGAACATGAGGTTCTTAGCTGACACTTTGATTATGTGGGTTAGGGACCCATTAAGAGATTCATTGTGACGTGGCAGTGGGCTTTACTATTTTATAATAAAAAATGTGCAGGGGGGACTTAAACGGGGCGCAGAGCTTGCACCCCTTCATTCTCAGTATTGGACCATGCAGTAATCGTTAGGGAATATGGAGGTCATGTCGGTAAATTACCTGGTAATGCGCTTTCGGGGATCTGGGCCATCAATGCATTACATGGACGTCCATTTGTGTAATACTATATTTCTAGCCATAGAGATGTCTGTCTGCAGAGTCTGAAGTGGATCAACTGATCACTGGGTGATAAAACGTCTAGATATCACAAGGTTTGACTATGAATGTAAAGCAGGTGCCATATTTTTGTGTCCCAGCAGAAATTCTGCCCTGTGTGGGTGTAGATAATACCCTCTGAAGAAGCACAGGACAAAACACTTCACGAGATACATAACGAAGGTAAAATCATAGATTATGATGCCCCACCGCGCTCTGCCCACACAATTAAGGCAATCACCTCTGGTCACCGCTTACCTGTCAGACAGAATGATATGTGCTGAGAATCGCTGTGCACTGAACTCAGAACTGGAGGTCATCTTCCTAAGAGAGCTCCCAGAATCAGCTCCCAGGGATTCTACAGGAAAACCTAATACGCACAACGGCCGTTCGGCTTTTCATATGGCGTCCTTTTATTAGCTACAAGGGCCTAGTCTCAATGGCACCAGGTTCATTTTGCCAAGGAGCAAGTGGCTTGTGCTGCTTTCTTTAGAGGTGTGAATGGAACTGAGGAAACAGGAGCGCAGCTAGTAAAGGGAAAGCGACCACTGTGGAATTGCTAGCCGGCTCGGATAAAGCCCACTGTGGTCTTGTAACCATTTTATGTCCGTTTGTGTTTCTCTAAGGGCAACGAAACAACCGATTTATAATTACTGAGAAAATGAAGCTTCGTGGAAAAGTGAGCAAATAAAAGCAGAGCAATAATAGATTTAGGGTCATTTCCCCAGCACCAGATAAATGGAATAGACACAGGCGGAGATTTATCAATGCAAGAAATAATGGAGGTCTTGCACTGTCACAGCAACCAGTAAGGTCAATGACAATGAGCACAGATTACTGATTACCTATTGTAGGTCCCTCCTCTAGTTTTCCCTTGTACTTAGTGTTCATGAATCTCCTTCATAGAGAGAAATCTATAGGAAAGTCTCAAAAACGTAACATAGTTCATGGAAACCAAGAATAGTCGGACATTTCTTACACCCTTAGTGTACACATCTGGTGCTGGGGAAACTAAAAAATAGAATATTAGTAAACATTGAGCAGGACTGTGGCTCAGTGGTTAGCACTTTATTATGCTTACTTATATAGCGCCATCATATTCCGCAGTGCTTTAAAGACATTATCAGCACTGTCCCCATTGAGGCTCAGTATCTAGATTCCCTATCAGTATGTCTTTGGAATGTGGGAGGAAACCGGAGAACCCAGAGGAAACCCCAGCAAACACGGGGAGAACATACAAACGCCTTGCAGATGTTGTCCTTGGAGGGATTTGTATCCAGGTCTTCAGCTCTGCAAAGCTGCAGTGCTAACCACTGAGCCACCCGTGCTGTCCACTGATGCTTTACAGTGCTGGGGTCCTGGGTTTAAGTCCCCAAAAAAGACAATGTCAGCAAAAGATTGTGTATGTTCTGTCTGGGTTTCCTCCAAAAGACATACATATAGGGGATTTAGATTCTGAGCCTCAATGGGGACAGTGATGATAATGTCAGTAAAGCGCTGTGGAATATGATGGCGCCATATAAGTGAGTAAAATAAAGAAACACAAGAAAGCTGTGAAATTATCTGGAGGTCGAAAAACCTGTTATTTCTCAACTTGTATTAAGCGATTCATTACAAGAAAACTGACGCAGAAGAAAGGTATAAGATTAGGAAGTTCTGCTTCAGAAAACGTCAGGAATGTGTCATGTGACAGCCAAATGCTAGAATCAACTTGTAATTAACTATGTAGTACAGTGTCAGTGTGCTCAACTACCGCCATCTACTCTGGGATCCAGCGCTGCTCCTCTTCTGAGTGACGCACCTGTCTCCAGACTCTCGGGGTCACGCTGCGCTCTGTCTGAGCTGGAAGTGGCTTTTAGGCCGGGTTCACACTTGCGTGTCCAATGCGAGAAACTCACGTGAGTTTCTTGCCTCAATACCTGGCACTGCCCCCGGCACTCGGGACCAGAGTGTGCAGCTGCATGTATTTCTATGTAGCCGCACACTCCGGTCCGAGTGGCGACAGCAGTGCTGGGTATTGAGGCGAGAGACTCATGCAAGTTTCCCGCATTGCACACGCAAGTGTGAACCCGGCCTTACAATGTAATCCTGCTAAGCGTCAGAATGTGGCTCAATGGGGTTACACTGTAAGGGCGTAGTCAGACGGCCGTATGACACTGACGATGATTGCATTGCAATGCACGATCTAGCCGGCAGCTCTCTAGACCAGAGCGTGGCAGCAGGTATTTCTATGCAGCTGTCACACTTGGCTAGACCAAGCACTGCGATGCGATCGTCATCTGTCTGATTGCGCCCTTAAGGCTCATACCCATATGTGTGAAGAAAAAGTTCCTATATCAGGACGGAAAAAACGGATGAGTGTCATGTGAGTGTCATGTCAAGCGAGTACAATGCGATTTTTCTCACATAGCATCTGTATGACATTCGTATGCAATGCGTTTTTTTTTCTCTGCCACTATTTTCCTACAATCATTTACAGAATCATTTACAGTGTTGTATGGCACCGAATGGTAAGGTATCTGTAAAAGACGGATGGTCCATATGCTGTGCGATTTTTTTCTCGCACCCACTGACTTGCATTGGCGAGTCTCGTCCAAGATATGCGGAATGCTGCGATTTTTTTTTCAGTCAGATATCAGCTGAGAAAAAAATTGCAGATGAGATGTCACCCATTGAAAAACATTGGTCCAAGTGCAATCCGATTTTTTCTTGGATTGCACTGGTCCATTTTTCTCGCAAATGAGTATGAGCCCTTACAGAGACTTCTGACTCCCACCCACTGCACAGAGTGGTCTGAATATCTGAAAGGCAGTGACGTCACTCAGTACAGGAGCGGAATGGCAATGAACCCCGGAGTAGACGGCGGTAGGAGAGTATATTAACACACCGACAGTACACTACACACATATACACAGAGTTAGGGTGTGTGCACACGCTGCGGATTCTGCTGCGGTTCCGCAGCAGATTTGGCCACTGCGGGTCCGCAGCAGTTTTTCCTGCGGTGTACAGTACCATTATTCCCTATGGGAATAAAAAAACCGCAGTGCAGACGGTGTGGATATTTCCGCGCGTTTTTTCTGCGGTTTTCAAACCGCAGAAAGAATTGACATGTCAATTCTTTCTGCGGAATCCGCAGAGGTTTGCCATCTCCTCCATTGTGGAGATGAAAAACCGCAGGGCAAAACTGCAGAGCAATCCGCAGGTAAAACCGCAGGTCTTTTGACCTGCAGATTTACCTGCGGATTTTACAAAATCCGTGCGGCCAAATCCGCACCCCATTCCGCAGCATGTGCAAGTAGCCTTAGAGAAAAAAGTTCATGGGAGGCTTCTTTGAAATAAAGAGACATTCTCCTGCAAAATTGTAAGAATAAAAATAAACTCTACCTGAAACTAGGAAAAAAAGAGTGAAAAAAATAATCTCCAATGAGAAAACGTAATGGAAAATAGTTCTTTGTGCATAATATACTACTGCACACAGTAATATACAATCTACATCTCCGAATGTTATTTTTTCTATGTATTACATAAAAAATTATTAACATGTGGAAATGGTATTAACATGCAAAAATGTCTGGATATTTATGAAGTAGACTGATAACACATTATACTATTACACAGATTGTAATAACGGGTTTTACTGAATGAAACCATTTAAAAACACATTAAATCGTATAGTTGTGGTGAAAAGCAGCAATATTATTATACTGACGGTACGAGAATGCACAAAGCATTCCAGCACCAAGATCCAGACATAGGAACCCTGGAACTGCGGTAAATGCTAGGTAATGCTCAGTTCTATCTGTATCTGGCATACTCTTTATAGAGGTTTTCTAGCAAATATCCTTCTAGTGATTGTTTTTTAACACTTCTGCCATATTATTTAGTATTTATCACAAGTTTCCATACGGCATGTTTGACAAAAGCAACTGTAATAGCATCTCATAGTTATCACACTCTTTCTGACTAAGAAACAGAAATATAGACTGATCAAATATAAAAAAAAGTCTGTAAAAATAAAAAATGCATGTGTCTCCACATGACAAGTAAAAAATAAATCATTTATAGAGGACACATCACTTGCCAATAATCAATAATTATTGTATCTGGTCTAAGGCTATGTGCACACGTGTGGAATTCCTGCGGAAATTTCCGCGGGAATTCCATTCTGCGGGAAATATGCGAGAAATCCTCATTTTAATTTCCCGAGGAAAAACTAGCGATTTGCAAGCGTAATTATCTTGCAGAATGCTAGCATTTTCCAAGCGATCTGTAGCATCGCTTGGAGAACTGATTGACAGGTTGGTCACACTCGTCAAACATAGTGTTTGACGAGTGTGACCAACTTTTTACTATTGAGGCCGCCTATGCAGCATCAGTAGTAAAATATATAATGTTAAAAATAATTAAAAAAATAAAAAATCGTGTTTTTCTCACCTACCGACGTCCCGCACAGCGTTCCCGAACATTGCGATGCTCCTGGCAACTCCCGTTCCCAGGGATGCCTTGCGACAATGACCTTTGATGACATCGCGGTCTTGTGAGACGGCTATGGTGTCGCGAGACTGCAATGTCATCAAAGGTCATTGTCGCAAAGCATCGCTGGGAACGGGACTTGCCGGGAGCATCGCTGAGGCCTGCTGACGCTGCGAGGACCGCCGGAAGTTGAGAATAACATGATTATTTATGTTAATTATTTTTTTAACAAGGATATGGTACCCAGGGTCTGGAGGAGAGTCTCCTCTCCTCCAGACCCTGGGTACCATCCGCAAATGTTCCACTTACTTTTCGCATGGTGGGCATAGCCACATGCAAAGTAAGCGGAACAATGCATTCCTATGTGTGCGGATTTTCCCGCGATTCCACACAAAGAATGAACATGCTGCGTATTTTTCCGCGATGCAATTCCGCCGCGTAAAAATATGCAGCATTACCACAGCATGTGCGGAATGCCATAGGATTGCATGTTTTTTTTTTGCGTTTTCGCGGCAAAATCGCACTAAAAATGCAGCGAAAACGCAAAAAAACGCTACGTGTGAACTCAGCAAATGTTTCTGTTCTCCTGAAATTGGCATTGTTTGTTTTTTCTTCTGTCCCTCTCCAATCCTGATACAATCTTCGACTTCCAGTATGGAAATCTAGTCTTGTTATCAAAAGGGAAGTGGTTCTCAGAAAGACACCAATGGACAAGAGTTGAGAACCGCACTCTGTTGGCTATCATGACTATATTTATATATAGGTAAGAGGGACCATTTTGTGGGAACAGAGACGCAAAGAAGGAAAAAAATAAATTCAGGTCCAGGAAAACCACAACATTTGGACCAGATAAGAATTACGTTTCTCAATTTAGGGCAAGTGACAGGTTCCCCTTAAACTGTTACAAAGTCTGTCCCATAGTTGTAAATTAGACTGAATTGTTCCATGTTTACACTGTCCCTTTTTAACCCACTTGCCCTGTATTTATCCACATCATGTGGTCACTAAAACCACGTACTTTAGGTCAACCCACATACATTTTAGTGATAGAGTAATCCCAGTTACCACTGATGTCATTTTCATTGGTGAAGGTTTGCTCATTTATTTCAGCTTAAAAAGCCATATACCGTATCTGTAAGAAATTGTAGCACCGACATACAGCAGCACCGGAGTGGGCATAGCACTATTCATGGTATAAGGCGGCTGTATAACCGTTGCTAGGGAACAGAGGTTAGGACACGGCTAACGGTAAATTTATAATATGTAATTGTCCCCTTTTCTTCTTCGGTCCGGAGCTCCGGCATTTTTTCAAGTGAAGGGAGATGAAGATATATATATATATTTAATTTGTGTATCTGAGCCAGGGTAGGACAGTGAGAGCCTGCGTATGATGGACCTGACATCAATACATATAGTATATTTCACACTTAAACGCACATGTATATGATACTGTATATACCAGGAAGCCTTGCACTCGGATAGCCCCTACTGGAACTACAAAGGGCTGTAGGATGTGCATCATGTTGACCTTTTGTCAGATGCTTGTACAGACATGAAAAGGCAATGAGAAAAAAACCCTTTCAGGCTGTGCTCCAGACACACACTGCCTCTTATCTTTTCCTTGTAGGAGTTCAAGGCTAGCAGGCCCCAGAAGCCCTCTCATTAACACTCTCAAAGGGACTTCCTTTGTAGGCAAGTCTCTCACCTCAGAGCCGTTCATGTAATTACCCACTTCCTACAGATCACATGCTCAGGCAGCTCTATATTACTGCCTGGTAACACATGAAAGCCTTGGAGTCACACACACTCATGGATCTCATTTGCACCAGTATTTCTATGTAATTAGCCGGAGGACGAATAGCAGGTAGAGCTTCAGCAAAGGTCATTTTTAGGATTCCTACCTAATATACTTTATTTTTGTTGAGAATGTAATGCAATGAACTCACCAAACACTGAAGTAATAACACCTACACCCCCCCATCCAGCCTGACGAGTGGGACTAAGGCAGGGGGAAAAACAAGTGTGAAGGTCTCCCTAAGGCCTTGTCTAGGGGAATTACAAAAACAGTCAGCCATCTCCATTCATTCTCCTTCTCAACCGGCCAAGATGGGTGTCAGTGGATCACCGTTCTAATAATCAGCAGAACAATGGTTTGGATGATCACTTGGTCAGCAGCTATCATACACAGCAGTACCACTGCCAAACATATCTGGTGACTTATCTGTTAGCTTATCTAACCAAACCTGCAGTCCGTAGTAGGTCATTCTGCATTCTTCCCCGACAATCATCTGTGGGGAACCCCATATCCACTAGACTGTCGGGCGAACCCATCAATATCAACGTGTTAGGCTACTTTCACACATCAGTTTTTTGCCGTCAGGCAGGATCCGGCTATTAGAAAAAACGGATCCGGCATAAATTTTGGAGAACTGTAGAAACGGATCCGTTTTTTTTCTGGATCCGTCTAGCAGGTTATATCTGTTCCTGGGGGCTGGCCAATTGGATCTGAGCATGCGCAGACTTAAAAAAACCGGATCCGGTGGCTGGATCCGTCTTTTTCTGGATCCGGCGCATTCCGGCGCCCATAGACTTTCATTGTAGCAAAAAGCTGGAAGCGCCGCATCCGGTGCTTCCGGCTTTTTCGCCGGAGACAAAAAACGTTACAGTAGCCGTTTTTTCAAGACGCCGGAATGAGACAAGTTGCCGGATCCGGCAAAAAACGGATGAAACGCAATGCCATCCGGCACGATCCGGCGCTAATGCAAGTCAATGGGGAAAAACTGGATCCGGCATTGCATTTTGCCGGATCCGGTTTTACAAAAAAAAGCCGGATCGCGCCTGAAGGCAAAAAACTGATGTGTGAAAGAGGCCTTAGATTAGCATTAGTCTGATGTGTATGGGGACCTTAAGAGTAGAAAATTCATAACATCATAATATAAGCATCATTCACCTATGAAATCCCTACTGACTCTTCCCTCCAGTCCTTCAACAGCTACATCTTGTCCATCATCCACATATCAACTGCACCAATCACTGACCACAACGGATATGCCGTACATGCCGGAGTGACAACAAAGGCCGGTGATTGGCTACATGCTTCATGTGATTGTTAGACATGAATATGAGAGTAATGTTTATTTTATATAATTTCCTATCCTTTGTCCTTTTTTATTATTCCAGGACAAGCCCTTTAAAGGGGAGTTCTCATTGCTATCGTGTTGAATACTAATTATGTTTTGTTTTGTTGGAGCATTTTACTGATTTCTAATTTAAAGCATCCTTCATCCCATAGTAAATGTGACTGCATATTTCTAATTAATAGTCATTTTACTATAGCCTCGGCACTGCAGTCATTTCAGCCAGGGGTGGATACACCCATGATGCAACATGTGCAGCCGCACAGGGGTCCAAGAGGTAAAGGGTCCATTTCCACCTCCAAAACTGGTGGAATTGAGCATTATTAGGGACTACTGGACTGTAAAAGATCCATATACTATTCTTGCTCATGGACCCAATTCTGCATGTGTACTCTCCTGGTTCCTGCTATAATAATATCGGTGCCCTGATCACATCATGCTCAATATGGCCACTGCAGTGGCATCGGGAGCACTGTGTTAAGTCTGAGCCATGCCTCCCCTGCCTTTCTCTGTCTCGGGTTGGAAACCATGGACCAAGGCCATCATCAGCGCTGGTCCATCTTACACCAATAGAAAGGCATGGCTCAGACTTATCTCAGCTCTCCCCTTGCATCTTCAGTGGAAATTTTGAACATGAAGAGAAGATACGACAGGAACACCACCAGAATAGAGCCCATTAAGTATATTATATTTACTAACACTATATATTACAAAATGTTTAGTTATATTACCATTGGGTTGTGGAGGATAGCTTACAAGAAGTCTGACATGGCGGCTGATTACTGGTAAATGCATTCCCTGTATGGTAAATGTTTAATTTAAGCTTTCTGCATTTAAAATATACTAAATTAAGTAAAATATTACTATTAGATATAGGAAATAGTTGCATATCTTGTTTCATTTTTGCACTTTAAAAAAACTTTAAAAAATTTCTTTACCTTTAATTCCTGGCCGGACACACGGTTGGCTGTCTAGCAATTTGTGGTACATGGTTGTGACAAATAACATTTTTCCCAAAAGATGAAAAATTGTTAACCGTAAGGAAAAAATGCAAAATATGTTGGCAAGATGCTATTTGTTAGTACATTAATACAATAACTTTGAGTGCTAATCCATGAAACAGTAGAAAGTAAAGCTGGCAATTTTGTAAGTGGCGAGACGTACACTGCAAGGTCCTGCATCATCGGACAACTTCAGATGACCAGGCACCAGCAGAATGGGCGATATACATTTCCTCTCTTCAAAGCATCTTGCTCTCACTGAAAACAGTTACCTGGACCTGTGCTGTTCTCTTTAAACTTTAATGTGGTCAGGTGACAGACGACATTGAACTTCAACCTACCCATGCGATGACAGACAATGTCCAGATGTGCTCCTAATTCCTGCTCCAAGGAAGAAAAGATTTTGCAGTTTATGTGGTTCAGGTTGAATTGTTCAAACTTTCAAAAACTGTCTGAGATACCGAGTCACATTTTATTTGCTATTCTGGCAGATCTGCTTCATATGATTGACATGCTGCATGCCATATACATGTTGACGTATCGGGCCAGCACTCGTGGGACATGTGTGACGTGGGCTTAGGATATTGTTTGTGTTCTTCCAGGTGTGTAATTGAATAGCACTCGTGGGACATGTGTGACGTGGGCTTAGAATATTGATTGTGTTCTTCAAGGTGTGTAATTGAATAGGTGAGTAATGATTATTTTATTATTTTAATATACAACCCCAAGTTTAGGTGATTTGTGAAATGTAAACAAAACAAGAATGCAATGATTTAGAAATCTCAATATTTTATTTAAAACAGAACATAGAACAAATATTAGAAGATGAAAGACATTTTTCCATTTCATTTTAAAAATATAAATCATTTAGACAATTGATGGCAGCAACACATCTCACAAATGTTAGGACAGAGCCCCCTCTACCATTGTGTCTCATGCGCACTTCTTTTAACACTTTATAAACATCTGGGAAGTGAGCAGACCAACTGCTTGCGGTGTGGAAGAGGAATGTTGTCCCATTCATGTCTGATATAGGATTCTAGCTACTCAACAGTCCTGTGTGTTTTTTATTGGATTTTTTTTATCTCAAAATGCTCCAAATGTTTTTTATTGGTGAAAGGTTTGGGCTGCAGGTGGACAGTTTGTCACCCAAACTCTTCTTTTGCGAAGCTATATGTTGTGATGGATGCAGTATTATTATTCATTTTTATAGCGCCATTTATTCCATGGCGCTAGAGTTGAGCGAAACAGGTCGGTCAAATTCATAAGTCGCCGACTTTCGCTAAAGTCAGGTTTCATGAAACGAAACCCGACCATAGCGTGAGGTCGGCGACCAGAGCGCCAAAGTCGCGTTTCAAATGATGCTTCCAGCGCCCTTTTTCAGCCAATGATGGAGAACGCACACTGTGGGCAATGCGATGACATGGGCAGCGGTCACCACCATCTTTGAGAAGGGCATGCAAGTGATTGGCTTGTTTTGTGTGGCGTCAGAGGGGCTATAAAAGGGTGTGCACGCCGACCGCCTTCTTACTTCTGCCGATCTTAGCATAGGGAGAGGTTGCTGCTGCTGATTCTGAATAAGGGAGAGCGTTAGGCAGGGAAGAAGAACAAAAAAACTGCTTCTGCTGTTAGCGATTTTCACTGTACAACACAACAGTTTGTGTGCAGTGACAGGGGAGGCTCTATTTTTGTGCATCAGCTCTGTTGGTTATTAGGCTGCCTTATAAGGCTCCCTGATAGCTGCATTGCTGTTTGCACCCTGCCGTGCAAACTGCTTTTTTAAAAGCAAATATACTTTTCTTCCTCTTTTCTGCACAGTTACCAAGCGTTCATTTTTCCACACTTTTGTGTGCAGCAGTCCTGCTTATTAGGCTGCCTGCTGCCATACTTGGACTGAGAGCATCATTATCAGCCTCCTAAAATCTCTAGGGAGATTCAAATTCTCCCCAATACCACATACACCTTGTACCTTGTCATACACCAGCCAATTTCAGCCTGTTAAATTGAGGTGTAATCTATGGTGGGCCTGAGATAATAGTTCAGCCTCCTAAAATCTCTAGGGAGACTCAAATTCTCCTCAATACTATATACACCTTGTACCTTGCCATACACCAGCCAATTTCAGCCTGTCAAATTGAGGTGTAATCTTTAGTGGGCCTGAGATAATAGTTCAGCCTCCTAAAATCTCTAGGGAGACTCAAATTCTCCTCAATACTATATACACCTTGTACCTTGTCATACACCAGCCAATTTCAGCCTGTTAAATTGAGGGGTAATCTTTAGTGGGCCTGAGATAATTGTTCAGCCTCCTAAAATTTCTAGGGAGATTGAAATTCTCCCCAATACTATATACACCAAGTGCACTGATGCCCAGCCACTGCTAGATGATTCTGCTGGTACTTTGACCCAGACCACTACATTCCCCTCGCACTCTACACAGCCAGAATCTGACCCTAATAAAACTCAGGTTCCCCTTCCCGCATACTATACCACCCTACACGGTGACAAAGAGGAAGGTGCAGATGAAAGTGCAGGTTCCTTGAGCAGGTGGGGGGGGGCATACTCATGGGCGACGGCACTGGTACAGGGCCCCTCATAGTACGCAAAAGTGTCTCTGCCGGTGGGAGGGCCCACTCGCCGCTCACCCGCCCCCCACCTGCCGTCAGACACGCCGCCGTACTATGAGGGGCCCTGTGCCAGTGCCGTCGCCAACGGGTGGGCCTTGCTCAGGATCACAGCACTTGCAAAGTTGAAATACTTACCTCTCCCTGCTCCACCACCGTGACGTCTTCCTTGTTTCCTGACAGTGACATTCTGGTCAGAGAGCGCAATGACATCACATCTGTACGCCCTCTGCCTAAACAATCCAAGTGCAGAGAGATGGAAGATGGGGACAACGAGGAGTCCAGAGTACAGGGATTCCCTAGCGTGGAGACTTATTTAATTGTTTTAAAGGTTGGGAGCAATTTTTGGGGAGCACTATACTCTGGAGAATGATATATGGGGCCCACCATACACTGGAGCATTCCAAAGGTGGACATCAGACACTGGAGAAGCATTTACAGGGCCCATTATACACTGGAGCATTAGAAATGGGGCCCATTATATATGGAGCATTATTTAGGCCCATAAGACACTGGAGCATCATCCATGGGGCCCATCATATACTGGAGCATTGTAAATGGGGCAGATTATATATGGAGCCTTATTTGGACCAATTGTACACTAGAGCATCATCCGTGAGGCCCATCATATGCTGGAGCTTTCCAAATGGGGGACATCAGACACTGGAGCAGCATTTACAGGACCCATTATACACTGGAGCATTAGAAGTGGGGACCATTATATATGGAGCATTATTTGGGCCCATAAGACACTGGAGCTTCATCCATGGGGACCAACATATACTGTAGCATTATGAGAAGCTCATCATATACTGTATCGAACATTATATGGGACCAATGATTCTGTATGGAGAAATATATGGGCCTCATTACTCTGTATGGCGCACTAAGCGGTGGCCGTAATACTGTATGGAGTAAAATACTGTCCATTTTTGGAGCTATTGGAGAAATTAAAATGGATATCAGTCATGTGATGTAAGAAGTGAAGTATTTTTCATTGTACTATACCGCTATTTCTCTGCCGTATCAGAGGATCATGAATTGTGGCATGTGTTAAAGGAGCCCAGTGACACTCTTTGGCCCTGGGCCCACGAAAATCTGGAGCCAGCCCTACCCCCCCACAACTTTAGCCAAATAACCCCCAGTTTTCAATGCCTAACTATTATTATAAAGTAAATTAAGGTTGTCAAGCTTAAGTAATAAGAATTGATGTTTTGGGCATTAAAATGGGCACTGTAGGTGTGTTTCCTGTCCTCCACTCACTGCCGACTTTTCTTCCCCATTGACTTGCATTGGGTTTCGTGTTTCAGTCGGCCTTCGACTTTTCGCGATAATTGGCCGATTGCGTTCGACCCGACTTTTGCAAAAGTCGAGTTTCATGAAACCCGACTCGACCCGGAAAAAGGTAAAGTCGCTCATCTCTACATGGCGCTTTACATGTGAAAAGGGTCAAATATAGACAAGTACAATAAAAATGAGCAATACAAGACACACACAAGTACAGAAGGAGAGAGGACCCTGCCTGCAAGGGCTCACAGTCTACAAGGGATGGGAGAGGATACACTAGGAAACGGTAGAGCTGGTCATGCAGCGGTTCAGTAGACTGAGCATCACTGCAGGTTGTAGGCTTGTCGGAAGTGGTGGGTCTTCAGGTTCTTTTTGAAGGTTTCCATGGTAGGCGAGAGTCTAATGTGTTGGGGTAGAGAGTTCCAGAGTATGAGGGAAGCACGGGAGAAGTCTTGTATGCGGTTGTGGGAAGAAGAGATAAGAGAGGAGTAGAGAAGGAGATCTTGAGAGGATCGAAGGTGGCGTGTGGGTGAGTACCGGGAGACCATGTCACAGTTGTATGGAGGAGACAGGTTGTGGATGGCTTTGTATATCATAGTTAGGGTTTTGAACTGGAGCCTCTGGACGATAGGAAGCCAATGAAGGGCTTGGCAGAGAGGAGAGGCTGGGGAATAACGGGGAGACAGGTGGATTAGTCCGGCAGCAGAGTCCAGGATGGATTGGAGTGGTGCCAGAGTTCTAGAGGGAAGACCAGAGAGTAGGAAGTTGCAGTAGTTGAGGTGGGAGATGATAAGGGCGTGCACTAGTGTTTTTGTGGCTTCATGGTCAAGAAATGCACGGATCCGGGAAATATTTTTGAGTTTGAGACGGCAGGAGGAGGCAAGGGTTTGGATATGTGGCTTGAAAGAGAGGGCAGAGTCAAGGATCACCCCAAGGCACTGAGCATGCGGGATGGTGGAAAGTGAGCAGCCACTCACATTGATGGATGGGTCTGGTGGAGGGGTAGAGTGAGATGGGGGAAAGATTATGAATTCTGTTTTGTCCATGTTCAGTTTTAGAAAGCGAGCAGAGAAGAAAGCTGAAATAGCAAACAGACATTGTGGGATTTTGGTAAGTAAGGAGGTGAGGTCAGGTCCAGATAGGTAGATCTGCGTGTCATTGGCATAGAGATGATACTGCAACCCGTGGGATTCTATGAGCTGTCCCAGGCCGAAGGTGTAGATGGAGAGGAGTCGGGGTCCTATAACTGAGCCTTGAGGAACACCGACAGACAGTGGGCGAGGTGAGGAGGTGGTGTGGGAGAGGGAGACACTGAATGTTCGGTCTGTTAGATATGATCAGATCCAGGATAGGGCCAAACCTGTGATGCCAAGAGATGAGAGAATCTGTAGTAGTAGGGAATGGTCCACAGTGTCAAAGGCAGAAGACAGGTCCAGGAGAAGGAGGACAGAGTAGTGTCGCTTGCTCTTGGCAGTTAGTAGGTCTTTGGTGACTTTAGTAAGGGCAGTTTCAGTTGAGTGCTGCAGTTGGAGGCCTGATTGTAAGCAGTCAAAGAGGGAGCAGGAGGAGAGGTGGGAGGAGAGTTCAAGATGGACATGCTGTTCCAGTAGTTTTGAGGCATAAGGGAGAAGAGATATCGGTATGTGGTTTTGCATTGTCTTAATGAAATATGCAAGGCCTTCCCTGAAACAGACATCTCTATATCGTGCTTTAACTTGCATTTTTGAATTGTACAGCGAAATGTGTTCACAGACAATGATTTCTGAAAGTATTCCTCAGCCCATGCAGTCATTCAGTGATCACGAGCATGTGACATGAGACATCAGCTTTGTTCCATGTGCTCATGGATTCCTCCAAAATCTCTAATTGTTTTGATGATATTATGTACTACAGATGGTGGAATATTCAAAGTGTTTGCAATTTTATATTGAGAAAAAAAATTCTGAAATCGTTCCACATTTTTTAGATGCAGTTGTTCACAAATTGGTGAACCCCTGACCATCTTTACTTCTGAGAGAGAGACTCTGCCTCTCTATCATGCTCTTTCTATGCAGTCATGTGACTTACTTGATGGCTGACCTTACAGCTGTTCTTCATTATCACTGTTTACATTTTCAGTCTTTTTTTTAACTCTGTCCCAACTTTTTTTGAGTTATGGTTTTTCCACAAATTTCTAACCAAATTCATTTTTTACAGATGAAATGGAAACATTTCTAACTTTTAACTTCTGATCTGTGTTCTACGTTCGCTTGTGAATAAAAAAAATGGCTATGAGAGATTTCCAAATCATTGCATTCTTGTTTTCTTTACATTTTAACACAGCATCCTAACTTTTTGGGTATTGGGGTTGTATTTACTACTCTTAGCTAATTGTAAAAAAAATGGCGCAAACTTTTATGGGGTGATTATGTTTCTTATATTTACAGTGAAATTGCCAATATTCTGCTTAAACAGTGACTTTTGGCAATTTCACAAAAGAAAGCGCAGACAAAGTGTGTTGGCAGTTTTGTATTAGCTTCGTAGAAACCCAACATAAACTGTGATTTTGCAATTATGTTGAAGCAACAACAGAGTTACAATTTACTTTACAGATTTATTGTTAATTTGCAAAATTACCACCATACAACACCTTGGGAATATATCTGTCAGTAAAAGAAACATGATTACTAAAATTGTTCCACAGGGAAGAAGTGGTCATCATTATTCTTCTTCTGGTACCTTAAAAGATACTTGAATTCTTAAAAGATGGATATAACTGAAAAGTGCTTGGCCAAATATGCGCAGTGCTTATAAGCTTTTTTTCCATTAAGCTTGTAAGCACTACATTTAGGCTATGTACCCACGTATGCAGAAAAAAACGGACTCCTTCCCAGGAAACACGTACATTTTTTGCGCGATTTTTGCACTTTTTTATGCGTTTTTTACAGGAGCATCCTCCTGCTCATAGAATATAGTTAGAAGTGTGGATTTTTCTGCAAAATTAATGTGCATGCTGCGTTTTTTTTACCGCAATGCATTTTTTTCGCGGTAAAAAACGCATCAATGTGCACAAAAAGTGCGGAATTCATTAAAATGAATGGGATGTTTCTTATAAGCGTTTTTCAAGTGTTTTTGCCTGCAAAAATGCTTAAAAAACGCTTACGTGGGTACACAGCCTTAAGCTAGAGGGGATCCCTGAAAAGTACATGTTGGCTCCCAATCCCAGCCAGCTTCAGTGCTACTGCTCTCCGCCAGTGCTGCGTCCAATAGCAGCAAAGGAGAGCGCAAAGTTTGGGCCAGTGCACAATGATGTAAGGTCTGAACTGAAAAATAAACAGGAGCGCCTGACAATCAGCAAACAAGAAGCCAAGAGACTGGTTCCTGAAAACACAATGTGGGACATACCGATTAATACGCTGCAACCTGGAGCTGCCATAGTGGTTCATACTTGGATGAGATATGTGTTTTCTATCAATTCTTTCTTACTACAGTAATTCTTTTTTTTTTTGCTGTTTTAACAAAAACGTAACAAGATATAGGCAAGGTCAGCTTTCATGTTGCCTAATAACAACAAACCAGTTTTGTCATTAATTATTTATATATCATGTACACTGAATATAAAAGTTTGCATACCGTTGATAAAATGCCAGGTTTTAATCATTCAAAAATCATACTAAGAAGAATCATTTCAGAACTTTTTCCACCTTTAATGTCACAAATAATTTATACAAATCAATTGAGAAAAAATCTGAAATCATTTATTAGGGGGAAAATAAAGCAGTAAGGCATGGTGGAGTCAGGATTATTATGCCTTGGGGCTGATTTCCAGCAGCTGGAACTGGAACTTTAGTCAAGGTGTAGGGAATTATGATGAGTTACAAATATCAATCAATTTTGCATCAAAACCTTCAGGATAGCTGAAGATAAAGAGGAATTTCACCTTACACCGTCAACAATCCTAAGTATAACTTCAAATGAACAAAAGAATGGCTTTGAAAAAGATGATCAACGTTTTGGAATGGCCCAGCCAGAGCACAGACCTGGATCCAATTGAAAATCTTTGAGTTGACCTGAAGAGGGCACTATACACTGAAGATATCCTTACAATATGACAGATCTGGTGCGCCACTGCAAGCAAGAGTGGGCATAGATGGCCATTTCTAGATGTGTCACACTGATAAACACATACCCCAAAAGACTAAATAATGTAATGAATTCAAAGGGTAGTTCATCAAGTATTAGATTAAAGGTGTGTATATTTATTTATACCACCGCATTATTTTGGCTCTAAATTTTTCTTTTTTTCACCAGAAATGATTTCAATTTATTTCTCAATTGAATTATACAGATTATTGATGACATTAAATGTGGAAATAGTTCTAAAATGATTCTCCTTGGTACCTTGATTCTCCTTTTCTTACATGGTAAAAACCTGTTATTTTAACAGGGGAGTGTAGATTTTTTTATATTCACTGTATAGCATCCATGTTGCAGCACTATACAAGTGAAGTAGCACCAGGGGTGGGCACACAATTGGGGCAACCTGCCCATAAGGCAAGGGGGCCATGTCTACCTCCAAAGCATCACAAAAAGGGGTGCACTGTGATTATTGGACTTAAAAAGGCCCACAAACTGTCCTTGCCCATGAGACCTCTTTTTTCCATGTCTGATTCCTGAATAGCACTAAATATTTAATGTACAACATTTTAAAGACAGATTTTTTTTACAATCGTGTAATTTAAGGTTTACTTCCGAGACTTCGGTCACCATTTACTGGTTAACTGTTTGAGTCATAGTTTCACAGTTACAACAGAATAACCCTATAATCTTCTCTTTAAATATAGCAGACTTACCACTTTCTCTTGAATCCATTTATATATTATATTCAGCTGCTATACTGTAGAATTATTGGTTTGTTGTTAACTAAACTATAACAATATTCAGTTATTTTACAAATGCCATAAAACGTTTGAGTATAATAATAGAGGTATGTTATGTGTCCATATCATACATGCGTTAAACCATAAAACTAATTTTTTTTCAATAATTAGTATGCTATTGTTCTTTTTCAAGTCTTCTTGTCTTTTTTTTCCAGTTTATTTTGATTGTACTTTCACTTTTTTTCAGTTTGTTAGCTTTTTCTGTAGAAGTTGATTTTGGCATCAAGCATAGTGGAAGACAGCCAAAAGTAAGTGTTAAAATCAGTATAATTAACAGGTCTCCATCTGGCGCTGGGCCAGCATTTTGCTGTTCCAACATCACAGAAGTATTTTGCCAGTAAAGGTTATCTAGAGTGCCAGGAATACTAGAACACAGAAGAACTTATTTAAATCAGTGTTTGTGGGCAGGATAATGTGGAATCTGTGGATGCAATGAGCAGTTATACCTGCTATTGGCAGCTCCTTTACTTTTTCTGTTTGTTTGCTTTCAATCCATTTTCCGTATAATTTACCTTACTGCTCTACATTGAAATGTATATAATGATGAGCCTTTCCTGCTGCTTCTATAGGATCATTCACAGTACAAGCATCACTGTCGAAATCCTCTATGTACAAATTAGGTCGGTACACGAGAACGTCTCTACATGCCAGTGATTTAATGGTGACGTCTGCGCCTGACTCTAAGAACATATTTGTTTTGTCAGTGTTCCAGATCTAGGGGGGTCACACCGCTTCCTTGATTAGCTGTGAGTCTTCTGGAGTTAATCTCCCCCAGAGAGTTCACCTCTATGACAGACGCTGCCAATAGAAAGCCAATTGAGTACTTGGCCTATATGTATTGGCTCGGACTCAAACCATTTATTCTACTTTATGATTTCCTTCTCTAGCACAGCACATCTATTGTCAGAATGGGAGGTATTGCCGTGCTCTCTTAGAAATCAAATTACTGACGTCCAGCAAAATAATGTCTGCAATCAATAAAGCTACAAGATGGAGGATCGCTTGCCTTAACCCATTGATTCTATCCTTGCAGAGGATTTCAGAGGTAGGATTTCTCGAGCACCAGGTATAACAACTTAAACTAAAATCTGATCTTTATGCTTTATTTAGATGATGCTGGTGCACTAAACAGCTTGGTTAGTCGGTAGACGCTCCTGTTAATGGCTCACTCCCTGCGAATGTCGTTGCACGCAACCATAGACTCTACAGTTTGCTCATATGTGTGCTTTTCTTATAATACCGCAGATTTCACCTGACACCCCTAGACCAGCGACATAGGAACACCAGCCGCTGTGACGGTGAGTAACCAGATGCAGAAATGAAATAACACCATCTAATTTTTTATAAAAAATTTTCAACACAAAGAATAAAAGGCTGGCAGGTGGTCTCACTGCAGGGATACACAGCAGGAACATAGAGAGATGCTGACAGCAAAATGCTAGCTATCTAGTCAGCAAAGGCTTCTTTCAAAGAGAAATCTAGGCTTATATGGTTTTTTATGCTAGTAATTCAAGAACAAGCTTTCTGTTAACCCCTTCACGACCTTTGACGCCACGTAGGCGTCATGAAAAGTCGTGCCAGAACGACCCATGACGCCTATGTGGCGTCATGACTTTAAAGCCCCCCTGCGGTCGGGTGACCGGGGTCACTGAAAGGTCACCCGACCCGCAGATACAGGGGGCTTTGTTCTTCGCCACAGGGGGCGTGGCTTCGCCCCCACGTGGCTACGATCGCTCTGATTGGCTGTTAAAAGTGAAACAGCCAATCAGAGCGATAGTAATATTTCATCAATGAAAATTGATGAAATATTACAATCCAGCCATGGCCGATGCTGCTGTAGCATCGGACATGGCTGGAAACACCGATTCCACCCCCCCCACCGGCGATCGCCCCCCCGCAACTGAATGACAGCGGCGATCTGCCGCTGCTGTCATCATCTGCCCCCCTCCCATTCCCTCTGCTCCCCGCCAGCTTCCGATAACCCCCTCACCCCATCTCACCTCCCCCGGCACCTTCTAAGTCCCCCTGTCGCTCCCGGTGTCCGGCAGGTCCGGTTCATGGGCGCCGCCATCTTGAAAATGGCGGGCGCATGCGCAGTGCGCCCGCCCGAATCTGCCGGCTGCAGATTCCATTCTTTCATTTTGATCACTCTCACAGTGATCAAAATGAAAGAAAAAGTAAATAAACCCCCCGATTATCACCCCCATAGGTAGGCACAACTAATAAAGTAAAGAAAATATTTTTATTTTTATTTTTCCATTAGGGTTAGGGTTAGGGTTGAAAAGAGGGTTAGGGTTAGGGTTGAAAAGAGGGTTAGGGTTAGGGTTGAAAAGAGGGTTAGGGTTAGGGTTGGAAAGAGGGTTAGGGTTAGGGTTGGAAAGAGGGTTAGGGTTGGAAAGAGGGTTAGGGTTGGAAAGAGGGTTAGGGTTGGAAAGAGGGTTAGGGTTAGGGTTGGAAAGAGGGTTAGGGTTAGGATTGGAAAGAGGGTTAGGGTTGGAAAGAGGGTTAGGGTTGGAATTAGGGTTAGGGTTGGAATTAGGGTTAGGGTTGGAATTAGGGTTAGAATTAGGGTTAGCGTTGGAATTAGGGTTAGGCTTGTGGTTAGGGATGTGTTAGGGTTAGGGCTGTGGTTAGGGGTGTGTTGGGGTTAGGGTTGGAGTTAGAATTGAGGGGTTTCCACTGTTTAGGCACATTAGGGGGTCTCCAAACGCGACATGGTGCAACCATTGATTCCAGCCAATTTTGCGTTCAAAAAGTCAAACGGTGCACCCTCCCTTCCAAGCCCTGACATGTGCCCAAACAGTGGTTTACCCCAACATATGGGGTATCAGCGTACTCAGGAAAAATTGCACAACAACTTTTGGGGACTAATTTCCCGTGTTACCCTTGGGAAAATAAAAAATTGGGGGCTAAAAAATTATTTTTGTGGAAAAAAATTATTTTTTCATTTTCACGTCTCTGCATTATAAACTTCTGTGACGCACTTGGGGGTTCAAAGTGCTCACAACACATCTTACATACGTTCCTTGGAAGATCTAGTTTCCAAAATGGGGTCACTTGTTGGGGGTTTCCACTGTTTAGGCACATCAGGGGCTCTGCAAACGTAATTACGACCGCAGACTATTCCATCAAAGTCTGCATTTCAAAACGACACTACTTCCATTCCGAGCCCTGACGTGTGCCCAAACAATGGTTCCCCCCCACATATGGGGTACCAGCATACTCAGGACAAACTGGACAACAACTTTTGGGGTCCAATTTCTCCTGTTACCCTTGTGAAAATAAAAAATTGCGAGGTAAAATATCATTTTTTTGAGGAAAAAATTTTTTTTTATTTTCATGGCTCTGCGTTATAATCTTCTGTGAAGCACTTGGGGGTTCAGTGTGCTCACTACACATCTAGGCAACTTCCTTATGGGGTATAGTTTCCAAAATGGGGTCACTTGTGGGGGGTTTCAACAGTTTAGGTACATCAAGGGCTCTGCAAATGTAACATGATGCCCGCAGACCATGCCATCAAAGTCAGCATTTCAAAATGTCACTACTTCCCTTCCGAGCCCTGACGTGTGCCCAAACAGTGGTTCCCCCCCACATATGGGGTATCAGCATACTCAGGACAAATTGTACAACAACTTTTGGGGTCCAATTCATCCTGTTACTGTTGTGAAAAAAAATTGCGGGCTAAAAATCTTTTTTTTTTTTTGAGGAAAAAAAATGATTTTTTATTTTCACGGCTCTGCGTTATAAACTTCTGTGAAGCACTTGGGGGTTCAAGGTGCTCACCACACATCTAGATAAGTTCCTTGGGGGGTCTAGTTTCCAAAATGAGATCACATGCCGGGGGTTTCTACTGTTTAGGCACACAGGGGCTCTGCAAATGTAACATGACACCCTCAGACCATGCCATCAAAGTCAGCATTTCAAAATGTCACTACCTCCCTGCTGAGCCCCGACGTGTTCCCAAACAGTGGTCCCCCCCACATATGGGGTACCAGTGTACTCAGAACTAACTGTACAACAACTTTTGGGGTCCAATTTATCCTGGTACCCCTGTGAAAATAAAAAATTGCGGACTAAAAATATTTTTTTTAAGAAAAAAAAATATTTTTTATTTTCACGGCTCTGCGTTATAAACTTCTGTGAAGCACCTGGGGGTTCAAAGTGCTCACTATGCATCTAGATAAGTTCCTTAGGGGGTCTAGTTTCCATACTGGGGTCATTTGTGGGGGAGCTCCAAAGTTTAGGCACACAGGGGCTCTCCAAACACGACATGGTGTCCGCTAACGATTGGAGCTAATTTTCATTTCAAAAAGTCAAATGGCACTCCTTCCCTTCAGAGCCCTGCCGTGCGCCCAAACAGTGGTTCCCCCCACATATGGGGTACCAGCGTACTCAGGACAAACTGGACAACAACTTTTGTGGTCCAATTTCTCCTGTTACCCTTGTGAAAATAAAAAATAGCGTGCTAAAAAATCTTTTTTGAGGAAAAAAAATGATTTTTTATTTTCACTGCTCTACGTTATAAACTTTTGTGAAGCACTTGGGGGTTCAAAGTGCTCCCTACACATCTAGATAAGTTCCTTAAGGGGTCTAGTTTCCAAAATGGTGTCACTTGTGGGGGAGCTCCAATGTTTAGGTACACAGGGGCTCTCCAAACGCGACATGGTGTCCGATAACGATTGGAGCGAATTTTCCATTCAAAAAGTCAAATAGCGCTCCTTCACTTACGGACACTGCCGTGCGCCCAAAGAGTGGTTTATGACCACATATAAGGTATCTGTGCACTCAGGAGAAATTGCCCAACACATTTTAGGATCCATTTTATCCTGTTGCCCATGTGAAAATGAAAAAACTGAGACCAAAATAAAATTTTTGTGAAAAAAAAGTACTTTTTTTTTTTACCGATCAATTTGTGAAGCACCTGGGGGGTTCAAAGTGATCACTATGCATGTAGATAAGTTCCTTGGGGGGTCTAGTTTCTAAAATGGGGTCACTTGGGGGGAATCTCCAGTGCTTAGGCGCACAGCGACTCTCCAAACGCGACATGGCAAGCGCTAAATATTCCAGCATATTTTCCATTCAAAAAGTCAAATGTGCTCCTTCCCTTCCGAGCCCTGCCGTGCGCCCAAACAGTGGTTTATGACCACATATGAGGTATCAGTGTACTCAGGAGAAATTGCCCAACAAATTTTAGGATCCATTTTATCCTGTAGCCCATGTGAAAATGAAAAAAATTAATGTTAAAAGAAAATTTGTGGTGCAAAAAATAAAATGTCCATTTTTTCCTTCCACGTTGCTTTAGTTCCTGTGAAGCACCTGAAGGGTTAATAATCTCCTAGAATATAGTTTTGAGTAGCTTGAGGGGTGCAGTTTTTAGTGTGGTGTCACTTTTGGGTATTTTCTGCCATATAGACCCCTCAAAGTGACTTCAAATGTGAGGTGGTCCCTAAAAAAATGGTTTTGTAAATATTGTTGTAAAAATGAGAAATCGCTGGTCAACTTTTAACCCTTATAACTTCCTAACAAAAAAAAAATTGTTTCCAAAATTGTGCTGATGTAAAGTAGACATGTGGGAAATGTTATTTAGTAACTATTTTGTGTCACATCACTCTCTGGTTTAACAGAATAAAAATTCAAAATTTGAAAATTGCGAAATTTTCAAAATTTTCGCCAAATTTCTGTTTTTTTCACAAATAAACACGAAAATTATCGACCTAAGTTTACCACTAACATGAAGCCCAATATGTCACGAAAAAACAATCTCAGAATCGCTAAGATGCGTTGAAGTGTTCCAGAGTTATTACCTCATAAAGGGACACTGGTCAGAATTGCAAAAAATGGCCAGGTCATTAAGGTCAAAATAGGCTGGGTCATGAAGGGGTTAACTTGTGCCATACAAAAGAATGTAAAAGCATCTGATCCATGTAAAGCCATTTGCAAAAGGAGAAGTGCTCCAACCTTTTCCTGAACTCTCCAAGTTAGCGTGCTTTCATATTGCGCTTTTCTGCACGTTCATGGGTCCCATCGGGGCTTGCGTCCAAACCCCCCTGCCAAACGGGATGGAGCCATAGACTATAATGGTGCTGACTGAGCGAACGTGCGCTGACATGCATTATTTTTGGGCCATGTACCTCCAAAAAAATCATGGAGACCTGTCTGTTTTTGATTCGCTTTATGGATCAAAATTACACATATACGTCTATGTGTCCATGAAAATCATGGACAGCAGCACACAGGCGACATCAGCAGACAACCCATGTGCTGTATGTGATTAACACTGCTGTGAACGGGAGAATCTTGGCAATGTATTTATTTTTTCATAAGAGAAAAATCACTGATGAAAGACTGATGGTAAAAACTGACACACTGACCAAGCCCTGATGAGAACTGGCTGAGTAACACTAATGGCACCGTTTTGCGTACATGAAAAATGACTGACGTCTGAATGAGGCCTTGTCTGTTTTAAAGGATTTGTGCACTGCTATCCCAACTTCTGCTACAACTCACAGGTTAGGTTGCTACTCCAGAGGTGGGAGAGGGGTTAATGACGTGTAAGAAATTATATTACCTCAACGCTCAGGAGGGACACTAAATAGGACACTGAACCCTTAGCATTTTTAACAAACATGGATAGAGCACAATCCATCCCCTCCCACCAAAAAAAAAAAAATAGAGACTTGGCCAAATAAAGTTGTGTATATGGTGAGCTAAGGGGATCACATTACCAGTCATTTCGGGCTCCACAGGGTCACCACTAATGGCACACAAACTACTCAGCTTTTTTCTGCATTCTATTGGTTTCCAATCATCTACTCTGGTACCTGAAAGAAGTTTTCTGCGCCTTTAACTCGACATATCATCCCAATGCCATAAAAAGTAAAAAATAGCATATACTCACCTTCCAATCCCAAGTTGGTCCCTCATCCCACTGGCTATGTCCCAGGTGGTCTCCCTTCCCTTCAGGAGCGATTGGCATTCGACAAATGTATATGCTATTTCTTATTTTTTTCCCACACTTGGGACACACATAAAGTTAAAGAAAGGGGGGTGGGAGACTTACAGTACAAATATATTCATCATGGGTCGCCCACCAGGGCCGTGGGGCACTCGGTACCGGGCCGGTATCTCAGAGGGAAGTGTCACAGTAGCGGTGACCTGGTCCATGGCCCTGGGTGTCCATGTAAAAGAGGTTAAGAGTGGCTGGTTAAAGTTTATAAGCGGATGATGTGACGCCACCTGTGGTGCTCGGCAATGAAGGGGTTAAGCCGACGCTGCAGGCAGATCCTCTGTGGTCCCAGGGCAGTGGTAATAGGTGTTGAGGAAGAGGGTGTAGTGTCTGGCACAGAGATGTAGCAGTGCTGGAGGGTTTGCAGAAAGAATGCAATGACACAACAGGGTGCAGTTTCCGTTACAATTACTGTGCTTTGTAAGTGCAGTCCAGGGTCCAGATCACAGATGGAACAGAGGCTGGCCAGCTTGGAAGCAACTTAGGAATCTCTCTATGCAGATGGGTTGTGTAGTCTCCTTTCTAGCGCTTATCTGAGGTACTTGCAGTACTGTGTTACACTGAAGTTCCACTTGCTTGTTCTCTTTTAGAACTCCCTCGTATGGCAGACAGCTGTAGCCTCCTTCTTCTGGCTCACACGTTGCTGTTGTGCCTCCGAGTCTTATGTGGGAACAGAGCATTTACAGCTTCCTATTCCTCCGGTTTCTGCTGCAGGAACATCAGTATCCGTGCAACCTTGAAGACCGGACTCCAGATCATGCGCTACAGCTAGAAGTGAGCCTGAACGCTGCTCAATCTTCCAGCTCTTCTCCTCACGTCCACACACGTTTCCCTCCTCACACGAACTCACTAATTTCCTCTTCCTGGCCCCCAGAGAGCAGCTCTCCCCCCCCCCCTCGTTTTGGTTCAGAGCTCCCTCTGCTGGCCTGGAGTGGGAACTGTGCTGTGTGTTGTGTTTAACTGATAGAGAGACCCTTTATTGCTTCCAAGCATGACATCACACTCCCTAGGAGGAAGGTAATGCCACTGTGGCGACCATACTCCTGGGGGCGCCACAATCACACATATATCAAACACTTATCGGGTACCGCTTCTGTAGAACCAGACTAGGAATCGCCTATGGGCCTTAAATGACAGCCGTCCAAGAAGCCCTTAGCCGTACTGTACCTCCGCATATCATGTGATGTGATAAGAAGACGTACAGAATTCACATAAAGTCAGTAAGACTGAATTAAAGGCAATACTGTAGGAATATCTAGCATAGGGTCACTGAGAGTGAATACGCCGAGTATAGCGGAGGATTCTGGGAAACAATCTCAAACGCTGTGAATAGCTTTCCACGCGTCTCATTTATCACTGTCCCGCTCTAAATGGCTGTAGAAGCCTCTCATTTCCCGCTACTCTGTGTGGATAAATCTAATAATATACTACTTTTAGGACATGTGTAGAGCATGGAGTTCATTTATTTTCTGCATTTCCTTCTGGATGTCACGGCCTAACATTTCTCCATATGCACGGCACACAGCATTACTTATTAATCGCATACAGAGCTAATATTGTTGTCAGGCCTTATTGTTATATACTCTGCTGTCTGTCACCAGACTGTATTACGGCTCCCTGCATTTGTCATACTGTATATTTTGAGCCATGAAGAGGAACCCACTGATTCTTATTACAGCTTTCCTGATCTCCCAGGACAGGTTGCAATCCCATCCTTGGCACTAAATACAGTCATATGTAAAAGTTTGGGCACCCCTATTAATGTTAACCTTTTTTCTTTATAACAATTTTGGTTTTTGCAACAGCTATTTCAGTTTCATATATCTAATAACTGATGGACTCAGTTATATTTCTGGATTCAAATGAGGTTTATTGTACTAACAGAAAATGTGCAATCTGCATTTAAACAAAATTTGACCGGTGCAAAAGTATGGGCACCCTTATCATTTTCTTGATTTGAACACTCCTAACTACTTTTTACTGACTTCCTGAAGCACTAAATTGGTTTTGTAACCTCATTGAGCTTTGAACTTCATAGCCAGGTGTATCAAATCATGAGAAAAGGTATTTCAAGTGGCCACTTGCAAGTAGTTCTCCTATTTGATTCTCCTATGAAGAGTGGCATCATGGGCTCCTCAAAACAACTCTCAAATGATCTGAAAACAACATAGCTTTTCAGGGGAAGGATACAAAAAGTTGTCTCAGAGATTTAACCTGTCAGTTTCCACTGTGAGGAACATAGTAAGGAAATGGAAGAACACAGGTACAGTTCTTGTTAAGCCCAGAAGTGGCAGGCCAAGAAAAATATCAGAAAGACAGAGAAGAAGAATGGTGGGAACAGTCAAGGACAATCCACAGACCACCTCCAAAGACCTGCAGCATCATCTTGCTGCAGATGGAGTCACTGTGCATCGGTCAACAATACAGCGCACTTTGCACAAGGAGAAGCTGTATGGGAGAGTGATGCGAAAGAAGCCGTTTCTGCAAGCACGCCACAAACAGAGTCGCCTGAGGTATGCAAAAGCACATTTGGACAAGCCAGTTACATTTTGGAAGAAGGTCCTGTGGACTGATGAAACAAAGATTGAGTTGTTTGGTCATACAAAAAGGCGTTATGCATGCGCTGTATTGTTGACCGATGCACAGTGACACCATCTGCAGCAAGATGATGCTGCAGGTCTTTGGAGGTGGTCTGTGGATTGTCCTTGACTGTTCCCACCATTCTTCTTCTCTGCCTTTCTGATATTTTTCTTGGCCTGCCACTTCTGGGCTTAACAAGAACTGTACCTGTGTTCTTCCATTTCCTTACCATGTTCCTCACAGTGGAAACTGACAGGTTAAATCTCTGAGACAACTTTTTGTATCCTTCCCCTGAAAAGCTATGTTGAATAATCTTTGTTTTCAGATCATTTGAGAGTTGTTTTGAGGAGCCCATGATGCCACTCTTCATAGGAGAATCAAATAGGAGAACTACTTGCAAGTGGCCACTTGAAATACCTTTTCTCATGATTTGATACACCTGGCTATGAAGTTCAAAGCTCAATGAGGTTACAAAACCAATTTAGTGCTTCAGGAAGTCAGTAAAAAATAGTTGGGAGTGTTCAAATCAAGAAAATGATAAGGGTGCCCATACTTTTGCACTGGTCAAATTTTGTTTAAATGCAGATTGCACATTTTCTGTTAGTACAATAAACCTCATTTGAATCCAGAAATATAACTGAGTCCATCAGTTATTAGATATATGAAACTGAAATAGCTGTTGCAAAAACCAAAATTGTTATAAAGAAAAAAGGTTAACATTAATAGGGGTGCCCAAACTTTTACATATGACTGTATATGGTTCAATCACTGAGCCATAATACCATTGTATGAACTAGGCCTAATTCGGAGGTTTTGTTATGCAAAGTCCGATCTCTCTGGCCACTTCTTATGGTATGTGCAAGCAAAGCTTTCTTTTTTTCAGGTGGGTGAACCCACAGAGTTTTTCAAGAGGAGGGCGCTACAGGAAACGATGCCATTTTTTTCCTTAGGCATCTTTTTCAGCCATTTCCTTAGTGCTTTTTGGATGTTTTTGACCACTTCTTTCTGAGCATTTTTGTGGCGTCATTTTTGACTGGCCAACAATGAAGAAAATACTAGTAGATTTTCTCTCAAAAATGCTAGCAAGAGACTCAAATATAGTCTTCGTGGCATCTTTTTAGTCTATTCATTGACTTGTATTGTAACATCTGGAGCATCGTCACAGCAGAAAATGCCTGAAGAGTAATATGGTCACTTTTTAAACAGCTCGGCATCTTTTGTAACCTGAAGCAGATATAGACGCTCAAAAGACTGAACAAATGTACGGAACGTCTTTTTACATGAAAATGCATATGTTCATCCTTCTCAGAGTTTCTTTAACACTTTTTCAAGAGGCGTTTGGAGCGGAATTTGTGTGCCCTTATTGTTTTGTTTTTTGGGTGTCATTTTTTTTCTTTTATTCTCCAGAAGAGTTCATACACATGCAGATACATGCCAATGTACACCCAATGGATACTAACGTACATTATAAAATCTAACATATAGTATCTTGGAACGGTTTCTCCAGTAAGTGCCTCGGATTTTCACAAACCCCACTCACATGTATGGCACTGATTTCTGCAACTTATTGTTTTTGTAGACAAAGGTATACATCTGACGTAAGCCAAATATGTGCTATTAACACGTCCATACCAATTGCGACTTACACTTCCAGACATTTTTGCATGTTCACGTTGAATGTGCCTTCTGTTCTGATGCTGTTATATATTTTACGAGCTTTTAGAAGCACTTGAAGCTTTTTACAGCAATTTTTATGACACTTCCCTCAGTACTAAGCGGATACTGTCAAAATCAACTTTTAAGGTTGTATTTTGCCAATATTACATTGGCTTGTGTCATCATTATATTTCCACTATTACCTAGTTATGTCATTTGCCCATCTACTACATTGCTATTATTATTTTACTGCAGTATCTCGGACGAGAGCTGGAATCATAAGGTGATTGAATATAATGCTGGCCTTCTGGGCTCCGCTCCGCTGCCATCCCTGCCCTCCGGCAGGCGTCCAAATCATGGTGTAACGGTACAGGCTCACATCTGCAATCCGCTGACGAGGTCAGGTAGAGCCGAGCCTCGAAACCACGCTCATATTACATTTCGACAGAAAGAGACCCTCAAACCTGGATATCCATCAAGGGTTTTTCTTGTTTTTAATCAGAAAAATAGCTCACACAGGAAGAACTTATATGACCCATATTAACGAAGCACCTTTGTTAGTTCATTTACTGCCCTTCCTACAGAAAGTGCCCATAAAGGCTTCCATTATGGCCTCCCAGATGACAGCCATTCAGCGAGCCCGGCCTGCCCAGACAGGGAGCTGTCCCTTTTCCTGCTGAATGCCTCTTTAATTGCATGTCCCTCTTTATGAGCTGTCTTGACCTACAATAAAAGCTTTCTACGGTAAAGCATAATGCCTGAAATTGGAGACAGAAAATGGCTAACAGAGTTTGGCGCTGAAACGCTGTTTATGTTTTCCTTTGGGGCTTTGCATACAATAAGGTAATGACCAGGGTATACACATGGCCATAAATCTCACCTATACAAACAGGCGTATAGAGTTAATTAACTCCATCCTGACTAGCAGCCACTGCGCGGAGATGGAGTTTGGGACATAAAATAGGGGCAATTATGAGATAATCACTACATTTTTCCCTATTATGGTGCTATAAATACATGTACCGATGAGTAAAATCATTACACACGTCTTCACGTCACACGTAATTGTTTTTACTTGCAGTCTTTTACAGGTCTTCTGAGAATTAGTATACAGCAGATGAATAGGAAAGCTGAGTTCATGTAGAAAATGATGTGGAATAATCCCTGTGTCAGCATTATTACATTGTCAGAACATTAATATCTCGCTGCAATGTCGGAGTGCTACCAGGTCATCATAGAGGAAGAAATGAATTATGCTGCACCAATGATTACCTGCAGTTTGGGACTCGTATGTGAAAACTGGAAATTTATTGCAAGGCTAGTCATATTGCAATGTATTCCTGCAGAGGATCACAACTGGTACAAATATAAGGAATATGACAAAGCACATGGAACAACCATAGGGGTATGTTCACATATACTGGGCTCGCGGCAGGTTTTCCATCTAGATTTTCAGGTGGAAGATCAGTGGCATTTTTCAATCACCACAAAGTAGATAAGAGTTTACAATTTCGCATCCACTTGCTTCAGGGATCTTTCATGCAGAAATTGACCTGCAGGACAGATTTCAGAAACAGCAACATGTCAAATCCTATGGCTGAAAAATAGTGATTTTATTAAGAAACACATCAATTAAGGTAAAAACCCATTTTTTGCAGATTTTGCTCCAGATAATCCAGAGCATAACCTACATGACCAGGAACCTGTAAAGTTGATAATGAAAAAAAAAACATCATACGCACCTCGTCTGCCAATTTCATTGGTCCAGTGGTGGTAAAGGGGTATCCAGTGTGGCAAGTAACATAAGGAAAAAACAAATACCTCTGTGACTGGCGCTGCTCCGCCACTCCAAGTGCCATGTCCCTTGGCAATCTCATGATAAAATGCCATGAAATCACCGGAGGGAGTACAGCGCTTGCAGCAGAGGATAAGTACCAATCAATGAGTTAAGTGTTGTTTTTTCCTAACTTATTTAGCACATTTGGGAATTTCAAAATGTGTAGTTCAGTATTGGACAACCTATGTAAGACTTCTAACAGCATTTATTAATTACCGTAGATTACTGATGACATGGTAAGGTAAGCATACACTTTAAAAAGCTGCTAGCTACCCTCACAAGTTTGCATGTTGGCCTTGCTTGAGCGTGTACGTGCTGTGACCTGTGATGGTGCATTAGCTTCAGTGACAACTAAAAAAAGGGCAAGCTGGAATCTCACAAGTCTGCTCATTTTTTCCCTAATACTTGCCGTTGGGTATAGTCAGGACTCCACTATACTGTATACAACAGACGGTTGGCCTGTCCTGCTGAAATTAGCAGGTTCAGTTGGTAGTCATCAAATGGGGAATATGTGGTTCAGCACAGGACAAAACTACTTTCCTAGAAGAGTCTTGTAGCAGTAGGCTGACCTCCTTTTAAGTAAGGTTGGCTATACGCATTAGATGGCTGTTGGCCAATCACTCCTGTGTTCTCTCTGAGCCGTCGACTAAAGGCCCCGTCACACTAAGCGAGATCGCTAGCGATATCGCATAAGCGACACCGATTTGATGACGCAACAGCAACATCGTCAGCGATGTCTCTATGTGTGACATGCAGCGGCGATGAGGCCCCCGCTACGATGTCGCTGATCGTGCTCGAACATCCTGTGCCGTTTTTTGATCGCTGGCATCCCGCTGGTGAGCCTGAATCGCTGAGTTTGACACCCTTTATGAACGACGAGCGACCTCGATGGCGACTCATATCTCTGCGGCGCAGGCGGGACTAGGTCTTCTTATGTAACGCCCCTCAGCTCCGACTGGTGGCCACTAGAGTTGACCGACTTTGGTCGGATCGGGTTTCGTGAAACCCAACTGAAATAAAATTTGTTTCGGATGAAACTGGTCGGACTAGGGCAAAAAAAAGTCGGACTTTCGTCCGATACCCGACCCCAATGCAAGTCAATGGGGAATAAAAGTCGGCATTGAGTGGATGAATGTCATCCGCTCAATGCCGACTTTTATTTCCCATTGACTTGCATTGGGGTCGGGTTTCAGTCGAAACTCCGACTTTTTTTACCCTAGTCCGACCAGTTTCATCTGAAACAAATTTTGTTTCATTCGGGTTTCACGAAACCCGATCCGACCAAAGTCGCTCAACTCTAGTGGCCACTACAACACCTCAGCATAAAAGAAAACATAAAACTGCGCTCCCATCCATTGTTCCTGAGCGCTTTGTGGATACATTATTCCTCCAGCGTTCCGGTGCTAGTCCTTTGTGCGTTGTACAAGGATACTTTTGTGGTTTCTGCGATCCTGTCTGAGTCGCTACTGCGGTTCTTCTTGGAATTTATACCTTCTGTATTTTTGGATTTCCCTTGCAAGGTACACATTGTTTGTGATGTTTTATTCTGACCTTTTTTTTATCTTAACCCTTTTTTTTTATTTTGTTTTTTTTTTTGTTATGGTTTTAAGGCTGCTTGCCTTAAATATATATACAGGCGTGTTGCCAAGATTTCTTTTTTTTTTTGCCGCGCCCACCCCCCGCAATTTTTAGATCTTTGTTGTGTTAATGTTTAGAGGTAAGCTATTTGTTATACTTGATCCTCTATTTATTTAAAAAATCTTTTAGCCATTTTTGGCGCATGTAACATATAGGATTACCCAGCAAACTTTTGCCAGCCGCGCCCAGCCCCCGCCATTTTAGGCTCTTTGCTGCGTTACCTTTTGTAAGCCCGCTGTTATTTGAAATCATAACTCTATTAAACATTTCTTTATAGTATTTTTTTGTATTCTATTATTTTTTTTCATTATGGTAGTTCTTCGAGCCATGCCCGGCTACGCCATATAACACTGTTTTTAGTGTTTCCTTTAGTAATTACGTCAGCTATCAATTGTATGCAATCTTAACATAAAACATGTCCAGTTATAACAATTGCGTAATTTTTTTTTTATAAACTTCTCTCCTCTTTACCTTTAATTTTCAGTTTGCACATAATGAACATGAACACCGCGTAGCGTGTAGTTGTGGCAGCTGCATTACTGATGGAGGGAGATCGACAAGAAGAGGCACGGATGGAAGAGAGGCGTTCCAAACGAAAGCGTCGCATGTGGACCAGACAATGGCTGGAGCAGAGGTCCAAATTCTCCCACATGCAACTAGTGAGAGAGTTGCAGAAGAATCCTCACGATTTCCGGAATTATCTGCGGATGTCGGAGGAATCATTCACGCTCTTACTGGAATGTGTGAGGCCACTAATTGAACGCCAGGATACAAAGATGCGTGCAGCTGTTTCGGCAGACGAACGTTTCGCAGTCACGCTGCAATTCCTGGTCACCGGCCGCTCGATGCAAGACTTGCAATATTCTGCAGCTGTTTCTAGATCACTGCTCAGCGTATTAATTCCAGAGACATGCAACGCCATCGTCCGCGGGCTACGGAGCTACATGTCTTTTCCAAAATCGGAGGCGGAATGGCAAAAAATTGCATCTGATTTTGAATATATTTAGCAGTTCCCTAACTGTGGTGGGGCTTTGGATGGCAAACATGTGCGGATCACGCAACCACCTAACAGCGGATCGTACTACTACAACGGCTATTTAAGCGTCATCCTCATGGCCCTTGTTAACGCCAATTATGAGTTTATTAACGTTGATGTTGGCATGAACGGCAGGGTTTCGGACGGAGGCGTTTTGGAGCACACTATTTTTGGGGAACGATTGAGTAACTGTGAACTGCATTTGCCAACCAACATGGACACAACCGCAAACCTTAATTTTGTTTTTGTGGGCGATGAAGCCTTCCCCCTTCATGCGAATCTTTTGAAACCGTACCCCAAAAAATTTCTGACAGAGGAAAGGCGTATTTTTAATTACAGACTGTCAAGAGCATGACGGGTTGTTGAGAATGCCTTTGGCATCATGGCCAACCGCTTCAGAGTTTTCCACACACCAATAAACCTGAAGCTGGATTCTATAGACTCTGTGGTGTTGGCCTGTTGTGTGCTGCACAATTTTCTTCGGCGACGCGATGCTGTAGCTTACAGTCCGCCTGGCTTTGTGGACTCGGACAGCAATGGTGACGTGGTGCTCGGAGAATGGCGTGAAAATGACCCCGCAATTGCAGGACTTCAACCAGTCAATGAAGGCAGGAGAAAGGATGATGTGAAGGTCTGCTGAGACAAGTACTGCCAATACTTTAATGGGCCTGGTGCTGTGACTTGGCAGCATCAGATATAGTGGGCAGTTATACATTGGTTTTTGATTATTTGTTATACTTTCTGCTAATAAAAAAAAAAGTTAACAAATGCTTTCTTGTTATTTCTCCAATATGGCCAATAAGGGAGAAGGGCAATAAGGTAGTGATGGGGAGAGAGGAGTAATGGGGAGAAGGCTAATGGTTGTGATGGGGAGAGAGTAGTAATGGGGAGAAGGCTAATGATGGTTGTGATGGGGAGAGAGTAGTAATGGGGAGAAGGCAAATGATAGTTGTGATGGGGAGAGAGGAGTAATGGGGAGAAGGCTAATGATGGGTGTGATGGTGAGAGGAGTAATGGGGAGAAAGCTAATGATGGTTGTGATGGGGAGAGAGGAGTAATGGGGAGAAGGCAAATGATGGTTGTGATGGGGAGAGAGGAGTAATGGGGAGAAGGCTAATGATTGTTGTGATGGGGAAGAGAGGAGTAATGGGGAGAAAGGTAGCGGTGGCGGGCCCAGCTTGAAAACTAATGGCTGCCTATATGTATGTAAAAGGCTAAAAAAAATTTGAATAGACCGATGATTGCTCACCAAAAAAACGTGATGCTACAAAGACCGTACAATATAGGGCGCGGCAGACAAACAAAAATGGCCGCCCATCCAGTAGTGTTGTTGAGCGTAGCAGAAAAACTAAAATGGCTTCCCATGTTCCTACAACTGCAGGGGCGGGCACGGCAGGCAAACAAAAATGGCAAACTATGTCTATGTAAAAGCCTAAAAAAATTTTGAATAAAGCGATGTTTGCTCACCAAAAAAGTTATGCTACAAAGACCGTACAATATAGGGCGCGGCAGGCAAACAAAAATGGCTAACTATGTGTATGTAAAAGCCTAAAAAAAAATTTTAATCGAGCGATGATTGCTGACATATAAAACGTAACGCTACAAAGATTGTACAATATGTGGCACGGCAGAAAAACTAAAATGGCTGACCATGATCCTACTATAGCGGGGGTGCGGGAGCGGCAGGAAAAAAAAACGCTGCCTATGTCTATGTAAAAACATAACTAAAAAATTTGGAATAAAGTTTTAAAAAATTAGGAACCAAGCTAAAATCCCATTACGAACTCCCAAACATACCTTGCAAGACAGAGGTAAATCCAAAAGTTTTTGGAATTTCCAAGAAAATCCAAGTTGCTGTAGCGTCTGGGTCACTGAGGCATGGAAGGTGGTATAATTCAGGGAGAACACACCAATGATTTGCACGGGACAGCAGCAGGAATACCTATAGGTAACTGAGGCTATCAAGCAGGTTGAATCCAGGGAGAATGCAGCAATGATTTGCACGGAAGCGCAGCAGGAATATGTAATGTACTAACTGCAGCGCTCGAGAGCAATTGTATGGAAGACCAAATACTATCTTTTATGAAGAGGTCGCAGTAGTGGCCACTAATCGGAGTTGCGGGGCGTTCTAAAATACGTCGCCCAATCCGAGAATGAGAGTGCATCATTGGCCACCAATCGGTGAAGAGGGGCGTTGCAAAGGTAACGCTGAAGCACGCCTACTCCAGGTCTGCATCGTCACAATAGCTGCTGTGTGACAGGGTTCCAACGACCGCCGAGGTCGTTATACAGATCGCTGTCCTTTGCTGCGTCGTTGAAGAGATCGCTATGTTTGACAGCTCACCAGCGATCATGTAATGATGCACCAGCGATCCTGATGAGGTCGTATCGTTGTGGGTATCGCTGGTGCGTCGCTTAGTGTGACGGTACCTTTACACATTGGCTGGAAGTTTATCTCAGGGACAGCAATGCAACTGACAGCCCAAAATCAAACATGCGTGATTGACGTCTCTCCTGACCATCAGTTGGCCGGTGACCCCACACACATTAGACCATCGTCCAACCCCATCGATATTGGTGGGTTCAACCATTTGTCTGATGTGTATGGGGGCCTCAAGTCTGCCATTTAATTTGCATTTAGATACAAACTAAAAAGAATTTACAAGGGCCATTGTATTATTGCTGCGAACTGGATAACTGCAGAAAACTGAACGTTGGAAGGGTGACTGAGGATGTGTGACCACCAGCACTTGGCGCGACTAAGTAAATGTGAAAATTGTTCACACAATCATTTTTTAATAACATAATTGCAAATATTACTCAATTCAAGGTGTATACAATGGATGTGATATATAATGGTGGGACAACTCTTGTAATAGAATGGGGGATTAACTAGATAGAAAAAAATGGGTAAATAAATGGATTTATAATAGCTCAACACTCACATGTTGTATCTATCATCAAAAGCTCTTACCTTATGGTGTCATATACACAATACAATGATTTTGTGTCCGTTTTTGGTTGATGAACATTGAGGACTTATGTCCTCGTCTCTTTTTTGTGTACTTTTCTATAATGTGTCAATAAAACTTTAAAACATAGATAATGGTCTTATCTCTCTGTGTAGAAATGTTGGAGAAAAATGTAAAATAAGGGTTTCCCAATGTCTACAGATAGTGTGCCTCTATATCTACACCCAGTCGTAAATGACCCATAGTCACCCAGCTCGGGGTAGCTTTTACTGAATCCTTCCCCCATGAAGCAAGATGACAACAAATGAAGATAATAACCACATTATACTGCCAGATGTTTTAGGGAAAAAAACAAGAATTTACACTAAGGAATGGTGGGAATCTGCTCACTATGTTCAAAGGCTTTTTTCCAAACCCAAACTAAAACAATCTCACTTTCCATAGTGTCTTTCAGCACTCAGATCCCTCAGTGCTGCACCTGGAAAAGCTGGGCAGCATGTCTGTGTGTCCAGAAGTGTGAAGGGAAGGGTCCTTGATGTCCACCTCTAGTGTTTTATCACACCCTTGTAAGCCAAGCCATTGTCTGGTCGGAAGTGGAGTGCAAGGTTAAACTAGCAAATACTTCAGAATGCCAAGCATGTACATTGGAGGCTGATTCTAGGCACAATGTCTCTACACCCTATGACGCTCAGTCAACAAATACTTAGATGGACAATGCACCTATTTACCTGGGCGAGCACCACCCCAACCTGGGGCAGGAACTGTATCGGCTGATGGCCTGAAAGCCTCAGGATCTACCTTCTACTGACTACATCTACATGTCAGTAGCCAGAATCATATATAGGAAGAATAAATATCGTTACATATAGCCTTTAGTCTGACAAAGGACTTCCGATTACAGACTGTCATAAAACAGCCAGTGTCTGCTAATAGACCTGCAGAGCAACCACAGGGAATCCACAAATCACAACATTCCCACGACCCATGGAAGCATTTCTGATAATTATATTGGTAACTATTATTCACGCGTTTCCCTAATACAGGGTTCCAGATGGCAACAAAAATGGTTGCTAATGTGACCCAAAAATTTGAGGGCCAAGGGTGCCTAGATGATTGATGTGCCCTGAAGCTCCGCTGTGTAGTCATAGTTGTCGAACATAACATGTTTTCCCCCAGCAGCCACTACTAGAGGGGCACAAACATCCAGTGCGAGAGGTTAAGTTCCCACAATTTGCATTTTGTGATTTTTTTTTTGGTGCTGCATAATTTTTCCAACATTTCCTCACCAATTGGCTATATTAGGAAACTTGTGTTTTTTTCACTGAATTTTTATCATGTCTTTCACTTGTGGTTCTTGTCTCTTTTTAATATGCCACAGTATGCGTAGTTTTGGATATTTCCTGTTACTTAGCTTTGATAAAACTTAAAGGGAATCTGTGTTACCCCTTTTTTGAGATATCATACATCGGTTCAGATGTATGTAAACTGCCGCTGTCCGGTCTGCTGGGCGGGGCTTATTCACCTACTCCCCCCCTCCCTGTCTTGCTCTACACAAGAAGAAATGCGTAGAGCAAGACAGGGAGGGGGGGAGCAGGTGAATAAGCCCCGCCCAGCGGACCTGACAGCGGCAGTTTACATACATCTGAACCGATATAAAAAAGGTATTTATGCATGAAAGGTGCGGGGTCAGGGGGAGCAAAAGTACTAAGAGAATCCTTATGTGACACACAATTGAATGATATCATTATATGATATCTCAAAAAAGGGGTGACAGATTCCCTTTAATTGATTGGGTCATGTGCGGATTATATTATATATACAACACATATGCGTTTTTTTATCCATGGATTTTCCTCATCACATTTAAGTCTATGGGAAAAATCCACAAACACAATGCACATTTTAAGAGAATTTGACATGTAGCAGATTTCAAAATCACGCCGCAGGTCAGATTCCACAGTGTAAGAATAAAGCTCAGAGGGCATGAGATTTATTAAACCCATACACTTTGATGGAACGGTAATACGCTGATTTTTGGGGGGCAGGAGAATACGCAGAACACAACGCACCTAATACTCCTCATCTGTACTGAGCCCTAATACTCCTCATCTGTACTGAGCCCTAATACTCCATAAGCCATAGACTTATATGCTTTGTGTGATCTGATTCTTGAAGCCACTTGCAGAATGCTGCGTTTGTTCTCTCATGTCAAATTAGCATAAGAAAATAATCACAGATGTGCACTCCCCTATAGAGTAACACTGGGCCGAGTGTGATTTGATTTTTTATCGGATTGCACTCCTCCAATTTATTCGCTCGTGTGAACGAGCCCTTAGAGTTTGGCCAGAATGTCAGTTTTTACCGTCGGAGCTTTATAACAAATGGTCAGCACATGGATGGCATCTGAGTGCTGCCCAATTTTTGTCCCATAGACTCATTCTGCAAGAATACATGTATACATGAACAGCTCCACAGACGATAACATTTACAAGTTATAGCAGTGAAAAATATGGACAGAATTAACTCGAGAAACACTGATGTCTGAATGAGCCCTTAGAAAGCATTGTGTGAGCTGGATAAAGGTCTACTGACAAAACAGTGACCAGACGAGCAATGACAAATAAGAAACACGATTATTTTCTATTTCTACACAGTGTATTCACTATGCAAAGTGCAATGCCCACTATGCAAAGCTATTCCCAATGAATAAATGACAATATTCCTGCATAATAATAACTCATAAAGGACAGGATAATGAATTCCTAAATTACAAGAGTTAGGCAGACACAGATAGCAGAGATTTAGTATTCCTCTTACCAAACAACCTAATGAAAAGTCAAATTTCAATTACCGTATTTTTCGGATTATAAGACGCACTTTTTTTCTGATGGGTGTCGCGGTCCGGCTCAGGCGCCTGTCATCTTCTAGAGATTATGTCCTTCTTGCTTCCTGTCGCGCTCCTGCGCAGGCATACTATATTTGCCCTGTTGAGGGCAGAGTAAAGTACTGCAGTGCGCAGGCGCCGGGAAAGGTCCAGCGCACTGCAGTACTTTACTCTGCCCTCAACAGGGCAGAGAATTACGCCTGTGCAGGAGCCGAGGGAGAAGCAAGGAGGAGGACGTCATCGCTAGAAGATGGGAGGCGCCGGACCTGGACCGCGACACCCATCGGATCGGACCGCGCCCCCCCGGTGAGTATAATCTAACTATTTTTCTTATCTTTCAGGTTACATCGGGGGCTTATCTAAAGCATTACAGAATGCTGTAGATAAGCCCCAGATGGCGGTGGCTGCATCTGGTAGGGTAAAAATGAGGTGACAGATCCCCTTTAAGTAATAAAATAGTAACATGCTGTGGAAGTGTATTGTTCTCTAGAGCATATCAATATATATAATTGCCTTAAATTGTCTGTCATCCACTTCCGTCTGGATGTCCCCGAATCCCACAATCCACTGCGCCACACCGGAAGTACGCCGACCATCATTTTAGAGCACCCAAGTGATGCCGCTCTATCCAGGACGCAGCTGCCATCCCGAACGCTGCTGCGATCCCGACTGCCGCTGGGATCCCACCTGCCGCTGAGATCCAGGCCACCGCTGCTATGCCGAACGCTGCTGCAATCTCGACTGCTGCTGGGATCCCAGCTGCCGCTCGGATCCAGGCCACCGCTGCGATCCCAACCGCCGCAGCAATCTCGACTGCTGCTGGGATCCCAGCTGCCGCACGGATCCAGGTCACCGCTGCGATCCCAACCGCCGCTCGGATCAAGGCTGCCGCTGCGATCCCGGCCACTGCTTGGATCCTAGCCGACATTCGGATCCCAGCTGCCGCTGCAATTACGAGGCTGTGAAAGGGGTGTAACAAGGGGGTATAATGAGAGGGTAGTAATGAGAGGGATGCCGCACCGGACCCCCGCCTGACTACACGCTCCAGATCCCGCCGCTGCCTGCCCACCTCCGTGCAGTCACAGCTGGCAGGAAAGACCGCGGCTTCAGGCCTGTGCTAGAGATTGGGTGCGGCCACCTCCAGCGCCACAAAGCTGCCCCCATCGTGATGTTACTGCCCTTCCGATGCGATAGCATCGGGCACACATCTAGTACTGTATAAATGTCACACTAGCCCAGGAGCCGCTGCAATAATGGTATGTGAATATGGAGGAGGTGTGTTTTATGACAGCATTGATCACTGATAATAATAATGATAATAATAATATTACTACTGCTAGTATCTGCTGCTCATTTACAAACCTGCCAAGTGAATTTGCTGCAAAGAGATCCTGAATTTCTAATAATTATTGATTACAACACGATCGCCCATCACACACATTTCCTATGAAAGCTCATTTGGGTCCTGGCACTGCCCACACTGGACGTTATCAGCCAAATGCTATTTACACACTATTCTAGTGTACATAGTGATGAGTGTCCACAAACAAAAAATGGAATAAATGATCTGAAACCATTTTCTTACCATTATGTTGGGCTTACATAAAGCAAATAAATGCTCCATTTAAATGAAAACGTTGAGTATTTGCAGCAGATTTTTAGCTAAAAAAACAGAATGTTGGCAAGTAAACATTGTTTAAAAGCAGCGCGTTTTTGACACATTTTTGCTTGACTTTTTGAAGCATTTTTACTTGTGAGATTTTTACCATTCATTTCAATGGGTGAAAAACCTTACAAAAACGCTGAAAGAAATGACAGTCTGGAGATATGATTACGTACACGCGGCATAAATATTAGGTGGATTCTGCCCCAAATGAGGGGTGAAAAACAGCTCAGTAAATGTTAAAAATGGTGAACATATGCACAGCAATGTCAAAATGCCTTGCTATCTTTTTTAACATCTTTTTACAGCTTCAGGCTTTGAAAGCTGTGACCGGTTAATTCTTCAGACGACTTTGACTTGGAAGCCGCCACTATTTTATATGTAAAGTTTTTTTTTATGAAAATGACTAAAAAGATGACAAAGAACATGCCCTGTGCACATACCCTTACAGGGAATTTGCCAGCTGATTTATACTGCCTGAACCAAGGGAGACCGGCTCCTGCATTATATACATCTACAGTATATGTCACTATGAAATGCACTGGCGATGCAGAAAAAAACATACTTCAAAGTTCAACAGGGACAAGGTGACCAGTACAAGAGCCAGGGCCACTCAGACCACTTAGTTGTACATAGAGGTCTCTCACTGTACACACATAGACAAAGACTTGTCAGCCTGGCGTTGCAGGCAGGGAGGGGCCAGTAGGGATCGGCCTCTTGGACTAGTCAACCCTCAGAGGAGCTCTCAACTATGTTTTTCTTTATAACTCTGCAACCTTTCAATGTAAACCAGCTTTTTAGAATACAAGATCCTGCATCTGATTCATGCTGCCTGAGGTTTGGCAACATAAATTAGCTGGCAGGCTCCCTTTAAAACCAACCAAACATACAGAGACCGAGGTTGAGTACTTGTCTTCTCCGTGTCTCATCAACATTCATAGAGGAGTTATGTGGATTAAAAAACTTTCAGAAATGTCCTCAAATATTTGTTTAGTTTTGGTTAAGCTTCTAAATATTATAATGCAATTGCTCTCTGTTTCACAATACTGGACCAGATGTTGCAGTCTCTAAGAAAACTTGCAAAAGTATCACATTTTTTGTGAAGAGGACGTGGTTTATTATGAGGACACCTTCAACAAGTTTTAGACAGATTTATTAAGCCTAACGACGGAAATTGGTGGACGTTTTGAAATCTACATTGTAGAATTATTAATTTAATATTTTCACTTGAGGACAATACAACATTTATGAAGAAGCCTGTGCCTTCAAGTAGATTTGGTGCAATATGTACTTTTGTTTATTTATATAGGTTATAACACACCAGTGCTATAGGACCACTCCAGTGTTTGATTTACTGCCTCCTCCATTACCCATGACTTATTGTGTACAATGAGTGTATTAAAATACTTTCCCGTTGCGGTCTTCTGCCGTTTCCAGCGCTGCTACAATCCTCTGCTGCATCGTGCGACCACAGCTCTTATTTGTCAGCTCACACGGCGGACAGTCAGTTCTTTTCTCAATGTAAGCCTTGGTCTGAGTCCTATTGTACGAGCTGGCTGGCTGGGAACACGTGATGAAGAAGAGTAGGAAACAGAGTAGCACTGGAAACGACAGAACACGGTGATGGATACGTATTTCACTACACATAAGAAAATTTAATAATTCTGCCATTACTTTGTAAATATATCAGCAGACTATTGATCGCCAATGTGTTTCAGAATAGAGGTCATAAAATAATCTGTGAAAGCAGATGGTAGTAAAAATAAAGAATTAAACACAAAATATATTATTATATTCTGGTACGTTCATTTTTTTAAATTAAATATTTTACTCAATCCTGTTCTTTGTACTCTACAACTTACTCCTCATGGTTACCAAATTGTACAGGGACATACCCTAGTGCACACTAAAACCTGTATGCTTTCTATACTTCAATACATCAGCAGAAGAGAACATGAAAGCAATTAATTACCTAGGGGTAAAAATATCCAGATAATTGGTCCTACAGAATGTACCGTATTCACTGAGTCAACCCACTAATGCACAGAAGCAGGAATATAAAGAATGATGACCATGTAAAGAGTTAATACAAGCAACTGCTTGTCCAATATCAACGTTGAACTTGATCTAATCTGAAGCCTTTGAAGAAGGATGTCAAACATTACCGTTTGATAACACTTGTATCACCACATTTGCTTTGCGCTCTAACAACCATTCGTTAGACTATGCACACAGTGGTCATGTACCTGCGGAGTGCCTACCTCCACCAAAAGGCCTGGGACGGCAAAAAGTATGTTCTAAGAAATGGGTCAGTAAGAGCACATGTACAGTAAAGCAGAAAAATATTGTTCACTTGAAATTCAGCATGCCCAGCTTTCTAGTAATGACCCAATGAATATCCCATTTACTGTAAGTGCTATCACTATCTACTTATTCAGCCCCATGGCTACCGGTGAACAATCACTAGCATGCGTCATACCATGAGTGTAAATGGCCAAATACCTCCACACAGGAGGAGCCGAAGTCAATCTCACCAAGACAGGTGAGAGCCAGCAGAAAGTCACTCTCAAACTAATCTTCTCAGTGGGCTATTTCATTGTACATGTGCATAGATAGGAAGGAAAATGGGACCCTCAATCCAGTTCAGTGTAATCACTTGAATGTGCGGCCCCTTCATTCTCATGCAGTAGTCTGCAGTGCTAGATATGTGGCTGCCTTATCCCAGGCTTCAGGATATTGCCTGCTGTAAATCCCAGGAGGTGAGATGCAATGTAATTGCCAGTCACTTCGCTTTCTCCATTCTCCAGTCGCACAGCAGGAAAGCTGATATTGCAGGGTCTATTATTCATGTGGCATGTGGTGCAGCATACATATAGGAATGCAGGGGACGCAGGTAGGACAAACAAATATTACTATCGGACGCAATCCCCTTCTCGCGAAAAGATCAGACTCTGCTGCTGTAAAACCGGCAAATCATCAAGTGCCGCAGTCCACTAAATAAGTAGGATTTTTTTGGAATGAAGAATAATTCTAAATGTTGTTGTATTTTTTTACACCTTCAATATAGCCAGAATGCATGGATGCAGATGTTTCACCGTCTGGAGGGCAGAGCCCGCCAGGCAAATGTGTCCCACTCTCATCTTGACTTGCCATTTTAAACAGTGAAAACTAATCATGAGAATTGTAATCTGATTCATATTTATACACCACAACATCATTAGCAAAAAATCTGTCCAAATGTCTCTACATGCTCGTGTGTGGGCAATGCAGGGATGCAGCTGCGGAGGCATGAAGGTCACTTTCCCAGGTCACAGGACATGTCCGCTCTCTATCTGAAACTCAACCTTTCCAAAACTGAACTTCTGCTCCCTAAATCTGACATTTCCCTTCTCCGTGGGTGGTACCATAATAACACCCCGGCAACATGCACACTGTATGGGTGTTATGTCTGACACCAATATCTCTTTCACCTCCCATATACAATCTCTTGCCCGTTCTTGCCGATTACACCTAAAGAACATCTCTAGAATCCGCCCTTTTCTCACCATGGAAACAACAAAAACCCTCGCTGTCACCCTGATCCACTACTGTAACGCACTATTAATGGACCTCCCCCTCACTCGATATTCCCCTCTCCAGTCTATCCTTAATGCAGCAGCCAGGGTTGTCCAGCTACTAATCGGTACTCAGACGTGTCCGTTCTTCACCAGTCATTACACTGGCTGCCCATTCATTATAGGATCCAATTCAAAGTACTTGTTCTCACCCACAAAGCTCTCCACAGTGCAGCACCATCCTACATCTCCTCCCTCATTTCTGTGTATCGGCCTAGCCGATCGCTGCGCTCTGCAAACGACTTTCAACTAACCTCTGCACTAATCCGTACCTCCCACTCCCGAATCAAAGACTTCTCCCACGTTGCGCCAATCCTCTGGAATGCTCTACCCCAAGAAATTAGGACCAGCCACAATTTGCACAGTTTTAGGCGCTCCCTCAAAACACATTTGTTCAGAGCGGCCTATAAGGTTCCCTGATCAAAGTCATTTTATGTGTAAGTGTGTGTGTAGCACATTCACTATCTCTATCCCCCACTCCCTCAAGATGGCTGGACCATCATTGTAAATACACCATTGTAAATACACACCTGTACTTTGTATCTCCCCCACCTCATTGCAGATTGTAAGCTCTCACGAGCAGCGTTGTTTTATTTTGCTTTAATTATTGTATTATTGTTAAAGTTGTTATTATGACTATTGTGTTCAAAACTGTTAAACTGTAAAGTGCTGCAGAATATGTTGGTGCTATATAAATAAAGATTATTATTATTGTTATTATAGGGTGAAAACATTTGTGGAATGGAGGGGTAAGGGTGATGTCAATCCAATAATCAGATTTAAATGTATACTAATGCAATAAACTAGATGGTACAACAAAGTAGCAGGCAAGTCTTTAAACACCATCGTTTTCTGAGAGGTTTATTGGTGTTAACATAGCCAGATAAATAGACACATTTGAAGTTAATTAAAAAATCCGCAAAGCATCTTCCTCTAGATCCTTCAGTAAAGACATAATATTGGGGAATTGATGGGAACATGACTGGGTGTTAATTAAGTGAATCTTCCTGTGGTCCACAGTCCATTACTTCATACTATACTTGATTTTGGAATGTTCATTACACGATACGAATGAGCAGTCATTTACAGACATTGTGATGTTTAACATACTGGTGGGTTTACTTATCCCTTAATTGCTTATATGTTGCATTCCTTGGAAGAAGTGAGCCTGATCATGTTCCATGCTATCAAGGCAAGCTTAAAAACACAAGCTTCAAACCAGAAGGTATAGACATGTATACTAAAATATGCCTAAATCTAGGTTAATGTAACGATAACTCTCACCAATCTGACTAATGGCTGCTCATACTTTTCTAAGTGCGGCTACCAATTGTAAAAATGATATTAGACCACTGGTCGGACTGACAAATCTTACTATAACCAGCTTTTCTCTCCAATGCATTCCTGTGGAATCATGTTACTGTAAAGACAAGGTATGTGGATGGCTCACCTTCCAAAATGATAACAGCACTCTGCTACAGCGTGCTCACCCGATCCAGCACAACGAATCCTCATCTGAAGCTTACATAGGCAGATTGCTTGCTTTTAGGGTCAATTTTTTAATGAAATTAATTCCCAAATAATCTACAGCACCAGCTCCTACTGATTATGTGACTTCTGCATCTTGTGCTCTGAGTTCTGATTTCTGGATCTGTGATCCGTTATTCTCAGACAAAGTGATTTAAAAAAATACATTTGAGAGATAAGCTAGTCTCATTAAAAATGTATAATTGCTCTCATATGGAAGCTAATTTAGATGGGAGAGGGTCTTTTTCATAAGAAACGTAATTTGCATAATTTCATCCTTGAAGTTGGTCCAGATGCTCTCCAAAATTCTGGGACCCCTAAGAAATCCCCGCTGTGCCTATATGAGTGCTATATGCTGGCTTGCTAGAGCATAACATTAGGCACTTAGCCCACTCCCCCTGCACTTAAAATATGTCACATTTTTTAACTTATGGCAAAAAATGCACAACATATGGGGTCTCATTAAGCAATAGGATCTGCATCAGTTAGGAAAATGAGCTTCGCTTATATGGACAAAAATATTTATTCATTCTCATCCTTTTTCAATTGCATAATGACCTTCGTGTATCATTAAACTGGATTTCTATTACTTCCTATAGGTACAAAATGCAAAATAACTGACAATTGACTTGTAAATGTCTATAGTACGCCAGTCACAAAAAGCTATTTCTATTCAGCGGTGCTATTTGCTCTGCTAAATTAATAATGTGAAGTTCGGCATATTTATGTTCTACGCTTTCATGTGCAGCTACAGTGTTATCCACATACATTATAGTTCAAGCCAGTTTCCCTTTAAATAGATTTTAGAATAAAGATTGTAACTATGGCAACGCCACACACCACTGATTAACCCATTAACGGCAAAGCTGTCCACATGCTGAGCTCTTGTGTTCTAGCAGTTATCGGACTTCCACTGAACAATGACATTGATATTGTGGCCTGGGAGGCAGAGGACCAAAGATCCTCCCAGTATAGCACAGAGAGGTATGTCCACCATGAATGTGGTAGATACATGGAGACCGATGGAGCCTGTCCATTCACAACGGACCCAAGATATCCCCAGGTCATACATTGCTTTCCTTTGTGCAGCTACACATTTTAAAATGTCCTTAGTATATATCCGAAAATCCTACAGTATATCTATCCAGAAAATGTGCCAAATTCGAATCCTGGTAAAGAATAATGATTTCATAAGAATGCATAGAGATAAAGGTTAATCTCCAGCCAAAAAACATAAGATCCCAAATTTGCCAGTGGACTGAACCCTTCACTTATAGGCATTCCTTACCGGCGCACACCTCCATTTCTGAGATCCATACAGGCAAGCATGCAAAACTGATACTATAAAAATTAAAGGAGCAAAAATTGAGGGTACCTTTACTGTATATTTGAAAAGGGGGAATAAATATGTGAAAGATGACCTCAGAGGTTCAGTCTCTAGGAAAAGCAAAGTGTCTGCTGATGGTGGACTTTAAGATGCCTGTCCCAATGCAAGGTAAGCTCCTGTATGTGAGCTGAGGAAGGCTGATCTATGCTCATGGGGTTGTCCAGGACTTAAGGGGACAACAGAATGACTGTTCCCACCAAGGGCATCATGGCATGGCCAATCATGCAAACTGCATCTTCCCATCTGCTTGTTTTCCATCTATCTCCAGGCCCTCTTCTTTGATTGGCAGCTCTGGCTTCATAATGGCAGAGAAGGGCTAAGATACAGTGAGGAAAATAAGTATTGGATACACTGTCAATTTTGCAAGTTTTCCCACCTACAAAGAATGGAGAGGTATGTAATTTTTATCGTAGTTACACTTCAACTGTGAGAGACAGAATCTAAATATAAGAACTAGAAAATCACATTTTTTGATTTTTAAATAAATTGCATTTAATTCAATGAAATATGCATTTGATCACCTACCAACCAGCAAGACTTCTGGCTCTCAGAGACCTGTTCGTTTTTCTTTAAGAAGCCCTCCTATGAAACTGCACTCATTACTTGTATTAATTGCACCTGTTTGAACTCATTACCTGTATAAAAGACACCTGTCCACACTCTCAATCAATCACACTCCAACCTATGTACCATGGCCAAGACCAGAGAGCTATCTAAGGACACCAGGGACAAATTCTGGGATGGTGCTTCAGGACAATAGGCAAGCAGCTTGGTGAGAAGGCAACTATTGGTGCAATTATTAGAAAATGTAAGAAACACAAGATGACTGTCAATCTTCCTTGGTCTAGGGCTCCATGCAAAATCTCACCTCGTGGGGTAAGGATGATTCTGAGGAAGGTAAGTTATCAGCCCAGAACTACAATGGAGGACCTGGTCAATGAACTGAAGAGAGAAGGTCATATGAGAAGGTCATGGGACAAGGTCACGTAGTCAGGAGAAACCAAAATAGAACTTTTTGGTATCAACTGTTTGGAGGAAGAAGAAAAATGAATACAACCCCAATAACACCATCCCAACCATAAAGCATGGTGGGGAAAACATCATACTTTGACTCAAAACACAAAGCCAGGGCAACTAAGGAGTGGCTCTGTAAGAAGCATTTCATGGTCCTGTAGTGGCCTAGCCAGTCTCCAGGCCTAAACCCAGCAAAAAAATCTTTGGAGGGAGCTGAAACTCAATGTTGCCCCGTGACAGCCCCGAAACTTGAAAGATCTGGAGAAGATCTGTATGGATGAGTGGGCCAAAATCCCTGCTGCAGTGCGTGCAAACTTGGTCAAGAACTACAGGAAACATCTGACCTCTGTAATTGCAAACAAAGGTTTCTGTATCAAATATTACTCTCTGTTTTCTATTGTATCAAATCCTTACATCATGCAACAAAATGCTAATTAATTATGTAAAAATCATTCAATGTGATTTTCTGTTTTCTTTTTTTTTTTTGACTCTGTCTCTCACAATTGAAATGTACCTATGATAAAAATTACAGACCTCTCTATTCTTTGTAGGTGGAAAAACTTGTAAAACTGGCAGTGTATCAAATACTTATTTTCCCCACTGTAGATGGAAAACAAGCAGGTGGAAGGCGAACTTAACCCTTAGTGATGGGGCCAAATTTTTTAAATCCGACCAGTGTCCCTTTATGTGGTAATAACTTCGGAATGCTTCAACAGATCCCAATGATTTTGAGAATGTTTTTTCGTGACATGCTGTACTTTATGTTAATGGTAAATTTATTTATACATGTTTTGCATTTATTTATAAAAAATATCGTAAATGTGACAAAAGTTTACAACTTTCAATGATTATCCCTTTAATACAGATAGTGTTAGGGGCTGAGGTTCTCCTACTGCACAGGGGGAATCTCAAGCCATGTGTCCTCTGCAGTCTCCCATTCTTCTGTAGCCGCAGAGGATCCTGCTCAGCAGAGACATCGGTCCCAGCATCTTGCCCAGGATAATGCTATGCATCTGGTTTCTTCTGCTGCTCCAGGCTCAGGTATAGCATCAGACATTAGTCAGCGGCGAGCAGACGCTCCTGGGACTAAGTCCTGCTTTTCTCCTACTGAGCATGCCCGTGGGACGACCTCTCATTGGAGGTCAGAGGTCACATGCTCAGGTCCTATTGCAGCTCGGATTGGGAAATCAGGAAGGTCCCCGAAGGCTGCGTCTATAAAAGGATCGCACACCCGCACAGCCGTGCGCTAATATAGACTGCATTATCAGACTATGTGGAGTGAGTGTTGTATGCACGTATGTATGTCTCAGGTGAATGACTCATTATGAAACCCCTACCCTTGGTACGCATGTGTTGTGAAGCCTAGCCTGTTAAGCTCCCAGACTGAGGTGCAGGTAGGAGACAGAGTCGGAGACTATCATCAGTGCCAACTGGTGGCTTGTCTGTACGCCACGGTGCTCGTGCTCAGCACTCCACGTTAGCCAGCGTCTATTAGTGGCGTCCGCAGGTGCAACGCCGCACGCTTAGCAGGTCTAGAGGGACTGTGACCCCGTGTCCTTGGGGCTGAGTTCTGGGACCGCTTACTGAGCGCTCCCTTTGCCAACCTCTGTGAGCTTTAACAGGCTCTGGCATTTATGTTCTGCGGTAGCGCGGCTCTGTGAGGTAACAGAGTTCGCCCTGTACACACTGGATGACTTGTTCTTCCTTTATACCGCCATATAGCGTCCGCCATTACCGGGCAGCAGTTTATCATCTCTGCACACTGGACCCCGGGCTGCGAACGCACCTTACTTCTTTTTTTACTTACATCTTTTTATTTGGTGCGTTCCGCCAGCCCTAACAGATAGTCGTAGTCACCACACAAAAACATTGATAAATAATATTTCCCACACATTTGCCTTACATTTGCCCAATGTTATTTTATTTTGTTTGCCTTTTAGGAGGTTTAAAAATGTAGCAGCAATTTTTCATTTTTTCAAGAAAATTTACAAAACTTATTTTTTGAAGGACCTATTCAGGTTTGAAGTGACTTTTGGGGTCCTAGATATTGTAAAACCTCCAAAAGTGTTACCATTTTAAAAACAGCACCCCTCGACATATTGAAAACTGCTGTCAGGTATTTTATTAACCCTTCAGGTGATGTTAAGGAATAAATGCAAAGTGGAATAACAGGAATGAAAAAATGCATTTTTACCACTTAAATGTCGCTAACTTCTGAACAGACCACTATAGCTGGCAGACTCTAAGGCCGCTATTTGGCTGTGAATTGCCATGGCAAACATTAGGACCACACAATCATGATCTCAGGGTGCCAATGGGGTTAAAGAGGGAGGTCCCACACTCTGTTAACCATTTATATGATGAAGTCATTATTGACAGCAGCATCTAAGGGGTTAAACAGATATGGACAGTGCAAACACTGACCGTGGCTGATGCAGCAATTTGTCACCTGTATGGGGAGGCTATTCTCTTATATCTCAGGTCAGTAAAAAGATGTATTGGTTGTCATTAAGGGGTTAAATATTTGGCCCCATCATGATGCACAGAGCGCCTGTACTTTGTATGAACAGTCATTCTGTACTGACTTTATCAATTGATGATGACTTATTCATAGGAATGGAATAGGAGATATAGCGCAGTGCTTTGCAGTGGCCACTAAGCAATATATTGGGCTTCTGTACTCGGCTCCGTACAGTGCTTAGTTATGGCCGAACAGTGGGAGTGCCATAGTACGGAAAGTGCAGCACCCAGAAAAAAAATTAACTAGATTTCACACACGAGCTGCTGTTTTTCAGTCATGCAGGCGTGCCTGGAGCAACTACAAGCACTGCTCACATCACTGTTAACTGGCTCCATAGTGCATCATTACCGAGCCGGCTATCAATTAGTGCTGATGCATGATTACCGTTGGCGCTCTCAGTGCTGTCAGTGTTGACTGTAATTCCTCCGAGCATGCCTACATGACTGAAAGCCGGTGGCTGCTGGGAAGAATAAAGTTCATTTTCTTCTGGGTGCCATACTTTCAGTACTGCGGCTGGGCAACTTCATAACACTATTAACCCGTAGATTAACCTATATATATGCTGGTTAATAGAGTTATCAGACCTGATGGGTTGCCTTTAAGCAGACTCATGGTAGACTGCCCCTCACCTTAGGTTTGCTTGGCCAGCCTATATACTTTTAATTGGGAAGTCCTCTGACAGTCAATGTCTTTTATTGCCACTTTTCTGTTCATTTTGTTTTTCTTTTACTAGGGTTTAGTCACTTTTTAATTGATGGTCTGTGTTTTATTATTTACTATATTCCTATTATGAGTAATCTATTATATATTCTATTTAACCTGTAATAAAATGATGTGCTCTTGTCCAAATTGCCTTCCGTATATTTGTGTGTTTCGCACTGTGAGGGAGTGGGGGGAGCTGTAGCCTTCATTTGTTCCCATGTGAATCTCAACTAAATTATGATAGGCATTACAGTATATCAATTTTGTACCATTAAGGTAATCACTGATTAATGTGAATCCACCAATAATAAGGTTTCCCTAACAACCATGGCTACAGTCATTTAGAATCACAGGTTGATATCCTTGCTTCAAAGGGAATCTGTCAGTAGGTTCAACTCTCATAAGCGTCTACATGGACATGCAGGTTATAGGAAGCTGAATAACATGATAACTTGATATCTGCGATCCGATGTCCTATGCCTTATTCCACAAAAATCTCCATTTTCCTTAATATGTAAATGAAATGTTAAGATCTACGGGCGAACACAGATCTGCATAAGAATCTGCCTCCAGAGCTTGTTTTAAATGAAAGGAGGCGTTACCAACAGGAGACATATAATGACTGAGAGTCTGCACTCCTGATCTCACTGCAGATCTGAACTATGTCTCATTACAAACATACTGGCAGCTACATCTCTTCTCTACTGCGGAGCTGTGCCTTACTACATTTACCAGTTTAGCTTTCATGTTACACACCCAATGTGGAGGTAGAGACATTATAACTGTGCAAAAGCACTATGAGAGGAGGACTACGACTGCATATGTGTTTGTAATGAGACAAAATTGTTCCCTTCCTCTCACACTGGCTGCCCGTGAGATAGAGACTTACACCAGAGCTGACCACACTATGAGATGACAACTGCAGCTGCAAAAGTGTTTGTAAGATTAGTTCTCTTGAGTATTATTATAACAGTCATTACATGTCTCACAATGGTAACTCCTTTCATTTAAAATAATCTCTGGAGGCAGACTCTCATGCAGATCAGTGTCCGGCCCATAGATCTTAACAGCTCATTTACATATTTAAAAAAAAACATGTATTTCTTTCAAATAAAATATCAGATCACAGATATCATGGTGTCATTTCATTCAGCTTCCTATGACCTACATGCCCATATAGATGGCTTAGGAGGGTTGATCCTACTGACAAATTTGCTTTAAAAAACTGGTCATTGACGGAATGACACCTATCTCTTGCAATGAATGGCATTAATGAATGGCAGAATGTCAACTCTCGTTCACATCATCTCATAAGCAAATCTAAGCTATGACATGTTCTCAGACTAATCTCTGGGCCAGTGTAACACCACAAGCTTATAACAGAAGTCCCAGACTCTAAAATATAAGTATTAGTTTGCAGGGAACAACTGAGCACAGGTCAACTGCACCGTGATCAATATAATTATATGTCTTTTAACAAAATTGCTCCAGGTTAAAGAAATTGGAAATTTTAAATGAAATGCTAAAAAAAAAAATCACTAAGCAAACAGGCCATATGTTGACTAATCCATGATAACATGCCTAGATATGACAGTAAGTAATGGAGGCTCTGACTGCTAACTAAGGCTGGTTTCACATTTGCGTATGGAGGCGCTGCGGAGGGCTGCGGACTTCCTCTGTGAAGCTCTGCCCACTGCAGCTCCTCCTCCGGTCAGCTCGGCCTATGTCCGCATACTTCTGCATGCGGCCTGTGTACCCTATCTTTAACATTGGGTATACAGGTCATGCAGATGTATGCGGATGCCTCTGCATGCGTCGTTTTGACGATGCGGCGACCACATCAAATTCCAACATGTTGCGTTCAACGCGGGTGGCCGCACCTTCAAAACGACGCATGCGGAGGCATCCGCATACATCTGCATGACCTGCATACCCAATGTTAAAGATAGGGTACACAGGCCGCATGCAGAAGTATGCGGACGTAGGCGGAGCTGACTGGAGGAGGTGCAGCAGTGGGCGGAGCTTCACGGAGGAAGTCCGCAGCCCTCCGCAACTCCTCCATACGCAAATGTGAAACCAGCCTAATAAGTAGCACACGATGCTTTGAACTCCCATACACATTAGATTTTGTGAAGGCAAAATAGTGACATAAGGAAAAATATACCAATATCTCTAAAATGAAACCAGGCAGTAGGTAGAGTTATCGTTTCACATACGAAACATTGTGTCTCTCTGCATGGACAAAAAACATGAGCTGCAAATATAGCTCTAATATAATGCAACACCTGTATGGATCAATTCTGTGTGCGGGACAATCCCATTGCAAAAGGCCTGTGCACCATCTGGAACATTTTATTACTTCAATTCATGTGTTTGGGGCTGCAAATCAATTTTTGCATTTGGGTTTCATAAAAAAATTTGGATCATTTGGCTTTTAAACGCCCTTTGTTTTTTTGGTCGTCCAACTTTAATGTGATTGATGGTCGCACAGAAGCTGAAAATATACAGCTAAACAGGCAAAGGAGCTCCAAACTACCCCGACAGACAATCACAATGAGCTCGCTTACAAGTTATCAGTTAACTCATTCTGCAGCCAGCAATAGAGAGTGCAACTCAAAGATTACAGAATGCAAGCGGTGCAAAATGTTTAATGAAACCCAACTGCAAAAAATGATTTTCAGCCCAAAATGCAAAAATTTAAAACACAAAAATTAGTGACCCAAGGAAAATATTAACGTAATTCCAAAGTTCATTACTAACAATAATGACATTCTCTGTTCTCTCCTCCACAGCAATCACAAATGTTTCAAGTTCTTTGTGAACTGCGGTTTCTATCAGCCCATATTGCAATTTAAGACAGATTTATAGGCTGAAATCCTTTGAAACGCCGGACTCCCCACAACATCTTGGAAGGAGCCCAGACTATTTCTATGGTTCTGTCTCTAATATATCAGCTTTTCATTCACTGATTGCGGCCTGACTTAAAGACGTGAAGAGATACTTAAATTATAAATGACACACTAAATAGACAGTGATATAACTAGAAATAAGATGCATTGAATATTATCACTAGTTTTGAAATAATTAATTATTAATCGCTACATCTTGCTATGCTTTTTTTGCACTGTTTTCTTTTGCGAATGATCTATTATGCTTGGAAAAACTGATTAACAATTTACATCAGTTTGCATCTTTTTTTTCGAGCTGTCAACTTAAATAATAAATAAAATCATAATGGATCCTACAAAAATATAGGGCTTTGTTCACATCATGCTAATGGCCTCTGTCTGAATTTGCGCTAGGAAAAGCTCTCGACATCTACCTCTAACAGATGCCGGAGACTGGCATCCGTCCCTCAAAGGCTGAAATGTAAATTACGGTATATTTTTTCAGCACATCAATGTGTACCAGCCTCATGGAGGCCACAAAGACACTCTTTTGTCATCTATCAGGTTAATAGAACGCTATTGAATGAGTGTGCACATGAGGAACTTACTTTATTTTACCCAATTTCGTTTTCTTTGATTTCAGTTTTAGGCTCAATAAAATGTTTACACGTCCAATACAGGTGTCATGCATTTCAGGAAACAAAAAATATTTCATCTATAATTATTCTTTTGCAAACCCTCACCTTACTGGAATGTGGTCCGGGCAGCAGAAGTTTTAGGGCCTGCCGTTTCAGTTCTACCAAACGTGCATTGCAGTTCTCACACCACACACCCCTGTCAGACCCAGGAGATGATCCACCTCCACTCCCAGAACCTGGAGATCCTGTACCAAATCCTGGAGATCCTCCTAATGATCCTGGGGAACTATTGCCAATCCCAGGGGATGCGGGTCCAGGAGAACCAGAGAAGGAGCCAGGAGAAGATGTGCCAGAGCCGGGTGAAGGTGTCCCAGAAGAGCCTGGTATGGACCCTGCACCTTCAGGTGCCGGCCTGCTTCCAGCACGGGACTCCTCATAGGCTTTCCTATACCAGCTTTCTGGAGAGAAGGGTGCTGTTGTTTTCGTAGGGGAGCAGACCTCATTGACCTATAAAAAAGAAGAAAACATGTCGATGTGTGAATAATTTGGCAAAGTTCACAAAAAGAATTACCTATCTTAAGTATAATTAGTTTTCAACAAGCTATAAGTGTGATGACTTCAGCACTAATTTTTAGGCAGAAATGGTGCACCCTGATGGAATTCTGACCCTATTGTATTCACTTGGATCTATAAGGCACTTTTTCTATCTCTTTAATGATGGTTTTGTTAACTACATGGATTCCATTTTTCTGTTATTATAAACAAAATAGGGAATTCCTACAGATCATACACATTAAAATACAACACTTACATAAGAAATATATTTGTCACACTTTTCTTGAAGTCTTTTAAACATAAGATGTATCTAAGTCAAAGTGTCATGGTCTGTTATAATTTGCTCTCAGCTGAGTGTGTCGACCCCTGTGTGCCTGTGCCTTGTGCCTGTGTTCTAGCTTGCTTGTGTGATTCTGACCCAGTTTTGTCCCCCGTTGTGATTTTGCCGTCTGATTCTATACTGTACGTCTGCTTCTCCGGTTTCTGACTTCTGTTAAGTCCCTAATTATTCCTATTGGCGTACTCCTAGTGTACTGCGTTTGCCTGACTCGTTTTACTGACCTCAGCTCGTCTTGGAGTACGCTTGTCCATTGTGCTCTGTCATTGCCCTGGTGTCCGATGGTACCATTTCCCCCTCCTCTGCCCAGGGCTCTCTGTAGCGTCCCGCAGTCATCTCCGGCAGCAGCGCGCTAGGCCCTGCCTCCTTCCCCTCTGTCACGTGTCGTAGGTCCTGTCAGCGCACTCACTTCCCGGTGCTCTGCTTACCCCAGTCCTGCTGTACTGCTACCAGTTTGCCCAGCTCTCTGACGCTGTGAGAGCTGCTGTCACAGGCCTCAAGAGGCCCCTTACCGTCACTGTCAGGATGGCTGCAACCGCTGGTGAGTGCCCACCTGGCGGTTCCCCTGACACAGAGTTTGTTAAAAGGGTTGTCCGGTAAAAATCAGTAAGTCTGCAGTCATTCTGTATGACTGCAGACTAATGAATCCCCCCAGCCCACGCACAGTATGCTGCGAGGATTCACCAGTTTTTGATCCGGGAACAGCGGGTACATATGTATTATGCATTCTCCCTGGCAGAGTCCAAATAATGGGCAAGGCCTCGCTCCATACAATTGACTAAATTGCTGCTCATGTGATGTTCTGTTTCATTCCATGCCTAGGGACAAATTAAATCTCATGTATACATCACACCCCAAGACCCCCTTCATATGTCCGCTTAAAAAAAGTACGTGTTAGAAGGTCCGTTTTTACTATCCGTCTGATTTTCTTTCGGCCATCCATGAGTTGTCCGTGTGACACATACCGGAATAGAATGCAGAATACTGTAGAATTTAGAGATTTTTAGGTTTTAAAGATGTGCAAAGATATAGATAGCTAGACAGATAGATAGATAGATAGATAGATAGATAGACAGACAGACAGACAGACAGACAGACAGACAGACAGATAGATAGATAGATAGATAGATAGATAGACAAGAGATATATAATTAGTGCATTGTGTGTGTAGCTTAATGTATATATATTAACCTAATAAATAAATACATGAAAACAAGATTGTGGGGTCCCTCACATTTTTTGGTAACCAGCAAAGCTAAAAAAAAGACAGCTGCAAGCTGATATTATCAGGCTTGGAATACTAACATCAGGGCTTGATGTCAGCTGTTTTTTTGTACATTTTACAACTGACATCAATCCCAAGCATCATTACCCCGATTGCCACAGCTCCAGGGCAATCGGCAAGAGCCAATGCGAAGCGTCAGAATTGGAGCATGTCATATGATGTGTCACTTCTTGGGCGGCTGAGGGCTTGTAATTTTAGGTTAGGAAGGGACCAATAACCAGGGACCTTCCCAGCATGATAATATCAGCTCAAAGCTGTCTGCTTTACCTCTGCTAGTTATCAAAAATATGGGGTCCCCACGTCATTTTTCTTAATTAGGTTAATACATGCATGTACAGTAAGATACACATGCAAGGCACTAAATATATATCTCACGGATAGCTATCTATCGTCTAATTAGCCCATATCTATCTATTATGTTTGCATATCTTTAACCCCTTAATGATAGCCGAAACGCCTTTTAACGGCAGCAGCTAAGGGTACTTATTGCTCAGCGCCGCTTTTTAACGGCACTGAAAAATAAGGTTATAACAACCTCCAGCATCAGAAATTCTCCGGGGTGTCGGCTTTTTACTGACCCCAGTATTGCGATCACCATTATTCACGGAATAAATCCGACCACAGATTTCCCATTTAATTTCTCTCCTCTGATATGATCTAACATAGTAACATAGTATTTAAGGCTGAAGGGAGACTTTTAAGTCCATCTACACTACCGTTCAAAAGTTTAGGATAACTCAGACAATTTTGTGTTTTCCATGAAAACTCATACTTTTATTAAGCAATTGAGTTGCCAAATGAATTTAAAATCTAGTCCAGACACTGACAAAGTTCGAAAAAAAGATTTTTATTTGAAATAATAACTTTCTCCTTCAAACTTTGCTTTCGTCAAAGAATGCTTCCTTTGCAGCAATTCCAGAATTGCAGACCTTTGGCATTCTAGCAGTTAATTTGCTGAGGTAATCTGGAGAAATTTCACCCCATGCTTCCAGAAACCCCTCCCACAAGTTGGTTTGGCTTGATGGGCACTTTTTGCGTACCATACGGTCAAGCTGCTTCCACAACAGCTCAATGGGGTTGAGATCTGGTGACTGTGCTGGCCACTCCATTACAGATAGAACACCAGCTGCCTGCTTCTTCCCTAAATACTTCTTGCATAATTTTGAGGTGTGCTTTGGGTCACTGTCCTGTTGTAGGATGAAATTGGCTCCAATCATGCGCTATCCACAGGGTATGGCATGGTGTTGCAAAATGGAGTGATAGCCTTCCTTATTCAAAATCCCTTTTACCTTGTACAAATCTCCCACTTTACCAGCATCAAAGCAACCCCAGACCATCACATTACCTCCACTATGCTTGACAGATGGCGTCAGGCAATCTTACATCATCTTTTCAGTTGCTCTGCGTCTCACAAATGTTCTTTTGTGTGATCCAAACATCTCAAACTTGGATTCGTCTGTCCATAACACTTTTTACCAATCTTCCTCTGTCCAATGTCTGTGTGTGTTCTTTTGCCCATATTAATCTTTTCCTTTTATTAGCCAGTCTCAGATATGACTTTTTCTTTGCCACACTGCCCTGAAGGCCAGCATCCCGGAGTCGCCTCTTCACTGTAGACGTTGACACTGGCGTTTTGCATGTACTATTTAATGAAGCTGCCAATTGAGGACCTGTGAGGCGTCAATTTCTCAAACTACAGACTCAATTGTATATGTCTTGTTGCTCAGTTGTGCAGCGGAGACTCCCACTTCTCTTTCGACTCTGGTTAGAGCCTGTTTGTGTTCTCCTCTGAAGGGAGTAGTACACACCGTTGTAGGAAATCTTCAGTTGCTTGGCAAAATCTCGCATGGAATAGCCTTCATTTCTAAGAACATGAATAGACTGTCGAGTTTCACATTAAAGTTCTTTTTTTCTGGCCATTTTGACAGTTTAATGGAACCAACAAATGTAATGCTCCAGATTCTCAGCTAGCTCAAAGGAAGGTCAGGTTTATAGGTTCTTTAATCAGCCAAACTGTTTTCAGCTGTGTTAACATACTTGCACAAGGGTTTTCAAGGGTATTCTAACCATCCATTAGCATTCTTACACCATTAGCAATCACAAAGTACCATAAGAACATTGGAGTGATAGTTGTTGGAAGCTAGAATAGTTTGCAGCTAGAATAGTCATTTAACACATTAACAATGTATAGAGTGTATTTCTGAATTATTTAGTGTTAGCTTCATTGGAAAAAACTATGCTTTTCCTTCAAAAATAAGGACATTTCTAAGTGACCCTAAAATTTCGAACAGTAGTTTAGTTCAACCCATATCCTAACATAGCCTAACATGTTGATCCAGAGGAAGACAAAGAAAACCCATGCAACAAACATTAAGCTCCACATTGGGGAAAAAAATTCCTTCCTGACTCCACAGGAAACTAGTGTATATAACCTGTAATATTATACTTTTCAAGAAAAGCATCCAGTCCCTTCTTAAATTTTAGTTGTGAATCACTCATTACAACATCATACGGCAGAGAGATCCATAGTTTCACTGCTCTTACAGTAAAGAATCTGCATCTGTGATTATGATTAAACCTTCTTTCCTCCAGACGTAGAGGATGCCCCCTTGTCCCCGTCACAGGTCTAAGAGTAAAAAGATCATTAGAAAGGACTTTGTACTGTCCCCTCATATATTTATATGGTACATTGCAATAAGATCACCCCTAAGCCTTCAATTTCCAAACTAAATAACCCCAAGTGTAATAACCTGTCTTGGTATTGCAGACCCCCCAGTACTCTAATAACCTTGGTCGCTCTTCTCTGCACCCACTCCAGTTCAGCTATGTCTTTCTTATACACTGGAGACCAGATCTGTACACAGTATTCTAAGTGTGGTTGCACAAGGGACTTGTATAGAGGTAAAATTATGCTCTCCTAATGAGCATCTATGCCTCTTTTAATGCATCTCATTATTTTATTTGCCTTTGCAGCAGCTGCCTGACACTGGCCACTAAATGTGAGTTTGTCGTCCACCCATACACCCAGGTCTTTTTCAGTGACAATTTTACCCAGTGTTTTACAATTAAGCACATAATTATACATCATATTTCTTCTGCCTGGAAGTGAATATTTCTTTTGCCATTTATCAGCCCAAGCTTCTAGTACATCCGAGGGGAGAGAAATGGGGTCTCCCGAGCTCCCCCGGGACCTACGGTGTCCTTGGACCCTCCTGCATTTCCAGGTCCTGTCCCCCGGCGTCTTCTTCCGGGAATGGCGGCAGCAATAGAAATCTCTACACTGGAGATCGTCGTGGGACACTCGTTATTAAAAGGATTATACCGGAACTGGGAGTATTTGTGTTGGGTTTTTTTTGTTTTATTTTTTTGCAGGAGAATGAGGGTGTCGCAGGAATTAGGCGTATAATAAATATGGGAACCTGTGTTTTTTTTATTTCATTAAAATACTTTATTCTGGCTGTGTCTTTATTTAACATGTAACAACTGTGGGATTAGTAAAGGATAGGTGTCTTATTGGCACCTCCTCATTACTAAGCCGTGGGCTTGATGTGACCTCACAATACAAAGGTGACATCAACCCCACAACTATTACCCCACTTGCCACCGCTACAGGTCAAGTGAAAAAAGAAAAGCTAAGTGCCGAAATTGGCGCATTTTAGAGATGCGGCATTTCTGGTGCGGCTGAGAGCTGATGTTTGTAGCCGGGGGGGCAATATCCATGGGCCCTTCCTAGGCTATTAATATCAGCCCGCAGCTGTCTTCATAGCCTTTTCTGGTTATTAATTATAGGGGGACCCCACGTCATTTTTTGGGGGGCTCCCCTATTTTAATAGCCAGGAAAGGCTAATTATATAGCTGTGAGCTGATATTAATAGCCTGGGAAGATCCTTGGGAGTTACCCCCTTCCCAGGCTATAAATATCTGCCCCCAGTCACTGGCTTTCCCTGTTCTGGTTTTGAAAATTGCGCGGGAGCCCAAGCAATTTTTTCTTCCCTTTTTTTAAAATTAAACAGACATTGCGTTTAAGGCTGGGGTCACACTTGCAAGAAACCTGCATGAGTCTTGCACCTCAGTACCCGACAAAGACCGTGCTGTGAGGTCGAAACGTTGCACCACTTGGTGATGGATTAAAGCACACAATTTTTCTTTGAACTGGAGAGCAGTCTGATTTTTTTCCAGTTATCTATAGATATATCTATCTAGCTATAGATCTAGATATAGATATTCACTTATACAGCTCAAAAATTAAGACACCACTTTCAAATGTTCATTTTGTCTGATTTTTCTCGTTTATAGGTATATTTTTGAGTAAAATGTAAATTGTTCTTTTAGTCTATAAACTTGTTCTTTTAGTCTACAAACTTCTGACAACATGTCTCCGCATTTCCAAGCAATAAATTTTGTATTTATTTTCAGAAAATGAGAAATGGTCAAAATAACAAAAAACCCAGTGCTTTCAGACCTCATATAATGCAAAGAAAACAAGTTCATAATCATTTGGAAACAACAATACTAATGTTTTATCTCAGGAAGAGTTCACAAATCAATATTTTGTGGAATAACCATGATTTTTAAAAACAGCTTTCATGTGTCTTGGAATGCTTGCCACCAGTCTTTCACACTGCTTCTGGTACAAAAATGTAAGCAGCTCTTCTTTGTTTGATGGCTTGTGACTATCCATCATTCTCTTGATTACAGAGGTTTTCAATGGGATTCAGGTCTGGAGAATGGGCTGCAGGTGACAGGGTTTTGATGTGGTGGTCTCTTAATTTTTGCCAGAGCTGTATTTGTTTTGTGTGTGTAAACATTATATGTGAACATGGTATGTGATCATATTATGGTATTCAATGGAGCATGTAAAAGAAGAGGTTGGACAAAGAAATGAGATCACAATTTTTTTGTTGTTGTTAAATAATAGATCTTTATTTATCTTACATTCTTACGATATTCTTTATTTAGCTTACAGAAACGCATACAAATCCGCATGAAAAAAAAACACATGAAAATCCGCATCAAAAACGTGCGGATTTTCAACTGCGTTTTCTGCCAAGAGAGGGAGACTCCGCGCAGAAAATTCCACAGGCAAATCCGCAACGTGTGCACATAGCCTTAGAGTGACCTAGTAGGGTGACCAAACTGAGTTTGGTGAGGCACCATGGCTACAGAAAACTGCACCGGCAATTAGCGGCTAATATTTTGTGATTGCAGGAACAACTGTTTCCTGCAAAATCAATTGCTTGTTTAATAAGTAAATAAATAAAACTGCAGTAGGCACAGATTATATAATTTACAGTGACACCTGTCTGGGCACAATGTGAACAGTCAGTTCTTGAAGTTGACAAATCTGGGCAACTGGAAATCTGAGCGACTTTGTCAAAGGCTTAGTTATGATGGCTATACATAGCCAGAGCACCTCCAAAATAGTAGGTCTTGTTATTACTTACTAAAAGTGACCAAGGAAGGACAACTAGTAAACTGAGGATTGGGTCACTGATGCACCAGGGAACCGAAGGATAGGACATTTCTGTGAATGCTAAAGTCCCTTCTCCATCCATTCCAGAATGCTCACTTTGGGTGACATTTAGCCCTGGAGTTGTGTGAAATCTGGGACAGTTGGTAACTGCAGTGGGGAAAAAAAGTATTTAGTCAGCCACCAATTGTGCAGGTTCTCCCACTTAAAAAGATGAGAGAGGCCTGTAATTGACATCATAGGTAGACCACAACTATGAGAGTCAAAATGAGAAAACAAATCCAGAAAATCACCTTGTCTGATTTGGCAAGATTTATTTTACAAATTATGGTGGAAAATAAGTATTTGCTCATTAACAAAAGTTCATCTCAATATTTTGTTATATATCCATTGTTGGCAATGACAGAGGTCAAACGTTTTCTGTAAGTCTTCACAATGTTGGCACACACTGTTGGTGGTATGTTGGCCCATTCCTACATTGCAGATCTCCTCTAGAGCAGTGATGTTTTGGGCCTGTCGCTGGGCAACATGGACTTTCAAATCCCCCCAAAGGTTTTCTATGGGCTTGAGATCTGGAGACTGGCTAGGCCACTCCAGGACCTTCATATACTTCTCACGAAGCTACTTCTTCACTGCCCTGGTGGTCATTATCTTGCTGAAAGACCCATCCATGTTTCATCTTCAATGCCCTTGCTGATGGAAGGAGGTACATTATGCACACAAAATCTCACCATACATGGCCCCATTCATTCTTTCATGTATACGGATCAGGGATCAGTCGTCCCAGACCCTTTGCAGAGAAACAGCCCCAAAGTATGATGTTGCCACTCCCATGCTTCACAGTAGGTATGGAGTTCTTTGGATGCAAGTAAGCATTCTGTCTCCTCCAAACACGACGAGTTTTGTTTCTAACAAACAGTTCTACTTTGGTTTCATCAGACCATATAACATTCTCCAAATACTCTTCTGGATAATCCGAATGCTCTCTACAAAACTTCAGACGGGCCCGGACATGTACTGGCTTAAGTAGGGGGACATGTCTGGCACTGCAGGATCTGAGTTCCTGGCAGCGTAGTGTGTTACTGATGGTAGCCTTAGTTATGATGGTCACAGCTCTATGCAGGTCATTCACTAGGTCCCCCCGCGTGGTTCTGGGATTTTTGCTCACTATTCTTGTGATCATTTTGACCCCAAAGGGTGAGATCTTGCGCCAAGCCCCAGATTGAGGGAGATTATCAGTGGTCTTGTATGTCTTCCATTTTCTTATTATTGCTCCCACACTTGATTTCATCACACCAAGCAGCTTGCCTATTGCAGATTCAGTCTTACCATCCTGGTGCAGGGCTAAAATTTTGTTTCTGGTGTCCTTTGACAGCTCTTTGGTCTTCATCATAGAGGAGTTTGGAGTGTGACTGTTTGAGGTTGTGGACAGGTGTCTTTTATACTGATAACAAGTTCAAAAAGGTGCCATTACTACAGGTAATGAGTGGAGGACAGAGGAGCCTCTTAAAGAAGAAGTTACAGGTCTGTGAGAGCCAGAAATCTTGCATGTTTTAAGTGACCAAATACTTATTTTCCACCATAATTTGCAAAACAAATCTTGCCAAATCAGGCAAGGTAATTTTCTGGATTTGTTTTCTCATTTTGACTCTCATAGTTGTGGTCTACCTATGACGTCAATTACAGGTCCCTCTCATCTTTTTAAGTGGGAGAACTTGCACAATTGGTGGCTGACTAAATACTTTTTTCCCCACTATATGCACCACGTAGATAGCCAGGTTTATGTCTCATACCTGGGAATAGATGGTAGCAGAGTGCATTAATTAACAACCTACGAGAGAGCATCTTGTGTCTCCTGTGAAGTAAATCAGACACTGTCACCTGTGAATCACCCAACGTGATGTGATATGAAAAATGTATTGATTATGCCTGAGTAATAATACCAAGTAAGCACTCCTACATGAGGAAATACAGTTATCGTCAGCTATTACCATTGTGTAAATTACCTGACATTACCTACCATTACTAAATGGACATTAATAGTTTTTATATATTTGCTAGATGGGAACCTTGAGCAAGGGCAAAAGTGTAGTTCTTTAGAGATGAGGAAAGAAAGCTTGGTTCTGATTGCTTGATAGCGTTCTGGCAAATCATATAAGCAGCACCCACTGACGTCACGCTGTAACAAGACTGGCTCTTCTAACAAACAGCAATCAGAGTTACCATGCTCTTTCATGTGCTCGGCTGCTGTGAGAGGCTACATATGGTTCTCAGTAGTCTTCAAAGGATCTCAACTTCTAATGAGATCTGAAGGCTGCAATACAGAATTACATATTGCTGGCGTACTGTCTAATGTAGCAACACTTATTCTTAAAGAAAGCTTCTGCGGTCTCATGGTCACAGGTCCTGCATAACCAAATACTACCAGATCACACCTTCCTCAGGACAGTTTTCCACAGTCCCTTCCAGTACTGTAGCCATGATCTGTCAGGTTCCTTGTGTGTGGAGTTAGACTAGAATCAAAGCCTCCAGGTAAGAATACCTCCATACATAGAATCTGATGGAGCATGGCATTTTCATTCTGAATGATTTTGGTTGCGTACTTGAAGGTTGCACAGAGCGCCTAAATAAGGCAGTGTATGATCTAAAGATTGCACGCAGAAAAGATGATCCACTATGGATCTTCAGTAGTGATGAGTGAACGTGCTTGGATAAGGAGTTATCAGAGCACGCTGGGGGGCTAACCGAGTGTCTTCTGTATGCTCGAATAATATGTTCAAGACCCTGTGCCTGCATGGCTCGCACATGCGTGGATTGTCTGTTTGTTAGGCAATCCCTGCATGTGTTGTGGCTGTCGGACAGCTGATAGACATGAAGCCGCAGGGACTCGAACCTATTATTCGAGCACACTGAAGACACTCAATTATCCCCCGAGCATACTCAGATAACACCTTATCCGAGCACGTTCACTCATCACTAATTATCGGTGAATCCTTATCAGATATTGGTGGGTGCAGATCAGTATTTCCGCTACAATGGCTATGGGTCGCCCTCCCAGGGCTGTGGGGTACTCGGTACCGGGCCGGTGTCAGGGGGAAATGTGTCACAGCAGCGGTGAACCGGTCCGTGGCCCTGGCTGCCCAAATCAATGGTGGTTTGCGATATAGTTTATGTGAACAGTTCGTGATGCCACCTGTGGTGTTTGGCAAGTAAGATGTTAAGCCAACGCTGCATGCAGATCCACTGGGACTGATGAGATGGTGCAGCAAAGATGGTGTAGCTCCCCACAGGTGGTGCTGTTGTCCCAGAGCAGTGTGGATGTAAGATTAGAGGAGAGGCACAAGCGGTGAGGGGATTGGTACCCAGGTGTAGCGGTGCTGAAGATGTTAGTGCACAAATGAATGGAGGACACCAGGGCTTGCAGTTTCAACGCTTTACTCACAGTTCATGGTACACACTGGTGCCCACTTCCATGCCGTGTCCTCCGGGGCAGAGGCTCAGGCAACCTCCCGGGCAAGTCAGGGCTCTCCTCTCCAACACTCCGCCAACATGTACCTTTCCTGAACGACTCCTCTATTGCGCCTTAAGGTGTGAAGAGCTCCAGTACCGTGGTACTCTGGAGTTCCTCCTGTCAGATGTTCCTAACAACTCTACTCGTATGGCAGACAGCTGTAGCCTCTCTCGGGGACTCCCTTCTCCGGAGTCCTGGCTCTCTATTCAGTTGCTATTGTGCCCCAAGTCTTAGATGGGAGTAGTGCATTTACAGCCAACTACTCCACCGGTGTCTGCTGCAGAACCATAAGTGTCCATACAACCTCGGTGACCGGGCCCCGGCCTTGCACTGAGAATCTATAGGCAGGGTTCCTCTTCCAACCCACAACTCCTCTCTGTTCTCTCTACTCCTTCGTTCCGTACTTGTCTCTCTTTGCTATGGAAGCTTAGGTTGCAGTTCTACGTCTTTCTCTCTCTTCTTCCTTTCCCGTGCCAGCTGGCTCAGATCACTGAGGCAGCTGCAGCACTCCTTCTCCTCTGACCCATCCTCAGACTCTCCTGACTGACTGTCCTTGTCTCGCCTGACCTCCCGTCAGACTGACCTCAGACTGATCTGTAATTCTAAACCTTCCCAACCTTTTATATGGATCTCAACTCCACCCACCTCCCAACACATCCAGTGTTCCAAGCAGGGAACCACCAAGGCACCCCTAATGTCTAGGAGGAGAGAGAGCCCTCAATGTGGTTGTGCTGAACTACCCTGTCATGTGGGATGCGAGTGTTGGAGTGTAGAAAGGAGTGCCCAACTTACCTAGGTGGTGGGGCACTACACCTTAGGAGATGGTGCAGTAACTCTGTGGCGACTGAGCCTCAGGGGCGCCACGGCTATATGCAGATTCATCGATGGATTAGCACCAGCAAAGTTCAATGGAGCTAATCAAAGTCATTTCAGAGTGAGATCCACACAGACAATGAATATGCACTAAATGAAAACATCCATGGTACCATCATTATTCCACAGTTTGTTTTTTTTACATAGCATGTAAATGAGGCATAAAAAAAACATTTGCGAACATTGCCAGTGGAATATCTGCAGATTCCAGTTAAATTTAGGCACATAATTCTTCATGTTTGAACGTGGCTGTATAGAGAGGTCGTGTAAAAGTGGGTCACATTTATTGTATAGCTGATGAAGGCTTTATGTGGCTTTTTGGCTTTCATTCTGGCAAATAAAATGAACTTGCCAGGATTTTGTGGCTGCAGTGAGGGGGTTGCCCAAACATTAAAGGTTCACCCACAATGGACCACCCATGGTCGTAAATGACTGGCGATTGGCTAAATATGTCTTGATCCGCACTTCCGATGAAAACAGAACAATCATTAAAACATTGTTCTGTGCTCATACATTATCATTGTTTTCAACAAGCTTAATGGGTTTGTCTACCACCGGACAGCACTTGATTAATCCCTTCAGTGCCCCACATGAAATAAAAACAATCAATACACACCTCCTGCAGTGGCGCGGTTCCTGCAGTGGCGGTGCCGCCATTTTCGGAGAGTCATGTGACATTGTTGTGTCACATGACTCCTATAGTCAGTCACTACCGGACAACCCCTTTAAAAACCACTCCACCCAACAAACATGCGTTGAGCTTGTTTGTCAGGTGTTCGCTATCCTGGTGACACTGCGCATTGGGAATGAATGGTCCTGGGAACCTTCATTCCTAATAATCGTGCCGGGTGAATGCACTTTTAGCATTTTATCAATGGAGAACTCTTGACCTTTTTTTTTGCTAAAATGAGATATGTCTTCATTGTGCGATCATGATCTAAGCAGTCAAGTGTCAGGGCTTGTACTAGTAGGAGTTAATCCGCTCACTATAATTATACTGTGCAGAATGATTCTACTGAGAAAATGATTGTGTAAAGAATTGGGAATGTATAATATCTCTATAAAACCTTCTCTGACCATTATTTACATAGCAAAGCAATAAGACAGGACAGAGCTGGAGAGGATATTGGCAGCAAGTAGAGAGTTGCCTATCAAAGGAAAGGAGGCACTTGGCTATAAAGTAGCTAAAGCTAATATCATTTTATTATTGGAGTCACTCTCTCTAAAAGTGGGATTGTAACCAATAACAATGTGCAGTAAAGTCATGAAGGTTTCTGTGACTAACACTGCAGCATGTTACCCTCCATTGACTAACGCTGTTTACCATAACCTGGATTCAGATCATTATGAAGTCATCAAACAGATGAGAAAATGATCAGAAAAGGAACCTTGGATCGGAAATGTTCCTATGTTTTAGCTTTTGTTAGTTACAGAATATACTTTATTTTGATAGCAGAGCATGGTGAAATAATGATCTTCGGGGCCGCTGGGGAATTCGTATCTTACAATGTTACCCCACAGGAGTGGCTGGAGCTAGTTATGGCCGTCTATGTGCCGACATGCAGCTGCAGGGACTCAAACATATTATTTGAGCACGCCAAAGTCACTCAGTTAGCGCCCGAGCATGCTCAGATCACACCTTATGCGACCATGCTCGCTCATCACTACTTATTTGTCATTTCCTACGAAATCTGCAGAAAAGCATAGTCTTCCTGCACTATGTCCAACAACTATCTATATTCTCTTGCTCTGTAGATTGCACTTTTAAAGTGAGTGGTTCTTCTTTACCAGCATTCTGCTAGCGCCATAGGTACTGGAACTACCGTTCCCTCAGTTCCCAGCAATACATTAATACCTCACCTGAAACGTAACTGACTGTTATCCTTCATACAGTGTTACAGTGAAGAGAACAAGATCAGAAAGACAGAACCCATATGGGTTGTGGGGTATTTAAGCCCCCTTTTTCTTTTACAAGAAATGCCATTTCCAGCTTAGCACTTTTTGGGGGGACTTTAATTCTTCAGACAAATTCACGTTGCGACTGGGATATTGTGGATTTCAGAGGGCCATGTTCCTTCAATTCTAAGAAAGGGGGATGATTCCAGCAATTGGCATATTGATGACGTAACAATACTTGCTGTGGATGAACCATCGACATTACTGATTTCATTTGTGATGATCATGATTAAAATGACGGAGCTAAAGAAGCATGGCAGTGGTCAGAACATTGGAAGAAAGGGGTCTACAAATATATAAATCTATTGTAACCAAGTCTGTGCTATTACAGAGCTTTCTATGATTATCTCTCTATAAGGCTGAATAGAGCCTCCTCTATGGTGCAGACACAAATGTTTGGATTGTACCTCAGTTGTGATAAGCTTAGGTAACACAGGATAAAGACAAAGGAAATGGAGCAGAGAACAGGGATCCTTCAGCGTGGCATTGGCCTGGATCACAATCTGGCAAAAAGACAAGAATGATACGGAAACTGTGCGATGGTGGATACAAATCTCTAGTGACGTGGATGTGATTACAGAATGCACATTGTAATGTCGTAACTAGCACCCTGCAAAGATCTGTGCAAATCAGAAGAGTTTCAACAGCACAAGCAGCCAACATGGGGATTTTATGTTCCTTTCTCCATCACACCAGCTAGAGCCGCCTTTATTTGGGGGGCAATGATACACTTATCAGACCTGCATTGCTCTTCGGAGATGGTCTCACTGCATTCTTAAGTCACATTGTGATGTGCTCTTTGTATGGGGCTATACTCCTCAATATTAATATGATCACATCAATAACTCTCTCTAATCCTTGCAATTTAGCATTCCACCCAAGCCCCGATTCATCCAGAGCAGAGATCCTGCAGGAAAGCATCGCTCCTCCTCACTGCAGATCATGCTCCTCACATGTCCAAACTGTGTGATGATATGGGTGCATGTACTGGAGATGGATCCCTCCTGTGCCAGGGAGGCCTGGAGAAACTGGTGGTGGAAACAGGGCGGCCAGTCTTTGTCCTGCTGATCCCCCGGACAGGTCAGGTTTATTGCATTCTAGGCAGGGATGACAATGGCTTTATGGCCAGCATTACAAGGAACAAACCCGCACACCCTAAATAAACAGAATAATTGCCACCAACAGCATCTAGGAACGTCTTGAATCTTGAAGGACAAATGCTGCTTCCTGGGTCACTTGGTCTGTGAAGACAAGTAGTGACACCTCTGACAAAAGCTCATTAAGCTCCACACATTGCCCTGTCTGTACCATAAGGGAAGGCGGGAGCATGCCCAAGAGGGTCCTGAGAAAGGAATGGATCCTGGACTGAGTACCGGAGAGCCTAATTTCACCAAAGTTCAATGACATGAAGGTGTTCATGAAATACCTCCCAAAATCCACCGTATGGCACTGGAATGTGCCCATGTGTCCTGTATATAGCACTCATGGAAACCTCTCTGTATAGACAGGTATCTCTGAGACTACACAGCCACTCATATCTGGGAGAGCCCTGGTCACACACAGACATGTCTCCTGTCACACATCACATGTCAGAAATGGCTGAAGCTGCGACAGCATTATGTACACACGATATCTTACAGGACTAGCACAGAGTGCATCCATCAGGCTCCTGTACAGGACATGAGGCAACTGTGTGTGTTCACTACTACTCCAATCATCAACAGCGTGACTAGCATGTCAAATACAGGAATCGGCAGCCCATTACTTAACCATAAATGACTCGGACCCTTGAATGTTGACATTGTATTGGCACATTCCTCGCATTATGCCCCAATATATCTATATATATATATATATATATATATATATATATATATATATATAAATATATATATACGGAGAAAAGTCATCCACCATAAAAGCAGTGCAATGCCCACTGCTTAGTGCAGAAAATACTCTACCTGGGCATGGAAATGCTATATGTCTCCAGGCTGCCATATGGAGACACATATGTGCCCACTAATTGGTATATATTGGGACACATATCAATGGACTTCTGTGGGATGCTACGTGATGTTATGCGCCCACTGGCCAGAGTATGTTGTCATATATAAGTCTATGATCAATCAATCACAGCTTTATGGAGGAATGGAGGGATCTGTGATGTAATGTGCCCAATAGCAGGTATATGTGGTAACACGACCAATCACACATTAGTGCTTCAATGAGATGCTATGCAGCCACTAGTTCACTGTTTATGCCTATGAGCAGTCACTGTGATGATATGTGCCCACTGGCTGGGCTATAGTGGCCACTGGCTGGCATGTGCAGTATGATGAATGATGATATACACTTATGATCAATCACAACAATGTACCTCTGTGATAATACCCAATGACTGGTTTATGCAATATATACACCTATGATCAGTTACATCAGTGCCCCTCTATATGATGTTATGTGCCCACATCAGGGTATACCCGTATGATCAGATACATCAGTGCCCCTCTATATAATGTGTGCCCACATGAGGGTATACACCTGTGATCATTTACATCAGTGCCCCTCTGTATGATGTTGTGTGCCCACATGAGGGTATACACGTATGATCAGGTACATCAGTGCCCCCTCTATATGATGTTGTGTGCCCACATGAGGGTATACATGTATGATCAGGTACATCAGTGCCCCCTCTATATGATGTTGTGTGCCCACATGAGGGTATACACCTGTGATCATTTACATCAGTGCCCCTCTGTATGATGTTGTGTGCCCACATGAGGGTATACACGTATGATCAGGTACATCAGTGCCCCCTCTATATGATGTTGTGTGCCCACATGAGGGTATACATGTATGATCAGGTACATCAGTGCCCCCTCTATATGATGTTGTGTGCCCACATGAGGGTATACACGTATGATCAGGTACATCAGTGCCCCCTCTATATGATGTTGTGTGCCCACATGAGGGTATACATGTATGATCAGGTACATCAGTGCCCCCTCTATATGATGTTGTGTGCCCACATGAGGGTATACATGTATGATCAGGTACATCAGTGCCCCCTCTATATGATGTGTGCCCACATGAGGGTATACATGTATGATCAGGTACATCATTGCCCCCTCTATATGATGTTGAGTGCCCACATGAGGGTATACACCTGTGATCAGTTACATCAGTGCCCCTCTATATGATTTTGTGTGCCCACATGAGGGTATACACCTGTGATCAGTTACATCAGTGCCCCTCTATATGATGTTGTGTGCCCACATGAGGGTATACACCTGTGATCAGTTACATCAGTGCCCCTCTATATGATGTTGTGTGCCCACATGAGGGTATACACGTATGATCAGGTACATCAGTGCCCCTCTATATGATTTTATGTGCCCACATGAGGGTATACACGTATGATCAGTTACATCAGTGCCCCTCTATATGATGTTGTTTGCCCACATGAGGGTATACACGTATGATCAGGTACATCAGTGCCCCTCTATATGATGTTGTGAGGGTATACACCTGTGATCAGTTACATCAGTGCCCCTCTATATGATTTTATGTGCCCACATGAGGGTATACACGTATGATCAGGTACATCAGTGCCCCTCTATATGGTGTTGTTTGCCCACATGAGGGTATACACGTATGATCAGGTACATCAGTGCCCCTCTATATGATGTTGTGTGCCCACATGAGGGTATACACCTGTGATCAGTTACATCAGTGCCCCTCTATATGAAGATGTGTGCCCACATGAGGGTATACACCTGTGATCAGTTACATCAGTGCCCCTCTATATGATGATGTGTGCCCACATGAGGGTATACACGTATGATCAGGTACATCAGTGCCCCTCTATATGAGGATGTGTGCCCACATGAGGGTATACACGTATGATCAGGTACATCAGTGCCCCTCTATGAGGATGTGTGCCCACATGAGGGTACACACACCTGTGATCAGTTGCAGCGGTACCTTGTGTGGTGATATGTGCACATTGGCTGCTGTGTATGATGATCTACTGCTATGTGTGATGTGCACTGGTCCATGCAGTATGAAGATCAGTCCCATGAGTTCTTCTCCATGTGCACTCTGACTGGCAGACAGGGTACATACACCTGTGTGTGATGTCGGTGCCCAGTGCCTGGTATTACTGCCCCTCTGTGAGACATCATTCATCACACATACATGTGCGGCTTCTTACCCCATATTTCCTGCTCCTGGAGGTGACTGGAATCCGCTCTTTATTTCCTGTCACTGAGCTCATCATGAGATGTGATCGGGGACAATTTACATCCAGATCGCAGGTAAAGGTGATTGTCCGCACTGGTCGCAGGATCCGGTGTGCAATCACCAAGTCCTTCCAGACGAGCGCCGTGTATGACAGCAGTCCTCACATTAAATCACTGCTCACCATAGTGTACCTAGGGCAAGAAGGTGGCATCCACACGGCTGGCAATGTGTCCCTCACAGCCGCTCCATGCCAGTGGTAGAGCAGCGTGCAGTGGGCTCCCGTGTCTGGGAGGAGCGAGTGCCTGGCAGCTGTATACACGGCGCCCAGCGACCGCTCCGTGCTGCAGCCGTGAGGCTTGTGGTGAATGACTGGGGAGGTGCGCGCTCCCTCCTCCCGCCTGGTACCGCCGCAGCCGCAGCTCCCAGCGCACACCTTGACTGACACTCACTGGCGGCAGCGGGGAGGCGCGCGGTGCTCAGCTACTGATGCTGGACGTTCGTCATGTGCCAGGGACGGGCAGCCTCATACAGGACGCTCGTTATGTGCCAGGGACGGGCAGCCTCATACAGGACGCTCGTTATGTGCCAGGGACGGGCAGCCTCATACAGGACACTAGTTATGTGCCAGGGACGGGCAGCCTCATACAGGACGCTCGTTATGTGCCAGGGACGGGCAGCCTCATACAGGACGCTCGTTATGTGCCAGGGACGGGCAGCCTCATACAGGACACTAGTTATGTGCCAGGGACGGGCAGCCTCATACAGGACGCTCGTTATGTGCCAGGGACGGGCAGCCTCATACAGGACACTAGTTATGTGCCAGGGACGGGCAGCCTCATACAGGACGCTCGTTATGTGCCAGGGACGGGCAGCCTCATACAGGACACTAGTTATGTGCCAGGGACGGGCAGCCTCATACAGGACACTAGTTATGTGCCAGGGACGGGCAGCCTCATACAGGACGCTCGTTATGTGCCAGGGACGGGCAGCCTCATACAGGACACTAGTTATGTGCCAGGGACGGGCAGCCTCATACAGGACACTAGTTATGTGCCAGGGACGGGCAGCCTCATACAGGACACTAGTTATGTGCCAGGGACGGGCAGCCTCATACAGGACACTAGTTATGTGCCAGGGACGGGCAGCCTCATACAGGACACTAGTTATGTGCCAGGGACGGGCAGCCTCATACAGGACACTAGTTATGTGCCAGGGACGGGCAGCCTCATACAGGACGCTCGTTATGTGCCAGGGACGGGCAGCCTCATACAGGACACTAGTTATGTGCCAGGGACGGGCAGCCTCATACAGGACACTAGTTATGTGCCAGGGACGGGCAGCCTCATACAGGACACTAGTTATGTGCCAGGGACGGGCAGCCTCATACAGGACGCTCGTTATGTGCCAGGGACGGGCAGCCTCATACAGGACGCTCGTTATGTGCCAGGGACGGGCAGCCTCATACAGGACACTAGTTATGTGCCAGGGACGGGCAGCCTCATACAGGACGCTCGTTATGTGCCAGGGACGGGCAGCCTCATACAGGACGCTCGTTATGTGCCAGGGACGGGCAGCCTCATACAGGACACTAGTTATGTGCCAGGGACGGGCAGCCTCATACAGGACACTAGTTATGTGCCAGGGACGGGCAGCCTCATACAGGACGCTCGTTATGTGCCAGGGACGGGCAGCCTCATACAGGACACTAGTTATGTGCCAGGGACGGGCAGCCTCATACAGGACACTAGTTATGTGCCAGGGACGGGCAGCCTCATACAGGACGTTCCTCATGTGCCAGGGACGGGCAGCCTCATACAGGACACTAGTTATGTGCCAGGGACGGGCAGCCTCATACAGGACACTAGTTATGTGCCAGGGACGGGCAGCCTCATACAGGACGTTCCTCATGTGCCAGGGACGGGCAGCCTCATACAGGACACTAGTTATGTGCCAGGGACGGGCAGCCTCATACAGGACACTAGTTATGTGCCAGGGACGGGCAGCCTCATACAGGACGCTCGTTATGTGCCAGGGACGGGCAGCCTCATACAGGACGTTCCTCATGTGCCAGGGACGGGCAGCCTCATACAGAACGCTCGTTATGTGCCAGGGACGGGCAGCCTCATACAGGACACTAGTTATGTGCCAGGGACGGGCAGCCTCATACAGGACACTAGTTATGTGCCAGGGACGGGCAGCCTCATAAAGGACGCTCGTTATGTGCCAGGGACGGGCAGCCTCATACAGAACGCTCGTTACGTGCCAGGGATGGGTAGCCTCGTACAGGACTCTCGTTATGTGCCAGGGATGGGTAGCCTCATACAGGACGCTCGTTATGTGCCAGGGACGGGCAGCCTCATACAGGACGCTCGTTATGTGCCAGGGACGGGCAGCCTCACACAGGACGCTCGTTATGTGCCAGGGACGGGCAGCCTCATACAGGACGTTCCTCATGTGCCAGGGACGGGCAGCCTCATACAGAACGCTCGTTATGTGCCAGGGACGGGCAGCCTCATACAGGACACTAGTTATGTGCCAGGGATGGGCAGCCTCATACAGGACGTTCCTCATGTGCCAGGGACGGGCAGCCTCATACAGGACACTAGTTATGTGCCAGGGACGGGCAGCCTCATACAGGACACTAGTTATGTGCCAGGGACGGGCAGCCTCATACAGGACGCTCGTTATGTGCCAGGGACGGGCAGCCTCATACAGGACGTTCCTCATGTGCCAGGGACGGGCAGCCTCATACAGAACGCTCGTTATGTGCCAGGGACGGGCAGCCTCATACAGGACACTAGTTATGTGCCAGGGACGGGCAGCCTCATACAGGACACTAGTTATGTGCCAGGGACGGGCAGCCTCATACAGGACGCTCGTTATGTGCCAGGGACGGGCAGCCTCATACAGAACGCTCGTTATGTGCCAGGGATGGGTAGCCTCGTACAGGACGCTCGTTATGTGCCAGGGATGGGCAGCCTCATACAGGACGCTCGTTATGTGCCAGGGACGGGCAGCCTCATACAGGACGTTCCTCATGTGCCAGGGACGGGTAGCCTCATACAGGACACTAGTTATGTGCCAGGGATGGGCAGTCTCATACAGGACGCTCGTTATGTGCCAGGGTCGGGCAGTCTCATACAGGACACTAGTTATGTGCCAGGGACGGGCAGCCTAATACAGGACATTCCTCATGTGCCAGGGACGGGCAGCCTCGTACAGGACGCTCGTTATGTGCCAGGGTCGGGTAGTCTCATACAGGACGCTCGTTATGTGCCAGGGACGGGCAGCCTCATACAGGACGCTCGTTATGTGCCAGGGACTGGCAGCCTCATACAGGACGCTCGTTATGTGCCAGGGACGGGCAGCCTCATACAGGACGTTCCTCATGTGCCAGGGACGGGCAGCCTCGTACAGGACGCTCGTTATGTGACAGGGACGGGCAGCCTCATACAGGACGCTTGTTATATGCCAGAGACGGGCAGCCTCGTACAGGATGCTTGTTATGTGCCAAGGACGGGCAGCCTCATACAGGACGCTCGTTATGTGCCAGGGTCGGGCAGTCTCATACAGGACGCTCGTTATGTGCCAGGGACGGGCAGCCTCATACAGGACGCTCGTTATGTGCCAGGGATGGGCAGCCTCATACAGGACGCTCGTTATGTGCCAGGGACGGGCAGCCTCATACAGGACGTTCCTCATGTGCCAGGGACGGGCAGCCTCGTACAGGACGCTCGTTATGTGCCAGGGACGGGCAGCCTCATACAGGACGCTCGTTACGTGCCAGGGACGGGCAGCCTCATGCAGGACACTAGTTATGTGCCAGGGACGGGCAGCCTCATACAGGACACTAGTTATGTGCCAGGGATGGGTAGCCTCGTACAGGACGCTCGTTATGTGCCAGGGATGGTTAACCTAATACAGGACGTTCCTCATGTGCCAGGGACGGGCAGCCTCGTACAGGACGCTCGTTACATGCCAGGGATGGGTAGCCTCGTACAGGACGCTCGTTATGTGCCAGGGACGGGCAGCCTCATACAGGACGCTCGTTATGTATGTGCCAGGGACGGGCAGCCTCGTACAGGATGCTTGTTATGCGCCAGGGATGGGCAGCCTTGTACAGGACGCTAGTTATGTGCCAGGGATGTGCAGCCTAACACAGGACGCTCGTTATGTATATGCCAGGGACGGGCAGCCTTGTACAGGATGCTTGTTATGTGCCAGGGACGGGCAGCCTTGTACAGGACGCTCGTTATGTGCCAGGGACAGGCAGCCTCATACAGGATGCTGGTTATGTATGTGCCAGGGACGGGCAGCCTCATACAGGACACTAGTTATGTGCCAGGGACGGGCAGCCTCATACAGGACGCTCGTTATGTGCCAGGGACGGGCAGCCTCATACAGGACACTAGTTATGTGCCAGGGACGGGCAGCCTCATACAGGACACTAGTTATGTGCCAGGGACGGGCAGCCTCATACAGGACACTAGTTATGTGCCAGGGACGGGCAGCCTCATACAGGACACTAGTTATGTGCCAGGGACGGGCAGCCTCATACAGGACACTAGTTATGTGCCAGGGACGGGCAGCCTCATACAGGACACTAGTTATGTGCCAGGGACGGGCAGCCTCATACAGGACGCTCGTTATGTGCCAGGGACGGGCAGCCTCATACAGGACACTAGTTATGTGCCAGGGACGGGCAGCCTCATACAGGACACTAGTTATGTGCCAGGGACGGGCAGCCTCATACAGGACACTAGTTATGTGCCAGGGACGGGCAGCCTCATACAGGACGCTCGTTATGTGCCAGGGACGGGCAGCCTCATACAGGACGCTCGTTATGTGCCAGGGACGGGCAGCCTCATACAGGACACTAGTTATGTGCCAGGGACGGGCAGCCTCATACAGGACGCTCGTTATGTGCCAGGGACGGGCAGCCTCATACAGGACGCTCGTTATGTGCCAGGGACGGGCAGCCTCATACAGGACACTAGTTATGTGCCAGGGACGGGCAGCCTCATACAGGACACTAGTTATGTGCCAGGGACGGGCAGCCTCATACAGGACGCTCGTTATGTGCCAGGGACGGGCAGCCTCATACAGGACACTAGTTATGTGCCAGGGACGGGCAGCCTCATACAGGACACTAGTTATGTGCCAGGGACGGGCAGCCTCATACAGGACGTTCCTCATGTGCCAGGGACGGGCAGCCTCATACAGGACACTAGTTATGTGCCAGGGACGGGCAGCCTCATACAGGACACTAGTTATGTGCCAGGGACGGGCAGCCTCATACAGGACGTTCCTCATGTGCCAGGGACGGGCAGCCTCATACAGGACACTAGTTATGTGCCAGGGACGGGCAGCCTCATACAGGACACTAGTTATGTGCCAGGGACGGGCAGCCTCATACAGGACGCTCGTTATGTGCCAGGGACGGGCAGCCTCATACAGGACGTTCCTCATGTGCCAGGGACGGGCAGCCTCATACAGAACGCTCGTTATGTGCCAGGGACGGGCAGCCTCATACAGGACACTAGTTATGTGCCAGGGACGGGCAGCCTCATACAGGACACTAGTTATGTGCCAGGGACGGGCAGCCTCATAAAGGACGCTCGTTATGTGCCAGGGACGGGCAGCCTCATACAGAACGCTCGTTACGTGCCAGGGATGGGTAGCCTCGTACAGGACGCTCGTTATGTGCCAGGGATGGGTAGCCTCATACAGGACGCTCGTTATGTGCCAGGGACGGGCAGCCTCATACAGGACGCTCGTTATGTGCCAGGGACGGGCAGCCTCACACAGGACGCTCGTTATGTGCCAGGGACGGGCAGCCTCATACAGGACGTTCCTCATGTGCCAGGGACGGGCAGCCTCATACAGAACGCTCGTTATGTGCCAGGGACGGGCAGCCTCATACAGGACACTAGTTATGTGCCAGGGATGGGCAGCCTCATACAGGACGTTCCTCATGTGCCAGGGACGGGCAGCCTCATACAGGACACTAGTTATGTGCCAGGGACGGGCAGCCTCATACAGGACACTAGTTATGTGCCAGGGACGGGCAGCCTCATACAGGACGCTCGTTATGTGCCAGGGACGGGCAGCCTCATACAGGACGTTCCTCATGTGCCAGGGACGGGCAGCCTCATACAGAACGCTCGTTATGTGCCAGGGACGGGCAGCCTCATACAGGACACTAGTTATGTGCCAGGGACGGGCAGCCTCATACAGGACACTAGTTATGTGCCAGGGACGGGCAGCCTCATACAGGACGCTCGTTATGTGCCAGGGACGGGCAGCCTCATACAGAACGCTCGTTATGTGCCAGGGATGGGTAGCCTCGTACAGGACGCTCGTTATGTGCCAGGGATGGGCAGCCTCATACAGGACGCTCGTTATGTGCCAGGGACGGGCAGCCTCATACAGGACGTTCCTCATGTGCCAGGGACGGGTAGCCTCATACAGGACACTAGTTATGTGCCAGGGATGGGCAGTCTCATACAGGACGCTCGTTATGTGCCAGGGTCGGGCAGTCTCATACAGGACACTAGTTATGTGCCAGGGACGGGCAGCCTAATACAGGACATTCCTCATGTGCCAGGGACGGGCAGCCTCGTACAGGACGCTCGTTATGTGCCAGGGTCGGGTAGTCTCATACAGGACGCTCGTTATGTGCCAGGGACGGGCAGCCTCATACAGGACGCTCGTTATGTGCCAGGGACTGGCAGCCTCATACAGGACGCTCGTTATGTGCCAGGGACGGGCAGCCTCATACAGGACGTTCCTCATGTGCCAGGGACGGGCAGCCTCGTACAGGACGCTCGTTATGTGACAGGGACGGGCAGCCTCATACAGGACGCTTGTTATATGCCAGAGACGGGCAGCCTCGTACAGGATGCTTGTTATGTGCCAAGGACGGGCAGCCTCATACAGGACGCTCGTTATGTGCCAGGGTCGGGCAGTCTCATACAGGACGCTCGTTATGTGCCAGGGACGGGCAGCCTCATACAGGACGCTCGTTATGTGCCAGGGATGGGCAGCCTCATACAGGACGCTCGTTATGTGCCAGGGACGGGCAGCCTCATACAGGACGTTCCTCATGTGCCAGGGACGGGCAGCCTCGTACAGGACGCTCGTTATGTGCCAGGGACGGGCAGCCTCATACAGGACGCTCGTTACGTGCCAGGGACGGGCAGCCTCATGCAGGACACTAGTTATGTGCCAGGGACGGGCAGCCTCATACAGGACACTAGTTATGTGCCAGGGATGGGTAGCCTCGTACAGGACGCTCGTTATGTGCCAGGGATGGTTAACCTAATACAGGACGTTCCTCATGTGCCAGGGACGGGCAGCCTCGTACAGGACGCTCGTTACATGCCAGGGATGGGTAGCCTCGTACAGGACGCTCGTTATGTGCCAGGGACGGGCAGCCTCATACAGGACGCTCGTTATGTATGTGCCAGGGACGGGCAGCCTCGTACAGGATGCTTGTTATGCGCCAGGGATGGGCAGCCTTGTACAGGACGCTAGTTATGTGCCAGGGATGTGCAGCCTAACACAGGACGCTCGTTATGTATATGCCAGGGACGGGCAGCCTTGTACAGGATGCTTGTTATGTGCCAGGGACGGGCAGCCTTGTACAGGACGCTCGTTATGTGCCAGGGACAGGCAGCCTCATACAGGATGCTGGTTATGTATGTGCCAGGGACGGGCAGCCTCATACAGGACGCTCGTTATGTGCCAGGGACGGGCAGCCTCATACAGGACGCTCGTTATGTGCCAGGGACGGGCAGCCTCATACAGGACGCTCGTTATGTGCCAGGGACGGGCAGCCTCATACAGGACACTAGTTATGTGCCAGGGACGGGCAGCCTCATACAGGACGCTCGTTATGTGCCAGGGACGGGCAGCCTCATACAGGACGCTCGTTATGTGCCAGGGACGGGCAGCCTCATACAGGACACTAGTTATGTGCCAGGGACGGGCAGCCTCATACAGGACACTAGTTATGTGCCAGGGACGGGCAGCCTCATACAGGACACTAGTTATGTGCCAGGGACGGGCAGCCTCATACAGGACGCTCGTTATGTGCCAGGGACGGGCAGCCTCATACAGGACGCTAGTTATGTGCCAGGGACGGGCAGCCTCATACAGGACACTAGTTATGTGCCAGGGACGGGCAGCCTCATACAGGACACTAGTTATGTGCCAGGGACGGGCAGCCTCATACAGGACACTAGTTATGTGCCAGGGACGGGCAGCCTCATACAGGACACTAGTTATGTGCCAGGGACGGGCAGCCTCATACAGGACACTAGTTATGTGCCAGGGACGGGCAGCCTCATACAGGACGCTCGTTATGTGCCAGGGACGGGCAGCCTCATACAGGACACTAGTTATGTGCCAGGGACGGGCAGCCTCATACAGGACACTAGTTATGTGCCAGGGACGGGCAGCCTCATACAGGACACTAGTTATGTGCCAGGGACGGGCAGCCTCATACAGGACGCTCGTTATGTGCCAGGGACGGGCAGCCTCATACAGGACGCTCGTTATGTGCCAGGGACGGGCAGCCTCATACAGGACACTAGTTATGTGCCAGGGACGGGCAGCCTCATACAGGACGCTCGTTATGTGCCAGGGACGGGCAGCCTCATACAGGACGCTCGTTATGTGCCAGGGACGGGCAGCCTCATACAGGACACTAGTTATGTGCCAGGGACGGGCAGCCTCATACAGGACACTAGTTATGTGCCAGGGACGGGCAGCCTCATACAGGACGCTCGTTATGTGCCAGGGACGGGCAGCCTCATACAGGACACTAGTTATGTGCCAGGGACGGGCAGCCTCATACAGGACACTAGTTATGTGCCAGGGACGGGCAGCCTCATACAGGACGTTCCTCATGTGCCAGGGACGGGCAGCCTCATACAGGACACTAGTTATGTGCCAGGGACGGGCAGCCTCATACAGGACACTAGTTATGTGCCAGGGACGGGCAGCCTCATACAGGACGTTCCTCATGTGCCAGGGACGGGCAGCCTCATACAGGACACTAGTTATGTGCCAGGGACGGGCAGCCTCATACAGGACACTAGTTATGTGCCAGGGACGGGCAGCCTCATACAGGACGCTCGTTATGTGCCAGGGACGGGCAGCCTCATACAGGACGTTCCTCATGTGCCAGGGACGGGCAGCCTCATACAGAACGCTCGTTATGTGCCAGGGACGGGCAGCCTCATACAGGACACTAGTTATGTGCCAGGGACGGGCAGCCTCATACAGGACACTAGTTATGTGCCAGGGACGGGCAGCCTCATAAAGGACGCTCGTTATGTGCCAGGGACGGGCAGCCTCATACAGAACGCTCGTTACGTGCCAGGGATGGGTAGCCTCGTACAGGACGCTCGTTATGTGCCAGGGATGGGTAGCCTCATACAGGACGCTCGTTATGTGCCAGGGACGGGCAGCCTCATACAGGACGCTCGTTATGTGCCAGGGACGGGCAGCCTCACACAGGACGCTCGTTATGTGCCAGGGACGGGCAGCCTCATACAGGACGTTCCTCATGTGCCAGGGACGGGCAGCCTCATACAGAACGCTCGTTATGTGCCAGGGACGGGCAGCCTCATACAGGACGTTCCTCATGTGCCAGGGACGGGCAGCCTCATACAGGACACTAGTTATGTGCCAGGGACGGGCAGCCTCATACAGGACGTTCCTCATGTGCCAGGGACGGGCAGCCTCATACAGGACACTAGTTATGTGCCAGGGACGGGCAGCCTCATACAGGACGCTAGTTATGTGCCAGGGACGGGCAGCCTCATACAGGACGCTCGTTATGTGCCAGGGACGGGCAGCCTCATACAGGACGTTCCTCATGTGCCAGGGACGGGCAGCCTCATACAGAACGCTCGTTATGTGCCAGGGACGGGCAGCCTCATACAGGACACTAGTTATGTGCCAGGGACGGGCAGCCTCATACAGGACACTAGTTATGTGCCAGGGACGGGCAGCCTCATACAGGACGCTCGTTATGTGCCAGGGACGGGCAGCCTCATACAGAACGCTCGTTATGTGCCAGGGATGGGTAGCCTCGTACAGGACGCTCGTTATGTGCCAGGGATGGGCAGCCTCATACAGGACGCTCGTTATGTGCCAGGGACGGGCAGCCTCATACAGGACGTTCCTCATGTGCCAGGGACGGGTAGCCTCATACAGGACACTAGTTATGTGCCAGGGATGGGCAGTCTCATACAGGACGCTCATTATGTGCCAGGGTCGGGCAGTCTCATACAGGACACTAGTTATGTGCCAGGGACGGGCAGCCTAATACAGGACATTCCTCATGTGCCAGGGACGGGCAGCCTCGTACAGGACGCTCGTTATGTGCCAGGGTCGGGTAGTCTCATACAGGACGCTCGTTATGTGCCAGGGACGGGCAGCCTCATACAGGACGCTCGTTATGTGCCAGGGACGGGCAGCCTCATACAGGACGCTCGTTATGTGCCAGGGACGGGCAGCCTCATACAGAACGCTCGTTATGTGCCAGGGATGGGTAGCCTCGTACAGGACGCTCGTTATGTGCCAGGGATGGGCAGCCTCATACAGGACGCTCGTTATGTGCCAGGGACGGGCAGCCTCATACAGGACGTTCCTCATGTGCCAGGGACGGGTAGCCTCATACAGGACACTAGTTATGTGCCAGGGATGGGCAGTCTCATACAGGACGCTCGTTATGTGCCAGGGTCGGGCAGTCTCATACAGGACACTAGTTATGTGCCAGGGACGGGCAGCCTAATACAGGACATTCCTCATGTGCCAGGGACGGGCAGCCTCGTACAGGACGCTCGTTATGTGCCAGGGTCGGGTAGTCTCATACAGGACGCTCGTTATGTGCCAGGGACGGGCAGCCTCATACAGGACGCTCGTTATGTGCCAGGGACTGGCAGCCTCATACAGGACGCTCGTTATGTGCCAGGGACGGGCAGCCTCATACAGGACGTTCCTCATGTGCCAGGGACGGGCAGCCTCGTACAGGACGCTCGTTATGTGACAGGGACGGGCAGCCTCATACAGGACGCTTGTTATATGCCAGAGACGGGCAGCCTCGTACAGGATGCTTGTTATGTGCCAAGGACGGGCAGCCTCATACAGGACGCTCGTTATGTGCCAGGGTCGGGCAGTCTCATACAGGACGCTCGTTATGTGCCAGGGACGGGCAGCCTCATACAGGACGCTCGTTATGTGCCAGGGATGGGCAGCCTCATACAGGACGCTCGTTATGTGCCAGGGACGGGCAGCCTCATACAGGACGTTCCTCATGTGCCAGGGACGGGCAGCCTCGTACAGGATGCTCGTTATGTGCCAGGGACGGGCAGCCTCATACAGGACGCTCGTTACGTGCCAGGGACGGGCAGCCTCATGCAGGACACTAGTTATGTGCCAGGGACGGGCAGCCTCATACAGGACACTAGTTATGTGCCAGGGATGGGTAGCCTCGTACAGGACGCTCGTTATGTGCCAGGGATGGTTAACCTAATACAGGACGTTCCTCATGTGCCAGGGACGGGCAGCCTCGTACAGGACGCTCGTTACATGCCAGGGATGGGTAGCCTCGTACAGGACGCTCGTTATGTGCCAGGGACGGGCAGCCTCATACAGGACGCTCGTTATGTATGTGCCAGGGACGGGCAGCCTCGTACAGGATGCTTGTTATGCGCCAGGGATGGGCAGCCTTGTACAGGACGCTAGTTATGTGCCAGGGATGTGCAGCCTAACACAGGACGCTCGTTATGTATATGCCAGGGACGGGCAGCCTTGTACAGGATGCTTGTTATGTGCCAGGGACGGGCAGCCTTGTACAGGACGCTCGTTATGTGCCAGGGACAGGCAGCCTCATACAGGATGCTGGTTATGTATGTGCCAGGGACGGGCAGCCTCATACAGGATGCTCGTTATGTATGTGCCAGGGACGGGCAGCCTTGTACAGGATGCTCGTTATGTGCCAGGGAAGGGCAGCCTCATAAAGGACGCTCGATATGTGCCAGGGACAGGCTCATAAAAGAGGCATTCCTCTATATCCATGGTTATGGGGATGGCAGTGCTTGTACTGCACACAGCCTGTGACATGGAGACAGAGGCTTAGGCTACTTTCACACATCATGTTTTCGGCGTCAGGTGCGATCCGGCGTCGTGCCGGAATGCCGGATCCGGCAAATGTTTTGTAAAACCTGATGCGCCGGATTCGGTTTTCTGCCGGATCCGTCTTGTTCTTGACAGACAAAACCGGATCCGTCTCATCCGGTTCATCCGTTTTTCTATCCGTTTTTCGACGGATTACGCCGGATCTGGTTTTTAAAATTGACCCTTGTGGCCTTCCGAACGGGATTGGCTACTGGAAAACTATATATAGCATGTTCCTACAGCCCTTCTTTGACAGGTTGTAGAGGAGAAAGTGCAGGTTGGAGAGAAGAGCAAGTTACTGGCGAAGATGGATGTTGTCATTGGAAATATTACCACTAGAAGTTCTGTGACGGTTTCAGTAATGAGGGACAATTTTGCACTATACTTTATGTCACCTCAAGGCAGAGTACACTGGCAGGATGACAGAGTGTGAAAGATTTGTGCCCTAACCAAACTTGTGTACCTTCTGGACCAACAGTATATACCTTTGCCAACCAAAGTTGGCTATCTTGTCATGGTCTTACTATTTTTAGCTTTAGGCCACAGGTGTGTACCTGGTTGTGTTTTATGCAAAGTATTTCACCTTTTAACAAAAGTTGTGTACATTGTTAGGAAATCACCAACAATAAACACAACTTTTCAGGTGAAATACTTTGCTTCAAACACAACCAGGAACACAACTGTGGCAAAAAGCTAAAATTTACCCACAGTTATATACCTGGTTTTGAATACCTTTTTACCTTTTAAATACCCTGTATTTAACCTTTTTTTTAAACATATTTCGCCGCAGAAAGAAATGACAGACAACCAGTGTAAACAATAATTTAACTTTTATTTAAAATATTTTTTTTTGTGTAAACTGTTTTTAAAGTTAAAAAAACTTTTTTAATAAAGGTTTGAAACCAACCAAATGGGCATTTTTATTACAAAAAAACATTATAACTCGGTGTAGTGTGGGGTGGAAATACTGCTGGAGGGGCTGCGGGACACTTCGACAATGGGAGTGTGGAGAGAGGACTGGGATCGTGGTGGGGAAGGAACAGTTAGAGGTGATGGTGTGGAAAAAGCTACAGAATGGGTGGACATGTGGGAGGCAGAAGAGGTGGTGGGCGGTGGAGTGGAGGGTTGGGCAGGGACTGTAGGAGCAGATGATGTTGATGGAAAGTTGTATGGGGAAGGAGTTTGGTACGGGGAAGGAGTTTGGTACGGGGAAGGAGTTTGGTACGGGGCAGGTTGCTGGAAGTGGGGAGATGTCTGGTACTGGGGAGGTTGCTGGTACTGGGAAGGTTGCTGGTACTGGTGAGGTTGCTGGTATGTAATAGGAGGGGGAGGATGGAAAGTGGCTGGAGGGGGTGCAGATGTAATAGGAGGGGGAGGATGGAAAGTGGCTGGAGGGGGTGCAGGTGGAGGAACTACAGTGGTGGGAGGTGGAGGTTGGGAGGTAACCTGCTGTAGAGCACCGTGGCACGAATGCATTACATGCATCTGCTGGGTAGGAGATAGTGTTGCCATGCGCTCCACAACAGACCTGAAAAAGGTGTGGTTTGGCGAAGATCTTGCTTCTGAATGCATGGTTTGCAGAAGTGTCTTCACCTCCAGAATGCTGGAGTTGATCTGCTGAAAGCCTGCGGAGATTTGCTCTGACAAGACTTTTAGACAGTTCTGGAAAGATGCATTCAGATGCAAGAACTCTGGCGCATAACTCTTTTCCTGACCCCTCTGCCGCTGCCACCCAGTACCCGCAGGTGTACTAGAGGTGGCAGGGGCAGAAGGGTGGGGTAAAGGGAAAGCGATCTCCTCACCAGCAGCTTCATGTAATGTAGGCGTCCACGATGCTCCTGTGCTGGTGGATGGGACAGATGGGTCGAATGTGTGGGAAGGCTGGGAAGGTGCAGATGTACCGGGGCGGTCGAAGTGTCCCTCGGTGCCGGTCTCCTCAGGGATCGCCTCAGAAGGGTCCAATCGTGCAGGCTCCCGAGTGCTGCTCACCGTGCTGTGGAATAAAGAGAAAAAAAAACAATTAAAATACTGACATGGTATGGCCCTGGCTGAAAAAAAAAAGTTACATCTAACATTTTTTTTCACATGTGGTGTGTAATATTTACCTTCTAGTGACCATTGTTTCCCGGAGGAACGACAGGGCTTGTGCGTACTTGTACTTGCTCCTGCGTCTTCCAGATCCACTCGGGGCCCGCATCTCTTTATTGAACTCCTTCTTGAAACGATCCCTCACAGACCGCCACCGATTCACAATTCTGTTCCCTGAAACGAGAAAGGAGTGGTTAGTATACAACATCAGTGTTTCACAAACTCCAGTCCTCATGGTCCCCAGGGGTCATGTTTTCAGGATTTCCATGGTAAATAGAAATCCTGAACACATGATCCGTGGGGACCACGAGGACTGGAGTTCGGGAAACACTGGTTTACATCAAGCAACCGGTACTGTATATACTTACGCTCTTTAATCTGGGCCCGAACATCGAGGTCCTCCCAGCGGCCCACAAGGAGCGAACAGATTTCCTCCCAGAGTCGTCGGGTAACGATAAGGTCAGCGTGGCGGCGGTCAGCCATATTCCAGAGCGGCTCCCTTTCTCTGACGAGATCGATGAGGTGGTCCACATCGAGTCCTCCATCCTCACCGTCAGAGTCGGGAGCACGCTGTGAAGGCTGTTAAAGAAAAAGACAAAAATAACATAATTAGCCTCCACAAAAGAAATGAAATAAAAAGTGCAAAAAAACAAAGCAAAAATATTTATACTTACACGATGGTGACCGCCGCGTTGCTGTCGCCGACGACCCTGGGAGGCACTGCGAGGACCTCTTGGCCGAGCACCAGATTGGGAAGACTAGAGAAGAAAACAAAAAATGTTATGTCTTTGGATGTAGGCATTTGTTTGCTGTGTGTGGTCTGCAGAACATTGTTTTCTATGTGTTGTGTGTAGTGTGATGTTGTGTTTCTGCGTTTGATGCAAAAAACTTACCAATTGTGAGCCCACTCCAGGTGTCTGTCCACCCCTTCCTTCTTCTTCTGGGAGCTCCTCTTCATCTTGTGAATCCTGTTTTGAAATAAAAGGCAATGAATAGACATATATTACAGAGATGATGGATTTTGGAAATAAAAACTTACCTTCAAACGCTGACGATGCGAGGGAGGGCTCCCAGAAGATGATGTGCTGTCTTCCTGGTGGCCACACTCCATGCCTGTGGGTGGTGTTCCAGCTGCTGCCATTGCTGCTGCTGCTGCATCTATTGGGCGGCTGTTGAATAAAGAGAAACAAAGGGCCAATGAATATCTTGATATTCAATAGCCCTAGTTTGGAGGAATGGGGGATTTGATAATTACCGTCTCTCATCTGCTGCTGGCCTCCCCTCCTCAGCATGTTCCATTTGCTGCTCCATTTGGGGTGGTGGTGGTGCTGATGGTGCTGCAGTGGTCTCCTGCCTTCTCCTGCTGTGCTTGGTTGCTTTCTTGGGTGGCATGTTGGGTGTGGCTGTGGGTCCCACTGTCTTGCTTTTATATATGTCTTGTGGGCAGAGCTACTGAGCATGCTCAGACCAAAAAAACCGGATCCGGCCACCGGATCCGGCTTTCGCCGGATCAGGCGCATTGCGGCGCTCATAGGCTTTCATTGTGTGAAAAAGACGGACGCGCCGGGTCCGGCGTGTCCGGCTTTTTCGCCGGAGACAAAAAATGTTACAGTAGCCGTTTTTTCCAGACGCCGGATCGCGACACATTGCCGGATCCGGCGAAAACCGGTTGAAACGCATGGCCATCCGGCGCGATCCGGCGCAAATGCAAGTCAATGGGGGGGAAACCGGATCCGGCATTGCATTTCGCCGGATCTGGTTTCTGTCAAAAGCGCCGGATCGCGCCTGACAGCGAAAACCTGATGTGTGAAAGAGGCCTTAGTGCTGGCTGCTGCCTCCATCACTTTCCCCAGAAATGTGTATCTAGAAAACAGACAAGCTGATGGAATAGGGGAGGAGAAGTCACAGAATCAGAAGGGATAGAACTCTATATAAGGCCGGGATCACACATGCGAGAAATACGGCCGAGTCTCTCATGTTAATGCCGGCACTGCCGCCGGCACTTGAGAGCGAAGCCTGCGGCTGCATGTATTGCTATGCAGCCGCACGCTCCGATCCAAGTGCCAGCAGCAGTGTCGGGTATTGACATGCGAGACTCGTCCATGTTTCTTGCATGTGTGATCCCAGCCTAACTCAAATGCACAAAGATAGATTGCTTCGTCAAGTGGATTATATTATAGACACATAGGACTAGCTTCAGTAAGGCTGGCACTGTGCACACCAGTTTGAATGACGGCACCGCTGAAGTGATATGTCTAATTCATTAAGAGACGCACACAACATAATGATTCAGGAGCATGCTGTGCACCTCTGAAAGACGTACTCCAGTCAGGGTAGGGTGGTAAAGCAGAGGGCGGAGATGTGGGGGTTGAAGCACTGGGAACTTTTTGGGTGAGGATAATTTATGTTGTAGTCTACAGCGGAAGGGTTACCAGTGTAATGACTGGCACAGTGAGGATGCATCTGTGTAGTAGCTGGACAGAAATATGAGCCTGACTGCTGCTTTCAAGCTAGATTGTAGAAATAAGGGTTTATGAACAGGGAGACTGAAACAAAAGAAGTTCAGTTTTGATAATATTCAGTGAGAGGGAGGACATGATGTTACGGACTTGGTATTTTGTAATAGTGATGTTAGAAGATATATGTCAATTGGGTGTCATAAACATAGAGATGGTACTAAAGGCCAAATCATCTGTTTGACCAATACAGGTGGTGTATAGGGAAAAGAAGTGTGGACCTAGGACTGAATCACATCAGCAAGGGTAAGAAAAGAGGAAGAAGAGCCGGCAAACGTTGCAGTGAAGGAGCCGTCTTGACAGGTAGGGCTCATACTCACATGCGAGAAACTTGGACGAGTCTTGCACGTCAATACCCGGCACTGCCGCCGGCACTCGGATCGGAGAGTTTATCTGCATATATTTCTATGCAGCACAATTCTCCAATCCGAGTGCCAGAGGCAGTGCCTGGTATTAACGTGCAAGACTCGTCCAAGTTTCTCGCATGTGAGTTTGAGCCCGTAGGAGGACAATGAGTAGGGCAGAATAGTGAGGAGGAGCTGGTGATCTACAATGTTGAATTCTGCAGCGAGATCCAGGAGAATCAGAAGAGAGTAGTCCTGGTTGCAGACTGGGAGATTCTGGAGTGGCTGTCACCGTTGCCTGCCTTGAACCCAATAGAAAATCTTTGAACTTTGAAAAATGCAGTTGCAGCACACTAACCCAAGAAATTATTGAACTGGAGGTCATTGCTCATGAGGAATGGTCTGTGGTTTCTCAGGAACGCTGCCAGAAGCTGGTGTCATAACACCTGGAGGTTGCTTTACTAAATACAAAACACGTTAGTCATGAAGATAAGGCTAGCGTCACACTACCATAGAATATGGCTGAGTGCTTTGCGAGAAAACATTGCATAGCACTCGGCCCAGTGTTAATCTATGGGGCAGCTCACATTAGCGTTTTTTTCCTCAGATGTATTCGACGTGCATGAAAATCGTAGCATGCTGAGATTGTACGTGTATATCACCCAAGACACGTCAATGCAAGCCTATGGGTGCGAGAAAAATTTGGATGCCACACGGACCATCCGTATAACATGAGACAAATACGCATACATTTTCCTAAAGGCAGGAAATTGCATTAGGCAAAAACAGGAAGCTTGGCGTGCAGATTGTCCTGGCAACCAATAAAAAAGCCAGAAACATGCCGACACAGACCTACAATCAGTGGGGTAAGGCTCCCCAAAACTTTGAGACAAGACCCAATGTAGAAGAACCCGCTCAGTTGTGTTTAAGGTTAGGCTCTCATATGTTTTTCACTTCACAAATCAGCAAAATCAAGACATCAGCAGGGACTCGATTTGAAAGACTGGAGGAGGGAACTTCTTGTGGAGCCAATATATGGGCTCCTTAATTAGGTTTTGATTCATTTCCGACCATTGAGCCATTTAATTTAATGGGGAAAATCAGTGAGAAATGTAAAGCCATACACATGTCATACGGATACATGGCTGAGAGGAAATCGCATCATCACATTGCAAACGCATTACACACGGATGGCCAGGGATTGAAGCTTGAAGAGGACAGTTTGCATATTCCAGGTACCTTCTGGGAAAAGCGAAGAGTCTCCCTCAGCAAGAAGATCGTTGGGTACAGCCGGGACCAGCTACTTGGAAAGCATTGCCAAACTGCACGCCGTTTTGCCTCTAGGACATTATTGCAAGAAAACTTGGCTGATTGAGTAGATTACACAAGAAGGTTACACACGTACAGTAGATTGCACAAGAAAGAAGACACAGCAAGTCAGCAGGACAACAAGGCATATGTGACAACCTACATGGTGAGCTGCAACATGTGCTCCATTTTCACAGATCTACCAGAAGAAGAATCCAACTTCACCTGCCAGAAGTGTAGACTACTGGCTAGAGATGAGCGACTTTGCCTTTCTTAGGGTCGAGTCAGGTTTCATGAAACCCGACTTTCTCAAAAGTCGGGTCAAACTAAATCGGCCGACTATAGGGAAGAGTCAAAGGCTGACTGAAACCGAAACCCAATGCAAGTCAATGGGGAAGCAAAGTCGGCAGGGAATGGAGGACAGTAAACACACCTACAGTGCCCATTTCAATGCCAAAAACATCAGTTCTTATTACTGAAGCTTGTCAACCTTAATTTACTTCATAATAATAGTTACACATTGAAAACAGGGGGTTATTTGGCTAAAGTTGTGGGGGGGTAGGCCTGGCTCCAGGTTTTTGTGTTCCCTGGGCCAAAGAGTGTCAGTGCGCCCCTTTAACACATACCACAACTCATGATGCTCCGATACGGCACAGAAATATAGGTATAGTACAATGACAAATACTTCACTGCTTACATGACATGACTCATCTATTTTAAATTGTACAAAAGCTCAAAAAAAGACAGTATATTACTCCATACAGTATTATGGCCACCACATTGTGCGCCATACAGAATAATGAGCCCCATATATTTCTCCATACAGAATAATTGGCCACATATAATGTTCCATACAGTATATGATGAGCTCCACATAATGCTACAGTATATGATGGTCCCCATGGACGATGCTCCAGTGTGTTATGGGCCCAAATAATGCTCCACATATAATGGGCTCCGTTTCTAATGCTCCAGTGTATAATGGGCCCCGTAAATGCTGCTCCAGTGTCTGATGTCCCCAATCTGGAATGCTCCAGTATATGATGGGCCTCATGGATGATGCTCCAGTGTATGATGGCCCTAATAATGCTCAATATAAAATGGGCTCCATTTGTAATGCCCCAGTGTATAAAGGGCCCCGTAAATGCTGCTCCAGTGTCTGATGTCCCCATTTGGAATGCTCCAGTATATGATGGGCCTCATGGATGATGCTCCTGTGTCTTATGTGCCCTAATAATGCTCCATATATAATGGGCCCCATTTCTAATGCTCCAGTGTATCATTTGCCCCATAGATGCTGCTCCAGTGTCTGATCTGCCCCATTTGGAATTCTCCAGTATATGATGGGCCTCATGGATGTTGCTCCAGTGTATGATGGGCCTCATGTATGATGCTCCAGTGTCTTATGGGCCCTAATAATGCTCCATATATAATGGGCACCATTTCTAATGCTCCAGTGTATCGTGCCCGATAGATGCTGCTCCAGTGTCTGACATGCCCCATTTAGAATGCTCCAGTATATGATGGGTCTCATGGATGATGCTCCAGTGTCAGATGTCCCCCATTTTGAATGCTCCAGTATAAGATGGGCCCCATTTTTAATTAACCCTGGCATGGTATGTGAAAAGAGCTCCATGGAGTAATCCGAAGTGTGTGATGCCGCATCCTTCACTTTTGGTGTTGGTGAAGGACACAAGGAAAGTGGTTGCTCCTGACCAGAAGCCTGCACTTACGACTCAGTGCTTGCATTTTTTTAAACTTCAGAAGAGGAGGCGATAGAGCTGGAGGCTGTTTCAGCAGTGTAAGCCAAAAACAGTTCCTGATGCTCCGGCTTTAAAAGCAGTCTACCTACTCCCAGAAAAGGGAGCCTTACAGGCCTTCCAGAGCTACACCATGACGCAGGCTCAACACCTCCTGCCTTAGCTGCTATTGTGTTTCTGGCACTACCAGCAGATGCACCACCATCAGTACCAGGTGGCCCCCCACGCCCACGTCCTCTTCCACCATACTTCCTCATGTTATAGAAAATTGACCGAAAATACCAGCAGATATATGGTACTGTATCAGAAGCGTACAGCTCTATACAGTCTAGGGATAACAGTAAATCTCCGTATATATTTCATGAGTCATACACAGATGCTCACAGGCTCAGTATGGATTACCCAATAAAATAAAAAGGTGAAAAAGGGTACAGTATCACCAGATACAAGGTATATATAGTATAGTGTAAACATTCTAAATCTCCGTATACATTTCAGGAGGCAGACACAAACGCTCTCAGGCCCAGAATGGATTACACAAGAATATGAAAAGCTGTAAATGGGCAATGTAACACAAGCGTACAGCTGTATACAGTGTTGGGCAAATTTGAAATCTCAGTATATATTTCCAGAGTCACCCTCAGACGCTCACTCAGTCTGGGTTTGACCATAATAAAAAATGTTGTAAAAAAGGTGCTGGATACAAGATAGCAAGTATATATATTATAGGGTACAATTGAAATCTCCGTATACATAGTCCCGTAGTCCAGAGGCGTAGCTAGGGTTTCGGTTCAGGGGGGGCGAAACTTCTGAGTGGGCCCCTAACTAGGTAACTTTGATTACAACTCGGTGACGCACCCTAATAGTGGATGTAGGAGATGACTGCGCTGTTACTGAAAATAATCCCTATATAAAGACCAACATGGATATTACCACAATATGGTCAGCGGTAAATACCAGTCCTACAAAACATATGTGATTACTGCACAGGTATAGTTGGTGTCTTACCGCTGACATTCTTTCTGATGGAATCGGTCACTTTTCACATCTTTTCCATCTGGCCCAGACCGACATGACAACTCCTCCAGCCAGGACTTGGCTACAGAGAATACAACAAAGACACATTTCAGTTCTCATATTCCAGCCCCATCACCATGTATCCCCAACCTGCACAAACCCATCATCCTGCTGATACCCCAATACTTAGCCGCTGCTGACGTATGTGTCCCTATTACTGCACCTGATACCCCAATACTGAGCCTCTGCTGCCGTATGTGTCCCCATTACTGCACCTGATACCCCAATACTGAGCCTCTGCTGCCGTATATGTCCCTATTACTGCACCTAATACCCCAATACTGAGCCGCTGCTGCCGTATGTGTCCCTATTACTGCACCTGATACTCCAATACTGAGCCTCTGCTGCCGTATGTGTCCTTATTACTGCACCTGATACCCCAATACTGAGCCGCTGCTGCCGTATGTGTCCCTATTACTGTACCTGATACCCCAATGCTGAGCCGCTGCTGCCGTATATGTCCCTGTTACTGCACTTGATACCCCAATACTGAGCCTCTGCTGCCGTATGTGTCCCTATTACTGAAGCTGATACCCCAATATTTAGCTGCTGCTGCCTTATGTGTCCCTATTACTGCACCTGATACCCCAATGCTGAGCCGCTGCAGCCGTATGTGTCCCCATTACTGCACCTGATACCCCACCGCTACTGCCGTATGTGTCCCTATTACTGCACCTGATACCCCAATACTGAGCCTCTGCTGCCATATGTGTCCCTATTACTGCACCTGATACCCCAATGCTGAGCCACTGCTGCCTTATGTGTCCCTATTACTGCACCTGATACCCCAATACTGAGCCGCTGCTGCCGTATGTGTCCCTATTACTGCACCTGATGCCCCAATACTGAGCCTCTGCTGCCGTATGTGTCCCTATTACTACACCTGATACCCCAATACTGGGCCGCTGCAGCCGTATGTGTCCCAATTACTGCACCTGATGCCCCAATACTGAGCCTCTGCTGCCGTATGTGTCCCTATTACTGCACCTGATACCCCAATGCTGAGCCGCTGCTGCCGTATATGTCCCTGTTACTGCACTTGATACCCCAATACTGAGCCTCTGCTGCCGTATGTGTCCCTATTACTGCAGCTGATACCCCAATATTTAGCTGCTGCTGCCTTATGTGTCCCTATTACTGCACCTGATACCCCAATGCTGAGCCGCTGCAGCCGTATGTGTCCCCATTACTGCACCTGATACCCCACCGCTACTGCCGTATGTGTCCCTATTACTGCACCTGATACCCCAATACTGAGCCTCTGCTGCCATATGTGTCCCTATTACTACACCTGATACCCCAATACTGGGCCGCTGCAGCCGTATGTGTCCCAATTACTGCACCTGATGCCCCAATACTGAGCCTCTGCTGCCGTATGTGTCCCTATTACTGCACCTGATAGCCCAATACTGAGCCTCTGCTGCCGTGTGTGTCCCTATTACTGCACCTGATACCCCAATGCTGAGCCGCTGCTGCCGTATGTGTCCCTATTACTGCACCTGATGCCCCAATACTGAGCCTCTGCTGCCGTATGTGTCCCTATTACTGCACCTGATACCCCAATGCTGAGCCGCTGCTGCCCTATGTGTCCCTATTACTGCACCTGATACCCCAATACTGAGCCGCTGCTGCCGTATGTGTCCCTATTACTGCACCTGATGCCCCAATACTGAGCCTCTTCTGCCGTATGTGTCCCTATTACTACACCTCATACCCCAATACTGAGCCGCTGCAGCCGTATGTGTCCCTATTACTGCACCTGATGGCCCAATACTGAGCCTCTGCTGCCGTATGTGTGCCTATTACTACACCTGATACCCCAATACTGAGCCGCTGCTGCCGTATGTGTCCCTGTTACTGCACCTGATACCCCAATACTGAGCTGCTGCCGTATGTGCCCCTATTACTGCACCTGATACCCCAATGCTGAGCCACTGCTGCCGTATGTGTCAATATTACTGCACCTGATACCCCAATACTGAGCCACTGGTGCCGTATGTGTCCCTATTACTACACCTGATACCCCAATGCTGAGCCACTGCTGCCGTATGTGTCCCTATTACTGCACCTGATACCCCAATGCTGAGCCACTGCTGCCGTATGTGTCCCTATTACTGCACCTGATACCCCAATACTGAGCCACTGCTGCCATATGTGTCCCTATTACTGCACCTACCCCCTATACACACACGGCTCTGCTCCACATCCCCTATACACACACGGCTCTGCTCCGTACACGCTGTACACATGCGGCTCCGCTCCGTACACCTTGTACACACCTGGCTCCGCTCTGTACACCTTGTACACACACGGCTCTGCTCCGCACACCCCGTACACACGCGGCTCTGCACCATACACCTCGTACACATACGGCTCAAATCCGTACACCTTGCACACACGGCTCCACTCCGTACATGCCGCACACACACGGCTCTGCTCTGTACACCCCGTACACACACGGCTCTGCTCTGTACACCCCGTACACACTTGGCTCTGCACCGTACACAAACAGCTCTGCTCACCCCATACACACACAGCTCCGCTCCTCTGTACACCTCATACATGCATATCTCTGCTCCTTACACCTTCTATACACACGGCTCCGCTCTGTACACCTCATACACACATAGCTCTGCTACATCCACCCTGTAAACCAATCCTGACCCCACACAGAAACTTACTTCACCCCATCCAGCACCATGACAACCAGCACAGCAGAGCCCTGTGCTGAAGCCCCTGATCATGTGACCCCCCTGACTCCGCCCCTCCTGTGACCTCATCACAGGTCCTGTGCACACAGAAAAGCTCATAACGACGTTGCTGGCTGTGAGGTGGGGGGCCCACTGCTGGCACCGGGGCCCCCCTGTTATGATTGAGTCACCGTAGGAGGCAAAAACAGAAATGCTAGCTAAGTCCAGAAAACCAGAGAGGTTGGTAGCTATCAGATTTCAGACCCCTGATCCTATCCACAACAACTAACAGTAGCCGTGGGAGGTTCCTACGATGCCCTAGACCCCTCAATCACAGCCGGAGAATTAAATAGGCCTAAAGAAAGAAAGGGGAAATCTAAACTGCCCCAGAGCAGACCCCAAAGCAATAGGCAGCCCCCAACATATAATGACGGTGAAGCAAGATGAAAACACTAACACAGACAGAAAGATAGACTGAGCAAAGACGGGGCCCAAACTAACTAGATAGGAAAGGACAGGAAGGCTGCTGTCTGCAATCCGTGAAAAACCCTATGAAAATAAGAGCCAACAGACTGACAGTGAAAAAGGCCCTGAAGACGCTAGGCTTCAAAAAAGCTATGTCAGTACTCAGGAATATTCTGAAGACAGAGCAGCAGGCAAAAGGAGATTCAGCTCACCCCAGCAGGGAATGGCAGAATCCAGAAAAGCAAGGAAAACAAAAACAAAACACTAATGCTAACAGGCAAAGCAGAAAACTTAGCTTTAGAGGAGCAGGAATCAGACTGGTGTCCTAGAAGTCCACAGAGAAATCACCCGCAGGGCAGAAGGGCGTCGGCAGCCTTATATCCAGTCCGTGACTCCACTCAGCCAGTCATCCTCATTAGGCTAAGGTGCCTGATAATCAGGCTCATTACCTTCCTTTACCAGAATAGGGAGTTCACCAGACCTCAGTGACGAAGGGGAAAATGAACTCACAACACCCCGCACTGCCTTCTCAGGGGCCCATAGCGGCTGGGCGGCAGAGTAGGGAGATCTATTCTCCCTGCTCTGCCGCAGAATGTAACTGTATGGGCGCGCTGTGCACACCGATACAGTTACAGTAGCGTAGCTCAGTGGGCCCCTCAGAGCTCGGGGCCTGGCCCCCCGGTAGCTACGCTACTGCCATAGTCAGTCTCAGACGCTTACTCAATATGGATTTGACCATAATACTAAATGTCGAACAAAGGTACTGTATAGCAAGATACAAGCTGTATCGAGTATAGGGTAAAAATTGGTATCTCCGATTCACTGTATATATAGAAGGCGTAAACCACACACGCTCACTCACTATGGATGATACCGTAATACAAAATTTTGAACAAAGGTACTGTATCAGCACATACCAGGTGTATCCAGTCTAGAGGTAATTGTAAATTTCCATCTATACTTCCCAAGTCAGACACGGACACTCACAGGCTCAGTATGTATTACACCAGAATTTAACAAGTAGAAAAAGGGAAAGGTAGTCGAAGCGTACAACAGTATACAGTGTTGTGGTACTTTTAAATCTTCGTATATATTTCAATCTCAGTATGCCAGTCCAGACTCTCCGCTACTGGAAACTACATGGATACAAGAACAGACGGAAAGTCGAGTGTTAGCAGAAATTTGAGAATTACTCATCATGGGAAAACCTCCCGGTAGATGTTGCAGAGGTGATGCAGACCCTCAATTACTGTGTCTGTGGAGACAGTGAAAACGGTTCTTTGTGAATAAAGGATTGCTTTTCGCAGTAGCGTGGATCCCATCACCGTTACTCGTCTCCATCAAATTGTGATCACAGGGAGAGATGTAGACATGGTCCTCACTGCCTATCATGATGTGTCTGGTCATTTTGGAGTGCAAAATACAGAAGCCACAGACCGTAGGCGATTCTATTGGATTGGCATGAGAGGAGAATTGAAAAATGGTGGCTGGAATGTCCCACGTCTGTGACTATCATATCTGTGAAAGGTGATCATAAAGCACCACTGCATCCGCTTGTAAGTTGACGTCCATTACAAATGGTAGCCATTGATCATCTGAAGGTAGAGGCCAGCAGGACAGGGCATAGCTACATGTTAACCATCATCGATCAATACACAAAATTTCTAGTGGCCGTCCCTGTGAAGGATTTAACTGCCCAGACTACACAGCGGTGGAGCAGGGAGAGGTAAGTATTGCATCTTGCAAGTGCTGTGGCCATGACCAATCAGGGGGGCACACTCATGGTCAACGGTACTGGCACAGGGTCCCTTATAGTACGCTGGTGTGTCTGACGGCGATTGGCCCCCTCACCATCAGAGACACTGTATTGTACTATGAGGGGCCCTGTGCCAGTGCCGTCAGCCATCTGTGGGCCCATCCACCTGTTCAGAGCAACGGCACTTCCCCGGGTGCGCCAGGTGTTGACCCCAGCCATTTGGGGGGGGGGCAGCCCACTTAGGGAGGTTTAAAAAATGGCATATGTTGATGTGCTGGCTGGACATTCAGCTGCTGCAAAGGGTGGAATTGGGCAAGTCCGAGGAAGAGGAGCACAAAAGCGAGGCAGTTTTCTGGCAACCTATGTGTCATCAGGGGAAGGTGGGACAAAATCCTTTGAAACCCATGCATGGTTCATTTTAATGAAGGTTAGATCATCAACATTTTGGGTAGACAGACGGGTCCTTTTTCTGTCTGGATTGATCCAGCAGCACTGGAGACTCTTTCAGATAACACACTAGCAGCAGGGCAAGCGAGCTCCTGTAAGGCATATTGTGCCAATTCAGGCCAGGCGTCCAGTTTAGAGGCCCAATAGTCAAAGGGGAATGACCTGTGAGGGAGAACACCGATATGGGAGGAGAAGTAGTTTGTAACCATAGTTGACAACTGCTGTCTCCTGTCACTTTTAATCGATGCAGTATTAGCAGTCATGTGAGCGGTACTTGAGAAATCATTCCACAACATGGTCATTAAACCCCTGTCTCCAACGCCACTTCGGCTGTGTGCACCACGAACACCTCTTCCATTGTGCCCGCTACGGCTCGTGGAAGAACCAGCACCGGTGCTGTGTGCTGGAAAAGCCTCAAACAAACGGTTTACCAGAGTTGCTTGTTTGTTAGCCAATATTATCTCTAGGTTCTCCTGTGGCATGATGTTGTGTAATTTGCCTTTGTAGCGTGGATCGAGGATGCTGGCCAGCCAGTAGTCGTCATCCCTCACCATTTTGGCAATGCGGGGGTCCCTTTTTAGGATCCGCAAGGCATAATCGCACATGTGGGCCAATGTTCCAGGTGTCAATGATGCACTGCCAATGGTGGGTGGAGGAGCACTTTCTGGCAAATCCACATCCCTACAGTCATGCACAAACACTGTACCTGACCTTGGAACGCCAACATTTTCTCTTGTCCCCTGAGAAGCATCCTCCTGCCCAAAATAATCATCCCCCCATCCTTCTCCTCCTCCTCTTCCTCTTCTTCCTCCACCTCGTCCAGGACAGTTCCCTGACCAGACAATGGCTGACTGTCATCAAGGCTTCCCTCCTTCTTCTCTCCTCCGCTGCAGACGCCTGATCCTTAATGTGCATGAAACTTTGCATGAGCAGATGCATAAGTGGGATGCTCATGCTTGTGATGGCGTCGTCTGCGCTTACCAGCCGTGTGCATTCCTCAAAACACTGAAGGACTTTACAGAGGTCTTTCAGCTTTGACCACTGCACACCCGACAATTCCATGTCTTCCCTCAAACTGCCTGCCCGTGTATCCTCCCACAAAAAGCATTACAGCCTGCCTCTGATCGCACAGCCTCTCAACCATGTGCAGGGTGGAGTTCCACCTTGTTGCAACGTCTATGATTAGGCGGTGCTTGGGGAGGTGGAGCAATCGCTGCAGCTTCTGCATACTGTGGAGTGGACGTTTGAGCGACAGATGTGCGAGCACAGTCTTCGCACCTTATGAAGCAGTGATGTTAACTCTGGATAATTATTAAGGAAGCACTGCACTACCAGGTTCAAAGTGTGAGCCAGGCAAGGTATGTGTGTGAGTTTTGCACGGGCTATGGCTGCCACAAAATTACGGCCGTTGTCACTGACTACCTTGCTTGCCTCAAGATGTAGACTGCCCAGCCATGACTCAGTTTGTCGCTGCAAGTAGTCGGCCAGTACCTCCGCGGTGTGTCTGTTGTCACGCAAAGACATCATCTTTAACACATCGATAGTGGGACACCTTGTGTGCAACACTGCCATCTGCGGATGGAGTGCTCGTGCAACTGCGCTCTGTGGATGAGCGTTCGCTGATAGAAGAGAAGGAGGAGGATCGAAAGCCTACAGCCAACTGTTTCCTATAACGTGGGCTAGGCAGCACTGTTCCACCACGGCTGTCTCCAGTGGAGCCTGCATCCACCACATTAACCCAGTGCACAGTGATGGACATGTAACAGCCCTGGCCATGCCTACTGGTCCATGCATCTGTTGTGAGGTGCACCTTTCCACTCACTGATTGTTTTAGTGCATGGACAATGCGATCTTTCACAACCCGGTGGAGGGCAGGGATGGCTTTTCGAGAAAAGATGTGCCGACTGGGTAGGTCATAGCATGGGACAGCGTAGGCCATGAGGTCGCGGAAAGCTTCGCTTTCAGCCAAATGGTAGGGCATCATCTCTAATGAGATTAGTTTGGCAATGTAGGTGTTCAAACAAAGTGTACGCGGATGAAAGGATGAGTACTTTCTTGTCCTACTCAGAGTGTCTGATAGGGTGAGCTGGACTGGAGAGCTGCATATGGGGGAAGTAGCGGTGGACCGGATGGAGTGAGAGGGGGTTGGTGGTGGTATTGGTGGTGATGGCCTAGATTCAGTGTTGTGTTGCAAAACCATTGTGATTCCCTGAGTGCTTTGGCCTTGCGATGACACTTCCACATTTAGTGCTGGTGGTGTGCTTAACAGTGGCGGTGGTCTTACACTGGGGGAAGTGATGGAGCGTTGCTGGCTACCTTCAGTCGGAGCAGGTGCACATGGGCTACCTGAGGTTTTGTAGTCCGTCCACGCTTGCAAGTGCATGTTGATTAAATGTCTAAGCATGCAACTGGTATTCAAATTTCTGAGTTGTTTACCTCGGCTAAAGGACCTTCCGCACTTCTTATAGGTAACCTTTGCCTCATCAGTAGGATTTTGGACAAAGAAGTGCCACACTGCACTCTTCCTACTATGGTATACATTTTCTGGCCTTGCACGCTGTGCTAAGTTGACCGTCTGGCCAAGCTGTCCTGCAACTCTTTTAGTTTTTGTTCCACGTTTTTGACCAGAACCCTGCACTGATGACTCCGTGCTTGCAGGTTTCGAACGTTCAGAAGAGGAGGCAATAGAGCTGGTGGCTGTTTCGGCAAAGTACGCCAAAACCTGTTTCTGATGCTCCGGCTTTAAAAGCAGTTTTCCTACTTCAAGAAAAGGCAACCTTACAGGCCTTCTTGGGCCAGACGATGACGCAGGCTCAACACCTCCTGCCTTAGCTGCTATTGTGCTTTGCCAGAACCAGCCGATGCACCACCACCATCGGTACCAGCTGCGCCCCCCTGCCCACGTCCGCGGCCTCTTCCACCATACTTCCTCATGAAAATGTACCAAAAATACCAGCAGAGAGATGGTACTGTATGAGGAGCGTCCAGCTGTGTAAGGTGTATTAAAAAAAATTAAATCTAGGTATATATTTTGTTAGTCACAGACGCTCTCACAGTATGTATTGGACCGTAATCCAACAAGCAAATATATGGAACTGTATCAGAAGTGTACAGCTGTATACATTTTTTGTGTAACTAACAATCTCCGTATATGTATTTATGGAGTGTCACACACACGCTGACTCTGTATAGATGTGACTGTAATGCGAACGGCAGATATACAATATTGTTTGAGAATCGGACAGCTCTATACGATGTGTGTATGGAAAATTGTCAATCTCCATCTATTTGTATAGGGACTGACATACGCTGTCTCTGTCTAGTTTTGACCGTTATCAAACAGCAGATATACGAAACTGTTTGAAAATCGGACAGCACTATAAGGTGTAGGTCTGGAAAAACGGGAAAAACTCCTCGGCTTTTTTTTTCAGAGTCACACACAGATAGCTTCTATTTGTCTGTGATACAAGGCGGTACACAGTAGTGTGTGAGGAGCGTACACCGCTATACGGTGTCTGTATGGAAAATTGTCAATCTCCGTCTATTTGTATAGGGGCTGACACACGCTGTCTCTGTCTAGTTTTGACCGTTATCAAACAGCAGATATACGAAACTGTTTGAAAAGCGGATAGCACTCTAAGGTGTAGGTCTGGAAAAATGGAAAAACTCCTCAGCTTGTTCTTCCAGAGTCACACCCAGATAGCTTCTATTTGTCCGTGATACCAGCCGGTACATGGTAGTGTGTGAGGAGCGTACACCGCTATACGGTGTGTGAAAAAATGAACGTTCAGTAACTCATCAGGACAAAATAATAAAAGTTGGAGTGCTTTGAAAAAAGCAGTTTGAACAGCAGTGTGCACACAGCAATGCAGCTAGCAGGTAGCCTTGAAAGGCAGCCTAATCACCACCAGCGCTGCTGCACACAACAAAAATCCTCCCCTTTCACTGCACACTAACTGTACAGTGAAAAGCGCTATCATATAATATATATATATATATATATCGCTCTCCCTGTTCAGAATCAGCAGCAGCACCTCTCCCTATTCTAAGATCGGCAGAAGTAAGATGGCGGTCGGCGGTCACAGCCTTTTATACCCACTGTGACGCCACACAAAGCCAGCCAATTACTTCAAATCCCTTCTCTAAGATGGTGGTGGCTGCTGCCCTTGTCATCGTGTTGCCCACAGTGTGCGTTCTCCATCATTGGCTGAGAAAAGGCGCTGGAAGCATTATTTGAAATGCGACTTTGGCGCTCTGATCGGCGACCTCATGGCCAACCTCACGCTATGGTCGGGTTTCGATCGGCGAAACCCGACTTTAGCTAAAGTCGGCTATTTTTGAATTTGACTGACCCATTTCGCTCAACTCTACTACTGGCCCTTTTAGATGAAAAGGAGCAGGGTCTGGAAGAAAGAATTGCAACTTTGAAACTCAAAAAAGAAAATGAAGACTTCCTAGACAGAACAGAAGCATCTCTACTGGTCACAGAAGGTGAAGAAAGTGTTAGAGAACCTCCAATAGCAGACGAGTGGAAGCATGTGACCAAAAGAAGCAAGAAGAACATGAAGACTGTCATAATCCATTTTTGGATCTGTCAGATTCTGGTTTCTCTGATATAAACTTTTTTCCTTTCAGGCCATCGGGGGTTAATATCAGTTTTTGCCCCCGGTGGCCGCTGGTGTTACTACATGTTTAGTCTGCTAGTGGAGACCACTCCCGCCTTCCTATATAAGGTCACCTGGTACACCAGCTGACTGTTGGTAATACAGTTCATTTGGAAACCAACCGTGGTGAAGACTGGACCTACCTGGTGCAGAGGGGGTTCAGCTTATCTGGAGCAGTGGTTATGCTGCTGAAGAGAGGAGCTATCAGAAGCAGTGGTGCTTCAGCTGAATGTGGTCAATTGGCTAATTCTGCTGTCCAGGAGCATTGCAGCAGAGCAAGCTAAGTTTTGTTTTTTAGTTGCTTTATCCCCGTGGTGTCTGTTTTATCTTTCCTTTCGTGTTATTGGCGCAGTACACTTTTTTTCCTGTCTCACCTCCTGGGGAGGTGGTTGGGGGGTTTAGCTCAGGGCTTAACAGGAGATAGGGACAGGTCGGGGACTTGGTCCTCACTACCATCAAGTGTACCCCCAAGTTAAGGAAAGTCAGGGCACCCCCTTAGCCTGAGGGGTAGTTTAGGGGCCCAGGTTCCACGTCTCTTGTTTCTTCCCTACTGCCCCGTGACATTATTACCAACCATCCCATTTTTTCTGGTGAGCCATGGTCCAAATGCAGAAGTTTGTCCAATTGCTGCAGTTGCTACAGACCCTCACTGAGGAGCGTGGTGTGCTGCTTGGTATGGTGGAGCAGCAGCTGCAGCAGTTGGAGTGGTACGGGGCCCCAGCTCAGATGCAGGCTCAACGAGAGCCCAAGTTATCTCTCCCTGACAGGTTTTCTGGAGGGAGAGAGAATTTTTTGTTTTTTTTCAGGAGGCCTGCAAGCTACACTTCATGCTCCACCCTCGTTCATAAGGGAGTGAGGAACAGCGGGTGGGCTTCATTATAGCCCTCCTTAAGGGTGATCTCCAATCCTGGGCCTTCTCCCTGCTGGCTGATTCACCATCTCTACGGTGCGTGGATGAGTTTTTTGCGGCTTTGGCGAATAGGCCCCCTGTAGTACTTGCTAGGGAGGAGGACACACTGGTGCAGGCGGACGAGCCCAGACAGGTGGGAGGAGGTGGTTCCCCAGCGGTGTTGCCTGCGGTTCGTCGAGGTATGGGGGCATGTTTTAGCTGTGGGCAGACTGCCCATTTTTTTAGGGTCTGCCCAGCGCGCGCCAAATCTTCTGTACCATCTAAGAAGCAGCGTCCCCCTGATCGTGTGGAGGGAGGCGACCAGGGAGTGTGTATTTCCTCCATTTTGCCCTCTCAGTGTACTATGTCAGCAGAAGTGGTGGTTGGCGGGGTACCTGAGGGAATACAGGTGTTTGTGGACAGTGGCGCGGGAGTCAATCTGGTGGACGCTCACTTTGTCCAGACCCATGGCCTGAGGTGTAGGACACTGGCCAAATCCCTAAGCGTCCAGGTCATTGACTCTGTCCCACTGAGCCAGGGGAGGTTGACCCAATTCATGGAAAATATACATCTGCATATAGGGGCTCATCATGTAGAGTCCCTGTCATGCTACATCTTGGGGGGAATGCTCATCACCTATCGTTTTAGGCCTCCCTTGGTTGGAAAAACACAACCTGGTCATAGATTGGCGGTCTAGGGAAGAAGTCAGCTGGGATCAGTCATGTGAGGGCTGCTGCCTGGGGGCTACTGTCTCTGCTGTCATACTAAAACCTTCCCTACTCCAGTGGGGGCAGCAGAGGTGCTTCCAGGGAGTAGGCGCACGTCTCTACCCTCACCACATGCTAACCCTGGCTGTCGGAGTCCTTTTAGGAGGAGGGGTCAGAGGTGGATGGTGACTTCTTCTGAGCATTGTGGGGGTGTGAGTGTGACGACACAGGGGGACGCGTCTGTTGTTGGTGCTGTGAAGAGTTCACCATCTTGTGGCAAACGTGTGCGTGGCAATAAACGTTCAGGTCCGGACCTGTATGTGAATGAGTACGTATGGCTGTCCACCAAAAACATCCGGTGGAGATGTGCTGCTGGGGTCTGGAGTTCTCGGGGGATCGGGCCGTAGCGGATGTTGGCCATCCTCGGCCCGGGGACTTACCAGCTGGAGCTACCCCCAATAATGCCCATATACAACTCATTCCCAAGGTTGGCGCTCTGGAGATTTGTGGTGCCTCCGGAGCATATGTTGCCACTTCCATCTGCCCACGTTTGCCATAAACCTGTGAGTCAGGTGGTTGCTGAGGTGAACTCTGGTGGAGCTGGGCGTCCTCACCGTAGGTGGTTTTCTGGTGAGGTGCAGTGTTGAGGGTCCAGAGGCTCCTCATTGAAGGAGTGGTACTGTCACGATCTATTTTTGGATCTGTCAGATTCTGGATTCTTTGATATAAACTTTTTTCCTTTCAGACCATCGGGAGTTAATATCAGTTTTTGCCCCCGGTGGCTGCTGGTGTTACTGCATGTTTAGTCTGCTATTGGAGACCACGCTTGCCTTCCTATATAAAGTCACCTGGTACACCAGCTGACTGTTGGTAATAGAAGGGTTTTTGCAAACCAACCTTTGAGAAGAGAGGAGTTATCTGGAGCAGAGCTTTTTGCAGCCTATCTGGAGCAGTGCTTTCTGCAGCCTATCTGGAGCAGTGGTGTTTCTGCTGCACAGCTGAGTTCGGGGGTCTTAATCTGCTGCCTCGGAGCATTGGCAGCAGAGAAAGCTAAGGTGTTTGTTTTTCCCTGTCCATTATTTTCCCTTGTGTTGTATTAGTGCAGCGGTGGGACCAGTGTCCGCACTTACCAATTCCCTACTGAGGGATAGGTGCAGGGTGAGTGAGGGCTGAGGTATCCTGGTCGGTAACAGGTTGAAAGAACCTGTATAGGGAACGTGAGGAGAGTTCAGGGATCTTCCTTAGGGGAGTGCAGGAGGTGTCCAATTCCCCGTTCCCTATTGAAGGACACACCATTGTAATTGTGTCCCCGGTGTCCCCTTGTCTGTCTTGGTTGTTTTAGTGACTGACCGATCTTTGGGTCGCATCATGCAAGGCCAGTCACTTCGTGACAGAGACATTACCAACCACACAACTGAGAAACGATACCAAGGCCTTGTGGAGAACGAAGATGGCACACCTAAGGATGAGGCACTACCAGCAAGCAAAGAAAGAAAGAGCACACAGCATCACCCAGAAGTGACAACAAAAAGTACAGCCAAGAAGTGAAGAAGAGTGGTAGTGGTGGGAGACTCACTATTGAGATGCACAGAAGCAGCCATCTGCAGACCGGACATAACCGCAAGAGAAGTATGCTGCCTCCCATTTGCGAAGATCAATAATGTGACCGATAGGATACCAAAGCTCATCAGTTCCAAAGACGTCCACCCATTTCTTCTACATGTTGGCACCAATGACACAGCAAGGAAGGACCTACCGACAATCTGCAAGGACTTTGAAGAGTTGGGGAAGAAATAAAGGAACTGGATGCACAGGTAGTTTTTTATTCTATCCTTCTAGTAGACGGGCATGGCACCAGGAGATGAAACAGGATCCTTGATGCAAACAACTGGCTAAGACAATGGTGCAGTGAACAAGGATTCGGATTCCTGGACCATGATGTGAATTACCTGTACGATGGACTCCTTTCCAGAGACGGACTACACCTCAACAAACTTGAGAAATACACATGTTAAACTAGAATAAGAGGGGACGGGAAGAAAAATGTTAGACTCGAACATGAAGCCAGAAAATAAACTGATGAAGGATATGAGGTGCGGCAAAGAAGACTCAAGACAACATACTCAGAAGGGAGGTATGAAAAATTCTAAATCATTCCACAGGGAGATTGGAACAAAACAAAATCATCTAAACTCCATGCTCGCAAACGCCAGAAGCCTGACAAACAAGGTGGAAGAACTAGAAGCAGAAATATCTACAGGTAACTATGACATAGTGGGAATAACCGAGACATGGTTAGATGAAAGCTATGACTGGGCAGTTAACTTACAGGGTTATAGTCTGTTTAGAAAGAATGGTAAAAATCGGAGCAGAGGAGGGGTTTGTCTTTATGTAAAGTCTTGTCTAAAGTCCACTTTAAGGGAGGATATTAGCGAAGGGAATGAGGATGCCGAGTCCATATGGGTCAAAATACATGGAGGGAAAAATAGTAACAAAGTTCTCATTGGGGCCTGTTACAATCCACTAAATATAACAGAAATCATGGAAAGTCTACTATTAAGGCAGATAGATGAAGCTGCAACCCATCCTTGTTATGGGGACTTTGACTACCCAGATATTAACTGGGAACCAGAGACCTGCGAAACCCATAAAGGCAACAGGTTTCTGCTAATAACCGAGAAAAATTATCTTTCACATTTGGTACAGAATCCAACCAGAGGAGCAGCACTTTTAGACCTAATCCTATCTAATAGACCTGACAGAATAACAAATCTGCAGGTCGTCGGGCATCTAGGAAATATCGACCACAATATTGTACAGTTTCACTTGTCTTTCGCTAGAGGGACTTGTCAGGGAGTCACAAAAACACTGAACTTTAGGAGGGCAAAGTTTGACCAGCTTAGAGACGCCCTTAATCTGGCTGACTGGGACAATGTCCTCAGAAATAAGAATACAGATAATAAATGGGAAATGTTTAAGAACATCCTAAATAGGCACTGTAAGCAGTTTATATCTTGTGGGAATAAAAGGGCAAGAAATAGGAAAAACCCAATGTTGCTAAACAAGGAAGTAAGAGGGGCAATTAACAGTAAAAAGAAAGCATTTAAACTACTAAAGCAAGATGGTACCACTGAAGCTCTAAGAAACTATAGGGAGAAAATAGGGAGAAAAATACTTTATCTAAAAAACTAATAAACTAATTAAGGCTAGTTTCACACTAGCGTATTTTCCATGCAGCGCACGGAGCCGTTAAGCCCGCCCCCTGCCGGCTCCCTGCCCGCCCCATCCGGTCATTGCCGCCTACTATCGCACACGGCCACATGCGATCTGCGCACCCTATCTTTAGCATAGGGTGCGCAGACCGTGCACTAGTAGGATTTTAGCGTGCGCTGCGCACTTTTGCTCACCATGTTGCATTTTGGCGCTCTCGGCGCACCTTCAAAAGTGTGCAGCGCACGCTAAAATCCTACTAGCGCACGGTCAGCGCGCGGTCTGCGCACCCTATGCTAAAGATAGGGTGCGCAGATCGCATGTGGCCGTGTGCGATAGTAGGCGGCAATGACCGGATGGGGCGGGCAGGGAGCCGGCAGGGGGCGGGGCTTAGCGGCGCCGTGCGCTGCATGGAAAATACGCTAGTGTGAAACTAGCCTAAAGCTGCCAAAAAGGAAACAGAGAAGCACATTGCTAAAGAGAGTAAAACTAATCCCAAACTGTTCTTCAACTATATCAATAGTAAAAGAATCATAAGTGAAAGTATAGGCCCCTTAAAAAATTGTGAGGAAAGAATCGTTGTAGATGACGAGGAAAAGCTAATATATTAAACACCTTCTTCTCCACGGTATTCATGGTGGAAAATGAAATACTAGGTGAAATGCCAAGAGACAAAGAAAACCCTATATTAAGGGTCACCAATCTAACCCAAGAAGAGGTGCAAAACTGGCAAAATAAGATTAAAATAGATAAATCTCTTGGTCCGGATGGCATTCACCCAAGAGTACTAAGAGAACTAATTAATGTAATAGACAAGCTATTATTTCTTATATTTAGGGACTCTAATGTATAGCGACGAGGTCTATTCCACAGGACTGTTGCATAGCAAATGTGGTACCAATATTCAAAAAGGGCTCTAAAAGTGAACCTGGAAATTATAGGCCAGTAAAGTCTAACCTCTATTGTTGGTAAAATATTTGAAGGGTTTCTGAGGGATGTTATTCTGGATTATCTCAATGAGAATAACTGATTAACTTCATAACAGCATGGGTTTATGAGGAATTGTTCCTGTCAAATCAATCTGATCAGTATTTATGAAGAGGTAAGCTATAGACTGAACCAAGGTGAGTCATTGGACGTGGTATATCTTGATTTTTCCAACGCGTTTGATACCGTGGTACACAAGAGGTTGGTACACAAAATGAGAATGCTGGGTCTGGGGGAAAATGTGTGTAAATGGGTAAGTAACTGGCTTAGTGATAGAAAGAAGAGGGTCATTATAAATGGTATATTCTCTAACTGGGTCGCTGTGACCAGTGGGGTACCGCAGGGGTCGGTATTGGGACCTATTCTCTTCAACATATTTATTAACGATCTGGTAGAAGGTTTACACAGTAAAATATCGATATTTGCAGATGATACAAAACTAAGAAAAGCAGTCAATACAAGAGAAGATAGTATTTTGCTACAGATGGATCTGGATAAGTTTGGAACTTGGGCCGAAAGGTGGCAGATGCGGTTAAACAATGATAAATGTAAGGTTATAGACATGGGAAGAAGGAATCAATATCATCATTACACTCTGAAACGGAAACCACTGGGTAAACCTGACATGGAGAAGGACTTGGGGATCCTAGTTAATGATAAACTTACTTGGAACTGGCAGCGGCTGCCAAGGCAAACAGGATCATGGGGTGCATTAAAAGAGGTCTGGATACACATGATGAGAGCATTATACTGCCTCTGTACAAATCCCTGGTTAGACCGCACATGGAGTACTGTGTACAGTTTTGGGCACCGGTGCTCAGGAAGGATACCATGTAACTAGAGCGAGTACAAAGGAGCGCAACAAAATTAATAAAGTTGAACTACAATATCCAGAGAGATCAGCAAAATTAGGATTATTTAATCTAGAAAACAGACGACTGAGGGGCGATCTAATAACCATGTATAAGTATATAAGGGGACAATACAAATAACTCTCCGAGGATCTGTTTATACCAAGGGAGGTGACAGTCACAAGGGGGCATTATCTGCGTCTGGAGGCGAGAAGGTGTTGTGAATTCTCTTTCTGGGCTCCCTCTGGTGGTTACTGAAGGTAGTGGAGCTGGTCAGATTAACAGAGGTGTTGTGAGTTCTCTTTCTGGGCTCCCTCTGGTGGTTACTGGAGGTAGTGGAGCAGGTCAGACTGACAGAGTTTGCCACCTGATAATGATGATGATGATTGGAGATCTTGGGTTTCTGACTGGTGTATTTAAGACAGCTGACTTCCTTCAATCCCTGCTGGTGATTTTCTTCCTGTGCCTTCTGAGGTCTGATGTCTGATGTCTCCTGCTCTGTTCCTGCATGGTTCAGCTAAGTGGTTCATTTGCTAATCTTTTTGCATTTGATCTGGTTTTGTCTATCTCTGCTTTGTGCGGGTCAGCTTGCTCCTGCTGGGGCTGTGCTGGATCACCGCCCATATGTTACTGCTTGTGTCAGTTTGTTCTGTCCCCTTTTATATTGGTCTCTTTTTGCTTTGCTTTCAGTATATACCATAGTGCTGATATAGTGGGGGCGAAGTCGTGTGACTTCAGTGTTTTTTGTGCATCAAACGTGTTGAATTTTTCAAGGTTTTTGCGTGATTGCAGACAGTGTCTTTCCTTTCCTGTCCTATCTAGTCAGTTTGGGCCCCATCATTTGCTCAGTCTATTTTTCTGCCTGCATTTGTGTTTTCATCTTGTCTCACCGACAATATATGTTTGGCGGCTGCCTATTCCTTTGGGGTCTACTCCGGGGCAGTTTAGATTTCACCTTTCTTGAATTAGGCTGAGTTAGTTCTCCGGCTGTGCCGAGGCGTCTAGGGCATCGTAGGTACGCTCCACGGCTACTGCTAGTTGTGTGGATAGGATCAGGGGTCTGCAATCCGCTTAGTTACCAACCTGGTTTTCCGGTGGCTTAGCCTGGTCCTGCTATCCTCCTCGGTGACCCATTTATAACAGAATCACCAGCCCCACTGTAGACTCTAGGGTACTCTAAAGAAGGAAAGAATTTTAAAAAAAAGTCAGATTTTTTTTTTTTTTATATTTTTTCCTCTTTTTTCTGGGGCTGTAGGAGGATATTTTTTGTCTAAATGGAGACTAAGCAATTGTCTGATCGTGTTGAGCAACTCGCTGCTGAAGTGCGGGGAATTTCTGCCTATCTCACTCAATCATCTGCTGTTGAACCAAAAATCCCTACTCCTAATGTGTTTTCTGGGGATCGGTCTAAATTTTTGAATTTTAAGAATACTTGTAAACTATTTTTTGCTTTGAAACCGAACTAATCGGGGAGCTCTGTGCAGCAGGTTAAAATTGTCATCTCCCTGCTGCGCGGCGATCCCCAGGATTGTGCCTTTTCTTTGACACCCGGAGATTCTATTCTGGCTAATATGGACGCGTTATTTCAAGCCCTGGGGTTGTTGTATGATGAACCTAATGCTATTGGTCAAGCTGAGAAAACCTTATTGGCATTGAACCAGGGTCAGGATTCTGCAGATTTACTTTGTCAAAAATTTCGACAGTGGGCGGTCCTTACTAAATGGAATGACGATGCCCTAGCAGCTCTCTTTCGGAAGGGTTTGGCGGAAACCGTAAAAGATGTTATGGTGGGATTTCCTGTCCCCTCTGGTCTTGACGAATCTATGTCATTAGCCATTCAAATTGATCGGCGTGTACGTGAACGTAAAACTACACGAGAGGCGCCACCTTTTGAGCGAACTTCTGAGCCCATGCAATGCGATAGGGTTTTGTTTAGGGCGCAACGTCAGGAGTTTAGACGGCGTAATAAGTTGTGTTTTTTCTATGGGGACGCCTCTCATACTATTTCTGTCTGCCCTAAACAAGAAAAGCGTTTTGTTCACGCATTTGCGGTGGGCAGTGTACAGCCTAAGTTCCTTTTGACGATTACCTTGATCTGCTACTTATCTACATTTTCCGCTAAGGCTTTTGTTGATTCAGGAGCAGCTTTGAATCTGATGGATTTTGACTTTGCCAAACGTGGTTTTCCCATGATACCCCTGCGGACTCCTATCCCTTTGAGGGGTATTGATGCTACTCCTTTGGCGGATAATAAAGTTTTGGACCCAGGTGATAATGCGGGTCGCCCCGGACCACCAAGAGAATTGTAAATTTTTGGTGCTCCACAATTCTCATGATACTATTGTTCTGGGTTTTCCTTGGTTGCAAACTCATAATCCTGTTTTGGACTGGATATTTGGGTCTGTGGTGAATTGGGGTCGTCAATGTGTTCATAGTGACACTCCTGTTTTCTCCACCTCCCCCAGTCTCATGATATTCCTGACTATTTGGCTGATTTTTCTGATGTATTTAGTGAGAGTAAGTGTAACGGGGTCTACCAAGCTGGGGTACCTCTTTCAGTACCACCCCGTGTTTTCGGAGGTCCACTCTGCGTTGGCTGGAGTCTGAATGAATGACGCTGGCTGGAATTCCTTGGTTACATGGGCGCATATAAAAGATCACTACTTCTCCATGTATTTCCAGTCTGACAACACTTTACTCACAGGACACAGAATATATCACACAGATACAGAGGGCCGGCCAATAGAAAAGCGGCAGGCCAGACATACATTACAAAAGCCGCAGTTGGCCGGAGCCTGCCGATATTTACTGTGGGAATTACAAAGGTGGGGGGAGGGCGGACAAAAGGAGAATATCGTGTCCCCTCTGCCCAGGGGCGCAGCCTGTGAACTGATGCATTAGGGACATGCATCTCACATGGAACCTATTATACATACATATAACTGCACAACATATTCTGGGTGCTGAGTGGTTCTGTAACACGTAACACGGCTCCCCTTTTCAGCGACGCGATCGGCATACACAGTCTGATCCTCAAGGATCGGTTTGGGGATGACAGAAGTTTATGGGGTTGGTACAAGTTCCGTTTGTCGACTTAGTCCATCGACGTTACCGTTTTGTTTGCCGGGTCTGTGGTGGATGGTGAAGTCCAGAGGTTGTAGGGCTAAACTCCACCGCAGCAATCTGGCGCTGTCTCCGGAGACCCGATTAAGCCAGGCTAGGGGATTATGGTCCGTTAGGAGGGAAAACTGTCGTCCATACAAATATGGTTGCAACTTCTTGAGTGCCCATACTACCGCCAGGCACTCCTTCTCGATGGCCGCATAGCTTACTTCACGGGGCAGTAGTTTCCGACTCGGGTAAGCTACCTGGTGTTCTTGGCCGTCCGGCCCGACTTGGCTCAGTACTGCCCCCAATCCAAACATAGGAGCGTCTGTGTGAACATGGAAATGTTTAGTTGGATCGGGTGCGGCCAATACAGGGGTATTGGTGAGGGCGTCCTTTAGTTGGCGGAAGGCTTCCTCACACTCTGAGGTCCAGGTTACCTGGCGCGGGTTGGTTCTTACGGGTCAGATCAGTGAGGGGCTTGGCTACGCTGCTGTAATTGGGAACAAATTTCCTGTAAAACCCCGCTGTCCCTAGAAACGCCATGACCTGGGTTTTAGTGCGTGGGATGGGCCACTTGGCTATGGTCTCAATCTTGGCTGGTTCTGGTCGCTGTTTCCCACTTCCCACCCAATGCCCTAAATACTGAACCTCTGCTTTGCCCACGTGACACTTGTTTGGGTTCAGGGTGATTCCGGCCTGGTGGATCCTGTCCAGTACTGTCTCTAGGTGATTTAGATACTCTTCCCATGTCGCACTGTAGATGGCGATGTCGTCCAGGTAGGCACAAGCATAGTCCTGGAGACCATCCAGAAGCCAGTCAGCCAGCCTTTGGAAGGTCGCCGGGGCATTCTTCATCCCGAATGGCATAACTCGAAACTGGAATAAGCTGAACATGGTGACAAATGCCGACTTGGGAATAGCGTCAGGACTAAGGGGAACCTGCCAGTAGCCTTTGCATAGATCGATGGTGGTCAAATAATTTGCCCCCGCCAGCCGGTCTAACAACTCATCCACACGCGGCATGGGGTATGCATCTGTCGCTGTTTTCTCATTGAGCCTACGATAGTCTATACAAAACCGTGTAGTCCCATCCTCCTTGGGCACTAACACTACGGGGGATGCCCAGGGACTATCTGACTCTTCAGTGACCCCTAAACACAGCATCTCTTATATCTCTTGTCGCATCCCCTCTCGTACAGACTCAGGGACGCGGAAGGGGTTTTGTCACAGGGGGGTCTGATCCTGGGTCTCAACCTTGTGTTGTGCCAGGCGAGTGTACCCTGGTCTCCCTGAAAACATCCTCTGTCGCTGCCTCAACATCTCCTCTGCCTGCTGTCTCTCCCGGGGGCCTAGGTCTTCACCCAAGTGTACCCGGTCCCATGTTTTAGACTGAGTCCTTTCCCCTAAGACATCCGGCAAGGGAAGTCCGGCTAAATCCTCTGCTTCAGGTGCACAGATGGCCACTACCTCTTCAGGGCGCTCCGGTAGGGCTTCAGCATATTCACGTGGAACATGCGGATAACCCTGGGGTCATCACAATCGGCGACATTATAGGTTGTGTCGGCTATTTTCCCCACTACCTGGTAGGGCCCCTGCCATGCAGCTTGAAACTTATTCTGCTTAGTGGGCTCTAACACCAGGACCTTCTGTCCTATTTCCAAAGTGCACTCTCTGGCCCTCTGATCGTACCATATGCGCTGGCGCTGCTGGGTCGCCTGCATGTTCTCACGTACAGCCTGAGTTAGCTCCTGAAGGCGGTCCCGGAATTCCAGCACATAGGGTACAATAGGTACCCCTTCTATGAGGCCCTCCCCTTCCCAGTGTTCCAGCACTAAGTCTAAGGGTTCCCTTACCCGTCTCCCGTATACCAGCTCGAACGGGGAGAACCCCATGGATTCTTGGGGCACCTCCCGATAGGCAAACAGGAGGTGTGGCAAGAATTTCTCCCAGTCCCTGTATGTCCTGGTAAAAGTCCCAATGAGCTGTTTTAATGTCCCGTTAAAGCGTTCACACAACCCATTGGTTTGCGGGTGGTACGGGGCGCTTCTAATGGACTTTACGCCGCACAGCTTCCACAGTTGGTTGGTCACCTCTGCTGTAAACTAGGTACCCTTGTCCGAGATAATCTCCCGGGGAAATCCAACCCGTGAGAACACCTGGAGCAGGGCAGCCGCCACCGTCTCTGCCAGTATGTTAGGTAACACAACCGCCATTGGATAACGTGTGGCATAATCTACCACTGTCAATATATACTTTTTCCCTGACGGACTGGGTTTGGCTAACGGCCCTATCAGATCGACTGCTACTCGGCTAAATGGTTCCTCCACAATGGGGAGGGGGCGTAATTTGGCCTTGCATCGATCCCCCCTCTTGCCAATGTGCTGGCAACTGTCACAGGTCTGGCAGTACTGACGAACATCATAGGTTACCCCCGGCCAAAAGAAGTTTTGTGTCAGACGATGCCTGGTGCGACTGACGCCGAAGTGCCCGGCTAAGGGTATGTCATGAGAGATTTGCAGTAGCTCCTGCCTATACTTCTGGGGAACTACCAGCTGTTGTTTTATAGTGGGGCTCGTCCCTGTGAGGTGCTACTCTGTGATCCAGTAGAGGAGTCCCTGCTTCCATACAAACGGTTGCCCTTCCAGTACCCTTCTCCCCTCCTGTGCCTTCCCACAATATCCCTCTAATGAAGGATCCTCAAGTAACTGCCTCTTAAATTCATCTGGGGTGGCCCAAGAAATGTGTCTGGCTATGGGAATATGTGTAGGGCTGGGATGTCTTACCTGAGCCTCCTCTGAGTGTGATTCTGCCTCCACAGCTCGAGCTTGTCTCCGGGTGTTCACAGGATATGTCTCAGCCAGAGGGGCCACCGAGAATGCAGACAACATGGGCCCCAAGTCATTTCCCAGCAAGACGTTTGCAGGCAAATCCTCCATCAAGCCGACTTCAACAAGGCCATCCCCAACTCCCCAGTTCAGGTGAATCCTGGCAGTGGACAGTCGATGTATGGCTCCCCCTGCTACACGGACTGCCACTGTCCGGTCCGTCTTCTCTTGGTCCCGGACAAGATGAGGCTTCACAAGGGTCAAAGTTGCTCCAGAATCTCTTAATCCCTGCATACGTTTCCCATTAACCCACATGACCTGTCGATGCTGTTGTCAATTATCTGCCCGGGCTGCCTGCACGGGGTCTACTTCATGCAGCACTTCCTCCATCTCTTCCACCCCTTGATTAGTCGTAGCCCCCAATGCCGGGTCAGCTTCGCCTTTGTAGCAGTGTACAGTAGCCCGGCTGAAGGTAGCTGTTCCCGCCTTTGGCCATTGGGTATGCTGAGTCCGGTTGGGACATTGTCTTTGCAGGTGGCCTAGCTGACGGCAGGTGTGGCATCGCGCCCCAGGGGGACTGTGGTAGGCCGGGTTTCTAGCTGGACCCATTACAATCTTCGGTGGTTTGGGGCCCTCCAGGTCCATGGGCGGGCCCCTAGTGACCATCTTTGATCTGGACAACTGCGGCCTCTTGGCATCATGATGTTCATCGGCCAGACGAGCGGCTTCCTCAAGAGTCGTTGGCCGCCTGTCCCGAAGCCATTCCTGTGTCTCGGGGGTTAGTCCATTAAAGAATCATTCTAACAAGAAGAGCTGGAGGACGTCCTCCTTAGTGGTTGCTTGGCTCCCTTGTACCCACTGTAGCAGTGACCACAATAATTTACAGGCCCATTCAGCGTGGGTATCGGTTACGCGTTTTATAAGTCTTATAACTTTTGGCGGTATGCCTCTGGTGTCAGCGCATACCGGGCCAAGATCACTTCTTTGATCCGCTCATAGTCCATACAGTCCTCATTAGGTACCGTGCGATAGGCGCCTGCTGCCCGGCCTGTCAGCTTGCTGGCCAGAATCTGAACCCGTTCCTCCGGCTTCACTTGATGAAGGGCACACTGCCGCTCAAAGTCCTGCAGAAAGCCATCAATGTCTTCCTCTGCCTCCCCCAACTGTCGAATGCATTATACTGGATCTTTTTGTGGCTTACTGTTGAAGGTACCTGGTCGAAGGCCAGAGCTCCCCCTGCTCGCTGACTCTCCTCTCTCCGCTCTGCCATCTCCATCTTGGCCAGCTCCACTTTGGTCCGCTCTGCCATCTCCATCTTGGCTAGCTCTATCCTGGTCCGCTAGGCCATCTTTTCCTTCAGATCAGTACTCACATCAGCCATCACCTCTCGTATGATCTCTATCGCAGGGTTTGGGCCACAGAATGCCAATCTGTTCTTTACCTCCCTCTGGAATTCGGTCTCCTCCACATTCACATTGGGGGGCGCTGCACTGTCGTGTTCCATGATGGCTGCTATCAAATCCGCTTTTGTTTTGTTGCTGGCGATCAACCCTCGGGCTTCCACCAGATCTTTTAATGTAGTCCTCTTTAACTTCTGGCAGTTGTTTTCCATTCATTCCTTTCCTCCTGTAGAGGGGGTATCATATCCCGCCGCTGCCACCATTGTAACGGGGTCTACCAAGCTGGGGTACCTCTTTCAGTACCACCCCGTGTTTTCGGAGGTCCGCTCTGCGTTGGCTGGAGTCTGAATGAATGACGCTGGCTGGAATTCCTTGGTTACATGAGCGCATATAAAAGATCACTGCTTCTCCATGTATTTCCAGTCTGACACTTTACTCACAGGACACAGAATATATCGCACAGATACAGAGGGCCGGCCAATAGAAAAGCGGCAGGCCAGACATACATTACAAAAGCCGTAGGTGGCCGGAGCCTGCCGATGTTTACTGTGGGAATTACAAAGGTGGGGGGAGGGCGGATAAAAGGAGAATGTCGTGTCCCCTCTGCCCAGGGGCGCAGCCTGTGAACTGATGCATTAGGGACATGCATCTCACATGGAACCTATTATACATACATATAACTGCACAACATATTCTGGGTGCTGAGTGGTTCTGTAACACGTAACAGTAAGTCTGCGTCTTTGCCTCCTCATAGGAGTTATGACTGTGCAATTGAGTTAATGCCCAGGTGTAAATTTCCCAAGGGTCGGTTTTTCAACTTATCGGTACCCAAACATGATGCTATGCGATCTTATATCAAGGAGTCGTTGGAGAAAGGTCATATCAGACCATCCTCTTCACCTTTAGGTGCTGGGTTTTTTTTGTGGCCAAGAAAGGTGGCTCATTAAGGCCATGTATTGACTATCGTTCCCTTAACAAAATCACTGTTAAATATCAGTACCCGTTACCCCTGTTTTCTGATTTATTTTCCAGAGTTAAAAGTGCCTGTTGGTTTACCAAACTTGACCTCAGGGGGGCGTATAATCTTATTCGCATCAAGCATGGGGATGAATGGAAGACTGCGTTTAATACCCCCGGAGGGACATTTTGAGTACCTGGTGATGCCTTTTGGGCTCACTAATGCCCCTTCTGTCTTCCAATCATTTATGAATGATATTTTCCAGGACTTTGTTGATAAGTTTTTGATCATTTATCTGGATGATATTTTGATCTTTTACAGTGATTGGGATTCTCATGTGGAACATGTCCGGACTGTGTTCTGGATTTTGAGGGAAAATCTCTGTATGTTAAGGGATCGAAGTGTCTCTTTGGTGTTCAGAGGATTTCATTTTTGGAATTCATTTTGTCCCCGTCTACTATTGAAATGGACCCGGCCAAGGTACAGGCCATTTATGATTGGGTTCAGCCCACTTCTTTGAAGGCTCTCCAGAAGTTTTTGGGTTTTGCTAATTTCTACCATAAATTTATAAGTAATTTTTCTGTTATTGTTAAACCACTGACTGATTTGACCAAGAAGGGCGCTGATGTGGTGAATTGGTCTCCAAAGGCAGCCTCGGCATTTCAGGAGCTTAAGCGGAGATTCACTTCTGCTCCAGTTCTATGGCAACCTGATGTCTCACTTCCATTTCAGGTGGAGGTAGATGCTTCTGAGATTGGTGCAGGAGACGTTTTGTCCCAAAGAGATCCTGTGACTTCTAAGATGAATCCCTGTGCCTTCTTTTCTTGAAAATTTTCCCCATCTGAACCTAACTATGACGTGGGGAATCTGGAATTGTTGGCCATGAAATGGGCATTTGAAGAGTAGAGACATTGGTTGGAGGGAGCTAGACATCAAGTTGTGGTCCTCACCGACCACAAGAATTTGATTTATCTTGAATCAGCTAAATGCTTGAATCCTAGACAGGCTAGGTGGGCCTTGTTTTTTACGTGTTTTAATTTTGTGGTCTCTTTTCTTCCGGGCACTAAGAATGTTAAGGCGGACGCCCTATCTAGGAGTTTCTTTGCGGATTCTCTTGATGTGTCCGAGCCTACTACCTTTCTAAATGAGGGTGTAGTTCTTTCCGCCATCTCACCCGATTTGAGACGTGCCCTCGAGGAATTTCAGGAGGACAAACCTGAACATTGCCCTATGGGAAAATTGTATGTCCTTGACCAGTGGAGAAAAAGAGTAATATCAGAAATTCATTGCTCCGCATTGGCTGGTCATTCAGGTATTTTTGGTACCAGAGTTTGGTGAGTCAGTCTTTTTGGTGGCCTGCCTTATCTCGTGATGTCAGGAATTTTTTGCAGTCCTGTGGGACTTGTTCTCGGTCCAAGCCCTGTTCTCATTCTAGTGGTTTGTTGATGCCCCTGCCGGTGCCCAGGAGGCCATGGACCCATATCTCAATGGATTTTATTTCTGATCTTCCTGTCTCTCAGAGAATGACTGCTCTCTGGGTGATCTGTGATAGATTTTCTAAGATGGTCCATCTTGTACCACTCCCAAAGTTGCCATCTTCTTCTGAGTTGGTGCCCTTGTTTTTACAACAGGTGGTTCGTTTGCACGGGATTCCTGAGAACATTGTGTCGGACAGAGGAGTCCAGTTTGTTTCCAGATTTTGGAGAGCTTTTTGTTCCAAACTGGGAATTCAATTATCCTTCTCCTCTGCATTTCATCCTCAGACCAATGGGCAGACTGAGAGAACAAACCAGACTTTGGAATCCTATTTGAGATGTTTCATATCTGCTGATCAGAATGACTGGGTCTCATTTTTGCCCTTGGCCAAATTCGCTCTAAATGATAGGGCTAGTTCTGCCACTTTGATGTCGTCTTTTTTCTGTAACTTTGGGTTTCATCCTCGATTTTCTTCAGGGCAGGTGAAATCTTCAGCCTGCCCAAGTGTGGATTCTGTGGTAGAGAGAATGCAGCAGATTTGGGACCAAGTAGTGGATAATTTGTCCCACTCTCAGGAAAAGGCCCAATGGTTTTCCAACCAGCATAGGACCATTGGTCCCCGGTTAAAAGTGGGTGATATGGCTTGGTTGTCTTCAAAAAATATTCCTATGAAGGTTGCGTCTCCAAAATTCAAGCCAAGATTCATTGGACCTTATAAGGTTTTGGAAATCCTTAACCCCGTTTCTTTCCATTTGGCTCTTCCAGTTACATTTAAGATTCATAACCTTTTTTAGAAATCTTTGCTGAAGAGGTTTGTGGAGCCAGTAGTTCCCATGGCGGTGCCTCCTGACCCTGTATTGATTAAAGGTAATTTGGAGTATGAGGTAGAGAAGATATTGGATTCTCGTTTGGCTAGATGGAGATTCCAGTACTTGGTCAAGTGGAAGGGTTATTGCCAGGAGGATAATTCTTGGGTCTCTGCTTCTGACATTCATGCCGAAAGATTGGTTCGTGCTTTTCATCGGGCCTATCCTGACCGGCCTGGTGGCGTGGATGAGGGTTTGGTGACCCCTCCTCAAGGGGGGTACTGTTGTGAATTCTCTTTCTGGGCTCCCTCTGGTGGTTACTGAAGGTAGTGGAGCTGGTCAGATTGACAGAGGTGTTGCAAGTTCTCTATCTGGGCTCCCTCTAGTGGTTACTGGAGGTAGTGGAGCTGGTCAGATTGACAGACGCTTGCCACCTGATAATGATGATGATGATTGGAGATCTGGGGTTTCTAACTGGTGTATTTAAGACAGCTGACTCCCTTCAGTCCCTGCTGGTGATTTTCTTCCTGTGCCTTCTGAGGTCTGATGTCTGATGTCTCCTGCTCTGTTCCTGCATGGTTCAGCTAAGTGGTTCATTTGCTAATCTTTTTGCATTTGATCTGGTTTTGTCTATCTCTGCTTTGTGCGGGTCAGCTTGCTCCTGCTGGGGCCTTGCTGGATCACCGCCCATATGTTACTGCTTGTGTCGGTTTGTTCTGTCCCCTTTTATATTGGTCTCTTTTTGCTTTGCTTTCAGTATATACTAGAGTGCTGATATAGTGGGGGCTAAGTCGTGTGACTTCAGTGTTTTTGTGCATCAAACGTGTTGGATTTTTCAGGGTTTTTGCGTGAGTGCAGGCAGTGTCTTTCCTTTCCTGTCCTGTCTAGTCATTTTGGGCCCCATCATTTGCTCAGTCTATTTTTCTGCCTGCGCTTGTATTTTCATCTTGTCTCACTGAAAATATATGTTTGGGGCAGCCTATTCCTTTGGGGTCTGCTCCGGGGCAGTTTAGATTTCACCTTTCTTGCCTTAGGCTGAGTTAGTTCTCCGGCTGTGCCGAGGCGTCTAGGGCATCGTAGGTACGCTCCAAGGCTACTGCTAGTTGTGTGGATAGGATCAGGGGTCGGCAATCCGCTTAGTTACCAACCTTTCTGTTTTTCTGGTGGCTTAGTCTGGTCCTGCTATCCTCCTCGGTGACCCATTCATAACAGAAGGTGTTGTAAATTCACTTTCTGGCCTACTTATGGTTACTAGTGAAGGTAGTGGAGCTGGTTATATTGACATAGGGGTCGCGAGTTCTCTTTCCGGGCTACCTCTGGTGGTTACTGGAGGTAATGGAGCTGATCTAATTAACAGAGGCCTGCCACCTGATAATGAGGAGGATGACTGGAGATCTGGAGTTTCTGACTGGATTTAAGACAGCTGACTTGTGAGTTCATTCTCTGGTTCACCAGTTGTGAGTTCTCCTTCCAGACTCCCTCTGGTGGTAACAGGAGGTAGTGAGGCTGATTTGATCGGTGGAGGTCTGCCACCTGAGCATGAGGATGACGATTGGATCTCAGGAGTTTCAGATTGGATTTAAGACAGCCAACGCCCTATTCAGTTGCTGGTGATTCCTTCTGGCTTGTCAGCTCTTGGTTTTCAGCTCTGTTCCAGTCATCTAAAGCTAAGTTTTTCTGCTAATGTTCACACTTGATTTTGTTGGTCTATTCAGTTTTTTGTGTGTGGTCAGCCAGCCCCGGCTGGGGGCTGTGCTGAATTTCCACTCTTATTTATCTGTATTTGCCAATTTGCTTTTTGTCCCTTATTAGATTGGCCTCTTTTTGCTCTGTCTCAGAATATTTCAGAGTGCTGATATAGTGGGAGAAGTCTAGTGACTTCAGGGTTAATTTTGTTATCAGAAGTGTTGGACATTATTTTGTAGGGTTTTGGGCAGATTGCAGATAGTGCCTTTTCTTTCCTCTCCTTTCTAGTTAGTCTGGGCCCCATAGTTTGCTCAGCCTATTTTCCTACCTGTGTTTGTGTTTTCATCTTGTTTCACCGTCAATACACGTGTGGGGGCTGTCTATTCCTTTGGGGTCTGGTCTGGGGCAGTTAGTTTTCCCTTTTCTTTCTTTAGGCTTATTTAGTCCTCTGGCCGTGACGAGGTGTCTAGGAACATCGTAGGCATGCTCCACGGCTGCTGCTAGTTGTGTGGTAGGATCAGGGATTTGCAATCTGCATAGTTACCAACCTCTCTGGTTTTTCTGGGCTTAGCATGTTTAGGTTTTTTCCTCCTCGGTGACCCATTCATAACAGCTGAATCCCTCTATCCCTGCTGGTGATTTTTTCCTGCCTCCTGAGGTCTTAGTTTCCAGCTCAGTCCCTGCATGCTCAGCTAAGTGTTCTTTTGCTATTGTTCACATTTGATCTGGTTTTGTCTATTTCAGTTTTGTGTGGTCAGCCAGCTCCGGCTGGGGCTGTGCTGAATTTCCATCCTTATGTTACTGCTTTTGCCAGCTTGTTTTTGTCCCTTATTAGATTGGCCTCTTTTTGCTCTGCTTTTAGAATATACCAGAGTGCTGATATAGTGGGCGAAGTCTAGTGAGTAGTGACTTCAGTATTTTTCTATCAGACGTGTTGGGCATTTTTTGCAGGGTTTTTTGCGTGATTGCAGACAGAGTCTTTCCTTTCCTGTCCTGTCTAGTTAGTGTGGGCCCCATTGTTTGCTCAGTCTATTTTTCTACCTGCGTTTGTGTTTTCATCTTTTCTCACCGTCAATATATGTTTGGGGGCTATCTATTCCTTTGGGGTCTGCTCTGGGGCAGTTTAGATTTCCCCTTTCTTGCTTTAGGCTTATTTAGTTCTCCGGCTGTGTCGAGGCGTCTAGGATCATCGTAGGTACTGCTACTCACCTGCTACTCACCTCTCCTACTAACTTTTTATCTCTAACCTCCTCGTTTGGCCTTTTGCAGCTTACTAATTCTCCAACGCATGAAGATGGGAACTCCCTCGACTTGGTCTTCTCTCTGGCTTTGTGCAGTGGATGATTTTGCAAACTCCCCTCTCCCACTTTCTGACCACAACCTTCTTTCAATCTCTATCAAGAACTGCCAGGCTGCTCAGGTCACCCCCACTGTCCATATTTATAGAAACATACAGGCCATTATCACCCAGAAACTTATGAAGAACTTGCAGTCTTCATTGGCCCCCTATCTCGTCCCTTTCATGTCCTGATTCTGCATTGAATCATTACAATGAAACACTTCAAAGTGCCTTGGATGAATTTGCTCCTCCTATACATAGAACACCACAACACAGACAGCGACAACCCTGGCACACCCTGCAAACACGTTTCCTGCAGCGGTGCTCCAGGTTCGCCGAACGTCTATGGAGAAAATCCAACCTACCCGAAGATTTCATCCATTATAAGTTTATGCTTCGAACATACAAAACTGCCCTTCACCTCTCAAAACAAACCTATTTCAACACCCTCATCACTTCACTGTCCAATAACCCTAAATGTCTCTTTGACACTTTTCATTCTCTACTCAACCCAAGAGTACAGGCCCCTACCACGGAGCTTCGAGCTGACGATCTGGCCAATTACTTCAAAGAAAAAATTGACCAGATCCGACAGGAAATTATCTCCCAATCACCTCATACCATGCACTGTCCTCCCTCCCCCACTGCATCTAGCTCACTCTCTGACTTTGAACCAGTCACAGAAGAAGAAGTAAGCAGGCTCCTTGCATCTTCCCGCCCAACCACTTGCACCACTGACCCATTTCCGTCACATTTACTCCAGACCCTTTGCCCTGCTGCCACCCCTCACCTAACTAAAATATTTAACATCTCTCTCTCTTCTGGTATTTTTCTATCCTCATTTAAGCATGCCATCATACATCCACTACTTAAAAAACCATCCCTCGACCAAAACTGTGCTGCTAACTATAGACCTGTTTCTAATCTTCCCTTCATCTCTAAACTCCTGAAACGCCTGGTCCACTCCCGTCTTATCCGCTATCTCTCAGAAAACTCTCTTCTCGACCCTCTCCAATCCGGTTTCCGCTCTTTACATTCTACTGAAACTGCCCTCACTAAAGTCTCTAATGATCTACTAACAGCTAAATCAAATGGTCATTACTCCATGCTAATTCTCTTGGATCACTCTGCAGCATTCGACACTGTGGATCATCAGCTCCTCCTCACTATGCTCCGTTCCATTGGCCTCAAGGACACCGTTCTCTCCTGGTTCTCCTCCTATCTTTATGACAGCTCCTTTACTGTATCTTTTGCTGGCTCCTCCTCCTCTCATCTTCCCCTTACTGTTGAGGTTCCTTAAGGATCAGTCCTAGGCCCCCTCCTCTTCTCTTTGTATACTGCCCCTATTGGTCAAACAATCAGTAGATTTGGTTTCCAGTACCATCTCTATGCTGACGACACCCAATTATACGCTTCTTCTCCTGACATCACGCCAGCCTTTCTAGAAAACACTGGCAGTTGTCTAAACGCTGTGTCTAACATCATGTCCTCACTATATCTGAAACTGAACCTGTCAAAGACTGAACTCCTTGTGTTTCCTCCCGCTACTAATGTACCCATACCCGACATTGCCATTTCCATGTGTGGTTCTACTATTACTCCCCAGCAACATGCCCGCTGTCTTGGGCTCATACTTGACTCCGAGCCCTTCCTTTGTCCCCCACATCTGATCACTGGCTCGCTCTTGTTATCTGCACCTCAAAAACATTTCTAGAATTCGACCTTTTCTTACTTTTGACTCTGCAAAAACTCTGACTGTTTCTCTTATTCATTCTCGTCTCGACTATTGTAACTCTCTTCTAATCGGTCTCCCTCTTACCAAACTCTCCCCCCTCCAATCTGTCTTGAATGCAGCTGCCAGGATCATATTCCTCGCCAATCGTTACACCGATGCCTCTACCTTGTGCCAGTCATTACACTGGCTACCCATCCACTTCAGAGTCCAGTACAAACTTATTACCCTCACCCACAAAGCTCTTCATTGCTCAGCACCACACTACATCTCCTCCCTTGTTTCAGTATACCATCCTACCATCGCCCTCCATTCTGCTGATGACCTGAGGTTAGCATCCTCAATAATCAGAACCTCACACTCCCGTCTTCAAGACTATACACGTGCTGCACCAATTCTTTGGAATGCACTTCCCAGGTCAATACGATTAGTCCCCAATCCCCACAATTTTAAGCGTGCCCTGAAAACTCATTTATTCAGACTGGCCTACCGCCTCAACACATTAACCTAATCTATCCCTCTGTAGCACAGCCAAAAGTTTTTTCACCATAACCAGGTTCCCCGCATCATGTTCCCACATGCTTTATGCATCCATTAGCCCTCTGCATCTGAACTGTTACACACTTAACATTATGGCTGGTCCATACAATCAGGGCAACTGTTACCACCCACCTTTCGTATCTCCCCTTTTTTCCTCATAGATTGTAAACTTGCGAGCAGGGCCCTCATTCCTCTTGGTATCTGTTATGATCTATGTGATTATTGTTATGCTGTAATGTATATTGTCTGTACAAGTCCCCTCTGAAATGTAAAGTGCTGTGGAGTATGTCAGCGCTATAGAAATAAAACTTATTATTATATTATTATTATAGGTACGCTCCACGGCTACTGCTAGTTGTGAGGATAGAATCAGGGGTCTGCAATCCGCTTAGTTACTAACCTCTCTGGTTTTCTGTGGCTTAGCTTGGTCTTGCCTTCCTCCTCGGTGACCCAATCATAGCACGAAAGTTTTTCCACCAACATAGGAGAGGATTCTATACCGTAAGGCTAGGTTCACATTGCGCTGGGGGCATTCGTTTAATAGATCCGTTAAACAGATGCTCTAACGCTGATGTCACTTTTTACGTCTTTTTAACCCCTAGTGCTAACGTATGCACTAACGCATGGTAGCATTTTGTTACCATGCGTTAGCCATACAGGTATTTGCACAGCGAACGCGTCCGTTTGCTGTGCGTTAGGCATAACGCACCCTAAAACACGGTAGACCGTGTTCAAGGGTGCGTCAGAAAGTAACGCATCATCGCTACCACATGCAGAATTTGGCATGCGTTACGATGCGTTACTATAATGGCGACCAATCGGTGCGTTAACGCATCCGTTAGGCCTGTTTCACACTTGCTTTTTTTTGCAGCGCGTTTTTCCCGCAAAAAAACGCATTGAAAAACGCATACAAAAGCATACAACTGCTGCGTTTTTTTCAAGCATTTTTATGAGCATGCATGAAAAAAACGCAGCGTTTTTATGCGTTTGTATGCGTTTTTAGTGCGTTTTTACCGCGTTTGCGTCTTTTTCCAACATTAGGTGGCCCCTCACACTAACCCAAACCATGACTTTACTAACCCTAACCCTGACCCTAACCCTAACCCTAACCCTGACCCTAACCCTAACCCTTAACCAAACCATACTTAACCCTAACCCTGACCCTAACCCTAACCCTTAACCAAACCATACTTAACCCTAACCCTGACCCTAACCCTAACCCTGACCCTAACCCTAACCCTTAACCAAACCATACTTAACCCTAACCCTGACCCTAACCCTGACCCTAACCCTAACCCTAACCCTGACCCTAACCCTTAACCAAACCATACTTAACCCTAACCCTGACCCTAACCCTAACCCTTAACCAAACCATACTTAACCCTAACCCTGACCCTAACCCTAACCCTGACCCTAACCCTTAACCAAACCATACTTAACCCTAACCCTGACCCTAACCCTGACCCTAACCCTAACCCTGACCCTAACCCTTAACCAAACCATACTTAACCCTAACCCTGACCCTAACCCTAACCCTAACCCTAACCCTGACCCTAACCCTAACCCTAACCCTTAACCAAACCATACTTAACCCTAACCCTGACCCTAACCCTGACCCTAACCCTAACCCTTAACCAAACCATACTTAACCCTAACCCTGACCCTAACCCTGACCCTAACCCTAACCCTAACCCTGACCCTAACCCTAACCCTAACCCTGACCCTAACCCTTAACCAAACCATACTTAACCCTAACCCTGACCCTAACCCTAACCCTAACCCTAACCCTGACCCTAACCCTAACCCTTAACCAAACCATACTTAACCCTAACCCTGACCCTAACCCTAACCCTAACCCTTAACCAAACCATACTTAACCCTAACCCTGACCCTAACCCTAACCCTGACCCTAACCCTAACCCTTAACCAAACCATACTTAACCCTAACCCTGACCCTAACCCTAACCCTAACCCTTAACCCTAACCCTGACCCTAACCCTAACCCTGACCCTAACCCTAACCCTAACCCTTAACCAAACCATACTTAACCCTAACCCTGACCCTAACCCTAACCCTGACCCTAACCCTAACCCTAAACCCCCTTAACTAACCCTAACTCTAACCCAAACCCCTAAATTCCATGGTTAACAAAAAAAAACGCATGTGCAAAAAAACGCATACATAAGCATGCCAATGCGCACATACGCGCACCCATAGACTTATATTGGGTGTCTTGCTGTAAAAAAATGCATTGCGCGCGCATGCGTTTTTTTGAGGCAAATCGGACGCACAAAAAATGCAACAAGTTGCATTTTGTGCGCCCGAGCGCATACCGCAAAAAAACGCATGCGCGGTAAAACGCGTACAAACGCATGTGTATGCGCACATAAGCGCATCCCATGCAAAGTATAGGAAAAAAAACCGCATGCGCTATTTAGCGCTAAATTACCGCGAAAAAAAACGCAAATGTGAAACCAGCCTTACATAACGTTAGTGCCGCTTTGTAACGGATGCGTTAAACACATGGCCGTAACATGATATGAACCCAGCCTTAGGGCAGTGAGAATCTGTAATTCCTTGCCTGAGGAGGTGGTGATGGCGAACTCAGTCCAGGGGTTCAAGAGAGGCCTGGATGTCTTCCTGGAACATAACAATATTGTATCTTACAGTCAGTGGCGGATTATAATGAGGTCAATCCGGGCAGCAGCCCAGGGCCCAGTGGTGTGGGGGGGCCCACCAGCCCAGGGTAAATTGCCCCAGAGGCGTATCTGGGGGGGGCAGCCTGGGCATTTGCCCTGGGTGCAGCCAGCAGGGGGGCGCAGTGAGGCCGCCTAATGCGGCGGTCTGCAGTGTCTCCCCTGGCGGCTGTGTTCTGCCACCCCCTGGACTGGGAGTCGGCTGTCCTCTGTACCGGCACAGAGAAGCTGCAGCGCGCCAGCTCCCAGTGATCAATTGTACTGGCGTCTATACAGACGCTAGTACAATTGAAGCTCTGACTGCCGGGTCAGACCGATGCCAGCAACGTGATCAGGTCATGTGATCACGCTGCTGACGTCACTCCCCGGCACCCAGAGCGAACGCTGGTGGTAAGTGTGCTCCACTCTGGAGCTGAAGAACCACCGAAGATGGGAGATGAGGGGGATTTGGAGTGGGGATGGGGGTTAATGAGTGGGGATGGGGGTTAATGTGTGGTGGATTTGGAGTGGGGATGGGGGTTAATGAGTGGGAGGATTTGGAGTGGGGATGGGGGTTAATGAGTGGGGATGGGGGTTAATGTGGGCAGGGATTTGGAGTGGGTATGAGGGTTAATGTGTGGGGGGATTTGGAGTGGGGATGGGGGTTAATGAGTGGGGATGGGGGTTAATGTGTGCAGGGACTTGGAGTGGGGAAGGAGGTTAATGAGTGGGGATGGGGGTTAATGTGTGGGGGGATTTGGAGTGGGGGGTACATAAGGTGTGGGGGATTTGGAGTGAGGATGGGGGGTATTTAATGTGTGGGGAGATTTGGAGTAGGGACGGGGGGTTATTGAGTGCGGATGGGGGATACTTAATGTGTGGTGGGATTTGGCATGGGGACGGGGGGTTATTTAATGTGTGTGAGGAATTTGGAGTGGGGATGGGGGATTTAATGTGTGTGGGGAGATTTGGAGTGGGGATGGGGGGATTTAATGTGTGGGGGGGAGATGTGAGGACACAAAATGTGGATGAGAAAACACATCATGGGGTCTGGATACAATACAATGGGATCCAAACACATGTCAGGAATGTATGTCCTTATGCCACATTCATTCCCTGTGTGGCCCATTCCCTTAACCTAGTAGGGAAAAATTGTGCTGAAAGTATTCCAGAAATTTTCAGATTTCAGTGTTTGGTATGTTTTGTGTACTGTATTATAGCTTGTCTCGTAAATAACTTGATATAGACAGAGAGCTTATTCTTAAGATCAAAAATAACAGCTCGTCATTTAATATATATCATTCAGGGTGATATATTTAAGGAGGGGTTTAGAAGAGGATCAGCATAGGAGTCTATCCTGCAGGCCCAAATATTATAGGCTGATTCCAGAATTTCAGTCTTTGTGGCTTCAATGCGCTACATCATTATCTAATTTTCTTTTGACTGGAGATAAGAAAAAAATGAGTTTTACATTGTGCAGTAACATGGATTCTATTACATAGAAAAGGCGAGTTTTGCCTAATCTGGAGGTGTTTTCTATTTCTCTTGCATGTTAGCTCCAGGTTAGGATTGGTCTCTTGGAGTTTCACCTTTTTCCCATGTTTGATGTTGACCAGTCTCTATTAACACCCTTTGGTTGAAGGTTAAATTAACATATAGCATTTAGTACTGATATACCTGAAACTAGAGCTGAGCGAAACGGGTCCAAAAAATTCAAAAGTCGCCGACTTTCGCCAAAGTCGGGTTTCATGAAGCGAAACCCGACATTAGCGTGAGGTCGGCAACGAGGTAGGCGACTTTAGCGCCAAAGTCGCGTTTCAAAAGATGCTTCAGCGCCCTTTTTCAGCCAATGAGGAAGAACGGACACTGTGGGCAACGTGATGACATAGGCAGAGGTCACCACCATCTTTGAGAAGGACATGCAAGTGATTGGCTTGCTTTGTGGGGCGTCACGGGGGTAATAAAAGGGCGTGCACGCCGACCGCCATCTTACTTCTGCTGATCTCAGAATAGGGAGAGCTGCTGCTGCTGCTGATTCTGTAGGGAGAGCGTTAGGCAGGGAAGAAGAACAAAAAAACTGCTTGTGCTGCTAGCGATTTTGCCTGTACAACACACCAGTCACTGTGCAGTGCAAGGGGAGGCTATATTTTGGTGCATCAGCACTGTTGGTTATTAGGCTGCCTTATAAGGCTCCCTGATAACTGCATTGCTGTTTTCACACTGCTGTGCAAACTGCTTTTTTAAAAGCAAGCATACTTTTCATCCTCTTTTTTGCCCAGTTACTAGTGTTGAGCGATACCACCCGATACTGAAAAACATCGTATCAGAATGGATCGGCCGATCTAAAAAAAGTATCGGGTATCGCTGATTCCGATCCCGGAAGTCCCATTCAAGTCAATGGATCAGAAATATCGGAATTAAAAAAAAACCCTTTCTTTCCCTGTCAGTTAATTCTACATGAAGAAAAACAACTAATAATAATGTAGAATGTATTGTGGGAGGTGTAGGAGACATTAAAGCCATAGAGGTTTAGCCCAATCAAATGGAATAGCAGGAATTTTTTTTTTTTTTAAAGACGTTCGTAGTTACAAAGATATTGACTATGTTAAAGTCTTTAATTTTTTGTCAGATATGTATGTTTCACTACTTCCATGCTCTTCACCTTCTTTTTTACTTCTCCCACACTTTCTCCTTCATCATCTTCAGCAGCAGCAGTATCTTCTTCTTCTTCTTCCTATTCTTCTTCATCATATTCTTATTTGTGTCAGGCATTCCTGTAGTTGTTATCTATAAAAGTTTGAAGATTACACCTTCCGTTCAGCCTGTCACAAAAGATTTACAACAGGATTTGTCCGTGTTCAGCTTGGCCTGCAGCAGCAGGCCTTTTCCAGGGGCACCACGAGGAGGAACGGACTCACCCCCATACACTGCTTAGTCTTCTTCTGCTTATAAATTTGATAATCTCATTTACTCAGATTTTTAGTCTTATGCTTAATGTTCTTCTGCTTTTGGTTTTTATGCTTCTTGGTCTTCTGTCTCTTGTTGTTCTGCATCTTGGTGGTTGTCTTCCTGTTCTTTGTCCTCTTGGTCATCTTCTTCAGGGTCATCTTTTAGGTATTCTTCTGTGTGGTCTTCAGGGTCGTCGTCTCAGGGTCATTGTCAGGGAGATCCAGAGTGAGAATCAAAAACCATTTCCACAAGCTTGAACTTTGAAAAGTAGCAGAAGTTACAAGAAGGCTGAGGAACTGGCGAGAATCAGCTGATGGTACTGGAACCCGGAGTGGCAACAGAATGAACAAGAGCCAATGGCACAACCGTGGACCAGCTGACGGTGCTGGAACACGGTTACTAAGCAGGAGGTACCTGTGCTCCAAAGCACTACCAAGGACCAGCAGACGTTGGTGGAACTCGGATACCGACAAGGAGGCACCTAGGCCAAAGGCACTGCCGAGAACCAGCTGACGGTGCAGGAACCTGGATGGGTAGCAGAAGCTGCAAGAGCAAATTAAACTAGCGAGGACCAGCTGACGGTGCTGGAACTCAGAGGGGCAGCAGAAGGAACAAGAGCTAATGGGACAACCGTGGAACAGCTGACGGTGCTGGAACACGGTTACTAAGCAGGAGGTACCTGTGCTCCAAAGCACTACCAAGGACCAGCAGACGTTGGTGGAACTCGGATACCGACAAGGAGGCACCTAGGCCAAAGGCTCTGCCGGGAACCAGCTGATGTTGCTGGAACCCAGATGGGTAGCAGAAGGTACCCATGATTAACAAAGTCGCGTCCGCGAGCAGGCCGCAGTTACCGAAACCCACAGTCCTACAGGGGGTGCTTTTCCTATTGGCACTATGGAACCAACCTTTGTTACCAGAACCCGCAGTCCACATAGGAAGCACTGAAACTGCAGGCACCATAGACTCGGCTAACCCGACCGCAACACGACAGGAAAACGTATCAGTGGCAAAGTGACGTTGACACTACCCGGAAACAGCAGGCGTGCTGTAACCAGGCTGGGCAGGAGGGAGTACCGGTGCCAAAGACACTGCCGAGAACCAGCTGACGGTGCTGGAACCCGGAGGGGCAGCAGAATGAACAAGAGCCAATGGCACAACCGTGGACCAGCTGACGGTGCTGGAACACGGTTACTAATCAGGAGGTACCTGTGCTCCAAAGCACTACCAAGGACCAGCAGACGTTGGTGGAACTCGGATACCGACAAGGAGGCACCTCAGCCAAAGGCACTGCCGAGAACCAGCTGACGGTGCTGGAACCCAGATGGGTAGCAGAAGGTACCCATGAAAAACAAAGTTGCAAGGCCGCGAGCCAGCCGCAGTTACCGAAACCCACAGTCCTACAGGGGGTGCTTGTCCTATTGGCACTATGGAACCAGCCTTTGTTACCAGAACCCGCAGTCCACATAGGAAGCACTGAAACTGCAGGCACCATAGACTCGGCTAACCCGACCGCAACACGACAGGACAGCGTATCAGTGGCAAAGTGACGTTGACACTACCCGGAAACAGCAGGCGTGCTGTAACCAGGCTGGGCAGGAGGGAGTACCCGTGCCAAAGACACTGCCGAGAACCAGCTGACGGTGCTGGAACCCGGAGGGGCAGCAAAAGGAACAAGAGCCAATGGCACAACCGTGGACCAGCTGATGGTGCTGGAACACGATTTCTAAGCAGGAGTTACCTGTGCTAAAAAGCACTACCAAGGACCCGCAGACGTTTCTGGAACTCGGATACCAAGAAGGAGGCACCTAGGCCAAAGGCTCTGCTGAGAAACAGCTGACGGTGCTGGAACCCAGCTGGGCAGGAGGGAGTACCCGTGGCAAACACACTTCTGAGCAGCAACATGCGATGTTGAAGCCCAGGGGTCAATCATGCAGCAGGCTGAGGCCAACTTGGAGCGAGATTTATATTGGTTGTACACAACTACTGATTGTAACCGTGCTCCACTTTGGCCCCTGGCACTACTGTCTCTAGTATTTCCCCTGGCCTCCAACCACGCCAGTTGCTGCTCTGCAGTGTTGTCTGCACAATCCACACTTGTTCCTGAGTTACTGGGGCTCAGTCACGTCAGTTGATCCCCTGATGTGTGTCCGGCACGGTGTCCTGCTCTGTCCACATTCCCACAACTATTAATGGGAATGGGGACAGAGCAGGAGACATTGCCGGACACACATCAGGGGATCAACAGACGTGACTGAGCCCCAGTAACACAGGAACAAGTGTGGATTGTGCAGACGGCACAACAGAGCAGCGACTGGCGGGGTTGGAGGCCAGGGGAAATACTAGAGACAGTACAGCCAGAGGCCTAAGTGGACCACGGTTAAAAGTCAGCAGTAGTGTGATGTTGGAGGCAGCAGTAGACTTTGCCATCTGCACAGCAGGGGAACAGCTGGCGTTACTGAACCCCACAGACACAGGAGCGAGTGATTCTATCTGTGCGGACGGCACTTCCAAGCTACAACTGGCTGTGTTGAAGCCTAGTATCATTGCTCCGAGCAGGCTGAGGCCTACTTGGAGCAAGTGGAAAATAACATGTAGTGTGATGTTGGAGGCAGCAGGAGATTTTGCCATCCGCACAGCAGGGGAACAGCTGGCATTACTGAACCCCACTAACACAGGAGCTAGAGTGTGTTTCTCTGTGAAGATGGCACTTCTGAACACCAACTGGCATTGTTGGAGACCAGGATGAGGCATGGAGCAGGCTGAGGCCTGATAGGGTTGGCATGTGGAGGCAGCAGGAGACTTTGCCATCTACACAGCAGGGGAACAGCTGGCATTACTGAACCCCACTAACACAGGAGCTAGTGTATGTTTCTCTGTTAAGACGGCACTTCTGAACACCAACTGGCGTTGTTGGAGCCCAGGATGAGGCATGGAGCAGGCTGAGGCCTGACAGGGTTGGCATGTGGAGGCAGCAGGAGACATTGCCATCTACACAGCAGGGGAACAGCTGGCATTACTGAACCCCACTAACACAGGAGCTAGTGTGTGTTTCTCTGTGAAGACGGCACTTCTGAACACCAACTGGCGTTGTTGGAGCCCAGGATGAGGCATGGAGCAGGCTGAGGCCTGACAGGGTTGGCATGTGGAGGCAGCAGGAGACTTTGCCATCTACACAGCAGGGGAACAGCTGGCATTACTGAACCCCACAGACACAGTAGCGAGTGTGTTTTTCTCTGTGAAGACGGCACTTCTGAACACCAACTGGCGTTGTTGGAGCCCAGGATGAGGCATGGAGTTGGCTGAGGCCAACTTGCAGCACGTTTTGTAGAGGTTGTAGACTACTACTGATTGTAACCGTGCTCCACTTAGGCCTCTGGCTCCACTGCCTCTAGTTTTTCCCCTGGCCTCCAACCCCGCCAGTGACAGCTCTGAAGTGGCGTCAGCACAATCCACACTTGTTCCTGTGTTACTTGGCCTCAGTCCCGTCAGTTGATCCCCTGATGTGTGTCCGGCAAGGTCTACTGCTCTGTCCTCATTCACACTGCTAGTAATGGGACGTGACTGAGGCCAAGTAACACAGGAACAAGTGTGGCTTGTGCAGACGCCACTTCAGAGCTGTCACTGGCGGGGTTGGAGGCCAGGAGAAATACTAGAGACAGTGGAGCCAGAGGCCTAAGTGGAGCAGGGTTAAAAATCAGTAGTAGTTTCAATGTGGATGGAGCAGGAGACTTTGCCGTCCACACAGCAGGGGAGCAGCTGGCATTAATGAACTCCACTAACACAGGAGCGAGTGTTTCAATCTGTGCGGACGGCACTTCCAGGCTACAACTGGCTGTGTTGTAGCCCAGGATCAATGCTCTGAGCAGGCTGAGGCCTACTTGGAGCGAGGAGAAAAAGCGTTGTAGTGTGAGTTTGGAGGCAGCAGGAGACTTTGCCATCCACACAGCAGGGGAACAGCTGGCGTTACTGACCCCCACTAACACAGGAGCGAGTGTTTCAATCTGTGCGGACGGCACTTCCAGGCTACAACTGGCTGTGTTGTAGCCCAGGATTAATGCTCCGAGCAGGCTGAGGCCTACCTGGAGCGAGGAGAAAAAGCATTGTAGTGTGAGTTTGGAGGCAGCAGGAGACTTTGCCATCCACACAGCAGGGGAACAGCTGGCGTTACTGAACCCCACTAACACAGGAGTGAGTGTTTCAATCTGTGCGGACGGCACTTCCAGGCTACAACTGGCTGTGTTGTAGCCCAGGATGAAGCATGCAGCAGGCGGAGGACAACTTGCAGCTGGTTTTATAGAGGTTGTAGACTACTACTGATTGTCACCGTGCTCGACTATGTCCTCCGGCTCCACTGTCTCTAGTATTTCCCCTGGCCAACAACCCCGCCAGTTACAGCTCTGAAGTGGTGTCTGCACAATCCACACTTGTTCCTGTGTAACTGTGGCTCAGTCCCGTCTGTTGATCCCCTGATGTGTGTCTGGCAAGCTCTCCTGCTCAGTCCTCACTCACACTACAAGTAATGTGAATGTTGAGCACAGTTACAAATCTGTAGTAGTTTGCATGTGGATGGAGCAGGAGACATTGCCGTCTACACAGCAGGGGAACAGCTGGCATTACTGAACCCCACAGACACAGTAGCGAGTGTGTTTTTCTCTGTGAAGACGGCACTTCTGAACACCAACTGGCGTTGTTGGAGCCCAGGATGAGGCATGGAGTTGGCTGAGGCCAACTTGCAGCACGTTTTATAGAGGTTGTAGACTACTACTGATTGTAACCGTGCTCCACTTAGGCCTCTGGCTCCACTGTCTCTAGTATTTCCCCTTGCCAACAACCCCGCCAGTTACAGCTCTGAAGTGGTGTCTGCACAATCCACACTTGTTCCTGTGTAACTGTGGCTCAGTCCCGTCTGTTGATCCCCTGATGTGTGTCTGGCAAGCTCTCCTGCTCAGTCCTCACTCACACTACAAGTAATGTGGGAAATACTAGAGACAGTGGAGCCAGAGGCCTAAGTGGAGCAGGGTTAAAAATCAGTAGTAGTTTCAATGTGGATGGAGCAGGAGACTTTGCCGTCCACACAGCAGGGGAGCAGCTGGCGATACTGAACCCCACTAACACAGGAGCTAGTGTTTTTCTCTGTGCAGACGACACATCTGAGCGACAACTGGCTGTGTTGAAGCCCAGGGATTATAGTTCAGGTGGTAGAAACATGAACACAACAGGAGACCTGGATACAATTGCCAACCAATTATTTAGTCAGGAATAGGACTGGCAAATTCTGGGGAGATTCAGGCCTTGTTCATTTTCAGAAAAGTAAGCCGGTCGACGTTATCAGAAGACCGTCGCGTGCGACGGTCTGTTAGTACACCTCCTGCAGCACTAAAGAAGCGTTCTGATAATACACTGGCAGCAGGGCAAGCCAGCACCTCCAATGCATACTGGCTAAGCTCTGGCCATGTATCCAGCTTAGAGACCCAAAACTTGAAGGGGGAAGAGCCATCTGGGAGTACACTCACAGGGCAAGACATGTAGTCTGTCACCATCTGACGGAAACGTTGCCTCCTGCTGACTGGAGCCGTCAGTGATGGTGTAGACAATTGTGGCGGACACACAAAACTTTGCCACATTTGGGCCATAGTGGTCTTGCCTTGTGCTGAGGCGCTGCCTCTGCTCCCTCTTTGTGCCGAGTTTCCTCCACTGGCTCGACGCAAAGTGTAAAGTGTAAAGCACTAGCACCACTGCTGTCGGGTGGAATGGAAAACATGATGGACTGCACCAGTGTGTCTTGGTACTCCCGCAGTTTACGCTCCCGGTTCAACGTTAGTATGAGGGTTTGCAAGTTGTCCCGGTAGCGAGGATCTAGGAGGGTGTACACCCAATAATCAGCCGTGTAGAGAATGTGGGCAATGCGGCGGTCATTTCTCAGGCACTGCAGCATGAAGTCAACCATGTGCTGCAGACTCCCAACTGCCAAAGAACCGCTGTCCCCTGCTTGAGGCGTGATCTCTGCCTGCTCTGCATCACCCCACCCTCGCTGTACATACTGACTAGAGCTTTGTGTACCTCCCTCCTGTGGAGAGATGTCTTCCTCCTCCATCGACTCCTCCTCATCCTCCTCACAAAGTGTCCCCTGCCTAGGCCTTTGTGAGGAAGCACGTAGCGCAGACTGTCCAGAAGCAGATGGCATTTGGGACTCCTCATCCTCCACCTCTTCCAAAACCTCATCCCTTAGTGCTTGCAGTGTTTTTTGAAGCATGCAGATAAGGGGGACAGTCATGCTGACTAGTGCATCATCTGCACTCGCCATCCGCGTGGAATCATCGAAGGCACGCAAAACGAGGCAGATGTCCTTCATAGAGGCCCACTCAGAGGTGCTGAAGTGTGACCGGCGCACATTGCGACTTGTTTGCGCCTGATGCAGCTGGTACTCCATGACTGCTGCCTGCTGCTCACACAACCGCTCCAACATATGTAACGTTGAATTCCACCTGGTGGGTAGGTCACATATGATGTGATGTTCCGGAAGGCGTAATCGGCGCTGCAGAGCAGCAAGGCACGATCTTGCCGTGCTGGAACGCCGCAAGTGAGCGCACTCTATGCGGACCTGGTGCAGCAGTGCATCAAGATCCGGATAGTCCCTCAGAAAGCTCTGCACGACCAAGTTCAGCACATGTGTCAGACATGGGATGTGAGTGAGGTTGCCTAGGCCAAGAGCTGCCACCAGATTTCAGCCATTGTCACACACTACCAATCCCGGCTGGAGATTCGCTGGCACAAACCACACGTCGCTCTCCTGCTTGATGGCATTCCAGAGCTCCTGCGCTGTGTGGCTTCGATTCCCCAAAGAAATTAATTTGAGTACGGCCTGTTGACGTTTGGCTACGGCTGTGCTCATATCGGTCGTAACAGGCTCCTGGAGCGCTGTTTCTGAGGAACTTGAGTAGGAGGAGGAGTCAATGTGTACAGACTGGATTCCTGCAATCCGTGGAGTTCACAGAACACGTACAGCGCCACTCTCCAGATCTGTACCCGGCTCCACAACATTGACCCAATGGGCAGTGAGGGAAAGGTATCGTCCCTGCCCATGGTTACTGGTCCACGCATCGGTGGTCAGGTGGACCTTGCTACTGACGGCGTTTAGTAGCACATGTTTTATTTTTCCCTCCACATGTTTTTGCAGGGCTTCCCTGCTTGCCTGCTGAAATAAAAGCGGCTGGGCACGGTGTATTGTGGGACTGCCAATGCCATGAAGTTCCGGAAGGTGTCAGTCTCCACCAGCCTGAATGACAACATTTCAAGGGCCAGTAGTTTGGCAATGCCAGCATTCAGAGCCTGTGCTCGGGGATGGTTTGCCGAGTATGGCCGCCTTTTATCCCAGGCCTGTGCTACCGATGGCTGTAGAGTGGCCTGGGAATGTGAGGATGACTGGGAACGTGGTGCTGTGGGTGGAATGTCACTGGGTCTCCGGACAACAGTGCCAGAGGTTCTTCCTTGGCGATCCTGTGAGGAAGCCGAACCAGCTGTGTGTGAGCTGGAGGAAGAGGCCCCAACACGAGCTGAAGAGGTGGTAGGTGGTACTGTACGTTGGCCTACGTCTTCAGTGTGTCTGTGTAACTCCACCTCGTGCTTGGTCCGCACATGTTTCCACATATTTGTGGTATTGAGGTTGCTGACATTTTTCCCTCTTTTAACTTTCTGATGACACAGCTTGCATTTGACAAAGCAAATGTCATCTGCAACTGTGTCAAAAAAGGACAACGCACTGCAAGTCTTGAGAGCGCCCGTTTTGGCTTTTGAAAGAGGAATGCTCCTAACGGGTGCCGAAGTGGAGGCTACAGGCAACCAAGTCTGCCCCCTCCCTCTCCCTCCTGTTTTGGCCATTCAGGAAATCTCTTCCTCAGAGCTGATCCCACCACCTTCCTGTTCCTCACGCCATGATGGGTCAAGGACCTCATCATCTACACTCCCCTCTTCAAACACCTGCTTCTCCTGGATTGTCTCGCCAGCACCGTACGCACCAGAAAGTGGCACCTGAGTCTCGTCATCATCTGATGCGTACTGAGGTGTGCTGACCATAGGCACTGGCCCACCCGCCTCTTCAGATTCAGAGGGACAAAGAAGTTGCGCATCACTGCATGCTCCCTCGTCTTCACATTGTTGAATGCTGCTTGGCTGGCCCCCTCTTTCCAAGCCAACAGATTCAGAGAACAGAAGTAGAGACTGCGATGGCTCCTGTCCAGGGCTCTCTGACTGCCTGGGCACTTTGGCAGGTGGTGAAGAGACAGATGGTTGCTCTTCAGTGCTCTGGCCCTGAGAGGACGTGGAAGTCATTGAAGTCGATGCGTTAGCTGCCATCCATCCGACAACGGCTTCAATTTGTTCCTCCCGCAGCAGTGGGGTACGGCGAGGTCCTACAAAACTGCGCATAAAGGACTGTTGCCTGGTGAAACTGGGGGATGCTGACTCACTGGTGCCAGCAGCAGGCACAGAATCCCCACGTCCTCTCCCTGCTGAAACTCCACACCCACGCCCACGTGCCTTACTCCCTGCCATCTTCATCTTGGTAGACTGATAAAGATAGGCAGAAAAGTAGGGGGGGCTTAGTGTGCTTATTCCTGAACAGCTGGCAACAGGTATAAGAAACACTAATTTTATGAAGTGTGTGTGGACTACACTTTAATAGGAGCTAATGTGGCCTACACAAATGTGAAATGGAGTGTTTGGTGAACTTTATTTTGTTTTGTTTTTTGAAAAAAAACTAAAAGGATGTGACCAAAGATTTGAAAGCGATAGTATCACTAACTTTTTGGAGCTATTACAATGCAGGAAGGTAACCTACAATGCAAAAGATGAGGCTCCAAAAAATAGGGTAATACTAATCTGGCTGCAGATGAAAGGCACAAGCCAGAAAAAAGGCTCCTCTATCTACTCCTACTGTATATAGTGTTTGCAACCAACCAATGTAGATGGATACGGATGGATGCACCCTAATAGGAGAATAAAAAATGAGCTGCAATAAAAGAAAAATACGTGTGAGGCAGTGACCCACGCTGAGCGGCCTACAACCAGACGTAGCTGAAGGACACACTACTCAGCGTGAGCTGCACTCACACACAGTCAGAGACATCTCAGACAGCCGTGAACAGTGCAGCAAACTGGGCACTAGCACTGAAAGGCTGCAGAGAGGCTCCGCTGTCTACTCCTATAGTGTTTGCAACCAACGTATACTGATATGGATGGATGCACAGTGCACACTAATAGGAGAATAAAAGATGAGCAGCAAAAAATGAAAAATATGTGTGAGGCAGTGACAGGCTGAGCGTTCTACGACCAGACGTGGCTGCTGGACACACTACTCAGCGTGATCTGCACTCACACAGACCTTGCAGACAGCTGTGAACACTGCTGCAAGGCAAAAGAAAGCTACACTTATTGAGAATGTAGCCTGGGTACAGCATAATGTGATTTGTAAAATCGCTCTCTAACTGTCCCTCACAGTCTTGAACAGCAGCCTGTGCCTAACTGAATTCACAGCAGAGTGAACCAGAAATGGCGGCTGTGGCGGCTTTTATAGTGCATCATGACATCATTTCAGCAGCCAATCACAGCAATGCCATTAGTTAACATGCCTACATGCCTAACAGGATGTGCCCACACTTCTGAGGATTGTCAATGGCTGAATCAAATCAAACTGGCTCATAGCATTATGGGAACTTCCAATTCCGGTTTTCGATATGATAAAGTTATCGGAACTCAGTATCGGAATTCCGATACAGTGAATATCGGCCGATACCCGATACTTGCGGTATCGGAATGCTCAACACTAGTCACTAGAGATCCCTGAATTACCTGTACACTGACACTATATACAGAGCTCCTGTGTATAATGTCACTGGTGATCCCTGTATTACCTGTACATTGACACTATATACAGTGCTCTTGTGTATAATGTCACTGGTGATCACTGTATAACCTGTACACTGACACTATATACAGAGCTCCTGTGTATAATGTCATTGGTGATCACTGTATTACTTGTATACTATATATAAAGCTCCTATGAATAATGTCAGTGGTGATCACTGTATTACCTGTTCGCTGACACTATATAGAGAGCTCCTGTGTATGTCACTAGTGATCACTAGAGTTGAGCGACTTTTGGTTTTTTAGGGTCGCGTTTCGTTTCGTGAAACCCGACTTTTCCAAAAGTCCGGTCGAGCAAGATCGTCCGATTATAGGGAAAAGTCGGGGTCGTCCCGAAACACGAAACCCAATGTAAGTCAATGGGGAATAAAAGTCGGCAGTGAGAGGAGGACAGGAAACACACCAACAGTGCCCATTTGAATGCCAAAAGCATCAATTCTTCTTACTTAAGCTTGTCAACCTTAATTAACTTCATAATACAAGTTACGCACTGAAAAATGGGGGTTATTTGGCTACAGACTGTGGGGGGGGAGGGCTGGCTCCAGGTTTTCATGTGCCCTGGGCGAAAGAGCGCCCCTTTAACACATACCACAACTCATCATGCTCCGATACGGCAGAGAAATAGCGGTATAGTACAATGAAAAATACCTCACTTTTTACATCTCATGACGAGGCCCATCTATTTCTCCATACAGAATCATTGGTCCCATATAATGTTTGAAACAGTATATGATGAGCTCCACATAATGCTACAGTATATGTTGGTCCCCATGGATGAAGCTCTACTGTCTTATGGGCCCAAATAATGCTCCAAACATAATGGGCCCCATTTCTAATGCTCTAGTGTATAATGGGCCCTGTAAATGCTGCTCCAGTGTCTGATGTCCACCTTTGGAATGTTCCAGTGTATGGTGGGCCCCATCTATCATTCTCAGACGGTGTTAGGCCCAGTATGGATTGCACGTGATTGCACAAAGGTGAGAAAGGGTACTGTATCCCCAGATAACATGTATGGATAGTGTACACATTCAAAATATATGTCTATACATCAGGAGGCAGGCTCAGGCGGTGTTAGGCCCAGTATGGATTGCAGGTGATTGCACAAAGGTTAGAAAGGGTACCGTATCCCCAGATAACATGTATGGATAGCGTACACATTCAAAATATATGTCTCAGGAGGCAGGCTCAGACGGTGTTAGGCCCAGTATGGATTGCACGTGATTGCACAAAGGTTAGAAGGGGTACCGTATCCCCGGATAACATGTATGGATAGCGTACACATTCAAAATATATGTCTCAGGAGGCAGGCTCAGACGGTGTTAGGCCCAGTATGGATTGCACATGATTGCACAAAGGTTAGAAAGGGTACCGTATCCCCGGATAACATGTATGGATAGCGTACACATTCAAAATATATGTCTCAGGAGGCAGGCTCAGACGGTGTTAGGCCCAGTATGGATTGCACGTGATTGCACAAAGGTTAGAAAGGGTACCGTATCCCCGGATAACATGTATGGATAGCGTACACATTCAAAATATATGTCTCAGGAGGCAGGCTCAGACGGTGTTAGGCCCAGTATGGATTGCACGTGATTGCACAAAGGTTAGAAAGGGTACCGTATCCCCGGATAACATGTATGGATAGCGTACACATTCAAAATATATGTCTCAGGAGGCAGGCTCAGACAGTGTTAGGCCCAGTATGGATTGCACGTGATTGCACAAAGGTTAGAAAGGGTACCGTATCCCCAGATAACATGTATGGATAGCATACACATTCAAAATATATGTCTCAGGAGGCAGGCTCAGACGGTGTTAGGCCCAGTATGGATTGCACGTGATTGCACAAAGGTTAGAAAGGGTACCGTATCCCCGGATAACATGTATGGATAGCGTACACATTCAAAATATATGTCTCAGGAGGCAGGCTCAGACGGTGTTAGGCCCAGTATGGATTGCACGTGATTGCACAAAGGTTAGAAAGGGTACCGTATCCCCGGATAACATGTATGGATAGCGTACACATTCAAAATATATGTCTCAGGAGGCAGGCTCAGACGGTGTTAGGCCCAGTATGGATTGCACGTGATTGCACAAAGGTTAGAAAGGGTACCGTATCCCCGGATAACATGTATGGATAGCGTACACATTCAAAATATATGTCTCAGGAGGCAGGCTCAGACGGTGTTAGGCCCAGTATGGATTGCACGTGATTGCACAAAGGTTAGAAAGGGTACCGTATCCCCGGATAACATGTATGGATAGCGTACACATTCAAAATATATGTCTCAGGAGGCAGGCTCAGACGGTGTTAGGCCCAGTATGGATTGCACGTGATTGCACAAAGGTTAGAAAGGGTACCGTATCCCCGGATAACATATATGGATAGCGTACACATTCAAAATATATGTCTCAGGAGGCAGGCTCAGACGGTGTTAGGCCCAGTATGGATTGCACGTGATTGCACAAAGGTTAGAAAGGGTACCGTATCCCCGGATAACATGTATGGATAGCGTACACATTCAAAATATATGTCTGTACATCAGGAGGCAGGCTCAGACGGTGTCAGGCACAGTATGGATTTGACGGCCCAGATTACACAGCGGAGGAGCAGGGAGAGGTAAAGATTGCAAATGCTGGGGCCCTGCCCAAGCAAGGGGGGCCCACTCGTGGGCGTCGGTACTGGCACTGGGCCCCTCATAGTACAGCGGTGTGTCTGACGGCGGGTGTGCACCACCACCGTCAGAGACACTTGATTGCACTATGAGGGACCCTGTGCCAGTGCCCGCGCCCAAGAGTCGGCCTACCCACCTGTCCAGGGCAACGGCACTCGCACGGTGTCGTGCGCTAGGTGGTGACCCCGGCCATGGGGGGGAGGCAGCACAGTTAGGGAGTTTTAGAAAGTGGCATATGTTGATGTTGGACATTCAGCTGATGCAAAAGGCGAAATAGGTGAAGTACCAGGAAGAGGTGGACCAAAGCAAGCCATTTTTCTGTCACCCTATGTGTCATCAGGGGAAGGTGGGACAGAATCCTTGGAAACCCATGCGTGGTTCATTTTAATGAAGGTTAGATCATCCACATTTTGGGTTGACAGACGGGTCCTTTTTTCTGTCAGGATTGATCCAGCTGCACTGAAGACTCTTTCCGATAGCACACTTGCAGCTGGGCAAGCGAGCTCCTGTAAGGCATATTGTGCCAATTCAGGCCATGTGTCCAGTTTAGCGGCCCAATAGTCAAAGGGGAATGACCTGTGTGGGAGAACATCGATATGGGAGGAAAAGTAGTTTGTAACCATAGTTGACAACTGCTGTCTCCTGTCACTTTCCATCGATGCAGTATTACCAGTTGTGTGAGCGGGATTTGAAAAATCAGTCCACAACATTGTCATGAAACCCCTGTCTCCAACGCCACTTCTGCTGTGTGCACCACGAACACCTCTGCCAAGCTGCCCCCGGCCCGTACGGCTCGTGTGAGAACCATCACCGCTGCTGTGTGCTGGGAATGCCTCAAGCAACCTATTTACCAGAGTTGCTTGTTTATTAGCCAATATTAGGTCAAGGTTCTCCTGTGGCATGATGTTTTGTAATTTGCCTTTATAGCGTGGATCCAGGATGCTGGCCAACCAGTAGTCGTCATCGTTCATCATTTTGGCAATGCGGGGGTCCCTTTTTAGGATCCGCAAGGCATAATCTGACATGTGGGCCAATGTTCCCGGTGTCAATGATGCACTGCGAGTGCTGGGTGGAGGAGCACTTTCTGGCAAATCCACATCCCTCCAGTCACGCACAAACCCTGTACCAGACCTTGTCACGCCAACATTTTCACTTGCCCCACGAGATGCATCCTCCTCCCCTAAGTAATCATCCCCATCATCATCCTCCTCCTCCTCTTCTTCCTCCACCTCGTCCAGGAGAGGTCCCTGAGCAGACAATGGCTGAATGTCATCAAGGATTCCCTCCTCCTCTTCCTCCTCATCAACATTGGCTGCAGACGCCTGCTCCTTAAGGTGCGTCAAAGTTTGCATGAGCAGACGCATAAGTGGGATGCTCATGCTTAGGATGGCGTCGTCTGCGCTTACCAGCCGTGTGCATTCCTCAAAACACTGAAGGACTTTACAAAGGTCTTTCAGCTTCGACCACTGCACACCTGTCAACTCCATGTCTGCTCTCAAAGTGCCTGGCCGTGTATCCTCCCACAAATGCATTATGGCCTGCCTCTGCTCGCACAGCCGCTCCACCATGTGCAGGGTGGAGTTCCACCTTGTTGCAATGTCGATAATGAGGCGGTGGTTGGGAAGGTGGAGCAATCGCTGCAGCTTCTGCATACGAACGGAGTGTACAGGCGACCGGCGGATGTGCGCGCACAGTCTTCGCACCTTCTGGAGCAGGGCTGTTAACTCCGGATAATTTTTGAGGAAGCACTGCACCACCAGGTTCAAGGTGTGAGCCAAGCAAGGTATGTGGCTGAGTTTTGAAAGGGCTATGGCTGCCACAAAATTACGGCCGTTATCACTAACTACCTTGCCTGCCTCAAGATGTACACTGCCCAGCCATGACTCAGTTTGTCGCTTCAAGTACTCGGCCAGCACCTCGGCGGTGTGTCTGTCGCCCAAACACATCATCTGCAACACAGCCTGCTGACGCTTTCCACTAGCTGCTCGATAGGGGGACACATTGTGTGCAACAGTGGCAGCTGCAGATGGAGTGCTCGTACGACTGTGCTCTGTGGACGAGCTTTCGCTTCTGGAGGAGGAGGAGGAGGAGGGTCGAACGCCTACAGCCAACTGTTTCCTATACCGTGGGCTAGGCAGCACTGTCCCACCACCGCTGTCCCCTGTGGACCCTGCATCCACCACATTAACCCAGTGCGCAGTGATGGACACGTAACGGCCCTGGCCATGCCGACTGGACCATGCATCAGTTGTGAGGTGCACCTTTCCGCTCACTGACTGCTTGAGTGCATGGACAATGCGGTCTTTCACATGATAGTGGAGGGCTGGGATGGCTTTGCGAGAGAAGAAGTGGCGACTGGGTAGGTCATAGCATGGTACTGCATAGGCCATGAGTTCGCGGAAAGCTGTGCTTTCCACCAACCGAAAGGGCATAATCTCAAACGAGATTAGTTTGGCAACGTGGGCGTTCAAACCCAGTGTACGCGGATGAGAGACTGAGTACTTTCTTGACCTACTCATAGTGTCTGGGAGGGTGAGCTGGACTTGAGAGCTGCATATGGTGGAAGTAGCGGTGGACAGGGCGGACTGAGAGAGGGTTGATGATGGTGATGGAGTTGGTGTTCTTTCTGATGGCCTAGAATCAGTCTTTCGTTGATATAACAGTGGGATTCCCTGACTGCTGTGGTCTTGCAATGACACCTCAACATTTGCTGCTGTGCTAACTGGTGGGCTTACAGTGGGGGAAACAATGTAGCGTTGCTGACTACCTTCGTTGTGATCAGTTGCACATGTGGCACTTGAGGTTTGGTGTTGTGTCCACGCTTGCAAGTGCATGCTGGTTAAATGTCTAAGCATGCAACTGGTATTCAAATTTTTCAGATTTTTCCCTCGGCTAAAGGTCTTTGCGCACTTCTTACAGATAACCTTGGCCTGATCATGAGGATTTTGGTCAAAAAAGTGCCACACTGCACTCTTCCTACTTTGGCAGACATTTTGCGGCCTAGCACGCTGTGATCTTTTGACCCTCTGGACAAGCTGTCCAGCAACTCTTTTGATGTTTGGAACCTGTCTTTGGAGTGCTCCGGGCCTGCCAGATAACAGCTGTTGCGATGTCGATGTCTGCTGTGGATGCTCCTCATCTGAGCTATTGGAAGCAGCACCCTCTTCCCCCAATGGATGCCAATCTGGGTCAACAACTGGGTCATCCATCACCTCCTCTTCTATGTCATGTGCACCTTCCTTTGTGTCACCGTGTATGGTGGTATAGTGTGCGGGAAGGGGCACCTGAGTCTCATCAGGGTCAGAATCTGGCTCTGTACACTGCGAGGACAATGTAGTGCTCTGAGTGAATGTACCAGCAGAATCATCCATCAGCGGCTGTGCATCAGTGCACTCCATGTCAGATTCATCTTGGCCTGGGTAATTCACCATTTCACTTGATAATCCAGGCATGGTATGTGAAAACAGCTCCATGGAGTAATCAGTAGTATGGCCTGCGTCATCCTTCAATCTTGGTTGGGGTGAAGGACACAAGGAAAGGTGTGGTTCATGAACATGAGCCTCCAATGACGACTCAGTGCTTTTACTTTTTACAACTGAAGAAGAGGAGGCGATAGAGATGGAGGCTGAGTCAGCAATGTAAGACAAAACTTTTTCCTGATGCTCTGGCTTTAAAAGCGGTTTGCCAACTCCTAGAAAACTAAGCGTTCGAGGCCTTATGTAGCCAGACGATGACGCAGGGTCAGCACCTCCTGCATTCGGTCCTATTTTGCTCTTGCCACTACCATCAGATCCACCACCAACACCATCATTTCCAGCTGCCAACCCCCGCCCAATTCCACGGCCTCTTCCACCAGCCTTCCTCATTTTTGGTAGAAATGTAGACAAAATCCAACAAACTATATAGTAATGTAAAACAAGGTACAAGGTGTCTATAGGACAGGGGAGATTTTGAATTTCTGCAGACACTTGTGGACACTGGACACTTTTGGATTGTGTGAGGCCCATTGATATCTGAGCGCTATGTGACAGGCTCGATGGCACAGCTGTGACCAAAGTGACTAGAGGATAAGGGAGATTTTGAATCTCTGCACACACTTTTGGACACTGGATGGACACTTTTGGATTGTGTGAGGCCCACTGATATCTGAGCGCTATGTGACAGGCTCGATGGCACAGCTGTGACCAAAGTGACTAGAGGATAAGGGAGATTTTGAATCTCTGCACACACTTTTGGACACTGGATGGACACTTTTGGATTGTGTGAGGCCCACTGATATCTGAGCGCTATGTGACAGGCTCGATGGCACAGCTGTGACCAAAGTGACTAGAGGATAAGGGAGATTTTGAATCTCTGCACACACTTTTGGACACTGGATGGACACTTTTGGATTGTGTGAGGCCCACTGATATCTGAGCGCTATGTGACAGGCTCGATGGCACAGCTGTGACCAAAGTGACTAGAGGATAAGGGAGATTTTGAATCTCTGCACACACTTTTGGACACTGGATGGACACTTTTGGATTGTGTGAGGCCCACTGATATCTGAGCGCTATGTGACAGGCTCGATGGCACAGCTGTGACCAAAGTGACTAGAGGATAAGGGAGATTTTGAATCTCTGCACACACTTTTGGACACTGGACACTTTTGGATTGTGTGAGGCCCACTGATATCTGAGCGCTATGTGACAGGCTCGATGGCACAGCTGTGACCAAAGTGACTAGAGGATAAGGGAGATTTTGAATCTCTCCACACACTTTTGGACACTGGACACTTTTGGATTGTGTGAGGCCCACTGATATCTGAGCGCTATGTGACAGGCTCGATGGCACAGCTGTGACCAAAGTGACTAGAGGATAAGGGAGATTTTGAATCTCTGCACACACTTTTGGACACTGGACACTTTTGGATTGTGTGAGGCCCACTGATATCTGAGCGCTATGTGACAGGCTCGATGGCACAGCTGTGACCAAAGTGACTAGAGGATAAGGGAGATTTTGAATCTCTGCACACACTTTTGGACACTGGACACTTTTGGATTGTGTGAGGCCCACTGATATCTGAGCGCTATGTGACAGGCTCGATGGCACAGCTGTGACCAAAGTGACTAGAGGATAAGGGAGATTTTGAATCTCTGCACACACTTTTGGACACTGGACACTTTTGGATTGTGTGAGGCCCACTGATATCTGAGCGCTATGTGACAGGCTCGATGGCACAGCTGTGACCAAAGTGACTAGAGGATAAGGGAGATTTTGAATCTCTGCACACACTTTTGGACACTGGACACTTTTGTATTGTGTGAGACCCACTGATATCTGTGCGCTATGTGACAGGCTCGATGGCACAGCTGTGACCAAAGTGACTAGAGGATAAGGGAGATTTTGAATCTCTGCACACACTTTTGGACACTGGATGGACACTTTTGGATTGGCCCACTGATATCTGAGCGCTATGTGACAGGCTCGATGGCACAGCTGTGACCAAAGTGACTAGAGGATAAGGGAGATTTTGAATCTCTGCACACACTTTTGGACACTGGATGGACACTTTTGGATTGTGTGAGGCCCACTGATAGCTGAGCGCTATGTGACAGGCTCGATGGCACAGCTGTGACCAAAGTGACTATAGGATAAGGGAGATTTTGAATCTCTGCACACACTTTTGGACACTGGACACTTTTGGATTGTGTGAGGCCCACTGATATCTGAGCGCTATGTGACAGGCTCGATGGCACAGCTGTGACCAAAGTGACTAGAGGATAAGGGAGATTTTGAATCTCTGCACACACTTTTGGACACTGGATGGACACTTTTGGATTGTGTGAGGCCCACTGATATCTGAGCGCTATGTGACAGGCTCGATGGCACAGCTGTGACCAAAGTGACTAGAGGATAAGGGAGATTTTGAATCTCTGCACACACTTTTGGACACTGGATGGACACTTTTGGATTGTGTGAGGCCCACTGATATCTGAGCGCTATGTGACAGGCTCGATGGCACAGCTGTGACCAAAGTGACTAGAGGATAAGGGAGATTTTGAATCTCTGCACACACTTTTGGACACTGGACACTTTTGGATTGTGTGAGGCCCACTGATATCTGAGCGCTATGTGACAGGCTCGATGGCACAGCTGTGACCAAAGTGACTAGAGGATAAGGGAGATTTTGAATCTCTGCACACACTTTTGGACACTGGATGGACACTTTTGGATTGTGTGAGGCCCACTGATATCTGAGCGCTATGTGACAGGCTCGATGGCACAGCTGTGACCAAAGTGACTAGAGGATAAGGGAGATTTTGAATCTCTGCACACACTTTTGGACACTGGACACTTTTGGATTGTGTGAGGCCCACTGATATCTGAGCGCTATGTGACAGGCTCGATGGCACAGCTGTGACCAAAGTGACTAGAGGATAAGGGAGATTTTGAATCTCTGCACACACTTTTGGACACTGGACACTTTTGGATTGTGTGAGGCCCAATGAATATCTGAGCGCTATGTGACAGGCTCGATGGCACAGCTGTGACAAAAGTGACTAGAGGATAAGGGAGATTGGATTGCTTTTAAAAAAGCAGTTTGCGGAGCAGTGGGTAAACAGCAATGCAGGAATGTCAGGAAGCCTTAGAAGGCAGCCCAACAACCAACACCACTGATACACCACTATATAGCCTCCCCTTGCACTGCACACACAGTGACTGGTGTGTTGTGCAGGCCAAATCGCTAGCAGCAGAAGCAGTTTTTTTGTCTTCTTCCCTGCCTAACGCTCTCCCTACAGAATCAGCAGCAACCTCTCCCTATACTAAGATCGGCAGAAGTAAGATGGCGGTCTGCGTGCACGCCCTTTTATACCCCCTGTGACGCCCACCAAAGCAAGCCAATCACTTGCATGACCTTCTGAAAGATGGTGGTGACCCGTGCCTATGTCATCACGTTGCCCACAGTGTCCGTGGATCCTGATTGGCTGAAAAAGAGTGCAAAACAAACTTTTGAAACGCGACTTTGGCGCGTAAGTCGCCGACCTCGTGGCCGACCTCATCCTAGGGTCGGGTTTCGCTTCAAGAAACCCGACTTTGCCAAAAGTCGGCGACTTTTGAATTTTTTCGACCCGTTTCGCTCAACTCTAGTGATCACTATATTACCTTGCACTATACACTATATACAGAGCTATTGTATATATATATATATACAGTTGTGGCCAAAAGTATTGACACCCCTGCAATTCTGTCAGATAATACTCAGTTTCTTCCTGAAAATGATTGCAAACACAAATTCTTTGGTATTATTATCTTCATTTAATTTGTCTTAAATGAAAAAAACACAAAAAGAATTGTCCTAAAGCCAAATTGGATATAATTCCACACCAAACATAAAAAAGAGGGTGGACAAAAGTATTGGCACTGTTCGAAAAATCATGTGATGCTTCTCTAATTTGTGTAATTAACAGCACCTGTAACTTACCTGTGGCACCTAACAGGTGTTGGCAATAACTAAATTACACTTGCAGCCAGTTGACATGGATTAAAGTTGACTCAACCTCTGTCCTGTGTCCTTGTGTGTACCACATTGAGCATGGAGAAAAGAATGAAGACCAAAGAACTGTCTGAGGACTTGAGAAACCAAATTGTGAGGAAGCATGAGCAATCTCAAGGCTACAAGTCCATCTCCAGAGACCTGAATATTCCTGTGTCTACTGTGCGCAGTGTCATCAAGAAGTTTAAAGCCCATGGCACTGTGGCTAACCTCCCTAGATGTGGATGGAAAAGAAAAATTGACAAGAGATTTCAACGCAAGATTGTGTGGATGTTGGATAAAGAACCTCGACAAACATCCAAGCAAGTTCAAGCTGCCCTGCAGTCCAAGGGTACAACAGTGTCAACCCGTACTATCCGTCGGCGTCTGAATGAAAAGGGACTGTATGGTAGTAGACCCAGGAAGACCCCACTTCTTACCCCGAGAAATAAAAAAGCCAGGCTGGAGTTTGCCAAAACTTACCTGAAAAAGCCTAAAACATTTTGGAAGAATGTTCTCTGGTCAGATGAGACAAAAGTAGAGCTTTTTGGGCAAAGGCATCAACATAGAGTTTACAGGAGAAAAAAAGAGGCATTCAAAGAAAAGAACACGGTCCCTACAGTCAAACATGGCAGAGGTTCCCTGATGTTTTGGGGCTGCTTTGCTGCCTCTGGCACTGGACTGCTTGACCGTATGCATGGCATTATGAAGTCTGAAGACTACCAACAAATTTTGCAGCATAATGTAGGGCCCAGTGTGAGAAAGCTGGGTCTCCCTCAGAGGTCATGGGTCTTCCAGCAGTACAATGACCCAAAACACACTTCAAAAAGCACTAGAAAATGGTTTGAGGGAAAGCACTGGAGACTTCTAAGGTGGCCAGCAATGAGTCCAGACCTGAATCCCATAGAACACCTGTGGAGAGATCTAAAAATTGCAGTTTGGAGAAGACACCCTTCAAATATCAGGGACCTGGAGCAGCTTGCCAAAGAAGAATGGTCTAAAATTCCAGCAGAGCATTGTAAGAAACTCATTGATGGTTACCGGAAGCGGTTGGTCGCAGTTATTTTGGCTAAAGGTCATGCAACCAAGTATTAGGCTGGGGGTGCCAATACTATTGTCTGGCCCATTTTTGGAGTTTTGTGTGAAATGATCAATGTTTTGCTTTTTGCTTCATTCTCTTTTGTGTTTTTTCATTTAAGACAAATTAAATGAAGATAATAATACCAAAGAATTTGTGTTTGCAATCATTTTCAGGAAGAAACTGAGTATTATCTGACAAAATTGCAGGGGTGTCAATACTTTTTGCCACAACTGTATATATATATATATATATAAATAAATAATCTTTATTTTTATATAGCGCTAACATATTCTGCAGCGCTTTACAGTTTGCACATATTATCATCACTGTCCCCGATGGGGCTCACAATCTAAATTCCCTATCAGTATGTCTTTAGAATGTGGGAGGAAACCGGAGTACCCAGAGGAAACATACAAACTCCTTGCAGATGTTGTCCTTGGTGGGATTCGAACCCAGGACCTCAGCGCTGCAAGGCTGCAGCGCTAATCACTGAGCCACCGTGCCGCCCTATATATATATATACACTGTACACTATATACAGAGCTCCTGTATATATTATATATATAAAATTGTGTTAGATTAGGTTTAGGTCTAGTAGTGTTAGATTAAGTTTAGGTTTTTTAGCTAGGCAGGCATAAAATAAAACAATGGCCAGCAGAATGTTCAGCTCAGAACAAGCATACAGCCTGCTTTGCTCTGGTAGTTCCAGGAGTGAAATGGAATCTGCCTCTGAAGCAGGACAGTTTTCAGACAATGATGACTCCTCTTCCTCCACGGATCCCACAGTCCAATGGTAGTGGAATCAGTCGTCACTGGTGAAGCGCAAGAGGCAGGGCCATGTTGTGCAGTCCCCGGTTCACTGTGGTATCCCGACAATTCCTTTTCCCAAAAAATTCCCCCAATTTTAGCAGGGCTTAGCATCAAAGTTGATACAACTAATTTTCCACCTTTTGATTTTCTACAAATTATTGTTACCTCAAAAGTCCTACAATTGATTGCCCACCAAACAAATTTATATGCTCCTCAATACATTTCTCAAAAAAATACTGCCTTTCATTGTTGTATATATATCCCCACATATGTCCGCAAGTGTCCCGGAAATAAATATAAAAAAATAGGTATTACCCCGAACAAGGGTTTAGTAAAAAAAATTCCACTCGCCACTCCTATAGGGCAACAAAATCTGTCCTTCACGAAGTCCTAATGAGAGTTCTTCATTTTAATGACTATTCCCAAGCCCCCCCCAAGAAATGACCCCAACTACAATCACTGTAAGAAATTGAGACCCCTAAATTCCCTCCTAAAATATTTATTTTTAAATTCATATACTCCAGAGCAAAATGATGCAGTTGACAAGGCTTTGATGAGTTTCAAGAGCCGTCTGTCATTTTGCCAATTTATCCCCTCAAAACGAGCCAAATACAGCATCAAACTATACAAAATGTGCGAGAGCACAACAGGGTACTTGTGCACCTTTCTTATATATGAGGTTAAGGCCCACCAAATTAACCCACCAAACTGCTCCAGACAATTGGCAACCCAGGTAAAATTGTCTGGGATTTAATGATGCCATTTAGAGCCGACATCACCACTCGGCGCACCCGGGCAAGTGCTGGGGCCCTAAGCAAGTGGAGCCAAAATCTAGCATCTTAAGTTTACTTGCACCTGACCCCATCTCTTCTACAGAGGGTTCAGCCTGACCTGTCTTTCTGCGGCTGCCGTGTCCCCGGCGACGAGAAGAACCCTTACCATTTTTACTTGGGTCCACTTTACCGCACTTTTCCCTTGCGTCACAGTTTGAATTGGCATCACCAACCCTGTCACCCTGGAACAACAAGTCCCCATGTAAACAGGTGTCGGACCCCTTTCCTGGTGTCATCCCGTTTTCAACGGTCACACATTTGGTGACCTTAGCTAAGTCCCTGAGTTCAGACCCACACTTTTTCCCCATCACCCCTAACTCTGGGACCTCGACCTTAGAGGGCACTACCTCCTCCTCTTGATACATCCCATTAACAGGAATGCCTTCAGCCACCTGCCTCGGTGAGGCTCCCTTAGGGTCATTTTGGCTCCCCTCTGAGCAATCAGACATTCACCTCTCCTCCCACAAGTCCCAAAATCATTTAAAGTCCCGGCCTTTTATAATAGGGAAGGGCAAGTCCAGGAATACAGGGACGTCATGGCTGGTAATAATCATGGGTGCCTCAATGATTACGCTGGACACTGGATAATGCCTAGGGACCCCATGGATACAGTGGACTTCCATCTTCCTTTCGGGAATCAGATAGACAGGAAGTGTGGTGCTCAACAGGGTCATTGGGCTCCCTGAGTTTAGAAGACCAGTTACACTCTCTCCATTGACTTCCACAGTACACCTCTGTTACCTCTTGTCAAATGGATAGTCCGTGCATAAGCCCAGACCTGCGCTGTTTGAATGTTGTTCCCGGCAACAGTCCTTCGGCGCATTCGCCATCGCCCCTTTTTGGGACACCACCCTTATTTGGGTCACCGCCCTTTTGGGATTCTGCCCCTTTCTGGGCAACCATCCCTGTTTAGGTTACCGCCCCCTTTTGGGACTCCACCTTTTTTTGGGCAACCATCCCTGTTTGGGTCACCGCCCCCTTTTGGTACTCCACCTCCTTTTGGTCAACTTTCCATTCTTGGGGTGCACGCTGTGGACTCCCCATGGTCCTCTCAGACCCCTCACCACCTGTCCACGGCAGTCTATCTGCCCCAACAGTTCCACAAAGCGAGGCTCCGCATCGCTCCCCAAGGCTCTATCCAACTCCACAAAGCTCTGCACTGGTCTGCACAGCGAGGCTCCGCAGACCCCACGGTCCTCGCTGAGCCCTGGTGTGCCTAACACGGATTAGTGTCCGTTAACTGTCCATGATAACCCCATACTACTCCACCAGACGTGCAGGACATCAGTTAACCCCTCAGTGCACATTGGGGACTTACCCCTTACTGAATCTAAGTGTTATCCCATTCTTCTCTATAAAGTGAGGTTTTGAGAAAGATCATTACTGGTCAAAACATTAACCCTCTTTGCCTGCAACTGAAATATATTTCATACCTTTATGCACCTGGTGATATCTGTACGCATAAATAAAGCAATTCTCGTTTTTTGCCTTAATTGAATGCGGCTGTTTTCTCAAAAATTTTGGACTTCTATTGTTCAGCCAGCACCTCCCGCTATTTACAGAGTGCACATCATTATCTTTAATCCCATAAGTTCCCAGATACCTCTTATCCTCAGAGGCGTCCTCTCCAGAGGTATACCACCGGACTCCTCTCTCTGGCTCTGCCTAGCCAGCACTGCCCATGCACAAACACACAGACTCCATCTTGGGTCTTTAGACACACCCCCTTGGGTGGGGTATGTAGGTGACTGGACCCACGCATCTCTCCATGGCACCTGGAAGCCTACAATGTATTGTAACCTTCAGCAGTAGATCTGCTGAGCAAAACAAGCGCAGGCTTCCATCACAGGGCCATCAACCTCTGTGATAATACCGCCCATTAACCACATGGCCAGTCGCCATACCACACTATGTACTTTTGAATATGTGCTTTGGGTCATTGTCTTGCTGGAGGACCCATGATCTTCGACTCACATCAAGTTTTCTTACACTGGGTCGGATATTTCGCTGTAAAATCTCTTGATAATTCTCTGATTTCATAATTCCTGTAATATGTCCAAGGCCTCTAGTACCAGATGCAGCAAAACAACACCACAGAATTATGGATCCTCCACCATGCTTAAAGCTGGAGTCACACACAGCGACTTACCAGTGATACCGACACCGACATCAAGGTGTCAGGATCGCTGGTAAGTCGCTATGTGATCACTGGTGAGCTGTCACACAGACAGCTTCACCAGTGATCAGCACAGCGATGCCGAGCGCCCGGCATCGCTTGCCATCCCTGTAAAAAATAGAATTAAAATAAAAAATATTGTTATTCTCACCTTCCGACGTCCCGCGCAGCATTCCTCTCTCCACGCTCCGGTCCCAGTGATCCTTTGTGAGAATGACCGCGAGAGTCACGGTCTCGCGGGAGCGCGAAGTCTCGCGGTCATTCGTGCAAAGGATCACTGGGACCGGAGCGTGGAGAGAGGAATGCTGCGCGGGACGTAGGAAGGTGAGAATAACAATATTTTTTATTTTAATTCTATTTTTTACAGCTGACCGCTGGTCTTCCGCCTGTCACACGCAGCGATGCGTGCTGGCCAGCGGGAGACCAGCGACGAAAAATATGTCCAGAGGTTTCTTACAGCATCAGCGATACCGGCAGGGGGGCCGCTCGCTGATCGCTGTCACACACAGCGATCTCGCTGGTGAGATCGCTGTTACGTCACAAAAGTTGTGACTCAGCAGCGATCTCGCTACCGAGATTGCTGTGTGTGACTCCCGCTTAACTGTTTATCGTGTGTCCTTTTCTTATAAGCTTCATTGTGCCACCTGTAAATGCTTTGCAATGTCTAAAAAAGCTCTATTTTTGTTTCATCTGTCCACAGAATATTTTCCCAGAAGGATTGTGGTTTGTCAAGGTACTCTTTGGCAAAGATAAATCATTCCTTTTTATGTTTTTTCTTCAGTAATAGTTTTTACCTTGGTTTTCGCCCATAAAGCCTGCTTAGTTTAGTGTGTGGCGTATGGTATTTGTTGAAACCGTGACCCCAGACTGTTCCGGGTTGGCCTTCAGGTCTTTGGATCTTTGACATGATGTTTTTTCCACCATGCGCACCAACCTTCGAAGACATCTCTTGTCAATTTTCCTCTTTCCCCCACGTCCAGAGACATTCTTGATGGTTACTTGCTTGGCAAACTTCTTAAAAACGTTGCACACTGTTGAAAATGGGATACCAAGGGCTTTGGAGATGGCTTAATACCCTTTGGAAGTCTTTGCTAGTATTTGCTAATAATAGCAGTTTTGATGTCCTCAGACAGCTCCTTTGTCTTCACCATTGTGACAAAGGAAAAGAACCTACCATGTGACTTTTTAAACCACTGAAGTCATCATTCATTGTTTAAATCATGTCACATGGGCGCCGACAATTAATCACAGGTGATTCTCATTTGTGTTTTACCACAGGCGAGTCAAAATGTGTTTCTATACTAATTTAATGTAAAGGGTGGCAATACCAGTGTCACAGCAAGTGTTAGGTTTTTTTTATTTTTCCCTCCCATTGTTTTCTGTTTAAAATTTTTTTTTTTCATTTTCTCTTTTGTATTCAACACAAGTGCTCTATACAAAAAAACTATTTCACTTGATTTATTTTTCTCAGGAGATATTACACATTAATTACTTAGATTTCATGGGTGCCAATAGCGATGAGCAGCACTGTATACTCCAGAATGTGGACCCTGCAAATGTTTTTCAAAAGTCAGGTCATCTGACAATTCTAGAATTTGATTACTCACATAAACATTTTGACCATTCATCTTAGTTTGACTGTTTTTACGACTATGTCTTGCTACACAAAACTTTTATTTGCATTTATATTACTTATATATTATTTATATTGGTGAAACTGGGATGAACATTTTATTGGAGGATCTCTAATAATGAGTCTGTTCCGTATTAATACGCTTTGGGCTTTTCTGCATGGTTCTTGCCGAACCTCCTGTACCAGACAATACTTTTAGAATTATGCAGGGGATTGGTTAATTTGTGCACAAAGTGGTTCCTACCTTGGCAGGCGGGAGCCTATTATGTTGTACCAAGTCTATTGGCATATTCATGCTTCATATAGGTATTGATGGAGCTAAACAGACGTTGTACTACCAGTCTTTTTGAAAGATATACCTGTCATTCCAGCCGTGCTGGTGTTCTTTCATCTTTGGAACATACTGAGGTTTGCCACATAGTTGGCTGCATTTTCCTTCATGTTTTGCCCTTCATTCCAGTACAGTTTATTCTTCCTGCTACAGTATATGCAATTGAAGGACAACTGTTTTGCTAACAAGACCAAGTTTTATAATAAGCAGATGGGTTTTATGGGCATGCCTCCATCTGTGAGTAGTAATTCCTAAAAGGAATTTCTTGTTTGTTTGGTAGATCAATGTCTCTGTAATGTTTGAATGGGTCCTGGAATTCCATCAATGTTACCCTAAAGACCAAATGGTGTGCCATCTATTATAGGCACAGTCTTGTGTCCAGTATTCACTTTGGTGCCATATTGGATGTATTTCTGAACACTGAAAAACTAATGCAATAAAATTTGAGGTGTGCTCCTCAGAACGTGGAAAAAAAGATTGACAATGAAAAAAATTATGACCGTAAAAAAATGCACATTCTAAATTTTCAAACTTATGTTACATCAACTGCTTAAAATTGTAATATCAAACTACTCACTACCTCCCTATATAAATACATTACAGGGAATAATTTTCAAAAAGACATTTATGGGGGATTTATGTTGTTCTTGAACTAAACATGCTGCGCAAATATGACCAGGGGCGTAACTACCGGGGTAGCAGCCGAAGCGGTTGCATTGGGGCCCGGCCCATGTAGGGGCCCGGGTACCCGAATCCGATCGGCGCTACCCAGTAGTGCAATTTAATTAACCCAACCACCGGTCCGCAGCCCAGCACCGGGCCGTTGCAGTGCTCTTGCCGGTCTGCGGACACAAGGGGAGCCGGCGGCTGTGTAGCAGCTGATACTCACCCTGCATAGCGGTCCCTGTCGGCGCGGCGGCTTCATCCAGTGCTGAGCTGTCAAGTGTACCGCTCATTTAAGGTCATGAATACGGACGCCACTCCTCTCCCATAGGCGTGGCGTCCATATTCATGCACCCTAATGAGTGGTAGCACGTGACCGCTCCGCACAGGAAGAAGCTGAAGCGCCGCAAGATGCAGGGAGGGAAGTTCAGCGACGTGAGGGTAAGTATGATGGGGGAGGATGGGGGAGCCGAGCGGAGCCATATATACAAGGGAGGGAGAGTGGGAGCGGAGCCATATATCCAAGGGAGGCCGGGAGAGTGGAAGCAGAGCCATATATACAAGGGAGGGAGAGTGGGAGCAGAGCCATATATACAAGGGAGGGAGAGTGGGAGCAGAGCCATATATACAAGGGAGGAAGAGTGGGAGCAGAGCCATATATACAAGGGAGGGTGTTATGAATGAGTCACCGTAGGAGGCAAAAGCAGAAATACAAGCTAAGTCCAGAAAACCAGAGAAGTTGGCAACTATCAGATTGCAGACCCCTGAACCTATCAACACAACTAGCAGTAGCCGTGGGGGGTTCCTACGATGCCCTAGACCCCTCGATCACAGCCGGAGAATTAAATAGGCCTAAAGAAAGAAAGGGGAAATCTAAACTGCCCCAGAGCAGACCCCAAAGCAATAAGCAGCCCCCAACATATAATGACGGTGAAGCAAGATGAAAATACTAACACAGACAGAAAGATAGACTGAGCAAAGACGGGGCCCAAAACTACCTAGATAGGAAAGGACAGGAAGGATGCTGTCTGCAATCTGCCAAAACCCTATCAAAGACATAAGCCAACAAGCTGATATGAAAAAGGCCCTGAAGCAGCTAGGCTTCAAAAACTAAATCAGCACTCAGGTATTTTCAGAAGACAGAGCTAAAGGAATTCAGCACACCCCAGCAGGGAATGGCAGAAATCCAGAAAAACAAAGCAAAACAAAATCAAAGCACCAAAGCAAAAGGCCGAGCAGCAAACTTAGCTTTAGAGGAGCAGGAATTCAGACTGGTCTCCAAGGATCCCACAGAGAAATCACCCGCAGGGCAGAAGGGTGTCGGCAGCCTTATATCCAGTTAGTAACTCCACTCAGCCAGTCATCATCATCAGCCTCAGGTGTTTGATAATCAGGCTCACTACCTTTCTTTACCAGAAGAGGGAGTTCCTCGGGCCTCAGTAATGAAGGGGAAAATGAACTCACAACAGTACCTCCCCCTTGAGGAGGGGTCACCGAACCCTCAACTACGCCACCAGGACGGTCAGGGTGAGCCCGATGAAAGGCACGCACCAATCTTTTGGCATGAATATCAGAGGCAGAGACCCAGGAATTATCCTCCTGACCATAACCCTTCCACTTAACCAAATACTGGAGTCTCCGTCTAGCCAGACGGGAATCCAGTACTTTCTCTACCTCATATTCCATGTTACCTTCAACCAATACAGGGTCTGGAGGTGCCACCCCCGGAACAACAGGTTCAACAAACCTCTTCAACAAAGATTTATGGAACACATTATGGATTTTAAATGTGACAGGAAGAGCCAAACGAAAAGAGACCGGATTAATAATCTCCACAATCTTGTAAGGTCCAATAAATCTAGGCTTAAACTTAGGAGAAGCCACCTTCATAGCAATATTTTTTGATGATAACCACACCATATCACCAACCTTAAACTGGGGACCAATGGTCCTATGTCGGTTGGAAAATCGCTGGGCCTTTTCCTGGGAGAGAGATAACTTATCCACCACTTGGTCCCAGATCTGGTGCATTCTCTCCACCACAGTGTCAACACCTGGGCAGGCAGAGGGCTCCACCTGCCCTGAAGGAAATCGAGGATGAAACCCAAAGTTACAAAAAAAAGGTGACATCAAAGTGGCAGAACTAGCTCTATTATTTAAAGCAAATTCGGCCAAGGGCAAAAATGAAACCCATCATCCTGATCAGCAGAAATAAAACATCTCAAATATGACTCCAAGGTCTGGTTTGTTCTCTCTGTCTGCCCATTGGACTGAGGGTGAAAAGCAGAGGAGAAGGACAACTGAATTCCCAGCCTGGAACAGAAAGTTCTCCAAAATCTAGACACAAACTGGACTCCTCTGTCAGATACAATGTTCTCAGTAATCCCGTGCAAACGAACCACCTGTTGTAAAAACAGGGGCACCAACTCAGAGGAAGACGGCAACTTAGGGAGTGGTACAAGATGAACCATCTTAGAGAACCTACCACAAATCACCCAAATAACAGTGATCCTTTGAGAGACAGGCATATCAGAGATGAAATCCATTGAAATATGGGTCCATGGCCTCTTGGGGACAGGCAAAGGCATCAACAACCCACTAGAGCGAGAACACGATTTAGACCGGGAGCACGTCCCACAGGACTGCACAAAATTCCTGACATCACGAGACAAGGAGGGCCACCAAAAAAACCGACTCACCAGATCTTTAGTACCAAAAATACCTGGATGACCAGCCAAAGCAGAGCAATGAACTTCAGACATCACTCTCTTCTTCCACTGGTCAGGAACATACAACTTTCCACTGGGACAACGCTCAGGTTTGTCCTCCTGGAACTCTTCCAGAGCACGTCTCAAATCGGGCGAGATGGCAGAAAGAACTACCCCTTCGCCTAAGATGGTAGCAGGCTTGATCACCACAGGAGAATCAGCAAAGAAGCTCCTAGAGAGGGCGTCTGCCTTGACATTCTTTGTTCCAGGAAGAAAAGAAACCGCAAAATCAAAATGTGTAAAAAACAAGGCCCACCTAGCCTGTCTAGGGTTCAAGCGCTTAGCCGACTCTAGGTAAATCAAATTCTTGTGGTCAGTGAGGACCACGACTTGATGCTTAGCTCCCTCCAACCAATGTCTCCACTCCTCAAATGCCCATTTCATGGCCAACAGTTCCCTATTCCCCACATCACAGTTACGTTCAGATGGAGAGAACTTTCGGGAAAAGAAAGCACAGGGATTCATTTTAGATGTTACAGGATCTTTTTGGGACAAAACAGCTCCTGCACCAATCTCAGAAGCATCCACCTCTACCTGGAATGGAAGTGAGACATCAGGTTGCCTCAAAACCGGGGCGGAGGTGAATCTTCGCTTCGGCTCCTGAAAGGAAGAAACAGCCTCCGGAGACCAATTTAACACATCAGCACCCTTCTTAGTCAAATCAGTCAATGGCTTGGCAATACTAGAAAATTTTGCTATAAATTTCCGATAAAAATTAGCAAAACCCAAAAACTTCTGGAGGGCCTTCAAAGAAGTGGGCTGAACCCAATCGTAAATGGCCTGTACCTTGGCCGGGTCCATTTCAATAGTTGACGGGGACAAAATAAATCCCAAAAAAGAAATCCTCTGTACTCCAAAAAGGCATTTAGATCCTTTGACATACAGGGAATTCTCCCTCAAGATCCGGAACACAGTCCAAATATGTTCCACATGAGAATCCCAATCCTTGCAGAAGATCAAAATATCATCCAGATAGATAATCAAAAATTTATCGACAAAATCTCGGAAAATATCGTTCATGAAGCACTGGAAGACAGAAGGGGCATTAGTGAGCCCAAAAGGCATCACCAGGTACTCAAAATGTCCCTCCGGAGTATTAAGCGCCGTCTTCCATTCATCCCCATGCTTAATGCGAATAAGATTATACGCCCCCCTGAGGTCAAGCTTGGTAAACCAGCAAGCACCTTTAACTCTGGAGAATAGATCAGAAATCAGGGGTAACGGATACTGATATTTAACAGTAATTTTGTTGAGGGCACGATAATCAATACAAGGTCTTAATGATCCATCCTTTTTGGCTACAAAAAAAACCCGGCACCTAAGGGTGACGAGGATGGTCTAATATGACCCTTCTCCAACGCCTCCTTAATATAGGATCGCATAGCCTCGTGCTCGGGTACAGATAAATTGAAGAGCCGACCCTTGGGAAATTTACACCCCGGGCTCAGTTCAATTGCACAGTCATAACTCCTATGAGGAGGCAGAGACGCAGACTCATTCTCACTAAATACATCATAAAAGTCCGCCAAATAATCAGGAACATCATGCGACTGAGGAGAGGTGGAAAACACCGGAGCCTCACTAAAGGCACACCGACAACCCCAACTCACCACAGACACAGATTTCCAATCCAAAACTGGATTATGAATTTGTAACCAGGGAAACCCCAGAACAATAGTATCATGCAGATTATGCAACACCAAAAATCTGCAATTTTCTTGATGGTCTGGGGCGACCCGCATTACCACCTGGGTCCAAAACTGGGGTTTATTTTTAGCCAAAGGAGCAGCATCAATCCCCCTCAAAGGGATAGGCGTCTGCAGAGGTGTCATCGGAAATCCACAACGTTTAGCAAAATCCAAGTCCATTAGGTTTAGGGCTGCTCCCGAATCCACAAAAGCCTTGGCGGAAAATGTGGGCAGGGAGCAGATCAGAGTAATAGCCAGAAGAAACTTAGGTTGAACACCCCCAACAGAAAACGTGTGTGCAAAGCGTTTCTCTCGTTTAGGACAGACAGAAATAATATGCGAGGCATCTCCACAGAAAAAACACAACTTATTACGCCTTCTGAACTCCTGACACTGCTCTCTGGAAAAAACTCTATCACATTGCATAGGTTCAGACATTTGTTCAACAGGTGGCAACACCTCTCATGCAGTTTTGCGTTCGCGCAAACGCCGATCAACCTGAATGGCTAATGACATAGAATCGTCAAGACCAGAGGGAACAGGAAATCCTACCATAGTATCTTTTACGGCTTCTGACAACCCCTTCCGAAAGAGAGCAGCCAAGGCATTATCATTCCAGGTAGTAAGTACTGCCCACTTTCGGAATTTTTGACAGTACAATTCTGCAGAATCACGACCCTGGTTCAATGCCAGCAGGGTCTTTTCAGCCTGATCAATGGCATTAGGTTCTTCATACAACAACCCCAAGGCCTGAAAAAATGCGTTCACATTAGTCAGAATAGGATCATCTGGTTTCAAAGAAAACGCCCAATCCTGGGGATCGCCACGCAGCAAAGAGATGACAATTTTAACCTGCAGCGCGGAGCTCCCTGACGAGTTAGGTTTCAAGGCAAAAAATAATTTACAATTATTTTTGAAATTCAAAAATTTAGACCGATCCCCAAAAAATACATCAGGTGTAGGAATCTTTGGTTCAGCAGCATGTGAATGAGCAAGGTAGGTGGAAATTCCCCGCACTTCCGCAGTGAGCTGCTCCACACAATCAGACAATTGCTTTATCTCCATTGAGAGAAAAAAAAATTCCCCCTACGGCCTCAGAGATATAGAGGAAAAAATATACACACTTTTTTTTTTTTTACAATTCTTTCCTGCTATTGAGTACCCTAGGATCTGCGGTATGGCGGGTGATTCTGTTATGAATGAGTCACCATAGGAGGCAAAAGCAGAAATACAAGCTAAGTCCAGAAAACCAGAGAAGTTGGCAACTATCAGATTGCAGACCCCTGAACCTATCAACACAACTAGCAGTAGCCGTGGGGGGTTCCTACGATGCCCTAGACCCCTCGATCACAGCCGGAGAATTAAATAGGCCTAAAGAAAGAAAGGGGAAATCTAAACTGCCCCAGAGCAGACCCCAAAGCAATAGGCAGCCCCCAACATATAATGACGGTGAAGCAAGATGAAAATACTAACACAGACAGAAAGATAGACTGAGCAAAGACGGGGCCCAAAACTACCTAGATAGGAAAGGACAGGAAGGCTGCTGTCTGCAATCTGCCAAAACCCTATCAAAGACATAAGCCAACAAGCTGATATGAAAAAGGCCCTGAAGCAGCTAGGCTTCAAAAACTAAATCAGCACTCAGGTATTTTCAGAAGACAGAGCTAAAGGAATTCAGCACACCCCAGCAGGGAATGGCAGAAATCCAGAAAAACAAAGCAAAACAAAATCAAAGCACCAAAGCAAAAGGCCGAGCAGCAAACTTAGCTTTAGAGGAGCAGGAATTCAGACTGGTCTCCAAGGATCCCACAGAGAAATCACCCGCAGGGCAGAAGGGCGTCGGCAGCCTTATATCCAGTTAGTAACTCCACTCAGCCAGTCATCATCATCAGCCTCAGGTGTTTGATAATCAGGCTCACTACCTTTCTTTACCAGAAGAGGGAGTTCCTCGGGCCTCAGTAATGAAGGGGAAAATGAACTCACAACAGGAGGGACAGTGGGAGCAGAGCCATATATACAAGGGAGGGAGAGTGGAAGCAGAGCCATATATACAAGGGAGGGAGGGTGGGAGTGGAGCCATGCATACAGGATGGGACAGGGGAGCCATGCATACAGGATGGGACAGGGGAGCCATGTATACAGGATGGGAGAGTGGGAGCAGAGCCATGTATACAGGATGGGAGAGTGGAAGCAGAGCCATGTATACAGGATGGGAGAGTGGAAGCAGAGCCATGTATACAGGATGGGAGAGTGGGAGCAGAGCCATGTATACAGGATGGGAGGGTGGGAGCAGAGCCATATATACAAGGATGGGAGGATGGGAGCAGAGACATGTATACAGGATGGGAGAGTGGGATGTTATGATGAGTCACCGAAGGAGGAAAAAACAAAATACTAGCTAAGTCCAGAAAAACCAGAGAGGTTGGCAGCTATCGGATTGCAGACCCCTGAACCTATCCACAACAACTAGCAGTAGCCGTGGGGGGTTCCTACGGTGCCCTAGACCCCTTGATCACAGCCGGAGAACTACATAGCCTAAAGACAGAAAGGGGAAAAACTAAACTGCCCCAGAGCAGACCCCAAAGCAATAGGCAGCCCCCAACATATAATGACGGTGAAGCAAGATGAAAACACTAACACAGATAGAAAGATAGGTTGAGCAAATGATGGGGCCCAAGCTAACTAAATAGGACAGGATACGAAAGCCGCTGTCTGCCATCCGCAAAAACCCTATCCAAAATGTGCCAACCGACTGATAGGAAAAACAGGCCCTGAAGTTGCTAGGCTTCAAAAGACTATATCAGCACTCAGGTATATTCTGAAGACAGAGCAAAAGCTCAACAGATCAGAGACAAAAATGGAATTCAGCTTACACCTGGCCGGGGATGGCAGAACTCCCAAAAAACAAGGCAAAACAAAAACAAAACTGAAGTGTACAAAGCAGAGCAGAAAAACTTAGCTTTGAGACGCAGGAATCAGACTGGTCTCCAAGAATCCAGCAGGATCACCAGCAAGGCAAAAGGGCGTTGGCTGCCTTATATCCAGTCCTCAATTCCAGCCACCCAGTCATCATCTAGCTGCCCAGGTGTTTGGTAATCAGCCTCACTACCTTCCTTCACCAGAGGAGGGAGTTCATCAGACCTTAACAGTGAAGGGAAAAATTAACTCACAACAGTACCTCCCCCTTGAGGAGGGGTCACCGAACCCTCATCCATGCCACCAGGGCGATCCGGGTGAGCCCGATGAAAGGCACGCACCAATCTTTTGGCATGAATATCAGAGGCAGAGACCCAGGAATTATCCTCCTGACCATAATCCTTCCACTTAACCAAATACTGGAGTCTCCGTCTAGCCAGACGGGAATCCAGTATCTTCTCTACCTCATATTCCATGTTACCTTCAATCAATACAGGGTCAGGAGGTGCCACCACAGGAACTACTGGTTCAACAAACCTCTTCAACAAGGACTTATGAAACACATTATGAATTTTAAATGTGACAGGAAGAGCCAACCGAAAAGAGACCGGATTAATAATCTCCAAAATCTTGTAAGGTCCAATAAATCTAGGCTTAAACTTAGGAGAAGCAACCTTCATAGCGATATTTTTTTATAACAACCAAACCATATCACCCACCTTAAACTGGGGACCAACGGTCCTACGCCGGTTGGAAAACCGCTGGGCCTTTTCCTGGGAGAGAGACAACTTATCCACTACTTGGTCCCAGATCTGGTGCATTCTCTCCACCACAGTGTCAACACCTGGGCAGGCAGAAGGCTCCACCCGCCCTGAAGAAAATCGAGGGTGAAACCCAAAGTTACAAAAAAAAGGTGACATCAAAGTGGCAGAACTAGCTCTATTATTTAAAGCAAATTCGGCCAAGGGCAAAAATGAAACCCAATCATCCTGATCGGCAGAAATAAAACATCTCAAATACGACTCCAAAGTCTGGTTTGTTCTCTCCGTCTGCCCATTGGTCTGAGGGTGAAACGCAGAGGAGAAGGACAACTGAATTCCAAGCTTGGAACAGAAAGTCCTCCAAAATCTAGACACAAACTGAACTCCTCTGTCAGATACAATGTTCTCAGGAATCCCGTGCAAGCGAACCACCTGTTGCAAAAACAAGGGCACCAACTCAGAGGAAGATGGCAACTTAGGGAGTGGTACAAGATGGACCATCTTAGAGAATCTATCACAAATCACCCAAATAACAGTCATTCTCTGAGAGACAGGCATATCAGAGATAAAATCCATTGAAATATGGGTCCATGGCTTCCTGGGCACCGGCAAAGGCATCAACAAGCTACTAGAGCGAGAACAAGGTTTAGACCGGGAGCAAGTCCCACAGGACTGCACAAAATTCCTGACATCACGAGACAAGGCGGGCCACCAAAAAGACCGACTCACCAGATCTCTAGTACCAAAAATACCTGGATGACCAGCCAATGCAGAGCAATGAACTTCAGACATCACTGTCTTCCTCCACTGGTCAGGAACATACAACTTTCCACTGGGACAACGCTCAGGTTTGTCCTCCTGAAACTCTTCCAGCGCACGTCTCAAATCGGGCGAGATGGCAGAAAGAACTACCCCCTCACCTAAGATGGTAGCAGGCTTAGTCACAACAGGAGAATCAGCAAGGAAACTCCTAGAGAGGGCGTCTGCCTTGACATTCTTAGTGCCCGGAAGAAAAGACACCACAAAATCAAAACGTGTGAAAAACAAGGCCCACCTAGCCTGTCTAGGATTCAAGCGCTTGGCCGACTCCAGGTAAATCAAATTCTTGTGGTCAGTAAGGACCACGACTTGGTGTTTGGCTCCCTCCAACCAATGTCTCCACTCCTCAAATCCCCATTTCATGGCCAACAGTTCCCGATTCCCCATATCATAGTTACGTTCGGATGGGGAGAACTTTCGGGAAAAGAAAGCACAAGGATTCATTTTAGATGTCACAGGATCTTTTTGGGACAACACCGCTCCTGCACCAATCTCAGAAGCGTCCACCTCCACCTGAAACGGGAGTGAGACATCAGGTTGTCGCAAAACCGGAGCAGAAGTGAATCTTCGCTTCAGCTCCTGAAACGAAGAAACAGCCTCCGGAGACCAATTCAGCACATCAGCACCCTTCCTAGTCAAATCAGTCAATGGCTTGGCAATACCAGAAAAATTAGCTATAAATTTCCGATAAAATTTAGCAAATCCCAAAAACTTCTGGAGGGCCTTCAAAGAGGTGGGCTGAACCCAATCATAAATGGCCTGTACCTTTGCCGGGTCCATTTCAATAGTTGACAGAGACAAAATAAATCCCAAAAATGAAATCCTCTGTACCCCAAAAAGGCATTTCGATCCCTTGACATACAGGGAATTCTCCCTCAAAATCCGGAACACAGTCTGAACATGTTCCCCATGAGAGTCCCAATTCTTGGAGAAGATCAAAATATCATCCAGATAGATAATCAAAAATTTATCCACAAAGTCTCGGAATATATCGTTCATGAAGCACTGGAAGACAGAAGGGGCATTAGTGAGCCAAAAAGGCATCACCAGGTACTCAAAATGTCCCTCCGGAGTATTAAACGCCGTCTTCCATTCATCCCCATGCTTAATGCGAATAAGATTATACGCCCCCCTGAGGTCATGCTTGGTAAACCAGCAAGCACCTTTAACTCTGGAGAATAGATCAGAAATCAGGGGTAACGGATACTGATATTTAACAGTAATTTTGTTGAGGGCACGATAGTCAATACAAGGCCTATATGAACAATCCTTTTTAGCCACGAAAAAAACCCAGCACCTAAGGGTGACGAGGATGGTCTAATATGACCCTTCTCCAACGACTCCTTAATATAGGATCGCATAGCCTCGTGCTCGGGTACAGATAAATTGAAAAGCCGACCATTGGGGAATTTACACCCCGGGTTCAGCTCAATTGCACAGTCATAACTCCTATGAGGAGGCAAAGACGCAGACTCATTCTCACTAAATACATCATAAAAGTCAGCCAAATAGTCAGGAACATCATGCGAATGGGGAGAGGTGGAGAAAACAGGAGCATCACTAAGGGCACACCGACAACCCCAACTCACCACTCACCACAGACAAAGATTTCCAATCCAGAACTGGATTATGGATTTGCAACCAGGGAAACCCCAGAACAATGGTATCATGCAAATTATGCAACACCAAAAATCTGCAATTTTCTTGATGGTCTGGGGCGACCCGCATTACCACCTGGGTCCAAAACTGAGGTTTATTCTTTGCCAAAGGAGTAGAATCAATACCCCTCAAAGGAATAGGCGTCCGCAGAGGTGTCATAGGAAATCCACAACGTTTAGCAAAATCCAAGTCCATCAGGTTCAGAGCTGCTCCCGAATCCACAAAAGCTTTGGTGGAAAATGTGGACAGGGAGCAGATCAGAGTAATTGCCAGAAGAAACTTAGGTTGAACACCACCCACAGAAAACGTGTGTGCACAACGTTTCTCTCGTTTAGGGCAGACAGAAATAATATGCGAGGCATCTCCACAAAAAAAACACAGCTTATTACGCCTTCTGAACTCCTGACGTTGCGCCCTAGACAAAACTCTATCACATTGCATAGGTTCAGACATTTGTTCAACAGGTGGCAAGATCTCTCGTGTAGTTTTGCGTTCACGTAAACGTCGATCCACCTGAATGGCTAATGACATAGAATCGTCAAGACTAGAGGGAACAGGAAATCCCACCATAGTATCTTTTACAGTTTCTGACAAACCCTTCCGAAAGAGGGCTGCCAAGGCACACCATTCCAGGTAGTAAGAACCGCCCACTTTCGGAATTTTTGACAGTACAACTCTGCCGAATCCCGACCCTGGCTTAATGCCAACAGGGTCTTTTCAGCCTGATCAATAGCATTAGGTTCATCATACAACAACCGCAAGGCTTGAAAAAATGCATTCACATTATTCAGAATAGGATCATCAGGTTTAAAAGAAAACGCCCAATCCTGGGGATCACCGCGCAGCAAAGAGATGACAATTTTAACCTGCTTCGCGGAGTTCCCCGACGAGTTAGGCTTCAAGGCAAAAAATAATTTACAATTATTCTTGAAATTCAAGAATTTAGACCGATCCCAAAAAAACACATCAGGAGTATGAATCTTTGGTTCAGCAGCATGTGAATGAGCAAGATAGACGGAAATTCCCCGCACTTCAACAGCGAGCTGCTCCACACGATCAGACAATTGCTTCATCACCATTGAGAGAAAAATTCCCCCTACGGCCTCAGAGATATAGAGGAAAAAACATGCACAAAAAAAAAAAAATTCTGACACACTTTTTTTTTTTTTTTTTTACAATTCTCTCCTGCTATTGAGTACCCTAGGATCTGCGGTATGGCTGGTGATTCTGTTATGATAAGTCACCGAAGGAGGAAAAAACAAAATACTAGCTAAGTCCAGAAAAACCAGAGAGGTTGGCAGCTATCGGATTGCAGACCCCTGAACCTATCCACAACAACTAGCAGTAGCCGTGGGGGGTTCCTATGGTGCCCTAGACCCCTTGATCACAGCCGGAGAACTACATAGCCTAAAGACAGAAAGGGGAAAAACTAAACTGCCCCAGAGCAGACCCCAAAGCAATAGGCAGCCCCCAACATATAATGACGGTGAAGCAAGATGAAAACACTAACACAGATAGATAGAAAGATAGGTTGAGCAAATGATGGGGCCCAAGCTAACTAAATAGGACAGGATAGGAAAGCCGCTGTCTGCCATCCGCAAAAACCCTATCCAAAATGTGCCAATCGACTGATAGGAAAAACAGGCCCTGAAGTCGCTAGGCTTCAAAAGACTATATCAGCACACAGGTATATTCTGAAGACAGAGCAAAAGATCAACAGATCAGAGACAAAAATGGAATTCAGCTCACCCCCGGCCGGGGATGGCAGAACTCCCAAAAAACAAGGCAAAACAAAAACAAAACTGAAGTGTACAAAGCAGAGCAGAAAAACTTAGCTTTGAGATGCAGGAATCAGACTGGTCTCCAAGAATCCAGCAGGATCACCAGCAAGGCAAAAGGGCGTCGGCTGCCTTATATCCAGTCCTCAATTCCAGCCACCCAGTCATCATCTCGCTGCCCAGGTGTTTGGTAATCAGCCTCACTACCTTCCTTCACCAGAGGAGGGAGTTCATCAGACCTCAACGGTGAAGGGAAAAATTAACTCACAACAGTGGGAGCAGAGCCATGCATCCTGGATGGGAGAGTGGGAGCAGAGTCATGTATATGTGGCACCCCTGAGGGTTCAGTCGCCACAGAGGTACTGCACCTCCACCCGAGGTGTGGTACCCCATCATTCAGGTAAGGTGGAGGTACCTGACCACACTCCAACACCTGCATCCCACACAACACAGTAGTGTAGCAAAGCCCCCTTTGGTGGCTCCCTGCTTGGAACACGAAGCATGCTGGGAGGCGGGTGGAGTTAGTTGGCACCAAAAGAGCGGGAAGAGTTTAGGATTTAGTCAGTCTGACAGTCAGTGGAAGAGTGAAGATCCCCTGAGTGGGATGGATGAAGGAAGTGCTGCAGCCGACCTCAGTGACCTGGGTCCGCTGGCACAGGAGAAGAACATTGATGGAAACCTGACTCTCTCCATAAGAAAGAAGGATTAGTATGGAACATAAGGAGAGGAGGACTAAGGATCAGGGTTAGAGCAGAACCCATCCCAAGTTCACAGCGCAAGGCCGGGGTCCGGTCCCCGAGGTTGTATGGATACTAATGGTCCTGCAGCAGACACCGGAGGAATAGAAGTTGTCACCACTTTATTCCCACACCAGACTTAGGGGCACAACAGCAACGAGAGTGAGCTGGGATTTAGTAGCAAGGAGTCCCCGAAGCAGGCTACAGCTGTCTGCCGTACAAGTAGCGTTCATAGGAACATCTGACAGGAGGAACTCCAGTGTAATTCAGTACTGAGAGTACTTCACTATAGGCGCAAAAGGGAGACGTTCAGAAAAGGCACATATTTTGGCGGAGTGTTGGAAGGGAGTACTTCATCTTGCCTGGAAGTTGGCTGGGCCCCGGACCTGGAGGACACAGCATGGATGTGGGCACCTGTATGCACCACAGACTGTGAGTAAAGCTTTGGAACTACATGCCCTGGTGTCCTCCGCTTATTCCTGCGCCAACCCACTCAGCACTGCTACATCTTTGTGCCTAACCCTGCACCATCCACGTCTCTCTCCCCTCGCCGTCACTTCATCTACTCTGCCCTGGGACTACAGCCCTACCTGTGGAGGGCCACACCATCATTTCTGCACTACACCATCTGTCCCAGAGGATCTGCTTGCAGCGTCAGCTTAACATCTCCATTGCCGAACACCACAGGTTGCGTCACGAATCATTTCCTAATAAACTTTATTCCAGCACTTAATTACCCCCTCTTTACATGGGCGCCCAGGGCCATGGACCGGGTCACCGCTACTGTGACACTTCCCTTTGAGATACCGGCCCAGTACCGAGTACCCCTCAGCCCTGGGAGGGCGACCCAAACTTGGCATCACGAACAGGATGACGAAGCCTGGTGCCACCGGGTTCTGTGTGCCTGAGTTTTATTGGACTTAAACATTGCTGAAAATGTGCAGAATAACCAAATTAATAGACTGTAAAATGGACTCTCAAAATGACCGCCGGCGCGGTGAAGAAGGGTGTGACAACATGAGTGGTCCTAAGAAAAGACCGCGAACTGTCCTGGGCCTCCCCTGCCTGAATTTCTATGCAACTGCAACATTGCCCACCCCCCGAGGGGTTCGGATACTGGCCTGGTATGGAGGAGTAAGAAGAAGACGCCGCCCCCAGAAGGAGGAGCGAGAGCCGGTGGCGGGAAAAGAGCCCAGGAAGGAGGAAGAACGCCAGAACACCATGATGGAAGAGTGACGGAGGCCAGGAGAACGCAAGGGAGAGAGACCACTTGCTCCCAAGCCGCCCCTGCGGGGCATACGGCCGCTGCGATACCATCTACAGCGCCCACCTCCACCTCCAACCCGATGCTGCCACTGGATGCGGCCTACCAGAAGGAGGTATAGGAGAGTCCCGGAACAAGCGGTAGAGCCAGGGCTGAGGCCCTTCTCGGACTTGGCACAGCCACGCAGGTCCATCCCGGAGGCTTTGGCAGGCGCCGATCCGGCAACAGCTTTGACTCTGCTGCCGGGCCGCTCATCAGGCAGCCCCGGAGGTTGTGGCAGCCATCATCCGCCCCCCTGTCCCTGCGCAGGAGCCCAAACATCACCGGGAATCACCAGGTAGGATCACTGCCCCTGCTATGATCCTTGTATTAGGGACTGCTCCCATGGACAGAAATGGGTCCGTGATTTCTCGGACATCGAGTGGCAGCACCCAAATTGCGCCGTGTCAGCAGCAACAGGCAACAGCACTGCTAACTGTGGTGCCACCTGAATCTGGGGAACAATATCCATTGGTACCAGCTGCAACTACTGCAGAATCATTGGCAGCAGAGATACCACCAGCAGCAGCTGAAATGCTACCCTCACAGGCAGCAGTTACTCCCGTTGCCATTCAATCTACACAGGCAGATACCAACCTCACTTCCTGGGAGAGGGAATATATGCAATTTGTGGACAATCAGCAAGAAGAGGATGTCCTTCAATTCTCCCCTGGAAGCAGCCCAAGCGACTTGCTTCCACCACCCCAGGAGGGGACTGTCATTAAGCATCAGTAACTAACTGTTACTCAGGAGGGTATAGGCACTGTTATGCCTTTTTCATTTTTCATTTTTGGTTTTGTTCATCATGTTATTCCAGTTTGCCCAGTTTCCTTGGCAGCCTTTTATACTTGAACTGTGAGATCATGGACAATGAATGATCCAGAACTGTCCTGTAAATAGTTGCACCTCTTTAGGTGCCCTTTCTTTGTTTTACATAGACCTGCTATAATAGGGACATTTCAAAACATCTTGGCTGGATCAATGTCTACTTGCATTTAATAATAATGTTTAGCATTTTGATAGAGAAAGTAAATAGTGATAGTGTTTAACAAAGAGATAGAACAGATTTTATATAGGATATAGTTGGTCATGAGATCTAGGAAACAGACTAATAGTGAATGTTTTGTAGAGTATAGACTCATGTTAATGTGTGAAATAAGATGAAAATTTGAATGAAGATTGAAAATGCAGGTTACGAAACAGGCATCGTGTCTAGAAGTAATAGTAAATGTGTTAATGATAATACTTGAACTGGTAATGAGTTTACTGCCAATAGCACTTTAATTAGGTACTATATTTCGACATAGGTTAGTTAAATTGTTTGCAACGTTTAATAGTCAGTACCTCCCATATTGGGAAGTTTAGATAAGCATTGTTCGTTAAGCATTCAAAAAATTTTTTTGTATGTTCCTTTGTTTGTCTAACTTTGTTTCACTTGCAGCCCGCGGACGTGCTGTGTTTAACGGGGGGGTATGTGGTGCCCCTGAGGGTTCAGTCGCCACAGAGGTACTGCACCTCCTCCCGAGATGTGGTACCCCACCATTCAGGTAAGATGGAGACACCTGACCACACTCCAACACCTGCATCCCACACAACACAGTAGTGTAGCAAAGCACCCTTTGGTGGCTCCCTGCTTGGAACACGAAGCATGCTGGGAGGCGGGTGCAGTTAGTTGGCACCAAAAGAGCAGGAAGAGTTTAGGATTTAGTCAGTCTGACAGAGTCAGTGGAAGAGTGAAGATCCCCTGAGTGGGATGGATGAAGGAAGTGCTGCAGCCAACCTCAGTGACCTGGGTCCGCTGGCACAGGAGAGGAACATTGATGGAAAGCCTGACTCTCTCCATAAGAAGGAAGGATTAGTATGGAACGTAAGGAGAGGAGGACTAAGGATCAGGGTTAGAGCAGAACCCTTCCCAAGTTCACAGCGCAAGGCCGGGGTCCGGTCCCCGACGTTGTATGGATACTAATGGTCCTGCAGCAGACACCGGAGGAATAGAAGTTGTCACTACTTTATTCCCACACCAGACTTGGGGGCACAACAGCAGCGAGAGTGAGCTGGGACTTAGTAGGAAGGAGTCCCCGAAGCAGGCTACAGCTGTCTGCCATACAAGTAGAGTTCATTGGAACATCTGACAAGAGGAACTCCAGTGTAATTCAGTACTTAGAGAACTCCACTATAGGCGCAAAAGGGAGACGTTCAGAAAAGGCACATATGTTGGCGGAGTCTTGGAAGGGAGTACTTGACCTTGCCTGGAAGTTGGCTGGGCCCCGGACCTGGAGGACACAGCATGGATGTGGGCACCTGTATGCACCACAGACTGTGAGTAAAGCTTTGGAACTACATGCCCTGGTGTCCTCCGCTTATTCCTGCGCCAACCCACTCAGCACTGCTACATCTTTGTGCCTAACCCTGCGCCATCCACGTCTCTCTCCCCTCGCCGTCACTTCATCTACTCTGCCCTGGTACTACAGCCCTACCTGTGGAGGGCCACACCATCATTGCTGTACTACACCATCTGTCCCAGAGGATCTGCTTGCAGCGTCGGCTTAACATCTCCATTGCCGAACACCACAGGTGGGGTCATGAATAATTTCCTAATAAACTTTATTCCAGCACTTAATTCCCCCCTTTTACATGGGCGCCCAGGGCCACGGACCGGGTCACTGCTATTGTGAAACTTCCCTCTGAGATACCGGCCCGGTACCGAGTACCCCGCAGCCCTGGGAGGGCGACCCATATACAGGATGGGAGAGTGGGAGCAGAGCCATGTATACAGGATGGGAGAGTGGGAGCACAGCCATATATAGAAGGATGGGAGGATGGGAGCAGAGACATGTATACAGGATGGGAGAGTGGGAGCAGAGCCATGTATACAGGATGGGAGGGTGGGAGCGGAGCCATGTATACAAGGATGGGACAGGGGAGCCATGCATACAACAGGGAAAGCCACACAGAGCTGGACAGGATGGGGGGAACCAAACATACATTTTCAGATGATTAGAAAATAATCAGTATGTACAGTACTCCAGTACAATTTTTCTTAAGTGCTCAATGCTCCTTTTCCTTGTAGGTTCCGATCATCATTAGTAGTGATGGTCATCAGTAGAAGTAGCCTAGTGCTCCCACTGAAAAAGAGAAACAAACAAGCCAGGTGCTCCCACTCATTCAAAACCTATGGTGAGTTGAGTCATATTATAAATGTTATAATTAAATGATAAGTATGCACTGCTAAACTACAACCGCATCTATAGCCCCGCCCCCTTATGACCAAAGCCCCACCCCTGTCACACCTCCATCCCCGCCCTGCCGGGCCATGGAAGAATGGTCTTGCTTGAAGCCGGTCCCTGATGCAAAAAAGGTTGGGGACCACTGGTGTAGGAGATGCGGGGCCCCGGCGGAAAAAAATGTACACTATGATTTCACAGCCTGCGCTGCATTTCTGTGCCTGCTGTGCGGAGCGAAGCACATATTGGGCCCGCCTCCCTGCCTGCAGCCAGTCACAGAGTGTATTGCTTCAGACTAGTTCAGTCCCGCCCCTTCCCTGAGTCCTCGCTGTCTATTAGCTCTCTGCAGAGCTGCCTGCCGCATGGACCTCTGGGAAATGTAGTTCCTGGAGGGGTGTGTCTTTGAGGGGGCCCCATTTAAAAGTTTGCTATGGGGCCCAATCAGTTCTAGTTATGCCCCTGAATATGACGATCTATTCCAAATAGAGCCAAATTTGTGTTCCAAAATTCAAATTGTGCCCCTTTCCTTCCGAGCCCTGCCGTTTGTCCAAACAGAACTTTCTGACTACAAGTGGGGTATCACCGCACTGGTAGGAAAGTGGGTAAAAAACTGTGGGGTCCACTTTGTTGTGTTACCTCTTGCAAAAGTGATACATTTGGGGGTAAAGCAAGATTTTTGTGGAAAAAATGAACATTTTCAATATGACTACATAATGTTATCAGATTCTGTGAAGTACCTATGGGTTTAAAATGGTCACTATATCCCTAGATACAATCCTTGATGGGTATAGTTTCCAAAATGGGGTCACTTGGGGGTTTCTGCTGTTCAGGCACCCAATGATAAGGGGTTAAATGCTCCCTACGCGTTTCATGCCCAATAACGGGGATTCATCAAGGGGTGTCACTATAGGGTCCACTTGGGACCTGTCCTTGTGAGGACAGCAGCAAAACCGGGGCACGACAGGGAGCTTAGGGAAATATTGCATACTTATATCCCTCTCCCTCTATGCTCTTTCTTCTCCTTGATTGGATCCAGTACCCAGCGGGATACATCTGCAAATATACCGGGATTGTCATGTCCGTTATCAGTGGTGAGACCAAACCATTTTTTAATGAGCACTTATTTGTACAAGCACTTTATATTGTTTGTCTTTGTGTCCCCTGTTTCGTCTTGGTTTTAATGACTGATTAAAGGTTACGTTTTATGAAGTGGGGAATCCTCCAAGCTATTGATGATGTTAAACAGTGCTGGTAACAGCTGATTGGTAGGGTGCCAAATGTCTATTTGATATTGATGACTTCTCCTAAGGATAGGTACTAAGAAAGGATAAGGCTACTGTACATAAGAAACATTAAAGTCTAGAAATAATAATAATAATAATAACACATTTTATTTCTATAGCGCCGACTAGAGTTGAGCGAAACGGGTCGAAAAATTTCAAAAGTCGCCGACTTTTGGCAAAGTTGGGTTTCATGAAACGAAACCCGACCCTAGGATGAGGTCGGCCACGAGGTCGGCGACTTACGCGCCAAAGTCGCGTTTCAAAAGTTCGTTTTGCGCTCTTTTTCAGCCAATCAGGATCCACGGACACTGTGGGCAACGTGATGACATAGGCACGCGTCACCACCATCTTTCAGAAGGGCATGCAAGTGATTGGCTTGCTTTGGAGGGCGTCACAGGGGGTATAAAAGGGTCTGCACGCCGACCGCCATCTTACTTCTGCCGATCTCAGTATAGGGAGAGGTTGCTGCTGATTCTGTAGGGAGAGCGTTAGGCAGGGAAGAAGACAAAAAAACTGCTTCTGCTGCTAGCGATTTGGCCTGCACAACACACCAGTCACTGTGTGTGCAGTGCAAGGGGAGGCTATATTGTGGTGTATCAGTGGTGTTGGTTGTTGGGCTGCCTTTTAAGGCTTCCTGACAGGCTGGCATTGCTGTTTACCCACTGCTCTGCAAACTGCTTTTTAAAAGCAATCCAATCTCCCTTATCCTCTAGTCACTTTTGTCACAGCTGTGCCATCGAGCCTGTGACATAGCGCTCAGATATCAGTGGGCCTCACACAATCCAAAAGTGTCCAGTGTCCACAAGTGTCTGCAGAAATTCAAAATCTCCCTTATCCTCTAGTCACTTTGGTCACAGCTGTGCCATCGAGCCTGTCACATAGCGCTCAGATATTCATTGGGCCTCGCACAATCCAAAAGTGTCCAGTGTCCACTAGTGTGAGAAGAAATTCAAAATCTCACTTATCCTCTAGTCACTTTGGTCACAGCAGTGCCATCGAGCCTGTCACATAGCGCTCAGATATTCATTGGGCCTCACACAATCCAAAAGTGTCCAGTGTCCACAAGTGTCTGCTGAAATTCAAAATCTCACTTATCCTCTAGTCACTTTGGTCACAGCTGTGCCATCGAGCCTGTCACATAGCGCTCAGATATTCATTGGGCTTCACACAATCCAAAAGTGTCCAGTGTCCACAAGTGTGAGAAGAAATTCAAAATCTCACTTATCCTCTAGTCACTTTGGTCACAGCAGTGCCATCGAGCCTGTCACATAGCGCTCAGATATTCATTGGGCCTCACACAATCCAAAAGTGTCCAGTGTCCACTAGTGTGAGAAGAAATTCAAAATCTCACTTATCCTCTAGTCACTTTGCTCACAGCAGTGCCATCGAGCCTGTCACATAGCGCTCAGATATTCATTGGGCCTCACACAATCCAAAAGTGTCCAGTGTCCACTAGTGTGAGAAGAAATTCAAAATCTCACTTATCCTCTAGTCACTTTGGTCACAGCTGTGCCATCGAGCCTGTCACATAGCGCTCAGATATTCATTGGGCCTCACACAATCCAAAAGTGTCCAGTGTCCACAAGTGTCTGCTGAAATTCAAAATCTCACTTATCCTCTAGCCACTTTGGTCACAGCTGTGCCATCGAGCCTGTCACATAGCGCTCAGATATTCATTGGGCCTCACACAATCCAAAAGTGTCCAGTGTCCACTAGTGTGAGAAGAAATTCAAAATCTCCCCTGTCCTATAGACAGCTTGTACCTTGTTTTACATTACTATATAGTTTGTTGGATTTTGTCTACATTTTTACCAAAAATGAGGAAGGCTGGTGGAAGAGGCCGTGGAATTGGGCGGGGGTTGCCAGCTGGTAATGATGGTGTTGGTGGTGGATCTGATGGTAGTGGCAAGAGCAAAATAGGACCGAATGCAGGAGGTGTTGAGCCTGCGTCATCGTCTGGCTCCATAAGGCTTCGAAGGCTTAGTTTTCTAGGAGTTGGCAAACCGCTTTTAAAGCCAGAGCATCAGGAAAAGTTTTGTCTTACATTGCTGACTCAGCCTCCAGCTCTATCGCCTCCTCTTATTCAGTTGTAAAAAGTAAAAGCACTGAGTCGTCATTGGAGGCTCATGTTCATGAACCACACCTTTCCTTGTGTCCTTCACCCCAACCAAGATTGAAGGATGACGCAGGCCATACTACTGATTACTCCATGGAGCTGTTTTCACATACCATGCCTGGATTATCAAGTGAAATGGTGAATTACCCAGGCCAAGATGAATCTGACATGGAGTGCACTGATGCACAGCCGCTGATGGATGATTCTGCTGGTACATTCACTCAGAGCACTACATTGTCCTCGCAGTGTACAGAGCCAGATTCTGACTCTGATGAGACTCAGGTGCCCCTTCCCGCACACTATACCACCATACACGGTGACACAGAGGAAGGTGCACATGACATTGAAGAGGAGGTGATGGATGACCCAGTTGTTGACCCAGATTGGCATCCATTGGGGGAAGAGGGTGCTGCTTCCAATAGCTCAGATGAGGAGCATCCACAGCAGACATCGACATCGCAACAGCTGTTATCCAGCAGGCCCGGAGCACTCCAAAGACAGGTTCCAAAAATGAAAAGAGTTGCTGGACAGCTTGTCCAGAGGGTAAAAACATCACAGCGTGCTAGGCCGCAAAATGTCTGCCAAAGTAGGAAGAGTGCAGTGTGGCACTTTTTTGAACAAAATCCTCATGATCAGGCCAAGGTTATCTGTAAGAAGTGCGCAAAGACCTTTAGCCGAGGGAAAAATCTGAAAAATTTGAATACCAGTTGCATGCTTAGACATTTAACCAGCATGCACTTGCAAGCGTGGACACAACACCAAACCTCAAGTGCCACATGTGCAACTGATCACAACGAAGGTAGTCAGCAACGCTACATTGTTTCCCCCACTGTAAGCCCACCGGTTAGCACAGCAGCAAATGTTGAGGTGTCGTTGCAAGGCCACAGCAGTCAGGGAATCCCACTGTTATATCAACGAAAGACTGATTCTAGGCCATCAGAAAGAACACCAACTCCATCACCATCATCAACCCTCTCTCAGTCCGCCCTGTCCACCGCTACTTCCACCATATGCAGCTCTCAAGTCCAGCTCACCCTCCCAGACACTATGAGTAGGTCAAGAAAGTACTCAGTCTCTCATCCGCGTACACTGGGTTTGAACGCCCACATTGCCAAACTAATCTCGTTTGAGATGATGCCCTTTCGGTTGGTGGAAAGCGCAGCTTTCCGCGAACTCATGGCCTATGCAGTACCACGCTATGACCTACCCAGTCGCCACTTCTTCTCTCGCAAAGCCATCCCAGCCCTCCACCATCATGTGAAAGACCGCATTGTCCAGGCACTCAAGCAGTCAGTGAGCGGAAAGGTGCACCTCACAACTGATGCATGGTCCAGTCGCCATGGCCAGGGCCGTTACGTGTCCATCACTGCGCACTGGGTTAATGTGGTGGATGCAGGGTCCACAGGGGACAGCGGTGGTGGGACAGTGCTGCCTAGCCCACGGTATAGTAAACAGTTGGCTGTAGGCGTTCGACCCTCCTCCTCCTCCTCCTCCAGAAGCGAAAGCTCGTCCACAGAGCGCAGTCGTACGAGCACTCCATCTGCAGCTGCCACTGTTGCACACGAGGTGTCCCCCTATCGAGCAGCTAGTGGAAAGCGTCAGCTGGCTGTGTTGCAGATGATGTGTTTGGGCGACAGACACACCGCCGAGGTGCTGGCCGAGTACTTTCAGCGACAAACTGAGTCATGGCTGGGCAGTGTACATCTTGAGGCAGGCAAGGTAGTTAGTGATAACGGCCGTAATTTTGTGGCAGCCATAGCCCTTTCAAAACTCAGACACATACCTTGCTTGGCTCACACCTTGAACCTGGTGGTGCAGTGCTTCCTCAAAAATTATCCGAAGTTAACAGCCCTGCTCCAGAAGGTGCGAAGACTGTGCGCGCACATCCCCCGGTCGCCTGTACACTCTGTTCGTATGCAGAAGCTGCAGCGATTGCTCCACCTTCCCAACCACCACCTCATTATCGACATTGCAACAAGGTGGAACTCCACCCTGCACATGGTGGAGCGGCTGTGCGAGCAGAGGCAGGCCATAATGCATTTGTGGGAGGATACACGGCCAGGCACTTTGAGAGCAGACATGGAGTTGACCAGTGTGCAGTGGTCGAAGCTGAAAGACCTCTGTAAAGTCCTTCAGTGTTTTGAGGAATGCACACGGCTGGTAAGTGCAGACGATGCCATCCTAAGCATGAGCATCCCACTTATGCGTCTGCTCATGCAAACTTTGACGCACCTTAAGGAGCAGGCTTCTGCAGCCAATGTTGATGAGGAGGAGGGAATCCTTGATGACATTCAGCCATTGTCTGCTCAGGGACCTCTCCTGGACGAGGTGGAGGAAGAAGAGGAGGAGGAGGAGGAGGATGATGGGGATGATTACTTAGGGGAGGAGGATGCATCTCGTGGGGCAAGTGAAAATGTTGGTGTGGCAAGGTCTGGTACAGGGTTTGTGCGTGACTGGAGGGATGTGGATTTGCCAGAAAGTGCTCCTCCAACCAGCACTCGCGGTGCATCATTGACACCGGGAACATTGGCCCACATGTCAGATTATGCCTTGCAGATCCTAAAAAGGGACCCCCGCATTGCCAAAATGATGAACGATGACGACTACTGGTTGGCCAGCATCCTGGATCCACGCTATAAAGGCAAATTACAAAACATCATGCCACAGGAGAACCTTGACCTAATATTGGCTAATAAACAAGCAACTCTGGTAAATCGGTTGCTTGAGGCATTCCCAGCACACAGCAGCGGTGATGGTTCTCACACGAGCCGTATGGGCTGGGGTCAGCTTGGCAGAGGTGTTCGTGGTGCACACAGCAGAAGTGGCGTTGGAGACAGGGGTTTCATGACAATGTTGTGGACTGATTTTTCAAGTACCGCTCACACAACTGGTAATACTGCATCGATGGAAAGTGACAGGAGACAGCAGTTGTAAACTATGGTTACAAACTACTTTTCCTCCCATATCGATGTTCTCCCACACAGGTCATTCCCCTTTGACTATTGGGCCGCTAAACTGGACACCTGGCCTGAATTGGCACAATATGCCTTACAGGAGCTCGCTTGCCCAGCTGCAAGTGTGCTATCGGAAAGAGTCTTCAGTGCAGCTGGATCAATCCTGACAGAAAAAAGGACCCGTCTGTCAACTCAAAATGTGGATGATCTAACCTTCATTAAAATGAACCACGCATGGGTTTCCAAGGATTTTGTCCCACCTTCCCCTGATGACACATAGGGTGACAGAAAAATGGCTTGCTTTGGTCCACCTCTTCCTGGGACTTGACCTATTTCACCTTTTGCATCAGCTGAATGTCCAACATCAACATATGCCACTTTCTAAAACTCCCTAACTGTGCTGCCTCCCCCCCCATGGCCGGGGTCACCACCTAGTGCCGTTGCCCTGGACAGGTGGGTAGGCCGACTCTTGGGTGCGGGCACTGGCACAGGGTCCCTCATAGTGCAATCAAGTGTCTCTGACGGTGGTGGTGCACACCCGCCGTCAGACACACCGCCGTACTATGAGGGGCCCAGTGCCAGTACCGACGCCCACGAGTGGGCCCCCCTTGCTTGGGCAGGGCCCCAGCATTTGCAATCTTTACCTCTCCCTGCTCCTCCGCTGTGTAGTCTGGGCCGTCAAATCCATACTGGGCCTGACACCGTTTGAGCCTGCCTCCATACATGTTATCTGGGGATACGGAACCCTTTCTCACCTTTGTGCAATCACGTGCAATCCATACTGGGCCTGACACCGTCTGAGCCTGCCTCCTGATGTATAGACATATATTTTGAATGTGTACGCTATCCATACATGTTATCTGGGGATACGGAACCCTTTCTCACCTTTGTGCAATTAGTTGCAATCCATACTGGGCCTGACACCGTCTGAGCCTGCCTCCTGATGTATAGACATATATTTTGAATGTGTACGCTATCCATACATGTTATCTGGGGATACGGAACCCTTTCTCACCTTTGTGCAATCACGTGCAATCCATACTGGGCCTGACACCGTCTGAGCCTGCCTCCTGATGTATAGACATATATTTTGAATGTGTACGCTATCCATACACGTTATCTGGGGATACGGAACCCTTTCTCACCTTTGTGCAATCACGTGCAATCCATACTGGGCCTGACACCGTCTGAGCCTGCCTCCTGATGTATAGACATATATTTTGAATGTGTACACTATGCTATCCATACATGTTATCCGGGGATACGGTACCCTTTCTCACCTTTGTGCAATCACGTGTAATCCATACTGGGCCTGAGAACAGATGGCGAGCTGTTAAGCAAGCTACAGCACCTGTGGTTTGCACACGTAAGTTTTTCATTTTTTCAGGAATGACGGTTAGGCCTAATTCCGGAACTGCGGTTGACCTGCACTTACTGGGAAATCATCGTTCGCGGGTAATAATTGTAATCACAGATCCCCATCACTAACGTTGTTCAGCTGGTTATCTGCACCTGTAAGCGACAAACGCTGGCCTTTTCAGTGTAGCGCACATGCAGCCACGGACATGTAAGGGCATGACACACCAGTTATTGGCCAGTCTCATGTGCCAGAGCCTCACGTGTCCCTCTAGCAAGCCAGACTCGGACCGCGGGGCATGACGGAGTCTCGTTCGTTAACGGAATTAAGCTTGCAATGTGTGCATCTGTTCTGTAGCTTGCATGGTTGAGGTTTCCCAGGTGGAGTCGAATTAAACCGTAGGCTCCACTCCTGGTGGTGCCCTTCTGGACATTCCTTTAAGGTTCAGCTTTGCAACCATACTGCCCACGTAAAACAAACACTTTGCCTTCATGAACGCTGTTTGGAGGGTCATGACTCATGGGAATAACGCCGCCCAATCAGTTAACCTGCTAGAGAGATCCTTCATTGCTCCCAAGCATGACATCACACTCCCTAGGAGGAAGGTAATGCCACTGTGGCGACCGTACTCCTGGGGGCGACACAAGTGCACTGATGCCCAGCCACTGCTCGATGAATCTGCTGGTACATTGACCCAGACCACTACATTCCCCTCGCACGCTACACGGCCTGAATCTGACCCTGATGAAACTCAGGTTACCCTTCCCATATACAGTTCCATCTTACACGGTGACAAAGAGGAAGCTGCAGATGAAAGTGCAGGTTCGGCCCACCCGCCATCAGACACACCACCGTACTATCAGGGGCCCTGTGCCAGTGCCATCGCCAACGAGTGGGCCCCCCCTGCTTGCTCAGGATCACACCACTTGCAAGGTTGAAATACTGTGCAGTGAGATGGAAGATGGGAACGACGAGGAGTCCAGACTAGTACAGGGATTCCCTAGCGAGGAGACTTATTTGATTGTTTTCAATGTTGGGACAGCAATTTTTGGGGAGCACTATACTCTGGAGAATGATAGATGGGGCCCACCATACACTGGAACATTCCAAAGGTGGACATCAGACACTGGAGCAGCATTTACAGGGCCCATTGTACACTAGAGCATTAGAAATGGGGCCCATTATGTTTGGAGCATTATTTGGGCCCATAAGACAGTGGAGCTTCATCCATGGGGACCAACATATACTGTAGCATTATGTGGAGCTCATCATATACTGTTTCAAACATTATAATGGGACCAATGATTCTGTATGGAGAAATAGATGGGCCTTGTCATGAGATGTAAAAAGTGAAGTATTTTTCATTGTACTATACCGCTATTTCTCTGCCGTATCGGAGCATGATGAGTTGTGGTATGTGTTAAAGGGGCGCTCTTTCGCCCAGGGCACATGAAAACCTGGAGCCAGCCCTCCCCCCCCCACAACTTTAGCCAAATAACCCCCATTTTTCAGTGCGTAACTTGTATTATGAAGTTAATTAAGGTTGACAAGCTTAAGTAAGAAGAATTGATGCTTTTGACATTCAAATGGGCACTGTTGGTGTGTTTCCTGTCCTCCTCTCACTGCCGACTTTTATTCCCCATTGACTTACATTGGGTTTCGTGTTTCGGGACGACCCCGACTTTTCCCTATAATCGGACGATCTTGCTCGACCCGACTTTTGGAAAAGTCGGGTTTCACGAAACGAAACGCGACCCTAAAAAAACAAAAGTCGCTCAACTCTAGCGCCGACATATTCCGTAGCACTTTATATTTCAGAGGGGACTTGTACAGACAATAGACAATACAGCATAACAATAATCACATAGATCATAACAGATACCAAGAGGAATGAAGGCCCTGCTCGCAAGCTTACAATCTATGAGGAAAAAAGGGAGACACGAAAGGTGGGTGGTAACAGTTGCCCTGATTGTATGGACCAGCCATAATGTTAAGTGTGTAACAGTGCAGACGCAGAGGGCTAATGGATGCATAAAGCATGTGGGAACATGATGCGGGGAACCTGGTTATGGTAAAAACTTTTCGCTGTGCCACATTGGGATAGATTAGGTTAATGTGTTGAGGCGGTAGGCCAGTCTGAATAAATGAGTTTTCAGAGCACGCTTAAAATTGTGGGGATTGGGAAGTGCATTCCAAAGAATTGGCGCAGCACATCTTTTTTTCTTTATTTTTTTTTTTATATAGCGCTAACATATTCCGCAGCGCTTTACAGTTTGCACACATTTCATCACTGTCCCCGATGGGGCTCACAATCTAAATTCCCTATCAGTATGTCTTTGGAGTGTGGGAGGAAACCGGAGTGCCCGGAGGAAACCCACGCAAACACGGGGAGAACATACAAACTCCTTGCAGATGTTGTCCTTGGTGGGATACAAACCCAGGACCCCAGCGCTGCAAGGCTGCAGCGCTAACCACTGAGCCACCGTGCTGCCCATGTATAGTTTTGGAGACGGGAGTGGGAGGTTCTGATTATTGAGGATGCTAACCTCAGGTCATCACCAGAGTGGAGGGCACGGGTAGGATGGTATACTGAAACAAGGGTGGTGCTGAGCCATGAAGAGCTTTGTGGGTGAGGGTAATACGTTTGTACTGGATTCTGGAGTGGATGGGTAGACAGTGTAATGACTGGCACAAGGTAGAGGCATCGGTGTAACAATTGGCGAGGAATATGATCTTGGCAGCAGCATTCAAGACAGATTGGAGGGGGGAGAGTTTGGTAAGAGGGAGACCGATTAGAAGAGAGTTACAATAGTCGAGACGAGAATGAATAAGAGAAACAGTAAGAGTTTTTGCGGAGTCAAAAGTAAGAAAAGGTCGAATTCTAGAAATGGTTTTGAGGTGCAGATAACAAGAGCGAGCCAGTGATCGTATGTGGGGGACAAAAGAAAGCTCGGAGTCAAGTATGACCCCAAGACAGCGGGCATGTTGCTGGGGAGTAATAGTGGAACCACACACAGAAATGGCAATGTCGGGTATAGGTACATTAGTAGCGGGAGGAAACACAAGGAGTTCAGTCTTTGACAGGTTCAGTTTCAGATATAGTGAGTACATGATGCAAGACACAGCGTTTAGACAATCGTTTTCTAGAAAGGCTGGCGTGATGTCAGGAGAAGAAGCGTATAATTGGGTGTCGTCAGCATAGAGATGGTACTGGAAACCAAATCTACTGATTGTTTGACTAATAGGGGCAGTTTACAAAGAGAAGAGGAGGGGGCCTAGGGCTAATCCTTGAGGAACCCCAACAGTAAGGGGAAGATGAGAGGAGGAGGAGCCAGCAAAAGATACAGTAAAGGAGCGGTCAGAGAGATAGGAGGAGAACCAGGAGAGAGCGGTGTCCTTGAGGCTAATGGAATGGAGCATAGTGAGGAGGAGCTGATGATCCACAGTGTCGAATGCTGCAGAGAGATTCAAGAGAATTAGCATGGAGTAATGACCATTTGATTTAGCTGTTAGTAGATCATTAGAGACTTTAGTGAGGGCAGTTTCAGTAGAGCGTAAAGAGCAGAAACCGGATTGGAGAGGGTCGAGAAGAGAGTTATCAAAGAGATAGCGGATAAGACGGGAGTGGACCAGGCATTCCAGGAGTTTAGAGATGAAGGGAAGATTAGAGACAGGTCTATAGTTAGCGGCACAGTTTTAGTCGAGGGATGGTTTTTTAAGTAGTGGATGTATGACGGCATGCTTAAATGAGGATGGAAAGATACCAGAAGAGAGAGGGAGGTTAAATATTTTAGTTAGGTGAGGGTTGACAGCAGGGGAAAGGGGCTGGAGTAGATGTGACGGAAATGGGTCACTGGTGCAAGTGGTTGGGTGAGAAGATGCAAGGAGTCTGCTTACTTCTTCTGTGACTGGTTCAAAATCAGAGAGTGAGCTAGATGCAGTGGGGGAGGGAGGACTGTGCATGGTATGAGGTGATTGGGAGATAATTTCCTGTCGGATCTGGTCAATTTTTTCTTTGATGTAACCGGCCAGATCGTCAGCTCGAAGCTCCATGTTTGGGGCCTGTAATCTTGGGTTGAGTAGAGAATGAAAAGTGTCAAAGAGACGTTTAGAGTTATTGGACAGTGAGGTGATGAGGGTGTTCAAATAGATTTGTTTTGAGAGGTGAAGGGCAGTGTTGTATGTTTGAAGCATAAACTTATAATGGATGAAATCTTCGGGTAGGTTGGATTTTCTCCACAGATGTTCGGTGCACCTGGAGCACCGCTGCAGGAAACGTGTTTGCAAGGTGTGCCAGGGTTGTCGCCATCTGTGTTGTGGTGTTCTATGTATAGGAGGTGCAAATTCATCCAGGGCACTTTGAAGTGTTTCATTGTAATGCTTCAATGCAGAATCAGGACATGAGAGGGAGGAGATAGAGGCCAATGAAGACTGCAAGTTCTTCATAAGTTTCTGGGTGTTAATGGCCTGTATGTTTCTATAAATATGGACAGTGGGGGTGACCTGAGCAGCCTGGCAGTTCTTGATAGAGAATGAAAGAAGGTTGTGGTCAGAGAGCGGGAGAGGGGAGTTTGCAAAATCATCCACTGCACAAAGCCGAGAGAAGACCAAGTCGAGGGAGTTACCGTCTTCATGGGTTGGAGAATTAGTAAGCTGCAAAAGGCCAAACGAGGAGGTTAGAGGTAAAAGGTGAGTAGCAGATGGGGAGAGGGGAAGAGCAATGGGGTTGTTGAAATCGCTCATGATGAGGGTAGAGATGTCACAGGAGAGAAAATGTGGAAGCCAAGTGGCAAAATGATCCAGGAACTGATGGGAGGGGCCGGGAGGACGATATACCACTGCCACTCGCATGGAGAAGGGGGTGTAGAGTCTGACGGCATGGACCTCAAAAGAAGGGAAGACAAGTGAGGGTACTTGAGGGATAACCTGAAAGGTACATTTTGGTGATAGGAGCAGACCAACGCCTCCACCTGCTCTATTGACATCTCAAAGCAAATTCCCTTATTTCCCATGGGAAGAATTCCACATGACTGTATTTATTTATGTTTTGTGATCTATATTTTTTTTAATCTCTGGAGTCTTCATATAAAAAGAGCCCTTGGAGCTTTATTAACCTTTAGTTACCAAATACATGGAGAAACCAAGCTTCGTTGTGTGGATGTTTAAGTAATATTCCATTTAACTTTTATATGACGTAGGCACAGATTTACTTTCTGCACAACCTCAGGCTAATTATTAAATCTGCCTTAACTAAACCGGTTAGGCTAAGTGCACATGCTGCGGATTGGCATGCGGTTTTACCTGCGGATTGGCCTGCGGTTTATCACCTCTACAATGGAGGAGATGGGAAACCGCAGCAGAATCCACAGAAAAGAAGTGACATGTCATTTCTTTCTGCGGATTCAAAACCGCAGCTTTTCCTCAGTTAAAAATCCGCAGCATGTGCACAGCAGAATGTAAATCTCAATGACTAACATGCTACTGTACACTGTCTGCAGAACTGCTGCAGATCTGCAGCAAAAACCACAGCGTGTGCACATAGCTTTAAATGGATTCCTTACCCCAAATCCTATGTTATACGTTATGGTTTAACAAGCGGAGAGTTTTCTCAGTGTCATGTGCTCACTTGTCATCTGCCTTATGAAGAGCTACAAGTTATTGCAGAATAAGTGGACAGCGAGATGATTAGATCACAGGCCGCATACATTACAGTATGTAATAATAATAATAATAATAATAATAATAATTTTTATTTATATAGCGCCAACATATTCCGCAGCACTTTACAATTAAGCGGGGACATGTACAGACAATAAATTCAATACAAGTTAAGACAATTCAAACAGTGACATTAGGAGTGAGGTCCCTGCTCGCAAGCTTACAATCTACAAGGAAATGGGGGGACACAGTAGGTGAGAAATGCTTGTTAATTCAGGTCTGGCAATTATAATAGGGATTTTCATATAAAGCTGCATGATCCGGTCATCAGCCCGTGTGTTTAAGTGCAATAGACAAGTATCAAATGCAGTTATCATGTGCATGAAGGGTGTGGAGACAGATGAACAGTAGGGTGCAGATTCAGAATAATATTTGGAAGGAGGGAACAGGGCAAAGTTAGCTTGCTGAGTAGTTGATGTGGTAGGCTTGTTTGAAGAGATGGGTTTTCAAAGCGCGCTTGAATAGGTCAGGGCTAGGTATCAGTCTGATCGTCTGGGGAAGTGCATTCCAGAGAGCTGGAGCAGCACGAGAGAAGTCTTGGAGACGGAGGTGCGAGGTTCGGATTACGGGGGATGTTAGTCTTAGGTCATTTGTAGAACGGAGGGCACGTGTAGGGCGATAGACAGAGACGAGAGAGGAGATATAAGGCGGTGCAGAACAGTGGAGAGCTTTGTGGGTGAGAGAGATGAGTTTATACTGGACCCTGTAGCGAATAGGTAGCCAGTGTAATGACTGGCACAAGATGGAGGCATCGGTGAAGCGGCTGGACAGAAATATGACCCTGGCTGCCGCATTCAAGATGGATTGGAGAGGAGAAAGTTTGGTAAGAGGGAGACTGATCAGAAGAGAGTTGCAGTAGTCCAGACGAGAATGAATAAGAGCGACAGTAAGAGTCTTAGCAGTTTCAAAGGTGAGAAAAGGTCGGATTCTGGAGATGTTTTTAAGATGCAGGTGACAAGAGCGACTGAGTGATCGGATGTACGGAGTAAAGGAAAGTTCAGTGTCGAATATGACCCCAAGACAGCGGGCATGCTGCTTGGGAGTTATGGTTGAACCCTCCAGGGTTATTTCGATGTTAGGTAGAGTGAGGTTAGTAGAGGGGAGAAACACAAGAAGTTCAGTTTTAGAGAGATTTAGTTTCAGATAGAGGGAGGACATGATGCTAGAGACAGCAGACAGACAATCCTTGGTATTTTGAATTAGGGTAGGGGTGATGTCAGGGGAAGAAGTGTATAATTGGGTGTCATCAGCATAGAGATGATACTGGAACCCAAATCTGCTGATTGTTTGTCCAATAGGGGCAGTGTATAAAGAGAAGAGGAGGGGGCCTAGGACTGAGCCCTGCGGGACCCCGATAGTAAGGGGACGAGAAGAGGAAGAGGAGCCGGAAAAAGATACAGTGAAGGAGCGGTCAGAGAGGTAGGAGGAGAACCAGGAGAGGGCTGTGTCCTTGAGGCCTATAGAGCGGAGCATAGTGAGGAGGAGCTGGTGATCCACAGTGTCAAATGCGGCAGAGAGATCCAGTAGAATCAGCAGGGAGCAATGACCTTTCGATTTAGCTGTTATTAAATCATTAGAGACTTTAGTGAGGGCAGTTTCAGTAGAGTGTAAAGAGCGGAAACCAGATTGTAAGGGGTCGAGAAGAGAGTTATCCGAGAGATAGCGGATTAGACGGGAGTGGACCAGGCGTTCCAGGAGTTTAGAGATGAAGGGAAGGTTAGAGACAGGTCTGTAGTTAGCAGTGCAGTTCTGGTCCAGGGATGGCTTTTTAAGTAAAGGGGTTATGATGGCATGTTTAAATGAGGAGGGAAATATACCTGAAGAAAGAGAGAGGTTAAATATTTTAGTCAGGTGAGTGGTGACCACTGGTGAGAGAGACTGCAGGAGCTGTGAAGGAATAGGGTCACTGTTGCAGGTTGTAGGCCGAGCAGAAGCGAGGAGCTTGGAAACTTCTTCTTCTGAAACAGGCTCAAAGATGTCTAGTGAGCTTGAGGTGCGGCAGGGAAGGGGATCCAGGCACTGAGGAGATAGGGCTGAGATATCCTGATGTATGTGGTTGATTTTTTCTAGGAAATAAGTGGCCAGATCCTCACCGCTGAGGTTGGTGATGGGGGCCTGTACTTTAGGTTTCAGGAGGGAGTTTAAGGTTTCAAAAAGTCGTCTTGGGTTGTTGGATAGTGAGGTGATGAGGGTGGTGAAGTAGGATTGTTTGGCCAGATGAAGGGCAGAGTTATATGTTTTGAGCATGAACTTATTGTGGATGAAGTCTTCTGCTAAGAGAGATTTTCTCCACTGCCGCTCTGCACACCTCGAGCAGCGCTGAAGAAAGCGTGTTTGCGTTGTGTGCCAGGGCTGCCGTTGTCTGTGTCGGGTCTTTCTGCGTATAGAAGGTGCTGCTTCATCTAGGGCATTCTTCAGTGTATTATTGAAGTGTGACAATGCTATGTCTGGACAGGAGAGGGTGGAGATGGGGGCTAAAGATGTGTGGAGATTGTCCCTAAGCTGTTGGGTATTAATGGTACGTGTATTCCGATAAGTGTGGTAAGTGGGGGTGTCCCGGGTGAGGAGACAATTCTTGACAGAGAAGGAAAGAAGGTTGTGGTCCGAGAGCGGGAGAGGCGAGTTAGTAAAGTCGTGCAGCGAGCCGGGACGGGAGAAAACCAGGTCCAGAGTATTCCCGTCCTCATGTGTAGGAGAATTAGTCAACTGTGAGAGGCCGAATGAAGAAGTTAGAGAAAGAAGATGAGAGGCAGACTGGGAGAGCGGATCATTGATGGGGATGTTAAAGTCTCCCATGATGAGGGTGGGGATGTCACAGGATAGAAAGTGAGTAAGCCAGGTGGTGAAGTGGTCTAGAAACTGGCGGGAGGAGCCTGGAGGGCGATAAACAACTGCCACTCGTAAGGAGAAAGGCTTAAAGAGTCTGACGGCATGTACTTCAAAGGAAGGAAATGTAAGTGAGGGAACCGGGGGGATGACCTGGAAAGCACATTGTGATGAAAGCAGCAAGCCAACACCTCCACCCTGTCTGTTCTCAGGTCTGGGGGTATGTGAAAATTTCAGCCCACCAAACGAGAGAGCGGCAGCAGCGGTGGTGTCTGAATGCTGGATCCAGGTTTCTGTAATAGCCAGAAGGTTAAGGGAATTAGAGAGAAAAAGATCGTGAATGTAAGTCAGTTTGTTACACACAGACCGTGCATTCCAGAGAGCACATTGGAAAGTGAGAGGAGAAGGCATGCACTGAATGTTAATAAGATTAGCAGGGTTTCTATATGCAGCTGGAGGAGAGTAACGTATGCTGGTGGAGGGAGGCCCAGGGATGGGGGAGATGTCAGCTGCAGCTATTAAAAGGAGAAAAAACAGAAAAAGCAGGTGGTGGGATGATTTGTATGAACGTTTGGAGTGCTGCATGGTGGTTTTGGATGGTTTGGTGTGGGTAAGAAATGTCAATAGAGCCTCAGAGTTATACATGGGAGAGGGGAAAAGGGAGGGGTGGATATGCAGAGAGTGCACAGAATGTGTAAAAGGGCAGGCGAGTTTTTAGAAAGCAGAGGTGAAGACAAAAAAGCAGCAGGTTGATATGATCAATGCATATGTAGTACGACTGACCAAGAAGCATGCGTGCATGAAAAATTTATGCACCTTACCTGTCTCCTGCCCTGTCCAACTGCATTGTCTAACTGCAAAACACTTGATCCTAGAGAAAACAAAAAGCAAAAAACACAAATATCCTGAACTAAAAAGTAAAAAATGTATACTGCAAATAATGCATAAAGGTAATAATAATAAGGGTATTTAGTAAACATAATTTTGATCAAAATAATGTACAAGCCATCCCGCCACGTCACGTTGCTTTTTGTTTTCTCTGGTTAATGGTCATGTGTTAATATGCACTTACATTGTGCATACACATTAACTTACTTTTCTCAGTTCAGATTTGTTTTTTATTCATTTCATTGTGTATGCAGTGCATATATGGGTGTGACCGCCCTCTTTCTGAGCTGGGAAAGCCATCCAGTCTGGCCTAAACTGTTACTAGTGGTTCAGCCGCTCGACCCTTGTTCACATTCACGCCACTTGGCAAGTGAAAAGGTTTTAAATACTAGAGTAGGGACTGTCCCACAAGGGTTGCCGTGACGTGGCGGGAAGGCTTGAACATTATTTTGATCAAAATTATGTTTACTAAATACCCTTATTATTATTACCTTTATGCATTATTTGCAGTATACATTTTTTACTTTTTAGTTCAGGATATTTGTGTTTTTTGCTTTTTGTTTTCTCTGGTTAATGGTCATGTGTTAATATGCACTTACATTGTGCATACACATTAACTTACTTTTCTCAGTTCAGATTTGTTTTTTATTCATTTCATTGTGCATTCAGTGCATTTATGGGTGTGACTGCCCTCTTTCTGAGCTGGGAAAGCCATCCAGTCTGGCCTAAACTGTTACTAGTGGTTCAGCCGCTCGACCCTTGTTCACATTCACGCCACTTTGCAAGTGAAAAGGTTTTAAATACTAGAGTAGGGACTGTCCCACAAGGGTTGCCGTGACGTGGCGGGATGGCTTGTACATTATTTTGATCAAAATTATGTTTACTAAATACCCTTATTATTATTACCTTTATGCATTATTTGCAGTATACATTTTTTACTTTTTAGTTCAGGATATTTGTGTTTTTTGCTTTTTGTTTTCTCTGGTTAATGGTCATGTGTTAATATGCACTTACATTGTGCATACACATTAACTTACTTTTCTCAGTTCAGATTTGTTTTTTATTCATTTCATTGTGCATTCAGTGCATTTATGGGTGTGACTGCCCTCTTTCTGAGCTGGGAAAGCCATCCAGTCTGGCCTAAACTGTTACTAGTGGTTCAGCCGCTCGACCCTTGTTCACATTCACGCCACTTTGCAAGTGAAAAGGTTTTAAATACTAGAGTAGGGACTGTCCCACAAGGGTTGCCGTGACGTGGCGGGATGGCTTGTACATTATTTTGATCAAAATTATGTTTACTAAATACCCTTATTATTATTACCTTTATGCATTATTTGCAGTATACATTTTTTACTTTTTAGTTCAGGATATTTGTGTTTTTTGCTTTTTGTTTTCTCTGGTTAATGGTCATGTGTTAATATGCACTTACATTGTGCATACACATTAACTTACTTTTCTCAGTTCAGATTTGTTTTGTTTTTTATTTTTTTTATTTTTTTTTGTTTTTTAAAACACTTGATCCTGTTGCACTTAATATCTGTTGCACGCGTGAGCCCGCACGCGTGCTATCCCAGCCAGAGCTAAATATATATATATATATAATATATATATATTTATATAATAAATATTTAAATAAATATAATAATTATTTATATATATATATATATATATATATATATATATTTATATAATATATATATAAAAATATATAATATTGTGCTAGTGATGGAATGTAAACAAGCAAATGTGATCTGACAATTTAAACAAGTGTAGTTATACTAAAGAGGAATTCACACTGCAAGATAATTGTGAACGAGAATTGTTAAAAACCCGCACAATTATCTTCCCATGTAAACAGACTGACGATCACCCAATGACAAACCAAATACAGAAATGCAGTCATATTGTGCTGCCGGTCAGTCTATGTAAACGGACCCTATTGCACCTATTGATCTTTATCTACTTTTATTTAAGATATACAGGGTGACAAGTGCAATGCTCAAACAGCAGTTGGAGCCTGAAACTATACAGTATATAGTTTGGTCCAGAAGTATTTGGAGACTGGCACAATTTTCAAAATGTAGCTTCTTTTTGAAAGACACGTTCAGCAATACTTTTACAATAGAGCTGGAGTGACAGAGACTTCAGACCTACAAATAGTTCTTTGGCCTCATTTGCATATGAATTCAGAGACAAACTTCTCAGTAAAGGAGGAACGGACTAGCCATGTAAAGTTATTACAGGACTTGTTGAAAGAGCTACATGCCCATGAAAAATACTTTGGGGGTAAAATACTGCTGGTAAATTCCCTTTAACCCCTTCATGACTGAGCAATTTTCTGTTTTTATTATTTTTCTCTTCCCCAACTTTTTGTATCCAAAACTTTTATATTTTTCTGTTCACATAACATTATGATGGCTTGTTTTTGACAGAAGTTGTGACTTTGAATTATACTATTCATTTTACCATACATTGAACTGGAAATTTTGAAAAAGTTATGAGTGCAATGAGGTTGTGAATAAAATGCAATTCTACCATTGATTTGGTGTTTTTTTTTTACAACATTGACAGTAAAAATTAACTGGAACCAAGATTCTCCTGGTCAGTGCAATTATGGCAATACCAAATTATTTAGTTAAGTAATAAGAAGAAATCAGGAATGTGTAAAAAACTAATTTGTCTTTTGTTGCCTTTTTTTTTTTTTCCCTTCAATGGACCTGGGATGCCCTCACACCCAGGGCTGTGGGGTACTCGGTACCGGGCCCGGTGGATCTCAATGGATGTTGTCACGGTAGCTGTGACCGGGCCCGTGGCCCTGGGTGCCCACTGTAAATGTTCAGTGTGAATGAAAAAGTTGTGACGCCACCTGTGGTGTTCGTCAATGTAGATGTTAGGACGACGTTGCTGACAGATCCTCTGGGACAGATGGTATGGTGCAGCAGTGATGGTATAGCCCTCCACAGGCAGGGCTGTTGTCCCAGGGCAGAGTAGATATGGTGACACTTAGGTGGTGTAGTGTCAGGCGCAGGGGATGTAACAGTGCCGGGCAGGTTGACGCTGGAATAAGTGGAGGACACCAGGGCATGCAGCCCCAAAGCTCTACTCACATTCCGTTGTACAAGCAGGTGCCCGCTTCTGTGCCGTGCCCGGGACTCAGCCAACCCCCAGGCCAGATGGAACACTTCTTTCCAACACTCCGCCAGCTTGTGCCTTTCTGAACGTCTCCTTTTATAGCGCCTTTAGATGAAGTACTCTACTACTGCTTCGGGGACTCCTTGCTACTAAGTCCCGACTCACTATCCAGTTGCTGTTGTGCCCCCAAGTCTTGTGTGGGAATAAAGTGGTCACTACTTCTATTCCTCCGGTGTCTGCTGCAGGACCATTAGTATCCGTACAACCTCGGGGACCGGGCCCTGGCCTTGCGCTTAGAACTTCTAGGAAGGATTCTCTTCTCACCCACGTCCTCTGTTCTCTTTTACTCCTCACTAGTTTTGAGCGATACCATCCGATATCGTGAAGTATCGGATCGGATTGGATCGGACCAATACCCAAAATGTATCGGGTATCGCCGATTCCGATACCGGAAACCCATGCAAGTCAATGGGGCACAAATATCGGAACTAAAAAACCCCTTTACTTGCACATCCAGTTCGGGAGGGGGGAAGAGTGTGGGCGGTGCGTGGGCGGACACTGTGCGTGTCTGTGTGTGCGGGCGGGGTCTGTATGGGCCTCTCAGGGGTCTCTGCGGGCCTGCCGGGGGTCAGTATGGGCCTGCCGGGGGTCTGTGCGGGCTGCCGGGGGTCTGTGCGGGCCTGCCGGGGGTCTGTGCGGGCCTGCCGGGGGTCTGTGCGGGCCTGCGGGGGTTGTGTGTGTGTGCAGGCATCGTCCGATGAGACTACAAGTCTCATCGGTCTATGCCTGCTACAATGACAGTGTTTGACACATTAGCCAATGATGGGACAGTAGTAGTCCCATCATCCAGCTAATGTGTTGAATGTAAAAAAAAAAAAAAACAACATACATACTACATACATACAGTTGTGGCCAAAAGTATTGACACCCCTGCAATTCTGTCAGATAATACTCAGTTTCTTCCTGAAAATGATTGCAAACACAAATTCTTTGGTATTATTATCTTCATTTAATTTGTCTTAAATGAAAAAACACAAAAGAGAATGAAGCAAAAAGCAAAACATTGATCATTTCACACAAAACTCCAAAAATGGGCCAGACAAAAGTATTGGCACCCTCAGCCTAATACTTGGTTGCCAACCTTTAGCCAAAATAACTGTGACCAACTGCTTCCGGTAACCATCAATGAGTTTCCTACAATGCTCTGCTGGAATTTTAGACCATTCTTCTTTGGCAAACTGCTCCAGGTCCCTGATATTAGAAGGGTGCCTTCTCCAAACTGCCATTTTTAGATCTCTCCACAGGTGTTCTATGGGATTCAGGTCTGGACTCATTGCTGGCCACCTTAGAAGTCTCCAGTGCTTTCTCTCAAACCATTTTCTAGTGCTTTTTGAAGTGTGTTTTGGGTCATTGTCCTGCTGGAAGACCCATGACCTCTGAGGGAGACCCAGCTTTCTCACACTGGGCCCTACATTATGCTGCAAAATTTGTTGGTAGTCTTCTGACTTCATAATGCCATGCACATGGTCAAGCAGTCCAGTGCCAGAGGCAGCAAAGCAACCCCAAAACATCAGGGAACCTCTGCCATGTTTGATTGTAGGGACCGTGTTCTTTTCTTTGAATGCCTCTTTTTTTTCTCCTGTAAACTCTATGTTGATGCCTTTGCCCAAAAAGCTCTACTTTTGTCTCACCTGACCAGAGAACATTCTTCCAAAACGTTTAAGGCTTTTTCAGGTAAGTTTTGGCAAACTCCAGCCTGGCTTTTTTATGTCTCGGGTTAAGAAGTGGGGTCTTCCTGGGTCTCCTACCATACAGTCCCTTTTCATTCAGACGCCGACGGATAGTACGGGTTGACACTGTTGTACCCTCGGACTGCAGGGCAGCTTGAACTTGTTTGGATGTTAGTTGAGGTTCTCTATCCATCATCCGCACAATCTTGCGTTGAAATCTCTTGTCAATTTTTCTTTTCCGTCCACATCTAGGGAGGTTAGCCACAGTGCCATGGGCTTTAAACTTCTTGATGACACTGCGCACGGTAGACACAGGAACATTCAGGTCTTTGGAGATGGACTTATAGCCTTGAGATTGCTCATGCTTCCTCACAATTTGGTTTCTCAAGTCCTCAGACAGTTCTTTGGTCTTCTTTCTTTTCTCCATGCTCAATGTGGTACACAAAAGGACACAGGACAGAGGTTGAGTCAACTTTAATCCATGTCAACTGGCTGCAAGTGTGATTTAGTTATTGCCAACACCTGTTAGGTGCCACAGGTAAGTTACAGGTGCTGTTAATTACACAAATTAGAGAAGCATCACATGATTTTTCAAACAGTGCCAATACTTTTGTCCACCCTCTTTTTTATGTTTGTTGTGTAATTATATCCAATTTGGCTTTAGGACAATTCTTTTTGTGTTTTTTCATTTAAGACAAATTAAATGAAGATAATAATACCAAAGAATTTGTGTTTGCAATCATTTTCAGGAAGAAACTGAGTATTATCTGACAAAATTGCAGGGGTGTCAATACTTTTGGCCACAACTGTACATACTACATACTCCATACATACTACATATATACTACATTCATACAACATACATACATACTACATAATACATACAAACTACATGTATACTACATTCATACAACATACATACATACTACATACTATATATATACAACATACATACTACATACATACTTCATATATACAACATACATACATACTACATACATACTACCTACTGTACATACTACATATATACTACATTCATACAACATACATACATACATGCTACATACATACTACATATATACTACATTCATACAACATACATACATACATACATACTACATACATACTACATTCATAGAACATACATACATACTACATACTACATACATACTTCATATAAACTACATTCATACAACATACATACCTACTACATACATACTATATATACTACATTCATACAACATACATACATTCTACATATATGCTACATTTATACAACATACATACATACATACTACATACATACTACATATATACTACATTCATACAACATACATAGTACATACTACATACATACTACATACATACAACATACATAAAACATGCTACAGACATACTACATACATACTACATACAATACATTCATACATTCATACAATGCATACATATAGACATACAGTACATATAACATAGAGTACATACTCACCATCACTTGTCACTTTGATCCCCGAAGCCAGTGTCATCTGTAAAAAATATTAAAATAACAAACAAGCAATATACTCCCTGATCCGCAGAAATACACGAGTGTCCCACGACGATCTCCCGTGGAGAACAGCAGCATCAGCTGATGCGACCGCTCTCTAGGGGCACCAGGAATACAATGACGGGAGGTAGGTATCCTTCCGCGCTGTATTCCTCCGCCACTGTAAAAAAATAGTCCCTAGTCTCACTTTTGGCATTGCTGTGTGAGAAAGTTCCCACGCAGCTTTTGCCATAAAGTGAGACCAGTGAACTATAGTAACCTCTCAGTGATGCACTGCAGGAGATCGTCGTGGGACACTCGTGGATTTCTGCGGATCAGGGAGTATATTGCTTGTTTGTTATTTTAATATTTTGTACAGTGAGATGACACTGGCTTCGGGGATCAAAGTGACAAGTGATGGTGAGTATGTACTCTATGTTATACGTACTGTATGTCTGTATGTATGTTGTATGAATGTAGTATATATGTATTATGTATGTAGTATGTAGTATGTATGTTGTATGAATGTAGTATATATGTAGTATGTATGTAGTATGTACAGTATGTATGTATGTTGTATGTATGTAGTATGTATGTATGTTGTATGAATGTAGTATATATGTAGTATGTATGTAGTATGTATGTGTGTTGTATGAATGTAGTATATATTTAGTATGTATGTATGTTGTATGAATGTAGTATATATGTAGTATGTATGCAGTATGTAGTATGTATGTATGCTATATGAATGTAGTATATATGTACCTTTGTGTTCTCTTTTGGTATCATAGTTTGATTTTTGAAGGGATCCATGTTATATATTTCTATGATATGAGGTCTAATATATGATTGGATTGCTGTATGGCTTAATTTATCTGTGTTGCAGATGCCTCAAATACAGAGTACATGGATTTTAGAAAACGCGATAAAAACTGGATCTCCCAATTAGGGTCACTATTTGGTAACAAAGCAACTGTGGAGACAGAGAATTGTGATATTAAGGACTTGAAGCTCAATATTAAAGGCCTTTTGAAAAAACGCACTAAACTGTGGTGGAACAAAGTATCCTTGGAGAACTATCTCCAAAAGGATGTTCTTCCAAGAGGGTTGAGGATTCAAATTTACCCCACACTGGAGAATAGTGATCCAGTTTTTACTAATAAATGGGAGGAAGCACTTACGAAGTGCTCTAGAACCTTATTGGAATTACTAATTGGATCAGATCGCAAAGCACATGAAGCTATTGAAGGGGAAATAGATGGTGTGAGAAATAAGATTCAGCTTGCTTTAACACCTGAGGACTGTGTCAAATTTGATAAAGAACTTGAAATTGACCTGGACAAGTGGGAAAAAGAAATTCAGGCCACAAAAATTCGTAAATTTCAGAGAGATTTACAGGATTACTCAACAAAGTATATAAGTGGCAATTTAGTAGGCCACAATCTAGATCATCATCACGGTCTTCATCTATTGCTTCAAGTGCAACGGAGGAACAAATATGTGGAGAACATTATTTAGGAAAACGGAGTGGGGTAGGAGAGGGAATCAGTGGAGAACAACTTCCCCACAGATCCGTCACTACATTCCCTCCAGTACGCACACGGAATTATCACAAGAGGCAATACAAAAAGACACAATGAATTTAAAGGTAATTAATTTATCTGATATTTCTCTGTCTGACACACAAATTAATGTATTAGAAAAGGGCCTGACTTTTTCACCATCAGTTAAGTTTGATTATTTTACTATGGTTAAAGATATAGAGCTCTTTGCAAGAAAGCTGGCCTTTAAGAAATATTTATCTAATAAGTCTAAAACTTTCCTACCAATCTAGAGCAACAAGCTTTGGCAGATTTGGAAGCTCTGCTTGCTGAACAAACGGATATGGAGGATGTACGATCCCCTACACATTTGCATGCCAGGTCACAACATTTCCCTCCTTCAGGTATTTGTGCCAATATTGATATTTTTACTAAATTGGTTAAGAGAGATTTGTTATCAGTGCCAGAAAATAGAGCATCATTTAACCTGACGTCTGCTGAAAATAGGGCTGTCTTTGAACTTAGGAACATGAAAGATGTGGTTATTAAGCCAGCGGACAAAGGGGGGATTGTTGTGGTCTGGCCATGCATAATGTATGAGCGTGAGGCATTTAGGCAACTAAATGAACGGCAGTGCTATAAGAAACTTGATTGTAATCCATTAATAGCATTTAATGTGGAATTGGATTCCATTTTATGTAAAGCACAACAGGAGGGAATTATTACATCAAGACTGTTGGAAGGACTGATTACTACATCACCGGTAGTGCCAATGTTCTATTTGACTCCCAAAATTCAAAAAAATGTTGAAAACCCACCGGGTCGCCCGATCGTCTCGGGTATAGGTGGTCTTAATGAGAGAGTTTGTAGGTTCATCGACTTCTATTTGCAGCAATGTGTAGAAACACTGCCTTCGTATATTAAAGACACAAGTATTTTAACACGACTTAATGTACAACTTGAATCAGACATGTTCATAGTAACATGTGATGTGGAATCACTATATACGTCGATATGCCATGACCATGGGATTGCGGCATCGAGGTCCTTTTTACATATGACTGATTTAGATGCTGATTTGATTAATTTTATTTTGGTATTATTGGAATTTAGTTTAACTCATAATTTTTTTTACTTTTAAGGACAGATTTTTCCTACAGCTCCAGGGCACAGCTATGGGGGCGACTTGTGCGCCCTCGTATGCTAACTTGTTCCTGGGACTGTGGGAAAGAGAAACTGTCTATAATATGGAGGACTTCGCTGCCGTAATCTCATGGTCTCGCTATATCGACGATACAGTCATATGTAAAAGTTTGGGCACCCCTATTAATGTTAACCTTTTTTCTTTATAACAATTTTGGTTTTTGCAACAGCTATTTCAGTTTCATATGTCTAATAACTGATGGACTCAGTTATATTTCTGGATTCAAATGAGGTTTATTGTACTAACAGAAAATGTGCAATCTGCATTTAAACAAAATTTGACCGGTGCAAAAGTATGGGCACCCTTATCATTTTCTTGATTTGAACACTCCTAACTACTTTTTACTGACTTCCTGAAGCACTAAATTGGTTTTGTAACCTCATTGAGCTTTGAACTTCATAGCCAGGTGTATCAAATCATGAGAAAAGGTATTTAAGGTGGCCACTTGCAAGTAGTTCTCCTATTTGATTCTCCTATGAAGAGTGGCATCATGGGCTCCTCAAAACAACTCTCAAATGATCTGAAAACAAAGATTATTCAACATAGCTTTTCAGGGGAAGGATACAAAAAGTTGTCTCAGAGATTTAACCAGTCAGTTTCCACTGTGAGGAACATAGTAAGGAAATGGAAGAACACAGGTACAGTTCTTGTTAAGCCCAGAAGTGGCAGGCCACCTGGCTATGCTTAAATGCAGATTGCACATTTTCTGTTAGTACAATAAACCTCATTTGAATCCCGAAATATAACTGAGTCCATCAGTTATTAGATATATGAAACTGAAATAGCTGTTGCAAAAACCAAAATTGTTATAAAGAAAAAAGGTTAACATTAATAGGGGTGCCCAAACTTTTACATATGACTGTATATTGTTTATATGGCAGGGTTCAGAAACATCATTAAATTTGTTCATTGATAAATTAAATGCTAATCTATTGAATAGTAAACTGACTTTTAAGTACAGTAAGAAACAAATGGAATTTTTGGACGTTCTGTTGGAAGTCGATGAACATAATTTTATTACTACAGATGTGTTCCGTAAAAGCACAGCTACAAACTCTCTCCTACATGCTAACTCGGCCCACCACCCACAGACGGTCAGGGTGATACCGGTGGGTCAATTTTTGCGTATGAAACGTATTTGTTCTGATGATATTAAGTTTCAAAAACAAGCAGAGATTCTCACTTCCAATTTGAGACATAGGGGACATAACCACAAAACTATTAGAGCTGGATATAGACGGGCCCAATCCACACCCAGAAACAAACTTTTGATACAAAAACAAAAACATAAAGTAACAGTGGAACAACCGGTAAGTCTTATTATGACCTTTAACTCTAGGTGGACAGATATCATGAACATACTAAGAAAGCACTGGTCGATCCTCAGAGCTGATGATGACCTCTGTAAAGTCTTGCCAACTTATCCCAGTGTTACGTGGAGACGTTCAAAAAATCTTAAGGATCTCCTGACACGGTGTCACTATGTGGCTCCACAGAAATCATTTTTCTCAGAAAGGATAGGCCGCAAATGTGGATGTTTCCAATGTGGCAGCTGTACAGCATGTAATTTTGTAGAAAGATCGTTCACATTTGATAATAGTGAAGCTACAAAAATATATACAATCACGCATCACATTACATGTACTATGGATATGGTAGTATATTATGCCTATTGTCCCTGTAAATTTATTTACATTGGAATGACAACTAGGCAGTTAAAAACTAGGATTTTAGAACATGTGAGAGACATCAAAAATGCGGCAACGGTGGAAGATCTATCAATTCTCAAGACGATACCGAGACACTTTCAGATGTGTCATAATAGCAGTCCTAAATATCTTAGAGTTAAGAGTATAGATAGAGTTCAGCTGGGTATCCGGGGAGGTGATTATAAGAAGGAGTTGTTAAAAAGAGAAACTAAATGGATGGTTGTATTGGATACGTGTGCCCCGAAGGGCCTTAACGAAACATTGAGCTTCAAGTCCTTTCTTTAAGTAAGCGTGAATTTTATGGTATATAATTTGTTTTTTATTTATGTATTTGGCACATTTGGGTCCTGGCCCTTATGCTCCTGTATGTGTACTCATTTGCATTTGTTTGTCTATCTAGTGACCAATATATATATTCTATCGATGGGTGATGCCACTTGATGAGAATGAAAACGTTGATCATCCCAGAAGTTTCGCAATGGGAAGATTTAAGTTTGAATTGCCTTTATGATATATGAGATGATTCATGATGATAATATTAATATCTATATATTGATTTTAATTATGAATTTTCATGGCAGTTCAATGGAATATTTATCTATCTATGTTATTAATGGATCACATATTTGATGTATTTTGTACAAAATTATGATGTGTGTGTATTCATATTTACATATTATTACGATTCCCTTATGATGCATTTACTGAATGATTATTTATATATGCACTCTTGTAATTGCTTATTCTTATAGTTGTTGTTCCCCTGATATATACGTAACAGCGGATTTTGTATGGTCCCTTTTATTAATTAGATTGACTCACAACTGTTGAACAGTTATATTACCCATTTATGATATCCAGCAATTTAATATTATATCTATTGAAGATGTTATTAGGAGTCTCTCTGTGATCGCAGGCTTGAGCGCACACCGCGCATGCTCTGTGGTGTGGTGAGGCGGCTGGCGTTCTCGTGGATAGCGCGTTGCCTGGTTACATGCCCGGTCACGTGACCGGACCATGTGACATGGTGACGGGCGTCCTGAGCGCCGCCCTCCTCGCCGCGTCACAACATGGCGCTGATGCGCCGCACACAGCTGTGGGTGTTCAGAGACACATGAGGGGGCTATTTAAAGGGTCTGACCCAACACTTACATACCTCCTGATGAAACTGCAGAGGCGGTGAAACGCGCGTCGGGGTGCGTCACGGGTCTACAACCAGGCAGCAGCATGACTACAGGTATATGGATTATTTAATCTTTGCCTTATTATCTGTTCATCTTATATCCTATGGGAGTGATGAGTTCTTCCCTGATGATTTACTCGGAGGTCTTTAACATTGGGTGAACGATATTATTCTGTTCACCAGTGTAAATTATGTCATCCCTACGTTTCCCTGGGATATGATATAAGGATTTGTATGAATATATGCTGGTTCAGCCTATGGTTGTGACCCTATACAATTCAACTTGTCTATCACATAGCTTTTCTATATATTCAGGTGAGGTATTTACCTCTTTATATGTGCTTTGTATATATACATATTTTATTATGGTGTGATTTTGTACTATTGAAATAAATTTTGTATTTTTGGATTTTTGTCCCTTTGTGTTCTCTTTTGGTATCATAGTTTGATTTTTGAAGGGATCCATGTTATATATTTCTATGATATGAGGTCTAATATATGATTGGACTGTTGAATGTAGTATATGACAGCACATGTGAAAAAGACTTGGGTATACTAATAGATCACAGACTGAATACGAGTCAACAGTGTGATGCAGCAGCAAAAAAGGCAAATGCAATTCTAGGATGTATTAACAGAAGCATACAGTCTAGATCACGTGAAGTCATTATTTCCCTCTACTCCTCTTTGGTCAGACCTCATCTGGAATATTGTGTCCAGTTTTGGGCACCACATTTTAAAAAAGACATCAACAAACTGGAGCAAGTTCAGAAAAGAGCGACCAGAATGGTGACCGGTCTGCAAACCCTGTCTTATGAGGAAAGGTTGCAGGATTTGGGAATGTTTAGTTTGCAAAAGAGAAGACTGAGAGGAGACTTAATAGCTGTCTACAAATATCTCAAGGGCTGTCACATTGTAGAAGGATCAACTTTATTCTCATTTGCACAAGGAAAGACTAGAAGCAATGGGATGAAACTGAATGGGAGGAGACACAGATTAGATATTAGAAAAAACTTTTTGACAGTTAGAGTGATCAATGAGTGGAACATGCTGCCACGAGAAGTGGTGAGTTCTCCTTCAATGGAAGTCTTCAAACAGAGGCTGGACAGACATCTGACTGGGATGATTTAGCGAATCCTGCTTTGAGCAGGGGGTTGGACCAGATGGCCCAGGAGGTCCCTTCCAACTCTACGATTCTATGATTCTATGATATATGTAGTATGTATTGTGGGGAATAGATAGCTCAGCTGGGATCTTTGCTTTGGCATAAGCGTGTGGCTATGAAGTCACTTCAGCAGACTAGCAAGTTCCACATGAATATGGACACGGCATATTTATTGTGCACACTTGTTATTCAATGTTACACATGCCAAACATGAAATAAAACATCTAAGGCAGTCTGGCCACTAACTAACAATAGCAGGCTAGCTACAAAATAAACCTATATAACAGCAAACAAGTCCATGTAATCTTACTGTGTCAGCTCCCAGCTCAGCAGACGAGATAGACTGAGAGATCCCAGCTCCTCCTGATTATATCAGCTGGACCAGTCAGGAAACCAAAACCTGGATTGAATAAGTGGAGGGGGAACTACCAGTCCTTTCCATGCTGATCACTAAGGAAACCAGGACTGGATTACAGTGAAATAAACTGGCTTCATCATCAGTACAGGGAGACATATGAAATGAAACGGGGAGAAATATACCTGTTTTCTAGTACCTCTCCCCTTGGCACCTCACACACCCCCCTCCTCTGTTCAAGCCCGTGGGGTCGGACACGACGAGTCACCAAGCAGTGCGTTCTAGACAACGCATCTGCATTTCTGTGCGCTGTGCCTGCCCTGTGCTCAACGGAAAATTTAAACCCTTGTAATGCTAAGAACCAGCGTGTCACCCGCGCATTGCCTTCTTTTGCCCTGGACATCCACGTTAAGGGCGAATGGTCCGTCACTAGTCTAAACTGGCGACCTAGTAAATAATAGCGCAAGGTGCACAGGGCCCATTTCACAGCCAGGGCTTCCCGCTCAACTACTCTGTAGTTCTTTTCTGCTCTCGTAAGCTTTCTGCTTAGATAGGCCACTGGGTGTTCCTCGCCATTTACTTCTTGAGACAAAACCGCGCCGAGGCCCACCCCAGAGGCGTCCGTTTGGACAATAAACTCCCGTTTAAAGTCTGGTGCAACCAACACTGGTTGGTCACGGAGGACTGTTTTCAATCGCTGAAAGGCCTCCTCTGCTTCTGCGTTCCACTTTATTGTGACAGATTTCGACCCCTTAGTAAGATCTGTGAGAGGAGCTGCGATGGTCGCAAAATGTTTGATGAACCGCCTATAATAACCAACGATCCCTAAAAAAGCTCCAACCTGTTTTTTGGTTACCGGTCGTGGCCAATTTTGAATAGCGTCCACTTTATTGGCTTGAGGCTTCACGATGCCTCTCCCTATGCTATATCCCAGATAGCGAGCCTCTTCCAATCCCAACGTACATTTCTTGGGATTGGCAGTCAACCCAGCTGTTTTTAGGGAGTCTAAGACGGCTTGTACTTTTGACAAATGCGTGACCCAGTCATCGCTAAAGATAATGATGTCGTCCAAGTACGCGGATGCATACTGGCCATGGGGTTTTAGGACAATATCCATTAGACGTTGGAAGGTGGCTGCGGCACCATGCAACCCAAATGGCATATCTCGGTACTGGAATAATCCCTGGGGCGTAACAAAGGCAGTTTTCTCTTTGGCTGATTCCGTGAGGGGAATCTGCCAATAACCTTTTGTTAAGTCAATAGTGGATATGTACCTGGCCGAACCCAGTCCCTCTATCAGTTCATCGACTCTTGGCATCGGGTAGGCATCGAATTTCGATACTTCATTTACTTTCCGAAAATCGTTACAAAATCGGATAGTCCCATCGGGTTTGGGCACCAGTACGATAGGGCTAGCCCAATCACTCCGGGACTCCCCAATGACCCCGAGCTCTAACATCTTCTTCACTTCCCGGGCAATGGCTTGTCTCCGAGCCTCCGGAATTCGATATGGTTTTAGCCGTACCCGCGCCTGTGGATCAGTAACAATGTCATGTTTAATTAGGTGAGTCCGGCCAGGAAGTTCTGAGAAAATATCTGCGTTTCTCTGTATGAACTCCCTGGTCTTTCGTTGTTGGCTTTCGGATAGCGTGTCTGCAATACCCACTTCTGGCGGAGCTACCTGGGGGTCCTTTACCTTAGAAGGTGGTGCCCCTCGAGGCCCATCCTCAAGGGAAGCTCCTGCCACCAGACTCTCCCTGTCCCGCCAGGCCTTAAGCAAGTTTATGTGGTATATTTGTTCGGGCTTTCTCTTGTCTGGTTGGTGTATCTTATAATTTACTTCACCTATTCGTTCCAGCACTTCATATGGTCCCTGCCATTTCGCAAGAAATTTATTCTCTACGGTAGGCACCAATACCAACACCCTGTCTCCGGGTTGAAAGACTCGTGTTTTTGCCGCTCGGTTGTATACCGTGCTTTGGGCATGTTGTGCGCGCTCTAAACACTCTTTAACTATTGGCATAACTGCTGCAATTCGGTCCTGCATAAGTGTTATGTGTTCAATTACACTGCGATAAGGAGTCACCTCTTGTTCCCAAGTCTCCTTGGCAATATCTAACAGGACTCTAGGACACCGCCCATAAACCAACTCAAAAGGTGAAAAGCCTGTGGAGGATTGGGGTACCTCCGTAAGTATCTCTTTCGGAATGCCGGTGCGGGAAAACATATTAACCAGTGTGATGGTGTGATATGATATGTGGATGTCATTTTTTGTATATTCCTATTTTTAACAATTCCAGTTATTTTCATAGTGTTTTTCTTATTACATTGTAAGTCTACAGCCTCACTGTATCTGGCTCTTGATGACCACCTGTAGTGCATTAATCCCTAAGGCCTTTTGTTCTCTTCTGGGAGGCAACTTGTTTGACTACCCCTGGGAAGGAAGGGGGTGGGGGGAAGAACAGCAGCTGGACAGGTCAGTTCCGGTAGAGACAAGATGGTGAAAAGGCTGCATTTCAGAGAGAAGGATCCATTTTTATCCTCTGGTGCTAGAGTTTTGAAATCTCGTTTCCCTGGACATTTTATCCTGATACTGGACTGCATCCTTATTCTGGACTATCTTATCCTTTGTGTGGTGGACTGAATATGGACCTTTTCGTATTTTTGCCTGAATAAAGGTCTTGGAATTGTTCACTCTTCGCTTGCTCTGTTGATTGTGTGATACCAGAGAAGGACCCCGTGACAACTGGTGGCAGCAGTGGGATCAACAGAGCGTCACCCATTGGAGAACCACCCACAGAGTGAGTACAGAAATTGGACTGTATGCAGTTTACAGGAGAGAGCCAGAGACCTGGGCCTGAACTACCAGGGACTGACTAAAGAGGCCTTAATCGATCTACTGGTGGGCGCTAGCCCGGCCACCTCCTCCCAGATGTCTGAAGGACGAGCACTGGGGACAGGGGTCCCCATCCAGAAAAGCCAGTGGTTGGTGTGGTGTGAAGAAGAGATGGCGGTTCTAGGCCCCGGCGTCTCTCAGGAGTACAAGGAGGAGGCTGCCCGCCGGGCACAGCGGAGACAGGAAGCAATGGAGCTTGAAAAAGGGAGTAACGCAATGTGGAGTGTAACCCCAACAATCCGGGAGCCTGTACGGATCACCCGGACAGAGTTTAAGCCATTTGATGAGGCTTCTGGAGATGTGGAGGGGTTCTTCAAAGACTTTGAGCAGCAGTGTGCTGTGATGGAGGTGCCCCACTCTAGCTGGATGCGTTTGTTAGTGTGGCTCCTGAACGGAGGCTTGGCGGAGGCTTACCGAACCATTGATGCACTGCGGAATCGGGATTATAACATTGTAAAACGGACTATCCTGGATTACCATGCTATCACCCCAGACTCATATAGGGCCAAGTTCCGAGACCTCCCATGCACCACGGGGGGGATCGTTTAGGATGTATGCACATAAGATGTCCGAGGCATGTCGGAGATGGCTGGAAGCAGAAAACGCCTTTACTGTGGAAGATGTTATACAGGCGTTCCTTATAGAACAATTTCTTGCCAAGTGCCCTGCAGAGGTACGGGAATGGGTCCTGGAGCGCACGCCGTGTACCGTGGATAGAGCTGCAGCCCTGGCCGATGAAGCCCTTACTATCTGGCCGCAATGGAGGAGGCTTCTGGACAATGAACCACGGCCTGCTCCCGCGCCCCGTCCCCCTCCAATTATATCTGCCCTTCCACCTAGTCGCAAGCCGATGACAATCACACCTCACAATCCTAGGCCCCAACAGTTCCGACCACGACCTGGGGGTATCACAGAGAGGAGGTGTTATGGGTGTGGGCAACCTGGACATTTGCAGTCTGGCTGTCCCTCCAGGATTCGGAGGGAGCCCCACGCAGCCCCACCTCGTCCAGTGCATCTTGTACATTCCACACCTGAGGAAGAGCTACCACCACCCCTACCAGAGTGGACCACCGACCACGGCACCATAGATACCCCTCCTGGAGTGTACGGACTCCGGCCTCTGTTCTTTAGCTACTCAGAGCAACGGCAACGCCACCTGCAGGATGTCTTTATTGATGGATACAAAGTGTCAGGATTTAGAGACACAGGGGCATTCTTGACTATCGCTGACCCCCGTGTGGTTCGACCCGAGGCAATTTACCAGGGTCCGGGAATTCCCATTGTCCTGGCGGGCAGTGCCCGCAAATATATACAGCGAGCTTCTGTGCGTTTGGATTATGGTTGTGGAGAAAAACTGTGTTGGATTGGAGTTATGGGAGGACTTCCTGCAGATATCCTCCTTGGGAATGACATTGGTGAGTTACAGTGCCAATTTGTGGGAGCAGTCACCCGACTACAGGCCCTTCAAGCACTACGTCATCCGGACCCCACCGGGGAGCAACCACCACGAACCGCATCAGAGTCGGTAAGCAATACTTTCGCTGCTACCACATTGGGAGAGTCTTGGGACAGAGAGGAGTTTAGGGGAGAAATAGAGGGTGACACTATCTTAGCAGCCCTTAGGCGAAAGGCAGAAACTGGGCACATGGGAGATAATGGGGATGGCTTCACTCGAGAAAATGGACTGTATTATCGTGTAACAAAGGGCAGTGACCAGGGCAACCCTGACGCAACGACCAGGCAACGCATTGTCCCTCAGAAGTACAGGGCACAGCTACTTCAACTGGCCCATGATATCCCCTTGGCTGGGCATCAAGGGAGAAAAAGGACTGAGAAGAGACTCACCCAAAGTTTTTACTGGCCAGGCGTCTCGCAGTCGGTAGCCCATTATTGCCGCACCTGTGATGTGTGCCAGCGAATGCGGCATCCAGGAGCTCGACATAAGGTACCCCTGCAATCCCTGCCCATAATTGAGGAACCATTTCAACGTGTAGCCGTCGACATCATAGGTCCTCTGGCCCACCCCAGCAGGTCGGGGAAAAAATATATCCTGACCGTGGTGGACTATGCCACTAGGTATCCTGAAGCTGTGGCCCTGTCCAGTATTACAGCAATAAAGGTAGCCGAGGCCCTTGTTACCATCTTTACCTGGGTAGGGTTTCCTAGTGAAATATTGTCGGATCAAGGCACTCAGTTCATGTCAGATCTGGTCCAGTCCCTATGGCATACCTGTGGTGTTCGAGCCATTCGCACCACCCCATACCACCCGCAGACCAATGGACTATGTGAACGCTTTAATGGAACCCTAAAAAATATGCTGAGGGCTTTTGTTGACGTTGAAAAAGACTGGGAAAAGTACCTGCCACATCTCCTCTTTGCCTATCGGGAGGTTCCCCAAGAGTCCACAGGGTTCTCTCCCTTCGAACTACTGTTTAGCCGGAAGGTCCGTGGGCCTCTCACTCTTCTGAAAGAACATTTGGAGGGAGACATCTCTGAGACTGGAATGCCCATCGTTCCCTATTTTCTAGAGCTCAGAGACCGTCTCGCCCAGCTAGCTACCTTCGCTAAAGAACATCAGCGAATGGCCCAGTCCAGACAAAAAACCTGGTATGACCGTAATGCCAGGAATCGGGAATTTATGGAAGGACGGCAAGTGCTCATGATTACTGCGTCCCCTGCCAACAAGCTTCGAGCAGTGTGGAAAGGCCCTTATCAGGTTGTCAAGAAAATTAATGACACTAACTATGTTATTGCCCTGGACTCTAGTGGTCGACGACAGAAAACCGTCCACATTAACATGCTGAAAGACTACCATGACCGATCTCTGCCTGTTCTAGCTGTCTGCCACCCCCCTAGTGATACCGCCGACTACGAGTATCTCCCAGATCTCCTCCAGGTTGCCCAAGCAGGAGGATCACTGGAACAAGTGCCCCTGGGCTCCCATTTATTGGATATACAAAAGGACGATATTGTCGCCGTACTAAGGCCGAGGGCTGCTGCTTTCTCCTCAAAGCCAGGGAAGACTACTCTCACCAGTCACCATGTAGAAACCCCCGGACAACGTCCCATCCAGCAGGCTGCCTACCGGGTTCCAGAGGCTGTTCAAGGCATGATAAAGAACGAACTGGAGGAGATGAAACAACTGGGAGTTATTCAGCCATCTCACAGTTCTTGGGCCTCTCCTGTCGTCCTTGTCCCCAAGAAGGATGGTACAACACGATTCTGCGTTGATTACAGACGACTAAATGATGCCACCAAGAGTGATGCTTATCCCATGCCCAGGATTAATGACCTATTGGATCGTCTGGCCAGTGCCCAATTTGTGACCACGTTAGACTTGAGCAAGGGGTACTGGCAGATACCCCTAACGGAGGACGCTCGGAAGCGCTCAGCCTTCATTACTCCATTTGGGCTTTATGAGTTCCTGGGAATGCCCTTTGGGATGAAAACTGCCCCCGCTACTTTCCAGAGACTGGTGGATCGACTGTTACAACAATGTCAGGACTTTGCCTGTGCTTAACGACATCGCCATTTTTAGCACAACCTGGGAGGAACATCTTAAACACTTGGGCATAGTGCTGGACTGTATCCTTACGGCAGGACTGACCATTCTCCCTGATAAGTGCCAAATAGGGATGGCTTAGGTGCAGTACCTCGGGCATAGAGTAGGGGGTGGGACACTAAGGCCTGAGCCTGCCAAGGTGGAAGCCATTAGCAACTGGTGTAGACCCCAGACTAAAAAGCAGGTACTTGCGTTTTTAGGAACTGCGGGTTACTATCTTAAATTTGTTTCTAATTTCAGCACCTTGGCCAAGCCTCTAACCCAGTGGTCCCCAACCTTTTTTGCACCAGGGACCGGTTTCAAGCAAGACCATTCTTCCATGGCCTGGCAGGGCGGGGATGGAGGTGTGGCAGGGGCGGGGCTTTGGTCATAAGGGGGCAGGGCTATGGACACGGTTGTAGTGTAGCAGTGCATACTTATAATTAAATAACATTTATAATGTGACTCAACTCACCATAGGTTTTGAATAAGTGCTCCATCACCCCCTTCTCCCCATCATTGCCTTCACCCCATCACTCCCTTCTCCCCATCATTGCCTTCACCCCATCACTGCTGTCTCCCCATCATTGCCTTCACCCCATCACTCCCCTCTCCCCATCATTGCCTTCACCCCATCACTGCCTTCTCTCCATCACTGCCTTCACCCCATCACTCCCCTCTCCCCATCATTGCCTTCACCCCATCACTCCCTTCTCCCCATCATTGCCTTCACCCTATCACTCCCTTCTCCCCATCATTGCCTTCACCCCATCACTGCCTTCTCTCCATCATTGCCTTCACCCCATCACTGCCTTCTCTCCATCATTGCCTTCACCCCATCACTCCCTTCTCCCCATCATTGCCTTCACCCCATCACTCCCCTCTCCCCATCACTGCCTTCTCTCCATCATTGCCTTCACCCCATCACTGCCTTCTCTCCATCATTGCCTTCACCCCATCACTCCCCTCTCCCCATCATTGCCTTCACCCCATCACTCCCCTCTCCCCATCATTGCCTTCACCCCATCACTGCCATCTCTCCATCATTGCCTTCACCCCATCACTCCCCTCTCCCCATCATTGCCTTCACCCCATCACTGCCATCTCTTCATCATTGCCTTCTCCCCATCACTGCCATCACTCCATCATTGCCTTCAGCCCATCACTCCCCTCTCCCCATCATTGCCTTCATCCCATCACTGCCGTCTCTCCATCACTCCCCTCATGGCCTTCTCCTCATGTCCCCATCTCCTCCAGGGCCAGGCTACACAAACACAGACCAACACACACACATACATGTACACACACAGACAGACATACATACACACACAGACAGACATACACACAGACACCACCTCTCTCCTCACCTGCCCGCCGCCCGCGCTTCCTCGCTCTGACACAGCAGCTCTCCTCTCTGTGTCAGTCAGAGACAGGAAGCGCGGGCGCCGGGCAGGAAGCTGGACGGGTCCTTGCAGCTCCGCTCCTGCTATTCCCTCTTGCAGGCAGCGGAGCTGCTTGGATCGCTCCCTGGCCGCCGCTAAGAACTGCTGCGTGCCGCCCCAGCCCCCGATACGCCACTGACCGCCCCTAGCTCCCCTTGTGTCCGCGGACCGGCAAGGGCACTGCAGCGGCCCGGTGCTGGGCCGCGGACCGGCGGTTGGGGACCCCTGCTCTAACCGACCTGACCCGCAAGAACATGCCTAGGAATGTGACGTGGACGACGGCATGCGAGGATGCCTTTTCAGCGTTAAAGACTGCCCTCGTCACTGCTCCTGTCTTGGCTGCCCCGGATTATAAACGCAGGTTCCTCGTGCAGACAGATGCATCCACCTTTGGGATTGGGGCAGTACTTAGCCAAGTGAACGCCGCCGGAGAAGAACATCCTGTTGCTTTTGCCAGTCGGAAACTACTGGATCGGGAAGTTGCCTATGCCACTATTGAAAAGGAGTGCCTTGCCATCGTATGGGTGCTAAAAAAATTGCAGCCCTACTTGTATGGCAGAGACTTTACAATTGTTACAGACCACAACCCCCTCACATGGCTGAATCGCGTATCAGGGGCCAATGGAAGATTGCTGCGGTGGAGCTTGTCCTTACAACCCTACAGCTTCTCCATCCAATACAAGCGGGGAAGCCAACACCAGAACGCCGATGGACTGTCTCGACAAGAAGAACCATAGGATCCCCAGGCCGTACCCCTGCCACTGTACAAGGAACTATAAATAACTGAGCAATATGGACTAAAGTGAGCAGGCCAGAGGTCTGTGTAGACCTCATGGCGTTCTCACTTATTATGGGGGGGAGAGGTTGTGATGGTGTGATATGTTATGTGGATGTCATTTTTTGTATATTCCTATTTTTAACAATTCCAGTTATTTTCATAGTGTTTTTCTTATTACATTGTAAGTCTACAGCCTCACTGTATCTGTCTCTTGATGACCCCCTGTAGTGCATTAATCCCTAAGGCCTTTTGTTCTCTTCTGGGAGGCAACTTGTTTGACTACCCCTGGGAAGGAAGGGGGTGGGGGGAAGAACAGCAGCTGGACAGGTCAGTTCCGGTAGAGACAAGATGGTGAAAAGGCTGCATTTCAGAGAGAAGGATCCATTTTTATCCTCTGGTGCTAGAGTTTTGAAATCTCGTTTCCCTGGACATTTTATCCTGATACTGGACTGCATCCTTATTCTGGACTATCTTATCCTTTGTGTGGTGGACTGAATATGGACCTTTTCGTATTTTTGCCTGAATAAAGGTCTTGGAATTGTTCACTCTTCGCTTGCTCTGTTGATTGTGTGATACCAGAGAAGGACCCCGTGACAACCAGCTCCTTTGAAATTGATTTCGCATTGGCATTCCGCAAGGGCACTGCTTCGGGATAACGCGTGGCGTAATCCAATACTACCAAAATGTACTGATGACCCCTGGCAGATTTAATTAATGGACCGACTATATCCATTGCTATCCTCTCGAAGGGCACCTCTATTATTGGTAAGGGCACTAAGGGGCTTCTAAAATGTGACATAGGTGCGGTCACTTGACACGCAGGACATGACCGACAGTACTGGGTCACGTCTCCCAATAGACCCGGCCAAAAGAAACGTTGCAGAATACGGTGTTTTGTCTTTTCTACCGCCAGGTGTCCTCCCAAGGGATGTTTATGTGCCAACTCCAAAACTACCTGGCGAAAGGACTTAGGTACCACTAGTTGTTCTACCACCAACCCTCGCACCTTGTCTATGTGATACAACATATCCTGCTGCACCGCCACGTGTGGGAACTCGTTTTGAGCTCCTGGGTACAATGGTCTTCCCTCGGAGACCTTTTTGTTTTCCCACGCCCTTGCTAGAGTAGGATCCTGGTGCTGAGCGGTCCCGAACTTACCACGGGCCACCTCAAGATCAGGCATTTCTAAAACATCCTCTTGCTGGTCTACCTCGCCTGCATACACAGCCAGAGGAGAGTCCGCAGATTCTAGTACTTCCTCTGAGATAGGTTCTCCGTCGTCTTGCTGCAATGGTTCAGGGGCTAGCTCCGTAGTACCGTCTTCAACTAGAGGGTTCATGCCACTTTTGAAGTTCCACAAGTCCCAAAATAAGGGAAAGTCTCTCCCCAGGATTACACTGTGTCCCATAGACTTTATGACTGCCGCCTGATGTCTTTTGGTCCCTACTGGCGTGGCAAGAGTAACCCAAGCAGTTGGGGTAGTTCTTAGTATCCCCATGGATGCAACTAATGCCCACGGTTAAGTTCGTTAGGGCGCTAGAGTCCACCAAACTGGCATGTACCAAAGTTACTTGACTGCCGGAATCCAAGACGGCATTCACACTATAACCGTCAACCTCGACGTGGCACACGTGTTGTTCATTTCCCGTGAGGGTCTCCGCCACACAGACTGACTGCACATATAACGAAAGACGCCTCATAGCGTTACAGTCCATTGGCTCTGTAGTCATTGGGCAGTTAGCTGCTACATGGCCAAGCCCGCGACATCGCCAACATTGTATAGTCCCTTGTCTCCTCGATGGAGATCCCAGATGAGGTCTGCTGGCTTGATGTGAGCCCGTACCACCTCCATAGTCCTTTGTAGGTCTGCTACCCTTCATTGTGATGTTCTCTTCTTTTGAAGATGAAGTAGGTTTCGCAGGACTCTCCAGCGATTTCTTGAGGAGCCAGTGGGGTGCTAACGTCCCTTGGAGTAGGCTTTCAGATGCATTGTAGCGTTCGACCATATTCACCAACTGGTCAGCGGTAGTTGGGTCACCCTGTCCAACCCACCTCTGGATCTTAGCGGGTAAGGACCGCAGGTACTTGTCTAGAACAATACGCTCCACCATCTGTGCAGACGTCAAAGCCTCTGGTTGCAGCCATTTTTTTACTAGATGGATGAGATCATGCATTTGTGAGCGGGCTGGCTGATGCTCCACAAAATTCCATGAATGCACCCTCTGTGCGCGTACATACGTGTTTACTCCCAGCCTTGCCAGGATTTCGCCTTTGAGTTTGATATAGTCCATAGCATCCGCTCCACTCAGATCGTAATAGGCCTTTTGCGGATCTCCGCTCAGAAATGGAGCAACTACCTCAGCCCTTCTGTCCAGCGGTAAGTGCTCACGTTCTGCAATACGTTCAAACACGGTGAGGTATGCTTCCACATCATCGTCTGCGGTCATTTTAAGCAAAGTCTTCTGTATGGCTTTCTGCGCGCTAGCAGCGCTTTGTGCACGGTCTCCCTCATCTCGGGGTTGCCGAACCAAGGCCTGTTTTATTGCCTCCAACTGCTCTTGCTGCATCTGGTGTTGCTGCTCCAGAGCCTTCTGGAAGCAAGTATTAGTCTGATTAGTCTGCTGTTGTTGCACATTTGCTTGCAATAACTGCTTCACTAGTTCCTCCATATTACTGGACTCTTGGCTCTTCAAAAGCGCAGAAGCTTTCAGCCAGGACATACACAGCGTTTTCTCTGCAGTCACAGTCCAGCAGCCACAGTTGCCCGCATTCGAAACACCATTTGTGGGGAATAGATAGCTCAGCTGGGATCTTTGCTTTGGCACAAGCGTGTGGCTATGAAGTCACTTCAGCAGACTAGCAAGTTCCACATGAATATGGACACGGCATATTTATTGTGCACACTTGTTATTCAATGTTACACATGCCAAACATGAAATAAAACATCTAAGGCCGTCTGGCCACTAACTAACAATAGCAGGCTAAATACAAAATAAACCTATATAACAGCAAACAAGTCCATGTAATCTTACTCTGTCAGCTCCCAGCTCAGCAGACGAGATAGACTGAGAGATCCCAGCTCCTCCTGATTATATCAGCTGGACCAGTCAGGAAACCAAAACCTGGATTGAATAAGTGGAGGGGGAACTACCAGTCCTTTCCATGCTGATCACTAAGGAAACCAGGACTGGATTACAGTGAAATAAACTGGCTTCATCATCAGTACAGGGAGACATATGAAATGAAACGGGGAGAAATATACCTGTTTTCTAGTACCTCTCCCCTTGGCACCTCACAGTATGTAGTATGTATGTATGTTGTATGAATGTAGTATATATGTAATATGTAGGTATGTTGTATGAATGTAGCATATATGTAGCATGTATGTACTATGTATGTTTTTTTTTTTACATTCAACACATTAGCCGGACGATGTGACTACTACTGTCCCGTCATTGGCTAAAGTGTCAATCACTGTCATTGTAGCAGGCATCGCCCGATGGGACTTGTTGTCCCATCGGACGATGCCTGCACACACACACAACCCCCAGCAGGCCCGCACAGACCCCCGGCAGGCCCGTACAGACCCCCGGCAGGCCCGCACAGACCCCCGGCAGTCCGCACAGACCCCCAGCAGGCCCGCACAGACCCCCGGCAGGCCCGTACAGACCCCGGCAACCCGCACAGACCCCCGGCAGGCCCGCACAGACCCCCGGCAGCCCGGACAGACCCCCGGCAGTCCGCACAGACCCCCAGCAGGCCCGCACAGACCCCCGGCAGCCCGCAGAGACCCCCAGCAGGCCCGTACAGACCCCCGGCAGGCCCGCACAGACCCCCGGCAGGCCCACACAGACCGCGCATCATGATGACATCATTTCAGTAGCCAATCACAGCCATGCCATTAGTTAACATGGCTAACACAACTGGCTCATTGCATTATGGGAACTTCCGATTCCGGTATTCGATATTGTAAAAATATCGGAACTCGGTATCGGAATTCCGATACCGCGAATATGGGCCGATACCCAATATTTGCGGTATCGGAATGCTCAACACTACTCCTCACGTTCCGTACAAATCCTTTCTTTCTATAGAAAGTCAGACTTGCAGTCTATGTTGCTTTCTTTCTCCCTTTCCCATGCCAGCAGACCCAGATCACTGGGATCTGCTTCAGCACTTCCATCCATCTATCCCTCTCTCTAGGGATCTTCTTCTCTCTCCAACCAACTACTGACTGACCCACTTAAACTATCTGATGTTCCTATGAACTCTAATTGTACGGCAGACAGCTGTAGCCTGCTTCGGGGACACCTTGCTACTAAGTCCCGGCTCACTATCCAGTTGCTGTTGTGCCCCCAAGTCTTGTGTGGGAATAAAGTGGTCACTACTTCTATTCCTCCGGTGTCTGCTGCAGGACCATTAGTATCCATACAACCTCGGGGATCGGGCCCCGGCCTTGCGCTTAGAACTTCTAGGAAGGGTTCTTTTCTCACCCACGTCCTCTGTTCTCTTTTACTCCTCACGTTCTGTACTAATCCTTTTTTTCTATGGAGCGTCAGGCTTGCTGTCTATGTTGCTCTCTTTCTCCCTTTCCCATGCCAGCAGACCCAGATCACTGGGTTCTGCTTCAGCACTTCCATCCATCTATCCCTCTCTCTAGGGATCTTCTTCTCTCTCCAACCAACTACTGACTGACCCACTTAAACTCTTCCCGCTCCTTGAAACGTAATCTAACTCCACCCACCACCCAGCACGTTTCGTGTTCCAAGCAGGGAGCCACCAATGGGTGCTTTGCTACTCTCCAAGCAGGGAGCCACCGAAGGTGCTTTGCTACACTACTTTGTGGTGTGGGGTGTAGGTGTTGGAGCGTGGTCAGGAGTTTCCACCTTACCTTGATGGTGGGGCACCACACCTGAGGAGGAGGTGCAGTACCTCTGTGGCAACTGAGCCTCAGGGGCGCCACATACCCATGTGAGGATTTGTTTTTGCATGGTGAGCTGACATTTTTCGGTGTTTTGATTTTGCAGTAATGGAAAAACTACATGTATGGGACTTGGATTCTTTTTATGTTCATGTCTTTTACTGTATGGAATAATTAATGTTACATTTTGATAGATAAGACTTTTATAGGCATGGTGATAAATGAGGAAAAGGGTGATTAGAATTTTAAAATTTTAAACATCAGTACCACAGTATTGCAGTATAAAGCTAAAATAAGAGCAATAATAATAATATTTTTTATTTCTATATTGCCAACATATTCAGCAACACTTTACAATTCAGATGGGACATGTACAGATAATAAAGACATGACTGAGTAACACATAAACACAGTCTCCAATGAAGCCCCCACCGGTCAACTGTTCTTAGAGAAAGTGGTGCCAGATGTTAGCAGCTGTAGAGCTGAATGACACGGCTTTGTCAACCGTGGAGTGGCCGCTGCCGGGTACTGCTGATCTACGCCAATTCATTCAAAGAGGGGCGGATCTGTAGTATCCGGCAGCACAACATGTTCACTTATGGGACTATCAGCACTCCTCAGTATTCCATAACGTTCAACTCTCAAATAGCAGCAATGCAGTTCTGTTTTGTAGCAAGATTCCTTGTACAGATAAAACTGGATTAAATTTGTACTAAAACAACTGTAAAAGAATGTTCTAAAGTAGGAAAGGAAGGGTTCATGATCAAAAGTATGTATCATTTGTCAAATATGGCTGAGGTGGTTTATGGCATGAGCCTGTCTGTCAAAGGAACTGGATCACTGGTGTTTACTGATGGCATTACTGTAATTAAAAGTAGCCCAGTAAGTTCTGGTGTGCATAGAGCTATAATTTCTTCTGAGATTTAGATGCAAAGGTAAAGTAATGGAAAATCCTTCAATGGTTGAGGCTTCAGACCTCATCCTGATTGAGCATGCTTTTTACTTATTGAAGACAAAACTTAAGGCCAGGTACGGAATGGGACAGAAATTCAGCCCTGGCATTTGAAAGAACTCAGGCCCATGCTGTTTCCATCCCCAAGCACCAGATGGGATATATTAGTAATATTACCCTGGAAGGAGGAAAGCAAGATTTTCTACAAGACCAATATTTCTAATGATACCTGTGGCCTGCTGGGGTAAGTGACTGAGTCAGAGACTTTATGCTCCGTCACAACTCTTAACAGTATGGGTGTCTTTAGACATGAATTTTGTTAACAATGTAACAAACAAAGCAGCCCACAACCAGAAAGGCCCTTCTGGCATTTGCCAGAATTGCCAGATGGCCAGTCCGGCCCTGCTTAAGGTAGAAATACCCACAAACAAGCACAACTGAAAGCAGTAACAATAAAGGCTTTGCAAAGCATTTCAAGTGAGGACATTTAGTAGTTGGTGATGTCCATGCATTCTATGATCCAAACATTCACTGATTTCAAAGTATTTGCAACCCAATGCTACCTCATGGGGAATACTAGCTCTCTATGAAGAGACCCATCTCAGTATGGAGACTTATTTTCAAGGCAATGCTCCATGGGAAAAATAATTACCATACAAGCCAAACCAGAGAACCTTATTTAATCATTAGTGATTGGGACTTCTTGCCCTTCATCAGCACAGAGCAGGTTACTGGTTCGCTGAAAGTAAGGCTCAGGAAGTATTGAAGAGAGGAGTGTCATGAGCTGATTCTAAAACATCTCATTCAGTCAGTCAGTACCCTTTTCTGTATTAATGAGTGGCAAAAGGCCTGAAACACTACTCACTAGAGAGGGCTTAGCTGCTATTAGCTACTTTGCATCCGAGTGTTGAAATAATATTTATATTCACAATTATGTTTTTTATCCAATTATCAATTACTTGATGCTAGAAAAATGTAGGGAGTATATCAAAAAGTGTCTACAATTCCTAAACATAAAGGGTTAATGCAATAATTTTGTAAAACCACTTGAATTTAAGTCTGCACTGCTAATACATTTTGATGCCTTCTTTCAATTTCATCCCTTTTCCCTGTGCCTTTTGAACCAGTTTTCATGTTTGCCCGTTCATTTTTTTCTCCCCTTCTTCCAGAGCTTTAATTTTTTTGTAGACGGTAGACATAGCCATATGAGCTCTTGATTTTTCCAGGACTTATTGTACCGTAGTTTTGAATGACACCATTCATTTTCCTGTATAATGTACTGGAAAATTTGTAACAAAAAAATCTAAGTGCAGTGAAATTGTGAAAAAAATACAATTCTGCCTTGGTTTTTCTTTTTTTATGTCATAATTCTCCAGGCCAGTATGATTATGGACAGATTTTTTTTAATTTAAATGAAAAATTTAGAAATTTGTGAAAAAAATTGGGGACTTGTACCTATGTTTTCAGAGACCCGTACATTTTTTATTTTTAAGGTGATTGTGCTGTTTGAGGGCTTTTTTCTTGCTTGATGAGTTGATGGTTTATTGATGCTATTTTTAATTTTTTTTCTCGTTACATCGTTTACCACTCTGGCTAATTAATTTTATACTTTGTTACATCAGACTTTTATCAATTCAGCAATACCAAATATATGTTGGTTTTTCCTTAGCTGGTATCTGCCACATTCAGGGTGTTCAGTTCCTGAGCCCCCTCCACACCCAAGAACCCACACAATCACATACATCTAGGTGATATTGCTCTAAGGCCGGGATCACACATGCAAGGAATATGGCCAAGTCTCGCATGTTAATACCTGGCACTGCCGCCGGCACTCAGGAGTGGAGCGTGTGGCTGCATAGCAATACATGGAGCCGCACGCTCCACTCCTTAGTGCCGGTGGCAGTGCTGGGTATTAACATGCGAGACTCGGCCGTATTCGTCGCATGTGTGATCCTGGCCTAAGGCTGGGGTCACATGATCGTATGTTCTCTCATGCGAGAGAATTGGAACGATTATGCTAATGACACTGGGATCAAACTCTATCAGACTCTGATCCGAGTGTCATATGAGAGTGAGCCAATTCTCTCATATCACAGGTGTGGAGAAGATGGAGAAATTAATTTCTCCATCTTCTCCATTGTCTCTGTGAGCGTACATCGGACTGCACTCAGATGTCAGTCCGATGTTTCACAGGTACCCGTAGACGTGAATGATTATTGGAAATCCTCACAGCATCTGCACTGCCCCATAGTATAAAACATCGGATAGCACTCAGCCATATTATACCCTTGTATAAGTGAGCCCTATGGGGTAAAGAGTTTTCCCACTCTTACGTAAAGCTTGTTTATTATATGGCTATGTTCACACAAATTTATTTTTGGTCGGAGTGCTGTCTGTAGAAAAAAATGAAATCACAAGGACAGAACTAAGACCAATATTATTCAATTGGGCTGTTAAGACGAGTTTTCTCCTCATGGACTGAATGTTCACGTAAGAAAAAAATGCAGCATGCCCTAGTCTTCTCCATATTTCAGATAAGACTCGCCAATTCAAGTCTATGGATTTTCAAAAGAAATTGCATTCCATACAGATTATCTGAATAGTATCCAAATTTTATGGATACATTGCAATTCTTAACATAGGAGACTGAATTTGGTCTTGTAAATGTTATTAACTGCAATCACATTAAAAAATGGCCACACGGATGGCATAAAAATTACCATGCAGATGAAAAATCATCCATTTTTCTTCTGAATGAAAATTGAATGTTTTCTGTATTTTATACAGTCATGTGAACTTCGCATATAATTGTCAAATACTCACCCACCTCACTCTTGTGCCGATAGCCGTTATTGTACGCTATTCTTTCTCTCTCCTATTTTATTTTCACTCCTTGGTTAGCAACAAAACCCTGAATTCTAATCCATTCTATTATTTCTAAACACTGTTTTTCAGTGATTCCTTTGTATCTCCGTTCATACTGCACCCACACACACAAATGACACACCATTTGAAAGGTAAACTTGCCCTCTTCAGCAAGAAAATAGCCAAACAAACCACACATCCATGATTTTATCACAAAATACAGTTTAAACATTAATTTTCATAAACCTGCTGTAAGGAAAAATGACCTGCAGGTGGCACCACGGTACCCCAAAGCACACTACCAACACATTTGTAAATATGCACTGCTTTTTCGCTCATTACTTCGCCCCACACACATATGATACACCATTTAAAAGGTAAACTTGCTGCCTTCAGCAAGAAAACAGTCAAACAAACCAAACACATTCACGATTTTATCACTAAATACCGTTTAAACATTCATTTTCATAAACCTGCAGAAAGACACAATGACCTGCAGGTGGCACCTCAACCGGAAAACATTTTTTGGCCTCTACTTATCCAAACAATTTATTGTATTACCAATCTACATATATTAATACCTGTCTGTGTTCATCAGCTCATGAAATACATTTACATTTGACCAGCTTGCTTTTTATGAAATTGCCTGCGCCCCCAACGACCAATGTGCGAAAATTTTGCACGGGCCAAGCTAGTAGTTGATAAATGTAATTTATTTTTAAAACTTTTTTTCTGGTGAGCCAATAAAGGTATCACTCCAAGAGTACTTTTGTCATTTTTGGTCATAAAAGTATTTACATAGATGTTTTTGGCTAACACGGTACCACAATATAATTAATTTTTTATTTTACATCATTTTTAAAATTCTGAAAGACTGCCCCAAAGTTAACAGGGTTAGGCTATGTTTTGGCTCTGTTTTTCTGTCACTGAGCTCCATATACACATAACCCGTACATAATCACGAAGTAATACCGCAAATGTATTTATAAACAGTCTATCGGGAGACTAATAAGAGCAAACATAGAAGTCTGAAGATCCTGTAGTCAGAGAGCCAGGGGATAGAGATTGGAGAAAATGACTGGGGGCTCACAGTCCTACCTCGATGATGTTTTATGGCATGGCTCTCTTGAAGGTGAACCTTTCCCTTTAAATGAAATACATTTAGCTTTCTGCAGTCAGTACTAGAATTTAGGTTTTACTGCATAGCAATCTATGCAGGTCTCATTACATTGCATAATTAAATCTGCAAAATCTCCTTAGTTTCCCCTAAACTTTATTACTTAACCCCTTCTGCACATTCCCAATTTTTGCACTTGTTTTTTCCTCGTCTTCTAAGAGCTATAACTTTCCTTTGCATTGACATATCCCTATGAGGCTACCATTTACTTTACCATATAATGTCCTAAGAAATGGAATAATAATTCTAATTGGAGTGGAATGGTGAAAATAACTACCAAAATGCAACTCTATCATGCTTTTTTGGAATTGTTTTTTTGCGGCATTCACGGTGCAGTGAATATTACAAAATGTATTAAGGTTCTTTTTTACTACTTCAAAAACAGTTTTCTAAGACAAAACTTTTCATTTTACCTTTGATGGAGCTGTGTGAGGGATTGCAATGCAAGGACAGACCAGCATGGTGATGTCAACGCGCTGGGGCACACAGGACATCAGTCTTGGTGTTCTGCCTTCTTCCACGTGTGACCCTGTGTGGATTCCAGTATACGGCTTAACCTTTCATCCATTCTCAGAAACGAGACTGTATGGGTGCTTAAGTCTATATTTATTGGGATGACATGGACAACAATGGGAGATGATAACTGATGGTATAGTAGAACAGTAGTAGATGATATCAGAGGTTGTTGAACACAATGTGGATGATTCAGGTAAAAACTACAAAAGACAGATAATACAGCATATCAGTACTAGTAGACAGTATACAATACATGGATACTGGCAGGTAATAGCAATGCAGGGTATTATTACAACAGTAGCAATGATACAGGATGCTGTTATCATGCATTATATAAGAGCTGAGCAATATAATATACACAGCAGCAAAGGAGAAAGAAATATCTAACACAACTAGTGGCTGCCAGCTTTACACTCACTGAATAGAGGATGCATAACTAGAGAAGGCTTATAACAAACATGCAGTGAAATAACATCACAGGAGCTGAACATGCATTGCAAACATTATGGGGGGCTGCATTATGGCTTCTAACACAGATGCAAAACTCATAATTGCATTATCCTTACCGGAATCTGCTTATTATAGCAATAGTTTTGCAAAGAGCTGAGCTAAACACATGTGGGCTGCCCAGGAGACGACTGGAGAATGGTTACATGTTTACCAAGGCTAGAAGAAGGGGCGGTTTTGAACAATTAACCATTCGGGGAACAGAAAATTCCAAACACAGGAATGAAAGAGAAGGGCAACTTATGACACCTACTGGCGATAGCGGGAACAGCACTTAAAAATACCTAGCTGCACAAAATGAGCAGAACACTTCCCACTTGGCATCAATGGATGCCACTATTTGGCTCTTTTGGGGATAATAACAGTACAAGTTCAGTAACTGGTCTGAGGAACAGTTTGTTCTCCCCAAGTTTGCTCACTTTCACTTCTACTTTGCACACTTTCCCATCTTTGCTGGGATGAGGCTTGGTGACTAGGCCGAGGGGCCATTCATTTCGATGTGATTGACTGTCCTTGACAAGTACCACATCGCCTGGTTGGATGTTTGGGTGGTCTTTGTGCCACTTTGTCCTGGTTTGTAGAGTGGAGAGATATTGCTTCTTCTATCTGTCCCAGAAGACATTGGACATGCTTTGCACTTGCCTCCACTGGCATCTGAAGAGATCTTTATCGTTGAATTCTCCGAGTGGAGCTCTCGGGACACATGTTTTCTGTGGGAGTAGCATTGCCGGTGTAAGGACTCGGGTCTCTGGAATCGCTGGAGAGTGCTGACAGTGGCCTGGCGTTCATTATAGCTGATACCTCGGCCAAGAACGTAGTTAAACTCTCAAGTGTGAGTCTGGTGTTCGTTTGTAAGAAGATAGAATCCAGTATCTTACGTGCTATGCCTATCATTCTCTCCCAGGTACCTCCCATGTGCGATGAATGTGGCAGATTGAAAGTCCAGGTGCATCCTTGCTTGCCTAGGTACATTAGCGATGTCCAAATTGGAAGGGATTTGGAGTTGTCTTGCTGCTCCAATGAAATTTGTACCTCTGTTGGAGCAAATATGCTTCACAGGGCCTCTGATTGCGGTGAAGCGACGAAACGCATTTATGAAACTTGAAGTGTCCATAGACTCGATTACTTCAATATGAACAGTTCTAAAGGACAGACAAGTGAATAGAACTGCCCAACACTTTGCTTCAGTATTGGCTTTCCTAGTGCGTCGAGTAGCCACAGACCAAGGACCGAATACATCTAATCCAACATTGGTGAAGGGGGGTTCGGTACTGTATCTGTCAGATGGAAAGATTGGCCATCTTCGGATTTTGGAACGAGCCACGAAGTTTGCGACACGTAACACAGTTCAAGATGAGTTTGCTAACGCTTCTCTTTGCGCCGACTATCCATAGACCAGCCACCCACAGATTCCCTTTGGTGAAAAAACGGCCTTGGTGTCTCACTAAGTCATGATGATGCTGAATGAGCAAAGTTGTTACGTGATGACGTCCAGGGATTATTACCGGGTGTTTCTCTGAAACTTCTACCTCGGCTTCTTGAAGACGGCCACCTACTCTCAGTAGCCCGTCTTGGTCAACAATTGGATCGAGCTTTTAGCACACTGTCTCCAGGAATAGGTTGTCCCTTGTTGAGGTTGTCTTTGACTATTTGGTATCCATGATGTCCAGGAACATCCTATCTTCTATGGACATCGCTACCTTGTCTTCCTCCTTTGTCCTGTGGAAGACCGTAACTCCCATGTGGTCTTGTTCACCTTCACAGGCGTGGTCTTCATTGGTAGGTGCTGAGAAAGGGCAAGGTAGTGGAGTGCTGTATGGCAATTCCTTTACCAGCAGACTATTGTGACATGGCCGGAAGGAGATGGATGTCCATTTTCTAGTGTGCTGGTAAGCATACTGTTGACTGAGGCTAGCTTGTGTGCTCCTCCTAGACAGACGTCTCCAATGATGACCCATCCATGGTCGTGCCTCTGTGCGTATGGAGCGTTCCCAGAACCGTTTATACATTCTCTAGTCTTGTGGACTCGTAGTTTGTCTCTTCCCAGGAGTAGAGCTATTGGGGTTCCTGGATCCATTTCAGGTATCAGGTGGGTTATACGCTTTAGATGGGGGTGATGTCTGGCCACCTCCTGTGAAGGTATTTCTGACCTGTTGTTAGGAATCTGGTTGCACTCCAGGATGTTCGGTAATGATAGGCAGGTCTGGCCATCTATGGACTCCACTTTGTATCCGCTTGCTTTTCTCCCCACCGTCTCAACGGTACCTGATCATGTCCTCAGGCTGTAGGGAGAACCAGGACCTACAATGCTGAAGTTGTCAAAGAAGATGGACCTGGCTAGAGACCTGTTACTTTGGTCATCCAGGATTGCATAAATCATGAAGGCTTTGTCCTTGCGGCCTGCAGGATAAATTCGGACAAGGCAGATTTTTGAACAGGACCTTCCTCCTGTGAGTCCCTTACAGATCTCCGTACATTGAGAGCTGACCATAGGGGTGTCTTCATCAGTGTCCTTCTGCTTCTCATCGTGCTCCTCTGCTTGCGACAACACTCGTGGAGGTGATTCAGAGTGCAAGGCTGTATTGTGATCCGTGCTGCTGCATTCTGCACATTTCACGCTAGCTTCACAGTTCCTGGCGAAGTGAGAGGTTGTGGCACAACATTTGAAACAGATATTGTTCTCTTTGAGGAAACCTTTGCGATCCTCCAAAGTCTTCTCCCTGAAGGCTCTGCATTCCAGTAGAGGATGTGGTTTCTCATGTAGAGGACAATATTTACTGACATCCTGAGGCTTACTCTCATCTGGAGGGGATTTATTCACCTTGTGAGGAGGGCCTGTGGAAACAATGTTAGTTTTGTGGACTGCCACGGGTGTCTTACCGGGTTTGACACCAGGGGCAGTGGAATATGACAGAGTAAAGTCAAAACTAGGGTCATTTCTAATCCTATATTGTTTGGTGACAAAATCAACAAATACAGTGAAAGGAGGGAATGATACATTATGATTTTGTTTATACTCTGAACCACATGTAATCCACTTTTCTTGTAGGTTGTAAGGAAGTTTCTGCATCGGATTGACACCCTTAGGCTGGTTTCACATTAGCGCTTTTGTGTGCAGCGCATCGTGCGCACCCGTGCGCATGCGCACTGCGCACCTATGTTTAACATGGCGGGCGCATGGTCTTGCGCACGTAAGGCCTGTTTCACACTTGCTTTTTTTTGCAGCGCGTTTTTCCCGCAAAAAAACGCATTGAAAAACGCATACAAAAGCATACAACTGCTGCGTTTTTTTCATGCATTTTTATGAGCATGCATGAAAAAAACGCAGCGTTTTTATGCGTTTGTATGCGTTTTTAGTGCGTTTTTACTGTGTTTGCGTTTTTTTCCAACATTAGGTTGCCCCTCACACTAACCCAAACCATGACTTTACTAACCCTAACCCTGACCCTAACCCTAACCCTAACCCTGACCCTAACCCTAACCCTAACCCTTAACCAAACCATACTTAACCCTAACCCTGACCCTAACCCTTAACCAAACCATACTTAACCCTAACCCAAACCCTAACTAACCTTAACCCTAACCCTAACCCTGACCCTAACCCTAATCCTAACCCTGACCCTAACCCTAACCCTAACCCTTAACCAAACCATACTTAACCCTAACCCTGACCCTAACCCTTAACCAAACCATACTTAACCCTAACCCAAACCCTAACTAACCTTAACCCTAACCCTAACCCTGACCCTAACCCTAACCCTAACCCTAACCCTAACCCTGACCCTAACCCTTAACCAAACCATACTTAACCCTAACCCTGACCCTAACCCTTAACCAAACCATACTTAACCCTAACCCTAACCCTGACCCTAACCCTAACCCTGACCCTAACCCTTAACCAAACCATACTTAACCCTAACCCTGACCCTAACCCTGACCCTAACCCTAACCCTGACCCTAACCCTTAACCAAACCATACTTAACCCTAACCCTGACCCTAACCCTAACCCTAACCCTAACCCTGACCCTAACCCTTAACCAAACCATACTTAACCCTAACCCTGACCCTAACCCTAACCCTAACCCTGACCCTAACCCTAACCCTAAACCCCCTTAACTAACCCTAACTTTACCCAAACCCCTAAATTCCATTGTCTAAACTAATGGTAAAAAAAAAACGCATGTGCAAAAAAACGCATACATAAGCAGGCCAATGCGCACATATGCTCACCATAGACTTATAATGGGTGTCTTGCTGTAAAAAAACGCATTGTGCGCGCATGCGTTTTTTTGAGGCAAATCGGACGCACAAAAAATGCAACAAGTTGCATTTTGTGCGCCCGAGCGCATACCGCAAAAAAACGCATGCGCGGTAAAACGCGTACAAACGCATGTGTATGCGCACATAAGCGCATCCCATGCAAAGTATAGGAAAAAAAACGCATGCGCTATTTAGCGCTAAATTACCGCGAAAAAAAACGCAAATGTGAAACCAGCCTTAGCGTTTTCGCACGCATACGCTTTTTTGTCTTTCGCGCCAGGCACGCCAGGCGCAACATGTTGCATTTTTTGGTCCGCCCTGTCTCGTCAAAACAACGCATGCGCACGCTTGCGCACGGAATGCGCAAAAACAACACATTGCAGTCTATGGTAACGCGTGCGTGCGCATGGTCTTGCGCACATGTGCGCTTTTGCGCGCATGCGTTTTTTAGGTAAACAAGTCTGGAATGTGGTCTAGACACTGGAAAACCACTCCCAAAAACCTAGGTGATAAAAGATTGTGTGGGCACTGGAATTCCCCACTACTCTACAGACTGCTTCAAGAGTCACAACCCTAATAACCCAAAGCTGTACCAATGTAAGTATAAAACCTAATGTCTGGCTGAATTTTGAATACATTTCTCTGTACTTATGTCTCTTTTTTTTATTGCAGCATGTCTTCTTCATCTGCTGAAGAATATGTCCCCGGTAGAGTTGAGCGAAACGGGTCGAAAAATTTCAAAAGTCGCCGACTTTTGGCAAAGTCGGGTTTCATGAAACGAAACCCGACCCTAGGATGAGGTCGGCCACGAGGTCGGCGACTTACGCGCCAAAGTCGCGTTTCAAAAGTTTGTTTTGCGTTCTTTTTCAGCCAATCAGGATCCACGGACACTGTGGGCAACGTGATGACATAGGCAGGGGTCACCACCATCTTTCAGAAGGGCATGCAAGTGATTGGCTTGCTTTGGTGGGCGTCACAGGGGGTATAAAAGGGCGTGCACGCCGACCGCCATCTTACTTCTGCCGATCTCAGTATAGGGAGAGGTTGCTGCTGATTCTGTAGGGAGAGCGTTAGGCAGGGAAGAAGACAAAACAACTGCTTCTGCTGCTAGCGATTTGGCCTGCACAACACACCAGTCACTGTGTGTGCAGTGCAAGGGGAGGCTATATAGTGGTGTATCAGTGGTGTTGGTTGTTGGGCTGCCTTCTAAGGCTTCCTGACATTCCTGCATTGCTGTTTACCCACTGCTCCGCAAACTGCTTTTTTAAAAGCAATCCCAATTTTTTTTTTTTGTCCTGCTGAGAAGAAAAAAAAACTGCTTCTGCTACTAGCAATTTGGCCTGCACAACACTCCAGTCACTGTGTGTGCAGTGCAAGGGGAGGCTATATTGTGGTGTATCAGTGGTGTTGGTTGCTGGGCTGCCTTTTAAGGCTTCCTGACAGGCTGGCATTGCTGTTTACCCACTGCTCTGCAAACTGCTTTTTTAAAAGCAATCTCTGCACACACTTTTGGACACTGGACACTTTTGGATTGTGTGAGGCCCAATGAATATCTGAGCGCTATGTGACAATCCAAAAGTGTCCAGTGTCCAAAAGTGTGTGAAGAGATTCAAAATCTCCCTTATCCTCTAGTCACTTTGGTCACAGCTGTGCCATCGAGACTGTCACATAGCGCTCAGATATTCATTGGGCCTCACACAATCCAAAAGTGTCCAGTGTCCACAAGTGTCTGCAGAAATTCAAAATCTCCCTTATCCTCTAGTCACTTTGGTCACAGCTGTGCCATCGAGCCTGTCACATAGCGCTCAGATATCAGTGGGCCTCACACAATCCAAAAGTGTCCAGTGTCCACAAGTGTCTGCAGAAATTCAAAATCTCCCCTGTCCTATAGACACCTTGTACCTTGTTTTACATTACTATATAGTTTGTTGGATTTTGTCTACATTTCTACCAAAAATGAGGAAGGCTGGTGGAAGAGGCCGTGGAATTGGGCGGGGGTTGGCAGCTGGTAATGATGGTGTTGGTGGTGGATCTGATGGTAGTGGCAAGAGCAAAATAGGACCGAATGCAGGAGGTGTTGAGCCTGCGTCGTCGTCTGGCTACATAAGGCCTCGAACGCTTAGTTTTCTAGGAGTTGGCAAACCGCTTTTAAAGCCAGAGCATCAGGAAAAAGTTTTGTCTTACATTGCTGACTCAGCCTCCAGCTCTATCGCCTCCTCTTCTTCAGTTGTAAAAAGTAAAAGCACTGAGTCGTCATTGGAGGCTCATGTTCATGAACCACACCTTTCCTTGTGTCCTTCACCCCAACCAAGATTGAAGGATGACGCAGGCCATACTACTGATTACTCCATGGAGCTGTTTTCACATACCATGCCTGGATTATCAAGTGAAATGGTGAATTACCCAGGCCAAGATGAATCTGACATGGAGTTCACTGATGCACAGCCGCTGATGGATGATTCTGCTGGTACATTCACTCAGAGCACTGCATTGTCCTCGCAGTGTACAGAGCCAGATTCTGACCCTGATGAGACTCAGGTGCCCCTTCCCGCACACTATACCACCATACACGGTGACACAGAGGAAGGTGCACATGACATAGAAGAGGAGGTGATGGATGACCCAGTTGTTGACCCAGATTGGCATCCACTGGGGGAAGAGGGTGCTGCTTCCAATAGCTCAGATGAGGAGCCTCCACAGCAGACATCGACATCGCAACAGCTGTTATCTGGCAGGCCAGGAGCACTCCAAAGACAGGTTCCAAACATCAAAAGAGTTGCTGGACAGCTTGTCCAGAGGGTCAAAAGATCACAGCGTGCTAGGCCGCAAAATGTCTGCCAAAGTAGGAAGAGTGCAGTGTGGCACTTTTTTGAACAAAATCCTCATGATCAGGCCAAGGTTATCTGTAAGAAGTGCGCAAAGACCTTTAGCCGAGGGAAAAATCTGAAAAATTTGAATACCAGTTGCATGCTTAGACATTTAACCAGCATGCACTTGCAAGCGTGGACACAACACCAAACCTCAAGTGCCACATGTGCAACTGATCACAACGAAGGTAGTCAGCAACGCTACATTGTTTCCCCCACTGTAAGCCCACCGGTTAGCACAGCAGCAAATGTTGAGGTGTCGTTGCAAGGCCAGAGCAGTCAGGGAATCCCACTGTTATATCAATGAAAGACTGATTCTAGGCCATCAGAAAGAACACCAACTCCATCACCATCATCAACCCTCTCTCACTCCGCCCTGTCCACCGCTACTTCCACCATATGCAGCTCTCAAGTCCAGCTCACCCTCCCAGACACTATGAGTAGGTCAAGAAAGTACTCAGTCTCTCATCCGCGTACACTGGGTTTGAACGCCCACATTGCCAAACTAATCTCGTTTGAGATGATGCCCTTTCGGTTGGTGGAAAGCACAGCTTTCCGCAAACTCATGGCCTATGCAGTACCACGCTATGACCTACCCAGTCGCCACTTCTTCTCTCGCAAAGCCATCCCAGCCCTCCACCATCATGTGAAAGACCGCATTGTCCATGCACTCAAGCAGTCAGTGAGCGGAAAGGTGCACCTCACAACTGATGCATGGTCCAGTCGGCATGGCCAGGGCCGTTACGTGTCCATCACTGCGCACTGGGTTAATGTGGTGGATGCAGGGTCCACAGGGGACAGCGGTGGTGGGACAGTGCTGCCTAGCCCACGGTATAGGAAACAGTTGGATGTAGGCGTTCGACCCTCCTCCTCCTCCTCCAGAAGCGAAAGCTCGTCCACAGAGCGCAGTCGTACGAGCACTCCATCTGCAGCTGACACTGTTGCACACGATGTGTCCCCCTATCGAGCAGCTAGTGGAAAGCGTCAGCAGGCTGTGTTGCAGATGATGTGTTTGGGCGACAGACACACCGCCGAGGTGCTGGTCGAGTACTTGAAGCGACAAACTGAGTCATGGCTGGGCAGTCTACATCTTGAGGCAGGCAAGGTAGTTAGTGATAACGGCCGTAATTTTGTGGTAGCCATAGCCCTTTCAAAACTCAGCCATATACCTTGCTTGGCTCACACCTTGAACCTGGTGGTGCAGTGCTTCCTCAAAAATTATCCGGAGTTAACAGCCCTGCTCCATAAGGTGCGAAGACTGTGCGCGCACATCCGCCGGTCGCCTGTACACTCCGTTTGTATGCAGAAGCTGCAGCGATTGCTCCACCTTCCCAACCACCGCCTCATTATCGACATTGCAACAAGGTGGAACTCCACCCTGCACATGGTGGAGCGGCTGTGCGAGCAGAGGCAGGCCATAATGCATTTGTGGGAGGATACACGGCCAGGCACTTTGAGAGCAGACATGGAGTTGACAAGTGTGCAGTGGTCGAAGCTGAAATACCTCTGTAAAGTCCTTCAGTGTTTTGAGGAATGCACACGGCTGGTAAGCGCAGGCGACGCCATCCTAAGCATGAGCATCCCACTTATGCGTCTGCTCATGCAAACTTTGACGCACCTTAAGGAGCAGGCGTCTGCAGCCAATGTTGATGAGGAGGAAGAGGAGGAGGGAATCCTTGATGACATTAAGCCATTGTCTGCTCAGGGACCTCTCCTGGATGAGGTGGAGGAAGAAGAGGAGGAGGAGGAGGATGATGGGGATGATTACTTAGGGGAGGAGGATGCATCTCGTGGGGCAAGTGAAAATGTTGGCGTGGCAAGGTCTGGTACAGGGTTTGTGCGTGACTGGAGGGATGTGGATTTGCCAGAAAGTGCTCCTCCAACCAGCACTCGCAGTGCATCATTGACACCGGGAACATTGGCCCACATGTCAGATTATGCCTTGCAGATCCTAAAAAGGGACCCACGCATTGCCAAAATGATGAACGATGACGACTACTGGTTGGCCAGCATCCTGGATCCACGCTATAAAGGCAAATTACAAAACATCATGCCACAGGAGAACCTTGACCTAATATTGGCTAATAAACAAGCAACTCTGGTAAATCGGTTGCTTGAGGCATTCCCAGCACACAGCAGCGGTGATGGTTCTCACACGAGCCGTACGGGCCGGGGGCAGCTTGGCAGAGGTGTTCGTGGTGCACAAAGCAGAAGTGGCGTTGGAGACAGGGGTTTCATGACAATGTTGTGGACTGATTTTTCAAGTACCGCTCACACAACTGGTAATACTGCATCGTTGGAAAGTGACAGGAGACAGCAGTTGTCAACTATGGTTACAAACTACTTTTCCTCCCATATCGATGTTCTCCCACACAGGTCATTCCCCTTTGACTATTGGGCCACTAAACTGGACACCTGGCCTGAATTGGCACAATATGCCTTACAGGAGCTCGCTTGCCCAGATGCAAGTGTGCTATCGGAAAGAGTCTTCAGTGCAGCTGGATCAATCCTGACAGAAAAAAGGACCCGTCTGTCAACCCAAAATGTGGATGATCTAACCTTCATTAAAATGAACCACGCATGGGTTTCCAAGGATTTTGTCCCACCTTCCTCTGATGACACATAGGGTGACAGAAAAATGGCTTGCTTTGGTCCACCTCTTCCTGGGACTTGACCTATTTCACCTTTTGCATCAGCTGAATGTCCAACATCAACATATGCCACTTTCTAAAACTCCCTAACTGTGCTGCCTCCCCCCCCATGGCCGGGGTCACCACCTAGCGCACGACACCATGCGAGTGCCGTTGCCCTGGACAGGTGGGTAGGCCGACTCTTGGGCGCGGGCACTGGTACAGGGTCCTTCATAGTGCAATCAAGTGTCTCTGACGGTGGTGGTGCACACCCGCCGTCAGACACACCGCCGTACTATGAGGGGCCCAGTGCCAGTACCAACACCCACGAGTGGGCCCCCCTTGCTTGGGCAGGGCCCCAGCATTTGCAATCTTTACCTCTCCCTGCTCCTCCTCTGTGTAGTCTGGGCCGTCAAATCCATACTGTGCCTGACACCGTCTGAGCCTGCCTCCTGATGTCTAGACATATATTTTGAATGTGTACGCTATCCATACATGTTATCCGGGGAAACGGTACCCTTTCTAACCTTTGTGCAATCACGTGCAATCCATACTGGGCCTAACACCGTCTGAGCCTGCCTCCTGAGACATATATTTTGAATGTGTATGCTATCCATACATGTTATCCGGGGATACGGTACCCTTTCTAACCTTTGTGCAATCACGTGCAATCCATACTGGGCCTAACACTGTCTGAGCCTGCCTCCTGATGTATAGACATATATTTTGAATGTATACGCTATCCATACATGTTATCTGGGGATACGGTACCCTTTCTCACCTTTGTGCAATCACGTGTAATCCATACTGGGCGTGAGAACGGCTGGCGAGCTGTTAAGCAAGCTACAGCACCTGTGGTTTGCACACGTAAGTTTTTCATTTTTTCAGGAATGACGGTTAGGCCTAATTCCGGAACTGCGGTTGACCTGCACTTACTGGGAAATCATTGTTCGCGGGTAATAATTGTAATCAGTGATCCCCATCACGAACGTTGTTCAGCGGGTTATCTGCACCTGTAAGCGACAAACGCTGGCCTTTTCAGTGTAGCGCACATGCAGCCACGGACATGTAAGGGCATGACACACCAGTTATTGGCCAATCTCATGTGCCAGAGCCTCACGTGTCCCTCTAGTAAGCCGGACTCGGACCGCGGGGCATGACGGAGTCTCGTTCGTTAACGGAATTAAGCTTGCAATGTGTGCATCTGTTCTGTAGCTGGCATGGTTGAGGTTTCCCAGGTGGAGTCGAATTTAATCATAGGCTCCACTCCTGGTGGTGCCCTTCTGGACATTCCTTTAAGGTTCAACTTTGCAACCATACTGCCCACGTAAAACAAACACTTTGCCTTCATGAACGCTGTTTGGAGGGTCATGACTCGTGGGAATAACGCCGCCCAATCAGTTAACCTGCTAGAGAGATCCTTCGTTGCTCCCAAGCATGACATCACACTCCCTAGGAAGAAGGTAATGCCACTGTGGCGACCGTACTCCTGGGGGCGACACAAGTGCACTGATGCCCAGCCACTGCTCGATGAATCTGCTGGTACATTGACCCAGACCACTACATTCCCCTCGCACGCTACACGACCTGAATCTGACCCTGATGAAACTCAGGTTACCCTTCCCATATACAGTTCCATCTTACACGGTGACAAAGAGGAAGCTGCAGATGAAAGTGCAGGTTTGGCCCACCCGCCATCAGACACACCACCGTACTATCAGGGGCCCTGTGCCAGTGCCGTCGCCAACGAGTGGGCCCCCCCTGCTTGCCCAGGATCACAGCACTTGCAAAGTTGAAATACTGTGCAGTGAGATGGAAGATGGGGACGACGAGGAATCCAGACAAGTACAGGGATTCCCTAGCGAGGAGACTTATTTGATTGTTTTCAATGTTGGGACAGCAATTTTTGGGGAGCACTATACTCTGGAGAATGATAGATGGGGCCCACCATACACTGGAACATTCCAAAGGTGGACATCAGACACTGGAGCAGCATTTACAGGGCCCATTATACACTAGAGCATTAGAAATGGGGCCCATTATGTTTGGAGCATTATTTGGGCCCATAAGACAGTGGAGCTTCATCCATGGGGACCAACATATACTGTAGCATTATGTGGAGCTCATCATATACTGTTTCAAACATTATATGGGACCAATGATTCTGTATGGAGAAATAGATGGGCCTCGTCATGAGATGTAAAAAGTGAGGTATTTTTCATTGTACTATACCGCTATTTCTCTGCCGTATCGGAGCATGATGAGTTGTGGTATGTGTTAAAGGGGCGCTCTTTCACCCAGGGCACATGAAAACCTGCAGCCAGCCCTCCCCCCCCACAACTTTAGCCAAATAACTCCCATTTTTCAGTGCGTAACTTGTATTATGAAGTTAATTAAGGTTGACAAGCTTAAGTAAGAAGAATTGATGCTTTTGGCATTCAAATGGGCACTGTAGGTGTGTTTCCTGTCCTCCTCTCACTGCCGACTTTTATTCCCCATTGACTTACATTGGGTTTCGTGTTTCGGGACGACCCCGACTTTTCCCTATAATCGGACGATCTTGCTCGACCCGACTTTTGGAAAAGTCGGGTTTCACAAAACGAAACGCCACCCTAAAAAACCAAAAGTCGCTCAACTCTAGTCCCCGGGACAGGGCAAGAGGCACAAGAAGTGAGTACCATGCTTCCCTATGGATTGGTAAAAAAAATATACACATGTGCCTAATTTTTTTTGTTTAATTTTCAGACCTCATCCTCCACCACACCACCACCACCGGAGGAACGGCAGGAGCAGCAAGGCCCAGTGCGGGCGGGAAGATGGAATGTAAGTACAGACGGTCTTTTTTTTTTTTTTTATTGTCATTACCTATGCCTTTTTTTTCATCTTCATTTAATTTTGTTCTATATTTTTGTCAACTTTTTGTTTGGGAATTCCTCTGCTTGTTTTTTTTTTTTTTCAAGTTGATTTCTATGCTTGGTTTTTGTTTTTTTGGAACTGTATTGAAATAATTTTATCTGGTGTTTTTTTTTTTATGTTTTTTGGTAATTTTTTATTATTATTTTTTGGTAATTTTCCTGCTGTTATTTTTTGGTTCTTTTTTGGTACGGTTTTTTTATGTTAATTTCTATGCTGGTTTATTTTCTAGGTTTTTTTGGTAATCATTTCTTAATGTATTTTTTTAACATTTTCATGCTGGGTTTTTTTCTGTGTTTTTTATTCATGCTTTTTTTGCTTATATTTTCATTTAAATAATTTTTTTTTTCCATGGATGGTTTATTTTATATATTTTTAATTTTAAAATTGTCTTTCTTTTATAGGCTTCACAACGGGAGGAGGACCTCGCCCTGGACAATGACGAGCTCATCCGTCTAGTCCAGGAGCGAGTCCCGCTGTGGGACACCCGTCACCAACTGAAGCTGGCGACGACCCCCCCTGCCTGGAGCGCCACCACCACCAGCACCACCACCCGGAACACCACCCCTGACTGGGGCAACACCGCCGCCACCACCATCACCACTACCGGGAGGACCACCCCGGTATGGACCGCCACCGCCACCACGCCTGCATGGACAGCCACCACCACCACCACCTCTGAGCAGCATCAGCTGGGGGACCTGCATTCACTATTTACAGCCCCTGCCAGGACATCCACCACCACCACCAGCATGCTACAGCAGCTACAGGATCCTGGCAGGCGGTCCACAAGCTCCAGGCGGTCCCCCAGCTCCAGCCGGTCCACGGCCTCCAGGCGGTCCACAGGCTCAAGGCGGTCCCCGGGGTCGAGCCAGTCCTCAGGCTCCAGGCGCTCCAGGCAGGACAGCAGCTCGCCGACGGGCCACCATCATAAAAAAATAAAGAGGAGGACTCTAACTCTCCCTACTCCCTCACCTCCCACTTCCCAACTTTCCTTGCCTCCGCTGCCTTCCCCCACTTCTTTGGTTCCTCTTTCCCCTAGAACCCCTTCCTTCACCCTAAGCCGTTCCTCATCCCTCCACACCCCCCAGTTTCCACCAACTGACCCCAAGTAAATTTTTTTTTTTTTTTAAATCTTAAATTCTTTTATTTAAATAAAGTTTAATGTTTGATTTGAAAATATTGTTTGGTTATTGTGTCTTTTGCTGCCAGCACACACTGCACCATACACTTTGTTTTTGACACCTCATAGCTCCAGTACTGACACATGTTTCTTGTGTCAGTCCTGGAGCAATGTGATGTCAAAAACACAAATATATGACTTGTATTTTCATCCACCAGGCACTTCAGTCTGCTAACATTGGGCAGACTGATGGTGGAGGGTGCAAGGCATATCTATTCTCACCTTTCCAGGTGTCATAAAGAGTGAATTGAGGATGGTGTGTTTTGCCCATCCCCATTTCACTCTTTGTGACACCAGGCCAGGGGATTGTAAAAGTTGTATAAACCTTTATCATTTCTCCAGTCTGCGTTCGACAGTGGAGATACTAAAACTAATAGTTTTAATCACATGGTCAGTTATCAGAGAGTATACTTAGGCCAGGTGATATAAATATTAGTTGTATTATCTACACCTTCTCGCCAATATGCCTTATGAACACGGACTGGAGAAATGAGGAAGGTCATACAACTTTTATATATAGGGTTACCTGGTCAGGAGTCCTAGTAAAGTCAGGAAGCACAGCATCCTGATTTCACTGGACACCTGGGCAGGCAAGTAGTGGAGTGTATTAAGACACAGTACACTGGGTACAGGAAAAAAAAAACGGTATTTTATTATTAACAAACAACAAAGCTATTACACCATTTGATCCTGCCATGCTACCCGACCCACATCGGATAAGAAGAAGTCCGCAAATTGGTCCCTCATTTTGGCAACTTCGACTGATGACCGAAGAGGATGCTGATTAAAATCTGGCAAAGGGTTGGCAGCAGGTTCATCCATGTCAAAGATCGGCCGCTCCTTTGCCATAACAAAATTGTGCAGAACCACGCACGCCTTCACCACCTCATCCACTGTTTCAAGTTTGAGATTGATGGCGGTGCTTAGAATTCGCCATCTGGACACTAGAATGCCAAAGGCGCACTCTACAGTCCTGCGTGCCCTCGTAAGCCTGTAGTTGAACACTTTCTTGGAGTGGTCCAAGTCGCGGCTGGAGTACGGCTTCAGCAGGTTTTGGCACATCTGAAATGCCTCATCCCCAACCACTACAAATGGCAGTGGTGGAGCTTGGGTATGGGGAAAAGGCTGTGCCAGTGGAAAATTGAACTGGTTGCCGTACAACCTCCGGCCCATATATGAGTTTTTAAAAGTCTGGGAATCGTTGCCCCGTCCGAATGCCCCTATGTCTACCACCACAAACCGGCAGTCTGCATCCGCAATGGCCATGAGTACTGTCGAAAAGTACTTCTTGTAGTTGTAGTACTCAGAGCCACTTCTTGCGGGTTTTGTGATGCGGATGTGCTTCCCGTCCACCGCTCCTAGGCAGTTCTGGAAATTGCAGACTGCCCAGAATTTGTCCGCTATTTGAAGCCACTTTTCGGCGGTGGGCAAGGGCAGAAACTCCGGACACAGAACATCCCACAGAGCCCTGCAGGTGTCGGCAACAATCCCAGATAAAGTGGAGATTCCCAGCCGGTACTGGAAATGCAGGGATGAAAGACTCTCTCCAGTTGCCAGGAACCTGCAAAACATAAAAAGAAAAAAAAATTATATTTCTGTCCAGGGTATTAATAAAAACACTGAAAATAAAAAGTACATGGCATAACTATTTTGCATGGTTTTTTAATACAACATAGCAGAAAAACATTTTATAAAGGCTTGTGGTTAGTACATGACAGAAGAAAAACCATTATGCAAAAAAGCAATTTCCCAAAAATAATGTTAAAATTCATTACCAAAAAACACAGAATTTTTTAGGCAACCAAAAAAATAAAAAAAATAAAAATGCAAACATAAAAACATTACATACCGTAAGGTGACGAGGAGCCTTTCTTCGGGAGGAATGGCACGCCGGAGCTGAGTGTCACGTCTGCGGATGATTCCTTCAACCATACCCAGCAAGTCCAGGAAGCTTTGCTGGGACATCCGGGTATACTCTGCAAATTTCTCCTGGCTTTCCTGGAGCTCGCTGTACAGCGTGTGATACGCTCCACGGCTTTCCCGGAGTTCAATTATTGGATGCCTTCAAAACCGACGCCGCTGCCGTCTATGCTGTCTCTCCCTCTCCCTTTGTTGCTGGCAAGAAAAGGCATACGCCTGAGACAGCGCAATGTCAAGATTCAACTTGAATCAGAAATTATCCAGACGCAGGTCCATCTTGACACCGGAAACAGCAGCAAAATCTGAGGAATTCATATAACAGGGTCTATATAAAACATTCCAATAACACATGCCCACTGGTGTCCCATTGGTGTACTCTTTCTATTGTTTTTAAAGGAATGTGAACTGTCACGCCTAGAAACGCATGCGTCAAAAAAACGCAAACGCATGCAAAAACGCATGTAAAACGCAAGAAACGCTGCGTTTTTTTGACGCATCAGCGAACGTATGACGCTTAAAAAACGCGCGTTTGTATTGCGTTTGCATGCGCTTTTCGTTGCGTTTTTTATGCGCACGATGCGCTGCGCAAAAAAATGCTAATGTGAAACTAGCTTTAGCGGTGTCTAAGAATGCCAATCCGGGCAAGTCTCCTTCCTGCTGGGCAACCTGCAACTCATTCAATAAATCTCTCCGTTCTCTAAGCTTTAGATAACCTTTAGATCCTATCTTAGGAAAATCGTCAATTCTTTTATATAAAGCATTCTCTATGACTTCTACTGTTCCATAGCATTCATCAAGTCTTTCCCACACTTTATGCAGGGCAGTGCGAGGATGCTTTATATTAATATCTCTCAGTCTTTTGGCATGCTTGACTGACTCACTTCCGAGCCACTTTACCAGGAGATCTAACTCCTCACTACAAGAAAGGTCCAGACCATGAATGGCGTTCCGGAACGAGGCTCGCCATGACCGATAGTTCTCGGGTTTATCAGTGAACTTTACAAGTCTCTTTGTAACCAGTTCTTGGTGGGCAAGGAACTTTTCAAGGTCCATGGTGGCTCCGTCAGTGCTGGCACAAGCCGGTGTGTAATAGTCATGTCTAGTGTGTGGTGCATCACCATACCTGTAAGACGCTTCGGACTCCGGATAGTCTGTGTGGTACCTTGTCGGTGAAGAAGGTGTCTCTTTAAGGTGGGATGGGAGCTGTACCGTCTTCTCAATGGAACGGTAGCTGTGGTCGACATCCCTGTGCTGGACATCTCCTCACCTATGGTAGTGAGGCTCGGGGTTGGATCGCTGGTAATCGGCATGGGCTGATCGATATGATGCTTCAGGGCTGTCATCCACGCCAGAATGTTGACGGACGTACTCTATGAGGCGCTGCGCTGGATCTTGCTGCTCTAGATCTGGTACGAGAATGTTGCTGCGTCTCTCATAATCAGGATCTTTCAAAGCTTCCAAATACTCTGCTTTAGCTATTGCAGCTGCTGTCTCTTTGTCTGCAGCAAGTCTTTCTAGTTCTGCCTGCAGGCGTGCGGTTTCGGCCTCTCTGCTTGCAGACGTGCGGTTTTAGCCTCTCTCTCCACCTGTAAAACGTGCAGTTTCGGCTTGCAGAAGTGCGGTTTTGGCTTCTCTCTCTGCTTGCAGATGTGCGGTTTCGGTCTCTCTCTCTGCTTGCAGACATGCGGTTTCTGCATCTTGATCTGCTTGTCTCAGCTTTAGATGCATCTCTCGTTCAGCAAAGGAGGATCTCGCTTTGGCTGCTTCGGCCTCGGCGCTAGCAACAGCAGCTAGCTCTGCTAATGACGATCTGCTGGAGCTTGCTCGTGACCTCATTTTCAATGAGCATGTGCTTTTCCGAGACATTGTGCATTTAGCTGAGTACTGCTGAGTATATTCGAGGGAAACAGTCTATGTATGGTGGGCTTCCGCGTGGCGGGAAAGATGTAGCACTTCTTGACGTGCTGCAGTAGCGTCCTGCGGCTGTATGGCGGCTGCTGTGATACCCGTATGCAGAGCAGTGTGGGTGTTAGCAGTCCCGTACAGTCTATGTAATCACCGCGTGTGACCAGCAGTCCTTTACTGAGCCCTGGGCTCTTATTCTCTGCGGCTGTATGGCGGCTGCTGTAATACCCGTATGCGGAGCAGTCTGGGTGATAGCGGTTCCTTACAGTCTGTGTAACCACCGCGTGCGACCAGCGGTCTGTTTTTACTGAGCCCTGTGCTCTGGTCTCTGCGGCTGTGTGGCAGCTGCTGTAGTACCCGTTTGCAGAACAGTTTGGGTGGTAACGGTGCCTTTTAGCCTGGGTAACCACCGCCTTTGACCGGCGGTTCCGTTTTTGCTGAGCGCTCGCCTTTTATCCCCTGCAGCTGTATGGTGGCTGCTGTAGTACCCATATGAGGAGCAGTTTGAGTGATAGCAGTCCCGTATAGCCTGGGTAACCACCGCATGCGACCAGCGGTTCCGTTTTTACTGAGCGCTTGGCTCTTGCCCCTGCGGCTCTATGGCAGCTGCTATAATACCCGTATGCAGAGCAGTTTGGGTGATAGCGGTCCCGTATAGCCTGGGTAACTACCGGGTGCGACCAGCGGTCCATTTTTACTGTTCTGCCTTCTTCCACATATGACGCTGCGTGGATTCCAGCATATGGCTTAACCTTTTACCCACTCCCAGAAACAAGACTGTATGGGTGCTTATGTGGCGCCCCTGAGGCTCAGTCACCACAGAGGTACTGCACCTCCTCCTGAGGTGTGGTGCCCCACCATCCAGGTTAGTTGGGGGCTCCTGACCACGCTCCAACATCTGCATCCCACACAACACAGTAGTTCAGCAAAGCCACATTGCGGCTCCATGCTTGGAGTGTAGCAGAGCACCTTTGGTGGCTCCCTGCTTGGAACACGAAACGTGCTGGGAGGCGGGTGGAGTTAGAATATATAAAAGAGCGGGAAGGGTTAGGATTACAGGTCAGTCGGTCAGTCAGTCGGAGAGTCACTCAGAGAGGAGAGAGGAAAGAAGATCCCTGGGAGAGGGATGGAGGAAGGAGGTGCTGCAGCAGACCTCAGTGACCTGGGTCTGCTGGCACGAGAAAGGAAAGAAGGTGAAAGGCATTGAACTGAAACCTGATCTTCCATGAGAAGGAGAGATTAGTACAGAACAAAGGAGTAAAAGGGAACAGAGGACGTGGGTTAGAGGAGAACGCTGCCTAGAAGTTCAAAGCGCAAGGCCGGGGCCCGGTCCCCGTGGTTGTATGGATGCTAATGGTCCTGCAGCAGACACCGGTGGAGTAGTGGGCTGTAAATGCACTACTCCCATCTAAGACTTGGGGGCACAACAGCAACTTGGATAGTGAGCTGGGACTCAGGAGTAAGGCATCCCCGAAGCAGGCTACAGCTGTCTGCCGTACAAGTAGAGTTCTTGGGAACATCTGTCAGCAGGCACTCCAGTGTAACTCAGTACTGGGAGTACTTCACACTTAAAGGCGCTATAAGGGGAGACGTTCAGAAAGGTACATGTTGGCGGAGCATTGGAAGGGAGCATTCCATCTGACCTGGAGGTTGATTGAGCCTCTGACCAGGAGGATACAGTACGGAGGCAGGCACCTGTGTGTACTACAGACTGTGAGTAAAGCTTTGGAACTACAAGCCCTGGTGTCCTCCATTGATTCTTGCGTCAACACACTCAGCACTGCTACATCTGGGTACCAGCTACTACACCGCTTGTGCCTCTCCTCTACCCCCACATCTACACTGCCCTGGGACTACAGCTTCACCTGTGGGGAGCTTCACCATCTTGGCTGCAACACACCACCAGCCCCAGAGGATCTGCATGCAGCGTTGGTTTAACATCTCACTTGCCGAACAACACAGGTGGCATCACGAACTATTCCACTAACTACATTCCACCATTCAATCTCCCCTATTAATTGGGCGTCCAGGGCCACGGACCGGGTCACCGCTGCTGTGACACATCCCGCCGACACCGGCCCGGTACCGAGCACCTCACAGCCCAGGGAGGGTGACCCACTTAAGTCTATATTTATTGGGATGATATGGACAACAATGGGAGATGATAACTGATGGTATAGTAGAACAGTAATAGATGATATCAGAGGTTGTTGAACACAATGTGGATGATTTAGGTAAAACCTACAAAAGATAATACAGCATATCAGTACTAGTAGACAGTATACAATACACGAATACTGGCAGGTAATAGCAATGCAGGGTATTATCACAACAGTAGCAATGATACAGGATGCTGCTATCATGCATTATATAAGAGCTGAGCAATATAACATACACAGCAGCAAAGGAGAAAGAAATATCTAACACAACTAGTGGCTGTCAGCTTTACACTCACTGAAAAGAAGATGTATAACTAGAGAAGGCTTATAACAAACATGCAGTGAAATAACATCACAGGAGCTGAGCATACATTGCAAACATCATGTGGGCTACATTATGGCTTCTAACACAAATGCATAACTCATAATTGCATTATCCTTACCGGAATCCGCTTGTTATAGCAATGGTTTCGCAAAGAGCTGAGCTAAACACATGTGGGCAAGTCAGGAGACGACAGGAGAATGGTTAAATGTTGTTTACCAAGGCTAGAAGAAGGGGCGGTTTTGAACAATTAACCGTTCGGGGAACAGAAAATTCCAAACACAGGAATAAAAGAGAAGGTCAACTTATGACACCTGCTGGCTATAGCTGGAACAGCACTTACAAATATCTAGCTGCACAAAATGGACAGAACGCTTTGTGTGCTGACATCATCACATTCCTCTGACTGTTGCAGTATGTAGTGAAACTGTTCTACTTCTATGAAGCCCAATCACAGGAGAACCAAGATGGAAACTAATTTATGCTCCGCAAAGGTATAGTGAAAAAGAAAGTGCAGTGGGAGCTAGAGCATACCAACAACCAAGCTATTTATTGCTGCTCTCAGGTTAAACATCAGTGATCAGAGCTAGCTCCAGTTGCTGCTACTTGTATTACAGGCAGATACAGGGGTTGGACAAAATAATGGAAACACCTGGAAACATCAACAAAAGTTAGTTTAATATGGTGTAGGTCCACCTTTTGCAGCGATTACAGCCTCAATTCTCCGAGGTATGGATTCATACAAGGTGTGAATTGTTTCCAAAGGAATTGTAGCCCATTCTTCAGTTAAACACCCTCAAGTTCTTTGAGTGACGATGGCGGCGGAAATCGACGTCTAACTTGAATCTCTAAAATCGACCATAAATGCTCAATAATGTGGAGGTCTGGGGATTGTGGGGGCCAGATGAGATGCTCAGCTTCATTACAATGTTCCTCGTGCCATGCTTTAACGATTCTAGCTGTATGAATTGGTGCATTATCATCCTGAAAGATGGCGTTCCCCTCCGGGAACAGTGCTTGAACCATAGGATGCACTTGGTCGCCCAAAATGCCTAAATAATCGCGGCTGTTAATTTTTCCATGAAGGGATATCATTTCCCCAGCATATCTCCACAAAATAGCACCTCAGATCATCACAGAACCTCCGCCATGTTTTACGGTTGGGAGAAGGCTGTCTGAATGGAATGCTTCTTTCGGCTGTCTCCAAACGTACACTCGGCCGGAGGTCGGAAATAGGGTAATTTGTCTGAGAATATCACATGTTTCCACTGCTCGAGGGATCAATTATGGAGGTTTCTACACCACTCTAAACGCTTGGATACATTTGACATTGAGAGCAGCGGTTTTCGAATTGCAGCTCTTCCGTGGAATCCAGATTTGTGCAGCTTCCGACAAACAGTTTTCGTGGAAACTGGGTTCTGTAGATGTTCATTGAGCTCAGCAGTGATTTTCGGAGCCGTGGTCTCACGATCCTCTCTCACAATTCGCTTTAGAGTCCGACGGTCTCTCTCAGTCAACTTTGACTCTCGGCCGGACCTGTGCTTTGCTGCGGATGTTTTTCCTTCTCTTTCAAACGCAGTCATTACTTTGGAGACAGTACCTCTTGACACGCCAAGCATTCGGGCACTTTCTGTTACACTAGTGCCTGCCATACGAGCACCAACAATTTGGCCTCTTTGAAAATCTGAGAGGTCTGCCATTGGTATCAGGTTTTCATCAATGCTCTTACAATTCTGCAAAACAAACAGTTAATTTACATACACATATCACATAACACAAATAATCAACTACAAAACATTACTATATGTCACGGTTTGCATGTTTATAACATGTTTGAAGATTATGATGCCAAAACGTTAGGTGTTTCTATTATTTTGTCCAACCCCTGTAGATGCATAAAACTGCTCTATATATCTGCACCCAAGAACTCTAGTGCCACCTATTGGAAGTAGCAATCCTAACAGTCAATGTTGACCCTTTAATGAGCCTTGTTACATGACTTAGGATAAAAGCCAAACCAGAATCTCAATTTGCAGACACTGTGTTTCGGGGTACTGCCCCTCGTCAGTGCAAAGTGTGAGATCTGGTTCGGCTGGTTTGGCTTTTTTCCTAAGTCATGTGACAAGGCTCGTTAAAGGATTGACATTGACTTTTAGGATGGCTACTTCCAATAGGTGGCAATAGAGTTCTACTCCTCTTCCTCTCTGAAGAGACAATTTGCATATTTCCCAGAGGAGCATTGCGGCTTTAAGTCTCCTCATCTCGGCATGCTTAGCATGTCAATCTCCTCAAGGAGAAATGATACTTCTTGGATATCGGTCTGACGCCTCTCACACAGCCGAACCAGATCTTACACTTTGCACTGACGAGGGGCAGTACCTCGAGACACAGTGTCTTCAAATTGAGATTCTAGCTTGGCTTTTATCCTAAGTCATGTGACAAAGCTCGTTAAAGGGTCGACATTGACTGTTAGGATTGCTACTTCCAATAGGTGGCACTAGTGTTCTAATCCTCTTCCTCTCTGAAGAGACAATTTGCACATTCTGGTAACCTAATACTTATCCCCCATATACAACATATGGGAAAATTATTAGGGCCAGTTCACATGGCGGATCTTCAAACAGCAGTTTGGCGCAGAGAGCCACGCCGATATTCTACTGAATATCCACGGCGGTTGCTTCCTTTGTACCTCCCAATCATCTCTATGGGAGACAGCGATGAGGATTGCAGGAGCTTCAGCACAGCCTAAGATTTTACTTTAAAGTTTATGTCACCCCTTAGATCATAAAATAATAAACAGAAACTGCTTTTGTAATAGACTGAAATGTTCAAAAGAGATCTCTTTTCAGCAGTCACCTCATTATTAGAGTTGAGCGAAACGGGTCGAAAAAATTGAAAAGTCACCGACTTTCGCCAAAGTCGGGTTTCATGAAACGAAACCCGACCTTAGCGTGAGGTCGGCCACGAGGTCGGCGACTTTAGCGCCAAAGTCGCGTTTCAAAAGATGCTTGAGCGCCCTTTTTGCAGCCAATCAGGAAGACCGGACACTGTGGGCAACATGATGACATAGGCAGCGGTCACCACCATCTTGGAGAAGGGCATGCAAGTGATTGGCTTGCTTTGTGGGGCGTCACAGGGGGTATAAAAGGGCGGGGACGCCGACCGCCATGTTACTCATGCTGATCTCAGAATAGGGAGAGCTGCTACTGATTCTGTAGGGAGAGTGTTAGGCAGGGAAGAAGATACCAAAAACTGATTCTGCTGCTAGCGGTTTTGCCTGTGCACCACACCAGTCACTGTGCAGTGCAAGGGGAGGCTATATTTTGGTGCATCAGCTCTGTTGGTTATTAGGCTGCCTTTTAAGGCTACCTGGTAGCTGCATTGCTGTGTGCCTACTGCTGAGCAAACTGCTTTTTTCAAAGCAATCCAGATTTTATTGTTTTGTCCTTGTGAGTTACTGAGCGTTCATTTTTCACACACCATACAGCGGTGTACGCTCATCTCTCAGTACCACATAACGGCTGTTATCACGGCCTCAGTGAAGCTATCTGTGTGTGACTCTGTAAGGATAAGTCGAGGAGTTGTTCCATTCTTACAGACCTCCACCTTATAGTTTTGTCTGGTTTTCAAACAGTTTAGTATATTTGCTGTTTGATTACATTCAAAACTATAGAGAGACAGTGTGTGTCAGTCCGTATACTAAAACATGGAGCTTGACAATTTTACATACACTGGACAGTGGTGTACGTGCACGCTCCTCTCTCAGTACCGTGTAACAGCTGTTATCACGGCCTCAGTGAAGCTATCTGTGTGTGACTCTGTAAGGATAAGTCGAGGAGTTGTTCCGTTCTTACAGACCTCCACCTTATAGTTTTGTCTGGTTTTCAAACAATTTAGTATATTTGCTGTTTGATTACATTCAAAACTATAGAGAGACAGCGTGTGTCAGTCCGTATACTAAAACATGGAGCTTGACAATTTTACATACACTGGACAGTGGTGTACGTGCACGCTCCTCTCTCAGTACCGTGTAACGGCTGTTATCACGGCCACAGTGAAGCTATCTGTGTGTGACTCTGTAAGGATAAGTCGAGGAGTTGTTCCGTTCTTACAGACCTCCACCTTATAGTTTTGTCTGTTTTTCAAACAGTTTAGTATATTTGCTGTTTGATTACATTCAAAACTATAGAGAGACAGCGTGTGTCAGTCCGTATGCTAAAACACGGAGCTTGACAATTTTACATACACTGGACAGCGGTGTACGTGCACGCGCCTCTCTCAGTACCGTGTAACGGCTGTTATCACGGCCACAGTGAAGCTATCTGTGTGTGACTCTGTAAGGATAAGTCGAGGAGTTGTTCCGTTCTTACAGACCTCCACCTTATAGTTTTGTCTGGTTTTCAAACAGTTTAGTATATTTGCTGTTTGATTACATTCAAAACTATAGAGAGACAGCGTGTGTCAGTCCGTATGCTAAAACACGGAGCTTGACAATTTTACATACACTGGACAGCGGTGTACGTGCAAGCGCCTCTCTCAGTACCGTGTAACGGCTGTTATCACGGCCACAGTGAAGCTATCTGTGTGTGACTCTGTAAGGATAAGTCGAGGAGTTGTTCCGTTCTTACAGACCTCCACCTTATAGTTTTGTCTGGTTTTCAAACAGTTTAGTATATTTGCTGTTTGATTACATTCAAAACTATAGAGAGACAGCGTGTGTCAGTCCGTATACTAAAACACGGAGCTTGACAATTTTACATACACTGGACAGTGGTGTACGTGCATGCTCCTCTCTCAGTACTGTGTAACGGCTGTTATCACGGCCACAGTGAAGCTATCTGTGTGTGACTCTGTAAGGATAAGTCGAGGAGTTGTTCTGTTCTTACAGACCTACACTGTAGGGAGATTCCAGTTCTGCCCAATTCTATATACACCTTGTAGTTTGTCATACACTAGGCAATTTCTGCCGGTCACATTGCGGTGTTAAATAAACAGGGCCTGACTGAATCCCCCTGTGTCCTGAAGTGTAGAGACATTCCAATTCTACACAGTCCTCTATACACCTTTCTAACAGCATAGAGAATCTGCCTGTCATATTGCGTTGTTAAATAAACAGGGCCTGACTGAATCCCACAGTGTCCTGAAGTGTAGAGACATTCCAATTCTACACAGTCCTCTATACACCCTTCTAACAGCATAGTGAATCTGCCTGTCATATTGCGGTGTTAAATAAACAGGGCCTGACTGAATCCCACAGTGTCCTGAAGTGTAGAGACATTCCAATTCTACACAGTCCTCTATACACCTTTCTAACAGCATAGAGAATCTGCCTGTCATATTGCGGTGTTAAATAAACAGGGCCTGACTGAATCCCACAGTGTCCTGAAGTGTAGAGACATTCCAATTCTACACAGTCCTCTATACACCTTTCTAACAGCATAGAGAATCTGCCTGTCATATTGCGGTGTTAAATAAACAGGGCCTGACTGAATCCCACAGTGTCCTGAAGTGTAGAGACATTCCAATTATACACAGTCCTCTATACACCCTTCTAACAGCATAGAGAATCTGCCTGTCATATTGCCGTGTTAAATAAACAGGGCCTGACTGAATCCCACAGTGTCCTGAAGTGTAGAGACATTCCAATTCTACACAGTCCTCTATACACCTTTCTAGCAGCATAGAGAATCTGCCTGTCATATTGCGGTGTTAAATAAACAGGGCCTGACTGAATCCCACAGTGTCCTGAAGTGTAGAGACATTCCAATTCTACACAGTCCTCTATACACCTTTCTAACAGCATAGAGAATCTGCCTGTCATATTGCGGTGTTAAATAAACAGGGCCTGACTGAATCCCACAGTGTCCTGAAGTGTAGAGACATTCCAATTCTACACAGTCCTCTATACACCTTTCTAACAGCATAGAGAATCTGCCTATCATATTGCGGTGTTAAATAAACAGGGCCTGACTGAATCCCACAGTGTCCTGAAGTGTAGAGACATTCCAATTCTCCACAGTCCTCTATACACCTTTCTAACAGCATAGAGAATCTGCCTGTCATATTGCGGTGTTAAATAAACAGGGCCTGACTGAATCCCACAGTGTCCTGAAGTGTAGAGACATTCCAATTCTACACAGTCCTCTATACACCTTTCAAACAGCATAGAGAATCTGCCTGTCATATTGCGGTGTTAAATAAACAGGGCCTGACTGAATCCCACAGTGTCCTGAAGTGTAGAGACATTCCAATTCTACACAGTCCTCTATACACCTTTCAAACAGCATAGAGAATCTGCCTGTCATATTGCGGTGTTAAATAAACAGGGCCTGACTGAATCCCACAGTGTCCTGAAGTGTAGAGACATTCCAATACTCCCCAGTACTATATACACCTTGTAACTTGTTTTACAGTACCAGAAAGTTGGTGTAAATTTGGGTAAATTTTTCCAAAAAATGAGGAAGTGTGGTGGAAGAGTCCGTGGAAGTGGGCGGGGGTTGGCAGCTGGTAATGATGGTGTTGGTGTTGGAGGTGGATCTGCTGGTAGTGGCAAAAGCAAAATAGCACCTAATACTGGAGGTGTTGAGGCTGCGTCATCGTCTGGCTCCACAAGGCCTCGAAGGCTCCCTTTTCTGGGAGTAGGTAAACCGCTTCTAAAGCCGGAGCTTCAAGAACAAGTTTTGGCTTACATTGCTGACTCAGCCTCCAGCTCTATCGCCTCCTCTTCTGAAGTTTTAAAAAATAAAAGCACTGAGTCGTCATTGGAGGCTCATGGTCATGAACCACAGCTTTCCTTGTGTCCTTCACCCCTACCAAAATTGAAGGATGCGGTAGACCACACTACAGATTACTCCATGGAGCTGTTTTCACATACCATGCCTGGGTTATCAAGTCAAATCGTGAATTACCCAGGCCAAGATGAATCTGACATAGAGTGCACTGATGCACAGCCACTGCTAGATTTATCTGCTGGTACATTCACTCAGAGCACTACATTGTCCTCGCAGTGTACTGAGCCAGAATCTGACCCTGATGAAACTCAGTTGCCCCCTCCCGCATAATATACCACCATACACGGTGACACAGAGGAAGGTGCACATGACATTGAAGAGGAGGTGATGGATGACCCAATTGTTGACCCAGATTGGCATCCATTGGGGGTAGAGTGTGCCGCTGCCAATAGCTCAGAAGAGGAGGAGGGGCATCCACAGTGGGCATTGACATCGCAACAGTTGTTATCTGGCAGGCCCGGAGCAGTCCAAAAGCGAGTTACAAAAACCCAAAAAATTGCAGGACAGCTTGGCCAGACGGATAAAAATGCACAGCGTGCAAGGCCTCAAACTGTCTTCCCTAGTAGGAAGAGGGCAGTGTGGCACTTTTTTGAACAAAATCCTAATGATCAGGCAAAGGTAATCTGTAAGAAGTGCGCAAAGACCTTTAGCCGAGGGAAAAATCTGAGAAATTTGAATACCAGTTGCATGCTAAGACATTTAACCACCATGCACTTGCAAGCGTGGATGGACTACCAAAACTCACGTACCACATGTGCTACTGCTCCCAATGAAGGTAGTCATCAACGCTACATTGTTTCCCCCACTGTAAGTCCACCGGTTAGCACACCACCAGCAGCAAATGTTGAGTTGTCGTTGCAAGGGCAAATCATTTAGGGAATCACACTGTTATTGCAACGAAAGACTGAATCTAGGCCATCAGAACGAACACCAACTCCATCACCATCATCAACCCTCTCTCAGTCCGCCATGTCCACCGCTATTTCCACCATATCCAGCTCTCAAGTCCAGCTCACCCTACCAGAGACTATGAGTAGGACAAAAAAGTACTCATCCTCTCATCCGCGTACACTGGCTTTGAACACCCACATTGCCAAACTAATCTCGCTAGAGATGATGCCCTATCAGTTGGTTGAAAGCGCAGCTTTCCGCGAACTAATGGCCTACGCAGTTCCACGCTATGAACTACCCAGTCGCCACTTCTTTTCTCGCAAAGCCATCCCAGCCCTCCACCTTCATGTGAAAGACCGCATTGTCCATGCACTCAAGCTGTCAGTGAGTGGAAAGGTGCACCTCACAACTGATGCATGGTCCAGTAGGCATGGCCAGGGCCGTTACGTGTCCATCACTGCACACTAGGTTAATGTGGTGGATGCAGGGTCCACAGGGGACAGCGGTGGTGGCACAGTGCTGCCTAGCCCACGGTATAGGAAACAGTTGGCTGTAGGCGTTCGACCCTCCTCCTCCTCCTCCTCCAGAAGCGAAAGCTGGTCCACAGAGTGCAGTCGCACGAGCACTGCATCCGCAGTTGACAGTGTTACAAGCAAGGTGTCCCCCTATCGATCAGCTAGTGGAAAGCGTCAGCAGGCTGTGTTGCAGATGATGTGTTTGGGCGACAGACACACTGCAGAGGTACTGGCCGACTACTTTCAGCAACAAACTGAGTCATGGCTGGCAGTCTACATCTTGAGGCAGGCAAGGTAGTTAGTGATAACGGCCAGAATTTTGTGGCAGCCATAGCTCTTTCAAAACTCAGACACATACCTTGCTTGGCTCCCACCTTGAACCTGGTGGTGCAGTGCTTCCTCACTAATTATCCGGATTTAACAGACCTGCTCCTTAAGGTTCGAAGACTGTGCTCGCACATCCGCCGGTCGCCGGTACACTCCAGTCGTATGCAGAAGCTGCAGCGATTGCTCCACCTTCCCAAGCACCGCCTAATTATCGACGTTGCAACAAGGTGGAACTCCACCCTGCACATGGTTGAGCGGCTGTGCGAACAAAGGCAGGCCATAATGCATTTGTGGGAGGATACACGGGCAGGCACTTTGAGGGCAGACATGGAGTTGACAGGTGTGCAGTGGTCGAAGCTGAAAGACCTCTGTAAAGTCCTTCAGTGTTTTGAGGAATGCACACGGCTGGTAAGCGCAGACGACGCCATCATAAGCATGAGCATCCCACTTATGCGTCTGCTCATGCAAACTTTGACGCACATTAAGGAGCAGGCGTCTGCAGCCGAGGTTGATGAGGAAGAAGAGGAGGAGGGAAGCCTTGATGACAGTCAGCCATTGTCTGGTCAGGGAACTGTCGTGGACGATGTGGAGGAAAAAGAGGAAGAGGAGGAGGATGATGATGGGGATGATTATTTAGAGGTGGAGGATGCTTCTCGTGGGGCAAGAGAAAATGTTGGCTTTGCAAGGTCTGGTACAGGGTTTGTGCGTGACTGGAGGGATGTGGATTTGCCAGAAAGTGCTCCTCCACCCAGCACTCGCAGTGCATCATTGACACCGGGAACATTGGCCCACATGTCAGATTATGCCTTGCAGATCCTAAAAAGGGACCCCCGCATTGCCAAAATGATGAACGATGATGACTACTGGTTGGCCAGCATCCTGGATCCACGCTATAAAGGCAAATTCCAAAACATCATGCCACAGGAGAACCTTGACCTAATATTGGCTAACAAACAAGCTACTCCGGTAAACCGGTTGGTTGAGGCATTCCCAGCACACAGCAGCGGTGATGGTTCTCACACGAGCTGTTGGGGCCGGGGGCAACTTGGAAGCGGTGTTGGTGGTGGACACATCAGAAGTGGCGTTGGAGACAGGGGTTTGATGACCATGTTGTGGACTGATTTTTCAAGTCCTGCTCACACGACTGGTAATACTGCATCGATTGAAAGTGACAGGAGACAGCACTTGTCAAGTATGGTTACAAACTACTTTTCCTCCCATATCGATGTTCTCCCTCACAGGTCATTCCCATTTGACTATTTGGCAGCTGAACTGGACACCTGGCATGAATTGGCACAATATGCCTTACAGGAGCTCGCATGCCCAGCTGCAAGTGTGCTATCGGAAAGAGTCTTCAGTGCTGCTGGATCAATACTGACAGAAAAAAGGACCCGTCTGTCGACCCAAAATGTGGATGATCTAACCTTCATTAAAATGAACCATGCATGGGGTTCCAAGGATTTTGACCCACCTTACCCTGATGACACATAGGTTGCCAGAAAAATTGATTTCTTTGGTCCGCCTGTTCCTGGGACTTGACCAATTTTGCCTTTAGCAGCAGGTGAATGTCCCACATCAACATATGCCATTTTGTAAACCTCCCTATCTGGGCAGCCTCCTCCCCCCAATGGCCGGGGTCACCACTGAGCGCACGCAACCGTGCGAGTGCCATTGCCCTGGACAGGTGGGTGGGCCGACTCGTGGGCCCGGGCACTGGCACAGGGTCCCTCATAGTGCAATCAAGTGTCTCTGGCGGTGGTGGTGCACACCCGCGGTCAGACACACCGCCGTACTATGAGGGGCCCAGTGCCAGTGCCGATGCCCACGAGTGGGCCCCCCTTGCTTGGGCAGGGCCCCAGCATTTGCAATGTTTACCTCTCCCTGCTCCTCCGCTGTGTAGTCTGGGCCGTCAAATCCATCACTGGGACTGGCACTTCAAATTTGGTGAACTGATAGAAGATGATGGTTAAGACATAGCTATGCCCTTTCCCGCTGTCCGGGATCCAGCTTCAGATGATCAATGGCTTCCATTTCTTATGGACGTCGACTCACAATGAGATGCAGTGGTGGTTTCTCATCAGCTTTAACAGTTTTCCAACCCACAGACGTGTGAAATTCTAGCGCACATTTTTAAATGTGCCCTCCCTCTCATGCCAATCCAACTGAATCGCCTACGGCCTGTGGCTTCTGTGTTTTACACTCCAAAGTTACGTGACAGATCATGATAGGCAGTGAGCACCATGTTTACATCTCTCCCTGTGATCAAAATTGGATGGATATAAGTAACGGCGATGGGATCAACGGTACTGCGATACAGCAACACTTTCTTCACAAAGAAAGGTTTTTGCTGTGTCCACACACTAATTAATTGAGGGTCAGCATCGCCTCTGAGAATTGTGACGGAAGTTGTTCCCGTGAATAGTAATTCATAGATATCTGCAATCACTAGACTTTAGGTAAATAATTGTATGAATCTAATTTCCTATTGCAGAGAGTCTGGGCTGTCTTACTGAGACAGAAATATAAATGAAGATTTAAAAATACCACCAAAAGTGTATCATGGTGTACGCTTGAAATACATTTCCTTTTTTCTAGTTTTTAGATTGTTGTGTAATCCATGCAGAGAACACGGAGATTTTAAATGTTTAAACTATGCTCTATATACCTGCTATCCAGTGATAATGTACCCTTTCTCAACTTTGTACAATCTGGTCTAATCCATACTGGGCCTGAGACCGTCTGAGCCTGCCTCCTGATCGATACACATAGGTTTTTAATGTGTAAACTATGCAATATATACGTGTTATCCGGTGAAACTGTACCCTTTATCAACTTTCTCGAATCTTGTAGAATCCATACTGGGCCTGAGAACGGCTGCAGAGCTGTTAAGCAAGCTACAACACCTGTGGTATGGACATGTAATGTTTTGCATTTTTTCTGGAATGGCGGTTAGGCCGAAATCAGGAATTGCTGTTGACCTGCACTCACTGGGAAATCATCGTTCACCGCAAATTATTGGAATCCCAGATCCCCATCACTAACGGTGTTCAGCGGGTTATCTGCACCTGTAAGCGACAAAAGATGGTCTTTTCAGTGTAGCGCGCATGTAGCCTCGGACATGGAAAGCCATGATAGCCCTGTTATTGCTCGATCGCGCATGCCAGAGCCTCGCGTATCCCTCTAGTAAGCTTTACGCGTACCGCAGGGGCAAGCCGGAGTCTCGTTCGTTAACGGAAGATAGCTGACAAATCGCTAGCACAACTACAAACGGACATACCACACCACATATGCACAATCGACAAAGCTTTCAATGTGTGCATCTTTTTTTGAACTGGCATGGTTGTGGTTTCCCGGGTGGAGTCCAATTAAGCCGCAGGCTCCACTCCTGGTGGTGCCCTTTTGGACATTACTTTAAGGTTCAGCTTTGCAATCATACTGCCCTCGGAAAGCAAACACTTTGGCTTCATGGACGCTGTTTGGAGGTTCATGGGAATAATGCCGCCCGATCGCCAGTTGCCATAATTTATTGGTGGGAAGTACGACGGTATATGATCGTGTTCGATTTCAGATTTTGGTTTTTTGGGTTTGGTTTTTACATTTTTAGTCCAGACTTTCTTGACTTCATAAGGGCATGACAAACCTAGATCTGTGTCTCCTCCACCTCCTCCTTTTACTCCTCCACCTCTTTTGTAAATGTAGTTGCCCTTTTCCATATGTTATTTTTGGCTTCTGAGCATTTTGTCGGCTTTGGGACACCTTTTAAGGTGTTTTGTAATTGTTTTGTATGAGTTAGTATGTGTTTGTGTTTGCCTGCAATTGTTTTCAGTGTGGTTCGACGAACATTCGACGAACTTGCCTCCTGTGCGACGAACCAAAACACTAGCGGGGTGGCTCAACACTACTCATGATATACAGACGTACATTGTTAATGTTTAAACTATGCTATCTGATGATACTGTACACTTCGTCTACTTTTATATTCTTGTCTAATCCATACTGAGCCTGGGAGTGTCTCTGTGTGACTGATGGAATATATATGGAGATTGACAATTATCCTTTGACTGAATAGAGCTGTACGCTTCTGATACAGTACCATATATGTGATGTTATTTTGTGTCTATTTTGTGCTAAATTTGGTAGTTTGGTGGAAGAGGCCGCGGACGTGGGCGTGGGGGGGCCAGCTGGTGCTAATGGTGGTGGTGTATCTGCTGGTAGTGGCAAAAGCACAATAGCAGCTAAGGCAGGAGGTGTTGAGCCTGCATCATGGTCTGTCTACGGAGTGCCTGGAAGGCTACCTTTTCTGGGAGTAGGTTAACCGTTTTTAAAGCCGGAGCATGAGGAACTGGTTTGGGCTTACATTGCCAAAACAGACTCCAGCAAATATGCCCTCCTCTTCTGAAGCTTCAAAAAATGCAAGCACTGAGTCGTCAAGTGCTGGCTCCTGGTCAGGAAGAACCCCTTTCCTTGTCTCCTGCACCCCCACCCAAAGCGAATGATGCAGCAGGCCACACTTCACATTAGTCCAAGTAGCTCTTTCTATCATACCATGCCTGGGTTATCAAGTCAATTCGTGAATTCCCCAGTCCAAGATGAATCTGTCATGGAGTGTGGGTGGCCAGGCAGGGCAGTGGGGTTAATCGGTACCGGGACGGTGTCTCCCTGGGATGTGTCACAGTGGTGGTGACCCGTTCCGTGGCCCTGGGCATCCATGCAAAGGGGTGAATTACGTTTATAGGTAAATGATACGTGACACCACCTGTGGTTTCTGAGTAGATTGACCAGCGCTGCAGTGGCGCTTCTCTGGGACAGAAGTTGTGGTGCAGCTAAGATGTAGAAGCTCTGCACAGGTATGGCCATTGTCGCAGGGCACATGAAAGAGTTGGTAGATGGTGTGCAGTGCAGGATGTAGCAGAGCCGTGCGCCAGGCGCAGGAGAAAGAGGACAGACACAGTCGTGCAGTTCCTTTACCTGTACTTGGTAAGTGCCGTCCAGGACCCAGAGTACAGATGGAGAAGGAGTTGTTCAGCCTGGAAGCCAATTTGGAATTCTCTCTCTGCAGATAGGTAGTGTGGCCTCCGTTCTAGCACTTATCTGAGGTACTCGCAGTGCTGAGTTCAATGACGTTCCCCCTGTTGACTCTCTCTTGGAACTTTCTCGTATGGCAGGCAGCCGTAGCCTTTTCCTTCTGGCTCCCACACGTCGCTGCTGGGGCCTCCGAGCCTTAGTTGGGTACAGAGCATTTACAGCTGCTACTTCCTCCGGTTTCTGCTGCAGGAACGTCAGTGTCCCTACAAACTCGGAGACCAGAATCCGGACCATGCGCTCAAGCTAGGAGTGAGCCTTAACTCTGCTCATGCTCCAGCTCCCCTTCTCACGTCCACACACTTCCCCTTCCCTTCACAGACTGCCCTAACTTACCTCCTCCCGACCACAGACAGCAGCTCCTCAGCAGTCAGGTTCAGAGGTCTCCCTGCTGGCCTGGAGTGGGAAATGTGTTGTGTGTTGGTTTAACTGCTAGAGAGATCCTTTGTTGCTCCCAAGCATGACATCACACTCCCTAGGAGGAAGGTAATGCCACTGTGGCGACCGTACTCCTGGGGGCGCCACAAGTGCACTGAGGCCCAGCCACTGCTAGATGATTCTGCTGGTACTTGACCCAGACCACTACATTCCCCTCGCACTCTACACAGCCTGAATGTGACCCAGATGAAACTCAGGTTACCCTTCCCATATACTGTACCACCTTACACGGTGACAAAAAGGAAGGTGCAGCTGAAAGTACAGGTTCGGCCCATCCGCCGTCAGACACACCGCCGTACTATGAGGGGCCCTGTGCCAGTGCCGTCGCCAACGAGTGGGCCCCCCTGCTTGCTCTGGATCACAAGTTGAAATACTTACCTCTCCCTACTGTCCGTTTTTGGAGCTATTGGAGAATTTAAAATGGATATCAGTCATGAGATGTAAAAAGTGAAGTATGTTTCATTGTACTATACCGCTATTTCTCTGCCGTATCGGAGCATCATGAGTTGTGGTATGTGTTAAAGGGGCGCTCTTTGGCCCAGGGCACATGAAAACCTGGAGCCAGCCCTACCCCCCTACAAATTTAGCCAAATAACCCCCATTTTTCAGTGCGTAACTAGTATTATTAAGTAAATTAAGGTTGAAAAGCTTCAGTAATAAGATTTGATGTTTTTGGCATTCAAAAGGGCACTGTAGGTGTGTTTCCTGGCCTCCACTCCCTGCCGACTTTGCTTCCCCATTGACTTGCATTGGGTTTCGTGTTTCAGTCGGACATCGACTTTTCACAAAAAAATCGTCCGATTTCGTTCAACTCGACTTTTGCGAAAGTCGGGTTTCATGAAACCTGACTCGACCCAAAAAAAGGCAAAGTCGCTCAACTCTACTCATTATCATTACAAGTACAATTTCAATGAGAGATAACAGAATCCACTATTCACATAAAGTAGTGTCACAGTTCACCTCTTCCCCCTCCATGCAGAAGGACATCTGTATGTCACTAAACATGAGAACATGAATAGAAAACTCTACCAAAGAAATAGAGTCCCATATTATGTCTAGTGATATACAGTATATACATGCATAAATGAATACATGGGAAACCTTCAAAAGGAACCTGAAGACCTACCTCTTCTGACAAGCCTACAGTTGTGGCCAAAAGTATTGACACCCTTGCAATTCTGTCAGATAACACTCAGTTTCTTCCTGAAAATGATTGCAAACACAAATTCTTTGGTATTATTATCTTCATTTAATTTGTCTTAAATGAAAAAACACAAAAGAGAATGAAGGAAAAAGCTAAACCTAATACTTGGTTGCACAACCTTTAGCCAAAATAACTGCGACCAACCGCTTCCGGTAACCATCAATGAGTTTCTTACAATGCTCTGCTGGAATTTTAGACCATTCTTCTTTGGCAAACTGCTCCAGGTCCCTGATAATTGAAGGGTGCCTTCTCCAAACTGCCATTTTTAGATCTCGCCACAGGTGTTCTATGGGATTCAGGTCTGGACTCATTGCTGGCCACCTTAGAAGTCTCCAGTGCTTTCTCTCAAACTATTTTCTAGTGCTTTTTGAAGTGTGTTTTGGGTCACTGTACTGCTGGAAGACCCATGACCTCTGAGGGAGACCCAGCTTTCTCACACTGGGCCCTACATTATGCTGCAAAATTTGTTGGTAGTCTTCTGACTTCATAATGCCATGCACACGGTCAAGCAGTCCAGTGCCAGAGGCAGCAAAGCAACCCCTAAACATCAGAGAACCTCCACCATGTTTGACTGTAGGGACCGTGTTCTTTTCTTTGAATGCCTCTTTTTTTCTCCTGTAAACTCTATGTTGATGCTTTTGCCCAAAAAGCTCTACTTTTGTCTCATCTGACCAGAGAACATTTTTCCAAAACGTTTTAGGCTTTTTCAGGTAAGTTTTGGCAAACTCCAGCCTGGCTTTTTTATGTCTCGGGGTAAGAAGTGGGGTCTTCCTGGGTCTCCTACCATACAGTCCCTTTTCATTCAGACGCCGACAGATAGTACGGGTTGACACTGTTGTACCCTCGGACTGCAGGGCAGCTTGAACTTGTTTGGATTTTAGTCGAGGTTCTTTATCCAACATCCGCACAATCTTGCATTGAAATCTCTTGTCAATTTTTCTTTTCCGTCCACATCTAGGGAGGTTAGCCACAGTGCCATGGGCTTTAAACTTCTTGATGACACTGCGCACGGTAGACACAGGAACATTCAGGTCTTTGGAGATGGACTTGTAGCCTTGAGATTGCTCATGCTTCATCACAATTTGGTTTCTCAAGTCCTCAGACAGTTCTTTGGTCTTCTTTCTTTTCTCCATGCTCAATGTGGTACACACAAGGGCACAGGACAGAGGTTGAGTCAACTTTAATCCATGTCAACTGGCTGCAAGTGTGATTTAGTTATTGCCAACACCTGATAGGTGCCACAGGTAAGTTACAGGTGCTGTTAATTACACAAATTAGAGTAGCATCACATGATTTTTCGAACAGTGCCAATACTTTTGTCCACCCTCTTTTTTATGTTTGGTGTGGAATTATATCCAATTTGGCTTTAGGACAATTCTTTTTGTGTTTTTTCATTTAAGACAAATTAAATGAAGATAATAATACCAAAGAATTTGTGTTTGCAATCATTTTCAGGAAGAAACTGAGTATTATCTGAAAGAATTGCAGGGGTGTCAATACTTTTGGCCACAACTGTACGACCTGCAGCAACCACCAAACCGCTGCACAATCAGCTCTACCCTCACCTACTGTATCCTCACACATGCCTTGTAGATTGTGAGCCCTCGTGGTCTGTGTCCTCTCTCCTCCTCTACCAGTTGTGACTTGTATTGTTAACATTACTGTACTTGCTTTTATTATGTATACCCCTCCTCACATGTAAAGCGCCATGGAATTAATGGTGCTATAATAATCTCTATATATAAAATTGAATGTATGTATGTGTGTATCACCAACCAATCACAAAGCATCTTTCCTTTCACCAGAGCTGTTCAAAAGAAGCTGAGCTGTGATTGGTTGCTATGAACAACAGTTTTCCTTGCAACCAATCACTAAGCATCTCTCATTTCACCAGAGCTGGTTAAAATAATATGAGCTGTGATTGGTTGCTATGAGCAAATTTTCCCACTTGACAACACCTCAGCAGACACTGACATTGTGGGAGAAATCTAGCATCCCCGGGAACATAAGCTCCCAGCCATTGTCTGCCCCCCAGACAGGAGCACAGAGCACATGACAGAAATGAATCCCGCCTCCTGTAGATAATTGGATAATTGGTATGCAAGTTAGGGCAAATCCACTCAGCGTTTTTGTACTGACCCCAGGCCTTTCTTAAAGGGATCTCCGGTATGGAAGGCAGGGCAAATCCATCCAGTGCTTTGGTTCTGACCCCATGCCGCTCTTAACCCCTTCCTGACATCCGACGTACTATCCCGTCCATGGGACCCGGGCCCCTATGCCCATGGACGGGATAGTACGTCTACCGCGATCAGCGGCGCCCACGTGGTGAGTGCCGCTGATCGTGGCCGGGTGTCAGCTGATTATCACAGCTGACACCCGGCACAATGTGTCAGGGGCGGTCACGGACCGCCCCCGACACGTTAACCCCTTGCACACCGCGATCAAACATGATCGCGGTGTACCGGGGTTTAAAGGGAAGCATCGGCAGGAAGGGGGCTCCCTCCTTGCTTCCCTGAGCCCCCCACGGCAGCGCAATGTGCAGCGCTGCTGCCGGGGGCTCCTTTCCTGCAGGCCCTGGAATCCAAGATGGCGACGGGGGCCTTCGGGGGCCTGCAGGAAGCTGGCTTCCTCAGTGCCTGCAAAGCGCAGGCATGAGGAAGCCTTGTGCACTGCCTGTGACAGATTGCTGATCTGTCACAGTGATCTGTGATGTGACAGATCAGCGATCTGTCACAGAACAGTGATGTCCCACCTGGGACTATTTAATAAAGTAAAAAAAAAATAAAAATAAAGTGTTAAAATAATTTAAAAAAAATCGCCAAATAAATTACAAAAAAAAAAAATATTCCCCCAAATAAATCCATTTTTTGAAAATAAAAAAAAAACAATAAAAGTACACATATTAGGTATCGCATGTCCGTAACGACCCGCCCTATAAAACTGTCCCATTAGTTAACCCCTTTAGCGAACCACTTAAAAAATAAAAATAAAAAACGAAGCAAAAAATAATGATTTATTATCATACCGCCAAACAAAAAGTGTAATAACGCGCGATCAAAAAGATGCATATAAATATCCATGGTACCGCTGAAAACATCATCTTGTCCCGCAAAAAACGAGCTGCCACACAGCATCATCAGCGAAAAAATAAAAAAGTTATAGCTCGCAGAATAAAGCGATGCAAAAATAATTATTTTTTATATAAAATAGTTTTCATTGCATAAAACCGACAAAACATAAAAAAACGACCTAAGTGAGGTATCGCTGTAACCGTACTGACCCGAAGAATAAAACCGCTTTATCAATTTTACCGCACGCGGAACGGTGTAAGCGCACCCCCCCCAAAAGAAATTCATGAAACGCTGGTTTTTGTTCATTCTGCGTCCCAAAAATCGGAATAAAAAGCGATCAAAAAAGTCACGTGCCCGAAAATGGTACCAATAAAAACGTCAACTCGTCCCGCAAAAAATAAGACCTTTTGATCGGTGGATCAAAATACGGAAAAATTATAGCTCTCAATATGTGGTGATGCAAAAACTATTTTTACAATAAAAAGCGTCTTTTAGCGTGCGACAGCCGCCAAACATAAAAAGCGCCATAAATAGTAAATCAAACCCCCCGTTATCACCCTCTTAGTTAGAGAAAAATAATAAAATAAAAAAAATGTATTTATTTCCATTTTTCCATTAGGGTTAGGGTTAGGGTAGGGTTAGGGTTAGGGCTAGGGCTAGGATTAGGGCTAGGGTTAGGGTTAGGGCTGAGACTAGGGTTAGGGGTGTTGGGGTTCAGGTTGGAGTTAGAATTGGGGGTTTCCACTGTTTGGGCACATCAGGGGCTCTCCAAATGCAACATGGCATCTGATTTCAATTCCAGCCAATTCTGAGTTGAAAAAGTCAAATGGTACTCCTTCCCTTCCAAGCTCTGACATGCACCCAAACAGTGTTTTACCCCCACATGTAGGGTATCAGCCTACTCAGGACAAATTGCAAAACAATTTTTGGGGTCCAATTTCTCCTGTTACCCTTAGGAAAATAAAAAATTGGGGGCAAAAATATCATTTTTGTGGAAAAAAATGATTTTTTTATTTTCACGTCCGAGCGTTATAAAATTCTGTGAAGCACTTGGGGGTTCAAAGTGCTCACCACACATCTAGATAAGTTCCGTGGGGGGTCTAGTGTCCAAAATGGGGTCACTTGTGGGGAGTTTCAATAGTTTAGGTACATCAGGGGCTCTCCAAATGCACATGACACCCGCAGACCATTCCATCAAAGTCTGCATTCCAAAACGTCACTACTTCCCTTCCAAGCCCCGACGTGTGTCCATACAGTAGTTTTCTCCCACATATGGGGTGTCAGCGTACTCATGACAAATTGGACAACAACTTTTGGGGTCCAATTTCTCCTGTTACCCTTGGGAAAATGAAAAAATTGGGGACTAATTGATCATGTTTGTGGAAAAAAGACGATTTTTTTATTTTCATGCCCGGGCATTATAAACTTCTGTGAAGCCCTTGGGGGTTCAAAGTGCTCACCACACATGTAGATAAGTTCCTTAGGGGGTCTCGTTTCCAAAATGGGGTCATTTGTGGGGGGTTTCCACTGTTTAGGTACATTAGGGGCTCTCCAAATGCAACATGACACTCGCAGAACATTCCCTCAAAGTCTGTATTCCAAAACGTCACTACTTCCCTTCCGAGCCCCGACGTGTGTCCATACAGTAGTTTTCTCCCACATATGGGGCGTCATCGTACTCAGGACAAATTGGACAACAACTTTTGGTGTTCAATTTCTCCTGTTACCCTTGGGAAAATAAAAAAATTGGGGACTAATTGATCATGTTTGTGGAAAAAATACGATTTTTTTATGTTCATGCCCGGGCATTATAAACTTCTGTGAAGCCCTTGGGGGTTCAAAGTGCTCACCACACATGTAGATAAGTTCCTTAGGGGGTCTTGTTTCCAAAATGGGGTCATTTGTGGGGGGTTTCCACTGTTTAGGTACATTAGGGGCTCTCCAAATGCAACATGACACCCGCAGAACATTCCCTCAAAGTCTGTATTCCAAAACGTCACTACTTCCCTTCCGAGCCCCGACGTGTGTCCATACAGTAGTTTTCTCCCACATATGGGGCGTCATCGTACTCAGGACAAATTGGACAACAACTTTTGGGGTTCAATTTCTCCTGTTACCCTTGGGAAAATAAAAAAATTGGGGACTAAAAGATCATGTTTGTGGAAAAAATACGAATTTTTTATTTTCACGCCCGGGCGTTATAAACTTCTGTGAAGCACTGGGGGGTTCAAAATTTTCACCACACATCTAGATAAGTTCCTTGGGGGGTCTAGTTTACAAAATGGTGTCATTTGTGGGGGGTTTCCACTGTTTAGGTACATCAGGGGTTTTTCAATCGCGACATTGTGTCCGATCTCAATTCCAGCCAAAAACGTCAAATGGCGCTGCTTCCCTTCCGAGCTCTGCCATGCGCCCAAATAGTGGTTTACCCCCACATGTGGGGTATCAGCGTACTCAGGACAAATTGCACAATAACTTTTAGTGTCCTGTTACCCTTGGAAAAATAAGAATTGAGGGTGAAAAGATCATTTTTGTGGAAAAAATATGATTTTTTAATTGTACGGCTTTATGTTATAAACTTCTGTGAAGCCCTTGGGGGTTCAAAGTTCTCACCACACATCTAGATAAGTTCCTTAGGGGGTCTAGTTTACAAAATGGTGTCATTTGTGGGGGGTTTCCACTGTTTTGGTACATCAGGGGTTTTCCAATCGCGACATGGTGTCCGATCTCAATTCCAGCCAAAAACGTCAAATGGCGCTGCTTCCCTTCCGAGCTCTGCCATGCGCCCAAATAGTGGTTTACCCCACATGTGGGGTATCAGCGTACTCAGGACAAATTGCACAATAACTTTTAGGGTCCTGTTACCCTTGGAAAAATAAGAATTGAGGGTGAAACGATCATTTTTGTGGAAAAAATATGATTTTTTAATTGTACGGCTTTATGTTATAAACTTCTGTGAAGCCCTTGGGGGTTCAAAGTTCTCACCACACATCTAGATAAGTTCCTTAGGGGGTCTAGTTTCCAAAATGGTGTCATTTGTGGGGGGTTTCCACTGTTTTGGTACATCAGGGGTTTTCCAATCGCGACATGATGTCCGATCTCAATTCCAGCCAAAAACGTCAAATGGCGCTACTTCCCTTCCGAGCTCTGCCATGCGCCCAAATAGTGGTTTACCCCCACATGTGGGGTATCAGCGTACTCAGGACAAATTGCACAATAACTTTTAGGGTCCTGTTACCCTTGGGAAAATAAAAATTGGGGTGAAAAGATCATTTTTGTGGAAAAAATATGATTTTTTAATTGTACTGCTGTACGTTATAAACTTCTGTAAAGCCCTTGTGGGTTCAAAGTTCTCACCACATATCTAGATAAGTTCCTTGGGGGGTCTAGTTTCCAAAATGGGGTCACTTGTGGGGGGTTTCCACTGTTTAGGTACATCAGGGACTCTCCAAACGTGACATGGCGTCCGATCTGAATTCCAGACAATTTTGCATTGAAAAAGTCAAACGGCGCTCCTTCCATTCTGAGCTCTGCCATGCGCCGAAACAGTCGTTCCCCCCCCACATATCAGGTATCAGCGTACTCAGGACAAATTGCACAATAACTTTTGCAGTCCAATTTCTCCTGTTACCCTTGGTAAAATAAAAAAATTGAACCTGAAGTACTTTTTTTGTGAAAAAAAGTTAGATGTTCATTTTTTTTTTAAATATTCAAAAAAATTCCTGTGACGCACCTAAAGGGTTAATAAACTTCTTGAATGTGGTTTTGAGCACCTTAAGGGGTGCAGTTTTTAGAATGGTGTCACTTTCGGGTATTTTCTATCATATAGACCCCGCAAAGTGGCTTCAAATGTGATGTGGTCCGTAAAAATAAAATGGTGTTGTAAAAATGAGAAATCGCTGGTCAACTTTTAACCCTTATAACTTCCTAACAAAAAAAAAATTTGGTTCCAAAATTGTGCTGATGTAAAGTAAACATGTGGGAAATGTTAGTTATCAAGTTTTTTGGGTGCCATATCTCTGTGATTTAAGGGCATAAAAATTCAAAGTTGGAAAATTGCGAAATTTTCAAAATTTTCGCCAAATTTCCATTTTTCTCACAAATAAACGCAAGTTATTTGAATGAAATTTTACCACTAACATGAAGTACAATATGTCACGAGAAAACAATGTCAGAATCACCGGGATCCATGGAAGCGTTCCAGAGTTATGACCTCATAAAGGTACAGTGGTCAGAATTGTAAAAATTGGCCCGGTCATGAACGTGCAAACCACCCTTGGGGGTGAAGGGGTTAAAGGGATCCTCGGTATGGAAGTCAGGGCAATTGCCTTCAAATGCTCTGGTACTGACCCCAGGCTCTCTTAAAGGGATCACCTGTACGGAAGTTAGGGCAAATCCCTCAGCGCTCTGATTCTGACCCCAGGGTTCTATTAAAGGGATCATTGGTATGCAAGTCAGGGCAAATCCACTCAGAACTCTGGATCTGATCCCAGGCTTTCTTAAAGGGATCTCCAGTATGGAAGTTAGGGTAAATCCCTCAGCGCTCTGATTCTCACCCCAGGCTTCTATAAAAGGGATCATTGGTATGGAAGTCAGGGCAAATCCACTCAGCACTCTGGTTCTGATGCCAGGCCTCTCTTAAAGAGATCCCCGGTATGGAAGTTAGGACAAATCCCTCAGCGCTGTGGTTCTGACCCCAGGCCTCTCTTAAAGGGATCATTGGTATGGAAATCAGGGCAAATCACTCAGCGTTGTGGTTCTGACCCCAGGCCTCTTTTAAAGGGATCCCCGGTATGGAAGTTAGGACTGTTCCACTCAGCGCTGTGGTTCTGACCCCAGGGTCTCTTAAAGAGATCATTGGTATGGAAGTTAGGGCAAATCCACTCAGCGCTCTGGTTCTGATGCCGGGCCTCTCTTAAAGGGATCCCTGGTATGGAAGTTAGGACCGTTCCACTCAGCGCTCTGGCTCTGACCCCAGGCTGACGGGATGATGTGGGATATTAGGGGTAGTAGTCCGGTGGCTCTGGCTGTCGGGATGATGTGGGATATTAGGGGTAGTAGTCCGGAGGCTCTGGCTGAAGGGATGATGTAGGATATTAGGGGTAGTAGTCCGGTAGCTCTGACGGAATGATGTGGGATATTAGGGGTAGTAGTCCAGTGGCTCTGACGGGATGATGTGGGATATTAATGGTAGTTGTCCGGTGGCTCTGCCTGACAGGATTATGTGGGATATTAGGGGTAGTATTCCGGTGGCTCTGGCTGACGGGATGATGTGGGATATTAGGGGTAGTAGTCCAGTAGCTCAGGCTGACGGGATGATGTGGGATATTAGTAGTCCGGTGGCTCTGGCTGACGGGACGATGTGGGATATTAGGGGTAGCAGTCCGGTGGCTTTGACGGGATGATGTGGGATAATATTAGGGGTAGTAGTCTCGTAATTCTGGCTGACGGGACGATGTGGGATATTATAGTGAATGTGGCTATGCGGAGTAGGTGGTGCTATACACTCATTTTTATATATATATATAGATATAATCATTATAATTTGTTATAACTAATCGTAGTTAGTTACTATGCCCTGGCAGCGCCAGGCTCTTCAGCTAGTAAATAAGAAGAAGAAGAATAAATCTTATGTCCATATCCCTAAATAGGCAAGAGAGCAGCTTCCATAAATGTACTGAAGATAGAATACAATAATCTGCATCAGAAATCAGAAATACAGATTATAAAAATGACACTCTGGTTTAAATTAGTTTAAAAAATGTATGTGACTCATTCCCTTAAAGAAACATGTATATAAATATATACATCAAAAGAGTATTGGATATTTTAAGAAATGTTTAATAGATTAGAGTAGTATAGGGTCCGGCCTAAAGATTCTACATTGTCATGCTGGTGGCTTAAAAAATCTTTTGGCCAAAACAAAAGCTGCTGGTAATGTATGTGATATGATTCTATGGGAACTGTTAAGCTATGTGCACACGTATACAGAAAATTTCTGCACAAAAACCGGACTCCATCCCAGAAAACGCGCGTTTTTTTCCGCGCGTTCTTGCTGCGATTTTTGTGCGTTTTTTCCGCGCGTCTCCAGACACATAGCAAATAGCTAGAAATGAAGAATTTTCCACGAAATTAATGAGCATGCTGCGTTTTTTACCGCAAAGCGTTTTTTTCATGGAAAAAGACGCATCAATATGCACAAAAAGTGCAAAATGCATTAAAATGAATGGGAAGCTTCTTTTAGGCTATGGGCCCACGTAGCATTTTAAAACGCACAATGAAAACCGGACTCCTTCCCAGAAATTGCGCATTTTTTTAGCGTGATTTCACCGCGATTATGTTCGCGATTTTGCCGCGATTTTCTCAAGCACTTTCCAAGCAATTTGAAGCATCGCTTGGAAAGTGATTGACAGGTTGGTCACACTCGTCATAGTGTTTGACAAGTGTGAGCAGCTTTTTACTATTGAGGCCGCCTATGCAGCATGAATAGTAAAAGATAGAATGTTAAAAATGATAAAAAAATAAAAAATCGGTGTATATTTACCTTCCGACGTCCCGCGCTGCATTCCCGGGCCTCAGCGTTCCCAGTAATGCCTTGCGAGATCTGTGATGACGTTGGTCTCGCGTTGCTATAGCGATCTCGCGAGACCGCTAGAGTCACGCGAGACTACGTCATCACAGGACCTTGCCGCAAGGCATTACTGGGAACGCTGAGGCCCGGGAATGCAGCGCAGGACGTCGGAAGGTAAATATACCCCGATTTTTTATTCTTTTTTTTACAGGGGTATGGTACCCAGGGCCTGGAGGACAGTTTCCTCTCCTCTCCTCCACACCGTGGGTACCAACCGCACATGAGACGCTTAACTTCCCGCATGGTGGGCATAGCCACATGCGGGAAGTAAGCGATTCTCATGCATTCCTATGGGTGCGGAATCGCAGCAATTCTTTGCGATTCTGCACAAAAGAATGATCATGCTGCAATTTTTTCCGCGATGCGATTCCGCCGCGGAAAAAAGCGCAGCATTAGCACAGCATGTGCGGAATGCCATAGGAATGCATGGGGTGCGTCATGTACACGATTTTTAAATGTTTTCGCGCCGAAAATCGAGGCAAAAACGCTTAAAAATCGCATCGTGGGCACACAGCTTGAAGCATTTTTTGAGCTGATTTTTTGGTAAATCCGTGGGAAAAACGCAAAAAAAAACGCTGTGTGTGCACACAGCCTTAATGTGTTATTGGTGAGGACTTGGTGCGGAAGTGGAGTTTTTGCAGGAATCGGCAATGACAATGTGGAAGGTTCAAGGGGTGGAGGCGAAGCTGGGGTGAAGTTGGAGCTGTAAGTGGAGGTGGAGCTGGGTGGAGACGGAGCTGGGGCAGAGGCGGAACTTGGGTGGAGGCAGAGCTGGGTGGAGCCTGGGCGGAGTCTCTAGGGGGCCCAAAAATGTTGCCAGTATGGGGCCCTGAAATTTCTGGTGGTAGCCCTGCCTCTGAGAATAAATGAAATGTCATTATAAATAAGATCCTAAATACTTTTATTTAGGCAAATTACATAGTTTTTTTACAGATCAATGGTACAAATGAGGTAAGAAACTTTGTAATATTTCATAGAGAATATTGCCTCTTTTTTTGCATTTATGGACTGATGAATTATTTTTAATGCACTGTAAACTATATCTTCACATTTCTAGGGCGACAGACAGAACACTTTAAATTTTTTTTACTATACTAGAATGTTTCATTTTAAAAATATCCCTTTATCAATTGTTTAATATTTGGAGTAGCCGCCAGTAACAAAGAACAGACAGAATAGAAAAGAGTACCAATACCTCTGCAGTTATTGAGTCAGGTCTCTATTTTGCACCAATTGATGCCTTATTGGTACAGCTTTGTACTTAAAGCTAAATTAAGAGGACCCCCTCCCTTTAATAGCATTGTGTGCCGCTATACGAAGGCCTTTCCTTTATGCACAGATCATGATATTCGTCATTTTTAAGTAGATCTGCCTTTCTTTGTTCTGCAATTTAGAATCTCAGCCAAGCATCAAATTACCTGGGATTCAACACTTTCTTTTATTCGAGCAGATGAAAATGGGAAGTAGTGTCAGAATAAAAGCACATTCAGCATTTCTTTTGTAGCAGTGGTCTAAGCAGAGACCTACACCATTATCAGAGCATCACACAATCTCCAGGGAATGAACATATGTGTCCTTTCTGCAGCAATGGGCTGCATTCCCAAACAGTGCAGGCTTCTTTATGTGTTATGTTTGTGGTGACTTAGCGCTCTCTAGTGTCAGCCTAGGAACATAGCAAATTTTTTGAATTTTTGCTGGCGTAAAACATGATCATGCCAGGTAATGGTATCTTTATGCTTGTTTAAAGTGTATAAAAGTGCAGCGCCCTGATTTTTTGTATACTGCATGAAAAAAATATATCATCCTCAGTGATGAATGTGTGTATGCCAATAGGGCTTACTTTGGTCATACACGAGTCTATCTATGTGCTACTTTCAAGAAAATTAAAAATAACAAAAGGCAGGCATCACTCAGCGCTGCCACTTGGTGCTCCCTAATCTTTATTTGACTGCAGTGATGACTTCTCGCAGGACTGGGACAAGGGTTAGGCAGAGTAGGCACCAGTCTAGGGCGCTACCTCCTGCCTTCACGACAGGGGTGCACTTTGGGAAAAATGTGACACCTGCAGCCTCCTGGACCCTTCCTTTGGCCACCGGCATTCAGCACAGGGAAAGCCCACGTGCAGGTACGGAGGTGAGCAGTGTCAGTCAGTGACACCGCTCACTTCTCTCTCTGCCTGTGCCCCAACTCTTGCCTCCTCCCTGCACTCAATTGTAATCTTATCTTATAGACAAAAATATAATCGCTGTGAGTGCCACCCAGGACAGGAGCAGAGGATCTGTAATCAGCTGCCCACAGAACACAGGCAACTTCCTTTGCACTGAAGGAGACTACGCACGCAGGGGACGTTGGAAGGCGCAATGCAGTGACATCATTGTTCCATCACCAGACAGAAGAGACAGAAGCTGCGCAGGATTAGATGAGTATAAGCTATTTTTGTTTTTCTTATTTTACTTTGCCAATAAATGAGGGCTATCACAATAGGGGCTGGTTGTGGGGACATTATGAGGGGCTGGATGTGGGGGTTTTATAAGGAGCTGGATGCAGGGACATTATGAGGGGCTGGATGTGGAGACATTATCAGGGGCTGCCTGTTATTACATTATGTGGGGCTGGATATGGTGCCATTGTTACATCGCTCCGTTATACTCACCCGGCCTCCGCTCCCACGCTGCAGCCGGTCTCCGCTCCCACGCCGCAGCTGGCCTCCGCTCCCATGCCGCAGCCTCTCCCCATCCGACGGCCAAGGCGGTCACCTCTGACGGGCTCGTGGCCGACGCCATCCCTGCATGCAATGCGCATGCGCCATAGGCCGCGGCTGTGCCTCCCTTCTGCTTCTTGTGCTCCGGCTGTGCCCTGACCCGGAAGCACCTTCGGACCAATGGCAGACCAGACGGGGCCATATCAGGCCGCTTCCCCCTGAGGGAGGCGCCTGATCGTTGTGTTACCTTGTACACTGGACCCTGCTTCCTCCTGTGCTCTCTGCAGCCTCTCGGTTCCGTCTGCGGTGTTTCCTGCAGCAGCCTCGCAGCCCTGTCTCCCATGTCCCCTGCATTATACTCCAGTCCTGCTCCTGTGTTCCTGTTCCATCCTACTCCAGTCCTGTTCCTGTTCCATCCTACTCCAGTCCTGTTCCTGTGTTCCTGTTCCATCCTACTCCAGTCCTGTTCCTGTTTTCCAGTTCCATGCTACTCCAGTCCTGCACCAGCGTTCCTGTTCCACCCTACTCCAGTCCTGCCTCTGGTGTTCCTGCTCCATCCAGTTATCCATACTCCTACAGTACTACTTCAGTCCTGTCTCCCGTGTTCCGCTCCAGCCATCTCTCCATATTCCAGCCTTACAGTCTATGCTTCAGTCCCGCACTCCTACTCCAGTCCATTCTGAGCCGCCCCTCTCGGTACCGGCTTCCATGGTACTTGAACCCCTGGACCTGCTCCTCACGGTCCCTGTATAGGGGTCGGTTCCACCTGGCAGCTCGCCCGGGGCCCCTCGGTGCCATGGTCCAGAGGGTCCACTCCTGGAGATTCCGGCTCCTGACCACCCACGCTAACAGCCATTATGAGGGGCTGGTTGTGGGGACATTACAAGAGGGTCTGACTGTGGTGATATTACAAGGGGCTGGCTGTGTTAAACATCAACAAGGGGCTGTGGGGGACATATTATATAGGAGACTGCTGGGGACATTATACTGTACGTAGAAGGCTGTAATATATATAAAAGGCTGTGGTGGACATCATACTACATATTAGGGGTTGTGGTGATGGCCATACTATACAATGGAGAGCTGTGGTGGATTTCATAGTGCATAGGGGGCTATGGATTATATCATAGTGTATATTTGGGCACTTTTGTGGATATACTGTATGGGTGGCTGTGGTGACCATCATACTGTGTAGGGGTACAGTTTGGAGAGAGCAAAGTACTGGACAGTATGAGGGCATAGTGTGAAATGGACAGAGAATGGATAAGGAAAGGGGGCAGCACGAAATGGGGGCACAGTATGCAGGGAAGTTATCATGACGAGGACAGTGTGGAGATAGAGTGTAAGGGAAAACAGTGGAGAACAGTTGTGATTTGCTGCAGAAGGGTGGAGGAGAGGGAAATCTGCAGAGAATAGCTGTCAATGACTACAGGTGCTTCTCACATAATTAGAATACCATCAAAAAGTTAATTTATTTCACTTCTTCAATACAAAAAGTGAAACTCATATATTGTATAAAGTCGTTACACAGAGTGATCTATTTCAAGTGTTTATTTCTGTTAATGATGATTATGGCTTACAGCCAATGAAAACCCAAAAGTCATTATCTAAGTAAATTAGAATTCTCAACAAAAAACACCTGCAAGGGTTCCTAAGCATTTAAAAAGGTCTCTTAGTCTGTTTCACTAGTCTCCACAATCATGGGGAAGACTGCTGACTTGACAGATGTCCAGAAGACAGTCATTGATACACTCCACAAGGAGGGTAAGCCACATAAGGTCATTGCTAAAGAAGCTGGCTGTTCACAGAAAGCATATTAATGGAAAGTTGAGTGGAAGGCAAAAATGTGGTAGAAAAAGGTGCATATGCAACCGTGATAACCGCAGCCTTGAAAGGATTGTTAAGAAAAGGCCATTCAAAAATTTGGGGGAGATTCACAACGAGTGGATTGCTGCTGGGATCATTGCTTCAAGAGCTACCACACACAGATGTATCCAGGACATGGGCTACAAGTGTCGCATTCCTTGTGTCAAGCCACTCATGACTAATAGACAATGCCAGAAGTGTCTTACCTGGGCCAAGGAGAAAAAGAACTGGACTATTGCTCAGTGGTCCAGGGAGTAGTTTTCAGATGAAAGTAAATTTTGCATTTCATTGGGAAATCAAGGTCCCAGAGTCTGGAGGAAGAGTGGAGAGGCCACAAGCTGCTTGAGGTCTAGTGTGAAGTTTCCACAATCAGTGATGGTTTGGGGAGCCATGTCATCTGCTGGTGTAGGTCCATTGTGTTTTATGAAGACCAAAGTCAGCGCAGCCGTCTACCACTTCATGCTTCCCTCTGCCGACAAGCTATTAGGAGATGGAAATTTCAGTCTGAAGCAGAACTTGGCACCTGTCAACAATACCTGGTTTAAAAACAACAGCATCACAGTGCTTGATTGGCCAGCAAACTCGCCTGACCTTAACACCATAGAGAATCTATGGCTATGATTCCAAAACTCCAGTCCTCAGGGCCCTCAAAAGATCATGTTTTTAGGATTTCCTTAGTATTGCACAGGTAATGGGATTATTATCAAGGCATCAGACACTGGCACAGGTTCTCTCACCAGTGGAATGCTAAGGAGGTCTGAAAAACATGCTCTGTTAGGGGCCGTGAGGACTGGAGTTTGGGAAACACTGATCTATGGGGTATTGTCAAGAAGATGAGAGACACTAGACCCAACAATGCCGAGGAGCTGAAGGTTGCCATCAATGCAACCTGGGCTTCCATAACACCTCAGCAGTGCCACAGGCTGATCGCCTCCATAACACGCGCACACACACACACACACACACACGCACACACAGTAATTGATGCAAAAGTTGCCCCGACCAAGTATTGAGTGCATTTACTGAACATACATTTCAGTAGGCCAACATTTCGGATCTTCAAATCATTTTTCAAGCTTTTGCTATAAAGTATTCCATTTTACTGAGATAATGACTTTTGGGTTTTCATTGGCTGTAAGCCATAATCATCAACATTAACAGAAATAAACACTTGAAATAGATCACTGTGTTTGTAATGACTCTATATAATATGAGATTTACTTTTTGTATTGAGGAACTGAAATAAAACTAACTTTTTGATAATATCCTAATTTTGTGAGAAGCACCTGTATGTACACAAAACCTTTTTTATATAGAAATGCATATATTAATTCTTTCAACGTTGTCAGGATGCTTTTTTGGGAGAGATTCAGAGCAGACCCACCTGAAAAAGACATCGCAGGCACATACACTTAGGCTATATTCCCATGCGTTTTTGCTGAGTTTTTTTATGCCAAGTTTAAGCTGCGTTTAAGCTGCTGACAAAAAGCAAGTTTTGGTGCTTTTTTTACTATGTTTTTCCCAGGGTACATTTGTCTCTTGTGTATACTGATAAAGTTTAGTGCTTTAAAAAAAAAAGTCTCATTCAACTTACCATATATACTCATGTATAAGCCGACCCGAGTCTAAGCCGAAGCCCTTAATTGTGCCATGGAAAACTGGGTAAGCTTATCGACTCAAGTATAAGCCGGGTGTACATTGTCCCCTCATTCCTGTCCTGCTCTGTGTGGCTATCCCCCTCCCAGTATGCATGGCTCGGCTCCCCGTCTCATCCTTCTAAGTATGGCTCAGCTCCCTGTCCTCTCCCATCCTCCTCCATGTTACTCACTGCTTCCCCCATCCTCCTCAGTGCTCCCCCGGTCCTGCTCCGTCCTCCTCAGTGCTCCCCCGGTCCTGCTCCGTCCTCCTCAGTGCTCCCCCTGTCCTGCTCCGTGCTCCCCCCATCCTGCTCTGTGCTCCCCCCGTCCTACTCCGTGCTCCCCCTGTCCTGCTCCATGCTCCCCCCGTCCTCCTTCACGCTTCGCTGTGCTCCCCCATCCTCCTCACCCTCCTGTGCAATCGCTGAACGTTCCCTGCATCCTCCGTTTTCCCAGGGCTGGCAGCTTCTTCCTGCATTGAGCGGTCACATGGTACCGCTCATTAAGGTCATTAATATGGACGCCTCACCTATGGGAGTGGAGTCGTGTCCATATTCATGACCTTAATGAGCGGTACCATGTGACGGCTCAATGCAGGAAGAAGCTGCCAGCCCTGGGACAGTGGAGGATGCAGGGACGTTCAGCGATTGCACAGGAGGGTGAGTATTACGTCCCAGTCACCTGCTCCTGTCGCCGCTCCCCCTCCCCCGCTGGTTTCTGCACAATGACTCGTGTATAAGCCGAGGGGGCATTTTCAGCATAAAAAATGAGCTGAAAATCTCGGCTTATACACGACTATATACGGTAATTAGGTTTTGGCACCAAAAATGCAGCAAAAGCTGATACCTGTGTTTTTGCACTATCCTTCTCTTTCAATCGGTGAAAAACGCTGAAAAAATGCTGAAAGAAGTGACTTGTTGCATTTTGCAAAAACCGAGCTCTTACCAGGAAAAAAAGACCCAAGGTGTGTGCATGAGATTTCTGATTTCTTTGCTGGTACTGAGAAACAAAGCTAAAAATTCGCATAAAAAAGCTGGGGGGAAAAAACGCTGCAAAAGTGCAATGTGTGAACATAGCCTTAGTCAGATGTTTCTATGCTATACTTAAATAAAATTACACATGTGTACAAAATTGTTGGACCCCTTCTGTTAATGAAAAACCCCACCATGGGCATGTCATAGAGAAAAATTAAAATCCATAAGACATCTTCGGAGAGAGGACATATCACTCTCACACTGAACATATGGGATTAATTATAGAATGGAATAGAAAGAACTAACACTTTATCCTCCACTGAAGTAGGATTCCATATTGACAATATGGTATCTATAATATAACCGGCTAAGCGTCACTCTGTCCGAAGCCTTTATAGACTGCGCAAGCGTGACGCGCCTGCGCAGTCTGGCTCCAGACAGAATGAGGCAGCGCGGTGAGGAGTGTGTACGGCTTCGGAGATGGCGGTACGCATACACACTGCATACCGCTATGTCTGGCGCCATACTTACATACTTACCTGACCGGGAGGAGCGTTGCCGCGGCGCTTCTTTTCGGCCGGAGACCGGGGCAGGAGTGCGGCTGGAATCGCGCATGCACATAGCGCGATCTGACGCCATTTTACTGAAGACACATTTGCAGTGTGTCTTCAGCAATATGGCGCTGGACAGTGCTATGGGCATGCGTGTACTCTGGCACAAGACTCCTCCCCCGGCCTCCAGCAGAACGTGACAGGCAGCGCTGGAGCACAGGGAAGAAGGGTATTTTTTTTGTATGTGTGTAGTTTAATAGGAGTGAGGGGGACCATACATATCAGGATAAGGGGGCTGAGGGGACCATGCATACCAGGATAGGGGGTGAGGGGACCACGCATACCACGAAAGGAGGGTGATTGGACCACGCATACCACGAAAGGAGGGTGAGGGGACCACGCATACCACGAAAGGAGGGTGAGGGGGACCATGCATACCAGGATTGGGGGGTGAGGAGACCATGCATACCAGGATAGGGGATGAGAGGACCATGCATACCATGAAAGGGGGGTGAGGGGACCATGCATACCACGAAAGGGGGGTGAGGGGACCATGCATACCACGAAAGGAGGGTGAGGGGACCATGCATACCAGGATTGGGGGGTGAGGGGACCATGCATATCAGGATAAGGGGGGTGAGGAGACCATGCATACCACGAAAGGAGGGTGAGGGGACAATGCATACCACGAAAGGGGAGTTAGGGGACCATGCATACCACGAAAGGGGGGTGAGGGGACCATGCATACCACAAAAAGGGGGGCGAGGGGACCATGTATACCAGGATTGGGGGGCGAGGGGACCATGCATACCAGGATTGGGGGGCGAGGGGACCATGCATACCAGGATTGGGGGGTGAGGGGTAGCATGCATACCAGGATTGGGGAGTGAGAGGACCATGCATACCAGGATAGGGAGGGGTGAGAGGACCATGCATACGAGGATAGGGGGGGTGAGAGGACCATGCATTTCAGGATAGGGGGGTGAGATGACCATGCATACCAGGATTGGGGGGGTGAGGGGGCCATGAATACCAGGATAGTGGGGTGAGGGGACTATGCATACCACGAAAAGGGGGGTGAGGGGACCATGTACACCAGGATTGGGGGGCGAGGGGACCATGCATACCAGGACTGGGGGGCGAGAGGACCATGCATACCAGGATAGGGGTGTAAGAGGACCATGCATACCACGAAAGCGGGGTGAGGGGACCATGCATACTGGGATTGGGGGGTGAGGGGACCATGCATACGAGGATTGGGGGTGAGAGGACCATGCATACCAGAATTGGGGGGGTGAGGGGGCCATGCATACCAGGATAGGGGGGGTAAGGGGACTATGCATACCACAAAAGGGGGGTGAGGGGACCATGCATACCACAAAAGGGGGGGTGAGGGGACCATGGACACCAGGATTGGGGGGCGAGGGGACCATGCATACCAGGATTGGGGGGTGAGAGGACCATGCATACCAGGATAGGGGTGTGAGAGAACCATGCATACCAGGATAGGAGGGTGAGAGGACCATGCATACCACGAAAGGGGGGTGAGGGGACCATGCATATTAGGATTGGGGGGTGAGGGGACCATGCATACCAGGATTGGGGGGTGAGAGGACCATGTATACCAGGATGAGGAATACGGTACCATGCATACCAGGATAGGGATGAGGGGTGCCATGCACACCAGGATAGGAGGGGGGCAGCACATACCAGGATGGGAGACCATATACCAATAAAAATGCCCGCCACCCGGGCGTAGAATGGGTTCATAGCTAGTTAAATATAGCTGGATAAGAGAGAAACTAATTCGTACTAAGGAAGTGAGAAAGAACTAACACCTCAATATCCATTGAAATAGGGGCCTCCCGTAGTGTAGGTAATTGCGACATGATATCTACTCTGGGAGCTATACACCAAAGCTGGGATTTCTTTTTTCAGAGGTTAAGAAGTACAGGGGCTTCCTCTGTGTAAAGGAATTTTCTGAGACGTTTTGGAGCCAGTGGTCACGATGAATATTGGGGATTACATCGATCCAATAAGTAAGGGAGAAACATTTTCAGCACCATAGCAAAGGAATGAACATAAAGCATTCACTCACATCACCATAAGGCTGGCAGAACCCCTCCAGCTTAATACTGGTCCAGTGGATGGTTCTATCCATACCCCTTTTCATCTCTTTCTCTATAGACAGGTAAAATTGAGATGAAAAATGACAATATCTACCACCTGTGACCTCCAATGGCAAAGGTATCCTGTAAGTTGGAGATCTCATAAAATTCTGAAAGACCTGGCATCTCCCACAACCAGCCCCCAGATGGGCTCACCAAGGGGAGTTTTTTGGGTGTAACCTTAATCTAATAAAAATGAGAGTTCGTTCATTCTGGAAGACATAGTTCGCTGTGAGAAAGTCCCATTTTCCAAATTGGAGTGCTTCCCTCCATAAAGATAAGAGCCATTCCTGCAACATCAGGTTTAGCAATTTTCTTTTGTTATACTTTTTATTGCATGTATTTGTATAGATCGTATTGTATTCTCCCATTTTGTATAATCTTTGTATATTTTTTAAAAACACTGCCTACCTTTCTGGATTAAATATATAAATCTAGCTGAAGATCCCGGAGCTGCCAGGGCATAGTAACTAACTATGGTCAGTTATAACAAATTATAAAGATTATATCTATATAAGCTGAGTGAATAGCCCCGCCCACTCCGCATAGCCACATTTACTATAATATACCACATCATCCCGTCAGCCAGTGCTACCGGACTACTTCCACTAATATCCCACATCGTCCCATCAGCCAGAGCCACCGGACTTCTAATATCCCACATCATCCCGTTAAAGCCACTGGACTACTACCCCTAATATCCCACATAATCCCATCAGCCAGAGCCACTGGACAGCTACCACTAATATCCCACATCATCCCGTCACATCCACCGGACTACTACCCCTAATATCCCACATCATCCTGTCAGCCAGAGCCACAGGACAACTACCACTAATATCCCACATCATCCCGTCACAGCCGCCGGACTACTACCCCTAATATCCCACATCATCCCATCAGCCAGAGCCACCGGACTACTACCCCTAATATCCCACATCATCCCGTCAGCCAGAGCCACCGGACTACTACCCCTAATATCCCACATCATCCAGTCAGCCTGGGGTCAGAACCAGAGCGCCGAGTGGAACGGTCCTAACTTCCACACCAGGGATCCCTTTAAGAGAGGCCCGGCATCAGAACCAGAGAGCTGAGTGGATTTGCCCTGACTTCCATACCAATGATCCCTTTAATAGAACCCTGGGGTGAGAATCAGAGCGCTGAGGGATTTACTCTAACATCCATACCAGAGATCCCTTTAAGAAAGCCTGGGATCAGAACCAGAGCGCTGAGTGGATTTGCCCTGTCTTGCATACCAATGATCCCTTTAATAGAACCCTGGGGTCAGAATCAGAGCGCTGAGGGATTTGCCCTAACTTCTGTACAGGAGATCCCGTTAAGAGAGCCTGTGGTCAGTACCAGAGTATATGAAGGCAATTGCCCTGACTTCCATACCGGGGATCCCTTTAAGAGAGGACTGGGGTCAGTACCAAAGTGCAGATTGGATTTGCCCTCACTTCCATACCTGGGATCCCTTTAAGAGGGGCCTTGGGTCAGAACCAGAGCGCTGAGTGGATTTGACCTAACTTCCATACCCGGGATCCCTTTAAGAAAGCCTGGGATCAGAACCAGAGCGCTGGATGGATTTGCCCTGACTTGCATACCAATGATCCTTTTAATAGAACCCTGGGGTCAGAATCAGAGCACTGAGGGAATTGCCCAAACTTCCGTACAGGAGATCCCTCTTAGAGAGCCTGGGGTCAGTACCAGAGCATTTGAAAGCAATTGCCCTGACTTCCATACCGAGAATCCCTTTAAGAGAGGCTTGGGGTCAGAACCAAAGCACTGGATGGATTTGCCCTGCCTTCCATACCGGAGATCCCTTTAAGAAAGGCCTGGGGTCAGTACAAAAACGCTGAGTGGATTTTCCCTAACTTGCATACCAATGATCCACGGGAGGGGGGATTCACTTCTGTCATGTGCTCTGTGCTCCTTTCTGGGGGGCACACAATGGCTGTGAGCTTATGTTCCTGGGGATGCTAGATTTCTCCCACCATGTCAGTGTCTGCTGAGGTGTTGTCAAGTGAGAAAACTTGCTCATAGCAACCATCACAGCTCAGCTACTTTTAACCAGCTCTGGTGAAATGAGAGATGCTTAGTGATTGGTTGCAAGGAAAACTGTTGATCATAGCAACCAATCACAGCTGAGCTTCTTTTGAACAGCTCTGGTGAAATGAAAGATGCTTCGTGATTGGTTGGTGATACACACATACATACATTCATTTTTATATATAGAGATTTAATAGCTCTGTTCCTCTTGCTCTGTAAATCGCATCCTTGAAATTATACGCTACCTTTCATGGGTGTCCAAATGATTGGTAGTGACAGCTAGTACTTCCTTTTGTTATTTTTTAAGTTGGCAATGATCGCATCGGGATATAAATATTCCATGAGCTGGAATCAGAGGTGTATATACCATACGCTCACTGTGAGTTCCCCAATAGTAGAGGAATGGCCCATGGTAGTGGAAGCAGCCATGGCCATGTCCATCATTTGTCAGTCAATTGTCTTGACGATTGGAGGCTGTGGATTGGCATGTCCCTGAAAAACAGGTGGCAGTGGTGGGATCTGTGTGACCCCCTGGTGAAGTTTCTTCAGAGCAGAAAAATCCTGAAGAATAGTGAGATCATTTATTTTAGCCACTGGGCATCTTTGGAAATATGAAGTAGTTAAAAGGCACTCAGAAGACTGAATGCATTGTCTGGATGCTTTTTCAGGAGAGATTCAGGGTGCACCCGCCTGAAAAAGACGTTGCATGCACATACACGCAGTCAGATATCTCTATGCTATACTGAAATAAATTTACACGTGGACAAATTTGTTGGCCCCTTCTGTTTAAACCAAATAAAGCAAAGCCAATAACAGTCCGAAATGGCAAATATTTCCCATCAAATTTTACAATATAAAGCAGCAAATGAGATAAAATATAACTTTTAATATAATAATTAAAACAATACCAAAAATAATGTCACCCACAAGTGAATTTGTTAAAATGCAAAATGAATGGGTGATCCTCAGAGGATATTTGAAAACACCCAAAAGCATAGCATTAGGGATATAGAATGTAGCTGTAAAAACAGACAACAACCTATATGATGGATACAGCATGAAAAATAGCACAGTACTATAACCAATCGCACATGTATACACATGTATAATGTTTGAGACCAGACCAAAGGTTCATAGCCCCAAATAACGAGATTTCAAAATAGGAACGAGATTTCAAAAAAAGGAACAATCTCACCAGTTAATGCAGACGGTCAGGAGTCATCAGGGATACTCTGTATGCCTACAGGAAGGTAGCGACGGGAAGGCAATACCCTGTCAATTCCCTTACATGCTAACCATTAAACTGATCCCCTGTCTGCCAGACAGCAGATAGTATAGAGAGCGGGAGGATGTATTTCTCTTAGCTATAGCACTATGGCACTTTAAACAAGTTAGTCCCCTGAAGAGTTACTTGGATGAAACGCGTTGGGACGCTCCTTATAGGGAAAGTGCAAGGCATGTGCAATATAGGGCTAGTTGTGGACTGCCCTTGTAAGGGCAGGAGTCTGGGGATCAGTTTAATGGTATATTAAAAGTTATATTTTATCTCATTTGCTGCTTTATATACCCCTTCTGTTTAAAGAAAATCCCACCTTGGTCAATGAAATAACTTGAAACTGAGAAAAAGTAATTATCAGTTTAAATTGACTGAATATCAACTAATAAAAATCAGGCTTTGCCTTTGAAGTGTGGTTCAAAACAAAATTTAAAACAAAACTAATAAAAATGGCATGGGCAAAAATAATGATAGCCATAGAAAAGAATGAAAAGAATTTGACCATAGGGATATGTGAAATTACAGTGTATAAATCCCATAGGAAAAACTCATCCAGCCGAAAAATCCAGGAATAAAATAGAACTTTATTCCAGTGTGATTAAAAAATGAATTACATCTTCAATTTTATCCAGCAATATTGTATGCATTTCGTACAAGATTCTGACTGTAAACCAGTCCTTAACAGCTTGGTCTGGCTCTCAGATCATTAGTCCTCCAACAGCATTGTTGTAACTACGGTAATTTAATTTTAACGGCAATGAATGACTTTGCAATTTTTTGAAATTCATCTAATCACTCTTCGTAACAATCTAGAATTAATGCTAATTGTCTCTATAATAACTGAAGCAGCAAACTTTGTGAAAACCAAAATTTGTGCTTGTCTCAAAACTTTTGTAAACATAGCAAAAGGCGATGGTATTCACCAGCTAATATCACAGAAACTAGTTCACAAACAGAATGCAGCAAACTCTCTTAATAAAGGTGGAGGTACCACGGAGATAACACAGGTGCAAAATACTGGTGAAACAACCACTTTTGTGTAGTGACTCGCAAGACAAATGAAGACCCTTGACGTGCGTTGCGAGCTTGCGTGTTTTTTCAAAATATCGAACAATCCCTCATATTAATATTATATTTTTCCACACATTTTATACATTTTTTTTACAGGGTGCAGCCAGGCCCATCAATGGTGACCTTGTAGACTAGGGACCTGTCTCTATGTGATGCACTTATAGAGTGTCGGCCAGCCTCCCTAATCGAATAGTAGTAGCGTGTAATAGGCTGCTGGCTGGGCATTGTTCTTTACTGTATGTGACTTGCGTCCTATTGCCAGCCTCACCTTTGTGCAGTTCTAATACAAGGAAATCAACCCTCCATGAACTGGTAAGTTGTGAGTGATTGTTTCATCAGTATTTTGCACCTGTGTTAGTTTCACATTTATTATGGGGGTCTGCTGAATCCTATTTGTTCATTAATTTCTGTGACCACTGACTTTTTGCTATGTTTATAAATGAATTTTTGGGGAATTTTTGTAAAGTTCCTTAGGCTATGCTTTTGATTTCTTTCAATAGTAGTTGCCATGACAGTACAGTAGCTTTTAAATAAAGCAAATGTGTGTTTGGGTGTAAAGCTCTTATCAGGACTGTAGTTATATGATGTATTTGTGTTAACTCAAGACTTTAAGGCTCTGTTGCATCAAAGCAATTTTACCTGAATTCTTGTGTAGAAAGCTTTGAAAAGTCACTTAAGTTTTGTGACAGCTCAGATTTCCTCAAAAATTTTGCAACGTTTGGCATTTTCACACCAGTTTTTCCTAGCTACGCCAAAACAGGTTGAACTTTGGCTCTGACAGCAAAATGTAACGGTGACCACTCTCTGCTCATTCTTCTCGACCTTTCTGCACCTTTCGACACTGTTGACCACTGTCTCCTACTCTCTAGGGTCCAGTCACTAGATATTAAGGATACCACTCTCTCCTGGTCTCTCCTATCTTTCTGACTGCTCCTTCAGTGTTTTGTTCGCTGGCTCCAAGTCATCTCCTCTTCCTCTCACTGTCAGGGTACCTCAGGGCTCAGTCCTTGGCCCCCTTCTCTTCTCGCTCCACACGGCCCCAATTGGACAGACCATCAGCAGATTTGGCTTTCAGTACCACCTTTATGCTGATGACACACAACTATACATGTCATCCCCCAACCTTACCCCCGCGGTACTACAGAACACCAGTGACTGTCTGTCCACAGTTTCCAACATCATGACCGCTCTCTATCTGAAACTTAACCTCTCAAAAACTGAACTTCTTCTGCTCTCGCCATCTACTAACCTCCCTAAATCTGACATTTCCCTTTCCGTGAGTGGCACCATAATAACACAAAAGCAGCAGGCGCGCTGTCTGGGTGTTATGTTTGACACCAATCTCTCCTTCAGATCCCATATACAATCTCTTGTCCGCTCTTGCCACTTACACCTAAAGAGCAACTCTAAAATCCGCCCTTTTCTCACCATGGAAACAACAAAACCCCTCACTGTCGCATTGATCCACTCCCGCCTGGACTACTGCAACGCTCTATTAATTGGCCTCCCCGTAACTCGACTTTCCCCTCTCCAGTCCATACTTAATGCGGCAGCCAGGGTCATCCATCTGACCAATCGGTACTCGGTCGCGACCGCTCTTCGCCAGTCATTGCACTGGCTGTCCATTCATTACAGGATCCAATTCAAACTACTTGTTCTCTCCCACAAAGCTCTCCACAGTGCAGCACCCCCCTACATCTCCTCCCTCATTTCTATCAGCCTAACCGATCGCTGCGCTCTGCAAACGACTTTTGACTAAACTAATCCACACCTCCCACTCCCGACTCCAAGACTTCGCCCGTGCTATGCCAATCCTCTGGAATGCTCTACCCCAAGAAATTAGGACTATCCACAATTTGCACTGTTTTAGGCGCTCCCTTAAAACGCATTTGTTCAGAGCGGCCTATTACGTTCACTAATCAAAGTCATTCTATGTGTAAGTGAGCGTGTGTAGCCCATTCACTATCTCCATCTATCCCTCACTCCCTCAAGATGGCTGGACCATCATTATAAACACCTGTACTTTGTATCTCTCCCATCTCATTGTAGATTGTAAGCTCTCACGAGCAGGGTAGTCTAATTTTGCTTTAATCAATGTACTTTTAACATTGTTACTTATGACTTAAAGATTATTATTATTATTATTATTATTATTATTATTATTAAGACAGTGGCACAGCGGAGGCACAATGCCACAGGTTGTCCAATTCAAGACAAACTGTGTGTGTTCCCTACACCTCACTCCTCCTCATTAATCAGCAGGGTCTGTCTCCAAAGTGTCTTTTCTCCAAGACCAGCGAGAAAATCATTGGTCTTGATGAATCGGGGCCAAAGTGTTCAAACTGCATCTTTTCTTTGGATAGCTCATAAAAACGTTGGAAAAAGTGCACACAAAACACTATAAAGAAGTATCTCGCTTGTTTTAAAACACTTTGCTGTTTATATATTCAGGCTTTGAGCATCTTTCAAATACTTCAAGTGTTTAAAAAAAAAAGAAGTAACGTACATTCTTCAGGTGTTTTCTGATAGGAAGATGCTCGATACTTTATAATATAAGTCAATGTGGAGAGTCTCTAAGCATTTTGTAGGCAGATTCACATTTAAAAATGCTAGCGTTTTCTTCACTGCTTTCTGCATATCAAAAAAAAGTTCAGAAAACACCAGTAAAAAGGCACAAAAAATTATTAAGGATACAGTGACAAAACCCTGGTTTGAAAAAAAAGGCAAGAGCAAGTGACCAGAAGTGTCTTCTGCTTGAAAAATGGATATTTTTGACTGCCAGAAAAACACGCACTGTGAACATAACCTTGGGGTGGCTATATAGTTTAGACAGCTTCAGGCAAACAGTGCTTCTGACATCTGTGAGGGTGACCTATCTGGTGGGCTGCCCACTAGTTGTTGGTGAGGAGCGGTTTTGACAAAAATGATTATAAATTGCCCAGACTTATTTCTTGTATCTGCCATATCTATTTTGGAAACATAATTGACCGATGTTGTGCTATATTTTGTTGGCACACTAGATTCAAGAGACAATTATTTCTGAAAAATATAAAACGATTAAAAATAAATGCCCATTCTTAACACCAGAAAAATTAGACTCGGGCTCCATGGAGTCACTTATTAGTTAAAGTCAAATCATGGAATAACTACTACCCACAACACAACAACTTCAATGTTTATTATGGGCAGTCATATTCAGATTTTATGCAGTGGTTGCAAGATGGTTTCCAAATTTCTCCAATAAAGAAAAAAATAAGGTTAAGTTATTCTGTGATTTTACATTGACTCGCTAGCTGTGCTATTCGCTAAGGAAATGCTAGGTAACTATTCAATAGTCTTCTACCACCATCACGGCAGTGAATTCCTTGTAGGGAACAATATTCTTGTCTGGATCCACAGAAGCTGAAATCATCTCCTCCATTTCCTCCTGTGTGAAAGGTTCTCCTGTGAGAGTCATATGTTCACATGTTATTTACTAGTCAATATTTCATATAAAGCCAGCACTAAGTGAGCATTACCCTCTTCAGTCATGTATTTGATCAGTTCATCTTTAGTTAAGAATCCTTTTTTCTTTTCATCTAAAACCTGGAAAAAAAAAAGACAAAAATCACTGAAGACCTCTTCTTGCACGGATATATACGATAGGTATAGACCAGTGATGTCCAGCTGATGCTGAACCATAAATCCTGACATGTCCCGACAGTCTGCAGCTGTCATAGCATGCTGGATGTTGTAGTTCTGCAACTGCTGGATAGTCACAGGTTGAAGCTCACCAGCACAGACAGACCTCGAATGCTCGCAGAAGAATGTCTTCAGGTATTGGCCGGTACCTAAAATAAATATAAGATGGGAAAAGTGAATCAGACTTGCGTAACAAAGTTGCTATAACGGTCTGTGGAAGGTTCTGTTCACATTGTCATCACAGGCTCCCTTTGGTCATGCGATTACAATTCTCGGACAAGTCATGCAACAATAGTATTTCTACAACTTGTTTCTGACTTGCTGTCATGTAACGAGTTTAGAGCTTTGATTTGGTGGTACGAAAGGCCAAACCAATATCCCTGACAGGTCGCATGCGAGTCTAAAGAAACAAAAGACTTACATTCAATTCTACCTGGACAAAGGTGTGTGCAACTTGCAACCAAAACTATCATGGTCATGTAAGGTTCAGAGCTGTAACACAACCCCATCAACAATTATTAGATGCAATGTGACACCGCAACGTTCATGTCACTTGACCTTACTTGGCGTGTTGCGTTAGCCCTACAAAGTCACAGTCGTTTCAAGAATTTATGCATAAATCATAGTACATGCAAATAGAGCAAACAAGATATTTCTTATGAAATGTTATTCTTTTTCCACCTATTAGCAACTTCTTCACCTCCCTACTGCTTTTTGAATAGATCATTCAGTCTGAAAAGCTGATAATATCTATCTTGCTTAAGATGAAATCAAGTGCTAGATTACACCTGCTTATTAAGATCTGTGTAAGGATGAGCGGTGCAGAATAGGTGTTAAGAAAATGAATGAGAGAGACAGAAAGGTACACACAGATGGTGCTGCTACTTTCTAGTAATTGTTTTATCTCTCTTCAGAGCTGGATTCCTAGCTACACTGCTTAGTTTTGCTATATATATTTTCCTACATTCTTCTATTTCTAAAGTTGCACTACAAAAAGTGCAGTAATCACTTGAGTCTTTGATACCATCCTTCTTAATTATGGCAGTGTTTATAGAAATGAGTGAGCCCACTATTTAGATGAAAATCAACTCCACACATTAACACACATGAAAGGTATTTTGAGGTTGGTCTGGCTCAAGAGAGGCAGGAAAAAAGCCATGTCTCTCCATAAAAAACATCAAGGACAGACTGCAGTCCAATTCCTGTACTTCATGTAGAATATCAGAGCACTGGGGAAAAGTTATTTCTGATGAAGCCCCCTCCAGATTGTGTGTAGTATCTGGAAGAATGATTGTCTGGAGAAGAAAGGATCAGTGCTACCATGAGTCCTGTGTCATGCCAAGAGTAAAGCCTCCTCATGTTTGGGGTTGCTTTTTATTCAAGAGTGTGGGCTCACTCACAGTATTGCCTAAGAGCACATCATGAATAAAATAATGATATCTAAACATAATACAAGAGCAACTTCTCTCAACAATCCAGGAGCAATTTGGTGATGAACAATGCTTTTCCCCAGCTTGATGGAGCACCATGTCACAAGGTAAAAGTAATAACAAGTGGTTCGCTTAACAAAACATTGAGATTTGGGGAGTTTCCTGTTCATGGACCCAAAATTTCAATCTCTTTGTGAAGCTGTAGCCAATTTTCTAAAAGTGAGTGGCCAAACAAAGAACACAGAAATTGTGATAAATGAAAACTTAAACTTTTGAAATACTTATAATTATACTTCAGTAACCTTAGAAACGACTGACTAAAAGATCTAAAATCACTGAAGCAGCAAACTTTGTGAAAACCAAAATTTGTGTCAAAACTTTTGGACAAGTTTGTATATTGATATAACTGAGTTTTTTTGGGTTTTTTTCAGACAGGTTCAATTCCTGTGCAAAAAGATTATTCATACAAATCTGGTTGTATTCAAAAGGCAACTTAGGAGCTTATCGAAAACTAATTTATTATTAAACGGAATTACAATTACCCACTAAATTGATTGGCAATGTCTATCACGTTCATCTTTAGGACACAGAACCTGTCTCCTTCCTGAGCGGTACAGTAGTTGGACATTCCCATCATGGTTGTACTTGCGTATAATTGTTTGTACAGATGAACGAGGCATCTTCAGGTATCTTGAAAATGTACCCAAGGAAGAGCCAGACTTGTGTAAGTCCGCAATTCTCTTCCTGATATCTTGGCTGATTTCTTTAGACTTGTTTCAGGTGTGAATTAAAATACATCCACAGGTGTGTCTCTAATTAACTCAGATGTTGCCAAAAAACAGAAGCTTCCAAACACATGACATCATCATATGGGCAGTCCAAAATTGTTGAAAGGCATAGTAATCTTATTGTATATAAATGTTTGACTTTGCAGTAAGTAACAAAAATGCCTTCAAATATTCTCTGTCTCATTATTCTGGCACTTGGCAAATATTAATTATTATGGTAATCCTAATTGACTTAAAACGGGAAAAGTTTATTCTGATTTCATGTCAGATATTGAGAAAAACATGCATATGTGTCTTGTTATATAGTGTATGTATACTTCTGGTGCTGGTGTCAATTGTATCAAAAAATAATTGTGCTGTATCTAATCATATAGTTAAAATGTAAGGAATAACTTCAAAGAATATAACACTATAGTGTAGGTCTCTCAACTCTCCAGACAAGTCTCCATACCTTCTCTCTAGTAACACTTTTGTCATCATTGGAAAGAATTTTTGAAAACGAATGTATCCTGTCGGCTCCTCTTCCTCTACCTAATGAAAGCAATAGAATGTTTGAATATTATACAAATTACCTTGCACAGACTTTACAACTTGGAAAATCTCCTACATGCAGACGCTACTGTATGAACCACCATATTAACGAGGACTTGTCACTTGCTCAAAAAATTTTAGTTGAAAATGCCTCGGCTCCCCTCCCTCTCATATGCAGCCAATGACAGATCAGCAGCTTCTGAGATTCATAGACTGCTATATCACATGCCGAATAGTGATTGACAGCATTTTAGAAGGAAGGGTGAAAGTGCACGTCCACAGAGAGGACTCTGAAGGAACACCATCTTGGACAGCAAAGCAGATTTTATATAGGAATAAATGTGAATATTTCTGTAATGGAGGATGTAGAACATAACGAAGTACAGTGGCAGAATCAGGGGAGCTTAGGAATTTTTCTGATTATGCTAAACTAGCCACATCATTGAATAGTGGCTCCAGGGCTGAGTAAAACTAAGCGTATAGATTCAGCAGAGCAGGGTTATGTATCATTAGAAACACTTCCAGATCTCATCTCACAGTGCCGTCAGCTCTCACCCTCCCACACACTGCAGGGAGATGAGATCTGGAAGTATTTATAATGATACAAAACTCAGCTGTATTGTAGCTGTACACAGTCGCTGCAGAGATCAGTAAAGAGAGGAAGGCGTTTTGTTTTTTTCCCCTGTGTGTTGCTGACAGGCTTATGATTGGTCAATCTCAACCAGGAGAAGTACTCGCTCAGAGAGAGAAATTCCTCTCTGTAGCCTTTCAGTAGGAGACCTCGTCCTCCTTGGTCACCTAACCCATCCTGTAAGTAATGGGTATCCACGTAGGAGGAGCAAATGATCAGAGTTCTCAGCACCATCCATGCCTCTATAAGGTTAAATGATAATACCCAAAAGGAGGGAAGCAATAGAAGCACAAATAGTAAAATAAATTAATCTTTACTTAATTAGCAATAAAACCAATAAAATTGATAGTAGCAGGGGAAAACAGAGGTAGAGTAATGCCTCGGCAAATACATTAATCGCAAATACATGTATGTTAATATATATTAGTCACAGATAAATTTAAATATGTAAATGATGGAGAAGACATGCAGACTGATTCATAAATAGAAGTCACAGTAACACAGTAGAGCCATCTAGGGGCAAATCAACAAATATACAAATTAGTAATCAGTAGCACCATCTAAATAGAAAAGTGCATGTGCAAAAATTTTCACCCATAACCCAAGAAGAAGCGATAGCAACACATGCATTGGGGTCCTTGTCCACGAATCTACAATCTCACACAGGTATTATGCCTTGAACCCCTTACGGAACTTTTACATCTGTGCTTGTTTTAGAATTACCAGCAACTGTGCTATATTCCTTTTGTTAACGTGTCTCTGGGTCTTCCTCTACCTTTCTTGCATTTGCACTTTAATCATAGTGTTAGGACTAGCGGAACGCACCAAATTATAAAATAATAGTAGGTGCGTCCGCAGCCCGGGGTCCACCGTGCAGAGGTGGTACACTGCTGCTAGGTAATGGCGGAAGAATAGAGAGGCGTAAAAACAGTCACACATGGGTTACGTCACCCAATGTGAACAGGAGCGGACTATGTTAATTCACAGAGCCGCACAGCCGGAAGATATCGTTCACAAAGTCTTGAAAGATGGCTGGGGCATTACAGAGCCCGGAGGGCATCACCAGATATTCATAGTGCCCGTCTCTGGTGTTAAATGCCGTCTTCCATTCGTCCCCATCACGGATGCGAATCAGGTTGTAAGCCCCCCGCAGATCAAGTTTGGTAAACACTCTCGCTCTCCGTAGCCTATCAAAAACCTCAGATATCAGGGGTAGAGGACACTTATTCTTAACACCTTCCCGACATCCGACGGTATATCCCGTCCATGGGACCTGGGCCCCTATGCCCATGGACGGGATAGTACGTCGGGCGCGATCAGCGGCGCCCACGTGGTGAGCGCCGCTGACCGCGGCCGGGTGTCAGCTGATTATCACAGCTGACACCCGGCACAATGTGTCAGGGGCGGTCACGGACCGCCCCCGACACGTTAACCCCTTGTACACCGCGATCAAACATGATCGCGGTGTACCGGGAGTTAAAGGGAAGCATCGGCAGGGAGGGGGCTCCCTCCGTGCTTCCCTGTGCCCCCCACGGCAGCGCAACGTGCAGCGCTGCTGCGGGGGACTCCTTTCCTCCAGGCCCCCGAATCCAAGATGGCGACGGGGGCCTTCGGTGGCCTGAGGAAGCTGGCTTCCTCAGTGCCTGCAAAGCGCAGGCATGAGGAAGCCTTCTGCAGTGCCTGTGTCAGATCGCTGATCTGTCACAGTGATCTGAGATGTGACAGATCAGCGATCTGTCACAGGACAGTGATGTCCCACCTGGGACTATTTAATAAAGTAAAAAAAAAAAAAAAAAAAAGTGTAAAAATAATTTTAAAAAAATCGCCAAATAAATTACAAAAAAAAAAAAAAAATATTCCCCCAATAAATCCATTTTTTGGAAATAATAAAAAAAACAAACAATAAAAGTACACATATTAGGTATTGCCGCGTCCGTAACGACCCGCCCTATAAAACTGTCCCATTAGTTAACCCCTTTAGCGAACCCCTTAAAAAATAAAAATAAAAAACGAAGCAAAAAATGATTTATTATCATACTGCCAAACAAAAAGTGTAATAACGCGCGATCAAAAAGACGCATATAAATATCCATGGTACCGCTGAAAACGTCATCTTGTCCCGCAAAAAACGAGCCGCCACACAGAATCATCAGCGAAAAATTTAAAAAAGTTATAGCTCGCAGAATAAAGCAATGCAAAAATAATTATTTTTTATATAAAATAGTTTTCATTGCATAAAACCGACAAAAACATAAAAAAAGACCTAAATGAGGTATCGCTGTAACCGTACTGACCCGAAGAATAAAACCGCTTTATCAATTTTACCGCACGCGGAACGGTGTAAACGCACCCCCCCAAAAGAAATTCATGAAACGCTGGTTTTTCTTCATTCTGCGTCCCAAAAATCGAAATAAAAAGCGATCAAAAAATTTCACGTGCCCGAAAATGGTACCAATAAAAACGTCAACTCGTCCCGCAAAAAATAAGACCTCACATGACCCGGTGGGTCAAAATACGGAAAAATTATAGCTCTCAATATGTGGTGATGCAAAAACTATTTTTACAATAAAAAGCGTCTTTTAGCGTGCGACAGCTGCCAAAAATAAAAACCGCCATAAATAGTAAATCAAACCCCCCCGTTATCATCCCCTTAGTTAGGGAAAAATAATAAAATTAAAAAAATGTATTTATTTCCATTTTTCCATTAGGGTTAGGGCTAGGGTTAGGGCTAGGGGTGTGTTGGGGTAGGGTTAGGGCTAGGGTTAGGGTTAGGGTTAGGGCTAGGGTTAGGGTTAGGGTTAGGGCTAGGGGCATGTTGGGGTTCGGGTTGGAGTTAGAATTGGGGGTTTCCACTGTTTGGGCACATCAGGGGCTCTCCAAATGCAACATGGCGTCTGATCTCAATTCCAGCCAATTCTGAGTTGAAAAAGTCAAATGGTGCTCCTTCCCTTCCAAGCTCTGCCATGCGCCCAAACAGTGTTTTACCCCCACATGTAGGGTATCAGCCTACTCAGGACAAATTGCAAAACAATTTTTGGGGTCCAATTTCTCCTGTTACCCTTAGGAAAATAAAAAATTGGGGGCAAAAATATCATTTTTGTGGAAAAAAATGATTTTTTTATTTTCACGTCCGAGTGTTATAAACTTCTGTGAAGCACTTGGGGGTTCAAAGTGCTCACCACACATCTAGATAAGTTCCGTGGGGGGTCTAGTGTCCAAAATGGGGTCACTTGTGGGGAGTTTCAATAGTTTAGGTACATCAGGGGCTCTCCAAACGCACATGACACCCGCAGACCATTCCATCAAAGTCTGCATTCCAAAACGTCACTACTTCCCTTCCGAGCCCCGACGTGGGCCCATACAGTAGTTTTCTCCCACATATGGGGTATCAGCATACTCAGGACAAATTGGACAACAACTTTTAAGGTCCAATTTCTCCTGGTACCCTTGGGAAAATAAAAAAATGGTGACTAAAAGATCATGTTTGTGGAAAAAATACAAATTTTTTATTTTCACGCCCGGGCGTTATAAACTTCTGTGAAGCACTGGGGGGGGTCAAAGTGCTCACCACACATCTAGATAAGTTCCTTAGGGGGTCTAGTTTCCAAAATGGTGTCATTTGTGGGGGCTTTCCACTGTTTTGGTACATCAGGAGTTTTCCAAACGCGACATGGTGTCCGATCTCAATTCCAGCCAAAAACGTCAAATGGCCCTGCTTCCCTTCCGAGCTCTGCCATGCGCCCAAATAGTGGTTTACCCCCACATGTGGGGTATCAGCGTACTCAGGACAAATTGCACAATAATTTTTAGGGTCCTGTTACCCTTGGAAAAATAAGAATTGAGGGTGAAAAGATCATTTTTGTGGAAAAAATATGATTTTTTATTGTATGGCTTTATGTTATAAACTTCTGTGAAGCCCATGGGGGTTCAAAGTTCTCACCACACATCTAGATAAGTTCCTTAGGGGGTCTAGTTTCCAAAATGGTGTCATTTGTGGGGGGTTTCCACTGTTTTGGTACATCAGGGGTTTTCCAAACGCGACATGGTGTCCGATCTCAATTCCAGCCAAAAACGTCAAATGGCGCTGCTTCCCTTCCGAGCTCTGCCATGCGCCCAAATAGTGGTTTACCCCCACATGTGGGGTATCAGCGTACTCAGGACAAATTGCACAATAACTTTTAGGGTCCTGTTACCCTTGGGAAAATAAAAATTGGGGTGAAAAGATCATTTTTGTGGAAAAAATATGATTTTTTAATTGTACCGCTGTACGTTATAAACTTTTGTAAAGCCCTTGTGGGTTCAAAGTTCTCACCACATATCTAGATAAGTTCCTTGGGGGGTCTAGTTTCCAAAATGGGGTCACTTGTAGGGGGTTTACACTGTTTAGGTACATCAGGGACTCTCCAAACGTGACATGGCGTCCAATCTGAATTCCAGCCAATTTTGCATTGAAAAAGTCAAACGGCGCTCCTTCCATTCTGAGCTCTGCCATGCGCCGAAACAGTCGTTCCCCCCCACATATCAGGTATCTGCGTACTCAGGACAAATTGCATAATAACTTTTGCAGTCCAATTTCTCCTGTTACCCTTGGTAAAATAAAAAAAATTGAACCTGAATTATTTTTTTTATGAAAAAAAGTTAGATGTTCATTTTATTTTAAATATTCAAAAAAATTCCTGTGACGCACCTAAAGGGTTAATAAACTTCTTGAATGTGGTTTTGAGCACCTTAAGGGGTGCAGTTTTTAGAATGGTGTCACTTTTGGGTATTTTCTATCATATAGACCCCTCAAAGTGGCTTCAAATGTGATGTGGTCCTAAAAATAAAATGGTGTTGTAAAAATGAGAAATCGCTGGTCAACTTTTAACCCTTATAACTTCCTAACAAAAAAAAATTTTGGTTCCAAAATTGTGCTGATGTAAAGTAAACATGTGGGAAATGTTAGTTATCAAGTTTTTTGTGTGCCGTATCTCTGTGATTTAAGGGCATAAAAATTCAAAGTTGGAAAATTGCGAAATTTTCAAAATTTTCGCCAAATTTCCGTTTTTTTCACAAATAAACGCAAGTTATTTGAATGAAATTTTACCACTAACATGAAGTACAATATGTCACGAGAAAACAATGTCAGAATCACCGGGATCCATGGAAGCGTTCCAGAGTTATGACCTCATAAAGGTACAGTGGTCAGAATTGTAAAAATTGGCCCGGTCATGAACGTGCAAACCACCCTTGGGGGTGAAGGGGTTAACGGTGATGGCGTTAAGACCCCTGTAATCGATGCAAGGACGTAGTTCCCCACTCTTCTTCTGGACGAAGAAGAATCCCGCCCCCGCTGGTGACACTGACTTCCTAATGAATCCTCTTGCCAGATTCTCCCTGATGTATTGAGACATGGCCTCTGTCTCCGGGAGAGATAGGGGATAGACTCGACCCCGGGGAGCTCAGCACCAGGCAAGAGGTCAGTAGGACAGTCATAGGGGCGATGCAGTGAACCTGTCAAAGACTGAACTCCTGGTGTTTCCTCCCTCTACTAATGTACCTATACCTGACATTGCCATTTCTGTGTGTGGTTCCACTATTACTCCCCAGCAAAAGGCCCGCTGTCTTGGGGTCATACTTGATTCCGAGCTTTCCTTTGCCCCCCACATTCGATCACTGGCTCGCTCTTGTCATCTGCACCTCAAAAACATTTCTAGAATTCGACCTTTTCTTACTTTTGACTCTGCAAAAACTCTTACTGTTTCTCTTATTCATTCTCGTCTCGACTATTGTAACTCTCTTCTAATCGGTCTCCCTCTTACCAAACTCTCCCCTCTCCAATCTGTCTTGAATGCTGCAGCCAGGATCATATTCCTCACCAATCGTTACGCCGATGCCTCTACCTTGTGCCAGTCATTACACTGGCTACCCATCCACTCCAGAATTCAGTATAAACTTATTACCCTCACCCACAAAGCCCTCCATAGCTCAGCACCACCTTACATCTCCTCCCTTGTTTCAGTATACCACCCTACCCGCGCCCTCCGTTCTGCTGATGACCTGAGGTTAGCATCCTCAATAGTCAGAACCTCCCACTCCCGTCTCCAAGACTTTACACGTGCCACGCCAATTCTTTGGAATGCACTTCCCAGGTCAATACGATTAGTCCCCAATCCCCACAATTTTAAGCGTGCCCTGAAAACTCATTTATTCAGACTGGCCTACCGCCTCAACACATTAACCTAATCTATCCCTGCGTGGCACAGCCAAAAGTTTTACCATAACCAGATTTCCCGCATCATGTTCCCACATGCTTTATGCATCCACTAGCCCTCTGTGTTTGTACTGTTACACACTTAACATTATGGCTGGTCCATACAATCAGGGCAACTGTTACCACCCACCTTTCGTGTCTACCTTTTTCCTCATAGACTGTAAGCTTGCGAGCAGGGCCCTCATTCCTCTTGGTATCTGTTATGATCTATGTGATTATTGTTATGCTGTAATGTCTATTGTCTGTACAAATCCCCTCTGAAATGTAAAGTGCTGCGGAATATGTCGGCGCTATAAAAATAAAATTTATTATTATTATTATAAGTGTCTCCGCCTCCTTTTTGGAGAACACGTCCGCATACTGTCGATAGTGTTTGGGAAGCGAGGAAAGATCTGCGGGGATCTCGGTGGAGGCAACCTGGACGCATTCCCTCAGACATCTACCCTCACAAGACTTACTCCAACCAAGAATTCTCCCCGAGGACCAGTCTATATGGGGAGAGTGATACCGCAACCAGGGGACCCCTAGAAGGACCTGGTCGATACCCTCGGGCATGACGAGGAGGGATATCGTAACAGTGGAGCGGTTTCGTGGGTAATCTGTGAGGGCAGAGACGCTCCATTCACTACTCTGACGGTGACTGGCTTGGACATAAGCAGTGGTATCGCATACCGTTGAGCGAAGGTAGATGACATAAAATTGCCCTCCGCTCTGGAATCCACGCAAACCTCCACCACCAGAGTGGAAGAACCAAACCCAAGTGTCCCCTTAAAGGACAACTTGGAGGAAAACGCTGCAGATTCTAGTGAGCCGCCTCCTATGGCCACTAGGGGCAAGCGTCTTCCCAGCCGCTGTGGGCACTGGTTGGCAAAGTGACCAGACTGCTGGCAACCATGACAGATCACAGGGGCTCGAGCGGGCCGGGGCCTGGATCCCTCGCGGGAAGCCCCCTGACGCTCGGACGCCCGATCGGGAGATTCCAGAGGTTTAGCAAAACTGGGTGCCAATCTAAACCTCTGCCTACACTGGGACCGCTCCAACCTTCGCTCGGCAAAGTGAAGGTTTATACGGGTGGAGACAGTGATAAGTTCCTCCAGTGTAGCAGGAATCTCGCTGGTGGCCAGAGCGTCCTTCACATGGCCAGCCAAACCTCTCCAGAATCCCGGAATGAGGACCTTATCTGGCCACTCTAGCTCCGAGGCCAGCGTCCGGAACTGGATGGCAAAGTGGCTGACCATGGACGAACCCTGTGACAATGCCAGCAGCCGGAGCGCGGTGTCATAGGTGACTCGCGGTCCCAGGAAGACATGCTTCAGAGTGTCCAAGAACCGAGAGGCACTCTGCACCACATGATCACCACGCTCCCACAGCAGTGTGGCCCACTCTAAAGCCCTGCCCGATAAGAGGGAAATAATAAATCCCACTTTGGCCCGCTCGGAGGGGAATCGTGCTGCCAGCAGCTCCAGCTGTATCGAGCACTGGCTCATGAAACCCCTACAAGAGGCACTATCACCCGAGAACTTCTCGGGCAGTAGGAGGCGGGACAAAGTCGGGGCAGGGATGGCAGTGGTCATAAGGGAGACAGCCTCTGTGGCTGCCTGAACAGTGACCGCAGTAACATCCGCAGCTGAGGCTGGACGCTCGAGAGCCGCCAACCTGCCCTGCAGCTGCCGGATGTACTGCAGCAGTCGCTGTTCGTCCGCCATTACTAGCCAGACCCTGGCGCTAGGATAATGTTAAGACTGGCGGAATGCACCAAATTATAAAATAATAGGTGCGTTCGCAGCCCGGGGTCCATCGTGCAGAGGTGGTACACTGCTGCTAGGTAATGGCGGAAGAATAGAGCGGCGTAAAAACAATCACACGTGGGTTACGTCACCCATTTTGAACAGGAGCGGACTATGTTAATTCACAGAGCCGCACAGCAGCTGAATGTGGATGCCGGAGCCTGTTTAACTCACAGAGCCTGGCCAAAGAGCGCACAGCAAGCAGCCACAGAACTCTACCCCAAGGACACTGGGTTAGAGTCCCTCTAGGCCCACTGAGCACGCGGCGTCGCTGCCACGAGCGCTGCTATAGACGCTGACTATGGAGGTGTGGAGCACGGGGCACTGAGGCATGCCGAGTCACTGATGATGGCTAATGCCTGACTCAAACTCTGACCTACCTACACCTAAGCCTGGGCGCTAGCAGGCTAGCACAACACATGCGTACCAAGGGTAGGGGTTTCATAATGAGTCAGTCACCAGAGACATTCATACGTGCATACACCACTCACTCCTTATAGTCTGAAAATACAGGCTATCCTAGCACATGGCCGAGCGGAAATGCAAACCTTTTATAGCTGCGAGCGTCCGGGACCTTCCTGGCTTCTCGGATGGGCCAATCCGAACACGAGCAGGACCTGAGCACGTGACCCACTCCACGGGCATGCTCAGTGGCCCGATATGGGGACTTAGTCCCTGGAGAATCTCGCTGCTGAGCAGCATGCATTGCCATAGCTGTGCCAGAGGTGGCAGCAGCAGCAAGCAAACCCACGGAGCTGGTCTGGGCAGAGCACCGGGACTGACGAGTTTGCTGAGCAACCTCCTCTGCGGCTGGAGAGGAATGGGAGACCGCCGGAAGTAAGGCTCGGGATTCCTGCTGTGCAGCGACAGGAACCTGACGCCTAACACATATTGCATACCTTTAATGCTTCCTCACCTACCTCATACTGTATGCCTTTGTTTGCACATGCTTTAGTTTACACCTATACAAGCTGCTAGCTATTAAGTGTCCAGGTCTTAGACATGTAATCACTGGATTTTGAAGTTTATTATGATCCTGTGCACTTTGCCTCTTTCATTTTGACATTGTATGTGCCCACAGCATAAAATCAACTTGAAAAGTTAGTCCATCCTTTTTTCATATGTATGCAATAGTTCTTCATACCAGTATGCGGCTTCAAAACATTTTTTGCACATGCACTTTTCAATTTAGATGGAGCTTCTGATCACTAATTTGTATATTTATTGATTTGCCCCTAGATGGCTCTACTGTATTACAGTGACTCCTATTTATGAATCAGTCTGTACAGCTTCTCCATAATTTACATATTTAAATCGACCTGTGACTAATGTATATTAATATTTATGTATCTATGATGACTCTATTGTCCAGGCATTACCCTGCCTCAATTTCCCGCTATTATCCATTTTATTGGCTTTTATTGATAATTATTCATTTATTTTACTATTTGGGTTTCTTTTGCTTCTCTGCTTTTGGGTATTATATACAGCTCTGGCAAAAATTAAGAGACCACATTCAAATGTTCAGTTTGTCTGATTTTTCTCTTTATAGGTATATTTTTGAGTAAAATGTAAATTGTTATTTTAGTCTATAAACTTCTCAGAAAAATGGTCAAAACTAAAAAAAACAACTCAGTGCTTTCAGACCTCAAATAATGCAAAGAAAACAAGTTCATAATCATTTAGAAACAACAATACTAATGTTTTAACTCTGGACGAGTTCAGAAATCAATATTTTGTGGAATAACCATGATTTTTAATCACAGCTTTTCTGCGTCTTGGCATGCTTGCCACCAGTCTTTCACACTGCTTCTGGCACAAAAATGTAAGCAGTTTTTCTTTGTTTGATGGCTTGTGACTATCCAACATCCTCTTGATTACATTCCAGAGGTTTTCAATGGGGTTCAGGTCTGGAGAATGGGCTGCCCATGACAGGGTTTTGATGTTGTGGTCTCATAATTTTTGCCAGAGCTGTATTGTTGCAAGTATCCACATTAATTTATATGTCTTATATTAGGTATTGAGATGAAATGATAGTAGTGCCTCTAAAGCAGACCAAATCTTTCTTGGTCACCTGACCCTTCATACTGACTCCCCATCCTGTTGTGAATGTGTATCCATGTAGGGGGAGCAAATGGTCAGCCATTTTTATGCAAAGGCACTATTTATGGAAGACTTTGTTTTCTGGAGAGAATGGTTAAATCATCCAGTGTTAGGCTGTATGCCCACGTTGCGTTTTTTCAGCGTTTTTGACGCAGCGGAAACGCTTAAAAAACGCTAACAAAATGCATCCCATGCAATCCTATGGGATTCCGCAGTTGCTGTGTCAATGCTGCGGATTTTACTGCTGCGGAATCGCATAGCGGAAAAATCTGCAGCATGTTCGTTATTTCTGCGGAACCGCAGCAATTCCGCAGCCATAGGATTGCACTGAAATGCTCACTTTGCGCATGTGGCTATGCCCACCATGCGTAAAGTGAGCGCTTTATGTGCGGATGGTACCCAGGGTCTGGAAGATGAGACTCTCCTCCAGGCCCTGGGTACCATATTCCTGTAAAAAATAGAATTAAAATAAAAAATAGGGATATACTCACCTTCTGGCGGCCTTCGGAGTCCTTCCCGCCCTCAGCGGTGCTGGCAGCATCTTCCGTTCCCAGGGATGCATTGCGCGAATGACCTCTGATGACGTAGCGGAGTGAATGTGAGAGGATGGGGGTATTGTTGGGGCTGAAGTAGAGGAGGGGGACAGGGCACTGGGGGGCTGAATGTGAGAGGATGGGGGTATTGTGAGGGCTGAAGTGGAGCAGGGGAATAGGACACGGGGGGCTGAATGTGAAAGGATGGGGGTATTGTGAGGGCTGAAGTGGAGGAGGGGGACAGGGCATGGGGGCTGAATGTGAGAGGATGGGGTATTGTGGGGGGAGGGAGGACAGGCCACTGGGGGGGTGAATGTGAGAGGATGAGGGTATTGTGGGGGCTTAAGTGGGGATGAGGGGACAGGACACGGGGGGCTGAATGTGAAAGGATGGGGGTATTGTGGGGGCTGAAGTGGAGGAGAGGGACAGAGCATGGGGGGCTGAATGTGAGAGGATGCGGGTATAGTGGGGGAGGGAGGACAGGGAACTGGTGGGCTGAATGTGAGAGGATGGGGTATTGTGGGGGGAGGGAGGACAAGCCACTGGGGGGGTGAATGTGAGAGGATGAGGGTATTGTGGGGGCTTAAGTGGAGGAGGGGGACAGGGCATGGGGGGCTGAATGTGAGAGGATGCGGGTATTGTGGAAGGGAGGACAGGGCACTGGTGGGCTGAATATGAGAGGATGTGGGTATTGTGGGGGAGGGAGGACAGGGCACTGGTGGGCTGAATGTGAGAGGATGAGGGTATTGTGGAGGCTTAAGTGGGGATGGGGGACAAGACATGGGGGGCTGAATGTGAGAGTATGTGGGGGTATTGTGGGGGCTGAAGTGGGGGAGGGGGACAAGGCACTCCCATATAGTAACCATGAACTGCATCACATTTAAAGGGGATCTGTCCCCCTTCCCGGGACGTATATGACCTATTAATTAGAGCATACAGGTAATAAAAATATGTATGCCTCATATTTATGGTCTTGTTGTGGAGAAATGTAATATTCTCTTGTTATGTTAATGATTTCTTCCAGGCTCCGGGGCGTGCAGTGCTGTAGGAAATGCCTGCCTCCCGTCTTCATTGTGATACCCTTCCCATTAGCGTCAGTTATTAGTAGCATTACTATGTGGGGTGGTAAGAGGAGCCGTTATTGTACCACACAGCAGGTGCTGTAGGACACATGGCAGCAGCGGCTTAGTATTGGGGTATCAGCAGAATGAGTAGTTTGCTGAGATTGGGCATAGATATGGACGGTGCAGGAAATGTGAGAAGTCAGATGTGTCGTTGTAATCTCTGCAGATGAGTCCTGGCTGGAGAAGTCATGTCGGTCTGGGCCAGATGGAAAAGATGGGAAAAGTGAACGATTCCATAACAAGGAACGTCAGCGGTAAGTCACCATCAATAGTTGTACTGTGATCTCTTATATGGTCTGCAGGACTTGTGTCTACCCCTATATGGTCTCCATATAGTAATAGCAGAGTACGTTTTTGTATATAGATTTATTTTCAATCACAGTGCGGTCATCTGCTGATGTTCCCCGATACTCACAATTAGGGTGCACCACGTAGTAAGGATTACCTGGTTAGGGGCCCACTCAGATTTTTCGCCCCCCCAAGCTGAAACTCTAGCTATGCCTCTGAGTGCCACACAATAGCCTTTTTTTTTTTACCATGTTGGGTACACAGAGACTTCTAATTTATTTTTGCCCTTGGAGAACCACAGGCAAATATCAGGTTGCATTTGGAGGTAGAAATTCTCTATTCCGATATTCATGATGTTAAATAGACAACCTTTGAGAACTCCACCGTCATCTATACGAAGAGGTTTTTTTAGTGTACATCTGCCCTCCTATTTCTTGATCAACTGAGACCTTTTGCCCACAAGAGAAAACACCACTGAACTGGTAGCTTTAGCATATCTTGTCAGATAGTTGGCAGAATCAGAGAAACTCAGAAGCTAAAACCATTTGTTTAAGGGACTTTAGAATACGACCCTCTCTAGGCACTTCATATCAGTGATTTCCACCCTCTGGAGGCGTTAAGACCTTTGGCAATGGTAGACAGGTGACTTTAGTATATCTTCCCATGTTTTCTGCAATCCATACGATCAGAACACTGGGAACTGTAGTGTACGTGAAAAGTTTGGAACAGCCACATCAATTTTAGTGGTGTTACCCTCATTTGTTCTTCCAATCCTTTTCCCATTATATGTAGTTTAAATCTTTATTAAAACTCAATTAATATTTATTGATTGAAAAAACAAACAACAAACTAAATTACTATAAGATGAACTCTGTATAATTCCACCCACACCACTGATTGGCAGTTTTCAGCCTATGAACAGTATACACAGAAAGCTGCCAATCCGTGGTGAGGGAGGGGGTATACAAAGCTCATGAATATGGAGGACTACATGGCACCAAGTTTACTAGTCCTCTAGTGATCATCTACAGTTGATACAAAGTGATTTTAATAAAGCTTCACCAAGCAGCCCAGTAAGTGACACATCACGTGAATAAGTGTGTCTGTTTTTACATTATGCTGTAAACAGATTAGGTGGCAAAAATCAGATTGCCTTTAACCCTGAATGTCAAGTATATCACAAATCATGGTCACTGTTACTCTCAGAATTGAGAAATTATATAGCTTTAAAAGGGTTGGTCCAGTACCTAAAATGTCCTTTGAAAACATGCATTTGTACACCCTAATCACTTCTTGTAACTAGCTTTATTATACAATATCCTACACTTCTCCTTATTCAGCTAATCCATAAATATGTTTTTTGTGTTTTTATATTTTATTTTCTGTGATGTTTCGTTTGAGAGTGTGAAGCGTCCAAGAAGGCTGGGGCTGCAATGACTTCTCCGCAGCTCCTATCACACCTCCTGGAACAGGCCCTCATCGGGGAAAGTGCTGCAGTTACTTACTACAGTTTCTTGCATCACTGCCCTCTAAAGACGTCCTGGTTTCATGGCGCTGATAGAATTTGCAAAAAGGTGATTGTAGAGGTGGCACTCTGTTTCTGTCTCTGCAGCTTCTGACTGTAGGACAAGATGTCATCAGTGGGCGGAGACAGAAGCAGAGAGTGACACCAGAGTCACCCCCAGCTTCTTTTACTGCCCTCAAACTAATCGTCAATCGTCACTGAAGGGCCCTTCACACATAGCGAAATCACTAGCGATATCACTAAAGCGTCACCGATTTTGTGACGCAACAGCGACCTCGCCAGCGATCTCGCTACATGTGATACGTACCTGCGACCGGCCCCCACCCGCTGGATGTCACTGATTGCGCTCGAATGTCCTGGGCCATTTTTTCCTCGTTTGCGTCGACTAGCGACGCATGGATGCAGGCGGAAGTCGTCATCATTGCTGCGGTGTGACAGGTAAGAACGACTGCCGACAGATCGCTTATCGCTGCTGCATCGCTGTGAGATCTGCCTGTGTGGCAGCTCACTAGCGACCATTTAGCGGTGCACCAGCAATCCTGACCGGGTCGTATCATTGTCGGGATCGCTGGTGCATCGCTAAATGTAATGGGACCCTAACACTGCTTCTATCACAACCCTCTGATGACAATTCGTTTTGGAGGAGGGATAGCAGATGTGGGGGGCTTTGGTGTCACTTACTGCTTCTACCTCTGCCCAAAGACTATATCTTTTTTTCTACAGTGAGACACTGCAGCAGCGGAGATAGAAGCAGAGTGACAGCGCTGCACTCACCTCTCCCTCAGCTTCTATCAGTGCCATGGAACCAGGACATCTCCAGATGGTGGCGATGCAAGAAACTATAGTAAACCGTAGCGCTCCCCTCTGATAACAGGTGGGAACATAGACTTTACTGGGGACAAAGTGCGGCACAGCCTCCTGTGATGTCTTGTTTGAGACTTGTCTCTAATGACACATCACAGGAAGAGAAGTGAGAAAAAACTAAACACATGTGGGGATTAGCTAGATGGGGAGAAGTGTAGGGTATTGCATAATAAAGCTAATTACAAAAGTGATTGAGGTCTAAAGATGGATATTTATAAAGGGATGTTTTAGGTATCGGACCACCATTTTTAGCTGCGTAACCTCCGAATCACTAGAAAGAAGAGGACCTCATTCCGCATAACCGTTATGAGGATCTGAAAGCTGGAGGAATCCCAGTTATAGTCGGATAATGAGATGAGAATTCTTTAACTGTATCCTACAGATATCCTTCATCCATAACACACCTTTTTATTAGATTAAAGGGGTATGTCCATCTCCAAGATCCTATTTCAATATGTCTTAGGTGTAATAATAATAATAATAATAATAATAATAATAATAATAATAATAATAATAATAATAGCACATGCCTCCAGTTGCAAATGTAGGCTAGTTCTTCTGATATCATATGTCACTTACCCCATGTAGGCCATTGCAGTAGTTTAGGTATCCATGGTTAAGACCAACTGTCACTATATGTGTGTTCGTAACCATGGGCACCTAAGCTACTACAATGACCTATATGGGGTAAGCGACAAAGCGAATCAGAAGAACTGTACTACATTTCTAATTGGTGGTATTTGCTGATATTATCATTATTACACCTACTAATTATTGGGCTTGTGCTGTTCCATCTAAGTTATGTTTATATGGTTGTCTTGCATTTTCTCTACTGCCACCTGCTGGTCTTTTTTCTGTATGGCAGCCTGCAGCTAATTAATTCTTGTACATGCCATTCACTTCCGGTTCAGAGGTCATGCCTTCTTCTTCCTTCTAGCAGCCATTTGATAGTTTCACTTTCACTTGGGAGAGACATGCTTGTACCGAGCTGTGAAAGGCATCAGTTTTTCGACCACCTTGCTTTATCACTTTGCTGCACCACCATGTTAACCACTTTGCTGGATTACTTCATTAACACTCTGCAGGTCTGGAGAACCTATTGTATTACCCATCATACGTTGTATGTCCAGATTTCCAATTAAACAAGTCTGGACTTCACAATCCCTGGTGTGCATTATCTCTCCGGACGCTGAGCAATGTGGTCCTGTCTGCCCTGCATTGAGGAAACGAAGGTAGGACCTCTCCCAGCCCCTATTCACCAGCCACATCTTCATTCGCCTCATGCGGGGACAGAACAGGGCTATAATCTTGGAGATGGGAATACCACTTTAAACTTCCTAAGGAATGACATTTAATCTGCAATTTATAGGATAAAATTCCCTGCCATCTGCCAGTGTGAACCTTGAGACACACGTCAGTATGAATAGTTTGGCTGTGGCAGTGTGTTGTGGGCTATCTGCCTATCCCGCCACTATGTTTAGATAATAAATCACAAATAAATCCTACACACCGCGCTTCTATGTAATAACAAACACAAAACACAGCACAAATAGCCATACATAGCATCCTGTACTGGGTAATGTACCATACCTACCTATATAGGTAAAAGCCAGTGCTATAATCCAGAAGATACAACGTGTGTCCAATGTTACGGTAAGCCAAAATTCCAGTTCAGATTTATGGAAATAAATAGGGATTTAGGTTAAAATCTATTTGACTTTGGATATCCCCTTTAAGATTTTTACACAGCCTACTGAGGAAACACAGGCATTTTGGCTTATGGTAACATTGGACACATATAGTATCATGTGAGTTACAGCACTGGACTTTTACCTGTATATGTAGGTGAGGGAGAGTACCCAGTACAAGATGCTATGTATGCCTATATGCACTCTATTTTACCGTATTTTATAGTATTGTTATTATTGGTCACATATTGCAATATACTATTTGGACTATGGCATCAGACTTTTACCTGTATAAGTAGGCGAGGGACAGTACTCAGTACAAGATGCTATGTATGCCTATGTGCACTGTATTGTTATTACATAGAAGAGCAGTGCGTAGAATTCATTTGGGATTATTATCTAAATACGTAATGTCAATGTTTTGCAGCAGTCCAAGATTTTCCAATGTGTGGCATGGATCAGTCTCGCCAGCTTCTATGGTCGGCCATAGTTGGCGAGTAAAGCTTTAGTCGGTAGTAAGCCAGTGACAGATCTGATGCAGAACAGAGGTGAATGTCCACTAACTGTACTGCACCCTACCAGCGGCACCTGGACAGTAAAAGACGCAATGTTTGAGGACAGAAAACATCTACTGCTCCTGTGTCCTAGGGCAATGTCTGTGGAGTAACACTAGAGGGGGCTGTATTATGATTGCAGTTCACACAACAGTTACAGGTAGATCTTTGTAGTATTGGAGCAACCAGGCAACCTCCAAGGTAAATGGGGAGAACTTATTACTCATGCAAATGTACTTGGTGCTGGCCACCAAGCCACAGGGCCGCCATAGAAATAGCATGTGCCTGAGCCTGCATAGTATGAGGGGGAATACACACTGCATTCACTGAATACAGAGGACACCAACCTGCTAGTAAAATATCACTTATGAGGATATACAGTGGGGAAAAAAAGTATTTAGTCAGTCAGCAATAGTGCAAGTTCCACCACTTAAAAAGATGAGAGGCGTCTGTAATTTACATCATAGGTAGACCTCAACTATGGGAGACAAACTGAGAAAAAAAATCCAGAAAATCACATTGTCTGTTTTTTTTTCCATTTTATTTGCATATTATGGTGGAAAATAAGTATTTGGTCAGAAACAAGCAATCAAGATTTCTGGCTCTCACAGACCTGTAACTTCTTCTTTAAGAGTCTCCTCTTTCCTCCACTCATTACCTGTAGTAATGGCACCTGTTTAAACTTGTTATCAGTATAAAAAGACACCTGTGCACACCCTCAAACAGTCTGACTCCAAACTCCACTATGGTGAAGACCAAAGAGCTGTCAAAGGACACCAGAAACAAAATTGTAGCCCTGCACCAGGCTGGGAAGACTGAATCTGCAATAGCCAACCAGCTTGGAGTGAAGAAATCAACTGTGGGAGCAATAATTAGAAAATGGAAGACATACAAGACCACTGATAATCTCCCTCGATCTGGTGCTCCACGCAAAATCCCACCCCGTGGGGTCAGAATGATCACAAGAACGGTGAGCAAAAATCCCAGAACCACGCAGGGGGACCTAGTGAATGAACTGCAGAGAGCTGGGACCAATGTAACAAGGCCTACCATAAGTAACACACTACGCCACCATGGACTCAGATCCTGCAGTGCCAGACGTGTCCCACTGCTTAAGCCTGTACATGTCCGGGCCCGTCTGAAGTTTGCTAGAGAGCATTTGGATGATCCAGAGGAGTTTTGGGAGAATGTCCTATGGTCTGATGAAACCAAACTGGAACTGTTTGGTAGAAACACAACTTGTCGTGTTTGGAGGAAAAAGAATACTGAGTTGCATCCATCAAACATCATACCTACTGTAAAGCATGGTGGTGGAAACATCATGCTTTGGGGCTGTTTCTCTGCAAAGGGGCCAGGACGACTGATCCGGGTACATGAAAGAATGAATGGGGCCATGTATCGTGAGATTTTGAGTGCAAACCTCCTTCCATCAGCAAGGGCATTGAAGATGAAACGTGGCTGGGTCTTTCAACATGACAATGATCCAAAGCACACCGCCAGGGCAACGAAGGAGTGGCTTCGTAAGAAGCATTTCAAGGTCCTGGAGTGGCCTAGCCAGTCTCCAGATCTCAACCCTATAGAAAACCTTTGGAGGGAGTTGAAAGTCCGTGTTGCCAAGCGAAAAGCCAAAAACATCACTGCTCTAGAGGAGATCTGCATGGGGGAATGGGCCAACATACCAACAACAGTGTGTGGCAACCTTGTGAAGACTTACAGAAAACGTTTGACCTCTGTCATTGCCAACAAAGGATATATCACAAAGTATTGAGTTGAAATTTTGTTTCTGACCAAATACTTATTTTCCACCATAATATGCAAATAAAATGAAAAAAAAAACAGACAATGTGATTTTCTGGATTTTTTTTTCTCAGTTTGTCTCCCATAGTTGAGGTCTACCTATGATGTAAATTACAGACGCCTCTCATCTTTTTAAGTGGTGGAACTTGCACTATTGCTGACTGACTAAATACTTTTTTTTCCCACTGTACACTGTGAGCCGTATTCCTGTAAGCTTTCATTCTGGAGTAAAAATCTTTACAAAGTCGCACAATTTTGGTGTTCTCACGCCATTTTCGGCAACTCTGATGAATTGGGTGGAGCTGGTGCAGAAGTTGGGGAGTGGTGACCTTTGTTTGTCAAATTTATAACTAGCCGTGGCAAATTTTTAGGCCACGCCCCCAACCACACCCATTTGACAACTAGTCACACCTATGTCCATGCCCCAAACACACCCATTTAGCACTGCTGATCACACTGACTGGTACTAAGGGCACAGTGGCTGGTACTGTGGGCACACTGACTGGCTGGTACTGAGGAAAAGAAAGAACAGAGAGAGGAAAAAGAAAACAGAGAAAGAAAGGAGAGAGAGAGGGAGGAAAGAAATAAAGAACAGAGAGAGAGAAAGGAAGGAAAGAAAGAAAGAAAGGGAAAGAAGGAAAGAACAGAGAGAAAGAAAGAACAGAGAGAGATGGGAAAGAAAGAAAGATAGTATAGAAAGAACAGAGAGAGAAAGAGAAAGAACAGAGAGAGAGAAAGAAAAAACAGAGAAAGAACAGAGAGAAAGGAAGAACAGAGAGAGAAAGAACAGAGTGAGAGAAAGAACGAACAGAGACAGAAAACAGAACAGAGTGAGAGAAAGAACGAACAGAGACAGAAAGATTAGAGAGAGAAAGAGAGGGGAAAGAAAGAACAGAGAAAGAAAGAAGGGAAAAAAAGAACAGAGCAAAAGAAAAAACAGAGAGAAAGGAAGAGGGGAAAGAAAGAAAGAACAGAGAGAAAGAAAGACGAGAGAAAGAGTAGAAAGAAAGAACAGAGAAAAAAGAAAGAGAGGAAAGAAAGAAAGATTAGAGAGAGAAAGAAAGAAAGAGAGAAAGAAAGATTCTATAAAGATACTATAGCAGTCCGACTCCCATTGTAATGCCCACCTGAGCCTCCCGATGCAGGACATATCATGATCTGCTCACGTGGCCGGCATCCCCGAGTCCAAGGCGATCCCGCTGTCCGCAATATCGGAGGAGGACACGGTGATGGATCTGAAGCATTCACTGAATTGCCTCCATGCTTCCGTCACAATCTCCTCCCGAAATTACCTAATTTCCGGTCAGCTTCTAGCACGTCGCTTCCGGTGGAACGTCACGTGTGAATTTTAAAGTGCTCTTTTTGGCTCCGCCGTGTACTCCTCTGTACGTGGGAAAAGTAAGCTCCCGGCTGGGGCAGACTATCAAAATCGGGACTGTCCCGCTGTATCCGGGACACCTCATACACACACAGTTCCGCTTTGTACGCCTCGTACACACATGGCTCTGCTCTGTAAACCTTGTACACATGCGGCTCTGTTCCGTACACCTTGCACACACGCGGCCATGCTCTGTAAATCTTGTACACACATGGCTTCGCTCCGTAAACCTTGTACACACGCGGCTTTGCTCCATACACTTCGTACACACGTGGCTCTACTCCGTAAACACACGGCTCAGCTCCGTACACTTTGTACACACAGAGCTCTGTTCCGTACACTTCCTACAGACGCGGCTCCGCTCCGTACACCTTGAATACATGCAGCTCTGCTCCATACACAAGTGGCTCTGCTCCGTACACCTCGTACTCGCGCGGCTCTGCTCCGTACACCTCGTACTCGCGCGGCTCTGCTCCGTACACCTCGTACTCGTGCGGCTCTGCTCCGTACACCTCGTACTCGCGCGGCTCTGCTCCGTACACCTCGTACTCGCGCGGCTCTGCTCCGTACACCTTGTACAAAATCAGCTGTGGCAAAGAGTGCTTAGTACCACATGTGTAACCCTCAGGGGTTAAATGTCAATAGCTTGGAGGATTCCCATTCAAAATAAAACATAACCTTTAATAATCCATTCATATCTAAGACATCACATAAACAACACAGAAACAAACATAATAGTGCTCGTGCGTATCAGTGCTCATTTAAAAAAAATGGTTCAGTCTCACCATTAATCCTGGACATAAGCGCCCCGGCGTATTTTTCCAGAGGTCCCCTGCCGGGTATTCGGGTCCATATAGCAGCACAAGACAATGTCCCGACTTACTTTTTGGCAGTGATATGGACAGTCACTCTGCTGGTTGAGGCACCCAGCCATTGCAGGGCCCCTTCTTTATGGAAAAATATTTTCAAACTCCCTTATATCTAATTATATAACTCCCCTGATGAATCCGCGTTATTGGAGAGGAAACGCGTAGGGAGCTAATACCCCTTCTGAGGACTGGGGGTGACACTACAGGTTCCATTTGGGGCCTGTCCTTGTAAGGGCAGGAGTAATACCTGGGCACGACAGGGAGGATAGGGAAAACTGCACACCTGTAACCCTATTAACCTCCTTTTTCATACACTGTCTTGTGCTGCTATATGGACCCGAATACCCGGCAGGGGACCTCTGAAAAAGACGCCGGGGCGCTTATGTCCAGGATTAATGGTGAGACCGAACCATTTTTTTAAATGAGCACTGATACGCACGAGCACTATTATGTTTGTTTCTGTGTTGTTTATGTGATGTCTTAGATTTTGATTATTAAAGGTTATGTTTTATTTTGAATGGGAATCCTCCAAGCTATTGACATCCGTACACCTTGTACACACATGGCTCTGCTACATCCACACTGAAAACCCCTCCTGACCCCCACACATAAACTTCCCCTCATCCAGCACCATGACAACCAGCACAGCAGTCCTTCAGACACTGAGAGCTGTGCACACAGGACCTGTGATGAGGTCACAGGAGGGGAGGAGTCAGGGATCACATGATCAGGGGCCTACCCCTGATCATGTGACCTCTGACTCCTCCCCTCCTGTGACCTCATCACAGGTCCTGTGAACACTGAACAGCCCAGCGATCGGCGACGTCATTGCTGGGATTCATCACTGTGGGGCTGCGGTGGCCGGTGGGTCTGTCTGGAAAAGCGAGGATGGGGTCGATGCATGGGGGGCGTGCAGCTCAGTGAAAGCCGGGACAGCGGGACAGGCAATCAAAAACGGGACTGTCCCGCCAAATCCGGGACGGTTGGGAGCTTTGTAATAATAAAATGAAAACCCCTGTCTGCAAGAACTCACAGACAGCAGGGAATGTAACCTAAAAGGAAGAGAGGAAATATACCTTCCAACAGTATACCTGGCCATCAGGAAGGACAGGAGACGCAGTAGGGCGGCTCAGTGGTATGGCGGCTCTGTAGTAGGGCTACAGAGGCTGACAATTCATGTAATCACCCTTCCTATCATTACAGGAGGGGAGAATCTCTCCCACTCATGCTACTGCTGAAGGACAACAAGGAATTATCAGTTTTCCATAGCATTCAGACGTCCATACAAATCAGTCCAAGATAAGAGCAGCATGCTCGGACTGGCAGCGGGTCTCCCGACTCAAGCATGACAGCTTCAGGTGTTTCTATGAAGTGGTCAGGAGACCCGCGGCCAGTCCGTGCTTTCTGGTCTGATCTTGGACCAATTTGTATGGACTTCTGAAGGCACTCTATGAATGATAAAAAGTAAAATTGCATTACTGTTCCAATTCCCAGGAAGTTTACTGATCTCTGAATATACTCCAATCTCCATTATTACATTTTATGCTAGTCAAAAGTAATTTCCTTCCAGTCTGCACAATTTAAAAAAGAAACAGCAGATGGCGGTACAAGACCAGCATATACATTTCTTCAGTGTTTGAACCCTGACACATTTATCTCTACAGAAGGTATAACATTTTTAAATGTTCTCCTGGCATCAGGGGCGTACATAGAAATCATGGGGCCCCATAGCAAAAGCCTGAATGGGCCCCCCCCCCAAAAAAAAAAAAAAAAAAGAAATCAACAGGTGCTCTTAACTCCAGGCATGCATGTTATAGGTCAAACAATTAATTTTATAGCTATTCTTTGATTTTTTTCTCATTTGAGTGAAAGAAAAAGTAAAACACTTACATCCCATTTGATATATTCCTTGTAAAATTAAGCAGGATAACCTCGTTAAGCAGTCTACAATAAGACCAGCGATTATGGAATCTGTTAGCACAATATGACTGCTCATACCAAATATGTCCTCAGTGCACCCTTGGCAGAGCTAGATAGAAAGTAGACAGAAGGTGCCCTAGACTGGCCTCACCAAGGGTGCACTGAGCACCTGTACTTTCAGTCATTTTGTGTTCAGACTCCCTTTAAGTTCTCCCCCCCCCCAGAATCAGATTGAATGACAATAGGTCACTATGATGAGTGATACATAAAGGAATTTTAAATGGCAAGAACTACACATTGTGTCTTCCCATCACCTCCCAGGGGTGTTCTAAACAGACAAAAGGCATGATCATCAGATCTAGGATGCAAGTATACGTTTTGTCAGCGAGAAGGGGTTAAAGCATTCTTGCCCACACATTAATCCTCTATGTGCCTTAGTTTCTTGCAAACATCTGTAATCCTTAGTGTTTAATCGCCGTTGCGTTCTGCTGATTACAGCTCTTCGCTCATTACTCAGGAAAATCAGCTCATTTTCACATTTTTTTTTTCCCTTCCTGATGTTTATTTTTTCACATTTGGTCCCATTTCTTGTACAGCTGGACGTACTGTAGCATTTAATGCTTAATTGCCTTCTTTATCTATGTTAGCATGTAATCTGGATCAGGATGCATCAGGATTGCTACGCATCACAACGCACCGTACCAAAACACTAGTGTGAACGCAGCCCCACTCGTACAGCCCCTAACCAGGTGCCCCCATGTTATATACATGCTCCCAATACATTTTATTATCATTACCACACTGTAACATAGGGCACAAGCCCTTCTTGTGAGGCAGGAAAGATCACTGTATGACAGATCAGCATACAGACGTAGTCTACATTATGTCTGCATAATGTTCCCATACAGTGTCATCACTTTCCCACACAGCACATCCCTCGCTTCTGAGCATGCTCAGTGCCGCAAAACGGATCCCTGCACATGGATCTGTGTTCTCCTGGATCCGTGCTCCATAGAGCTCCATGTTAATTCCAGACGTGTAGCTGTGGATCCGTGCGTCTCCCTGTGCCTGCGTGTTTTTCAGATGACACAAAACTGCAACAAGTTGCGTTTTTGTGCATCTGAAAAAATATGCGGATCTGTGGGAAAACAGTGACACCTGGATGCACACGCAAGTCCCATCCGTCACCACTGAAAGTCAGTGGTGACGAAAACGGATCCGTGTGCAGCCAAAATATGCACGTGTGAAACCAGCTGAACTCTATATAATGATTGGGGCTGGACCTGATCTCTCCACAGGTTTTACCTAAAATCACTTTATATTACTTCCCCTACCCTTAGGGCTCATACTCACTTGCGAGAGAGTAGCGTGATTCTCGTCCGAGTCTCTCACATGGAAACCTGGCACTGCCGCCGGCACTCGGACCGGAGGGGGCGGCTGCATAGAAGTACATGTATCCGCACGCTTCAGTCCCAGTGCTGGCGGCAGTGCCAGGTTTCCATGTGAGAGACTCGGACGAGAATCACGCGACTCTCTCGCAAGTGAGTATGAGCCCTTAGCAGCAACAACTGACGTCGTCTATCCTCCCTGTAGTGTTGTCCTGAATCCTCCTGGCCCTGCGTTCAACGGGATCCGTTACATAGCGGCACTAACGCACCCTTTGGCCACAGTGATACTAACGCATCCAAAATCGGCATGATGCGTTACTTCATGACGCACCCTGGAACGCAGTCTGCAGCATTTGGGGGTGCGCCATGAAGTAACGCATCATGCGTTTGGATGCGTTAGTATCACTGTGGCCAAAGGGTGCGTTAGTGCTGCTATGTAACGGATCCCGTTGAATGCAGGGCCATTAACGCAATGTGAACCTGGCCTAATACTATGAGAAGATGATATACCAAACAATGTGCTGAGCCTCTCCTCCAGCACATACCATATACTGTATGTATATGCCATGGATGAGGGGACAGTGAAGTACAGCATATCTTTATTTGGGACTAAAGGTAACGCACAGGTCATTGCAGATGATGACAAACAATGTGCTGAGTCCCTCCTCCTACTACACATAGTCACATGCCATATACAGTTATGGCCAAAAGTATTGACACCCCTGCAATTTTGTCAGATAATACTCAGTTTCTTACTGAAAATGATTGCAATCACAAATTCTTTGGTATTATTATCTTCATTTAATTTGTCTTAAATTAAAAAACACAAAAGATAATGAAGCAAAAAGCAAAACATTGATCATTTCACACAAAACTCCAAAAATGGGCCAGACAAAAGTATTGGCACCCTTGGCCTAATACTTGGTTGCACAACTTTTAGCCAAAATAACTGCGACCAACCGCTTCCGGTAACCATCAATGAGTTTCTTACAATGCTCTGCAGGAATTTTAGACCATTCTTCTTTGGCAAACTGCTCCAGGTCCCTGATATTAGAAGGGTGCCTTCTCCAAACTGCCATTTTTAGATCTCTCCACAGGTGTTCTATGGGATTCAGGTCTGGACTCATTGCTGGCCACCTTAGAAGTCTCCAGTGCTTTCTCTCAAACCATTTTCTAGTGCTTTTGAAGTGTGTTTTGGGTCATTGTCCTGCTGGAAGACCCATGACCTCTGAGGGAGACCCAGCTTTCTCACACTGGGCCCTACATTATGCTGCAAAATTTGTTGGTAGTCTTCAGACTTCATAATGCCATGCACACGGTCAAGCAGTCCAGTGCCAGAGGCAGCAAAGCAACCCCAAACCATCAGGGAACCTCCGCCATGTTTGACTGTAGGGACCGTGTTTTTTTCTTTGAATGCCTCTTTTTTTCTCCTGTAAACTCTATGTTGATGTCTTTGCCCAAAAAGCTCTACTTTTGTCTCATCTGACCAGAGAACATTCTTCCAAAATGTTTTAGGCTTTTTCAGGTAAGTTTTGGCAAACCCCAGCCTGGCTTTTTTATGTCTCGGGGTAAGAAGTGGGGTCTTCCTGGGTCTCCTACCATACAGTCCCTTTTCATTCAGACGCCGACGGATAGTACGGGTTGACACTGTTGTACCCTCGGACTGCAGGGCAGCTTGAACTTGTTTGGATGTTAGTCGAGGTTCTTTATCCAACATCCGCACAATCTTGCGTTGAAATCTCTTGTCAATTTTTCTTTTCCGTCCACATCTAGGGAGGTTAGCCACAGTGCCATGGGCTTTAAACTTCTTGATGACTGCGCACGGTAGACACAGCAACATTCAGGTCGTTGGAGATGGACTTGTAGCTTTGAGATTGCTCATGCTTCCTCACAATTTGGTTTCTCAAGTCCTCAGACAGTTCTTTGGTCTTCTTGCTTTTCTCCATGCTCAGGATGGTACACACAAGGACACAGGACAGAGGTTGAGTCAACTTTAATCCATGTCAACTAGCTGCAAGTGTGATTTAGTTATTGCCAACACCTGTTAGGTGCCACAGGTAAGTTACAGGTGCTGTTAATTACACAAATTAGAGAAGCATCACATGATTTTTCGAACAGTGCCAATACTTTTGTCCACCCTCTTTTTTTAAGTTTGGTGTGGAATTATATCCAATTTGGCTTTAGGACAATTCTTTTTGTGTTTTTTCATTTAAGACAAATTAAATGAAGATAATAATAACAAAGAATTTGTGTTTGAAATAATTTTCAGGAAGAAACTGAGTATTATCTGACAAAATTGCAGGGGTGTCAATACTTTTGGCCACAACTGTATGCCATATATTTGGGACTGAAGGGTTAACTCACGTGCATTTATTTACAGCCCACAACTCCACATCTCCTTCTCTCCTGACTGCTCCTCCCCCCAGATGAGTCACAGTCAGGCTTCACTAAGCTGAAGCTGCCAGGCGCCAGAAAAAAAAAAAAACTCGGCTGTTCTCCCTGCAGAGCCGGCTCATTTTGTTCACAGCAGGGAGCCGGCTCTTTGAATAGGATCATTCACGAAGGACACACATCACTACTGAAGAAGCAATGTTATGTCACAATTCACAGGGAGGAAGCCAAAATCCTTCACACACCTCATCCACCTCCTGACAGACGGCTGGGTCTCCTCCCTCCTCACAAGGAGCAACATCTTAACTCCTTCTTGTAAGCTCATGTTCTGCAGGGGGAAAACACACATCGCTCTGCTACATCCTGACCAAGCACAGCCCACCACTGGCAGACAGCCTACACGTGCAGACAGGACCCTTCATTATAACACATCACCTTGTACATGTAGCCCATCAGCACCAGAGACCCTTCTGCTTCCTGCAATGCACGTGTGCTGCTACCTCTCTGGCTGTCAGGAGGCGTGGCGGTCTTATGCAAATCCAGCCAGAGACTTCAGCCAACTGCTGACCAGGAAACAAGGAAAGGGGAGCTTCAAGGGGCCCGGGGGTATACGGCGGCCGTCGCTTACATTTAATTAAAGGAGATAGTACTGTGTCAGCACAGCACTGCTGCCAAATCGCAGCGGCCGTCGCAGGCCCCCTCACCTCTCCGGGCCCCATCCACTGCCTGGCATCCATAGACAGCACACAGAGTTAATCCGCTTAACCCCTACTCATGTAGGAATACATACTAGTAGCAATAATTGGGCAATCAATGAATCAATTGCAGACCATTACCATGACCATAGGAAGGAACTAACCCTATATATGGTGTGCAGCCGAGAAATTCCTATTCCAAAGTGGGAAAGTTGTGCTGCCTACGGATGCTATTAAGGCCAGCGTCACACTAGAGCAATATACGGATGAGTGAGAGGCGCAAAAACAACGCATTGCACACAGATCAATATTTCTCTATGGTGCAGCTCCCATCAGCCATTTATTTCTCGGCCATATTTTACGGGCTGAAGACCATGCATATCAGGATAAGGAGGTGAGAGGACCATGCATACCAGGATTGGGGGGTGAGGGGTAGCATGCATACCAGGATAGGGGGTGAGAGGACCATGCATACCAGGATTGAGGGTGAGAGGACCATGCATATCTGGATAGGGGGGATGAGAGGACCATGCATACCAGGATAGGGGGGTGAGGGGACTATGCATACCAGGATTGGAGGGTGAGGGAACCATGCATATCAGGATGGGGGGGGTGAGGGGACCATGCATACCAGGATTGGGGGGTGAGGGGACCATGTATACCAGTATGAGGAATGGGGTGCCATGCATACCAGGATTGGGGGGTGAGGGGACCATACATACCAGAATAAGGATGAGGGGACCATGCATAGCATTATAGGGATGAGGGGTACCATGCATACCAGGATAGGGATGAGGGGTGCCATGCATACCAGGATAGGAGGAGGGCAGCACATACCAGGATGGGAGACTATATACCAATAAAAATGCTTGCCACCCGGGCGTAGAACGGGTTTCATGGCTAGTTTTATATATAAATCAAAATAAATGTTATTTTCTGTCCACCTACTTTTGGACCACCCTGTACATATATGTGTCTCAATGACATGAGTATTATATATTGTATGTATTCTATTTGTCTATATCTATTCTTTTGTTTGTGTTTTAACCTGTCATTAGGCTCCGTATTTTTATACGTTGTGTCTGACTCCAGCCTAAGAGAAAATTTCCGGTAAATACATTTTATTCCTTCCTGGACATCTTAGGGCAGCACACACAAGGACTTGTACAGCAATAATGAGGGGAGGGGTTACTTGTTAGACAAAAAACTGCTCTAGAAATCCTCGGCCAAAATCCGACCTTCAAAAGTTTTCACATCAGAATTCTGGCGTAAAAGCTTCGAAAAGTCGCAAAATTTGGAGCGGTGACTACATTTTGAGACTTTGAGGCAGACCACACCACTGTTGGTGAAGCGTCTACTTGGGATTTCTGACGTTTGTGGTGTTTAGCTTTAACCTCTTAAGGCCCCGTCACACATAAAGATGCACCAGCGATCCCGACAACGATACGACCTTGTCAGGATCGCTGGTGCATCGCTACATGATCACGGGTGAGCTGCCAAACAGGCAGCTTCACCGGCGATCAGCACCAGCGAGGACGCAGGTCTCTAAGGTAAATATCGGGTTACTAAGCGGCGAGCGTCATTTAGTTACCCGATGTGTACCTTAGAAACCTGCGTGCTCTCACCAGGAGCTGCCAGCACGCAGGTTTCTAAGGTACACATCGGGTACCTAAGTGACGCGCGCCGCTTAGTAACCCGATATTTACCTTAGAGACCAGCTCCCAGCGCCTGCTAGAGCACTGGGAGCGTTGCTGATCGTTGGCTCCCGCTGCCACACGCTGAAAATTCAACAAATGATCATTTTCAGTTCTTTACAACCGATAAAATGTTTGGAAACTCTTGTGCATTGTGAGTTTTTTTTTACTTTTGAAACAAATCCTGTTATCATTGGGAGGTGAATCCAATAAATGTGATTTCTACTCTAGCAGTTGATGATTTGAACATTATACTGACTCAACTGCATTGACCATTTAGACAAATCAGAGAAAAATAGCATTTGTATAATAATTTGTGCTGTGATGTATAACTCCAACACACTCCATCCTCCGAGTTCAGTCTACTCTTATCTAATTTATATATTTAGTTTCTCCGCTGTAGCAATTACAATGTAAGACTGTTCATAGTTGTGTTTTTCAGCTCAGGTCTCTCCTCCTCTGTAGGAACAGAGAAACGGACCCCATTTGGAATATGGATTTGATACATATGAAATTGCAATTGAAGGGTTGACTACAATGGGGTCAGTCTGGCATCTGTTATTTTCTTGTTTTTTGAATGGAACAAAATTACGGATTGGTATCCTGCAGGACTCGTTTCCCTGCTCCCAGAAGAGACCTGAGAACAGACCAGAAAAAATGCCGCCTCTGGCATCAGTACACTTTTGATGCACTTTCTGCAATGCCAAATACTGTACCTCCGCCAGCATGTCATGGAGTTCCCCTTCGGTTGGACAACATCCTAAGGACCTTATGATTGTTCCAATCTCCCTGTAAAATAAAACATTTGATTGAGTGGTGACTTATTGCTGCCACAAAATTATTTTCTTCAACCCTTTAAGGACATGGCCTATCTTGACAGCATTTCTGATATTTTGGGGTTTAGGGTTTTTTTTTTCACTTTTCCTCTACAGTTTTAACCAAGTAGTATAAATGACAATGTGAGCCTTGATTTGCAGATCACTATATTTATTTTTGTGTCACTATATATATTGAGTATATTGGGCAGCATGGTGGCTCAGTGGTTAGCATTGCAGCCTTGCAGCGCTGGGGTCCTGGGTTCAAATCCCACCAAGGAAAACATCTGCAAGGAGTTTGTATGTTCTCCCCGTGTTTCCGTGGGTTTCCTCTGGGTACTCCAGCTTCCTCATACATTCCAACGACATACTGATAGGGAATATAGATTGTGAGCAAACTGTAAGTGGAATAAGTTAGCGCTATATAAAGATATTATTATATTGAGTAAATCATGTTGTTTTATGTTTCTGTCAATAATAGAGCTGTATGGGGGGCTTGTTTTTTTTGCTGGGTGAGTGGACATATTTATTGGTACCATTTTGGAATACATGAACATTTTTTAAAACTTAATTTCATTTTTGGGCAGATGGAATATACATAAAGAAGCAATTCTAGCATTTTTTAAGTGTTCACTGAGTGAAAAACATAATTTTACAGTTAAGGTTAATATGGACAAGTCTATAACATATGCGTATACCTATTTTCTTTACATAATAAAGCATTTTTCCATTAAACACAACTCCTTTTAGAGACCTCTTAGTATTCCTAACAGAAAGCGGATATTTTTGCAGAACCACTTACCATTCAGCAGCAACTGCATTGTTAATGTATTATTACAAGATGCCCATTTAGATCAATAACCATCCACATAATACCAATATGGCTTCCAACGACTAGAAAGCCGATCCACAGCCCTTCACAGACACAAATAATGTCCGTTATGATCCCACTATGAGAGCATTTAATCCTGACAAAATTGGCAAGCATTTGACTCATGGTGAACCAATGTCGCTGTAAAAATATTAAAACCACCTCACCTGACATCTACGGTTTTGTTGCTTTCATGATCAAAAACTTCAAATGCTTCTGTAATTCTTTTTTGGAGATCAGACACAAGAGCCTCTATAAATGACAAGCAAAAGGCAATATAAACTATACTAAACTTTGGAATATCCAAAATTGTGAGATTGGGCAGGAGACAAAAGATGTACCATTAAAACAATTACAATGAATCTTAAAAGAAAAGAAAATTAATGTATATCCAAATCACTATGCAGCAATTGTTTAGCAATAACAGTCTGCAAAATAGAAATAATAATGTATTCATTTGTATAAAAGGAAACTAATAAAAAAATTAACTATAAGATGTTTTTCATGGATAGAACCTGTACCTATTATAACCGATGGCAGTGTTGGCAAATATATGGGTGCGTGCCAGAGGGGGCCAATCAAAGCCCTCTCTGTGGGTACAAGCACTGTCACCCCAGCACTATGACCTTTTCTTCAGGACTGCGAGCATTCAGTGTTCATTACTGAATGCTGCGATGCATGCAAGAAAGTACTATGTCCACTGGTCAGTGCCAGCATCTGGATGTACTCTGTGGGTGGACAAAATCCACAGATGAAGACAGCAGCAGCCCCCCCCACCCCCGTGTCTCCTGTGATTTATGCACCAGCCAAATGTCTCCTGTGATGCATGTACCAGCCCCAATGTCTCTTTTAATGTGTGAACCAGCCCCAATGTCTCCTGTGATGTGTGAACCAGCCCCAATGTCTCCTGTGATGCATGCACCAGTCTCAATGTCTCATGTGATGCGTGCACCAGCCCCAATGTCTCCTGTGATGCGTGCACCAGCCTCAATGTCTCCTGTGATGCATGCACCAGTCTCAATGTCTCCGGTGATGCGTGCACCAGCCTCAATGTCTCCTGTGATGCATGCACCAGTCTCAATGTCTCCGGTGATGCGTGCACCAGTCTCAATGTCTCCTGTGATGCGTGCACCAGCCCCAATGTCTCTTGTGATGCGTGCACCAGTCTCAATGTCTCCTGTGATGCGTGCACCAGTCTCAATGTCTCCTGTGATGCGTGCACCAGTCTCAATGTCTCATGTGATGCGTGCACCAGCCCCAATGTCTCCTGTGATGCGTGCACCAGCCTCAATGTCTCCTGTGATGCGTGCACCAGCCTCAATGTCTCTTGTGATGCGTGCACCAGCCTCAATGTCTCCTGTGATGCCTGCACCAGCCTGTTAGCACCGCTCCCCGGCTGTACTCACCGCTCCCGCTCCTGGTCCGGCTTCCTCCTCAGTCTCTGCCTTGACGCGCGCCCCCGCTCTGCGCGCTTTCCGGCAGCTGGTCTCCCGACGTCCTCCTCCACTCCCCTCGGCCGCGCGCTTGGTACCTCTGCGCACGCGCCGGAGGGGTAGATCGTGCGCCTATGGCAGTCTGTCGGCGTGACCTGCTGGGATCCCCGCCCGACCTATCAGCGCCCTCCACTAGGTATTTCAGGCCGCCCTCCCCTAGGGGAGGCGCCTGACTATTGAGTTATTTCCTCTTGTGTCTAGGCCGTGCTTGCTGCAGTAGCAGCCGCTTTCCTGTTTACCCTTTGTGCTGCCTGCCTTTGGGCTCCCTGTCCCTTTGCTCCCTGTCTCCGTGCTTCCAGCTGTGCCATCGTGTTATCGTTGTGTCTCCTGCTCCTGTCCGCTGTTTAACCCTCTGTGTCCTCTCTCCTTTTAGTGTTGCTCCCTTTCCTGCCTCCTGCTGGTCCCGCCGTTCCACCCTCCACTCCGTCCGCCTACGGATCCCGGTGTACCCGTCTCCTCCCCGGATCTCCCACTACTCCTCTTCATCGCTCACCCTCTTGAGCCGACCCCTGGTCCTGGCTGCCGTGGCGCTTGAACTCCCCGAGTCTGTTCCCTAACGATCCCTGTATAGGGGTCGGTCCACTTGGTGCGCTCACTCGGGGAGGGTTCGGCGTCGCGGCCCAGTGGGTCCACTCTCGCTTCCGGCACCCGTAGTGTAACAGAATAGTCAGGCCATGGACCCCGCCGGGGCTGCGACCCAAAAGGAGTTGGTATTCCTGAGGGAGAACCAGACTCGAATTATGTCTTTTATGAAGACCATGGATTCCCGCCTGTCGGCCTTACAGGCCGCTGACCCTGGCAACGCCTCCCAACTGGCCAGCCTCCAGCAGGAGCTGGTTCAACAGCGAGACACCCAATCCCACATCCTCTCTTACATGGCCTCGGTCGACGACCGGTTGCTGTCCCTGCAGTCGGCTGCCGCACGCAATCCGTCCCACGGTTCCGATTCCGTACCTACCCCGTCACCCAGGCTGGGTAAACCGCCCCGGTATGGCGGCGACCCAAAGTTGTGCAGGGGCTTCCTAAATCAATGCAGGTTGCATTTCGAACTATTGCCCCAACAGTATCCCACAGATCGGGCCAAGGTGGCCTTTATTGTGTCCCATTTGGAGGGAGAGGCCCTCTCCTGGGTGAATCCTCTGTGGGAGCGGGACGACCCCGTAGTCTCTAGTGTCCAGAACTTCATGGACACTTTCCGTAGAGTCTTTGACGAGCTCGGGTAGCCTCCGCCACGGAGTCCCTTTTCTGCCTCACTCAGGGTACCCTTACGGTCGGACAATATGCCATCCGGTTCCGTACCTTGGCCTCTGAGTTGGGGTGGAATAACGAGGCGTTGGTCGGGGCCTTCTGGCGTGGTCTCTCCGGCAAAATCAAAGACGAACTGGCAGGGCGTGATACCCCGACCACCCTGGAGGATCTTATTTCTCTGGCCACACGAGTCGACCTCCGGTTCCAGGAACGCGCTAGAGAGGCTGCGAGAGAGAGGCGTCCGCTCAGACCATCTGCTTCTTTTCACAGGCCGTCCAGTCCCCGTCCTCCTGGTCCGTCCTCCAGTCTGGCACCGGAGCCGATGCAGGTGGATCGAGTCAAGTTGGCTGAACAGCGCCGTAAGGAGAGACTGATGGAGGGTTTATGCCTGTATTGTGGCAGCGCATCCCACTTCCTGCGTTCTTGTCCTGAGAGGCCGGGAAACTCCTCCACCTAGGGCAGGTAAGAGAGGCCGACCTAGGTGTATCTCACTCCTCTCATCCCCTTACCCTTTCGGTTCAGCTGGTTTTTGGTCAGAGACGTGGCTCGGAGGTGGCCTATGTGGACTCGGGCGCGGCGGGGAACTTCATGAGATTGAAGGAGGTGAGGAAGTATCGGATTCCCGTTATTACCCTAAAAACTCCGCGTGTTATCGCCTCCGTAGATGGAAGACCCCTACAGGAGTCCGTGTCCCTGGTTACGGAGGAGGTATGTCTGCAAATCGGGGCCTTGCACCGGGAGCGGATCGCATTCTACGTTCTTCCCGACTTAGGCCATGCCTTGCTACTTGGCCTACCCTGGCTTCGAACACACGAACCCGTCCTGAATTGGCGTTCCGGGGAGGTCCTCCGCTGGGGACATCCCTGCCAGGAGAGATGCCTGAGGTCTGTGCGTCCAGTCAATTCTCCTCCAGTCCCCTCGGGGCCTGGAGGCTTACCAGCCGCGTACTGGTCGTTCTCTGACGTGTTTGATAAGAAGGAGGCGGAGATCCTCCCTCCGCATCGCCCCTATGATTGCCCTATCGAGCTACGACCCGGGACCATTCCGCCTCGTGGGCGAATTTATCCCTTGTCCCCAGCTGAGACTGCGGCCATGTCTGAGTACATTCGTGAGAATTTAGCCAGAGGATTCATACGGAAGTCTTCTTCGCCTGCCGGAGCTGGGTTTTTCTTTGTGAAGAAGAAAGACGGTTCTCTCCGTCCTTGCATCGATTTCCGGGGTTTGAACGACATTACTGTAAAAAACAAGTATCCCTTGCCTCTCATCCCAGAACTCTTTGATCGGCTGCGTGGGGCCCGCATCTTCTCGAAGTTGGATTTACGCGGGGCCTACAACCTCGTCCGCATCCGTCCGGGTGACGAGTGGAAGACCGCCTTCAACACCCGGGACGGGCATTACGAATATCTGGTCATGCCCTTCGGTCTCTGCAACGCTCCCGCGGTGTTCCAGGAATTCGTCAACGATATCTTCCGAGATCTACTATACTCCTGCGTGGTGGTGTATCTGGACGACATCCTTATTTTTTCCTCGGATCTGGCTTCTCACAGGAGGAGCGTCCGACTGGTTCTACAACGCCTACGGGAGAATTACCTCTACGCGAAGCTGGAGAAGTGTCTCTTTGAGCAGTCTTCCTTACCCTTTTTGGGGTACATTGTTTCTGATTCTGGTCTGGAGATGGATCCTGGAAAGCTGTCGGCAATTCTTCAATGGCTCCGGCCGGTGGGAGTCAAGGCGATTCAAAGGTTCCTCGGCTTCGCCAATTATTATCGCCAATTTGTGCCACATTTTTCATCCGTCATCAGACCTATCTCCAGTCTCACTCGCAAAGACGTCAGTCCCTCGTCCTGGTCTCCGGAGGCTGAAGAGGCCTTCTCCTGTCTGAAACAAGCCTTTGCAACGGCACCTGTTTTACACCGACCCGAGGCTACCAAGCCATTCATTTTGGAGGTGGATGCCTCTTCCATCGGAGCAGGTGCAGTGCTTTCTCAGAGATCCCCGTCTGGCCGACTGGTTACCTGCGGGTTCTTTTCAAAAGCCTTCTCTCCAGCAGAGTGTAACTACTCCATCGGGGATCGTGAACTGCTGGCCATAAAATTGGCGTTGGAGGAGTGGCGCTACCTCCTTGAGGGGTCGGTCCACCCGTTTACCATCTTTACCGACCACAAGAACCTGGCATATCTCCAGTCGGCCCAGAGACTTAATCCTCGACAAGCCAGATGGTCTCTATTCTTCGCTCGGTTCGATTTCAAGCTACATTTCCGCCCCGGACCAAAGAACTTCAAGGCGGATGCCTTGTCCCGGTCTCTGCAGTCTTCTGATTTGGTGGAGGAACCGACTCACATCATTGATCCTGCCAAGATCATCACGGTGGCCCCGGTGAGACTGATTACTCCTCCCCCAGGCAAGACCTACGTGCCCGAGGCAGACAGGAGAAAGGTACTGCATTGGGGACATTCCTCTAAAGTTTCTGGACATGTCGGAGTCAAAAAGACGATGGAGCTCATTGCTCGTTTTTACTGGTGGCCCTCTCTCCACCAGGACGTGTCTGACTTCACGGCATCCTGTTCCTCTTGTGCCAAGGTCAAGGTTCCTAGGCGATCACCCTCCGGCCTTCTGCTTCCCCTGCCGATCCCCTCAGTCCCTTGGCAACATATCGCTTTGGATTTCATTACGGATCTACCTGACTCTTCCGGATATACTACTATCCTGGTAACTGTCGACCGCTTCTCCAAGATGGCCCATTTCACGCCTCTTCCAGCCTTGCCCTCCGCCCCAGAGTTGGCGAAGACTTTTATCCAGCACATCTTTCGCCTCCACGGCTTTCCGAAGCATATTGTGTCTGATCGAGGCGTACAATTCACCTCGCAATTCTGGAGGGCCTTATGTAAGCTTCTGGAGGTAAGGTTGGACTTTTCCTCCGCGTACCATCCTCAGTCCAATGGCCAAGTGGAACGCATTAATCAAGTACTAGCGACATATTTACGGCAGTTCACCAACGCTCATCAGGATAACTGGGTCCATCTCCTCCCCTGGGCAGAGTTCTCCTACAATAATCACCCCAGCGAGTCTTCAGCCAAATCTCCATTCTTCGTTGTGTTTGGGATGCATCCTGGTATCCCGCTACCTATTTCCACTACCTCTGGTGTGCCTTCAGCAGATTCTCTGACCCTGGAGTTCTCTAAAATCTGGTCTGAGACCAAGGAGGCTCTCAAAAAGTCTGGGGAGCGCATGAAAAGACACGCAGACAAAAGACGCTTGGACTCTCCGATCTACCTCCCGGGTCAACAAGTTTGGCTTTCGGCCAAGTACATTAGGCTAAAGCTCCCTTCTTACAAACTGGGACCTCGCTACATTGGACCTTTCAAGATTCTCAAACGCATAAACAACGTATCTTACAAATTGGAGTTGCCCGTCTCGCTTCGGATCCCCAACTCCTTCCACGTCTCTCTCCTTAAACCAGTTGTCTTGAATCGGTTCCACCCGGCTCCCAACCCTTCTCCTCTACCTGTTTGTTCTGATGATATCTTTGAGGTAAGAGACATTTTGGCCTCGAAAAAAGTCAGGGGTAAAACTTTTTTCCTAATTGATTGGAAGGGTTTCGGTCCCGAGGAAAGATCTTGGGAGCCACGGGAGAACATCAATGCTCCACGCATTCTTAAGAGGTTTTTAGCCAGACGCAGTGGAGGGGAGGGTAAGAGAGGGGGTACTGTTAGCACCGCTCCCCGCTCCCCGGCTGTACTCACCGCTCCCGCTCCTGGTCCGGCTTCCTCCTCAGTCTCTGCCTTGACGCGCGCCCCCGCTCTGCGCGCTTTCCGGCAGCTGGTCTCCCGACGTCCTCCTCCACTCCCCTCGGCCGCGCGCTTGGTACCTCTGCGCACGCGCCGGAGGGGTAGATCGTGCGCCTATGGCAGTCTGTCGGCGTGACCTGCTGGGATCCCCGCCCGACCTATCAGCGCCCTCCACTAGGTATTTCAGGCCGCCCTCCCCTAGGGGAGGCGCCTGACTATTGAGTTATTTCCTCTTGTGTCTAGGCCGTGCTTGCTGCAGTAGCAGCCGCTTTCCTGTTTACCCTTTGTGCTGCCTGCCTTTGGGCTCCCTGTCCCTTTGCTCCCTGTCTCCGTGCTTCCAGCTGTGCCATCGTGTTATCGTTGTGTCTCCTGCTCCTGTCCGCTGTTTAACCCTCTGTGTCCTCTCTCCTTTTAGTGTTGCTCCCTTTCCTGCCTCCTGCTGGTCCCGCCGTTCCACCCTCCACTCCGTCCGCCTACGGATCCCGGTGTACCCGTCTCCTCCCCGGATCTCCCACTACTCCTCTTCATCGCTCACCCTCTTGAGCCGACCCCTGGTCCTGGCTGCCGTGGCGCTTGAACTCCCCGAGTCTGTTCCCTAACGATCCCTGTATAGGGGTCGGTCCACTTGGTGCGCTCACTCGGGGAGGGTTCGGCGTCGCGGCCCAGTGGGTCCACTCTCGCTTCCGGCACCCGTAGTGTAACACAGCCTCAATGTCTCCTGTGATGCATGCACCAGCCTCAATGTCTCCTGTGATGCATGCACCAGTCTCAATGTCTCCTGTGATGCGTGCACCAGCCCCAATGTCTCCGGTGATGCATGCACCAGCCCCAAAGTGTCTACAATCATGTGTGCACCAGCCCCAAGTCTCATGTGATGCATGCACCAGCCCCAAAGTGTCTATAATGAAGTGTGCACCAGCCCCAATGTCTCATGTGATGCATGAACCAGCCCCAATGTCTCATGTGATGCATTCACCAGCCACAATGTTTACTGTGATGCGATCACCAGCGCTAATGTCTCCTGTGATGCATGCACCAGCCCCAATGTCTCTTTTAGGCCGGTTTCACATTTGCGCTTTATAGCGCTGCGACGGCCTGTGCACGGCCGCCGCTAAGCCCCACCCCCTGCTGGCTCCCTGCCCGCCCCATCCGGTCATCGCCGCCTGCTAGCGCACGGCCAGCGCACGATCTGCGCACCATATGCTAAAGATAGGGTGCGCAGATCACAAGCGCCCATGTGCGCTAGTAGGCGGCGATGACCGGATGGGGCGGGCAGGGAGCCGGCAAGGGGCGGGGCTTAGCAGCGGCCGTGCGCAGGTCGTCGCAGCGCTATAAAGCGCAAATATGAAACCGGCCTTAATGCGTGAACCAGCCCCAATGTCTCCTGTGATGAGTGTACCAGCCCCAATGTCTACTGTGACGTGTTCACCAGTGCCAATGTCTCCTGTGATGTATAGGCTCCAGCCCCCATCGTATCCTGTGATGTACAGTATATATGCCTGCCCGTTTCTCCTATTCTATATAGTCCAGCTCCAGTGTCTTCTGTGAAGTATATGCTCTATATATGCTCCTGCCTCAATATCTCCTAAATTATATACAGTATAATCCTCAGCTACAGTGTCTCCTGTGATGTATATGCTCCAGCTCCAGTGTCTCCTACAGTATATCACAAAAATTCTGTAAATATTCTGTAAATATTTTATTATATTATATCACTCATATTTCTGTAAATATTTTATTATATTTTTTCGTGGAACAACACTGAAAATGTGACATTTTGATGCAATGTAAAGTAGTCAGTGTGCAGCTTGTATATAACAGTGTAAATTTGCTGTGCCATCTGAATAACTCAAGACACAGTCATTAATGTCTTAACCACTGGCAACAAAAGTAAGTACATTTCCATTTTCCCTCCCCGGTAACATGTGACTCATTAGTGCTACAAGGACTCAGGTGTGAATGGGGAGCAGGTGTGTTAAATTCAGTGTTATCGTTCTCACACTCTCTCATACAGATCACTGGGAGTTCAACATGGCATCTCATGGAGAACTCTCTGAGGAAATGAAAAAAAGAATTGTTGCTCTATATAAAGATGGCCTAGGCTATGAGAAGATTGCCAACATCCTGAAACTGACCTGCAGCACTGTGGTTTAACAAGACAGGTTCCACTCAGAACTGCCTCACTATGGTTGACCAAAGAAGTTGCGTGCGCATGCTCAGCGTCATATCCAGAGGTTGTCTTTGCAAAATTGACATTTTAGTGCTGCCAGCATTGCTGCAGAGGTTAAAGGGATGTGGGGTCAGCCTGTCAGTGCTCAGATCATACGTTTCACACTGCATCAAATTAGTCTGCATGGCTGTCGTCCCAGAAGGAAGCCTTTTCTAAAGATGATGCACAAGAAAGCCATAAATACTTTGGCTGAAGACAAGAAGACTAAGGGCATGGATTACTGGGACCATGAACTGTGGTCTGATGAGATCAAGATAAACTTATTTGGTTCAGAAGGTGTCAAGAGTGTGTGGTAGCAACCAGGTGAAGAGTACAAAGACAAGTGAGTCTTGCCTACTGTCCCATGGTTGTGGGAGTGTCCTGGTTTGGGGCTGCATGAGTGTTGTGGGGAGCTACAGTTCATTGAGGGAAGCATAAATGCCACCATGTACTGTGACATACTGAAGCAGAGCATGATCCCCTCCCATCGGAAACTGGGCTGCAGGGCAGTATTCCAACATAACAACCCCAAACACACCTTCCTCCAAGATGACCACTGCCTTGCAAAAGAAACTGAGGGTAAAGGTGCTGGACTGGCCAAGCATGTCTCCAATCCTAAGCTCTATTGAGCATCTGTGGGACATCCTTAAATGGAAGGTGTAGGAACACAAGGGATCTAACATCCACCAGAGTTGTCATGTAGGAGTGGACGAAGATTAAAGTGGCAACTTGTGATGCTCTATTGACCTCCATGCCCAAGAGAGTTAAAGGGGTTGTCCGGGCTCTTCACATAATCTCAGTACATATCTGGGCTGCAGAATTATGACAATAAGTAATTTACTTTCTGTCACTAGTTTGCACGGTTTTCTAGATATTCTGAACAGAACGTCCAAGGGGGGGTGTTATGGCATTGAAATGAGAACTAGTCGTAACCTCCTACTGTACTCCAAACATGCCCTCTATAGCAACAACCCCACCCTCCATAACTACAGGCCCTCCCCGTCCACATGAAGAAGCCCCCATCACATAGTAACAAATCCTCCCCCTCTAGCAGCCTCACTGCAGAGAGCTGCTCCTCCCCCAGACACAGACGCACACTGAACAGTGATCTATGGAAAGTGATACTAGTGAGGAGGAGGGAAAATCGTCCTGTATTCTGGGCAACTCCATGATTACAATACATAACTCATTATCAGTAATTCCTTCCCTCACTGTCCCAGGCTGCTGGCAGCAGTGAGAACAGACTGTGTGATGGCCAGTGATGGGGGTCTGCAGCTTCTAATCTGCACAGGGGATGCCAGTCACTGATGTAATCTGTTGTGTGACAAAGCCTCTGCTGTGTGAATGAGACAGCTCTGTGTCACTGATGTCTTCACACAGCAGCAGATTTGGTGCAGTGTATGTGTGAGCACTGTGTCTCTAATGGCACAAATACTGATGGGAGCAGCCTGTCCCAGAATACAGGACGATGTGTGTCTGGGGGAGGAGCAGCTGCTCTCTGCACTGAGGCTGCTAGAGGGGCAGGATTTGTTACTGTGTGATGAGGGCTTCTTCATATGGACGGGGAGGGACTGTAGCTATGGAGGGTGGGGTTGTTGCTATAGAGGGCATGTTTGGAGTAGAGTAGGAGGTTACGACTAGTTCTCATTTCAATGCCATAACACCCCCCCTTGGACGTTCTGTTCAGAATATCTAGAAAACTGTCCAAACTAGTGACAGAAAATAAATTATTGTCATAATTCTGCAGCCCAGATATGTACTGAGATTATGTGAAAAGCCCGGACAACCCCTTTAAGGCAGTGCTTGAAAATAATGGTGGCCACCCAAAATATTCACACTTTGGGCACAATTTTGCCATTTTCACTTAGAGGTGTACTCACTTTTGTTGCCAGCAGTTTAGTCATTAATGGCTGTGTGTTGAGTTATTCAGGGGGCACACCAAATTTACACTGTTATACAAGCTGTACACTGACTACTTTACATTGAATTAAAGTGTCATATCTCCAGTGTTGTCCCATAAAAAGATATAATAAAATATTTACAAAAATGTGAGTGTACTCACTTTTGTGATATTCTTTATGTGATGTTTATGCGCCAGTCCCATGTGAGCACTGATAAATTTCCCACTGTGAGGAGACCTGCAGTGTAATATACATCTGTGTTCAAAACAATTTACTGAGCTCCAGACCGACATAAATCTGGAAAAGCAGTTGCAAGTAGCAACATCATCACTATCACATAACATCACAGTCTTACAAAAGAGAAGCTGGTCCAGCCATCACATTAAGGGTGAGTTACCGTAATTTTTTGACCAAATATACCAGGATCATTTTCAAGTTCATAATTTAATAATAATAGTAAAGTTTTATTCAAATAACGCCAACATATTCCACAGCACTTTACAATTAAATCATTTAGCATGGTCCCGGAATTATATATAAACCAACTGAAGAGCCCGGCGCTGCCTGGGCATAGTAACTAACTGGGGTTAGTTATAAAAAATTATAATGATTATATTGCACATAAATTGTCGCTGTATGTCATCTCCTCCTGTATATAGTATACTAGCTGAAGAGCCCGGCGCTGCCCGGGCATAGTAACTAACTGTGGTTAGTTATAGCAAATTATAATTATCCTCCATCCCATAGTCCCGTGCCCATATACCCATCATACATATCCACGATCCCATAGGCCCATGCCCATATACCCATCATACATACCCTCCATCCCATAGTCGAGTGCCCATATACCCATCACACATCCTCCATCCCATAGTCCCATGCCCATATACCCATCACACATCCTCCATCCCATAGTCCCATGCCCATATACCCATCATACATATTCGCCATCCCATGGTCGAGTGCCCATATACCCATCATACATCCTTCATCTCATAGTCCCATGCCCATATACCCATCATACATATCCTCCATCCCATAGTCCTGTGCCCATATACCCATCATACATATCCGCCATCTCATAGCCCCGTGCCCATATACCCGTTATACATATCCTCCATCCCATAGTCCAGTGCCCATATACTCATCACACATCCTCCATCCCATAGTCAACCATTATGACATCATAATGAGCGGCGGGGCTTGCAACCTATGATGACATCAGCGTCGCCATGGCAACCATTATGACATCATAGTGAGGGGCGGGGCTTGATACACACACACTTTTTACCCATTATGTAGATAGGGGCAAAATTGTTTGGTGAATTGGAACGCGTGGGGTTAAAATTTCGCCTCACAACATAGCCTATGACGCTCTCGGGGTCCAGACGTGTGACTGTGCCAAATTTTGTGGCTGTAGCTGCAACGGTGCGGATGCCAATCCCGGACATACACACATACATACATACACACATACATACACACACTTGAGCTTTATATATTAGATACCTGTATGTCATCTCCTCCTGTATATAGTATATAGCTGTATGTCATCTCCCCTGGATATAGTATATATGTCATGATCCAGGACGGGGTTTCGCTTTGGCCCGTCCTGGTCAGACTGGGGGTTAATTGTTCTGCCTCTCTCTGGCAGAGGGCGGCTATTTAATGTTCACTGGACCTAGGTCCGGTGTCAGTTATACTCCTGCCCTCGGCTGAGTTAGTTGACCTCTTGTATACGTGTGCCTTGTGCCTGATAACTTGTTGCTTGTTTGGTTGTGATCCAGTTCTGTCCCTGTTACGAGTTCTGCCTGCCCCTCTTGTACCGCACCGCTCTCTCGTGTATGACTCTCTGCTTGTGACTCGACTGCTCTCTACTCGTCCCTTTGGTACTGCACTGCTCTCTTGTGTATGACCTTTGGCTTTGTCTGACCTCCCGTTTGTTTACCCCTCCTGTACCTCGTTTGCCCGTACTGTGTATGACCTCCGTTTTGCACGACTCTGAGTTTTCTACCTTCTCTGAAAGCAGGATGCTAAGCCCCGCCCCCTTGCAGTCACATGACCGTAGGTCCTGTGCCGGCTTGCTAAACTTCAGCGTTCAGGTCCTGTGCATCTGTACTTTCTGGCTGTTCTTGTCCCCAGGGGTCCCTACAGTGCGAGTCCCTGCTCAGCGGAGGCTGTACGCTGGCGCTGTCAGGATCCTGATAATATACAGGTATGTCATCTCCCCTGCATATAGTATATACAGTGGGGGAAAAAAGTATTTAATTAGCCAACAAATTGTGCAAGTTCGCCCACTTAAAAAGATGAGGCCTGTAATTGACATCATAGGTAGAACACAACTATGGGAGTCAAAATGAGAAAACAAATCCAGAAAAATCACCTTGTCTGATTTCGCAAGATTTATTTTACAAATTATGGTGGAAAATAAGTATTTGGTCACCTAAAAGCATGCAAGATTTCTGGCTCTCACAGATCTGTAACTTCTTCTCTGTCCTCCACTCATTACCTGTAGTAATGGCACCAGTTTGAACTTGTTAACAGTATAAAAGACACCTGTTCACAACCTCAAACAGTCACACTGCAAACTCCACTATGGTGGAGACCAAAGAGCTATCGGAGGACACCAGAAACAAAATTGTAGCCCTGCACCAGGCTGGGAAGACTGAATCTGCAATAGGCAAGCAGTTTGGTGTGATGAAATCAACTGTGGGAGCAATAATAAGAAAACTGAAGACAAACAAGACCACTGATAATCTTCCTCGATCTGGGGTTCCACGCAAGATCTCACGCTGTGGGGTCACAATGATCACCAGAACGGTGAACAAAAATCCCAGAACCACATGGGGGGACCTAGTGAATGACTTGCATAGAGCTGGGACCACCGTAACAAAGGCTATCATCAGTAACACACTATGTCGCCAGGGACTCAGATCCTGCAGTGCCAGACGTGTCCCCCTGCTTAAGCCAGTACATGTCCAGGCCCATCTGAAATTTGCTAGAGAGCATTTGGATTATCCAGAAGAGTATTGGGAGAATGTCATATGGTCTGATGAAACCAAAGTAGAACTGCTTGATAGAAATAAAGCTTGTTGTGTTTGGAGGAGACAGAATGCTGAGTTGCATTCAAAGAACACCACACCTACTGTGAAGAATGGGGGTGGCAACATCATGCTTTGGGGCTGTTTCTCTGAAAAATGACCAGGACGACTGATCTGTGTACATGAAAGAATGAATGGGGCCATGTATCGTGAGATTTTGAGGGCAAACCTCCTTCCATCAGCAAGGGCATTGAAGATGATACGTGGATGGGTCTTTCAGCATAATAATGATCCCCAGCAAACCACCAGGGCAACGAAGGAGTGAATTAGTAAGAAGAATATGAAGGTCCTGGAGTGGCCTAGCCAGTCTCCAGATCTCAACTTCATAGAAAATCTTTAGAGGGATTTGAAAATCCGTGTTGCCCAGCGACAGGCCCAAAACATCACTGCTCTAGAGATCTGCATGGAGGAATGGGTAAACGTACTATGACGACTCCTGGAGTGGACCCTCTGGGTCATGGCACCAACCCACCCAGGGCGAGCTGACCTAGTGAGGACCACCCCCTATACAGGGAGTGTCAGGGGCAAGCCCAAGGGGGTGAGGTATCAAGACTGCTGGAACCAGGTGGCCAGCTCACAGGAGACACGAGTGAGTGTGTGTAGTAACAGGGAATGTGCAGAGTACAAGAGTGTGCAAAGCGTGGACACAGGGACACGCAGGGTATTGACAATAAAGGGCGAGTGCACGGGAGTGCGCTAGATACAGGATAGTGCAAGGCTGGTACACGAGAGCACGTATGGCGTGCACAGACAAGCACGCACGGGGCGAGCAAAGCAGGGCGTATATTAACGAAGATAGAAAAAGGGTGTGCAGAGAGCATGCCTGAGGGCAAGGTTAGGCAGAGGGTGTGCTGAGAAGCAGACAGGAACAAGGCAGAAGCTGAGCGTGTGCAAAGGAGTATGACAGAGCACAGAGCAGAGGCAGAGCGTGTGCAATGAAGCATGATAAGGGCGGAGTACAGGAACGGAGCACAAGGCAGAGTTCAAGGACGGAGCACAAGCCAGAGCACAGGAACGGAGCACAAGGCAGAGGATCCGAATACAGAGCACAGCCAGGCAAGGACCAAGCCAGGGAGCACAACAATAATCAGGCACCTCCCATAGGAAGAGGTAGCCTGATATAGGGCATGAGTGCTAGGACTTCCGGGTCGGGTCCTCCAGGGCCATAGAGAGGACAAAATACCCATAAAAGATATTCAAGAGTATCGACTGCTAATGAAACGCCACCAAAAAATATTTTATATAATAAAATATTTCATGACAAAAATATTCAGTGAACAAGAATTTTTATTTAAATTTTACACTTAATTTTCCACAAATGCAATAAATTTAAGCATTAAAAAACATACATGATATGCATGTGTGCAGGGATACATCAAGAAACCAAAAGGCTGGGAAGGAGACACCAAAATAAAATGAAAAAATAAGAAAAAATATAAAGAATATGAAAAATATAAAAAAGTGCACCATAAATTCATCAAAATGTGAAAATTTAAATAATATAAGATTAGTGCATTTTTATAAACAATAGTGTCATATAATTCATATATAAATGTCATATTATTGGTACAATAAAAGTGCTTAGTGCATAGGAGATCCCTATAAGGGTATGTGCACACGCTGCGGATTCCGGTTTTGGCCGCTGTGGACCCGCAGCAGTTTTAGCTGCGGTGTACAGTACCATTCAAATGAATGGTAAAAAAAAAAACGCTGTGTAGACGTTGCGGAAAAATCCGCGCGGATTTGCTGCGGCTTTGAAACCGCAGAAAGAATTAACATGTCAATTCTTTCTGTGGAATCCGCAGCGGGTTCCTATCTCCACCATTGTGGAGATGGTGAATCCGCAGGACCAAACCGCAGACAAAACCGCAGATAATCCGCAGGTCTTTTGACCTGCGGTTTATCTGCGGTTTTTGCAAAATCCGTGCGGATTAATCCGCAGCGGATTCCGCAGCGTCTGCACACACCCTAATTCATGAATGGGCAACCATACCAAATTAATTATATGTTCACAGGCTGTGCACATAATAAAACAATATATAAAAGTGCTTAGTGCATATATGAATCTTGCAAATCCTATAATTCATATAAGAACAGCCATAACTAAATCCATTATTCAATGTGAGTCTGTGCATATATCCATATAAAGTGCTAAGTGCCTTTAAGGTTTCCCACACCTCACCAATAACGTCATGCAGTGACCCTTTTTAGTAAACGCTAAATAGCAAGAGAGATAGAGATCATACCAACCCTGGTTTCCTAAGGTTCCCCTGCATACATCACTCCAACGCACGTATTGCTATTGCTCATAGAGAGGACAAGGCTGCAGCTAGAACCGAGAAGAGCGCACATGCGCTCTAGCAACGTTGTGCAGCCATGGAACTAAGAACGAAAGGTGCGCGTGTGCACCCGACGGGACCGCCGGAGCGGCCGCGGCACCGGAAGTGGTGACGTCGGGCTCAGGGTCCCGCCTCCAGATGAGAGCGGCGTGACACATACCACCAACAGTGTGTATCAACCTTGTGAAGACTTACAGAAAATGTTTGACCTCTGTCATTGCCAACAAATAAATATATAACAAAATATTGATACGAACTTTTGTTAATGACCAAATACTTATTTTCCACCATAATTTGAAAACTAAATCTTGCCGAATCAGAAAAGGTGATTTTCTCAATTTGTTTTCTCATTTTGACTCTCATATTGTGGTCTACCTATGATGTCAATTACAGGCCTCTCTCATCTTTTCAAGTGGGCGAATTTGCACAATTGGTGGCTGACTAAATACTTTTTCCCCACTGTATCTGTATGTTATTTCTTCCTGTATATTGTATATACCTGTGTGTCATCTCCCCTGTATATAGTATATACCTGTATGTCATCTCCTCCTCTATATAGTGTATACCTGTGTGTCATCTCCCCTGTATATACCTGTATGTCATCTCCTCTTGTATATAGTATATACCTGTATGTCATCTCCTCTATATAGTGTATACCTGTGTGTCATCTCCCCTGTATATAGTATATACCTGTATGTCATATCCTCCTGTATATAGTATATACCTGTAAGTCATCTCCTCCTGTATATAGTATATACCTGTATGTCATCTCCCCTGTATATAGTATATACCTGTAAGTCATCTCCTCCTGTATATAGTATATACCTGTATGTCATCTCCCCTGTATATAGTATATACCTGTAAGTCATCTCCTCCTGTATATTGTATATACCTGTGTGTCATCTCCCCTGTATATAATATATACCTGTATGTCATCTCCTCCTCTATATAGTGTATACCTGTGTGTCATCTCCCCTGTATATAGTATATACCTGTATGTCATCTCCTCTTGTATATAGTATATACCTGTATGTCATCTCCCCCTGTATATAGTATATACCTGTATGTCATCTCCAGGTTCCCTCCCGTCTGTACACGGTGGAGGTGCAGTGTCCCCGCAGCACAAAGCATTTCAGCATGGCAGCTCTGCCCCTGATGCTCGGTTCTGCACATCTCGGGGGTGGGGAGCCAAGGATGTGCTCGGGGGCGGTGAGCCCAGGATGTGCTCGGTGAGCCAAGGATGTGCTTGGTGCTCGGGGAGCGGTGAGCCCGGGATGTGCTCGGTGCTCAGGGGGGCAGTGAGCCCGGGATGTGCTCGTTGCTTGGGGGCAGTGAGCCCGGGATGCGCTCGGTGCACGGGGCCGTTATTTCTCTGCTCTGATATTTGTCTGCTGAGGGAGAGACAGCAGTCGGGATACCGGGATGGATGCTGTGGGATATTAGGGGTAGTAGTCTGGTGGCTCTGACAGGACGGGATGATGTGGGATATTAGGGGATCCATTTCTGGACACATTTCTGTAAGTCTTGGCTCCCTTTCTTCTTTCTGAAAGTCTTGCTCATTGAGGCGTAATACAGCTTTTCTCATAGAGAAAGCAGATTTCAACCTTGTGGGAGTGTAATACCATTTGGTTATAAATTTTATAGAAGGACTAATTTAAAGTGTCATTAGTTGTAGCTGTATAAATAAGTTTAAAGCGAACCAGGCATTGTCAGGTTGGCGCTGTTACACCGATTAAAATGATACCTGGGTTGGAGAAATCCGTCTTGTGTTTCTTTTTTAATCTGTGTTTGAATTTTTAAGTTAATGAGATGCTTCATGCCAGACAAAGAGAAGTTCCTGATTCTGGATTCCCCCTGCAGTCTGTGTCAGAGGGTGGTCTGTGTCGTCACGGTAATAAATTGTGTTATTTCCAGCTTTACAAAAGGACGATAACACCATAGAAATGGTAAGAATAATAGGCCTCAGTTACCACAACTGTCTTAAAGGAAATCTGTTACTCATATCAACCAATCACTGCTCAGCTTTCATCTTTTAAACAGCTGTGGTGAAATGAAAGATGCTTAGTGATTGGTTGCTATGGGCAACACAGGCAGTGTAACCTGTTGTGGTCTAGAAGATGTGCCTATGAAATATATATACCGTATATACTCGTGTATAAGCCGAGATTTTCAGCCCATTTTTTGGGGCTGAAAGTCCCCCTCTCGGCTTATACACGGGTCATATACCTGGGGGTTGGTGGGGGAGGGGGAGTGGGGGTGTCAGAGATCATACTTACCTGTCCTGCCACGGTCTCTGCAGCCTCGCTTCTCCACTGTCTCCCTTCCTGTCTTCAGCGGTCCCGTGGTACCGCTCATTACACTCATGAATATGCGCATATTCATGAGTGTAATGAGCGGTACCACGGGACCGCTGAAGACAGGAAGGGAGACAGTGGAGAAGCGAGGCTGCAGAGACTGCAGCAGGATTGGTGAGTATAGCGATATTCACCTGTCCCCTGGTCCATCTCTGTTCACCGCTGTTTCTGCTGCATCCTGTGTCAGTGACGTTTAGGCAGCAGGGGGCGCGGTAACGTGGTTAGTGCGCGCCGCCCCTCTGCTGGCTGAACAGTCACTGACACACGAAGCAGCAGACAGCGGCGATGGACCCAGGACAGGTGAGTATGGCTTTTTTTTGCAGCATATGGGGGCATATTCTATGGATTCCACCCTCGGCTTATACACGAGTCAATAAGTTTTCCCAGTTTTATACACGAGTATATACGGCACATTAGATATTTAATTTAAGGAGTTCAGAAATCAATATTTTGTGGAATAACCATGATTTTTAATCACAGCTTTCATGCATCTTGGCATGCTTTTCACCAGTCTTTCACACTGCTTTTGGGTGACCTTATGCCACTCCTGGTACAAAAAATTAAGCAGTTCTTCTTTATTTGATGGCTTGTGACTATCCATCTTCCTCTTGATTACACTCCAGAGTTTTTCAAAGGGGTTCAGGTCTGGAGATTGGGCTGGCCATGACAGGGATTTGATGCAGTGGTCCTTCATCCACACACTGATTAACCTAGCTGCGTGGCATGGCACATTGTCCTGCTGGAAAAAACAGTCCTCAGAGTTGGGGAACACTGCCTGAGCAGAAGGAATCAACTGTTCAATCCAAGTTTGAGGTGTTTGGATCACACAGAAGAATATTTGTGAGACGCAGAACAACTCAAAAGATGCTAGAAGAGTGCCTGACGCCATCTGTCAAGCATGGTGGAGGTAATGTGATGGTCTGGGGTTGCTTTGGTGCTGGTAAAGTGGGAGATTTGTACAAGGTAAAAAGGATTTTGAATAAGGAAGGCTATCACACCATCTTGCAACATACAAAATAAGGTTGCACTATATGAAATTTGAATAGCAATACAGCTATGGAGTATTAAGAAAAAATATGAGACGCTTACTATATAACTTGGCCAAATTATATCTGCCCATCAACCAATTTCAAGGTGGCCTTAGAATCTGAAGGGTACCTACACTGTGTGAATACCTCTCTAAGGTTGATGTCTGAATTCCTGGGTGAATGTGGACCTGCTGTAGTTAAAAATCACCACCTGATGGAGGGCAGAGTGCTCGGTCAGTAAGCTAAAATACAAAAGACAAAAAACAAACTGGCACATTCAGACTAGTCTCATATTTTTTCTTAATAGTCCATAGCTGTATTGCTATTCAAATTTCATATATTCTACATTGACATGCTTTAGCATGATAGAGAGAGTGCAAACTTATTTTGTACGTATATTGTATATGGAGGTAGCTCCCATAACACAGCTCCTTCCAGAGAGCACCCATAACACAGTGCCTTCCAGAAAGTACCCATAACACAGCGCCTTCCGGAGAGTACCCATAACACAGCGCCTTCCGGAGAGTACCCGTAAGGCTACTTTCACACTTGCTTTAGGAGGCGCAGCACACAGCCGCCGTGCAGATCCGCCCCCTGCCACACCCCCTTCGGTCAGCTCCTCCTTGACGCTGCATGCGACCTACGTACCCTATCGTTAGCATTCAGTATGTAGGCTGTGCGCTGGTATGCTTTTGCCGGTGCATGCGCCCTTTTGACGGTACGCCGAGCGCAACAAAATGCAACTCGGTGCGTTTGGTGCACTTCGGCGTACCGTCAAAAAAGCGTATGCGCCGGCAAAAGCATACCAGCGTATGGCCTGTGTACCTAATGCTACAGATAGGGTACGCAGGTCGCATGCAGCGTCATGCACCCATAGGAGGAGCTGACCGGAGGGGACGCGGCAGGGGGTGGAGCTGCACGGCGGCCGTGCGCTTCGCCTTCTAACGCAAGTGTGAAAGTAGCCTTACACAGCGTCTTCCAGAGAGCACCCATAGCACAGCACCTTCCAGAGAGCACCCATAGCACAGCACCTTCCAGAGAGCACCCATAACACAGCGCCTTCCGGAGAGCACCCATAACACAGCGCCTTCGAGAGAGCACCCATAACCCAGCGCCTTCCGGAGAGCACCCATAACCCAGCGCCTTCCGGAGAGCACCCATAACCCAGCGCCTTCCGGAGAGCACCCATAACCCAGCGCCTTCCGGAGAGCACCCATAACACAGCGCCTTCCGGAGAGCACCCATAACACAGCGCCTTCCGGAGAGCACCCATAACACAGCGCCTTCCGGAGAGCACCCATAACACAGCGCCTTCCGGAGAGCACCCATAACACAGCGCCTTCCGGAGAGCACCCATAACACAGCGCCTTCCGGAGAGCACCCATAACACAGCGCCTTCCGGAGAGCACCCATAACACAGCGCCTTCCGGAGAGCACCCATAACACAGCGCCTTCCGGAGAGCACCCATAACACAGCGCCTTCCGGAGAGCACCCATAACACAGCGCCTTCCGGAGAGCACCCATAACACAGCGCCTTCCGGAGAGCACCCATAAGGCTGGTTTCACATTAGCGCTTTTTAAGCGCACGCACGGCCGGGGGTAGCTCCTCCCCCGAGCCGGCTCTCTGCCCGGCGTGCCCGCCCCTTGCTTGTAGCGCCGCCTCCTAGCGGACAGCAGCGCCTGCGATCGGCGCACCCTATCTTTAGCATAGGGTGCGCAGATCGTGCGCAGGCCGTGCACTAGTTGCGCTTTGACCTGCGCTGCGCACTTTTGACGGTGCGCCGTGCGCGCCAAAATCGAGCTTTTCGGATTTTGGCGCGCACGGCGCACCGTCAAAAGTGCGCAGAGCAGGTCAAAGCGCAACTAGCGCACGGCCTGCGCACGATCTGCGCACCCTATGCTAAAGATAGGGGGCGCCGATCGCAGGCGCCGCTGTGCGCTAGGAGGCGGCGCTACAAGCAAGGGGCGGGCACGCCGGGCAGAGAGCCGGCTCGGGGGCGGAGCTACCCCCGGCCGTGCGTGCGCTTAAAAAGCGCTAATGTGAAACCACCCTAACATAGCGCCTTCTGGACAGCATCCATAACACAGCGCCTTCCGGAGAGCACCCATAACACAGCGCCTTACAGAGAGCACCCATAACACAGCGCCTTCCGGAGAGCACCCATAACACAGCGCCTTACAGAGAGCACCCATAACACAGCGCCTTCCGGAGAGCACCCATAACACAGCGCCTTCCGGAGAGCACCCATAACACAGTGCCTTACAGAGAGCACCCATAACACAGCGCCTTACAGAGAGCACCCATAACACAGCGCCTTCTGGACAGCACCCATAACACAGCACCTACCGGAGAGCACCCATAACACAGCGCCTTCCGGAGAGCACCCATAACACAGCGCCTTACAGAGAGCACCCATAACACAGCGCCTTCCGGAGAGCACCCATAACACAGCGCCTTCCGGAGAGCACCCATAACACAGCGCCTTCCGGAGAGCACCCATAACACAGCGCCTTACAGAGAGCACCCATAACACAGCGCCTGTAATAATTATATCGATGCTACAGAATCTGATTGTGAGGGACAATATGAGACTGAGACCAAAGCAAGCAAAAAATAAAAATGTTTGGACATAAGAAAAAAACATTTCATTGTTTATATACAGCTAAATACTATGAATCAAAAAATAGCTGTATTAATAAAGCCGTAAACATGAGCGTCCCCGCCACTGTGGTGTCCGCGTGCACAGACTGACACCGTCAGCACGGAGGCCCCATGCAGTCCAGAGAGACCCCATCTGCCCATTACACAGCGGGGAGTCACACACAGGTTCCCAATAAACAAGAAGCCCCTCTACCTCAGGCTCAGGCTTACATAGCGGAAAATCTACTGAAGAGGGCAGATTGCGGTCCTGCAGGCGCTGCCCACCTGTGCGGAGTCTGTGGACCCTCTGCCAGCCCCCACCAAAGCATTGCCCATAAGTCAGGGGGTCTCTGGTAACCTGCTGCCTGGCAGTGCGCACAGCACTGATGACCCAGCTGATGGAAAGCATTAACCCCTTGGCTACAGAACTCCCCAGCCTGCTGCAGTGTGCGGTGTCATGCTGGGATCTAGTGATTGCCATGGCCGATCTCAGTAATGCTGCGGCGGAGCCCGGACCGTGCCACCGCCTCACTCACCTGCCGCCTCCTTCTCCTCCGCCATGACTGTTGTGCTTCGTTTCCATGGCGACGTGTCCCGCTCCTGAGCCCGCTGCAGATAGGGGAGACCCGCACTGGAAGCCCAGGAGGGGGCGCTGTGCTCTGCAGGCTGTAGGGTTTTTCCTTCATGTCGTCAAAGTGATTTCTGTTCTTCCCCTTCCTTGGCCTGGACTGCCTGGTGTCTATAGGTTGTGCAGTCCTCCATTGATAGTGCAGCTATGTCTTACATTCTGCGGTAGTTTTGGGGTTGCCTGCTATAGTTTCCTTACAGGGAGTAGAAATAGAGTTTTAAGAAAATTTCTAAAAAGAAAAGCTCTGTTGCCCGTATCAACCAATCGCAGCACAGCTTTTATTTTTGAAGAGTGCTATAAAAGAGTAAACCTGTGTTTTGATTGGTTGCTATGGGCAACAGAGAGACATTCTTTTTGGCAAATTCCAACTGCATTTATTTTACACTTTCTGAACATTCCTGCGCCAGAGCCCCACTCTGCGACCATGTGAAGCCCACCGTGCATATGGTTGTACTGCTGGCCCTACACATGAGACAGCGGTCAGCCGGATGATCATTGGGCGCCAGCTCTGTCTCTCCATTCCCCCATACACATCAGATAGCAGTCAGCCGGACGATCATTGGACCGCCAGCACTGTCCCCCCATTCCACCATACGCATCAGATAGTGGTCAGCCGGACGATCGTTGGTCCGCCAGCGCTGTCTCTCCATTTCCCCATACACATCAGATAGTGGTCAGCCGCACGATCATTGGCCGCCAACGCTGTCTCTCCATGGCAACATAGGACCCAACAAACTTAAATACTCTATAATAAATAATTGAGACATCCAGACATATGTGGAGAAAAGTGGCCATGTAAACTTTATTAAGGGTTACTGAAATCCATGGGAAAAACCAAAATCCACCAAATGATTAATTCTTTAATAAATAATTCCATAAATAATTCCTTTATTAATCCGATAACCAAAATTCGCTCATTGAAAAGAGCAATCGTACCCAAACGGGCAGACATCACGAATGGCTGACCACCCCCAAAACAACCAGCCACTGCTCCACAACCGTCTGGAGGCCCAAATTAAAGATATCGAGGCCTATGTCCCCCAGATGAACACCATCCGGACGATATAGGCCCGGCAAAAAGCCTTCCAAATCCAAATGGCGAAAAGAGAAAAAACCTAGACTAGACATGAATCTTTCCATCCTCCTGTTATTCCTCTTCCTGATACCGTTCACAAAACCTAACGGGCCACCATTCCAGATCAAACGGGGAACGACTTCGGAAAAAAACAGAAAAGTCCCGGGAAATATAGAACGGAGTAAATTCATATCCTTCTGCATTAACCAAAACAAATCCCAAGTCCGGATCTTACCCAAGTCGTTCCCCGAGAGATGAACAATCAACAGATCGGGAAGAGGACAGGAGGATGAGAGCTCTCTAATAAGCTGGCACAGATCCCCCCAGCGCAAGCCACGAACGCCATGCCAAAAAATACGGACGGTAGCCGGATCGAAAGACAAATTGTTTGTATAAGGCCGAAAACTTGCTCTACGATGAGCCCAATGAACGTAAGAATGTCCTACTATCCATATAGTCCTTGGACCTATAACAAAAGAACCAAAAAATTAAACCGTGAAAGCCAGGTCAGGACGAATATACAATTCTGCTCTATTAGATTCCCAACTTCCCAGACGTTTAATCCTGTCTTCTGACAGCCCAAGACGGGCCGCTTCAGTTGCGGCCCCGATCCTAAAAGAATGTGGGGTAACTCTTAGGTGTCCCAGACCCAAAAATAGCAAACTTTTCTTAAGTAAAACACCAAATTGAAATTTCGTGACCGGCTCCAAAGAGCCGTGCAAAAATAATGGGCCATTGACTTTAGGGCGGAAAGAAAACCAACGTACCAAGTTTGCCTTAGGGCAAAGCGGAGAATCTGGAACGGCCCCAAGCCGAATCAACACGCCTTTACCCAGTTGATCTGTTTTGGAACGACGGAGCCTAATAATGACCGACGAAAAATAAACGGTAACGTCAGAGACCTGTAAACCTGACGGCGAAACCTTGTTCAAGGCGACCAGCTCGCATACCCGAAACGCGCCAAAAAATGCAAAAACGAAGCACGTCCGGAATACGCAAGTTTCGAATGAATCGAAACAGACCTTGGGCAAAGTGTCCCATAACCGCATCAGCAGGTCCACTGATATAGGCCGTCTACAGTCCGGACGAAAATTCGCTTTCCTTAAACCTTTTAGAAATTGGCGCACCGGAAAAAGCCCAATGTAAAGACGTCCGACCGTAAAGTTGCATGAAAAAGGAGATCCCAGCCAAAATCCGATGGAGACCGGAAGAACTGACACCAGACTTTACCTTTTCTTGCAAGAAGGCTAGGGTTAAACTAGCGTCGTAGGACAAACAATGATAATTATGTACTGAACAGAACATCTTCCAATCAGACCAAGATGCTGAATAAGAACACCAAGTCGAAGGAGCCAGAGAATTACGTATCAGTGACTGGATGATATCCCCATCACACCCCACAAGGATTGCGGGCAAGGGACACTTTCTCGCTCCATCCTTGGATGTTGACACAGAAAGTCTTCCAAACGCTATCGTGAGACAAAACCACCAAAAAATTGACCTTGCTCCTGATGCAAAGAAGCCTTTATCCAAATGTTATGCAAAAGACAGGTCAAAACCAACTCCCTCAAAACCCTAGCCATGAAACTGCATTTAGTAGCCAAAGTGTTAATTGCAAAGACCGAACCAACCAACTCCAGCCTCACCCGGACACGTTTATTAGCTAAACATTCACCCCACCGCATCAACAATACCAATACTGCGAACACTTCCAGAAGAGCAGAGCCAGAAACAATCCCAGAAGACACCCATTCCGACGGCCACGACCATGAATCCCACGTGGAACAAAAACAGATCACAAAACCAGAGGAAGGAAAAGAACGAATAAAAACCGACAATGCGTCGGAGTCCTGCATTACACTAATCCCATTAAAGGACACCAGGAACTTCCTCCAAACACCAAGATCCGAACGAAGCTCCGCTGTTAAACGAATATGATCGCCTGCACCATGAACTCCCTTAATACTGTCATACAGCAGACGGGAAAATGCTCTAGCCATTGGCAAGATCCTCAGGGCAAAATTCAAAGATCCCAAAAGAGATTGGAATTCTCTCAAAGTAGCTTTTTTCCTAAGCAGCAAGGAATCAATCAGGGAAACCAGTTTTTGAACTTTGTCCTGAGGAAGCCTCAATTCCATCGCGGAAGTATCTAAAATCACACCTAAGAATTCCAGACACGTACAAGGACCAACTGTTTTCTCAGGCGCCAGAGGAACACCAAAAAACTCCATTAAACTCTGAAAAGTATCCAGCAGTTTAAAGCAATCTCCCGAAATCTCCGTACCGAAAAACAAAAAATCATCCAAATAATGTAAAATAAACCCGCAATGCGCTTCCTCAAAAGTCGCCCATTCCAAAAACGTCGAAAAAGATTCAAAGTAAAAACAAGAGAGCGAGAATCCCATCGGAAGGCATTTATCAAAATAAAACAAATTGTCGAACGAAAAACCCAGCGAATTAAAACCCTCTGGACTGACCGGGAGAAGACGAAAAGCCGACTTGATGTCCGCCTTAGCCAAAAGAGTGAAACGGCCAAACCGACGCAGAGCATCCACTGCTACATCAAACGGCGTGTATGAAACCGGAAACTCCGACGGATCGACTTGATCATTCAATGACGATCCTTTTGGATAAGAAAGATGATGAATCACTCTTACCGCATGCGAATCCCTCTTGGGTACGGCACCCAAAGGGGATACCCGAAAACCCGAAAACGGAGGCTCTAAAAACGGCCCCGCGATCCGATCCAAAGACAACTCCTTTTCAATATGAGCCCGAACCTCAGAGGAAAACGAACGCACTGAAGACAAATTACCTGAGACCGTACAACCAATACCAGAAAAACCAGGTACAAAAAAAACAAACAAAAAACCATTACTGATTAACTCGGCCTTCTTGCGGTCGGGATAACGGTCCAACCACGGGACCATATTTAGTACCTTCACAGGCGTCCGAGCTCTTGAAAATTGAGTCCCTCCCACCACCTTGTGGCTGCTGAGACAGCTGATTTGCCTTCTTAAAACATTTTGCGGCGGGGTGACTGCCGCCGCAAAAGGAACACTCGTGGCGAAACCGACAGTTTGCCTGCCACTTACACATAGAGTCATTAAAAGCAAAGCAGAAACCCTTTTTCAAAGGCAAGCTGCTTTGCTGTTTAGGTCCTGCGGACCTCTGAGGCAGCATAAGGTTGAGCCAAAGGCCCACATCCTTAGTACCCCACGCCAGCGAGGGGTGCACGGCCATTTTCTGACGAAACGCTTCGTCATAATGAAGCCATACGACCCCTCCAAAGCTTTTGTAAGCCTCCAAGATAGAGTCTGAGTGCTGAAACAGCCCACTGCATAGCGAGGGATGTTTTTCCCCTAAAACAGCGGCAAAAATATTGAAGGCCTGAAGCCACATATGAAAAGATTTAAAAGTTTTCTTCTCATCGCCGTCTGCTTCTTTCCTCTCAAGCCGAGAGCTATAATCCTTCCCACCAGGCAGCAATGAGAAAATGTCAACATACTCCTTATTCCATATTTTATCTTTGACTGTCTGACTGAGATGGAAGCCCAAAGGGGAGACATCGCAGGTCATAGCCTCGCGGTAAAGGGATTCATCCACCCCCACAGCTCCGACAGCTGAGGGTAACCTCTGAGAATTAACCCCCATTGAACTTCTAACTTCCGCCACAACCCTATTAACTAAGTCCTGAACAAAAGCAGGAGAAGCCCTATCTGCATTAAGAGAAGAAAAAGCGTCAATCTCACCACCAGCAGCAGGTCGTTCCATGTTCGGTTCCTGTGAAGTCGAAGAGGTCCGGCACCTAGGTGGAGGCTGAACCTCAGCCTGAAGATCATGAGGCATCCACACCGCAGCCAGATCCGGGGCTTCTGATCCTCTGGCAGCCCCAGTCTGCCCTTGGCTAGAATGAGCTCGGGCGTAGCGACAATCAACTCCAACATCTCCTCTTCCCGCGGGTACTTGCAGAACCTGGGCTTGTGCTTCAGCCTGTGGCAGAACACAATCATCTCTTCTCCTCTCAATAAACCTCTCCTGAGGTTGCAACTCCCTGGCCGAACACAAGATGGCGCCAGAGTCCCGTGATAGAGAACGAGATCCTCTCCTCCTGTCATTTCTGCTTCTAGATGGGGCCCTGGCCCGCTGAGCCTCCACAGGGGAACTCCTCACTGCAGCACGGTGTCTGCGAGGGGTAGGGGGCGGTGGGGAATAAGCTTCTCTTGGCCTCCGCCTCCTGGAACCACTCCTGCTTTCACCACTCTCCATGGCTTCAGCTGCAGGAACAATCACATTGGGGGCATTCTCCACAGAAACCCCCGCAGGTGCTGAGGTATGTGATAACACAGGCTGAGATAAGCAGTCACGTAACCATGACTCCCCTCCTTCTTCCCTCACACGAGATAACAGCTGTGCTAGCAGAGCGTCCATCTTCTTAACTTCAAAGTTGAAAAGTGATGAAATCACCTCAGGTTCCAGTATATATAGTCCTTTACTCCCGCCGAAAAGGCAGACCAATCAAAGCCCGTTACCGGGTCAATTCAAACAACTCGATTTCTTATTGGTTAATAACCAGCCAATTAATAAAACAATTCCTCAGAACCTGAAAGAAGAAACTTAGAGACAGCATTAACCCTTAAACTACCCAACCCAAATAAAAACAGGTCCATGTTGCCATGTAACCATCGGACAAGGGTCCACTGCTTTGACATTCTGCCATACACATCAGATAGTGGTCTTCCAGACAATCATTGGGCTGCCAGCGCTGTCTCTTCATTCCCCCATAAACATCAGATAGCGGTCAGCCGGACGATCATTGGGCCGCGAGCGCTGTCTCTCAGTTCCACCATATGCATCAGATAGCGGATAGCCAGGCTATCATTGGGTCGCCAGCGCTGTCTCTCTATTCCCCCATACACATCAGATAGCGGTCAGCCGGGCCATCATTGGGCCGCCAGCGTTGTCTCTCCATTCCACCATATACATCAGATAGTGGTCAGCCGGACCATCATTGAGCCGAGAGCGCTGTCTCTCCATTCCCCCATACACATCAGATATCGGTCAGCCAGACGATCATTGGGCGCCAGTGCTGTCTCTCCATCCCCCCACACACATCAGATAGCGGTCAGCCGGACAATCATTGGGCGCCAGTGCTGTCTCTCCATTCCACCATACACATCAGATAGCAGTTAGCCGGACAATCATTGGGCGCCAGTGCTGTCTCTCCATTCCCCCATACACATCAGATAGCGGACAGCCGGATGATCATTGGGCCGCCAGCACCATTTCTCCATTCCCCCATACACAGGAAGGCTTGGATTGGGCAATCGTCCATGTGCACTGCTAACAGTGTCCTCAGCCACTTATCTCCCTTCAGATCAAAAAATGCTTTGACATCATCTGTGGAGGCAGGGCCGGTTTTAGGCAAAGTGGGGCCCTAGGCAGAGTTTAAAATGGGGCCCTAAATGCTAACATATTGCACATCACACAGAAGCATTTTGGTTGTATTTATATGCGCTGAGTTCAGGCCGCTAAACAAGCGTGATCAACAATATTGAAGTCGTTCAACACTTGTTTCCCGGCCTCTTTCCACCATCTGAAAAAGAATGATGGGGACAGAACGATCACTAATGGATCACTAACTGATCACCATACAGTATCATGTTATCAGCAGCACATCTACAGTTTACACCCCATAGTCCTCCATATAATATAATGTCCCCATAGTCCTCCATATAGTATAATACACTCCTCATAGTCCTCCATATAGTATCATACACTCCACAGTCCTCCATATAGTACAATACACTCCTCATAGTTCTCCATATAGTATAATGTACCACCATAGTCATCCATGTAGTACAATTCACTTCCCATAGTATAATGCACCCCATAGTTCTTCATATAATGCATTACCCATAGTTCTCGATACAGTATAATGCAGCCACCCCATAGAGCATAATGCAGCCACCCCACAGAGTATAATACAGCCTCGCCATACAATATAATGTAACCCCCATAGAATATAATGCAGCCCTTCTCTTATAATATAATGCAGCCACCCCTTACAGAATAATGCGGCTACCCCAGAGTATAATGCAGCCACTCCACAGAATATAATGTAACCCCCCCATAGAATATAATGCATCCCCCCATATAGTATAATGTAGCCCCTCCATAGAATATATGGAAACCCCCTCATAGGATATAATGCAGCTCCTTATATAGTATAATGTAGCCCCTCCATAGAATACAATGTAACCCTCCTCATATAGTATAATGCAGACCCCATAGAGTATAATGTAGCCCCCTCATAGTATAATGAAGACCCCATACAAAATAATCTAGCCCCTCATAGAATATAATGCAGACCCCCACAGAATACAATGTAGCCTCCTCATATATTATAATGTAGCCCCCTCATAAAGTATGATGCAATCCCCCGTAGAATATAATAAATATAATACAACCCCCCATAGAGTATAATGTAGCCCCAAATAGAATATAATACAGCCAACCCCCACATAGAATATAATGTAGCCCCCCATATTATATAACACAGCCTCCCCCATAGAATATAATGTAAAATGTACCCCCCATGGTATATAACACAGCCGCATAGTATATAGCCCAGTACCACATGGTATATAGCCCAGCACTATATGGTATATAGCACAGCCCCACATGGTATATAGCCCAGCCCACCATGGTATATAGCCCAGCCCCACCTTGGTATATAGCCCAGCCCCACATGGTATATAGCACAGCCCAGCATGGTACACAGCCCAGCATAGTATACAGCCCAGCATGGTATACAGCACAGCATGGTATATAGCCCAGCATGGTATACAGCCCACCATGGTATACAGCCCAGCATGGTATACAGTCCAGCATGGTATATAGCCCAGCATGGTATACAGGCTGCCCAGCATGTTATATAGCGCAGCATGGTATATAGCCCAGCATGGTATATAGCCCAGCATGGTATATAGCCCAGCATGGTATATAGCCCAGACCCACATGGTATATAGCACAGCCCCACATGGTATATAGCCCAGACCCACCATGGTATATAGCCCAACCCCACCATGGTATATAACCCAGCCCCACATGGTATATAGCCCAGCCCCACATGGTATATAGCACAGCCCAGCATGGTATACAGCCCATCATGGTATATAGCCCAGCATGGTATACAGCCCAGCATGGTACACAGCCCAGCATAGTATACAGCCCAGCATGGTATACAGCCCAGCATGGTATATAGCCCAGCATGGTATACAGCCCACCATGGTATACAGCCCAGCATGGTATACAGCCCAGCATGGAATATAGCCCAGCATGGTATACATGCTGCCCAGCATGGTATACAGCCCGGCATGGTATATAGCCCAGCATGGTATACAGCCCAGCATGGTATATAGCCCAGCATGGTATATAGCCCAGACCCACATGGTATATAGCACAGCCCCACATGGTATATAGCCAGACCCACCATGGTATATAGCCCAACCCCACCATGGTATATAACCCAGCCCAACATGGTATATAGCCCAGCCCCACATGGTATATAGCACAGCCCAGCATGGTATACAGCCCATCATGGTATATAGCCCAGCATGGTATACAGCCCAGCATGGTATATAGCCCAGCCCTACCATGGTATATAGCCCAGCCCTACCATGGTATATAGCCCAGCCCCACATGGTATATAGCTCAGCCCCATATGGTATATAGCACAGCTCAGCATGGTATACAGCCCACCTTGGTATACAGCCCAACATGGTATACAGCCCACCATGGTATATAGCCCAACATGGTATACAGCCCAGCATGGTATACAGCCCAGCATGGTATATAGCCCAGCATGGTACACAGCCCAGCATGGTATATAGCCAAGCATGGTATACAGCCCAGCATGGTATACAGCCCAGCATGGTATATAGCCCAGCCCCACATGGTATATAGCCCAGCCCCACCATGGTATATAGCCCAGCCCCACCATGGTATATAGCCCAGCCCCACATGGTATATAGCACAGCCCCATATGGTATATAGCACAGCCCAGCATGGTATACAGCCCAGCATGGTATACAGCCCAGTATGGTATATAGCCCAGCATGGCATGCAGCCCAGCATGGCATGCAGCCCAGCATGGTATACAGCCCAGCATGGCACATAGCCCAGCATGGTATACAGCCCAGAATGGTATATAGTCCAGCATGGTATACAGCCCAGCATGGTATATAGCCCAGCATGGTATACAGCCCAGCATAGTATACAGCCCAGCATGGTATATAGCCCAGCATAGTATACAGCCCAGCATAGTATATAGCCCAGCATGGTATATAGCCCCGCATAGTATACAACCCAGCATGGTATATAGCCCAGCATAGAATATAGCCCAGCATGGTATATAGCTCCCCAGAATGGCCCCACAGTCAAGTACTCACACTGATTAAAAAAAACACTCCTCACCTTCTCCTCGTGCCTGCGCTGCTCCCGACTCCAGTCTCCTGCACTGCCTGGCACACAGTGAGTGCGCGATGACGTCATCGTGCACCCGCTGTGTCAGAGGCAGAGCGGGGAATGTTGGGAGAGGGAGCGTCAGCTGTCGCTCTCTACTTCATCATTGCCTCCTTCAATGCTGCGGCGGAGGGGGGAGTCGGCGCTGGGGGCAGGCCTCACAGGGGCCCCATAACGGCGGATTGATGTGCCGCTAGCTGGGACCCCTGGGGGAGCGGGGGCCCTAGGCAGCTGCCTGGTCTGCCTGCCCCTAATGCCAGCCCTGTGTGGAGGGGAGAGTTAGCAGGCCCACTACACATTACAGGGGTTGTCCAGGTCGGTTTTATATTTTTTACTATGGGCCTATAGTCTAACAGGCAGGTAGTTGTTAACATAGGCAACTACCAGCCTCCTGTACCGGCACCAGCGATTCAACTGCTCCACATCAACAGAACTGCTCTTTTTCTGTGCTCCTCTGTTGACAGGACGTGCCTGTCAACGTCGCTCTGATTGACAGCCAGCTCTCCGCAGTTAGGCAGCAGGGAGCCAGCTGTCAATCAGTATGGCGTCGGTAGTAACACCCCATCAGCAGAGCAGCATGGAAGAGAAGCCACTGCTCTGTCAACGTGTCATCAGCGCGTAGGGTATGTGCACATGTTAAGTATTTGGGGCAGAAATTTCTGCATCTCTTGGCAGGAAAAACGCTGTGTAAAATAGCTATGTTTTTGCAAATTTTTTATGCATTTTTGATGCAGATGTTTCTCTACTCATTAGTATGAGTGAAATCTGCAGTAGAAACGCTGAAAGAATTGATGGCGCCAATTTAAATCTGCACCAAATCTGCGAAAAATGAGCAGCATATGCATAAGAATTCAGGAATCTTATTCACTTTGCTGGCATCAGAAAATTCTTCAGGTTTTGCGACAAATCTATATAAAAAAAAACGCAGCAATAACGCAACAAATCTGCAATGTGTGAACAGGTCCATGTTGAAAAAGAAAATAATCACCATTTGGCTTTTACAAGCTCTTTGTCTCCTGCACATTCAATCTTTATATGAACTATGGTCATAAATCTGCTGGGATGAGCGCAGAAAAAGAGTTACAGACTCTCAGTTAACCCATTCTACAGCTAGCAATAGACGGTACAACACAAAGAATATAAAATGCAAATGGAGCTAAATTATTACTGAAACTTAGCATTTACAAAAATGATATTTAGCCAAAAATACATGCATTTAAAGAGGACCTGTAACTAAATTTTTCATGTTGAACTGGACACCTGATTTATTAGTGGCAGCGGAGCAGAATAAAGCGTTTTTTTACTGTTATTTTCCATTGCAGGGATATTAGCAAAGTATCTGGCATCTAACGAGATAACTTTTGTTAAGTCCAAGTGGGTGCGTGCAGTTATTTTTCACTGGGGGCATGTACATGTCCCTGTATGAGTTGCTCAATCATAAACTAGCATCAATACAGCAGAAAAAGTACATGCCCCACCATAGCTTAATGTGTGAATTGTAATTTCACCCTGCTGTGTTCTCACTGCAGAGGGATTAGTCAAAAAAGCTGGAGCACAACAGACATAAGTGTGTCTCATCTCCAGACATGCAACATGGGAGAGCTGCAATACAGCATAGCTGACCTTTCTATGAGAGGTGGAAAGCTAATAGAAGTGTTTGTAATGTGACACAGCTAAACTTAGCTGCACTGTCAAATTTTGCAGGAGGTTAGACTAGGAGAGCAGAGCTGTATCATTACATCCCACACTCAGCGAAACCTAAGCTATAGTGGGCGTGTTCTTTTTTTGCTGTGTTGCTGCCTGCTTATGATTGGTCAGCTCATACAGGGAGACAAAGAACACAGGCTTCCAAGCAAACTTCGCTAGCACCAGTGAAACAAAGGTAGGTCTGTCACCAGTTCCTTTTTGTATATAAGCCCAGTCCATTAATGGGACTGCAGGTGCATCTCACTAAATTAGAATATAATCAAAAAGGTAATTTAATTCAGTTCTTCAATTCAAAAAGTGAAACTCATATATTATATAGAGTCATTACAAACAAAGTGATCTATTTCAAGTGTTTATTTCTGTTAATGTTGATGACTATGGCTTACAGCCAATGAAAACCCAAAAGTCATTGTCACGATTCCGCTGCTGACATCGGTATGTCACCAGCGTCGGACTGGAACACCTTGGGCCCACCAGAGAAAATCATTCTTGGGGCCCACTATGTAGCTGCATAGAGTTAAATACCAGACCACCAATTATGCGGTAAAACACGCTAATATCCGGGTATAATATAAGGTTGTACATGTCTTAATTATGTAGCAGGAGTTGGGGTAGCCCCTCATAGAATATAAAGCAGCCCCTCACATAGTATAATGCAGCCATCTCATAGAATATAATGCAGCCATCTCATAGAATATAATACTGCCCCCCCTCATAGGGAATAATGCACCCCCTCATAGGGTATAATGCACCCCCTCATAGGGTATAATGCTGCCCCCTCATAGGGTATAATACTGCCCCCCTCATAGGGAATAATGCACCCCCTCATAGGGTATAATACTGCCCCCCTCATAGGGCATAATACTGCCCCCCTCATAGGGTATAATACTGCCCCCCTCATAGGGAATAATGCACCCCCTCATAGGGATTAATGCACCCCCTCATAGGGAATAATGCACCCCCTCATAGGGTATAATGCTGCCCCCTCATAGGGTATAATACTGCCCCCCCTCATAGGGTATAATACTTCCCCCCTCATAGGGTATAATACTGCCCCCCCTCATAGGGTATAATACTGCCCCCCCTCATAGGGTATAATACTGCCCCCCTCATAGGGAATAATGCTGCCCCCCTCATAGGGAATAATGCTGCCCCCCTCATAGGGTATGATGCTGCCCTCCTCATAGGGTATGATGCTGCCCTCCTCATAGGGTATAATGCTGCCTCCTCATAGGGTATAATGCACCCCCTCATAGGGAATAATGCACCCCCTCATAGGGAATAATGCACCCCCTCATAGGGTATAATGCTGCCCCCTCATAGGGTATAATGCACCCCTTCATAGGGTATAATGCACCCCCTCATAGGGTATAATGCTGCCCCCTCATAGGGTATAATGCTGCCCCCTCATAGGGTATAATGCTGCCCCCCTCATAGGGAATAATGTTGCCCTCCTCATAGGGTATAATGCTATATAGATATATAGATATAGAGTTAGATAGATATAGATAGAAAGATAGATGTAGAAATAGATAGATAGTAGATAATGGATAGAAAGTAGATAATGGATAGATATAGATAGAAAGATTCATAGAGATAGATAGAGATAGATAGAGATAGATATAAAGATAGATATAGAAAGAAATATAGATAGATAGATAGATCGATAGGTAGATACATATAGAGATAGATAGAAAATAGATAATGGATAGATAGATATAGAGATAGATAGCTATAGATAGAAAGATATAGAGATAGATAGATATATAGATAGAGATAGATAATAGATAGAGATAGATAATAGATAGATAATAGATAGAGATAGATAATAGATAGATAATAGATAGAGATAGATAATAGATAGAGATATACAGATATAATAATAATAATAATAATAATAATATAGACATATATAGATAGATATAGAGATAAATATATATAGATAGATGGCTATAAATAAAAATAGATATAGATATATATATAGAGATAGATAGATATAGAGATAATAGATATAGAGATAGATAGATATAGAGATAGATATAGAGACAGATAGATATAGAAAGATAGATATAGAGATAGATATAGAGATAATAGCTAGATATAGAGATATGTATAGAGATAGATAGATAGATATAGAGTTAGAAAGATAGATAGATATAGAGAGAGATATAGAGATAGATAGAGATAGCTAGATAGATAGATGGATAGATAGATATAGATAATAGAGATAACAGATAGATATAATAGATAGATATAGAGATAGATGGATAGATCAATAGATAGATAGATAAAGAGAGAGATAGAGATAGAGATAGATAGATAATGAGATATAGAGATAGATATAGATATAGTGTTAGATAGAAAGATAGATATAGAGATAGATAGATAGATATAGATAGATATGGATATAGAGATAGATAGATAGATAGATAGATATAGAGATAGATAGAGATAGATAGATAGATAGATAGATAGATATAGAGATAATATATAGATAGATAGATATAGAGATAATATATAGATAGCTATAGAGAGAGAGATATAGAGATAGATATAGAGAGAAACAGATATAGATATAGAGATAGATATAGAGATAGATAGGTAGATAGATATAGAGATAATAGATAGATATAGAGATAGATAGATATAGATATAAAGATAGATAGAGATAGAGAGAGCGGTAGATAGAGAGAGAGATAGATATAGAGAGAGATAGATACAGAGATCGATAAATAGATAGAGAGATAGATATAGATATAGATAATAGATAGAGATAGATAGATAATAAATATAGAGATAACAGATAGATATAGAGATAGAGTAAGATAGAAAGATATAGAGATAGGTAGATATAGATAATAGAGATAGCTAGATAGACATAATAGATAGATATAGATATAGATAGATATAGAGATAGATAGAAAGATAGATATAGAGATAGATGTAGAGATAGAAAGATAGATATAGAGATAGAGCGATAGATAGATAGAGATAGATATAGATAATAGATAGAGAAAGATAGATAGATAGATATAGAGATAGATACAGAGATAGAAAGATAGATAGATATACAGAGAGATAGATATAGAGATAGAGATAAATAGATAGATATAGAGAGAGATATAGAGAGATATAGATATAGAGATAATAGATATAGAGATAGATAGATATAGATATAGAGAGAGATAGATACAGAGAAAAGATATAGAGATAAATAGATAGAGAAAGATAGATATAGAGCGATAGATAGATATACAGAGAGATAGATATAGAGATAGATAGAGATATATAGATAGATAGCTATAGAGAGAGATATAGAGATAGATATAGAGAGAAATAGATATAGATATAGAGATAGATATAGAGATAGATAGAGATAGATATATAGATATAGATATAAAGATAGATAGAGAGATAGATAGAGATAGATATATAGATATAGATATAAAGATAGATATAGAGATAGATATAGAGATAGAGCGATAGATAGCGAGAGATATAGATATAGAGATAGATAGATACAGAGAAAAGATATAGAGATAGATAACGGATAGATAAATAGATAGATAGGTATAGAGATAGATAGATATAGATATTAGATAGATATAGATGGTAGCTAGATAGATAAATATAGAGATAATAGCTATAGAGATAGATAGAGTAAGATAGATAGATATGGAGAGAGATAGATAGATAGACATAATAGATAGATATAGAGATATATATAGAAAGATATAGTGATAGATAGATAGATAGATAGATAGATATAGAGATAGATGTAGAGATAGAAAGATAGATATAAAGATAGAGCGATAGATAGAGATAGATATAGAAATAGATAGATATAGATAATAGATAGAGATAGAAAGATAGATATAAAGATAGAGCGATAGATAGAGATAGATATAGAAATAGATAGATATAGATAATAGATAGAGATAGATATAGAGACAGATAGATATAGATAATAGATAGAGATAGAAAGAAAGATAGATATAAGAGAGATAGAGAGATATATAGAGATAGATAGATAGATAGATAGAGAGAGCGAGAGAGATATAAAAAAAACAAACAAAACACAATACTCACCTCTCCTCCTCGCTCCCACGCTGATTCCGGCAGCCGGCTTCAGTGTCAGGAGCTGCCCCCTCTGCCAGACACACAGCGGGTGCGCGATGTAGTGACGTCATCGCGCACTGGCTGTGAGCCAGGAGCAGAGAGGACTGAGGGCGGCGCCGGCCCTGATTTACAGCTGTAGTCTGCAGAGCAGCTTACTGGGCTGGGGGCGGGGCCTCTGGGGGTGGAGACCTGAAATGATATTCACTGCTTCGCAGTGAATATTCATTTCTCTTTAGCAGCGGGAACAGGGGCTCCTGCCTCCTGACACCCGCTGCTGCTCCGCTGGCAGGGGCCCCCATAGCAGCTGCATGGTGTGCGACACACCACTGGCTGGGGGCCCCTGGAGCAGCGGGGGACCTAGACAACTGCTGGCCCTGTATGCCAGCAGGTGCCAGGGCCCACCAGATGCCAGGGCCCACCGGAGAATCCTCCGGTTCTCCGGTGGGCCAGTCCGACGCTGTATGTCACAGATGGAGGGATGCGACACACTGCCGACACATGGCTATCACAGGCACAAGAGGGCTTATCTTAGATATCCCACCACTGGCACCATGTGATAAAAACAGCAAGCTAGTCTTGCCCTAACAACTTATCGCAGGGGGGTTATTTTGGATGTCCCACCACTGCTAACAATCTTCCACGAACTGCGGAGATTTATGTATATCCCACTTTTCAGTTCCACTTTGGAACTCGCAGCTCTCAGGCGCCCCCCTTACCCTCCGGTCAGTCAGAGAACTACACCTGGGATAATTGGTCGCTGGCCGGCTGCTTCAATGAGGTCTGGCCACCCGGCATGCTGCAGTGAGGGAATTATAAAATGCTCTGGCCGCAGCCACCCAATTATCTTGTAAAATCCCGTCCGTCACTCTCAGCAGTACCCAGGGCCCAGACCACACTTTGCCGCCACCAGCTCCAGAGTTTCTCTGATTAAGTTATAGACTTAATGGAGGGGTTCGAGGCCAACCCAATTCAGTAGCATAATTATCTTAAAGGTGCGTAAAATTTGTCTTAGAGCATGAAGACAGACTAATAAGTTTTATAATTTATTCCCAAAAAGGCGGGCAGTGATTACACAGATAAAAGATGTTACAAAGTTGAGACATTAGGTATGTACAATGCAAATATAAAATAACCGGGATGAAAATAGAGGTTAACACTTACAGTTGCTTAGGTGGTCTTAGGCTAACCATGTGGGGAGAAGGCGGAGCCACACATCTCCACTCATCTGAGGACTTCTTGGCATGAGATCTCTTAGCTGGAATGACCAATTTTAGGGAGGGAATACCTTATAGCTTTGGGTTTGTGACATCACAAAAGGGGCGGTCTGGTGATGTTCCTCCCCCTGCTCTAGGAGTTACAATTCTGACTACAAAACTTATAATGACGATATCTCGCAGAGGGTACCTCGTATAAACATGCACATGGTATCATTTTCTTTACCTGTCGAAGACAATAATTCAAGACCAAACATGCAGTAATTATGTCACACCGTTTAGGAGAAATCCAGTTCTCAATTTCTGTGGGTGCTGGAACAGTGAACATTATGGGCCAGAACGCTGGTTTCATGCCCTACACAGATATGTGATTTTTATATATCTATTGCGTATCGTTTTCGTGATCCAGTCTCTTTAATATTACCCATACTTATGGGTAACAAAGGACACTCTTTTCACTTACCTAATTAACATTCCTTAGCTGGAGAGGAGAGAGCAGGGAATGTTAGCACAGGAAGTGTCTGGTGTCCTGTTACAGATGCAGCCACCAGCTGCAATGTGTGTGAGCTGGTGGGAGAAAGGAGGAGTTGCAGCTATGTAACAGGCAGAAATCTCATCTGTAGCATATAGAATGGGAGATTCTGGAATGTTCCAGAGAAGTCATATCTTACTTATCATTACAGTCATTAGGCCGGTTTCACATTAGCGCTTTTTCAGCGCACGCACGGCCGGGGGTAGCTCCGCCCCGAGCCGGCTCTCTGCCCGGCGTGCCCGCCCCTTGCTTGTAGCGCCGCCTACTAGCAGACAGCGGCGCCTGCGATCGGCGCACCCTATCTTTAGCATAGGGTGCGCAGATTGTGCGCAGGCCGTGCGCTAGTTGCGCTTTGACCTGCGCTGCGCACTTTTGACGGTGCGCCGTGCGCGCCAAAATCAAACTTTTCGGATTTTGGCACGCACGGCGCACCGTCAAAAGTGCGCAGCGCAGGTCAAAGCGCAACTAGCGCACGGCCTGCGCACGATCTGCGCACCCTATGCTAAAGATAGGGTGCGCCGATCGCAGGCGCCGCTGTCCGCTAGTAGGCGGCGCTACAAGCAAGGGGCGGGCACGCCGGGCAGAGAGCCGGCTCGGGGGCGGAGCTACCCCCGGCCGTGCGCGCGCTGAAAAAGCGCTAATGTGAAACCGGCCTTATCTCAGTAAATTAGAATACTTTATAACATCAGCTTGAAAAATGATTTTAAAATCCGAAATGTTGGCCTACTGAAATGTATGTTCAGTAAATGCACTCAATACTTGATCCGGGCTCCTTTTGCATCAATTACTGCATTAATGCGGTGTGGCATGGAGGCGATCAGCCTGTGGCACTGCTGAGGTGTTATGGAAGCCCAGCATGCTTTGGATAGCAGCCTCCAGCTCGTCTGCATTGTTGAGTCTGGTGTCTCATCTTCCTCTTGACAATACCCCATAGATTCTCTATGGGGTTAAGGTCAGGCGAGTTTTCTGGCCAATCAAGCACAGTGATACTGTTGTTTTTAAACCAGGTATTGGTGCTTTTGGCAGTGTGGACAGGAGCCAAGTCCTGCTGGAGAATGAAATGTCCATCTCCAAAAAGCTTGTCGGCAGAGGGAAGCATGAAGTGCTCTAAAATTTCCTGGTAGACAGCTGCGATGACTTTGGTCTTGATAAAACACAATGGACCTACACCAGCAGAGACATGGCTCCCCAACCCATTACTGAGTGTGGAAACTTCACACTAGACCTCAAGCAGCTTAAATTGTGTGCCACTCCACTCTTCCTCCAGACTCTGGGACCTTGATTTCTAAATTAAATGCAAAATTTACTTTTATCTGTAAACAGCACCTAGGACCACTGACCAGTTATTTTTCTCCTTGACCCAGGTAAGACGCTTCTGGCGTTGTCTATTGGTCATGAGTGGCTTCACACAAGGAATGTGACACTTGTATCCCATGTCCTGGATATGTCTGAGTGTTGTGACTCTTGAAGCAATGACTCCAACAGCAGTCCATTCCTTGTGAATCTCCCCAAAATTTTTGAATTTTCTTTTCTTAACAATCTTTTCAAGGCTGATGTTATTACGGTTGCTTATGTACCTTTTTCTACTGTCCTTTTTCCTTCCACGCACCTTTCCATTAATATGCTTGGATACAGCACTCTGTGAAAAGCCAGCTTCTTTAGCAATGACCTTTTGTGGCTTACCCTCCTTGTGGAGTGTATCAGTAACTGCCTTCTGGACATCTGCCAAGTCAGCAGTATTCCCCATGATTGTGGCTCCTACTTAAACAGACTAAGGGGCCTTTTCAGGAAGCCTTTGCAGGTGTTTTTTGATAATTATTCTAATTTACTGAGATAATGACTTTTTGGTCTTCATTGGCTGTAAGCCACAATCATCAACATAAGCAGAAATAAACACTTGAAATAGATCACTCTGTTTGTAATGACTATATAATATGAGTGATACTATTGAAGAGAAATAGCGCAATAGTGCAGTATCCAGTGTAGGTGTATCAATTTAAAAATAATGCACTCACCAGATGGAGCTTGTAATAAGCATGGAGGATTCGCTGCTGCAGAAACCACAGATCCACGAGGGACCGACGTAGAAGATGCAGGATAGAAAAGAAAGTGTTTAGACAATCCGCGCTGCAAATCACTATGAACAATTATTAATACAGTGGTCTTTATTTGACGCGTTTCGAAGTCTCACAAAACTCCTTCCTCAGGAAAAAACTTCCCGAGGAAGGAGTTTTGTGAAACTTCGAAACGCATTGAATAAAGACCACTGTAATAATAATTGTTCATAGTGATTCGCAGCGCGGATTGTCTGACCACTTTCTTTCATATCCTGCATTATATAATATGAGTTTCACTTTTTGTATTGAAGACCTGAAATAAATTAGCTTTTTGATGAGATTCTAATTTAGTGACAAGCACTTGTATATCGGGCCAGAAAACAGCCCTGGTAGCATTGAAAGTTAAGCCGAGAAATGGACGTGTGGATTCGTGGATCAAGATAAAAGAGAAGCCCAATGTTAACTTATATATTTAATTGCCTTAAGGGCACACTAGACAATACACTATGTACACTATGGTTATAGATGTGTAAATTCAGATAGTGGTAGGACAAAAGATATAAGCAGAATATAAGAGTCAGTTATCAGTAGATGAAAGGCCTGGCTTTTGGGGGAGGGCCTGCCACATGGGAAACTTGTGGTTCCCTCTGTTCCTTGACTTCTCCCCACACAATAAGTTGTTCCAGCCTCCCCAGAGAAAAAACAATAGGCCATGCTTTAAGGGGGTTTTACACATAGCGATATCGCTAGCGATATCGCTATAACGTCACCGATTTTGTGACGTTATAGCGATATTGCTAGCGATATCGCTATGTGTGATACTTACCTCCAACCGGCTCCCCCGCTGTCCATCGCTGATCGCGCGAGAATGTCCGGCTCCATTTCTTGTCATCAGCTTCCTGCTGGGGCTTCCTGCTGTGACAACGAGCGACGCGTGGAGGCGGGCGGGAGGACACCAGGATCGCTGTGTGTGAAAGGTGAGTATCGTGCGTTGCGTTGCTGCTGCATCGCTGTGAGGTCTGCCTGTTTAGCAGCTCACTAGCGATCATTTAGCGATGCACCAGCGATCCTGACCGGGTCGGATCGCTGGTCGGATCGCTGGTGCATCGCTAAATGTAAAAGGGCCTTTACACAAGCAACTAATCTCTTTGGCAAACTCCCTTCCTGCCCTCTGGGCTGAAGCTAAAACCTCTCCTTTTGCCCTTGCAGCTAAAACCTAAGATGGCTCATAATTCCTTAATAGACGGATGGTTTTCATGCCAGTGGATGCGGCCGGGCCCCTACTACACGTTAAGTCCAAACACAGCTTTACTATCTGGTTTCTACTAGCTGTTTTATGTATTCCCATACCTCTGGATGCTAGAACTTGCGTTCGCCATGTTCTGAGGATCTCAGAAATATACAAGATGTACGGCTAGGAAGTATAGTATCTCCATAACTCCTCATGGAGTTATGTTTGTGAAATGTTCTAGAAGTTGTCTGCAGCTTCAGCAGGACTCTATTGCAAGCAAGCCTTTGTCCTGCTCTGAGCTGGTCAAGGTGTGAGATCTGTCACTCACATCCCTGAGATATATTTAATTATTTATATTTGTATAATTAAATCATGACAAATATGTCTCTTGCATAATATTAACACCCTTGGTGAAGTATAGCTTCTTTTAAATATGTCTGTCATATACTGTTTTATATATAAAACAGATAACAAATAAAGTTCATTGGATTTTATATATGGCTGCTTTACATCTAGCCCTGAACTATTTTTGGGTCTATTGATAGGTTGCATATGAAAAATGTAGTGAAAGGCCCTCTTTAAGTACGGAAACAACTTTACCAAAGCAGGACAACCCAAAACTACAGATATTTTCCACGTTTTATTTGCTTCGTCTTGACAGGACCTGTTCCTGTTCTCAGCTCTCACATACTCTGAAGATTTATATACAACTTAGCCTACTGTCAGGTGTCAGTAATGTGAGCCCCACATTTTGATACTGCCAGAACAAAGCAGAGCACTTTTCTCAAACAAAACATTTAGTAAAGGTTCCTCTGCTTTCTCCTGACAGGATACAATCCCATACCTGGTATTAAATATTCAACAATTGTAGAGAGCGGTATATAGGTTAGACTAGAATAGACCCCTTCTCTGTCACAGTTCACTTAAGTCACATGGAGGGCTGGAATCTAAGTGATTTTCTATCTTCACCCTATAATGTCCATCATGGTGGTTTGGACTTTACTTATTGGAATGTATCACTGGAATAATATTTTCTGAGAGCAACTGCTGCTGAATTGTAGGTTGAATAAAGATCCAAGTTACAGAATCAAAAGGTCATAGTCATTCAATTCATAGTAAGTAAAGTTTAATATGAATGAGCAGGTAGCATTGAGAATATGAGCTCTGCAGGTCAAGTTCACATATAGCAAAGAAATAAACACTTATTCACACTAACAGGAACGTTAGTGATAGTGTTCTTTCAGTGCTCAGAAACAAAAAAAAGTTGTTTGTTGCTAATGGAGTGTTTCAGTCTCTGGAATGTATGGTCTAACCAAAGATCATGAACTGTCTGTAAGGGGTACTTCACACTAAGCGAGATCGCTAACGAGAGCGCTGATGCGTCACCGATTTTGTGACGGAACAGCGATCTCGCCAGCGATTTTGCTGTGTGTGGCACGTATCAACGACAAGCCCCCCCGCCGGGGATCGCTGATCGTGCAGGAATGTCCTGGGCCATTTTTTGATCGTTGGTCTCCCGCTGGCCAGCACGCATCGCTGTGTGTGGCAGCGGGAGACCAACGTTCAGCGAGCTCCTAGCACTGTAAGCAGATGCTTGGAACTGGTAACCAGGGTAAATAGCGGGTAACTAAGCGCGTGCATCCCTTAGTTACCCGCTGTGTACCCTGGATACCAGTATGCTCGCGCTGGGAGCTGGTATCCAAGGTAAACAGCGGGTACCTAAGCGCCAGTTACCAGCGTCTTCGCTGGTCCTGATCGCTGGTGAGTCTGCCTGTTTGAGAGCTCACCAGCGATAATGTAGTGACGCACCAGCGACCGTGACCAGGTCGTATCGTTGTCGGGATCGCTGGTGCGTCATTTAGTTTAACGGGACCCTAAGTCTTTCTCAGAAGCTAATAGCAAACTTGGTAGCCAGAGATCAAATTTCCCAGGTAAAATGGGAAATCACAGCCTTCCTCTCTATTTCATGTTTGGATTGCCCAGTTAGACCTTTCTATAGGAAGAACAAGGGCCTCATTATCCTAAGACTGGGTTCACATGTTCATGATATACAGTCAGTTGCTTTGATGACAATAACTGGCCTAAATGGTCAACCTCCTATCTGCCTCATATAAGCCTATGAGTAAGTCAGTTTGAGCCTTTTTGGGTTCAAAGGTGGACTAGCTACAACTACGAGAGCCAAAATTATAGTAGCTGGTGGTCCATATGGTTGTAGAGTTGGATGAGCAGATAACCATTGCAGCTGCTGTAAATCTTCCTGTTGTGCAACCTATTGTGGTTGTCAGTCGGGACTATGAGCTAAAAAAAACTGTTCATGTGAACCTAACAGGAGATTCCTGCTGCCTGAACCATGGACAGCATGCAGCAGACACTGGCTCCACTATTGCAGCCCTGTATGCTTCACACTGAAATGCTATAGCAGAGAAAACATGCTTGGAAAAGCCACCTGGGGACGACTGTATTAAGAGGCCGGTTACTAACGGCTCCTCTCTGCCCTATTTCTCTTAACTGACAGTTTTGTACTGCATGTACATTTCTCCCTATGCTCTGTGTGTGCATAAGGAGAAAACAGAAAGTCTAGGGGAGCGGGGCAGGGACAAGTCAACAAGGATTTGCCGCTTGGTCTAGTCTTCGTCTTCCATGATATTTGGTTATTTGATAGTATTTGTCTACTCACATGGGCCAATGTGCACTTTTGGTGTCTCTTAGGCTTCAGTTACGCCCTTGGATAGAACAAAAAGTGTATCCACAGATTTGGTTAAAGGAGTTATCCTGGACATTTTTGCTAAGAAATTACCAGCCTGTTGTTACCTGCAACATCTCTTCTGGCTCAGGTAGTGATTTTCTCTTTTTGTTTGACTTCACATCAACCGAGTAGCTCTTTCTCTTCGGCTCTGCTCTGTCAACGGGTAATCACTCTGATCCTCATCCTGATTAACAGCCAGCCCCCTACAGTAAACAAGCGCAGAACCGGCTGTTAATCAACATGACATCAGCAGTGACGCCTCGTTGACAAATCAAAGTGGAAGAGAAGACACTGCTCCGTCAATGTGACATCAATGGCAGCAGAATAATTGCCGGCACGAGCGGTACATGACCACTCAAAGCTGGAACAAAGTGTCACAATAATTGCCGGCAGGAGCGGTACATGACCACTCTAAGCTGGAACAAAGTGTCACAGCGTGGAGCAGGTAGGTAGTTAGCAACTATCTGTCTGTAAGTTGTTAGCCCCATCGCAAAAAAAGTAGAGTCCCGGATAACAAAACTAGAGGGCAGAGTTCAAGGAATTTCGAGGGACTTGTGGTTGTGTCTCTGACATTGTGAATATTCCAGATACATTCAACTGCTGCATACTGCATGTTCTGTCAAAACATTATTAGCATTATATTTACTGTATTACATGTGGTAATTGCTATCTTCACACCTAATTACAATGAAAAGTTGTATGTTTTCTGATGAGTGTTGCTTATGAGTGGTATTGATTAAAGACTTGTGACTTCTTCAAACAGATGGTTTATGTGTTTCCTGGGGAAATGCCCAATAAAATGCTATAGTTTGTAGCAATGCTGTGGCAGACTCAGTTGACATTCCATCTGTTCTGTGTCGTCACCCTTTATACACTATTTATATTTATATATTCAGTTGGCCACTAACCTGTATACTGGACAGGATGCTGGGCAGATGGACACAAATTAAACAAAACAAATTGAAGCAGCACTCAATAAGATGTATCTGTTTTTAATGCATTGTTTTCAAAATACATCTTCTACAGCAGCGGTGTCCAACCTGCAGGCCGCATATGGGCCAGGATAGCTATTAATGCAGCCTGAGACAGGTTTCCAGGCTTAGTAGGCCACCGGTCCTATAATTTTTATAGAGAGAATTGTGCGTGCGCCTTCAGCATTCTGCACTGAACGCTGCTGTGCACAGAAGACTGGGATAAGTCCGACACTGGCCAGTGTATGCATCAGGATATTTTTTGTGGGTACAGCTAGCCCGCCCCGTCCTTCTGTCCTGCTCCCACCATTGCAGCGCTGTAGCTCAGAGGCTTTTCATGTCCAGGGTATGGGTAAGTTCTGCAGTATCAGTGTTCCTATGATGCATTCAGCAATCTCATGTTTCTTAAGTGATGTATATGCTACAGTTTCTTATGTAATTTGTATATGGCAGTCTCATGCCTCCTATGTGATGTGTATACAGCTGTCTCATGTCTCCTGTGTGATGTGTATACAGCAGTCTCATGTCACCTATGTAATGTGTATACAGGAATCTCTTGTCTCCGATGTGATATATATATACAGCAGAGACTTCTTGTCTCCTATATAATGAATATACAGCAGAGTTTCAGTGTTTCCCATGTGTAGTGTACATACAGCACAGTATGTGTCAGAAAGCATTCAGACCTCTTTAAATTTTTCACTCTTTCTTTCATTGCAGCCATTTGGTAAATTCAAAAAACTTCATTTTCTTCTCATCAATGTACACTCTGCACCCCATTTTGATGGAAAAAAGCAGAAATGTAGACAATTTTGCAAATTTACTTAAAAAAATGAAATATCACATGGTCATAAGTATTCAGACCCTTTGCTCAGACACATATTTAAGTCACATGCTATCCATTTCCTTGTGATCCTCCTTGAAATGGTTCTACTCCTTCATTGGAGTCCAGCTGTGTTTAATTAAACTGGTCTATATGAGACCTCACAGCTCACAGTGCATGTCAGACCAAATGAGAATCATGAGGTGAAAGGAACTGGCCAAGGAGCTCAGAGACAGAATTGTGGCAAGGCACAGATCTGGCCAAGGTTACAAAAGAATTTCTGCAGTACTCAAGGTTCCTAAGAGCACAGTGGCCTCCATAATCCTTAAATGGCAGAAGTTTGGTACCACCAGAAGTCTTCCTAGACCTGGCCATCCAGCCAAGCTGAGCAATCGTGAGAGAAGAGCCTTGGTGAGAGAGGAAAGGAAGAACCCCAAGATCACTATGGCTGAGCTCCAGTGATGCAGTAGGGAGATGGGAGAAATTTCCACAAAGTCTAGTATCACTGCAGACCTCCACCAGTCGGCCCTTCATGGCAGTGTGGCCTGACGGAAACCTCTCCTCAGTGCAAGACATATGAAATCCCACATAGAGTTTGCTAAAAACCATATGAAGGACTACCAGACTATGAGAAATAAGATTCTCTGGTCTGATGAGATAAAGATAGACCTTTTTGGTGATAATTCTAAGAGGTATGTGTGGAGAAAATCAACACTGCTGATCACCTGCCCAATACAATCTCAACAGTGAAACATGGTGATGTCAGCATCATGTTATGGGGGTGTTTTTCAGCTGCAGGGACAGGACGACTGGTTGCCATTGAAGGAAACATGAATGCGGCCAAGTACAGAGATATTCTGGATGAAAACCTCTTTCAGAGTGCTCTGGACCTCAGACTTGGCCAAAGGTTCACCTTCCAACAAGACAATAACCCTAAGCACACAGCTAAAATCACAAAGGAGTGGCTTCGTAACAACTCTGTGACCATTCTTGACTGGCCAAGCCAGATAAATTAATCCCAATTTTGGCATCTGGTTCCCAGAGCAGATTTTCCGGTTGTAATTACCTAGTCACTGCAGAACGTCTCTGCTTCAATGGAGGTTGTGTCAGCTCCCTCTTTCTTCCCCAATTATAATTAGTTTATCTATTCCACAGTTATAATTAATCCCATATGTTCAATGTGGAGTCCTACTTCAATGGAGGTTGAAGTGCTAGTTCTTTCTCACTTCCCCAGTTATAATTAATCCCATATGTTCAATGTGAGGGTGATATGTTCCCTCTCTGGAGATGTTATTACGGATTTTTAATTTCACTCTATGAGAAATATAGACTTAGTTTCTCCTATGTGGTGTATACAGCAGTCGCGGTGTACCCATGTGATGAATATACAGCAGAGTCTCAGTGTCTCAAGTGATATATACACAGCAGAGTCTCAATGTATCCTATGTGATGTATTGTATATGCAGCAAAGTCTCAGTATATGCTATGTGATGTATACATTAGAGTTTTAGTGTATCCTATATGATGTATACACAGCAGTTCCAGTGTGTCAGAGATATGAATATTTGTCAGGACTTTCTTAATCCCACAAATTCCTAATATAACAGGCCGGGAAGGTCAAGAGTACCACCCGCTGTGATCTTTGGAGCGAACCGCTCTCTGCTGCCCCCTAACGTCCGGACAATTACACGATTAGCCGACTAACAACGGAGAAGCCCGCAACCTGTTCGCACCACAAAGCCGGCTATCAGAAAATTAACTGTGAATGTATGGCATATATACCTGCAGATACCAACACATGGAATATATGTACATACCCCAGTGTGGTCACAGTTAACTCTCAGATGCCCCCAGACTACTTGCTGTCACCACTAATCTGTTACAGTCGATTAGACACCGTTAAAGGGAACCTGTCACCCCCTTCCAGGCGTTTTTAAGTAAAAGAGCCACCTTGTGCAGCACTAATGCTGCATTCTGTCAAGGTGGCTCTTTTATTTAGCGTCCCTTCCACTGCTAAAATAATCGTTTTTAAAATTGGTCAGACATACCTGATATTTGTCAGGGGAGCAGGGCTTTCCCCCCTGGACACATAGCCTCACATACGTCAGTCATGTCCAACTTCTGAATTTGGTGCCGCTTCCTCAGCATTCATTTCTTTTTCTTGCACCTGCGCTGTAATATTCTTTCAGTGGTGCAGCAGGACCTGTGATGACGTCAGCACCATGTGACCAGTAGGGGCAGAGCTCAGCAAGCAGTGGTGCCAGCAGGGCCTGTGATGACATCAGCACCATGTGACCAGTAGGGGCGGAGCTCAGCAGAGCAGTGGGTGCCAGCAGGACCTGTGATGATGTCAGCACCATGTGACCAGTAGGGGCGGAGCTAAGCAGGGCAGTGGTGCAGCAGGCACGAGAAAAAGAAATGAACGATTATTTTGGCGGTGGAAGGGACGCTAAATAAAAGAGCCACCTTGACAGAATGCACCATTAGTGCTGCACAAGGTGGCTCTTTTACTTAAAACGCCTGCGGGGGTCACAGGTTCCCTTTAAACGGTAGCTATCACTTCGAGGCGTAGTTTACAGAACAGAATTATTAAATATTATATTTCATCAAAAGGGAGGCAGTGTTTGTGAAGAATATACGAAAGATTTTACAAGGGTGACAAAACAATACAGCATAAACAGTTACATAAAGGGATTAACAGGAGGTCTTACTACACCGATCGCAAAGACGATTCAATTTAGCCAAAGGAGAGTGCTTTGATTGGTCTGTCGATAAACAGGGTCCCTAAATACTTGACATTTAGCTCTCTGTACGAACACTGATGATAATTAGTCCTGGTTGTGGGCTGGACTCAGCCCTTCATAATTTTAGGAAATCCCAATTTATTTAATACCGTAATTTTCAGACTATAAGACGCACTGGACCATAAGACGCATCTCAAATTTTCAGAAGGAAAATAGGGAAAAAATTAACGTGTCAAATGGGGGGCTGTCTTACAGTCTGAATTCAGCTTACTGGGGGGAGATCGGCAGTGCCAACAATGTACGTCTCATTAATATGGGATGTATAGAAAATCCAATATTCCATATTTTCTCCCGAAGCCACAATGTCAGCTCTCTCATTGTACTGTCACAGTGGCTATTTGTAAAGGGTGTCATATTTTCTTTCATCCACTTCAGACCCTAACAATAATTTTTCCTGTCTCTCTGTGGGGACAATAGATATACTGCTCAGTCACCTGGACATAAAGAGAATCCTCACATTTTAATTAGTCTGCTTCACATAGCTGTGTCACTGCCATTTTACATAACGGCAACATGGAGTGGTAGTTCTCCTCAGGACAAATGGTTGATGATAGAAAAAAAGCGAGGGGGGATATGATGGACCTCAAGGATTTTTTAAAATATTTTCTATGACACAGTGTATTCTATGTGATGTACAGTATATATAACAGTTTCAGTGTATCCTATGTGATGTTAATGGAGCGCCGGCAGGTCGGCGGGGTACTCGGAGCCGGGCCCGGTGGATTTCAATGGGAGTTGTCACAGTGGCAGTGACCCGGTCCATGGCCCTGGGCGTCCATTGTAAAAGGAGGGAATGTTGAGTGATGGAACAAAGTTTATTAATAAATGTTTCGTGACACCACCTGTGGTATTCGGCAAGGAAGATGTTAAGCCGACGCTGCAGACAGATCCTCTGGGATAGATGGTGTTGTGTAGCAATGATGGTGTAGCCCTCAACAGGCAGGGCTGTAGTCCCAGGGCAGTGTAGATGCAGAGATAGGGGAGAGACGTGACTGGTGCAGGGCTAGGCACAAGGATGTAGTAGTGCTGGGTGTGTTGACGCAGGAATAAGTGGAGGACACCAGGGCATGTAGTTCCAAAGCTTTACTCACAGTCTGTTGCAGGTACAGATGCCCGCCTCGGTGCCGTGTCCTCCGGGTCAGGGGCTCAGCCAACTTCCAGGCAAGATGAAGTACTCCTTTCCAACACTCCGCCAACATATGTGCCTTTTCTTAACGTCTCCCTTTTGCGCCTATAGTGAAGTACTCACAGTACTGAGTTACACTGGAGTTCCTCCTGTCAGATGTTCCCATGAACTCTACTTGTACGGCAGACAGCTGTAGCCTGCTTCGGAGACTCCTTGCTTCTAAGTCCCGGCTCACTCACGTTGCTGTTGTGCCCCCAAGTCTTGTGTGGGAATAAAGTTGTGACAACTTCTATTCCTCCGGTGTCTGCTGCAGGACCATTAGCATTCATACAACCTCGGGGACCGGGCCCCAGCCTTGCGCTGTGAACTTGAGAAGGGTTCTCCTCTAACCCTAATCCTTAGTCCTCCTCTCCTCACATTCCGTACAAATCCTTCTTTCTTATGGAGAGAGTCAGGCTTTCTATCAATGTTCCTTTCCTGTGCCAGCAGACCCAGGTCACTGAGGTCGGCTGCAGCACTTCCTTCATCCATCCAACTCAGGGGAGCTTCTCTCTCAGACTCCCTGACTGACTGACTCACTCACTGACTAAATCCTAAACTCTTCCCGCTCTTTTGATGCTAGCTAAACTCCACCCACCTCCCAGCACTCTTCATGTTCCAAGCAGGGAGCCACCAAAGGGTGCTTTGCTACACTACTTTGTTGTGTGGGATGCAGGTGTTGGAGCGTGGTCAGGTGTCTCCACCTTACCTGAATGGTGGGGCACCACACCTCAGGAGGAGGTGTAGTACCTCTGTGGCGACTGAACCCTCAGGGGCACCACATAAATACAGCAGTCTCAGTGTATCCTATCCAAAACAATTACTAGATAAACACAAGGACCAATCTTGAGCAATGCAAATTAGAAGTAATTGCTGGTCCAAATCTAATTTAAATAATAAATAATACAGCAGTGCATTGCAACAGTCCAAGAATAATGAAGAGATACTTTATGTCAGAACTTCTATGCTAATGGCAATAAATAAATATTTCGTGCTGTGGACTAAATTGTATATTTTCTAGAACAATTTTCTTGTTTGCTATTTTTCTATTCAAGGGACAGAATGTTAAATTGTAGACACATATTTATTATGCCCATCTGTCTCCTCCACTTGTTTCCCAACGCCATTGCTGTACCATCTGTTGATGTAACATTACCTACTGACCTCCAGCTCTCCCACACAATAAAGTTTGATTTATTTTCAGGGATAGATAAAAGGATGCATGCTTTAACAAACAGTTCGTATTTTATATTGATATAATTTTATTAGCCTGCTTTCAGAAATTTCAGCATTTTTGACATAAAGAATAAGACAGTCTGCATGAAATCTAGTGGACACTACTAAAGTCAGTGGTCTACTTATTTATTTTGCTTTCTTTTATAGCACCATGATATTCCACATCACTTTACAGACATTGCCATCACTGTCCCTATTGAGACTCATATTAGTATGTCTTTGGAGTGTGGGAGGAAAAATGAATACACTAAAAATTCTCAGTGAGATCAGCTGTAAACCGTAAGTGCAGAAGACAGTCACCGCCAGTTGGAAAGGGGGTAAGCCATAAACCAACCCCAGTACCCCTGCCAGCTGACTAACCGGAGGCCCTGTACCCTTTGCCAAAACCAGACCAACATCCCACCCTCGCAAGTGTTATTCTTGCAATCAATCAGACTTGTCCACTTGTCCGGAGAAGCAGAAGACCCCCCCCAACCAAGCCCTCTGGGCCTAATGCAGCAGTTCTTTTTGTGGGTGGGGCGGTTGGGAGGGCCTGTGAACTCTCATCCGACCCGCTCTGAACAGATTATTTTGGGGGAAACCCTGATTGTCACCGGGATTAGGGGCATCCACTGTCCCTTGCCGATGGCCCGGGTGTTTATAGATTGGGGTGCCAGGAGCGGGGTGTAGGAAGTGGGGTTGTCCGAAAACTTGCCCACCAACGTTTTGTTGGGGACTGATTTGGGTAGGATGTTCGTGTATTATGTCCCTGACACCCCTCCCCGATCTGACATTGAGGGTAATGCTAATGATAATGATGTGAATATGCATGCTTTACCTGACAGCCACTTCACGCTGCGGGGTGAGATGGCTGAGGAACCCCTAACAGGAGCAAGCGATAGTGCTAAGGGAAATGGGGAGAGGCACGGGAACCATGAGGAAGGTGATGCTGTTATGAATGAGTCACCGAGGAGGAAAAACAAAAACAAGCTAAGCCCCAGAAAACCAGAGAGGTTGGTAACAAAGCGGATTGCAGACCCTTGATCCTATCCACACAACTAGCAGTAGCTATGGAGCGTACCTACGATGATCCTAGATGCCTCGTCACAGCCGGAGAACTAAATAAGCCTAAAGGAAGAAAAGGGGCAATCTAAACTGCCCCAGAGCAGACCCCAAAGCAATAGACAGCCCCCAAACATGTATTGTCGGTGAGACAAGATGAAAACACAAACACAGATAGAAAAATAGGCTGAGCAAACGATAGGGCCCACACTAACTAGAAAGGACAGGAATGGAAAGATGCTGTCTGCAATCATGCACAAAACCCTGCCAAAAAATGTCCAACATTTTCTGATAACAAAAACCCTGAAGTCGCTAGACTTCAATTCCCTATATCAGCACTCTGGTATATTCTGAAGACAGAGCAAAAAGAGACCAATCTGATCAGGGACAAAAAGCAAACTGGCATAAACAGAGACATAAGAATGGAAATTCAGCACAGCCCCAGCAGGGGGGGGGCTGGCTGACCACAAAAACTGAGTAAACCAGGCCAAATCTCATGTGAAAAAATAGCAGAGCACACTTAGCTTGAGAAGGCAGGAACAGAACTGGAAACCAGAACCTCAGGGCAGGAAAAAATCACCAGCACAAAATTAGGGAGTCGGATGTCTTAAATCCAGTCAGAGGCTCCTGATGTCCACTCACAGTCCTCCTCCTCAGGTGGCAGGTCTCTGCCATTTAGATCAGCTTCATTACCTGCGGTCACCACCAGAGGGAGCCTGGATGGAGAACTCACGACTCCTCTGTCAACACAGCCAGCTCCACCACCCTCACCAGAAGCCAGAGGTAAACCAGAAAATGAGCTCACAACAGTACCCCCCTTGAGGAGGGGTCACCGAACCCTCATCCATGCCACCAGGCCGATCAGGATGGGCCCAGTGAAAAGCACGAACCAATCTATCGGCATGAATGTCAGAGGCAGAGACCCAAGAATTGTCCTCCTGGCCATAACCCTTCCACTTGACCAAATACTGGAGTCTCCGTCTAGCCAGACGAGAATCCAGTATTTTCTCTACCTCATATTCCACATTACCTTCAACCAACACAGGGTCAGGAGGTGCTGCCATAGGAACCACTGGCTCAACAAACCTCTTCAACAGAGACTTATGAAACACGTTATGGATCTTAAACGTAACTGGAAGAGCCAATCGAAAAGAAACCGGGTTAAGAATCTCCAAAATCCTATAAGGCCCAATAAATCTTGGCTTGAACTTTGGAGACGCAACCTTCATAGAGATATATTTTGACGACAACCAAACCATATCACCCACTTTAAACCGGGGATCAATGGTCCTATGCCGGTTGGAAAACCGCTGGGCCTTTTCTTGAGAGAGGGACAACTTATCCACCACTTGGTCCCAAATCTGCTGCATTCTCTCTACCACAGTGTCAACACCTGGGCAAGCTATAGATTCCACTTGCCCTGAAGAAAATCGAGGATGAAACCCAAAGTTACAGAAAAAGCGCGACATCAATGTGGCAGAACTAGCTCAATTATTTAGGCCGAATTCGGCCAAGGGCAAAAATGCGACCCAATCATCCTGATCAGCAGATATAAAACATCTCAAATAGGACTCCAAAGTCTGGTTTGTTCTCTCAATCTGCCCATTGGTCTGTGGGTGAAATGCAGAGGAGAAGGATAACTGAATTCCCAGCTTGGAACAAAAGGCTTTCCAAAATCTGGAGACAAACTGGACTCCTCTGTCCGACACAATGTTCTCAGGAATCCCATGCAACCGAACCACCTGTTGTAAAAACAAGGGCACCAACTGTGAGGAAGATGGCAGCTTTGGGAGTGGTACAAGATGGACCATCTTAGAAAATCTATCACAAATCACCCAGATAACAGTCATTCTCTGAGAGACAGGAAGATCAGAAATAAAATCCATTGAGATATGGGTCCATGGCCTCTTGGGCACCGGCAAGGGCATCAACAACTCACTAGAACGAGAACAGGGTTTAGACCGGGAACAAGTCCCACAAGACTGCACAAAATTCCTGACATCACGAGATAAGGCGGGCCTCCAGAAAGACCGACTCACCAAATCTCTGGTACCAAAAATACCTGGATGACCAGCCAACGCGGAGCAATGAACTTCAGACATCACTCTCTTCCTCCACTGGTCAGGAACATACAACTTTCCCATAGGACAACGCTCAGGTTTGTCCTCCTGAAATTCTTCCAGGGCACGTCTCAAATCGGGCAAGATGGCAGAAAGAACTACCCCCTCACCTAGGATGGTAGTAGGTTTGGTCACAATAGCAGGATCAGCAAAGAAACTCCTAGAAAGGGCGTCTGCCTTAACATTCTTAGTACCCGGAAGAAAGGAGACCACAAAATCAAAACACGTGAAAATCAAGGCCCACCTAGCCTGTCTAGGATTCAAGCGTTTGGCCGACTCCAGGTAAATCAAATTCTTGTGGTCAGTGAGGACCACAACTTGATGTCTAGCTCCCTCCAACCAATGTCTCCACTCCTCGAATGCCCACTTCATGGCCAACAATTCCCGATTTCCCACATCATAGTTGCGTTCAGATGGGGAGAACTTTCAGGAAAAGAAGGCACAGGGATTCATTTTAGAAGTCACCAGATTTTTTTGGGACTAAACAGCTCCTGCACCAATCTCCGAAGCATCTACCTCTACCTGAAATGGAAGTGAGACATCAGGTTGCCGTAAAACCGGAGCAGAAGTGAACCTTCGCTTCAGCTGCTGAAATGCCAAAACAGCCTCTGGAGACCAATTCAGCAAATCAGCACCCTTCTTGGTCAGATCAGTCAGTGGTTTGGCAATACCAGAAAAATTAGCTATAAATTTACGATAAAAATTAGCAAAACCCAAAAACCTCTAGAGAGCCTTCAAAGAAATGGGCTGAACCCAATCATAAATGGCCTGTACCTTGGCCAGGTCCATTTCAATAGTTGACGGAGACAAAATAAATCCCAAAAATGAAATCCTCTCTACACCAAAAAGGCATTTCGATCCCTTAACATACAGGGAATCCTCCCTCAAAATCCGGAACACAGTCCGAACATGTTCCACATGAGAATCCCAATCACTGGAAAAGATCAGAATATCATCCAAATAGATGATCAAAACCTTATCCACAAAGTCCCGAAAAATATCATTCATGAAGGACTGGAAGACAGAAGGGGCATTAGTGAGCCCAAAAGGCATCACCAGGTACTCAAAATGTCCCTCCGGAGTATTAAACGCCGTCTTCCATTCATCTCCATGCTTGATGCGAATAAGATTATACGCCCCCCTGAGGTCAAGCTTAGTAAACCAGCAGGCACCTTTAACTCTGGAAAATAAATAAAAAATCAAGGGTAACAGATACTGATATTTAACCATAATCTTGTTAAGGGAACGATAGTCAATACAAGGCCTTAATGAACCATCTTTCTTAGCCACGAAAAAAAAACCAGCACCTAAGGGTGAAGAAGATGGTCTAATATGACCCTTCTCCAATGACTCCTTAATATAAGATCGCATAGCCTCGTGTTCAGGTACAGATAAGTTGAAAAGCCGACCCTTGGGAAATTTACACCCAGGCCTCAACTCAATTGCACAGTCATAACTCCTATGAGGAGGCAGGGACGCAGACTTACTCTCACTAAATACATCATAAAAATCAGCCAAATAGTCAGGAACATCATGAGACTGGGGAGAGGTGGAGAAAACAGTAGTGTCACCAAGAGCACACCGACAGCCCCAACTCACCACAGACACAGATTTCCAATCCAAAACTGGATTATGGATTTGCAACCAGGGGAAACCCAGAATAGTAACATGCAAATTATGTAGTACCAAAAATCTACAATTGTCTTGGTGGTCTGGGGCGACCCACATTATCACCTGGGTCCAAAACTGAGGTTTATTCTCCGCCAAAGGAGTAGCATCAATACCCCTCAAAGGAATAGGCGTCCGCAGAGGTATCATGGGAAAACCACAACGTTTAGCAAAATCCAAATCCATCAGATTCAAAGCCGCTCCTGAATCCACAAAAGCCTTGGCGGAAAATGTGGACAAGGAGCAGATCAGAGTAATTGCCAAAAGAAACTTAGGTTGTATGCCACCCACAACAAATGTGTGTGCAAAACGTTTCTCTCGTTTAGAGCAGACAGAAATAATATGAGAGGCATCTCCACAGAAAAAACACAGCTTATTGCGCCTTCTATACTCCTGACGTTGCACCCTAGACAAAACTCTATCACATTGCATAGGTTCAGACATTTGTTGAAAAGGTGGCAACACCTCTCGTGTAGTTTTACGCTCACGTAAACGCCGATCAACTTGAATGGCTAATGACATAGAATCGTCAAGACCAGAGGGAACAGGAAATCCCACCATAATATCTTTTACGGTTTCTGATAAACCCTTGCGAAAGAGCTGCCAAGGCACCATCATTCCATGTAGTAATGACTGCCCACTTTCGGAATTTTTGACAGTATAACTCTGCAGAATCCTGACCCTGGTTCAATGCCAATAGGGCTTTCTCAGCTTGATCAATAGCATTAGGTTCATCATACAACAACCCCAAGGCTTGAAAAAATGCATCCACATTAGTCAGAATAGGATTTTCAGGTGTAAAAAAAAACGCCCAATCCTGGGGATCGCCGCGCAGCAAGGAGATGACAATTTTAACCTGCTGCACAGAGCTCCCCAATGAGTTAGGCTTCAGGGCAAGAAATAATTTACAATTATTCTTAAAATTCAAAAATTTAGACCGATCCCCAGAAAACACATCAGGAGTTGGGATTTTTGGTTCAACAGCATGTGATTAAGCGAGATAGGCGGAAATTCCCCGCACTTCAGCAGCGAGCTGCTCCACACGATCAGACAATTGCTTAATCTCCATTAAGGAAAAATCCTCCTACGGCCCCAGAGAAAAAGAGGAAAAAATACATATTAAAAAAAAAAAATTCTGACACTTTTTTCTTTTTTTTTACATTTTTTTTTTGCTGCTTGAATCTGCGGTATGGCTGGTGATTCTGTTACGAATGAGTCACCAAGGAGGAAAAACAAAAACAAGCTTGTAAGAAAAAGTTCTACTGAGAGCTGGAAGAGTCAGGAAGAAGTTCCACAGACGATCTCTTATCAAGCTGAGGTTGAAGGTTTATTCGGAGATACACGGCAAAACAGATGCAGAATAACAGAGGAGTTGGAATATGCGGGCAAAAACAGGAATTCAGACAGGCAGAGATTCGCTAGGAAGTCTGGCGATGATAAGGCTCTGTGCCCTGGCCATGGTGAGGCACAGTGGCATGATGGCGATGGAATGGCCCCGATCGACAGTAACAGGGGCTTCTTATACATTATCAGAACAAAGAAAGCTGCATTTTGCCGCAGAGGGCGTTAACATTATAATTCTAAGGCGTTTTCATGTAATCTACAGAAACGTGGTTTAGAAAAGAGAATATAATGACATAATACGAAGATATTAATTAACATTTCTTCAAGCAACACTAAAACCCATAAGTCATTGGTATCTATGGCTACTGTCCTAAAATCTTATCATTGTCTCCAGTCTAGGTCCCTAAATTCTTACATCCTGACATTTTAACTACTCTACTCTTCGCTACCACACTATCACGTATAAGCATACTGACCATATATTTGGTAACCTGTGACCCTATTGATTGATCCAATCTTCCTCTACGCACATCGGCTGAGGTTGCTAGGAGACATGATCTCATTTTCCATCCTCCATTTAATACATTTTATCAGCTCTTTTGTAAAAGTTGAATCTTCTCTAACTTTCAACAAAATGGCTGCTGGAGACAACATGGCCGCTCAGTATATTATGACTGACCATTCTCTTACAAGTCCCCCTCTTGTACTCTATCCAGAGTACAACATACAGTACTGTAATATTCATGGGTGAATTACTGAAAATAAGAATATTGAGGTAATTCAGCACTTTATGCACGTGTGTGTGTAAGGCAAATGTCCCTAAAAATAGAACAAACACATAATAAAAAAAATAATTCAAATAGTCCCGAAAAAATAAGTTGCACAAATAGTCCCGAAAAAATAAGTGGCACAATAGTCAATTCTTTTGGTCTTGTCAATTCTTTTGGTCTTTTTCTTCTCATTCTTTGTCTTCTGGATTTTCCTTATCTTCTCCCCCTCTCACACTATCAGAGTCCCACTGTATAGTGTGAAACATCTTCTCCTGATCATCCAATAGGTTCATGGTCCCAGGAGTCGAATATGAAAATCTTCAGCTGACCTGGAGGAAATAGAAAAAAAAGAGTGGAGTATCAGTCCTTACCAGAAATTTCATTAAAATAATTAAGAAGTCTACACTGATTGATATGAACCATTTTAATCACCTTTTTAGCTTGAAAATTTGAGCAAAGACTTAACCATTGTTGTTGGGATGTAAAGCACTAGTCTATCATTAACCCGTTTGTAGTACAAGCACTCCCCCTCAATGGGCAGGGACTCAAGAGAATTGAACAGAGATGAGTCTCCATCCTTCTCCTGTGCTTTTACGAGATCTTGAAGAGAAGAATAAACAAGGGGGGGCTCTCGGGGTTTTTTTAGTAACTGCAGCGATGACTTCTTGGGGATATTTGTCCTCACCTGTGAGTGCAGCTTCCCTGGCTGCGTGATCTACATATGCATTGCCAAGGATGTGAGGGTCAGGAATTAGCCTCTGGTGTCCTTTAATTTTGCAGAAGGACCATAATTTTGGAAATTCTTTACCCCGTTGCTCAATTTGTTTTAGAATGTCTGCATGCTGCAAGGGCTTGTTCTGAGAATCAACCATCCCCCTAAGGGCAAAAACATTAAGATATAGAGTGAGTGACGACACGACATATGCGCTATTACTGAAGATATTCATTGGCTCTGGACACACGAGAATGACCTGTAGAGCTGCTTCCAACTCAGCTCTTTGAGCGGAGCAATGACCAGGGAGTTTATACTGCAGCAGCAATGGCTTAGCTGGAAACCACACAGCGAAGCCTGTGACGTAATGCCCCTCATGCCAATAGCGAGCTCCGTCGATATAGGCACAGGGGATTCCCTCTTGAAAGTCTGCTCGGAAGGGAGAGGGAGTAACATTAGCCTGTTCAATTTGACAATCGTGACTTTTTCCTGCATATTTGCATCATCTGGGCTAAATGATATTTCTCACCCACTTCGATTTGTAAGTCTCTAGTCTCAAAATCAATGATCCATTGGGCCATTCTCTGTGAATTAATACCTGAAGCTTTTCCCTTCAGCAAAGTTTTTAAAGTGACATGCAGGGTTTGTAGAATTAAAGGAGCAAATCCCACTATATGCTTCACTTGATTCATAGTCCAGTGCACGCCCAGTAGGTGCTTCATGCACTGAGTGAATCCTTTTTCCACGGGGGTCAGCAACCTGGAGTAATAACCTAGGGCATACAACTGACTAGACACTTCTGGGCTTTCTTTGGGCCATTTTTCTAGGAGCACAGAAGAAATAGAGATATCACCGGTGTGAGTCTGAATGTAGAAAGGCTGGGAAGGGTCAGGGTTAATCAATGCAGCAGCTGCCGTAAGGGCGCGCTTCAATCCCTCAAAAGCCTGTAAGGCGGTTCCCTCTACATTAACAAGGTCAAAGTCATTATCAACATTTTTCAATAAATCATACAGTGGTTTAGCCAAATAAGCAAAATCTTCAATGAATTCTCTGGAAAAAGTAATAAGACCCCAAAATTTTCTGAGTTCAGTAATATTAGTTGGTAGGGGAACAGCTTGAATAGCTTTAACCCTATCATGCATGGGCTTCTTTCCTTCTGCTGAGACAGACACACCCAGAAATTTAACCTCTGATTTCATCAATTGTACTTTATCTAGACTCATTTTGAGTCCTGCCTCTTGTAAAGCCTGACAAACATTTTCAAGGGTTTCTCTGTGTTCACATTCATCGACAGTTTGAATCTATAAATCATCCCCATACTGTAAGACTTTGTCTCCGTAACCAAGGGATTCTAACATCTGAGCCAATGCCTGATGGAAATACACAGGAGAACTGTGAAATCCCATGGGCAACCGCGTGCGAAGCGGAGTGCAGATTCAGGTGTTAGGGGTACTGAGAAAAAGCCATTTGCAATATCCAAACAAGAAAATACCTTACAATCACTCCTCAGCTGCGACATAACCTCAGGGACAGATACAACAAGGTGAGCAGCTGAGGGAGTGTACTTATTTACAAGTCTCAGGTCTACTACCATTCGAAAACTGCCATCTTCCTTTTTTACAGGTAAAATAGGACTGTTACATGGAGAATTTCCTTTCACAACAACACCTTGTTTCTCCAATTCACTGACTGCAACCCTTATGTAAGGGATTGCGTCCTCCGGAATATGGTACTGACGCTGGAAAGGTGGCAGTTTTTCACCATCAATTTTAACCTGAGTTTGCATTAACCCACAATCAGTTTTCTTTGAGATCCACAATTCAGGGAACTTTTGCTTCAATTCATTCTTTAAAGCATCATTGTCAGTGTTTTCAACATTTTCATTAGCACCTAATCCGAAGCTAGCAATGGGTACTTTATGACTCTCCTCCTCCTCTACAGGGACAATTACAGAACAGATAGTGGCTTCTTTCTTCCGCCACAAGACTTTGTTACATAAATCAACAACAATTCCCATTGTTCCTAAAACATCAGTTCCCAAAATAGTGTACCGTAACTGTGGGTTTACCCAAAAAGCGCATCGAAGACCCCTTTGCTTCGATCCCCCTGTGTCCTGAAATCTCAGGTTTACTGGACGACTTTTTACTGCTTGAATACAGGAGCCCCCAAATTCTACCAAAATTGGTAGTCTCAGGCAGTCCAGGGGGTGACTGCAATTTGTGTCTTGTTACTAAAACTGAGGCTCCTGTATCGATGAGGATGTCTTCCCAAGGCAGCCCCTCCATTCTCCCTCTGACATAAGGTCTACCGTCCTTGCCCAGGGAAAGGGGGGCAAGGATGGTAAGGGGAACAGGGGGAGCACTCCATCAATCAGTGTTACCTGCCGTGGGAAGCCCGAAAAATCCATCATCCCCATCTGGACTCGGCTTCCGTCCAACAGCTGCCACCTCCGCCCCAAAGAGATCCTTAGTCAGGGTCCGGTCCTCATGTTCCCGCAGCTCCTTAATCAGTGGAGCATAGGGACGAGGAGGAGTGACCCCTCCCTGAATAGCTTGGATCTCCGGGTGCGGATGAGTGAAAGCTATTGGGGAGGGAGCAGGAGCAGAAGGCTCCTGTGAGACTGGGTTAACCATTTGAAGACCGTTGTACTGCTGATACTGCCTAGGGTCATTCACTGCTGGATACAGAGGTCTAACTCCGAAAGGTGGTCTGGAGAACTCCCGGGTCTGTTGGGTGTTAAATGGTGCCCGGGGTTCTCGGGGAACAATCCCTGGCACAAGGTTGGGACAAAAACGTCTAACATGTCCCAGATGTCCACAAAAATAACACAAGGGGGGGCCTCTCATGGGATCCCTTGGGGGCTCTGCCGAACGGGACCTGCCCATTCTCGGTACCTGGCCATACCCCCCCGGAACCCCTGGCCTCCCCGAATCAGCAGATACACCCCGAGGTGAATGGTATGCAAAAACATTAGACTCATCACCCCTCACCTCTGATTGCATCGTCCTAACAAAACACTCACTTACTTTCCTCCCAATTAGGCAACATTTTTTTAATAAATTTAAGATGGACCAGGAACATTTGGCCTGGGATTTTTTCTCTCGGGGTTGAAGCAGCATCACACCTAACCTAGGGTCTGCATGTGCTGGAGCTGTCGGGACAATATATCTTTCCTCAACTGTGTCTGCATAAGCTGGAGCTGTTGGGACACTATATCTTGTTATGTACTACTTTACTCATTCTCCTAACTCTTCTCCATTCTACAACTGTATTTACATCAGCACTGTGTCTTGAAGCTGCAGTGTCCATCTGTGACATAACTGCTCTCAGCTGCTGCTGCTGCTCGCACCCCTCCTCTCTGTGCTTCCGTGCTAGCTCCAGCATCTCACTGAGCTTTTCTGATCTCTCCCTATACGCTGCCCCTCCCCGGGTGATCATGTTAACATATTGTTGTGTAGACTATTTATCAAGAGCCTGATCAAAGGTTATGACTGTCTTACACAAAGCCACTACTTGGCTATTAGCTTAACCTAGCAAATTTTTTCCTATCTAGTTCCCTGTTCTCTGTGGTAAACCAACGCATACAATTTAACCACGTGGTTTCCACATTAACCCCCTCCAGCTGGGGTGTGCCTGCATATTTCTCTGCCTGCTTCCGTAACCACTCCATATTTACAGTGGTCTACAAGGACGAGTTTTACTCTGTTCTAGTATCAACAAATGCAATTTAAGCAAAGTTAGATACTCACACCTCTCTCGAATGGAAGACCTCCTGCAGGCTGGGTCGACCAGATATCAAAAGAGGTGCAGCCGTGATTCCAGCCTCACTCGTTAGCTTGCCAGGCGTCTCCCCACGCCCTTTTAAAGCTTCTTGCTACCGGGCACAAAAAAATTCTCACGTCCTTGTAGATAGCTTCTTCTTAGTTACTCATCTTTTTATAGTCTTTTTCTTTGTCCGTGGTTTTCTTATAAAAAAAATCGGGCAGGCGGTCTCGGAGCAATCACGAGAGGTTCTCCTTCAGGCTGGCTTACTTTGATCGGTTTCACGTGTGGCCACACGCGTTTCTTTTATTTTTTCTCTTCCTCTTCCCACCTCCAAGCCCTCATCTGCGGCTTCTTCCGGTGGTTCTTCTGGAGGCAGCTCTCCGGAGCCACTCCTCCTGGCTGGCAATCGCCACTTGTAAGAAAAAGTTCTACTGAGAGCTGGAAGAGTCAGGAAGAAGTTCCACAGACGATCTCTTATCAAGCTGAGGTTGAAGGTTTATTCGGAGATACACGGCAAAACAGATACAGAATAACAGAGGAGTTGGAATATGCGGGCAAAAACAGGAATTCAGACAGGCAGAGATTCGCTAGGAAGTCTGGCGATGATAAGGCTCTGTGCCCTGGCCATGGTGAGGCACAGTGGCATGATGGCGATGGAATGGCCCCGATCGACAGTAACAGGGGCTTCTTATACATTATCAGAACAAAGAAAGCTGCATTTTGCCGCAGAGGGCGTTAACATTATAATTCTAAGGCGTTTTCATGTAATCTACAGAAACGTGGTTTAGAAAAGAGAATATAATGACATAATACGAAGATATTAATTAACATTTCTTCAAGCAACACTAAAACCCATAAGTCATTGGTATCTATGGCTACTGTCCTAAAATCTTATCATTGTCTCCAGTCTAGGTCCCTAAATTCTTACATCCTGACATTTTAACTACTCTACTCTTCGCTACCACACTATCACGTATAAGCATACTGACCATATATTTGGTAACCTGTGACCCTATTGATTGATCCAATCTTCCTCTACGCACATCGGCTGAGGTTGCTAGGAGACATGATCTCATTTTCCATCCTCCATTTAATACATTTTATCAGCTCTTTTGTAAAAGTTGAATCTTCTCTAACTTTCAACAAAATGGCTGCTAGAGACAACATGGCCGCTCAGTATATTATGACTGACCATTCTCTTACAAAGCTAAGCCCCAGAAAACCAGAGAAGTTGGTAACTAAGCGGATTGCAGACCCCTGATCCTATCCACACAACTAGCAGTAGCCGTGGAGCGTACCTACGATGATCCTAGATGCCTCGTCACAGCCGGAGAACTAAATAAGCCTAAAGCAAGAAAAGGGGAAATCTAAACTGCCCCAGAGCAGACCCCAAAGCAATAGACAGCCCCCAAACATGTATTGTCGGTGAGACAAGATGAAAACATAAAAACAGATAGAAAAATAGGCTGAGCAAACAATGGGGCCCACACTAACTAGAAAGGACAGGAAAGGAAAGATGCTGTCTGCAATCATGCACAAAACCCTGCCAAAAAATGTCCAACACTTTCTGATAACAAAAACCCTGAAGTCGCTAGACTTCAATTCCCTATATCAGCACTCTGGTATATTCTGAAGACAGAGCAAAAAGAGACCAATCTGATCAGGGACAAAAAGAAAACTGGCATAAACAGAGACATAAGAATGGAATTTCAGCACAGCCCCAGCAGGGGCTGGCTGACCACAAAAACTGAGTAAACCAGACCAAATCTCATGTGAGAAAATAGCAGAGCACACTTAGCTTGAGAAGACAGGAACAGAACTGGAAACCAGAACCTCAGGGCAGGAAAAAATCACCAGCACAAAATTAGGGAGTCGGCTGTCTTAAATCCAGTCAGAGACTCCTGATGTCCACTCACAGTCCTCCTCCTCAGGTGGCAGGTCTCTGCCATTTAGATCAACTTCATTACCTGCTGTCACCACCAGAGGGAGCCCGGATGGAAAACTCATGACTCCTCTGTCAACACAGCCAGCTCCACCACCCTCACCAGAATCCAGAGGTAAACCAGAAAATGAGTTCACAACATGATGCCATGCGACTGACCAGTGCGACAGAGGAAGGTAACTGCCCCATATACAGGGGTTGGACAAAATAATGGAAACACCTGGAGACATCAGAAAAGGTTAATTTAATATGGTGTAGGTCCACCTTTTCTGGCGATTACAGCCTCAATTCTCCGAGTTATGGATTCATACAAGGTGTGAATTGGTCCAAAGGAATTTTAGCCCATTTTTCAGTTAAAACACCCTCCAGTTCTTTGAGTGACGATGGCAGCGGAAATCGACGTCTAACTTAAATCTCTAAAATCGACCATAAATGCTAAATAATGTTGAGGTATGGGGATTGTGGGGGCCAGATTAGATGCTCAACTTCATTAGAATGTTCCTCGTGCCATGCTTTAACAATTCTAGCTGTATTAATTGGTGCATTATCATCCTGAAAGATGGCATTCCCCTCCGGGAACAGTGCTTGAACCATAGGATGCACTTGGTCGCCCAAAATGCCTAAATAATCTTGGCTGTTAATTCTTCCATGAAGGGATATCATTGGCCCGGCGGATCTCCACGAAATAGCACCCCAGATCATCACAGAACCTCCGCCATGTTTTACGGTTGGGAGAAGGCAGTCTGGATGGAATGCTTCTTTCGGCTGTCTCCAAACGTACACTCAGCCGGAGGTCGGAAATAAGGTAAACGATGATTCGTCTGAGAATATCACATGTTTCCACTGCTTGAGTGACCAATTCTGGAGGTTTCTACACCTCTCTAAACACTTGGAAACATTTGTCATTGAGAGCAACGGTTTTCTAATTGCAGCTCTTCCGTGGAATCCAGATTTGTGCAGCTCCCGACGAACAGTTTTCGTGGAAACTGGGCTCTGTAGGTGTTCATTGAGCGCAACAGTGATTTTTGGAGCCGTGGTCTTGCGATCCTGTCTCACAACTCACTTTAGAGTCCGACGGTCTCTCTCAGTCAACTTTGACTTTCGGCCAGACCAGTGCTTTGCTGCGAACGTTTTTCCTTCTCTTTCAAATGCAGTCATTACTTTGGAGACATACCTCTTGACACGCCAAGCATTCGGGCACTTTCTGTTACACTAGCGCCTGCCATACGAGCACCAACAATTTGGCCTCTTTGAAAATCCGAGAGGCCTGCCATTGGTATCAGGTTCTCATCAATGTTCTTACAATTCTGCAAAACAAACAGTTAATTTACATGCACATATCACATAACACAAATAATCAACTGCAAAACTGTGACGCTTAGGAGCAGGCAACGTCTGAGAGTGGACCCTCTGGGTCGCGGATCTGGAGCCCCTGGGCCGAGCGCGCCAGGTGATGACCAACCCCTGTACAGGGACTGTTAGGGGCAAGACCACAGATGTCAGAAACGCGACAGCCGGTACCAAGATAGACGGCTCGAAGGACAAGCAAGGCAAAAGGCAGGACAGGGATAATGGACAGCGTCAAGGGTACCAGAGCAGAGGGTAACAGGAGGAAGGAACCAGGCAGCAATACCCATAGGGGCAGCAGGAGAAGGGCACAGAAGGCGGGAGAGTGCAGATGAGGAACCCCAGGGGGAAATTGTTATGAGTGAGTCACCGTAGGAGGCAAAAGCAGAAATACAAGCTAAGTCCAGAAAACCAGAGAAGTTGGCAACTATCAGATTGCAGACCCCTGAACCTATCAACACAACTAGCAGTAGCCGTGGGGGGTTCCTACGATGCCCTAGACCCCTCGATCACAGCCGGAGAATTAACTAGGCCTAAAGAAAGAAAGGGGAAATCTAAACTGCCCCAGAGCAGACCCCAAAGCAATAGGCAGCCCCCAACATATAATGACGGTGAAGCAAGATGAAAACACTAACACAGACAGAAAGATAGACTGAGCAAAGACGGGGCCCAAAACTACCTAGATAGGAAAGGACAGGAAGGCTGCTGTCTGCAATCTGCCAAAACCCTATCAAAGACATAAGCCAACAAGCTGATATGAAAAAGGCCCTGAAGCAGCTAGGCTTCAAAAACTAAATCAGCACTCAGGTATTTTCAGAAGACAGAGCTAAAGGAATTCAGCACACCCCAGCAGGGAATGGCAGAAATCCAGAAAAACAAAGCAAAACAAAGTCAAAGCACAAATGCAAAAGACCGAGCAGCAAACTTAGCTTTAGAGGAGCAGGAATTCAGACTGGTCTCCAAGGATCCCACAGAGAAATCACCCGCAGGGCAGAAGGGCGTCTGCAGCCTTATATCCAGTCAGTAACTCCACTCAGCCAGTCATCATCATCAGCCTCAGGTGTTTGATAATCAGGCTCACTACCTTTCTTTACTAGAAGAGGGAGTTCCTCGGGCCTCAGTAATGAAGGGGAAAATGAACTCACAACAGGAAATGTATCAAAGGACGGGCAGAGGACCGGAACCTCAGCAAGGGAAGGAGACAGACCAGGAGGGGATATGTACACCAGACAGTAGGCAGGGAGAACACAGAGTGGGATGTACGGACAGGAGGAGACCGAGGCAGACAGGGAGGATGGCGAGAGAACAGAAACAAGGAAGGACACCAGATAAGAGCGCTATAGAGGAACAATACAGGCCAGAATAGTGCGGCGGTGCCACACAATCGCCAGGCGTCTTCCCCATAGGGAGGACGCCTGAAATACCTGACTGCCAGGAAGTGCGTCCCAAGCCCTGCCCTTCAGTGATGCCCACCGCCAGATAAGAGAGCGGCCGGGCGCGTGCCCGCGACCTAAGGCCGGGGCGCATGGCCGCAGCAGAATGAAAGACAGGGCAGGAGAGCGCGCGGATGGAGGAGCACAGTTGAGGAGAGGCTGCGGCGGGTGCCGCTGCTGATGGGGCATCGGCGGGCACGGCCACCGATGTCACAGTACCCCCCTCCTTACTTCCCCCCCTTCTGAGATTGGCCAGAAATTTTTTCAGGATAAGAGGGGCATTAACATTCTCTCGAGGCTCCCAGGACCTCTCTTCGGGACCAAAACCCCTCCAATCGATAAGAAAAAGAGTCTTTCCCCTGACTCTTTTCATGGCCAAAATGTCCTTTACTTCAAATATGTCATCCGAGCAGGAGAGGTAATGGAAGCAGGTTGGAACCGATTAAGAACCACAGGTTTCAGGAGCGAGACATGAAAGGCGTTAGGGACTCAGAGTGAGGCCGGCAACCTCAGTTTATAAGCCACCTCATTGACGCGTCCAAGCACTTCGAAAGGACTTAACTTGTAAGAAGAGACTCTCAGGCGGATATGCTTGGTCGAAAGCCAGACTTTGTCGCCAGGATGGTACGGAGGAAGACCCTTCCGCCTCTTGTCCGCATGTTTCTTATTTCGGGCACTGGCATTCACGAGCGCTTCCCTGGTCTCCTTCCAGACTTGCGAAAATTCCATGGCGAGAGTATCTGCTGCGGGAACTCCTGATGATGTGGAAAAGGGCAACGGAATACCAGGATTCTGACCTGTGACCACAAGTTACGGCGACTTGGTGGTTGATTCGCTGGGATGATTATTGTGAGCAAATTCTGCCCAAGGTAGGAGTGAGACCCAATTGTCATGATGGACGTTGGAAAAATGACGTAGGTAGGTTGTCAGAACTTGATTAGTCCACTCCACTTGCCCATTAGTCTGTGGATGATATGCAGAGAAGTCGAGAGATGTGCCCATAAGCCGACAGAGAGCCCTCCAGAATCGAGAGGTAAACTGGACCCCACGATCAGACACAATCCGCTGGGGAAGGCAATGCAGCCGGAAGACCTGGTGGATGAAGATCTCGGCCAACCTCGGAGCTGACGGCAGTCCGGGCAAGGGAATGAAATGGGCCATCTTGGAGAAGCGATCTGCTACGACTAAGATGGTAGTACATCCAGCTGAGCGGGGCAGATCTGTCACGAAATCCATTGCGATTTGCCGCCAAGGAGCCTCCGGAACAGGTAACGGGTGAAGGCAGGGTCCTCGAAACCTTGTTCTGAGCACAGGTCGCGCAAGAGGCTACATAGTCCATCACGTCTTGGCGAAGGGAGGGCCATCAATAGTAACGGGAGAGAAGCAAGAGGGTCTTCTTAATCCCAACGTGCCCAGCAACCTTGGAGGAATGCCTCCAGCGCAGCACCTCCGAGCGCTTGTTCTGATGAACGAAGGTTTTGCCTGGCGGAGGAGTAGAGAAGTTCACAGGAGCCACGGTGATGACTTTGGCAGGCTCGATAATATATGATGGACCCTCGTTCCCCTCAGGCGACGGCAAAGACCTGGAGATTGCATCCGCTTTGATGTTCTTATTGCCAGGTTGGAAATGAAGCTTGAAATCAAAGCGGGAAATATACAGGGCCCATCTGGCTTGTCTGGAATTGAGTCTTTGAGCGGACTGCAGATAGGCCAAATTCTTGTGGTCCGTGAAGATAGTAAAGGGGTGTACTGCCCCTTCGAACAGGTACTGCCACTCTTCCAGAGCCATCTTAATGGCCAGCAACTCCCGGTCTCCAATGGAGTAATTGCACTCTGCGGGCGAGAAGGATTTAGAAAAAAACCCGCAGGGAATCAGACGTCCTGATGGAGCCTGCTGGGAAAGAACCGCCCCGGCTCCGGTGGAGGAGGCATCAACCTCTACAACAAAGGGCCTAATGACCACCAGGCAATGTAAGATCAGAGCTGATGCAAAAGAGCGTTTCAGGGCAAGGAAGGCGTCTTCAGCTTCGGGAGACCAACTGTTTGACTTAGTTCCTTTACGGGTAAGGGCCATGATGGGCTTGGTCACTGTAGAAAAATGAGGCACAAATTGTCGGTAATAATTAGCGAAACCGAGGAAGCGCTGGTTGGCTTTTATGCCAACGGGACGGGGCCACTTTAGTACCGCAGAGAGTTTTTCTGGATCCATCTTCAGACCGGAATCTGTGATGATATATCCCAAGAAGGGTAACGAAGCTTTCTCGAAGAGGCATTTTTCAATTTTGGCGTAGAGATGATTCTCCTGAAGGCGATGCAGGACCATGCATACGCTTCTCCGATGAGAGGATAGATTGGGCGAGAAGATGAGAATATCATCTAAGTACACCACCACACAGGAATACAGTAGATCCCGAAACACCTCCTTAATAAATTCCTGAAACACAACCGGAGCACTGCAGAGACCAAACGGCATGACTAAATATTCATAATGACCATCACGGGTATTGAAAGCAGTCTTCCACTCGTCCCCTGCGTGGATCCGGATTAGATTGTAAGCTCCCTGCAGATCCAACTTCGTGAAGATCCTAGCCCCCCTCAGCCGGTCGAAGAGTTCTGGAATAAGCGGAAGCGGATACCGATTCTTAACGTTGATAATGTTCAGGCCCCGGTAGTCAATACATGGTCGAAGTGATCCGTCTTTCATCCGAACAAAGAAAAAACCCGCGCCTGCAGGGGACGAGGATTTCCGAATGAAACCCTTGGCCAAGTTTTCCTGTATGTATTCTGTCATAGCCGTGGTCTCTGCTGGGGATAGAGGATACGTTCTCCCTCGGGGAGGGGTGGCTCCGGGGATCAGGTCGATAGGGCAGTCATAGGCCCGATGCGGTGGCAGGGTATCTGCTTCCTTTTTGCTGAAAACATCGGCGTACGCGTAATACGGGGCGGGGAGACCCGGAAGATCGACTGGCCTAGGCAGAGAACGAGGAAGAACGAGGGCCCGCAGACAGCGTTCATGGCAGGAGTGACCCCACCGCAGAATCTTCCCTGAGCGCCAGTCGACAACTGGCTCGTGCAGCTTGAGCCAGGGTAATCCTAGGAGAACCGCATGGGACAATTGAAGCAGGACATAAAAGGCTATTTTCTTGAGGTGGAGTGCTCCAATTTGTTGTTCTACTTCGGCAGTAACTATGGTGACGAGCTCGGGTAGTGGTTTGCCATCGACGGAGGCGATGGCACGCGGGTTTCTTAGGATGACCACCGGGATCTGGAGTTTATCAACCTCTTCTTGGCGAATGAAATTACCAGCCGCACCCGAGTCCACATACGCCTCCACAGATCTCCGCTCCCGACCTGCAATAATCAAAGCTGAAAGGGTAAGGGGCAGAGAGGAATTATGATCACCTAGGGGGGCCTCTCTTACCTGACCTAGGTGGAGGCGTTTCCCGGTTTCTCAGGGCAGGTGCGAACAAAGTGGTTGGCTCCACCGCAGTACAGACAGAGTCCATTTGTCATCCTCTCCCTGCGCTGCTGTTCAGACAACCTGATACGATCTATCTGCATGGGCTCGGGGGTGGTGCTAGTAGAGGGCGCAGAGGAACGCGGAATGGGAGCTTGATACAGCCTAAAGGGCCTTTTCTCCCTAGCCAACTCTCGAGCGCGTTCCAAAAACCGCAGATCTATACGAGTAGCCAGAGAAATGAGATCCTCCAGGGTGGTAGGAGTGTCTCGCCCGGCCAGCTCGTCCTTGATTTTACTTGAGAGGCCTCTCCAAAAGGCACCCATGAGTGCCTCATTATTCCATCAAACCTCCGAAGACAATGTCAGAAAGCGGATGGCGTACTGTCCTACAGTAAGGGAACCCTGGCGGAGGTTAAAAAGAGCCTCAGTAGTGGACGCTAAGCGACCGGGTTCATCAAATACCTTGCGGAACACTTCCAGAAAATTCTGGATACTAGAAACTACGGGATCATCCCTCTCCCACAAAGGATTCACCCAGGCCAGAGCCTCGCCCTCAAGATGGGACACTATGAACGCCACCTTGGCGCGATCTGTGAGGTACTGCTGGGGCAAAAGCTCAAAGTGCAATCTGCACTGATTTAGAAAACCTCGACTTAACTTAGGATCCCCGCTATACCTGGGAGGCTTTCCCAGACGGGGAGGCGGAGACGGAACTGCGTCTCGGGGTAGGGTTGAAGCGGCCGCAGAGGACTGCAAAGCAAGCAGTCGGTCGTCAACGGACGCCATGTAACCCAAGATGTGAGACTGAGCATCGCGCTGCTGCACGAGCTCCTGCTGGAGACTGGCTAAGAGGGGTGCATGCCCTGGGTCAGTGGTCTGCAGGGCGGAAAGCCGGGTGTCCATAGATTTCATGAAGGACATTATCCGGGTCTGATTTTCTCGTAAGAAAAGCAGTTCCTTCTGAGTAGCGGCCGCGGCACCCGGCGGGGTCCATGGCCTGGTGATACTGTGACGCTTAGGAGCAGGCAACGTCCGAGAGTGGACCCTCTGGGTCGCGGATCTGGAGCCCCTGGGCCGAGCGCGCCAGGTGATGACTGACCCCTGTACAGGGACCATTAGGGGCAAGACCATAGAGGTCAGAACCGCGACAGCCGGTACCAAGAGGGACGGCTCGAAGGACAAGCAAGGCAAAAGGCAGGACAGGGATAATGGACAGAATCAAGGGTACCAGAGCAGAGGGTAACAGAGGAGGAAGGAACCAGGCAGCAATACCCGTAGGGGCAGCAGAAGGGCACAGAAGGCGGGAGAGTGCAGACGAGGAACCCCAGGGGGAAATGTATCAAAGGACGGGAAGACGACCGGAACCCCAGCAAGGGAAGGAGACGGACCAGGGGATACGTACACCAGACAGTAGGCAGGGAGAACACAGAGTAGGATGTACGGACAGGAGGAGGCCGAGGCAGACAGGGAGTATGGCGAGAGAACAGAAACAAGGAAGGACACCAGATAAGAGCGCTATAGAGGAACAATACAGGCCAGAACAGTGCGGCGGTGCCACACAATCACCAAGCGTCTTCCCCATAGGGAGGACGCCTGAAATACCTGACTGCCAGGAAGTGCGTCCCAAGCCCTGCACTTCAGTGACGCCCACCGCCGGATGAAGAGAGTGGCCGGGCGCGCGCCCGCGACCTAAGGCCGGGGCGCGTGGCCGCAGCAGAACGGAAGACAGGGCGGGAGAGCGCACGGATGGAGGAGCGCAGGTGAGGAGAGGCTGCGGCGGGTGCCGCTGCTGATGGGGCATCGGCGAGCACGGCCGCCGATGTCACAAAAACATTACCATATGTCACGGTTTGCATGTTTATAACATGTTCGAAGATTATGATGCCAAAACGTTAGGTGTTTCCATTATTTTGTCCAACCCCTGTATAGCTCTGTTCTTGAGGTAATGGAGGTGGATGGGGAGGTAGCACCCATAGCAGCAATAACTGATGGGTCTGTGGAAATCCCCAGGGAGATAGCATACGTAGCTGTTGTCACCCGCAGTCAGAGTGTCCAGAATGTAGGTAACGCCCTGCCTTTTGGACCCTCCTCAGTCAGAGGGATGACTGAACTATAGACGGACCCTGAGCAGGTCCCAGAGGGTTCCTGTGAGGAAGGGACCCTGATGTCACTTCTGGCTGCCTCCAGTCAGGAGTACCAGGCTGCTCTGCGCTCAGATGCGAGACTGCAGAGCTTGGGACACCTCACTGAGACGCCCACCTCCATGACTGATAAGGAGAGGGTGTTCTGGGAACGAGGGAGGTTGTACCGGGGGATAGTACCCGGTAAATCCCAAAAGGTGTGGTTGAGAGAAAGACAGCTGGTCATCCCTTACCAATTTAGGGGTAAGTTGTTGTGGATTGCCCATGAGATCCCACTTACTGGACACTTGGGGATCAGCAAAACTAAGGCCCGGCTGTCTCAAAACTTCAATTGACCCAAATTGGGGACAGATATAACAAACTACTGCTGCTCCTGTATCACCTGTAAAAGAGTGGGGACGTCAGGGCCTGTTCCCAAGGCTCCCCTGAACTCTTTACCAGTGATAGAGGTGTCTTTCCAGAGGATTGCTGTGGACATTGTGGGACCACTGGCCGTTACCCAGCAGCTCTGGAAAGCAGTACATCCTTACTGTGGTAGAGTATGCTACCTGGTGGCAATGGCTCTGTCCTCAACTAGGGCGGATAAGGTGAGGGATGCCCTGTTGGCCGTCTTTTCACAGGTAGGATGAGATGCTTACCGACCGGGGACGCAATTCATGTCTCGCCTAATGGAGGCTCTCTGTATGAAAATGCAGGTGAAGCTTCTGGTATCGAGCACGCACCACCCCCAAACCAATGGTTTGTCTGAGAGCTTCAATGGCACCTTCAAACAGATGCTAAGAATGCTGGTTGAGACCCAGGGATGCGACTGGGAGTGGTACCTCCCACACCTGCTATTCGCTTACTGAGAGATTCCGCAGGCCTCGAAAGGGTTCTCCTCCTTCAAGCTCTTGTATGGCAGGCGAGTCCGGGAACCCCTTGGGTTCATAAGGGAATGCTGGGAAGAAGGGCCGAACCCTTCTGTGACGTTTAGGAACAGGCTACGTCCGAGAGTGGACCCTCTGGATCGCGGATCAGGAGCCCCTGGGCCGAGCACGCCAGGTGAAGACCGACCCCTATACAGAGATCGTTTGGGGCAGGACCACAGGGGACAGAAGTGCGACAGCCGATACCAATAGGGACGGCTCAAAGGACAATAAGGCTAAGGGAGATGGACAGAACCTAGGGAACCAGAGCAGGGGTTCCTGGGCAGGGAAGGAGGAACAATAGAGGCAGCAGGGGAAGGTACAGGGAGCGAAGGGAGTCAGATGAGGAAATCCCAAGGGCAGGAATAACAACAGACGGATAGAGGACAGAGAACACAGGGAGGCAAAGAGACAGGCGGAGAGGCTCATACACAGGCAACAGACTGGGAAGACACTGGAGGGGACGCACAGACAAGGCGAGGCAGAGGAGGCACGGAGGTCGGCAAGGAACAGAGACAGAGGCGGAACAGACGGGTGACAAGGAGTATACACGAAATGAGGAGTACAGTGGAACTGTAGCGGCCAGAAAGGTGCAGGAGTACCACACGATCACCAGGCGCCCTCCTCATAGAGAGGATGCCTGAAATATCTTAGCACCTGGAAGTATGTCCCCCAGCCCTGCCCCTCAGCGACGCCTACCGCTAGAGGAAGAGAGCGGGTGGGCGCGCGCACGCGACCTAAGGCCGGTGTGTGTGCCCGCAGCAGGGCAGAAGGCAGAGCGGGTGCGCGCATGGATGGGGGCGTGCAGGTGAGGGGACGCTGCGGTGGGTGCCGCCGCTGAAGGGGCATCGGCGGGCACGGCCGCCAATGTCACAGTACACTGTTGTGAGTTCATTTTCTCCTTCATTACTGAGGCCCGAGGAACTCCCTCTTCTGGTAAAGAAAGGTAGTGAGCCTGATTATCAAACACCTGAGGCTGATGATGATGACTGGCTGAGTGGAGTTACTGACTGGATATAAGGCTGCCGACGCCCTTCTGCCCTGCAGGTGATTTCTCTGTGGGATCCTTGGAGACCAGTCTGAATTCCTGCTCCTCTAAAGCTAAGTTTGCTGCTCGGCCTTTTGCTTTGGTGCTTTGACTTTGTTTTGTTTTGTTTTTCTGGATTTCTGCCATTCCCTGCTGGGGTGTGCTGAATTCATTTAGCTCTGTCTTCTGAAAATACCTGAGTGCTGATTTAGTTTTTGAAGCCTAGCTGCTTCCTGGCCTTTTTCATATCAGCTTGTTGGCTTATGTCTTTGATAGGGTTTTGGCAGATTGCAGACAGCAGCCTTCCCGTCCTTTCCTATCTAGGTAGTCTTGGGCCCCGTCTTTGCTCAGTCTATCTTTCTGTCTGTGTTAGTATTTTCATCTTGCGTCACCGTCATTATATGTTGGGGGCTGCCTATTGCTTTGGGGTCTGCTCTGGGGCAGTTTAGATTTCCCCTTTCTTTCTTTAGGCCTATGTAATTCTCTGGCTGTGATCGAGGGGTCTAGGGCATCGTAGGAACCCCCCACGGCTACTGCTAGTTGTGTTGATAGGTTCAGGGGTCTGCAATCTGATAGTTGCCAACTTCTCTGGTTTTCTGGACTTAGCTTGTATTTCTGCTTTTGCCTCCTACGGTGACTCATTCATAACAGAATCACCCGCCATACCGCAGATCCCAGGGTACTCAATAGCAGGAAAGAATTGTAAAAAGAAAAAAAAAAAAAAAAGAGTGTGTATATTTTTTCCTCTATATCTCTGAGGCCGTAGGGGGAATTTTTTTTTTCTCTCAATGGAGGTAAAGCAATTGTCTGATCGTGTGGAGCAGCTCGCTGCGGAAGTGCGGGGAATTTCCGCCTACCTTGCTTATTCACATGCTGCTGAACCAAAGATTCCTACACCTGATGTATTTTTTGGGGATCGGTCTAAATTTTGATTTTCAAAAATAATTGTAAATTATTTTTTGCCTTGAAGCCTAACTCGTCAGGGAGCTCCGCGCAGCAGGTTAAAATTGTCATCTCTTTGCTGCGTGGCGATCCCCAGGATTGGGCGTTTTCTTTGAAACCAGATGATCCTATTCTGACTAATGTGAACGCATTCTTTCAAGCTTTGGGGTTGTTGTATGATGAACCTAATGCCATTGATCAGGCTGAAAAGACCCTGCTGGCATTGAGCCAGGGTCGTGATTCTGCAGAATTGTACTGTCAAAAATTCCGAAAGTGGGCAGTACTTACTACCTGGAATGATAATGCCTTGGCTGCTCTCTTTCGGAAGGGGTTGTCAGAAGCCGTAAAAGATACTATGGTGGGATTTCCTGTTCCCTCTGGTTTTGACGATTCTATGTCATTAGCCATTCAGGTTGATCGGCGTTTGCGCGAACGCAAAGCTGCACGAGAGGTGTTGCCACATGTTGAACAAATGTCTGAACCTATGCAATGTGATAGAGTTTTTTCCACAGAGCAGCGTCAGGAGTTCAGAAGGCGTAATAAGTTGTGTTTTTTCTGTGGAGATGCCTCGCATATTATTTCTGTCTGTCCTAAACGAGAGAAACGCTTTGCACACACGTTTTCTGTTGGGGGTATTCAACCTAAGTTTCTTCTGGCTATTACTCTGATCTGCTCCCTGTCCACATTTTCCGCCAAGGCTTTTGTGGATTCGGGAGCAGCCCTAAACCTAATGGACTTGGATTTTGCTAAACGTTGTGGATTTCCGATGACACCTCTGCAGACGCCTATCCCTTTGAGGGGGATTGATGCTACTCCTTTGGCTAAAAATAAACCCCAGTTTTGGACCCAGGTGGTAATGCGGGTCGCCCCAGACCATCAAGAAAATTGCAGATTTTTGGTGTTGCATAATCTGCATGATACTATTGTTCTGGGGTTTCCCTGGTTACAGATTCATAATCCAGTTTTGGATTGGAAATCTGTGTCTGTGGTGAGTTGGGGTTGTCGGTGTGCCTTTAGTGAGGCTCCGGTGTTTTCCACCTCTCCTCAGTCGCATGATGTTCCTGATTATTTGGCGGACTTTTATGATGTATTTAGTGAGAATGAGTCTGCGTCTCTGCCTCCTCATAGGAGTTATGACTGTGCAATTGAACTGAGCCCGGGGTGTAAATTTCCCAAGGGTCGGCTCTTCAATTTATCTGTACCCGAGCACGAGGCTATGCGATCCTATATTAAGGAGGCATTGGAGAAGGGTCATATTAGACCATCCTCGTCACCCTTAGGTGCCGTTTTTTTTTTTTGTAGCCAAAAAGGATGGATCATTAAGACCTTGTATTGATTATCGTGCCCTCAACAAAATTACTGTTAAATATCAGTATCCGTTACCCCTGATTTCTGATCTATTCTCCAGAGTTAAAGGTGCTTGCTGGTTTACCAAGCTTGACCTCAGGGGGCGTATAATCTTATTTGCATTAAGCATGGGGATGAATGGAAGACGGCGTTTAATACTCAGGAGGGACATTTTGAGTACCTGGTGATGCCTTTTGGGCTCACTAATGCCCCTTCTGTCTTCCAGTGCTTCATGAACGATATTTTCCGAGATTTTATCGATAAATTTTTGATTATCTATCTGGATTATATTTTGATCTTCTCCAAGGATTGGGATTCTCATGTGGAACATATTCGGACTGTGTTCCGGATCTTAAGGGAGAATTCCCTGTATGTCAAAGGATCTAAATGCCTTTTTGGAGTACAGAGGATTTCTTTTTTGGGATATATTTTGTCCCCGTCAACTATTGAAATGGACCCGGCCAAGGTACAGGCCATTCACGATTGGGTTCAGCCCACTTCTTTGAAGGCCCTCCAGAAGTTTTTGGGTTTTGCTAATTTTTATCGGAAATTTATAGCAAAATTTTCTAGTATTGCCAAGCCATTGACTGATTTGACTAAGAAGGGTGCTGATGTGTTAAATTGGTCTCAGGAGGCTATTTCTTCCTTTCAGGAGCTGAAGCGAAGATTAACCTCCGCCCCGGTTTTGCGGCAACCTGATGTCTCACTTCCATTCCAGGTAGAGGTGGATGCTTCTGAGATTGGTGCAGGAGCTGTTTTGTCCCAAAAGGATCCTGTAACATCTAAAATGAATCCCTGTGCTTTCTTTTCCCGAAAGTTCTCTCCATCTGAACATAACTATGATGTGGGGAATAGGGAACTGTTGGCCATGAAATGGGCATTTGAGGAGTGGAGACATTGGTTGGAGGGAGCTAAGCATCAAGTCGTGGTCCTCACTGACCACAAGAATTTGATTTACCTAGAGTCGGCTAAGCGCTTGAACCCTAGACAGGCTAGGTGGGCCTTGTTTTTTACACGTTTTGATTTTGTGGTTTCTTTTCTTCCTGGAACAAAGAATGTCAAGGCAGACGCCCTCTCTAGGAGCTTCTTTGCTGATTCTCCTGTGGTGACCAAGCCTGCTACCATCTTAGGCGAAGGGGAAGTTCTTTCTGCCATCTCGCCCGATTTGAGACGTGCTCTGGAAGAGTTCCAGGAGGACAAACCTGAGCGTTGTCCCAGTGGAAAGTTGTATGTTCCTGACCAGTGGAAGAAGAGAGTGATGTCTGAAGTTCATTGCTCTGCTTTGGCTGGTCATCCAGGTATTTTTGGTAATAGAGATCTGGTGAGTCGGTTTTTTTGGTGGCCCTCCTTGTCTCGTGATGTCAGGAATTTTGTGCAGTCCTGTGGGACGTGCTCCCGGTCTAAATCGCGTTCTCGCTCTAGTGGGTTGTTGATGCCTTTGCCTGTCCCCAAGAGGCCATGGACCCATATTTCAATGGATTTCATCTCTGATATGCCAGTCTCTCAGAGGATGACTGTTATTTGGGTGATTTGTGATAGGTTCTCTAAGATGGTTCATCTTGTACCACTCCCTAAGTTGCCGTCTTCCTCTGAGTTGGTGCCCCTGTTTTTACAACAGGTGGTTCGTTTGCACGGGATTCCTGAGAACATTGTATCTGACAGAGGAGTCCAGTTTGTGTCTAGATTTTGGAGAACTTTCTGTTCCAGGCTGGGAATTCAGTTGTCCTTCTCCTCTGCTTTTCACCCTCAGACCAATGGGCAGACAGAGAGAACAAACCAGACCTTGGAGTCATATTTGAGATGTTTTATTTCTGCTGATCAGGATGATTGGGTTTCATTTTTGCCCTTGGCCAAATTTGCTTTAAATAATAGAGCTAGTTCTGCCACTTTGATGTCACCTTTTTTTTGTAACTTTGGGTTTCATCCTCGATTTTCTTCAGGGCAGGTGGAGCCCTCTGCCTGCCCAGGTGTTGACACTGTGGTGGAGAGAATGCACCAGATCTGGGACCAAGTGGTGGATAAGTTATCTCTCTCCCAGGAAAAGGCCCAGCGGTTTTCCAACCGACATAGGACCATTGGTCCCCAGTTTAAGGTTGGTGATATGGTGTGGTTATCATCAAAAAATATTGCTATGAAGGTGGCTTCTCCTAAGTTTAAGCCTAGAGTTATTGGACCTTACAAGATTGTGGAGATTATTAATCCGGTCTCTTTTCGTTTGGCTCTTCCTGTCACATTTAAAATCCATAATGTGTTCCATAAATCTTTGTTGAAGAGGTTTGTTGAACCTGTTGTTCCGGGGGTGGCACCTCCAGACCCTGTATTGGTTGAAGGTAACATGGAATATGAGGTAGAGAAAGTACTGGATTCCCGTCTGGCTAGACGGAGACTCCAGTATTTGGTTAAGTGGAAGGGTTATGGTCAGGAGGATAATTCCTGGGTCTCTGCCTCTGATATTCATGCCAAAAGATTGGTATGTGCCTTTCATCGGGCTCACCCTGATCGCCCTGGTGGCGTAGTTGAGGGTTCGGTGACCCCTCCTCAAGGGGGAGGTACTGTTGTGAGTTCATTTTCCCCTTCATTACTGAGGCCCGAGGAACTCCCTCTTCTGGTAAAGAAAGGTAGTGAGCCTGATTATCAAACACCTGAGGCTGATGATGATGACTGGCTGAGTGGAGTTACTGACTGGATATAAGGCTGCCAACGCCCTTCTGCCCTGCAGGTGATTTCTCTGTGGGATCCTTGGAGACCAGTCTGAATTCCTGCTCCTCTAAAGCTAAGTTTGCTGCTTGGCCTTTTGCTTTGGTGCTTTGACTTTGTTTTGCTTTGTTTTTCTGGATTTCTGCCATTCCCTGCTGTGGTGTGCTGAATTCATTTAGCTCTGTCTTCTGAAAATACCTGAGTGCTGATTTAGTTTTTGAAGCGTAGCTGCTTCAGGGCCTTTTTCATATCAGCTTGTTGGCTTATGTCTTTGATAGGGTTTTGGCAGATTGCAGACAGCAGCCTTCCTGTCCTTTCCTATCTAGGTAGTTTTGGGCCCCGTCTTTGCTCAGTCTATCTTTCTGTCTGTGTTAGTATTTTCATCTTGCTTAACCGTCATTATATTTTGGGGGCTGCCTATTGCTTTGGGGTCTGCTCTGGGGCAGTTTAGATTTCACCTTTCTTTCTTTAGGCCTATGTAATTCTCTGGCTGTGATCGAGGGGTCTAGGGCATCGTAGGAACCCCCCACGGCTACTGCTAGTTGTGTTGATAGGTTCAGGGGTCTGCAATCTGATAGTTGCCAACTTCTCTGGTTTTCTGGACTTAGCTTGTATTTCTGCTTTTGCCTCCTACGGTGACTCATTCATAACAGTACCCCCCTCCTTACGTCCTCCCCTTCTGAGATTGGCCAAAAAAATGTTCAGGATAAGAGGGGCATTGACATTCTCTCGAGGCTCCCAGGACCTCTCCTCGGGACCAAAACCCCTCCAATCGATAAGAAAAAGAGTTTTTCCCCTGACTTTTTTCATAGCCAAAATGTCTTTTACTTCAAAGACGTCATCCGAGCCAATTGGTGAAGGAGAGGCAGTGGAAGCTGGTTGGAACCGATTCAGAACCACAGGTTTCAGGAGCGAGACATGGAAGGCGTTAATAACCTGGAGTGAAGCAGGCAACCTCAGTTTATAAGCCACTTCATTAATGCGTCTAATCACTTCGAAAGGCCCGATGTTATGATGAGTCACCGTAGGAGGCAAAAACAGAAATGCTAGCTAAGTCCAGAAAACCAGAGAAGTTGGCAGCTATCGGATTGCAGACCCCTGAACCTATCAACACAACTAGCAGTAGCCGTGGGGGGTTCCTACGATGCCCTAGACCCCTCGATCACAGCCGGAGGACTATATAGCCTAAAGACAGAAAGGGAAATCTAAACTGCCCCAGAGCAGACCCCAAAGCAAAAGGCAGCCCTCAACATATAATGACGGTGAAGCAAGAAGAAAGAACACTAACACAGACAGAAAGATAGACTGAGCAAAGACGGGGCCCAAGCTAACTAGATAGGAAAGGACAGGAAGGCTGCTGTCTGCAATCCATGAAAAACCCTATGAAAATAAGAGCCAACAAACTGACAGTGAAAAAGGCCCTGAAGACGCTAGGCTTCAAAAAGGCTATGTCAGTACTCAGGCATATTCTGAAGACAGAGCAACAGGCAAAAGGAGATTCAGCTCACCCCAGCAGGGAATGGCAGAATCCAGAAAAGCAAGGCAAACAAAAACAAAACACAAATGCTAACAGGCAAAGCAGAAAACTTAGCTTTAGAGGAGCAGGAATCAGACTGGTCTCCTAGAAGTCCACAGAGAAATCACCCGCAGGGCAGAAGGGCGTCGGCAGCCTTATATCCAGTCCGTGACTCCACTCAGCCAGTCATCATCATTAGGCTCAGGTGCCTGATAATCAGGCTCATTACCTTCCTTTACCAGAATAGGGAGTTCACCAGACCTCAGTGACGAAGGGGAAAATGAACTCACAACAGCCCGATGTATCGGGGACTCAACTTGTAAGAAGGGACTTTCAGACGGATATGCTTGGTTGAAAGCCAGACTTTGTCACCAGGATGGTACGGCGGAACGTCCTTCCGTCTCTTGTCTGCATGTTTCTTAATTCGGGTGCTGGCATGCTCGAGCGCCTCCCTGGTCTCCCTCCAAATTTGTGAAAATCCCTTGGCAAGCGTATCTACTGCGGGAACTCCTGATGATGTGGAAAAGGGCAGCGGAATACCAGGATTCTGACCTGTTACCACAAAAAATGTGACTTGGAGGTTGATTCGCTGGGATGATTATTATGCACAAATTCAGCCCAAGGTAGGAGAGAGACCAATTGTCTTGATGGGCGTTGAAAAAGTGACATAAGAAGGTAGTCAACACTTGATTAATCCGCTCCACTTGCCCGTTGGTCTGAGGATGATATGCAGAGGAAAAGTCGAGAGATGTACCCATAAGCCGACAGAGAGCCCTCCAGAATCGAGAGGTAAACTGGACCCCCCGATCTGACATGATCCCCTGAGGAAGACCATGCAGCCTGAAGATCTGGTGGATGAAGATCTCGGCCAACCTCGGGGCTGACGGCAGTCCGGGTAAGGGAATGAAATGGGCCATCTTGGAGAAGCGATCTGCTACGACTAAGATGGTGGTACATCCAGCTGAGCGGGGCAGATACGACACAAAATCCATAGCAATTTGCTGCCAAGGAGTTTCTGGAACTGGTAATGGGTGAAGAAGTCCGGAGGGCAGAATCCTAGAGACCTTGTTCTGGGCACAGGTTGTGCACGAGGCTACATAGTCCATCACATCCTGGCGAAGGGCGGGCCACCAGTAATAACGGGAAAGCAGCAAGAAGGTCTTCTTAGTCCCAACCTGCCCAGCATCTTTGGAGGAATGCCCCCAGCGCAGTACCTCCAAACATTTGTCTTGAGGAACGAAGGTTTTGCCTGGCGGAGGAGTAGAGAAATTCACAGGAGCCACAGTGATAACTTTAGCAGGCTCGATAATATACGATGGATCTTCATCCCTCTCTGGCAACTGGAAAGACCTGGAAAGTGCATCCGCTTTGATGTTCTTATTGCCAGGTCGGAAGTGGAGCTTAAAATCAAAACGGGAGAAATACAGAGCCCATCTGGCTTTCCGGGAATTGAGTCTTTGGGAACACTGCAGGTAGGCCAAATTCTTGTGGTCCGTGAAGATGTTGAAGGGGTGTACTGCCCCTTCGAGTAAATATCGCCACTCCGCCAAGGCCAACTTAATGGCAAGCAATTCCCGGTCTCCAATGGAGTAATTGCACTCCGCAGGCGAAAAGGTTTTAGAAAAAAACCCGCAAGGCACCAGAAGTCCAGGTGAGGCCTGCTGGGACAGAACCGCCCCAGCTCCGGTGGAGGAGGCACCCACCTCTAGGATGAAGGGCCTGCTGGCTACCGGACGATGTAAGATGGGTGCTGCTGATGCAAAAGAACGTTTCAGAGCCAGGAAGGCGTCTTCAGCTTTGGGAGACCAGCTGTTAGACTTTGTTCCTTTACGGGTCAGGGCCGTGATGGGTTTGGTAACCGTAGAAAAATGAGGCACAAATTGTCGGTAATAGTTAGCGAATCCGAGGAAACGCTGGATGGCTTTTATACCAATGGGACGGGGCCACTTGAGTACCGCACAGAGTTTTTCTGGATCCATCTTCAGACCGGAATCTGTGACAATATATCCCAAGAAGGGTAACAACGTTTGCTCAAAGGGGCATTTTTCAATCTTGGCGTCGAGTTGATTCTCTCGAAGGCGATGCAGGACCATGCGTACGCTCCTCCGATGGGAGGACAGATCGGGCGAGAAGATGAGAATATCATCTAAGTACACCACCACGCAGGAGTAGAGTAGATCCCGGAACACCTCGTTATCGAATTCCTGAAACACAACCGGAGCATTGCAGAGACCAAACAGCATGACTAAGAATTCATAATGCCCATCACGGGTATTGAAGGCCGTCTTCCACTCATCCCCTGCGTGGATCCGGATCAGATTGTAAGCTCCCCGCAGATCTAACTTCATGAAGATCCGAGCCCCTCTCAACCGGTCAAAGAGTTCTGGAATCATCGGGAGCGGATACCGATTCTTAACGGTGATGTTGTTTAGGCCCCCGTAATCAATGCATGGTCGCAGTGATCCATCCTTCTTCCGGACAAAGAAAAAACCCGCACCCGCAGGGGATGAGGACTTCCGAATAAACCCCTTGGCCAGGTTTTCTTGTATCGATTCCATCATAGCCGTGGTCTCAGCTGGGGAGAGAGGATACGTTCTTCCTCTGGGAGGAGCGGCTCCGGGAATCAGGTCGATAGGGCAGTCATAGGACCGATGCGGTGGCAGAGAATCCGCTTCCTTCTTACAGAAAACATCGGCGTACGCGTGATATGGATCAGGAAGGCCCGGGAGATCGACTGGCCTAGGCAGAAAATTAGGACGAACAAGGGCCCGCAGACAGCATTCATGACAGGAGTGCCCCCAACGTAAGATCTCCCCTGAGCGCCAGTCGACAACTGGCTCATGCAGCCTGAGCCAGGGTAACCCTAGGAGAACAGCATGGAACAATTGAGGCAGGACATAAAAGGCTGTTTTCTCAAGGTGGAGTGCATCAATTTGCAGTTCAACTTCGGTGGTAACCGTGGTGATGAGTTCAGGTAGAGGTTTGCCATCGACGGAGGTGATTGCACGCGGGTTTCTTAGGATGACCACCGGAATCTGGAGTTTGTCAACCTCTTCTTGGCGAATGAAATTACCCGCTGCGCCCGAGTCCACATACGCCTCCACAGATCTACGCTCCCGACCTGCAATAATCAGAGCTGAAAGGGTAAGTGGTAGAGAGAAGTTATGATCACCAAGGAAGTCCTCTCTTACCTGGCCTAGGTGGAGGCGTTTCCCGGTTTCTCAGGACAGGTGCGCACGAAGTGGTTGGCTCCACCGCAGTACAAACAAAGTCCATTTGTTATCCTCTCCCTGCGCCGTTGTTCAGGCAGCTTGACGCGATCTATCTGCATGGGCTCGGGAGCAGAGCTAATAGGAGGTGCGGAAGAACGCGGAATAGGGGCTTGATACAACCTAAAGGGCCTTCTCTCCCTGGCCGACTCTCTGGCGCGTTCCAAATAACGCAGATCAATACGAGTAGCCAGAGAGATGAGATCTTCCAGGGTGGTGGGAGTGTCACGCCCGGCAAGCTCGTCCTTGATTTTACTAGAAAGGCCTCTCCAGAAAGCACCCACAAGAGCTTCATTATTCCACCCCAGCTCTGAAGACAGTGTCCGAAAGCGGATGGCGTATTGCCCTACCATAAGGGATCCCTGGCGAAGGTTAAAAAGGGCCTCCGTTGTGTAAGCGGGTTCATCAAATACCTTGCGGAATGTTTCCAAAAAATTCCGGATACTGGTAACCACAGGGTCATCCCTCTCCCATAAAGGATTCACCCAAGCCAGCGCCTCTCCCTCGAGATGGGACACTATAAATGCCACTTTGGCGCGATCCGTGGGGTATTGTTGGGGCAGAAGCTCAAAGTGCAGTCTGCACTGGTTTAAAAAACCCCTACATAACTTAGGGTCCCTGCTATACCTGGGAGGCTTTCCTAGGCGAGGGGGCGGAGATGAAACAGCGTCCCGAGCTTGGGTCGAAGCGGCCGCAGAGGACTTCAATGCAAGCAGTCGATCGTCAACGGACGCCATATAACCCAAAATGTGAGATTGGGCATCGCGCTGCTGCGCGAGCTCCTGCGCGAGCTCCTGCTGGAGGCTGACTAAGAGAGGAGCATGCCCTGGGTCAGTGGTTTGCAGGGTGGAGAGTCGGGTGTCCATGGATTTCATGAAGGGCATTATCCGGGTCTGGTTCTCCCGTAAAAAAGCAGTTCCTTCTGAGTAGCAGTCGCGGCACCTGCGGGGTCCATGGCCTGGTGATACTGTGATGTTTAGGAACAGGCTACGTCCGAGAGTGGACCCACTGGATCGCGGATCAGGAGCCCCTGGGCCGAGCACACCAGGTGAAGACCGACCCCTATACAGGGATCGTTTGGGGCAGGACCACAGGGGACAGAAGCGCGACAGCCGGTACCAAGTGGGACGGCTCAAAGGACAATAAGGCTAAGGGAGATGGACAGAACCTAGGGAACCAGAGCAGGGGTTCCTGGGCAGGGAAGGAGGAACAATAGAGGCAGCAGGGGAAGGTACAGGGAGCGAAGGGAGTCAGATGAGGAAATCTCAAGGGCAGGAATAACAACGGACGGATAGAGGACGGAGAACACAGGGGGGCAAGGAGACAGGCGGAGAGGCTCATACACAGGCAACAGATTGGGAAGACACTGGAGGGGACGCACAGACAAGGCGAGGCAGAGGCAGGCACGGAGGTCGGCAAGGAACAGAGACAGAGGCGGAACAGACGGGTGACAAGGAGTATACACGAAATGAAGAGTACAGTGGAACTGTAGCGGCCAGAAAGGTGCAGGGGTACCACACGATCACCAGGCGCCCTCCTCATAGGACGCCTGAAATATCTTAGCACCCGGAAGTACGTCCCCCAGCCCTGACCCTCAGCGACGCCCACCGCTAGAGGAAGAGAGCGGGTGGGCGCGCGCACGCGACCTGAGGCCGGTGCGTGTGCCCGCAGCAGGGCGGAAGGCAGAGCGGGCACGCGTGGACGGGGGCGTGCAGGTGAGGAGACGCTGCGGCGGGCGTGCAGTATGTCATGAGCTTCCATGACAAGATGCAGACCTTGACACAGTTGGCGCATGACAACATGGCACAGGCTCAGGCTGGCCAGAAACACTGGTATGACCAGAACACCTGGGAGCAGACTTACCAGGTGGGTCAGAAGGTTTGAAGCTGGTCTCCGTAACAAGGGATAAGCTTAAGGAGGCTTGGGAAGGCCCGTACATCGTACACCAACAGCTCAGCTCAGTCACCTATGTGGTCACTCTTGACCACACTTGGGGTAGGCGCAAGGCCTTCCACATCAATATGATGAAGGCTCATCAAGAATGTGGAGCCTGCGTCCTACCGGTCTGCAACCTGCCTGAGGACGGGGAGGAAGACCCCCTCCTGGACATGCTGTCCCAAGCTAAGGCCGTTGGGTCCATAGAGGACGTAGAGGTAAGGGCCTTGCTCTCCGCAACCCAGCAGTCCTAGCTGCGAGCTACGCTGGGAACCTTCCGGGCTGTGTTTACCAACCGACCCAGAAGGACTGATCTCTGACGAGGTGCAGAACATCATACACTAGGAGATCAATGAGCTGTTTCAGCAAGGGGTGTTTCAACGGTCCAAGAGTGCGTGGTCCTCACCTGGTGCCAAAGAAGGATCGGACCACCCGGTTCTGTGTGAACTACAGGGGGCTCTGCGCCATCACAGCCTCTGAAGCGCACGCAATGTCACATATCGAGGAGCTGCTTGAGCGGTTAGCTGGCGTGCACTATCTATCCATTATGGATTTGAGTCAGGGATATTGGCAGATTCTCCAGAGCCCCGAGATGCAGGAGAAATCCGCCTTTATCACCCCTTTGGACTATACGAGTCCACGGTCATGCCTTTCGGCATGAAGAATGCCGCTGCCACATTCCAGTGGATGGTCAATCACCTGCTTCAGGGACTGAAGAGGAGCGCAGTGGCGTACCTGGATGACATTGTCGTCTTGAGTTCCACCTGGGAGGAACACCTTCAGCATCTCCAGGAGATGCTCAGACGCATCCACCAAGCCGGCTTGACCATCAAGCCGGGAAAGTGCCAGATGGGAAAGAGAGAGGTCCACTACCTGGGACACCGGGTAGGCGGGGGTTCTATGAGGCCAGAGCCTGGCAAAGTGGATACAATAATGTCCTGGCCCACCCCCAGGACCAAGAATCAGGTGCTGTCCTTCTTGGGCACTGCAGGGTACTATAGGCGCTTTGTACAAAACTATAGCAGCCTTGCAAAGCCCTTGATGGACCTCACCAGAAAAAAGCTACCCCAAACAGTCGACTGGACAGACAGCTGTGAGGTGGCTTTTAGGGCATTGAAAACAGCCCTGAGCAGCTTTCCTGTGCTAAAGGTAGTCGACATATTACGTCAGGGATCCTATTTTACGATCCCACCTTCAGTTCCTGACATAATATGTCAGGGATCCTATTTTACGATCCCACCTTCAGTTCCTGTTTTGGAACTTGCAGCTCTCTGGTGCCCCCTCCTTACCCTCAGGTCAGTCAGGGAACTACACCTAGGATAAGTAGTCACCAGAAGGGCTGCCTGGTCATGTACTGGCTATTGGGCACTCTGCAGGGAGGGCGGTATGTATGTCCCCAGTCTTAGGTGGGTAATACACACTTAATAACCTCCGTCCGTCACTGCCAGAGTCTCCCCAAATACACTTTGCTGCCAACAGTTCTTAGTTCTGATATTAAAATCAATATAGGATCAGGAGCCAACCCCACAGTAGCGTGAATTTACCCTAGAGGATGTGGCAATACGTTTAGAGGAAGGAAAAGGAAGCTAGTACATTTTTATAGTTTTTCCCCAGAAAAGATAGGCAGTGTTTACAAAAATATAAAAAGATGTTACAAACAAGACAGTTACAATACATACAGGCAATTACAAAATAACATGGATTAAAAGAAGGAACTTACATATCTCAGTCAATGGCACACCATGTGGGAGAGGGGGAGGGGCGCCTTCCCCAAGGGACAATGGTTCATCAGCACATACAGTAAATACAGACCAGAAAAAGCACAATGCTAGTAAAAGGGATGCCACCCAGACCAACAGCCATAGTAAGGTATTACTGAGGCTCCCTAAAGGACACTCCAAAATATATCTATAGAAACAAGGAGGACACAATGGAGTAAAAAGTCCATATTAATGAAAACATAGTAAATTTATTGATTACACTAAAATGACAGTACATAAATAAGTACATAAATAGACAATACAATGATCACGCAATGATGGCTAAGGTCACCAATAATAAAATTAGAGAATGCTAATTTGCCAGAAGTACAAGCAACAAATAAGGGGTTAATGGGCTAACAACTCCGTGTCACGTGCCCCGTCCTGAGTGACACGGCCAGCAGGCTGGTAACTGATACAACAGGACGCAGCACGTGTAATTGTCCTATGTGACGCTGCCCGCAGGCCGGTAACTAATACAATAAGACAAGGGAATAGGGAAAACCTGGGTAACAATAACAATGGTGGCCCTGCGATAGGGAAACGGAGAAGTGGAGACCTCTTGCACTCCCCTGAGTCAGTGTCTCTACACTCTTAACGTTCCCTAGGCCGCTTCCGCACCGGGCGCCGATCAGGAACCTCAAAACCCTGACTCACCCTGCACCTAAACCCTCACTAGGGAATTGGTCGGTGCGGAAACTAATCCCACCACTGCACTAAACACACATAAGGAAAAGTGACAAAACAGGGGAACACCACTTAGCTTTGCTCTGTTGCTTACCCTCCCAGCAACAGAACCCACCACCTGCGTGCATCTTTTCCTCCACCGTGTCTGACATCTGGGTGCACTGTCCAGAAATGGATCTTCTCAGCACCATAGTGCAGCCTTGGAGCAAACAGAGTCCACACCTGCATGCAGCTGTCCAGAAACAGAGTCCTGCAAATGAGTCCAGCTTTTCTGCCAAAAAGTCCAGCATGCTTGAGTCCAGCTCTCAGCAACAACATCCAGCATTTTGAGTGCAGCTCTACACCAAAGCTGCCACTCCACCAATCCATGCACAAACTCCTTGCTGACACCATAGCTGCGACTCCACCACGCCATGCCAGCCCTCCTTGCAGACACCATAGCTGACACTCCAGGAATCTCACTGAGCTGCCCATGACTCTCCTTTAGCTCCATCCTTCACCCAGGCTTGCTTGCAAATGAATACTCACCAACAATGATTAACACACCTGATACTCTCTTATAGAGCTACCACACCTGATACATAATTATGTGCACAAACTAAGGTAACCAAAGTGCAATTACCCTAATGGCCACCAGGGGGCAAAACCACCTTTGGCACGCAGCCAAGGGAAAAAAAAGGTTACTTTGTGCATTTACTCTGTCAGATCCAACCTGGATCATGACACTCCGCTAATATAAGTCTTAAAACATGTGTACAGACAATAAGCTGGAGTATAATGAATTGCTCAAGCATAGTGCTTACCCATAATGTGCAGACCTGGACCAAAGCCCGCCGCGACAGCTGTCTCCTAGCTGGCACCCCGGGCAAATGACAACTTCCTAATTGGGCTTCACAGACTTATATCCTCTGTCCCATGACCTCACTGGGTGGGCAGAGCTATGGAAAACACTCCCCTTGTGGAAGTTACTAGGAATCTCATAAGTACCAGAACTCTGGCTGCGAGACTCGTAGAGTGGCGGCAAGCTTTATTCTTTCTTATGAAATTAGCTTTCTATTGCTACCAAACACAAACTACCTGCCAGCTAGGGGAAAGCAGGAACCCTTTTCTCAGCTCCTGATGTGTGCATAAGTCAGAAAGCGCCACTGTGGATAGATTTTGGGATGCAGATTCCAAAGCTATATTTGCCCTGCTTTCCTGCTTAATTTGCATTATTAAGTTTGATCTGAAATGTACAAAGAGACATTGGATTGCCATGTGCTGGAGACAGACCGGATTTGTCTGGTTAGAGGCAATAAATGTGCCTAGCTACTGGTCTCACATTACACCTTTACCTTACATAAAGCTGTATAGCAGGAGGGTGGGGTGAGGGGAATTACACACATTCCCAAGGGAGGGGGGAAAGAGTAAGATAGAATTACACGCAGGCAGAGAGAGAAGGAGGGGGTTTGATGCTGCAGCTTGCGTGTGTACTGTAGATGCAGTGGAAAGTACTGGAAGTGTACTCGAACCCCTGAAAAATGGTTCATATTTTAATGACAGAGGGGTATTTCATTCATTCCCTGGGGGGTGTTTACTGTGTATGTATATTTACTGTGTGTGTGGTTATATTTTGTGTGTGTGGTATTTACAGTGTGTGGTTGGGGGGTATTTACTGTGTGTGGGGAGTATTTACTGTGTGTGTGGTACTTACTGTGGGGGATAATTACTGTGTGTGTGTGTGGAGAAGGGCATTTACTCTGTGTGTGGGGGATATTTACTCTGTGTGTAGGTTGTGGGGGGTATTTACTGTGTGGGGGAGATTTACTGTAACAGAGCAGAAGGAGATTTTGTTAGGAGTCAGATTTCGGCCATTACTAGGCAGGAATCTAGACCCTCACATACTCTCCTGCTCTTTGTCTAATGCAAAGGAGATTGCAGAGGAGATTGCTTTACAGCAACTCTCTCCGGATGCTAAGTCCTTCGTCCCTTCTTCTGAGCATGCTCATGGGACAATCGCCAATTGGAGTCAGGTGCTCAGGTCCTGCTCCAGATTCCATTGGCTCAGCTCAGAGATCTGGAAGTGTTTGGAAGGTCCCGTTTGCTATAAAAAGTGCGCATGGCTGTTCCGCCATGCGCTAGTATAGTCATACTTGCTGCAGTGTGTATGTTGATGGATGCATGATCTGGTGAATGACTCATTTGGAGCCCCCTTCCTTTGATACTACGAATGTGTGAGGGATTGAGTTAGAGCGAGTACCAGCGCCAGCGCCAGCGCGCCATTGCTCCAGGCACACTTGCTAGCGTCTGACATCGCGCCTGCGTTTTCCAGCGGTGTCACCTTGCGGCATTATCCACGCCGCGCTGCAGTAGCAGCTTATTTGTTGCATTTGCGGTTGCAACGCTCTATACACTACTAACTACGGTTAGTCTAGACGGACGTAGTCCCGCCATTTGGGGCTACTCCTGTGACTGCAATACCGTGTTAGTTACTCTGAGTACCTGTGACGCTAACAGGCTTAGAGTTATTGTGTTTATGCTTTGTGTTATAGCTCTGTGATTTAATAGAGCTTTCCCTGTGCACCTGGGTGACGTCAAACCCCGTGCACACTACCGCCATTGTGCTCTGTCCTTATCTAGCTGCGGTTTCTCCATCTACCGCACGGTGGACCCCGAGTGGCGAAGGCACTTTATTTATATTTTTTATTTAGTGCCTTCCGCCACTCCGAACAGATTTACTGTGTGTGGGTATTTACTGTGCAGGCAGGAGATTTACTGTGATGGGGGTATTTAGTATAACGGGGCTGGTAAGATTTTGTGTAATCGGGGATAATTTGAGGACACAAATTTGGAGAGCAAGGAAGGGACAGGTGCAGACACAATTTGGGGATTGGGAGAAATTTGAAGACACAATATGACGAAGGTATGAGATGTGGGGCATGTATGGGGGGATGGGTGCAGACACCGTATGTTGAGTGGTGTTATGGGTGTGGACACAGCATGAGGAGCAAGGGAAAAATGTTTGAGGCCACAGTATGGGGAATGAGGGTGATGGGACGGGTGCGGTTACAATATGGGAAGTCAGAGGGATGTGTGAGAAGGCAGTATGGAAAGTGAGAAGTTAAATGTATGAGGAGAGAGGAGGAAGCGTGCAAGGAGACAGTATGGTCATAAAAAAGTGAGAGTGGGCACAAAATAGAAATTGAGTAGTGTGGGGGTGTACTGTGAGGGAAGTCAGGAGGCAACAGTATACCATGGAGGGGGAGTGTGGTAAGGGGGCACAGTTTAGAGACTGGGCCCTATAGGGGTGACTCATTGTGAGAGGAAAGTGTGAAGAGGTGGCCCACTATGGAAAGGGGTGGATAGTGTGGAGTGGAGGGCATGTAGGGGATTGAGCAGAGTATCCCTTTAATAGTAATATATATTGAAATAATGTACAGATCTTATGATGTTTCGGTACTGCTACACTACGGTGTATTACCTCCTGTTCATTGGTACTGCCACATTATGTGTTACCATGAAGTAATATATTGTATTGTATGCCATATATTAATGCTTAGATTAGGGTAAGGCTAGTTTCACATTTGCGCTTTTGAGCGCAGCGACGGCCTGCGCACGGCCGCAGCTAAGCCCCGCCCCTGCCACGCCTCCGCTGGTAGCTCCGCCTACCGGCGCATGACGCTGCATGCGTCCTGCGTCCCCTATCTTTATCACTGGGGGTGCAGGCCGTGCGCAGTATGCGTTTGGCGGCGCATGCGTCCTTTTCACGGTGCTCCGACCAGCGCCAAATGCAACCTGCTGCAGTTTGGTTGCGCTCGGCGCACCGTGAAAAGGATGCATGCGCTGCCAAAAGCATACTGCGCACGGCCTGCGCCCCCAGTGATAAAGATAGGGGACGCAGGACGCATGCAGCGTCAAGCGCCGGTAGGCGGAGCTACTGGAGGAGGCGTGGCAGGGGCGGGGCTTAGCAGCAGCCGTGCGCAGGCCGTCGCTGCGCTCAAAAGCGCAAATGTGAAACTAGCCTTCGGGTTCAATAGTGGAGGGCACTGTTAGTATAAAGTTCCATAGACTGGGTAAGCTTAGTTCTGTTGTGGGCCACTAGATGGGGTATACTAGTGGGCCTTGTTAGGTATAGTTGATAGGTAGTTCACATAATGGTTAACTGTAGGAGGAGCTGCTATGGGTAGGTCATAGGAATAAGTTAGAAGGGCGAGCACGCCCGACAAGTCCAACAAGAGCTTTAAGCCTAGGATTCCGTAGCAGCTATGCAACATTGTTTTAAAGCAGAAAAGCACGGGCACAGTCAGACGGGTGCTGGATAGGACCGGAGCACCCGGGGAAATTGCAGTCTATGACAGCAGCAGGAACGGAAAGGAAGATGCGGTCCAAGAGTTGTGCAGGGCGCAGAGTATTCACCATGTGGCAGATCTTAAATAGGGCTGAAGCCCGCAAGTCTGAGGTGAAGCGAATGAACGGGATCCCCTATATCGTGAGGTCCTACATGAGTGTGAGTGATGCTGCGGTACCGCCAAGGGCGCTACTACCCCAGAATCTACGTGAGAATACAGAAAGTAAGCAAGGGAAAGTGCAGGAGGAATACTGTGTGGACTGTAATGTAACTGATGTGTCCAGGACCACAGGACCATTGAAGAAGAAAGAAAAATCGTTGATTTAGCATCAGAACCGGTATCTGTATCTGTTATTTCAACCCTGAGCACTGGAACCAGGTGTGTAGAAGCTGGGTTGCACCACAGTGGAATCCCTGTCCGTGGACCAGCACCCCAAACAGGTATGCCTGATGGTTTTTCTGGAAGGAGGTCAGGTCACCAGGGCCCCGGTGTCCTCGGCTGCGACTACCATCCTGGCCCCCTTTTACAGGCATATACCATAAGCGGGGGGAGTTTGGGGTCATATTTTTTACAGGGCAATTATTTAATCAGGGGCTCAGTGTAGGGCATATATTTTTATTTATGAGCATTATAATGACACTGGTATCTTTAAGGGTGTTGTGTGGGGATGTGCTGCAGGACACCAGAGAAGGTGAAAGTCTGCAGAGACAGCTGTGGATGAGAAAACCCATGGAGTCTGGACAAGAATTAAAGAAAGAGAACGACTCAAGAGACAACATCATCTATCAGGTACTTGGAAGTAAATGTTTTTTTGTGATACTAATTCTCATATTTTTATTTATGTTAGGAATATTAGAGGGGTTGTCCAGGTTTGTGATGAGTCTGCAGTCATTCTATGCGACTGCAGACTTCTTAATTCTCACAATGCACGTTGCACGCTGTCAGGATTCGCTGGTGCTGGCGATTTACATAAATTGTGGTCACGTGCTGGCTTGATATGCATGGCCTCACTCAGTGAAAAAGAATTGAGCGAGGCCGGGAATGTCTAGTCGGAATGTGGCCAGAAGTATACAAATCACATACTTGTGCAATGGAGAAGCAGTCATAACGTGGCCACTTCATTCATATGCGATTTTTTTTATACTGTTGTGTAACAACGAGCTTCTCTTCTACACTTCTCTCAGTTTTCAACTGAACATTGAATGAAGGCAAGCAGCTTGTCGGCACATGACCAAGTGTGCAAATTGCATATGTGCTTGGCGGGGGGGGGGGGGGGTGGCGCCAAACTGAATTCTTGCCCCGGGTGCCAGAAATCCCAGATACACCTCTGCTTCCTATTATATACTATGTTGAGGGAAGGAAGAGTGATTACCACTCAGCACATTGAGACACACACAGATTTGTGTTGTATCTGTAAGCAATTCCTAAGTACAGTACTGGATTCACAGCCACAAAGTTTAATACTGCAGAATAATGTCCTGTATTCTACTTTAGGATGATTTCCTTACTGTTGCTGCTTCTGAACCTGTGCCACATAGAGAAAGAAGAGCAGGAATCCTCCCTTCTGTGTTCTGTGTATGGGAGATATGAAAGCAGCTAACCTTTTCCACCTAGTTCAGCTACAGCTGACAATTAGAGATAGAGTCTGCAGAGTTGAAAACAGGTGAAGAATTCAGGACACAAAGCATAAAATTACCAGAAAAAGTGTTATTCCTCTAGTACACTCATACAACTACTTATTTTGAAAAGCTACCTGAAATATCACTTACAGTCATATGTAAAAGTTTGGGCACCCCTATTAATGTTAACCTTTTTTCTTCATAACAATTTTGTTTTTTGCAACAGTTATTTCAGTTTCATATATCTAATAACTGATGGACTCAGTTATATTTCTGGATTCAAATGAGGTTTATTGCACTAACAGAAAATGTGCAATCTGCATTTAAACAAAATTTGACCGGTGCAAAAGTATGAGCACCCTTATCATTTTCTTGATTTAGACACTCATAACTACTTTTTACTGACTTCCTGAAGCACTAAATTGGTTTTGTAACCTCATTGAGCTTTGAACTTCATAGCCAGGTGTATCAAATCATGAGAAAAGGTATTTAAGGTGGCAACTTGCAAGTAGTTCTCCTATTTGATTCTCCTATGAAGAGTGGCATCATGGGCTCCTCAAAACAACTCTCAAATGATCTGAAAACAAAGATTATTCAACATAGCTTTTCAGGGGAAGGATACAAAATATTGTCTCAGAGATTTAACCTGTCAGTTTCCACTGTAAGGAACATAGTAAGGAAATGAAAGAACACAGGTACAGTTCTTGTTAAGCCCAGAAGTCGCAGGCCAAGAAAAATATCAGAAAGGCAGAGAAGAAGAATGGTGAGAACAGTCAAGGACAATCCACAGATCACCTCCAAAGACCTGCAGCATCATCTTGCTGCAGATGGTGTCACTGTGCATCGGTCAACAATACAGCGCACTTTGCACAAGGAGAAGCTGTATGGGAGAGTGATGCGAAAGAAGCCGTTTCTGCAAGCACGCCACAAACAGAGTCGCCTGAGGTATGCAAAAGCACATTTGGACAAGCCAGTTACATTTTGGAAGAAGGTCCTGTGGACTGATGAAACAAAGATTGAGTTGTTTGGTCATACAAAAAGGTGTTATGCATGGAGGCTAAAAAACACAGCATTCCAAGAAAAACACTTGCTACCCACAGTAAAATTTGGTGGAGGTTCCATCATGTTTTGGGGCTGTGTGGCCAATGCCGGCACCGGGAATCTTGTTAAAGTTGAGGGTCGCATGGATTCAACTCAGTATCAGCAGATTCTTGACAATAATGTGCAAGAATCAGTGACGAAGATGAAGTTACGCAGGGGATGGATATTTTAGCAAGACAATGATCCAAAACACCGCTCCAAATCTACTCAGGCATTCATGCAGAGGAACAATTACAATGTTCTGGAATGGCCATCCCATTCCCCAGACCTGAATATCATTGAACATCTGTGGGATGATTTGAAGCGGGCTCTCCATGCTCGGCGACCATCAAACTTAACTGAACTGGAATTGTTTTGTAAACAGCAATGGTCACAAATACCTTCATCCAGGATCCAGGAACTCATTAATAGCTACAGGAAGCGACTAGAGGCTGTTATTTTTGCAAAAGGAGGATCTACGACATATTAATGTCACTTTTATGTTGAGGTGCCCATACTTTTGCACCGGTCAAATTTTGTTAAAATGCAGATTGCACATTTTCTGTTAGTACAATAAACCTCATTTGAATCCAGAAATATAACCGAGTCCATCAGTTATTAGATATATGAAACTGAAATAGCTGTTGCAAAAAACAAAATTGTTATAAAGAAAAAAGGTTAACATTAATAGGGGTGCCCAAACTTTAACATATGACTGTATGCTTTAATTCCTCATTGGCTCACCTGCTGGTCATGGTCATCGGCCAGTTCAACAGCAATTTCATTATTCACATGATTCCTGTGAGCAGTCAATGAGGTCAGAGATGTTTGCATGAATGGCATATAACTGCTAAAGCCAAAGATTGGCTAGTGGATGAAACATCAGGATCAGCGGGAACCACTGGAATCGTGGCACTGGGGCAGCGTATGGGGCATTAAGTAACGGCTCATATAACCTTTCTGGTGTTAGAAATACATCCATTTTTTAAGAATTTGACAGGAGCATTTGAAGAATTTGCCACCGTTTCTCATCTCTTTCCAACCTCTGCCCAATGTGGCAAAGCTAGCCGAAACTAACATGAAAGTGCCGTAAGTTGTAAAAGTGCCAAAACTTAGTAATTGGCGACTTTTCAAAGTGTTGCACATCAGTTTTCTGTCATAAACAGGTCTCACAGGACCCGTAGAAGCGCATGTGCCCGAAACAGCCGTCGGCCAATCCTTGTCCTTTCATTCTCATCCTGCCTGTTTGAGGATGTTTTAAGGTTGTACTAATAAAGTCTGGATTTTAAGAACGGTGAGTGCCACCCTTTTTTTCTATTTTTTGATTGGATTATTTGGACTGTTCACATTGGGTTGGCACCCGTGAGTTCACGTGATAATGCTCGGAGCGAGGTGACTGAACATTGTGGATACAGGGCTCTGGTGAGATAGTGGTGCGGACTCCTTTTTCATGGTATATTTTTTTCATTCTTTTAAATATATTTTTGAACAGTTACTCTTAATTGAATTAATTAAAAGTTAAATTTTAAAAGGGTTTTTGATCTTTTTGATGAACTCTACATATTTACCCATTTAATACTTTTTGGGTTTTCTCTACAATAACTATGTACCTACAGTTATCTTTCTATTTTGAAATTAATGTGCATTAATTTTTTTACTAGCAAATCCAAGGCTCAGTTGCTTAGCAACTGTTAGAGCAGTGATAAAGGAAATTTGCATTTACTTTTTAACTGGAAACCAATAATCACAACAAGAACATAAGAAAAATCTAAATCCTGTCTTATTGTAAGTTCAGAAATGCCTTTTATACTGTGAAGAAATACTGCTGCTTCATGGTATGATATGGTAGGTTTCACAGATATATACATCCAGCATATACATCCAGCATTCCCATTGGTGTGATACTATTAGCACATACACATACACTGCAAAATTAACATTATTTAAGTGATAATTAAAGTGAACCTGTGTGGAGACACAGCATTGTTATCTTAATTAAACAGATCTCTATTTTTAGCAAGCCAGGAAGAATAGATTGTTATCTTTATGTTGATTTTTGAATTTATGTGTTTTCTTCCTGGTTGGTCAAAAAACAGACTTTGCTTGTGTAAGCCTGTAATATTGACTTGGAAGCTGACAATCTGTTGTGCTCTTATCTTGGATGACTAGTCATGTTTGTGGATATGTTGATTAGATATTGTCTAGGCCAGTCAATTTGTTGACTTGGAAAATAGAGGAGGAAAAACTATTCAAATAAATTACATAATCGAACAATGCGAGTTGGTCTCATCTGCATACTTCCTCTGTACCTGTAAATACTGAATATAGGACACTTGTTATTATAAAAAGAGATTAGATGCCTCTGTATGAGGACTAAGATATTCAACTAAGACATCAAAACACCCAAAGTACCAGAGACATGACAGCAGCCAAGAAACCATGGCTCCATCATGAGGGACAAAGATTTATCATTTTAGAGGATGGCAGCTTAGGGGACCACAGTCCCGACTGGAAGAATACAGATCTGCTCCATTTACCATCGCTGAACCATGGATATGTTTGTGAAAGCCAGGGACCATCTGATCACCTGAAACCTATGGATATATTTGGAGAAACCAGGTTGGGACCATCCAGTCACCTGGCACCATGGATACTTTTGTGAAAACCATGTTGGAGCCATCCGGTTACCTGGAATCTATGGATACATTTGGAGAAACCAGGTTGGAATCTTCCAGTCACCTGGCATCATGAATATGTTTGGAGAAACCAGGTTAGGACCTTCCGGTCACCTGGAAACATGGATACACTTGGGAAAACCAGGTTGAGACCATCCCGTCACCTGGCCACATATCTCAGTGGACTGTCATCTTCCTAAGCTTGTTGTTACCTCATCTCTGCGTGCGTGTCACAGGTGGGGTAGTCGGCCCTGGAATCTCTAAAGTTACAGCAGCTGTTATCCCAGCGAGTGAGCAAAAGGGTGAGACTCTGTAATGTGCGCCAATTGGGGGTATTTTGCTGTGACTGTTCTACATGTTATCTGCCTGTTCCACAGAACAAAACAGTGTGGCAATACGTTATTGAACACAGTTCAATAAAGTTTTGCCACGCTGTTTTACCCTCACCCTGTGTTGTCCGAGTAGCATTACGTCCAAGGTAAAAGGAGAGTGGGCATTCAGTGGGACGATCCCTGGTGCCCTATGACCCCCTGAGTCTCCACAACCTGTCACCTGATTAATTCTACCCAAAACATGGGGTAGCAAGAATCAGAGTCTGGCTGCACAATTGCAGACAGGTATATTTTTGTCCCAATGCTCTGGTGCTCAGCTAACTCTGGTTAAATGTAGCAACAGCAGTTATATGTGTCATGTGTTATGAATGGGAAACCGTGGAGGAAAAACAAGACAACAAGCTAAGTCTCAGAAAACCAGAGAAGTTGGAAACTATGCAGATTGCAGATCCCTGATCTTAACCGCACAACTAGTAGCAATCGTGGAGCGTTCCTACGTTGGTCCAAGACGCCTCGTCACAACTGGAGAACTACATAAGCCGAAAGCAGGAAAAGAGGAAAACTAACTGCCCCAGAGCAGACCCCAAAGGAAAGACAGCCCCCCACATGTATTGACGGTGAAACAAGATGAAAATACTAACAAAGGCAGGAAAATAGGCTGAGCAAACGATGGGGCCCGGCTAACTAAAAAGGACAGAAAAGGAAAAACACTGTCTGCAATCTGCCAAAAACAACCTACAAAAATATTGTCCAACACTTCTGATAGCAAAATTAACCCTGAAGTCACTAGACTTCTAAACCTATATCAGCTCTCTGAAATATTCTGAGACAGAGCAAAAAAGAGGCCAATCTAATGAGGGACAAAAAGCAGATTGGCAAATACTGATTAATAGGAGTGGAATTTCAGCATAGCCCCAGCAGGGGCAGGCTGATTACACAAAAAACTGAATTGACCAACAAGCGCAAATGTGAACAATAGCAGAAAACAAACTTAACTTAAGAAGACTGGAAGAGAGCTGAAGTCCAGGACCTGAGAAGCAGACTGAATCACCAGCACCCGGATAGGGTGTCAGCTGTCTTATATCCAGTCTGATACTCCAGAGATCCAATCGTTATCTTCCTCATCAGGTGGCAGATCACTACCACTTAAACCAACCGCACTACCTCCTGTCACCACCAGAGGGAGAACGGAAGGGGAACTCTCAACTGGTGGAGCAGAAAATGAGTTCATGACAGTCATGCCTTTATATAAATGCATATAATCAGTTTTGCTTTGCTTGTATTGAACGGTGGTGTATTGTGATAACTTATCCAACAGCGCCATCTATTGACAATGTTCTAATTACAGTTTACTTTGTTTCATTGCTTACTGTGCAGTTTAATATTTAAGGCTCATCAAGGCTTCTGTAGTTCCCATCAGCCTCTGCATTAGCCTTGCCCCCTTCTTCTCCAGCAGCCATTTTGGCCTCATGGATGCTGACATCGCTCCCTGATTTTCAGCCCATCCGGTTGTTTGCCTCAACAAAGCACAGCCGGTGAATTATTTTCCCCTTGTTAGAGCTCACCATATTGCATTATATAGCTACTCTGTTCCATATGTTTTATATCAAAGTAGTCTGTTGATATTACAGATGTTTATACTACCGCCATGTTGTGCAATTTCACTGTGAATGTCCTGTACCATACATAATGCTATGTATTTAGATATGTTGTATGCCTTGTACTGAGTACTTTCATTATAGTGGTTTGAAAAAACCACTATATTGTAATCCGAACGCTGCTAACTTATTATAGTGGTTTGAAAAAACCACTATATTGTAATCCGAACGCTGCTAACTTATTTTTCTTCTTCTTCTTCTTATTTTCCAGTTGATTTTCGCAATTAATACAGCCCGAACCGCTACACGCACAGACTCCGTTGAGGTGTCGTTTCGAAGCCAGCGTCCACGAGGGGTGTGCTAAGTATTTTTCGTGTCGATCGGATTTGTCGTTTTTGCGCAACTTGCGTTTGAAATTTTTTTTTCCCGTCATTGGAATGCACTGTCTCCAATGCTTTTCAATAGGAAATGGCAAAACGTGCCCTGAGGCGATTGAAATGGCAGTTGAGCTCATTGATATGCGCAGGCAGACCCAGTTACTATGCCAACGCCTACGAGCGTCACATGACGCCCCAAGGACAGAGCTTCTGCCACATAATATCAGCTCTTAAAGCGAAACCCACAGCACTAATGCAAATCTAGCTTCATCACATGACGCCTGCCCCTGAGAGAAAATGTGCGCCAAAGTTGATTTAGAAGAAGCCCAGTGAGCCAATCTAGCTCTTAAAGGGCTGACGCACCAAATTGATTGTTAAAGGGCCAGCGCACCGAAATGAGTCTTAAAGGGCCGACACGCCAAATCGAAAGCTGAGTGACCCCAGGCTCCAAATCGGAGGCTGAGCCACCCCGGCCTCCAAATCGGAGGCTGATCGACCCCGGCCTCCAAATCGGAGGCTGATTGACCCCTGCCACAAAATCAGACCCTGAGGCGCCCCAACAAAATCGGACCCTGAGGGGCCTCGGCCACAAAATCGGACCCTGATGGGCCCCAGCCACAAAAATCGGACCCTGAGGGGCCCCGGCCACAAAAATCGGACCCTGAGGGGCCCCATCCACAAAATCGGACCCTGAGGGGCCCCAACCACAAAATCGGACCCTGAGGGGTCCCAACCACAAAATCGGACCCTGAGGGGCCCGGACACAAAATCGGACCCTGAGGGGCCCCGCCCACCAAATTGGACCCTGAGGGGCCCCGCCCACCAAATCGGACCCTGAGGGACCCCGCCCACCAAATAGGACCCTGAGGGGCCCCGCCTACCAAATCGGACCCTGAGTAGCCCCACCCCAAAAAACGGACCCTGAGTGGCCCCACCCACCAAATCGGACCCTGAGTGGCCCCACCCACAAAATCGGACCCTGAGGCGCCCCGGCCACAAAATCAGACCCTGAGGCGCCCCGGCAACAAAATCGGAACCTGAGGGGCCCCAACCACAAAATCAGACCCTGAGAGGTCCCAACCACAAAATCGGACCCTGAGGGGCCCCGGACACAAAATTGGACCCTGTGGGGCCCCGGACAAAAAATCGGACCCTGAGGGGCCCAACCCACAAAAACGGACCCTGAGGGGACCAACCCACAAAAACGGACCCCGAGGGGCCCCAACCACAATATTGGACCCTGAGGGGCCCCACTCACAATATTGGACCCTGAGGGGCCCCACTCACAATATCGGACCCTGAGGGGCCACACCCACAAAATAGGAGCCTGAGGGATCCCGGCCAACAATTCAAGCCCTGAGGAGCCCAGGCCAAGGAATCAGATCCTGAGGAGCCCCACCCACCAAATCAGACCCTGAGGCCAAAGTGGCCCCTGAGAGGCACTCACAGTTAAAACGGATCCTGAGTTGAAAGTCTTGCAGGGGCAGCAGGCAAGTCTCTCTTAAAGGGGCAGCTCGGGCACCATTTCAAACCACTATCTGTACTTCCTTCAGGAAATACACATCTAGTTCTTCTTCTTATTATTAAGTTGATTTCCGCAATTAATATGGCCCGAACCGCTACACGCACAGACGCCGTTGAGGTGTCGTTTCGAAGCCAGCGTCCATGAGAGGTGTGCTAAGTATTTTTCGTGTCGATCGGATTTGTAGTTTTTGCGCAATTTGCGTTTGAAAATTTTTTTCCCCGTCATTGGAATGCATTGTCTCAATGCATTTGAATGGGGAAATGTTGCTATAGACAAAACACGCCCTGAGGCGATTGAAATGGCAGTTGAGCTCATTGATATGCGCAGACAGACCCAGTTACTATGCCAACGCCTACGAACGTCACATGACCTCTCCAAGACAGAGCTTCTGCCACATAATATCAGCTCTTAAAGCGAAACCCACAGCACAAATGCAAATCTAGCTTCATCACATGACGCATGCCCCTGAGAGAGAATGTGCGCCAAAGTGGATTTAGAAGCCCAGTGAGCCAACCTGGCTCTTAAAGGGCCAACGCGCCAAAGTGATTCTTAAAGAGCCGGCGCACCAAAATGAGTCTTAAAGGGCCGGCGCGCCAAATCGAAAGCTGAGTGACCCAAGGCTCCAAATCGGAGGCTGATAGACCCTGGCCTACAAAAAGGAGGCTGAGCCACCCTGGCATCCAAATTGGACCCAGAGTAGCCCCGCCCACCAAATCGGACCCAGAGTGGCCCCGCCAACAAAATCAGACCCAGAGTGGCCCCACCCACCAAATTGGACCCTGAGGGACCCCACCCACAAAATCGGACCCTAAGGGGCCTCACCCACATAATCGGACCCTGAGGGGCCCCGGCCACAAAATCGGACCCTGAGGGGCCCCACCCACAAAATCGGACCATGAGGGGATCCGGCAACAAAATCAGACCCTGAGGGGCCCCGGCCACAACATCGGACCCTGAGGGGCCCCACTCACAAAATCGGACCCTGAGGGGCCCCACCCACAAAATCGGACCCTGAGGGGCCCCAACCACAAAATCGGACCCTGAGGGGCCCCGGCCACAAAATCGGACCCTCACGGACCCCGGCCACAAAATCGGACCCTGAGGGGCCCCGGCCACAAAATCAGACCCTGAGGGGCCCCGCCTACAAAATTGAACCCTGAGGGGCCCCAACCACAAAATCGGATCTTGAGGGGCCCCACCCACAAAATCGGATCCTGAGGGGCCCCAACCACAAAATCGGATCCTGAGGGGCCCCAACCACAATATCGGACCCTGAGGGGCCCCACCCACAAAATCAGACCCTGAGGGCCCCGGTCACAAAATTGGATCCTGAGGGGCCCCAACCACAAAATCGACCCCTGAGGGGCCCCAACCACAAAATAGGACCCTGAGGGGCCCCAACCACAAAATCGGACCCTGAGGGGCCCCACCCACAAAATTGGACCCTGAGGGGCCCCACCCACAAAATTGGACCCTGAGGGGCCCCGGCCACAAAATGGGACCCTGAGGGGCCCCACCCACAAAATTGGACCCTGAGGGGCCCCGACCACAAAATCGGACCCAGAGTGGCCCCGCCCACCAAATCGGACCCTGAGGGGCCCCGCCCACCAAATCGGACCCTGAGGGGCCCCGCCCACTAAATCGGATTCTGAAAGGCCCCAACCACAAAATCGGACCCTGAGGGGCCCACCCACAAAATCGGACCCTGAGGGGCCCTGCTGACCAAATTGAACTCTGAGGGGCCCCACTCACAAAATCAGACCCTGAGTGGCCCCGCCCACCAAATTGGACCCTTAGTGGCCCCGCCCACCAAATCGGACCCTGAGTGGCCCCGTCCACCAAATCGGACCCTAAGGGGCCCCACCCACAAAATCGGATCCTGAGGGGCCCCAACCACAAAATCGGATCCTGAGGGGCCCCAACCACAATATCGGACCCTGAGGGGCCCCACCCACAAAATCAGACCCTGAGGGCCCCGGTCACAAAATTGGATCCTGAGGGGCCCCAACCACAAAATCGACCCCTGAGGGGCCCCAACCACAAAATAGGACCCTGAGGGGCCCCAACCACAAAATCGGACCCTGAGGGGCCCCACCCACAAAATTGGACCCTGAGGGGCCCCACCCACAAAATTGGACCCTGAGGGGCCCCGGCCACAAAATTGGACCCTGAGGGGCCCCACCCACAAAATTGGACCCTGAGGGGCCCCGACCACAAAATCGGACCCAGAGTGGCCCCGCCCACCAAATCAGACCCAGAGTGGTCCCGCCCACCAAATAGGACCCTGAGGGGCCCCGCCCACCAAATCGGACCCTGAGGGGCCCCGCCCACTAAATTGGATTCTGAAAGGCCCCAACCACAAAATCGGACCCTGAGGGGCCCCAACCACAAAATTGGACCCTGAGGGGCCCCGCTGACCAAATTGAACTCTGAGGGGCCCCACTCACAAAATCGGACCCTGAGTGGCCCCGCCCACCAAATTGGACCCTTAGTGGCCCCGCCCACCAAATCGGACCCTGAGTGGCCCCGTCCACCAAATCGGACCCTAAGGGGCCCCACCCACAAAATCGGACCCTGATGTGCCCCGGCCACAAAATCGGACCCAGAGGGACCCCACCCACAAAATCGGGCCCTGAGAGGTCCCACCCACAAAATCGGACCCTGAGGCCAAAGTGGCCCCTGAGAGGCACTCACAGTTAAAACGGATCCTGAGTTGAAAGTCTTGCAGGGGCAGCAGGCAAGTCTCTCTTAAAGGGGCAGCCCGGGCACCATTTCAAACCACTATCTGTACTTCCTTCAGGAAATACACATCTAGTTCTTCTTATTATTATTCAGTTGATTTCCGCAATTAATGCGGCCCGAGCCGCTACACGCACAGTCTCCGTTGAGGTGTCGTTTCGAAGCCAGCGTCCACGAGAGGTGTGCTAAGTATTTTTCGTGTCGATTGGATTTGTAGTTTTTGCGCAATTTGCGTTAGAATATTTTTTTTCCCGTCATTGGAATGCATTGTCTCAATTCATTTGAATGGGGAAATTTTGCTATAGACAAAACATGCCCTGAGGCGATTGAAATGGCAGTTAAGCTCATTGATAAGTGCAGGCAGACCCAGTTACTATGCCAACGCCTACGAACGTCACATGACCTCTCCAGGACAGAGTTTCTGGCAGATAATATCAGCTCTTAAAGCGAAACCCACAGCACAAATTTAGAAGCCCAGTGAGCCAAACTGGCTCTTAAAGGGCCGACGCGCCAAAGTGATTCTTAAAGGGCCGGCGCACCGAAATGAGTCTTAAAGGGCCGGCGCGCCAAATCGAAAACTGAGCGAACCCAGGCTCCAAATCGGAGGCTGAGCCACCCCGGCCTCCAAATCGGAGGCTGAGCCACCCTGGCCTCCAAATCGGACCCAGTGTGGCACAGCCCACCAAATCGGACACTGAGGGGCCCCGCCCACCAAATCGGACCCTGAAGGGCCCCGCCCACCAAATCAGACTCAGAGTGGCCCCACCCACCAAATCGGACCCTGAGGGGCCCCGCCCACGAAATCGGACCCAGAGGGGCCCCGCCAACTAAATCGGACCCTGAGGAGACTCGCCCACCAAATCTGACCCAGAGTGACCCCGCCCACCAAATCGGACCCTGAAGGGCCCCTCGCACCAAATCGGACCCAGAGTGGCCCCGCCCACCAAATCGGACCCAGAGGGGCCCGCCCACCAAATCGGACCCAGAAGGGCCCCACCCACCAAATCGTACCCTGAGGGGCACCGCCCGCTAAATCGGACCGAGAGTGGCCACGCCCACCAAATCAGACCCCGAGGGGCCCCGCCCACCAAATTAAACCCTGAGGGGCCCCGCCCACCAAATCGGACCCAGAGTGGCCCCGCCCACTAAAATGGACCCAGGGGGCTCCACCCACAAAATCAGACCCTAAGGGGCCCCACCCACAAAATCGGAACCTAAGTGGACCCGGCCACAAAAATAGACCCTGAGGGACCCCAACCACAAAATCGGACCCTGAGGGGCCCCACCCACAAAATCGGAACCTGAGGGGCCCCGGCCACAAAATCAGACCCTGAGGGTCCCCGCCCACCAAATCGGACCCTGAGGGGCCCCACCCACCAAATCGGACCCTGAGGGGACCCGCCCGCCAAATCGGACCCAGAGTGGCCCCACCCACCAAATCTGACCCAGAGTGGCCCCACCCACAAAATCGGACCCTGAGGGGCCCCAACCACAAAATCGGACCCTGATGAGCCCCGGCTACAAAATCGGGCCCTGAAGGGCCCCACCCACAAAATTGGACCCTGTGGGAACCCGGCCACAAAATCGGACCCTGAGGGGCCCCACCCACAAAATCCGCCCCTGAGGGGATCAGGCCACAAAATCAGACCCTGAGGGGCCCCGGTCACAAAATCGGACCCTGAGGGGCCTCACCCACAAAATCGGACCCTGAGGGGGATCCGGCCACAAAATCAGACCCTGAGGGGCCCCAGCCACAAAATCGGACCCTGAGGCGTCCCACTCACAAAATCAGACCCTGAGGGGCCCCACCCACAAAATCGGACCCTGAGGGGCCACACCCACAAAATCAGACCCTGAGGGGCCACACCCACAAAATCGGAGCCTGAGGGATCCCCGCCAACAATTCAAGCCTTGAGGAGCCCAGGCCAAAGAATCAGATCCTGAGGGGCCCAACTCACCAAATCAGACCCTGAGGCCAAAGTGGCCCCTGAGAGGCACTCACAGTTAAAACGGATCCTGAGTTGAAAGTCTTGCAGGGGCAGCAGGCAAGTCTCTCTTAAAGGGGCAGCCCGGGCACCATTTCAAACCACTATCTGTGCTTCCTTCAGGAAATACAGATCTAGTTATTGTTATTCAGTTGATTTCCGCAATTAATGCGGCCCGAACCGCTACACGCACAGACTCCGTTGAGGTGTCGTTTCGAAGCCAGCGTCCACGAGAGGTGTGCTAAGTATTTTTCGTGTCAATCGGATTTGTAGTTTTTGCGCAATTTGCGTTTGAAATTTTTTTTCCCGTCATTGGAATGCAATGCTTTTCAATGGGAAGGTAAAACATGCCCTGAGGCGATTCAAATGGCAGTAAAGCTCATTGATATGCGCAGGCACACCCAGTTACTATGCCAATGCCTACGAACGTCACATGACGCCCCAGGACAGAGCTTCTGCCACATAATCAACATCAGCTCTTAAAGCGAAACCCACAGCACAAATGCAAATCTAGCTTCATCACATGACGCATGGCCCTGAGAGAGAATGTGCGCCAAAGTGGATTTAGAAGCCCAGTGAGCCAAACTAGCTCTTAAAGGGCCGACACACCTAAGCGATTCTTAAAGGGCCGGCGCACCAAACCGAGTCTTAAAGGGCCTGGGCGCCAAATCGAAAGCTGAGTGACCCCAGGCTCCAAATCGGAGGCTGATCGACCCTGGCCTACAAAAAGGAGGCTGAGCCACCCTGGCCTCCAAATCGGACCCAGAGTGGCCCCGTTCACCAAATCAGGACCCAGAGTGGCCCCGCCCACCAAATTGGACGCAGAGGGGCTGCGCCCACAAAATCAGACCCTAAGGGGCCCCACCCACAAAATCGGACCCTGAGGGGCCCCGGCCACAAAATCGGACCCTGAGGAGCCCCGGCCATAAAATCGGACCCTGAGGGGCCCCACCCACAAAATCGGACCCTGAGGGGCCCCACCCACAAAATCGGACCCTGAGGGGCCCCACCCACAAAATCGGACCCTGAGGGGCCTCACTCACAAAATCGGACCCTGAGGGGCCCCACCCACAAAATCGGACCCTGAGGGGACCCACTCACAAAATCGGCCCCTGAGGGGCCCAGGCCACAACATCTGACCCTGAGGGACCCCACCCACAAAATCGGCCCGAGGGGCCCCACCCACAACATCGGACCCTGAGGGGACCCACTCACAAAATTGGACCCTGAGGGGCCCCGGCCACAACATCTGACCCTGAGGGGCCCCACCCACAAAATCGGACCCTGAGGGGCCCCACCCACAAAATCGGACCCTGAGGGGACCCACCCACAAAATCGGACCCTGAGGGGCCCCGGCCACAAAAATCGGACCCGGAGGGGCCCTGGCCACATAATCAGACCCTGATGGGCCCCACCCACCAAATCGGACCCTGAGGGGCCCCGCCCACCGAATCAGACCCTGAGGGGCCCTGCCCACCAATTCGGACCCTGAGGGGCCCCGCCCACCAAGTCGGACCCTGAGGGGCCCCGCTCACCAAATCGGACCCTGAGGGGCCCCGCTCACCAAATCAGACCCAGAGTTGCCCCCCGCCCACCAAATCGGACCCTGAGGGGCTCCGCTCACCAAATCAGACCCTGAGTGGCCTCCGCTCAACAAATCGGACCCTGAGGGGCCCTGCTCACCAAATCAAACTCTGAGGGGCCCAGCTCACCAAATCGGACCCTGAGGGGCCCCGCCCACCAAATCAAACTCTAAGGGGCCCAGCTCACCAAATCGGACCCTGAGGGGCCCCGCCCACCAAATTGGATTCTGAGGGGTCCCAACCACAAAATTGGACCCTGAGGGGCCCCGGACAAAAGATCGGACCCTGAGGGTCCCCACACACAAAACCAGACCCTGATGGACCCCAACCACAAAATCGGACCCTGAGGGACCCCGCCCACCAAATCGGACCCTGAGGGGCCCCGCTCACCAAATCGGACCCTGAGGGGCCCCGCTCACCAAATTGAACTCTGAGGGGCCCGCTCACCAAATCGGATTCTGAGGGGCTCCGCCCAGCAAATCGGATTCTGAGGGGCCTCGCCCACTGAATCGGACCTTGAGGGGCCCCACCCACCAAATTGGACCCTGAGGGGCCCCGCTCACCAAATCAGACCCTGAGGGGCCCCGCTCACCAAATCAGACCCAGAGTGGCCCCAGCCCACCAAATCGGACCCTGAGGGGCCTTGCTCACCAAATCAGACCCTGAGTGGCCCCCGCCCACCAAATCGGACCCTGAGGGGACCCGCTCAACAAACCGGACCCTGAGGGGCCCTGCTCACCAAATCGAACTCTGAGGGGCCCAACTCACCAAATCGGACCCTGAGGGGCCCCGCCCACCAAATCGGATTCTGAGGGGCCCCAACCACAAAATCGGACCCTGAGGGGCCCCGGACACAAAATCGGACCCTGAGGGTCCCCACACACAAAATCAGACCCTGAGGGACCCCAACCACAAAATCGGACCCTGAGGGGCCCCGTCCACCAAATCGGACCCTGAGGGGCCCCGCTCACCAAATCGGACCCTGAGGGGTCCTGCTCACCAAATCGAACTCTGAGGGGTCCCAACCACAAAATTGGACCCTGAGGGGCCCCGCCCACCAAATTGGACCCTGAGGGGCCCTGCTCACCAAATCGGACCCTGAGGGGCCCCGCCCACCAAATCGGATTCTGAGGGGTCCTAACCACAAAATTGGACCCTGAGGGTCCCCGGACACAAAATCGGACCCTGAGGGTCCCCACCCACAAAATCAGACCCTGAGGGACCCCAACCACAAAATCGGACCCTGAGGGATCCCGTCCACCAATTCAAGCCCTGAGGAGTCCAGGCCACCGAATCGGATCCTGAGGGGCCCCACCCACAAAATCGGACCCTGAGGGGCCCCAACCACAAAATCGGACCCTGATGAGCCCCGGCTACAAAATCTGGCCCTGAAGGGCCCCACCCATAAAATTGGACCCTGTGGGAACCCGGCCACAAAATCGGACCCTGAGGGGCCCCACCCACAAAATCCGCCCCTGAGGGGATCAGGCCACAAAATCAGACCCTGAGGGGCCCCGGTCACAAAATCGGACCCTGAGGGGCCTCACCCACAAAATCGGACCCTGAGGGGATCCGGCCACAAAATCAGACCCTGAGGGGCCCCAGCCACAAAATCGGACCCTGAGGCGTCCCACTCACAAAATCAGACCCTGAGGGGCCCCACCCACAAAATCGGACCCTGAGGGGCCACACCCACAAAATCAGACCCTGAGGGGCCACACCCACAAAATCGGAGCCTGAGGGATCCCCGCCAACAATTCAAGCCTTGAGGAGCCCAGGCCAAAGAATCAGATCCTGAGGGGCCCAACTCACCAAATCAGACCCTGAGGCCAAAGTGGCCCCTGAGAGGCACTCACAGTTAAAACGGATCCTGAGTTGAAAGTCTTGCAGGGGCAGCAGGCAAGTCTCTCTTAAAGGGGCAGCCCGGGCACCATTTCAAACCACTATCTGTGCTTCCTTCAGGAAATACAGATCTAGTTATTGTTATTCAGTTGATTTCCGCAATTAATGCGGCCCGAACCGCTACACGCACAGACTCCGTTGAGGTGTCGTTTCGAAGCCAGCGTCCACGAGAGGTGTGCTAAGTATTTTTCGTGTCAATCGGATTTGTAGTTTTTGCGCAATTTGCGTTTGAAATTTTTTTTCCCGTCATTGGAATGCAATGCTTTTCAATGGGAAGGTAAAACATGCCCTGAGGCGATTCAAATGGCAGTAAAGCTCATTGATATGCGCAGGCACACCCAGTTACTATGCCAACGCCTACGAACGTCACATGACGCCCCAGGACAGAGCTTCTGCCACATAATCAACATCAGCTCTTAAAGCGAAACCCACAGCACAAATGCAAATCTAGCTTCATCACATGACGCATGGCCCTGAGAGAGAATGTGCGCCAAAGTGGATTTAGAAGCCCAGTGAGCCAAACTAGCTCTTAAAGGGCCGACACGCCTAAGCGATTCTTAAAGGGCCGGCGCACCAAACCGAGTCTTAAAGGGCCTGGGCGCCAAATCGAAAGCTGAGTGACCCCAGGCTCCAAATCGGAGGCTGATCGACCCTGGCCTACAAAAAGGAGGCTGAGCCACCCTGGCCTCCAAATCGGACCCAGAGTGGCCCCGTTCACCAAATCAGGACCCAGAGTGGCCCCGCCCACCAAATTGGACGCAGAGGGGCTGCGCCCACAAAATCAGACCCTAAGGGGCCCCACCCACAAAATCGGACCCTGAGGGGCCCCGGCCACAAAATCGGACCCTGAGGAGCCCCGGCCATAAAATCGGACCCTGAGGGGCCCCACCCACAAAATCGGACCCTGAGGGGCCCCACCCACAAAATCGGACCCTGAGGGGCCCCACCCACAAAATCGGACCCTGAGGGGCCTCACTCACAAAATCGGACCCCGAGGGGCCCCACCCACAAAATCGGACCCTGAGGGGACCCACTCACAAAATCGGCCCCTGAGGGGCCCAGGCCACAACATCTGACCCTGAGGGACCCCACCCACAAAATCGGCCCGAGGGGCCCCACCCACAACATCGGACCCTGAGGGGACCCACTCACAAAATTGGACCCTGAGGGGCCCCGGCCACAACATCTGACCCTGAGGGGCCCCACCCACAAAATCGGACCCTGAGGGGACCCACCCACAAAATCGGACCCTGAGGGGCCCCGGCCACAAAAATCGGACCCGGAGGGGCCCCGGCCACATAATCAGACCCTGATGGGCCCCACCCACCAAATCGGACCCTGAGGGGCCCCGCCCACCGAATCAGACCCTGAGGGGCCCTGCCCACCAATTCGGACCCTGAGGGGCCCCGCCCACCAAATCGGACCCTGAGGGGCCCCGCTCACCAAATCGGACCCTGAGGGGCCCCGCTCACCAAATCAGACCCAGAGTTGCCCCCCGCCCACCAAATCGGACCCTGAGGGGCTCCGCTCACCAAATCAGACCCTGAGTGGCCTCCGCTCAACAAATCGGACCCTGAGGGGCCCTGCTCACCAAATCAAACTCTGAGGGGCCCAGCTCACCAAATCGGACCCTGAGGGGCCCCGCCCACCAAATCAAACTCTGAGGGGCCCAGCTCACCAAATCGGACCCTGAGGGGCCCCGCCCACCAAATTGGATTCTGAGGGGTCCCAACCACAAAATTGGACCCTGAGGGGCCCCGGACAAAAGATCGGACCCTGAGGGTCCCCACACACAAAACCAGACCCTGATGGACCCCAACCACAAAATCGGACCCTGAGGGACCCCGCCCACCAAATCGGACCCTGAGGGGCCCCGCTCACCAAATCGGACCCTGAGGGGCCCCGCTCACCAAATTGAACTCTGAGGGGCCCCGCTCACCAAATCGGATTCTGAGGGGCTCCGCCCAGCAAATCGGATTCTGAGGGGCCCCGCCCACTGAATCGGACATTGAGGGGCCCCACCCACCAAATTGGACCCTGAGGGGCCCCGCTCACCAAATCAGACCCTGAGGGGCCCCGCTCACCAAATCAGACCCAGAGTGGCCCCAGCCCACCAAATCGGACCCTGAGGGCCCCGCCCACCAAATCGGACCCTGAGGGGCCTTGCTCACCAAATCAGACCCTGAGTGGCCCCCGCCCACCAAATCGGACCCTGAGGGGCCCCGCTCAACAAACCGGACCCTGAGGGGCCCTGCTCACCAAATCGAACTCTGAGGGGCCCAACTCACCAAATCGGACCCTGAGGGGCCCCGCCCACCAAATCGGATTCTGAGGGGCCCCAACCACAAAATCGGACCCTGAGGGGCCCCGGACACAAAATCGGACCCTGAGGGTCCCCACACACAAAATCAGACCCTGAGGGACCCCAACCACAAAATCGGACCCTGAGGGGCCCCGTCCACCAAATCGGACCCTGAGGGGCCCCGCTCACCAAATCGGACCCTGAGGGGTCCTGCTCACCAAATCGAACTCTGAGGGGTCCCAACCACAAAATTGGACCCTGAGGGGCCCCGCCCACCAAATTGGACCCTGAGGGGCCCTGCTCACCAAATCGGACCCTGAGGGGCCCCGCCCACCAAATCGGATTCTGAGGGGTCCTAACCACAAAATTGGACCCTGAGGGTCCCCGGACACAAAATCGGACCCTGAGGGTCCCCACCCACAAAATCAGACCCTGAGGGACCCCAACCACAAAATCGGACCCTGAGGGTCCCCACCCACAAAATCAGACCCTGAGGGACCCTAACCACAAAATCGGACCCTGAGGGATCCCGTCCACCAATTCAAGCCCTGAGGAGTCCAGGCCACCGAATCGGATCCTGAGGGGCCCCACCCACCAAATCAGACCCTAAGGGGCCCCAAAGGCCAAAGTGGCCCCTGAGAGGCACCCACAGTTAAAACGGATCCTGAGTTGAAAGTCTTGCAGGGGCAGCAGGCAAGTCTCTCTTAAAGGGGCAGCCCGGGCTCCATTTCAATGCATTATCTGTACTTCCTTCAGGAAATACACATCTAGTTATTATTAAGTTGATTTCCGCAATTAATAGGGCCCGAACCGCTACACGCACAGACTCCGTTGAGGTGTCGTTTCGAAGCCAGCGTCCACGAGAGGTGTGCTAAGTATTTTTCGTGTTGATCGGATTTGTAGTTTTTGCGCAATTTGAGTTTGAAAATTTTTTTTCCCGTCATTGGAATGCACTGTCTCAATGCATTTGAATGGGAAACTTAAAACTTGCCCTGAGGCGATTGAAATGGCAGTTAAGCTCATTGATATGCGCAGACAGACCCAGTTACTATGCCAACGCTTACGAACGTCACATGACCTCTCCAGGACACAGTTTCTAGCAGATAATATCAGCTCTTAAACCCACAGCACTAATGCAAATCTAGCTTCATCGCATGACACTGCGAGAGAATGTGCGCCAAAGTGCGCCCCCGCCCACCAAATCGGACTCTGAGGGGCCCCGCCCACCAAATCGGACCCTGAGGGGCCCCGCTCACCAAATCGGACTCTGAGGGGCCCCGCCCACCAAATCGGACCCTGAGGGGCCCCGCCCACCAAATCAGACTCTGAGAGATCCTGCCCACCAAATCGGACCCTGAGGGGCCCCGCCCACCAAATCGGACCCTGAAGGGCCCCGCTCACCAAATCGGACCCTGAGGGGCCCCGCTCACCAAATTGAACTCTCAAAGATCCCGCCCACCAAATTGGACCCTGAGGGGCCCCGCTCACCAAATCGGACCCTGAGGGGCCCCGCCCACCTAATCGGACCCTGAGGGGCCCCACCCACCAAATCGGACCCTGAGGGGCCCCGCTCACCAAATCGGACCCTGAGGGGCCCCGCCCACCAAATCGGACCCTGAGGGGCCCCGCCCACCAAATCGGACCCTGAGAGATCCCGCCCACCAAATCGGACCCTGAGGGGCCCCTCCCACCAAATCGGACCCTGAGGGGCCCCGCTCACCAAATCGGACCCTGAGGGGCCCCAACCACAAAATCGGACCCTGAGGGATCCCCGCCAACAATTCAAGCCTTGAGGAGCCCAGGCCAAAGAATCAGATCCTGAGGGGCCCAACTCACCAAATCAGACCCTGAGGCCAAAGTGGCCCCTGAGAGGCACTCACAGTTAAAACGGATCCTGAGTTGAAAGTCTTGCAGGGGCAGCAGGCAAGTCTCTCTTAAAGGGGCAGCCCGGGCACCATTTCAAACCACTATCTGTGCTTCCTTCAGGAAATACACATCTAGTTATTGTTATTCAGTTGATTTCCCCAATTAATGCGGCCCAAACCGCTACACGCACAGACTCCGTTGAGGTGTCGTTTCGAAGCCAGCGTCCACGAGAGGTGTGCTAAGTCTTTTTCATGTCAATCGGATTTGTAGTTTTTGCGCAATTTGCGTTTGAAAATTTTTTTCCCGTCATTGGAATGCAATGCTTTTCAATGGGAAGGTAAAACATGCCCTGAGGCGATTCAAATGGCAGTAAAGCTCATTGATATGCGCAGGCACACCCAGTTACTATGCCAACGACTACGAACGTCACATGACGCCCCCAGGACAGAGCTTCTGCCACATAATATCAGCTCTTAAAGCGAAACCCACAGCACAAATGCAAATTTAGCTTCATCACATGACGCATGGCCCTGAGAGAGAATGTGCGCCAAAGTGGATTTAGAAGCCCAGTGAGCCAAACTAGCTCTTAAAGGGCTGACACGCCTAAGCGATTCTTAAAGGGCCGGCGCACCAAACCGAGTCTTAAAGGGCCTGGGCACCAAATCGAAAGCTGAGTGACCCCAGGCTCCAAATCGGAGGCTGATCGACCCTGGCCTACAAAAAGGAGGCTGAGCCACCCTGGCCTCCAAATCGGACCCAGAGTGGCCCCGTCCACCAAATCAGGACCCAGAGTGGCCCCGCCCACCAAATTGGACCCAGAGGGGCTGCGTCCACAAAATCAGACCCTAAGGGGCCCCACCCACAAAATCGGACCCTGAGGGGCCCCGGCCACAAAATCGGACCCGGAGGGACCCCACCCACAAAATCGGACCGAGGGGCCCCACCCACATCGGACCCTGAGGGGACCCACTCACAAAATTGGACCTTGAGGGGCCCCGGCCACAACATCTGACCCTGAGGGGCCCCACCCACAAAATCGGACCGAGGGGCCCCACCCACAAAATCGGACCCTGAGGGGACCCACCCACAAAATCGGACCCTGAGGGGCCCTGGCCACAAAATCGGACCCGGAGGGGCCCCGGCCACATAATCAGACCCTGATGGGCCCCACCCACCAAATTGGACCCTGAGGGGCCCCGCCCACCAAATTGGACCCTGAGGGGCCCCGCCCACCAAATCGGACCCTGAGGGGCCCCGCTCACCAAATCGGACCCTGAGGGGCCCCGCCCACCAAATCGGATTCTGAGGGGTCCCAACCACAAAATTGGACCCTGAGGGGCCCCGGACACAAAATCGGACCCTGAGGGTCCCCACCCACAAAATCAGACCCTGAGGGACCCCAACCACAAAATCGGACCCTGAGGGATCCCGTCCACCAATTCAAACCCTGAGGAGTCCAGGCCACCGAATCGGATCCTGAGGGGCCCCACCCACCAAATCAGACCCTAAGGGGCCCCAAAGGCCAAAGTGGCCCCTGAGAGGCACCCACAGTTAAAACGGATCCTGAGTTGAAAGTCTTGCAGGGGCAGCAGGCAAGTCTCTCTTAAAGGGGCAGCCCGGGCTCCATTTCAAAGCATTATCTGTACTTCCTTCAGGAAATACACATCTAGTTATTATTACGTTGATTTCCGCAATTAATAGGGCCCGAACCGCAACATACACAGACTCCGTTGAGGAGTCGTTTCGAAGCCAGCGTCCACGAGAGGTGTGCTAAGTATTTTTCGTGTCGATCGGATTTGTAGTTTTTGCGCAATTTGAGTTTGAACATTTTTTTTCCCGTCATTGGAATGCACTGTCTCAATGCATTTGAATGGGAAACTTAAAACTTGCCCTGAGGCGATTGAAATGGCAGTTAAGCTCATTGATATGCGCAGACAGACTCAGTTACTATGCCAACGCTTCCGAACGTCACATGACCTCTCCAGGACACAGTTTCTAGCAGATAATATCAGCTCTTAAACCCACAGCACTAATGCAAATCTATCTTCATCACATGACGCATGACAATGAGAGAGAATGTGCGCCAAAGTGCGCCCCCGCCCACCAAATTGGACTCTGAGGGGCCCCACCCACCAAATTGGACCCTGAGGGGGCCCGCCCACCAAATCGGACCCTGAGGGGCCCTGCCCACCAAATCGGACTCTGAGAGATCCCGCCCACCAAATCGAACCCTGAGGGGCCCCGCTCACCAAATTGAACTCTGAAAGATCCCACCCACCAAATCGGACCCTGAGGGGCCCCACCCACCAAATCGGACCCTGTGGGGCCCCGCTCACCAAATCGGATTCTGAAAGGCCCCAACCACCAAATCGGACCCTAAGGGGTCCCGCCCACCAAATTGGACCCTGAGGGGCCCACCCAGCAAATCAGACCCTGAGGGGCCCCGCTCACCAAATCGGACCCTGAGGGGCCCCAACCACCAAATCGGATTCTGAAAGGCCCCAACCACCAAACCGGACCCTGAGGGGTCCCGCCCACCAAATTGGACCCTGAGGGGCCCCACCCAGCAAATCAGACCCTGAGGGGCCCTGCCCACCAAATCGGACCCTGAGAGGCCCCACCAACCAAATAGGACCCTGAGGGACCCCGCCCAGCAAATCGGACCCTGAGGGGCCCCGCCCACCAAATCGGACCCTGAGGGGCCCCGCCCACCAAATCGGACCCTGATGGGCCCCGCCCACCAAATCGGACCCTGATGGGCCCCGCCCACCAAATCGGACCCTGAGGGGCCCCGCCCACCAAATCGGACCCTGAGGGGCCCCGCCCACCAAATCGGACCCTGAGGGACCCCGCCCAGCAAATCGGACCCTGAGGGGCCCCGCCCACCAAATCTGACCGAGGGGCCCCGCCCACCAAATCGGACCCTGAGGGGCCCCGCCCACCAAATCGGACCCTGAGGGGCCCCACCCACCAAATCGGACCCTGAGGGGCCCCGGCCACAAAATCGGACCCTGAGGGGCCCCACCCACCAAATCGGACCCTGAGGGGCCCCGGCCACAAAATCGGACTCTGAGGGGCCCCACCCACAAAATCGGACCCTGAGGGGTTCCGGCCACAAAATCGGACCCTGAGGGGCCCCGGCCACAAAATCGGACCCTGAGGGGCCCCAACCACCAAATCGGACCCTGAGGGGCCCCGGCCACAAAATTGGACCCTGAGGGGCCCCACCCACCAAATCAGACCCTGAGGGGCCCCACCCACCAAATCAGACCCTGAGGGGCCCCGGCCACCAAATCGGACCCTGAGGGGCCCCAACCACCAAATCGGACCCTGAAGGGCCCCGGCCACCAAATCGGACCCTGAGGGGCCCCACCCACAAAATTGGACCCTGAGGGGCCCCACCCACAAAATCAGATCCTGAGGCCAAAGTGGCCCCTGAGAGGCACCCACAGTTAAAACGGATCCTGAGTTGAAAGTCTTGCAGGGGCAGCAGGCAAGTCTCTCTTAGGGTATGTGCACACTTTGCGGTTTCTGCTGCATTTCCGCAGCGTTTTTGGCTCTGCAGAAACGCAGCAGAATGCTGCGTTGTACAGTACCTTTATTTCCTATGGAAATAAAAAAAAGCTGTGCACATGCTGCATTTTTTTCCACGCGGTTTTGCTGCGGTTTTCAAAACGCAGCATGTCAATTGTTTGGTGCAGAAATGCTGCAGTTTTATACCTCATCCATTATGAGGTGTAAAACCACAGGACAAAACCGCAGAAAAAACGCAGATAAACCACAGCACTTTGTCCTGCGGATTTCCTGCGGTTTTCTCTACAAAATCCGCAGAGACAAAAAACTATGTGTGCACATACCCTTAAAGGGCAGCCCGGGCACCATTTCAAACCACTATCTGTACTTCCTTCAGGAAATACACATCTAGTTTTTCTTATAGTTTTACAATGATACTATCAATAAAAGTTGTAAAGGACCCCCTACGTCTACCTCAATGCATTGATAGGAAAGAGTTTAGCTGTCGGTCAACTCACTTTTCTTAAGCACAAAGTTGAGGGTGCCAGAACAATATGTGACTGTGGATCTATTCAATGTGAGAACACAAGTTCACCATTCTGTGCATTGGTGGGTTGTACAACTCTCCCCAATAGAGCAGTTATCACCCGTCTTGTGGGCAATTGACAACTTGTCACTGCAATACCCCTTTAAACCTCCTACTGTAAGAGGGTGAGCAGTGCTCAAGAAGACGTCATGGCAAGTGGATTAAATTTAATAAAAAGTGTTTTTCTGTTTACATATATATTGTATGTGTGCATATTTTATCCTTATGGCCTGTGTGTGTTTCGGTTTCGTGCAAGTTTAACCTCAAGGCCGTTACCAGGGAATGGGGAGGTCTGTCCAATAAGGGAACCAGTGGAAGGCTGTAAGGATATAGTTAGTACACACTGTGTAAGATACAGTTAAATGATTTGGGAATAGCGCACATACTGGGAAGGGTTATAGCAAACAAAGAGAAAGGGGAAGCACTTCCTGAATAAGACTCTCAGACAGTGTTAGTGAAAAGGTCAAGCTCATGTACAAACTAGATAAGTTCCTTGAAGGATGTAGTTTTCAAAATGGATAAAAGAAGTATGAGGGCACCACAAAATAATACTAGGGATCACTAGCCCCACACTTAAAACACGACTATGTTAATACTCAAGAAAAAAGAAGTGTGCACAAAAAATGGCCAGGATCACCATGAATAAATGTCAAATATTAGAAACAATACATTTTATTAAAGCATGATTACACAGGATCACACAAACAAGGTACAGACCACATGTTAAAAACAATTAAAAAAACCATTGAATGTATAAACCATAACACCTGAAGGACCAGTTAGGTACCTTGCAGCCATCTCTGCTGTGTGCACCATTTTCTCCTGTTACTCTTTTGAAAAAAAATTCTATACTCTCCCTCCAACACTTAGAAACTGAATCCTTGGACATGAGTTTTCATATTTTTGTCCGTTACAGTCTCGCCCTACGGTCTTGGATAATTTCCAAGAAGTAGTAACAAAAATAATCTTTATTTTTATATAGCGCTAACATATTCCGCAATGCTTTACAGTTTTTTTGCACACATGATCATCACTGTCCCCGATGGGGCTCACAATCTAAATTCCCTATTAGTATGTCTTTAGAATGTGGGAGGAAACCAGAGTACCCAGAGGAAACCCATGCAAACACGGGGAGCACATACAAACTCCTTGTAGATGTTGTCCTTGGTGGGATTTGAACCCAGGACTCAAGCGCTGCAAGGCTACTATGCCACCCATGTTTCAGCTCTTTCCAAAGATGCTCAATAGGATTTAGGTCAGGGCTCATAGAAGGCCACTTCAGAATAGTCCAATTTTTTCCTCTTAGCCATTCTTGGGTGTTTTTAGCTGTGTGTTTTGGATAATTATCCTGTTGCAAGACCCATGACCTGCAACTGAGACCAAGCTTTCTGACACTTGGCAGCAAATTTCTCTCTAGAATCCCTTGATAGTCTTGAGATTTCATTGTACCCTGCACAGAGTCTAAACACACTGTGTCAGATGCAGCAAAGCAGCCCCAGAACATAATAGAGCCTCCTCCATGTTTCACAGTAGGGACAGTGTTCTTTTCTTGATATGCTTCAATTTTCTGTCTGTGAACATAGAGCTGATGTGCCTTGTCAAAAATTTCCATTTTTGTCTCATCTGTCCATAGGACATTCTCCCAGAAGCTTTGTGGCTTGTCAACTTGTAGTTTGGCAAATTCCAGTCTGGCTTTTTTATGATTTTTTTCAACAATGGTGTCCTCCTTGGTCATCTCCCATGAAGTCCACTTTAGCTCATACAACAATGGATGGTGTCTTTCTAATTTCCTGAGACAACTCTTTCCTTCGCTTCCTCTGGTCCATGTTGAGTGTGATACACACCATGTCACCAAACAGCACAGTGAGTATCTGTAGTCCTCTATACAGGCCCACTCACTGATTCCAAGATTTTAGACACCTGTGATGCTAATTAGTGGACACACCGTGATTTAACATGTCAATTTTGTCACATTATTTTCAGGGGTACCATCATTTCTGTCCAGGCCTATTTCACTTGATAATTTTTATAGATTTTTGATTTATTATTACTTTTGTCAGATTCAAGTTATTTATGTCACCATTGTGGGTTTTTCTGTCATTAAAAGAGAGGTACCAACAATTTTGATCACGTGTGTAATTATTTTTCATTTAATAATACATTTTACATCCAAAAACAGGGAGCCCCTATGGGTGCAGGATTTTCACCAGCCAGCCATAGCTAACATCTATAAGGCAATTTGGGGAGAACAATATATTTTCTCGGCTGCATCCAAACTCCACTCACATATCAGATGGTATGGTCGTTATTTTGATGATCTCCTCCTGATATGGGATGGGACTGAAAAGGCAGACAATGATTTTGTGAATATACTGTATTAAATCAGAATAACATGAACCTAAACGTTACCTCTGTCATTAAAAGAAACGTGATTGATTTATTGGACATAGCTTTGAGTTTTTCATCCAGAGGAATAATAGTTACCCCATATAGGAAAGAGACTAATTCTACTCTCTGTGCCACATCACACCACCCAAAAAAAAACCTATACAAAATATACCAATGGGGGAACATATACGCATCAGAAGAAATACTTCTATTGATGTGACTTATCAAAAGAAAGCAGTTGAAGTGAACAGTAGGTTGAAGGAAAGGGGCTATTCACAATGGATAAAAACACAAAAGTTGAGCTTGGTTTGAATTGGTATGCATGCAGCATATAAACGAATGTTCACATTGGCCATAAAGCATACAAAACCTTCAAAAGACAAAATGAGAAAAACCCTGCTGTAATTAATAAATAAAAAGGAAAAGTGCATTTAAATAATACAGAGTTCTTAGTAATACTGTATTTGATCAAATATAGCATAAAAGCCGTCCCACCATCAATGAGGTGACTCTGTGGTCGGGGCAGTCCTACACTGTCTAATATTAAAAACCTAAGTTGACGTCAGTTTGTGAATAAGGGCAGACAACAGGACCGGGTCCCAATCATCAGTGGACACCAGTCAGGGGAAGCCTTTAAATACAATTTCCAGCTCAGGAGAAGGAGGCCATGTGGCATCCCAGGAGTTCGGTTGCCACAATGGCCTTGCCTCCCTCCAGGGGGGAGTGATGTCATGCCTGGAAGCAAAGAAGGAATCCCCTTACCAGGTAGTCTCAGCATTCAACACAGTTCCTGCTCCAGGCCAGCAGAGGGAGCTCTAAACCTGACTTCAAGGGAGCTGCTCTCTCTGGTCAGGAGGAGGAAGTTAATGGAGAGAGTTAGAGCTTGAACAAGGTTGAGAGAGGACGTGTGGAGAGGAGCTAGGGATAGGAGCTCCATCTGAGCTCACCCCAGGCTTGAGTGCCAGTGACCGGGCACCGGAGCCTGAGGCTGTGTGGGTACTAAACCCCGGCAGCAGAATCCGGAGGGCAGAAGACCACAGATCCTCTGCCCCCTACTGATACTCAATGACACAGCAGCACGTGTAAGCCGCAGACCAGGGCCGTATTTTCCACTAGGCACCCGCGGGCACGTGCCTAGGGCGGGACGATGCGGTGAGGTGGCACCTGGGCAAAGTTTTTTGTTTTTTTTTCTTTTTCCGGGTCGGATCCTCCCCTCCGCTTCCCTCCCCTCTTGAAGACATCATATTCACCTCCTTGGCTCCAGCGGTGTCTGCAGCTCCGATGGTCTCCGGCGCCGTCATTCTTCCTGTGTGTGTGTGTGAGCGGTCATGTGATACCGCTCATTACAGTAATTATATGGACGCCACTCCTCTCGCATAGGCATGGAGTCCATATTCATGACCTTAATGAGCGGTATCACGTGACTGCTCACACACAGGAAGAATGCCAGCGCCTGGAGCGGTAAACGTGATACCCAGCTATGCAAACGGAGGGGGAGATGAATATGAGCCCATAAGGGAGGGAGGGGGGTGATGAGTATGAGCGGGGGGATGAGTATGAGCCGGAGGGTAGATGAGTATGAGCCCGGGGGGAAGATGAGTTTGCTCGGGGGGAGATGGGAGAGGAGTATGAGTAGGGGGATAGATGAGTATGAGCCCAGAGGGGAGGGAGTGGGGAAAGGAGTATGAGCCCAGCGGGGAAGGAGGGGGGGATGAGTATGAGCCCAGCGGGGAGGGAGGGGGTGCACTGAGGAGATGGCTGCACTAGGGAGATGGGTGCACTGAGGAGATGGCTGTAGTAGGGAGATGGGTGCACTGAGGAGATGTCTGCACTAGGGAGATGGCTGCACTACGGAGATGGGTGCACTGGCTGCACTAGGGAGATGGCTGCACTAGGGAGATGGGTACACTGGGGAGATGGCTACACTAGGGAGATGGCTGCACTAGGGAGATGGCTGCACTGAGGAGATGGCTGCACTAGGGAGATGAGTGCCCTAGGGAGATGGGTGCACTGGGGAGATGGCTGCACTAGGGAGATGGCTGCACTGAGGAAATGGCTGCACTGAGGAGATGGCTGCACTAGGGAGATGGCTTCAATGGGGAGATGGGTTCACGGGGAGATGGCTGCACTAGGGAGATTGCTTCACTGGGGAGATGGGTTCACGGGGAGATGGGTGCACTAGGGAGATGGGTGCACTAGGGAGATGGGTGCACCTGGGAAACGGGTGCTGTTATGATTGGGTCACCGAGGAGGAAAACAAGACCAAGCTAAGCCACAGAAAACCAGAGAGGTTGGTAACTAATCGGATTGCAGACCCCTGATCCTATCCACACAACTAGCAGTAGCCGTGGAGTGTACCTACGATGATTCTAGACGCCTGGACACAGCCGGAGGACTTAATAAGCCTAAAGCAAGAAAAGGGGAAATCTAAACTGCCCCAGAGCAGACCCCAAAGGAATAGACAGCCCCCAAACATATATTGTCGGTGAGACAAGATGAAAACACAAACACAGGTAGGAAAATAGGCTGAGCAAACGATGGGGCCCACACTAACTAGAAAGGGAAGATGCTGTCTGCAATCACGCCAAAAAACCCTGCAAAAATGTCCAACACATCTGATAGCAAAAAAACCCCTGAAGTCACTAGCCTTCAACCACTATATCAGCACTCTGGCATATTCTGAAAACAGAGCAAAAAGAGGCCAATCTAATAAGCGACAAAAAGCAACCTGGCACAAACAGTAACATAAGGATGGAAATTCAGCACAGCCCCAGCCAGGGCTGTTTGAGCACACAAAACTGAATAGACAAAACCAAATCAAATGTGAACAATAGCAAAGAACACTTAGCTTGAGAATGCAGGGACTAAACTGGAAACTAAGACCTCAGGAGGCAGGAAAAATCACCAGCATGGACAGAGGGAGTCGGCTGTCTTAAATCCAGTCAGAGACTCCAGATGTCCAATCGTCGTCCTCATTATCAGGTGGCAGGTCTCTGTTAATTAGATCAGCTTCATTACCTCCTGCAACCACCAGAGGGAGCCCGGAGAAAGAACTCACGACTCCTCTGTCAATACAACCAGCTCCACCACCCTCACCAGCAACCAGAGATAGACCAGAAAGTGAAGTCACAACAGTACCCCCTCTTGAGGAGGGGTCACCGAACCCTCATCCACGCCACCAGGCCGATCAGGATGGGCCCGGTGAAAAGTACGAACCAATCTATCGGCATGAATGTCAGAAGCAGAGACCCAAGAATTATCCTCCTGGCCATAACCCCTCCATTTGACCAAGTACTGGAGTCTCCGTCTAGCCAAACGAGAATCCAATATTTTCTCTACCTCTTATTCCACATTGCCTTTAACCAATAGAGGGTCAGGAGGTGCCGCCATAGGAACTACTGGCTCAACAAACCTCTTCAACAGAGATTTATGAAACACGTTATGGATATTAAACGTAACTGGAAGAGCCAATCGAAAAGCAACAGGATTAAGAATCTCCAAAATCCTATAAGGTCCAATAAATCTTGGCTTGAACTTTGGAGATGCAACCTTCATAGAAATGTTCTTTGACGACAACCAAACCATATCACCCACTTTAAACCAGGGACCAATGGTCCTATGCCGGTTGGAAAACCGCTGGGCCTTTTCCTGAGAGAGGGACAACTTATGCACCACTTGGTCCCAAATCTGCTGCATTCTCATAGAATCATAGAATCGTAGAGTTGGAAGGAACCTCCTGGGCCATCTGGTCCAACCCCCTGCTCAAAGCAGGATTCGCTAAATCATCCCAGTCAGATGTCTGTCCAGCCTCTGTTTGAAGACTTCCATTGAAGGAGAACTCACCACTTCTCGTTTCAGCCTGTTCCACTCATTGATCACTCTGTCAAAAAGTTTTTTCTAATATCTAATCTGTGTCTCCTCCCATTCAGTTTCATCCCATTGCTTCTAGTCTTTCCTTGTGCAAATGAGAATAAAGTTGATCCTTCTACAATGTGACAGCCCTTTAGATATTTGTAAACAGCTATTAAGTCTCCTCTCAGTCTTCTCTTTTGCAAGCTAAACATTCCCAAACCCTGCAACCTTTCCTCATAAGACAGGGTTTGCAGACCGGTCACCATTCTGGTCGCTCTTTTCTGAACTTTCTCCAGTTTGTTGATGTCTTTTTTAAAATGTGGTGCCCAAAACTGGACACAATATTCCAGATGAGGTCTGACCAAAGAGGAGTAGAGGGAAATAATGACTTCACGTGATCTAGACTGTATGCTTCTGTTAATACATCCTAGAATTGCATTTGCCTTTTTTGCTGCTGCATCACACTGTTGACTCATATTCAGTCTGTGATCTATTAGTATACCCAAGTCTTTTTCACATGTGCTGTCACTTAGCCCTATTCCTCCCATTCTGTATATGCTTTTTTCATTTTTATTCCCCAGATGTAGTATTTTGCATTTCTCCCTGTTAAAAACCATTCTGTTAGTTGCTGCCCACTTCTCCAGTTTATTTATATCTTTTTGAATCCTCTCTCTCTCTTCTCTAGTATTAGCTATCCCTCCTAGCTTTGTGTCATCAGCAAATTTAATCAGTTTACCCTCAATTCCTTCATCTAAATCGTTGATAAAGATGTTGAACAATACAGGGCCCAGGACAGAGCCCTGTGGTACCCCACTTGAGACATTCTTCCAACTGGATGTGCAGCCATTTACGACCACTCTTTGGGTCCGATCACTAAGCCAGTTATGAATCCACCTAACAGTTGCCTTGTCCATTCCATACTTAGTCATTTTTTCAATAAGGATTGTATGAGAGACTTTGTCAAATGCTTTGCTGAAGTCAAGATATACTATATCTACAGCATTTCCTTGATCCACCCAATCAGTGATTCCGTCATAGAAGGAAATTAAGTTTGTCTGACATGACTTATTAGTTACAAACCCATGCTGACTCTGTTTAATCACTTCATTCTTATCCAGGTACTGACATACATGTTGTTTAAGAACTTGTTCAAAGATCTTTCCTTTTCTCTCTACCACAGTGTCCACACCTGGGCAGGCTGAAGATTCCACTTGCCCTGAAGAAAATCGAGGATGAAACCCAAAGTTACAGAAAAAGGGCGACATCAAAGTGGGAGAACTAGCTCTATTGTTTAGCGCGAATTCGGCCAAGGGCAAAAAATGAGACCCAGTCATCCTTATCAGCAGATATAAAACATCTCAAATAGGACTCCAAAGTCTGGTTTGTTCTCTCAGTCTGCCCATTGGTCTGAGGATGAAACGCAGAGGAGAAAGATAACTGAATTCCCAGATTGGAACAAAAAGCTTTCCAGAATCTGGAAACAAACTGGACTACTCTGTCCGACGCAATGTTCTCAGGAATCCCATGCAACCGAACCACCTGTTGTAAAAACAAGGGCACCAATTCTGAAGAAGATGGCAACTTTGGGAGTGGTACAAGACGGACCATCTTAGAAAATCTATCACAAATCACCTAGATAACAGTCATTCTGTGAGAGACAGGAAGATCAGAAATAAAATCCATTGAGATATGGGTCCATGGCCTCTTGGGCACCGGCAGGGGCATCAACAACCCACTAGAACGAGAACAGGGTTTAGACCGAGAACAAGTCCCACAGGACTGCACAAAATTCCTGACATCACGAGATAAGGCAGGCCACCAAAACGACCGACTCACCAAATCTCTGGTACCAAAAATACCTGGATGACCAGCCAATGCGGAGCAATGAACTTCTTACATCACTCTCTTCCTCCACTGGTCAGGAACATACAACTTTCCCTTAGGACAACGCTCAGGTTTGTCCTCCTGAAATTCCTCCAGGGCGCGTCTCAAATCGGGCAAGATGGTAGAAAGAACTACCCCCTCACCTAGGATGGCAGTAGGCTCGGTAACCATAAGAGAATCAGCAAAGAAACTCCTAGAAAGAGCGTCTGCCTTAACATTCTCAGAGTCCGGAAGAAAAGAGACCACAAAATTAAAACGCGTGAAAAACAAGGCCCACCTAGCCTGTCTAGGATTCAAGCGTTTGGCCGATTCAAGATAAATCAAATTCTTGTGGTTGGTGAGGACCACAACTTGATGTCTAGCTCCCTCCAACCAGTGTCTCCACTCTTCAAATGCCCATTTCATGGCCAACAATTCCCGATTCCCCACATCATAGTTACGTTCAGATGGGGAGAATTTTCAAGAAAAGAAGGCACAGGGATTCATTTTAGAAGTCACCGGATATTTTCGGGACAAAACAGCTCCTGCACCAATCTCAGAAGCATCTACCTCCACCTGAAATGGAAGTGAGACATCAGGTTGCCGTAGAACTGGAGCAGAAGTGAATCTCCGCTTAAGCTCCTGAAATGCCGAGACAGCCTCTGGAGACCAATTCAGCACATCAGCGCCCTTCTTGGTCAGATCAGTCAGTGGTTTGACAATACCAGAAAAATTACCTATAAATTTACGATAAAAATTAAGAAAACCCAAAAACTTCTGGAGAGCCTTCAAAGAAGTGGGCTGAACCCAATCATAAATGGCCTGTACCTTGGCTGGGTCCATTTCAATAGCCGACTGAGACAAAATAAATCCCAAAAATGAAATCCTCTGTATACTGTAGGGATTCGCTCTGGTAGGCAATAGCCGGGCGGCAGTAATGAGGCAACACACAGGCATAAAGTCCAATTCCAGTGGTTTTAATGTCACTCAGTAACCAGCAGCTTAACAAAACATAAGGAAAACCAAACACATACTCCAGCTTGGAGAGCCACTGGTCTTTACTGTACCACATACCTCCCCCCTATGTTCAACCCCAAGGGGGTGGACACATGACATACAGTGAACTCTGGACAGAGCATCTGCATTCCCCTGTAGTCTGCCTGCACGATGTTCCACTGAAAATTTAAAATTCTGCAGGGACAGGAACCACCTGGTGACTCGGGCATTCCTCTCCTTAGCTTGACTCATCCACATAAGAGGGGAATGATCTGTCACCAACCAAAATGTTCTCCCCAGCAAATAGTAGCGCAACGATTCCAGTGCCCACTTGATGGCCAGGCATTCTCTCCACAATACTGTATCGGGTTTCTGCTGGGGTAAGCTTCCGGCTTAGGAAGCTAATGGGATGCTCTTCCCCGTTAACTTCCTGAGACAGCACGGCACCAAGGCCTATCTCAGAGGCATCAGTCTACACCACAAACTCTTTTTTGAAATTTGGAGTGATCAGGACTGGTGAACCACACAGCACCCCTTTTAATTTTGTAAAGGCCTCCTCTAACTGATCATTCCAGTGGACCATCACAGATTTTTTCCTTTTAAACAATCTGTTAAAGGTGCGTACAGGGTTGCAAAGTTGGGAATGAACCGCCTGTAATATCCCACTAAACCCAAAAAGGCTTTTACCTGTTTTGTTGTGAGGGGGCAGGGCCAGTTCTGAATTGCCTCTACTTTGTTTACTTGGGGCTTGAGAACTCCTCTCCCAATGACATACCCCAAGTACCGGGCTTCTTCCAACCCTATGGAACACTTCTTTGGGTTGGCAGTTAGCCCTACTTGTCGCAGAGTCTATCACTGCCTGTACCTTTGCTAAGTGGCTTTCTCAGTCGGTGCTGTACACAATGATATCGTCTAGATAGGCTGTGGCATAGCGGCGATGGGGACAGAGCACAATATCCATTAACCGCTGGAACGTTGCTGGTGCGCCATGCAACCCAAAGGGTAATACCTTATACTGGAACAGCCCCTCAGGTGTTACAAAAGCCATTTTTTCCTTCGCCGCCTCTGTTAGGGGTACCTGCCAATAACCTTTTGTGAGGTCTAGAGTTGTAAAATACCGTGCTTGCCCAAAGCGCTCTATCAACTCGTCAACCCGGGGCATGGGGTAGGCGTCAAATTTTGAAATGTCATTGAGATTTCTAAAATCATTACAGAATCTTAGAGACCCATCAGGCTTGGGTATTAGGACTATTGGGCTGGCCCACTCACTTTGAGACTCTTCTATGACCCCTAACTGTAGCCTAGCTTTCACCTCTTCCGAGATGGCTTGTTGCCTGGCCTCAGGTACCCGATAAGGCTTTAGTCGGACCTTGGCCTGTGGCTCTGTGACAATGTCATGTTGGATTAGGGAGGTGCATCCAGGGAGCTCCGAAAAAACATCTGTATTTCGGCTAATGAACTCCCGGACCTCCTGAACGTGTCTAGGAGACAAAGTATGTGCAATTTTGACCGTGGGTTGGGCTTCTCCTGCCTCGCCCCAAGGTAACAGAGCCTGTTGTTCTCCTTCCAGACTCCCTCTGGAGGTAACAGGAGGTGGAGAGGCTGATTTGATCGGTGGAGATCTGCCACCTGAGAATGAGGATGACGATTGGATCTCAGGAGTCTCAGATTGGATTTGACAGCCGACGCCCTATTCAGTTGCTGGTGATTCCTTCTGGCTTGTCAGCTCTTGGTTTTCAGCTCTGTTCCAGTCATCTAAAGCTAAATTTATCTGCTAATGTTCACACTTGATTTCGTTGGTCTATTCAGTTTTTTGGTGTGGTCAGCCAGCCCCTGCTGGGGGCTGTGCTGAATTTCCACTCTTATTTATCAGTATTTTGCCAAGTGACTTTTTGTCCCTTACTAGTTCGGTCTCTTTTTGCTCTGTCTCAGAATATTTCAGAGTGCTGATATAGTGGGAGAAGTCTAGTGACTTCAGGGTTAATTTTGCTATCAGAAGTGTTGGACATGATTTTTGTAGGGTTTTTTGCAGGTTGCAGACAGTGTCTTTCCTTTCCTGTCTAGTTAGTTTGGGCCCCATCATTTGCTCAGCCTATTTTCCTGCCTGTGTTTGTGCCCTCATCTTGTTTCACCGTCAATACATGTGTGGGGGCTATCTATTCCTTTGGGGTCTGCTCTGGGGCAGTTAGTTTTCCCTTTTCTTGCTTTAGGCTTATTTAGTCCTCCGGCCGTGACGAGGCGTCTAGGAACATCGTAGGCACGCTCCACGGCTACTGCTAGTTGTGTGGTAAGATCAGGGATCTGCAATCTGCATAGTTACCAACCTTTCTGGTTTTCTGTGACTTAGCTTGTTTTGCTTTTTTCTCCTCGGTGACCCATTCATAACAGGAGCCTTTTCCATCTGAAATGCTGGCAGCGGACTATCCCCACCAAGGTGCTCTCTATCTTTCCAGGGTTTAAGCAAATTAATATGGTAAACCTGTTCTGGCTTTCTCTGTCCTGGCTGGTGTACCTTGTAGTCTACTGGTCCCACCTTCTCCATGATCTCGTAGGGTTCCTGCCACCTTGCGAGAAATTTGCTATCTATGGTAGGCACAAGCACCAACACCCAATCCCCAGGGCCAAAGGTTTTTACCCGAGCCTCCCGGTTATAGACCCGACTCTGTGACCGTTGTGCTGCCTCCATACAGTGGGGAAAAAAAGTATTTAGTCAGTCAGCAATAGTGCAAGTTCCACCACTTAAAAAGATGAGAGGCGTCTGTAATTTACATCATAGGTAGACCTCAACTATGGGAGACAAACTGAGAAAAAAAAATTCAGAAAATCACATTGTCTGTTTTTTTTTCATTTTATTTGCATATTATGGTGGAAAATAAGTATTTGGTCAGAAACAAAATTTCATCTCAATACTTTGTGATATATCCTTTGTTGGCAATGACAGAGGTCAAACGTTTTCTGTAAGTCTTCACAAGGTTGCCACACACTGTTGTTGGTATGTTGGCCCATTCCTCCATGCAGATCTCCTCTAGAGCAGTGATGTTTTTGGCTTTTCGCTTGGCAACACGGACTTTCAACTCCCTCCAAAGGTTTTCTATAGGGTTGAGATCTGGAGACTGGCTAGGCCACTCCAGGACCTTGAAATGCTTCTTTCGAAGCCACTCCTTCGTTGCCCTGGCGGTGTGCTTTGGATCATTGTCATGTTGAAAGACCCAGCCACGTTTCATCTTCAATGCCCTTGCTGATGGAAGGAGGTTTGCACTCAAAATCTCACGATACATGGCCCCATTCATTCTTTCATGTACCCGGATCAGTCGTCCTGGCCCCTTTGCAGAGAAACAGCCCCAAAGCATGATGTTTCCACCACCATGCTTTACAGTAGGTATGGTGTTTGATGGATGCAACTCAGTATTCTTTTTCCTCCAAACACGACAAGTTGTGTTTCTACCAAACAGTTCCAGTTTGGTTTCATCAGACCATAGGACATTCTCCCAAAACTCCTCTGGATCATCCAAATGCTCTCTAGCAAACTTCAGACGGGCCCGGACATGTACAGGCTTAAGCAGTGGGACACGTCTGGCACTGCAGGATCTGAGTCCATGGTGGCGTAGTGTGTTACTTATGGTAGGCCTTGTTACATTGGTCCCAGCTCTCTGCAGTTCATTCACTAGGTCCCCCCGCGTGGTTCTGGGATTTTTGCTCACCGTTCTTGTGATCATTCTGACCCCACGGGGTGGGATTTTGCGTGGAGCACCAGATCGAGGGAGATTATCAGTGGTCTTGTATGTCTTCCATTTTCTAATTATTGCTCCCACAGTTGATTTCTTCACTCCAAGCTGGTTGGCTATTGCAGATTCAGTCTTCCCAGCCTGGTGCAGGGCTACAATTTTGTTTCTGGTGTCCTTTGACAGCTCTTTGGTCTTCACCATAGTGGAGTTTGGAGTCAGACTGTTTGAGGGTGTACACAGGTGTCTTTTTATACTGATAACAAGTTTAAACAGGTGCCATTACTACAGGTAATGAGTGGAGGAAAGAGGAGACTCTTAAAGAAGAAGTTACAGGTCTGTGAGAGCCAGAAATCTTGATTGCTTGTTTCTGACCAAATACTTATTTTCCACCATAATATGCAAATAAAATGAAAAAAAAACAGACAATGTGATTTTCTGGATTTTTTTTTCTCAGTTTGTCTCCCATAGTTGAGGTCTACCTATGATGTAAATTACAGATGCCTCTCATCTTTTTAAGTGGTGGAACTTGCACTATTGCTGACTGACTAAATACTTTTTTTCCCCACTGTATGTTCCCGGACCAGGGGTAGGACTGTCTCCATTCTCTCTTGCATTTTTGCAACATGTTCTATCACACTTTTGTGGGGGGTAGGTTGGTTCTCCCAGGCCTCTTTGGCTATATCGAGTAAGCCCCGTGGATGTCTGCCGTACAATAGTTCAAAGGGCGAGAACCCCGTAGATGCCTGAGGCACCTCCCGTACTGCAAACAACAAATATGGCGATAAGAGATCCCAGTCCTTCCCATCTTTGGAAGCTGCCATTTTTAACATGCTCTTCAGTGTCTTATTGAACCTTTCTACCAGACCATCTGATTGGGGATGATAGACCGATGTGAGCAACTGTTTAACATTTAACAACCGGCAGAGTTCCTTCATAATTTTTGACATAAAGGGGGTTCCCTGGTCTGTTAGAATCTCTTGCGGAATTCCCACCCATGAAAACATACCCATGAGTTCCTTTGCTATAAGCTTAGCTGATGTGTGGCACAGAGGAATGGCCTCAGGATATCGGGTAGCATAATCTAGAACTACAAGAATGTGTTGGTGTCCCCTTGCCGACTTATTGAGAGGCCCCACCAAGTCCATGGCCACCCTCTCGAAGGGCACCTCTATAATTGGCAAAGGCACCAAAGGGCTCCGAAAGTGAGGCTGGGGACTGGTTACCTGGCACACTGGACAGGAGCTACAGTATCATTTAACTTCTTCATGGACCCCTGGCCAGTAAAATTTCTGCAGAATTCGGTCGAGGGTTTTCTTTTGGCCCAAATGCCACCCGAGTACATGCACATGCGCTAAATCCATTACCAGCCTCCGATACGTCTGAGGTACCAGTAATTGTTCTACCATTTCCCCCCGTATTTTCTCCACTCGGTACAACAAATCCTGGTTCAGCTCAAAGCGTGGCAACACCGTATCTGCCCCAGATTGTTGGGGTTCCCCATTGACAAACAGTACATTTTCTCTGGACGGGCTAAAGTAAGGTCTCGGAGTTGCGCTGTACCAAAATTGTCACCTGATACATTCAAGTCTGACAACTCGGGTCCCGGTGGCAAGTCTTCCACCTCTCCAGCCAATACTTCCCTGGGAGAATTCTCCCCCTCCTCCACTGAAGGGAAGGTTAGTCCTACAGCCAGCACTTCTTCCTCCGGGCCACCAGGTTCATGCCCCACTTCTGGAGAATGTAACCTGGTTGCCTCTGGTGCTGGCAGCTGCTCAGCGGGTGGGACAACAGACGGTCACAGCACAGAAAACAACGGAAAGTCTTTTCCAATTATCACTTCATAATGTAAATTAGTCACCACCCCCACCTCGTGGCACCGCCTCCCCACTGGCGTGCTGATTACCACTAGTGCGGTGGGATAGTCTTTTAAGTCTCCATGTATACACAACACCCCAATTCTCTGACCCGTATACTCACTGGTGTGTATCCAGCTGGCTCATACCAGGGTTACAAGACTCCCTGAGTCTAATATGGCCACAGCCGGGGTGCCCTCCACTTCCACCCAACACAAATGTTCCATATTGGGACGTTTCGGGGTACCGAATGCACACATCGGTTCGGCATAGTGGGACTGGCGGTACCCAAAATTTGTGTCCATGGGTTCAGTCAGGTGGGGGCAGTCAGCTCTCCTATGACCTGGTTCCTGACACTGCCAGCAGATTATGGGGCTCCTTACTTCCCCAGATAAGTCCTGAGCGGCCTTCCTGGGCTCCGCTCGCCGAACCAGGGGTGGGGACTTAGGAAACCTTCCTGTTACCTTCCGAGGGGTCCCTCCCTGTAGCTCTTTGGTAGCCTCATACCTTTCTATGAGGTCTATCATCTGCATGGCATTAGTAGGGGATGCCTGTCCGACCCATGTCTGGAGGGAGTGGGGCAAAGCCCTCCAAAATTTATCAGTCACTATGCAGTCCAGCATGGCCGTGGGGGACAACACCTCAGGCTGCAACCACTTTTGTAACAGGTGCAACAGGTCGTAATACTGGGACCGGGCCGGCTTGGAGGGGGTAAACTCCCACTGGTGTACCCACTGGGCCCGCACTAACACATTTACCCCAAGATGAGCCAGTATCTCACCCTTGACGACCGTGTAGTCCGCCCTTTCCTCTGGGGGTAGTTCCTGATATGCCTTCATAGGTCCTGGGGTCAGAAACGGAGGGAGGATATCCGCCCAATGGTCCCGGGGTAGCTTCTCTCTCTCAGCGACTCCTTCGAACATCTCCAGGTATGCCTCCATATCATCCGATTTCTCCATCTTGGGAATCGCTATACGAACCGCTTTCCGGACCTCATGGATTCCCCGGTCAGCTCCTTTTGTCTGCCCTGCCGTGATATGCTGTATCAACAGCTGATTGGTTTCCTGCTGCTGCATAGCCTGCTGCTGCATAGCCTGCTGTCACATGGCCTCCTGTCGCTGCTGCCGCATGGCCTCCTGTTGCTGCTGCATAGCCTGCTGCTGTTGTGTAGCCTGCTGCTGCATAGCCTGCTGCTGCTGTCGCATGGCCTCTATGAGCGTTTTTACCATGCCCTCCATTTCTGGAAAGTTCCCCGCCTAGGTCTCGGCCACTCGTTTCACCCAGGACATAGGCTGGGATATAAATCAAAATTAAGAAAAACAGCCTGGCCTCACTGCTTCTGCCCGCATTCAGTCCACCAATTGTAGGGATTTGCTCTGGTAGGCAATAGCCGGGCTGCAGTAACGAGGCAACACACAGGCATAAAGTCCAATTCCAGTGGTTTTAATGTCACTCAGTAACCAGCAGCTTAACAAAACATAAGTTAAACCAAACACATACTCCAGCTTGGAGAAACACTGGTCCCAGACTCACCCCTTGCACGGGACGGGCGTAACTAAGCGGCTGCCAGGTCCTGCGTCATCCGCCAGGTGCCATTCCCGGGGTTCTTCCGAGTCTTGCTGCTGTAGTCCTGCAGCACGGGAATCCTGTATACAAGTTTCAGGCTGAGTCCACGCAAGTTCCTGTAGCTTCCAGAAACACACTCACACTGTGGTAATTACCAACCTCCATTACATAGGGCCCAACCCCTCCCACCAGTGAGGGAGACACCACATGGGCTGATCACGTGACCCTGACATCATTGCAGGTCCCGTCTTTAGGGAAAAACCCGGCCAAACATTAATCTGCTGGGAGAAACAAATCTTCCATCCAGTAAAACACCCTTTACTGTACCACAATACCAAAGAGGCATTTAGATCCCTTAACATACAGGGAATTTTCCCTCAAAATCCGGAACACAGTCCGGACATGTTCCACATGAGAATCCCAATCACTGGAAAAGATCAAAATATCATCCAGATAGATGATCAAAAACTTATCCACAAAGTCCTGGAAAATATCATTCTTAAAGGATTGGAAGACAGAAGGGGCATTAATGAGCCCAAAAGGCATCACCAGATACTCAAAATGTCCCTCCGAAGTAAACGCCATCTTCCATTCATCCCTGTGCTTAATGCGAATAAGATAATACGCCCCCCTGAGGTCAAGCTTGGTAAACCAGCAGGCACTTTTAACTCTGGAAAATAAATCAGAAATCAGGGGTAACGGGTACTGATATTTAACCGTAATTTTGTTAAGGGAACGATAGTCAATACAAGGCCTTAATGAACCATCTTTCTTGGTCACTAAAAAAAACAGCACCTAAGGGTGAAGAGGATGGTCTAATATGACCCTTCTCCAACGAGTTCTTGATATAAGATCACATAGCATCATGTTCGGGTACCGATAAGTTGAAAAGCTAACCCTTGGGAAATTTACACCCGGGCATCAACTCAATTGCACAGTCATAACTCCTATGAGGAGGCAAAGATGCAGACTAACGGGTTGGGGTGTATTCACTTGGCGGTGATATAACATGCACACAGGAACGATTTTTCACTTAAAACAGTCTGTAGTTTATTTTCTCCATAAACCATGGAAGCATGAACAAAAGGCAAACAGTCTTACATCAGACAGATGACTCTTCAATGTCCATAGTAGAGCTCTGCTCTCAGACCTGTGGGCACACAGGCTGTGCCATGTCCAGTACGCAGGCTCTATAGCCTAAACACAGTCTCTTTCTGACCCCCGTCAGCATAACACGGATTCCTGTCCATTACCTATTGGCAGGGCTGCCACTAGGAATTTCGGGGCCCAATACTGTCAAAATTATTGGGGCCCCCCTTGAGACTCCGTCCAGGCTCCACCCCCAGTTCCGCCTCCACCTCGCCACAAGGAATAAATACCACCACTTCATGATCAGATCATATATAACAAACACATTAAATGGAGAGATATCACCATACCATGACCAGATCACATTTTCCCACCACATTGTGGCCGAAAAATACCATATACAAGGGACAAATACCATCACACCATGACTACACCATATAGATAAATACCGCAACACCATGACCAGATCTAATCTATGAGAACATCGTTGTAGCTCTCGTATACTTGCATTGAGAGCTTATGACTAGAGCGAATTTGATGAATAAGTGAGGACCTGAAAAATCTATAGCGCTTACCGAATAATTTTATAATGTAGAGCCATACAAATAAAAATCTAATTTTTTTTGACAAAAATGATCTTTTCACCCCCAATGTTTTATTTTCCCAAGTGTAACATGAGAAATTGGACCCCAACACTTGTTGTGCAATTTGTCCTGAGTAGGCTGATACCCCATATAGGACTACGGGCTGAGCTGCAGGTCAACATGCTGGTACTGTGCAGCACAGTCTTTGCTGATGAAAAGGATAGGACTATGGGCTGAGCTGCAGGTGGAGACAGTCAACATGATGTTGGTACTGGTCAGCACAGTCTGTGCTGACTAAAAGTATAGGACTACGGGCTGAGCTGCAGGTGGAGACAGTCAACAATGTGCCTACTAATCATGGACGCTGGAGATTTGTCCTGCTGGGCCCTGGCTCACCCCATCAGCCCCCTGGCTCACTCCATCATAAGCCGGGCCCCCTGGCTCCCCCATCATCAGCCGGGCCAATGTCTCCCCCAGACCTCCATCATCAGCCAGGCCCCTGGCTCCCCTAGACCTCCATCATCAGCCGGGCCCCTTGCTCCCCTAGACCTCCATCATCAGCCGGGCCCCTAACTCCCCCAGACCCCCCATATTCAGCCGGGCCACTGTCTCCCCCAGACCTCCATCATTAGCCAGGCCCCTGGCTCCCCTAGATCTCCATCATCAGCCGGGCCCCTAACTCCCCCAGACCCCCCTTGTTCAGCCGGGCCCCTTGCTCCTCTAGACCTCCATCATCAACCGGGCCCCTGGGTCCCCCAGACCTCCATCATCAGCCTGGCCCCTGGCTCCCCCAGACCCCCATGATCAGCCGGGCCCCTGGCTCCCCCAGACCTCCATCATCAGCCGGGCCCCTGGCTTCTGTATCCCCCATCATCAGCCGGGCCCCTTGCTCCCCTAGACCTCCATCATCAGCCGGGCCCCTAACTCCCCCAGACCCCCCATATTCAGCCGGGCCACTGTCTCCCCCAGACCTCCATCATTAGCCAGGCCCCTGGCTCCCCTAGATCTCCATCATCAGCCGGGCCCCTTGCTCCCCTAAACCTCCATCAGCCGGGCCCCTAACTCCCCCAGACCCCCCATGTTCAGCCGGGCCCCTTGCTCCTCTAGACCTCCATCATCAACCGGGCCCCTGGGTCCCCCAGACCTCCATCATCAGCCTGGCCCCTGGCTCCCCCAGACCCCCATGATCAGCCGGGCCCCTGGCTCCCCCAGACCTCCATCATCAGCCGGGCCCCTGGCTTCTGTATCCCCCATCATCAGCCGGTCCCCTGGCTCCCCCAAACCTCCATCATCAGCTGGGCCCCTGGGTGCCCCAGACCCCCCCCATGTTCAGCCAGGCCCCTTGCTCCCCTAGACCTCCATCATCAGCCGGGCCCCTAACTCCCCCAGACCCCCCATATTCAGCCGGGCCACTGTCTCCCCCAGACCTCCATCATTAGCCAGGCCCCTGGCTCCCCTAGATCTCCATAATCAGCCGGGCCCCTTGCTCCCCTAAACCTCCATCAGCCGGGCCCCTAACTCCCCCAGACCCCCCATGTTCAGCCGGGCCCCTTGCTCCTCTAGACCTCCATCATCAACCGGGCCCCTGGGTCCCCCAGACCTCCATCATCAGCCTGGCCCCTGGCTCCCCCAGACCCCCATGATCAGCCGGGCCCCTGGCTCCCCCAGACCTCCATCATCAGCCGGGCCCCTGGCTTCTGTATCCCCCATCATCAGCCGGTCCCCTGGCTCCCCCAAACCTCCATCATCAGCTGGGCCCCTGGGTCCCCCAGACCCCCCCATGTTCAGCCAGGCCCCTTGCTCCCCTAGACCTCCATCATCAACCGAGCCCCTGGGTCCCCCAGACCTCCATCATCAGCCTGGCCCCTGGCTCTGACAGACCCCCATGATCTGCCGTGCCCCTAGCTTCTGGGTCCCCCAGACCTCCATCATCAGCCGGGCTCCTGGGTCTCTCAGATCCCCATGATCAGCCGGGCTCCTGGGTCCCCCAGACCTCCATCATCAGCCAGGCCCCTGGGTCCCCCAGACCCCCCATGTTCAGCCGGGCCCCTTGCTCCCCCAGACCTCCATCATCAGCCGGGCCCTGGCTCCTGGGTCCCCGAGACTCCCCATGATCAGCCGGGCCCCTGGCTCCTGGGTCCCCCAGACCCCTCCATGTTCAGCCGGGCCCTGAGTCCTGGGTCCCCCAGACCCCCCCATGTTCAGCCGGGCCCTGAGTCCTGGGTCCCCCAGACCCCCCCATGTTCAGCCGGGCCCTGAGTCCTGGGTCGCCAGACTCCCCATGTTCAGCCTGGCCCCAGGCGCCCCTCAGCCCCTTGCTCCCCCCCAAGACTCCCCATGATCAGCCGGGCCCCAACAGAGACATAAAGACACTTATTACTTGCTCGCTCGCCGCAGCCGCTCCCAGTCCCACACTAACACCACGTGGCACGACATGCACTCCGCTCTCTTCTTCCTGCTCAGCCGCCCTGGAATGAGGAAGTGGAGAGCAGCAGAGGCCAGCGTGTGACGTCACGTGAGAGGGCGGCGCCGGACCATGGTGCACTGCAGCCCTGGGGAGGGGCCCGGCGGTGCTGCGGACCAGACCAGACCAGGCCAGTCTACCAGGGTCTGGATCACTGGATGTGTCAGGGCAGCAACCAGTAGGGCAGGGCTGAGGGGGGGCCCGACCGGGTCCCGCCGAGCAGGCCTGCCAGCGTGCTCGGGCGCCACCGGGCCCGGGCGGGCCCCCCTAATCACTGGGGCCCCATACACCTGTAAGGCCTGTCATGCCCTGATGGCGGCCCTGCTTAATGGTGTCGGCCACACAGGTTCCCAGATGCCTCTTATCCTCAGAGGTATCCCACAAATATTTCTCACTGACCCCGCTCAGTTTCACTCAAGGTTTTCAGTCCGTCCACTGCTAAACACACCTCCATTACATAACTTGTAACCACACCCACAGGTGAGGTATGGATCACATGGCCTGGTCACATGGACATGACCTCACTGCAGGTCCTGAAACTCACAACCACACACACAGGGAAAAAGGGGTACAGTGAGCACCCTCACCCAGAGGTGAGGTAATATAGGTAACCAGACCCTCCCATCTCTCATAGCTACCCGCAACCCAGACCCAGGTGCACGAAACGACATATTAGTGCTCATGTGCACTGATGACAAAATACTCCTGGTTGCATCGCAGGGAGCATCCATCTGTGTGACATATACCTCCCATTAATATATTGTACAGATAAATAAATATTTTTATGAAAAAAGTACACATATTTGGTATCACTGCTTCTGGAACGGCCCGACCTATGAAACTGTCCTACCAGTTAACCCCTTCAGCAAACACCGTAAAAAATAAATGATGATTTTTCATCATAGTGCTGAACAAAAAATGGAATAAAATGCAATCAAAAAGACAAATGTAAAAAACATGGTACTGCTGAAAACGTCATCTTGTCCTGCAAAAACCAAGCTGCCATATAGCTCTATCAGCGGGAAAAAAAAAAGTTATAGCTCTCACAATAAAGCAATGCAAAAATATTTATTTTTTCTATAAAATAGGTTTTTTGTGTAAAAGCACCAAAACGCAAAAAAAGATATAAATATGGAATCGCTGTAATTGTACTGCCCTGCAGAATAAAGCTGCCTTATCAATTTTACCACACACAGAACAACATAACAAAATTCAAAAAACAATTCCTGAGTTGCTGGTGTTTTTTCATTATGCCTCCCAAAAATTGGAATAGAAAGTGATAAAAAAAAGTCATGTGCCTGAAAATTGTAACAATAAACACATCAACTCGTCCCGCAAAAAAACAAGCCCTCATATGACTGTAAGCAGAAATATTAAAAAATAATAGCTCTCAAAATATGGCAATGCAAAAACTTGATTTTGCAAATAAAAACGCGTTTTTTAGTGATACTAGCAAAACAGTGTAAAATATAAATAAAAACAATTATTCATGAACTGTTGATTTGTTCATTCTGCCTCCCAATGATCATAATAATGTTCAGCGCACATTTATCCTACGCTCTGCGCTGAGCTCTTACACAAGGATTTAAATGTAAATCTCTGAAACACTTGATTCAGAAGACTTAAGGCCCCTTTACATTTAGCGATGCACCAGCGATCTCAACCACGATACAACCCGGTTAGGATTCCTGGTGCATCGCTAAATGGTCGCTAGTGAGCTGCCACCCAGGCAGATCTCACAGCGATGCAGCAGCGATACAGCGGTTATTACTTACCTTTCAGACACGCCGATCCTGACGTCCTCCCGTCCGCGTCCACGCGTCGCTCGTCGGCGCGAGCAGGAAGCGCCCGCCCGATGAGCAATGGAGCTGCGCGATCTCGCGCAATCAGCGACAGACAGCGGGGGAGCCGGTAGGAGGTAAGTATCACACATAGCAATATCGCTAGCAATATCGCTGCTGCGTCACCAAATCGGTGATGCTTTAGCGATATTGCTAGCGATATCGCTATGTGTAAAACTCCCTTAAGCCTAGAGTAACTAATTATAGTGAATGGATCCCTGGGGGGTTTCATCGAATCATGTCACTCAGAGATTTAGATGAAAACCCTGATGAAGTGGTCAGTGTAGAGCACCCGATAAATGTGATCCCAAACGTTATGTAAAATGTTTTTATCAAAAGCTTCAATTCAATCCACAAAATAAAGCAAATCCCCACACAGGTATGTCATCTGTCAATGGAAATATAGGGGGCTTCCAATGGTAGTACAAAAGGCTCTGGAAAAGAAAAAAGCAAAATGGCTCCTCACCCTCCAAAAGAAATCAGGCGGATTCTGCGTTCTCAAATCCAAATGCACCCCCTCCTTTCTGAGTCCCACAGTGTGGCTAAACCACATTTACTGTCCATACGATTGGCATTTCTGTAGCTGTGACAGCCTGCAGCACCTACAATTTAGCCTCTGCCCGCTGGTGCTGCAGTAGCGAGCAGAGGATTGTAATTCATGAGGTCACATGAGGGAAGGAGTCAGGGCCCCCTGATCATGTGACCCCTCCCCTCCTGTGACCTCATCACAGGTCCTGTGGCACAGCCCTCAGTGTGTGCAGGACTCTGCTGTGCTGGTTGCCATGGTGCTGGATGAGTAAGTTTATGTGTGTGTGTGTGTGTGTGTGTGTGGGGGGGGGTTACAGGGTGGATGTAGCAGGCCGCGCATGTGCGAGGTGTATGGAGCAGAGCATGTGTGTACGAGGTGTACAGAGCAGAGACACGTGTGTGCGAGGTGTACGGAGCAGAGACACATGTGTGCGAGGTGTACGGAGCAGAGAGGTGTGTACAAGGTGTACAGAGCGGAGCCGTGTGTGTACAGAGTGTACGGAGCGGAGCCGCGCGTGTAAGAGGTGTACGGAGCAGAGACACATGTGTGCGAGGTGTACGGAGCAGAGAGGTGTGTACAAGGTGTAAAGAGCGGAGCCATGTGTGTACAAGGTGAAAGGAGCGGAGCCGCGTGTGTACGAGGTGTACGGAGCAGAGCCATGTGTGTACGAGGTGTACAGAGCAGAGACACATGTGTGCGAGGTGTACGGAGCAGAGACGTGTGTACAAGGTGTACAGAGCGGAGCCGCGTGTGTACAGGGTGTACGGAGCGGAGCCGCGCGTGTAAGAGGTGTACGGAGCGGAGCCGCATGTGTGAGGTGTACGGAGCGGAGCCATGTGTGTACAAGGTGAAAGGAGCGGAGCCGCGCGTGTACGAGGTGTACGGAGCAGAGCCATGTGTGTACAAGGTGTACGGAGCAGAGCCGTGCGTATACAGGGTGTACGGAGCGGAGCCGCGCGTGTACGGAGCAGAGCCATGTGTGTACAAGGTGTACGGAGCAGAGCCGTGCATGTACAGGGTGTACGGAGCGGAGCCGCGCGTGTACAGGGTGTACGGAGCAGAGCCATGTGTGTACAAGGTGTACAGAGCGGAGCCGCTTGTGTGTGAGGTGTACGGAGCGGAGCCATGTGTGTACAAGGCGTAAGGAGCAGAGCCATGCGTGTCCAGGGTGTACGGAGCGGAGCCGCGTGTGTACGAGGTGTACGGAGCAGAGCCATGTGTGTACGGAGCAGAGCCGCGCGTGTACAGGGTGTACGGAGCGGAGCAGCGCGTGTGTGAGGTGTACGGAGCAGAGCAATGTGTGTACAAGGTGTACGGAACGGAGCCGTGTGTGTACAGAGTGTATGGAGCGGTGCTGCATGTGTGTGAGGTGTACGGAGCAGAGCCATGTGTGTACAAGGTGTACGGAGCCACGCATGTGCGAGGTGTACGGAGCAGAGATGTGTATGAGGTGTACGGAGCGGATATGTGTACGAGCCACGTGTACGAGGTGTACGGAACAGAGTCACGTGTGTACGAGGTGTACGGAGCGGAGCCACGGGTGTATGGGGCGTACAAAATGGAGCCCTGTGTGTACGAAGTGTACGGAGCTGAGCCGTGTGGACGGAGCGGAGCCGTGTGTATACAGAGCGGAGCCGCGTGTGTACGAGGTGTATTGAGCAAAGCCACCTGTGTACAAAGTTTACGGAGTGGAGTCATGTGTGTACAAGATATTCAGAGTGTGACCACGTGTGTAAAAGGTGTACGGAGCAGAGCCACATGTGTACGAGGTTTACGGAGTGGAGCCATGTGTGTACTGAGTGGAACCGTGTGTGTGCGAGGTGTACTGAGCGGAGCCATGTGTGTACGAGGCATAAAAAGCGGAACCGTGTGTGTATGAGGTGTGCAGAGCCATACGTGTACAAGGTGTATGGTGGGGAGCATTCATACCTCCCAGCGGGACATTCCCGATTTTGATAGAGAGTCTGCCCCACTGTCCCAGCCGGGAGCTTACTTTTCCGATGGACACAGGAGTACACGGCGGAGCCCCGAGGAGCACTTTAAAATTTGCACGTGGCGTTCCACCGGAAGTGACGTGCTAGAAGCTGACCGGAAATGAGGTAATTTCGGGAGGAGATTGTGACAGAAGCATGGAGGCACTTCAGGGAATGCTTCAGATCCATCACCGTGTCCTCCTCCAACAGCGCTGACAGTGGGATCGCCTTGGACTCGGGGATGCCAGCCATGTGAGCAGATCATGATATGTCCTGCATCGGGAGGCTCAGGTAGGCATTACAATGGGAGCTGGGCTACTATAGTATCTTTATAGAATCTTTCTCGCTGTTCAGCACAAGTGAAAAAGACTTGGGTATACTAATAGATCACAGACTGAATATGAGTCAACAGTGTGATGCAGCAGCAAAAAAGGCAAATGCAATTCTAGGATGTATTAACAGAAGCATACAGTCTAGATCACGTGAAGTCATTATTTCCCTCTACTCCTCTTTGGTCAGACCTCATCTGGAATATTGTGTCCAATTTTGGGCACCACATTTTAAAAAAGACATCAACAAACTGGAGCAAGTTCAGAAAAGAGCGACCAGAATGGTGACCGGTCTGCAAACCCTGTCTTATGAGGAAAGGTTGCAGGATTTGGGAATGTTTAGTTTGCAAAAGAGAAGACTGAGAGGAGACTTAATAGCTGTCTACAAATATCTAAAGGGCTGTCACATTGTAGAAGGATCAACTTTATTCTCATTTGCACAAGGAAAGACTAGAAGCAATGGGATGAAACTGAATGGGAGGAGACACAGATTAGATATTAGAAAAAACTTTTTGACAGTTAGAGTGATCAATGTGTGGAACAGGCTGCCACGAGAAGTGGTGAGTTCTCCTTCAATGGAAGTCTTCAAACAGAGGCTGGACAGACATCTGACTGGGATGATTTAGCGAATCCTGCTTTGAGCAGGGGGTTGGACCACATGGCCCAGGAGGTCCCTTCCAACTGTACGATTCTATGATTCTTTCTTTCCCTCTCTAATCTTTCTTTTTTCTTTCTCTCTCGCTGTGTTCTTTCTTTCCTCTTTCTCCCTGCTTTCTTTCTTTCGCTCTGTTCTTTCTTTCTTTCCCCTCTTTATTTCTCTCTAATCTTTCTTTCTTTCCCCTCTTTCTTTCTCTGTTTTCTTTTTTCTCTCTCTGTTCTCTTTCTTTTCCTCAGTACCAGTCAGTGTGCCCACAGTACCAGTAGAATAAGAGGGGTAGGAAACTAGGTGGCACTGGTCACATTGAGCCTCTCATACTTTTTACTGGTGTATAATCATATGCCCTGAGCACCCCGATAAAGTGGGTCAGCCTCAGACAACAGGGTACAAACAAATCACTATTACAATCAGTCCAAGTGGACAATTATATACGTAAAGTTAATGATGTCCCTGTGCCAAGCACTGCGGAGGATCACAATACACTGAGGAGGCCAGAGCAGCGGGGTATGCAGAGAATTATATGGGGCCCATTATGCTGTATGAAGTAATATATGGTGCCCATTATACTGTATGAAGTAATATATGGGGCCCATTATGCTGTATGAAGTAATATACGGGGTCCATTATGCTGTATGAAGGTAAAATATGGTGCCCATTATACTGTATGAAGTAATATATGGGGTCCATTATGCTGTATGAAGTAATATATGGTGCCCATTATACTGTATGAATATATGGGGCCCTTTATACTGTATGAAGTAATATATGGGGCCCATTATACTGTATGAAGTGATATATGGGGCCCATTATACTGTATGAAGTAATATATGGGGCCCATTATGCTGTATGAAGTAATATATGGGGCCCATTATGCTGTATGAAGTAATATATTGGGCTCATTATTCTGTATGAAGTAATATATGGGGCCCATTATACTGTATGGAGCATTATATGGGGCCCATAATACTGTATGCAGTAAGATATGGGGCCCATAATACAGTATGGAGCATTATGTGGGATAGGGGATGACTTTCTGTTTGTTGTGGATCTGACCGCTGGGACCCCCATGATCCTGGGAAACGTAGCTTTGAAGAGCACCATGTAAATGGAGCGGTGGTCAATCATGCACACTGTGGTGCCATTCACATGTGGCTCTTCAAATAACTTTAGAGAGTGATGAGGGGATGACAAAGTATAGCAAAAATTCACTGATCGGGGTGAGGAGTGTTATAGTTTGTGGGCTGGTGGGATTTGTGTCGCAGGGCTGCATTTTTGTCCCAGTCCGGCCCTGTGCCAGGCCTACCATTGCCATTAATGACCCTTGTTCTGGATACTTCTGTAATGTTCTTGTATGTGTGTGTGATGGCGCTGACATCCTTGTGTTTGGACTCCTTCTTTTTTTTCTGTTTATCTAAATCAAAGTGGCCACTATTGTACTCAGTTTTACAGGATAGATATAAAAATCTACTTTTTGTGCGGGGGGGCGTCATTTTGCTGTTCGCCTCAGGCAGCAGAGAGGCTAGGTTCACCCCTGGTAAAACCTCATGTTAAAATCGCATTGCATACGCATGTCATACGGAAAAATCGAGCAGAAATCGCATTACACTCTCATGACAATCGCACAGCACTCATCCGAATTTTTGATCCTGAAATCTGACCTTTTTTATTGCAAATGGGGATGAGCCCTCTGCAATGGATCCGACGGATTGTGCCTGCTGGCAAAAACCTGATGTGAGAAAGGGGCCTCAGGCTAAGTGCACACGTAGATTTTCCTCCTGCGGATTTTTCCGCGCAGATTTGAAGAAATCCGCAGGTCAAATGACCTGCATTTTTCCTGCGGATTTCTTCCTTTTTTATTGCGGTTTTTGTGCGGTTTTCCACTGCGGTTTTCCCCCTGCGGATTTGGAGAATGGAGCAGGTGGAAAACCGCACAAAAGAAGAGACATGCTGCATTTTTTTGTACCGCACAAAAACCGCGCGGAAAAAAACACAGCGTCTGCACAGCGTTTTTTTTGCATTGATTTACATTGTACTGTAAATCACTTTGCGGATCTGCGTTTCTGCGCGGTAAAATCCGCTGCAGATCCGCAGGAAAAATGCATCGTGTGCACATGGCCTCAGGCTATGTGCACACGCTGTGGATCCGCAGCAGTTCTGCAGTGTACAGTACAATGTAAGTCTATGTGATTTACATTCCGCTATGGACATGCTGCGATTTTTCAACTGCGGAAAAGCTGTGGTTTTGAATCCGCAGAAAGAATTGACATGTCAATTCTTTCTGCGGATTCTGCTGCGGCTTGCCACCTATTCCTTTGTCCAGGTGGCAAACCGCAAGGGAAAACCGCCCTTACCCCCCCACTTACGTCACTGGCTGGGGGCTAGTGATGTGTCGTTCGTGAACGATCCTATTCAAAGAGCCGGCTCCCTGCTGTCAATGAAATGAGCCGGCTCTGAAGGGTGAACGAGCCGTTTTTTTTTTTTTTTCTTCTGGCGCCTGGCAGCTGATAAGATTCAGCTGAAGCCTGACTGTGAGGCTAAGTGCACACGTAGCATAAAATGTCTGCTCAAAAACCTGACTCCCTTCCCAGAAACCGCTCCTTTTTTGTCTGCGCGTTTTCGTCGCGGTTTTTGCGGCGCGTTATCAAAACGCATAGAACTAGCCAGAAACGCGGAAGAATCCACGAAATTAATGAGCATGCTGCGCTTTTTACCGCGATGCGTTTTTTGTGTGGTAAAAAACGCATCAATATGCACAAAAAGTGCAAAATGCATAGAAATTAATGGGAAGCTTATTTTTAGCGGTTTTATTGGCAATACCGCTAAAAATACCGCTAAAAAAACGCTGTGTGTGAACACAGCCTCACTCATCTGGGGGGGAGGAGCAGTCAGGAGAGGAGATGTGGACTGTGAATAAATGCAGGGGAGTTAATCCTTCAGTCCCAAATATATATTGCCAGTTTATGGCATGTGACTATGTGTAGGAGGAGAGTCTCAGCAAATTATCATCATCATCATCTGCAATGACCTGTGTGTTACCTTTAAGGCCCCGTCTCACTAAGCAATCTCGGTAGCGAGATCGCTGCTGAGTCACAACTTTTGTGACGTAACAGCGATCTCACCAGCGAGATCGCTGTGTGTGACAGCGATCAGCGAGCGGCCCCCCTGCCGGTATCGCTGATCGCTGCAAGAAACCTCTGCACATTTCTTTGGTCGCTGGTCTCCCGCTGGCCAGCACGCATCGCTGCGTGTGACAGGCAGGAGACCAGCGATCAGGTGTAAAAAAATAATAAAAAAAAATAAAAAATATAGTTATTCTCACCTTCCGATGTCCCGTTCAGCCATCCTGCCTCTCTCCACGCTCCGGTCCCAGGGATCCTTTGCATGAATGACCGCGAGACTTTGTTATCCCGCGAAACCGTGACATCTCGCGGTCATTCGTGCAAAGGATCACTGGGACCGGAGCGTGGAGAGAGGCAGGATGGCTGAACGGGACGTCGGAAGGTGAGAATAACCATATTTTTTATTTTGATACTATTTTCTACAGCGATAGCCAGCGATGCCGGGCGCTCGGCATCGCTGTGCTGATCGCTGGTGAAGCTGTCTGTGTGACAGCTCACCAGCGATCACATAGCGACTTACCAGCGATCCTGACACCTTCATATCGGTGTCGGGATCGCTGGTGAGTCGCTTAGTGTGACGGGGCCTTTAGTCCCGAATAAAGATCTACTTTACTGGCCCCTCATCCATGGCGTATACATACAGTATATGGTATGTGTAGGAGGAGAGACTCAGCACTTTGGTATATCATCTCATAATATTAGGCCAGGTTCACATTGCATTAATGGCCCTGCGTTTAACGGGATCTGTTAGGCCGGGGTCACACTGGCGAGGAATACGGACGAGTGAGAGGCGCTAAAAGCATGCATTACACACGGACAAATTATTCTCTATGGGTTTGCTCCCAACAGCCGTATATTTCTCGTCTGTATTCTACGGTCCGTGCCAATCGCTGCATTCTGCGATTGTCAGCGTACTACGCCCGTAGTACGCCAATGCAAGTCTATGGGTGCGCTAAAAATACGCATTACACACGGACCACACATGTGACTTGCGAGAAATACGCACCCGGTGTCTTTTAGAAAAGCCGGCAATTCAGTGCGCTATACAGTAAAATCACACTGACAGGTTTAATAAAGAAACGAAAGAATAGATATATACACATAGAATACATAGAATGTATATATATATATATATATATATATATATACACACATACATGTCATTGTGACAAACATATATATATATTTATATTTCACAGAGTTCTTCATAGCAGAATAGCCGCTAATTAAATTGCCGGCTTCTATGAAATCATTCCCCAACCCGACATGAAATGACGCATGGTTTACATTCAGTAAAGCATTTAATTTCATGTTTTTTTATATGTCCCTGACTAATAATTAGATGAGGGTTTGTGTGCAAAATTTAGTTTTTATTTTAAGGGGTTAATTCGTTGATAAAAAATGCGTGGGCTTCCCATTGCCCTATAGTGGTGGCGAGTGGGTTAATCTAACAAAGGGTTAATGTCACCATTCGACTGTACGGTGACATTAACCCTTTGTTAGATTAACCCATTCGCCACCGCTACAGGGCAATGGGAAGCCCACGCATTTTTTATCAACGAATTAACCCCTTAAAATAACAACTACAACTCCCTAATTTTGCACACAAACCCTCATCTAATTATTAGTCAGGGACATATAAAAAAACATGAAATTAAATGCTGTGGAGTCGGTAAGCCAAACCTGCGGCTCCGACTCCTCAATTTCCCTTACACCGACTCCTACATATATTGCTTATATTTAAGTGAAAAATTTATTGTAGTACAATGTGAACATCAGACATTGAATCATTTCTATGATCCAATAATCAAGATATTTAGATAGAACATAAGATATATTTATTGGAATACAACTTTAGAACACAAAAAACTGTAATAAATTGTAAATATGTAATACACTGTATACATGTACATGTATACGGTACAGACCAAAGTTTGGACACACCTTCTCATTCAAAGAGTTTTCTTTATTTTCATGACTATGAAAATTGTAGATTCATTCTGAAGGCATCAAAACAATGAATTAACACATGTGGAATTAAATAATTAAAGTGTGAAACAACTGAAAATATGTCTTATGTTCTAGATTCTTCAAAGTAGCCACCTTTTGCTTTCATTACTGCTTTGCACACTCTTGACAGAGCAATGCCTGTCCTGGGCGTCCTTTTGGGCAGCTATGAGGTGTACCTGACTGGTGCTAAAAAAAAGGAGTGTTAGTGTGCTATCTGGCTTTCATTCTTTTTGGTACAGATATGATATGGATAGACAGATATGGATAAATGGATATATAGATAGATAGAGCAGATTTCTAACCTGCTTTTGCTATTGAAAACATTATCTATGAGCTCAAAAACCTTTCAGGTGATGCGGTTTTTTAAAAAGCTGATCTGGTTTTGCAACTGAAAAACGTATCCTCAAAAAACGCAGGAAAAACGCTGTGTGTGAATGTAGCCTTAGATCAGGAATAGAACAGTCATTTATAGGACATTTCATAACTTTCCCAAATTCCTATGAAAAAATATTCAGCACATTCTGCATTGAACTACTGTACCCAATTTATTATATATTTTAGGAGTCGGAGTCGGTCCATTTCATACCGACTCCAACTGAACCAAAATGAGCACCGACTCCACGACTCCGACACCACAGCCCTGTCAGGGACATATAAAATAACATGAAATGAACTGCTTTAGGGTAAGTGCACACGTACCGGAACTCTCGCGGAAATTACCGCGAGAATTCCGGAATTCCAGTCCGCGGGAAAATCGCATTTTAAATTCCCGCGATTTTCCCGCGGAAAAACTAGCATTTTGCAAGCGTATTTAGCTTGCAAAATGCTAGCGTTCTCCAAGCGATCTGTAGCATCGCTTGGAGAACTGATTGACAGGTTGGTCACACTCGTCAAACATAGTGTTTGACGAGTGTGACCAACTTTTTACTACTGAGGCCGCCTATGCGGCATCAATAGTAAAAGATAGAATGTAAAAAAAAAAAAAAAAATGGTGTTATTCTTACCCTCCGACATCCCGCGCATCCGTTCCCAGTAATCCTTTGCGAAAATGCCCGCGATGACGTCAGTTCTCGCGGGATTGCGACGTCTCGCGGTAATTCGCGATGACGTCGCGCGAATGACCGCGAGACTTCGCGATCCCGCGAGAACAGACGCCATCGCGGGCATTTTCGCAAAGGACTACTGGGAACGAGAGCGTGAAGAGAAGCAGGAAGGCTGCGCGGGACGTCGGAGGGTGAGAATAACAATATTTTTTATTTTTAAATTCTATTTTTTACAGGGATCTGGTACCCAAAGCCCGGAGGACAGTCTCCTCCTCCGGACCGTGGGTACCATCCGCAAATGTTCTGCTTACTTTCCGCATGGTGTGCACAGCCACATGCGGAAAGTAAGCGGAACAATGCATTCCTATGGGTGCGGGATCTCCGCGATTCCGCAAATTAATGAGCATGCTGCGGTTTTTACCGCGAAGCGATTCCGCCGCGGTAAAAACCGCAGCATTAGTACAGCATTGCGGAATCCCATAGGAATGCATGGGATGCTTATTTTTCGCGGTTAAAACCGCCGCGGAAATGCGAAAAAAACGCCACGCGTGAACTCAGCCTTACTGAATGTAAACCATGTGTCATTTCATGTCGGGTTGGGGAATGATTTCATAGAAGCCGGCAATTTAATTAGCGGCTATTCTGCTATGAAGAACTCTGTGAAATATAAATATATACACTCACTGGCCACTTTATTAGGTACACCTGTCCAACTGTGTGTTAAGACTTAATTTCTAATCAGCCAATCACATGGCGGCAACTCAGTGCATTTAGGCATGTAGACATGGTCAAGACAATCTCCTGCATTTCAAACCGAGCATCAGTATGGGGAAGAAAGGTGATTTGAGTGCCTTTGAACGTGGCATGATTGTTGGTGCCAGAAGGGCTGGTCTGAGAATTTCAGAAACTGCTGATCTACTGGGATTTTCACGCACAACCATCTCTAGGGTTTACAGAGAATGGTCCGAAAAAGAAAAAAAATCCAGTGAGCGGCAGTTCTGTGGCCGGAAATGCCATGTTGATGCCAGAGGTCAGAGGAGAATGGGCAGACTGGTTCGAGCTGATAGAAAGGCAACAGTGACTCAAATTGCCACCCGTTACAACCAAGGTAGGCAGAAGAGCATCTCTGAACGCACAGTGCGTCGAACTTTGAGGCAGATGGGCTACAGCAGCAGAAGACCACACTGGGTACCACTCCTCTCAGCTAAGAACAGGAAACTGAGGCTACAATTTGCACAAGCTCATCGAAATTGGACAGTAGAAGATTGGAAAAACGTTGCCTGGTCTGATGAGTCTCGATTTCTGCTGCGACATTCGGATGGTAGGGTCAGAATTTGGCGTAAACAACATGAAAGCATGGATCCATCCTGCCTTGTATCAACGGTTCAGGCTGGTGGTGGTGGTGTCATGGTGTGGGGAATTTTTTCTGGGCACTCTTTGGGCCCCTTGGTACCAATTGAGCATCGTTGCAACGCCACAGCCTACCTGAGTATTGTTGCTGACCATGTCCATCCCTTTATGACCACAATGTACCCAACATCTGATGGCTACTTTCAGCAGGATAATGCGCCATGTCATAAAGCTCGAATCATCTCAGATTGGTTTCTTGAACATGACAATGAGTTCACTGTACTCAAATGGCCTCCTCAGTCACCAGATCTCAATCCAATAGAGCATCTTTGGGATGAGGTGGAACGGGAGATTCGCATCAGGGATGTGCAGCCGACAAATCTGCGCCAACTGTGTGATGCCATCATGTCAATATGGTCCAAAATCTCTGAGGAATGCTTCCAGCACCTTGTTGAATCTCTGCCACGAAGAATTGAGGCAGTTCTGAAGGCAAAAGGGGGTCCAACCCCTTACTAGCATGGTGTACCTAATAAAGTGGCCAGTGAGTGTATATATGTTTGTCACAATGACATGTATGTATATATATATATACACACAGTATATATATATATATATATATATATATATATATATATATATTCTATGTGTCTATATCTATTATTTCGTTTCTGTTAGAAACCCTGTCATAGGGCTCCATTATATGTCCATTTTGCAAGGCGACGAGAAAATCTCGCCATATGGATGCCATACGGATTACATATGGATGCTGACATGCGCAAAATACGCGACCACACCTTGCTTACGGATGACATACAGAGCACTGTTTAGGGGTCATTCATCCGTATTACGCCTGTAAACTACGGACCGTATTTTGCGTCGGTTAGTATGACCCCAGCCTTACATAGCGGCACTATCGCTATGTAGCGGATGCGTTAACGCACCCTATGGCCGCAATGCTACTAACGCATGCCAAAATCGGCATGATGTGTTACTTCATGACGCACCCCCGAATGCTGCAGACCGCGTTCAAGGGTACGTCATGAAGTAACGCATCATGCCGATTTTGGATGCGTTAGTATCATTGTGGCCATAGGGTGCGCTAACGCATCCGCTACATAGCGTTAGTGCCGCTATGTAACAGATCCTGTTGAATGCAGGGCCAGGAGGATTCAGGACAACACTACAGGGAGGATAGACGACGTCAGTTGTTGCTGCTAAGGGCTCACTAGCGAGAGACTCGGACGATTCTCGTGCGAGTCTCGCATGAAAACCTGGCACTGTCGCCGGCACTCGGACCGGAGCATGCAGATACATGTATTTCTATGCAGTCGCATTCTCCAGTCCCAGTGCTGGCGGCAGAGCCAGGTTTCCATGCGAGAGACTCGCACGAGAATCACGCGAGTCTCTCGCAAGTGAGTATGAGCCCTAAGGGTAAGTAATATAAAGTGATTTTAGGCAAAACCTGTGGAGAGATCAGGTCCAGCTCCAATCATTATATAGGGTAAGCTGGTTTCACACTTGCATATTTTGCAATCCATGTGAAAATGGCTGCACACGGATCCATTTTCGTCTCCATTAACTTTCAGTGGTGACGGATGGGACTTGCGTGTGCATCCAGTTGTCACCGTTTTCCCACAGATCCGCATATTTTATCAGATGCACAAAAACGCAACTTGTTGCAGTTTTGTGTCATCTGAAAAACACACAGGCACAGGGAGACGCACGGATCCACAGCTATACGTCTGGAATTAACATGGAGCTCTATGGAGCACGGATCCAGGACAACACGGATCCATGTGCTTCCGTGTGCAGGGATCCATTTTGCGGCACTGAGCATGCTCGGAAGCAAGGGATGTGCTGTATGGGACCAGTATGCAGATATAATATAGACTATGTCCGCATGCTGCTCTGTCATACAGTGATCTTTCCCGCCTCACTAGAAGGGTTTGTGCCTTATGATACAGTGTGGTAATAATAAAATGTATTGGGAGCATGTATATAACATGGGGGCACCTGGCTAGGGGCTGCACGAGTGGGGCTGCGTTCACACTAGCGTTGTGGTACGGTGTGTTGTGATGTGTAGCAATCCTGATGCATCCTGATCAAGATTACATCCCTATACTTAACATAGGGACTCACGGACCTGCGTTTGCATCAGGATCAGGATGCATCATGTGCACCGACACATATCACAGCATTTACTAATTCACAAAGCACATGAACAAGAAATGCCACAATACATGGTAAGGCTACAACTGAGGAGCCGGGGCCTGATCACAAGAGCTGACAATCTGAGGAAACAGCAATGCTGAATAACAGTCTACACTGCGTCACTAGATCCTTATACAGGGGAATAATGAGGCCTCACTGTACAGGAGAGACCAGAGCGAGTAGCCGGGGCCTGATCACAAGAGCTGACAATCTGAGGAAACAGCAATGCTGAATAACAGTCTACACTGTGTCTCTAGATCCTTATACAGGGGTATAATGAGGCCTCCCTGTACAGGAGAGACCGGAGCGAGGAGCGGGGGCCTAATCACAAGAAACAGCAATGCTGAATAACAGTCTACACTGCATCACTAGATCCTTATACAGGGGAATAATGAGGCCTCACTGTACAGGAGAGACCGAAGCGAGGAGCCGGGGCCTGATCACAAGAGCTGATAATCTGAGGAGACAGCAATGCTGAATAACAGTCTACACTGTGTCACTAGATCCTTATACAGGGGAATAATGAGGCCTCACTGTACAGGAGAGACCAGAGCGAGGAGCCGGAGCCTGATCACAAGAGCTGACAATCTGAGGAAACAGCAATGCTGAATAACAGTCTACACTGTGTCACTAGATCCTTATACAGGGGTATAATGAGGCCTCACTGTACAGGAGAGACTGGAGCGAGGAGCCGGAGCCTGATTACAAGAGCTGACAATCTGAGGAAACAGCAATGCTGAGTAAGTCTACACTGTGTCACTAGATCCTTATACAGGGGTATAATGAGGCCTCACTGTACAGGAGAGACTGGAGCGAGGAGCAGGGGCCTGATCACAAGAGCTGACAATCTGAGGAAATAGCAATGCTGAATAATAGTCTACACTATGTCACTAGATCCTTATACAGGGGTATAATGAGGCCTCACTTTACAGGAGAGACTGGAGCGAGGAGCCGGAGCCTGATCACAAGAGCTGATAATCTGAGGACACAGCAATGCTGAATAACAGTCTACACTGCGTCACTACATCCTTATACAGGGGAATAATGAGGCCTCACTGTACAGGAGAGACCGGAGCGAGGAGCAGGGGCCTGATCACAAGAGCTCACAATCTGAGGACACAGCAATGCTGAATAACAGTCTACACTGCATCACTAGATCCTTATACAGGGGTATAATGAGGCCTCACTGTACAGGAGAGACTGGAGCGAGGAGCCGGAGCCTGATTACAAGAGCTGACAATCTGAGGAAACAGCAATGCTGAATAATAGTCTACACTATGTCACTAGATCCTTATACAGGGGTATAATGAGGCCTCACTGTACAGGAGAGACTGGAGCGAGGAGCAGGGGCCTGATCAAAGAGCTGACAATCTGAGGACACAGCAATGCTGAATAACAGTCTACAGTGCATCACTAGATCCTTATACAGGGGTATAATGAGGCCTCACTGTACAGGAGAGACTGGAGCGAGGAACCGGAGCCTGATTACAAGAGCTGACAATCTGAGGAAACAGCAATGCTGAATATTAGTCTACACTATGTCACTAGATCCTTATACAGGGGTATAATGAGGCCTCACTGTACAGGAGAGACTGGAGCGAGGAGTCGGGGCCTGATCACAAGAGCTGACAATCTGAGGAAACAGCAATGCTGAATAACAGTCTACACTGCGTCACTAGATCCTTATACAGGGGTATAATGAGGTCTCACTGTACAGGAGAGACTGGAGCGAGGAGCCGGGGCCTGATCACAAGAAACAGCAATGCTGAATAACAGTCTACACTGCATCACTAGATCCTTATACAGGGGAATAATGAGGCCTCAGTGTACAGGAGAGACTGGAGCGAGGAGCAGGGGCCTGATCACAAGAGCTGACAATCTGAGGAAACAGCAATGCTGAATAACAGTCTACACTGCGTCACTAGATCCTTATACAGGGGTATAATGAGGTCTCACTGTACAGGAGAGACAGGAGCGAGGAGCCGGGGCCTGATCACAAGAAACAGCAATGCTGAATAACAGTCTACACTGCCTCACTAGATCCTTATACAGGGGAATAACGAGGCCTCACTGTACAGGAGAGACCGGAGCGAGGAGCAGGGGCCTGATCACAAGAGTTGACAATCTGAGGACACAGCAATGCTGAATAATAGTCTACACTGCATCACTAGATCCTTATACAGGGGTATAATGAGGCCTCACTGTACAGGAGAGACCGGAGCGAGGAGCAGGGGCCTGATCACAAGAGTTGATAATCTGAGGAAACAGAAATGCTGAATAATAGTCTACACTGCGTCACTAGATCCTTATACAGGGGAATAATGAGGCCTCACTGTACAGGAGAGACCGGAGCGAGGAGCAGGGGCCTGATCACAAGAGCCGACAATCTGAGGAAACAGCAATGCTGAATAACAGTCTACACTGCCTCACTAGATCCTTATACAGGGGTATAATGAGGCCTCACTGTACAGGAGAGACCGGAGCGAGGAGCAGGGGCCTGATCACAAGAGCTGACAATCTGAGGACACAGCAATGCTGAATAACAGTCTACACTGCGTCACTAGATCCTTATACAGGGGTATAATGAGGCCTCACTGTACAGGAGAGACCGGAGCGAGGAGCAGGGGCCTGATCACAAGAGTTGATAATCTGAGGAAACAGCAATGCTGAATAATAGTCTACACTGCGTCACTAGATCCTTATACAGGGGTATAATGAGGCCTCACTGTACAGGAGAGACCGGAGCGAGGAGCAGGGGCCTGATCACAAGAGCTGACAATCTGAGGACACAGCAATGCTGAATAATAGTCTACACTGCGTCACTAGATCCTTATACAGGGATATAATGAGGCCTCACTGTACAGGAGAGACCGGAGCGAGGAGCAGGGGCCTGATCACAAGAGCTGACAATCTGAGGACACAGCAATGCTGAATAATAGTCTACACTGCATCACTAGATCCTTATACAGGGGTATAATGAGGCCTCACTGCACAGGAGAGACCGGAGCGAGGAGCCGGGGCCTGATCACAAGAGCCGACAATCTGAAGAAACAGCAATGCTGAATAACAGTCTACACTGCCTCACTAGATCCTTATACAGGGGTATAATGAGGCCTCACTGTACAGGAGAGACCGGAGCGAGGAGCAGGGGCCTGATCACAAGAGCTGACAATCTGAGGACACAGCAATGCTGAATAACAGTCTACACTGCGTCACTAGATCCTTATACAGGGGTATAATGAGGTCTCACTGTACAGGAGAGACTGGAGCGAGGAGTCGGGGCCTGATCACAAGAGCTGACAATCTGAGGAAACAGCAATGCTGAATAACAGTCTACACTGCGTCACTAGATCCTTATACAGGGGTATAATGAGGTCTCACTGTACAGGAGAGACTGGAGCGAGGAGCCGGGGCCTGATCACAAGAAACAGCAATGCTGAATAACAGTCTACACTGCATCACTAGATCCTTATACAGGGGAATAATGAGGCCTCAGTGTACAGGAGAGACTGGAGCGAGGAGCCGGGGCCTGATCACAAGAGCTGACAATCTGAGGAAACAGCAATGCTGAATAACAGTCTACACTGCGTCACTAGATCCTTATACAGGGGTATAATGAGGTCTCACTGTACAGGAGAGACAGGAGCGAGGAGCCGGGGCCTGATCACAAGAAACAGCAATGCTGAATAACAGTCTACACTGCCTCACTAGATCCTTATACAGGGGAATAACGAGGCCTCACTGTACAGGAGAGACCGGAGCGAGGAGCAGGGGCCTGATCACAAGAGTTGACAATCTGAGGACACAGCAATGCTGAATAATAGTCTACACTGCATCACTAGATCCTTATACAGGGGTATAATGAGGCCTCACTGTACAGGAGAGACCGGAGCGAGGAGCAGGGGCCTGATCACAAGAGTTGATAATCTGAGGAAACAGCAATGCTGAATAATAGTCTACACTGCGTCACTAGATCCTTATACAGGGGAATAATGAGGCCTCACTGTACAGGAGAGACCGGAGCGAGGAGCAGGGGCCTGATCACAAGAGCCGACAATCTGAGGAAACAGCAATGCTGAATAACAGTCTACACTGCCTCACTAGATCCTTATACAGGGGTATAATGAGGCCTCACTGTACAGGAGAGACTGGAGCGAGGAGCAGGGGCCTGATCACAAGAGCTGACAATCTGAGGACACAGCAATGCTGAATAACAGTCTACACTGCGTCACTAGATCCTTATACAGGGGTATAATGAGGTCTCACTGTACAGGAGAGACTGGAGCGAGGAGCCGGGGCCTGATCACAAGAAACAGCAATGCTGAATAACAGTCTACACTGCATCACTAGATCCTTATACAGGGGAATAATGAGGCCTCAGTGTACAGGAGAGACTGGAGCGAGGAGCAGGGGCCTGATCACAAGAGCTGACAATCTGAGGAAACAGCAATGCTGAATAACAGTCTACACTGCGTCACTAGATCCTTATACAGGGGTATAATGAGGTCTCACTGTACAGGAGAGACCGGAGCGAGGAGCAGGGGCCTGATCACAAGAGTTGATAATCTGAGGAAACAGCAATGCTGAATAATAGTCTACACTGCGTCACTAGATCCTTATACAGGGGAATAATGAGGCCTCACTGTACAGGAGAGACCGGAGCGAGGAGCAGGGGCCTGATCACAAGAGTTGACAATCTGAGGACACAGCAATGCTGAATAATAGTCTACACTGCGTCACTAGATCCTTATACAGGGGTATAATGAGGCCTCACTGTACAGGAGAGACCGGAGCGAGGAGCAGGGGCCTGATCACAAGAGTTGATAATCTGAGGAAACAGCAATGCTGAATAATAGTCTACACTGCGTCACTAGATCCTTATACAGGGGTATAATGAGGCCTCACTGTACAGGAGAGACCGGAGCGAGGAGCAGGGGCCTGATCACAAGAGCTGACAATCTGAGGACACAGCAATGCTGAATAATAGTCTACACTGCGTCACTAGATCCTTATACAGGGATATAATGAGGCCTCACTGTACAGGAGAGACCGGAGCGAGGAGCAGGGGCCTGATCACAAGAGCTGACAATCTGAGGACACAGCAATGCTGAATAATAGTCTACACTGCATCACTAGATCCTTATACAGGGGTATAATGAGGCCTCACTGCACAGGAGAGACCGGAGCGAGGAGCCGGGGCCTGATCACAAGAGCCGACAATCTGAAGAAACAGCAATGCTGAATAACAGTCTACACTGCCTCACTAGATCCTTATACAGGGGTATAATGAGGCCTCACTGTACAGGAGAGACCGGAGCGAGGAGCAGGGGCCTGATCACAAGAGCTGACAATCTGAGGACACAGCAATGCTGAATAACAGTCTACACTGCGTCACTAGATCCTTATACAGGGGTATAATGAGGCCTCACTGTACAGGAGAGACCGGAGCGAGGAGCAGGGGCCTGATCACAAGAGTTGATAATCTGAGGAAACAGCAATGCTGAATAATAGTCTACACTGCGTCACTAGATCCTTATACAGGGGTATAATGAGGTCTCACTGTACAGGAGAGACCGGAGCGAGGAGCAGGGGCCTGATCACAAGAGCTGACAATCTGAGGACACAGCAATGCTGAATAATAGTCTACACTGCGTCACTAGATCCTTATACAGGGATATAATGAGGCCTCACTGTACAGGAGAGACCGGAGCGAGGAGCAGGGGCCTGATCACAAGAGCTGACAATCTGAGGACACAGCAATGCTGAATAATAGTCTACACTGCATCACTAGATCCTTATACAGGGGTATAATGAGGCCTCACTGCACAGGAGAGACCGGAGCGAGGAGCCGGGGCCTGATCACAAGAGCTGACAATCTGAGGACACAGCAATGCTGAATAACAGTCTACACTGCGTCACTAGATCCTTATACAGGGGTATAATGAGGCCTCACTGTACAGGAGAGACAGGAGCGAGGAGCCGGGGCCTGATCACAAGAAACAGCAATGCTGAATAACAGTCTACACTGCCTCACTAGATCCTTATACAGGGGAATAACGAGGCCTCACTGTACAGGAGAGACCGGAGCGAGGAGCAGGGGCCTGATCACAAGAGTTGACAATCTGAGGACACAGCAATGCTGAATAATAGTCTACACTGCGTCACTAGATCCTTATACAGGTGTATAATGAGGCCTCACTGTACAGGATTGACCGGAGCGAGGAGTCGGGGCCTGATCACAAGAGCTGACAATCTGAGGACACAGCAATGCTGAATAACAGTCTACACTGCGTCACTAGATCCTTATACAGGGGAATAATGAGGCCTCACTGTACAGGAGAGACCGGAGCGAGGAGACGGGGCCTGATCACAAGAGTTGACAATCTGAGGACACAGCAATGCTGAATAATAGTCTACACTGCGTCACTAGATCCTTATACAGGTGTATAATGAGGCCTCACTGTACAGGATTGACCGGAGCGAGGAGTCGGGGCCTGATCACAAGAGCTGACAATCTGAGGAAACAGCAATGCTGAATAATAGTCTACACTGCGTCACTAGATCCTTATACAGGTGTATAATGAGGCCTCACAGTACAGGAGAGACAGGAGCGAGGAGTCGGGGCCTGATCACAAGAGCTGACAATCTGAGGACACAGCAATGCTGAATAACAGTCTACACTGCGTCACTAGATCCTTATACAGGGGTATAATGAGGCCCTAACTTTACAGGCAAAGACCTAGAATGAGGACTGTGGAAAACGGATTTCTATTTAAAAAAGAGCCGTTTAAAGAGCCAAAAGAGCCGGCTCTTTATGACGTGCAGAGCCGAATCACCAAAAAGAGCCGAACTTCCCTTCACTACTGGGGGCTGAATGTATGTGAGGCGCGCTGACAGACTGCTAATGGCGCGGTTGTAGACTGCGCATGCGCAGTCACTAATGCTGGTTTATTTCGCGCCACATCGCTTCTATTAGGAACTTTGGCTAGGTGGCGCTATAGAGCGGCTTACATTGAATGGAAGGCGGTGCTGGGAGAGCGCGCTGCACTATACCACGCCCTTTCCAGGGGCGGAGTCAGTAAACCCTCGGCGATTCCCTCACACAGACGCTCATTCTCTTCCACCCCCAGAGGGCAGCGCGCTCCGTCCTTGTTTTCTCCGCCATTTTGAAGGAGTCGCACGCAGAGAGAAAGAGCAGTCTAATCAGCCAGTGGCAGAGCAGGACTCCAATACCGCCGCGAATATGAGCTCCCCGGTCAACGTGAAGAAGCTGAAGGTGTCAGAGCTGAAGGAGGAGCTGAAGAAGAGGCGTCTGAGTGATAAGGGCCTGAAGGCCGACCTGATGGAGAGGCTGCAGGCCGCGCTGGACGACGAGAGCGCCTCTGGCGGCGGCGCCGTGGGCGGGGGAGTCTCCGGAGAAGGGATGGATGTCGGGGACGAAGCCGAGCCGGGAGTCGGAGAGGAGGAAGACGACGAGGATGAGGAAGGCATGGAGGTGGGCGGCGAGAATGGCGGAGAGGCGAGCCAGGATGAAGGCGCCGAGGAAAGCAGTGCCGTGTGCCCGGAAGACGAGAATGGGGACGACCAGGGCTTCCAGGAGGGAGAGGACGACGATGAGGAGGAGGAGGACGAGGGCATCCCGGTAGGCCTGGAGGAGGAAGAAGAGGCGGACGAGAATGGCGGCGACAAGAAGGAGGAGGAGGGGGCGCAGCCCAGCGGTCCGCGGCCCCTCATGGCCATCAAGTGCGAGGAGGCGGGAGCGTCCGCCCGGGGCGGTGAGTGCTCGGTGTGCGCGGTCGGGAGCGTGTGACGTCAGTTCCGGGGCCCCGTGTGCGATGTCTGCACGCCTGCTCCGGCGTCAGCCATTCTGCCCCATCTGTGCCCGGGGTGGGGGAGGGGCGCGGCGTACAGAGCATGGGGCTGGCTGGAGAGATGGCGGCCAGCCTCCCCCCAGTGTGCAGGGATCTGGCCGATCCATTGTCCGTCTCTCCCATTCATCTTCTCAGACATCCATGAAGGGGCTTCGGTACAGTGGTCTGCTGTGTATGGGGCCATCAGAGGGATTGGCCTGTAATACACTGGCTCCCTCCTGCTGGCTTTGATGGGTCACTGGGAAGGTTTGGGCCTACTCCCAATGGTTAATGAGCTGCTGTCTTGGGAATCTGTGTCCTCTGGCAGTGGTGAGGAGGGATGTGTCATTCTGTGTGGTGATTATCTCACATCCCAGATTATAATCCACATGTGGAGCTGTGACAATGTGGACGCATTACTGCAAGTTGTGGCTGCTTCTTACAAAAGCTGAGTCCCATAGTGGCACTGGGTGTCTGCCCTCGCCTGAAATGCTGGTCCCTTATCTGGATGTAACCGGGGTGGTCTCGAGTGTTAGGCTGGGTTCACACGTAGCGGAACTCTCGCGGAAATTACCACGAGAATTCCATTCCGCGGGAAAATCGCATTTTAAATTCCCACAATTTTCCCGTGGAAAAACTAGCGTTTTCCAAGCGATCTGGAGCATCGCTTGGAGAACTGATAAGTTGGTCACACTCGTCAAACATAGTGTTTGACGAGTGTGACCAACCTATTACTATTGAGGCTGCCTATGCAGCTTCAATAGTAAAAGATAGAATGTAAAAAAAAAAAAAATTGTTCTCACCTTCCGACGTCCCGCGCAGCCTTCCCGCCTCTCTCCACGCTCCCGATTCCAGTAATCCTTTGTGACAATTACCGTGATGACGTCTGTTCTCACAGGATCGTGACGTCTCGCGGTCATTCGCGATGACCGCGAGACTTCACGATCCCGCGAGAACGGACGTCATCGCTCGCAAAGGCTTACTGGGACCGGAGCGGGGAGAGAGGCGGGAAGGCTGCACGGGACGTCGGAAGGTGAGAATAACATTATTTTTTATTTTAAATTCTATTTTTTTACAGGGATATGGTACCCAAAGCCCGGCGGACAGTCTCCTCTCCTCCGGACAGTGGGTACCATCCGCAAATGTTCTGCTTGCTTTTCGCATGGTGTGCACAGCCACATGCGGGGGAAGTAAGCGGAACAATGCATTCCTATGGGTGTGGGATCGCCACAATTCGGCGAAATTATGGGATTCCGCAATGCTGTGCTAATGCTGCGGTTTTTACCGCGACGGGATTGCTTCGCGGTAAACGCAGCATGCTCATTAATTTCGCTGAATTGCGGCAATCCCGCACCCATAGGAATGCATTCTTCTGCTTACTTTCCGTGTGTGGCTGTGCACACCATGCGAAAAAGTAAGCAGAACTATGTTTGACGAGTGTGACCACCTGTCAATCAGTTCTCCAAGCGATGCTCCAGATCGCTTGGAAAACGCTAGCAATTCTGCAAGCTAATTACGCTTGCGAAATGCTAGTTTTTCCGCGGGAATTTAAAATGCGATTTTCCCGCGGAATGGAATTCCGTGAGTTCCGCTATGTGTGAACCCAGCCTTACTGGCTGATATACTTTGTCCATTTCAGCTGCTTGTCAGGAAATGTCTTATGTCAAGATCTGGGAATCCTGCCCTAATGTCACACACGGCTCATTACTGCAGTGCTGCTTTGCTGTATCTTTTGAAGGGTTTACCCACAGGTGACAACACCGGTCTGCATGGTAGGCGGTACTGTCCGCCCCCTGGGGGCCCACCATGAAGCACCACTGATCTGATGGGGTCCCACTCTCATACAATTTATTCAGCATTTCTCTTACAATCTTGTATATGCTGCTCATCTGTAGTAAATGTTGGAACTAAGTGTTGTGATAATTGTTTGGGTTTACCCACTACTTGAGAAATCTTCAAGGGGTTTTCCCATGAACAAAAGTTCATTGTAATCAAAAGATCTTGGAATAATTTCCACAACTGGATGTGTTTAAATAAAATGTACATGTAAAATGCCCATACTGTGTAATGGCTGTATATGACCGTACAGGGACATGGTCTGATCATACTAAAGCTCCTGAGCAGGGGAGGAAGGAAAAGAGGGTATACAGACAGGAGAGTATGGGATCACAGCTGATTCTTACTGTGAGGTAAAATATTGTTTAAAAACAGTGAAATGTTTTACCTCACAGAAAAAGAATCAGCTGTGATCCTGAGCTTTCCTGTCTGTATACTCTTTTGCTTCCTCCCCTGCCCAGGAGCTGTGATGTGATCAGACCATGTTCCTGTAGGGTCAGACACAGCCATTACACAGCAGGGGCACATTTATAGGATTCTCGGCATTGGAACATTTAATCCTGTCCAGTTGTGGAAGTGATTACTATTCCAAGATCTGTTGATTAAAATGAACTTGTTTGTGGGAAAACCCCTTTAAGATTTCTCACCCCATGTAAAGTAATTATTAGATAAACTTAGCTGCTCCCCTCATGCAGTGCATTTACTGGAGATGTAGGCCGTTGGTCTTTGCTTGCACAATGTTATGCCCCGTGAGTGCTGCAGCCAGTCAGCAGCTGCTGATAGTGCTTGTAAGTGTGGTATCTTGGGATCTGCCAGTAGGATCAACCCTCCTAAGCCATGTATATTGGCATATATGTCATTGGAAGTTGAATAAAATGATACATTCATATCTGCAGTATGGTGTTTTATTCCAGAGAAAGCCACCTTTTTCTTATATGCAAATGAAGTGTTTCTAGGTCTGTGGGCCTAAGGCCTCTTTCACACTTTAGTTTTTTGCATCAGTTCAAATCCGCCAAAAAGACAGACAAGCGGATCCGTTCTCAACTGATGTGAACGGATGGCACAGGATCCGTTTTCAGACGGATCCTGAAAATGAGGAAATTTAAAGGAAACGCTGGCCGGGAAAAGGGGAGAGAGAGAGAGAGAATTTTTTTTTTTTTTTTGTCCGGCACCCAGAAAGAATTTCGGGTTAAATTAGTGTCTGGAGGATCCGCCAGAAAAAAAAACGTTACAAGCTCCGTTTTCAAATCTTTGAGGATGGTGACGGACAGCAACTTTTGGCGGATCCGCAAAAAAAACGGATGCAACGGACGGCAATCCGTCACAATCCGCCAGTAATGGAAGTCAATGGGGAAAAAAAACTGATCCTCAAAAGAAAATTGAGGATCCGTTTTTTTCAAAACCTGGCGGATTGTGACTGATTGTAAAAAACTGAAGTGTGAAAGAGGCCTAACACTGATCTATATGAGAATCTGCAAGCAGAGATATAACTGAAAGCAGGCGTTACCAGTGTCTTGATATGTAGATCAGGAGAGCAGACATTACAAGTTTCACTCTGCAGCCCCCTTCATTTATAATAAGATCTGGAGGCCGATTCTCATGCAGATCAGTGTCCAGCCCATAGAGCTTAACAGCTCATTTACATATAAGAAAAACGTGGATTTCTCTTGAATAAGACGTCAGATCACAGATATCAAGATATCAGTCATTTTATTCAGCTTCCTATGACTTGTTCTCATAATGACTGAGTAGGGTTGATCCTACTGGCTACATTAACACTGGACATTTGTTGCATATCTTGAACAAACAATGTATTAAAAGTGTTTTCTGGGCAAAATAAAAAAAATACCTGTTGCTTGGTATACTTGACATACAAAGCCTTATAAAATTTTAATTTTTCCCAGACAATCCCATCAATAAACCAGACTTGTACTTTATGCTACATATGAACTTGCAGTTTAAGTATGACTGCTGAAGCTCATTTACACGAACTGGGAAATATGGGTACATCAATCACTGCAGCAACTTAAATAGTCAATTATACAATGTCTATCAGCGAACAATGGGAAAAATGGTGTAGATGCTGGGGAATAAAGCTTTTGTTTGTTTTCTCCCCTTAGAAGGCAAAGATCAAAAGGATAAGAAACGGGGAGTGAAAAGACCACGCGAGGATCATGGTCGGGGCTACTTTGAATATATAGAAGAAAACAAATATAGCAGGTTTGCAGAGTACCTTCATCTAATGTGATACTTTCTATCTCCATACATCCAGTGGTCTTGTAACTAATGATGCCAAATTCTGTAGGTCTAAGTCCCCACAACCTCCAGTAGAAGAGGAAGATGAAAAACTGGATGAAACAAAGGTCCTTCTTGACACCTGTAAGTAGCAACGTCCATTTCAAAATCAGTATGTGGGCAATTAGTTGGGTTAATGCTTGTTGGACCTTGTCTCACAGGGTTTTTTTTTTTTGTTTTTTTTTTTTTTTTTTAGTAGTGCAAACATACTGCAATTTTAGTTGATCCCAAAACCATAGCTGCCATCATCTCCCAAGGTTAGGTTTTTCTCGAGGCGAAGCTTCCTTGAGAATGCCTCCTGTCTTCTGCTTTGCCATGCTGCCCTTTAAGCATGGGAGAGGCGCAGGGGGACCAAGGATGGCCGAATTCATTAATTTCTCCACCTGTATAGCGGCTCTTGCAGGTTGTAAAGCGGGATTTCCCAAATCCAGTCCTAGCAGCTCTCGCAACAGATCTGGGTTTCAGGATTTTCTTGGTAGTTCTATGACCTGTACAATATTATCAAGGCATCAGAAATTGCCTCAGATACATGCACCTGTGCAATACTAAGGAAATCCTGAAAACCTGATTTGCTGGGGGCTGCAAGGGACTGGATTTGGAAATGCTGGCATAGAACCTGCTTGTGGTGTGCTCTCCTTGCCTAGGTAACTAGCCACTTCAACATAATGGCCCGTAATACAAACTTTGAGCTGTACACTATGCCCCTGTTATTGACAATGGAGACTATTTATATTAAGCTTTTAAATGTGCTTTTTATTTTGAAACAACCTCTTTTAAACCTGGTTTTTATGCATCTTATATGTCCAGGAATTTTGATTTTTCAAGATCTACAACTTGTAATCCACTCCGTTTTTCTGTGGGATTCCTCTGACAGTTTTCTGTCAGTACTATAGGGAATGGACCATTCTTTCACCCAACCTTGTGCCTTCCATTATCCAGTGGCTTGCTTACACTGAACTAGAAGCTTGCTTCATTGTCATGGGCATCAGGAGCAGAGACAGACAATCCACAATCACCTGAAATCCTTTAGTGTCTCTGTTGCTAAAGACTGATTACCTTTAAAAAGAACCTGTCAGGTGCCCCATGCCCTCCAATCCATCAGCATTCAGCTGTGTGTGATTAAACTACCTCTGTAACCAGCCCTGTATAACATAATTCAGTTAAATGCTTTTAAAAAAGCTTTCATAAACTCTACTTTTCCCTATGCTAATGAGGGCTTTGACTTGTCAATAAGGCGTTAGTGTCACCAGATTAGTCAGCCCTCTTTCCAGGATGTCCCTCCTGACAGCAGCAGGGAAGACGTCCTTCGCCTCCTTGCAGGGACAGAAAGAGCACACGAGGTTAAAAAGTCTCCACCCACATTCCCTCAGTGTTTCTTCCTGTCCCTGCACGGAGGGACGCACAAGAGGATTCATATTGGGCAGAACGGTGGCTCAGTGGATAGCACTGCAGCCTTGCAGCGCTGGAGTCCTGGGTTCGAATCCCACCAAGGACAACATCTGCAAGGAGTTTGTATGTTCTCCCTGTGTTTGCGTGGGTTTCCTCTGGGTACTCCGGTTTCCAAAGACATACTGATAGGGAATTTAGATCGGGGACAGTGATGAAAATGTGTGCAAACTGTAAAGCGCTGCGGAATATGTTAGCGTTATATAAAAATAAAGCTTATCTTACCGGAGGGGTCCAGGGGGATCAGGCGGCCCAGCCAAACCTTCCTCCTGTGAAGCGGCCCCGGTGCTGAAACCCTCCTGGGTGGAGGTCCCTCAGCTGCAGAGACCAGGGGAGGGACGAGCCCCCTGGGTAGAGCTGCTTCCTCCCGCCTGCAGCACGGGGACTGGAAGTCGCGTGGAGGGAGACAGTGACGTCAGAGAGCCGGAAACACGGGCGCTCTGAAGAAGCAGAGCATTCCTGACCTCGCAGAGGCTCACAGCATGGAATGGAGACCCGGACGGGGTAAGTGCGCTCAGCGCAAACCGACCGAGACCCGGACTGCCCAGACCAGAGCCTGACTGTCCATCTCTTGCACTATGCAGGAAAAGGCACATCCGACAGTGCCCACTCCCACGACCCAATAAGTGTCCCGTATGCAGGGTTAAGCTCCCCAGCATGCACAAGAAGTTGTTGTGCGACACCTTTACGGCCAAAGTAATGAAGGGCGAACAGCCGTCCCTCCTATCGGAGATGAGATTGCTGATTCGAGAGGAGGCCCCCTTTTCCCAGCCAGTCCAGGTCCCAGTGCCAAGCGGACCAGTCAGGAGATGGAGCTTAGGAAGCTCCTTGGATTCGGATCAGGAAGAAGGTGAGGTGTGCGCTAATGAACCGGAGTATGAGAAAAGATGCCTCTTTTCCTCGGACGATGCGGACAATCTGATACAGGCGGTCAGAGACAATGCAGATTGAGGAGGTCCAGAAACCTCAGTCCAGACAGGACATGATGTTCGGGGGCCTTAGGGTGCAGAGGAAATTAGTATTTCCAGTGACCGACCATGTGCGAGCTATGGTCCTGGAGGAATGAGAGGAATCGGAAAAGCGTCTCGTGATGTCTCCCATTCGACTTCGAGGACATTAAAGTGTGGGATGAAGTTCCCAAGATTGATGTCCCTGTGGCAAAAGTGGCCAAGAAAACAGCTATCCTCCTTCGAGGACGCCTCTAGCCTGAAGGACCCCTTGGATAGGAAGTGGATAACCTACTAAGGCGGGTGTTGTGAGCTCATTTTCTTGTTCACCTTTGATGTCCGATTAACTCCCTCTGCTGGTGAAAGGAGGTGGTGAAACTGATTTGGATGGGAGAAACCTGTCACCTGAACAGGTGGATTGCGATTGGACATCCGGAATCTCTGAGTGGATATAAGGCAGCCGACGCCCTGTAGGGTTGCTGGTGATTTCTCTGCTCTGAGCTCTGGCCTCCAGTTCAGTTCCTGTCTTCTAAAGCTAAGTTTTGCTCTGTTATTGTTCCATGAGATTTTGTCTGATTTGCTTAGTTTTGTGTTCTGCCAGCCCCGGCTGGGGCTCTGCTGAATTTCCATTTTTGTCCTTGATCGGTTAAATCTCTTTTGCTCTGTCTTCAGAATATATCGGAGTGCTGATGTAGGGATTTTGAAGTCTAGTGACTTCAGGGCCGGTTTTCATATCAGACGTGTTGGGACATTTTTGGTAGGGTTTTTGCGGATTGCAGCCAGCATCTTTTCTGTCCTTTCCTATCTAGTTAGTTGGGCCCCATCGTTTGCTCTGCCTGTCTTTCTGTCTGTTTGTGTTTTCATCTGTTTTCACCGACAATACATGTTGGGGGCTGTCTTTTGCTTTGGGGTCTGCTCTGGGGCAGCTTAGATTTCCCCTTTCTTTCTTTAGGCTTATTTAGTTCTCCGACTGTGAAGAGGCGTCTAGGACCACCATAGGAACGCGCCACGGCTACTGTTAGTTGTTGTGAATATGATCAGGGGTCTGCAATCTGCTAGCTACCAACCTCTCCGGTTTTCTGGACTTGGCTTGCATTTTTGTTTTTTCCTCCTCCGGCGACTCATTCATAACAGGCGGGCCTGGGAAACGTCAGCAGCCTTTATTAAAACAAACGTAGCAGCTACTTCGGTAGCAAGATCTATTTTTTTTATGGTTGGGGCAGTTAGAGAAACACTCGTCTAATAAAACCCCAAGGGTGGAAATTATAGATTCACTCCCAATTATGAAGTCAGTCACAGCTTTCCTAGCTGATGCATCGGCGGAATCCGTGAGATTTTCTGCCCGGAATGGCTTTGTCAAATTCTGCTCGCAGAGCCATCTGGTTAAAGACCTGGACAGGTGACTGAGCCTCTAAAAACAAGCTCTGTGTCCTTCCCTTCTCCGGGTTAAAAGTTTTTGGCCCAGTTTTAGACAACATATTAGAAAAAGCATCCGATATAAAAAAGGGGTTCCCAGAGGAAAAGAAACCTATGGACCAGCCCTTTCGTAGACCCGGTGGCTATAGAAGACATCAGTACTATAGATACCAGGGGAGTTCTCAGAGGGGTTCCTACGGTAGCACCCACTCCAGCTGGAAAACCAACACGTCAAGATTCTATCTGACAATGTGACGGCGGTGTCCTTCCTGCGGCATCAAGGGGGAACCAGGCATCGGAGACTCCAGGACCTAGCAAAGAAGATTTTTTTTTTTCCTGGGCAGAGAAGACAGTTCTATCAGTAACAGCCGTCCATCTCGAAGGATCCCAAAATACAGTGGCAGATTATTTAAGCAGGCAGAAGATCTGTCCCACGGAGTGGGAGCTGAACACAAAGATCTTCCAGAACCTATGCCAGCGCTGGGGAAGACTGCACATAGACCTCTTCGCAACTAGGAAAAATACTAAGACGTACAGGTTTTTTTCTCTGAATCCGTTGGACAACCCAGAAGGGGTTAGATGCTCTAAGCCAGAAGTGGGGGCAAGCTCTCTCCTACGCATTTCCCCCTATAGCTCTCATTCCAAACATCCTCAGAAAGATTCAGGAAAATCAGGCAAGAGTGCTACTGATAGCACCTTATTGGCCAAAAAGGAGCTGGTTTCCACTCCTGGGGATTATGGCAGATCGACCTGTCCTGCTTTCACAGAGGGAAGATCTCATTCACCAAGGGCCGGTCTTTTACCAAGACACGGGAAGACTTCACCTGTCAGCCGTAACTTCTGCGATATACCACAAAATATAGAAAAGATTGTCTAGATTGTGGCAGGCCCGAATCAGTGGAAGGAAAACCAGACATCCCAAAAATACTCATTTCCTTCAGGCAGGCTTTAATAAAGGACTTAGGCCTAGCACGCTGAAGGTCCAGATCTCAGCATTAAGCTCCTTTTTCAATTACCCCTTGGATTCCCATCCCTGGGTAATAAGATTTATCAGGGCAATTCACAAGTTACATCCCACATTCAGGAGGTCAGTCCCCCCATGGGATCTTAGTCTTGTCCTGCGGTCTCTTTGCTTAGATCCCTTTATCCAGAGCCAGGAGATGCCCACTTCACATCGAACCGTGAAGGTAGCATTCTTAGTGGCGATCACCACAGCAAAACGGATAAGCGAGATACAGGCGCTATCTATCCGAGATCCATATCTCCGAATCTGGGAGGATCGAATAATCATGAGACTAGACCCCATCTTTTCGCCCAAAACCTAAACCAGGAGATAATCTTGCCTTTCTTTTGCAAGAACCCCTCAAATGATAAAGAAAGGGCCCTGCACGAATTGGACGTACGCCAGGCAGTTATTGATCAAGGCCACGCAGGGTTGGAGATGGGACCATAACCTATTTTTACTCTTTGGAGGGAAAAATAAAGGGAGGAAGGCCTCAAAAGCCTCCATCGCGAGGATAACCTCACTAATTAGTTTGGCCTATGTCTCGGGGTCCCCCCCAAGAATGGTTGAAAGCCCACACACGAGCATTATCAGTTTCCTGAGCAGAAAGGGCAGGGGCTTTGGTAAACCAAATCTGTAAGGCCGCAACCTGGTCCAGGTTGGACACATTCTGTAAACTTTACAAACTAGACGTATTGTAAAGTAGACTGCTTTTGGGAGAATGGTCCTCCAAGCAGTCATCCCACCCTAAGGGGATACTTTGCTATTCTCCCTGGTGCTGTCAGGAGGGACGTCCTGGAAAATGGGCATTAGACCTACCGGTAATTATGTTTCCAGGAGTCCATCCTGACAGCACGGATAGTTCCTTTCCCGAATTGTCATATGTTGTAATATGATTCTGTAAACAAAGTGTTCAGTTGCATCATCCACGGTGTGGTACTTCGAAAAACACTGACGGAATGTGGGTGGAGACTGTTTTTAACCTTTTGTGTGCTCTTCCTGTCCCTGCAAGGAGGCGAAGGACATCCTCCCTGGTGCTGTCAGGATGGACTCCTGGGAACATAATTACCGGTAGGTCTAATGCCTATTTTCCATGTCATCACGCCCCTGTGGACGTGATAACATTTACATGAGCGGGCCTAATCGTCAGCTCATTCAAATCTGTGCATGCGTTCCACTCATTCCAGCTGGGTCTCTGAAGCCGGGTGTATGCTTCCCGGTTTCAGAGATGCCCACTGTGCATGTTCGGAAGTTTAGACGATGGCTTCCGGTCATATGCAGTGCCCGTCTCTGAAGCCGGGAAGTGTACACCTGGTTTCAGAGACGCAGTGTCACTGCTAGAATGAGCGGCACGCAGATTTGCAGGGACTGTCGATGTGAGCGGCTTGTGTAAATTTGTTATCATGCCCACAAAGGTGCCATAACATGGAAAGAGGACTGACTAATATGGGAACTAGCGCCCCGTTGACCAATCAAAGCCCTCATTCGCATAGGGAAAGCAGATGTCATACGTCCTTCTTTTTTTTTTTTTTTTTTTTTTTTTAAATCCTTCAATTACGTTATACAGGGCTGGTTAGGGAAGTTGTTTAATCACACATAGCTGAATGCTGAAGGATTGGAGGGCATGGGGCACCTGACAGGTTCTCTTTAACATGCAGTGAACAGTAAGTTAAGCAGCGGGGAGTAGACTAGTGGTTGGGGCGACATATCTAAGCTACATTTTGCAACTGAGCCAGCTGCAAACTGGTTATTGGGTGTCTAAATGAAGAATGTATGGTTACTTTGAAATAAAAATTAAGCTAACATGGCAGTAAGTAATTGTCCTTATGACAGGGCCTCTTAAGGCTTCTTCAGATTAACAGATGATGCAGTACATTTTCATCAACAATCTGCCTGTAATAGGGCAAGGGTGTCAGATCCGGGATGACTGACCAAGGACGTCCTCAATTTCTTTAGCAAATGTCGTTTTATATACACTTATAAATTAAATTACATAATTCTGAAGTAATATTTTTTTAATTTTTTTTTCAACAGATAACTGTGATCTCCACTTCAAGATCTCACGAGATCGTTTAAGTGCCACTTCACTTACAATGGAGAGTTTTGCTTTCCTGTGGGCTGGTGGCAGAGCCTCTTACGGTGTCTCAAGTGGCAAAGTCTGCTTTGAGATGAAAGTAAGTTATGTTATAGAGAGGTCATGTAAGTCAGTTTATTTTTTTGGCATCTATACTAAATGTCTTCCCCCCCCCCCCCCCCCCCCTCAGGTGACAGAAAAGGTTCCTGTGAAACATCTGTACTCCAAAGATATTGATGTACATGAGGTGCGCATTGGTTGGTCCTTGAGCTCCTGTGGATTTATGCTGGGTATGTAAAATCTGAACAGGTTTTCGGGGTTTTTTTATAAATGATGCCTAATTTCTGTATAATGCAACAAACTCTCTAATATACTTTTTTTTTTAATACTAATTTGTGAGTGAATGTAAACACTAGTTGGAGGCAGCAGTCCTGTGTACACCTAGTCCTGCTCTCTGCTGTGAAGTGTATATATTGGTTCCCAGGCTAAACTACCTGGCCTGCAGGACGTAACAAGAGGTACTGGTGATGGACTCAGGATGGTGTGCCTGCATTGCTCAGTTAACTGCAGGAGTAGGTGGATACTAGTTTGCTGCCTATGCATGTAAGGTGTTCTGTCACTATAAGCAAACCAAAGGGACGGAAACCCCTTTAAAGGGACTCTATCACCCCATGTGACGCTTTTAAGCTATTACTATGGGCATTCACGTAATACAATGGTTAAACCAGTATTACCTGTATGCCTTATAGCTGTGGTTTAGGTGTTGAGAAATGCACTTGCCTGTGCAGAAGCAGGATGGAGATGCTTCCATGAAAATGGCGGATAAGGCACCCATAACTGCATGGGCACATGCACGGGAATACGGCGCCACAACTGCACGTAACGGAAGTGTGATGTGCATAGGAGGGGGGTGATATTGTAATGAAGAGAGTAGGCAGGGATTTCTTCCAGGCATCGCACGCCCCTGGAAGAAATCATTAGCATAAAACTGCATTTCTCAACATGTTGACCGCAGCTATGAGGCATACAGGTAAGACTGGTTATAGTAACTATTGTTACCTGTATACTCATAGTAATAGCTTAAAAGTGGCTGGGGGCTGACAGATTCCCTTTAATTCTGCATGTTCATCTTCAAATCTGTATGACTTTATAATCAAGAGAGGAGTGTTTTGGTTTTTTTTTTTTTTTTAATCGAATGAAAAGTATAGGAATCTTGGTGACTGATTAACTGACCATATGTTACTCTGCGTCTAACAGTTTTATCTATTTCTGATTTGTCTGTCTTGTCATTTGTCCCAAATTGATTTATATAATTTCCATAGGTGAAGATGAAGACTCTTATGGCTATTCACTAAAAGGAACCAAGTCGTGCAATGCGGTGACTGAAGAGTACGGTGAGAAGTATGATGAGAATGATGTCATCGCCTGTATGGCGGTAAGTTTCTTTGCCCTTTTGTATGAAGATCAGATATGCATACTTTTAGCATTCAGGATGTATGTATTCTTATGCATTTTATATTCTACTTTTTTGTGTCTTGTAGAATTTTGAAGGTGAAGAAATAGAGCTTTCATTTGCGAAAAATGGGCAGGACCTAGGAGTCGCTTTTAAAGTGGATAAAGATATGCTATCTGAGAGACCACTTTTCCCACATGTCCTTTGTCACAATTGTGCTGTTGAGTTTAACTTCGGCCAACAAGCTGAACCATTCTTCCCCGTTCCTGAAGGTTTTACGTTTATTCAGAATGTCTCCCTTGATGATCGTTTAAGAGGTCCTGTAGGGCCTGAACAAAAGAAGGATTGTGAGGTGCGAACATTACCTGTATTTCTCATTCATTTGTGTGGTAATTGGCCCTCTACAATGCAGTTCTCATCTTACTGTTTTTCCTATTCTTAGGTTATCATGATGATTGGTTTGCCAGGAGCTGGGAAAACTACTTGGGCCAATAAACACGTTTCTGAGAATCCTGGAAAATACAATGTACTTGGAACAAACAATATTATGGAAAGAATGATGGTAAGATTAATGTGCTTCACTCCTAATTCATTAAATGGTGTATGACTTCATGAATTAGGAGCATCTGACTCCAACATGCCCTCAAGACTGGCGAGAAAATTGAGTCTATATGAATCTGGGCATTACCTGCAGTATAACATACTTTTTTTTTTTTTTTCCTCTCTCAGGTTGGTAACAAAAACATGACTGACACAGGAAAACTAAATGCTTTGCTGCAGAGGGCCCCTCAATGCCTTAGCAAATTCATTGAGATTGCTGCTCGGAAGAAGAGGAACTTTATTCTAGATCAAGTAATATTTCTTAAAATCGCACTATTATGATACAAAGATGACAGCATGGTGTCTATCTGCGGAGCTAGAGCAAAGAGCTTCCCAAGTATCTGATGGTCCCAGCCCATTCTTTTATTTCATGGACTGCTTCACATATGAATGGCTGCCTCTACAGCTATTACTTTCCACCCATTCCTGTGTGCATTTCTGAGGGTTAAGCAGTCATAATGGACCATTCTTACCTGTCATGGCCTTTATAGGGTAATTGTGGCTAGAGTCTATAAAATCTAATAATTAAATCAGACTTGGTGTATTTGATCGGCTTTAATAAGAGCCTAATCTCTAACAGACATCCAGCAGATGGTCACAGAAGACTGCTGGTTATAGTGGCACAAGTAGCACCTACAGCAGAGCTGCAGCATAATGGTGACCTTGACCTGGCTAATCGGGCATGCAATGTGATCAGTCCTATTACTGTCACACAAACATTTAATGTTTCTATTGACTATTTTGCATGCTACATAGCTTGAATTTTTAGGCCTTCTAATGGTGTTTTGACTGAAAGATTGTAACTGGTTTTGCTGCTTTTTCTTCTTCCTCCTTTCCCCCCCCCCCCCCTAAATGGGAGGACATGGAGGAATGTCCCCCATCCTTGCACAAAAAAAGTTGGCTAAATGTATTTTTTTTCTATTGTTATAGACAAATGTATCTGCTGCTGCCCAGAGGAGAAAAATGTGCCTGTTTGCTGGATTTCAGCGGAAAGCTGTTGTTGTGTGTCCAAGTGATGAGATTTATAAAGAGAGAACTCAAAAGAAAGCAGAAGTTGAAGGAAAGGACCTTCCTGAGCACGCTGTGCTGAAAATGAAAGGTGGGTATACAAATCCTTAGTCTCATCACGTCAAACATGACACACAACATATCTACTGATGTCAAACTCTGCCTGTAATGTTAGTCTCATGGTGAAAAATACATTCCATACTTTGGCCTTTTTTACAGGGAACTACTCACTACCAGAATCCAGTGAGTGCTTTGATGAAATTGTTTATGTGGAACTGCAAAAAGAAGAAGCGGACAAACTTATAGAGCAGTATAAAGAGGAGAGCAAAAAATCTCTTCCACCTGAAAAGAAGCAAAATGTGGGAGCTAAAAAAGTAAACAAGAACAAAAACAAGTCCAGAGGTGGAGTGGGGCATGGTCATGGTGGACATAGAGGCCGTGGAGGTGTAGGCTATAATATGCGTGGAGGAAACTACCGTGGTGGAGGTTTGTAAAAATTCTACTCTACTTGTTCCATAGAGTAAGTCGAGATAGCCACTTCATAATAATCTGTGGAAAATATAAAAACAAAATTAAATCAGAAGACAAGGCAAAACTCTTAACAAAAGATTATAAAAAAAATATGGGGCATCTTCTGAGTTACTAATGTATGTATTGAATTTTTGTTTCTAAAATTCTAATCCTCTTTAATGGAAATGACTTGTGTAAAATGAACTTTTTAAAAAAAAAAAAAAAAAAAATTACTTTTTTTAATGTATAGCTCCAGTGAATCGTGGCGGATATAACAGGAGGGGTAACATGCCACAGCGCGGAGGCGGTGGTGGAGGTGGAGGAGCAGTTGGCTATCCATATCCTCGTGCACCAGTCTATCATAACAGGGGTGGTTACAATAACCGTGGAAACTATGGCCGTGGAGGTGGTGGTGGTTCTATGCCCAGTCGTGGAAACTACAATCAGGTATATTTTTATTTGCTTGACGTGAGTTAAAATTTTCTATCAGGATTAGCCCCATTACAAATGTTTGTTTATATATCATAAAGCCATAGTTCATATTAATTAAATTAAACTACATTCAGATGACTTTAAAGCCTACCTTCTCTGTATTTGTGTAGCAGTTTTCTTATCCACTTGAAATCATTCTTTTCCATTAAATAAATTGCTTTCCTTTGACTTAACTGAACGTTTCATACAGGGCTATACAGTGCAACTACTCTAGAGTAATAAATCTTCTCACCTCATGTAGAATTGATAAAAGGTGGTATAAGCTAAAAATAATGTATTTTTCGGACTATAAGATGCACCCAAGATTTATACAGTTGAAAATGGGAAAAAATATTTCCTACAAACCAAAACTTCCCTGGCGGTTTAAGGTGTAGTAGAGGTCAATATTCATAATTTTATTTCCCTAGGATAGACTATGGAGGTAATTGTTTGTCTCTCTGCATTATTTTATTTTACTCATTTATATAGCACCATTAATTCCACAGCGCTTTACAGACATTATTGACTTTGTCCCCCTGATGGGGCTCATAATCTAAATTCCCCATCAGTATGTCTTTGGAATGTGGGAGGAAACTGGAGAATCCGGAGGAAACCCCAGCAAACACGGGAAGAACATAAACTCCTTGCAGATGTCCTTGGTGGGATTTGAACCCAGGACCCCAGCGCTGCAAGGCTGCAGTGCTAACCACTGTGCTGCCTTATGTGCATTATGCACAAATCTTTACAGCATGCATGTTATGTAAGCTCTGCAGCGCACACACATGCACAACTCTGCTGAACATGCAAGCTCTGCCATACCCACACATGCCCAGCTCTGCTTTATTTTGAAAATCCTTCCTGGTATGTGGTTGACTGTGCGGTCCTTCACTGATAATTGTCTTGTAGGAGAGAGCTGGTCCCACACTTTAGCAAGAGAAAAATGGATTTTTTTTATTTTTTTTTTTTAAGTTTCTTATAGTCCAAAAAAACTATGTAAATGAGTTATACTAAAACTGTTTCTATGCTGACTAGATGTCTGTTTTAACTCACTATTTTCCCTCTAGATATTACATTTCTTATTGTATCTAACTTTATTTTTAATGCCTGGCTTTTGTTACATCCGCAGAACTTTAGAGGACGTGGAAACAACCGTGGCTTCAAAAACCATTCTCAGGGTTACAACCAGTGGCAGCAGCAGGGCGTAAGTATTGTCTGTGCAAACCTAGGAGAGTCCTCAACAGTGACCTGCTACAGCCTCACCCAAAGACGCACCTGACTCTAGATTTAGATGATATTCCACTTACTGCAGGATACATTAAAGGATCTTTCGGTATCTAGTCACAATTAGGCTCCTAGTTAAATGAGTAAAGAGATGAAATTCAAATGTTACACATAACCAAGCAGTTCTTGTTGGCATCTAAGCTTACAAGCTTGTTAACATGTTAATATTTACCCCTTTTTCTAATTGCAGCAATACTGGGGTCAAAAGCCATGGAGCCAGCAGTACCACCAAGGATATTATTGAATACCCAAATAAAAATGAACTGATACACATTTCTCTTCAAAACCTTCACAAGAAGTCGACTGTTTTCTTTAGGCTAACTTTAAAACAAAACAAACATTCCACAAGAGGAAGTGCCTGCGGGTTCTTTACTGCTTTTGGTTCATTTTAGTTGCTTTTTGGGTTGAGTTTTGTTTTTGTACATTTTTATTGCAGTTTTAAAGTGATTGGATTGCTAAGAACCTCAGCATTGTGCACGATAAGAGAATGTGACAGTATTTCAGGGTTTTACATTTTATCTGTACATTTATTTTTTTTTTTTCCTTTTTTTTACCATATAAAAAGTAAAGAGATTGCTTTGTAACTGGCGTTTTTTTTATTAAGCAAAAATGACTCCATTCAGCACTAGGAAAGGAAGTCAGCAGTCAGGTGTAGCTGTCAAACATTAACATGAAGACATAAAGGTTTTAGGCTTGTTTAGTGGTCCCTTGATGACCCTCATTTACTATACATCGTGTTAGTTCTGGGAGTGAACATCCTGATCTGTGAGGGCATGAAGGCTGTTTGACAAGTAAACAGTATAGTCTTAGAAAATTAGAAATTAAATAAAAAAAAAAAAAAAAAAAAAATTGCAATCAAGTTGATGAGGTTGGAGTGTATGTCAATAGCTTTTACATTTTCTGCTTTACCTGTGGAAACCGTAGAGACTTTAACTTGTGAAGGTTTAAAACTGTCTTTGCCATTTGTTAAATTTTGATTCTTCAAAGAAAAGGCGAATGCCTGTTTCTTATTAAACTAAACTTGTAAATCTAGTTGTCTGGGATCTGTATGAAGTTAGCTGTGTTTGTATCTCCACCTCCCCTTCCCTTGCAGTTCTTTGCCTAGTATGCTTGTAGTTGCACCATCCTTGTAAACTAATGATATTGTGAGTTATATTACTATAGCATTTTTTTGGAAAAATGTCAGTTCTTTCCATTTTGCCTGCTAACCTCTAACGAGGGTGAGCTGGAATCCATCCATAGAACACTTGCAATAAATAAAAAGTGAATTACACTCTTGTGTTTGGGATTGTCACCAACTTCTGAGAAACCTAATCCCTGCCCCATACAACTGCCATGTCTGTGATATGCTTAGACTTGACTGCAATTAAAGAGATGGAAGGAATGTGCTGATCTCCACACTCTCTCCACTATAACCTAGTGGATTGGGATGCCGTCCATTTTACAGCAGTTGGCCTTGATCCATATGCACATCTCAAAGGCCATGGCATGGCAGTCGCCTCAGATATACACCAGCTGCTTTATGCTCCCCAAGACCCGTGCAAAGCAGTTCTGCGGTGTCCCAACCCTGCGATGAGAAGCATGGTATAAAGTATACCGTTACATGGAGGGATTTTCACCTATGTCCCAGCTGAATGGTGCAAAATACTATGGAGCAACTGACGTTCTGTGGCTTAATGCCCGTAAGGTAAAGTTTGTCAAGCCTGACTCCCGTCTTTTAACTTTGGATGGGAGCCTCTCCAATGAACTGACTTTGTAAATACATGCTTGATTTACTATTCTAATTAACAAGTTTTTGGTAAGTTGTATAACTCCGTTAATCCCTTTTACACAAAGGGATTGTCCCCACTTTTAGTCTGAAATAAAGTACTCCTATCATTTCTCTGGTGCCTTATTAATTTCCTGTGTGGTCATTTTAAGAAAATGGCAACGTTTACAAATACGTTGTCATGGTTCCAAATGTAAACTTTGTATAACCATATCAGGGTCTGGTGTAAAGATTCAGAAGTGTTGGCTTACATAACTAGGTTTGTAATTTGCCTTTGTTTGCAATAAGACTGAAGAATAAAAGCAGTAAGCAACCACTATAGGCAGGACAAAATCAGAAAATACAAATAGTGGCAGCCTCTTCCAGAATGGTGGGCTTTGCCTGAAGAACTGCTCGAGAGGTATAACCTAACTTTAGAGAGTTTGCTGGCGTGTCATGCTGTACACAGTGCTAGGAAGAAAATCTGCAAAGGCTGTGTCTAGGGGCTGCATTGTTATATTGAGCTCCAATGGATTCAATGGTTTTCCGTCTGAAGTATTTATTACTTCCAGTCCCATTGGCAGTACTGCATTTATGCTTGAGAAAGCTCTATACTTGTGGAAGTCTACACAGTTTGAATTATTTTAGTTTTGCAAACCATCTTCCCCATCCCCTTGCTATAAATGAGAAAACGGGACATTGTAGCTTCTGATTCTTTCATTGAAGTCACACTTGAATTTATATGCTGCAGTGCAAACATTTGGATATTTGGTATTAGCATGGCACAGGTCATACCAACAGCTAGTCAATCTGCATGTTTTTGTACTTACAGGTACTCAAGCTGTTCGTTTTTTGTTTGTTTATAGGTGTGTGAATATCTTGTTTTTGTGTTTTTCAGAAATCCTTTACATGAATTCACTGTCAAATGTGAGTAACTTCCCACCAGACTTTTACATGCACAGTATATTTACTTTTTTCTTAAAAGAAGCAATCCTATTAATCTTACTTGCCAATCCTGTGTAAACGTGTACTGTAAATGCAATCACTTACTTATTGCCGTGTTCCCCGGTTTCCAGCACAGCTGTGGTCCTTTTTCATGCTAGTTACTGCAATTTCAACCAGGCAGCTCACACTGGGTTCTGCATGAGCCAGGAGTCACCTTTAAAGTGTAATTCTATGGCGCCTTGTTATGACACTCCATAGACTTGCCTTGTATTGGTGACTTCTAGCTCACACACAACCCAGTGTGAGCACTGGCGACCGGGCAAGACTGTGATCGTTGAGTACTTGATTGCACTTAATGTAAATGGTGCGCATGTTTACACTGATTTAGCTAATAAAGAAGCGCTCCAGATTTTTATTTATTTTTAAGTCCTGGAGTGGTGCTACTAATGTAAGTTCCCTAGTCTTATAAGTACCAGCCGCTGTCTTCAGCTTTCTGGTCATGCGCTGTCATCTTGTGACAGCAACTTTTGACTGACCAGTAGTCAAAAGGTTTAACCGTCACAATCTCAATGAAACTCTGAGCATTGTTCTGACTCTCATAGACTTTCATTGATTTGTGACCTCCCGCTCGCCCAGCGAACAATCGAGCTATCAGGCAGGTTACAAACTGCTGGAGACTGGAGTGATGTAGTTAAAAGATGAAGACAACAGCTGGAAAGTATAAGACAGTGCTGCAATGAAGAGGGGGGAAAAAAACCCCTCAAGTTGTGCTTTTAATAGTGGCATCCCGTGACTAGATTTGCCCAGAAGATGAAGCACCAAGATCATGACTTCTCTTGTATATCAAATTTATAGCCGGATGGGAGCCTCCAAAAAAAAAAAAAAAAAAAAAAAAATATGGTGTCTTTCCATTTAACTTTTAAGTTTATATACTGGATAGAATCCAGCCTCTTCCCATTTAAAAAAAAAATAATAACTTAAGGCCCCGTCACACACAGTGATCTCGCTAGCGAGATCGCTGATTTTGTGACACATCAGCGATCTCTCCAGCGAGATCGCTGTTTGTGACAGGGATCAGCGACCGCCCCCCCCCCCCCCCTGCCGGGTATCGCTGATCGTCCTCGAGCGTCCCGGGCTGTTTTTTTGATCGCTGGTCTCCCGCTGCCCAGCGTGCATCGCTGCGTGTGGCAGTGGGAGACCAGCTATCAGCGACTCTGGTTTCTAATGTAAACGTCGGGTATCTAGGAGCCGCACGGCTCTTGGAAACTAGCGTGCACGCTGGTTTCCAGGGTAAACGTCGGGTATCTAGGAGCCGCAGGCTCTTAGATACCCGACGTTTACCCTGGAAACCAGCGTGTACGCTGGTTTCCATGGTAAACAGCGGGTATCCAAGAGCTGCGCGGCTCCTAGATACCCGACGTTTACATTAGAAACCAGCGTCGCTGATCGCTGGTTCCTGTTCGCTGGAGGGGCTGTCTAACGATGTCCCAGCGATCCAATCATGTCGGATCGTTGGTGGGATCGCTGGGACATCGTTATGTGTAACGGGCCCTTTATATTCCATTCAAAGGAGGAGAAAAAGAAATGGACCAGTGAGTGCATAGCAAAAGACTTGTATTTGCACAGTGCTTTGAACGAAATCTCTGGTGTACATTTTAGTGATATTCACAATGGTCTTTCTTTGTATTGCATCATACAGTTCTTGGCCTGTGTAACGCTGTCATTCTATTTCTTTCTTTCAGTAGTTGGTTTGTATCGTTAAACATACTAGGTGAGTACTAAATACATTGGTAAGTATATACTTCTCTACAAACTGCTTCCTGATGTAATTTGTTCTAGTGAAACTAGAGAAATTATTTGGCCTGTCTCACCCATCTAAACCTTATGATATCTCTTAGGAGTTAGGGCCTAGCATGTTACAAACCATGATTAATTATACCTTTGGTACTGCACTGTTAATGTTCTAAAGTTGCCATTTGGTTATTATACCAAAGTATTATATGCAGCAGATCCTTTGATTAGTACCTTCAATTTCCTGTATATTTTTCTGCCATAATTGACAATTAGTGGAAAAAAAAATGTATTTGGACACCTACCCTCTACATGTATATGAACATTTGACTTCCCATTCTAAAAAGATTTACATTTAATATGAAGTTGCTTAATCCATCTCATTCCCGTACATATCTAACCCTATGTAACAAACCGTTTTGACTAGAGTTAAGCGACTTTGGTCGGATCGGGTTTCATGAAACAAAATTTGTGTCTGATGAAAGTGGTCCGACTAGGGCAAAAAAAGTCGGAGTTTCATCCGAAACCCGACCCCAATGCAAGTCAATGGGAAATAAAAGTCGGCATTGAGCGGATGACATTCATCCACTCAACGCCGACTTTTATTCCCCATTGACTTGCATTGGGGTCGGGTTTCGGACGAAACTCCGACTTTTTTTGCCCTAGTCGGACCAGTTTCATCCGACTCAAATTTTGTTTCGTGAAACCCGATCCGACCAAAGTCGTTCAACTCTAGTTTTGACCCTTTTAGGGAAGGCTTTCTGTAATATTTTGGAGTGTTTGGGAATTGATGCCCATTAATTCAGAAAAGCTTTTGCGAGGTCATACACTGATGTGAGATGAGTGCCTTGCAATCTCCCATCTAGTTAATCTCAAAGGTAATCAATGGGGTTGAGGACAGGGCTGTGTGGGCCAGTCAAGTGTTTTTGTTTTTTTTTTTTGTTTGTTTTTTACCCCAAACTCTCCCAACCATGCCTTGTATAGATCTTGCCTTGTGCACTGGGTAAGTCATGCTAGAACAGAAAAGGGCCTACCCCATATTGTCACACATAGTTGAAAGCAAACAATTGTCCAAAATGTCATGGTATATAACAGCATTAGGACTTGAACTATGTGGTCTAGACCAACTCCATAGCATTATTCCCTCTTCCACCAACCTTTAAAGATGGTACGGTGCAGTCAGGCAGATGATAATCTGGCATTCAGCAAACCCCAACTTGACCATCAGAGAAACATGGTTGGTCACAATACAGAACATGTTTCTACTGCTCCAGTGTTGGCGTGTTTTACCACACTATCCAACACTTTGTGTTGTGCTCAGTGATGTAAGGCTTGCATGCTGCTGCTTGGCCATGGAAACCCATGTCATTAAGGTCCTGAGGACCAGTTTTTGTACTGATGTTAATGCCAGAGGAATCTTGATACTCTGCAGTTATTGAGTCAGCAGAGTGTTGGCATCTGCTGTGCACCATACACCCTCAACAGCTTGCGAACCTGATCTGTAACTTTGAGGTCACAGTTTGTGGCTGAGTAGTGCTTGGGTTCCAAAAAGCTTACACTTTTTAGTTGATAGAATATTTTTAGGAGAGAAGAGATGTCACAATCTGACTTCTTATAATCGTGACTCCAAAGAACAAAACTAGCATTTTGTGACCTCTTTAGAACGACCCAGTCACTCACAAATATTTGTAAAGGCAGACTGCATGGCTAGGAGGCTTCATTTTATACATCTGTTGCAATTGGACTGAATGTAGAACCTGAATTCACTGATTAAGACGTATCCAAATACATCTGTCCATATGCTGTGAAATTCTGAACGTTGTCAGCACAGAACTGCTCATAGAAAGTACGGGCGCTCAGTGCACCATGATGTTGCCAAACCTTTAACTACACCTTCCCACATGATAGGTCAGCTATGCACAACTCCAGTCCTCAAGGACCACCAACAAGGCATGTTTTCAGGATTAACTTGGCATTGCTTACTGTGTTGTAATTATCACCTGTGCAATGCTAGAGAAATCCTGAAAATGTGCGCTGTTGGTGGCCCTTGAGGACTGAAGTTGTGCACCTGTGTGATAGATGGAGGACAAATTCTGCTCTGTATATCAAAGAAAGGGGGTTGGAAATGGAGGAAAAACCAGCAGGTGGGAAGGTGAACTTAAGGGAGTTGCCCATAACTACAACATCCCTTTCTTGATCAAAATGTTTGGCCCCAATAACATAAAGCCTATACTCTCCTGCGGGGTTGTCAGTCGCTCTCCCCAGGGCTCTCGTGCGGTGTTATGACACTTGATGCCGGCACCCAATCAGCACTGGGTCACTCTCTGCCTTCAAATGTTTTGAACATGAAGAGTAAGTTCGGGCTACAGCTGATCTCTGCACGGAAGGCAAGTATAGGTGTATGTTATCAAGGCCAAGAGAAGAGTATAAGAGTTGTCCAAGTAGTGGACAACTTCTTTAAATGTTTGGCCCTGCAATCATGCACTTATCACCTATGTTTGGTTTGAACAGTCATTCTGTGCTGACAGTCCATTTAACTCCCTTTAAAGACCAACTCTAGATATGTCACAAACATTCCTCCCCATGTATACCGCTCATCTTCAGAATAAATGCCAAATTATATCGGACCGGTTTCAGACTGTTTCGCATACTGAGTGTTCAGGATGGGTTCTATCAAACAGCTTAAACTGACTTAGATTTCAATTATTTCCTTAAACATCAGGAAATATAGCTGCTGCACATGTTTTAAAGGGAACCTGTCAGCAGGATTGTGCACTACCTACAGACACTGTCAGGTTGGCACCAGTATGCTGATTAAAATGGTGCCTTGGTTGATAAATCTGTCTTGTTAAATCTTTATTTTCAGTTTTGAGTTAATGATATGCATTTGCTTCGGGGGGGTCTTCATGTGGTGCTCTGAATAGGTATTCACCAGAATGGCTCCTGACAGGTCACTGATCCCTCAGTGACCTGCCCTCTAGTTTACATTCTGTATATACTCGAGAAAAAGCCGACCCAAGTATGAGCCGACCCCCCCCCTCCTCTAATTTTGCCACAAAAAACTGGGAAAACTTACTCGAGTATAAGCTTAGGGTGGAAAATGCAGCAGCTACTGGTGAATTTAAAAAAAATAAAAATAGATACCAATAAAAGTAAAATTAATTGAGACATCAGTAGGTTAAATGTTTTTGCATATCCATATTGAATCAGGAGCCCCACATAATGTTCCATACAGTTCATGATAGCCCCATAAGATGCTCCATACAATATACACCCCATATAATGCTGCATAAAGGTTAATAATGGCCCCATAAGATGCTCCATAGAATAATATGCCCCATATGCTGCTCCATAAAGGTTATGGCCCCATAAGATGCTTCATAGATTATGCCCCCATATGCTGCCCCCATAAGATGCTCCATAGATTATAGCCCCATGTGCTGCCGCTGCTGCATTTAAAAATAAAGACATACTCACCTCTGTCGCTGGGGCCAGGTGCCGGTGTCACTGCTGGCACCTGAGATATTCACCTGTCCCCCGGTCCATCGCTGCTTGCTGCTGTCTGACACGTCATCTGTCGGTGACGTTCAGACTGCAGGGGTTGCGGCGCGCACTAACCACGTCACCACACCCTCTGCTGTCTGAACGTCACTGACAGATGACGTGCCAGACAACAGCAAGCAGCCATGGACGCAGGACAGGTGAGTATCGCTATACTTACCCGTCCTGGCGCTGTCTCTTCAGCCCCCAGCTTCTCCGCGATCTCCATTCCTCCCTTCAGCGGTCACATGGTACCACTCATTAAAACTCATGAATATGCGCATATTCATGAGGTTAATAAGCGGTACCATGTGGCCGCTGAAGGAAGGGAGATCGCGGAGAAGCTGGGGGCTGAAGAGACAGTGCCAGGACGAGTAAGTATGACCAGACACCCCCGCCCCCCCTCCCCTCTGACCCCCTGGAGTATATGACGCGAATATAAGCAGAGAGGGGGACTTTCAGCCCCAAAAAATGGGCTGAAAATCTCGGCTTATATTCGAGTATATACGGTAATATACAGGTGTTGGACAAAATAATGGAAACACCTGGAAACCAACAAAAGTTAAATATGGTGTAGGTCCACCTTTTGCGGTGATTACAGCCTCAATTCTCCGAGGTATGGATTCGTACAAGGTGTGAATTGTTTCCAAAGGAATTTTAGCCCATTCTTCAGTTAAAACACCCTCCAGGTCTTTGAGCGACGATGGCGGTGGAAATTGACGTCTAAACTTGAATCTCTAAAATCGACCTTAAGTGCTCAATAATGTTGAGGTCTGGGGATTGTGGCGGCCAGATGAGATGCTCAACTTCTTTAGAATGTTCCTCGTGCCATGCTGCTTTAACGATTCTAGCTGTATGAATTGGTGCTTTATCATCCTGAAAGATGGCGTTCCCCTCCGGGAACAGTGCATGAACCATAGGATGCACTTGGTCGCCCAAAATGCCTAATCTCTGCTGTTAATTCTTCCATGAAGGGATATTATTGGCCCGGGGAATCTCCACAAAATAGCACCCCAGATCATCACAGAACCTCCGCCATGTTTTATGGTTGGGAGAAGGCAGTCTGGATGGAATGCTTCTTTCGGCTGTCTCCAAACGTACACTCGGCCGGAGGTTGGAAATAGGGTAAACGGTGATTCGTCTGAGAATATCACATGTTTCCACTGCTCGAGGGACCAATTCTGGAGGTTTATACACCACTCTAAACGCTTGGAAACCTTTGTCATTGAGAGCAGCGGTTTTCTAATTGCAGTTCTTCCGTGGAATCCAGATTTGTGCAGCTCCCGACGAACAGTTTTCGTGGAAACTGGGTTCTGTAGGTGTTCATTGAGCTCAGCAGTGATTTTTGGAGCCGTGGTCTTGCGATCCTCTCTCACAACTCTCTTTAGAGTCCGACGGTCTCTCAGTCAACTTTGACTTTCGGCCGGACCTGTGCTTTGCTGCGGATGTTTTTCCTTCTCTTTCAAACGCAGTCATTACTTTGGAGACAGTACCTCTTGACACGCCAAGCATTTGGGCACTTTCTGTTACACTAGCGCCTGCCATACGAGCAACAACAATTTGGCCTCTTTGAAAATCCGAGAGGTCGCCATTGGTATCAGGTTCTCATCAGTGTTCTTACAATTCTGCAAAACAAACAGTTAATTTACGTACACATATCACGTAACACAAATAATCAACTACAAAACATTACCATATGTCACAGTTTGCATGTTTATAACACGTTCGAAGATTATGATGCCAAAAGTTAAGTGTTTCCATTATTTTGTCCAACCCCTGTATATACATACTAGGAAAAAAAACCCCTTCTGCAGGTAACCATCGCTCTACAGCACTTATATATTTTTAACACTGTACTTGTGTCCCTTTTTTATCTAGCATGAGTACTAGTAGTCTAGTATTGCAACTAGTGACATTGCTTCCCTTATGAGTCTGGTCATACCAATTTTGTTGAGATAAAGGTAATGGTAATGCAAGTGCTATCTATTCCTCATCTTTGACCATGTATTCACTTTATACTTTGCCAGAACTAGATATACTTGCCTTCATCAATTATAAATCACAAGGGATTTCTGGGGTTCACCTACAGTTCTCATACTCTCAACTCCCAAGAGATCGAGCATTAACCATCTGGCTGCATCTGCACATGTATAAGCTCTCAGGTGTGAGCAATATCTTGCTTTTGACCTATTTTATACTGATTTTTAGGAAGGCCAACTGGAAATGAGGGAGGCAGGTGCCTTTATCTTTAAGACTGTACATAAAATGTAAATGTTTTTTCCATACTGCAGAATTCTGTTCAGTAATTTGGTAGTGATACACTGCACTTTGATGCACATTTAACGTGTGATTTATCATACTTTATCAGTTGGATTCTGTGTGTTTCCATTTGCGCACACAGGTTGAACATATACCAGAAAGATACCAGTGCAAACCAGTAATATCGTAGACATTAATTTTGCATGTAGTATGCCATGCACAATAGTTGCCAGTGTACATATGCGCTACTATTGGATTTTGTGCATTAATGTGAACAGAAGCCCTGTGTCCAACATGCAATGTATTACTATGGTCTGGAACTTGATGGTATAAAACTTGTGCCTCTTTAGAAATATTTCACGATTTCTTTGCTAAATAGGAAAAGTTTAAAGGTATGGGTAATAAAGCTAAATCTACATTTTCAAAGATTTGTATACAATGCAGTTAGTATTTATGGCCACCAAGCTTCCAGTGTATTGCCATCCCGAACTGGAAGAAATGCAAGTCTGGAACAGTATTAATATGAATATTGGCAATTGGATCTTGGGTTAGGTCATTTTCATTGACCTACTATTTTCACTGTTATGCATCCTGGAGTGTACCATTATATCTTTGTAGTCCCAAGAGGCTCAAGGACCATCTGTGGAGAGATCAGAGCCATTTACTAGACAAAGATGCAGCAGAATATTTTATACCTAGTTTGCTTTGTGCCCTTATCTATCTTTTGTATTGAATAAAAATCTGTTTTGTAAAAAAAAAAAAAAATTGTTGCCTCATTTATTGAAAGTTGCCTTTTAATATGAATGTGGATGGGTATATACTACTGCTGGAAACAAAGGGGAAAAAAAACAAGTTAAAGTAGATTTCTCAGTATATCTAGAAAGGAAACAAAAACAATAAAACCCAGGAGAGTGCTCATAGCGACCCCCTTCCCAGGTTCCTAGGTTGATATACAGGTGCTTCTCACAAAATTAGAGCATCATCAAAAAGTTAACTTTATTTCAGTTGAACACAAAAAGTGAATCTCATCTATTATATATAGTCAATACAAATAGAGTGATTATTTCAAGTGGTTTTTCTGTTAATGTTGATGATTATGGCTTACAGCCAATGAAAACCCAAAAGTCATTATCTCAGTAAATTAGAAAACTTTATAACACCAGCTTGAAAAATGATTTTAAAATCCGAAACGTTGGCCTACTGAAATGTATGTTCAGTAAATGCACTCAATACTTGGTTGGGGATCCTTTTGCATCAATTACTACATCAATGCAGTGTGGCATGGAGGCGGGTCAGCCTGTGGTGCTGCTGAGGTGTTATGGAAGCCCAGGTTTCTTTGATTGTAGCCTTCAGCTCGTCTGCATTGTTGAGTCTGGTGTCTCCCCTTCCTCTTGACAAAACTCTATAGATTCTCTATGGTCAGGTGAGTTTGCTGGCCAATCAAGCACAGTGATACTGTTGTTTTTAAACCAGGTTACTAGTACTTTTGGCAGTGTGGACAGATGCCAAGTCCTGCTGGAGAATGAAGTTTCCATCTCCAAAAAGCTTGTCAGCAGAGGGAAGTATGAAGTGCTCTTAAATTTCCTGGTAGACAATGCTCTTGATAAAACACAATGAACTTACACCAGCAGATGACATGGCTCCCCAAACCATCACTGATTGAGGTCTAGTGTGAAGTTTCCACAAGCAGCTTGGATTGTGGCCTCCACTCCCTCCAGAATCTGGGACCTGAAAACAACACTGTGGTCCACTGAGCAATAGTTCATTTTTTTTTTTCTTTCTCCTTGGCCCAGGTAAGGCTTCTGCCTACTAGTCTAGTTACTAGATTTCTATACATAGATATATTACATTTTGTGAGGAAAAAAACACTTTGATAAATAAAATATTTAAACATTTTCATTGGTTGTTTGGTCCCTATGAATTATTAAAAAAAAAAAACTTCGGCCCTTTTTTTTCTTTTTTTTTTTTTTACCCAGCGTTCCCTACGGTATTACTGCTTTATATTTCATGTGCTTTTTTTATCTTGGGTGTTTTTATTATTTCTTAAAATTTATACATTCTAACCCCTTAACAACCGCCGATACGCCTTTTAACGGCAGTAGTTAAGCGTACTTAAACCACAGCGCCGTGAACTCAGCGCTGTGGAAAAAGTGTATAGCGCCAACCAGTCGGTAGCAGAGACCCCAGAGAACATGACTCGGGTTGGTTTTCACCTGCCCCGCTTTTGCGATCGCCGTTATCAAACGTATAACTGCGACCGCAAAAAAAAACAAAACACAATTTTGCATTAATAGTGCGCCTGCCAAATCAGCTGGCAGATTTCATTCGTTCATTGAACGTACATTTTGATCACTGTGAAACTATCACAGATGAGGTTTAAGGTTATAGCACCACACCACAACCCCCCCCCCCCTTCCCGTCGGAATTTCTGTCTCTGCTACCCCCAGAGAACATGATTCGGGTCAGTTTATACTGACCCGGTGTTGCGATCACCGTTAACTGTATAACAGCGACCGCAAAAAGTCTGATTTTTTTTCCATTTAATTTCTCTCTCCTCTGATGTGACTGCGCATCAGAGAAGAGAGAAATGGGCTCCCCCAATCACCCCACCCGTACCTCTGGTGTCCGTGCATGCCCGTCCCCCGGGCGTCCGGCATCTTTCAGGAGAAAATGGAGGGCACAGTGCGCCTACTGAGATCTGCCAGCCGGCAACAATAGATTTTTCCTATTGGTTCATTTTAATCACTGTGATAGACCCTAAAAAAAAATAACTCAAACCCCCCCTTTATCATACCCTTAGTAAGGTAAAAATAATAAAGTGAAAAAAATATTTCCATTTTCCCATTGGGGTTAGTTAGGCTAAAGTTAGGGTTGTGGTTGGGATTAGGGTTAGGGGTGTGTTGAGGTTGGAGTTAGGATTGGGGGGTTTCCACTGTTTAGGCACATCAGGGGGTCTCCAATTGCAACATGGCATCTGATCTCCATTACAGCCAATTCTGCATTGAAAAAGTAAAACGGCGCTCCTTCCCTTCTGCCGTGCATCCAAACAGTGGTTTACCCCCACATATGGGGAATCTGCATAGTCAGGAGAAATTGCACAGCAAGTTTTGTGGTTCATTTTCTCTTTTTACACTTGTGAAAATAAAAAAAAAAAGGTTCTGAAGTAAAATGTTCATGAAAAAAGTTAAATGTTCATTTTTTTCCTTAGACATTGCTTCAGTTCTTGTGAAGCACCTAAAGGGTTAATAAATTTCTTGAATGTGGTTTTGAACACCTTGAGGGGTGCTGTTTTTAGAATGGTGTCAATTTTGGGTAGTGACTTCAAATGTGAGGTGGTCCCTAGCAAAATGGTTTTGTAAATTTTGTTGTAGAAATTGCTGGTCAAATGTTAACCCTTATAATATCCTAACCAAAAAAAAATTGTTTCCAAAATTGTGCTGATGTAAAGTAGGCATGTGGGAAATATTCAGGGCATAAAAATTAAGTTTCCATAAATAATCGCAAATCATATCGAAGAAATTCTACCACTAACATGAAGTACAATATGTTGTGAAAAAAACACTCAATCATCGGGATCCATTTGTGTTCCAGAGTTATTACCTCAAAGTGACAGTGGTCAGAATTGTAATTGGCCTGGTCATTAAGTATCAAATTGGCTCTAACTAAGGGGTTACAGTGCTTAGTGCATTGTTTACATCAAAAGATGTGATGTGCATTTGGTGTTGCCCAAAATACACAGTAGGGTACGTCATATAACAGTTCAGCATGAGCAGCAGAACCATAATGAGTTATCTGTGATATCACATTAGAAAAACACCTTTACACTCAATAGAACAGAAATACATGCAGCCGCATGCTCCGCTCCCGAGTGCTGGCGGCAGTCCCGGGTATTGAGACGCGAGAAGCTTGTGAGTTTCTCGTGTGAACCTGGCCATAGAGGTTCATCTGGAGTGAGATGATAGTGTAAATACTGAAAACTTACCTGATATTAGATGATGTAGAGATGAATGGCATAAAGTCCATACGATACAGGATGCCTAAGGTCAGTCTCCTCTGATAGCGTGCCTCTGTGAAACACCACTCTGCCTCAGGCTATACCATTTGCACAGTGCACGGAAATGTGAATATCATGCTGTCGCCATGTTCAGCAGCTGCAGCATCACTGTTCTGTGCAGGTGGCAGGGACATCACACACCAGCCTTGCTATCTGTGCACTCATGGCTCCTGGTGCCAGAAGGGGAAGCCAGACTGAGTGGGGTGACTGGTGGAGCCATGACGGAGGTTATTGCTCTGTGGACTGTTCTGCATCATGCACACTACTAACTTGGTGCAGGAATAGAGCTCCAAGGTCCATGAGGAGTCTAAACATGGAAGAAAGGGGCCCAGGACCTTGTGACTGATGTCCTGCAGTAGAGGGGGGGTGTTCTTGGATGTCGCCTTATAGTGAATGTATTTTTTTTTTTTGTGTGTGTGTGTATAAACATTGTCTTTATATAAATTGTGTATATTTGGATGTGTGTGTTTCGGGGCCATAGTGTTTTTTTCTGTAAATATATACATTTGGTGTACGGGTGGTACAATTAATATACTTATGACAATGTGTACAAGTTCCCATATAAACCAAATGTATGATATTACAATTAATGTATGATTTGATTGAATATGTATTGTCATTGCTTGGAATTGTAGTAGTCTTGTGTATAAACTGCATAATATATCTTGGCTTAATATGGGCAAATATTCAATAGTTTAATGATGTTATGATCCACATGATATGGATTGGGAAAAGTAACAATCCATTTTATAGGATTGTTTGCACTTAAAAGGTTAGTCCAAAGTAATTTTCCTCCTAAATCCTTCTCTTAGTGCATAATCTAAACTATTTTCTAATATACTTGAATGAAAAATTCCATATCCTTCCCCAACTATACTTTTTTTTTTTATTTTTCTCTCCCTCCCTCTCCCCCATAGAGAGGATCTGGAAATCCACAGAATTAGAAGGCACAGCCTCTCTACCCGCTTCAGTGGTTTCCTGTCCTTGGAGGGAGACCTACAGTCCCTGGTGCTGCCAAGGGATAGTTGGTGCTTACTTGGCTCCCGGTCCAAGCAAGTGGATACCAGAGGTAGGCTTGTAGCAGTCATGAATGGTCTTGTCGGGAATCCCAGCTGAGACACGGCTCGGAACAGAAATACCGGCATGAGCGATCCCTTACTCTCCCAACAGTCACGGTGGTGAGCTTCCGGAGCAGTGTGTGCACAGGAAGGGAAAATATAGTGACCCAGAGCATCTGATGTCACTTCCAGGTGACATGGTTGTGCCAAAAGCTGGATCACTACTCAGTGGTATACTGGATGCAGCCGTAATGTGTTTTTTTTTTTTTTTTTTAAATGAGTTTTTATATAGTACTTTTGTTTTAGCCACAATTATTGAATCCATTTAGTTTTTCCATCTCAACGGGGAGTACCCTTTTATCTGGTTTGTTTCACTTCTATCAGCTCTGTTGGAACTCCAAATTAAGGAAATTTCCACAGTATACCAGGTTGGCGGCACCCTCTGGAATCCATTATCTTGCAAACAAGTTGTATAGCACAACTTTTGCCAGGTGAGAATATCTTTCAATATTAGTTTTATACACTGCTCAAAAAAATAAAGGGAACACTTAAACAACAGATTATAACTCCAAGTATATCAAACTTCTGTGAAATCAAACTGTCCACTTAGGAAGCAACACTGATTGACAATCAATTTCACATGCTGTTGTGCAAATGGAATAGACAACAGATGGAAATTATTGCCAATTATCAAGACACCCTCAATAAAGGAGTGGTTCTGCAGGTGGGTACCACAGACCACATCTCGGTACCAATGCTTTCTGGCTGATGTTTTGGTCACTTTTGAATGTTGGTTGTGCTTTCACACTCTTGGTAGCATGAGAGGGACTCTACAACCACACAAGTAGCTCAGGTAGTGCAGCTCATCCAGGATGGCACATCAATGCGAGGTGTGGCAAGGTTTGCTGTGTGCGTCAGCGTAGTGTCCAGAGGCTGGAGGCGCTACCAGGAGACAGGCCAGTACACCAGGAGACATGGAGGGGGCTGTAGGAGGGCAACAACCCAGCAGCAGGACCGCTACCTTCGCCTTTGTGCAAGGAGGAACAGGAGGTGCACTGCCAGAAATGACCTCCAGCAGGCCACAAATGTGCATGTCTGCACAAACGGATAGAAACCGACGCCATGAGGATGGTCTGAGTGCCTGACGTCCACAGATGGGGGTTGTGCTCACAGCCCAACACCGTGCGGCCCTCCAAAGAAATGCCACCCCACACCATTACTTAACCACTGCCAAACCGGTCATGCTGAAGGATGTTGCAGGCAGATCTCTCCATGGCATCTCCAGACTGTCACATCTTGACACGTGCTCAGTGTGAACCTGCTTTCATCTGTGAAGCACAGGGTGCCAGTGGCGAATTTGCCAATCCTGATGTTCTGTGGCAAATGCCAAGCGGTCTGCACGGTGTTAGGCTGTGAGCACAACCCCCATCTGTGTACTCAGACCATCCTCATTGAGTCACTTTCTAACCGTTTGTGCAGACACATGCACATTTGTGGCCTGCTGGAGGTCTTTTTGCATGGCTCTGGCAGTGCACCTCCTGTTCCTTCTTGCAAAGGCGGAGGTAGCGGTCCTGCTGCTGGGTTGCCCTCCTACGGCCCCCTCCACATCTTCTGGTGTACTGGTCTGTCTCCTGGTAGCGCCTCCAGCCTCTGGACACTACGCTGACGCACACAGCAAACCTTGCCACAGCTCACATTGATGTGCCATCCTGGATGAGCTGCACTACCTGAGCCACTTGTGTGAGTTGTAGAATCCGTCTCATGCTACCACGAGTGTGAAAGCACAACCAACATTCAAAAGTGACCAAAACATTAGCCAGAAAGCATTGCTAATGAGATGTGGTCTGTGGTCCTCACCTGCAGGACCAGTCCTTTGATGGTGTCTTGATAATTGCCAATAATTTCCATCTGTTGTCTATTCCATTTGCACAACAGCATGTGAAATTGATTGTCAATCAGTGTTGCTTCCTAAGTGGACAGTTTGATTTACTTGGCGTTATGTTCTGTTGTTTAAGTGTTCCCATTATTTTTTTGAGCAGTGTATTTTTAACTTGCCACTCTCAGAAAGCGCTCCTCTCTCTCCCTTTTCCGTCAATTAAAATCCACAATTGGTGTCTCTTCTGATCAGTAGGGTAGGTCCAGTGTGTCGTGCCATATCGGCAGATCGGGGGGGGGGGGGGGGATGCAGAGCTCCATGGCCTATTAATGTGTCTGCCGGACCAGGGGCCTTCAAATCTATTTGCTTAACTCTACTTGAGAAAATACTCTCTAATCTCCATAAAGCTAGAGTAGAGCACTTGCCTTGACACCTATGCAGATGCAGTGGCATGTTAAAGTTTGGGCACCCTGGTCAAAATTACAGTTACTGTGAACAGTTAGGCAAGTTAAAGATGAAATGATCTCTAAAAGGCATAAAGTTAAAGATGACACATTTCCTTTGTATTTTAGGTAAATATATATTTTCATCTTTTACATATGAAAAAATGGGCTGATGCAAACGTTTGGGCACCCTGCATGGTTAGTACCCCCTTTTTGAAAGTATCGCATCATGAAAACACTTTTTGTAGCCAGCCAAGAGTCTGTCCATTCTTGTTTGAGGGATTTTCATCCATTGTTCCTTGGAAAATTCTTCCAGGTCTGTGAGATTCTTCGGTTAACTAGCATGCACTGCTGTTTTGAGGTCTAGCCACAGATTTTCAATGATGATCAGATCAGGGGACTGTGAGGGCCATTGTAAAACCTTCTTCAGCTTGCAGCTTTTGAGGTAGTCTGTTGTGGATTTTGAAGTGTGTTTAGGATCATTATCCATTTTTAGAAGCCATCCTCTTTTCAACTTTTTTACAGATGGTGTTATGTTTGCATCATCAATTTTTTGAAATTTAATTGAATTCATTCTTCCCTCTACCTGTGAAAGGTTTCCCATGCCATTTGGCTGCAACACAACCCCAAAGCATGAATGATTCACACCCATGCTTATTGGTTGGTGAGATGTTCTTTCCCTAAAACTTTGCCAGTTTTTCTCCACAAATACCTTTGATCATTGGGCCAAAGAGTTCTATTTTAACCTAATCGGTCCATAGGACTTGTTTCCAAAATGCAACAGGATTGTTTAGATGTTCTTTTGCTTCTGATGCTGAATTTTATAGTGACAATGCAGGAGAGGTTTTCTTATGATGACTCTTCCATGAAGGCTATATTTGTGCAGGTGTCTCTGAACAGTATAACAATGTACCACATCTCCAGAGCCTAATAAATCTTTCTGAAGGTTTTTTGTTGTCAAGCAGGTGTTCTGATTTGCCACTCTAGCAATCCTAGGAGCAGCTCTCACTGAAATTTTGCTTGGTTTTCCAGACCTTATCTTGACCTCCACTGTTCCTATTAACTGCCATTTCTTAATTACATTTCTAACTGAGGAAAGGACAGCTTGAAAACACTTTTCTATCTTATAGCCTTCTCCTGCAAATCCCATAGCTGCTGTTTTTTTGGCATAAGGTTAGAGGAGACTGGGTTTTTATAAAGGTTGGAAATCTGCATCACTTGCCCCTTCATAATGATAGTGAACAAGCCACAACCCTAACAGACTAATTAAGGTCTGACACCCTGATCACAGTTATCTGAGCACAGAAATCTCCAAAGGTGCCCAAACTTGCATTGGACAATTTTCCTTTTTGTAATTTTTAAAAATGTAAAAAAGCATTTATTTTTTCCTAAAATACAAAAGGACATGAGACATCTTTAACTAGGCCTTTTAGAGATCAATTCATCTTAAACTTGCTTAACAATTCACAATAACAGTAATTTTGACCAGGGATGCCCACATTTTTACATACCCTTGTAAGACCTTTTTGACCGTATCTACTGAATTTTTAAGAAAGCAACAATACAGAACATTAACCTGAAAGACATGAGGAAATGAATCACTGTCTATTCTGCTCTGTTGGAACAGATCCAGCGAGTGGTCTCTTATGAATATTTTAGTGTTCTAATCTTCACTCAACAAGTCTTTCCTTTTAATTTTTAGCCTGGAACTGTATCATGGACACATGCAACCTAAACTAATTCTTCCATTGCGAGTCAAGCCTATCAAATAACAGAAATGAACATTAAGAACTGGTTATTGCAAGTTGCTTTTTTGTAGTTGGTTCTCAGTTTCAAAAAAACTATATGTCATCATTTTAGCACACAATAGCAAGATCATTTTGATTCGATTGGACTTCCTCAGCCAGTGTCAGACGGTTGTTCAACTTTGATGGGGATTTCAATGCTCTGGCCAATGGCTTTCACACAGAGTGTGACCGCTGCTTAGAAACACATGATGTCACACTTCGGTCAGGAGAGTCGCTGGCCAGGCCCAAGCACTGTGGTGCACTCCTCGTCACCCCAACTACAGACTTCTGAATCGTTAAACCGTGAACGCTGGACAATGTCAGAAATCTCCAGCATTACCAATGTGAGCAGGCGGTCATGTGAAGGCAAGTATGCGATTTTCATACTTATGGCCACATTCCAACTAGATGTGTTTGGCCTCACTCCGTACAAGTGAGCTGAGCAAGACCAAGCACGTCTAGTCGGAATGTGTATGAAAGTCAGCAACTTGTGTACTCGTGGTTACTTGACTGCTGTCAGTACCGGAGAATCCTGACAGCATGCGGTACGCACACAGTAAGGATTTCGAAGACTTGCCAAAATCCACACAACCCCTTTAATGAGAACCTATGGCCAGATCAAAAATTCTCAGTTTTATCTCCTATTTTATTCCACCTACTTTCCTATTTTTTTTTTTCTTACATCCACCACACGGTTCCAAAGATATGGCCTTTTTATGTAACGCTAATTTTTTTAATTGTCATAAAAGGGGGTGTTGCTCAGTAGATAATTATGCAGAGAATCCAGAAGGCACTGTCCCCTTAATACAGCGGCATCACGCTCTCTCCCGCACCTGAAATCCGCTGCCTCGAAGTAACTCTCGACTCTGCCTTGTCCTTCAAACCACACGTCCAAAGTCTTGCCACCCTCCTGTCACCTCCAACTCAAAAATATTTCCAGAATCCGTCCCTTCCTCAGCCCTCAATCTACTAAAACGATTGTGCATGCCCTCATCTCCCATCTTGATTACTGCAACACCCTCCTCTGTGGCCTCCCTGCTAACTCTCTTGCACCACTCCATTCTGTCCTCAACTCTGCTGCTCAACTAATCCACCTCTTTCCTTCTGTTTCTCCCCTCTGCAAATCCCTCCACTGGCTCCCAATTCCCCAATGAATCCAGTTCAAACTACTAAGACTGACCTACAAAGTCATCCACAACCTGTCCCCTCCCTATAGCTCTGAACTAATCTCCCAATATCTTCCCTCGCGTAATCTTAGATCCTCCCAAGACCTCCTACTCTCCTCCACACTTATTCATTCCTCACACAACCGCCTCCAAGATTTCTCTCAAATATCCCCCATCCTCTGGAATTCTACGCCTCAACACGTCTGATTATCCACCACCCTCAGATCCTTCAGACGGAACGTGAAAACCCATCTCTTCAGGAAAGCTTACAGCCTGCAATAACCATTCTGCCGCCGCCTCATCACCACCCGAGCTGCTGCACCCCTGACCTTCTGTCTCTTCCCCATTATCCCGTAGAATGTAAGTCCTCAAGGACAGGGTCCTCTCCCCTCTGTACCAGTCTGTCATTGTAAATTTGTTTACTGTAAACGATATCTAACTTTGTATGTAACCCCCCTTCTCATGTACAGCACCATGGAATTAATGGCGCAATATAAAAATACAGACTACAAAAATTACAATAAAAATACATCATTGTAAATACACACCTGTACTTTGTATCTCCCCCACCTCATGGTAGATTGTAAGCTCTCACGAACAGGGTCGTCTTATTTTACTTTAGTTACTGTATTGTTAACGTTGTTACTTATGACTTGTGTTTTGAAACTGTTAACTGTAAAGCGCAGCGGAATATGTTGGCGCTATATAAATACTATTAATAAATAAGAAGGCCCATATCTAAAACCATATAGCAGAATTAAAAAAAAGCGGGAGCAACAGCAATAAAATAAGAGCTAATTAACCACTTTTTACATGGTGACAGGTCTTCTAACTTCCATAGATAGTATTACTGGATAGAATCCCAACAATGTAATCCACTGGTCTTTTTAGTACAGCCTGATTGGTCCCGGCCTGGGTAACATTTCATCGTCTCATAGCTCCCTTTTTTTTTTTTTTTCGCCCCTTCATTCTTCACCTCGTCTATCTCATGCTTCCTTCCTCTCCTACACCCTCTGTACTTTCTTCCTCAGTACTAGTTTGCCCTTCTCACCCATTCACAGCTTCTGTTTGAGTAAATAGTTGTATCCCATAATGCTGTACTTTTTTTTTTTCTTATAACCCTGTGCTGTAATGTCATTTCTCCTTGAATTTTACAAATTGATTTTTGTACCAGTTTGGGAGTATCTACCTAAACATTCACACTGTCCATTCAGTGCTACACAATGACAACAAACATTTCTAGTAGATAGCATTCTAAAAAATGTAATTCAGAATTATTTGATGGGGTATAGAAGTATCAACAAAAACATGTCAGGAATAGTGACAGATCCTCTAATTCCCAAATGTGTTCTTTCCAAAAAGAAACCCAGAGGGCTGATCTGGACATGGAGCTCTATGGCAATCTCTATTTGGATCCCGTACTTACAGTTTGTCACTTATTAGCCTTGTAATTCCCTTTCACTTGTCTGTCCCATCTGTTACATTATACGGCTTTCTAATATCTTGATACCTCTGATTATATTTTGTGCAGGCAAGTTGCTCATTTTCTGAGTAAAATAATCAAAAACACACAAATGTAACTGGCTGTAACATACAAAGAAAACACAAGGCATTTATTATTTCCGTATGACAAAATATAACAATGTTAAAATATCCAGAAAAGATGGCAACAAGTTCCCAATGTACACTAGTATACATACTAGCTGGATGCCAAATCCAACAAAGCGGATATTGCATTAATGTTGCCAAAAGCATTATTAGACTGCTCCTCTTTATTCCCAGCACTTTGTAAGGTTATCTCTACAAGCAGATGAAGCCGTCGTTGCCATTTGTAAAACAACCTTTAGCGCCTTCAGGCCATGGTTAGGATTCTGGATTATGAGCCATTGTTGCGGCTGTCTTTAACTGTTGGATCAATATTGCTGCCTTCATATATCACCTTATTTTTAATACCATCTTGTACTATTCTTTGCTGAATCCTCAGTTTTGCATAATTATATCTACAGTATAACCTAAAATAAAACACAAGGACAAATAAGGTCAAATTGGTATTTCCATTAACATAGTTCTAGTGTGAACTTGCTAGGATTTTAACAAACTGCATTAAACAGCTATTCATATAGTAATTTACAAGGTGGTGACATAATAATCTTTATTTTTTTTTTAATAATCTTTATTTTTATATAGCGCTAACATATTCCGCAGCGCTTTACAATTTGCACATATTATCATCACTGTCCCCGATGGGGCTCACAATCTAAATTCCCTATCAGTATGTCTTTAGAATGTGGGAGGAAACCGGAGTGCCCGGAGGAAACCCACGCAAACACGGGGAGAACATTATTAGAGTTGGGCAGGTTTCTCACGAAAGTCTGCAATAAAGTCACTCTATAGCAGCGATGGCGAACCTTTCTGAGACCGAGTGCCCAAACTGCAACCTAAAACCCAATTATTTATGGCGAAGTGCCAAATGCCCCCATCATGATCCCCTTCTTGTAGTAATATGCCCCATCATAATCCCCTTCATGCAGAAATATGCCCCATCATGATTCCCTTCATGCAGAAATATGCCCCATCATGATCCCCCTTCATGTAGAATTATGCCCCATCATAATCCCCTTCATGCAGAAATATGCCCCATCATGATTCCCTTCATGCAGAAATATGCCCCATCATGATCCCCCTCATGTAGAAATGTGCCCCATCATGATCCCCTTCATGCAGAAATATGCCCCATCATGATCCCCCTTCATGTAGAAATGCCCCATCATGATCCCCTTCATGCAGAAATATGCCCCATCATGATCCCCTTCATGCAGAAATATGCCCCATCATGATCCCTTCATGTAGAAATATGCCCCATCATGATCCCCTTCATGCAGAAATATGCCCCATCATGATCCCTTCATGCAGAAATATGCCCCATCATGATCCCCTTCATGCAGAAATATGCCCCATCATGATCCCCTTCATGCAGAAATATGCCCCATCATGATCCCCTTCATGCAGAAATATGCCCCATCAAGATCCCCTTCATGCAGAAATATGCCCCATCATGATCCCCTTCATGTAGACATGCCCCATCATACTCCCCTTCATGCAGAAATATGCCCCATCATGATCCCCTTCATGCAGAAGTATGCCCCATCATGATCCCCTTCTTGTAGAAATTGCCCATTCCACCACCTCCATCATTTCCTCCTCCCCATCATTCCTATCATTGTCCCTCTCCCCATCACAGCCATCATTGTCCCTCTCCCCATCACTCCCATCATTGTCCCTCTCCCCACACACCAGCGGACACACACACACACACATACATACATACACACACCAGCGGCCACACTCACCCCTCCGCGTGCCGACAGCGTCCTTCCTGTCACTTCCTCAAACACAGTGAGAGGCGCGGCCGGATGACATCATTCAGCTCCGCGGCCGCGCCGCTCAGTGTGTGTGAGGAAGCTGCAGCTCTGAACAGTGAGGTGAGGCCTTGGCCGCATGCCCTGTCTGGCCATCACTGCTCTATAGTATACACAAACTCCATAAAATAAATGGAGAAAAAGGATGATACGATGCAAAATAGTGCAAAAGATAATCTTTATTAGATATAAAATAAAAAGTGGATTGAAAAAAAAAAAAAAAAAAAACCACATCAAGAATACTGGAACCACAATCAAACGACACGAATCAGGGGACATGATGTAAGTACCTGAAATTTATGCACAAGGTATTTCACAAAAAATACATTTTTATGGGGGCGTCGAGGAAGCAATGGTGAAACGGCACTGTCGGGGTGAGGACTCGTTTCTGTGGGACCGGTACTTTACAGCACTTCAGGTCTTCATGCGCACCATTTTCTCCTTGTGGTTGCCTTGCTTTCATGTCCTCAGCTTTTTGAATATTGCAGTGATCAGTACACTGTTTTCCTTAGTATTTGTGTGTAGCATGCTTCAGGGTTTACTTCATGCACTATTGCACTTTACTTTTGATACGTTATGATCACTTTTGTAGTGATTTTTACCCTGTACAGTCTGAGTTTAGCTGCAGCACTATATTGTCATACTAATTGGACATCTAATAGGCTCCTTTTGCTTTTTTGGTAGTTTTACTTTTTTTAACCCCCATCTGTGAAATTTGCACTTTATACTAATATCAGTAACAACACTAATATCCTTGTGGGTTATATAATGTATTTTTTGTGAAACACCTTGTGCATAAATTTCAGGTACTTAGGCTAGTTTAAGACTAGCGTTTTTGCCAGCAGCGCACGGCTCCTCTAAGCCCCGCCCCCTCCGGTTATCTCCACCTAGTATCGCACATTGCTGCATGCGATCTGCACACCCTATCTTTAGCATAGGGTGCGCAGACCGTGCGCTAGTAGGATTTTGTGTGCGCTGCGCCCTTTTGACAGTGCTCCAAGCAAACCAAAATGCTACATGGTGCGTTCGGCGCACCATCAAAAGGGCGCAGCGCACGCAAAATCCTACTAGCGCACGGCCAGTGCATGGTCTGCGCACGCTATGCTAAAGATAGGGTGTGCAGATCGCATGCAGCGATGTGCGATACTAGGCGGAGATGACCGAAGGGGGCGGGGCTTAGCGGCGCCATGCGCTGCTGGCAAAAGCGCTAGTCTGAAACTAGCCTTACTTCATGTCCCCTGATTCATGTCCTTTGATTGTGGTTCCAGTATTCTTGATGTGATTTTTTATCCACTTATTATTTTAGATCTAATAGATTATCTTTTGCACTATTTTGCATCGCATCATCCTTTTTCTCCTTTTATTTTATGGAGTTTGTGTATACTATATGTATTTCGGATGTTTTGTTGCCATCATCATTAGACTGTGTTAACGTAAGAAAGTCACTCTGCAATTAGACTTATGAATCCTTACAATGGGCACATTGCACGCTGCAAGGATTCTCTGGTGCCAACAGCAAGACCAAACAATCATATGACTGCAAGCATGCAATATGCATACTTCTGGTCACATCCTGACGACCTACGCAGTCACGCTCATTGCAGGTGAGTTAAGTAAGGCCACACACATTTAGTAGGAATGTGGCCAGTAGTATGCACAGCTCTGGCAAAAATTAAGAGACCACTGCACAGTTTTATAAAAATCAGCTTCTCTACATGTCTGACTTTCCAGTGTCAGTTGAATTCCAACCAGAGTACACCTCATTCTACTTAATGTGCTTATGATTAGGTGATCACCTGAACCAAACTTATTTAACGAAGGCAAGTATAAAAAACCCTGCTGTGGTGTTCACAATCCTCTTGCAATAGGATAACATCCCAAAAGTAATAGGAATGAAAATAACCATGTCAAAGGAGTTGAAAAGAAAAGTCTTGAGTGAGGAAAAGAAGGGCTCAATTCTGGCTTTACTAGCGGAGGGATACAGTGAGCGTCATGTTGCCTCCATCCTTAAAATTTCTAAGACGGCAGTCCATTACAAAAAGGTCAAGCAGCAGACATTGGGGACAACAAAGCTACAGATCTGCAGAGGGTGAAAATGACTCTCCACTGACCGGAATGACCATCATTTTATTTGAATGGCACTCAGCAATCACAGGATGACATCAAGTGACCTACAAAGGAAATGGCAAATGGCAGCTGGGTTGAAGTGCACGGCAAGAACAGTTCGTAACAGGCTCCTAGAGGCAAGGCTCAGGTCATGTAAAGCTAGAAAAAAGCCTTTCATCAATGAGAAGCAAAGGAGAGCTAGGCTGAAGTTTGCCAAAGACCATAAGGATTGGACCATAGAGGACTGGAGTAAGGCAATCTCTCATGAGTCTAATTTTCACCTTTGCCCAACACCTGGTCATCTAAAAGTTAGACGGAGACCAGGAGAGGCGTACAAGGCAGTGTCCTGCACCCACTGTGAAGTTTGGTGGAGAATTGGTGATCATCTGGGAATGCTTCAGCAAGGCTGGAATTGGGCAGATTAATCTTTGCGAAGGACGTATGAATCAAACCGCATATAAGGTTATCCTTTGAAAAACAGTTGATTCCTTCTGCTCAGGCATCATTCCCCAACTCTGAGGACTGTTTTTTCCAGCAGGACAAGGCACCATGCCACACAGCTAGGTCAATCAATGTGTGGATGAAGGACCACCACATCAAATCTCTGTCATGGCCAGCCCAATCTCCAGACCTGAACCCCATTGGAAACCTGGAATGTAATCAAGAGGAAGATGGATAGTCACAAGCCATCTAACAAAGAACTGCTTAAATTTGTGTACCAGGAGTGGCATAAGGTCACGCAAAAGCAGTGTGAAAGACTGGTGGAAAGCATGCCAAGACGCATGAAAGCTGTGATTAAAAATCATGGTTCTTCCACAAAATATTGATTTCTGAACTCTTCCTGAGTTAAAACATTAGTATTGTTGTTTCTAAATGATTATAAACTTGTTTTCTTAGCATTATTTGAGGTCTGCATTTTCTGAAAATAAATACAAAATTTATTGCTTGGAAATTCGAAGACATGTTGTCAGTAGTTTACAGAATAGCAATTTACATTTTACTCAAAAATATACCTATAAAGCGAAAAACCAGACAAACTGAAAATTTTGCAGTGGTCTCTTAATTTTTTGCCAGAGCTGTATATCAAGTGAGGATTCACAAGTCTGCAGTCACCGAGACTGCAGCATTTTTTTGATGAACCTGGAAAACCCCTTATATCTAAGCTGCACCTCCGAGAGCTCTGCAATGTCCCTACCCACCTATTATGCCAATAGTACATACATTCCTGCTAACATTTTAGCCACTACAAATTGTGAAGAAAGTAAAAACTTACCAAGAGCCTAAGGTACTAAGAATGAACCCACCAGCAGCTAAGTCACAAGAACGTTTAACTCTGCCTGCAAGTAGAAAGGAAAAACGTGAAAAGGGCAGTCCAATACAGAAATTTTTTAAGGCATTAGAAATGCTTTTAAAAAAAAATATATGGAGAAATACAGTACAGACCAAAAGTTTGGACAGACCTCATTCAAAGAGTTTTCTTTATTTTCATGACTATGAAAATTGTAGATTCACTCTGAAGGCATCAAAACTATGAATTAACACATGTAGAATTATATAATTAACAAAAGTGTGAAATAACTGAAAATACAGTCATATGTTAAAGTTTGGGCACCCCTATTAATGTTAACCTTTTTTCTTTATAACAATTTTGGTTTTTGCAACAGCTATTTCAGTTTTATATATCTAATAAGGCCTCTTTCACACATCAGGTTTTCGCCGTCAGGCGCGATCCGGCGCTTTTGACAGAAACCGGATCCGGCGAAATGCAATGCCGGATCCGGTTTCCCCCCAATTGACTTGCATTTGCGCCGGATCGCGCCGGATGGCCATGCGTTTCATCCGGTTTTCGCCGGATCCGGCAATGTGTCACGATCCGGCGTCTGGAAAAAACGGCTACTGTAACGTTTTTTGTCTCCGGCGAAAAAGCCGGACACGCCGGATCCGGCGCGTCCGGCTTTTTCACACAATGAAAGCCTATGAGCGCCGCAATGCGCCGGATCCGGCGGTTTTTTGGTCTGAGCATGCTCAGTAGCTCTGCCCACAGGAGATATATAAAAGCAAGACAATGGGACCCTCAGCCACACCCAACATGCCACCCAAGCCAAGAACCAGGAGCAGGAGAAGGCAGCAGACATCTGCAGCAGCAGCACCATCAGCACCACCACAAATGGAGCAGCAAATGGAACATGCTGAGGAGGGGAGTCCAGCAGCAGATGAGAGACGGTAATTATCAAATCCCCCATTCCTCCAAACTAGGGCCATGGAATATCAAGATATTCATTGGCCCTTTGTTTCTCTTTATTCAACAGCCGCCAAAGAGATGCAGCAGCAGCAGAAATGGCATCACTGGCAGCAGCAACAGCAATACCCACAGCCATGGAGTCTGGCCATCAACAGCACAGCACATCTTCTTCTGGGAGCCCTCCCTCGCATCGTCAGCGTTTGACGGTAAGTTTTTATTTCCAAAATCCATCATCTCTGTAACATATGTCTATTCATTGCCTTTTATTTCAAAACAGGAATCACAAGATGAAGAGGAGCTCCCAGAAGAAGAAGGAAGGGGTGGACAGACACCTGGAGTGGGCTCACAATTGGTAAGTTTTTTGCATCAAACACAGAAACACAACATCACACTACACACAACACATAGAAAACAACGTTCTGCAGACCACACACAGCAAACAAATGCCTACATCCAAAGACATAACATTTTTTGTTTTTTTCTCTAGTCTTCCCAATCTGGTGCTCGGCCAAGAGGTCCTCGCAGTGCCTCCCAGGGTCGTCGGCGACAGCAACGCGGCGGTCACCAGCGTGTAAGTATAAATATTTTTGCACTTTTTATTTCATTTCTTTTGTGGAGGCTAATTATGTTATTTTTGTCTTTTTCTTTAACAGCCTTCACAGCGTGCTCCCGACTCTGACGGTGAGGATGGAGGGATTGATGTGGACCGCCTCATCGATCTCGTCAGAGAAAGGGAGCCGCTCTGGAATATGGCTGACCGCCGCCACGCTGACCTGATCGTTACCCGACGACTCTGGGAGGAAATCTGTTCGCTCCTTGTGGGCCGCTGGGAGGACCTCGATGTTCGGGCCCAGATTAAAGAGCGTAAGTATATACAGTACCGGTTGCTTGATGTAAACCAGTGTTTCCCGAACTCCAGTCCTCGTGGTCCCCACGGATCGTGTTCAGGATTTCTATTTACTATGGAAATCCTGAAAACATGACCCCTGGGGACCATGAGGACTGGAGTTTGTGAAACACTGATGTTGTATACTAACCACTCCTTTCTCGTTTCAGGGAACAGAATTGTGAATCGGTGGCGGTCTGTGAGGGATCGTTTCAAGAAGGAGTTCAATAAAGAGATGCGGGCCCCGAGTGGATCTGGAGGACGCAGGAGCAAGTACAAGTACGCACAAGCCCTGTCGTTCCTCCGGGAAACAATGCTCACCAGAAGGTAAATATTACACACCACATGTGAAAAAAAATGTTAGATGTAACTTTTTTTTTTCAGCCAAGGCCATACCATGTCAGTATTTTAATTGTTTTTTTTTCTCTTTATTCCACAGCACGGTGAGCAGCACTCGGGAGCCTGCACGATTGGACCCTTCTGAGGCGATCCCTGAGGAGACCGGCACCGAGGGACACTTCGACCGCCCCGGTACATCTGCACCTTCCCAGCCTTCCCACACATTCGACCCATCTGTCCCATCCACCAGCACAGGAGCATCGTGGCCGCCTACATTACATGAAGCTGCTGGTGAGGAGATCGCTTTCCCTTTACCCCACCCTTCTGCCCCTGCCACCTCTAGTACACCTGCGGGTACTGGGCGGCAGCGGCAGAGGGGTCAGGAAAAGAGTTATGCGCAAGAGTTCTTGCATCTGAATGCATCTTTCCAGAACTGTCTAAAAGTCTTGTCAGAGCAAATCTCCGCAGGCTTTCAGCAGATCAACTCCAGCATTCTGGAGGTGAAGACACTTCTGCAAACCATGCATTCAGAAGCAAGATCTTCGCCAAACCACACCTTTTTCAGGTCTGTTGTGGAGCGCATGGCAACACTATCTCCTACCCAGCAGATGCATGTAATGCATTCGTGCCACGGTGCTCTACAGCAGGTTACCTCCCAACCTCCACCTCCCACCACTGTAGTTCCTCCACCTGCACCCCCTCCAGCCACTTTCCATCCTCCCCCTCCTATTACATCTGCACCCCCTCCAGCCACTTTCCATCCTCCCCCTCCTATTACATACCAGCAACCTCACCAGTACCAGCAACCTCCCCAGCACCAGACATCTCCCCACTTCCAGCAACCTGCCCCGTACCAAACTCCTTCCCCGTACCAAACTCCTTCCCCATACAACTTTCCATCAACATCATCTGCTCCTACAGTCCCTGCCCAACCCTCCACTCCACCGCCCACCACCTCTTCTGCCTCCAACATGTCCACCCATTCTGTAGCTTTTTCCACACCTTCACCTCTAACTGTTCCTTCCCCACCACGATCCTAGTCCTCTCTCCACACACCCAGTGTCGAAGTGTCCCGCAGCCCCTCCAGCAGTATTTCCACCCCACACTACACAGATTTGTAATTTTTTTTAATAAAAATGCCCATTGGGTTTAAAACCTTTATTAAAAAAGTTTTTTGCACTTTAAAAACATTTTACAAAAAAAAAAAAATTTTAAATAAAAGTTAAATTATCGTTTCACAATGGTTGTCTGTCTTTTCTTTCTGCGGCGAACTATGTTTAAAAAAAAGGTTAAATACAGGGTATTTCAAAGGTAAAAAGGTATTCAAAACCAGGTATATAACTGTGGGTAAATTTTAGCTTTTTGCCACAGTTGTGTTCCTGGTTGTGTTTGAAGCAAAGTATTTCACCTAAAAAGTTGTGTTTATTGTTGGTGATTTCCTAACAATGTACACAACTTTTGTTAAAAGGTGAAATACTTTGCATAAAACACAACCAGGTACACACCTGTGGCCTAAAGCTAAAAATAGTAGACCATGACAAGATAGCCAACTTTGGTTGGCAAAGGTATATACTGTTGGTCCAGAAGGTACACAAGTTTGGTTAGGGCACAAATCTTTCACACTCTGTCATCCTGCCAGTGTACTCTGCCTTGAGGGTCAATTTTAAAAACCGGATCCGACGTAATCCGTCGAAAAACGGATAGAAAAACGGATGAGACGGATCCGGTTTTGTCTGTCAAGAACAAGACGGATCCGGCAGAAAACCGGATCCGGCACATCAGGTTTTACAAAACATTTGCCGGATCCGGCATTCCGGATCGCGCCTGACGCCGAAAACCTGATGTGTGAAAGTAGCCTAACTGATGGACTCCGTTATATTTCTGGATTCAAATGAGGTTTATTGTACTAACAGAAAATGTGCAATCTGCATTTAAACAAAATTTAACCGGTGCAAAAGTATGGGCACCCTTATCATTTTCTTGATTTGAACACTCCTAACTACTTTTTACTGACTTCCTGAAGCACTAAATTGGCTTTGTAACCTCACTGAGCTTTGAACTTCATAGCCAGGTGTATCAAATCATGAGAAAAGGTATTTAAGGTGGCCACTTGCAAGTAGTTCTCCTATTTGATTCTCCTATGAAGAGTGGCATCATGGGCTCCTCAAAACAACTCTCAAATGATCTGAAAACAAAGATTCTTCAACATAGCTTTTCAGGGGAAGGATACAAAAAGTTGTCTCAGAGATTTAACCTGTCAGTTTCCACTGTGAGGAACATAGTAAGGAAATGGAAGAACACAGGTACAGTTCTTGTTAAGCCCAGAAGTGGCAGGCCAAGAAAAATATCAGAAAGGCAGAGAAGAAGAATGGCATCGGTCAACAATACAGCACACTTTGCACAAGGAGAGGCTGTATGGGAGAGTGATGCGAAAGAAGCTGTTTCTGCAAGCACGCCACAGTCGCCTGAGGTATGCAAAAGCACATTTGGACAAGCCAGTTACATTTTGGAAGAAGGTCCTGTGGACTGATGAAACAAAGATTGAGTTGTTTGGTCATGCAAAAAGGCGTTATGCATGGAGGCTAAAAAACACAGCATTCCAAGAAAAACACTTGCTACCCACAGTAAAATTTGGTGGAGGTTCCATCATGCTTTGGGGCTGTGTGGCCAATGCCGGCACCAGGAATCTTGTTAAAGTTGAGGGTCGCATGGATTCAACTCAGTATCAGCAGATTCTTGACAATAATGTGCAAGAATCAGTGACAAAGTTGAAGTTACGCAGGGAATGGATATTTCAGCAAGACAATGATCCAAAACACCGCTCCAAATCTACTCAGGCATTCATGCAGAGGAACAATTACAATGTTCTGGAATGGCCATCCCAGTCCCCAGACCTGAATATCATTGAACATCTGTGGGATGATTTGAAGCGGGCTGTCCATGCTCGGCGACCATCAAACTTAACTGAACTGGAATTGTTTTGTAAACAGGAATGGTCACAAATACCTTCATCCAGGAACTCATTAATAGCTACAGGAAGCGACTAGAGGCTGTTATTTTTGCAAAAGGAGGATCTACGAAATATTAATGTCACTTTTATGTTGAGGTGCCCATACTTTTGCATCGGTCAAAATTTGTTTAAATGCAGATTGCACATTTTCTGTTAGTAAAATAAACCTCATTTGAATCCATAAATATAACTGAGTCCATCAGTTATTAGATATACGAAACTGAAATAGCTGTTGCAAAAAACAAAATTGTTATAAAGAAAAAAGGTTAACATTAATAGGGGTGCCCAAACTTTAACATATGACTGTATGTCTTATATTCTAGGTTCTTCATAGTAACCACCTTTTGCTTTGATTACTGCTTTGCACACTCTTGGCATTCTTTTGATGATCTTCAAGAGGTAGTCAACGGAAATGGTCTTCCAACAGTCTTGAAGGAGTCCCAGAGATGCTTAACTCTTGTTGTCCCTTTTGCCTTCACTCTTCGGTCCAGCTCACCCCAAACCATCTCGACTGGGTTCAGGTCTGGTGACTGTGAAGGTCAGGTCATCTGGCGTAGCACCCCATCACTCTCCTTCTTGGTCAAATAGCCCTTACACAGCCTGGACGTGTGTTTGGGGTCATTGTCCTGTTGAAAAATAAATGATGGTCCAATTAAACGCAAACAGGATGGAATAGCATGCCGCTGCAAGATGCTGTGGTAGCCATGCTGGTTCAGTATGCCTTCAATTTTGAATAAATACCCAACAGTGTCACCAGCAAAGCACACCCACACCATCACACCTCCTCCTCCATGCTTCACGGTGGGAAATAGGCATGTAAAGTCCATCCATTTACCTTTTCTGCGTCGCACAAAGACACGGTGGTTGGAACCAAAGATCTCAAATTTGGATTTGTCAGACCAAAGCACAGATTTCCACTGGTCTAATGTCCATTCCTTGTGTTCTCTAGCCCAATCAAGTCTCTTCTGCTTGTGGCCTGTCCTTAGCAGTTGTTTCCTAGCAGCTATTTTACCATGAAGGCATGCTGCACAAAGTCTACTCTTAACAGTTGTTGTAGAGATGTGTCTGCTGCTAGAACTCTGTGTGGCATTGACCTGGTCTCTAATCTGAGCTGCTGTTAACCTTCGATTTCTGAGGCTGGTGACTCGGATTAACTTATCCTCCGCAGCAGAGGTGACTCTTGGTCTTCCTTTCCTGGGATGGTCCTCATGTGAGCCAGTTTCTTTGTAGCGCTTGATGGTTTTTTCCACTGCACTTGGGGACACTTTCAAAGTTTTCCCAATTTTTCGGACTGACTGACCTTCATTTCTTAAAGTAATTATGACCACTCGTTTTTCTTTACTTTGCTGCTTTTTTCTTGCCATAATACAAATTCTAACAGTCTATTCAGTAGGACTATCAGCTGTGTATCCACCAGACCTCTGCACAATACAATTGATGGTCCCAACCCCATTTATAAAGCAAGAAATCCCACTTATTAAACCTGACAGGGCACACCTGTGAAGTGAAAACCATTTCCGGTGACTACTTCTTGAAGCTCATCAAGAGAATGCCAAGAGGGTGCAAAGCAGTAATCAAAGCAAAAGGTGGCTACTTTGAAGAACCTAGAATATAAGACATACAGTATTTTCAGTTGTTTCCCACTTTTTTGTTAATTATATAATTCCACATGTGTTAATTCATAGTTTGATGCCTTCAGAGTGAATCTTCAATTTTCATAGTCATGAAAATAAAGAAACCTCTTTGAATGAGAAGGTGTGTCCAAACTTTTGGTCTGTACTGTACTTCCCTACTAGCAGCTCTGTGGATCTACCACAAGCTGCTCTGGCTCAGGAAGCAGTGTCTGTTCACTAGATATACAGGACCGCAGAAGCCTGTGATTGGCTGCAGTGGTCTGGTAACTAGAGGGGCGTGTCATTTAAATGCTTCTCTGATGACACGCTTCTCATCACGTGACCGCTGCAGAAAATGACATGCTTCATTGGTCTTGTGGCTTTCCGTCAGGAAAATGACTTATTATTCGTGATTTTGATTACACATACCGTGCTTTCTGCTGCATCTCCTTGGTTTGTAAAAGGACATGCTGCCCTTTCGTTTCTCCAGGCACATAGCTGCACTGTGTATTTCTACCCCACTCTTTCCCCCTCCCTCTGGAATGTGGCTTCTGACCAACAAAATCCAATCTGCCTGTAGCACATGTTCTTTTGCCTAAGCAAACTAGAACATAACGCAGGAGGCAGGAAACTTATTTCTGGAATCTACATCATTAAAGCTATTCACCACAACATTTGGCGACTTCTGCGACCACCAGAATCCAAGAAACAGATTTCTACCCGACCGTGCCAGACAGGCATGGCCTGTTTGGACTTAAATGAAAGATAATTTGGTAGGAAAACATATGATACTTCTGTCAACATGCTGTGAGCCCTGCAGCCAGAGTTATGGCTCTCATAAGTTTTTAGTATCTTTCAAAAGGGGAGTGCATTATATAGCTCTGCCCACCCAGTGAGGTCACCCAGGGAAAAGTATAAGGCTAGAATGCCTGATTAGGAATTTGTCTTTTGCCCAGCAAACCAGCTATGGAAAGCGCTGCATTTTGACCTGTTGCTCTGGGAAGGTCACCCCCTCCACATGGCGTGCCATTGACTGAAAAGTTTCTTATTTACGCTACCGTGTGGGTTGGCTCCTGACCCAATATTGATTTTATGTAGAAAGAGGAGCTGTTGGCAGCACAGTGTTCTGGTGATTTGGGAGACTCTGTCAGTGACGGAATGGAGGTTTTATGTGTGTATTACCCACCCAGGGTCTGGGGACATACATACCGCCTTCAATGCAGATTGCCCAATAGCCAGTACACGGCAAGGCAGCCTTTCAGGCAAGTACTTATCCTAGCTGTAGTTCCCTGACTGACCTGAGCGTAAGGGGGGTGCCACAGAGCTGCAAGTTCCAAAACTGGATCTGAAGGTGGAAACAAAAGTTGTGGGTGGTTATAGGACCCACAACCACTAATAAATAGTAAATTTGTGACCATTGGTGGGATATAATAAATCCCTGACAACTGGGGAGGGGGTGGCAACCTCATACCCCCCAGTTCATGACGCTTGCAAATTGAGCTAAGCTCCAGAGCAGTCTGTGCTGTATCCAGTGAACTGCTGGCAAGTGAATATGCCTATGGGCTGGGGTGTTTGTTTTTATTTTAAAACCATTCAAACCTTAAAAAACAAATTCTGTGTCAAATAAGCTCCAAGAGTGAACTCGCCCAATGCCTATTTGGTGCAGATTTTAGTATGTTTTCAGTGTATTTTCTCTTTTTGCTGCTCAACCTTTTGGTTTCAATAAACAAAGATACAAGGCAAATGAGATTTTAGTAACCTTTTGCCACTACTGTAAAATGCAAGAAATTTACCTACCCGAAAAAATGCTGGTGTGTGTGTAAAGAAATGATTATTTGCCCATTTATCTGTCACTTCTCTCTTTTACTGATAATCTATTCTCAACTTTTCAAATCTGCTGTTGCAGTTTTAGTAAATGACAGAACAACTATAAAGGGAATCTGTGACCAGGTTTGTGATACTGAGAGCAACATAATGTGGAGACCCTGATTCCAGCGCTGTGTCACTTGCTGGGCTGCTTACTGCAGTTTTGATAAAATCTCTTTTCTCTGCTGCAGATCTGAAGTTCTCTGCATGCTGTATAACCCCGCCCACACCACCGATTGTATGCTCTCTGTGTACACTGTACATAGGCAGAAAGACTCCAATCAGTGGTGAAGGCGGGCGAACTATACGGCACGAGACAAGTAGGCCTCTAGTGATGATAATCTGCCGATAAACTGGTGATTTTATCAAAACTACAGTAAGCAGCTCAAGAAGTGACATCACAGGAATTGGGGTCTCTGCCCCGATATTATGCTGCTCTATAAGGAAGCATAAACATGGTGACAGATTCACTTTAAGGCTTAAACAAGTAGCATGGCCAAAATATTTTGGGCAACAAAAAGACATGTAAGTTTTAGTCGATAGGATAGAAGTGAGGTACAGGAGCCTAACATTATGTCTATGATGTCAAAGGCGCCTACAGATGGCACCCCACACTCCAGCAGGTCAGACTTTTGGTGATAGTCATGGCTAGTGCTTTTCTAGTGATCATGTAGCCCTAACATAAAGGCGTTATTCCCCAAAGACATCCTCTTACCATACGCCCTAGTCAGGGCTGTGGAGTCGGTAAGCCAAACCTGCGACTGACTCCTCAATTTCCCTTACACGGACTAAACGACGCCCACATATATTGCTTATATTTAAGTGAAAAATTTATTGTAGTACAATGTGAACATCGGACATTTAATCATTTTTATGATACAATAATCAAGATATTTAGATAGAACATAAGATATATTTATTGGAATACAACTTTAGAACACAAAAAAACTAATAAATTGTAAATATGTAATACACTATGTAATATCGATTACATATATATATATATATATATATATAAAACTATGTAATAAACTATGTAAGTGGCAAAAAACAGTTTTCAACAAAAACATACTAAATAACATTTGTTCAGTCTATTATTTTGTTCTAAGAAATAGAATTGCCTCCATCAGATCCTCCTTCATAGATGACCTCAAATTTGACCTAAAAATTTTAAGGCCAGAGAACAACCTCTCTACACTAACTTGGGTTGGAGGCAAAGCCGTAACCACACGGGCAACATCTCCAACAATTTCCAGGTATAAAGGAATTGCCTCATGCACAGTCAGTTTTGATGAGCGGTTGAATTTTTCTTTTTCTTTGAGAGCAAGTGAAACATTTTTCTGAAATATGGTCAATCTGCTTGTTATAGGAGACGGAGTGAAATCTTTTTCCTTGCGGCAACGCTTTGCCTGCTCCATGTCATCCTAATACTTGTCAAAGTCAAACGCCTCATCTGATGAGGATGAAGATATGGCAGCAGTAGCACTGTCAGGACCCAAGTCCTCTTGCGCCTGGCAGTTCTCTTGTAGGCCACTCATCCTAACTGCTACCTCAGTCAGAGATTCTTTTCTTTTAGTGAGCTGTTGATCATCAAGCAGTATACGATGACTTGGGTCCACATAAACTGCTGCCAGAAAAATTTTATTTTCCAATAGCTGTGTCTCTCCGTTTCATTGAAGGAGAAATGCCATGTGCGATTAAACCTCCTCTTTGGGACAGCCAAAATAGCAAGTTCTTCCACTCCCTTATGAAAATGCCAGGAGTTAAATCCTCAGCTTGCAATTTTTAAGTCACGGTAAATGGGTGATTAAGCAATTCCTTCAATTCAGCCACCTGTGTCCATTGACCTTCATTTAGGGTTACCTGAGGGTTAGCCATATCTATAAGAAACTGTTTTAGTTCAAGCAATCACTCAATCATTAAATAAGTGCTGCCCCACCGAGTGGCTTGATCGACAATTGCCCCTTTCCCAGCACGTCTCTTCAAGATGGAATCAATTTTAGGGGTTCTGGCGGCAATAACCAATTTCCTCACTTTTCCAATCAGATTCCCAGCATGTCCCTCTTGCAGACTATCTCTTATTGCCAGCTGCAGCCTGTGCACAACTTTCTTACTTTCTCCAGCTCGGGGCCCAGGAATCGGATCCTGTGCAGGGAAGGCACCCCTCCACTCTCTGGTGAAAACGGCAGAAGACAGGACAGAGGAGGGGAGATTGCCCCCTGTAGTCTGGAGCCTGTGCAGGACAGGAGCACTGCAGCACACAAGTGAGTTTTGATAGGTGCATGCCCTTGCTTCCGGGGGGGGGGGGGGGGGGGGGGCAGCTGCCCCCCCTGCCCCTCACTGGCTACGGCCATGATTCACACACACAGCGCTTTTGCAGATCCGTTTTTTTTTTTGCAGTGACTCTGGGCATCCCAGCAAAGTCAATGGGTTTCAAGATATGACATTTAGACACATTGTTTTGTGAGGATCCGTTTTTGGGCTGAATGAGCATGGCAATTTGTGTGGCGTTTTTCTAATCTGTTTTTGCTATTGAAAACATCTATGAGCTCAAAAACCTTTCAGGTGATGCGGTTTTTTAAAAAGCTGATCTGCTTTTGCAGCTGAAAAATGTATCCTCAAAACGCAGCAAAAACGCTGTGTGTGAATGTAGCCTTAGGTCAGGAATAGAACAGTCATTTATAGGACATTTCATAACTTTCCCAAATTCCTATGAAAAAATATTCAGCATATTCTGTATTGAACTACTGTACCCAATTTATTATATATTTTAGGAGTCAGTCCATTTTATACCGACTCCAACTCAGACTCCACCAAAATGAGCTCCGACTCCACAGCCTTGGCCCTAGTAGAGCATATTAATGGCATAGAGGAGACCCTGCTCTGGACATCCCCTATCTGGTAAAGATTTTGCTTCCTAATGTCACTTACTTGTTGCTAGAAAATTTCCAACACCAATTAGCAACGAGCCAACAGATCCGAAGAGCACAGATTCCCGGGCACAAGGCGTCTTTTGCACATCAATGATCCATAGCAACTTGAAGGACTAATAGGGGGAAAAGAAAACATCTTATATAATGAAAAGGGCAGCCGGGTAGAGCAATAATGCTGGCACCTCTGCATCCAGAGGCCAAGATTAGGATCTGTTACAATATAACTCCTAACAATAGAAGCCATGGTGACAATATGAACAGAGCCAAGGACGGTGCGCACATTTGTGTTCTCTTTAGCGCCCCGCCTCATTGTAATAAATGTTCAGATTTTGCATGTATGTATGCACCCCCTAAGGCACAGCTTACTGCACTAAGAAAAATACAGATACTACAGGTCACTGCACCAGACGGCTACAGGTCACTGCACCAGACGGCTACAGGTCACTGCAACAGAAGGCTACAGGTCACTGCAACAGAAGGCTACAGGTCACTGCAACAGAAGGCTACAGGTCACTGCAACAGAAGGCTACAGGTCACTGCAACAGAAGGCTACAGGTCACTGCAACAGAAGGCTACAGGTCACTGCAACAGAAGGCTACAGGTCACTGCAACAGACGGCTAAATATCACTGCACCGACATCTACTGGTCACTGCATCAGACAGCTAGAAATCACTGCACCAACATCTACAGGTCACTGCACCGACAACTACAGTGCACAGGAAGGGCCAAAGTGCCCACTGCAAGTGTAGACATAATGGTGCATGACGGTTGTATGTGTCCGTGTTCCAGCTGCAGCTTATACCTGTAATACCACCAGGATATGCCCAAGCGTAGATATACTGGTCCGTGCTGACTGTATATGTCCGTCCTGCTGTGCATTGGCTATACATGTCATCAAACCTAGTGTGTGCACTGATCTGATGTGTCTGCACTGGTGCATGCAAGTGCGGTGTCTTCTGTCCTGGTGCATGCATCGTCTAAACAAGTAATCAACATTAGTGTGCATGAGGCTGCGGTATGTGTCGTATGCCCTGGTGAGTCGGCCTACTGTATCGTCCCCCTGGTATTGATTGTGCATGTCATCAACCCTAGTGGGGGCGCCAGCTGTACGTGCCATTCTCCCTGGTGCGCGCGCCGGCTGTACGTGCCATTCTCCCTCGTGCGCGCGCCGGCTGTACGTGCCATTCTCCCTCGTGCGCGCGCCGGCTGTACGTGCCATTCTCCCTCGTGCGCGCGCCGGCTGTACGTGCCATTCTCCCTCGTGCGCGCGCCGGCTGTACGTGCCATTCTCCCTCGTGCGCGCGCCGGCTGTACGTGCCATTCTCCCTCGTGCGCGCGCCGGCTGTACGTGCCACTCTCCCTCGTGCGCGCTCCGGCTGTACGTGCCATTCTCCCTTGTGCGCGCGCCGGCTGTACGTGCCATTCTCCCTCGTGCGTGTACGTGCCATTCTCCCTCGTGCGCGTACGTGCCATTCTCCATTCTCCCTCGTGCGCGCGCCGGCTGTACGTGCCATTCTCCCTCGTGCGCGCGCCGGCTGTACGTGCCATTCTCCCTCGTGCGCGCGCCGGCTGTACGTGCCATTCTCCCTCGTGCGCGCTCCGGCTGTACGTGCCATTCTCCCTCGTGCGCGCTCCGGCTGTACGTGCCATTCTCCCTTGTGCGCGCGCCGGCTGTACGTGCCATTCTCCCTCGTGCGTGTACGTGCCATTCTCCCTCGTGCGCGTACGTGCCATTCTCCATTCTCCCTCGTGCGCGCGCCGGCTGTACGTGCCATTCTCCCTCGTGCGCGCGCCGGCTGTACGTGCCATTCTCCCTCGTGCGCGCGCCGGCTGTACGTGCCATTCTCCCTCGTGCGCGCGCCGGCTGTACGTGCCATTCTCCCTCGTGCGCGCGCCGGCTGTACGTGCCATTCTCCCTCGTGCGCGCGCCGGCTGTACGTGCCATTCTCCCTCGTGCACGCGCCGGCTGTACGTGCCATTCTCCCTCGTGCGCGCGCCGGCTGTACGTGCCATTCTCCCTCGTGCGCGCGCCGGCTGTACGTGCCATTCTCCCTCGTGCGCGCGCCGGCTGTACGTGCCATTCTCCCTCGTGCGCGCGCCGGCTGTACGTGCCATTCTCCCTCGTGCGCGCGCCGGCTGTACGTGCCATTCTCCCTCGTGCGCGCGCCGGCTGTACGTGCCATTCTCCCTCGTGCGCGCGCCGGCTGTACGTGCCATTCTCCCTCGTGCGCGCGCCGGCTGTACGTGCCATTCTCCCTCGTGCGCGCGCCGGCTGTACGTGCCATTCTCCCTCGTGCGCGCGCCGGCTGTACGTGCCATTCTCCCTCGTGCGCGCGCCGGCTGTACGTGCCATTCTCCCTCGTGCGCGCGCCGGCTGTACGTGCCATTCTCCCTCGTGCGCGCGCCGGCTGTACGTGCCATTCTCCCTCGTGCGCGCGCCGGCTGTACGTGCCATTCTCCCTCGTGCGCGCGCCGGCTGTACGTGCCATTCTCCCTCGTGCGCGCGCCGGCTGTACGTGCCATTCTCCCTCGTGCGTGCGCCGGCTGTACGTGCCATTCTCCCTGCCGTTTGGTGCAGTGACCCGTAGATGTCGGTGCAGTGATCAGTGTCGGATACATGTGCAGGTATGGGCACCTGGTACATCACACAAATACCGATGGTCACGTATTATTGTACCCCGTTCTCGGAACATACAGTAAAGGTATCCACAGTTCTCACATAACGACACTTTACCACACGACAATGAATGACTTCACCTTATCTTTGGCTACTTCACCTTCCTCGTCCGCCATATTGGTTCGCACGCTAGAGCCGACCTTCACCCTCCCAACCCGCCAAACAGTAGAGCTGAAGTGAAGAAGTACAGAGCGTCTCAGCGTCCAGTCCGCTCCAGGCTTCGCGCTCGCTGGTTATGGAGTTCCGCCATGTTACGCCGGTTATTGCGGATTAGGGGATCTAAAATGGGAGAAAAGAGAATTGGTGGAAAGTGAAGCAGCAGATGATACTATCGGGACTGACTACGAGAGGCGGCGGCACAGCTAGAGGCCGCGCTGTGTAGTCAGTGTCCGACAGACAGACACAGCAGTAGAGCAGCTCACTGATAGGGGCGGTATCTCAGGGACGCTATCGGCCTGGACCAAACACGGGGACACCGGACAGACGGCTTGCATGGTCTTTGGTGTGGCTGTGACCCCAGCGCTGCAAGGCTGCCGTGCACAGGGTAGTCTGATTAATGACCGATATGCTGTTTTTCTATATACAGAATGAATCATCTGAATTATGCCAAATACTGCCCATACTGTGGCCCTGGGGGCCCAGATCTGCTCAGGGGCCGGGGGATGTTACCCTATGGGCCAGTCCGAGCCTGCACACATCAATGTAGCACATGAATGTTGAATGCACACACGTATAAGGCCTCTTTCACACTTCAGTATCAGTCACAATCCGCCAGGTTTTGAAAAAAACGGATCCTCAATTTTCTTTTGAGGATCCGTTTTTTCCCCCATTGACTTTCATTACTGGCGGATTGTGACGGATTGCCGTCCGTTGCATCCTTTTTTGTGAGGATCCGCCAAAAGTTGCTGTCCGTCACCATCCTCAAAGATTTCAAAATGGAGCTTGCAACGTTTTTTTCTGTGGCGGATCCTCCAGACACTTATTTAACCCGAAATTCTTCCTGGGTGCCGGACAAAATCTCTCTCTCTCTCTCTCTCGCAGTTCCATTATATTTCCTCATTTTCAGGATCCGTCTGAAAACGGATCCTGTGCCATCCGTTCGCATCAGTTGAGAACGGATACGCTTGTCTGACTTTTTGGCGGATTTGAACTGATGCTAAAAAACTGAAGTGTGAAAGAGGCCTAACACAAACACATCAGTAGATAACACATTTTATGGTGCCGGATATGTACACACAATACATGTATTAGGCCTCTTTCACAATTCAGTTTTTTGCATCAGTTCAAATCCGCCCAAAAGGCAGACAAGCGGATCCGTTCTCAACTGATGTGAACGGATGGCACAGGATCCGTTTTTAGACGGATCCTGAAAATGAGGAAATTTAAAGGAAACGCTGGGGGAGAGAGAGCGAGAGATCTGGAGGATCCGCCAGAGAAAAAAACGTTACAAGCTCCGTTTTGAAATCTTTGAGGATGGTGACGGACAGCAACTTTTGGCGGATCCTCAAAAAAAACGGATGCAACGGACAGCAATCTGTCACAATCCGCCATTAATGCAAGTCAATGGGGAAAAAAAACGGATCCTCAAAAAAAAATTGAGGATCCGTTTTTTCCAAAACCTGGCGGATTGTGACTGATTGTAAAAAACTGAAGTGTGAAAGAGGCCTTACTGTATTACAAGGTGAGACCGGTAACCAGTGACAGGATGAGTGAGGGTCCTGCTGCTCGCGAGCCTACAATCTACAAGGAAATAGGGGCCACAACAGGTAGAACATGCTGTCATGTATGGTCCAGCCATCGAGCCGTACTATCCTGTCCATGTGCCTGGGCCCCTATAACCATGGACTGGACAGTACGTCTCGGCGATCGGCCATGCACACGAGGGTGCACAGCCGGGTGTCAGCTGATTCTCTCAGCTGACACTTTAACCCTCGGAATACTGCGATCGAACAAGAACGCATCAATCCAAGATTAGGCAGAGGACTGACAGCCCCTCTGCCTTTGGATCAGAGACCCCGCGGCATGACACAGGGTCCTAGTCGCTGACCTTCCGGGTTACCAGAGCTGAGAAAATTCCTGTCATGCGCAGTGCATGTCAGGAAGTCTCTCAGGTCAGTGTGCACGGATTGCAGAGCCGACAGCTTCTATAGCATGCAGATGTGTGGCGCCCCTGAGGCTCAGTCGCCACAGAGGTACTGCACCTTCTAAGGTGTAGTGCCCCACCGTCCAGGTAAGGTGGGAACTCCTTTCCACACTCCAACACTCGCACCCCACACAACAGGGTAGTTCTGCACAACCACATTGCGGCTCTGCTTAGGGAGTAGCAGAGCACCTTTGGTGGTTCCCTGTTTGAAACACTGGATGTGCTGGGAGGTGGGTGGAGTTAGGATATAGAAAAGAGTGGGAAAGTGTAGGATTACATGTCAGTCAGTGAGTCAGGTCCGTCTGACAGGAGGTCAGCGAGGAAGGAAGCCACTCGGGAGGAGTGGGGATCCCTGGAAGAAGGGATGGAGGAAGGAGTGCTGCAGCTGCCTCAGTGATCTGAGCCAGCTGGCACGGGAAAGGAACAGAAGGAGAAAGACGTAGAACTGCAACCTAAGCTTCCATAAGAGAGAGAAGGATCAGTACAGAACGAAGGAGTAGGAGAAAAGAGAGGAGTTGTGGGTTCGAAGAGGAACCCTGCCTATAGGTTCTCAGCGCAAGGCCGGGGCCCGGTCCCCGAGGTTGTATGGACACTTATGGTTCTGCAGCAGACACCGGTGGAGTAGTTGGCTGTAAATGCATTACTCCCATCTAAGACTTGGGGCACAACAGCAACCGATTAGAGAGCCGGGACTCAGGAGAAGGGAGTCCCCGAACAGGCTACAGCTGTCTGCCATACAAGTAGAGTTCTTGGGAACATCTGTAAAGAGGAACTCCAGGGTACCACGGTACTGGAGATCTTCACACCTTAAGGTGCAATAGAGGAGTCGTTCAGGAAAGGCACATGTTGGGGGAGTGTTGGAGAGGAGCTTTCCATCTGGCCTGGAGGTTGGCTGGGTCTCTGACCCGGAGGACACGGCCCGAAGGCAGGCACCCTTGTGTACCGCAGACTGTGAGTAAAGCCTTGGAACTACAAGCCTCGGTGTCCTCCATTCATTCTTTCCCCAACCCGCTCGGCACTGCTACATCTGGGTATCATCCCTTACACTGCCTGCGCCTCCCCACAACCATTACAACTACACTGCCCTGGGACATCAACCCTGCCTGTGGAGGGCTATACCATCTCTGCTGCACCACACTATCTGTCCCAGCGGAGCTGTCTGCAGCGTCGGCTTAACACCTCCCTTGCAGAACACCACAGGTGGCGTCACGAACCATTACATTACAAACTTCCACTGATTGCTTGGGCGCCGAGGGCCACGGACCGAGTCACCGCCACTGTGACACATCCCCCTGACGCCGGCCCGGTGCCGAGTACCCCACAGTCCTGGGAGGGCGACCCAGATGATGCATGCTGTAGAAGCGACCAGCCTGAAAAAAATGAGTGTCCCATAGTGGGACTAAGTGGAAAAATTAGAAATAAGTATAAAATTTTTTTTAAATAATTGTAAAAATATTTAAAAAAAATAATGAAAAAATCAATATTTATTCAATTAAGTAAATATTTGAATTAAAAAAATGTAAACAATAAAAGTACACATATTTGGTATCAACACATCTGTAACTACCTGACCTATAAAACTGCCCACTAGTTAACCCCTTTAGTGAACACCATAAAAAAGGCAAAAAACAATGCTTTATCATCATACCGCCGAACAAAAAGTGGAATAACACGCAATCAAAAAGACAGATATAAATAACCATGGTCCCGCTGAAAACGTCATCTTGTCCCGCAAAAACAAGCCACCATACAGCTCCGTCACGGAAAAAAAAAAAGTTATAGCTGTCAGAATAAAGCTATGCAAAAACAATTATTTTTTTCAATAAAATAGTTTTTATTATATAAAAGCGCCAAAACATAAAAAAAATGATATAAATGAGGTATCGCGGTCATCATACTGACCTGAAAAATAAAACTGCCTTATCAATTTTACCACACACGGAACGGTATAAACGCCCCCCCAAAAAAGAAATTCTTGAATTGCTGGTTTTTGCTCATTTTGTCTTCCAAAAATCATAATAAAAGGCGATCAAAAAATGTCATGTGCCCGAAAATGGTACTAATAAAAACAACAACTCGTCCCGCAAAAAACAAGACCCCACATGACTCTGGGGGTCAAAATATGGAAAAATTATAACTCTCAAAATGTGGTGATGCAAAAACTATTTTTTTGCAATAAAAAGCATCTTTTAGTGTGTGACAGCAACCAGACATAAAAACCCGCTATAATGCCAGTTTCACACATCCTGATATTTCCAGTACCGGAGATGTCAGTGTCTGCGTGTAATACCTGCAGCACACGTGTGGCATGTGTGTGCCGCATCAGTACCACAAGGATGGGCGCCAGGGAAGAAGCGTTAGCGCTGTTCCCCGGCGCCGGGTGCTGAACACGGCTGTCATCATTTTCCCCTGTTCTGCCGGCAGTTACATTTAACCCCTTAACGACCGCCGATACGCCTTTTAACGGCGGCAGTTAAGGGTACTTAAACCACAACGACGCTTTAAAGGGAATCTGTCACCCCTTTTTTGAGATATCATATAATGATATCATTCAATTGTGTGTCACATAAGGATTCTCTTAGTACTTTTGCTACCCCCTGATCCCGCACCTTTCATGCATAAATACCTTTTTTATATCGGTTCAGATGTATGTAAATTGCTGCTGTCCGATTGGCGGGGCTTATTCAACTGCTCCCCCCCCCTGTCTTGCTCTATGCATTTCTTCTTGCGTAGAGCAAGACAGGGAAAGGGGGAGCAGGTGAATAAGCCCCGCCCATCAGACCTGACCGCGGCAGTTTACATACATCTGAACCGATATAAAAAAGGTATTTATGCATGAAAGGTGCGGGGTCCGGGGGAAGCAAAAGTACTAAGAGAATCCTTATGTGACACACAATTGAATTATATCATATGAAACCTCAAAAAAGGGGTGACAGATTCCCTTTAACGGCGCTGAGGTTTAAGGTTATAGCGCCCTCCAGCGTCGGATCTTCTCCGGGGTCTCAGCTGCCGAGGGTAGTTGAGACCCCAGAGAATATGATTCCGTTATATAACAGTGCAAAAAAAAGTCAGATTTTCCATTTAATTTCTCTCTCCTCTGATGATCGCACATCAGAGGAGAGAGAAATAAGGTCCCCCAGTCACCCCCCCGTACCTCCATTGACCCTGCAGGACCCCTCAAGTCCCCCGGGCCCCCGGCTACTTGTTCCAGGAGAAAATGGCAGGCGTATGCGCAGTGCTCCCGCCGAGATCTGCCGGCTGGCAACAATAGATTTTTAAACCCCCCTTTATCATCCCCTTAGGGAAAAATACAAATTTTTATTTATTTCCATTTTCCCATTAGGGTTAGAGTTGGGCTAAAGTGAGTTGGGTTAAAGTTAGGGTTGGGGCAGACAGTGGTTTACCCCCACATATTGGGTATCAGCATGCTCAGGGCAAATTGCACAACAACTTTTGGGGTCCAGTTTCTCCTGTTACCCTTGGAAAAATAAAAAATTGGATCTGAATTAATTTTTTTGTGAAAAAAGTTAAATGTTCATTTGTTTTTAAATTCCAAAAATTCCTGTGAAGCACCTGAAGGGTTAATAAACTTATTGAATGTGGTTTTGAGCACCTTGAGGGGTGCAGTTTTTAGAATAGTGTCACTTTTGGGTATTTTCTATCATATAGACCCCTCAACGTGACTTCAAATGTGATGTGGTCCCTAAAAAAATGGTGTTGTAAAAATGAGAAGTCGCTGCTTACATTTTTAACCCTTATAACTTTCTAATAAAAAAAATTTTGGTTCCAAAATTGTACTGATGTAAAGTAGGCATGTGGGAAATATTATTAAGTATTTTATGTGACATATCTCTGTGATTTAAGGGCATGAAAATTCAAAGTTTGAAAGTTGCTACATTTTCAAAATTTTTGCCAAATTTCCACAAGTCCGATCAAAGAAATTTTACCACTATCATGAAGTGCAATATGTCACGAGAAAACAATGTCAGAATTACCAGGATCCATGGAAGCTACTGCTACTATGCAGGTGCGGCTGGCGCCATTTTCAAACTGATTTTTATTTTTTTAGAATCTATGGATAACATGAAGGAAAAGGATTACATACACATTATATATGCGATCATTCTGCAGCGCAGGTACCACTGCCGGCACCTGCCTGCAGAAGGGGATTTTTTTTCAAGTTATTTATATAATATTCGTTATGTAAACTAGGAGCAGGTCAGTGAGGGATCAGTGACCTGTCAGCAGGCTTCATTATGAATACATAATCAGAGCACCACATGAAGACCCCCCCACAGGCCGTCCCGAAGCACGAGGGTATCGTTAAATCAAAACTGAAAATAAAGATTAAACAACAACCACAAGACAGATTTCATCAACCAAGGTATCATTTTAATCAGTGAAACGGCACCAACCTGACACTGTCTGTAGGTTACTGTGCACAATCCTGCTGACAGGTTCCCTTTAAATATATGTGTTATTAAAGGACGCTTAAAAACATGGGGGCTAGGTAACAGTCGGATCGTCTGGGGTAGTGCATTCCAGAATACTGGTGCAGCACTGGAGAAGTCTTGGAGATGCGAGGTTCGAATTATGGAGGATGTTAGTCTTAAGTCAGTTTCAGAACGTCAGGAACGTGTAGGGCGATAGACATAGATGAGGGAGGAGAAATATGGTGGTGCAGAATTGTGGATGTGTCACGTGCCCCGTCCTGAGTGACACGGCCAGCAGGCCGGTAACTGATACAACAGGACGCGGCACGTGTAATTGTCCTATGTGACGCGGCCCGCAGGCCGGTAACTTATGCAATAAGACAAAGGGAAAACCTGGGTAACAATAACAATGGTGGCCCTGCGATAGGGAATCAGGGAAGTGGAGACCTCCTGCACTCCCCTGAGTCAGTGTCTCTACACTCCTAACGTTCCCTAGGCTGGTTCCGCACCGGGCGCCGATCAGGAACCTCAAACCCCCCGACTCGAGCTGCACCTAAACCCTCACTAGGGAATTGGTCGGTGCGGAAACTAATCCCACCACTGCACTAAACACACATAAGGAAAAGTGACAAAACGGGAACACCACTTAGCTTTGCTCTGTTGCTTACGCTCCCAGCAACAGAGCCCACCACTTGCGTGCATCTTTTCCTCCACCGTGTCCGACATCTGGGTGCACTGTCCAGAAACGGATCTTCTCAGCACCATAGTGCAGCCTTGGAGCAAACAGAGTCCACACCTGCGTGCAGCTGTCCAAAAACAGAGTCCCGCAAATGAGTCCAGCTTTGCTGCCAAAAAGTCCAGCATGCTTGAGTCCAGCTCTCAGCAACAACGTCCAGCATTTTGAGTGCAGCTCTACACCATAGCTGCCACTCCACCAATCCATGCACGAACTCCTTGCTGACACCATAGCTGCGACTCCACCACGCCATGCCAGCCCTCCTTGAAGACCCCATAGCTGACACTCCAGGAATCTCACTGAGCTGCCCGTGACTCTCCTTTAGCTCCCTCCTTCACCCAGGCTTGCTTGCAAATGAATACTTTATCACCAAAAGGGAATAACACACCTGATACTCTCTTATAGAGCACACACACCTGTTACTTAATTACGTGCACAAACTAAGGTAACCAAAGTGCAATGACCCTAATGGCCACCGGGGGGAAAACTACAGCTGAAATCACCACAGTGCAATGACCCTAATGGCCACCGGGGGCAAAACCACCTTTGGCACACAGCCAAGGGAAAAAAAAAGTTTACTTTGTGCATTTACTCTGTCAGATCCAACCTGGATCATGACATGATGGCTTTGTGGGTGAGAGACATAATGTCAAAGGAGGTATCCGGGACTGCATAAAAAACCAATAATATGCCTGAGCATTAACAGGCAGGTAATTGCAACTTACCTTCCTCTTGTGCATGCACTGTTCTTCCCCGACACACAGCGGTCACAGACCACTTCTGCTTAGGGATTCAGCTGCCTCTGATGATGTCACACCTACAAAGAGGATGTATTTCTGCTCCGCTCTGTACACTGGGCAAGACTTCCAATGTTATTCTGATTGACATCCGGATGCCCACTACCTATCTGGGGGAGCCTTCTATCAATCAGAATATCCCACCCTTTCACGTCAGCAGAGGGAGCTGAATCTCTGGAAGGAGTGGTCTCTGACTTCTCTGTGTTGGGGAAGAACGGCGCCGTGCACAACAGGCACGTAAGTTGCAATTTCCTGCTTAGAAACATTTTTTTTATAAAGTTCCCAATATACCCTTTATGTGCAATGACTGGCGCTTAACTAGATAAGACACACAGAAGTATATAACACACACATGTCAGTATATCATACATACACAAGTATATAACACACATCAGGGACGGACTGGCACTGAAATTCAGGCCTGGCATTTAAGTCGCACAGGCCCATTCTGTCCCTTCCCCTGAGCACCAGATGGGGATATATTAATAATATTACCCTGCCAAGATTTACTATAAGACCGATATTTCTAATAATACCAATAATATTCCTATACATTCGACTATCTGTGCTCGGCTTTGCTAATTTGTATTGCGCGAGGCCGTGCACGGCTAATTAGCATGTGACTGCATGTATGCAAATCACATACGTCCGCTCACATGATCAGGGGCGTAACTGCAGTAGGTGCGCGGGTTGCAATTGCACCCTGGCCCTGGAGACTAGGGGTTCCAAAAGTACCTTTCGCCTATATATAAAAAGACCAACGCTATTAATATTTTGCAATAATTGGAGTCCCCATTAAAGCTTTTGCTTTGAGGCTCAGGTTGTTCAAGTTACACCACTACACATGATCACCAATTCCCAATACCAGCACCGGAGAATCCTCGCAGCAAGATCTGTGAGAATTTAGAAGTCCATAGTCACTGCATACTTTAGCTTCAAGCTTGGACAACTTCTTTAACCAAAAACACTGTACTACGACTGATATTACCGCCATACCGTGACCATACAATGTGCCACCAGTGCTCTGCAGACCATACATGTGTATATTGTGCAGGCTCTCACCAGTGACGTAACACACAGACATCTTCACTTTCCTGATTTTCCAAGACCCTCCTCACATTCTATCATCTCTATACAAACCACAACTTGTGATACCTTACAATAATTCCACTGTGCCTCCATTAACCCCTTCACCCCCAAGGGTGGTTTGCACGTTCATGACCGGGCCAATTTTTACAATTCTGACCACTGTACCTTTATGAGGTCATAACTCTGGAACGCTTCCATGGATCCCGGTGATTCTGACATTGTTTTCTCGTGACATATTGTACTTCATGTTAGTGGTAAAATTTCATTCAAATAACTTGCGTTTATTTGTGAAAAAAATGGAAATTTGGCGAAAATTTTGAAAATTTCGCAATTTTCCAACTTTGAATTTTTATGCCCTTAAATCACAGAGATACGGCACACAAAAAACTTGATAAGTAACATTTCCCACATGTTTACTTTACATCAGCACAATTTTGGAACCAAAATTTTTTTTTGTTAGGAAGTTATAAGGGTTAAAAGTTGACCAGCGATTTCTCATTTTTACAACACCATTTTATTTTTAGGACCACATCACATTTGAAGCCACTTTGAGGGGTCTATATGATAGAAAATACCCAAAAGTGACACCATTCTAAAAACTGAACCCCTTAAGGTGCTCAAAACCACATTCAAGAAGTTTATTAACCCATTAGGTGCGTCACAGGAATTTTTTTGAATATTTAAAAAGTAATGAACATCTAACTTTTTTTCACAAAAAAAATACTTCAGGTTCAATTTTTTTTATTTTACCAAGGGTAACAGGAGAAATTGGACTGCAAAAGTTATTGTGCAATTTGTCCTGAGTAGGCTGATACCTGATTTGGGGGGGGGAACGACTGTTTCGGTGCATGGCAGAGCTCAGAATGGAAGGAGCGCCGTTTGACTTTTTCAATGCAAAATTGGCTGGAATTCAGATCGGACGCCATGTCACGTTTGGAGAGTCCCTGATGTACCTAAACAGTGGAAACCCCCTACAAGTGACCCCATTTTGGAAACTAGACCCCTCAAGGAACTTATCTAGATATGTGGTGAGAACTTTGAACCCACAAGGGCTTTACAGAAGTTTATAACGTACAGCGGTACAATTAAAAAATCATATTTTTTCCACAAAAATGATCTTTTCACCCCAATTTTTATTTTCCCAAGGGTAACAGGACCCTAAAAGTTATTGTGCAATTTGTCCTGAGTACGCTGATACCCCACATGTGGGGGTAAACCACTATTTGGGCGCATGGCTGAGCTCGGAAGGGAAGCAATGCCATTTGACGTTTTTGGCTGGAATTGAGATCGGACACCATGTCGCGTTTGGAAAACCCCTGATGTACCAAAACAGTGGAAACCCCCCACAAATGACACCATTTTGGAAACTAGACCCCCTAAGGAACTTATCTAGATGTGTGGTGAGAACTTTGATCCCCCATGGGCTTCACAGAAGTTTATAACATACAGCCATACAATTAAAAAATCATATTTTTTCCACAAAAATGATCTTTTCATCCTCAATTCTTATTTTTCCAAGGGTAACAGGACCCTAAAAGTTATTGTGCAATTTGTCCTGAGTACGCTGATACCCCACATGTGGGGGTAAACCACTATTTGGGCGCATGGCAGAGCTCGGAAGGGAAGCAGCGCCATTTGACGTTTTTGGCTGGAATTGAGATCGGACACCATGTCGCGTTTGGAAAACCCCTGATGTACCAAAACAGTGGAAATCCCCCACAAATGACACCATTTTGGAAACTAGACCCCCTAAGGAACTTATCTAGATGTGTGGTGAGAACTTTGAACCCCCATGGGCTTCACAGAAGTTTATAACATAAAGCCATACAATTAAAAAATCATATTTTTTCCACAAAAATGATCTTTTCACCCTCAATTCTTATTTTTCCAAGGGTAACAGGACCGTAAAAGTTATTGTGCAATTTGTTCTGAGTACGCTGATACCCCACATGTGGGGGTAAACCACTATTTGGGCGCATGGCAGAGCTCGGAACGGAAGCAGCGCCATTTGACGTTTTTGGCTGGAATTGAGATCGGACACCATGTCGCGTTTGGAAAACTCCTGATGTACCAAAACAGTGGAAACCCCCCCACAAATGACACCATTTTGGAAACTAGACCCCCTAAGGAACTTATCTAGATGTGTGGTGAGCACTTTGACCCCCCCAGTGCTTCACAGAAGTTTATAATGCCCGGGCGTGAAAATAAATAATTCGTATTTTTTCCACAAACATGATTTTTAGTCACCATTTTTTTATTTTCCCAAGGGTACCAGGAGAAATTGGACCCCAAAAGTTGTTGTCCAATTTGTCCTGAGTATGCTGATACCCCATATGTGGGAGAAAACTACTGTATGGGCACACGTCGGGGCTCGGAAGGGAAGTAGTGACGTTTTGGAATGCAGACTTTGATGGAATGGTCTGCGGGTGTCATGTTGCCATTGGAGAGCCCCTAATGTACCTAAACAGTGGAAACCCCCACAAACGACACCATTTTGTAAACTAGACCCCCCAAGGAACTTATCTAGATGTGTGGTGAGCACTTTGAACCCCCCAGTGCTTTACAGAAGTTTATAACGCCCGGGCGTGAAAATAAAAAATTCGTATTTTTTCCACAAACATGATCTTTTAGTCACCATTTTTTTATTTTCCCAAGGGTACCAGGAGAAATTGAACCCCAAAAGTTGTTGTCCAATTTGTCCTGAGTATGCTGATACCCCATATGTGGGTGAAAACTACTGTATGGGCACACGTCAGGGCTCGGAAGGGAAGTAGTGACGTTTTGGTATGCAGACTTTGATGGAATGGTCTGCGAGTGTCATGTTGCCTTTGGAGAGCCCCTAATGTACCTAAACAGTGGAAACCCCCCACAAATGACCCCATTTTGAAAACTAGACCCACTAAGGAACTTATCTAGATTTGAGGTGAGCACTTTGAACCTCCAAGGGCTTCACAGAAGTTTATAATGCCAGGGCATGAAAATAAAAAAATCGTATTTTTTCCAGAAACATGATCAATTAGTCCCCAATTTTTTCATTTTCTCAAGGGTAACAGGAGAAATTGGACCCCAAAAGTTGTTGTCCAATTTGGCCTGAGTACGCTGACACCCCATATGTGGGAGAAAACTACTGTATGGACACACGTCGGGGCTCGGAAGGGAAGCAGTGACGTTTTGGAATGCAGACTTTGATGGAATGGTCTGCGGTTGTCATGTGCGTTTGGAGAGCCCCTGATGTACCTAAACTATTGAAACTCCCCACAAGTGACCCCATTTTGGACACTAGACCCCCCTCGGAACTTATCTAGATGTGTGGTGAGCACTTTGAACCCCCAAGTGCTTCACAGAAGTTTATAACACTCGGACGTGAAAATAAAAAAATCATTTTTTTCCACAAAAATGATATTTTTGCCCCCAATTTTTTTATTTTCCTAAGGGTAACAGGAGAAATTGGACCCCAAAAATTGTTTTGCAATTTGTCCTGAGTAGGCTGATACCCTTCATGTGGGGGTAAAACACTGTTTGGGCGCATGGCAGAGCTTGGAAGGGAAGGAGCACCATTTGACTTTTTCAACTCAGAATTGGCTGGAATTGAGATCAGACGCCATGTTGCATTTGGAGAGCCCCTGATGTGCCCAAACAGTGGAAACCCCCAATTATAACTCCAACCCTAACCCCAACACACCCCTAACCCTAATCTGAGCCCTAACCCTAGCCCTAACCCTAGCCCTAACCCTAGCCCTAACCCTAAGGCTGTGTGCACACGCTGCGGATTTTGCTGCGGTTCCGCAGCGGTTTTGGCTGCTGCGGACCCCAGTACCATGATTCCCTATGGGAATCAAAAACCGCAGTGCAGACGGTGCGGAATTTTCCACGCGGATTATTTGCGGTTTTCAATCCGCAGAAAGAATTGACATGTCAATTCTTTCTGCGGATTCTCCTGCGGTTTGCCATCTCCTCTAATGAGGAGATGAAAAACCGCAGGACAAAACCGCAGAGCAATCTGCAGGTAAAACCGCAGGTCTTTTGACCTGCGGTTTCACCTGCGGATTTTACAAAATCCGCGCGGATGAATCCGCACCTAATCCGCAGCGTGTGCACACAGCCTTACCCTAACGGGAAAATGGAGATAAATACTTTTTTTTTAGTTTTATTATTTTTCCCTAACTAAGGGGGTGATAACGGGGGGTTTGACTTACTATTTATGGCGGTTTTTATGTTTGGCGGCTGTCACACGCTAAAAGACGCTTTTTATTGTAAAATAGTTTTTGCATCACCACATATTGAGAGCTATAATTTTTCCGTATTTTGACCCACTGAGTCATGTGAGGTCTTATTTTTTGCGGGACGAGTTGACGTTTTTATTGGTACCATTTTCGGGCACGTGACATTTTTTGATCGCTTTTTATTCCTATTTTTGGGACGCAGAATGAACAAAAACCAGCGTTTCAAGAATTTCTTTTGGGGGGGTGCGTTTACACCGTTCCGCGTGCGGTAAAATCGATAAAGCAGTTTTATTCTTCGGGTCAGTACGGTTACAGCGATACCTCATTTAGGTCGTTTTTTTATGTTTTCGTCGGTTTTATGCAATGAAAACTATTTTATATAAAAAATAATTATTTTTGCATCGCTTTATTCTGCGAGCTATAACTTTTTTATTTTTTTGCTGATGATGCTGTGTGGTGGCTCGTTTTTTGCGGGACAAGATGACGTTTTCAGCGGTACCATGGATATTTATATGCGTCTTTTTGATCGCGCGTTATTACACTTTTTGTTTGGCGGTATGATAATAAATCATTATTTTTTGCTTCGTTTTTTATTTTTATTTTTTAAGGGGTTCGCTAAAAGGGTTAACTAATGGGACAGTTTTATAGGGCGGGTCATTACGGACGCGGCGATACCTAATATGTGTACTTTTATTGTTTTTTTTTTTATTATTTTCAAAAAATGAATTTATTGGGGAATTTTTTTTTTTTTTTTTACTAATTTATTTGGCGATTTTTTTAAATTTATTTTTACATTTTTTTTTAATTTTTTTTTTACTTTATTACATAGTCCCAGGTGGGACATCACTGTCCTGTGACAGATCGCTGATCTGTCACATCACAGATCACTGTGACAGATCAGCAATCTGTCACAGGCATTGAAGCAGACTTCCTCTTGCCTGCGCTTTGCAGGCACTGAGGAAGCCAGCTTCCTCAGGTCCCCGAAGGCCCCCGTCGCCATCTTGGATTCAGGGGCCTGGAGGATAGGAGCCCCCCGCAGCAGCGCTGCACATTGCGCTGCCGTGGGGGGCTCAGGGAAGCACGGAGGGAGCCCCCTCCCTGCCGATGCTTCCCTTTAACTCCCGGTACACCGCGATCATGTTTGATCGTGGTGTGCAAGGGGTTAACGTGTCGGGGGCGGTCCGTGACCGCCCCTGACACATAGTGCCGGGTGTCAGCTGTGATAATCAGCTGACACCCGGCCGCGATCAGCGGCGCTCACCACGTGGGCGCCGCTGATCGCGGTAGAAGTACTATCCCGTCCATGGGCATAGGGGCCCGGGCCCCATGGACGGGATAGTACGTCTGATGTCAGGAAGGGGTTAATAATGCTTCCAAGAGGTAAATCAAAAAAGAAAAAAATAGAATGGCACTAAGAAACAGTCTACTTACTGGTGGAGTGGGTGGACTCTGAGTCAGCAACACTTTGCAGGGTGAAAGCAAGGTAACATAACATAGTAACATAGTTATTAAGGTTGAAGGGAGACTTTAAGTCCATCTAGTTCAACCCATATCCTATCCTAACTTGACCTAACATGTTGATCCAGAGGAAGGCAAAAAAACCCCATGTGGCAACAGTAAGCTTCACATTGGGGAAAAAAATTCCTTCCCGACTCCACATACGGCAATCATAGAATCATAGAATCGTAGAGTTGGAAGGGACCTCCTGGGCCATCTGGTCCAACCCCCTGCTCAAAGCAGGATTCGCTAAATCATCCCAGTCAGATGTCTGTCCAGCCTCTGTTTGAAGACTTCCATTGAAGGAGAGCTCACCACTTCTCGTGGCAGCCTGTTCCACTCATTGATCACTCTAACTGTCAAAAAAAATTTTCTAATATCTAATCTGTGTCTCCTCCCATTCAGTTTCATCCCATTGCTTCTAGTCTTTCCTTGTGCAAATGAGAATAAAGTTGATCCTTCTACAATGTGACAGCCCTTTAGATATTTGTAGACAGCTATTAAGTCTCCTCTCAGTCTTCTCTTTTGCAAACTAAACATTCCCAAATCCTGCAACCTTTCCTCATAAGACAGGGTATCCAGACCGGTCACCAGACTAGCTCCCTGGATCAACGCAATATTAAGGAGACTAGTGTATATACCCTGTAATATTATACTTTTCAAGAAAGGCATCCAGTCCCTTCTTAAATTTTAGTAGTGAATCACTCATTACAACATCATATGGCAGAGTTCCATAGTCTCACTGCTCTTACAGTAAAGAATCCGCGTCTGTGAGTATGCTTAAACCTTCTTTCCTCCAGACGTAGAGGATGCCCCCTTGTCCCCGTCACAGGTCTAAGAGTAAAAAGATCATTAGAAAGGTCTTTGTATTGTCCCCACATATATTTATACATTGTAATAAGATCACCCCTAAGCCTTCGATTCTCCAAACTAAATAACCCCAAGTGTAATAACCTGTCTTGGTATTGCAGACCCCCTAGTTCCCTAATAACCTTGGTCGCTCTTCTCTGCACCCGCTCCAGTTCAGCTATGTCTTTCTTATACACCAGAGACCAGAACTGTACACAGTATTCTAAGTGTGGTCGCACTAGTGACTTATATAGAGGTAAAATTATGTTCTCCTCATGAGCATCTATGCCTCTTTTAATGCATCCCATTATTTTATTTGCCTTTGCAGCAGCTGCTTGACTCTGGCCACTAAATGTGAGTTTGTCGTCCACCCATACACCCAGGTCTTTTTCAGTGACTGTTTTGCCCAGTGTTTTACAATTAAGCACATAATTATACAACTTGTTCGTTCTACCCAAGTGCATGACCTTACATTTATCCCCATTAAAGCTCATTTGCCATTTATCAGCCCAAGCTTCTAGTATACATAAATCCTCCTGTAATATAAAATTGTCCTCCTCTGTATTAATTACCCTGCAGAGTTTAGTGTCATTTGCAAATATTGAAATTCTACTCTCTATGCCCCCTACAAGGTCATTAATAAATATGTTAAAAAGAAGTGGGCCCAAAACTGACCCCTGTGGTACCCCACTGCTAACCGTGACCCAGTCTGAGTGTGCTCCATTAATAATCACCCTTTGTTTCCTATCCCTGAGCCAGCTCTTAACCCACCTACACATATTTTCCCCTATCCCCATTGTTCTCATTTTATGTATCAACCTTTTGTGTGGCACCGTATCAAAAGCTTTTGAAAAGTCCATGTACACCACGTCCACTGCATTCCCTTGGTCCAGTCCGGAACTTACCTCTTCATAAAAGCTTATCAGATTAGTCTGACAGGAACGGTCTCTTGTAAACCCATGTTGATATTGGGTCATAAGGTTATTCTTCTCCAGATACTCCAGTATAGTATCTCTTAGAAAACCCTCCAGGATTTTACCCACAGTTGAGGTTAAACTTACTGGCCTATAATTTCCAAGTTCAGTTTTTGTCCCCTTTTTGAATATTGGCACCACATTTGCTATACGCCAGTCCTGTGGTACAGACCCTGTTATTATGGAATCTTTAAAGATTAAAAATAGTGGTCTATCTATGACTGTGCTTAATTCCTGCAGTACTTGGGGGTGTATCCCATCCGGGCCCGGGGATTTGTCAATTTTAGTGATTTGTAGACGCCGCCGTACTTCCTGCTGGGTTAAGCAGGTGACATTTAATGGAGAATTTTTATCCCTGATCATGTTATCCGTCATGGGATTTTCTTGTGTAAATACTGTTGAAAAAAAATTATTTAGCATATTGGCTTTTTCCTCATCCTCATCCACCATTTCACCCAGGTAGTGAAGGTGCTTGCTTGAAGAAGCACACATGAGGCAATCCAAAAATAAATAAGGAAAAATGCAGTACACTCCGTTTACCGTATCATAAAAAACCTACGTCCTTTATTTCAGAAAAGCATACATGGACAAGGTTTATGAGGGCAGATCTGGACCCGTGGAAGCATGTTTAACGCGAAACGGCCATAGTCCTGTTTCTTGCCTGCATGCCTGCACTCATCCTGCCCTCACAAACCTTGTCCATGTATGCTTTTCTGAAATAAAGGTGTGATGTACAATGTCTGCAAGATATGTTTTCTGTTGCAATGTGCTAAAAATCCTTCACACACACAGAGCAGTGTCACCCCCCTCCTTTACAGCCTGTGTTCACACTAGGAATAGGAGGCCCCCCTGCTGTTACACCATTTGGCTTCTCTCAGCCTCAACTGAAAGAAACAAAGTGCGGGAAAAAACTCTTTGTTTGAAATCAGGAGTTAGAAGTAAACCTTTAAGAGCCTGCCCTGCGAAAGCCCTATAACATAGAGATATAATAACCATATCTCTGTGATCCGAGCAGTCCCAGCTCCGCTACAGTGTCACTTCCGAAGTCCTAACATGTCCAGAACCTGAGATATGATTTGCGCCCAAATGGACGGTCATATCGCATAGATGTTTGATGTTTTCTTGATGGGCTCATTACGCTGGGAAACATGATACCACTGATGAGTCCATACCAGCTTCTCCCATAAAGTTATAGCTAATGTAAGTTTTGTAGCCAAAATATAACTTGGATGAGAGAGGTGGGATCAACCCAGAAAGCATCTCTCCGTGATGTCACAAAGCAAAGCCTATAAGGCATTCCCTTGGCAAAACCAGCTCAGAAGAGCTCCAATCCTCGTGCTGACAAGACCTCCAGATGAGTGGAGATGTCTCCAGATGAGTGGAGATGTGTGGCTCCGCCTTCTTTCTCAGCCGCATGGGTTTGCCTAAAGAGTCATGAACAACCGTGAGTGTACCTCTGTTTTAATCCCTTTATTTTATATCCGTACTGTACATAATTAATGTCTCCATTTTATAGCAACTTTTATCTGTAATCACTGTCCTCTTTCGGAAAATAAATGAATAATATTTAGCCTGTCTCCATGCTCTAAGAATCGAACTATACGCCTTTGATAGATAATCGCTACTAATTCAAGGGGTTTGCCACGGACCCTCTTAATTTAACACTGTGAATTAAGTAACAGTGACTGGTGGCAGCGCGTTGTGTACGGCTATTGCGGCTTGCTGGCAGTCTAGAAGGGTCTTATATTGCTGAATGAGTGGCTGCGGCCACAGCATTGATAATTCCCTTACTGCAGAAGCCTAATTGCCGGTTCACAACAGGCAGCCCATCCGGCGACCAATTATCCTAGGTGCAGTTCCCTGACTGACCTGAGGGTAAGGGAGGCGCCAGAGAGCTGCGAGTTCCAAAGTGGAACTGAGAAAGTGGGATATACATAAATCCCCGCAGTACTTGGAAGATTGATAGCAGTGGTGGGGCATCCAAATTAAACTCCCCCTGCGGCAAATTGTAGAGCGAGATTAGCTTGCTGGATATTTTTGTCACATGGTGCCAGTGGTGGGATAACTAAGATAAGCCCCAACTGTGCCTGTGATAGCCGTGTGCCGGCATTGTGTCTCGTCCCTCCGTCCGCTGATACACCCGTGTCAGTGGTGGGACTGTGACATAGTGGTGACACGGTCCGCTGTCCGTCGCGTTTTGGTGGCAGCGGGACCCCCGTCCGTTTTTCTTTCCTATCTTTTATTTGGCAACCATGGCTACGCGGGGAGAATCTTATTATAAGCAGCTTAATAAGGACACCCTGAGGTCCCTGTGCACGTCAAGGCAGATTGATGTCACCGACAAGACCAAAGCCCAATTGGTCACGGCTCTAGTGCAATGGGAAGAGAGCCAGGGCGCAGAAGGCAGCAACAGTGCCGATGGTGCAGCCACAGTGCAGTCCGGAAGCCAGGAAGTCCTGGACCCCTATCTGCAATTGGCCCTGCAGCAACTCCCTGCCGAAGACCATGTGGGACGTCTGCAGATGATCCAGCTATACCGGCAGGAGGCCCAAGCCGAGCGCCAAGCTCAGAGAGCCCATGAGCTGGAGATGCTCCAGCGGGGGTGGAATGCCCCCACAGCCCGAAGCAGGGAGCCCAGCAGCGTCCAGACTCCTAAACCCCGGCCAGAGCATTTTCCCGTGATGGAAAAGGACGGGGACTTGGACACGTTTCTGCGAGCCTTTGAGAAAGCCTGCAGACAGTACCAGCTGCCTAGAGACCAATGGGCAAGGTGCTTGACCCCAGGGCTAAAAGGCAAAGCCCTGGAGGCATTTGCTTCTCTTCCGCCAGAAGCCGATGATGACTATGACGCTATAAAGCAGGCGCTGATCGCCAAATACCGGCTGACACCTGAGGTATACCGAAAGAAGTTTCGGCACCTCCAACGTGGCCCACACGATAGCTACAGTGATGTGGTGCAAGGACTCAGGACCCACTTTGACCAGTGGATCCATGGACTGTCCGTTGAATCCTTTGAGCATCTACGGGACCTGATGATCAAAGACCAGTTCCTGCATCTCTGCCCAGCTGAGGTCCGACAGTTCATCCTGGACCGCGAACCAACGAACGCGGACAAAGCGGCGCAGATCGCCGACAACTACGAGGCCAACCGGAAGCCCGAGACGCGGAGGCCAGTCGCCACCAGCTGGAAAGGGGGTAAGCCTGCAACCAACCCCAGTGCCCCAGCTAGCCGTCCCTCCGGAGGCCCTGTCCCTGTTGCCAACAACAGGCCGGCTACTGACAGTCGTCTGTGTCACCACTGCCAGCGGCCTGGTCACTTCTTTTACGCCTGTCCGAATAGGCCGAAGAACCCCCCAGCCAAGGCCCCCGGGCCCAACGCCTCTGTTCTTTTGGTGGGAGGTGTGGTTGGGAGGGCTGACGACAACGTTCAACCTGTTCAGGTGGGGGCCCGTCTTGCTACAGGCCTCAAGGACACCGGGGCTGAACGAACCCTCATCCGTCCTGGACTGGCGGCCCCTGAAGAGTTTGTTGAGGGGAAAACCCTGACTGTCACCGGGATTGGAGGCACCCGTTGTCCCTTGCCAGTGGCCCGGGTATTTCTTGATTAGGGTGCTGGGAGCGGGTTGAGGGAGGTGGGAGTGTCTGAAAACCTGCCCACTGATGTTTTATTGGGGACTGACTTGGGGCGGATGGTTGCATACTATGTCCCTGACACCCTTCCCCAATCTGATAATAAGGGTAACGTTAACCCTGATGATGTTGATGATGGGAAACTGAATGTGTTACCTGCTAATGCCTTGATGAGTAATGATGCAACTAACAACCATTCTTTCCCCAGGTATGATGCTGATGCTGATGTGAATGTACCAAAGCAAACTGATAACCCTTCTTCTCCTAGGAAGGATGATGATGATGTTGATGTACCTGTGCCGACTGAACCCGTTAACCCTTTCTTTGAAGCGGTAGATGTGTCCACAGGTACCGAAGTGCTCAGCCCCGTCACTCTGCGGAGTGAGACGGCTGAGGAACCCCTGGCAGGAGCAAGCAATGGGGAGGTGCATGGGGACCATGAGGAAGGTAATGCCATGCAGGTGACCAGTGCCACCGAGGAAGGTAACTGGCCCATAAGTAGCACTGCTCCTGAAGTGTTGGGGGTGGATGGGGAGGTAGAGCCCAGGGCAGCACCGGCTGGTGGGTCTGTAGAAATCCCCAGGGAGGCAGCATTCATAGCAGCTGTCACACGCAGTCAGAGTGCCCAGATCGCAGGTAACGCACTGTCTTCTGGACCCTCTGCTGCTACAGGAGAGACTGAACCAGAGGTGAACCTAGAGCCGGTTCCAGAGGGTCACAGTAAAGAGGGGACCCTGACGTCACTTCTGGCAGCCTCCAGCAAGGAGTTCCAGGCTGCTCTGCACTCAGATGCGAGACTGGAGAAATTGAGAGGTCTCGCCAAGACGCCCACCTCCAAGTCTAAGGAGAGGGTGTTCTGGGAACGAGGAAGGTTGTACCGGGAGACAGTACCCGGAGATCCTAAAAAGGAGTGGTTGAGGGAAAGACAGCTGGTCGTCCCCTATCAGTTCAGAACTGAGTTGTTGCGGATTGCCCATGAGATTCCTCTCGCTGGACACTTGGGGATCAGCAAAACAAAGGCACGGCTGTCTCAACACTTCTATTGGCCCAAGATGGGGACAGATGTAACACACTACTGCCGCTCCTGTGCCACCTGTCAAAAAGTGGGTAAGGCGGGGCCTGCTCTTAAGGCTCCCCTTATTCCTTTGCCGGTGATAGAGGAGCCTTTCCAGAGAATCGCGGTGGACATTGTAGGACCGCTGTCCGTCCCCAGCAGCTCCGGAAAGCGATACATCCTCACTGTGGTAGACTACGCTACCCGGTACCCAGAGGCAGTAGCTCTGTCTTCAACCAGGGCAGATAAGGTGGCTGACGCACTGGTGACCATCTTTTCAAGAGTAGGATTTCCCACGGAGATGCTTACCGATCAAGGGCCCCAATTCATGTCTCGCCTAATGGAGGCTCTCTGTGAGAAAATGCAGGTGACGCACCTGGTATCGAGTGCGTATCACCCACAGACTAATGGTTTGTGTGAACGCTTCAACGGTACCCTCAAACAGATGCTCCGCATACTGGTTGAGACCCAAGGGCGCGACTGGGAGCGGTACCTCCCACACCTGCTGTTCACTTACAGAGAAGTTCCGCAGGCCTCGACCGGGTTCTCCCCCTTCGAGCTCCTGTATGGCAGGCGAGTTCGGGGACCCCTTGGGTTGATAAGAGAATCCTGGGAAGATGAGCCAAACCCCACAGAAGTGTCCATCGTGGATTATGTCATGCGCTTCCGTGACAAGATGCAGACCTTGACGCAGTTGGTGCATGACAACATGGCGCAGGCTCAGGCTGACCAGAAGCGCTGGTACGACCAGAACGCCCGGGAGCGGACCTACCAGGTGGGTCAAGAGGTGTGGGTGCTGGTCCCCGTACCAACGGATAAGCTTCAGGCAGCCTGGGAAGGCCCGTACGTCGTCCACCAACAGCTCAACCCGGTCACCTACGTGGTCACGCTTGACCATGCTCGGGGTAGGCGCAAGGCCTTTCACGTCAACATGCTGAAGGCGCACTACGAACGTGAAGCTTGCATCCTACCGGTCTGCAATCTGCCAGAGGATGGGGAGGAAGATCCCCTCCTGGACATGCTGGCCCAGGCCAAGGCCAATGGGTCCATTGAGGACATGGAGATAAGTGGTTCGCTCACCGTGTCCCAGCGGTTGCAGTTGATGGCCACCCTGGAACTCTTCCGGCCCGTGTTCACCAACCAACCGGGGAGGACGGAGTTAGCGGTTCATGAGGTGGACACCGGGAATCACGCCCCATTACGGCGAACACCTTATCGGATCTCTGAAACAGTGCAACAAGTCATGCGCCAAGAGATCGATGAGATGTTAAGGCTGGGGGTGATTCGTTGGTCAAAAAGTGCGTGGGCTTCACCTGTAGTCCTCGTGCCTAAAAAGGATCGAACCACCCGGTTCTGCGTGGACTACAGGGGGCTCAATGCCATCACAACCTCTGATGCTCACCCGATGCCGCGCATCGAGGATCTGCTCGAGCGGTTGGCAGACGCCAACTACATATCCATCATGGATTTGAGTCGGGGATACTGGCAGATTCCCCTGAGCCCTGAGGCGCAGGAGAAATCCGCCTTTATCACCCCCTTTGGACTGTACGAGTCCACGGTCATGCCCTTCGGCATGAAGAGTGCCCCTGCCACTTTCCAGCAGATGGTCAACCACCTGCTTCGGGGACTGGAGGAGTACGCGGTGGCGTACTTAGATGATATTGCCGTCTTCAGTTCCACCTGGGAGGAACACCTTCAGCACCTCCAGGAGGTGCTCAAGCGTCTTCACCAGGCAGGCCTGACCATCAAGCCGGGGAAGTGCCAGATGGGCATGAGCGAGGTCCACTACCTGGGGCACCGGGTAGGCGGGGGTTCCATGAGTCCGGAGCCAGAAAAAGTGGACGCAATCGTGTCCTGGCCCACCCCCAGAACCAAGAAACAGGTGAAGTCCTTCTTGGGCACTGCAGGGTACTATAGGCGGTTCGTACAGGACTATAGCGCCCTTGCAAAACCCTTGACTGACCTCACCAAGCAGAGGCTACCCCAAACAGTCAACTGGACAGATGACTGTGAGGCAGCTTTCCAAGCTTTGAAAGCAGCCCTGTGCAACTCTCCAGTGTTGAGAGCAGTCGACAGCAGTCACCCGTTTCTGGTACAGACCGACGCCAGCGAGTTTGGCCTCGGTGCTGTGCTTAGCCAGGTCGACTCGGGGGACCAAGAGCACCCTGTGTTGTACCTGAGCCGGAAACTTTTGCCGAGGGAAGTGGCATACTCGACCATCGAGAAGGAGTGTCTGGCCATGGTGTGGGTACTGCAACGTTTGCAGCCCTACCTGTACGGGCGCGCCTTCACGGTGGTAACCGACCACAACCCTCTGAGCTGGTTGCACACAGTGTCGGGAACCAATGGAAGATTGCTCCGCTGGAGCCTTGCCCTTCAGCAGTACGACTTTACTGTAAAACACAGGAAGGGCAGTGAAAACGGCAATGCCGATGGGTTGTCCCGCCGGGGCGAACCCGCTGAGGTGCGCATGGCCGATTACCGAGAGGTAATGCCTCCTTAGCGCCCTCGGGGGAGCGCACCTCGGGGGAGGTGTGATGTACAATGTCTGCAAGATATGTTTTCTGTTGCAATGTGCTAAAAATCCTCCCTTCACACACACAGAGCAGTGTCACCCCCCTCCTTTACAGCCTGTGTTCACACTAGGAATAGGAGGCCCCCTGCTGTTACACCATTTGGCTTCTCTCAGCCTCAACTGAAAGAAAAAAAGTGCGGAAAAAAACTCTTTGTTTGACATCAGGAGTTAGAAGTAAACCTTTAAGAGCCTGCCCTGTGAAAGCCCTATAACATAGAGATATAATAACCATATCTCTGTGATCCGAGCGGTCCCAGCTCCGCTACAGTGTCACTTCCGAAGTCCTAACATGTCCAGAACCTGAGATATGATTTGCGCCCAAATGGACGGTCATATCGCATAGATGTTTGATGTTTTCTTGATGGGCTCATTACGCTGGGAAACATGATACCACTGATGAGTCCATACCAGCTTCTCCCATAAAGTTATAGCTAATGTAAGTTTTGTAGCCAAAATATAACTTGGATGAGAGAGGTGGGATCAACCCAGAATGCATCTCTCCGTGATGTCACAAAGCAAAGCCTATAAGGCATTCCCTTGGCAAAACCAGCTCAGAAGAGCTCCAATCCTCGTGCTGACAAGACCTCCAGATGAGTGGAGATGTGTGGCTCCGCCTTCTTTCTCAGCCGCATGGGTTTGCCTAAAGAGTCATGAACAACCGTGAGTGTACCTCTGTTTTAATCCCTTTATTTTATATCCGTACTGTACATAATTAATGTCTCCATTTTATAGCAACTTTTATCTGTAATCACTGTCCTCTTTCGGAAAATAAATGAATAATATTTAGCCTGTCTCCATGCTCTAAGAATCGAACTATACGCCTTTGATAGATAATCGCTACTAATTCAAGGGGTTTGCCACGGACCCTCTTAATTTAACACTGTGAACTAAGTAACCGTGACTGGTGGCAGCGCTTTGTGTACGGCTATTGCGGCTTGCTGGCAGTCTAGAAGGGTCTTATATTGCTGAATGAGTGGCTGCGGCCACAGCATTGATAATTCCTTTACTGCAGAAGCCTAATTGCCGGTTCACAACAGGCAGCCCGTCCGGCGACTAATTATCCTAGGTGCAGTTCCCTGACCTGAGGGTAAGGGGGGCGCCGGAGAGCTGCGAGTTCCAAAGTGGAACTGAGAAAGTGGGATATACATAAATCCCCGCAGTACTTGGAAGATTGATAGCAGTGGTGGGGCATCCAAATTAAACTCCCCCTGCGGCAAATTGTAGAGCGAGATTAGCTTGCATATAGCTTGATTATTTTTGTCACAAGGTGCCAGTGGTGGGATAACTAAGATAAGCCCCAACTGTGCCTGTGATAGCCGTGTGCCGGCATTGTGTCTCGTCCCTCCGTCCGCTGATACACCCGTGTCAGTGGTGGGACTATGACATAGTGGTGACACAGGGTCCGCTGTCCATCGCGTTTTGGTGGCAGCGGGACCCCCGTCCTTCGCCCGTATTTGGACGAACGGCGGTGGGCCGTTCGTCACAAAAGGACTTAGCTCTTTTATGATACGGTAAACGGAATGTGCTGCTTTTTTCCTTTTTTTTAATAATGCTTCCCCTTGACCCCTTATAATAATGATCCTGTGCCTGTGTTATAATGATAAAAATATCCTCTGTGCTTCCTTATATTAACCCCTTCACCCCCAAGGGTGGTTTGCACGTTCATGACCGGGCCAATTTTTACAATTCTGACCACTGTACCTTTATGAGGTCATAACTCTGGAACGCTTCCATGGATCCCGGTGATTCTGACATTGTTTTCTCGTGACATATTGTACTTCATGTTAGTGGTAAAATTTCATTCAAATAACTTGCGTTTATTTGTGAGAAAAATGGAAATTTGGCGAAAATTTTGAAAATTTCGCAATTTTCCAACTTTGAATTTTTATGCCCTTAAATCACAGAGATACTGCACACAAAAAACTTGATAACTAACATTTCCCACATGTTTACTTTACATCAGCACAATTTTGGAACCAAAATTTTTTTTTGTTAGGAAGTTATAAGGGTTAAAAGTTGACCAGCGATTTCTCATTTTTACAACACCATTTTATTTTTAGGACCACATCACATTTGAAGCCACTTTGAGGGGTCTATATGATAGAAAATACCCAAAAGTGACACCATTCTAAAAACTGCACCCCTTAAGGTGCTCACAACCACATTCAAGAAGTTTATTAACCCTTTAGGTGCGTCACAGGAATTTTTTTGAATATTTAAAAAAAAATGAACATCTAACTTTTTTTCATAAAAAAAATAATTCAGGTTCAATTTTTTTTATTTTACCAAGGGTAACAGGAGAAATTGGACTGCAAAAGTTATAGTGCAATTTGTCCTGAGTACGCAGATACCTGATATGTGGGGGGAACGACTGTTTCGGCGCATGGCAGAGCTCAGAATGGAAGGAGCGCCGTTTGACTTTTTCAATGCAAAATTGGCTGGAATTCAGATTGGACGCCATGTCACGTTTGGAGAGTCCCTGATGTACCTAAACAGTGGAAACCCCCTACAAGTGTCCCCATTTTGGAAACTAGACCCCCCAAGGAACTTATCTAGATATGTGGTGAGAACGTTGAACCCACAAGGGCTTTACAAAAGTTTATAACGTACAGCGGTACAATTAAAAAATCATATTTTTTCCACAAAAATGATCTTTTCACCCCAATTTTTATTTTCCCAAGGGTAACAGGACCCTAAAAGTTATTGTGCAATTTGTCCTGAGTACGCTGATACCCCACATGTGGGGGTAAACCACTATTTGGGCGCATGGCAGAGCTCGGAAGGGAAGCAGCGCCATTTGACGTTTTTGGCTGGAATTGAGATCGGACAACATGTCGCGTTTGGAAAACCCCTGATGTACCTAAACAGTGGAAACCCCCTACAAATGACACCATTTTGGAAACTAGACCCCCTAAGGAACTTATCTAGATGTGTGGTGAGAACTTTGAACCCCCATGGGCTTCACAGAAGTTTATAACATAAAGCCATACAATTAAAAAATCATATTTTTTCCACAAAAATGATCTTTTCACCCTCAATTCTTATTTTTCCAAGGGTAACAGGACCCTAAAAGTTATTGTGCAATTTGTCCTGAGTACGCTGATACCCCACATGTGGGGGTAAACCACTATTTGGGCGCATGGCAGAGCTCGGAAGGGAAGCAGCGCCATTTGACGTTTTTGGCTGGAATTGAGATCGGACACCATGTCGCGTTTGGAAAACTCCTGATGTACCAAAACAGTGGAAACCCCCCACAAATGACACCATTTTGGAAACTAGACCCCCTAAGGAACTTATCTAGATGTGTGGTGAGCACTTTGGCCCCCCAGTGCTTCACAAAAGTTTATAACGCCCGGGCGTGAAAATAAAAAATTTGTATTTTTTCCACAAACATGATCTTTTAGTCACCATTTTTTTATTTTCCCAAGGGTACCAGGAGAAATTGGACCCCAAAAGTTGTTGTCCAATTTGTCCTGAGTAGAGTTGAGCGATACCATCCGATACTTCAAAGTATCGTATCGGATGGTATCGGCCGATCTTTAAAAAAAGTATCGGTATCGCCGATTCCGATACCGGAAGTCCCATTCAAGTCTATGGGACTTCCGGTATCGGAATAAGAAAAACCCTTTCCTGCCCTTGTACAGCCTCTCTGGGGTCTGTACGGGCCTTTCGGGGGGCTGTGCCGGCCTGCCAGGGGGTCTGTGCAGGCTCCGGTGGTCTGTGCCGGCCTGCCGGTGGTCTGTGCAGGCTCCGGGGGGCTGTGCCGGCCTGCCGGGGGGCTGTGCCGGCCTGCCAGGGGGTCTGTGCAGGCTCCGGTGGTCTGTGCCGGCCTGCCGGGGGGCTGTGCCGGCCTGCCGGGGGGCTGTGCCGGCCTGCCGGTGGTCTGTGCAGGCTCCGGGGGTCTGTGCAGGCATCGTCCGATGGGACTACAAGTCCCATCTGGCGATGCCTGCTACCATGACAGTGATTGACACATTAGCCAATGATGGGACAGTAGTAGTCCCATCATCCGGCTAATGTGTTAAATGTAAAAAAAAAAAAAAAAAAAAAATTACATGCTACATTCATACTACATACTACATACATGCTACATTCATACTACATACTACATACATGCTACATTCATACTACATGCAACATACATACTACATATATACTACATGCATGCTACATACATACTACATGCATGCTACATACATACTACATGATACATACTACATATATACTACATGCATGCTACATACATACTACATATATACTACATGCATGCTACATACATACTACATGCTACATGCATGCTACATATATACTACATACATGCTACATATATACTACATACATACTACATATATACTACATGCATGCTACATACATACTACATATATACTACATGCATGCTACATATATACTACATGCATGCTACATACATACTACATATATACTACATGCATACTACATACATACTACATGCTACATGCATGCTACATATATACTACATACATGCTACATATATACTACATACATACTACATATATACTACATGCATGCTACATACATACTACATATATACTACATGCATGCTACATATATACTACATGCATGCTACATACATACTACATATATACTACATGCATACTACATGCTACATGCATGCTACATACATACTACATGCTACATACATACCACATATATACTACATACATACAATACATTCATACAATACATACATAGACATACAGTACATATAACATAGAGTAACATACTTACCAATACTTGTCACATTGTTCCCCGAAGCCATTGTCGTCTACGGAATAAATATTAACATAACAAACCACAAAAATACTCACCCACGATCCGAAGCAGTCCACGAGTGTGTCCCACGACGATCTTGGGTAGAGAACTGCAGCATCAGCTGATGCTGCCGTTCTCTACGGGCTGCAGGAATCCAATGACGGAAGGTAGGTATCCTTCCGCACTGTATTCCTCCGCCACTTAAAAAAAAAAAAAGTCCCTAGTCTCACTTTATGCCATTGCTGTGTGGGAATTTCCCACACAGCAATGGCATAAAGTGAGACTAGGGACTTTTTTTTTTTTAAGTGGCGGAGGAATACAGTGCGGAAGGATACCTACCTTCCGTCATTGGATTCCTGCAGCCCGTAGAGAACGGCAGCATCATCTGATGCTGCCGTTCTCTACCCAAGATCGTCGTGGGACACACTCGTGGACTGCTTCGGATCGTGGGTGAGTATTTTTGTGGTTTGTTATGTTACTATTTATTCCGTACACGACAATGGCTTCGGGGAACAATGTGACAAGTATTGGTAAGTATGTTACTCTATGTTATATGTACTGTATGTCTATGTATGTATTGTATGAATGTATTGTATGTATGTAGTATATATGTGGTATGTATGTAGCATGTAGTATGTATGTAGTATGTATGTAGCATGCATGTAGCATGTAGTATGTATGTAGCATGCATGTAGTATATATGTAGTATGTATGTAGCATGCATGTAGTATATATGTAGCATGTATGTAGTATGTATGTGGTATGTATGTAGCATGTAGTATATATGTAGCATGCATGTAGTATATATGTAGTATGTATGTAGTATGTATGTAGCATGTATGTAGTATATATGTAGTATGTATGTAGTATATATGTAGCATGTATGTAGTATATATGTAGTATGTATGTAGTATATATGTAGCATGCATGTAGTATATATGTAGTATGTATGTAGTATATATGTAGTATGTATGTAGTATATATGTAGCATGCATGTAGTATATATGTAGTATGTATGTAGTATATATGTAGCATGTATGTAGTATGTATGTAGCATGCATGTAGCATGTAGTATGTATGTAGCATGCATGTAGTATATATGTAGTATGTATGTAGCATGCATGTAGTATATATGTAGCATGCATGTAGTATGTATGTGGTATGTATGTAGCATGTAGTATATATGTAGCATGCATGTAGTATGTATGTAGTATGTATGTAGTATGTATGTAGCATGCAGTATGTATGTAGTATGTATGTAGTATATATGTAGTATGTATGTAGCATGCATGTAGTATGTATGTAGCATGCATGTAGTATGTATGTAGCATGCATGTAGTATGTATGTAGTATGTATGTAGTATGTATGTAGTATATATGTAGTATGTATGTAGCATGTAGTATGTATGTAGTATTTTTTTTTTTTTTTTTTTTTTTTTTTTTTTAACATTTAACACATTAGCCGGATGATGGGACTACTACTGTCCCATCATTGGCTAATGTGTCAATCACTGTCATGGTAGCAGGCATCGCCCGATGGGACTTGTAGTCCCATCGGACGATGCTTGCACAGACCCCCGGACATCAGCACAGCCCCCCGGCAGGCCGGCACAGCCCCCCGGCAGGCCGGTACAGACCCCCACAGGGTGCACAGCCCCCCGGCAGGCCGGCACAGCCCCCCGGCAGGCCGGCAGAGACCCCGGGCAGTCCACACAGCCCCCCGGCAGGCCGGCACAGCCCCCCGGCAGGCCGGCAGAGACCCCCGGAAGGCCCGAAATGACGGCGCATCATGATGCGCACACACCGCGCATCATGATGACGTCAGGCCGTCAATCAACTGAACTTCCGATTCCGATGCCGAATTCCGATATTGAAAAAATATCGGAAGTCGGTATCGGAATTCCGATACAGCAAGTATCGGCCGATACCCGATACTTGCGGTATCGGAATGCTCAACACTAGTCCTGAGTATGCTGATACCCCATATGTGGGAGAAAACTACTGTATGGGCACACGTCGGGGCTCGGAAGGGAAGTAGTGACGTTTTGGAATGCAGACTTTGATGGAATGGTTTGCGGGTGTCATGTTGCATTTGGAGAGCCCCTAATGTACCTAAACAGTGGAAACCCCCCACAAATGACACCATTTTGTAAACTAGACCCCCCAAGGAACTTATCTAGATGTGTGGTGAGCACTTTGAACCCCCCAGTGCTTCACAGAAGTTTATAACGCCCGGGCATGAAAATAAAAAATTCGTATTTTTTCCACAAACATGATCTTTTAGTCACCATTTTTTTATTTTCCCAAGGGTACCAGGAGAAATTGGACCTTAAAAGTTGTTGTCCAATTTGTCCTGAGTATGCTGATACCCCATATGTGGGAGAAAACTACTGTATGGGCACACGTCGGGGCTCGGAAGGGAAGTAGTGACGTTTTGGAATGCAGACTTTGATGGAATGGTCTGCGGGTGTCATGTTGCCTTTGGAGAGCCCCTAATGTACCTAAACAGTGGAAACCCCCCACAAATGACACCATTTTGTAAACTAAACCCCCCAAGGAACTTATCTAGATGTGTGGTGAGCACTTTGAACCCCCCAGTGCTTCACAGAAGTTTATAACGCCCGGGCGTGAAAATAAAAAATTCATATTTTTTCCACAAACATGATCTTTTAGTCACCATTTTTTTATTTTCCCAAGGGTACCAGAAGAAATTGGACCTTAAAAGTTGTTGTCCAATTTGTCCTGAGTATGCTGATACCCCATATGTGGGAGAAAACTACTGTATGGGCACACGTCGGGGATCGGAAGGGAAGTAGTGACGTTTTGGAATGCAGACTTTGATGGAATGGTCTGCGGGTGTCATGTGCGTTTGGAGAGCCCCTTATGTACCTAAACTATTGAAACTCCCCACAAGTGACCCCATTTTGGACACTAGACCCCCCACGGAACTTATCTAGATGTGTGGTGAGCACTTTGAACCCCCAAGTGCTTCACAGAAGTTTATAACACTCGGATGTGAAAATAAAAAAATCATTTTTTTCCACAAAAATGATATTTTTGCCCCCAATTTTTATTTTCCTAAGGGTAACAGGAGAAATTGGACCCCAAAAATTGTTTTGCAATTTGTCCTGAGTAGGCTGATACCCTACATGTGGGGGTAAAACACTGTTTGGGCGCATGGCAGAGCTTGGAAGGGAAGGAGCACCATTTGACTTTTTCAACTCAGAATTGGCTGGAATTGAGATCAGACGCCATGTTGCATTTGGAGAGCCCCTGATGTGCCCAAACAGTGGAAACCCCCAATTCTAACTCCAACCCGAACCCCAACATGCCCCTAGCCCTAACCCTAACCCTAGCCCTAACCCTAATCCTAACCCTACCCTAGCCCTAACCCTACCCCAACACACCCCTAGCCCTAACCCTAGCCCTAACCCTAATGGAAATAAATACATTTTTTTTATTTTATTATTTTTCCCTAACTAAGGGGGTGATAACGGGGGGTTTGATTTACTATTTATGGCGGTTTTTATTTTTGGCAGCTGTCGCACGCTAAAAGACGCTTTTTATTGTAAAAATAGTTTTTGCATCACCACATATTGAGAGCTATAATTTTTCCGTATTTGACCCACCGGGTCATGTGAGGTCTTATTTTTTGCGGGACGAGTTGACGTTTTTATTGGTACCATTTTCGGGCACGTGAAATTTTTTGATCGCTTTTTATTCCGATTTTTGAGACGCAGAATGAAGAAAAAAAAGCGTTTCATGAATTTCTTTTGGGGGGGGTGCGTTTACACCGTTCCGCGTGCGGTAAAATTGATAAAGCGGTTTTATTCTTCGGGTCAGTATGGTTACAGCGATACCTCATTTAGGTCGTTTTTTTATGTTTTTGTCGGTTTTATGCAATGAAAACTATTTTATATAAAAAATAATTATTTTTGCATCGCTTTATTCTGCGAGCTATAACTTTTTTATTTTTTCGCTGATGATGCTGTGTGGTGGCTCGTTTTTTGCGGGACAAGATGACGTTTTCAGCGGTACCATGGATATTTATATGCGTCTTTTTGATCGCGCGTTATTACACTTTTTGTTTGGCAGTATGATAATAAATCATTATTTTTTGCTTCGTTTTTTATTTTTATTTTTTAAGGGGTTCGCTAAAGGGGTTAACTAATGGGACAGTTTTATAGGGCGGGTCGTTACGGACGCGGCGATACCTAATATGTGTACTTTTATTGTTTTTTTTTTTATTATTTCCAAAAAATGGATTTATTGGGGGAATATTTTTTTTTTTTTTTCTAATTTATTTGGCGATTTTTTTTTAATTATTTTTACACTTTTTTTTCATTTTTTTTTAACTTTATTAAATAGTCCCAGGTGGGACATCACTGTCCTGTGACAGATCGCTGATCTGTCACATCACAGATCACTGTGACAGATCAGCGATCTGACACAGGCACTGCAGAAGGCTTCCTCATGCCTGCGCTTTGGAGGAAAGGAGTCCCCCGCAGCAGCGCTGCACATTGCGCTGCCGTGGGGGGCTCAGGGAAGCACGGAGGGAGCCCCCTCCCTGCCGATGCTTCCCTTTAACTCCCGGTATGCAAGGGGTTAACGTGTCGGGGGCGGTCCGTGACCGCCCCTGACACATTGTGCCGGGTGTCAGCTGTGATAATCAGCTGACACCAGGCCGCGATCAGCGGCGCTCACCACGTGGGCGCCGCTGATCGCGCCCGACGTACTATCCCGTCCATGGGCATAGGGGCCCAGGTCCCATGGACGGGATACACCGTCGGATGTCAGGAAGGGGTTAATAATGACTCATTGCTTCCCTTAAAATGATAACGATTGCCCCATTGTGCCTACTTTTAATAATGACCCTCAGTGTCTCTTTATTGTGATAATGTTCCTGAGCAGAGGCATACATAGAAATATCAGGTGCCCCATACAAAAAGTCTTATCACGTCACAGTCAAAGAAAAGCATATCACCCAACAGTTTAAGAAATAGATAAGGAAGAGAGAGAGAGACTTTTCTGTGCTGGAACGGATTTTGGGGTTACATTTATGGAAGGGAAATTCGTCCGGACATGCTCAGTTTGGAAAAACAGAATCCGTCAGCGGATTCCGTCCTGTGACGGATCTGCCGCCCATAGGCGTCCATTATACCAGATGACGGGCGGCGACGGATCCGTCACCAGCTGTCTTTTTGACGCAGACAAAAAATGTTCCTAGAGACGTTTTTTCTGACTGATAGACGCCAATTTTATGACGGATCCGTCGCATGACGGACCCAACGGAAGGCCATTCATCACAACCTGCCGCCAATACAAGTCTATGGGGAAAAAGACGGATCCACCAGGCAAATCCGTCAGATCCGTTTTTTTCCCCAAACGGCGGATTTTGACTGATGCCAAAAAACGGAAGTGTGAAACAGGCCTAAGTGTAACGAATGGAAGTGGAGGCACAGATGTTGCAGTTCACATTTGTTTATTGCTATTTTTGTGGAACCACAGGACCACGGACTTGGGGGCTCCGAAGGGGGCGTGACTATGCGAGCCCCAGACACCTGTAGTAAGATCCCTCAAACAGGATCAGACTGGAGTGTTCAGGGGACGCAGGTGCTACCTCAAGTTAGACCCCGGACACGAGGAAGCTGGCCCAGCAGAACAGGTGAACAGGCAGGGATAACAGGTAGCGTTGAACTTGACAGGTGGAAAGCGACAGCACGGGACGGAGCTGGCACAGACAGTACTGACATCGTCCAGGGAAATGGAGTGATGGACGGATGAGCGGACTAGAACTTGCACAGGCAGCACTCCCGGGTACGGAGTAGAGAGCCGCTGGTAGTGTGAGAAGACAAACAGTATTAGCTGGGTACTGGCAGGACACTGGTGGTGCACAACAGAACACAGGTACTACAGAACACTAAACTGGAAACTAGCAACAGGAAACATTTGTTGCTCCGGCACCCCCTCTGTGGCATAGGGACCAGAAATAGCACTCGTTATCACACCATTGGTTAGGGGCATATTTGAAAAATGCGCGCTGTCTCTTTTAAGAGACCGGAAGCGCGCGCGACCGCAACCTCAGCGTCATACCTGGAGACCTGCTGGCCATGCACCAGGAAGCAGGTGCAGGAGAGGAGCCAGAGACCTAAGCTGGGCAGCGAGGAGCAGACTGAGAAAGGGGACCCCGACGGGGACTTCGTGGAGATTTGGATGTTACAAGAAGGTAATGTATTGCAGCACGCAGACAGTTATTTTGCCCTTAACAGAAGCCTCTAAGTGGTCTCACTCATTATGATACCCCTTTCATGACCCAAGTAGAGAATTATGCCCCACATAGTATGATGATCCCCAAACCTTACACAAAGTATGATGCCCCACAGCACCCCACACAGTAAAATTGCCACCACAACCTCCCATACAGTATGATATCCACTACAGCCCCCTTACAGTATGATGTCCTCCATAACCATCCCATAGAGTATGATCGTCACCACAGCCCCAAGTATAATGTACCCCATAGACCTCCAGACAGTATAATGTCCATCACAGCCACCCCACAAAGTATGATGTCCACCACAACCACCATACATAGTAAGATGGTTCCCCACAGCCACTCCACACAGTATGCTAGATCCCCATACACTATGAAGATCCCCATAGCTCCAATTATGTATGACAGTCACCTCACAGCCCCCTAAATAGTAGGATGGTCTACATCACAGCCCCCTATATAGTATTATGGTCCATCTCACAGCCCACCATATAGTATGATGGTCCCTCCAACAGCCCCCTATATAGTGTGGTACATCCCACATCTCCTTATATATTATTATGGTACATCTCACAGCTTCTATGTAGTATGATGGTACTCCAACAGCTCCCCATAGAGTATGATGGTTCACCTCATAGCTCCCTATATAGTATGCCGGTCCATCCTCACAGTCCCCAATATAGTATGATGGTCCTCCAAACAGCCCCCTATGTAGTATGATGGTACCGCCAACATGTGAAGACACAGCATTATATCTTAATTAACCAGATGACTATTTTTAGCAAGCCAGGAATAGACTGCTATCTATATGTTTTCGTTTGAATTTAAGTGTTGATTTCTGGTTTGTCAAGCCTGTAATATTGAATTCTACGCTGACATGTGATATAACATATTATGTTCTTATCCTTGATGACTATTGATGGTTACTGATATGCTAACTATGCATTGTGTAGGCCATATAGATTGTTGACTTCAAAAACAGAGGAGGAAAAACTATGCAAATAGATCAAATAATCAAATAATGCTACTTGATCTCATCTCCTTTCTTACCCTTTATGTCAATACTGAATGAAAGACACTTATTAAGTATAAAAATAGGTTATATGCCTTTGTATAGAGAGACAGAGAGAAAGAGACAGCCAGTGATTCTGCCAAGACATCCCAATATTCAGGGGACCCTACAGGACTGCTGCCAATACACCATGGCTCCATCATGAGGGACACAAATCTATCATTCTTCAGGAAACAATCTAGGGGACCTCGGCCCCAGTTGGAAGAATACAGATCTTATCTATTGACTATCGCTGAACCATGGATAAGTTTGGAGAAAGCCAGGAGTGGGACCCGCCAGTCGCCTGGCTCCATGGAGATGTTCAGAGAAGACAGGTTGTAACCCTCAGGTCAGTGGGCCTTGTACCTCAATGGATTGTCAGCTTCCTAAGCTTGTCATTTCCTCTTCACTGTGTGTATGTCACAGGAGGAGGGGTAGTCGACTCTGAGAGCTCTGAAGTAACAACTGCCATTATCCCGGCGAGTCAGTGGAAGGGTGAGACTCTGTAATGTACACCATCTTGGGGTATTTTGCTGGGACTGTTCTACATGTTATCTGCTTATTTTGTGGCTCAATAAAGCATTGCCACACTGTTTTACCCTCACCCTGTGTTGTCTGAGAAGCGTTATGCCCACATTAAAAGGAGAGCGGGCATTCAGTGGGACAATCCGTGGTCCATGCGGTTTTGGCTAGTGGACCAGGGCGCCTGCCGACCCCCTTGTCTTCACACAACAGTACACTATATAGTATGGTGGGCCCCCCACAGGCCCTTATATACTTTGATGGTCCAACTCACAGCACCCTATATATTCCCTCACAACCCCCAAAAATAAAAAAAATCTATACTCTCCTAATTCAGACACCTCATCCTCTGTAGCGTCTGACTCCTCTTCTATCCATTCTCACAGTTGATGGTGGTGGCGCAATGCTGTGACGTCATTGTGTAAAAAAGGACAACCGGGGGGGGGTAGTTGTGGCAAGTTATTTAAAGGCACAGTATATAAACAGAGTCCATTGTGCAAATGGTCAGTGAGCACCCCCCGGGCTCTGGTACATAGATAGACAGGAAAAATACAGATTTTCCCCTCAGGTTACCTTCTCTTCCTCTGGTCACAGTAGTCCCGGCAATTAAGGATCCGGAATGCAGCTGTATTCCAACAGGGTAAAGTAACTTTTATTGAACAACGATGAAGGATGGACAAAAAGGCAATTTCAACACTGGCTTCCTGCTCTCTCTCTGCCACTTGCTGTGGCCGTACCCACAACGTCTGCAGTGGCCGAGTTTCGCAGCAGTCCTATTGCTGGCATCTGGGAGCCTGAGACCCCCTTCAGCGAAGGCCCTTCCCAAGTCCTGGGGGCCTGTGTTGTAATCATTCAGTCCGTATAAATCCTTGATCCGGAGCAGCAGATCTCTCCCATCCGGGAGTCTGGCAATTCCCCTTCTGTAGCACACATCTGCCCTGGCTAATGTATCTGGGCTTTCTGATTGGGAAGCAGTAGCTTCCTCTTCCCTCCAGGCTGCAAGTCCAGCCCCTAATATTAACTAGTTCTGTCCCTGCCTTTAGTACACTACAATTATTCATGACAGACAGCACATCTAACAGTACAAAACACAGGAAGATAACATCAAGGCATAAAACACATGACCATACATAGACATTCTACATTAATACACATTACAAAATACATCAGGTCAGACATAGAGCAGTGTTATAACTTATTTACATAAAGGCACAGGGGTCACACGGAAGGAGGAGAGGGCGCAACTGAGGGGACCTGCCACCCCCTTACACTTGCACCATCGACGTCCCCTGTTGGTGCTGGCCTCCGGCAGGTCCCAGTCAAAAGTGACGCCCGCGGTAAGTGACGGAGCCAGCAACTTTGTGCTCTGTCACAACGGTTAAAAGTATGGACGTCTTGAGAATGCAGATTTTGATAACTATGTAGCCAACAAAGCAGCCCACTACCAGACCGGCCCTTCTGGCATTTGCCAAATGGCCAGTTCGGCCCTATGTGCATCTGAACACCGACATCTCAGCACGTCAGGTACAAAGACATCATAATATCATGCCTGCTGCCTGGAGCTTCAGAATTGCAGAGGTGTGGAGCTTTGTGGGCCATCAAATGTATGTGGCAGGACTGTGTGGGTCATCAAACTACGAGTAGGGCCTTGGATGAAATCATATTGTGAAGATGGCATAGGTGCTGTGGTGATCATACTGTGTGGGGGCCATTATACTGTGTGTGGGTCATTATATTATGGAGAGCGCTGTGTCTAGGCCACATACTGTTTGGGGGCCATTGTGGAGGATGTTGTGAGGTCTATTATAATAAATCATGTTGACAGACTATGGGAACAATCATATTGTGTTGGGGGACTGTGAGGAGCCATCACTGCCAGCTCCTGGTTTTTGTGGACCCCGTGCAAAATAGTCTCAATGAGCCCTTTTAACACATACCACGATTCATGATGCACACATGCGGTAGAGAAATATAGGTATACTACATAGGGCCCAGCCTGCCCCCTCATCCTTCACATATGCAGACCTGCACACACACAGTACGTACACCTGCACACATACAGCACACATACAGTACGCAGACATGCACGCACATACAGTACGCAGACATGCACACACATACAGTACGCAGACATGCATAGACATACAGTATACAGACGTGTACACATACATTACGCTGACATACACAATACGCAGACATGCACACGCACAGTACACAGATATGCACACACAATGCGCAGACATGTACACATACATTACGCTGACATTCACACACAATACGCAGACATGCACACACAGTACGCAGACATGCACACACAATACGCAGACATGTACACACATACATTACGCTGACTTGCACACACAATATGCGACATACACGCAGACATGTGCACATACGCAGACAAGTACATATTTGAAGACAAATTCACAAAAATACATAAATATATACAGTCGTACACAGACATACAAACACATTAGAAATATTTTTAATATGAGGAAGCCAGCAACAAGCCTAACTCACCTTCCCTGGCTTGTCTCCCGTCCAGCTCCTCTGGCATGTGGCTATAGAGAGCGCACTGCTTCTTGATGGCCGTCACTTAAACAGACATGACCGCGCACAGTACACTGTGCAGCTGCATCTGCTAATAATGATGTGGCCAGGTCGGAAGTATCATACTTCCGAAGGGAGTATCATACTGTGTTTGTTGGGCATTTTTCTTGGTGTCATACTTTATCGGGGCTACAAAAGGGGTATTGTGAGTGAGAACACTTAGGGTGTGTGCACACGCTGCGAATTCTGCTGTGGATCCACAGCGGTTTGGCCCTGCGGATCCGCAGCAATTTCTGCTGCGGTGTACAGTACCATAATATCCTATGGGAAATGGAAACCGCAGTGCAGACGGTGCGGATTTTTCCACGTGGATTTGCTGCGGTTTCTAATCCGCAGAAAGAATTGACATGTCAATTCTTTCTGCGGATTCCGCTGCGGTTTACCATCTCCTCCATTGTAGAGGTGATAAACCACAGAGCAAAACCGCAGGCTAATCCACAGATAAACCGCAGGTCTTTCTACCTGCGGATTTCGCAAAATCCACGCGGATCAATCCTTAGCAGAATCTGCAGCGTGTGCACACCCCCTGGGGCAAAATTACTCTCTAAAGCACCACAACACATGTCACGCTCTCTCTATCCTTAAAAGCTGAGAGAGATGACCCTCTGTGACTACGCCTATTTTTTTTTTTGGGGGGGGGTGGGGGAAGTGAGGGACAACTAGGACTTCTGCTATTGGGCCCCAAGATTTTTTAAGTACACTCTTATCCCTACTGGTACTGGTGTGTCAGGCTAAAGCCTGATTCAGGTCTTTTGCAGCTGTGAAAAACCAAAACCACTTTTCATATGTTTGCTGGATCTTAGTATAATCTATTTCATCTATTTCTGGTATGTATGTCAGTTTTTGCCATTGGGGTGGTATTTTTTTTTTTCGGAAGGATGAAATAAAATAATCTTCAGGCATCTCATCCATTTAATAGTAAAAAATGTTCTGCATTAGGATGATACATGGATGACATTTGTATATATCTGTATTTGCATAGACCCATTAATTTGAATAGATGAGTTTGATCATGGACTCATCAAAAACGCACAACTCCATTTTTATGCTATTTTTCTCCCCATAGACTATATAAAAAATTAATAGGGTACATGTTCTATCCATGAAAAACATAGAACACATGTGAGAAAATGAGATCGGAATGAGGCCTAAAGTTGTCCATACAAGTAAGATTGCCCTATAGACATGCACACTCAGAGAATCAAATACAGAATGCAAAGCTATGAGCAGACAAAGATCTGTAGTTAGCCATACCTCTTTAGGCCATGTTCACACTATCAGTATTTGGTGAGTTTTTTACCTCAGTATTTATAAGCCAAAACCAGGAGTGGGTGATAAACACAGAAGTGGTGACGTGTTTCTATTCTACTTTTCCTCTGATTGTTCATCTCCTGAATTTGACTTACAGATACTGAGGTAAAATACTGACCAAATACTGAACGTGTAAACGTGGCCTAAGGTATTCAAGGTTCATTTATACAGGTAGGTTTCTGCCTATAAAGGAGCACCAATCATTTCTATACAGTACATGTCAATTGGTGATTGCTTTAATGACCCTTTAGAGTGTGGTCACACAACATTTTTTCAGGTGGACGAATACCTCAGGGCTTTCACGAGCAAACTGCTTCAGGATATGACAGCTTTTTTTTTATCCTGAAGCTTTTTTTTGTATTTTTTTTTAACATTTCCTGACGTACTGGTATTTTATTAGCATTTTCTGTTAATTTTTTTAAAAACTTTTTTAGCTTTTTTTTTGCATTTTTTGGCGGTTTTCAGTTGTTTTTTTGAAAAATAAATAATGAAACACACACAATTTGCATTGTTAACGCATTACAAAATATGCAGAAAGAAACCACTGGAGCAATAGGCGGAGGAGGGCATTGTACATTTTAAGCAAGAGTGATGTTGCTTTAAGACTAAAGGATATGTTTGTGCCTGGTGAGTCACTATGAGGAGGGTGGGGCTTATTTAGGTGAGGTAAGGTCCCTTTCATACATCAGTTTTTTGCCGTCAGTCACAATCCGTTGCCTCGACGGATCAACGGATCCGTAACAGATTGTGAAAAACTGATACAACGGATTTGTTTTTTCGACAGATCCGACTAGCGGATCAGTTTTTTCATCCGTTTCTTCAGTTTTTTAAAAACGCCCAATGGGAGGCTCCCAAACGTTATTGGCTACTGAAAGCAGTGTCAGAGGGGTGGGCTAAAGGAAAAGCGACCTCGTCACCAGTAGCTTCATGTAACGAAGTCTGACAAGATTCTCCAGCGCTGGTGGATGGGACCGAGGGACCAGATGTAAGGGAAGGCAGGGAAGGTGCAGATGGGTCAGGTCTGTCGTAGTGGTCCCCGGTGGTGGACTCCTGTGGCATCACTCCAGAAGGGTTCAACTCTGCAGGCTCCCAAGTGCTTCAGACGGTGCTGTGGTACAACGAAAAAAAATGTAATTAATATATTGCTATTGCTTGGCCCTGGTTGAAACCCAAAAAAAAGGTTACATGTGTAAATATTTTTACTTAGTAAATGGGGAGGGGAATATTTACCTTCTGCTCACCATAGTCGACCGGATGAACGACAGGGCTCTAGCATACCTATACTTCGATCTACTGCATCTTCCCGATCCAGCCGGGGCCTGCATCTCTTTGTTGAACTCCCTCTTGAAGCGTTCCCTGAGTGACTGCCACTGCTTGATAACTCTGTCCCCTGTAAAGTGTGTAACATCCCTTTAGGGCTACCACAGTACACTGGGTGTTATGGGGGGTCTCACCTCTCTAGGGTGCTGTGCCTCCACCCGAATCTTGATTGGAGCTCTCTCTCTGGGACTGCAGAAGGACAGTTATCTTCTGCCAGGGGCTGATTCGGGAAACCCCTGCCACAGCTCAGTACACACACTCAGGGAACAGGAGTAAAACCGTTTAACAGGTTTATTGCTATGCAGCAGAATTGAGGTGGGTTTAAAGGAATAACATACAGTACAAGTAACGGTGCTCTATAAAAGTCATATACACATCACAGTCTACTTCTACTCCGACCCTGCAAATATAACGTAGCAGGTTCCCCCTCTTTTGTATTAACTCAGTCCAAACGTTGAGGCCCAGTTGCTGTGGATGTTGGAGCGCAAATTAGAACCGTTGGTGCACTTAGATGAATATTACTGTCAATAGTCTGGGTTGTAGTGTACTCACTGTAAATAGCGCTGGTAGAACTACAAGTCTCAGAAGGATACTCACTGTGTGTCTCAAACAGCCGGAGGGTTCTCTGGACACCAGCTGGGGGCGGCAGGATTTAGGCCTTTATGCGGTGGGAGTGTCGGCAGAACTCTCCGGGTCTTTGATGTTAATTGCCTCAAAGGGTGACAGGACCGCGCTCTCTCCAGCAGTGCGGGTATCTCAGCGGGGGCTGCCACTCTGCAATGTAGAGGAATGCAGATCCACACAGCTCCATCTCTCACAGCAAGCTGCCACGCGCCTTCTCCACTGAACATTTACTTTCACTTCCTGCCCAGCTCCCTCCCCCAAGTCCCTCCTCCTCCAATCTACTCTCTCTCCTATCCTTCCAGGCCGTGTCATCTGACTGAAACAAGGGTCCCTGGGAATTGTAATCCACTGCAGCTCAGGGGAAAAACGGTTAATGTCTGTAGGCCCCTGTTTAACAGCCGCTGCAAAACTCTTCTTAGTGTCTGTAAGCTACAGTATACCGGTAGCTGCTCTGACAGTTCCCTGTGCAGGTGTTACATTCTCCCCCTGGTGAGTCATTGAAAGTGTCCCATCATGATATGAGGACTCACGACCTGAAACATGAAGGGGGTTAAGGCATCCTGACTAACACCAAATTTACATGCACACAAACCACGCCCTGGACACATGGGAAATACCAGGAAATAAGGCCAAACAGAATTTGAAATAGGGTGTATCATCCTGGGGACCTCAGTGGTATGTCCCATTCTATCATAGGTCAGCATCATGGGTGGCCTAGTGTCCTGTTTGGGACGAGTGTGTACCGAGGGGGCCCCCTCCTCAGCCCCCGACTCTTGTCTCTCCAAAACGGGCTCCTCCGGATGGATCTCTTCATTCAATAAATGTCCCTCTTCTGAACTCTCCCCCAATTGTGGGCAGAGCGCACTACCCTCCTGACAAATGTCCCTTTTTTGTGTTTCCACTTCAGGAGTCTGGTTTACAGGGCCCGCGCCTGCTAATACTATGGGCGTCATTAATAGGCTGTTCAGACACTTTGCACCACACTTATCTGTGTGACTGATGTCTTATGCAAGCCCTATTTGTGTGCATTTTTTTCCACTAGGCAGCCAGACCATATTGGGTTACTGGCTGTTCTCATCAGTGGTTTGCACCTGTGCTAACCCAGCCTTTATCAATGGAGGTCAGCTGCATCCTGCTAGTGCATTAGTCAGGGTTTTGGTGAGTTAACCTTTCAAATGTGTTTTTTTTTAATTTTTAGGAATTTTTTCCTTATGTGCGCTGTTCAGATTTAGTGTTAGGGACTCACAAAATCTGGGGACTAGAGTTGAGCGAAACAGGTCGAAAAATTTCAAAAGTCGCCGACTTTTGGCAAAGTCGGGTTTCATGAAACGAAACCCGACCCTAGGATGAGGTCGGCCACGAGGTCGGCGACTTACGCGCCAAAGTCGCGTTTCAAAAGTTTGTTTTGCGCTCTTTTTCAGCCAATCAGGATCCACGGACACTGTGGGCAACGTGATGACATAGGCACGGGTCACCACCATCTTTCAGAAGGGCATGCAAGTGATTGGCTTGCTTTGGTGGGCGTCACAGGGGGTATAAAAGGGCGTGCACGCCGACCGCCATCTTACTTCTGCCGATCTCAGTATAGGGAGAGGTTGCTGCTGATTCTGTAGGGAGAGCGTTAGGCAGGGAAGAAGACAAAAAAACTGCTTCTGCTGCGAGCGATTTGGCCTGCACAACACACCAGTCACTGTGTGCAGTGCAAGGGGAGGCTATATTGTGGTGTATCAGTGGTGTTGGTTGCTGGGCTGCCTTCTAAGGCTTCCTGACAGGCTGGCATTGCTGTTTACCCACTGCTCTGCAAACTGCTTTTTTAAAAGCAATCCCAATTTGTTTTTTTTTGTCCTGCTGAGGTACTGAGCGTGCATTTTTTCACACCATACAGCGGTGCACACTCCTCACACAGTACCGTGTAACGGCTGTTATCACAGCCACAGTGAAGCTATCTGTGTGTCACTCTGTGAGAAAACAAGTGTCTGCAGAAATTCAAAATCTCACTTATCCTCTAGTCACTTTGGTCACAGCTGTGCCATCGAGCCTGTCACATAGCACTCAGATATTCATTGGGCCTCACACAATCCAAAAGTGTCCAGTGTCCACAAGTGTCTGCAGAAATTCAAAATCTCACTTATCCTCTAGTCACTTTGGTCACAGCTGTGCCATCGAGCCTGTCACATAGCGCTCAGATATTCATTGGGCCTCACACAATCCAAAAGTGTCCAGTGTCCACAAGTGTCTGCTGAAATTCAAAATCTCACTTATCCTCTAGTCACTTTGGTCACAGCTGTGCCATCGAGCCTGTCACATAGCGCTCAGGTATTCATTGGGCCTCACACAATCCAAAAGTGTCCAGTGTCCACTAGTGTGAGAAGAAATTCAAAATCTCACTTATCCTCTAGTCACTTTGGTCACAGCAGTGCCATCGAGCCTGTCACATAGCGCTCAGATATTCATTGGGCCTCACACAATCCAAAAGTGTCCAGTGTCCACTAGTGTGAGAAGAAATTCAAAATCTCACTTATCCTCTAGTCACTTTGGTCACAGCAGTGCCATCGAGCCTGTCACATAGCGCTCAGATATTCATTGGGCCTCACACAATCCAAAAGTGTCCAGTGTCCACAAGTGTCTGCAGAAATTCAAAATCTCACTTATCCTCTAGTCACTTTGGTCACAGCTGTGCCATCGAGCCTGTCACATAGCGCTCAGATATTCATTGGGCCTCACACAATCCAAAAGTGTCCAGTGTCCACTAGTGTGAGAAGAAATTCAAAATCTCACTTATCCTCTAGTCACTTTGGTCACAGCTGTGCCATCGAGCCTGTCACATAGCGCTCAGATATTCATTGGGCCTCACACAATCCAAAAGTGTCCAGTGTCCACAAGTGTCTGCTGAAATTCAAAATCTCACTTATCCTCTAGTCACTTTGGTCACAGCTGTGCCATCGAGCCTGTCACATGGCGCTCAGATATTCATTGGGCCTCACACAATCCAAAAGTGTCCAGTGTCCACTAGTGAGAAGAAATTCAAAATCTCACTTATCTTCTAGTCACTTTGGTCACAGCTGTGCCATCGAGCCTGTCACATAGCGCTCAGATATTCATTGGGCCTCACACAATCCAAAAGTGTCCAGTGTCCACAAGTGACTGCTGAAATTCAAAATCTCACTTATCCTCTAGTCACTTTGGTCACAGCTGTGCCATCGAGCCTGTCACATAGCGCTCAGATATTCATTGGGCCTCACACAATCCAAAAGTGTCCAGTGTCCACTAGTGTGAGAAGAAATTCAAAATCTCCCCTGTCCTATAGACAGCTTGTACCTTGTTTTACATTACTATATAGTTTGTTGGATTTTGTCTACATTTTTACCAAAAATGAGGAAGGCTGGTGGAAGAGGCCGTGGAATTGGGTGGGGGTTGGCAGCTGGTTATGATGGTGTTGGTGATGGATCTGATGGTAGTGGCAAGAGCAAAATAGGACCGAATGCAGGAGGTGTTGAGCCTGCGTCATCGTCTGGCTCCATAAGGCTTCGAAGGCTTAGTTTTCTAGGAGTTGGCAAACCGCTTTTAAAGCCAGAGCATCAGGAAAAAGTTTTGTCTTACATTGCTCACTCAGCCTCCAGCTCTATCGCCTCCTCTTCTTCAGTTGTAAAAAGTAAAAGCACTGAGTCGTCATTGGAGGCTCATGTTCATGAACCACACCTTTCCTTGTGTCCTTCACCCCAACCAAGATTGAAGGATGACGCAGGCCATACTACAGATTACTCCATGGAGCTGTTTTCACATACCATGCCTGGATTATCAAGTGAAATGGTGAATTACCCAGGCCAAGATGAATCTGACATGGAGTGCACTGATGCACAGCCGCTGATGGATGATTCTGCTGGTACATTCACTCAGAGCACTACATTGTCCTCGCAGTGTACAGAGCCAGATTCTGACCCTGATGAGACTCAGGTGCCCCTTCCCGCACACTATACCACCATACACGGTGACACAGAGGAAGGTGCACATGACATTGAAGAGGAGGTGATGGATGACCCAGTTGTTGACCCAGATTGGCATCCATTGGGGGAAGAGGGTGCTGCTTCCAATAGCTCAGATGAGGAGCATCCACAGCAGACATCGACATCGCAACAGCTGTTATCTGGCAGGCCCGGAGCACTCAAAAGACAGGTTCCAAAAATCAAAAGAGTTGCTGGACAGCTTGTCCAGAGGGTCAAAAGATCACAGCGTGCTAGGCCGCAAAATGTCTGCCAAAGTAGGAAGAGTGCAGTGTGGCACTTTTTTGAACAAAATCCTCATGATCAGGCCAAGGTTTTCTGTAAGAAGTGCGCAAAGACCTTTAGCCGAGGGAAAAATCTGAAAAATTTGAATACCAGTTGCATGCTTAGACATTTAACCAGCATGCACTTGCAAGCGTGGACACAACACCAAACCTCAAGTGCCACATGTGCAACTGATCACAACGAAGGTAGTCAGCAACGCTACATTGTTTCCCCCACTGTAAGCCCACCGGTTAGCACAGCAGCAAATGTTGAGGTGTCGTTGCAAGGCCACAGCAGTCAGGGAATCCCACTGTTATATCAACGAAAGACTGATTCTAGGCCATCAGAAAGAACACCAACTCCATCACCATCATCAACCCTCTCTCAGTCCGCCCTGTCCACCGCTACTTCCACCATATGCAGCTCTCAAGTCCAGCTCACCCTCCCAGACACTATGAGTAGGTCAAGAAAGTACTCAGTCTCTCATCCGCGTACACTGGGTTTGAACGCCCACATTGCCAAACTAATCTCGTTTGAGATGATGCCCTTTCGGTTGGTGGAAAGCGCAGCAGTACCACGCTATGACCTACCCAGTCGCCACTTCTCTCGCAAAGCCATCCCAGCCCTCCACCATCATGTGAAAGATCGCATTGTCCATGCACTCAAGCAGTCAGTGAGTGGAAAGGTGCACCTCACAACTGATGCATGGTCCGGTCGGCATGGCCAGGGCCGTTACGTGTCCATCACTGCGCACTGGGTTAATGTGGTGGATGCAGGGTCCACAGGGGACAGCGGTGGTGGGACAGTGCTGCCTAGCCCACGGTATAGGAAACAGTTGGCTGTAGGCGTTCGACCCTCCTCCTCCTCCTCCTCCTCCTCCAGAAGCGAAAGCTCGTCCACAGAGCGCAGTCGTACGAGCACTCCATCTGCAGCTGCCACTGTTGCACACAAGGTGTCCCCCTATCGAGCAGCTAGTGGAAAGCGTCAGCAGGCTGTGTTGCAGATGATGTGTTTGGGCGACAGACACACCGCCGAGGTGCTGGCCGAGTACTTGAAGCGACAAACTGAGTCATGGCTGGGCAGTGTACATCTTGAGGCAGGCAAGGTAGTTAGTGATAACGGCCGTAATTTTGTGGCAGCCATAGCCCTTTCAAAACTCAGCCACATACCTTGCTTGGCTCACACCTTGAACCTGGTGGTGCAGTGCTTCCTCAAAAATTATCCGGAGTTAACAGCCCTGCTCCAGAAGGTGCGAAGACTGTGCGCGCACATCCGCCGGTCGCCTGTACACTCCGTTCGTATGCAGAAGCTGCAGCGATTGCTTCACCTTACCAACCACTGCCTCATTATCGACATTGCAACAAGGTGGAACTCCACCCTGCACATGGTGGAGCGGCTGTGCGAGCAGAGGCAGGCCATAATGCATTTGTGGGAGGATACACGGCCAGGCACTTTGAGAGCAGACATGGAGTTGACCGGTGTGCAGTGGTCGAAGCTGAAAGACCTCTGTAAAGTCCTTCAGTGTTTTGAGGAATGCACACGGCTGGTAAGTGCAGACGACGCCATCCTAAGCATGAGCATCCCACTTATGCGTCTGCTCATGCAAACTTTGACGCACCTTAAGGAGCAGGCTTCTGCAGCCAATGTTGAGGAGGAGGGAATCCTTGATGACATTCAGCCATTGTCTGCTCAGGTAACTCTCCTGGACGAGGTGGAGGAGGAGGAGGAGGAGGAGGATGATGGGGATGATTACTTAGGGAAGGAGGATGCATCTCGTGGGGCAAGTGAAAATGTTGGCGTGGCAAGGTCTGGTACAGGGTTTGTGCGTGACTGGAGGGATGTGGATTTGCCAGAAAGTGCTCCTCCAACCAGCACTCGCAGTGCATCATTGACACCGGGAACATTGGCCCACATGTCAGATTATGCCTTGCAGATCCTAAAAAGGGACCCCCGCATTGCCAAAATGATGAACGATGACGACTACTGGTTGGCCAGCATCCTGGATCCACGCTATAAAGGCAAATTACAAAACATCATGCCACAGGAGAACCTTGACCTAATATTGGCTAATAAACAAGCAACTCTGGTAAATCGGTTGCTTGAGGCATTCCCAGCACACAGCAGTGGTGATGGTTCTCACACGAGTCGTACGGGCCGGGGTCAGCTTGGCAGAGGTGTTCGGGGTGCACACAGCAGAAGTGGCGTTGGAGACAGGGGTTTCATGACAATGTTGTGGACTGATTTTTCAAGTACCGCTAACACAACTGGTAATACTGCATAGATGGAAAGTGACAGGAGACAGTAGTTGTCAACTATGGTTACAAACTACTTTTCCTCCCATATCGATGTTCTCCCACACAGGTCATTCCCCTTTGACTATTGGGCCGCTAAACTGGACACCAGGCCTGAATTGGCACAATATGCCTTACAGGAGCTCGCTTGCCCAGCTGCAAGTGTGCTATCGGAAAGAGTCTTCAGTGCAGCTGGATCAATCCTGACAGAAAAAAGGACCCGTCTGTCAACCCAAAATGTGGATGATCTAACCTTCATTAAAATGAACCACGCATGGGTTTCCAAGGATTTTGTCCCACCTTCCCCTGATGACACATAGGGTGACAGAAAAATGGCTTGCTTTGGTCCACCTCTTCCTGGGACTTGACCTATTTCACCTTTTGCATCAGCTGAATGTCCAACATCAACATATGCCACTTTCTAAAACTCCCTAACTGTGCTGCCCCCCCCCCCATGGCCGGGGTCACCACCTAGCGCACGACACCGTGCGAGTGCCGTTGCCCTGGACAGGTGGGTAGGTCGACTCTTGGGCGCGGGCACTGGCACAGGGTCCCTCATAGTGCAATCAAGTGTCTCTGATGGTGGTGGCGCACACCCGCCGTCAGACACACCGCCGTACTATGAGGGGCCCAGTGCCAGTACCGACGCCCACGAGTGGGCCCCCCTTGCTTGGGCAGGGCCCCAGCATTTGCAATCTTTACCTCTCCCTGCTCCTCCGCTGTGTAGTCTGGGCTGTCAAATCCATACTGTGCCTGACACCGTTTGAGCCTGCCTCCTGATGTATAGACATATATTTTGAATGTGTACGCTATCCATACATGTTATCTGGGGATACGGTACCCTTTCTCACCTTTGTGCAATCACCTGCAATCTTTACTGGGCCTAACACCGTCTGAGCCTGCCTCCTGATGTATAGACATATATTTTGAATGTGTACGCTATCCATACATGTTATCTGGGGATACGGAACCATTTCTCACCTTTGTGCAATCACGTGCAATCCATACTGGGCCTGACACCGTCTGAGCCTGCCTCCTGATGTATAGACATATATTTTGAATGTGTACGCTATCCATACATGTTATCTGGGGATACAGAACCCTTTCTCACCTTTGTGCAATCACGTGCAATCCATACTGGGCCTGACACCATCTGAGCCTGCCTCCTGATGTATAGACATATATTTTGAATGTGTACGCTATCCATACATGTTATCTGGGGATACGGTACCCTTTCTCACCTTTGTGCAATCACGTGCAATCCATACTGGGCCTAACACCGTCTGAGCCTGCCTCCTGATGTATAGACATATATTTTGAATGTGTACGCTATCCATACATGTTATCTGGGGATATGGAACCATTTCTCACCTTTGTGCAATCACGTGCAATCCATACTGGGCCTGACACCGTCTGAGCCTGCCTCCTGATGTATACACATATATTTTGAATGTGTACGCTATCCATACATGTTATCTGGGGATACGGAACCCTTTCTCACCTTTGTGCAATCACATGCAATCCATACTGGGCCTGACACCGTCTGAGCCTGCCTCCTGATGTATAGACATATATTTTGAATGTTTACGCTATCCATACATGTTATCTGGGGATACGGTACCCTTTCTCACCTTTGTGCAATCACGTGCAATCCATACTGGGCCTAACACCGTCTGAGCCTGCCTCCTGATGTATAGACATATATTTTGAATGTGTACGCTATCCATACATGTTATCTGGGGATACGGAACCATTTCTCACCTTTGTGCAATCACGTGCAATCCATACTGGGTCTGACACCGTCTGAGCCTGCCTCCTGATGTATAGACATATATTTTGAATGTGTACGCTATCCATACATGTTATCTGGGGATACGGAACCCTTTCTCACCTTTGTGCAATCACGTGCAATCCATACTGGGCCTGACACCGTTTGAGCCTGCCTCCTGATGTATAGACATATATTTTGAATGTGTACGCTATCCATACATGTTATCTGGGGATACGGAACCCTTTCTCACCTTTGTGCAATCACGTGCAATCCATACTGGGCCTGACACCGTCTGAGCCTGCCTCCTGATGTATAGACATATATTTTGAATGTGTACGCTATCCATACATGTTATCTGGGGATACGGTACCCTTTCTCACCTTTGTGCAATCACGTGCAATCCATACTGGGCCTAACACCGTCTGAGCCTGCCTCCTGATGTATAGACATATATTTTGAATGTGTACACTATGCTATCCATACATGTTATCCGGGGATACGGTACCCTTTCTCACCTTTGTGCAATCACGTGTAATCCATACTGGGCCTGAGAACGGCTGGCTAGCTGTTAAGCAAGCTACAGCACCTGTGGTTTGCACACGTAAGTTTTTCATTTTTTCAGGAATGACGGTTAGGCCTAATTCCGGAACTGCGGTTGACCTGCACTTACTGGGAAATCATCGTTCGCGGGTAATAATTGTAATCACAGATCCCCATCACTAACGTTGTTCAGCGGGTTATCTGCACCTGTAAGCGACAAACGCTGGCCTTTTCAGTGTAGCGCACATGCAGCCACGGACATGTAAGGGCATGACACACCAGTTATTGGCCAATCTCATGTGCCAGAGCCTCACGTGTCCCTCTAGTAAGCCGGACTCGGACCGTGGGGCATGACGGAGTCTCGTTCGTTAACGGAATTAAGCTTGCAATGTGTGCATCTGTTCTGTAGCTGGCATGGTTGAGGTTTCCCAGGTGGAGTCGAATTAAACCGTAGGCTCCACTCCCGGTGGTGCCCTTCTGGACATTCCTTTAAGGTTCAGCTTTGCAACCATACTGCCCACGTAAAACAAACACTTTGCTTTCATGAACGCTGTTTGGAGGGTCATGACTCATGGGAATAACGCCGCCCAATCAGTTAACCTGCTAGAGAGATCCTTCGTTGCTCCCAAGCATGACATCACACTCCCTAGGAGGAAGGTAATGCCACTGTGGCGACCGTACTCCTGGGGGCGACACAAGTGCACTGATGCCCAGCCACTGCTCGATGAATCTGCTGGTACATTGACCCAGACCACTACATTCCCCTCGCACGCTACCCGGCCTGAATCTGACCCTGATGAAACTCAGGTTACCCTTCCCATATACAGTTCCATCTTACACGGTGACAAAGAGGAAGCTGCAGATGAAAGTGCAGGTTCGGCCCACCCGCCATCAGACACACCACCGTACTATCAGGGGCCCTGTGCCAGTGCCGTCGCCAACGAGTGGGCCCCCCCTGCTTGCTCAGGATCACAGCACTTGCAGGTTGAAATACTGTGCAGTGAGATGGAAGATGGGAACGACGAGGAGTTCAGACTAGTACAGGGATTCCCTAGCGAGGAGACTTATTTCATTGTTTTCAATGTTGGGACAGCAATTTTTTGGGGAGCACTATACTCTGGAGAATGATAGATGGGGCCCACCATACACTGGAACATTCCAAAGGTGAACATCAGACACTGGAGCAGCATTTACAGGGCCCATTATACACTAGAGCATTAGAAATGGGGCCCATTATGTTTGGAGCATTATTTGGGCCCATAAGACAGTGGAGCTTCATCCATGGGGACCAACATATACTGTAGCATTATGTGGAGCTCATCATATACTGTTTCAAACATTATATGGGACCAATGATTCTGTATGGAGAAATAGATGGGCCTTGTCATGAGCTGTAAAAAGTGAAGTATTTTTCATTGTACTATACCGCTATTTCTCTGCCGTATCGGAGCATGATGAGTTGTGGTATGTGTTAAAGGGGCGCTCATTCGCCCAGGGCACATGAAAACCTGGAGCCAGCCCTCCCCCCCACAACTGTAGCCAAATAACCCCCATTTTTCAGTGCGTAACTTGTATTATGAAGTTAATTAAGGTTGACAAGCTTAAGTAAGAACAATTGATGCTTTTGGCATTCAAATGGGCACTGTTGGTGTGTTTCCTGTCCTCCTCTCACTGCCGACTTTTATTCCCCATTGACTTACATTGGGTTTCGTGTTTCGGGACGACCCCGACTTTTCCCTATAATCGGACGATCTTGCTCGACCCGACTTTTGGAAAAGTCGGGTTTCACGAAACGAAACGCGACCCTAAAAAACCAAAAGTCGCTCAACTCTACTGGGGACCCTTGACATTGGGTTGTGGGCTAATCTACTTTGGCCAAAATAGTAACTAATACCCCATATCTTTTTATCTTTTTGAACTTTTTATCATTTTTGCAGGATGCAGCTAGACCTCATCATATTGGTTTGGTTTTTTCTGTGTGATGCATATATACAGTGTTGAGTAGCCCGCCTGCTAATACTATGGGCGTCATTAATAGGCTGTTCAGACACTTTGCACCACACTTATCTGTGTGACTGATGTCCTATGCAAGCCCTATTTGTGTGCATTTTTTTCCACTAGGCAGCCAGACCATATTGGGTTACTGGCTCTTCTCATCAGTGGTTTGCACCTGTGCTGCCCCAGCCTTTATCAATGGAGATCTGCTGCATCCTGCTAGTGCATTAGTCAGAGTTTTGGTGAGTTAACCTTTCAAATGTGTTTTTTTTTTTTTTAATTTTTAGGAATTTTTTCCTTATGTGCGCTGTCCCGCGCCTATTGGGCATGGGTCCTCGGTCCATCTGTAGCTCCATTGACCATCGGTTTCCCATTCATCCCCAGACTCGCTGTCAATTCCTCCTGAGGCAACACCAAGCTGGGGTGATTCTTCGCACCTACGACTTCTCCTATTGCACGGAAGGGTGGTATGACCTCCTTGGTTTGGCAATGGTGGTAAAGGGATGTTTTTTCCCACAGGCAACAGATGGTGTCAATGATAGGTCTTGACAGCTCCGCCCCTTTCTCGGGCTTTACTCTGTTGGCCGGGACAACGGGCAGCTTCTCCATCACCACATAAGGGTCAGGACACCACCAATCAGCAAGCTTGTGCTTCCGAGGAGGGCCAAGAAGTTGGATAAGGACTCTATCTCCAGGCAGTAAAACTTGTTCTCGAACTCTACAGTCATAGCGAGTCTTATTGCGCCTCTCTGACCAACCTGAGGCCTGCTCTGCCAATCTGTAAGCTTTTTTCAAATCTTCTTGTAGCTGGGACACATATTTTAAGTAGGTCTTTCCATTAGAACTGTCAAAGGATGTCCCACAACTAATATCCACTGGTAGCCGGGCTTTTCTTCCAAACATGAGGAAATAAGGCGAGTATCCAGTTGACTCATTTGTAGTGCAATTGTAGGCATGAACCAACTGACTCACATGCCTGCTCTAGTGTCCCTTCTTCCTGGGATCCAAAGTGCCTAACATGTTCAGAAGGGTACGGTTGAACCTCTCAGGTTGAGGGTCCCCTTGGGGGTGATATGAGGTGGTTCTGGATTTCTTGATCCCACAGATGGCGTATAGCTCCTTGATTAGTCTACTTTCAAAATCTCTTCCTTAATCGGTATGGATGAGGGCTGGCAGCCCGTAATGTATGAAGAACTTCTCCCATAGAAGAGGAGAAAAGTCGCCTTAAGCTGATTGATCGCTGGGACTTGCCAGGTCTCGCTGTTTGAGGACATCGCAAAACCAGGGATTGGAGAAGCAGGAAGCTCATCTGCATATTTCCGGTGCATTCTGGGAAGAGGAGAAGAGTCGCCTTAAGCTGATCGATTGCTGGGACTTGCCAGGTCTCGCTTAGAGTTGAGCGACTTTTGGTTTTTTAGGGTCGAGTTTCGTTTCGTGAAACCCGACTTTTCCAAAAGTCGGGTCGAGCAAGATCGGCCGATTATAGGGAAAAGTCGGGGTCGTCCCGAAACACGAAACCCAATGTAAATCAAAGGGGAATAAAAGTCGGCAGTGAGAGGAGGACAGGAAACACACCTACAGTGCCCATTTGAATGCCAAAAGCATCAATTCTTCTTACTTAAGCTTGTCAACCTTAATTAACTTCATAATATAAGTTACGCACTGAAAAATGGGGGTTATTTGGCTAAAGTTGTGGGGGGGTAGGGCTGGCTCCAGGTTTTCATGTGCCCTGGGCAAAAGAGCGCCCCTTTAACACATACCACAACTCATCATGCTCCGATACGGCAGAGAAATAGCGGTATAGTACAATGAAAAATACTTCAATTTTTACATCTCATGACGAGGCCCATCTATTTCTCCATACAGAATCATTGGTCCCATATAATGTTTGAAACAGTATATGATGAGCTCCACATAATGCTACAGTATATGTTGGTCCCCATGGATGAAGCTCCACTGTCTTATGGGCCCAAATAATGCTCCAAACATAATGGGCCCCATTTCTAATGCTCTAGTGTATAATGGGCCCTGTAAATGCTGCTCCAGTGTCTGATGTCCACCTTTGGAATGTTCCAGTGTATGGTGGGCCCCATCTATCATTCTCCAGAGTATAGTGCTCCCCAAAACTTGCTGTCCCAACATTGAAAACAATGAAATAAGTCTCCTCGCTAGGGAATCCCTGTACTAGTCTGGACTCTTCGTCGTCCCCATCTTCCATCTCACTGCACAGTATTTCAACCTTGCAAGTGCTGTGATCCTGATCAAGCAGGGGGGGCCCACTCGTTGGCGACGGCACTGGCACAGGGCCCCTGATAGTACGGTTGTGTGTCTGATGGCGGGTGGGCCAAACCTGCACTTTCATCTGCAGCTTCCTCTTTGTCACCGTGTAAGATGGAACTGTATATGGGAAGGGTAACCTGAGTTTCATCAGGGTCAGATTCAGGCCGGGTAGCGTGCGAGGGGAATGTAGTGGTCTGGGTCAATGTACCAGCAGATTCATCGAGCAGTGGCTGGGCATCAGTGCACTTGTGTCGCCCCCAGGAGTACGGTCGCCACAGTGGCATTACCTTCCTCCTAGGGAGTGTGATGTCATGCTTGGGAGCAACGAAGGATCTCTCTAGCAGGTTAACTGATTGGGCGGCGTTATTCCCACGAGTCATGACCCTCCAAACAGCGTTCATGAAGGCAAAGTGTTTGTTTTACGTGGGCAGTATGGTTGCAAAGCTGAACCTTAAAGGAATGTCCAGAAGGGCACCACCAGGAGTGGAGCCTACGGTTAAATTCGACTCCACCTGGGAAACCTCAACCATGCCAGCTACAGAAAAGATGCACACATTGCAAGCTTAATTCCGTTAACGAACGAGACTCCGTCATGCCCCGCGGTCCGAGTCCGGCTTACTAGAGGGACACGTGAGGCTCTGGCACATAAGATTGGCCAATAACTGGTGTGTCATGCCCTTACATGTCCGTGGCTGCATGTGCGCTACACTGAAAAGGCCAGCGTTTGTCGCTTACAGGTGCAGATAACCCGCTGAACAACGTTAGTGATGGGGATCACTGATTACAATTATTACCCGCGAACGATGATTTCCCAGTAAGTGCAGGTCAACCGCAGTTCCGGAATTAGGCCTAACCGTCATTCCTGAAAAAATGAAAAACTTACGTGTGCAAACCACAGGTGCTGTAGCTTGCTTAACAGCTCGCCAGCCGTTCTCACGCCCAGTATGGATTACACGTGATTGCACAAAGGCCAGAAAGGGTACCGTATCCTCGGATAACATGTATGGATAGCGTACACATTCAAAATATATGTCAATACATCAGGAGGCAGGCTCAGACGGTGTTAGGCCCAGTATGGCTTGCACGTGATTGCACAAAGGTGAGAAAGGGTACCGTATTCCCGGATAACATGTATGGATAGCGTACACATTCAAAATATATGTCTATACATCAGGAGGCAGGCTCAGACGGTGTTTGGCCCAGTATGGATTGCACGTGATTGCACAAAGGTGAGAAAGGGTACCGTATCCCCGGATAACATGTATGGATAGCGTACACATTCAAAATATATGTCTATACATCAGGAGGCAGGCTCAGACGGTGTCAGGCACAGTATGGATTTGACGGCCCAGACTACACAGCAGAGGAGCAGGGAGAGGTAAAGATTGCAAATGCTGGGGCCCTGCCCAAGCAAGGGGGGCCCACTCGTGGGCGTCGGCACTGGCACTGGGCCCCTCATAGTACGGCGGTGTGTCTGACGGCGGGTGTGCACCACCACCGTCAGAGACACTTGATTGCACTATGAGGGACCCTGTGCCAGTGCCCGCGCCCAAGAGTCGGCCTATCCACCTGTCCAGGGCAACGGCACTCGCACGGTGTCGTGCGCTAGGTGGTGACCCCGGCCATGGGGGGGAGGCAGCACAGTTAGGGAGTTTTAGAAAGTGGCATATGTTGATGTTGGACATTCAGCTGATGCAAAAGGCGAAAGAGGTCAAGTCCCAGGAAGAGGTGGACCAAAGCAAGCCATTTTTCTGCCACCCTATGTGTCATCAGGGGAAGGTGGGACAAAATCCTTGGAAACCCATGCATGGTTCATTTTAATGAAGGTTAGATCATCCACATTTTGGGTTGACAGACGGGTCCTTTTTTCTGTCAGGATTGATCCAGCTGCACTGAAGACACTTTCCGATAGCACACTTGCAGCTGGGCAAGCGAGCTCCTGTAAGTCATATTGTGCCAATTCAGGCCAGGTGTCCAGTTTAGCGGCCCAATAGTCAAAGGGGAATGACCTGTGTGGGAGAACATCGATATGGGAGGAAAAGTAGTTTGTAACCATAGTTGACAACTGCTGTCTCCTGTCACTTTCCATCGATGCAGTATTACCAGTTGTGTGAGCGGTACTTGAAAAATCAGTCCACAACATTGTCATGAAACCCCTGTCTCCAACGCCACTTCTGCTGTGTGCACCATGAACACCTCTGCCAAGCTGCCCCCGGCCCGTATGGCTCGTGTGAGAACCATCACCGCTGCTGTGTGCTGGGAATGCCTCAAGCAACCGATTTACCAGAGTTGCTTGTTTATTAGCCAATATTAGGTCAAGGTTCTCCTGTGGCATGATGTTTTGTAATTTGCCTTTATAGCGTGGATCCAGGATGCTGGCCAACCAGTAGTCGTCATCGTTCATCATTTTGGCAGTGCGGGGGTCCCTTTTTAGGATCTGCAAGGCATAATCTGACATGTGGGCCAATGTTCCCGGTGTCAATGATGCACTGCGAGTGCCGGTTGGAGGAGCACTTTCTGGCAAATCCACATCCCTCCAGTCACGCACAAACCCTGTACCAGACCTTGCCACGCCAACATTTTCACTTGCCCCACGAGATGCATCCTCCTCCCCTAAGTAATCATCCCCATCATCCTCCTCCTCCTCCTCTTCTTCCTCCACCTCGTCCAGGAGAGGTTCCTGAGCAGACAATGGCTGAATGTCATCAAGGATTCCCTCCACCTCTTCCTCCTCATCAACATTGGCTGCAGATGCCTGCTCCTTAAGGTGCGTCAAAGTTTGCATGAGCAGACGCATAAGTGGGATGCTCATGCTTAGGATGGCGTAGTCTGCGCTTACCAGCCGTGTGCATTCCTCAAAACACTGAAGGACTTTACAGAGGTCTTTCAGCTTCGACCACTGCACACCTGTCAACTCCATGTCTGCTCTCAAAGTGCCTGGCCGTGTATCCTCCCACAAATGCATTATGGCCTGCCTCTGCTCGCACAGCCGCTCCACCATGTGCAGGGTGGAGTTCCACCTTGTTGCAATGTCGATAATGAGGCGGTGGTTGGGAAGGTGGAGCAATCGCTGCAGCTTCTGCATACGAACGGAGTGTACAGGCGACCGGCGGATGTGCGCGCACAGTCTTCGCACCTTCTGGAGCAGGGCTGTTAACTCCGGATAATTTTTGAGGAAGCACTGCACCACCAGGTTCAAGGTGTGAGCCAAGCAAGGTATGTGGCTGAGTTTTGAAAGGGCTATGGCTGCCACAAAATTACAGCCGTTATCACTAACTACCTTGCCTGCCTCAAGATGTACACTGCCCAGCCATGACTCAGTTTGTCGCTTCAAGTACTCGGCCAGCACCTCGGCGGTGTGTCTGTCGCCCAAACACATCATCTGCAACACAGCCTGCTGACGCTTTCCACTAGCTGCTCGATAGGGGGACACCTCGTGTGCAACAGTGGCAGCTGCAGATGGAGTGCTCGTACGACTGCGCTCTGTGGACGAGCTTTCGCTTCTGGAGGAGGAGGAGGAGGAGGGTCGAACGCCTACAGCCAACTGTTTCCTATACCGTGGGCTAGGCAGCACTGTCCCACCACCGCTGTCCCCTGTGGACCCTGCATCCACCACATTAACCCAGTGCGCAGTGATGGACACGTAACGGCCCTGGCCATGCCGACCGGACCATGCATCAGTTGTGAGGTGCACCTTTCCACTCACTGACTGCTTGAGTGCATGGACAATGCGGTCTTTTACATGATGGTGGAGGGCTGGGATGGCTTTGCGAGAGAAGTGGCGACTGGGTAGGTCATAGCGTGGTACTGCATAGGCCATGAGTTCGCGGAAAGCTGCGCTTTCCACCAAACGATAGGGCATCATCTCAAACGAGATTAGTTTGGCAATGTGGGCGTTCAAACCCAGTGTACGCGGATGAGAGACTGAGTACTTTCTTGACCTACTCATAGTGTCTGGGAGGGTGAGCTGGACTTGAGAGCTGCATATGGTGGAAGTAGCGGTGGACAGGGCGGACTGAGAGAGGGTTGATGATGGTGATGGAGTTGGTGTTCTTTCTGATGGCCTAGATTCAGTATTTCGTTGATATAACAGTGGGATTCCCTGACTGCTGTGGCCTTGCAACGACACCTCAACATTTGCTGCTGTGCTAACCGGTGGGCTTACAGTGGGGGAAACAATGTAGCGTTGCTGACTACCTTCTTTGTGATCAGTTGCACATGTGGCACTTGAGGTTTGGTGTTGTGTCCACGCTTGCAAGTGCATGCTGGTTAAATGTCTAAGCATGCAACTGGTATTCAAATTTTTCAGATTTTTCCCTCGGCTAAAGGTCTTTGCGCACTTCTTACAGATAACCTTGGCCTGATCATGAGGATTTTGTTCAAAAAAGTGCCACACTGCACTCTTCCTACTTTGGCAGACATTTTGCGGCCTAGCACGCTGTGATCTTTTGACCCTCTGGACAAGCTGTCTAGCAACTCTTTTGATTTTTGGAACCTGTCTTTGGAGTGCTCCGGGCCTGCCAGATAACAGCTGTTGCGATGTCGATGTCTGCTGTGGATGCTCCTCATCTGAGCTATTGGAAGCAGCACCCTCTTCCCCCAATGGATGCCAATCTGGGTCAACAACTGGGTCATCCATCACCTCCTCTTCTATGTCATGTGCACCTTCCTCTGTGTCACCGTGTATGGTGGTATAGTGTGCGGGAAGGGGCACCTGAGTCTCATCAGGGTCAGAATCTGGCTCTGTACACTGCGAGGACAATGTAGTGCTCTGAGTGAATGTACCAGCAGAATCATCTATCAGCGGCTGTGCATCAGTGCACTCCATGTCAGATTCATCTTGGCCTGCGTAATTCACCATTTCACTTGATAATCCAGGCATGGTATGTGAAAACAGCTCCATGGAGTAATCTGTAGTATGGCCTGCGTCATCCTTCAATCTTGGTTGGGGTGAAGGACACAAGGAAAGGTGTGGTTCATGAACATGAGCCTCCAATGACGACTCAGTGCTTTTACTTTTTACAACTGAAGAAGAGGAGGCGATAGAGCTGGAGGCTGAGTGAGTAATGTAAGACAAAACTTTTTCCTGATGCTCTGGCTTTAAAAGCGGTTTGCCAACTCCTAGAAAACTAAGCCTTCGAAGCCTTATGGAGCCAGACGATGACGCAGGCTCAACACCTCCTGCATTCAGTCCTATTTTGCTCTTGCCACTACCATCAGATCCACCACCAACACCATCATTACCAGCTGCCAACCCCCGCCCAATTCCACGGCCTCTTCCACCAGCCTTCCTCATTTTTTGTAGAAGTGTAGACAAAATCCAACAAACTATATAGTAATGTAAAACAAGGTACAATGTGTCTATAGGACAGGGGAGATTTTGAATTTCTGCACACACTTGTGGACACTGGACACTTTTGGATTGTGTGAGGCCCACTGAATATCAGAGCGCTATGTCACAGGCTCGATGGCACAGGTGTGAAAAAAGTGACTACAGGATAAGGGAGATTTTGAATTTCTGCACACACTAGTGGACACTGGACACTTTTGGATTGTGTGAGGCCCACTGAATATCAGAGCGCTATGTCACAGGCTCGATGGCACAGGTGTGAAAAAAGTGACTACAGGATAACAGAGATTTTGAATTTCTGCACACACTAGTGGACACTGGACACTTTTGGATTGTGTGAGGCCCACTGAATATCAGAGCGCTATGTCACAGGCTCGATGGCACAGGTGTGAAAAAAATGACTACAGGATAAGGTACAGGAAAGATGTATATCTTTGTACCGTGTTAGCCAGTGGATAGAAAAATATTCAGGATTGAGAGTCCTCAGTAGTTGATACCTTTTAATGGCTAACTGAAAAGATGGTAACACATTGCAAGCTTTCGAGACTACTCAGGTCTCTTCATCAGGCTAGACTAATACAAAATCTGAAGTCACATATTTATGCACAATACAGCCTAGAAAAACCCAATTCTTCATACCTACAATACCCATTATGCACAAAACCTTTGTCACAGGACTTCTGAGAGACTAAGGAACCACCTTTTACATGTCTGCTACAGCATAAGGAGTAAAGTCCAGGGGCAATTTGAAACTCTGAGGAAAACACTTACAGAAAGCACAGAGCAAAAATTACAACAATACTACAACAAACTACGGACCTTTCTGGTTCATAACAAGGAAAAGAAACTACACAGACTGCGTCTCAATTCAGGACTCTATACAAACAGATACAAAACAAATCCAAAACCTGACAACTTGGACAACCACTCCATTCCAGACACAAAAGCATCTAACTGTGTCATCAATCTCTCAGATTATAAACCCAACAAAGTGGAACTGGCCGTGCTTTCTAGAGGACTCTCATTTTGTCCCACTAAGGCCCTAGATAAAACTGAACTCTGCAGTGATATGGAACAGTATTTCAGGAGACTGCGCCTGAGGGAATATTTCAATGATACAGAAGATTCAGAAAACACTCAGACCGAAGGAAAAGGGATCGTAACAACTAGGAAAAGGTCAGACTGGACACCTCCACCTGGACGCAACCCTCATTTGGATAAATATATAGACTCCTTCAGACATTTGATAAAATCCACAATCATAGACACTAACAGGAGACAAGCATCCAACATCAGTGCCCAGGAGAGAAAGGCCATACAGTCTTTAAAAACCAACAAAGAAATCATCATTAAACCTGCTGACAAGGGAGGTGCAATAGTCATGATGAATACGTCAGACTACATGAAGGAAGCAAACAGGCAACTTATGGACACATGCTACTATAGAAAATTGGAGTCGGATCCTACACAGGACTATTACAAGGAACTAAACAAGTTGGTTTCTTGTCTGCCTGACCAGTCCATAAGAGCTGGCGATGACCTGATACCAGAGACTCCAAGAATAGGGACATTCTACATGCTTCCCAAAATCCACAAATCTGGAAATCCAGGAAGACCAATTATTTCATGTGTGGGCACCCTCACTGAGCAGGTATCTGGATGGGTAGAGGGTATTCTTAAACCACTGGTGAAGGATACATCCAGCTACATTCAGGACACAACTGACCTATTGAATAAACTAGCAGCAATAGGTCCTCTACCAGAAGGAACCATCCTGGCCACCATGGATGTGGAATCTTTGTACTCTAATATCCCACACCAAGATGGTTTACATGCCTGCAAATTCTTCATGGAAAACACAGGGACTGATGCTGATGCTGTGGTGAAACTTATAAAATTCATCCTCACCCACAATTACTTTGAATTTGACAACAGGATCTATCTACAGGAGACTGGCACAGCAATGGGAAGTAAAATGGCTCCACAGTATGCAAATCTTTTCATGGCCAAGCTTGAAAGCGATTTTTTGTCCTCATGCCCCATCAGGCCCCTGGCCTACTACCGCTTCATTGATGATATTTTAATCATCTGGACGGAGTCTGAGCAACAGCTAAAGACGTTCCACGAACAGTTTAATCAATTTCATCCCACCATCAATTTAACACTCAACTACTCCAGTACCGAGATTAATTTTTTGGACACCATCATTAAGCTAAAAAACAATGAAATAGAGACATCCCTGTATCAGAAGCCAATCGACCGTCCAACATACCTTAAATGGGACAGTTTCCATCCAAAACACATAAAGAACTCTATTATCTATAGCCAAGCCATCAGATACAATCGTATATGTTCCAACCCCATGGATAGAGACAAACACCTTGGTCGCCTCAAAAAGACCTTTTTGAATCAGGGTTACCATCCAAGAACAATTGAAAACCAAATTACAAGAGCCACCAGATTGTCAAGGAATCACCTGCTACATTACAAAGCTAAAGAAGAAAATAACCGAGTGCCTCTAGTAGTCACCTACAACCCAAATCTGGAGGTGCTAAGGGGAGCTGCACGGAAATTACAACCTTTACTACAAAAAAATGCCCGATTAAAATCCATTTTTCCAGACCCCCCACTTCTGTGTTTTAGGCAGCCCCCAAATTTAAGAAGCATCATTGTCAGAAGCTCCCTGTCCTCTCCAACAGCTGGAGGAACCTTTCCTTGCAACCAGAAAAAATGTAAAACCTGTCCATTTATAATGACCACGGACAAGATAAAGATCCCCAATTCACATCAGGACTACAAGATCCCAGGTACTTTCACCTGCATTACATCTAATGTGGTGTACTTAATTATTTGTACTAAATGTCCAACTGGGGGTCTGTATGTGGGGGAGACAGGGCAAAAGCTTAGAACAAGGATGAATGCTCATCGTCACACAATAAGAGAAAAAAGAATGGATCTGCCTGTGGCAAAACATTTCTGTATCCCTGATCACAGCAGCATGGATATGAAATTACTGGTATTGAAAGGTAACTTCACATCTCAGAGAGAGAGACGAGTTTGGGAGTACAAATTTATGACGAACTTTGACACTCTCAGTGCTGGAATGAATGTGTCGCATGGATTTATGTCTTTTTACATCAATTAAGGAATTTCCTTTTAAAACCTTGCGGGGCAACACAGAACTAGACCCCAATCAGAGGACCATAAAACATCCAGACTCCTTATCTATGAACTGGTCCAATGTTTATATTTATGTTTCTCCCTCTCCCATATTGATAGTTCTGCTTCACGTCACTTGTCTTATCTATTGCATTTTTTCTAGGCTGTATTGTGCATAAATATGTGACTTCAGATTTTGTATTAGTCTAGCCTGATGAAGAGACCTGAGTAGTCTCGAAAGCTTGCAATGTGTTACCATCTTTTCAGTTAGCCATTAAAAGGTATCAACTACTGAGGACTCTCAATCCTGAATATTTTTCTATCCACTGGCTAACACGGTACAAAGATATACATCTTTCCTGTATCAAAATGGAGGATACCAGAATGTACCGCATCTTTATGGAACTAAAACCACTTCTGAAGAAACGTGCACAAATGGACAGCGACATTTTTTTCTTATCTAAATGCAAAAAGGAGAATCTAATTCCCAAAGGACTCTGGATTACAAACCCAATTCTTCATACCTACAATACCCATTATGCACAAAACCTTTGTCACAGGACTTCTGAGAGACTAAGGAACCACCTTTTACATGTCTGCTACAGCATAAGGAGTAAAGTCCAGGGGCAATTTGAAACTCTGAGGAAAACACTTACAGAAAGCACAGAGCAAAAATTACAACAATACTACAACAAACTACGGACCTTTCTGGTTCATAACAAGGAAAAGAAACTACACAGACTGCGTCTCAATTCAGGACTCTATACAAACAGATACAAAACAAATCCAAAACCTGACAACTTGGACAACCACTCCATTCCAGACACAAAAGCATCTAACTGTGTCATCAATCTCTCAGATTATAAACCCAACAAAGTGGAACTGGCCGTGCTTTCTAGAGGACTCTCATTTTGTCCCACTAAGGCCCTAGATAAAACTGAACTCTGCAGTGATATGGAACAGTATTTCAGGAGACTGCGCCTGAGGGAATATTTCAATGATACAGAAGATTCAGAAAACACTCAGACCGAAGGAAAAGGGATCGTAACAACTAGGAAAAGGTCAGACTGGACACCTCCACCTGGACGCAACCCTCATTTGGATAAATATATAGACTCCTTCAGACATTTGATAAAATCCACAATCATAGACACTAACAGGAGACAAGCATCCAACATCAGTGCCCAGGAGAGAAAGGCCATACAGTCTTTAAAAACCAACAAAGAAATCATCATTAAACCTGCTGACAAGGGAGGTGCAATAGTCATGATGAATACGTCAGACTACATGAAGGAAGCAAACAGGCAACTTATGGACACATGCTACTATAGAAAATTGGAGTCGGATCCTACACAGGACTATTACAAGGAACTAAACAAGTTGGTTTCTTGTCTGCCTGACCAGTCCATAAGAGCTGGCGATGACCTGATACCAGAGACTCCAAGAATAGGGACATTCTACATGCTTCCCAAAATCCACAAATCTGGAAATCCAGGAAGACCAATTATTTCATGTGTGGGCACCCTCACTGAGCAGGTATCTGGATGGGTAGAGGGTATTCTTAAACCACTGGTGAAGGATACATCCAGCTACATTCAGGACACAACTGACCTATTGAATAAACTAGCAGCAATAGGTCCTCTACCAGAAGGAACCATCCTGGCCACCATGGATGTGGAATCTTTGTACTCTAATATCCCACACCAAGATGGTTTACATGCCTGCAAATTCTTCATGGAAAACACAGGGACTGATGCTGATGCTGTGGTGAAACTTATAAAATTCATCCTCACCCACAATTACTTTGAATTTGACAACAGGATCTATCTACAGGAGACTGGCACAGCAATGGGAAGTAAAATGGCTCCACAGTATGCAAATCTTTTCATGGCCAAGCTTGAAAGCGATTTTTTGTCCTCATGCCCCATCAGGCCCCTGGCCTACTACCGCTTCATTGATGATATTTTAATCATCTGGACGGAGTCTGAGCAACAGCTAAAGACGTTCCACGAACAGTTTAATCAATTTCATCCCACCATCAATTTAACACTCAACTACTCCAGTACCGAGATTAATTTTTTGGACACCATCATTAAGCTAAAAAACAATGAAATAGAGACATCCCTGTATCAGAAGCCAATCGACCGTCCAACATACCTTAAATGGGACAGTTTCCATCCAAAACACATAAAGAACTCTATTATCTATAGCCAAGCCATCAGATACAATCGTATATGTTCCAACCCCATGGATAGAGACAAACACCTTGGTCGCCTCAAAAAGACCTTTTTGAATCAGGGTTACCATCCAAGAACAATTGAAAACCAAATTACAAGAGCCACCAGATTGTCAAGGAATCACCTGCTACATTACAAAGCTAAAGAAGAAAATAACCGAGTGCCTCTAGTAGTCACCTACAACCCAAATCTGGAGGTGCTAAGGGGAGCTGCACGGAAATTACAACCTTTACTACAAAAAGATGCCCGATTAAAATCCATTTTTCCAGACCCCCCACTTCTGTGTTTTAGGCAGCCCCCAAATTTAAGAAGCATCATTGTCAGAAGCTCCCTGTCCTCTCCAACAGCTGGAGGAACCTTTCCTTGCAACCAGAAAAAATGTAAAACCTGTCCATTTATAATGACCACGGACAAGATAAAGATCCCCAATTCACATCAGGACTACAAGATCCCAGGTACTTTCACCTGCATTACATCTAATGTGGTGTACTTAATTATTTGTACTAAATGTCCAACTGGGGGTCTGTATGTGGGGGAGACAGGGCAAAAGCTTAGAACAAGGATGAATGCTCATCGTCACACAATAAGAGAAAAAAGAATGGATCTACCTGTGGCAAAACATTTCTGTATCCCTGATCACAGCAGCATGGATATGAAATTACTGGTATTGAAAGGTAACTTCACATCTCAGAGAGAGAGACGAGTTTGGGAGTACAAATTTATGACGAACTTTGACACTCTCAGTGCTGGAATGAATGTGTCGCATGGATTTATGTCTTTTTACATCAATTAAGGAATTTCCTTTTAAAACCTTGCGGGGCAACACAGAACTAGACCCCAATCAGAGGACCATAAAACATCCAGACTCCTTATCTATGAACTGGTCCAATGTTTATATTTATGTTTCTCCCTCTCCCATATTGATAGTTCTGCTTCACGTCACTTGTCTTATCTATTGCATTTTTTCTAGGCTGTATTGTGCATAAATATGTGACTTCAGATTTTGTATTAGTCTAGCCTGATGAAGAGACCTGAGTAGTCTCGAAAGCTTGCAATGTGTTACCATCTTTTCAGTTAGCCATTAAAAGGTATCAACTACTGAGGACTCTCAATCCTGAATATTTTTCTACAGGATAAGGGAGATTTTGAATTTCTGCACACACTAGTGGACACTGGACACTTTTGGATTGTGTGAGGCCCACTGAATATCAGAGCGCTATGTCACAGGCTCGATGGCACAGGTGTGAAAAAAAGTGACTACAGGATAAGGGAGATTTTGAATTTCTGCACACACTAGTGGACACTGGACACTTTTGGATTGTGTGAGGCCCACTGAATATCAGAGCGCTATGTCACAGGCTCGATGGCACAGGTGTGAAAAAAGTGACTACAGGATAAGGGAGATTTTGAATTTCTGCACACACTAGTGGACACTGGACACTTTTGGATTGTGTGAGGCCCACTGAATATCAGAGCGCTATGTCACAGGCTCGATGGCACAGGTGTGAAAAAAGTGACTACAGGATAAGGGAGATTTTGAATTTCTGCACACACTATTGGACACTGGACACTTTTGGATTGTGTGAGGCCCACTGAATATCAGAGCGCTATGTCACAGGCTCGATGGCACAGGTGTGAAAAAAGTGACTACAGGATAAGGGAGATTTTGAATTTCTGCACACACTAGTGGACACTGGACACTTTTGGATTGTGTGAGGCCCACTGAATATCAGAGCGCTATGTCACAGGCTCGATGGCACAGGTGTGAAAAAAGTGACTACAGGATAAGGGAGATTTTGAATTTCTGCACACACTATTGGACACTGGACACTTTTGGATTGTGTGAGGCCCACTGAATATCAGAGCGCTATGTCACAGGCTCGATGGCACAGGTGTGAAAAAAGTGACTACTGGATAAGGGAGATTTTGAATTTCTGCACACACTAGTGGACACTGGACACTTTTGGATTGTGTGAGGCCCACTGAATATCAGAGCGCTATGTCACAGGCTCGATGGCACAGGTGTGAAAAAAGTGACTACAGGATAAGGGAGATTTTGAATTTCTGCACACACTAGTGGACACTGGACACTTTTGGATTGTGTGAGGCCCACTGAATATCAGAGCGCTATGTCACAGGCTCGATGGCACAGGTGTGAAAAAAGTGACTACAGGATAAGGGAGATTTTGAATTTCTGCACACACTAGTGGACACTGGACACTTTTGGATTGTGTGAGGCCCACTGAATATCAGAGCGCTATGTCACAGGCTCGATGGCACAGGTGTGAAAAAAGTGACTACAGGATAAGGGAGATTTTGAATTTCTGCACACACTAGTGGACACTGGACACTTTTGGATTGTGTGAGGCCCACTGAATATCAGAGCGCTATGTCACAGGCTCGATGTCACAGGTGTGAAAAAAATGACTACAGGATAAGGGAGATTTTGAATTTCTGCACACACTAGTGGACACTGGACACTTTTGGATTGTGTGAGGCCCACTGAATATCAGAGCGCTATGTCACAGGCTCGATGGCACAGGTGTGAAAAAAGTGACTACAGGATAAGGGAGATTTTGAATTTCTGCACACACTAGTGGACACTGGACACTTTTGGATTGTGTGAGGCCCACTGAATATCAGAGCGCTATGTCACAGGCTCGATGGCACAGGTGTGAAAAAAGTGACTACAGGATAAGGGAGATTTTGAATTTCTGCACACACTAGTGGACACTGGACACTTTTGGATTGTGTGAGGCCCACTGAATATCAGAGCGCTATGTCACAGGCTCGATGGCACAGGTGTGAAAAAAGTGACTACAGGATAAGGGAGATTTTGAATTTCTGCACACACTAGTGGACACTGGACACTTTTGGATTGTGTGAGGCCCACTGAATATCAGAGCGCTATGTCACAGGCTCGATGGCACAGGTGTGAAAAAAGTGACTACAGGATAAGGGAGATTTTGAATTTCTGCACACACTAGTGGACACTGGACACTTTTGGATTGTGTGAGGCCCACTGAATATCAGAGCGCTATGTCACAGGCTCGATGGCACAGGTGTGAAAACAGTGACTACAGGATCACAGAGATTTTGAATTTCTGCACACACTTGTGGACACTGGACACTTTTGGATTGTGTGAGGCCCACTGAATATCAGAGCGCTATGTCACAGGCTCGATGGCACAGGTGTGAAAAAAGTGACTACAGGATCACAGAGATTTTGAATTTCTGCACACTCTTGTGGACACTGGACACTTATGGATTGTGTGAGGCCCACTGAATATCAGAGCGCTATGTCACAGGCTCGATGGCACAGGTGTGAAAAAAGTGACTACAGGATAAGGGAGATTTTGAATTTCTGCACACGCTAGTGGACACTGGACACTTTTGGATTGTGTGAGGCCCACTGAATATCAAAGCGCTATGTCACAGGCAGAAATTGGCTAGTGTATCACAAACTACAAGGTGTATGTAGAATTGGGCAGAATAGGAATCTCCCTAGAGTGTAGGTCTGTAAGAACGGAACAAGTCCTCCACTTATCCTTCCACAGTGACACACAGATAGCTTCACTGTGGCCGTGATAACAGCCGTTACACGGTACTGAGAGGAGCGTGCACGTACACCGCTGTCCGGTGTACGTAAAATTGTCAAGCTCCGTGTTTTTTAAGTATACGGACAGACACACGCTGTCTCTCTATAGTTTTGAATGTGATCAAACAGCAAATATATTTAACTGTTTGAAAGCTAGACAAAACTAGTAGGTGCAGGTCTGTAAGAACGGAACATGTCCTCGACTTATTCTCACAGAGTGACACACAGATAGCTTCACTGTGGCTGTGATAACAGCCGTTACACGGTACTGTGTGAGGAGTGTACACCGCTGTATGGTGTGAAAAAATGCACGCTCAGTACCTCAGCAGGACAAAAAAAAAATTGGGATTGCTTTTAAAAAAGCAGTTTGCAGAGCAGTGGGTAAACAGCAATGCAGCTGTCAGGAAGCCTTAGGCTACTTTCACACATCAGGTTTTCGGCGTCAGGCGCGATCCGGCGTCGTGCCGGAACGCCGGATCCGGCAAATGTTTCGTAAAACCGGATGTGACGGATCCGGTTTTCTGCCGGATCCGTCTTTTTCTTGACAGACAAAACCGGATCCGTCTCATCCGGTTCATCCGTTTTTCTATCCGTTTTTCGACGGATTACGCCGGATTCGGTTTTTAAAATTGACCCTTGTGGCCTTCCGAACGGGATTGGCTACTGGAAAACTATATATAGCATGTTCCTACAGCCCTTCTTTGACAGGTTGTAGAGGAGAAAGTGCAGGTTGGAGAGAAGAGCAAGTTACTGGCGAAGATGGATGTTGTCATTGGAAATATTTTGAAGAATTTGGCGGATTTTACAGCGGAGGCGAATCGTTTGAGGGTGATTGTTCTGGAGAAGGAGAGAGCGAGACAGCAGCGCATCAGGCATCGTAGACGACGTTTGTGGATCCACCCCATCACAGCCAAGAGAATGACGCGTGGGGTCTATTCTACACTATGCATGGACCTTCGACGAAACCCGGATAAATTTTTTGGATATGTTAGGATGAAAATGGAGAATTTTGATTACTTGGTGGAGCGCATTGCACACCTCATAAGAAAAGTGGACACCTATTGCCACTTCTCTGTTTCACCCGCAGAGCGTCTGATGGTGACTTTAAGGTAAGCCACATTTATTGGATATGCTCGCATCAGAGCACACTTTCACTGCAATCTTGTTGGTGGTAGTTTGCATCTCCAAGTGTTATAGGTCAGTTTTGGTATGTAATGCTGTGATTTAAAACTAATTTATTGTTTTTTAATTCCCCACAGATTTCTTGCAACTGGAGAATCCCTTTCGTCACTGCATTTCCAGTACAGACTCGGGATTTCCACCATATCTGGAATTGTGAAGTACACATGCCGTGCACTGTGGGACTCCTTAGCTGAAGAGTTTTTACCAGAGCCCACAACAGAGAGGTGGATTGAAATTGCTGACAAGTTTCAACAGATATGTCAGTTTCCAAACTGCTTGGGCGCTGTGGACGGGAAACATATCCGCATTGTAAAGCCAGCTGGATCGGGATCGGAATATTTCAATTACAAGAAATATTTTTCAATTGTCCTCATGGCCATCGCTGACGCGGAATACAAATTTATTGCGGTTGATATTGGGGCCTATGGCCGCTCCAATGACTCTCAAGTTTTCAAACTGTCTGCCATGGGGCGTAAACTGTATGGAAACACCTTCCAGTTCCCACCACCTAGACCGCTGCCGCAAACATCTGGTCCACCTATGCCATTTGTCTGTGTAGGGGATGAAGCCTTCCAGCTGTCAGAACACCTTTTGAAACCGTACTCTAGCAGAGGATTGACAAGACCAAAACGCATTTTTAATTACCGCCTCACAAGAGCAAGAAGAATGGTTGAATGTACCTTTGGTATTCTGACAGCCAAATGGCGGGTCCTATTGACTGCGATCAACCTCAAGACAGAAACTGTGGACGAGGTGATAAAAGCGTGCGTGGTACTCCACAATTTTGTTATCTGCAAGGAACCCATTTCCATTGAGGACACCTCTGAAGAAACCACCTTGCAAGATTAACATGACATTACCACTAGAAGTTCTGTGACGGTTTCAGTAATGAGGGACAATTTTGCACTATACTTTATGTCACCTCAAGGCAGAGTACACTGGCAGGATGACAGAGTGTGAAAGATTTGTGCCCAACCAAACTTGTGTACCTTCTGTACCAACAGTATATACCTTTGCCAACCAAAGTTGGCTATCTTGTCATGGTCTCTATTTTTAGCTTTAGGCCACAGGTGTGTACCTGGTTGTGTTTTATGCAAAGTATTTCACCTTTTAACAAAAGTTGTGTACATTGTTAGGAAATCACCAACAATAAACACAACTTTTTAGGTGAAATACTTTGCTTCAAACACAACCAGGAACACAACTGTGGCAAAAAGCTAAAATTTACCCACAGTTATATACCTAGTTTTGAATACCATTTCACCTTTTAAATACCCTGTATTTAACCTTTTTCGCCGCAGAAAGAAATGACAGACAACCAGTGTAAAATAATTTAACTTTTATTGAAAAATGTTTTTTTTAGTAAACTTTTTTAAAAATTTAATAAACTTGTTTAATAAAACTTTGAAACTATAAAACTGAAACCATAAAACTGGTCATTTTTATTTAAATACACACATTATAAATCTGTGTAGTGTGTGGTGGAAATACTGCTGTAGGGGCTGCGGGACACTTCGACACTGGGAGTGTGGAGAGAGGACTGGGATCGTGGTGGGGAAGGAACAGTTAGAGGTGAAGGTGTGGAAAAAACTACAGAATGGGTGGACATGTGGGAAGCAGAAGAGGTGGTGGGTGGTGGAGTGGAGGGTTGGGCAGGGACTGTAGGAGCAGATGATGTTGATGGCAAGTTGTATGGGGAAGGAGTTTGGTACGGGGCAGGTTGCTGGAAGTGGGGAGATGTCTGGTACGGGGCAGGTTGCTGGAAGTGGGGAGATGTCTGGTACGGGGCAGGTTGCTGGAAGTGGGGAGATGTCTGGTACGGGGCAGGTTGCTGGAAGTGGGGAGATGTCTGGTACTGGTGAGGTTGCTGGTACTGGGGAGTTTGCAGGTACTGGGGAGGTTGCTGGTACTGGGGAGGTTGCTGGTGCTGGGGAGGTGGATGGTGCTGGGGAGGTGGATGGTGCTGGGGAGGTGGATGGTGCTGGGGAGGTGGATGGTGCTGGGGAGGTGGATGGTGCTGGGGAGGTGGATGGTGCTGGGGAGGTGGATGGTGCTGGGGAGGTGGATGGTATGTAATAGGAGGGGGAGGATGGAAAGTGGCTGGAGGGGGTGTAGATGTAATAGGAGGGGGAGGATGGAAAGTGGCTGGAGGGGGTGTAGATGTAATAGGAGGGGGAGGATGGAAAGTGGCTGGAGGGGGTGCAGGTGGAGGAACTACTGTGGTGGGAGGAGGAGGTTGGGAGGTAACTTGCTGGAGAGCAGCGTGGCATGAATGCATTACATGCATCTGCTGGGCAGGAGAGAGCGTTTCCATGCGCTCCACAACAGACCTGAAAAAGGTGTGGTTTGGCGAAGTTCTTGCTTCTGAATGCATGGTTTGCAGAAGTGTCTTCACCTCCAGAATGCTGGAGTTGATCTGCTGATAGCCTGCGGAGATTTGCTCTGACAAGACTTTTAGACAGTTCTGGAAAGATGCATTCAGATGCAAGAACTCTGGCGCATAAGTCTTTTCCTGACCCCTCTGCCGCTGCCGCCCAGTACCCGCAGGTGTACTAGAGGTGGCAGGGGCAGAAGGGTGGGGTAAAGGGAAAGCGATCTCCTCACCAGCAGCTTCATGTAATGTAGGCGGCCACGATGCTCCTGTGCTGGTGGATGGGACAGATGGGTCGAATGTGTGGTAAGGCTGGGAAGGTGCAGATGTACCGGGGCGGTCGAAGTGTCCCTCGGTGCCGGTCTCCTCATGGATCGCCTCAGAAGGGTCCAATCGTGCAGGCTCCCAAGTGCTGCTCACCGTGCTGTGGAATAAAGAGAAAAAAAAACAATTAAAATACTGACATGGTATGGCCCTGGCTGAAAAAAAAATTTACATCTAACATTTTTTTTCACATGTGGTGTGTAATATTTACCTTCTGGTGACCATTGTTTCCTGGAGGAACGACAGGGCTTCTGCGTACTTGTACTTGCTCCTGCGTCCTCCAGATCCACTCGGGGCCCGCATCTCTTTATTGAACTCCTTTTTGAAACGATCCCTCACAGACCGCCACCGATTCACAATTCTGTTCCCTGAAACGAGAAAGGAGTGGTTAGTATACAACATCAGTGTTTCCCAAACTCCAGTCCTCATGGTCCCCAGGGGTCATGTTTTCAGGATTTCCATAGTAAATAGAAATCCTGAACACATGATCCGTGGGGACCACGAGGACTGGAGTTCGGGAAACACTGGTTTACATCAAGCAACCGGTACTGTATATACTTACGCTCTGTAATCTGGGCCCGAACATCAAGGTCCTCCCAGCGGCCCACAAGGAGCGAACAGATTTCCTCCCAGAGTCGTCGGGTAATGATAAGGTCAGCGTGGCGGCGGTCAGCCATATTCCAGAGCGGCTCCCTTTCTCGGACGAGATCGATGAGGTGGTCCACATCGAGTCCTCCATCCTCACCGTCAGAGTCGGGAGCACGCTGTGAAGGCTGTTAAAGAAAAAGACAAAAATAACATAATTAGCCTCCACATAAGAAATGAAATAAAAAGTGCAAAAAAACAAAGCAAAAATATTTATACTTACACGCTGGTGACCGCCGCGTTGCTGTCGCCGACGACCCTGGGAGGCACTGCGAGGACCTCTTGGCCGAGCACCAGATTGGGAAGACTAGAGAAGAAAACAAAAAATGTTATGTCTTTGGATGTAGGCATTTGTTTGCTGTGTGTGGTCTTCAGAACATTGTTTTCTATGTGTTGTGTGTAGTGTGATGTTGTGTTTCTGCGTTTGATGCAAAAAACTTACCAATTGTGAGCCCACTGCAGGTGTCTGTCCACCCCTTCCTTCTTCTTCTGGGAGCTCCTCTTCATCTTGTGAATCCTGTTTTGAAATAAAAGGCAATGAATAGACATATATTACAGAGAAGATGGATTTTGGAAATAAAAACTTACCGTCAAACGCTGACGATGCGAGGGAGGGCTCCCAGAAGATGATGTGCTGTCTTCCTGGTGGCCACACTCCATGCCTGTGGGTGGTGTTCCAGCTGCTGCCATTGCTGCTGCTGCTGCTGCATCTATTGGGCGGCTGTTGAATAAAGAGAAACAAAGGGCCAATGAATATCTTGATATTCAATAGCCCTAGTTTGGAGGAATGGGGGATTTGATAATTACCGTCTCTCATCTGCTGCTGGCCTCCCCTCCTCAGCATGTTGCATTTGCTGCTCCATTTGGGGTGGTTGTGGTGCTGCAGTGGTCTCCTGCCTTCTCCTGCTTCGCTTGGTTGCTTTCTTGGGTGGCATGTTGGGTGTGGCTGTGGGTCCCACTGTCTTGCTTTTATATATGTCTTGTGGGCAGAGCTACTGAGCATGCTCAGACCAAAAAACCGGATCCGGCCGCCGGATCCGGCGCATTGCGGCGCTCATAGGCTTTCATTGTGTGAAAAAGTCGGACGCGCCGGATGCGGCGTGTCCGGCTTTTTCGCCGGAGACAAAAAACGTTACAGTAGCAGTTTTTTCCAGACGCCGGATCGCGACACATTGCCGGATCCGGCGAAAACCGGATGAAACGCATGGCCATCCGGCGCGATCCGGCGCAAATGCAAGTCAATGGGGGGGAAACCGGATCCGGCATTGCATTTCGCCGGATCCGGTTTCTGTCAAAAGTGCCGGATCGCGCCTGACGGCGAAAACCTGATGTGTGAAAGAGGCCTTAGAAGGCAGCCTAACAACCAACACCGCTGATCCACCACAATATAGCCTCCCCTTGCACTGCACACACAGTGACTGGTGTGTTGTACAGGCAAAATCGCTAGCAGCAGAAGCAGTTTTTTTTTCTTCTTCCCTACAGAATCAGCAGCAGCAACCTCTCCCTATGCTAAGATCGGCAGAAGTAAGATGGCGGTCGGCGTGCACGCCCTTTTATAACCCCTGTGACGCCCACCAAAGCAAGCCAATCACTTGCATGCCCTTCTGAAAGATGGTGGTGACCCCTGCCTATGTCATCACGTTGCCCACAGTGTCCGTGGATCCTGATTGGCTGAAAAAGAGCGCAAAACAAACTTTTGAAACGCGACTTTGGCGCGTAAGTCGCTGACCTCGTGGCTGACCTCATCCTAGGGTCAGGTTTCGTTTCATGAAACCCGACTTTGCCAAAAGTCGGCGACTTTTGACATTTTTCGACCCATTTCGCTCAACTCTAGTCTCGCTGTTTGAGGACATCGCAAAAACCACCCATCATAGACTGCAATAGCAATATGGAAGAGAAGAAAATCCACATGGTCACCTGCAACACATGCTACATGTTTACGGATCTTCCAGCCCAAAAACTCAACATTACCTGTCATAAGTGCAAACTTGTTGCCCTCTTAGAGGAAAAGGTGCAGGGACTGGAAGAAAGAATAGCAACATTGAAGGTAATTAAAGAACATGAGGACTTCTTGGATGAAGCAGAAGCAACCATTCAGGATACGGAAAGTGAGAAAAGCTTCAGGGCACATGCAGAGGCTGAAAAGTGGAGCCATGTGGCGAAAAGAAGCAAACGGATCAAGTGGTCATCACCACCCACACAGCTTAGTAACCAATATGAAGCCCTCATGCTGGAGAATGAAAATGGCACAGCTCAGGATGATACCGTATCTACAAGAGAAGACACACTATCAACAAAAGAAGTTACTGTGTCAACAAAGGCGGAAACAAATGACACTCAAAAACACTCACGAGCAACAAGCAGCGCGTCCGGAAAGAAAAGAAGAGTGGTAGTTATGGGCGACTCACTACTAAGAGGCACGGAGGCAACTATCTGCAGGCCGGACATAACCGCACGAGAAGTATGCTGCCTCCCAGGAGCAAAAATCAAGGATGTGGCCAACAGGATACCAACTATCCTCAAATCCAAGGACGACTACCCTTTCCTACGGATACATGTAGGCACAAACGATTCGGCAAGAAATGACCTACCAACTATCTGCAAAGACTTTGAAATTCTGGGGAAGAAAATAAAGGAACGGAATGTACAGGTTGTTTTCTCATCAATCCTCCCAGTCGATGGTCATGGCATCAGAAGATGGAATAGGATACTAGAGGTGAACAACTGGCTACGACGGTGGTGCAGGCAGCAAGGGTTTGGATTCTTGGACCATGGCATGAATTACCTCTACGATGGACTTCTCGCAAGAGATGGGATACACCTCACAAAACCTGGGAAACACACATTCACCAGAAGACTTGCCACACTCATCAGGAGGGCTTTAAACTAGAAAAAGAGGGGATGGGAGGAAAAACAGCAGACAAGAACATGCAGCAGAAGGACAAACTAATCAAGGATACTAGATGTGGTACAGAGGACCCAAGACAGGGTACTCAGAAGGAAGCTAAGAAAAAGGAAGCAAAACTTCTTTCCTGCATGCTGACCAGTGCAAGGAGCCTGACCAATAAGATTGAAGATCTGGAGTTGGTAATGTATGAGGAAAAATAGTAGGAATAACTGAGACATGGTTAGACAACAGCTATGACTGGGCGGCTAACTTGCAAGGATATGATTTGTTTAGGAGGGTTCGTTAAAAAAGGAAAGGGGGTGGAGTCTGTCTATATATAAAGTCCACTTTAAAGCCCACACTAAGAGAAGATATACAAGAGGGAAACGAAGAGGTGGAGTCTCTATGGGTGGAGATACAAGGAGGGAAAAGTAATAAAATCCTCATAAGGGTTTGTTATAAGCCACCAAATATAACAGAAGCCACTGAAAATCTATTATTGAGACAAATAGACAAAGCAGCAAATCACAATGAGGTGATTATTATGGGGGACTTCAACTACCCCGACATAGACTGGGAAACTGAAACCTGCGTATCTCAGAAAGGAAACCAATTTCTGTCAGTGACCAAGGATAATTATCTGTCACAACTTGTGCAAGGCCCAACTAGAGGGACAGCCCTTCTGGACTTAATTTTAAGCAACAGGCCAGATAGAATAACAGAAGTATGAGTCGATGGGCACCTAGGGAACAGTGACCACAATATAATACAATTCCACTTGTCCTTCAGTAAGGTGCCCTGGAAGGGGGTTACAAAAACGCCAAAATTCAGGAGAGAAAAGTTTGATCAGCTTAGAGAGGACCTTCGCCGAATTGATTGGGACAATGTCCTCAAAAATAAGAGCACAGAAAATAAATGGGAAATATTTAAATCAGTTTTACACACCCACTGCGAGCTAGCCATACCGTACAGAAATAAAAGGGCTAGGAACAGGAGAACACCAATGTGGCTAAATAAGGATGTAAAAAGGGCAATAAATAACAAGAACAAGGCATTTAAGAAGCTAAAACAAGAAGGCAATGAAGAAGCATTAAAAAGTTATAGAGAAAAAAATAAAATGTGTAAAAAAACAAATACATTTAGCAAAAGTGGAAACTGAGAGACTCATTGCTAAGGAAAGGAAAACAAACCCCAAACTATTCTTTAATTATATAAACAGTAAAATGATTAAAATTGATGGTGTTGGCCCTTTAAAGAACAATGAGAGTGATATCATAGAGAGCGATGTGGGAAAAGCAAATGTTTTAAATACTTTTTTCTCAACAGTGTTCACACAGGAAAAGGATTTGCTAGGGGAAATGCAGAGTGATAATGTAAACTCCCCATTAAGTATTACCTGCCTTACCCAGGAAGAAGTGCAGAACCGCCTTAGTAAGATTAAAATTGACAAATCACCAGGCCCTGATGGCATTCACCCTCAGGTATTAAGGGAGTTAAGTAATGTGATAGACAGGCCTCTATTCCTTATATTTAAAAACTCTATAGAAACAGGGTCTGTTCCTTTTGATTGGCGGCAAGCAAATGTGGTACCAATATTCAAAAAGGGGTGTAAAAGGGAACCTGGAAACTATAGGCCAGTAAGCTTAACATCTGTTGTGGGTAAAATTTTTTAAGGGTTTCTAAGGGATACCATTATGGAATATCTCAATGTTAATAAATGTTTAACTCCATATCAACATGGATTTATGAAGGATCACTCCTGTCAAACTAACCTGATCAGCTTCTATGAGGATGTAAATTCTCAAATGGACCAAGGAGAATCATTGGATGTCATTTATCTCGACTTCTCTAAAGCATTTGACACTATCCCACATAAAAGATTGGTAAGTAAGATGAGAAAGATTGGGCTAGGGGAAAATGTGTGTAGATGGGTAGGTAGCTGGCTTAGTGATAGAAAACAGAGTGGTTATTAATGGGGCATACTCAGATTGGGCCAGGGTTACTAGTGGGGTACCACAGGGTTCTGTATTGGGCCCCCTACTATTTAATATATTTATTAATGATCTACTGGATGGCTTACACAGTAAAATATCAGTATTTGCAGATGATACAAAACTATGTAAGGTAGTTAACACAAAGGAGGACAGTTTGCAACTACAGACAGATTTGAGTAAATTGGAGAATTGGGCTGAAAAATGGCAAATGAGGTTTAACACAGATAAGTGTAAGGTTATGCACATGGGAAGGAGAAACCGATGCTACAATTTTACTAAATGGGAAACTGCTGGGGAAATCAGAAATGGAAAAAGACTTGGGCATCTTAGTCAATAAGAAGCTAAATTGGAGTGCCCAGTGTCAGGCAGCTGCCACCAAAGAAAATAGGGTCATGGGATGCATTAGAAGAGGTCTGCGGACACGAGATGAAAACTTAATTCTCCCTCTATACAAATCACTCGTCAGACCACACTTGGAGTATTGTGTGCAATTTTGGACGCCGGTGCTCAAGAAAGATATTACTGAACTTGAAAGGGTTCAAAGGCGGGCTACTAAAATGATAAATGGAGTTGGTTCACTACAATACCCAGAAAGGTTATCAAAATTAGGTCTATTTACTCTAGAAAAGAGAAGACTTAGAGGAGACCTAATATATACAGTGGGGCAAAAAAGTATTTAGTCAGTCAGCAATAGTGCAAGTTCCACCACTTAAAAAGATGAGAGGCGTCTGTAATTTACATCATAGGTAGACCTCAACTATGGGAGACAAACTGAGAAAAAAAATCCAGAAAATCACATTGTCTGTTTTTTTTTCATTTTATTTGCATATTATGGTGGAAAATAAGTATTTGGTCAGAAACAAAATTTCATCTCAATACTTTGTGATATATCCTTTGTTGGCAATGACAGAGGTCAAACGTTTTCTGTAAGTCTTCACAAGGTTGCCACACACTGTTGTTGGTATGTTGGCCCATTCCTCCATGCAGATCTCCTCTAGAGCAGTGATGTTTTTGGCTTTTCGCTTGGCAACACGGACTTTCAACTCCCTCCAAAGGTTTTCTATAGGGTTGAGATCTGGAGACTGGCTAGGCCACTCCAGGACCTTGAAATGCTTCTTACGAAGCCACTCCTTCGTTGCCCTGGCGGTGTGCTTTGGATCATTGTCATGTTGAAAGACCCAGCCACGTTTCATCATCAATGCCCTTGCTGATGGAAGGAGGTTTGCAATCAAAATCTCACGATACATGGCCCCATTCATTCTTTCATGTACCCGGATCAGTCGTCCTGGCCCCTTTGCAGAGAAACAGCCCCAAAGCATGATGTTTCCACCACCATGCTTTACAGTAGGTATGGTGTTTGATGGATGCAACTCAGTATTCTTTTTCCTCCAAACACGACAAGTTGTGTTTCTACCAAACAGTTCCAGTTTGGTTTCATCAGACCATAGGACATTCTCCCAAAACTCCTCTGGATCATCCAAATGCTCTCAAGCAAACTTCAGACGGGCCCGGACATGTACAGGCTTAAGCAGTGGGACACGTCTGGCACTGCAGGATCTGAGTCCATGGTGGCGTAGTGTGTTACTTATGGTAGGCCTTGTTACATTGGTCCCAGCTCTCTGCAGTTCATTCACTAGGTCCCCCCGCGTGGTTCTGGGATTTTTGCTCACCGTTCTTGTGATCATTCTGACCCCACGGGGTGGGATTTTGCATGGAGCACCAGATCGAGGGAGATTATCAGTGGTCTTGTATGTCTTCCATTTTCTAATTATTGCTCCCACAGTTGATTTCTTCACTCCAAGCTGGTTGGCTATTGCAGATTCAGTCTTCCCAGCCTGGTGCAGGGCTACAATTTTGTTTCTGGTGTCCTTTGACAGCTCTTTGGTCTTCACCATAGTGGAGTTTGGAGTCAGACTGTTTGAGGGTGTGCACAGGTGTCTTTTTATACTGATAACAAGTTTAAACAGGTGCCATTACTACAGGTAATGAGTGGAGGAAAGAGGAGACTCTTAAAGAAGAAGTTACAGGTCTGTGAGAGCCAGAAATGTTGATTGCTTGTTTCTGACCAAATACTTATTTTCCACCATAATATGCAAATAAAATGAAAAAAAAACAGACAATGTGATTTTCTGGATTTTTTTTTCTCAGTTTGTCTCCCATAGTTGAGGTCTACCTATGATGTAAATTACAGACGCCTCTCATCTTTTTAAGTGGTGGAACTAGCACTATTGCTGACTGACTAAATACTTTTTTGCCCCACTGTATGTACAAATATATCAGAGGGCAATGCAGAGATCTCTCCAATGAACTGTTTGTACCAAGGACTGTGACAAGAACAAGGGGGCATTCTCTTCGTTTGGAGGAAAGACAATTTCTGCACCAGCATAGAAGAGGGTTCTTCACAGTAAGAGCAGTGAGGCTCTGGAATTCTCTTCCTGAGGAAGTGGTGATGGCCAACTCACTGAATGAATTTAAGAAAGGAATGGATGCTTTTCTTGTGAGTAACAGTATAGAAGGTTACGAATAACATAATATTATAGGTAGATGATTGACCCAGCTTAGGGGAAGGAATTTTTTTCCCTATGGAGAAAATTGGCTTCTACTCTGTGGGTTTTTTGCCTTCCCCAGGATCAACAATGCAGAACAGCTGCACTAAAAATAGGCTGAACTAGATGGACATAAGGTCTTCCTTCAGCCTTCAAAACTATGCTACTATGTTACCTTCCGACGGCCTCCTGTCTTCTTTCCACGCGCCCGGCCTCGCGTTCCCAGTAATGCTTTGTGGCTTAGACTGCTGATGATGTCGGTCTTTTCTCGCTCTCGCGAGAGTGACGTCGGTCTTCTTTCTCACTCTCGCGAGAGTGACGTCATCAGCGGTCTAAGCCGCAAAGCATTACTAGGAACGTGAGGCCGGGCACGTGGAAAGAAGACAGGAGGCCGTCGGAAGGTGAGAATAACTTTTTTTATTTTAATTCTCTTTTCTACAGATTAAGGCCTGCACCTGCCGCTGATTGGTCGCGGCCTGGTGGCTGCGACCAATCGGCGGCAGGCGCAGCTTACCGTTACAAACAGATGCGCCTGTCGCTGATTGGTTGCGGCCTGGCGGGGGCCTGGTGGCCCCAACCAATCAGCGGCCCGCGATTTCGGTTACAGACAGACACGATAAGGCGTTTATATATTTATACATATATATAGATAGTCATTACAAACAGAGTGATCTATTTCAAGTGTTTATTTCTATTAATGTTGAAGATTATGGCTTTCAGCTAATGACTCTATATAAAACAGTTGTGGCCAAAAGTATTGACACCCCTGCAATTTTGTCAGATAATACTCAGTTTCTTCCTGAAAATTATTGCAAACACAAATTCTTTGTTATTATTATCTTCATTTAATTTGTCTTAAATGAAAAAACACAAAAAGAATTGTCCTAAAGCCAAATTGGATATAATTCCACACAAAACATGAAAAGAGGGTGGATAAAAGTATTGGCACTGTTCGAAAAATCATGTGATGCTTCTCTAGTTTGTGTAATTAACAGCACCTGTAACTTACCTGTGGCACCCAACAGGTGTTGGCAATAACTAAATCACACTTGCAGCCAGTTGACATGGATTAAAGTTGACTCAACCTCTGTCCTGTGTCCTTGTGTGTACCACATTGAGCATGGAGAAAAGAAAGACGACCAAAGAACTGTCTGAGGACTTGAGAAACCAAATTGTGAGGAAGCATGAGCAATCTCAAGGCTACAAGTCCATCTCCAAAGACCTGAATGTTCCTGTGTCTACCGTGCGCAGTGTCATCAAGAAGTTTAAAGCCCATGGCACTGTGGCTAACCTCCCTGGATTTGGACGGAGACGAAAAATTGACAAGAGATTGCAATGCAAGATTGTGCGGATGTTGGATAAAGAACCTTGACTAACATCCAAACAAGTTCAAGCTGCCCTGCAGTCCGAGGGTGCAACAGTGTCAACCCGTACTATCCATCGGCGTCTGAAAGAAAAGGGACTGTATGGTAGGAGACCCAGGAAGACCCCAATTCTTACCCCGAGACATAAAAAAGCCAGGCTGGAGTTTGCCAAAACGTACCTGAAAAAGCCTAAAACGTTTGGAAGAATTTTCTCTGGTCAGATGAGACAAAAGTAGAGCTTTGTGGGCAAAGGCATCAACATAGAGTTTACAGGAGAAAAAAAGAGGCATTCAAAGAAAAAAACACGGTCCCTACAGTCAAACATGGCGGAGGTTCCCTGATGTATTGGGGTTGCTTTGCTGCCTCTGGCACTGGACTGCTTGACCGTGTGCATGGCATTATGAAGTCTGAAGACTACCAACAAATTTTGTAGCATAATGTAGGGCCCAGTGTGAGAAAGCTGGGTCTCCATCAGAGGTTGTGGGTCTTCCAGCAGGACAATGACCCAAACACACTTCAAAAAGCACTAGAAAATGGTTTGAGAGAAAGCACTGGAGACTTATAAGGTGGCCAGTAATGAGTCCAGACTTGAATTCCATAGAACACCTGTGGAGAGATCTAAAAATGGCAGTTTGGAGAACGCACCCTTCTAATATCAGGGACCTGGAGCACTTTGCCAAAGAAGAATGGTCTAAAATTCCAGCAGAGCATTGTAAGAAACTCATTGATGGTTACCGGAAGCGGTTGGTCACAGTTATGTTGGCTAAAGGTTGTGCAACCAAGTATTAGGCTGAGGGTGCCAATACTTTTGTCTGGCCCATTTTTGGAGTTTTGTGTGAAATGATCAATGTTTTGCTTTTTGCTTCATTCTCTTTTGTGTTTTTTCATTTAAGACAAATTAAATGAAGATAATAATACCAAAGAATTTGTGATTGCAATCATTTTCAGGAAGAAACTGAGTATTATCTGACAATTGCAGGGGTGTCAATACTTTTGGCCACAACTGTATATGAGTTTCACCTTTTTGAATTGAAGAACTGAAATAAACCTCTTTTGCAAATCTCAATGAGTATGTTTAACAGCTTTACCCCCTGAGGGTGGTTTGCACATTCATGATCGGGCCAATTTTTACAATTCTGACCACTCACTTTATGAGGTAATATCTCTGGAACGCTTCCATGGATCCTGGTGATTCTGACATTGTTTTCTCGTGACATACTGTATTTCATGATAGTGGTAAAATTTCTTTGATATGACTTGCGTTTATTTGTGAAAAAATGGAAACTTGGTGAAAATTTTCAAAATTTTGCAATTTTCCAACTTTGAATTTTCATTCCCTTAAATCACACAGATATTTCACACAAAATACTTAATAAGTAACATTTCCCTACTTTACATCAGCACAATTTTGGAAATTTTTTTATGGTTAGGAAGTTATAAGGTTTAAAAGTTAAACAGCGATTTCTCATTTTTACAACAAAATCTACAAAGCCATTTTTTTAGGGACCACATCACATTTGAAGTCAGTTTGAGGGGTCTATATGATAGAAATTACCCAAAAGTAACACCATTCTAAAAGCTGCACCCCTCAAGGTGGTCAAAACCACATTCAAGAAGTTTATTAGCCCTTATGGTGCTTAACAGGAATTTTTGGAATGATTAAAAAAAATGAAAATTTAACAAAAAAATTATTTCAGATCCCAATTTTTTTTTATTTTCCCAAGGGTAACAGGAGAAATTGGACCACAAAAGTAATTGTGAAATTTCTCCTGAGCACGCTGATACACAATATGTGGGGGTAAAACACTGTTTGGGCGCATGGCAGAGCTTGGAAGTGAAGGAGGGCCGTTTGACTTTTTCAACGCAAAATTGGCTGGAATTGAGATCGAACACCATGTCTAAATAGTGGAAAGCCCCCACAAGTTACCCTATTTTAGATTCTAGACCCCCTAAGGAACTTATCTATATGGGTGGTGAGAACTTTGAACCGCCAAGTGTTTCACTAAAGTTTATAATGCCTGGCCATGAAAAAAAAACATTTTTTTCCGCAAAAATGATTTTTTAGCCCCCAATTTTTTATTTTCCCAAGGGTAACAGGAGAAATTTGACCCCAAAAGTTGTTCTCCAATTTCTTCTGGTACCCCATAAGTGGAAGAAAACTACTGTTTGGGCACACGTCGGCGCTCAGAAGAGAAGTAGTGACGTTTTGGAATGTAGACTTTGATGGAATGGTCTGCGGGCGTCATGTTCTTTTTGCAGAGCCCCTGATGTGCCTAAACAGTGGAAATGCCCTTGTCCTGTCCTCACTAAATGAAGCAGACTTCACATAGCTATACAGTGTCACGTGGACCCGTCCTGTGTGACGCGACCCGCAGGCCGGTAACTGTAAACAACAAGACGCAGCATGTGATACAGTCCTGTGTGACATGGCCCGCAGGCCAGTAACTAAAACAACAAGACAAGGGGAAGGTAAAACAGTTACAACGGTGGGCCCTGCGATAGGGAAAGGCAACGTGGAGACCTCCTGCACTCCCCTGAGTCAGTGTCCCTAACGCTCCTAGCGTTCCCTATGCTGGTTCCGCACCGGGCGCCGCTCAGGATGCCTGTCGTCCTAGCACACCCTACACCTATCCCTTGCCAGGGAGCTGGGTAGCGCAGGCACTGGCCCCACCGCTGTACTAATACACACGAAGGAAAAACACAAACAGGGAAACACCACTTAGCTTTACTCAGTTGCACTTGCTCCTGGCAACAGAGTCCACCACCAGAATGCAGCTCTCCTCCTGAATCGCTGCCACCAAGCTCTGTCAGAGCTACAAGGAAATCCCCTATGACTCCTTCCACACGAGGGCTAAGACAGTGCTGTAAGGAAAGCTCTCCAGTCCCTTCCTCCACCAAGGATGGTTGAAATGAAGACTATCACCAACGCTGATTGCAACACCTGTGACTCTTTTATAGCAGAGCCAGCAATCACACCTGCATTATAAACATGTGCACTTAACTAAAGAAACAGAGTGCAATGATGCTCACCACCACCGGGGGCAAACTTAGAACAAACGACACCACAGTGCAATAATCCAAATGGCCACCGGGGGTAAAATCCACACTTAAGCACAGCTTAACCCCTTACCTACAATTGACGTAATATTCCGTCCATGTGACCATGGACCTAATTACCATGGACGGAATATTACGTCATCGCGATCAGCGGCGCCCACGTGGTGAGCGCCGCTGATCGCGGCCGAGTGTCAGCTAATTATCATAGCTGACACCCGGCACAATGTGTCAGGGGCGGTCACGGACCGCCCCTGACACGTTAACCCCTTGCACACCGCGATCAAACGCGATCGCGGTGTACCGGGGGTTAAAGGGAAGCATCGGCAGGGAGGGGGCTCCCTCCGTGCTTCCCTGAGCCCCCCACGGCAGCGCAATGTGCAGCGCTGCTGCGGGGGACTCCCTTCCTCCAGGCCCCCGAATCCAAGATGGCGACGGGGGCCTGAGGAAGCTGGCTTCCTCAGTGCCTGCAAAGCGCAGGCATGAGGAAGTCTGCAGCAGTGCCTGTGACAGATCGCTGATCTGTCACAGTGATCTGTGATGTGACAGATCAGCGATCTGTCACAGGACAGTGATGTCCCACCTGGGACAAGGTAATAAAGTAAAAAAAAAAAAAAAAAAAGTGTTAAAAATAATTTAAAAAAAATCGCTAAATAAATTAGTTAAAAAAAAAAAAATATTCCCCAATAAATCCATTTTTTGAAAATAAAAAAAAAACAAAACAATAAAAGTACACATATTTGGTATCGCCGCGTCCGTAATGACCTGCCCTATAAAACTGTCCCATTAGTTAACCCCTTTAGCGAACCCCTTAAAAAATAAAAATAAAAAACGAAGCAAAAAATAATGATTTATTATCATACCACCGAACAAAAAGTGCAATAACGCGCGATCAAAAAGACGCATATAAATATCCATGGTACCGCTGAAAACGTCATCTTGTCCCGCAAAAAACGAGCCGCCATACAGCATCATCAGCGAAAAAATAAAAAAGTTATAGCTCGCAGAATAAAGCGATACAAAAATAATTATTTTTTATATAAAATTGTTTTCATTGCAAAAAACCGACAAAACATAAAAAAACGACCTAAATGAGGTATCGCTGTAACCGTACTGACCCGAAGAATAAAAACGCGTTATCAATTTTACCGCACGCGGAATGGTGTAAACGCACCCCCCAAAAGAAATTCATGAAAAGCTGGTTTTTGTTCATTCTGCATCCCAAAAATCGGAATAAAAAGCGATCAAAAAATGTCACGTGCCCGAAAATGGTACCAATAAAAACGTCAACTCGTCCCGCAAAAAATAAGACCTCACATGACTCGGTGGGTCAAAATATGGAAAAATTATAGTTCACAATATGTGGTGATGCAAAAACTATTTTTACAATAAAAAGCGTCTTTTAGCGTGCGACAGCCGCCAAACATAAAAACCGCCATAAATCGTAAATCAAACCCCCCGTTATCACCCCCTTAGTTAGAGAAAAATAATAAAACTAAAAGAAAATGTATTTATTTCCATTTTCCCGCTAGGGTTAGGGTTAGGGTAGGGTTAGGGCTAGGGTTAGGGTTAGGGCTAGGGTTAAGGCTAGGGTTAGGGTTAGGGTTAGGGCTAGGGTTAGGGCTAGGGTTAGGGTTAGGGATAGGGTTAGGGCTAGGGCTCAGATTAGGGTTAGGGGTGTGTTGAGGTTAGGGTTGGAGTTATAATTGGGGGTTTCCACTGTTTGGGCACATCAGGTGCTCTCCAAAGGCAACATGGCGTCTGATCTCAATTCCAGCCAATTCTGCGTTGAAAAAGTCAAATGGTGCTCCTTCCCTTCCAGGCTCTGCCATGTGCCCAAACAGTGTTTTACCCCCACATGTAGGGTATCAGCCTACTCAGGACAAATTACAAAACAACTTTTGGGGTCCAATTTCTCCTGTTACCCTTAGGAAAATAAAAAATTGGGGGCAAAAATATAATTTTGCGGAAAAAAATGTTTTTTTTATTTTCACGCCCAGGCGTTATAAACTTCTGTGAAGCACTTGGGGGTTCAAAGTGCTCTCCACACATCTAGATAAGCTCCATGGGGGGTCTAGTTTCCAAAATGGGGTCACTTGTGGGGAGTTTCAATAGTTTAGGTACATCAGGGGCTCTCCAAACGCACATGACACCCGCATACCAATCCATCAAAGTCTGCATTCCAAAACGTCACTACTTCCCTTCCGAGCCCCGACATGTGCCCATACAGTAGTTTTCTCCCACATATGAGATATCAGCGTACTCAGGACAAATTGGACAACAACTTTTGGGGTCCAATTTCTCCTGTTACCCTTGGGAAAATAAAAAAAATGGGGACTAAAAGATGATGTTTGTTGAAAAAATACGATATTTTTATTTTCACGCCCGGTCGTTATAAACTTCTGTGAAGCACTGGGGGGTTCAAAGTGCTCACCACACATCTAGATAAGTTCATTAGGGGGTCTAGTTTCCAAAATGGGGTCACTTGTGGGGGGTTTCCACTGTTTAGGTACATCAGGGGCTCTCCAAACGCAACATGACACCCGCAGACCATTCCATCAAAGTCTGCATTCCAAAACGTCAGTACTTCCCTTCCGAGCCCCGACGTGTGCCCATACAGTAGTTTTCTCCCACATATGAGGTATCAGCGTACTCAGGACAAATTGGACAACAACTTTTGGGGTCCAATTTCTCCTGTTACCCTTGGGAAAATAAAAAAATGGGGACTAAAAGATCATGTTTGTGGAAAAAATACGATTTTTTTATTTTCACGCCCGGTCGTTATAAACTTCTGTGAAGCACTGGGGGGTTCAAAGTGCTCACCACACATCTAGATAAGTTCATTAGGGGGTCTAGTTTCCAAAATGGGGTCACTTGTGGGGGGTTTCCACTGTTTAGGTACATCAGGGGCTCTCCAAACGCAACATGACACCCGCAGACCATTCCATCAAAGTCTGCATTCCAAAACGTCACTACTTCCCTTCCGAGCCCCGACGTGTGCCCATACAGTAGTTTTCTCCCACATATGAGGTATCAGCGTACTCAGGACAAATTGGACAACAACTTTTGGGGTCCAATTTCTCCTGTTACCCTTGGGAAAATAAAAAAATGGGGACTAAAAGATCATGTTTGTGGAAAAAATACGATTTTTTTATTTTCACGCCCGGACGTTATAAACTTCAGTGAAGCACTGGGGGGTTCAAAGTGCTCACCACACATCTAGATAAGTTCCTTGGGGGGTCTAGTTTCCAAAATGGTGTCATTTGTGGGGGGTTTCTACTGTTTTGGTACATCAGGGGCTTTCCTAATGCGACATGGTGTCCGATCTCAATTCCAGCCAAAAACGTCAAATGGCGCTGCTTCCCTTCCGAGCTCTGCCATACGCCCAAATAGTGGTTTACACCCACATGTGGGGTATCAGCGTACTCAGGATAAATTGCACAATATCTTTTAGGGTCCTGTTACTTTTGGAAAAATAAGTATTGAGGGTGAAAAGATCATTTTTGTGGAAAAAATATGATTTTTTAATTGTACTGCTGTACGTTATAAACTTCTGTGAAGCCCTTGGGGGTTCAAAGTTCTCACCACACATCTAGATAAGTTCCTTGGGGGGTCTAGATTCCAAAATGGTGTCATTTGTGGGGGGTTTCCACTGTTTTGGTACATCAGGGGTTTTCCAATCGCGACATGGTGTCCGATCTCAATTCTAGCCAAAAACGTCAAATGGCGCTGCTTCCCTTCCGAGCTCTGCTATGCGCCCAAATAGTCATTTACACCCACATATGGGGTATCAGCGTACTCAGGACAAATTGCACAATAACTTTTAGGGTCCTGTTACCCTTGGAAAAATAAAAATTGTGGGTGAAAAGATCATTTTTGTGGAAAAAATATGATTTTTTAATTGTACCGCTGTACGTTATAAACTTCTGTGAAGCCCTTGTGGGTTCAAAGTTCTCACCACATATCTAGATAAGTTCCTTGGGGGGTCTAGTTTCCAAAATGGGGTCACTTGGGGGGGTTTCCACTGTTTAGGTACATCAGGGGCTCGCCAAACGTGACATGGCGTCCGATCTGAATTCCAGCCAATTTTGCATTGAAAAAGTCAAACGGCGCTCCTTCCATTCTGAGCTCTGCCATGCGCCGAAACAGTGGTTCCCCCCCACATATCAGGTATCAGCGTAGTCAGGACAAATTGCACAATAACTTTTGCAGTCCAATTTCTCCTGTTACCCTTGGTAAAATAAAGAAAATTGAACCTGAAGTATTTTTTTTGTGAAAAAAAGTTAAATGTTCATTTTTTTTTTAATATTCAAAAAATTCCTGTGACTCACCTAAAGGGTTAATAAACTTCTTGAATGTGGTTTTAAGCACCTTGAGGGGTGCAGTTTTTAGAATGGTGTCACTTTTGGGTATTTTCTATCATATAGACCCCTCAAAGTGGCTTCAAATGTGAAGTGGTCCCTAAAAATAAAATGGTGTTGCAAAAATGAGAAATCGCTGGTCAATTTTTAACCCTTATAACTTCCTAGCAAAAAAAAATTTTGGTTGCAAAATTGTGCTGATGTAAAGTAAACATGTGGGAAATGTTATGTATTAAGTTTTTTGTGTGCCGTATCGCTGTGATTTAAGGGCATAAAAATTCAAAGTTGGAAAATTGCGAAATTTTCAAAATTTTCGCCAAATTTCCGTTTTTTTCACAAATAAACGCAAGTTATTTGAATGCAATTTTACCACTAACATGAAGTACAATATGTCACGAGAAAACAATGTCAGAATCACCAGGATCCATGAAAGCGTTCCAGAGTTATGACCTCATAAAGGGACAGTGGTCAGAATTGTAAAAATTGGCCCGGTAGTTAACGTGCAAACCACCCTTGGTAGTGAAGGGGTTAAGGAAAAAAAAGGTTACCTGTGCTTTTATCTGTCCTGATCCAGTATGGATCATGACATAGACAGTTAAACCGCTATAACGAGGTCCAATAAGGAGACTGTAGGTTAAATCTATGCTTTATTGAACGTGATGGTATATTGGCGTGGTGAAACTACAATACAAACATATATACACTCAGTCAGTACAAGGTACATAGAAATACATAATATACATGACAAATCAACATCTGCACTACTAGCTGAGCAGGGGAAAACTAATTAGGCAGGCTAATATGGGACAGAAATAGATACAGGAAGCATGAGTACATACCAGCGATGCTGTCACAAGGGGAGAAGAGAAATGAGATGCTTCCAGGATGCAGGCTGAGGGAAAATGGAGAACTGGAGGGAAAATGGGGGCTGGACTAACCATAATCCTTTGCAAAGCTTACTAGAATGCATTGCAATGGAGGGAAAAAGATTCAGGAAGTGAAATTAAAATAACACAATAACACTGCAGTTATGACTCTGATCACTAGATGGAGCCAGAAAACACTGAAAACATTTAACAAGCAGATAATCAGGGACTCTGAATTAAATATCGGAGACAGAACACTCCCCATCTGGCATCAAACGGATGTCAATATTCTTTTTCTCCGAAGAGAACAATAGGACCAGCTCAGTTACTGGTCTGGAGAATGTCTTAAGTTCATTCCCTTTGGCCATCCTCAGTTCGACTTTGCAGACGTTGCCATCCTTACTCGGTAATGTTGCAGTCACTAGTCCAAGTGTCCACTGGTTCCGATGAGCTTGACAGTCTTTCACATGGACGAGGTCACAATCCCCAGATTAGGCCTAGTAGATTGCCACTTCGTCCGTGGCTGCAGGGTAGACAAATATTGTTTGCGCCACCTGTCCCAGAAAGTATTTGCAAGACTTTGTACCTGTCTTCGTTGGCGCTTGTAGAGGTCCTTAACGTCGAATCCTCCTGGAGGGGCACTGGATAGTCCTGTTTCCTGAGTGAGGAGAGTACCTGGAGTCATTGTATTAAGTGTAGACACCTGAGGGTAGATTCCAGCATCTGAGTCCTCTCTTACTAGTTCAAAGGTGTCTGGAAAACGTCCCTCAGTGTACAATAATTTTGGTCCTGAGAGCCATGTTGTGCTTCCCAGTCGACTTGTGTCAACTGCTCTAGTTGCATGATCTGCAGGATTTTGGTCCGTGGGAATGTAATGCCACTTTTTTGGATGAACTGATCTCCTAATTCGTAGCACTCTGTTGTTGACGTAAACATAGAATCATCTAGTTTCATTGTGGATGTATCCAAGGACTACTTTGCTGTCTGAGTAGAACTTGGCTTGTGTCGGGTCGATATCCATCTCAGATGCGATAAACTCTGCTAACTCAACAGCTAAGACTGCAGCACAAAGCTCTAACCTTGGTATAGTGTGCTCTGGTTGTGGAGCAAGTTTGGCCTTCACCATAATGAATCCGATGTGGCTCTGACATCTGGAGTCCACAGTTTTGAGATAAGCAACAGCAGCAATTGCTTTGACAGAAGCATCTGCGAATACGTACAGTCTTTGGTAGAGTTGAGCGAAACGGGTCGAAAAATTTCAAAAGTCGCCGACTTTTAGCAAAGTCGGGTTTCATGAAACGAAACCCGACCCTAGGATGAGGTCGGCCACGAGGTCGGCGACTTACGCGCCAAAGTCGCGTTTCAAAAGTTTGTTTTGCGCTCTTTTTCAGCCAATCAGGATCCACGGACACTGTGGGCAACGTGATGACATAGGCAGGGGTCACCACCATCTTTCAGAAGGGCATGCAAGTGATTGGCTTGCTTTGGTGGGCGTCACAGGGGTTATAAAAGGGCGTGCACGCCGACCGCCATCTTACTTCTGCCGATCTTAGCATAGGGAGAGGTTGCTGCTGCTGATTCTTTAGGGAGAGCGTTAGGCAGGGAAGAAGAAAAAAAAACTGCTTCTGCTGCTAGCAATTTTGCCTGTACAACACACCAGTCACTGTGTGTGCAGTGCAAGGGGAGGCTAAATTGTGGTGGATCAGCGGTGTTGGTTGTTAGGCTGCCTTCTAAGGCTTCCTGACAGCTGCATTGATGTTTACCCACTGCTCTGCAAACTGCTTTTTTAAAAGCAATCCCAATTTTTTTTTTGTCCTGCTGAGGTACTGAGCTTGCATTTTTTCACACCATACAGCGGTACACGCTCCTCACACAGTACCATGTAACAGCTGTTATCACAGCCACAGTGAAGCTATCTGTGTGTCACTCTGTGAGAATAAGTCGAGGACATGTTCCGTTCTTACAGACCTGCACCTACTAGTTTTGTCTAGCTTTCAAACAGTTAAATATATTTGCTGTTTGATCACATTCAAAACTATAGAGAGACAGCGTGTGTCAGTCCGTATACTTAAAAAACACGGAGCTTGACAATTTTACGTACACCGGACAGCCGTGTACGTGCACGCTCCTCTCAGTACCGTGTAACGGCTGTTATCACGGCCACAGTGAAGCTATCTGTGTGTCACTGTGGAAGGATAAGTGGAGGACTTGTTCCGTTCTTACAGACCTACACTCTAGGGAGATTCCTATTCTGCCCAATTCAACATACACCTTGTAGTTTGTGATACACTAGCCAATTTCTGCCTGTGACATAGCGCTCTGATATTCAGTGGGCCTCACAATCCAAAAGTGTCCAGTGTCCACTAGTGTGTGCAGAAATTCAAAATCTCTGTGATCCTGTAGTCACTTTTTTCACACCTGTGCCATCGAGCCTGTGACATAGCGCTCTGATATTCAGTGGGCCTCACACAATCCAAAAGTGTCCAGTGTCCACTAGTGTGTGCAGAAATTCAAAATCTCCCTTATCCTGTAGTCACTTTTTTCACACCTGTGCCATCGAGCCTGTGACATAGCGCTCTGATATTCAGTGGGCCTCACACAATCCAAAAGTGTCCAGTGTCCACTAGTGTGTGCAGAAATTCAAAATCTCCCTTATCCTGTAGTCACTTTTTTCACACCTGTGCCATCGAGCCTGTGACATAGCGCTCTGATATTCAGTGGGCCTCACACAATCCAAAAGTGTCCAGTGTCCACTAGTGTGTGCAGAAATTCAAAATCTCCCTTATCCTGTAGTCACTTTTTTCACACCTGTGCCATCGAGCCTGTGACATAGCGCTCTGATATTCAGTGGGCCTCACACAATCCAAAAGTGTCCAGTGTCCACTAGTGTGTTCAGAAATTCAAAATCTCCCTTATCCTGTAGTCACTGTTTTCACACCTGTGCCATCGAGCCTGTGACATAGCGCTCTGATATTCAGTGGGCCTCACACAATCCAAAAGTGTCCAGTGTCCACTAGTGTGTGCAGAAATTCAAAATCTCCCTTATCCTGTAGTCACTTTTTTCACACCTGTGCCATCAAGCCTGTGACATAGCGCTCTGATATTCAGTGGGCCTCACACAATCCAAAAGTGTCCAGTGTCCACTAGTGTGTGCAGAAATTCAAAATCTCCCTTATCCTGTAGTCACTTTTTTCACACCTGTGCCATCGAGCCTGTGACATAGCGCTCTGATATTCAGTGGGCCTCACACAATCCAAAAGTGTCCAGTGTCCACTAGTGTGTGCAGAAATTCAAAATCTCTCTTATCCTGTAGTCACTTTTTTCACACCTGTGCCATCGAGCCTGTGACATAGCGCTCTGATATTCAGTGGGCCTCACACAATCCAAAAGTGTCCAGTGTCCACTAGTGTGTGCAGAAATTCAAAATCTCCCTTATCCTGTATTCACTTTTTTAACACCTGTGCCATCGAGCCTGTGACATAGCGCTCTGATATTCAGTGGGCCTCACACAATCCAAAAGTGTCCAGTGTCCACAAGTGTGTGCAGAAATTCAAAATCTCCGTTATCCTCTAGTGACATTTTTCACACCTGCGACATCAAGCCAGTGACATAGCGCTGTGATATTCAGTGGGCCTCACACAATCCAAAAGTGTCCAGTGTCCACAAGTGTCTGCAGAAATACAAAATCTCCCCTGTCCTATAGACACCTTGTACCCTGTTTTACATTACTATATAGTTTGTTGGATTTTGTCTACATTTCTACAAAAAATGAGGAAGGCTAGTGGAAGATGCCGTGGAATTGGGCGGGGGTTGGCAGCTGGTAATGATGGTGTTGGTGGTGGATCTGATGGTAGTGGCAAAAGCAAAATAGGACCGAATGCAGGAGGTGTTGAGCCTGCGTCATCGTCTGGCTCCACAAGGCCTCGAAGGCTTAGTTTTCTAGGAGTTGGCAAACCGCTTTTAAAGCCAGAGCTTCAGGAAAAAGTTTTGTCTTACATTGCTGACTCAGCCTCCAGCTCTATCGCCTCCTCTTCTGAAGTTGTAAAAAATAAAAGCACTGAGTCGTCATTGGAGGCTCATGTTCATGAACCACACCTTTCCTTGTGTCCTTCACCCCAACCAAGATTGAAGGATGACGCAGGCCATACTACTGATTACTCCATGGAGCTGTTTTCACATACCATGCACCTGGATTATCAAGTGAAATGGTGAATTACCCAGGCCAAGATGAATCTGACATGGAGTGCACTGATGCACAGCCGCCGATAGATGATTCTGCTTGTACATTCACTCAGAGCACTACATTGTCCTCGCAGTGTACAGAGCCAGATTCTGACCCTGATGAGACTCAGGTGCCCCTTCTCGCACACTATACCACCATACACGGTGACACAGAGGAAGGTGCACATGACATTGAAGAGGAGGTGATGGATGACCCAGTTGTTGACCCAGATTGGCATCCATTGGGGGAAGAGGGTGCTGCTTCCAATAGGTCAGATGAGGAGCATCCACAAGAGACATCGACATCGCAACAGCAGTTATCTGGCAGGCCCGGAGCACTCCAAAGACAGGTTCCAAAAATCAAAAGAGTTGCTGGACAGCTTGTCCAGAGGGTCAAAAGATCACAGCGTGCTAGGCCGTAAAATGTCTGCCAAAGTAGGAAGAGTGCAGTGTGGCACCTTTTTGAACAAAATCCTCATGATCAGGCCAAGGTTATCTGTAAGATGTGCGGAAAGACCTTTAGCCAAGGGAAAAATCTGAAAAATTTGAATACCAGTTGCATGCTTAGACATTTAACCACCATGCACTTGCAAGCGTGGACACAACACCAAACCTCAAGTGCCACATGTGCAACTGATCACAAAGAAGATAGTCCGCAACGCTACATTGTTTCCCCCACTGTAAGCCCACCGATTAGCACAGCAGCAAATGTTGAGGTGTCATTGCAAGGCCACAGCAGTCAGGGAATCCCACTGTTATATCAACGAAATACTGAATCTAGGCCATCAGAAAGAACACCAACTCCATCACCATCATCAACCCTCTCTCAGTCCGCCCTGTCCACCGCTACTTCCACCATATGCAGCTCTCAAGTCCAGCTCACCCTCCCAGACACTATGAGTAGGTCAAGAAAGTACTCAGTCTCTCATCCGCGTACACTGGGTTTGAACGCCCACATTGCCAAACTAATCTCATTTGAGATGATGCCCTATCGGTTGATGGAAAGCGCAGCTTTCCGCGAACTCATGGCCTATGCAGTACCACGCTATGACCTACCCAGTTGCCACTTCTTCTCTCGCAAAGCCATCCCAGCCCTCCACCATCATGTAAAAGACTGCATTGTCCATGCACTCAAGCAGTCAGTGAGTGGAAAGGTGCAGCCCATTGTGACACATCAGTGTTCCTTATAAAGAACAAGAGCCCATTGTGACACATCAGTGGTCCATTTAAAGAACAAGAGCCCATTGTGACACATCAGTGTTCCATTTAAAGAACAAAAGCCCATTATGATACATCAGTGTTTCATTTAAAGAAAAAGAGCCCATTTTGACACATCAGTGTTACATATAAAGAACAAGAGTCCATTGTGACACGTCAGTGTTAAATATAAAAGCCAGAGCCCATTGTGACACTTCAGAGTTCGACTTAAAGAACAAGAGCCCATTGTGACATGTCAGTGTTCCATATAAAAGCCAGATGCCTATTATGACACATCAGAGTTCCATTTAAAGAACAAGAGCACATTGTGATACATCAGTTTTTCATTTAATGAAAAAGAGCCCATTGTGACAACTCAATGTTCCATACAAACAAAAAGAGCCCATTGTGACACATCAGTGTTCCATTTAAAGAACAAGGGCCCATTGTGACACCTCAGTGTTCCATACAAACAACAAGAGCCCATTGTGACACATCCGTGTTCCATTTAAAGAATAAGGGCCCATTGTGACATATCAGTGTTCCATACAATAGTCAGAGCCCATTGTGACACATCAGTGTTCCATTTAAAGAAAAAGAGCTTAATGGGACACTTCAGTTTTCTATTTAAAGAAAAAAAGCCCATTGTGACACATCGGTGTTCAATATAAAAGCCAGAGCATATTGTGACACATCAGTGTTCCATTTAATGAAAAAGAGCCCATTGTGACACATCAGTGTTCCATATAAAGAACAACAGCCCATTGTGACACATCAGTGGTCCATTTAAAGAACAAGAGCCCATTGTGACACATCAGTGGTAACTATAAAAGCCAAAGCCCATTGTGACACGTTAGTGTTCCATTTAAAGAACAAGAGCACATTGTGATACTTCAGTGTTTCATTTAAAGAAAAAGAGCCCATTATGACACCTCAGTGCTCCATACAAACAACAACAGCCCATTGTGACACATCAGTGGTCCATTTAAAGAAGAAGAGCCCTTTGTGACACGTCAGTGTTCCATATAAAAGCCAGAGCCCATTGTGACACGTTAGTGTTCCACTTAAAGAACAAGTGCCCATTGTGACACATCAGTGATCCATATAAAGAACAAGAGCTCATTGTGACACATGAGCGTTCCATTTGATGAACAAGAGCCCATTGTGACACATCCGTGTTGCATATAAAAGCCAGAGCCCATTGTGACACTTCTGTGTTCCATTTAAAGAACAAGAGCCCATTGTGACATATCAGTGTACCATACAAAAGTCAGAGCCCATTGTGACACATCAGTGTTTCATTTAAAGAACAAAAGCCCATTATGATACATCAGTGTTTCATTTAAAGAAAAAGAGCTCATTTTGACACATCAGTGATGCATATAAAGAACAAGAGCCCATTGTGAGACGTCGTTCCAATCAAAGAACAAGAGGTCATTGTGACACCTCAGTGTTCCATACAAACAACAAGAGCCCATTATGATACATCAGTGTATCATTTAAAGAAAAAGAGCCCATTTTGACACATCATTGTTAAATATAAAAGCCAGAGCCCATTGTGACAGATCAGTGTTCCATTTAAACAAAAAGAGCCGATTGTGACACATCAGTGTTCCATATAAAGAACAAGTGCCCATTGTGACATATCAGGGCTCCATTTAAAGAACAAGAGCACATTGTGATACATCAGTTTTTCATTTAAAGAAAAAGAGCCCATTGTGACACCTCAGTGTTCCATACAAACAACAATAGCCCATTGTGACACATCATTGTTCCACTTAAAGAACAAGGGCCCATTGTGACATATCAGTGTTCCATACAAAAGTCAGAGCCCATTGTGACACATCAGTGTTCCATTTAAAGAACAAGAGCCCATTGTGACACATCAGTGTTCCATACAAACAAAAAGAGCCCATTGTGACACATCAGTGTTCCACATAAAGAACAATAGCCCATTGTGACACATCAGGGTTCCATACAAACAACAAGAGCCCATTGTGACACATGAGTGTTTCATTTAAAGAATAAGAGGCCATTGTGACATGTCAGTGTTCTATATAAAAGCCAGAGCCCATTGTGACACCTCAGAGTTCTACTTAAAGAACAAGAGCCTAATTTACACTTCATTGTTCCATTTAAAGAACAAGAGCCCATTGTGAAAAGTCAGTGTTTCCTTTAAAGAGCAAGAGCCCAAATTAACAAATCAGTGTTCCATTAAAAGAACAAGAGCCCATTGTGACACATCAGTGGTCCATTTAAAGAAGAAGAGCCCTTTGTGACACGTCAGTGTTCCATATAAAAGCCAGAGCCCATTGTGACACGTTAGTGTTCCACTTAAAGAACAAGTGCCCATTGTGACACATCAGTGATCCATATAAAGAACAAGAGCTCATTGTGACACATGAGCGTTCCATTTGATGAACAAGAGCCCATTGTGACACATCCGTGTTGCATATAAAAGCCAGAGCCCATTGTGACACTTCTGTGTTCCATTTAAAGAACAAGAGCCCATTGTGACATATCAGTGTACCATACAAAAGTCAGAGCCCATTGTGACACATCAGTGTTTCATTTAAAGAACAAAAGCCCATCATGATACATCAGTGTTTCATTTAAAGAAAAAGAGCTCATTTTGACACATCAGTGATGCATATAAAGAACAAGAGCCCATTGTGAGACGTCGTTGTTCCAATCAAAGAACAAGAGACCATTGTGACACATCAGTGTTCCATATAAAAGCCAGAGCATATTGTGACATATCAGTGTTCCAATCAAAGAACAAGAGGTCATTGTGACACCTCAGTGTTCCATACAAACAACAAGAGCCCATTGTAACACATCAGTGTTCCATTTAAAGAACAAGAGCCCATTATGATACATCAGTGTATCATTTAAAGAAAAAGAGCCCATTTTGACACATCATTGTTAAATATAAAAGCCAGAGCCCATTGTGACAGATCAGTGTTCCATTTAAACAAAAAGAGCCGATTGTGACACATCAGTGTTCCATATAAAGAACAAGTGCCCATTGTGACATATCAGGGCTCCATTTAAAGAACAAGAGCACATTGTGATACATCAGTTTTTCATTTAAAGAAAAAGAGCCCATTGTGACACCTCAGTGTTCCATACAAACAACAATAGCCCATTGTGACACATCATTGTTCCACTTAAAGAACAAGGGCCCATTGTGACATATCAGTGTTCCATACAAAAGTCAGAGCCCATTGTGACACATCAGTGTTCCATTTAAAGAACAAGAGCCCATTGTGACACATCAGTGTTCCATACAAACAAAAAGAGCCCATTGTGACACATCAGTGTTCCACATAAAGAACAATAGCCCATTGTGACACATCAGGGTTCCATACAAACAACAAGAGCCCATTGTGACACATGAGTGTTTCATTTAAAGAATAAGAGGCCATTGTGACATGTCAGTGTTCTATATAAAAGCCAGAGCCCATTGTGACACCTCAGAGTTCTACTTAAAGAACAAGAGCCTAATTTACACTTCATTGTTCCATTTAAAGAACAAGAGCCCATTGTGAAAAGTCAGTGTTTCCTTTAAAGAGCAAGAGCCCAAATTAACAAATCAGTGTTCCATTAAAAGAACAAGAGCCCATTGTGACGCATCAGTGTTCCATTTAAAGAACAAGAGCCCATTGTGATACATCAGTGTTCCATATAAAAGCCAGAGCCCATTGTGACACGTCAGTGTTCCATTTAAAGAAGAAGAGCCCATTGTGACACGTCAGTGTAACATATAAAAGCCAGAGCCCATTGTGACACGTCAGAGTTCCACTTAAAGAACAAGAGCCCATTGTGACACGTCAGTGTTCCATATAAAAGCCAGAGCCCATTGTGACACGTCAGTATTCCATTTACAGAACAAGAGCCCATTGTGACACATCAGTGTTCCATATAAAAGCCAGAGCCCATTGTGACACGTCAGTGTTCCATTTAAAGAAGAAGAGCCCATTGTGACATGTCAGTGTTCCATATAAAAGGCAGAGCCCATTGTGACACGTCAGTGTTCCATTTAAAGAAGAAGAGCCCATTTTGACACGTCAGTGTTCCATATAAAAGCCAGAGCCCATTGTGACACATCAGTGATCCATTTAAAGAACAAGAGCACATTGTGATACATCAGTTTTTCATTTAAAGAAAAAGAGACCATTGTGACACCTCAATGTTCCATACAAACAACAAGAGCCCATTGTGACACATCAGTGTTCCATTTAAAGAACAAGGGCCCATTGTGACATATCAGTGTTCCATACAAAAGTCAGAGCCCATTGTGACACATCAGTGTTCCATTTAACGAAAAAGAGCCCATTGTGACACATCAGTGTTCCATATAAAGAACAAGAGCCCATTGTGACACATCAGTGGTCCATTTAAAGAACAAGAGCCCATTGTGACACATCAGTGTTCCATATAAAAGTCAAAGCCCATTGTGACACGTTAGTGTTCCATTTAAAGAACAAGAGCACATTGTGATACATCAGTGCTTCATTTAAAGAAAAAGAGCCCATTATGACACCTCAGTGCTCCATACAAACAACAAGAGCCCATTGAAACACATCAGTGTTCCATTTAAAGAACAAGAGCCCATTGTGACACATGAGCGTTCCATTTAATAAACAAGAGCCCATTGTGACACATCCGTGTTCCATATAAAAGCCAGAGCCCATTGTGACACGTCAGTGTTCCATTTAAAGAACAAGAGCCCATTGCTACACACCAGTGTTCCATATAAAAGCCAGAGGCCAATGTGACACATCAGTGTTTCATTTAAAGAACAAGAGCACATTGTGATACATCAGTGTTTCATTTAAAGAAAAATAGCCCATTATGACACCTCAGTGTTCCATACAAACAACAAGAGCCCATTGAAACACATCAGTGTTCCATTTAAAGAACAAGGGCCCATTATGATACATCAGTGTTTCATTTAAAGAAAAAGGAACCATTTTGACACATCAGTGTTGCATATAAAGAACAACAGCCCATTGTGATACGTCATTGTTCCAATCAAAGAAAAAGAGACCATTGTGGCACATCAGTGTTCCACATAAAAGCCAGAGCATATTTTGACACATCAGTGTTCCATATAAACAACAAGAGCCCATTGTGATACATCAGTGTTTCATTTAAGGAACAAGAGCCCATTATGATACATCAGAGTACCATACAAACAGCAAGAGCCCATTGTAACACATCAGTGTTCCATACAAAAGTCAGAGCCCATTGTGACACGTCAGTGTTCCATTTAAAGAACAAGAGCCCATTGTGACACCTCAGTGTTCCATACAAACAACAAGAGCCCATTGTAACACATCAGTGTTACATTTAAGGAACAAGAGCCCATTATGATACATCAGTGTATCATTTAAAGAAAAAGAGCCCATTTTGACACATCAGTGTTAAATATAAAAGCCAGAGCCCATTGTGACAGATCAGTGTTCGATTTAAACAAAAAAAGCCCATTGTGACACATCAGTGTTCCATATAAAGAACAAGAGCCCATTGTGACACATCAGGGTTCCATTTAAAGAACAAGAGCACATTGTGATACATCAGTTTTTCATTTAAAGAAAAAGAGCTCGTTGTGACACCTCAGAGTTCCATACAAACAACAATTGCCCATTGTGACACATCATTGTTCCACTTAAAGAACAAGGGCCCATTGTGACATATCAGTGTTCCATACAAAAGTCAGAGCCCATTGTGACACGTCAGTGTTCCATTTAAAGAACAAGAGCCCATTGTGACACCTCAGTGTTCCATACAAACAACAAGAGCCCATTGTGACACATCCGTGTTCCATTTAAAGAACAAGGGCCCATTGTGACATATCAGTGTTCCATACAATAGTCAGAGCCCATTGTGACACATCAGTGTTCCATTTAAAGAAAAAAAGCCCATTGTGACACATCAGTGTTCAATATAAAAGCCAGAGCATATTGTGACACATCAGTGTTCCATTTAATGAAAAAGAGCCCATTGTGACACATCAGTGTTCCATATAAAGAACAACAGCCCATTGTGACACATCAGTGGTCCATTTAAAGAACAAGAGCCCATTGTGACACATCAGTGGTCCCTATAAAAGCCAAAGCCCATTGTGACACGTTAGTGTTCCATTTAAAGAACAAGAGCCCATTGTGACACATCAGTGTTCCATTTAAAGAACAAGAGCTCATTGTGACACATGAGCGTTCCATTTGATGAACAAGAGCCCATTGTGACACATCCGTGTTGCATATAAAAGCCAGAGCCCATTGTGAAACTTCCGTGTTCCATTTAAAGAACAAGAGCCCATTGTGACACATCAGTGTTCCATATGAAAGCCAGAGCCCATTGTGACACATCAGTGTTTCATTTAAAGAACAAGAGCCCATTATGACACCACAGTATTCAATACAAACAATAAGAGCCCATTGAAACACATCAGTGTTCCATTTAAAGAACAAAAGCCCATTATGATACATCAGTGTTTCATTTAAAGAAAAAGAGCCCATTTTGACACATCAGTGTTACATTTAAAGAACAAGAGACCATTGTGAGACGTCATTGTTCCAATCAAAGAACAAGAGACCATTGTGACATATCAGTGTTCCATACAAAAGTCAGAGCCCATTGTGACACGTCAGAGTTCCATTTAAAGAACAAAAGCCCTTTGTGACACATCAGTGTTCCATTTAAAGAACAAGAGCACAATGGGACACTTCAGTTTTCCATTTAAAGAAAAAGAGCCCATTGTGAAACATCAGTGGTCCATTTAAAGAACAAGAGCACAATGGGACACTTCAGTTATCCATTTAAAGAAAAAGAGCCCATTGTGACACATCAGTGTTCCATATAAAAGCCAGAGCCCAATGTGACACGTTAGTGTTCCATTTAAAGAACAAGAGCCCATTGTGACACATCAGTGTTCCATTTAAAAAACAAGAGCCCATTGTGACACATCAATGATCCATTTAATAAACAAGAGCCCATTGAGAAACATACGTGTTCCATATAAAAGCCGGAGCCAATTGTGACACGTCAGTGTTCCATTTAAAGAACAAGAGCCCATTGTGACATATTAGTGTTCCATATAAAAGCCAGAGCCGATTGTGACACATCAGTGTTCCATTTAAAGAGCAAGAGCACATAGTGATACATCTGTGTTTCATTTATAGAAAAAGAGCCCATTATGACACCTCAGTGTTCCATACAAACAACAAGAGCCCACTGAAACACATCAGTGTTCCATTTAAAGAACAAGAGCCCATTTTGACACATCAGTTTTACACATAAAGAACAAGAGCCCATTGTGACACATCTTTGTTCCAATCAAAGAACAAGAGACCATTGTGACACATCAGTGTTCCATATTAAAGCCAGAGCATATTGTGACACATCATTGTTCCATTTAACGAAAAAGAGCCCATTGTGACACATCAGGGTTCCATGCAAACAACAAGTGCCCATTGTGACACCTGAGTGTTTCATTTAAAGAACAAGAGGCCATTGTGACACCTCATTGTTCCATTTAAAGAACAAGAGCCCATTGTGAAAAGTCAGTGTTCCATTTAAAGAGCAAGAGCCTAAATTAACAAATCAGTGTTCCATTAAAAGAACAAGTGCCCATTGTGACACATCAGTGTTCCATTTAAAGAACAATAGCCCATTGTGACACATCAGTGTTCCAATTAATGAACAAGAGCCCATTGTGACACATCAGTGTTCCATATAAAAGCCAGAGCCCATTGTGACACGTCAGTATTCCATTTTAAGAATAAGAGCCCATTGTGACACATCAGTGTTCCATATAAAAGCCAGAACCCACTGTGACACGTCAGTGTTCCATTTAAAGAAGAAGAGCCCATTGTGACATGTCAGTGTTCCATATAAAAGGCAGAGCCCACTGTGACATGTCAGAGTTCCACTTAAAGAACAAGAGCCCATTTTGACACGTCAGTGTTCCATATAAAAGCCAGAGCCCATTGTGACACATCAGTGTTCCATTTAAAGAACAAGAGCACATTGTGATACATCAGTTTTTCATTTAAAGAAAAAGAGCCCATTGTGACACCTCAATGTTCCATACAAACAACAAGAGCCCATTGTGACACATCAGTGTTCCATTTAAAGAACATGGGCCCATTGTGACATATCAGTGTTCCATACAAAAGTCAGAGCCCATTGTGACACATCAGTGTTCCATTTAAAGAACAAGAGCCCATTGTGACACATCAGTGTTCCATATAAAAGCCAATGCCCATTGTGACACGTTAGTGTTCCATTTAAAGAACAAGAGCACATTGTGATACATCAGTGTTTCATTTAATGAAAAAGAGCCCATTGTGACACCTCAATGATCCATACAAACAACAAGAGCCCATTATGACACCTCAGTGCTCCAAACAAACAAGAGCCCATTGAAACACATCAGTGTTCCATTTAAAGAACAAAAGCCCATTATGATACATCAGTGTTACATATAAAGAACAAGAGCCCATTGTGACACGTCAGTGTTAAATATAAAAGCCAGAGCCCATTGTGACATGTCAGAGTTCCATATAAAAGCCAGATGCCTATTGTGACACATCAGAGTTCCATTTAAAGAACAAGAGCACATTGTGATACATCAGTTTTTCATTTAATGAAAAAGAGCCCATTGTGACACCTCAATGTTCCATACAAACAACAAGAGCCCATTGTGACACATCAGTGTTTCATTTAAAGAACAAGGGCCCATTGTGACATATCAGTGTTCCATACAAAAGTCAGAGCCCATTGTGACAAATCAGTGTTCCATTTAAAGAACAAGAGCCCATTGTGACACCTCAGTGTTCCATACAAACAACAAGAGCCCATTGTGACACATCCGTGTTCCATTTAAAGAACAAGGGCCCATTGTGACATATCAGTGTTCCGTACAATAGTCAGAGCCCATTGTGACACATCAGTGTTCCATTTAAAGAAAAACAGCCCATTGTGACACATCAGTGTTCAATATAAAAGCCAGAGCATATTGTGACACATCAGTGTTCCATTTAATGAAAAAGAGCCCATTGTGACACATCAGTGTTCCATATAAAGAACAACAGCCCATTGTGCCACATCCGTGGTCCATTTAAAGAACAATAGCCCATTGTGACACATCAGTGTTCCCTATAAAAGCCAAAGCCCATTGTGACACGTTAGTGTTCCGTTTAAAGAACAAGAGCACATTGTGATACTTCAGTGTTTCATTCAAAGAAAAAGAGCCCATTATGACACCTCAGTGCTCCATACAAACAACAAGAGCCCATTGAAACACATCAGTGTTCCATTTAAAGAAGAAGAGCCCATTGTGACATGTCAGTGTTCCATATAAAAGCCAGAGCCCATTGTGACACGTTAGTGTTCCATTTAAAGAACAAGAGCCCATTGTGACACATCAGTGTTCCATTTAAAGAACAAGAGCCCATTGTGACACATGAGCGTTCCATTTGATGAACAAGAGCCCATTGTGACACATCCGTGTTGCATATAAAAGCCAGAGCCCATTGTGACACTTCTGTGTTCCATTTAAAGAACAAGAGCCCATTGTGACACATCAGTGTTCCATATAAAAGCCAGAGCCCATTGTGACACATCAGTGTTTCATTTAAAGAACAAGAGCCCATTATGACACCACAGTATTCCATACAAACAACAAGAGCCCATTGAAACACATCAGTGTTCCATTTAAAGAACAAAAGCCCATTATGATACATCAGTGTTCCATTTAAAGAACAAGAGCCCATTGTGACACATCAGTGTTCCATTTAAAGAACAAGAGCCCATTGTGACACATGAGCGTTCCATTTGATGAACAAGAGCCCATTGTGACACATCAGTGTTCCATATAAAAGGCAGAGCATATTGTGACATATCAGTGTTCCATATAAAGACCAAGAACCCATTGTGACACATCAGGGTTCAACAAGAGCCCATTGTGACACATGAGAGTTTCAATTAAAGAACAAGAGGTCATTGTGACACCTCAGTGTTCCATACAAACAACAAGAGCCCATTGTAACACATCAGTGTTCCATTTAAAGAACAAGAGCCCATTATGATACATCAGTGTATCATTTAAAGAAAAAGAGCCCATTTTGACACAAAATTGTTAAATATAAAAGCCAGAGCCCATTGTGACAGATCAGTGTTCCATTTAAACAAAAAGAGCCGATTGTGACACATCAGTGTTCCATATAAAGAACAAGTGCCTATTGTGACATATCAGGGCTCCATTTAAAGAACAAGAGCACATTGTGATACATCAGTTTTTCATTTAAAGAAAAAGAGCCCGTTGTGACACCTCAGTGTTCCATACAAACAACAATAGCCCATTGTGACACATCATTGTTTCACTTAAAGAACAAGGCCCCAGTGTGACATATCAGTGTTCCATACAAAAGTCAGAGCCCATTGTGACACATCAGTGTTCCATTTAAACAAGAGCCCATTGTGACACATCAGTGTTCCATACAAACAAAAAGAGCCCATTGTGACACATCAGTGTTCCATATAAAGAACAATAGCCCATTGTGACACATCAGGGTTCCATACAAACAACAAGAGCCCATTGTGACACATGAGTGTTTCATTTAAAGAACAAGAGCCCATTGTGACATGTCAGTGTTCCATATAAAAGCCAGAGCCCATTGTGACACCTCAGAGTTCTACTTAAAGAACAAGAGCCCATTTTTACACTTCATTGTTCCATTTAAAGAACAAGAGCCCATTGTGAAAAGTCAGTGTTCCCTTTAAAGAGCAAGAGCCCAAATTAACAAATCAGTGTTCCATTAAAAGAACAAGAGCCCATTGTGACACATCAGTGTTCCATTTAAAGAACAATAGCCCATTGTGACACATCAGTGTTCCATTTAATGAACAAGAGCCCATTGTGATACATCAGTGTTCCATATAAAAGCCAGAGCCCATTGTGACACGTCAGTGTTCCATTTAAAGAAGAGCCCATTGTGACACGTCAGTGTAACATATAAAAGCCAGAGCCCATTGTGACACGTCAGAGTTCCACTTAAAGAACAAGAGCCCATTGTGACACGTCAGTGTTCCATATAAAAGCCAGAGCCCATTGTGACACGTCAGTATTCCATTTACAGAATAAGAGCCCATTGTGACACATCAGTGTTCCATATAAAAGCCAGAGCCCATTGTGACACGTCAGTGTTCCATTTAAAGAAAAAGAGCCCATTGTGACATGTCAGTGTTCCATATAAAAGGCAGAGCCCATTGTGACACGTCAGAGTTCCACTTAAAGAACAAGAGCCCATTTTGACACGTCAGTGTTCCATATAAAAGCCAGAGCCCATTGTGACACATCAGTGATCCATTTAAAGAACAAGAGCAGATTGTGATACATCAGTTTTTCATTTAAAGAAAAAGAGCCCATTGTGACACATCAGTGTTCCATTTAAAGAACAAGGGCCCATTGTGACATATCAGTGTTCCATTCAAAAGTCAGAGCCCATTGTGACACATCAGTGTTCCATTTAACGAAAAAGAGCCCATTGTGACACATCAGTGTTCCATATAAAGAACAAGAGCCCATTGTGACACATCAGTGGTCCATTTAAAGAACAAGAGCCCATTGTGACACATCAGTGTTCCATATAAAAGTCAAAGCCCATTGTGACACGTTAGTGTTCCATTTAAAGAACAAGAGCACATTGTGATACATCAGTGTTTCATTTAAAGAAAAAGAGCCCATTATGACACCTCAGTGCTCCATACAAACAACAAGAGCCCATTGAAACACATCAGTGTTCCATTTAAAGAACAAGAGCCCATTGTGACACATGAGCGTTCCATTTAATAAACAAGAGCCCATTGTGACACATCCGTGTTCCATATAAAAGCCAGAGCCCATTGTTATACTTCAGTGTTCCATTTAAAGAACAAGGGCCCATTGTGACATATCAGTGTTCCATATAAAAGCCAGAGCCCATTGAAACACATCAGTGTTCCATTTAAAGAACAAAAGCCCATTATGATACATCAGTGTTTCATTTAAAGAAAAAGGAACCATTTTGACACATCAGTGTTGCATATAAAGAACAACAGCCCATTGTGACACGTCATTGTTCCAATCAAAGAAAAAGAGACCATTGTGGCACATCAGTGTTCCACATAAAAGCCAGAGCATATTTTGACACATCAGTGTTCCATATAAACAACAAGAGCCCATTGTGATACATCAGTGTATCATTTAAAGAACAAGAGGCCACTGTTACACCTCAGTGTTCCATACAAACAACAAGAGCCCATTGTAACACATCAGTGTTCCATTTAAGGAACAAGAGCCCATTATGATACATCAGTGTATCATTCAAAGAAAAAGAGCCCATTTTGACACATCAGTGTTAAATATAAAAGCCAGAGCCCATTGTGACAGATCAGTGTTCCATTTAAACAAAAAAGCCCATTGTGACACATCAGTGTTCCATATAAAGAACAAGAGCCCATTGTGACACATCAGGGTTCCATTTAAAGAACAAGAGCACATTGTGATACATCAGTTTTTCATTTAAAGAAAAAGAGCCCGTTGTGACACCTCAGAGTTCCATACAAACAACAAGAGCCCATTGTGACACATCCGTGTTCCATTTAAAGAACAAGGGCCCATTGTGACATAGTGTTCCATACAAAAGTCAGAGCCCATTGTGACACATCAGTGTTCCATTTAAAGAACAAAAGCCCTTTGTGACACATCAGTGTTCCATTTAAAGAACAAGAGCACAATGGGACACTTCAGTTTTCCAATTAAAGAAAAAGAGCCCATTGTGAAACATCAGTGGTCCATTTAAAGAACAAGAGCACAATGGGACACTTCAGTTATCCATTTAAAGAAAAAGAGCCCATTGTGACACATCAGTGTTCCATATAAAAGCCAGAGCCCAATGTGACACGTTAGTGTTCCATTTAAAGAACAAGAGCCCATTGTGACACATCAGTGTTCCATTTAAAGAACAAGAGCCCATTGTGACACATCAATGATCCATTTAATAAACAAGAGCCCATTGAGACACATCCGTGTTCCATTTAAAAGCTGGAGCCAATTGTGACACGTCAGTGTTCCATTTAAATAACAAGAGCCCATTGTGACATATCAGTGTTCCATATAAAAGCCAAAGCCGATTGTGACACATCAGTGTTCCATTTAAAGAGCAAGAGCACATAGTGATACATCTGTGTTTCATTTATAGAAAAAGAGCCCATTATGACACCTCAGTGTTCCATCCAAAAACAAGAGCCCACTGTAACACATCAGTGTTACATTTAAAGAACAAGAGCCCATTTTGACACATCAGTGTTACATATAAAGAACAAGAGCCCATTGTGACACATCTTTGTTCCAATCAAAGAACAAGAGACCATTGTGACACATCAGTGTTCCATATTAAAGCCAGAGCATATTGTGACACATCATTGTTCCATTTAACGAAAAAGAGCCCATTGTGACACATCAGGGTTCCATGCAAACAACAAGTGCCCATTGTGACAACTGAGTGTTTCATTTATAGAACAAGAGGCCATTGTGACACCTCATTGTTCCATTTAAAGAACAAGAGCCCATTGTTAAAAGTCAGTGTTCCATTTAAAGAGCAGGAGCCTAAATTAACAAATCAGTGTTCCATTAAAAGAACAAGTGCCCATTGTGACACATCAGTGTTCCATTTAAAGAACAATAGCCCATTGTGACACATCAGTGTTCCAATTAATGAACAAAAGCCCATTGTGACACATCACTGTTCCATATAAAAGCCAGAGCCCATTGTGACACGTCAGTACTCCATTTAAAGAACAAGAGCCCATTGTGACACGTCAGTGTTCCATTTAAAGAACAATAGCCCATTGTGACACATCAGTGTTCCAATTAATGAACAAAAGCCCATTGTGACACATCACTGTTCCATATAATAGCCAGAGGCCACTGTGACACGTCAGTGTTCCATTTAAAGAAGAAGAGCCCATTTTGACACGTCAGTGTTCCATATAAAAGGCAGAGCCCACTGTGACATGTCAGAGTTCCACTTAAAGAACAAGAGCCCATTTTGACACGTCAGTGTTCCATATAAAAGCCAGAGCCCATTGTGACACATCAGTGTTCCAATTAAAGAACAAGAGCACATTGTGATACATCAGTTTTTCATTTAAAGAAAAAGAGACCATTGTGACACCTCAATGTTCCATACAAACAACAAGAGCCCATTGTGACACATCAGTGTTCCATTTAAAGAACATGGGCCCATTGTGACATATCAGTGTTCCATACAAAAGTCAGAGCCCATTGTGACACATCAGTGTTCCATTTAGCGAAAAAGAGCCCATTGTGACACATCAGTGTTCCTTATAAAGAACAAGAGCCAATTGTGACACATCAGTGGTCCATTTAAAGAACAAGAGCCCATTGTGACACATCAGTGTTCCATATTAAAGCCAATGCCCATTGTGACACGTTAGTGTTCCATTTAAAGAACAAGAGCTCATTGTGATACATCAGTGTTTCATTTAAAGAAAAAGAGCCCATTATGACACCTCAGTGCTCCAAACAAACAAGAGCCCATTGAAACACATCAGTGTTCCATTTAAAGAACAAAAGCCCATTATGATACATCAGTGTTACATATAAAGAACAAGAGCCCATTGTGACACGTCAGTGTTAAATATAAAAGCCAGAGCCCATTGTGACACGTCAGAGTTCCATATAAAAGCCAGATGCCTATTGTGACACATCAGAGTTCCATTTAAAGAACAAGAGCACATTGTGATACATCAGTTTTTCATTTAATGAAAAAGAGCCCATTGTGACACCTCAATGTTCCATACAAACAACAAGAGCCCATTGTGACACATCAGTGTTCCATTTAAAGAACAAGGGCCCACTGTGACATATCAGTGTTCCATTTAAAGAACAAGAGCCCACTGAAACACATCAGTGTTCCATTTAAAGAACAAGAGCCCATTTTGACACATCAGTGTTACACATAAAGAACAAGAGCCCATTGTGACACATCTTTGTTCCAATCAAAGAACAAGAGACCATTGTGACACATCAGTGTTCCATATTAAAGCCAGAGCATATTGTGACACATCATTGTTCCATTTAACGAAAAAGAGCCCATTGTGACACATCAGGGTTCCATGCAAACAACAAGTGCCCATTGTGACACCTGAGTGTTTCATTTAAAGAACAAGAGGCCATTGTGACACCTCATTGTTCCATTTAAAGAACAAGAGCCCATTGTGAAAAGTCAGTGTTCCATTTAAAGAGCAAGAGCCTAAATTAACAAATCAGTGTTCCATTAAAAGAACAAGTGCCCATTGTGACACATCAGTGTTCCATTTAAAGAACAATAGCCCATTGTGACACATCAGTGTTCCAATTAATGAACAAGAGCCCATTGTGACACATCAGTGTTCCATATAAAAGCCAGAGCCCATTGTGACACGTCAGTATTCCATTTAAAGAAAAAGAGCCCATTGTGACACATCATTGTTCCACATAAAAGCCAGAGCCCACTGTGACACGTCAGTGTTCCATTTAAAGAAGAAGAGCCCATTGTGACATGTCAGTGTTCCATATAAAAGGCAGAGCCCACTGTGACATGTCAGAGTTCCACTTAAAGAACAAGAGCCCATTTTGACACGTCAGTGTTCCATATAAAAGCCAGAGCCCATTGTGACACATCAGTGTTCCATTTAAAGAACAAGAGCACATTGTGATACATCAGTTTTTCATTTAAAGAAAAAGAGCCCATTGTGACACATCAGTGTTCCATTTAAAGAACATGGGCCCATTGTGACATATCAGTGTTCCATACAAAAGTCAGAGCCCATTGTGACACATCAGTGTTCCATTTAGCGAAAAAGAGCCCATTTTGACACATCAGTGGTCCATTTAAAGAACAAGAGCCCATTGTGACACATCAGTGTTCCATATAAAAGCCAATGCCCATTGTGACACGTTAGTGTTCCATTTAAAGAACAAGAGCACATTGTGATACATCAGTGTTTCATTTAAAGAAAAAGAGCCCATTATGACACCTCAGTGCTTCAAACAAACAAGAGCCCATTGAAACACATCAGTGTTCCATTTAAAGAACAAGAGCCCATTGTGAAAAGTCAGTGTTACATATAAAGAACAAGAGCCCATTGTGACACGTCAGTGTTAAATATAAAAGCCAGAGCCCATTGTGACACGTCAGAGTTCCATATAAAAGCCAGATGCCTATTGTGACACATCAGAGTTCCATTTAAAGAACAAGAGCACATTGTGATACATCAGTTTTTCATTTAATGAAAAAGAGCCCATTGTGACACCTCAATGTTCCATACAAACAACAAGAGCCCATTGTGACACATCAGTGTTCCATTTAAAGAACAAGGGCCCATTGTGACATATCAGTGTTCCATACAAAAGTCAGAGCCCATTGTGACACATCAGTGTTCCATTTAAAGAACAAGAGCCCATTGTGACACCTCAGTGTTCCATACAAACAACAAGAGCCCATTGTGACACATCCGTGTTCCATTTAAAGAACAAGGTCCCATTGTGACATATCAGTGTTCCATACAATAGTCAGAGCCCATTGTGACACATCAGTGTTCCATTTAAAGAAAAACAGTCCATTGTGACACATCAGTGTTCAATATAAAAGCCAGAGCATATTGTGACACATCAGTGTTCCATTTAATGAAAAAGAGCCCATTGTGACACATCAGTGTTCCATATAAAGAACAACAGCCCATAGTGACACATCAGTGGTCCATTTAAAGAACAAGAGCCCATTGTGACACATCAGTGTTCCCTATAAAAGCCAAAGCCCATTGTGACACGTTAGTGTTCCATTTAAAGAACAAGAGCACATTGTGATACTTCAGTGTTTCATTCAAAGAAAAAGAGCCCATTATGACACCTCAGTGCTCCATACAAACAACAAGAGCCCATTGAAACACATCAGTGTTCCATTTAAAGAAGAAGAGCCCATTGTGACATGTCAGTGTTCCATATAAAAGCCAGAGCCCATTGTGACACAATAGTGTTCCATTTAAAGAACAAGAGCCCATTGTGACACATCAGTGTTCCATTTAAAGAACAAGAGCCCATTGTGACACACGAGCGTTCCATTTGATGAACAAGAGCCCATTGTGACACATCCGTGTTGCATATAAAAGCCAGAGCCCATTGTGACACTTCCGTGTTCCATTTAAAGAACAAGAGCCCATTGTGACACATCAGTGTTCCATATAAAAGCCAGAGCCCATTGTGACACATCAGTGTTTCATTTAAAGAACAAAAACCTATTATGATACATCAGTGTTTCATTTAAAGAAAAAGAGCCCATTTTGACACATCAGTGTTACATATAAAGAACAAGAGCCCATTGTGAGACGTCATTGTTGCAATCAAAGAACAAGAGACCATTGTGACACATCAGTGTTCCATATAAAAGCCAGAGCATATTGTGACATATCAGTGTTCCATATAAAGACCAAGAACCCATTGTGACACATCAGGGTTCAACAAGAGCCCATTGTGACACATGAGAGTTTCAATTAAAGAACAAGAGGTCATTGTGACACCTCAGTGTTCCATACAAACAACAAGAGCCCATTGTAACACATCAGTGTTCCATTTAAAGAACAAGAGCCCATTATGATACATCAGTGTATCATTTAAAGAAAAAGAGCCCATTTTGACACATCATTGTTAAATATAAAAGCCAGAGCCCATTGTGACAGGTCAGTGTTCCATTTAAACAAAAAGAGCCGATTGTGACACATCAGTGTTCCATATAAAGAACAAGTGCCTATTGTGACATATCAGGGCTCCATTTAAAGAACAAGAGCACATTGTGATACATCAGTTTTTCATTTAAAGAAAAAGAGCCCATTGTGACACCTCAGTGTTCCATACAAACAACAATAGCCCATTGTGACACATCATTGTTCCACTTAAAAAACAAGGGCCCAGTGTGACATATCAGTGTTCCATACAAAAGTCAGAGCCCATTGTGACACATCAGTGTTCCATTTAAACAACAAGAGCCCATTGTGACACATCAGTGTTCCATACAAACAAAAAGAGCCCATTGTGACACATCAGTGTTCCATATAAAGAACAATAGCCCATTGTGACACATCAGGGTTCCATACAAACAACAAGAGCCCATTGTGACACATGAGTGTTTCATTTAAAGAACAATAGCCCATTGTGACATGTCAGTGTTCCATATAAAAGCCAGAGCCCATTGTGACACTTCAGAGTTCTACTTAAAGAACAAGAGCCCATTTTTACACTTCATTGTTCCATTTAAAGAACAAGAGCCCATTGTGAAAAGTCAGAGTTCCCTTTAAAGAGCAAGAGCCCAAATTAACAAACCAGTGTTCCATTAAAAGAACAAGAGCCCATTGTGACACATCAGTGTTCCATTTAAAGAACAATAGCCCATTGTGACACATCAGTGTTCCATTTAATGAACAAGAGCCTATTGTGATACATCAGTGTTCCATATAAAAGCCAGAGCCCATTGTGACACGTCAGTGTTCCATTTAAAGAAGAGCCCATTGTGACACGTCAGTGTAACATATAAAAGCCAGAGCCCATTGTGACACGTCAGAGTTCCATATAAAAGCCAGAGCCCATTGTGACACGTCAGTGTTCCATATAAAAGCCAGAGCCCATTGTGACACGTCAGTATTCCATTTACAGAACAAGAGCCCATTGTGACACATCAGTGTTCCATATAAAAGCCAGAGCCCATTGTGACACGTCAGTGTTCCATTTAAAGAAGAAGAGCCCATTGCGACATGTCAGTGTTCCATATAAAAGGCAGAGCCCATTGTGACACGTCAGAGTTCCACTTAAAGAACAAGAGCCCATTTTGACACGTCAGTGTTCCATATAAAAGCCAGAGCCCATTGTGACACATCAGTGATCCATTTAAAGAACAAGAGCAGATTGTGATACATCAGTTTTTCATTTAAAGAAAAAGAGACCATTGTGACACCTCAATGTTCCATACAAACAACAAGAGCCCATTGTGACACATCAGTGTTCCATTTAAAGAACAAGGGCCCATTGTGACATATCAGTGTTCCATACAAAAGCCAGAGCCCATTGTGACACATCAGTGATCCATTTAAAGAACAAGAGCAGATTGTGATACATCAGTTTTTCATTTAAAGAAGAAGAGACCATTGTGACACCTCAATGTTCCATACAAACAACAAGAGCCCATTGTGACACATCAGTGTTCCATATAAAAGTCAAAGCCCATTGTGACACGTTAGTGTTCCATTTAAAGAACAATAGCACATTGTGATACATCAGTGTTTCATTTAAAGAAAAAGAGCCCATTATGACACCGCAGTGCTCCATACAAACAACAAGAGCCCATTGAAACACATCAGTGTTCCATTTAAAGAACAAGAGCCCATTGTGACACATTAGCGTTCCATTTAATAAACAAGAGCCCATTATTATTATTATTATTATTATTATTTATTGTTATAGCGCCATTTATTCCATGGCGCTTTACATATGAGGAGGGGTATACATAAAAACAAGTACAATAATCTTAAACAATACAAGTCATAACTGGTACAGGAGGAGAGAGGACCCTGCCCGCGAGGGCTCACAATCTTCAAGGGATGGGTGATAATACAGTAGGCGAGGGTAGAGCTGGTCGTGCAGCGGTTTGGTCGATCGGTGGTTACTGCAGGTTATAGGCTTGTCGGAAGAGGTGGGTCTTCAGGCTCTTTTTGAAGGTTTCGATGGTAGGTGAGAGTCTGATATGTTGTGGTAGAGAGTTCCAGAGTAGGGGTGATGCGCGAGAGAAATCTTGTATGCGATTGTGCGATTGTCACAATGAACACCATTGTGACACATCCGTGTTCCATAAAAAAACCAGAGGCCATTGTGACACATCAGTGTTTCATTTAAAGAACAAGAGCACATTGTGATACATCAGTGTTTCATTTAAAGAAAAATAGCCCATTATGACACCTCAGTGTTCCATACAAACAACAAGAGCCCATTGAAACACATCAGTGTTCCATTTAAAGAAGAAAAGCCCATTATGATACATCAGTGTTTCATTTAAAGAAAAAGGAACCATTTTGACACATCAGTGTTGCATATAAAGAACAACAGCCCATTGTGACACGTCATTGTTCCAATCAAAGAAAAAGAGACCATTGTGGCACATCAGTGTTCCACATAAAAGCCAGAGCATATTTTGACACATCAGTGTTCCATATAAACAACAAGAGCCCATTGTGATACATCATTGTTTCATTTAAAGAACAAGAGGCCATTGTGACACCTCAGTGTTCCATACAAACAACAAGAGCCCATTGTAACACATCAGTGTTCCATTTAAGGAACAAGAGCCCATTATGATACATTCGTGTATCATTCAAAGAAAAAGAGCCCATTTTGACACATCAGTGTTAAATATAAAAGCCAGAGCCCATTGTGACAGATCAGTGTTCCATTTAAACAAAAAAGCCCATTGTCACACATCAGTGTTCCATATAAAGAACAAGAGCCCATTGTGACACATCAGGGTTCCATTTAAAGAACAAGAGCACATTGTGACACCTCAGAGTTCCATACAAACAACAATAGCCCATTGTGACACATCCGTGTTCCATTTAAAGAACAAGGGCCCATTGTGCCATATCAGTGTTCCATACAAAAGTCAGAGCCCATTGTGACACATCAGTGTTCCATTTAAAGAACAAAAGCCCTTTGTGACACATCAGTGTTACATATAAAGAACAAGAGCACAATGGGACACTTCAGTTTTCCATTTAAAGAAAAAGAGCCCATTGTGAAACATCAGTGGTCCATTTAAAGAACAAGAGCACAATGGGACACTTCAGTTATCCATTTAAAGAAAAAGAGCCCATTGTGACACATCAGTGTTCCATATAAAAGCCAGAGCCCAATGTGACACGTTAGTGTTCCATTTAAAGAACAAGAGCCCATTGTGACACATCAGTGTTCCATTTAAAGAACAAGAGCCCATTGTGACACATCAATGATCCATTTAATAAACAAGAGCCCATTGAGACACATCCGTGTTCCATTTAAAAGCTGGAGCCAATTGTGACACGTCAGTGTTCCATTTAAAGAACAAGAGCCCATTGTGACATATCAGTGTTCCATATAAAAGCCAGAGCCGATTGTGACACATCAGTGTTCCATTTAAAGAGCAAGAGCACATAGTGATACATCTGTGTTTCATTTATAGAAAAAGAGCCCATTATGACACCTCATTGTTCCATACAAAAACAAGAGCCCACTGAAACACATCAGTGTTACATTTAAAGAACAAGAGCCCATTTTGACACATCAGTGTTACATATAAAGAACAAGAGCCCATTGTGACACATCAGTGTTCCAATTAATGAACAAAAGCCCATTGTGACACATCAGTGTTCCATATAAAAGCCAGAGGCCACTGTGACACGTCAGTGTTCCATTTAAAGAAGAAGAGCCCATTGTGACATGTCAGTGTTCCATATAAAAGGCAGAGCCCACTGTGACATGTCAGAGTTCCACTTAAAGAACAAGAGCCCATTTTGACACGTAAGTGTTCCATATAAAAGCCAGAGCCCATTGTGAAACATCAGTGTTCCAATTAAAGATCAAGAGCACATTGTGATACATCAGTTTTTCATTTAAAGAAAAAGAGCCCATTGTGACACCTCAATGTTCCATACAAACAACAAGAGCCCATTGTGACACATCAGTGTTCCATTTAAAGAACATGGGCCCACTGTGACATATCAGTGTTTCATACAAAAGTCAGAGCCCATTGTGACACATCAGTGTTCCATTTAGCGAAAAAGAGCCCATTGTGACACATCAGTGTTCCTTATAAAGAACAAGAGCCAATTGTGACACATCAGTGGTCCATTTAAAGAACAAGAGCCCATTGATACACATCAGTGTTCCATATAAAAGCCAATGCCCATTGTGACACGTTAGTGTTCCATTTAAAGAACAAGACCACATTGTGATACATCAGAGTTTCATTTAAAGAAAAAGAGCCCATTATGACACCTCAGTGCTCCAAACAAACAAGAGCCCATTGAAACACATCAGTGTTCCATTTAAAGAACAAAAGCCCATTATGATACATCAGTGTTACATATAAAGAACAAGAGCCCATTGTGACACGTCAGTGTTAAATATAAAAGCCAGAGCCCATTGTGACACGTCAGAGTTCCATATAAAAGCCAGATGCCTATTGTGACACATCAGAGTTCCATTTAAAGAACAAGAGCACATTGTGATACATCAGTTTTTCATTTAAAGAAAAAGAGCCCATTGTGACACCTCAATGTTCCATACAAACAACAAGAGCCCATTGTGACACATCAGTGTTCCATTTAAAGAACAAGGGCCCACTGTGACATATCAGTGTTCCATACAAAAGTCAGAGCCCATTGTGACACATCACTGTTCCATTTAAAGAACAAGAGCCCATTGTAACACCTCAGTGTTCCATACAAACAACAAGAGCCCATTGTGACACATCCGTGTTCCATTTAAAGAACAAGGGCCCATTGTGACATATCAGTGTTCCATACAATAGTCAGAGCCCATTGTGACACATCAGTGTTCCATTTAAAGAAAAAGAGACCATTGTGACACATCAGTGTTCAATATAAAAGCCAGAGCATATTGTAACACATCAGTGTTCCATTTAATGAAAAAAAGCCCATTTTGACACATCAGTGTTCCATATAAAGAACAACAGCCCATTGTGACACATCAGTGGTCCATTTAAAGAACAAGAGCCCATTGTGACACATCAGTGTTCCCTATAAAAGCCAAAGCCCATTGTGACACGTTAGTGTTCCATTTAAAGAACAAGAGCACGTTGTGATACTTCAGTGTTTCATTCAAAGAAAAAGAGCCCATTATGACACCTCAGTGCTCCATGCAAACAAGAGCCCATTGAAACACATCAGTGTTCCATTTAAAGAAGAAGAGCCCATTGTGACACGTCAGTGTTCCATATAAAAGCCAGAGCCCATTGTGACACGTTAGTGTTCCATTTAAAGAACAAGAGCCCATTGTGACACATCAGTGTTCCATTTAAAGAACAAGAGCCCATTGTGACACATGAGCATTCCATTTGATGAACAAGAGCCCATTGTGACACATCAGTGTTCCATATAAAAGCCAGAGCCCATTGTGACACATCAGTGTTTCATTTAAAGAACAAGAGCCCATTATGACACCACAGTATTCCATACAAACAACAAGAGCCCATTGAAACACATCAGTGTTCCAATCAAAGAACAAGAGACCATTGTGACACATCAGTGTTCCATATAAAAGCCAGAGCATATTGTGACATATCAGTGTTCCATATAAAGACCAAGAGCCCATTGTGACACATCAGGGTTCAACAAGAGCCCATTGTGACACATGAGAGTTTCAATTAAAGAACAAGAGGTCATTGTGACACCTCAGTGTTCCATACAAACAACAGCCCATTGTAACACATCAGTGTTCCATTTAAAGAACAAGAGCACATTGTGATACATCAGTTTTTCATTTAAAGAAAAAGAGCCCATTGTGACACCTCAGTGTTCCATACAAACAACAATAGCCCATTGTGACACATCATTGTTCGACTTAAAGAACAAGGGCCCAGTGTGACATATCAGTGTTCCATAAAAAAGTCAGAGCCCATTGTGACACATCAGTGTTCCATTTAAACAACAAGAGCCCATTGTGACACATCAGTGTTCCATACAAACAAAAAGAGCCCATTGTGACACATCAGTGTTCCATATAAAGAACAATAGCCCATTGTGACACATCAGGGTTCCATACAAACAACAAGAGCCCATTGTGACACATGAGTGTTTCATTTAAAGAACAAGAGGCCATTGTGAAATGTCAGTGTTCCATATAAAAGCCAGAGCCCATTGTGACACCTCAGAGTTCTACTTAAAGAACAAGAGCCCATTTTTACACTTCATTGTTCCATTTAAAGAACAAGAGCCCATTGTGAAAAGTCAGTGTTCCCTTTAAAGAGCAAGAGCCCAAATTAACAAATCAGTGTTCCATTAAAAGAACAAGAGCCCATTGTGACACATCAGTGTTCCATTTAAAGAACAATAGCCCATTGTGACACATCAGTGTTCCATTTAAAAGCCAGAGCCCATTGTGACACATCAGTGCTCCACTTAAAGAACAAGAGCCCATTGTGACACGTCAGTGTTCCATATAAAAGCCAGAGCCCATTGTGACACCTCAGTGTTCCATACAAACAACAAGAGCCCATTGTGACACATCAGCGTTCCATTTAAAGAACAAGGGCCCATTGTCACATATCAGTGTTCCATACAAAAGTCAGAGCCCATTGTGACACATCAGTGTTTCATTTAAAGAACAAGAGCCCATTGTGACACCTCAGTGTTCCATTTAAAGAACAAGGGCCCATTGTGACATATCAGTGTTCCATACAAAAGTCAGAGCCCATTGTGACACATCAATGTTCTATTTAAAGAGCAAGAGCCCATTGTGACACCTCAGTATTCCATACAAACAACAAGAGCCCAGTGTGACACATCAGTGTTCCATTTAAAGAAAAAGAGCTCATTTTGAAACATCAGTGTTCCATATAAAAGCGAGAGCCCATTATGACATGTCAGTGTTTCATTTAAAGAAGAAGAGCCCATTGTGACACGTCAGTGTTCCATATAAAAGCCAGAGCCCATTGTGACACATCAGTGTTCCATTTAAACAACAAGAGCACATTGTGATACATCAGTTTTTCATTTAAAGAAAAAGAGCTCATTGTGACACCTCAGTGTTCCATACAGACAACAAGAGCCCATTGTGACACATCAGTGTTCCATTTAAAGAACAAGGGCCCATTGTGACATATCAGTGTTTCATACAAAAGTCAGAGCCCATTGTGACACATCAGTGTTCCATTTAAAGAACAAGAGCCCATTGTGACACCTCAGTGTTCGATACAAACAACAAGAGCCCATTGTGACACATCAGTGTTCCATATTAAAGCCAGAGCATATTGTGACACATCATTGTTCCATTTAACGAAAAAGAGCCCATTTTGACACATCAGTGTTCCATATAAAGAACAAGAGCCCATTGTGACACATCAGCGTTCCATGCAAACAACAAGAGCCCATTGTGACACCTGAGTGTTTCATTTAAAGAACAAAAGGCCATTGTGACACTTCATTGTTCCATTTAAAGACCAAGAGCCCATTGTGAAAAGTCAGTGTTCCATTTAAAGAGCAAGAGCCCAAATTAACAAATCAGTGTTCCATTAAAAGAACAAGTGCCCATTGTGACACATCAGTGTTCCATTTAAAGAACAATAGCCCATTGTGACACATCAGTGTTCCAATTAATGAACAAGAGCCCGTTGTGACACATCAGTGTTCCATATAAAATCCAGAGCCCACTGTGACACGTCAGTGTTCCATTTAAAGAAGAGCCCATTGTGACACGTCAGTGTTCCATATAAAAGGCAGAGCCCATTGTGACACGTCAGAGTTCCACTTAAAGAACAAGAGCCCATTTTGACATGTCAGTGTTCCATATACAGTGGGGAAAATAAGTATTTAGTCAGTCAGCAATAGTGCAAGTTCCACCACTTAAAAAGATGAAAGGTGTCTGTAGTTTACATCATAGGTAGACCTCAACTATGGGAGACAAACTGAGAAAAAAAAATCCAGAAAATCACATCGTCTGGTTTTTTTTCATTTTATTTGCATATTATGGTGGAAAATAAGTATTTGGTCAGAAACAAAATTTCATCTCAATACTTTGTGATATATCCTTTGTTGGCAATGACAGAGGTCAAACGTTTTCTGTAAGTCTTCACAAGGTTGCCACACACTGTTGTTGGTATGTTGGCCCATTCCTCCATGCAGATCTCCTCTAGAGCAGTGATGTTTTTGGCTTTTCGCTTGGCAACACGGACTTTCAACTCCCTCCAAAGGTTTTCTATAGGGTTGAGATCTGGAGACTGGCTAGGCCACTCCAGGACCTTGAAATGCTTCTTACGAAGCCACTCCTTCGTTGCCCTGGCGGTGTGCTTTGGATCATTGTCATGTTGAAAGACCCAGCCACGTTTCATCTTCAATGCCCTTGCTGATGGAAGGAGGTTTGCACTCAAAATCTCACGATACATGGCCCCATTCATTCTTTCATGTACCCGGATCAGTCGTCCTGGCCCCTTTGTAGAGAAACAGCCCCAAAGCATGATGTTTCCACCACCATGCTTTGCAGTAGGTATGGTGTTTGATGGATGCAACTCAGTATTCTTTTTCCTCCAAACACGACAAGTTGTGTTTCTACCAAACAGTTCCAGTTTGGTTTCATCAGACCATAGGACATTCTCCCAAAACTCCTCTGGATCATCCAAATGCTCTCTAGCAAACTTCAGACGGGCCCGGACATGTACAGGCTTAAGCAGTGGGACACGTCTGGCACTGCAGGATCTGAGTCCATGGTGGCGTAGTGTGTTACTTATGGTAGGCCTTGTTACATTGGTCCCAGCTCTCTGCAGTTCATTCACTAGGTCCCCCCGCGTGGTTCTGGGATTTTTGCTCACCGTTCTTGTGATCATTCTGACCCCACGGGGTGGGATTTTGCGTGGAGCACCAGATCGAGGGAGATTATCAGTGGTCTTGTATGTCTTCCATTTTCTAATTATTGCTCCCACAGTTGATTTCTTCACTCCAAGCTGGTTGGCTATTGCAGATTCAGTCTTCACAGCCTGGTGCAGGGCTACAATTTTGTTTCTGGTGTCCTTTGACAGCTCTTTGGTCTTCACCATAGTCGAGTTTGGAGTCAGACTGTTTGAGGGTGTGCACAGGTGTCTTTTTATACTGATAACAAGTTTAAACAGATGCCATTACTACAGGTAATGAGTGGAGGAAAGAGGAGACTCTTAAAGAAGAAGTTACAGGTCTGTGAGAGCCAGAAATCTTGATTGCTTGTTTCTGACCAAATACTTATTTTCCACCATAATATGCAAATAAAATGAAAAAAAAACCAGACAATGTGATTTTCTGGATTTTTTTTTTCTCAGTTTGTCTCCCATAGTTGAGGTCTACGTATGATGTAAATTACAGACGCCTCTCATCTTTTTAAGTGGTGGAACTTGCACTATTGCTGACTGACTAAATACTTTTTTTCCCCACTGTAAAAGCCAGAGCCCATTGTGACACATCAGTGATCCATTTAAAGAACAAGAGCACATTGTGATACATCAGTTTTTCATTTAAAGAAAAAGAGACCATTGTGACACCTCAATGTTCCATACAAACAACAAGAGCCCATTGTGACACATCAGTGTTCCATTTAAAGAACAAGGGCCCATTGTGACATATCAGTGTTCCATACAAAAGTCAGAGCCCATTGTGACACATCAGTGCTCCATTTAACGAAAAAGAGCCCATTGTGACACATCAGTGTTCCTTATAAAGAACAAGAGCCCATTGTGACACATCAGTGGTCCATTTAAAGAACAAGAGCCCATTGTGACACATCAGTGTTCCATATAAAAGCCAATGCCCATTGTGACACGTTAGGTGTTCCATTTAAAGAACAAGAGCACATTGTGATACATCAGTGTTTCATTTAAAGAAAAAGAGCCCATTATGACACCTCAGTGCTCCATACAAACAACAAGAGCCCATTGAAACACATCAGTGTTCCATTTAAAGAACAAAAGCCCATTATGATACATCAGTGTTTCATTTAAAGAAAAAGAGCCCATTTTGACACATCAGTGTTACATATAAAGAACAAGAGCCCATTGTGACATGTCAGTGTTAAATATAAAAGCCAGAGCCCATTGTGACACGTCAGAGTTCCACTTAAAGAACAAGAGCCCATTGTGACACGTCAATGATCCATATAAAAGCCAGATGCCTATTGTGACACATCAGAGTTCCATTTAAAGAACAAGAGCACATTGTGATACATCAGTTTTTCATTTAATGAAAAAGAGCCCATTGTGACACCTCAATGTTCCATACAAACAAGAGCCCATTGTGACACATCAGTGTTCCATTTAAAGAACAAGGGCCCATTGTGACATATCAGTGTTCCATACAAAAGTCAGAGCCCATTGTGACACATCAGTGTTCCATTTAAAGAACAAGAGCCCATTGTGACACTTCAGTGTTCCATACAAACAACAAGAGCCCATTGTGACACATCCGTGTTCCATTTAAAGAACAAGGGCCCATTGTGACATATCAGTGTTCGATACAATAGTCAGAGCCCATTGTGACACATCAGTGATCCATTTAAAGAAAAAGAGCCCATTGTGACACATCAGTGTTCAATATAAAAGCCAGAGCATATTGTGACACATCAGTGTTCCATTTAATGAAAAAGAGCCCATTGTGACACATCAGTGTTCCATATAAAGAACAGCCCATTGTGACACATCAGTGGTCCATTTAAAGAACAAGAGCCCATTGTGACACATCAGTGTTCCCTATAAAAGCCAAAGCCCATTGTGACACGTTAGTGTTCCATTTAAAGAACAAGAGCACATTGTGACACCTCAGTGCTCTATACAAACAAGAGCCCATTGAAACACATCAGTGTTCCATTTAAAGAAGAAGAGCCCATTGTGACACGTCAGTGTTCCATATAAAAGCCAGAGCCCATTGTGACACGTTAGTGTTCCATTTAAAGAATAAGAGCCCATTGTGACACATCAGTGTTCCATTTAAAGAACAAGAGCCCATTGTGACACATGAGCGTTCCATTTGATGAACAAGAGCCCATTGTGACACATCCGTGTTGCATATGAAAGCCAGAGCCCATTGTGACACTTCCGTGATCCATTTAAAGAACAAGAGCCCATTGTGACACATCAGTGTTTCATTTAAAGAACAAGAGCCCATTATGACACCACAGTATTCCATACAAACAACAAGAGCCCATTGAAACACATCAGTGTTCCATTTAAAGAACAAAAGCCCATTATGATACATCAGTGTTTCATTTAAAGAAAAAGAGCCCATTTTGACATGTCATTGTTTCAATCAAAGTACAAGAGACCATTGTGACACATCAGTGTTCCATATAAAAGCCAGAGCATATTGTGACATATCAGTGTTCCATATAAAGACCAAGAGCCCATTGTGACACATCAGGGTTCAACAAGAGCCCATTGTGACACATGAGAGTTTCAATTAAAGAACATGAGGTCATTGTGACACCTCAGTGTTCCATACAAACAACAAGAGCCCATTGTAACATATCAGGGTTCCATTTAAAGAACAAGAGCCCATTATGATACATCAGTGTATCATTTAAAGAAAAAGAGCCCATTTTGACACATCATTGTTAAATATAAAAGCCAGAGCCCATTGTGACAGATCAGTGTTCCATTTAAACAAAAAGAGCCGATTGTGACACATCAGTGTTCCATATAAAGAACAAGTGCCTATTGTGACATATCAGGGCTCCATTTAAAGAACAAGAGCACTTTGTGATACATCAGTTTTTCATTTAAAGAAAAAGAGCCCATTGTGACACCTCAGTGTTCCATACAAACAACAATAGCCCATTGTGACACATCATTGTTCCATTTAAAGAACAAGAGCCCATTGTGACATATCAGTGTTCCATTTAAAGAACAAGAGCCCATTGTGACACATCAGTGTTCAATACAAACAAAAAGAGCCCATTGTGACACATCAGTGTTCCATATAAAGAACAATAGCCCATTGTGACACATCAGGGTTCCATAAAAACAACAAGAGCCCATTGTGAGACATGAGTGTTTCATTTAAAGAACAAGATGCCATTGTGACATGTCAGTGTTCCATATAAAAGCCAGAGCCCATTGTGACACCTCAGAGTTCTACTTAAAGTACAAGAGCCCATTTTTACACTTCATTGTTCCATTTAAAGAAAAAGAGCCCATTGTGAAAAGTCAGTGTTCCCTTTAAAGAGCAAGAGCCCAAATTAACAAATCAGTGGTCCATTAAAAGAACAAGAGCCCATTGTGACGCATCAGTGTTCCATTTAAAGAACAACAGCCCATTGTGACACATCAGTGTTCCATTTAATGAACAAGAGCCCATTCTGATACATCAGTGTTCCATATAAAAGCCAGAGCCCATTGTGACACGTCAGTGTTCCATTTAAAGAACAAGAGCCCATTGTGACACATCAGTGATCTATTTAAAGAACAAGAGCCCATTGTGACACATTAGTGTTTCACATAAAAGCCAGAGCTCGTTGTGACACGTCAGAGTTCCACTTAAAGAACAAGAGCCCATTGTGACACGTCAGTGTTCCATATAAAAGCCAGAGCCCATTGTGACACATCAGTATTCCATTTAAACAACAAGAGCACATTGTGACATATCAGTGTTCCATACAGACAACAAGAGCCCATTGTGACACATCAGTGTTCCATTTAAAGAACAAGGGCTCATTGTGACATATCAGTGTTCCATACAAAAGTCAGAGCCCATTGTGACACATCATTTTTCCATTTAAAAAACAAGAGCCCATTGTGACACCTCAGTGTTCCATACAAACAACAAGAGCCCAATGTGACACATCATTGTTCCAATCAAAGAACAAGAGACCATTGTGACTCATCAGAGTATCAATTAAAAGCCAGAGCCCATTGTGACACATCAGTGTTCCATTTAAAGAACAACAGCCCATTTTGACACGTCAACATTCCATATAAAAGCCAGAGCCCACTGTAACACATCAGTGCTCCATTAAAGAACAAGAGCCCATTGTGACACATCAGTGTTCCATATAAAAATCAAGAGCCCATTGTGACACATCAGTGTTCCATTTAAAGAACAAGAGCCCTTTGTGACACGTCAGTGTTCCATATAAAAGCCAGAGCCCATTGTGACACGTTAGTGTTCCATTTAAAGAACAAGAGCCCATTGTGACACATCAGTGTTCCATTTAAAGAACAAGAGCCCATTGTGACACATCAGTGTTCCATATAAAAAACAAGAGCCCATTGTGACACATCAGTGTTACATTTAAAGAACAAGAGCTCATTGTGACACGTCAGTGTTCCATATAAAAGCCAGAGCCCATTGTGACACGTTAGTGTTCCATTTAAAGAACAAGAGCCCATTGTGCCACATGAGCATTCCATTTGATGAACAAGAGCCCATTGTGACACATCCGTGTTCCATATAAAAGCCAGAGCCCATTGTGACACGTTAGTTTTCCATTTAAAGAACAAGAGCCCATTGTGACACATCAGTGTGCCATATAAAAGCCAGAGGCCATTGTGACACATCAGTGCTTCATTATAAGAACAAGAGCCCATTATGACACCACAGTATTCCATACAAACAAGAACCCATTGAAACACATCAGTGTTCCATTTAAAGAACAAAAGGTCATTATGATACATCAGTGTTTCATTTAAAGAAAAAGAGCCCACTTTGACACATCAGTGTTACATATAAAGAACAAGAGCCCATTGTGACATGTCATTGTTCCAATCAAAGAACAAGAGGCCATTGTGACACATCAGTGTTCCATATAAAAGCCAGAGCATATTGTGACATATAAGTGTTCCATATAAAGAACAAGAGCCCATTGTGACACATCAGGGTTCAACAAGAGCCCATTGTGACACATGAGAGTTTCAATTAAAGAACAAGAGGCCATTGTGACACCTCAGTGTTCCATGCAAACAACAAGAGCCCATTGTAACACATCAGTGTTCCATTTAAAGAACAAAAGCCCATTATGATACATCAGTGTATCATTTAAAGAAAAAGAGCCCATTTTGACACATCAGTGTTAAATATAAAAGCCAGAGCCCATTGTGACAGATCAGTGTTCCTTTTAAACAAAAAGAGCCAATTGTGACACATCAGTGTTCCATATAAAGAACAATTGCCTATTGTGACACATCAGGGTTCCATTTAAAGAACAAGAGCACATTGTGATAAATCAGTTTTGCATTAAAAGAAAAAGAGCCCATTGTGACACCTCAGCGTTCCATACAAACAACAATAGCCCATTGTGAAACATCATTGTTCCACTTTAAGAACAAGGGCCCATTGTGACATATCAGTGTTCCATACAAAAGTCAGAGCCCATTGTGACACATCAGTGTTCCATTTAAAGAACAAGAGCACAATGGGACACTAAAGTTTTCCATTTAAAGAAAAATAGCCCATTGTGAAACATCAGTGGTCCATTTAAAGAACAAGAGCCCATTGTGACACATCAGTGTTCCATATAAAAGCCAGAGCCCATTGTGATACGTCAGTGTTCCATTTAAAGAACAAAAGCCCATTATAATACATCAATATTTAATTTAAAGAAAAAGAGCCCATTTTGACACATAAGTGTTACATATAAAGAACAAGAGCCCATTGTGACACATCAGGGTTCCATACAAACAACAAGAGCCCATTGTGAAATATGAGTGTTTCATTTAAAGAACAAGAGGCCATTGTGACACCTCATTGTTCCATTTAAAGAACTAGAGCCCATTGTGACACATCAGAGTTCCATTTAAAGAACAAGATCCCATTTTTACACTTCATTGTTCCATTTAAAGAACAAGAGCCCATTATGAAAAGTCAGTGTTCCATTTAAAGAGCAAGAGCCCAAATTAACAAATCAGTGTTCCGTTTAAAGAACATTAGCCCATTGTGACACATCAGTGTTCCATTTAATGAACAAGAGCCCATTCTGACACATCATTGTTCCATATAAAAGCCAGAGGCCATTGTGACACGTCAGTGTTTCATTTAAAGAAAAATAGCCCATTGTGACACTTCAGTGTAACATATAAAAGCCAGAGCCCATTGTGACACGTTAGAGTTCCACTTAAAGAACAAGAGCCCTTTGTGACACATCAGTGTTCCATATAAAAGCCAGAGCCCATTGTGACACATCAGTGTTGCATTTAAACAACAAGAGCACATTGTGATACATCAGTTTTTCATTTAAAGAAAAAGAGCCCATTGTGACACCTCAGTGTTCCATATAAAAGCCAGAGCCCATTGTGACACGTCAGTGTTCCATTTAAAGAACCATAGCCCATTGTGACACATCAGTGTTCCATATAAAAGCCAGAGCCCACTGTGATACGTCAGTATTCCATTTAAAGATGAAGAGCCCATTGTGACATGTCAGTGTTCCAAATAAAAGCCAGAGCCCATTGTGACACGTCAGAGTTCCACTTAAAGAACAAGAGCCCATTGTGACACGTCAGTGTTCCATATAAAAGCCAGAGCCCATTGTGACACATCAGTGTTCCATGTAAAGAACAAGAGCACATTGTGATACATCAGTTTTTCATTTAAAGTAAAAGAGCCCATTGTGACACCTCAGTGCTCCATACAAACAACAATAGCCCATTGTGACTCATCATTGTTCCACTTAAAGAACAAGAGCCCATTGTGACATATCAGTGTTCCATACAAAAGTCAGAGCCCATTGTGACACATCAGTGCTCCATTTAAAGAACAAGAGCCCATTGTGACACATCAGTGTTCCATACAAACGACAAGAGCCCATTGTGAAACATCAGTGGTCCATTTAAAGAACACGAGACCATTGTGACACATCAGTGTTCCATATAAAAGCCAGAGCCCATTGTGACACGTTAGTGTTCCATTTAAAAAACAAGAGCCCATTGTGACACATCAGTGTTCCATTTAAAGAACAAGAGCCCATTATGACACATCAATGTTCCATTTAATAAACAAGAGCCCATTGTGACACATCAGTGTTTCATATAAAAGCCATAGCCAATTGTGACACGTCAGTGTTCCATTTAAAGAACAAGAGCTCATTGTGACACATCAGTGTTCCATATAAAAGCCAGAGCCCATTGTGACACATCAGTGTTCCATTTAAAGAACAAGAGCCCATTGTGACACATCAGTGTTCCATTTAAACAACAAGAGCCCATTGTGACACATCAGTGTTCCATATAAAAGCCAGAGCCCATGGAAACACATCAGTGTTCCATTTAAAGAACAAAAGACCATTATGATACATCAGTGTTTCATTTAAAGAACAAGAGCCCATTTTGACACATCAGTGTTACATATAAAGAACAAGAGACCATTGTGACACATCAGTGTTCCATATTAAAGCCAAAGCATATTGTGATACATCATTGTTCCATTTAACGAAAAGAGCCCATTGCGACACATCAGTGTTGCATATAAAGAACAGGAGCCCATTGTGACACATCAGGGTTCCATACAAACAACAAGAGCCCATTGTGACACATGAGTGATTCATTTAAAGAAGAAGAGGCCATTGTGACACATCATTGCTCCATTTAAAGAACAAGAGCCCATTTTTACACTTCATTGTTCCATTTAAAGAACAAGAGCCCATTGTAAAAAGTCAGTGTTCCATTTAAAGAGCAAGAGCCCAAATTAACAAATCAGTGATCCATTAAAAGAACAAGAGCCCATTGTGACACATCAGTGTTCCATTTAAAGAACAAGAGCCCATTGTGACACATCAGTGTTCCATTTAATGAACAAGAGCCCATTGTGACACATCAGTGTTCATTATAAAAGCCAGATCCCATTGTGACATGTCAGTGTTCCATTTAAAGAACAATAGCCCATTGTGACACATCAGTGTTCCATATAAAAGCCGGAGCCCACTTTGACACGTCAGTGTTCCATTTAAAGAAGAGCCCATTGTGACACGTCAGAGTTCCACTTAAAGAACAAGAGCCCATTGTGACACGTCAGTGTTCCATATAAAAGCCAGAGCCCATTGTGACACATCAGTGTTCCATTTAAAGAACAAGAGCACATTGGGATACATCAGTTTTTCATTTAAAGAAAAAGAGCCCATTGTGACACCTCAGTGTTCCATACAAACAAGAGCCCATTGTGACACATCAGTGTTCCATTTAAAGAACAAGGGCCCATTGTGGCATATCATTGTTCCTTACAAAAGTCAAAGCCAATTGTGACACATCAGTGTTCCATTTAAAGAACAAGAGGCAATTGTGACACCTCAGTGTTCCATACAAACAACAAGAGCCCATTGTGACACATCACTGTTCCATTTAAAGAACAAGGGCCCATTGTGACATATCAGTTTTCCATTTAAATAAAAAGAGCCCATTGTGACACATCAGTGTTCCATATAAAATCCAGAGCATATTGTGACACATCAGTGTTCCATTTAATAAAACAGAGCCCATTGTGACACATCAGTGTTCCATATAAAGAACAAGTGCCCATTGTGACACATCAGTGGTCCATATAAAGAACAAGAGCCCATTGTGACACATCAGTGTTCCATATAAAAGCCAGAGCCCATAGTGACACGTTAGTGTTCCATTTAAAGAACAAGAGCCCATTATGACACATCAGTGTTCCATTTAAAGAACCATAGCCCATTGTGACACATCAATGTTCCATTTAATGAACAAGAGCACATTGTGACACATCCGTGTTCCATATAAAAGCCAGAGCCCATTGTGAAACATCAGTGTTCCATTTAAAGAACAAGAGCCCATTGTGACACGTCAGTGTTCCATATAAAAGCCAGAGCCCATTGTGACACATCAGTGTTCCATTTAAACAAAAAGAGCCCATTGTTACATCTCAGTGTTCCATATAAACAACAAGAGCCCATTGTGACACATCAGTGTTCCATTTAAAGAACAAAGGCCCATTGTGACATATCAGTGTTCCATACAAAAGTCAGAGTCCATTGTGACACATCAGTGTTCCATTTAAAGAACAAGAGCCCATTGTGACATCTCAGTGTTCCATACAAACAAGAGCCCATTGTGACACATCAGTGTTCCATTTAAAGAACAAAGGCCCATTTTGACATATCAGTGTTCCATACAAAAGTCAGAGTCCATTGTGACACATCAGTGTTCCATTTAAAGAACAAGAGCCCATTGTGACACCTCAGTGTTCCATACAAACAACAAGAGCCCATTGTGACACATCAGTGTTCCATTTAAAGAACAAGGGCCCATTGTGACATATCAGTGTTCCATACAAAAGTCAGAGCCCATTGTGACACATCAGTGTTCCATTTAAAGAACAAGAGCCCATTGTGACACATCAGTGTTCCATTTAAAGAACAAGAGCCCATTGTAACACATAAGCGTTCCATTTAATAAACAAAAGCCCATTGTGACACATCCGTGTTCCATATAAAAGCCAGAGCCCATTGTGACATGACAGTGTTCCATTTAAAGAACAAGAGCCCATTGTGACACATCAGTGTTCCATATAAAAGCCAGAGCCCGTTGTGACACATCAGTGTTCCATTTAAAGAACAAGAGCACATTGTGATACATCAGTGTTTCATGTAAGAAAAAGAGCCCATTATGACACCTCAGTGTTCCATACAAACAACAAGAGCCCATTTTGACACATCAGTGTTACATATAAAGAACAAGAGACCATTGTGACACATCGGTGTTCCATATTAAAGCCAAAGCCTATTGTGACACATCATTGTTCCATTTAACGAAAAGAGCCCATTGTGACACATCAGTGTTCCATATAAAGAACAAGAGCCCATTGTGACACATCAGGGTTCCATACAAACAAGAAGAGCCCATTGTGACACATGAGTGTTTCATTTAAAGAACAAGAGGACATAGTGACACCTCATTGTTCCATTTAAAGAACAAGAGCCCATTGTGACACATCATTGTTCCATTTAAAGTACAAGAGCTCATATTTACACTTCATTGTTCAATTTAAAGAACAAGATCCCATTGTAAAAAGTCTGTGTTCCATTTAAAGAGCAAGAGCCAAATTAACAAATCAGTGTTCCATTAAAAGAACAAGAGCGCATTGTGACACATCAGTGTTCCATTTAAAGAACAATAGCCCATTGTGACACGTCACTGTTCCATTTCATGATCAAGAGCCCATTGTGACACATCAGTGCTCCATATAAAAGCCAGAGCCCATTGTGACACGTTAGTTTTCCATTTAAAGAACAAGAGCCCATTGTGACACATCAGTGTTCCATTTAAAGAAGAAGAGCCCATTGTGACACATTAGTGTTCCATATTACAGCTATAGCCCATTGTGACATGTCAGTGTTCCATTTAAAGAAGAAGAGCCCATTGTGACATGTCAGTGTAACATATAAAAGCCAGAGCCCATTGTGACACATCAGTGCTCCATTTAAACAACAAGAGCACATTGTGATACATCAGTGTTTCATTTAAAGAAAAGGAGCCCATTATGATACCTTAGTGTTCCATACAAACAAAAAGAGCCCATTGAAACACATCAGTGTTCCATTTAAAGAACAAAAGCCCATTATGATACATCAGTGTTTCATTTAAACAAAAAGAGCCTATTTTGACACATCAGTGTTACATATAAAGAACAAGAGCCCATTGTGACTCATCAGTGTTCCATTTAACGAAAAAGATCCCATTGCTACACATGAGTGTTCCATATACAGAACAAGAGCCCATTGTGACACATCAGTGGTCCATTTAAAGAACAAGAGCCCATTGTGACACATCAGTGTTCCATATAAAAACCAGAGCCCATTGTGACACGTTAGTGTTCCATTTAAAGAACAAAAGCCCATTATGATACATCAGTGTTTCATTTAAACAAAAAGAGCCTATTTTGACACATCAGTGTTACATATAAAGAACAAGAGCCCATTGTGACTCATCAGTGTTCCATTTAACGAAAAAGATCCCATTGCTACACATGAGTGTTCCATATACAGAACAAGAGCCCTTTGTGACACATCAGTGTTGCATATAAAGAACAACAGCCCATTGTGACACGTCATTGTTCCAATCAAAGAAAAAGAGACCATTGTGGCACATCAGTGTTCTACATAAAAGCCAGAGCATATTTTGACACATCAGTGTTCCATATAAACAACAAGAGCCCATTGTGATACATCATTGTTTCATTTAAAGAACAAGAGGCCATTGTGACACCTCAGTGTTCCATACAAACAACAAGAGCCCATTGTAACACATCAGTGTTCCATTTAAGGAACAAGAGCCCATTATGATACATTCGTGTATCATTCAAAGAAAAAGAGCCCATTTTGACACATCAGTGTTAAATATAAAAGCCAGAGCCCATTGTGACAGATCAGTGTTCCATTTAAACAAAAAAGCCCATTGTCACACATCAGTGTTCCATATAAAGAACAAGAGCCCATTGTGACACATCAGGGTTCCATTTAAAGAACAAGAGCACATTGTGATACATCATTGTTTCATTTAAAGAACAAGAGCCCGTTGTGACACCTCAGAGTTCCATACAAACAACAATAGCCCATTGTGACACATCCGTGTTCCATTTAAAGAACAAGGGCCCATTGTGCCATATCAGTGTTCCATACAAAAGTCAGAGCCCATTGTGACACATCAGTGTTCCATTTAAAGAACAAAAGCCCTTTGTGACACATCAGTGTTACATATAAAGAACAAGAGCACAATGGGACACTTCAGTTTTCCATTTAAAGAAAAAGAGCCCATTGTGAAACATCAGTGGTCCATTTAAAGAACAAGAGCACAATGGGACACTTCAGTTATCCATTTAAAGAAAAAGAGCCCATTGTGACACATCAGTGTTCCATATAAAAGCCAGAGCCCAATGTGACACGTTAGTGTTCCATTTAAAGAACAAGAGCCCATTGTGACACATCAGTGTTCCATTTAAAGAACAAGAGCCCATTGTGACACATCAATGATCCATTTAATAAACAAGAGCCCATTGAGACACATCCGTGTTCCATTTAAAAGCTGGAGCCAATTGTGACACGTCAGTGTTCCATTTAAAGAACAAGAGCCCATTGTGACATATCAGTGTTCCATATAAAAGCCAGAGCCGATTGTGACACATCAGTGTTCCATTTAAAGAGCAAGAGCACATAGTGATACATCTGTGTTTCATTTATAGAAAAAGAGCCCATTATGACACCTCATTGTTCCATACAAAAACAAGAGCCCACTGAAACACATCAGTGTTACATTTAAAGAACAAGAGCCCATTTTGACACATCAGTGTTACATATAAAGAACAAGAGCCCATTGTGACACATCAGTGTTCCAATTAATGAACAAAAGCCCATTGTGACACATCAGTGTTCCATATAAAAGCCAGAGGCCACTGTGACACGTCAGTGTTCCATTTAAAGAAGAAGAGCCCATTGTGACATGTCAGTGTTCCATATAAAAGGCAGAGCCCACTGTGACATGTCAGAGTTCCACTTAAAGAACAAGAGCCCATTTTGACACGTAAGTGTTCCATATAAAAGCCAGAGCCCATTGTGAAACATCAGTGTTCCAATTAAAGATCAAGAGCACATTGTGATACATCAGTTTTTCATTTAAAGAAAAAGAGCCCATTGTGACACCTCAATGTTCCATACAAACAACAAGAGCCCATTGTGACACATCAGTGTTCCATTTAAAGAACATGGGCCCACTGTGACATATCAGTGTTTCATACAAAAGTCAGAGCCCATTGTGACACATCAGTGTTCCATTTAGCAAAAAAGAGCCCATTGTGACACATCAGTGTTCCTTATAAAGAACAAGAGCCAATTGTGACACATCAGTGGTCCATTTAAAGAACAAGAGCCCATTGATACACATCAGTGTTCCATATAAAAGCCAATGCCCATTGTGACACGTTAGTGTTCCATTTAAAGAACAAGACCACATTGTGATACATCAGAGTTTCATTTAAAGAAAAAGAGCCCATTATGACACCTCAGTGCTCCAAACAAACAAGAGCCCATTGAAACACATCAGTGTTCCATTTAAAGAACAAAAGCCCATTATGATACATCAGTGTTACATATAAAGAACAAGAGCCCATTGTGACACGTCAGTGTTAAATATAAAAGCCAGAGCCCATTGTGACACGTCAGAGTTCCATATAAAAGCCAGATGCCTATTGTGACACATCAGAGTTCCATTTAAAGAACAAGAGCACATTGTGATACATCAGTTTTTCATTTAAAGAAAAAGAGCCCATTGTGACACCTCAATGTTCCATACAAACAACAAGAGCCCATTGTGACACATCAGTGTTCCATTTAAAGAACAAGGGCCCACTGTGACATATCAGTGTTCCATACAAAAGTCAGAGCCCATTGTGACACATCACTGTTCCATTTAAAGAACAAGAGCCCATTGTAACACCTCAGTGTTCCATACAAACAACAAGAGCCCATTGTGACACATCCGTGTTCCATTTAAAGAACAAGGGCCCATTGTGACATATCAGTGTTCCATACAATAGTCAGAGCCCATTGTGACACATCAGTGTTCCATTTAAAGAAAAAGAGACCATTGTGACACATCAGTGTTCAATATAAAAGCCAGAGCATATTGTAACACATCAGTGTTCCATTTAATGAAAAAAAGCCCATTTTGACACATCAGTGTTCCATATAAAGAACAACAGCCCATTGTGACACATCAGTGGTCCATTTAAAGAACAAGAGCCCATTGTGACACATCAGTGTTCCATATAAAAGCCAGAGCCCACTGTGATACGTCAGTATTCCATTTAAAGATGAAGAGCCCATTGTGACATGTCAGTGTTCCAAATAAAAGCCAGAGCCCATTGTGACACGTCAGAGTTCCACTTAAAGAACAAGAGCCCATTGTGACACGTCAGTGTTCCATATAAAAGCCAGAGCCCATTGTGACACATCAGTGTTCCATGTAAAGAACAAGAGCACATTGTGATACATCAGTTTTTCATTTAAAGTAAAAGAGCCCATTGTGACACCTCAGTGCTCCATACAAACAACAATAGCCCATTGTGACTCATCATTGTTCCACTTAAAGAACAAGAGCCCATTGTGACATATCAGTGTTCCATACAAAAGTCAGAGCCCATTGTGACACATCAGTGCTCCATTTAAAGAACAAGAGCCCATTGTGACACATCAGTGTTCCATACAAACGACAAGAGCCCATTGTGAAACATCAGTGGTCCATTTAAAGAACACGAGACCATTGTGACACATCAGTGTTCCATATAAAAGCCAGAGCCCATTGTGACACGTTAGTGTTCCATTTAAAAAACAAGAGCCCATTGTGACACATCAGTGTTCCATTTAAAGAACAAGAGCCCATTATGACACATCAATGTTCCATTTAATAAACAAGAGCCCATTGTGACACATCAGTGTTTCATATAAAAGCCATAGCCAATTGTGACACGTCAGTGTTCCATTTAAAGAACAAGAGCTCATTGTGACACATCAGTGTTCCATATAAAAGCCAGAGCCCATTGTGACACATCAGTGTTCCATTTAAAGAACAAGAGCCCATTGTGACACATCAGTGTTCCATTTAAACAACAAGAGCCCATTGTGACACATCAGTGTTCCATATAAAAGCCAGAGCCCATGGAAACACATCAGTGTTCCATTTAAAGAACAAAAGACCATTATGATACATCAGTGTTTCATTTAAAGAACAAGAGCCCATTTTGACACATCAGTGTTACATATAAAGAACAAGAGACCATTGTGACACATCAGTGTTCCATATTAAAGCCAAAGCATATTGTGACACATCATTGTTCCATTTAACGAAAAGAGCCCATTGCGACACATCAGTGTTGCATATAAAGAACAGGAGCCCATTGTGACACATCAGGGTTCCATACAAACAACAAGAGCCCATTGTGACACATGAGTGATTCATTTAAAGAAGAAGAGGCCATTGTGACACATCATTGCTCCATTTAAAGAACAAGAGCCCATTTTTACACTTCATTGTTCCATTTAAAGAACAAGAGCCCATTGTAAAAAGTCAGTGTTCCATTTAAAGAGCAAGAGCCCAAATTAACAAATCAGTGATCCATTAAAAGAACAAGAGCCCATTGTGACACATCAGTGTTCCATTTAAAGAACAAGAGCCCATTGTGACACATCAGTGTTCCATTTAATGAACAAGAGCCCATTGTGACACATCAGTGTTCATTATAAAAGCCAGATCCCATTGTGACATGTCAGTGTTCCATTTAAAGAACAATAGCCCATTGTGACACATCAGTGTTCCATATAAAAGCCGGAGCCCACTTTGACACGTCAGTGTTCCATTTAAAGAAGAGCCCATTGTGACACGTCAGAGTTCCACTTAAAGAACAAGAGCCCATTGTGACACGTCAGTGTTCCATATAAAAGCCAGAGCCCATTGTGACACATCAGTGTTCCATTTAAAGAACAAGAGCACATTGGGATACATCAGTTTTTCATTTAAAGAAAAAGAGCCCATTGTGACACCTCAGTGTTCCATACAAACAAGAGCCCATTGTGACACATCAGTGTTCCATTTAAAGAACAAGGGCCCATTGTGGCATATCATTGTTCCTTACAAAAGTCAAAGCCAATTGTGACACATCAGTGTTCCATTTAAAGAACAAGAGGCAATTGTGACACCTCAGTGTTCCATACAAACAACAAGAGCCCATTGTGACACATCACTGTTCCATTTAAAGAACAAGGGCCCATTGTGACATATCAGTTTTCCATTTAAATAAAAAGAGCCCATTGTGACACATCAGTGTTCCATATAAAATCCAGAGCATATTGTGACACATCAGTGTTCCATTTAATAAAACAGAGCCCATTGTGACACATCAGTGTTCCATATAAAGAACAAGTGCCCATTGTGACACATCAGTGGTCCATATAAAGAACAAGAGCCCATTGTGACACATCAGTGTTCCATATAAAAGCCAGAGCCCATAGTGACACGTTAGTGTTCCATTTAAAGAACAAGAGCCCATTATGACACATCAGTGTTCCATTTAAAGAACCATAGCCCATTGTGACACATCAATGTTCCATTTAATGAACAAGAGCACATTGTGACACATCCGTGTTCCATATAAAAGCCAGAGCCCATTGTGAAACATCAGTGTTCCATTTAAAGAACAAGAGCCCATTGTGACACGTCAGTGTTCCATATAAAAGCCAGAGCCCATTGTGACACATCAGTGTTCCATTTAAACAAAAAGAGCCCATTGTTACATCTCAGTGTTCCATATAAACAACAAGAGCCCATTGTGACACATCAGTGTTCCATTTAAAGAACAAAGGCCCATTGTGACATATCAGTGTTCCATACAAAAGTCAGAGTCCATTGTGACACATCAGTGTTCCATTTAAAGAACAAGAGCCCATTGTGACATCTCAGTGTTCCATACAAACAACAAGAGCCCATTGTGACACATCAGTGTTCCATTTAAAGAACAAAGGCCCATTTTGACATATCAGTGTTCCATACAAAAGTCAGAGTCCATTGTGACACATCAGTGTTCCATTTAAAGAACAAGAGCCCATTGTGACACCTCAGTGTTCCATACAAACAACAAGAGCCCATTGTGACACATCAGTGTTCCATTTAAAGAACAAGGGCCCATTGTGACATATCAGTGTTCCATACAAAAGTCAGAGCCCATTGTGACACATCAGTGTTCCATTTAAAGAACAAGAGCCCATTGTGACACCTCAGTGTTCCATTCAAACAACAAGAGCCCATTGTGACACATCAGTGTTCCATTTAAAGAACAAGAGCCCATTGTGACACATCAGTGTTCCATTTAAAGAACAAGAGCCCATTGTAACACATAAGCGTTCCATTTAATAAACAAAAGCCCATTGTGACACATCCGTGTTCCATATAAAAGCCAGAGCCCATTGTGACATGACAGTGTTCCATTTAAAGAACAAGAGCCCATTGTGACACATCAGTGTTCCATATAAAAGCCAGAGCCCGTTGTGACACATCAGTGTTCCATTTAAAGAACAAGAGCACATTGTGATACATCAGTGTTTCATGTAAGAAAAAGAGCCCATTATGACACCTCAGTGTTCCATACAAACAACAAGAGCCCATTTTGACACATCAGTGTTACATATAAAGAACAAGAGACCATTGTGACACATCGGTGTTCCATATTAAAGCCAAAGCCTATTGTGACACATCATTGTTCCATTTAACGAAAAGAGCCCATTGTGACACATCAGTGTTCCATATAAAGAACAAGAGCCCATTGTGACACATCAGGGTTCCATACAAACAAGAAGAGCCCATTGTGACACATGAGTGTTTCATTTAAAGAACAAGAGGACATAGTGACACCTCATTGTTCCATTTAAAGAACAAGAGCCCATTGTGACACATCATTGTTCCATTTAAAGTACAAGAGCTCATATTTACACTTCATTGTTCAATTTAAAGAACAAGATCCCATTGTAAAAAGTCTGTGTTCCATTTAAAGAGCAAGAGCCAAATTAACAAATCAGTGTTCCATTAAAAGAACAAGAGCGCATTGTGACACATCAGTGTTCCATTTAAAGAACAATAGCCCATTGTGACACGTCACTGTTCCATTTCATGATCAAGAGCCCATTGTGACACATCAGTGCTCCATATAAAAGCCAGAGCCCATTGTGACACGTTAGTTTTCCATTTAAAGAACAAGAGCCCATTGTGACACATCAGTGTTCCATTTAAAGAAGAAGAGCCCATTGTGACACATTAGTGTTCCATATTACAGCTATAGCCCATTGTGACATGTCAGTGTTCCATTTAAAGAAGAAGAGCCCATTGTGACATGTCAGTGTAACATATAAAAGCCAGAGCCCATTGTGACACATCAGTGCTCCATTTAAACAACAAGAGCACATTGTGATACATCAGTGTTTCATTTAAAGAAAAGGAGCCCATTATGATACCTTAGTGTTCCATACAAACAAAAAGAGCCCATTGAAACACATCAGTGTTCCATTTAAAGAACAAAAGCCCATTATGATACATCAGTGTTTCATTTAAACAAAAAGAGCCTATTTTGACACATCAGTGTTACATATAAAGAACAAGAGCCCATTGTGACTCATCAGTGTTCCATTTAACGAAAAAGATCCCATTGCTACACATGAGTGTTCCATATACAGAACAAGAGCCCATTGTGACACATCAGTGGTCCATTTAAAGAACAAGAGCCCATTGTGACACATCAGTGTTCCATATAAAAACCAGAACCCATTGTGACACGTTAGTGTTCCATTTAAAGAACAAGAGACAATTGTGACACATCAGTGATCTATGTAAAGAACAAGAGCCCATTGTGACACATTAGTGTTCCATTTAATGAACAAAAGCCCAGTGTGACACATCAGTGTTCCATATAAAAGCCAGAGCCCATTGTGACACGTCAGTGTTCCATTTGAAGGACAAGAGCCCATTGTGACACATCAGTGTTCCATATAAAAGTCAGAGCCCACTCTGACATGTCAGTGTTCGATTTAAAGAAGAAAAGCCCATTGTGACACGTCAGTTTTCCATATAAAAGCCAGAGCCTACTGTGACATGTCAGTGTTCCACATAAAAGCCAGAGCCCATTGTGACACATCAGTGTTCCATTTAACGAAAAAGAGCCCATTATGACACATCAGTGTTCCATTTAAAGAACAAGGGCCCATTGTGACATATCAGTGTTCCATACAAAAGTCATAGCCCATTGTGACACATCAGTGTTCCATTTAAAGAACAAGAGCCCATTGTGACACCTCAGTGTTCCATACAAACAACAAGAGCCCATTGTGACACATCAGTGTTCCATTTAAAGAAAAAGAGCCCACTGTGACACATCAGTGTTCTATATAAAAGCCAGAGCATATTGTGACACATCAGTGTTCCATTTAACGAAAAAGAGCCCATTATGACACATCAGTGTTCCATATAAAGAACAAGAGCCCAATGTGACACGTTAGTGTTCCATTTAAAGAACAAGAGCCCATTGTGACACATCAGTGTTCCATGTAAAAGCCAGAGCCCATTGTGACACATCAGTATTCCATTTAAAGAACAAGAGCCCATTGTGATACATCAGTGTACCATACAAACAACAAGAGCCCATTGAAACACATCAGTGTTCCATTTAAAGAACAAATGCCAAATATGATACATCATTGTTTCATTTAAAGAAAAAGAGCCCATTTTGACACATCAGTGTTACATATAAAGAACAAGAGCCCATTGTTACACGTCATTGTTCCAATCAAAGAACAAGGGCCCATTGTGACACATCAGTGTTTCATTTAAAGTACAAGGGCCTATTGTGACATATCAGTGTTCCATACAAAAGTCAGAGCCCATTGTGACACATCAGTGTTCCATTTAAAGAACAAGAGCCCATTATGACACCTCAGTGTTCCATACAAACAACAAGAGCCCATTGTGACACATCAGTGTCCCATTTAAAGAACAAGAGCACAATGGGAAACTTCAGTTTTCCATTTAAAGAACAAGAGCCCATTGTGACACATCAGTGTTCCATTTAAAGAGTAAGAGCCCATTGTGACACATGAGCGTTCCATTAAATAAACAAGAGCCCATTGTGACACATCCGTGTTCCATATAAAGCCAGAGCCCATTGAGACACGTCAGTGTTCCATTTAAAGAACAAGAGCCCATTATGACACAGCAGTGTTCCATATAAAAGCCAGAGCCCATTGTGACACATCAGTGTTCCATTTAAAGAACAAGAGCACATTGTGACACATCAGTTTTTCATTTAAAGAAAAATAGCCCATTATGACACCTCAGTGTTCCATACAAACAACAAGAGCTCATTGAAACACAGCAGTGTTCCATATAAAAGCCAGAGCCCATTTTGACACATCAGTGTTACATATAAAGAACAAGAGCCCTTTGTGACACATCATTGTTCCAATCAAAGAACAAGAGACCATTGTGACACATCAGTGTTCCATATAAAAGCCAGAGCCCATTGTGACATGTCAGTGTTCCATTTAAAGAAGAAGAGCCCATTGTGACATGTCAGTGTAACACATAAAAGCCAGAGCTCATTGTGACACGTCAGTGTTCCACTTAAAGAACAAGAGCCCATTGTGACACGTCAGTGTTTCATATAAAAGCCAGAGCCCATTGTGACACATCAGTGTTCCATTTAAACAAGAGCACATTGTGATACATCAGTTTTTCATTTAAAGAAAAAGATCTCATTGTGACACCTCAGTGTTCCATACAAACAAGAGCCCATTGTGACAAATCAGTGTTCCAATTAAAGAACAAGGGCCCATTGTGATATATCAGTGTTCCATATAAAAGTCAGAGCCCATTGTGACACATCAGTGTTCCATTTAAAGAACAAGAGCCTAATGTGACACCTCAGTGTTCCATACAAACAACATGAGCCCATTGTGACACACCAGTGTTCCATTTAAAGAACAAGGGCCCATTGTGACATCAGTGTTCCATACAAAAGTCAGAGCCCATTGTGACACATCAGTGTTCCATTTAAAGAACAAGAGCCCATTGTGACAGCTCAGTGTTCCATACAAACAACAAGAGCCCATTGTGACACATCAGTGTTCCATTTAAAGAAAAAGAGCCCATTGTGAAACATCAGTGTTCCATATAAAAGCCAGAGCCCATTGTGACACGTTAGTGTTCCATTTAAAGAACAAGAGCCCATTGTGACACATCAGTGTTCCATTTAAAGAACAAGAGCCCATTGTGACACATGAGCGTTCCATTTAATAAACAAGAGCCCATTGTGACATATCCATGTTCCATATAAAAGCCAGAGCCCATTGTGACACATCAGTGTTCCATTTCAAGAACAAGAGCCCATTGTGACACATCATTGATCCAATCAAAGAACAAGAGACCATTGTGACACATCAGTGTTCCATATAAAAGCCAGAGCCCATTGTGACACATCAGTGTTCCACATAAAGAACAAGAGCCCATTGTGACACGTCAGTGTTTCATATAAAAGCCAGAGCCCATTGTAACACATCAGTGTTCCATTTAAACAAGAGCACATTGTGATACATCAGTTTTTCATTTAAAGAAAAAGATCTCATTGTGACACCTCAGTGTTCCATACAAACAAGAGCCCATTGTGACAAATCAGTGTTCCAATTAAAGAACAAGGGCCCATTGTGATATATCAGTGTTCCATATAAAAGTCAGAGCCCATTGTGACACATCAGTGTTCCATTTAAAGAACAACAGCCTAATGTGACACCTCAGTGTTCCATACAAACAACATGAGCCCATTTTGACACACCAGTGTTCCATTTAAAGAACAAGGGCCCATTGTGACATCAGTGTTCCATACAAAAGTCAGAGCCCATTGTGACACATCAGTGTTCCATTTAAAGAACAAGAGCCCATTGTGACAGCTCAGTGTTCCATACAAACAACAAGAGCCCATTGTGACACATCAGTGTTCCATTTAAAGAACAAGAGCCCATTGTGAAACATCAGTGTTCCATATAAAAGCCAGAGCCCATTGTGACACGTTAGTGTTCCATTTAAAGAACAAGAGCCCATTGTGACACATCAGTGTTCCATTTAAAGAACAAGAGCCCATTGTGACACATGAGCGTTCCATTTAATAAACAAGAGCCCATTGTGACATATCCATGTTCCATATAAAAGCCAGAGCCCATTGTGACACATCAGTGTTCCATTTCAAGAACAAGAGCCCATTGTGACACATCATTGATCCAATCAAAGAACAAGAGACCATTGTGACACATCAGTGTTACATATAAAAGCCAGAGCCCATTGTGACACATCAGTGTTCCACATAAAGAACAAGAGCCCATTGTGACAAATCAGGGTTCCATACAAATAACAAGAGCTCATTGCGACACATGAGTGCTTCATTTAAAGAACAATAGGCCATTGTGACACCTCATTGTTCCATTTAAAGAACAAGAGACCATTGTAAAAAGTCAGTGTTCCATTTAGAAAGCAAGAGCCCAAATTAACAAATCCGTGTTCCATTAAAAGAACAAGAGCCCATTGTGACACATCAGTGTTCCATTTTATGAACAAGAGCCCATTGTGACATATCAGTGTTCCATACAAAAGTCAGAGCCCATTGTGACACATCAGTGTTCTATTTAAAGAACAAGAGCCCAATGTGACACATCAGTGTTCCATACAAACAACTAGAGCCCATTGTGACACATCAGTGTTCCATTTAAAGAACAAGGGCCCATTGTGACATATCAGTGTTCCATACAAAAGTCAGAGCCCATTGTGACACATCAGTGTTCCATTTAAAGAACAAGAGCCCACTGTGACACCTCAGTGTTCCATACAAACAACAATAGCCCATTGTGACACATCCGTGTTCCATATAAAAGCCAGAGCCCATTGTGACACGTTAGTGTTCCATTTAAAGAACAAGAGCCCATTGTGACACATCAGTGTTCCATTTAATAAACAAAGCCAATTGTGACACGTTAGTGTTCCATATAAAAGCCAGAGCCCATTGTGACACATCAGTGTTCCATTTAAAGAAGAAAAACCTATTGTGACACATCAGTGTTCCATATAAAAGCCAGGGCCCATTGAAACACATCAGTGTTCCATTTAAAGAACAAAAGTCCATTATGATACATCAGTGTTTCATTTAAAGAATAAGAGTCCATTTTGACACATCAGTGTTACATATAAAGAACAAGAGCCCATTGTGACACATCAGTGTTCCATTAAAAGAACAAGAGCCCATTGTGACCCATCAGTGTTCCACTTAAAGAACAATATCCCATTGTGACACATCAGTGTTCCATTTAAAGAACAAGAGCACATTGTGATACATCAGTGTTTAATTTAAAGAAAAAGAGCCCATTAAGACAACTCAGTGTTCCATACAAACAACAAGAGCCCATTGAACCACATCAGTGTTCCATTTAAAGAACAAAAGCCCATTATGATACATCAGTGTTTCATTCAAAGAAAACGAGCCCATTTTGACACATTAGTGTTACGTATAAAGAACAAGAGCCCATTGTGACACATCAGTGTTCCATATAAAAGCCAGAGCCCATTGTGACACGTCAGTGTCCATTTAAAGAAGAGCCCATTGTGACACGTCAGTGTTGCATATAAAAGCCAGAGCCCATTGTGACACATCAGAGTTCCACTTAAAGAACAAGAGCCCATTGTGACACGTCAGTATTCCATATAAACGCCAGAGCCCATTGTGACACATCAGAGTTCCATTTAAAGAACAAGAGCAAATTGTGATACATCAGTTTTTCTTTTAAAGAAAAAGAGCCCATTGTGACACTTCAGTGTTCCATACAAACAACAAGAGCCCATTGTGACACATCAGTGTTCCATTTAAAGAACAAGGGCCCATTGTGACATATCAGTGTTCCATGCAAAAGTCAGAGCCCATTTTGACACATCAGTGTTACATATAAAGAACAAGAGCCCATTGTGACACATCATTGTTCCAATCAAAGAACAAGAGACCCTTGTGACACAACAGTGTTCCATTTAAAGAATAACAGCCCATTTTGACACGTCAACGTTACATGTAAAAGCCAGAGCGCATTGTAACACATCAGTGCCCAATTTAAAGAACAAGAGCCAACTGTGACACATCAGAGTTCCATATAAAAGCCAGAGCATATTGTGACACATCAGTGTTCCATTTAACGAAAAAGAGCCCATTGTGACACATCAGTGGTCCATTTAAAGAGCAAGAGCCCATTGTGACACATCAGTGTTCCATATAAAAGCCAGAGCCCATTGTGACAAGTTAGTGTTGCATTTAAAGAACAAGAGCCCATTGTGACACATCAGTGATCCATTTAAAGAACAAGAGCCCATTGTGACACATCAGCGTTCCATTTAAAGAAAAAGAGCCCATTATGACACCTCAGTGTTCCATACAAACAACAAGAGCCCATTGAAACACATCAGTGTTCCATTTAAAGAACAAAAGCCCATTATGATTCATCAGTGTTTCATTTAAAGAAAAAGAGCCCATTTCGACACATAAGTATTACATATAAAGAACAAGAATCCATTGTGACACATCATTGTTCCAATCAAAGAATAAGAGACCATTGTGACACATCAGTGTTCCATATAAAAGCCAGAGCATATTGTGACACATCAGTATTCCATATAAAGAACAAGAACCCATTGTGACACATCAGTGTTCCATACGAACAACAAGAGGCCATTGTTCACCTCATTGTTCCATTTAAAGAACAAGAGGCCATTGTGACACATCAGTGTTCCATTTAAAGAACAAGAGCCCATTTTTACACTTCATTGTTCCATTTAAAGAACAAGAGCCCATTGTGAAAAGTCAGTGTTCCATTTAAAGAGCAAGAGCCCAAATTAACAAATCAGTGTTCCATTAAAAGAACAAGAGCCCATTGTGACACATCAGTGTTCCATTTAAAGAACAATAGCCCATTGTGACACATCAGTGTTCCATTTAATGAAAAAGAGCCCATTGTGACACATCAGTGTTCCATATAAAAGCCAGAGCCCTTTGTGACACGTCAGTGTTCCATTTAAAGAACAAGAGCCCATTGTGACACATCAGTGTTCCATATAAAAGCCAGAGCCCACTGTGACACGTCAGTGTTCCACTTAAAGAAGAAGAGCCCATTGTGACACTTCAGTGTTCCATGTAAAAGCCAGAGCCCATTGTGACACGTCAGAGTTCCACATAAAGAACAAGAGCCCATTGTGACACATCAGTTTTTCATTTAAAGAAAAATAACCCATTGTGACACCTCAGTGTTCCATACAAACAACAAGAGCCCATTGTGACACATCAGTGTTCCATTTAAAGAACAAGGGCCCATTGTGACATATCAGTGTTCCATACAAAATTCAGAGCCCATTGTGACACATCAGTGTTCCATATAAAGAACAAGAGCCCATTGTGAAACCTCAGTGTTCCATACAAACAAGAGCCAATTGTGACACATCAGTGTTCCATTTAAAGAACAAGGGCCAATTGTGACATATCAGTGTTCCATACAAAAGTCAGAGCCCATTGTGACACATCAGTGTTCCATTTAAAGAACAAGGGCCCATTGTGACATATCAGTGTTCCATACAAAAGTCAGAGCCCATTGTCACTCCTCAGTGTTCCATTTAAAGAACAAGATCCCATTGTGACACCTCAGTGTTCCATACAAACAACAAGAGCCCATTGTGACACATCAGTGTTCCATTTAAAGAACAAGAGCCCATTGTGACACCTCAGTGTTCCATACAAACAACAAGAGCCCCTTGAGTCACATCAGTGTTCCATTTAAAGAACAAGAGCACAATGGGACACTTCAGTTTTCCATTTAAAGAAAAAGAGCCCATTGTGAAACATCAGTGTTCCATTTAAAGTACAAAATCCCGTTGTGACACATGAGCATTCCATTTAATAAACTAGAGCCCATTGTGACACATCCGTGTTCCATATAAAAGCCAGAGCCCATTGTGACACGTCAGTGTTCCATTTAAAGAACAAGAGCCCATTGTGACCCATCAGTGTTCCATTTAAAGTACAAAACCCCGTTGTGACACATGAGCGTTCCATTTAATAAACTAGAGCCCATTGTGACACATCCGTGTTCCATATAAAAGCCAGAGCCCATTGTGACACGTCAGTGTTCCATTTAAAGAACAAGAGCCCATTGTGACACATCAGTGTTCCGAATAAAAGCCAGAGCCCATTGTGACACATCAGTGTTCCATTTAAAGAACAAGAGCACATTGTGATACATCAGTGTTTCATTTAAAGAAAACGAGCCCATTTTGACACATTAGTGTTACATATAAAGAACAAGAGCCCATTGTGACACATCAGTGTTCCATTTAACAAAAAAGAGCCCATTGTGACACATCAGTGTTCCATTTAAAGAACAAGAGACCATTGTGACACCTCAGTGTTCCATACAAACAACAAGAGCCCCTTGAGTCACTTCAGTGTTCCATTTAAAGAACAAGAGCACAATGGGACACTTCAGTTTTCCATTTAACCCCTTCATGACCCAGCCTATTTTGACCTTAATGACCTGGCCATTTTTTGCAATTCTGACCAGTGTCCCTTTATGAGGTAATAACTCTGGAACGCTTCAACGCATCCTAGCGATTCTGAGATTGTTTTTTCGTGACATATTGGGCTTCATGTTAGTGATAAATTTCGATCGATCATTTTTTGCGTTTATTTGTGAAAAAATCAGAAATTTGGGGAAAATTGTGAAAATTTCGCAATTTTCAAATTTTGAATTTTTATTCTGTTAAACTAGAGAGTTATGTGACACAAAATAGTTACTAAATAACATTTCCCACATGTCTACTTTACATCAGCACAATTTTGGAAGCAAAAAATTTTTTTCTTAGGAAGTTATAAGGGTTAAAAGTTGACCAGCGATTTCTCATTTTTTCAACAAAATTTACAAAACCATTTTTTTTAGGGACCACCTCACATTTGAAGTTACTTTGAGGGGTCTATATGGTAGAAAATACCCAAAAGTGACACCATTCTAAAAACTGCACCCCTCAAGCTACTCAAAGCTACATTCAAGAAGATTATTAACCCTTTATGTGTTTCACAGGAACTAAAGCAACATGGAAGGAAAAAAAGGACATTTTAATTTTTCCAACAAAAATTTTCTTTCAGCATCAATTTTTTCATTTTTCACATGGGCAACAGGATAAAATGGATCCTAAAATTTGTTGGGCAATTTCCCATGAGTACACCGATACCTCATATGTGGTCAAAAACCACTGTTTGGGCGCACGGCAGGGCTCAGAAGGGAAGGAGCGCCATTTGACTTTTTGAATGGAAAATATGCTGGAATATTTACCGCTTGCCATGTCGTGTTTGGAGAGTCGCTGTGTGCCTAAACACTGGAGCTCCCCCACAAGTGACCCCATTTTGGAAACTAGACCCCCCAAGGAACTTATCTAGATGCATAGTGATCACTTTGAACCCCCAGGTGCTTCTCAAATTGATCCGTAAAAAAAAAAAAAAAGTACTTTTTTTCACAAAAATTATCTTTTAGCCTCAGTTTTTTCATTTTCACATGGGCAACAGGATAAAATGGATCCTAAAATTTGTTGGGCAATTTCTCCTGAGTACACCGATACCTCATATGTGGTCATAAACCACTGTTTGGGTGCACGGCAGGGCCCGGAAGGGAAGGAGCGCCATTTGACTTTTTGAATGGAAAATTAGCTCCAATCGTTATCGGACACCATGTCGCGTTTGGAGAGCCCCTGTGTACCTAAACATTGGAGCTCCCCCACAAGTGACACAATTTTGGAACCTAGACCCCTTAAGGAACTTATCTAGATGTGTAGTGAGCACTTTGAACCCCCAAGTGCTTCACAAAAGTTTATAACATAGAGCAGTGAAAATAAAAAATCATTTTTTTTCCTCAAAAATGATTTTTTAGCACGCTATTTTTTATTTTCACAAGGGTAACAGGAGAAATTGAACCAAAAAAGTTGTTGTTCAGATTGTCCTGAGTACGCTGGTACCCCATATGTGGGGGGGGGGCACTGTTTGGGTGCACGGCAGGGCGCAGAAGGGAATGAGCGCCATTTGACTTTTTGAAATGAAAATTAGCTCCAATCGTTAGCGGACACCATGTCGTGTTTGGAGAGACCCTGTGTGCCTAAACTTTGGAGCTCCCCCACAAATGACCCCATTTTGGAAACTAGACCCCCTAAGGAACTTATCTAGATGCATAGTGAGCACTTTGAACCCCCAGGTGATTCACAGAAGTTTATAATGCAGAGCAGTGAAAATAAAAAATCTTTTTTTTTCCCTAAAAAAAATTTTTTTAGTTGGCAATTTTTTATTTTCACAAGGGTACTAGGATAAATTGGACCCCAAAAGTTGTTGTCCAGTTTGTCCTGAGTACGCTGGTACCCCATATTTGGGGGGGAACCACTGTTTGGGCACACGTTGGGGCTCAGCAGTGAAGTAGTGACATTTTGAAATGCTGACTTTGATGGAATGGTCTGCGGGCGTCATGTTACATTTGCTGAGCCCCTGTGTGCCTAAACAGTAGAAACCCCCCACAAGTGACCCCATTTTGGAAACTAGACCCCCCAAGGAACTTATCTAGATGTGTGGTGAGCACCTTGAACCCCCAAGTGCTTCACAGAAGTTTATAATGCAGAGCCGTGAAAATAAAAAATCATTTTTTTCCCTCAAAAAAAATGAATTTTAGCACGCATTTTTTTTTTCACAAGGGTAACAGGAGAAATTGGACCCCAAAAGTTGTTGTCCAGTTTGTTCTGAGTACGCTGATACCCCATATGTGGGGGATGACCACTGTATGGGCACACGTCAGGGCTCGGAAGGGAAGTAGTGACGTTTTGGTATGCAGACTTTGATGGAATGGTCTGCGGGCATCATGTTACATTTGCAGAGCCCTTGATGTACCTAAACTGTGGAAACCCCCCACAAGTTACCCCATTTTGGAAACTAGACCCCCCAAGGAACTTATCTAGATGTGTGGTGAGCACCTTGAACCCCGAAGAGCTTCACAGAAGATTGTAACGCAGAGCCATGAAAATAAAAAATCTTTTTTTTTCCTCAAAAAATGAATTTTTAGCTCGCAATTTTTTATTTTCACAAGGGTAACAGGAGAAATTGGACCCCAAAAGTTGTTGTCCAGTTTGCCCTGAGTATGCTGATACCCCATATGTGGGGAGGGACCATTGTTTGGGCACACGTCGGGGCTCGGAAGGGAAGTAGTGACGTTTTGAAATACCGACTTGATCGAATGGCCTGCGGGCATCATGATACGTTTGCAGAGCCTCTGATTTGCCTAAACAGTGGAAACCCCCCACAAGTGACCCCATTTTGGAAACTAGACCACCGAGGAACTTATCTAGATGTGTGGTGAGCAGCACTTTGAACCCCCAAGTGCTTTACAGAAGTTTATAATGCAGAACCGTGAAAATAAAAAATTTTTTTTTACTCAAAAAATGATTTTTTAGCCCGCAATTTTTTATTTTCACAAGGGTAACAGGAGAAATTGGACCCCAAAAGTTGTTGTCCAGTTTGTCCTGAGTACGCTGGTACCCCATATGTGGGGGGGAACCATTGTTTGGGCACACGTCAAGGCTCGGAATGGAAATAGTGACGTTTTGAAATGCAGACTTTGATGGAATAGTCTGCGGTCATCATTATGTTTGCAGAGCCCCTGATGTGCCTAAACAGTGGAAACCCCCCACAAGTGACCCCATTTTGGAAACTAGACCTTCCAAGGAACGTATGTAAGATGTGTTGTGAGCACTTTGAACCCCCAAGTGCTTCACAGAAGTTTATAATGCAGAGACGTGAAAATGAAAAAATCATTTTTTTCCACAAAAATAATTTTTTAGCCCCCAATTTTTTATTTTCCCAAGGATAACACGAGAAATTAGTCCCCAAAAGTTGTTGTGCAATTTTTCCTGAGTACGCTGATACCTCATATGTTGGGGTAAACCACTGTTTGGGCACACGTCAGGGCTTGGAAGGGAGGGAGCACCGTTTGACTTTTTGAACGCAAAATTGGCTGGAATCAATGGTTGCACCATGTCGCGTTTGGCGACCCCCTGATGTGCCTAAACAGTGGAAACCCCTCAATTCTAACTCCAACCCTAACCCCAACACACCCCTAACCACAGCCCTAACCCTAACACATCCCTAACCACAAGCCTAACCCTAATTCCAATGCTAACCCTAATTCCAACCCTAACCCTAACCCTCTTTCCAACCCTAACCCTCTTTCCAATCCTAACCCTAACCCTCTTTCCAACCCTAACCCTCTTTCCAACCCTAACCCTCTTTCCAACCCTAACCCTCTTTCCAACCCTAACCCTCTTTCCAACCCTAACCCTCTGTCCAACCCTAACCCTCTTTCCAACCCTAACCCTAACCCTCTTTCCAACCCTAACCCTCTTTCCAACCCTAACCCTAACCCTCTTTCCAACCCTAACCCTAACCCTCTTTCCAACCCTAACCCTCTTTCCAACCCTAACCCTAACCCTCTTTTCAACCCTAACCCTAACCCTCTTTTCAACCCTAACCCTCTTTTCAACCCTAACCCTAACCCTAATGGAAAAATAAAAATAAAAATATTTTCTTTATTTTATTAGTGGTGCCTACCTATGGGGGTGATAATCGGGGGGTTTATTTACTTTTTCTTTCATTTTGATCACTGTGAGAGTGATCAAAATGAAAGAATTGAATCTGCAGCCGGCAGATTCGGGCGGGCGCACTGCGCATGCGCCCGCCATTTTCTAAGATGGCGGCGCCCATGAACCGGACCCGCCGGACACCGGGAGCGACGGGGGGACTTAGAAGGTGCCGGGGGAGGTGAGATGGGGTGAGGGGGGGATCGGAAGCTGGCGGGGAGCGAAGGGAATGGGAGGGGGGCAGATCATGACAGCGGCGGCAGATCGCCGCTGTCATTCAGTTGCGGGGGGGGCGATCGCCGGTGGGGGGGGTGGAATCGGTGTCTCCAGCCATGTCCGATGCTACAGCAGCATCGGCCATGGCTGGATTGTAATATTTCATCAATTTTCATTGATGACATATTACTAATCGCTCTGATTGGCTGTTTCACTTTTAACAGCCAATCAGAGCGATCGTAGCCACGTGGGGGCAAAGCCACGCCCCCTGTGGCGAAGAACAAAGCCCCCTGTATCTGCGGGTCGGGTGACCTGTCAGTGACCTAGGTCACCCGACCCGCAGGGGGGCTTTAAAGTCATGACGCCACATAGGCGTCATGGGTCGTTCTGGCACGACTTTTCATGACGCCTACGTGGCATCAAAGGTCGTGAAGGGGTTAAAGAAAAAGAGCCCATTGTGAAACATCAGTGTTCCATTTAAAGAACAAAACCCCGTTGTGACATATGATCGTTCCATTTAATAAACTAGAGCCCATTGTGACACATCCGTGTTCCATATAAAAGCCAGAGCCCATTGTGACACGTCAGTGTTCCATTTAAAGAACAAGAGCCCATTGTGACACATCAGTGTTCCGAATAAAAGCCAGAGCCCATTGTGACACATCAGTGTTCCATTTAAAGAACAAGAGCACATTGTGATACATCAGTGTTTCATTTAAAGAAAATGAGCCCATTTTGACACATTAGTGTTACATATAAAGAACAAGAGCCCATTGTGACACATCAGTGTTCCATTTAACAAAAAAGAGCCCATTGTGACACATCAGTGTTCCATTAAAAGAACAAGAGCCATTGTGACCCATCAGTGTTCCACTTAAAGAACAATAGCCCATTGTGACACATCAGTGTTCCATTTAATGAACAACAGCCCATTGTGACTCATCAGTGTTCCATATAAAAGCCAGAGCCCATTGTGACATGTCAGTTTTCCATTTAAAGAACAAGAGCCCATTGTGACACATCAGTGTTCCATATAAAAGCCAGAGCCCATTGTGACACATCAGTGTTCCATTTAAAGAAGAAGAGCCCATTGTGACACGTCAGTGTTGCATATAAAAGCCAGAGCCCATTGTGACACATCAGTGTTCCATTTAAAGAACAAGAGCCCATTGTGACACGTCAGTGTTCCATATAAACGCCAGAGCCCATTGTGACACGTCAGAGTTCCATTTAAAGAACAAGAGCACATTATGATACATCAGTTTTTCATTTAAAGAAAAAGAGCCCATTTTGACACATCGGTGTTACATATAAAGAACAAGAGCCCATTCTGACACATCATTGTTCCAATTAAAGAACAAGAGACCATTGTGACACATCAGTGTTCCATATAAAAGCCAGAGCCCATAGTGACACATCAGTGTTCCATTTAAAGAACAGCCCATTTTGACACGTCAACGTTCCATATAAAAGCCAGAGCCCATTGTTACAGATCAGTGTTCCATTTAAAGAACAAGAGCACATTGTGATACATCAGTTTTTCATTTAAAGAAAAAGAGCCCATTGTGACACCTCAGTGTTCCATACAAACAACAAGAGCCCATTGTGACACGTCAGTGTTCCATTTAAAGAACAAGGGCCCATTGTGACACCTCAGTGTTCCATACAAACAACAAGAGCCCATTGTGACACATCAGTGTTCCATTTAAAGAACAAGGGCCTATTGTGACATATCAGTGTTCCATACAAAAGTCAGAGCCCATTGTGACACATCAGTGTTCCATTTAAAGAACAAGAGCACAATGGGACACATCAGTGTTCCATTTAAAGAACAAGAGCCCATTGTTACACATGAGCGTTCCATTTAATAAACAAGAGCCCATTGTGACACATCCGTGTTCCATATAAATGCCAGAGACCATTGTGACACGTCAGTGTTCCATTTAAAGAACAAGAGCCCATTGTGACACCTCAGTGTTCCATACAAACAACAAGAGCCCATTGTGACACGTCAGTGTTCCATTTAAAGAACAAGGGCCCATTGTGACACCTCAGTGTTCCATACAAACAACAAGAGCCCATTGTGACACATCAGTGTTCCATTTAAAGAACAAGGGCCTATTGTGACATATCAGTGTTCCATACAAAAGTCAGAGCCCATTGTGACACATCAGTGTTCCATTTAAAGAACAAGAGCACAATGGGACACATCAGTGTTCCATTTAAAGAACAAGAGCCCATTGTTACACATGAGCGTTCCATTTAATAAACAAGAGCCCATTGTGACACATCCGTGTTCCATATAAATGCCAGAGACCATTGTGACACGTCAGTGTTCCATTTAAAGAACAAGAGCCCATTGTGACACATCATTTTTCCATTTAAATAACAAGAGCCCATTGTGACACATCAGTTTTCCATTTAAAGAACAAGAGCCCATTGTGACACATCAGTGTTCCATATAAAAGCCAGAGCTCATTGTGACACGTTAGTGTTCCATTTAAAGAACAAGAGCCCATTGTGACACATCAGTGTTCCATTTAAAGAACAAGAGCCCATTGTGACACATCAGCGTTCCATTTAATAAACAAGAGCCCATTGTGACACATCCATGTTCCATATAAAAGCCAGAGCCCATTGTGACACGTCAGTGTCCATTTAAATAACAAGAGCCCATTGTGACACATCAGTGTTCCATATAAAAGCCAGAGCCCATTGTGACACGTCAGAGTTCCATTTAAAGAACAAGAGCCCATTGTGACACATCAGTGTTCCATATAAAAGCCAGAGCCCATTGTGACACGTCAGTGTTCCATTTAAAGAAGAAGAGCCCTTTGTGACACGTCAGTGTAACATATAAAAGCCAGAGCCCATTGTGACACGTCAGTGTTCCATTTAAAGAAGAAGAGCCCTTTGTGACACGTCAGTGTAACATATAAAAGCCAGAGCCCATTGTGACACGTCAGTGTTCCATTTAAAGAAGAAGAGCCCATTGTGACACGTCAGAGTTCCACTTAAAGAACAAGATCCCATTGTGACACATCAGTTTCCCATTTAAACAACAAGAGCACATTGTGATGCATCAGTGTTTCATTTAAAGAAAAAGAGCCCATTATGACACCTTAGTGTTCCATACAAACAAGAGCCCATTGAAACACATCAGTGTTCCATTTAAAGAACAAAAGCCCTTTATGATACATCAGTGTTTCATTTAAAGAAAAAGAGCCCATTTTGACACATCAGTGTTACATATAAAGAACAAGAGCCCATTGTGACACATCATTGTTCCAATCAAAGAACAAGAGACCATTGTGACACATTAGTGTTCCATATAAAAGCCAGAGCCCATTGTGACACATCAGTATTCCATTTAACGAAAAAGAGCCCATTGTGACACATGAGTGTTCCATGTAAAGAACAAGAGCCTATTGTAACACTTCAGTGGTCCATTTAAAGAACAAGAGCTCCGTTTCCGTTGCTTCTAATCCATCAATTAGTGACGTCTCTGTTGCCTCCTCTTCTGCCTCTGTTGTATCCATGGTCACCCCCAAGAGGAAAAGAAATCTGCGTTTTCTTCCCAATAAGAGAAATTATTCTCCGGATTTGAACTCTAATCGTTTGAAGGTAATTAATTTAAGTACTCACACTTTCTCACCTTTGGAGATTGATATACTATGTAGAGGGTTTATGTTTTGCCCTACAGCTAACTTTGACTGCTTCACCGCAGTTAAAGATTTACATCTGTTTGCTAGGAGATTATTATTTAAACGTATATATCATAATCCGGACAATTTCAAACTTTTTTCAACAGAGGCGGAACAGAAGGCAATAGCTGATCTTGAACAATTAGCAAGAGAACATAACATTAATGAAGGTGAGGTTCCAGGTGTTATTAAAAAACCATCTATTAAATTCCCTCCACTATCCTCATGTCCAAATATAGATTCTTTTGTTAGAACCGTGAGTAGTGAATTTAAAAAAATTCCCTCATATAGTCATGAGGATAATTTGAACAAAGAGGAGCGAATCTGTCTGAGGAGATTGTCAGATATCTAAGACATAGTGTTCAAACCAGCGGATAAGGGTGGGAATGTGGTGGTATGGCCCAAGGACATGTATGAAACTGAGGCATTTCGCCAGCTAAACAATTTGGATTGCTATAAGAGGTTGACGTTTAATCCTCTCCTGAAATTTCAGGCTGAATTGAAAGTATTATTGAATGATGCTAAAGAAGACAATATTATTACTAATGACCTCTTTCTGGCCTTACAAGTACATGAACCTACCATTCCCACCCTTTATCTGCTGCCTAAAATACACAAAAATAAAGAGATACCACCTGGTAGGCCCATTATATCGGGGAGGGGCAATTTTTTGGAAAAAGTAAATAAATATATAGATTATATTTTACAACCATTTGTTACTGCCCTCCCGTCATATACTAGGGATACCAATGATTTTCTCAAGAAAATTGATGGTTTGCACATTGATGAAGATTCCTCTCTTGTAACTTGCGATGTGGAATCTTTATACACCAGCATCAGGCACACCGATGGGATAGCAGCTGTTTCTTATTTTTTACAACATTCTTCTTTTTCACGAGCCTTTATTATATTTTTTATTAATTTATTAGATTTTGCGTTGTCACATAATTTTTTCATTTTCAAGGAGTCCTTTTTCCTACAGACCCAGGGAACAGCCATGGGTGCCTCCTTTGCCCCATCGTATGCCAACTTGTTCCTGGGTCTGTGGGAAAGGGACTTATTTTTATCTGGTAAAGTTGAACAAATGGAGCGTGTCCTTTTCTGGACACGCTACATTGATGATATTTTCTTTATTTGGCAGGATCCCATCGGTGTGTTACCTGATTTTATTGATGTATTAAATTCTAATAACATCAATGTGCATCTCACATATCATAGTGACTTTAAAACCATTGAATTTCTTGATGTTCTAGTGATGAGGGATTCTGACAATTACCTTCAGACAGATTTATTTAGAAAACACACCTCCGTTAATGCGCTTCTTCACGCTTCATCTTCCCACCCTAGTACGCTTATTAATTCAATTCCTATCGGGCAATTTTTACGTTTAAGACATATTTGCTCTACAGACACCGATTTTTTGAAACAGGCTGATCTACTAAAAGAAAGATTTCTTGAACGTGGCTATAGCAGGCGATCACTGAAGAGAGCCTTTAATAGGGCTAAGCACACGTCACGTCACAATGCACTTTATATGGACATGAATAGATCTGAATCCAAGGATGTGGTCAGGTTCATTACTACTTTTAATGGTCAAAATGAACAAATGAGATTTTATTTAAAGAAATTTTGGCCTATCTTAAAAAATGACCCGATACTCTCCAAGTACATTGGTGACTATCCAAATATTGCTTTCCGTAGATCACCAAATCTTGGCGACCGGTTAGTGAAAAGTCACTATATTTCCAAACCAGTCAATAATTTCATGACCCAATACACACGTTCCGCAGGGTGAAACCCTGCGGATCTTGTGTGGCCTGTTGCAATATTGTCAGAGCCTGTACTTTTACTAGTTCTGATGGATTGTGTGTCTCTGATATTAAAAAATCTATCACCTGCTCATCAACAGCTGTGATCTATTATGCCACGTGCCCATGTTCCCTCATCTATGTTGGCCTCACCACTCGCCAGCTCAAAGTGAGGGTTCGTGAGCACGTTTTGGGCATAAAGGCAGCGAGAGAAGTTGAGGACATTGCTTCCCTTAAAACCTTGCCAAAACACTTTAACATGTATCACAATTGTGATCCCACTTTATTAAAAGTGTCTGGCATTGACATGATTTGTAAAGAGATTAGGGGAGGCAATGTCAGTAAACGTCTTGCGCAGTTAGAAGCCCAGTGGATTTGGACACTGAACATTGTGTCTCCACTGGGTCTGAAAGAGAGTTTATCTTTTATTCCGTTTTTATAAAAATAATTTTGTGCACTTTTTAATTCTTTCATTGTATTTATCTTAGATACTTTGGTCGGCTTTCTGTGTTGTGGTGGTCCGTCTACACCTGATAAAGAAGAAACAGTGACAAGATTTTATTGTTTGTATATATTGTGATATGGAATATGGACGGAGATATGCTTTTCAGTTGTATTCACACATATATTATGATGTGGAATGTGCACCTTGCACTTTATATATTTATCACTTTGTAGTAAGTCATTACATTGATTGTTGTATTTTTGTTTCCATTTTTTATGTATATGCGGCACTTGTATTATTATATACACATTGTTACATTTATTTTTTATTATTATCATCATCATCTTTTCTCACTTTTCTTCTCATCCATTATTATGCTTTTTTTCTTTCACTATATTGATTCCTATATTCTCCCCCACAAGCTATATATCTATTGCGGCGATATGCTGGGTTAAGTAGTTTTTCTTGCAGCATTCCCTGCACCTGCATATCTCCTCATTTTTGGACAGGCACTGGTGCGCGTGCGCCGCCTCGGCGCCGGTGGTTCACATGGCGATGGCGTCTCCTCATGCCCTGACACGCCGGGTTTACCCGGCGGTGTGTGGTCATGTGACGCCACGTGCGATGTGTTTTCCGGGTCGCGGCGGCGGCGCATGCACCGTTATGTGACTTGCCCGGCACTGTGCTCACTATAAATAGATGTACCGGCCATTAGTACATCTACCCCCTGACGAAGGAGATCAACTCCGAAACGCGCGGCGGGGCGCGTTACTGGCACCATTTATGGGCTCACCAGGTAATTGTTTCATTTTTTGGTTCCTTATCCTTTCCCCTATTGTATGTTTTTTTCTCCCATTAAGTGGTTGTTGTTCATTGAGCAGCGATTTCTTGTTCATGCACTGGCATTTATTGTCCATACTATTTGTGCACTTTATATATATATTTTTTTGTTTGGCCTTTGCCCCCTCTTTTGTTGCTTCACATTGCACACCATTATATACAATAAACTCCTTTTTGGGGGCCTTAATAAATATATAATTATTATTACTTTTTTACCTGTTTATTATTGAGCCTGCTTTACATGGTTATTTATAAAGCTCTATGTTAAAGCTTATCAATCTATAATACCATGTATATATTTGGGATGCCTTTTTATTTATTTGTTTAATGTGTACACCCACTATTTTAATAAAGGTTATTTTATTTATTTTGTGTGTTGCTGCATATATTATACCTTTATGATACCTTGCCGGTTTCATCTTCCACCATACCCAGTGTGTACAGTGGTCTTCTCTCCGGATGGTCTGCCATCCATTTTTTCAGAGGGGTTGTCCTAATTCTAATATCTAGTCCTTATATTATATTATTTTTAATTATTGAAAGGATACCACTCTCATTGCTCTAATTTCCATTTAAAGAAGAGCCCATTGTGACACGTCAGTGTAACATAAAAGCCAGAGCCCATTGTCACACGTCAGAGTTCCACTTAAAGAACAAGATCCCATTGTGACACGTCAGTGTTCCATATAAAAGCCAGAGCCCATTGTGACACATCAGTGTTCCATTTAAACAACAAGAGCACATTGTGATACATCAGTGTTTCATTTAAAAAAAAGAGCCCATTATGACACCTTAGTGTTCCATACAAACAAGAGCCCATTGAAACACATCAGTGTTCCATTTAAAGAACAAAAGACCATTATGATACATCAGTGTTTCATTTAAAGAAAAAGAGCCCATTTTGACACATCAGTGTTACATATAAAGAACAAGAGCCCATTGTGACACATCATTGTTCGAATCAAAGAACAAGAGACCATTGTGACACATTAGTGTTCCATATAAAAGCCAGAGCCCATTGTGACACATCAGTGTTCCATTTAACAAAAAAGAGCCCATTGTGACACATCAGTGTTCCATATGAAGAACAAGAGCCCATTGTGACACATCAGTGGTCCATTTAAAGAACAAGAGCCCATTGTGACACATCAGTGTTCCGTATAAAAGCCAGAGCCCATTGTGACATGTTAGTGTTCCATTTAAAGAACAAGAGCACATTGTGACACATCAGTGATCTAATTTAAAGAACAAGAGACCATTGTGACACATTAGTGTTCCATTTAATGAACAGGAGCCCACTGTGACACATCAGTGTTCCATATAAAAGCCAGAGCCCATTGTGACACGTCAGTGTTCCATTTAAAGAACAAGAGCCCATTGTGACACATCAGTGTTCCATATAAAATCCAGAGCCCATTATGACACGTTAGTGTTCCATTTAAAGAACAAGAGCCCATTGTGACACATCAGTGATACATTTAAAGAACAAGAGCCCATTGTGACACATCAGCGTTCCATTTAAAGAAAAAGAGCCCATTATGACACCTCAGTGTTCCATACAAACAACAAGAGCCCATTGAAACACATCAGTGTTCCATTTAAAGAACAAAAGCCCATTATGATACATCAGTGATTCATTTAAATAAAAAGAGCCCATTTCGACACATCAGTGTTACATATAAAGAACAAGATCCCATTGTGACACATCATTGTTCCAATCAAAGAACAAGAAACCATTGTGACACATCAGTGTTCCATATAAAAGCCAGAGCGTATTGTGACACATCAGTATTCCATATAAAGAACAAGAGCCCATTGTGACACATCAGGGTTCCATACAAACAACAAGAGCCCATTGTGACACATCAGTGTTCCATTTAAAGAACAAGAGCCCATTGTGACACATCAGTGTTCCATATAAAAGCCAGAGCCCATTGTGACACGTCAGTGTTCCATTTAAAGAACAAGAGCCAATTGTGACACATCAGTGTTCCATATAAAAGCCAGAGCCCACTGTGACAAGTCAGTGTTCCACTTAAAGAAGAAGAGCCCATTGTGACACTTCAATGTTCCATGTAAAAGCCAGAGCCCATTGTGACACGTCAGTTTTTCATTTAAAGAAAAAGAGCCCATTGTGACACCTCAGTGTTCCATGCAAACAACAATAGCCCATTGTGACACATCAGTGTTCCATTTAAAGAACAAGGGCCCATTGTGACATATCAGTGTTCCATACAAAAGTCACAGCCCATTGTGACACATCAGTGTTCCATTTAAAGAACAAGGGTCCATTGTGACATATCAGTGTTCCATACAAAAGTCAGAGCCCATTGTGACACATCAGTGTTCCATTTAAAGAACAAGAGCCCATTGTGACACCTCAGTGTTCCATTCAAACAACAAGAGCCCATTGTGACACATCAGTGTTCCATTTAAAGAACAAGAGCCCATTGTGACACGTCAGTGTTCCATTTAAAGAACAAGAGCCCATTGTGACACCTCAGTGTTCCATACAAACAAGAGCCCCTTGAGTCACATCAGTGTTCCATTTAAAGAACAAGAGCCCATTGTGACACGTCAGTGTAACATAAAAGCCAGAGCCCATTGTCACACGTCAGAGTTCCACTTAAAGAACAAGATCCCATTGTGACACGTCAGTGTTCCATATAAAAGCCAGAGCCCATTGTGACACATCAGTGTTCCATTTAAACAACAAGAGCACATTGTGATACATCAGTGTTTCATTTAAAAAAAAGAGCCCATTATGACACCTTAGTGTTCCATACAAACAAGAGCCCATTGAAACACATCAGTGTTCCATTTAAAGAACAAAAGACCATTATGATACATCAGTGTTTCATTTAAAGAAAAAGAGCCCATTTTGACACATCAGTGTTACATATAAAGAACAAGAGCCCATTGTGACACATCATTGTTCGAATCAAAGAACAAGAGACCATTGTGACACATTAGTGTTCCATATAAAAGCCAGAGCCTATTGTGACACATCAGTGTTCCATTTAACAAAAAAGAGCCCATTGTGACACATCAGTGTTCCATATGAAGAACAAGAGCCCATTGTGACACATCAGTGGTCCATTTAAAGAACAAGAGCCCATTGTGACACATCAGTGTTCCGTATAAAAGCCAGAGCCCATTGTGACATGTTAGTGTTCCATTTAAAGAACAAGAGCACATTGTGACACATCAGTGATCTAATTTAAAGAACAAGAGACCATTGTGACACATTAGTGTTCCATTTAATGAACAGGAGCCCACTGTGACACATCAGTGTTCCATATAAAAGCCAGAGCCCATTGTGACACATCAGTGTTCCATTTAAAGAACAAGAGCCCATTGTGACACACCAGTGTTCCATATAAAATCCAGAGCCCATTATGACACGTTAGTGTTCCATTTAAAGAACAAGAGCCCATTGTGACACATCAGTGATACATTTAAAGAACAAGAGCCCATTGTGACACATCAGCGTTCCATTTAAAGAAAAAGAGCCCATTATGACCCCTTAGTGTTCCATACAAACAACAAGAGCCCATTGAAACACATCAGTGTTCCATTTAAAGAACAAAAGCCCATTATGATACATCAGTGTTCCATATAAAAGCCAGAGCCCACTGTGACAAGTCAGTGTTCCACTTAAAGAAGAAGAGCCCATTGTGACACTTCAATGTTCCATGTAAAAGCCAGAGCCCATTGTGACACGTCAGTTTTTCATTTAAAGAAAAAGAGCCCATTGTGACACCTCAGTGTTCCATGCAAACAACAATAGCCCATTGTGACACATCAGTGTTCCATTTAAAGAACAAGGGCCCATTGTGACATATCAGTGTTCCATACAAAAGTCAGAGCCCATTGTGACACCTCAGTGTTCCATTTAAAGAACAAGAGCCCATTGTGACACCTCAGTGTTCCATTCAAACAACAAGAGCCCATTGTGACACATCAGTGTTCCATTTAAAGAACAAGAGCCCATTGTGACACGTCAGTGTTCCATTTAAAGAACAAGAGCCCATTGTGACACCTCAGTGTTCCATACAAACAAGAGCCCCTTGAGTCACATCAGTGTTCCATTTAAAGAACAAGAGCCCATTGTGAAACATCAGTGATCCATATAAAAGCCAGAGCCCATTCTGACACGTTTGTGTTCCATTTAAAGAACAAGAGCCCATTGTGACACATCAGTGTCCCACTTAAAATACAAAACCCCGTTGTGACACATGAGCGTTCCATTTAATAAACAAGAGCCCATTGTGACACATCCGTGTTCCATATAAAAGCCAGAGCCCATTGTGACACGTCATTGTTCCATTTAAAGAACAAGAGCCCATTGTGACACATCAGTGTTCCGAATAAAAGCCAGAGCCCATTGTGACACATCAATGTTGCATTTAAAGAACAAGAGCACATTGTGATACATCAGTGTTTCATTTAAAGAAAAAGAGCCCATTATGACACCTCAGTGTTCCATACAAACAAAAAGAGCCCATTGAAACACATCAGTGTTCCATTTAAAGAACAAAAGCCCATTATGATACATCAGTGTTTCATTTAAAGAAGAAGAGCCCATTTTGACACATCGGCTTTACATATAAAGAACAAGTGCCCATTCTGACACATCATTGTTCCAATCAAAGAACAAGAGACCATTGTGACACATCAGTGTTCCATATAAAAGCCAGAGCCCATTGTGACACATCAGTGTTCCATATAAAAACCAGAGCCCATTGTGACACGTCAGCGTTCCATTTAATAAACAAGAGCCCATTGTGACACGTCAGTGTTCCATATAAAAGCCAGAGCCCATTGCGTCACGTCAGTGTTCCATTTAAACAACAAGAGCACATTGTGATACATCAGTGTTTCATTTAAAGAAAAAGAGCCCATTATGACACCTTAGTGTTCCATACAAACAACAAGAGCCCATTGAAACACATCAGTGTTCCATTTAAAGAACAAAAGCCCATTATGATACATCCGTGTTTCATTTAAAGAAAAAGAGCCCATTTTGACACATCAGTGTTACACATAAACAACAAGAGCCCATTGTGACACATCATTGTTCCAATCAAAGAACAAGAGACCATTGTGACACATTAGTGTTCCATATAAAAGCCAGAGCCCATTGTGACACATTAGTGCTCCACTTAAAGAACAAGAGCCCATTGTGAAACATCAGTGATCTATTTAAAGAACAAGAGCCCATTGTGACACATTAGTGTTTCACATAAAAGCCAGAGCTCGTTGTGACACGTCAGAGTTCCACTTAAAGAACAAGAGCCCATTGTGACACGTCAGTGTTCCATATAAAAGTCAGAGCCCATTGTGACACATCAGTGTTTCATTTAAAGAACAAGAGCCCATTGTGACGCCTCAGTGTTCCATACAAACAACAAGAGCCCATTGTGACACATCATTGTTCGATTTAATGAACAAGAGCCCATTTTTACACTTCATTGTTCCATTTAATGAACATGAGCCCATTGTGAAAAGACAGCGTTCCATTCAAAAAGCAAGAGCCCAGATTAACAAATCAGTGTTCCATTAAAAGAACAAGAGCCCATTGTGACACCTCAGTGTTCCATACAAACAACAAGAGCCCATTGTGACACATCAGTGTTCCATTTAAAGAACAAGGGCCCACTGTGACATATCAGTGTTCCATACAAAAGTCAGAGCCCATTATGACACAACAGTGTTCCATTTAAAGAGCAAGAGCCCATTGTGACACCTCAGTGTTCCATACAAACAAAAAGAGCCCATTGTGACACATCAGTGTTCCATTTAAAGAACAAGGGCCCACTGTGACATATCAGTGTTCCATACAAAATTCAGAGCCCATTATGACACAACAGTGTTCCATTTAAAGAGCAAGAGCCCATTGTGACACCTCAGTGTTCCATACAAACAACAAGAGCCCATTGTGACACATCAGTGTTCCATTTAAAGAACAAGGGCCTATTGTGACATATCAGTGTTCCATACAAAAGTCAGAGCCCATTGTGACACATCAGTGTTCCATTTAAAGAACAAGAGCCCATTGTGACACCTCAGTGTTCCTTACAAACAACAAGAGACCATTGTGACACATCAGTGTTCCATTTAACGAAAAAGAACCCATTGTGACACATCAGTGTTCCATATAAAGAACAAGAGCCCATTGTGACACATCAGTGGTCCATTTAAAGAACAAGAGCCCATTGTGACACATCTGTGTTCCATTTAGAAGCCAGAGCCCATTGTGACACGTTAGTGTTCCATTTAAAGAACAAGAGCCCATGGTGACACATCAGTGTTCCATTTAAAGAACAAGATCCCATTGTGACACATGAGCGTTCCATTTAATAAACAAGAGCCCATTGTGACACATCCGTGTTCCATATCAAAGCCAGAGCCCATTGTGACACGTCAGTGTTCCATTTAAAGAACATGAGCCCATTGTGACACATCAGTGTTCCATATAAAGAACAAGAGCCCATTGTGACACATCATTGTTCTAATCAAAGAGCAAGAGACCATTGTGACTCATCAGTGTTCCATATAAAAGGGAGAGCATATTGTTACACATCAGTGTTCCATATAAAGAACAAGAGCCCATTGTGACACATCAAGGTTCCATACAAACAACAAGAGCCCATTGTGACACATCAAGGTTCCATACAAACAACAAGAGCCCATTGCGACACAAGATTGTTTCATTTAAAGATCAAGAGGCCATTGTGACACATCATTGTTCGATTTAATGAACAAGAGCCCATTTTTACACTTCATTGTTCCATTTAATGAACATGAGCCCATTGTGAAAAGACAGCGTTCCATTCAAAAAGCAAGAGCCCAGATTAACACATCAGTGTTCCATTAAAAGAACAAGAGCCCATTGTGACCCATCAGTGTTCCACTTACACAATAGCCCATTGTGACACATCAGTGTTCCATTTAATGAACAAGAGCCCATTGTGACACATCAGTGTTCCATATAAAAGCCAGAGCCCATTGTGACATGTCAGTTTTCCATTTAAAGAGCAAGAGCCCATTGTGACACATCAGTGTTCCATATAAAAGCCAGGTTATAAAAGGATAGGGAAAATGATGGGAGGTCAGCTCACCAGTCTCAGTTGCGATCCATAATCCTCCTGCGCACGGAGTCACCTTGATCAAGGGCGTTGACTGAAGCAAAATAAAGGATAGAATCTCCAGCGCTGGACTTCAGTTAAAAATTCACCATTTATTATAAATTCTTAAAATCGGACAGAAAAAGGTATGAATTTAACAGCACAAGAGAGAGTAGCAATGAAAGAGTTAAAAGATAATGCTGACATTCTGGTGAGACAGGCAGATAAAGGGGGTGGAGTAGTAGTGCTTAATGCTGGTCTGTATTATTCAGAAAATCTGCGCATTTTGAATGATTCTGCTACCTATTCCAAGATTTCTAGTGATCCCACGTCTAAATTTCAGTGTGATTTGTCAAAATTATTAAGCAATGGTTTAGTCACAGGGGCCATAACACAGAAAATTTACGATTATGTTAATATCAAGAATCCTGTGATTCCCATTTACCATGCGTTTCCTAAAATCCACAAGGATTTGTTCCCCCCCCTTTTAGAACTATAATTTCGGGGATAGGGTCTTTTTCAGAGAAATTGGCAGAGTGGGTTGACCATTACCTACAACCTTTGGTTATTGATCTTCCAGGATATATCAGAGATACCAAAATGTTAATCTCTGCCCTGGATGATTATCATTGGTCACCAGAATATTCATGGATTACTTGTGATGTGGTGGGCTTATACCCGTCCATACCACACAATGTGATTATTTCTAGTCTTACATTCTTTTTGGACAAATATAGCACATATGTGATAGAAATTCAATCCTTCAATGTGGATGCAGTTTCTTTTCTTCTCTCACATAATTATTTTTCATTTGATGGAATTTTTTTCTTACAAAAACAAGGAGTAAGTATGGGGGGCAAATGTTCCCCAGCTTTAGCTAATATTACAGTAGCTGTTTGGGAAGAGAAATATATCTTATGTAACAATAATCCCTTTTCACAAAATATACAACTATATGGTCGCTTTATAGATGACCTGATTTTGATCTGGAAGGGAGACATCGCAGGGATTAGTGATTTCATTAGCTATATTAATATGAACGAGTTTAATCTTTCATTTACATTTACAGTGTCAGATTTTTCTATTAATTATCTGGATGTGACTTTGTCTGTGAATCCTGACAGCCAAAAGGTCTGCGCTTTTCCTTTCAGAAAACCCACAGATACAAACTCGATTTTACAAGCTTATTCTTGTCACCCCAAGCACGTGGTTAAAAACATTCCAGTGGGAGAATTAATTAGGTTAAAAAGAAATTGCAGTTCACCTATAACATTTGCCAAAGAATCAAATAAAACCCTCTCTAGACTTAAGGACAGAGGATATGCCAATTGGATGCTAAGGAAAGCTGATAATATTGTCAGCAGGATCGATAGACACACCCTGCTGAATGAATCTCCTTTGAGCCTTGTACACACTGGAATGACTGCTAACAAGAAAAAGAATCGCATACGGGCCTCCTGCAATAATCATGACCGTCCTATAGTTAGTTTCTCTACCATGTACAGTCCACAATTCAACAAGATAACGGACATTGTCAAAAAATATTTACCTATTTTACACAATGATAATAAACTTGGTCAAATTCTGGACAATACCCAGATACGATACATAGCCAGGAAAGCTCCTGCTTTGAGCGATATCTTATCCCCCAGTCTTTTTATCAGCAATAGGAGAACTAAAAATAATACTTGGTTGTCATATAAAGGCTTTTCCAAATGTGGACATCATCCCTGTAAAGTCTGCAATTATGTGGTTAAAACCAGCAGATTCACTTCTAGTGTTACTGGCATATCATACCCTATTCAGTCTCACATAAACTGTAATTCAGAAGGAGTAATATATGTTATTGAATGCGTTTTTTGTAGCCTACAATATGTAGGCTGCACAATAGGACCTCTTAAAAAGAGAATTAGGAAACATTTGTCAGAAGCTACTAGTAACAATTATAATATCTCAGCAGTATCTTATCATTGTAAAACTGTTCATGGAGGTAAAACTGATAGTCTCAAAATTGTAGCAATAGAGAAAATCTATAGATCTACTAGGGGAGGTGATTTCAGGAGAAAATTATTAAATCGTGAATCCTTTTGGATTTTTAAATTAAATACAAGAGTACCATTAGGTCTGAACAAACGACTTGATTTAATATTGCAATTAGATTGATATTTTCTTCTGTATATCTACATTTTACTTAGTCCTATTTAATTCTGGCTATTCTGATAATTTTTGTGATTGTTATTCTGTTTATTAACATTATATTAGTTAATGAAGGTTGTTTTTTTTTTTTCATAATTTTATTTTATTTTCTTGCTATTCATTATATTCTCATGATATCTTTTCATTAGTTTTTATTTTTTCCTGTTTTTCCGACAAGTTTTTGTTTACATTATTTCATTTACTAATGGTAAAAGGGTTAATGTATATTTTAGCTCCACATTAGGTTGAGTGTTTTGCAAGAGTTAACTGGTAGGGATACTCCCTATTTTCATTAATCCTTTTGTCCAACACCTGTGATTTACCAGTCTTTGTATTATTTGTAGTCGTCAGTACTGGTCTAGTGTGAACCATGAGTAAGATCCTCTAGGTCGAAACGCGTTGGTTGGAGACCACCAGAGACCCCATCTGCCTGTATGTCCTTATTCATACCTTTTTCTGTCCGATTTTAAGAATTTATAATAAATGGTGAATTTTTAACTGAAGTCCAGCGCTGGAGATATAAAAGCCAGAGCCCATTGTGACACGTCAGAGTTCTATTTAAAGAACAATAGCCCATTGTGACACATCAGTGATCTATTTAAAGAACAAGAGCCCATTGTGACACATTAGTGTTCCACATAAAAGCCAGAGCTCGTTGTGACACGTCAGAGTTCCACTTAAAGAACAAGAGCCCATTGTGACACGTCAGTGTTCCATATAAAAGCCAGATCCCATTGTGACACATCAGTGTTTCATTTAAAGACCAAGAGCACATTGTGACACATCAGTTTTTCATTTAAAGAAAAATAGCCCTTTGTGACACCTCAGTGCTCCATACAAACAACAAGAGCCCATTGTGACACATCAGTGTTCCATTTCAAGAACAAGGGCCCACTGTGACATATCAGTGTTCCATACAAAAGTCAGAGCCCATTATGACACATCAGTGTTCCATTTAAAGAGCAAGAGCCCATTGTGACACCTCAGTGTTCCCTACAAACAACAAGAGCCCATTGTGACACGTCAGAGTTCCACATAAAGAACAAGAGCCCATTGTGACACATCAGTATTCCATATAAAAGCCACAGCCCATTGTGACACAACAGTGTTCTATTTAAAGATCAAGAGCACATTGTGATACATCAGTTTTTCATTTAAAGAAAAAGAGCCCAATGTGACACATCAGTGTTCCATTTAAAGAACAAGGGCCCATTGTGACATATCAGTGTTCCATACAAAAGTCAGAGCCCATTGTGACACATCAGTGTTCCATTTAAAGAAAAGAGCCCATTGTGACACCTCAGTGTTCCATGCAAACAACAAGAGCCCATTGTGACACATCAGTGTTCCATTTAAAGAACAAGGGCCCATTGTGACATATCAGTGTTCCATACAAAAGTCAGAGCCCATTGTGACACATCAGTGTTCCATTTAAAGAACAAGAGCCCATTATGACACCTCAGTGTTCCATACAAACAGCAAGAGCCCATTGTGACACATCAGTGTTCCATTTAAAGAACAAGGGCCCATTGTGACATATCAGTGTTCCATGCAAAAGTCAGAGCCCATTATGACACATCAGTGTTCCATTTAAAGAACAAGAGCCCATTGTGACACCTCAATGTTCCTTACAAACAACAAGAGACCATTGTGACACATCAGTGTTCCATTTAATGAAAAAGAGCCCATTGTGACACATCAGTGTTCCATATAAAGAACAAGAGCCCATTGTGACACATCATTGTTCCATTTAGAAGCCAGAGCCCATTGTGACACGTTAGTGTTCCATTTAAAGAACAAGAGCCCATGGTGACACATCAGTGTTCCATTTAAAGAACAAGATCCCATTGTGACACATGAGCGTTCCATTTAATAAACAAGAGCCCATTGTGACACATCCGTGTTCCATATCAAAGCCAGAGCCCATTGTGACACGTCAGTGTTCCATTTAAAGAACATGAGCCCATTGTGACACATCAGTGTTCCATATAAAGAACAAGAGCCCATTGTGACACATCATTGTTCTAATTAAAGAGCAAGAGACCATTGTGACACATCAGTGTTCCATATAAAAGGGAGAGCATATTGTGAAACATCAGTGTTCCATTTAACGAAAAAGAGCCCATTGTGACACATCAGTGTTCCATATAAAGAACAAGAGCCCATTGTGACACATCAAGGTTCCATACAAACAACAAGAGCCCATTGTGACACAAGATTGTTTCATTTAAAGAACAAGAGGCCATTGTGACACATCATTGTTCGATTTAATCAACAAGAGCCCATTTTTACACTTCATTGTTCCATTTAATGAACATGAGCCCATTGTGAAAAGACAGCGTTCCATTCAAAAAGCAAGAGCCCAGATTAACAAATCAGTGTTCCATTAAAAGAACAAGAGCCCATTGTGACCCATCAGTGTTCCACTTAAACAATAGCCCATTGTGATACATCAGTGTTCCATTTAATGAGCAAGAGCCCATTGTGACACATCAGTGTTCCATATAAAAGCCAGAGCCCATTGTGACATGTCAGTTTTCCATTTAAAGAGCAAGAGCCCATTGTGACACATCAGTGTTCCATATAAAAGCCAGAGCCCATTGTGACACGTCAGAGTTCCACTTAAAGAACAAGAACCCATTGTGACACGTCAGTGTTCCATATAAAAGCCAGATCCCATTGTGACACATCAGTGTTTCATTTAAAGACCAAGAGCACATTGTGACACATCAGTTTTTCATTTAAAGAAAAAGAGCCCATTGTGACACCTCAGTGTTCCATACAAACAACAAGAGCCCATTGTGACACATCAGTGTTCCATTTCAAGAACAAGGGCCCACTGTGACATATCAGTGTTCCATACAAAAGTCAGAGCCCATTATGACACATCAGTGTTCCATTTAAAGAGCAAGAGCCCATTGTGACACCTCAGTGTTCCCTACAAACAACAAGAGCCCATTGTGACACGTCAGAGTTCCACATAAAGAACAAGAGCCCATTGTGACACGTCGGTATTCCATATAAAAGCCACAGCCCATTGTGACACATCAGTGTTCTATTTAAAGAACAAGAGCACATTGTGATACATCAGTTTTTCATTTAAAGAAAAAGAGCCCAATGTGACACATCAGTGTTCCATTTAAAGAACAAGGGCCCATTGTGACATATCAGTGTTCCATACAAAAGTCAGAGCCCATTGTGACACATCAGTGTTCCATTTAAAGAAAAGAGCCCATTGTGACACCTCAGTGTTCCATGCAAACAACAAGAGCCCATTGTGACACATCAGTGTTCCATTTAAAGAACAAGGGCCCATTGTGACATATCAGTGTTCCATACAAAAGTCAGAGCCCATTGTGACACATCAGTGTTCCATTTAAAGAACAAGAGCCCATTATGACACCTCAGTGTTCCATACAAACAGCAAGAGCCCATTGTGACACATCAGTGTACCATTTAAAGAACAAGGGCCCATTGTGACATATCAGTGTTCCATGCAAAAGTCAGAGCCCATTGTGACACATCAGTGTTCCATTTAAAGAACAAGAGCCCATTGTGACACCTCAATGTTTCACACAAACAACAAGAGCCCATTGTGACACATCAGTGTTTCATTTAAAAAACAAGAGCACAATGGGACACTTCCGTTTTCCATTTAAAGAAAAAGAGCCCATTGTGAAACATCAGTGTTCCATGTAAAAGCCAGAGCCCATTGTGACACATCAGTGTTCCATTTAAAGAACAAGAGCACATTGTGATACATCAGTGTTTCATTTAAAGAAAAAGAGCTCATTATGACACCTCAGTGTTCCATACAAACAACAAGAGCCCATTGAAACACATCAGTGTTCCATTTAAAGAACAAAAGTCCATTATGATACATCAGTGTTTCATTTAAAGAAAAAGAGCCCATTGTGACACATGATTGTTCCAATCAAAGAACAAGAGACCATTGTGACATATCAGTGTTCCATATAAAAGCCAGAGCATATTGTGACATATCAGTGTTCCATTTAACGAAAAAGAGCCCATTGTGACACATCAGTGTTCCATATAAAGAACAAGAGGCCATTGTGACACATCAGGGTTCCATACAAACAACAAGAGCCCATTGTGACACATGAGTGTTTCATTTAAAGAACAAGAGGCTGTGATAAAACACTCCGGGATCGCCTTTGCTGGGGTCAAAGGTCACGTGCGTTCCGCATGAAACTCAGGCGCAGAGCTGGGATTCGGGTGTAACTGACCCTGGGTCAGGTTTATTAATAGTGAAAGCAATGCAAAAGGAAATAAAACATAAAACAAATCCTTGCCTGTACGGCACTAACTAAACAATGGACAACCTAACTAGCAACTGGCGGGCTTCTCCCGTCCAGCCAAACCACAGTTGCAGTGGGCACTGCTTTCACTCACGTGTGTGTCTCTCACACAGACAAGCTCTCTGTGTTCCCAGGCTGAGACACTCACACAACCACCTGGCATCCTTTTATATCCACCTCCCATTATCCATTAGTAAGCAGGTGCGATACTGACCAGACTAGGCCACATAGGAAAGGAATCTGGGCGAGATATACCTGCCCTCATCCACTATTCCCACTTGATTCTCACATATCCCCCCCCTCTGCTCAGACCACTCCGGTCGAGCAATGACACCCGCCAAACAGTGCACTCGGGACAGGGCATCTGCATTCCCCATCTGTACCCCTGGGCGGTGCTCCACCGTAAAAGTGTAGGCCTGCAGGGCAAGGAACCACCGGGTCACCCGGCTATTCCGTTCCTTGTTCAAGTGCATCCACTTGAGAGGGGCATGGTCAGTGATCAGCCTGAACTTTCGGCCCACCAGGTAATATTTGAGGGCCTCTAGAGCCCACTTAATGGCTAGGCACTCTTTTTCCACGACTGCATACCTTTGCTCGTGTTTATTCAGCTTCCTGCTGAGATAGAGGACCGGGTGTTCCACTCCGTCCCTCACTTGTGACAGTACGGCCCCGATACCGGTATCAGAGGCATCCGTTTGTACCACAAACTCGCTGCGGAAGTCCGGAGTCACCAGTACGGGCTGAGAGCAAAGTGCCCGTTTTAGGCTATGGAAGGCTTCTTCAGCCGCTAAACTCCATTTAATCATGACGGAGTCTTTCCCTTTTGTAAGATCCGTCAGGGGGGTAGCGATGGCTGCAAAATTGGGTATGAACCGGCGATAATAGCCGGCGATCCCCAGGAAGGCTTGCACCTGCTTCTTGTTGACAGGTTGTGGCCAGTCCTGAACCGCCTGAATCTTATCAACCTGGGGTTTAACAACACCCCTCCCAATGACATACCCCAAATACCGGGCTTCTTCTAGCCTGATGTGACATTTCTTGGGGTTTGCGGTTAGACCTGCCTCCCACAGGTCGTCAATCACAGCTTGTACTTTCTGGAGATGAGTCTCCCAGTCCAAGGTGTAAATGACAATGTCGTCCAAATAGGCCGAAGCGTACTGCCTATGTGGCCTCAGGACTCGATCCATCAGTCTCTGGAAGGTCGCCGGTGCTCCGTGCAGTCCAAACGGCATATACACATACTGAAATAGACCTTCTGGGGTAGCAAATGCCGTCTTTTCTCTGGCAGCCTCCGCCAGAGGGATCTGCCAATACCCCTTTGTTAGATCTAGGGTCGTAATATACCAGGCTTTTCCTAACCGATCTATTAACTCGTCGACCCGGGGCATAGGATAGGCATCAAATTTTGAGACCGCATTCAGTTTCCTGAAGTCATTGCAGAACTGGATGGTGCCGTCCGGTTTAGGAATTAGCACAATCGGGCTGGACCACGCACTGTGCGATTCCTCAATGACTCCTAACTCTAACATTGCCTTCACTTCTCGGGAAACGGCTTCACGGCGCGCTTCCGGGATTCGGTAGGGCTTTACGTGAACCGTGACACCAGGTTCCGTTACGATGTCATGTTTCATTAGCGTAGTCTGCCCGGGTTTTTCTGAGAAAAACTTTTGGTTGTGAAGTAAAAACTGCCTGACCTCAGTCTTTTGCCGCTCCGAGAGAGTCTCTGCAACCCGTACATCCGGTACGGTATGTGAGCAGACGGGACGGGCCAGCTCCGCTGACAAGGCAGACCGATCCTTCCAGGGCTTTATCAGATTTACATGATAAATCTGTTCAGGTTTCCGTTTACCTGCCTGGTATACTTTGTAATTTACTTCACCAACTCTTTCCTTGATCTCAAAGGGGCCCTGCCACTTTGCCAGGAACTTACTGTCCACCGTGGGGACCAGGATCAACACCCTATCTCCGGGTGCAAACGTACGGATCTTGGCGCCCCTATCATAGATTCTTTTTTGGGCTCCTTGAGCCTGTATCATGTGTTCTTTGACGATAGGCATAACAGCCGCAATACGGTCCTGCATTTGTGTGACGTGATCTATCACCGTTTTAAACGGAGTGACCTGACCCTCCCAGGTTTCTTTTGCAACGTCTAACAGTCCGCGAGGACGTCGGGCGTACAATAACTCGAAAGGCGAGAATCCTGTGGAAGACTGGGGTACTTCCCTGATGGAAAAAAGCAAATACAGAAGTAAATAGTCCCAGTTCTTCCCATCCTTGTCTATCACCTTTCTCAGCATCTGCTTCAGAGTTTTATTGAACCGTTCAACCAACCCGTCTGTTTGAGGGTGATACACGGATGTGCGTAACGGTTCGATTTGTAACAATCGGCAGAGCTCCTTCATTATCCTGGACATAAAGGGGGTCCCCTGGTCGGTGAGTATCTGTTTTGGTATACCGACCCGGCTAAACACATGCACCAGTTCCTTGGCAATCGTCTTGGTGGCCGTGTTACGCAAAGGGATGGCCTCTGGGTAACGGTTGGCATAATCCAAGATGACCAGGATATGTTGGTGTCCACGTGCAGACCGTGGAAGGGGCCCAACTAAATCCATCCCAATCCTCTCAAACGGGACTTCAATAATAGGTAGGGGTACCAAAGGGCTACAGAACCGGGGCTTAGGTGCAGAGGCTTGGCAGTCAGGACAAGACTCACAATATACACGAATATCGTGATGCATGCCTGGCCAAACAAAACAGTGTAATATCCTTTCGGTGGTTTTCTGGACTCCCAGGTGACCTCCCATCACATGTCCGTGGGCCAGGTCCAGCACCTGCCGCCGGTAGGGTTTTGGCACGACTAGAGTTGAGCGATACCGTCCGATACTTCAAAGTATCGGATCGGAATGGATCGGCCGATCTTTAAAAAAATTATCGGTATCGCCGATTCCGATACCGGAAGTCCCATTCAAGTCTATGGGACTTCCGGTATCGGAATAAGAAAAACCCTGTTTTTGCCTTGTACAGCCTCTCTGGGGTCTGTACGGGCCTTTCGGGGGGCTGTGCCGGCCTGCCAGGGGGTCTGTGCAGGCTCCGGTGGTCTGTGCCGGCCTGCCGGGGGGCTGTGCCGGCCTGCCGGTGGTCTGTGCAGGCTCCGGTGGGCTGTGCCGGCCTGCCGGGGGGCTGTGCCGGCCTGCCGGGGGGCTGTGCAGGCTCCGGGGGGCTGTGCCGGCCTGCCGGGGGGCTGTGCAGGCTCCGGGGGGCTGTGCCGGCCTGCCGGTGGTCTGTGCAGGCTCCGGGGGGCTGTGCCGGCCTGCCGGGGGGCTGTGCCGGCCTGCCGGTGGTCTGTGCAGGCTTCGGGGGTCTGTGCAGGCATCGTCCGATGGGACTACAAGTCCCATCGGGCGATGCCTGCTACCATGACAGTGATTGACACATTAGCCAATGATGGGACAGTAGTAGTCCCATCATCCGGCTAATGTGTTGAATGTAAAAAAAAAAAAAAAAATTACATGCTACATACATGCTACATACATACAACATGCATACTACATACATGCTACATTCATACTACATACTACATACATGCTACATTCATACTACATAAATACTACATGCAACATACATACTACATACATACTACATGCATGCTACATACATACTGCATGCTACATACATACTACATGCTACATACATACCACATATATACTACATACATACTACATGCATGCTACATACATACCACATACATACTACATACATACTACATACATACTACATGCATGCTACATGCATGCTACATACATAACACATATATACTACATGCATGCTACATACATACTACATGCTACATACATACCACATACATACTACATGCATGCTACATACATACTACATGCATGCTACATACATACTACATGCTACATACTACATATATACTACATGCATGCTACATACATACTACATGCTACATACATACTACATATATACTACATGCATGCTACATACATACTACATGCATGCTACATACATACTACATGCTACATACATACTACATATATACTACATGCATGCTACATACATACTACATGCTACATACATACTACATATATACTACATGCATGCTACATACATACTACATGCTACATACATACTACATATATACTACATGCATGCTACATACATACTACATGCTACATACATACTACATATATACTACATGCTACATACATACTACATATATACTACATGCATGCTACATACATACTACATGCTACATACATACTACATATATACTACATGCATGCTACATACATACTACATGCTACATACATACTACATATATACTACATGCATGCTACATACATACTACATGCTACATACATACTACATATATACTACATGCATGCTACATACATACTACATGCTACATACATACTACATATATACTACATTAAATCACAGAGAAAAACAAGCGATCAAAGAAATCCGACCAACAAAAGATGTATAAGAAACATATAAACATTTATTCAAGGAAACACAGAGAAACAGGACAGGAATTAGAGTCATGAGTTGACCATGGCAGCGTGCAAGCGACCAATGGGGTACACATGGAGTAAAAGGACCTATTCGGAACATCAATAGAAGGCATATAGCTAGATGTATAGTTGAAGAAATAAATGCCAGTTCCTAACAAGGTATAATAATACGGTCAAACAGGACAAGTACATAAATAAGTATTATAAGCAAATGAACAATAGCAGACTTAATACCTGTTATGGTTGTATATAACGGTCCACTCCAGTATACCCCCCCCAACGCACGTTTCGGCAGATGGCCTTTCTCAAGGGGTACAGGGAAAAGAGGAAGTAAGGGGTATTTAAGACAGAATCAACCAATCAATCCAAGGATCATACCCATGTGATCAATCACCAATAGTGCACATGTATCAAGGTTCCACCCAACCATAGCATCCGTTGTCATGGCTACAGCCCATGGAACAAATTTATTCATATGGGTATTAGTAGACAGACTATCTGAAATAGGGAGCTAACACATAAATAAACACCTCCAAGATGGATCTCTTTATTAGGAATCACTGCTAGCATAAGTAGTAACCACCATTATTATATTGATCAGCGCATTAAAACCTGTGTATCGTCCAACAAAGATGACATCATCGTTGGTGGAATCACATGAGTCGTCTTCACTTACTAACAACACCCAATACGGTACAGGTATTGGTGACCGCAGCACTAGTCATGTGACTATCGTCACGCTGCCGGGGCTCCTCCCCTATTGACGTCACCGCGCCGACGCGTCCACCATTCATGACGCAAGTTGCCCCGACAACCAATGCAATACAAGTATTGGTGACCGCAGCGCTAGTTAAGTAACCATCATCACGCTGCCGGGGCTCCTCCCCCATTGACGTCACCACGCCGACGCGTCCACCAATCATGACGCAAGTTGCCCCGACAGCCAAAACAATGGGCGGCGGCGGCAACTCCAGCGTCATAGTTGTAACCACCCACAATAGGGAGGAATCAAAGAAAACAATGACTCCTCCCTAGCTGTATCAGCCATGGCAACGCGTCCACTCATAATGACGCAGGCGTCACCCCGGCAACCAAAACAGCGGGCGGCAACGGCATCAATGTGACGTCAACTAAGTGACTGGCCACAATGGAGATGCCGAGAGGCGTCCGATGTGAAGGAGACAGCAGTGCGCATGCGTACAGAGCGAACGTCATCCAATGGCATAGGGTATAACAGCCATAAACCTAAACAGAAACAATATAGGAGACACACAGATTATTAGCCCGGCGCCGCCAGACAATAGTCCTACAAAAAAAAAAAAAAAAAAAAAGAAAAGACAATTTGAAGCCGATAATAAAGCGATGGACAACACATGGTAACAAAATAAACTAGCAAAGGCGGTAATAAAGCATAGACCCAAGGCATAAAAGATATATATATGTATACAATGAAGATAACTCCTCAAAACACAAAAAACAAAAACACATAAAGAAGCAGAACATATATATATAGATTTCATAACAAAAATAGTCCTGCTATCGTTATCTTCATATAATAATATGCCGACAGGGAGATCCAGACACCCAGAGGGATGAAACAGTGGAGATATTCAGCCGAGGGAACACAGATACACGAATATGGCAAAGGAAGACTCTGAAAAATAAAACCAAAATTAGAACAAGAACAATAAAAACAATAAGATACGCAGCAAACAACCCATGATCAAAAATGTAAATATAGCCAAACCACCATATATTCAAAAATAGAAACACTTAAATGAAGGGAGCAAAGCTAATAGCCTCGTTCAATCCCTTCGGATGTACTGTATCCAACAGCCATATCCATCTTGTTTCACGTTGCAACAGTCTCTGAGTTAGATTGCCACCACGAACCCCCGGATTGATAATATCAATCCCGCGAATCCGTAGTAGAGACCCATCGCAACCATGTTTGAGTTTAAAATGTCGAGGTATTGTCCTGAGTGTGGAGGGATCCTCCTGGCCGGCTGCCGCCTGTATGCCCAACACGTGCTCACGAACACGTGTCTTCAATTGCCGCGTAGTCATACCAATATAGATCAGGTTACATGGACATAGCGCAAAATAGATAACGTACCATGAGGTACATAGAATACGGTTGCGAATATTAAATGTCCGAGTCCCTGAGGAATTGAAGAACGTGTCCGTTCGCTCAATGTTGGAACAGGCGACACAGCGGCCACAAGGAGCACACCCACACACAGGACGAACCGAACTGAGAAAATTCTGTTTAGGTTCAGGTTGATAATGACTATGGACGAGATAATCCTTGAGATTCCTTGATCGACGGATAGTAACACTTGGTTTAGATGGAATAAATTTGTTAAGAATAGGGTCCGTCTGCAGAATGGGCCAAGCCTTTTGAAGACAGCCTCTCATTCTAGCAAATTGCGCATGGTAGTTTGTAATAAATCTGATCTTATTATCAGTTTTAGTTTCCCTCTTCTTATATAGCAATGACTGACGTGGACGCGTTGCCATGGCTGATACAGCTAGGGAGGAGTCAGTGTTTTCTTTGATTCCTCCCTATTGTGGGTGGTTACAACTATGACGCTGGAGTTGCCGCCGCCGCCCATTGTTTTGGCTGTCGGGGCAACTTGCGTCATGATTGGTGGACGCGTCGGCGTGGTGACGTCAATGGGGGAGGAGCCCCGGCAGCGTGATGATGGTTACTTAACTAGCGCTGCGGTCACCAATACTTGTATTGCATTGGTTGTCGGGGCAACTTGCGTCATGAATGGTGGACGCGTCGGCGCGGTGACGTCAATAGGGGAGGAGCCCCGGCAGCGTGACGATAGTCACATGACTAGTGCTGCGGTCACCAATACCTGTACCGTATTGGGTGTTGTTAGTAAGTGAAGACGACTTATGTGATTCCACCAACGATGATGTCATCTTTGTTGGACGATACACAGGTTTTAATGCGCTGATCAATATAATAATGGTGGTTACTACTTATGCTAGCAGTGATTCCTAATAAAGAGATCCATCTTGGAGGTGTTTATTTATGTGTTAGCTCCCTATTTCAGATAGTCTGTCTACTAATACCCATATGAATAAATTTGTTCCATGGGCTGTAGCCATGACAACGGATGCTATGGTTGGGTGGAACCTTGATACACGTGCACTATTGGTGATTGATCACATGGGTATGATCCTTGGATTGATTGGTTGATTCTGTCTTAAATACCCCTTACTTCCTCTTTTCCCTGTACCCCTTGAGAAAGGCCATCTGCCGAAACGTGCGTTGGGGGGGGTATACTGGAGTGGACCGTTATATACAACCATAACAGGTATTAAGTCTGCTATTGTTCATTTGCTTATAATACTTATTTATGTACTTGTCCTGTTTGACCGTATTATTATACCTTGTTAGGAACTGGCATTTATTTCTTCAACTATACATCTAGCTATATGCCTTCTATTGATGTTCCGAATAGGTCCTTTTACTCCATGTGTACCCCATTGGTCGCTTGCACGCTGCCATGGTCAACTCATGACTCTAATTCCTGTCCTGTTTCTCTGTGTTTCCTTGAATAAATTTTTATATGTTTCTTATACATCTTTTGTTGGTCGGATTTCTTTGATCGCTTGTTTTTCTCTGTGATTTATTATATTTTGCGATTATCCTGTTATAGATATCCCTCATTATAATCCCAATTTTTCATACTTTTAGTCTAGGATTGGTATATTTATATCTGATTGAATGGGATTAGTATCCTTAATATGGTTATGTATTAATTCTACTGTGTTATGCACAGGTTCTTTTGGTGTTTTGGATATGGATTTTCGAGCTAAAGAGAAGGCCTGGCTCGGACAAATAGACCAGGTATTCGGGACAGGTGGAGTCGAGTTACAGCCACATATGGATCAAACACTTGATAGCCAAGTTCTTGAAATTGAGAAACTGTTACTAAAACGGACGAGGATATGGTGGAATAGGGCCTTCCTGGAGAAATATGTCTCTTTTAACATTATTCCCAGAGGTCTGAGAATAAGGGTTATTCCCTCATTCCCTATCGACGATGATGATTTTATCAGTCGATGGGAGGAAGCATGTGGTGTTTGTTCTAATGCTTTTTTGAAGCTACTGATTGAACGGAATTCTAAGCTTATTGTAGACTTGGATAAATCGATTGATGAGGCTGAACGTAATTTTAAAGCATTGTGTCCATCTGAGAAGGTTGTCGAATATGAATCTCGTATTGAAAAGAATCTGGACATCTGTGTCAAAAAAATAAATGAAATGCAGACCTCTAAATTGCATCGTGATACTAAAGATTTTGCAAATAAGAGTGTTTATGCTTGGAGAAAATTTAATATCAAAGCCCCTAAAATGCATGGAGTATCTTCAGTGAGTTCCCTTTCCTCCATGAGTGATTCTTCAGAATGGTCTACTTCATCGATAACTACACGATCTGGAGCAAGATCTAAGAGAGTAAGAGACGTGAATTTCCACCCCTACAAGCGGATGAAGTTCAGGTCACCTGAACGTACTAATAATAACAATAAGGTAATTAACCTGAGCTCTCATATTTTAACTGATTCTGATCTTTCACTGTTGAGTAGGGGACTCACGTTTTCTCCAAAGTCTCATTTCAATGCTTTTATGGCCATCAAAGATCTACATCTTTTTGCTAGATCTCTGATTTTCAAGAGACATTTTTTCAACTCAGATTTGCAAAATCTTTTTCCCACAGAAGAGGAGCAAGTAGCCCTGCAGGATCTTGAGGATCTTTCCATTGAACATACAACTGGAGAGGGAGGTAAGATTCCTCAATCCATCAGAATGAAATCTAAAAAATTTCCTCCACTGGCGACATGTGCAGCTATTGATCTTTTTGTTCAGGTCGTTACTAAGGACTTTATGAAAATCCCTGGGGGTGTGGGCAGGGATAATCTTAGTCGTGAGGAACGCATGAGATTGGACGTCCTGAGGGGGCTTCCTGACATTGTGTTAAAGCCAGCTGATAAAGGGGGCAATGTGGTAATATGGCCTAAGTTCCTCTATGAGAAGGAGGCATTCAGACAATTAACTAACAAGGTATGCTACAAGCGTTTGACGTTTAACCCCCTTGCCTCATTTGTGTTACAGCTGAATAAAATCATTAATACAGCTGTTCAAAATGGTGTTATCACCAAGGAATTGGCTCTTACGATGCAGGTACAGGAACCTACCATTGCAACATTTTATTTATTACCTAAAATACACAAGTGTCTCGAGGCCCCCCCCGGTCGTCCTATTATTTCTGGCTCTGGGAATTATTTGGAAAAAGTCAATCGTTGGATTGACTCCAAATTACAGCCTCTCGTTGAAAGTCTGCCCTCCTTTCTACTTGATACCGGTGAATTCCTTAGGAGAGTTGATGGCCTTCATATCGGGAGTGGTAATATGCTGGTGACAGGTGACATTGAGTCCCTTTACACCAGCATAAGACATGCCGATGGGTTGGCTGCTACTCGTTATTTTTTAAACATGTCAAACTTACCTACGGAAATCATCTCCCTGGTCATTGAATTGCTCGAGTTTTCCCTGACCCATAATTTTTTTACGTTCATGGGGTCCTTCTACCTACAGCTCCAGGGGACAGCTATGGGGGCCTCCTTTGCCCCATCGTATGCTAACCTGTTCCTGGGGCTGTGGGAGAGGGACCTCCCCCTGTCTGACCAGTGTCAGTCGATGGACCGCATCCCCTTTTGGGTGCGGTACATCGACGACATTTTTCTGGTCTGGCAGGGGAATGAGCTTCAGTTATCAACCTTTATGGAAGGAATTAACTCGAACAATATGAATATTCATATAACATATCAATATGATTTGACCAGGGTTAGTTTTTTAGATGTCAATGTTTGGAGAGACTTTGATAATACACTGCAGACAGGAATATTTAGGAAGGAAACTTCCTCCAATGTGTTACTTCATGCCTCCTCCGCTCACCCTAAACCTCTGATCAACTCTATTCCTATAGGGCAGTTTCTGCGGTTACGCAGGATCTGCTCTAATGATCAGGATTTTTTAGTCCAAGCTCAGGACCTTTCGGAAAGGTTCTTTGAGAGAGGCTATAGTAGGAGATCTGTTAAGAAAGCCTTTAACCGTGCAAGATGGTCTACACGTCAGTCATTGCTATATAAGAAGAGGGAAACTAAAACTGATAATAAGATCAGATTTATTACAAACTACCATGCGCAATTTGCTAGAATGAGAGGCTGTCTTCAAAAGGCTTGGCCCATTCTGCAGACGGACCCTATTCTTAACAAATTTATTCCATCTAAACCAAGTGTTACTATCCGTCGATCAAGGAATCTCAAGGATTATCTCGTCCATAGTCATTATCAACCTGAACCTAAACAGAATTTTCTCAGTTCGGTTCGTCCTGTGTGTGGGTGTGCTCCTTGTGGCCGCTGTGTCGCCTGTTCCAACATTGAGCGAACGGACACGTTCTTCAATTCCTCAGGGACTCGGACATTTAATATTCGCAACCGTATTCTATGTACCTCACGGTACGTTATCTATTTTGCGCTATGTCCATGTAACCTGATCTATATTGGTATGACTACGCGGCAATTGAAGACACGTGTTCGTGAGCACGTGTTGGGCATACAGGCGGCAGCCGGCCAGGAGGATCCCTCCACACTCAGGACAATACCTCGACATTTTAAACTCAAACATGGTTGCGATGGGTCTCTACTACGGATTCGCGGGATTGATATTATCAATCCGGGGGTTCGTGGTGGCAATCTAACTCAGAGACTGTTGCAACGTGAAACAAGATGGATATGGCTGTTGGATACAGTACATCCGAAGGGATTGAACGAGGCTATTAGCTTTGCTCCCTTCATTTAAGTGTTTCTATTTTTGAATATATGGTGGTTTGGCTATATTTACATTTTTGATCATGGGTTGTTTGCTGCGTATCTTATTGTTTTTATTGTTCTTGTTCTAATTTTGGTTTTATTTTTCAGAGTCTTCCTTTGCCATATTCGTGTATCTGTGTTCCCTCGGCTGAATATCTCCACTGTTTCATCCCTCTGGGTGTCTGGATCTCCCTGTCGGCATATTATTATATGAAGATAACGATAGCAGGACTATTTTTGTTATGAAATCTATATATATATGTTCTGCTTCTTTATGTGTTTTTGTTTTTTGTGTTTTGAGGAGTTATCTTCATTGTATACATATATATATCTTTTATGCCTTGGGTCTATGCTTTATTACCGCCTTTGCTAGTTTATTTTGTTACCATGTGTTGTCCATCGCTTTATTATCGGCTTCAAATTGTCTTTTCTTTTTTTTTTTTTTTTTTTTGTAGGACTATTGTCTGGCGGCGCCGGGCTAATAATCTGTGTGTCTCCTATATTGTTTCTGTTTAGGTTTATGGCTGTTATACCCTATGCCATTGGATGACGTTCGCTCTGTACGCATGCGCACTGCTGTCTCCTTCACATCGGACGCCTCTCGGCATCTCCATTGTGGCCAGTCACTTAGTTGACGTCACATTGATGCCGTTGCCGCCCGCTGTTTTGGTTGCCGGGGTGACGCCTGCGTCATTATGAGTGGACGCGTTGCCATGGCTGATACAGCTAGGGAGGAGTCATTGTTTTCTTTGATTCCTCCCTATTGTGGGTGGTTACAACTATGACGCTGGAGTTGCCGCCGCCGCCCATTGTTTTGGCTGTCGGGGCAACTTGCGTCATGATTGGTGGATGCGTCGGCGTGGTGACATCAATGGGGGAGGAGCCCCGGCAGCGTGATGATGGTTACTTAACTAGCGCTGCGGTCACCAATACTTGTATTGCATTGGTTGTCGGGGCAACTTGCGTCATGAATGGTGGACGCGTCGGCGCGGTGACGTCAATAGGGGAGGAGCCCCGGCAGCGTGACGATAGTCACATGACTAGTGCTGCGGTCACCAATACCTGTACCGTATTGGGTGTTGTTAGTAAGTGAAGACGACTCATGTGATTCCACCAACGATGATGTCATCTTTGTTGGACGATACACAGGTTTTAATGCGCTGATCAATATAATAATGGTGGTTACTACTTATGCTAGCAGTGATTCCTAATAAAGAGATCCATCTTGGAGGTGTTTATTTATGTGTTAGCTCCCTATTTCAGATAGTCTGTCTACTAATACCCATATGAATAAATTTTTTCCATGGGCTGTAGCCATGACAACGGATGCTATGGTTGGGTGGAACCTTGATACACGTGCACTATTGGTGATTGATCACATGGGTATGATCCTTGGATTGATTGGTTGATTCTGTCTTAAATACCCCTTACTTCCTCTTTTCCCTGTACCCCTTGAGAAAGGCCATCTGCCGAAACGTGCGTTGGGGGGGGTATACTGGAGTGGACCGTTATATACAACCATAACAGGTATTAAGTCTGCTATTGTTCATTTGCTTATAATACTTATTTATGTACTTGTCCTGTTTGACCGTATTATTATACCTTGTTAGGAACTGGCATTTATTTCTTCAACTATACATCTAGCTATATGCCTTCTATTGATGTTCCGAATAGGTCCTTTTACTCCATGTGTACCCCATTGGTCGCTTGCACGCTGCCATGGTCAACTCATGACTCTAATTCCTGTCCTGTTTCTCTGTGTTTCCTTGAATAAATTTTTATATGTTTCTTATACATCTTTTGTTGGTCGGATTTCTTTGATCGCTTGTTTTTCTCTGTGATTTATTATATTTTGCGATTATCCTGTTATAGATATCCCTCATTATAATCCCAATTTTTCATACTTTTAGTCTAGGATTGGTATATTTATATCTGATTGAATGGGATTAGTATCCTTAATATGGTTATGTATATATACTACATGCATGCTACATACATACTACATGCTACATGCATGCTACATACATACTACATACATACTACATGCTACATACATACCACATATATACTACATACATACAATACATTCATAGACAAACAGTACATATAACATAGAGTAACATACTTACCAATACTTGTCACATTGTTCCCCGAAGCCATTGTCTTTTCCAGAATAAATATTAACATAACAAACCACAAAAATACTCACCCACGATCCGAAGCAGTCCACGAGTGTGTCCCACGACGATCTTGGGTAGAGAACTGCAGCATCAGATGATGCTGCCGTTCTCTACGGGCTGCAGGAATCCAATGACGGAAGGTAGGTATCCTTCCGCACTGTATTCCTCCGCCACTTAAAAAAAAAAAAAAGTCCCTAGTCTCACTTTATGCCATTGCTGTGTGGGAATTTCCCAGGCAGCAATGGCATAAAGTGAGACTAGGGACTTTTTTATGTATGTAGCATGCATGTAGCATGCAGTATGTATGTAGCATGCATGTAGTATATATGTAGTATGTATGTAGCATGCATGTAGTATATATGTAGTATGTATGTAGCATGTAGCATGTATGTAGCATGTATGTAGTATGTATGTAGCATGTAGTATGTATGTAGTATGTATGTAGTATGCATGTAGCATGCAGTATGTATGTAGCATGCATGTAGTATATATGTAGTATGTATGTAGCATGCATGTAGTATATATGTAGTATGTATGTAGCATGTAGCATGTATGTAGTATATATGTAGTATGTATGTAGCATGTAGTATGTATGTAGCATGTATGTAGTATGTATGTAGCATGCATGTAGCATGCATGTAGTATGTATGTAGTATGTATGTAGTATGTATGTAGCATGCAGTATGTAGCATGTATGTAGCATGTATGTAGTATGTAGCATGTAGTATGTATGTAGCATGTAGTATGTATGTAGCATGTAGTATGTATGTAGCATGTAGTATGTATGTAGCATGTAGTATGTATGTAGCATGCATGTAGTATATATGTAGTATGTATGTAGCATGTAGTATGTATGTAGCATGCATGTAGTATATATGTAGTATGTATGTAGCATGTAGTATGTATGTAGCATGCATGTAGTATGTATGTAGTATGTATGTAGCATGTAGTATGTATGTAGCATGCATGTAGTATATATGTAGTATGTATGTAGCATGTAGCATGTATGTAGTATATATGTAGTATGTATGTAGCATGTAGTATGTATGTAGCATGTATGTAGTATGTATGTAGCATTCATGTAGCATGCATGTAGTATGTATGTAGTATGTATGTAGTATGTATGTAGCATGCAGTATGTAGCATGTATGTAGCATGTATGTAGTATATATGTAGTATGTATGTAGCATGTAGTATGTATGTAGCATGTAGTATGTATGTAGCATGTAGTATGTATGTAGCATGTAGTATGTATGTAGCATGCATGTAGTATATATGTAGTATGTATGTAGCATGTAGTATGTATGTAGCATGTAGTATGTATGTAGCATGCATGTAGTATATATGTAGTATGTATGTAGCATGTAGTATATATGTAGTATGTATGTAGCATGTAGTATGTATGTAGCATGCATGTAGTATGTATGTAGTATGTATGTGGTATTTTTTTTTTTTTTAACATTTAACACATTAGCCGGATGATGGGACTACTACTGTCCCATCATTGGCTAATGTGTCAATCACTGTCATGGTAGCAGGCATCGCCAGATGGGACTTGTAGTCCCATCAGACGATGCTTGCACAGACCCCCGGACATCAGCACAGCCCCCCGGCAGGCCGGCACAGCCCCCCGGCAGGCCGGTACAGACCCCCACAGGGTGCACAGACCACCGGCAGGCCGGCACAGCCCCCCGGCAGGCCGGTACAGACCCCCACAGGGTGCACAGACCACCGGCAGGCCGGCACAGCCCCCCGGCAGGCCGGTACAGACCCCCACAGGGTGCACAGACCACCGGCAGGCCGGCACAGCCCCCCGGCAGGCCGGTACAGACCCCGGGCAGTCCACACAGCCCCCGGCAGGCCGGCAGAGACCCCCGGAAGGCCCGAAATGACGGCGCATCATGATGCGCACACACCGCGCATCATGATGACGTCAGGCTGTCAATCAACTTTGAACTTCCGATACCGATGCCGAATTCCGATATTGAAAAAATATCGGAAGTCGGTATCGGAATTCCGATACAGCAAGTATCGGCCGATACCCGATACTTGCGGTATCAGAATGCTCAACACTAGGCACGACTAATAGTTGCACCGTATCTTCCCCCTTTTTCTCTATCTGATAGAGTAAATCATTCTCCAGAACCATGTAAGGATATGCCAGCCTAGAGCCAGGTTCGACGGGTACCCCATTTATCACTTTTACATTTGTCCTAGCCTGAGAAAGGGTAGGATCCTTTATTTGCTCGCTTTGGAAGTCATCTTTCTGAACTTCTAAATCCGGCAAACGGGGAGGTGGACGGCTGTCGGCCTCCTCCTCTTCCCCGGTCTCCTCCGTATCACCCGCCATGACTGAAAACGGGAACTGCAGGTCATTTCCCACAGACTCTTCCCCCGAGTCTTCCGGGGAGACATCTTCCAGGGGTTCGAGACCCCCACGCGCCCTGGGAGAAGAATCATGTACACTATTACCCGAGGGCATCAACTGATTCTCCCACAATTGCCAGAAGTGGGGAAAATCCCGGCCCAGGATAACATCATGCAATAACGCCGGGACGAGTCCCACTTTATGTTGCACAGACCCATAGGAAGTAGTAATGCATATGACCGTGGTGAGGTACGAACAGGTGTCTCCATGCACACACGTTACAGAAAATTTATCTGATGGTCCAGTCGGGGCTGACACCAGACTGGCCTTCACCAGAGTCACCACACTTCCCGAGTCTAACAATGCCACCACATTTTTGCCATCAACAGTTAAATCACACAAGTGTTTTTCCGCATCCCTTTGACCGGCATTCACACTCACTACCCGTGCAACCATAGACATGCGGTTTTTAGAGTCTGTGACGTCGCACTGCATGGGTTCAGTAGTGACCGGACAGTTCGCAGCAATATGTCCCATCTCTTGGCAGCGGAAACACCTAACGGGCCCCTTGCTTAGACCATAGTTCGTTACTCTCGGCCTCGCAGTGCGGGCAGTCCCATTTTCCTCCCCCACTGTCTTAGGGATTTTTCCATCTCCCCTACTCCCTGGAACAGTCTTACCGGTTCCACGTGGAGATGATGAAGAACGAGGTGGGGTAACGTCGTCTCGGAGTCCTTCCGCCACGGAGTAACGTTCAACCAGATCCACCAGTTGATCTGCCGTCGTAGGATTTCCATGGCTTACCCACTTCCTCAGGGCTGGCGGTAGAGCTCTCAGGTACTTGTCCATGATGACTCTCTGGATTATCTCTGGCGCTGTCAACACCTCGGGTTGTAGCCACTTCTTCGTCACGTGGATCAGGTCGAACATCTGTGACCGTGGTGGTTTATCCGGCTGATAAGTCCATTGATGCACTCTCTGTGCACGGACAGCGGTCGTCACTCCCAGCCGGGCCAAGATCTCGGCTTTCAATTTGTCAAAGTCGTGCGCGGCTTCAGGTTCTAAGTCATAATAAGCCTTTTGGGCCTCACCGGAAAGAAACGGGGCAATCAGGCCGGCCCATCGTGCCTTCGGCCATTTTTCTCGCACCGCCGTCCGTTCAAACGTGGTCAGGTATGCTTCGACGTCATCTTCGGTCGTCATCTTCTGCCAGTACCAACTCACGTGAATCACTCTCGACTCTGCTTCCAGGTTAACCTCAGGTAAGCTTGCTAAGCGCTGCGCCACCTGCTGGAGAAGCGAACGATCGGTAACTGTCATGTCCACCAACTCCTTCAGCTGGGCCATCATCACCCGATTAGCTTCTTGCTGGACGGCGGTGGACTGTACCAGCGCTTTCACCACGTCCTCCATGCTCATGCTTGCAACGTGATGCCCGCGTTCTCCACCACAATGTGATAAAACACTCCGGGATCGCCTTTGCTGGGGTCAAAGGTCACATGCGTTCCGCATGAAACTCAGGCGCAGAGCTGGGATTCGGGTGTAACTGACCCTGGGTCAGGTTTATTAATAGTGAAAGCAATGCAAAAGGAAATAAAACATAAAACAAATCCTTGCCTGTCCGGCACTAACTAAACAAGGTACAACCTAACTACCAACTGGCGGGCTTCTCCCGTCCAGCCAAACCACAGTTGCAGTGGGCACTGCTTTCACTCACGTGTGTGTCTCTCACACAGACAAGCTCTCTGTGTTCCCAGTCTGAGACACACACAACCACCTGGCATCCTTTTATATCCACCTCCCATTATCCATTAGTAAGCAGGTGCGATACTGACCAGACTAGGCCACATAGGAAAGGAATCTGGGCGAGATATACCTGCCCTCATCCACTATTCCCACATGATTCTCACAGGTCATTGTGACACCTCATTGTTCCATTTAAAGAACAAGAGCCCATTGTGAAAAGTCAGTGTTCCATTTTAAGAGCAAGAGCCCAAATTAACAAATCAGTGTTCCATTAAAAGAACAAGAGCCCATTGTGACACATCAGTGTTCCATTTAAAGAATGATAGCCCATTGTGACACATCAGTGTTCCATTTAATGAACAAGAGCCCATTGTGACACATCAGTCTTCCATATAAAAGCCAGAGCCCATTGTGACACGTTAGTGTTCCATTTAAATCACAAGAGCCCATTGTGACACATCAGTGTTCCATATAAAAGCCAGAGCCCATTGTGACACGTCAGTTTTCCATTTACAGAAGAAGAGCCCATTGTGACACGTCAGTGTAACATATAAAAGCCAGAGCCCATTGTGACACATCAGTGTTCCATTTAAAGAACAAAAGCTCATTATGATACATCAGTGTTTCATTTAAAGAAAAAGAGCCCATTTTGACAGATCAGTGTTACATATAAAGAACCCATTGTGACACATCATTGTTCCAATCAAAGAACAAGAGACCATTGTGACACCTCAGCGTTCCATATAAAAGCCAGAGACCATTGTTACACATCAGTGTTCCATTTAAAGAACAACAGCCCATTTTGACACGTCCACGTTCCATATAAAAGCCAGAGCCCATTGTAACACATCAGTGCTCCATTTAAAGAACAAGAGCCCATTGTGACACATCAGCGTTCCATATAAAAGCCAGAGCCCATTGTGACACGTTAGTGTTCCACTTAAAGAACAAGAGCTCATTGTGACACATCTGTGATCTGTTTAAAGAACAAGAACCGATTGTGACACATCAGTTTTCCATTTAATGAACAAGAGCCCATTGTGACACATCACTGTTCCATATAAAAGCCAGAGCCCATTGTGACATGTCAGTGTTCCATTTAAAGAACAAGAGCCCATTGTGACACATCAGTGTTCCATATAAAAGCCAGAGCCCACTGTGACACATCATTGTTCCATATAAAACCCAGAGCCCATTGTGACACGTCAGAGTTCCCCTTAAAGTACAAGAGCCCATTGTGACATGTCAGTGTTCCATATAAAAGCCAGAGCCCATTGTGACACATCAGTGTTCCATTTAATGAACAAGAGCACATTGTGATACATCAGTTTTTCATTTAAAGGAAAAGAGCCCATTGTGACACCTCAGTGTTTCATACAAACAACAAGAGCCTATTGTGACACATCAGTGTTCCATTTAAAAAACAAGGGCCCATTGTGACATAGTGTTCCATACAAAAGTCAGAGCCCATTGTGACACATCATTGTTCCATTATAAGAACAAGGGCCCATTGTGACATGTCAGTGTTCCATACAAACAACAAAAGCCCATTGTGACACATCAGTGTTCCATTATAAGAACAAGGGCCCATTGTGACATGTCAGTGTTCCATACAAAAGTAAGAGCCCATTATGACACATCAGTGTTCCATTTAAAGAACAAGAGCCCATTGTGAAACATCAGTGTTCCATATAAAAGCCAGAGCCCATTGTGACACGTCAGTGTTCCATTTAAAGAACAAGAGCCCATTGTGACACATCAGTATTCCATATAAAAGCCACAGCCCATTGTGACACATCAGTGTTTCATTTAAAGAAAAAGAGCCCATTATGACACCTCAGTGTTCCATACAAACAACAAGAGCCCATTGAAACTCATCAGTGTTCCATTTAAAGAACAAGAGCACATTGTGATACATCAGTGTTTCATTTAAAGAAAAAGAGTCCATTTTGACACATCAGTGTTACATATAAAGAACAAGAGACCATTGTGACACATCAGTGTTCCATATAAAAGCCAGAGCATATTGTGACACATCAGTGTTCCATTTAACGAAAAAGAGCCCATTGTGACCCATCAGTGTTCCATATAAAGAACAAGAGCCCATTGTGACACATCAGGGTTCCATATAAACAACAAGAGCCCATTGTGACACATGAATGTTTCATTTAAAGAACAAGATGACATTGTGACACCTCATTGTTCCATTTAAAGAACATGAGCCCATTGTGACACATCAGTGTTCCATTTAAAGAACAAGAGCTAATTTCTACACTTCATTGTTCCATTTAAAGAACAAGAGCCCATTGTGAAAAGTCAGTTTTCCATTTAAAGATTAACAAATTAACAAATTAATTAACAAATTAACAAATCAGTGTTCCATTAAAAGAACAAGAGCCCATTGTGACACATCAGTGTTCCATTTAAAGAACAATAGCCCATTGTGACACATCAGTGTTCCATTTAGTGAACAAGAGCCCATTGTGACACGTCATTGTAGCATATAAAAGCCAGAGCCCATTGTGAACGTCAGAGTTCCACTTAAAGAACAAAAGCCCATTGTGACACGTCAGTGTTCCATATAAAAGCCAGAGCCCATTGTGACACATCAGTGTTCCATTTAAACAACAAGAGCACATTGTGATACATCAGTATTTCATTTAAAGAAAAAGAGCCCATTATGACACCTTAGTGTTCCATACAAACAGGAGCCCATTGAAACATTGAACCCTTCGCTACAGGGTATCTTTCGAAGTTCTAACCTGTCCAGAACCTGAGATATGATTTGCTCCCAAATAGAAGGTCGTACCTATGGCGTGCATGGTATTGTTTGATTCTATTCGGTAAATTGCAACCATTGATACCACTGATGAGTCCATACTAGCTTCCCCCATAGAGTTATGAGGATTATAAGTTTTAGCAAGATTCCTACATTGGAAAGAGAGAGGTGGGATTAACCCAGAATGCATCTCTCCGTGATGTCACAAAGCAGAGCCTATAAGGCATTCCCTTGGCAAAACCAGCTCAGAAGAGCTCCAGTCCTTGCGCTGACAAGAACTCCAGACGAGTGGAGATGTGTGGCTCCACCCCTCTCAGCCGCATGGTTTTGCCTAAAGAGCCATGAACAACTGTGAGTGTACTTTCTATGTTCATCCATCTTTTATTTTATATTTATAACTGTACATGATTAATGTCTCAACTTTATAGCAACTTTTATCTGTAATCACTGTCCTCTTTCGGAAAATAAATGATTTGATATTTAGTCTGTCTCTATGCTCTAAGAATCGAACTATACGCCTTTGTTAGATAATCGCTACTAATTTGTTGGGTTGGCTTCGAACCCCTCCCTTGAGTCTATAACTTAAGCGGAGAAACCAGGAGCTGGTGGCAGTGCGTTGTGTACGGTGATTGCGGCTTGCTGGCAGTCCAGAAGGGTTTTATATTGCTGAATGAGGGGCTGCGGCCACAGCATTGATAATTCCCTTACTGCAGAAGCCTAATTACCGGTTCACAACAGGCAGCCCGTCCGGCGATTAATTATCCTAGGTGCAGTTCCCTGACTGACCTAAGGGTAAGGGGAGCGCCGGAGAGCTGCAAGTTCCGAAGTGAAACTGAGAAAGTGGGATGTACATAAATCCCCGCAGTACTTGGAAGATTGATAGCAGTGGTGGGGCATCCAAATTAAACTCCCCCTGCGGCAAATTGTCAGAGCGAGATTAGCTTGCTGGGTATTTTTGGTCACATGGTGCCAGCAGTGGGATAACTAAGATAAGCCCCCACTGTGCCTGTGATAGCCGTGTGCCGGCAGTGTGTCTCGTCCCTCCGTCCGCTGATACACCCGTGTCAGTGGTAGGGCTGTGACATAGTGGTGACACAGGGTCCGCTGTACGTCGCGTTTTGGTGGCAGAGGGACCCCCGTCAGTCGCCCGTATTTGGATGAACAGCGGTGGGCTGTTCGTCACAATCAAACCATTGTGACACATCAGGGTTCCATACAAACAACAAGAGCCCATTGTGACACATGAGTGTTTCATTTAAAGAACAAGAGGCCATTGTGACACATCAGTGTTCCATTTAAAGAAAAAGAGCCCATTTTTACACTTCATTGTTCCATTTAAAGACCAAGAGCCCATTGTGAAAAGTCAGTGTTCCATTTAAAGAGCAAGTGCCCAAATTAACAAATCAGTGTTCCATTAAAAGAACAAGAGCCCATTGTGACACATCAGTGTTCCATGTAAAGAATGATAGCCCATTGTGACACATCAGTGTTCCATTTAAAGAACAAGAGCCCATTGTGACACATCAGTGTTCCATATAAAAGCCAGAGCCCATTGTGACACATCAGTGTTCCATTTAAACAACAAGAGCACATTGTGATACATCAGTGTTTCATTTAAAGAAAAGAGCCCATTATGACACCTTAGTGTTCCATACAAACAAGAGCCCATTGTGACACATCAGTGTTCAATATAAAACCCAGAGCCCATTGTGACACGTCAGAGTTCCACTTAAAGAACAAGAGCCCATTGTGACACGTCAGTGTTCCATATAAAAGCCAGAACCCATTGTGACACATCAGTGTTCCATTTAAAGAAAAAGAGCACATTGTGATACATCAGTTTTTCATTTAAAGAAAAAGAGCCCATTGTGACACCTCAGTGTTCCATACAAACAACAAGAGCCCATTGTGACACATCAGTGTTCCATTTAAAGAACAAGGGCCCATTGTGACATATCAGTGTTCCATACAAAAGTCAGAGCCCATTGTGACACATCAGTGTTCCATTTAAAAAACAAGAGCCCATTGCGACACCTCAGTGTTCCATGCAAACAACAAGAGCCCATTGTGACACATCAGTGTTCCATTTAAAGAACATGGGCCCATTGTGACACATCAGTGTTCCATTTAAAGAACATGGGCCCATTGTGACACATCAGTGTTCCATATAAAAGCCAGAGCCCATTGTGACACATCAGTGTTCCATTTAAAGAACAAGAGCACAATGGGACACATGAGCGTTACATTTAATAAACAAGAGCCCATTGTGACACATCCATGTTCCATATAAAAGCTAGAGCCAATTGTGACACGTCAGTGTTCCATTTAAAGAACATGAGCCCATTGTGACATATCAGTGTTCCATATAAAAGCCAGAGCACATTGTGACACATCAGTGTTCCATTTAAAGTACAAGAGCCCATTGTGACACATCAGTGTTCCATTTAAAGAACAAGAGCCCATTTTTACACTTCATTGATACATTTAAAGAACAATAGCCCATTGTGAAAAGTCAGTGTTCCATTTAAAGAGCAAGAGTCCAAATTAACAAATCAGTGTGCCATTAAAAGAACAAGAGCCCATTGTGACACATCAGTGTTCCATTTAAAGAACAATAGCCCATTGTGACACATCAGTGTTCCATTTAATGAACAAGAGCCCATTGTGAAACATCAGTGTTCCATATAAAAGGCAGAGCCCATTGTGACACGTCACTGTTCCATTTAAAGAACAAGAGCCCATTGTGACAGATCAGTGATCCATATAAAAGTCAGAGCCCATTGTGACACGTCAGTGTTCCTTTTAAAGAAGAAGAGCCCATTGTGACACGTCAGAGTTCCACTTAAAGAACAAGAGCCCATTGTGACACGTCAGTGTTCCATATAAAAGCCAAGAGCAAATTGTGATACATCAGTGTTTCATTTAAAGAAAAAGAGCCCATTATGACACCTTAGTGTTCCATACAAACAACAAGAGCCCATTGAAACACATCAGTGTTCCATTTAAAGAACAAGAGCCTATTTTCACAAATCAGTGTTACATATAAAGAACAAGAGACCATTGTGACACATCAGTGTTCCATATAAATGCCAGAGCCCATTGTAACAGATCAGTGCTCCATTTAAAGAACAAGAGCCTATTGTGACACATCAGTGTTCCATATAAAAGCCAGAGCATATTGGGACACATCAGTGTTCCATTTAACGAAAAAGGGCCCATTGTGACACATCAGTGTTACATTTAAAGAACAATAGCCGATTGTGACATCAGTGGTCCATTTAAAGAACAAGAGCCCATTGTGACACATCAGTGTTCCATATAAAAGCCAGAGCCCATTGTGACACGTTAGTGTTCCATTTAAAGAACAAGAGCCCATTGTGACACATAAGTGATCTATTTAAAGAACAAGAGCCCATTGTGACACATCAGTGTTCCATTTAATGAACAAGAGCCCATTGTGACACATCAGTGTTCCATATAAAAGCCAGAGCCCATTGTGACACGTCAGTGTTCCATTTAAAGAACAAGAGCCCATTGTGACACATCAGTGTTGCATATAAAAGACAGAGCCCACTGTGACACGTCAGTGTTCCATTTAAAGAAGAAGAGCCCATTGTGACACGTCAGTGTTCCATATAAAAGCCAGAGCCCACTGTGACACGTCAGTGTTCCATATAAAACCCAGAGCCCTTTGTGACACGTCAGAGTTCCACTTAAAGAACAAGAGCCCATTGTGACACGTCAATGTTCCATATAAAAGCCAGAGCCCATTGTGACACATCAGTGTTCCATTTAAAGAACAAGAGCACATTGTGATACATCAGTTTTTCATTTAAAAAAAAGAGCCCATTGTGACCCCTCAGTGTTCCATACAAACAACCATAGCCCATTGTGACACATCATTGTTCCACTTAAAGAACAAGGTCCCATTGTGACATATCAGTGTTCCATACAAATTACAAGAGCCCAATTGAGACACATCAGTGTTCCATTTAAAGAACAAGAGCACAATGTGACACATCAGTGCTCCATATAAAAGCCAGAGCCCATTGTGACACATCAGTGTTCCATTTAAAGAACAAGAGCACATTTTGATACATCAGTGTTTCATTTAAAGAAAAAGAGCCCATTATGACACCTCAGTGTTACATACAAACAACAAGAGCCCATTGAAACACATCAGTGTTCTATTTAAAGAACAAAAGCCCATTATAATACATCAGTGTTTCATTTAAAGAAAAAGAGCCCATTTTGACACATCAGTGTTACATATAAAAAACAAGTGCCCATTGTGACACATCATTGTTCCAATCAAAGAACAAGAGGCCATTGTGACACATCAGTGTTCCATATAAAAGCCAGTGCATATTGTGACACAGCAGTGTTCCATTTAATGAAAAAGAGACCATTGTGACACATCAGTGTTCCATATAAAGAACAAGAGCCCATTGTGACACATCAGGGTTCCATATAAAAATCAGAGCCCATATTGACATGTCAGTATTCCATTTAAAGAAGAGCCCATTGTGACATATCAGTGTAACATATAAAAGCCAGAGCCCATTGTGACACGTCAGCGTTCCGCTTAAAGAACAAGAGCCCATTGTGACATGTCAGTGTTCCATATAAATGCCAGAGCCCATTGTGAGACATCAGTGTTCCATTTAAACAACAAGAGCACATTGTGATACATCAGTTTTTCATTTAAAGAAAAAGAGCCCATTGTGACACCTCAGTGTTCTATACAAACAGCAAGAGCCCATTGTGACACATCAGTGTTCCATTTAAAGAACAAGGGCCCATTGTGACATATCAGTGTTCCATACAAAATTCAGAGCCCATTGTGACACATCAGTGTTCCGTTTAAAGAACAAGAGCCCATTGTGACACCTCAGTGTTCCATACAAACAGCAAGAGCCCATTGTGACACATCAGTGTTCCATTTAAAGAACAAGGGCCCATTGTGACATATCAGTGTTCCATACAAAAGTCAGAGCCCATTGTGACACATCAGTGTTCCATTTAAAGAACAAGAGCCCATTGTGACACCTCAGTGTTCCATACAAACAACAAGAGCCCATTGTGACATGTCAGTGTTCCATTTAAAGAACAAGAGCCCATTGTGACACATCAGTGTTCCATATAAAAGCCAGAGCCCACTATGACACGTCAGTGTTCCATTTAAATAAGAAGAGCCCATTGTGACACGTTAGCGTTCCATATAAAAGCCAGAGCCCATTGTGACACATCAGTGTTCCATTTAAAGAGCAAGAGCACGTTGTGATGCATCAGTTTTTCATTTAAAGAAAAAGAGCCCATTGTGACACCTCAGTGTTCCATACATACAACAAGAGCCCACTGTGACACGTCGGTGGTCCATATAAAAGCCAGAGCCCATTGTGACACATCAGAGTTCTACTTAAAGAAAAAGAGCCCTTTGTGACACGTCAGTGTTCCATATAAAAGCCAGAGCCCACTGTGACACGTCAGTGTTCCAAATAAAACCCAGAGCACTTTGTGAAACGTCAGAGTTCCACTTAAAGAACAAGAGCCCATTGTGACACGTCAATGTTCCATATAAAAGCCAGAGCCCATTGTGACACATCAGTGTTCCATTTAAAGAACAAGAGCCCATTGTGACACATAAGTGATCTATTTAAAGAACAAGAGCCCATTGTGACACATCAGTGTTCCATTTAATGAACAAGAGCCCATTGTGACACATCAGTGTTCCATATAAAAGCCAGAGCCCATTGTGACACGTCAGTGTTCCATTTAAAGAACAAGAGCCCATTGTGACACATCAGTGTTGCATATAAAAGACAGAGCCCACTGTGACACGTCAGTGTTCCATTTAAAGAAGAAGAGCCCATTGTGACACGTCAGTGTTCCATATAAAAGCCAGAGCCCACTGTGACACGTCAGTGTTCCATATAAAACCCAGAGCCCTTTGTGACACGTCAGAGTTCCACTTAAAGAACAAGAGCCCATTGTGACACGTCAATGTTCCATATAAAAGCCAGAGCCCATTGTGACACATCAGTGTTCCATTTAAAGAACAAGAGCACATTGTGATACATCAGTTTTTCATTTAAAAAAAAGAGCCCATTGTGACCCCTCAGTGTTCCATACAAACAACCATAGCCCATTGTGACACATCATTGTTCCACTTAAAGAACAAGGTCCCATTGTGACATATCAGTGTTCCATACAAATTACAAGAGCCCAATTGAGACACATCAGTGTTCCATTTAAAGAACAAGAGCACAATGTGACACATCAGTGCTCCATATAAAAGCCAGAGCCCATTGTGACACATCAGTGTTCCATTTAAAGAACAAGAGCACATTTTGATACATCAGTGTTTCATTTAAAGAAAAAGAGCCCATTATGACACCTCAGTGTTACATACAAACAACAAGAGCCCATTGAAACACATCAGTGTTCTATTTAAAGAACAAAAGCCCATTATAATACATCAGTGTTTCATTTAAAGAAAAAGAGCCCATTTTGACACATCAGTGTTACATATAAAAAACAAGTGCCCATTGTGACACATCATTGTTCCAATCAAAGAACAAGAGGCCATTGTGACACATCAGTGTTCCATATAAAAGCCAGTGCATATTGTGACACAGCAGTGTTCCATTTAATGAAAAAGAGACCATTGTGACACATCAGTGTTCCATATAAAGAACAAGAGCCCATTGTGACACATCAGGGTTCCATATAAAAATCAGAGCCCATATTGACATGTCAGTATTCCATTTAAAGAAGAGCCCATTGTGACATATCAGTGTAACATATAAAAGCCAGAGCCCATTGTGACACGTCAGCGTTCCGCTTAAAGAACAAGAGCCCATTGTGACATGTCAGTGTTCCATATAAATGCCAGAGCCCATTGTGAGACATCAGTGTTCCATTTAAACAACAAGAGCACATTGTGATACATCAGTTTTTCATTTAAAGAAAAAGAGCCCATTGTGACACCTCAGTGTTCTATACAAACAGCAAGAGCCCATTGTGACACATCAGTGTTCCATTTAAAGAACAAGGGCCCATTGTGACATATCAGTGTTCCATACAAAATTCAGAGCCCATTGTGACACATCAGTGTTCCATTTAAAGAACAAGAGCCCATTGTGACACCTCAGTGTTCCATACAAACAGCAAGAGCCCATTGTGACACATCAGTGTTCCATTTAAAGAACAAGGGCCCATTGTGACATATCAGTGTTCCATACAAAAGTCAGAGCCCATTGTGACTCATCAGTGTTCCATTTAAAGAACAAGAGCCCATTGTGACACCTCAGTGTTCCATACAAACAACAAGAGCCCATTGTGACATGTCAGTGTTCCATTTAAAGAACAAGAGCCCATTGTGACACATCAGTGTTCCATATAAAAGCCAGAGCCCACTATGACACGTCAGTGTTCCATTTAAATAAGAAGAGCCCATTGTGACACGTTAGCGTTCCATATAAAAGCCAGAGCCCATTGTGACACATCAGTGTTCCATTTAAAGAGCAAGAGCACGTTGTGATACATCAGTGTTTCATTTAAAGAAAAAGAGCCCATTATGACACCTCAGTGTTACATACAAACAACAAGAGCCCATTGAAACACATCAGTGTTCTATTTAAAGAACAAAAGCCCATTATAATACATCAGTGTTTCATTTAAAGAAAAAGAGCCCATTTTGACACATCAGTGTTACATATAAAAAACAAGTGCCCATTGTGACACATCATTGTTCCAATCAAAGAACAAGAGGCCATTGTGACACATCAGTGTTCCATATAAAAGCCAGTGCATATTGTGACACAGCAGTGTTCCATTTAATGAAAAAGAGACCATTGTGACACATCAGTGTTCCATATAAAGAACAAGAGCCCATTGTGACACATCAGGGTTCCATATAAAAATCAGAGCCCATATTGACATGTCAGTATTCCATTTAAAGAAGAGCCCATTGTGACATATCAGTGTAACATATAAAAGCCAGAGCCCATTGTGACACGTCAGCGTTCCGCTTAAAGAACAAGAGCCCATTGTGACATGTCAGTGTTCCATATAAATGCCAGAGCCCATTGTGAGACATCAGTGTTCCATTTAAACAACAAGAGCACATTGTGATACATCAGTTTTTCATTTAAAGAAAAAGAGCCCATTGTGACACCTCAGTGTTCTATACAAACAGCAAGAGCCCATTGTGACACATCAGTGTTCCATTTAAAGAACAAGGGCCCATTGTGACATATCAGTGTTCCATACAAAATTCAGAGCCCATTGTGACACATCAGTGTTCCATTTAAAGAACAAGAGCCCATTGTGACACCTCAGTGTTCCATACAAACAGCAAGAGCCCATTGTGACACATCAGTGTTCCATTTAAAGAACAAGGGCCCATTGTGATATATCAGTGTTCCATACAAAAGTCAGAGCCCATTGTGACACATCAGTGTTCCATTTAAAGAACAAGAGCCCATTGTGACACCTCAGTGTTCCATACAAACAACAAGAGCCCATTGTGACATGTCAGTGTTCCATTTAAAGAACAAGAGCCCATTGTGACACATCAGTGTTCCATATAAAAGCCAGAGCCCACTATGACACGTCAGTGTTCCATTTAAATAAGAAGAGCCCATTGTGACACGTTAGCGTTCCATATAAAAGCCAGAGCCCATTGTGACACATCAGTGTTCCATTTAAAGAGCAAGAGCACGTTGTGATGCATCAGTTTTTCATTTAAAGAAAAAGAGCCCATTGTGACACCTCAGTGTTCCATACATACAACAAGAGCCCACTGTGACACGTCGGTGGTCCATATAAAAGCCAGAGCCCATTGTGACACATCAGAGTTCTACTTAAAGAAAAAGAGCCCTTTGTGACACGTCAGTGTTCCATATAAAAGCCAGAGCCCACTGTGACACGTCAGTGTTCCAAATAAAACCCAGAGCACTTTGTGAAACGTCAGAGTTCCACTTAAAGAACAAGAGCCCATTGTGACACGTCAATGTTCCATATAAAAGCCAGAGCCCATTGTGACACATCAGTGTTCCATTTAAAGAACAAGAGCACATTGTGATACATCAGTTTTTCATTTATAAAGAAAGAGCCCATTGTGACACCTCAGTGTTCCATACAAAAAACAATAGCCCATTGTGACACATCATTGTTCCACTTAAAGAACAAGGTCCCATTGTGACATATCAGTGTTCCATACAAAAGTCAGAGCCCATTGTGACACATCAGTGTTCCATACAAATTACAAGAGCCCAATTGATACACATCAGTGTGCCATTTAAAGAACAAGAGCACAATGGGACACATCAGTGTTCCATATAAAAGACAGAGCCCATTGTGACACATCAGTGTTCCATTTAAAGAACAAGAGCACATTTTGATACATCAGTGTTTCATTTAAAGAAAAAGAGCCCATTATGACACCTCAGTGTTACATACAAACAACAACAGCCCATTGAAACACATCAGTGTTCTATTTAAAGAACAAAAGCCCATTATAATACATCAGTGTTTAATTTAAAGAAAAAGAGCCCATTTTGACACATCAGTGTTACATATAAACAACAAGAGCCCATTGTGAAACATCATTGTTCCAATCAAAGAACAAGAGGCCATTGTGACACATCAGTGTTCCATATAAAAGCCAGTGCATATTGTGACACAGCAGTGTTCCATTTAATGAAAAAGAGACCATTGTGACACATCAGTGTTCCATATAAAGAACAAGAGCCCATTGTGACACATCAGGGTTCCATATAAAAGTCAGAGCCCCTTGTGACATGTCAGTATTCCATTTAAAGAAGAGCCCATTGCGACATGTCAGTGTAACATATAAAAGCCAGAGCCCATTGTGACACGTCAGAGTTCCGCTTAAAGAACAAGAGCCCATTGTGACACCTCAGTGTTCTATACAAACAGCAAGAGCCCATTGTGACACATCAGTGTTCCATTTAAAGAACAAGGGCCCATTGTGACATATCAGTGTTCCATACAAAAGTCAGAGCCCATTGTGACACATCAGTGTTCCATTTAAAGAACAAGAGCCCATTGTGACACCTCAGTGTTCCATACAAACAGCAAGAGCCCATTGTGACACATCAGTGTTCCATTTAAAGAACAAGGGCCCATTGTGACATATCAGTGTTCCATACAAAAGTCAGAGCCCATTGTGACACATCAGTGTTCCATTTAAAGAACAAGAGCCCATTGTGACACCTCAGTGTTCCATACAAACAAGAGCCCATTGTGACATGTCAGTGTTCCATTTAAAGAACAGGAGCCCATTGTGACACATCAGTGTTCCATATAAAAGCCAGAGCCCACTATGACACGTCAGTGTTCCATTTAAAGAAAAAGAGCCCATTGTGACACCTCAGTGCTCCATACAAACAACAAGAGCCCACTGTGACACGTCAGTGTTCCATATAAAAGCCAGAGCCCATTGTGACACGTCAGAGTTCTACTTAAAGAAAAAGAGCCCTTTGTGACACGTCAGTGTTCCATATAAAAGCCAGAGCATATTGTGACACATCAGTGTTCCATTTAACGAAAAAGAGCCCATTGTGACACATCAGTGTTCCATATAAAGAACAATAGCCCATTGTGACACATCAGTGGTCCATTTAAAGAACAAGAGCCCATTGTGACACATCAGTGTTCCATATAAAAGCCTGAGCCCATTGTGACACGTTAGTGTTCCATTTAAAGAACAAGAGCCCATTGTGACACATCAGTGATCTATTTAAAGAACAATAGCCCATTGTGACACATCAGTGTTCCATTTAATGAACAAGAGCCCATTGTGAAACATCAGTGTTCCATATAAAATCCAGAGCCCTTTGTGACACGTCAGTGTTCCATATAAAAGACAGAGCCCACAGTGACACATCAGTGTTCCATATAAAAGCCAGAGCCCATTGTGACACGTCAGTGTTCCATTTAAAGAACAAGAGCCCATTGTGACACATCAGTGTTCCATATAAAAGCCAGAGCCCATTGTGACACATCAGTGTTCCATTTAAAGAACAAGAGCACATTGTGATACATCAGTTTTTCATTTAAAAAAAAGAGCCCATTGTGACACCTCAGTGTTCCATACAAACAACAATAGCCCATTGTGACACATCATTGTTCCACTTAAAGAACAAGGTCCCATTGTGACATATCAGTGTTCCATACAAAAGTCATAGCCCATTGTGACACATCAGTGTTCCATACAAATTACAAGAGCCCAATTGAGAGACATCAGTGTTCCATTTAAAGAACAAGAGCACATTTTGATACATCAGTGTTTCATTTAAAGAAAAAGAGCCCATTATGACACCTCAGTGTTACATACAAACAACAAGAGCCCATTGAAACACATCAGTGTTCTATTTAAAGAACAAAAGCCCATTATAATACATCAGTGTTTCATTTAAAGAAAAAGAGCCCCTTTTGACACATCAGTGTTACATATAAAAAACAAGAGCCCATTGTGACACATCATTGTTCCAATCAAAGAACAAGAGGCCATTGTGACACATCAGTGTTCCATATAAAAGCCAGTGCATATTGTGACACAGCAGTGTTCCATTTAATGAAAAAGAGACCATTGTGACACATCAGTGTTCCATATAAAGAACAAGAGCCCATTGTGACACATCAGGGTTCCATATAAAAGTCAGAGCCCATATTGACATGTCAGTATTCCATTTAAAGAAGAGCCCATTGTGACACGTCAGTGTAACATATAAAAGCCAGAGCCCATTGTGACACGTCAGCGTTCCGCTTAAAGAACAAGAGCCCATTGTGACATGTCAGTGTTCCATATAAATGCCAGAGCCCATTGTGAGACATCAGTGTTGCATTTAAACAACAAGAGCACATTGTGATACATCAGTTTTTCATTTAAAGAAAAAGAGCCCATTGTGACACCTCAGTGTTCCATTTAAAGAACAAGAGCCCATTGTGACACCTCAGTGTTCTATACAAACAGCAAGAGCCCATTGTGACACATCAGTGTTCCATTTAAAGAACAAGGGCCCATTGTGACATATCAGTGTTCCATACAAAAGTCAGAGCCCATTGTGACACATCAGTGTTCCATTTAAAGAACAAGAGCCCATTGTGACACCTCAGTGTTCTATGCAAACAGCAAGAGCCCATTGTGACACATCAGTGTTCCATTTAAAGAACAAGGGCCCATTGTGACATATCAGTGTTCCATACAAAAGTCAGAGCCCATTGTGACACATCAGTGTTCCATTTAAAGAACAAGAGCCCATTGTGACACCTCAGTGTTCCATACAAACAACAAGAGCCCATTGTGACATGTCAGTGTTCCATTTAAAGAACAAGAGCCCATTGTGACACATCAGTGTTCCATATAAAAGCCAGAGACCACTATGACACGTCAGTGTTCCATTTAAATAAGAAGAGCCCATTGTGACACGTTAGCGTTCCATATAAAAGCCAGAGCCCATTGTGACACATCAGTGTCCCATTTAAAGAGCAAGAGCACATTGTGATGCATCAGTTTTTCATTTAAAGAAAAAGAGCCCATTGTGACACCTCAGTGTTCCATACAAACAACAAGAGCCCACTGTGACACGTCAGTGGTCCATATAAAAGCCAGAGCCCATTGTGACACGTCAGAGTTCTACTTAAAGAAAAAGAGCCCTTTGTGACACATCAGTGTTCCATATAAAAGCCAGAGTATATTGTGACACATCAGTGTTCCATTTAACGAAAAAGACCCCATTGTGACACATCAGTGTTCCATACAAACAACAATAGCCCATTGTGACACATCATTGTTCCACTTAAAGAACAAGGTCCCATTGTGACATATCAGTGTTCCATACAAAAGTCATAGCCCATTGTGACGCATCAGTGTTCCATACAAATTACAAGAGCCCAATTGAGACACATCGGTGTTCCATTTAAAGAACAAGAGCACATTTTGATACATCAGTGTTTCATTTAAAGAAAAAGAGCCCATTATGACACCTCAGTGTTACATACAAACAACAAGAGCCCATTGAAACACATCAGTGTTCTATTTAAAGAACAAAAGCCCATTATAATACATCAGTGTTTCATTTTAAGAAAAAGAGCCCATTTTGACACATCAGTGTTACATATAAAAAACAAGAGCCCATTGTGACACATCATTGTTCCAATCAAAGAACAAGAGGCCATTGTGACACATCAGTGTTCCATATAAAAGCCAGTGCATATTGTGACACAGCAGTGTTCTATTTAATGAAAAAGAGACCATTGTGACACATCAGTGTTCCATTTAAAGAACAAGAGCCCATTGTAACGCCTCAGTGTTCTATGCAAACAGCAAGAGCCCATTGTGACACATCAGTGTTCCATTTAAAGAACAAGGGCCCATTGTGACATATCAGTGTTCCATACAAAAGTCAGAGCCCATTGTGACACATCAGTGTTCCATTTAAAGAACAAGAGCCCAATGTGACACCTCAGTGTTCCATACAAACAACAAGAGCCCATTGTGACACATCAGTGTTCCATATAAAAGCCAGAGCCCACTATGATACGTCAGTGTTCCATTTAAATAAGAAGAGCCCATTGTGACACGTTAGCGTTCCATATAAAAGCCAGAGCCCATTGTGACACATCAGTGTTCCATTTAAAGAGCAAGAGCACATTGTGATGCATCAGTTTTTCATTTAAAGAAAAAAGAGCCCATTGTGACACCTCAGTGTTCCATACAAACAACAAGAGCCCACTGTGACACGTCAGTGGTCCATATAAAAGCCAGAGCCCATTGTGACACGTCAGAATTCTACTTAAAGAAAAAGAGCCCTTTGTGACACGTCAGTGTTCCATATAAAAGCCAGAGCCCACTGTGACACGTCAGTGTTCCAAATAAAACCCAGAGCACTTTGTGACACGTCAGAGTTCCACTTAAAGTACAAGAGCCCATTGTGACACGTCAATGTTCCATATAAAAGCCAGAGCCCATTGTGACACATCAGTGTTCCATTTAAAGAACAAGAGCATATTGTGATACATCAGTTTTTCATTTAAAAAAAGAGAGCCCATTGTGACACCTCAGTGTTCCATACAAACAACAATAGCCCATTGTGACACATCATTGTTCCACTTAAAGAACAAGGTCCCATTGTGACATATCAGTGTTCCATACAAAAGTCATAGCCTATTGTGACACATCAGTGTTCCATACAAATTACAAGAGCCCAATTGAGACACATCAGTGTTCCATTTAAAGAACAAGAGCACATTTTGATACATCAGTGTTTCATTTAAAGAAAAAGAGCCCATTATGACACCTCAGTGTTACATACAAACAACAAGAGCCCATTGAAACACATCAGTGTTCTATTTAAAGAACAAAAGCCCATTATAATACATCAGTGTTTCATTTAAAGAAAAAGAGCCCCTTTTGACACATCAGTGTTACATATAAAAAACAAGAGCCCATTGTGACACATCATTGTTCCAATCAAAGAACAAGAGGCCATTGTGACACATCAGTGTTCCATATAAAAGCCAGTGCATATTGTGACACAGCAGTGTTCCATTTAATGAAAAAGAGACCATTGTGACACATCAGTGTTCCATATAAAGAACAAGAGCCCATTGTGACACATCATGGTTCCATATAAAAGTCAGAGCCCATATTGACATGTCAGTATTCCATTTAAAGAAGAGCCCATTGTGACACGTCAGTGTAACATATAAAAGCCAGAGCCCCTTGTGACACGTCAGCGTTCTGCTTAAAGAACAAGAGCCCATTGTGACATGTCAGTGTTCCATATAAATGCCAGAGCCCATTGTGAGACATCAGTGTTCCATTTAAACAACAAGAGCACATTGTGATACATCAGTTTTTCATTTAAAGAAAAAGAGCCCATTGTGACACCTCAGTGTTCCATTTAAAGAACAAGAGCCCATTGTGACACCTCAGTGTTCTATACAAACAGCAAGAGCCCATTGTGACACATCAGTGTTCCATTTAAGGAACAAGGGCCCATTGTGACATATCAGTGTTCCATACAAAAGTCAGAGCCCATTGTGACACATCAGTGTTCCATTTAAAGAACAAGAGCCCATTGTGACACCTCAGTGTTCTATACAAACAGCAAGAGCCCATTGTGACACATCAGTGTTCCATTTAAAGAACAAGGGCCCATTGTGACATATCAGTGTTCCATACAAAAGTCAGAGCCCATTGTGACACATCAGTGTTCCATTTAAAGAACAAGAGCCCATTGTGACACCTCAGTGTTCCATACAAACAACAAGAGCCCATTTTGACATGTCAGTGTTCCATTTAAAGAACAAGAGCCCATTGTGACACATCAGTGTTCCATATAAAAGCCAGAGCCCACTATGACACGTCAGTGTTCCATTTAAATAAGAAGAGCCCATTGTGACACGTTAGCGTTCCATATAAAAGCCAGAGCCCATTGTGACACACCAGTCTTCCATTTAAAGAGCAAGAGCACATTGTGATGCATCAGTTTTTCATTTAAAGAAAAAGAGCCCATTGTGACACCTCAGTGTTCCATACAAACAACAAGAGCCCACTGTGACACGTCAGTGGTCCATATAAAAGCCAGAGCCCATTGTGACACGTCAGAGTTCCACTTAAAGAACAAGAGCCCATTGTGACACGTCAGTGTTCCATATAAAAGCCAGAGCCCACTGTGACACGTCAGTGTTCCAAATAAAACCCAGAGCACTTTGTGACACGTCAGAGTTCCACTTAAAGAACAAGAGCCCATTGTGACACGTCAATGTTCCATATAAAAGCCAGAGCCCATTGTGAGACATCAGTGTTCCATTTAAACAACAAGAGCACATTGTGATACATCAGTTTTTCATTTAAAGAAAAAGAGCCCATTGTGACACCTCAGTGTTCCATTTAAAGAACAAGAGCCCATTGTGACACCTCAGTGTTCTATACAAACAGCAAGAGCCCATTGTGACACATCAGTGTTCCATTTAAGGAACAAGGGCCCTTTGTGACATATCAGTGTTCCATACAAAAGTCAGAGCCCATTGTGACACATCAGTGTTCCATTTAAAGAACAAGAGCCCATTGTGACACCTCAGTGTTCTATACAAACAGCAAGAGCCCATTGTGACACATCAGTGTTCCATTTAAAGAACAAGGGCCCATTGTGACATATCAGTGTTCCATACAAAAGTCAGAGCCCATTGTGACACATCAGTGTTCCATTTAAAGAACAAGAGCCCATTGTGACACCTCAGTGTTCCATACAAACAACAAGAGCCCATTTTGACATGTCAGTGTTCCATTTAAAGAACAAGAGCCCATTGTGACACATCAGTGTTCCATATAAAAGCCAGAGCCCACTATGACACGTCAGTGTTCCATTTAAATAAGAAGAGCCCATTGTGACACGTTAGCGTTCCATATAAAAGCCAGAGCCCATTGTGACACACCAGTCTTCCATTTAAAGAGCAAGAGCACATTGTGATGCATCAGTTTTTCATTTAAAGAAAAAGAGCCCATTGTGACACCTCAGTGTTCCATACAAACAACAAGAGCCCACTGTGACACGTCAGTGGTCCATATAAAAGCCAGAGCCCATTGTGACACGTCAGAGTTCCACTTAAAGAACAAGAGCCCATTGTGACACGTCAGTGTTCCATATAAAAGCCAGAGCCCACTGTGACACGTCAGTGTTCCAAATAAAACCCAGAGCACTTTGTGACACGTCAGAGTTCCACTTAAAGAACAAGAGCCCATTGTGACACGTCAATGTTCCATATAAAAGCCAGAGCCCATTGTGACACATCAGTGTTCCATTTAATGAACAAGAGCCCATTGTGAAACATCAGTGTTCCATATAAAAGCCAGAGCCCTTTGTGATACGTCAGTGTTCCATTTAAAGAAGAAGAGCCCATTGTGACACGTCAGTGTTCCATATAAAAGACAGAGCCCACTATGACAAATCAGTGTTCCATTTAAAGAAGAGCCCATTGTGACACGTCAGTGTTCCATATAAAAGCCAGAGCCCACTGTGACACGTCAGTGTTCCATATAAAAGCCAGAGCCCATTGTGACATGTCAGAGTTCCACTTAAAGAACAAGAGCCCATTGTGACACGTCAGTGTTCCATATAAAAGCCAGAGCCCATTGTGACACATCAGTGTTCCATTTAAAGAACAAGAGCACATTGTGACACATCAGTGTTCCATATAAAAGCCATAGCATATTATGACACATCAGTGTTCCATTTAACGAAAAATAGCCCATTGTGACACATCAGTGTTCCATATAAAGAACAAGAGCCCATTGTGACACCTCAGTGTTCCATACAAACAACAAAAGCCCATTGTAACACATCACTGTTCCATTTAAAGAACAAGAGCCCATTATGATACATCAGTGTATCATTTAAAGAAAAAGAACACATTTTGACACATCAGTGATAAATATAAAAACCAGACCCCATTGTGACAGATCAGTGTTCCATTTAAACAAAAAGAAACCATTGTGATACATCAGTGTTCCATATAAAGAACAAGAGTCCATTGTGACACATCAGGGTTCCATTTAAAGAACAATAGCACACTGTGATACATCAGTTTTTCATTTAAAGAAAAAGAGCAAATTGTGACACCTCAGTGTTCCATACAAACAACAATAGCCCATTGTGACACATCATTGTTCCATACAAAAGTCAGAGCCCATTGTGACACATCAGTGTTCCATTTAAAGAACAAGAGCCCATTGTGACACCTCAGTGTTCCATACAAACAACAAGAGCCCATTGTGACACATCAGTGTTCCATTTAAAGAACAAGCGCCCATTGTGACATATCAGTCTTCCATACAAAAGTCAGAGCCCATTGTGACACATCAGTGTTCCATTTAAAGAAAAAGAACCTTTTGTGACACCTCAGTGTTCCATAAAAACAACAAGAGCCCATTGTGACACATCAGAGTTCCATTTAAAGAACAAGAGCCCATTGTGACACATCAGTGTTCCATAGAAAAGCCAGAGCCCATTGTGACACATCAGTGTTCCATTTAAAGAACAAGAGCCAATTGTGACACAACAGTGTTCCATTTAAAGAACAAGAGCCCATTGTGACACATGAGCGTTACATATAAAAAACAAGAGCCCATTGTGACACATCAGTGCTTCATTTAAAGAAAAAGAGCCCATTGTCACACCTCAGTGTTCCATACAAACAACAAGAGCCCATTGTGACACATCAGTGTTCCATTTAAAGAACAAGAGTCCGTTGTGACACCTAAGTGTTCCATACAAACAAGAAAAGCCCATTGTGACACATCAGTGTTCCATTTAAAGAACAAGATCACAATGGGACACATCAGTGTTCCATATAAAAGCCAGAGCCCATTATGACACATCAGTGTTCCATTTAAAGAAAAAGAGCCCATTGTGAAACATCAGTGTTCCATATAAAAGCCAGAGCCCATTGTGACACGTCAGTGTTCCATTTAAAGAACAAGAGCCCATTGTGACACATCAGTGTTCCATATAAAAGCCAGAGCCCATTATGACACATCAGTGTTCCATTTAAAGAAGAAGAGCCCATTGTGACACGTCCGTGTTCCATATAAAAGCCAGAGCCCATTGGGACACGTCAGAGTTCTACTTAAAGAACAAGAGCCCATTGTGACACGTCAGTGTTCCATTTAAAAGCCAGAGCCCATTGTGACACATCAGTGTTCCATTTAAAGAACAAGGGCCCATTGTGACAAATCAGTGTTCCATACAAAAGTCTGAGCCCATTGTGACACATCAGTGTTCCATTTAAAGAACAAGAGCCTATTGTGACACCTCAGTGTTCCAAACAACAAGAGCCCATTGTGACACATCAGTGTTCCATTTAAAGAACAAGCACCCATTGTGACATATCAGTCTTCCATACAAAAGTCAGAGCCCATTGTGACACATCAGTGTTCCATTTAAAGAAAAAGAGCCCATTGTGACACCTCAGTGTTCCATAGAAACAACAAGAGCTCATTGTGACACATCAGAGTTCCATTTAAAGAACAAGAGCCCATTGTGACACATCAGTGTTCCATAGAAAAGCCAGAGCCCATTGTGACACATCAGTGTTCCATTTAAAGAACAAGAGCCCATTGTGACACAACAGTGTTCCATTTAAAGAACAAGAGCCCATTGTGACACATCTGTGGTCCATTTAAAGAACAAGAGCCCATTGTGACACCTCAGTGTTCCATATAAACAACAAGATCCCATTGTGACACATCAGTGTTCCATTTAAAGAAAAAGAGCCCATTGTGACACCTCAGTGTTCCATACAAACAAGAGCCCATTGTGACACATCAGTGTTCCATTTAAAGAACAAGAGCCCTTTGTTACACCTAAGTGTTGAAGAGCCCATTGTGACACATCAGTGTTCCATTTAAAGAACAAGATCACAATGGGACGCTTCAGTTTTACATTTAAAGAAAAAGAGCCCATTGTGAAACATCAGTGTTCCATATAAAAGCCAGAGCCCATTGTGACACGTCAGTGTTCCATTTAAAGAAGAAGAGCCCATTGTGACACGTCCGTTTTCCATATAGAAGCCAGAGCCCATTGGTACACGTCAGAGTTCTACTTAGAGAGCAAGAGCCCATTGTGACACGTCAGTGTTCCATATAAAAGCCAGAGCCCATTGTGATACATCAGTTTTTCATTTAAAGAAAAAGAGCCCATTGTGACACCTCAGTGTTCCATACAGACAACAAGAGCCTATTGTGACACATCAGTGTTCCATTTAAAGAACAAGGGCCCATTGTGACATATCAGTGTTACATGCAAAAGTTAGAGCCCATTGTGACACATCAGTGTTCCATTTAAAGAACAACAGCCCATTGTGACACCTCAGTGTTCCATACTAAAAACAAGAGCCCGTTGTGACACATCAGTGTTCCATTTAAAGAGCAAGAGCCCATTGTGACACCTCAGTGCTCCATATAAAAACAAGAGCCCATTGTGACACATCAGTGGTCCATTTAAAGAACAAGAGCCCATTGTGTTATGTCAGTGTTCCATATAAAAGCCAGAGCCTATTGTGACACGTTATTGTTCCATTTAAAGAACAAGGGGCCATTGTGACACATCAGTCTTCCATTTAAAGAACAAGAGCCCATTGTGACACATGAGCGTTCCATGTAATAAACAGGAGCCCATTGCAACACATCAGTGGTCCATTTAAAGAACAAGAGCCGATTGTGACACATCAGTGTTCCATATAAAAGCCAGAGCCCATTGTGACATATCAGTGTTCCATTTAAAGAACAATAGCACATTGTGATACATCAGTGTTTCATTTAAAGAAAAAAACCCATTATGACACCTCAGTGTTCCATACAAGCATCAAGAGCCCATTGAAACACATCAGTGTTCCATTTAAAGAACAAAAGCCCATTATTATACATCAGTGTTTCATTTAAAGAAAAAGATCCCATTGTGACACATCATTGTTCCAATCAGAGAACAAGAAATGATTGTGACACATCAGTGTTCCATATTAAAGCCAGAGCATATTGTGACACATCAGTGTTCCATATAAAGAACAAGAGCCCATTGTGACACATCAGGGTTCCATACAAACAACAATCGCCCATTGTGAGTGTGACACATGCGTGTTTCATTTAAAGAACAAAAGGCCATTGTGACACCTCATTGTTCCATTTAAAGAACAAGATCCCATTGTGACACATCATTGTTCCAATCAAAAAACAAGAGACCATTGTGACACGTCAGTGTTCCATATAAAAGCCAGAGCCCATTGTGACACATCAGTGTTCCATTTAAAGAACAACAGCCCATTTTGAAACGTCAACGTTCCATATAAAAGCCAGAGCCCACTGTAACACATCAGTGCTCCATTTAAAGAACAAGAGCCCATTGTGACACATCAGTGTTCCATATAAAAGCCAGAGCATATTGTGACACATCAGTGTTCCATATAAAGAACAAGAGCCCATTGTGACACATCAGGGTTCCATGCAAACAACAAGAGCCCATTGTGACACATGAGTGTTTCATTTGAAAAACAAGAGGCCATTGTGACACCTCCTTGCTCCATTTAAAAAACAAGGTAATAGAAGGATAGGGGAAATGGAGGGAGGTCAGCTCACCAGTCTCAGTTGCGATCCATAATCCTCCTGCGCACGGAGTCACCTTGATCAGGGGCGTTGACTGAAGCAAAATAAAGGATGGAATCTCCAGCGCTGGATTTCAGTTAAAAATTCATCATTTATTATAAATTCTTAAAATCGGACAGAGAAAAAAGTATGAATAAGGACATACAGGCAGATGGGGTCTCTGGTGGTCTCCAACCAACGCATTTCGACCTAGAGGGTCTTACTCATGGAACCATGAGTAAGACCCTCTAGGTCAAAATGCGTTGGTTGGAGACCACCAGAGACCCCATCTGCCTGTATGTCCTTATTCATAGTTTTTTCTCTGTCCGATTTTAAGAATTTATAATAAATGATGAATTTTTAACTGAAGTCCAGCGCTGGAGATTCCATCATTTAAAAAACAAGAGCCCATTGTGACACATCAGTGTTCCATTTAATGAACAAGAGCCCATTTTTACACTTCATTGTTCAATTTAAAGAACAAGAGCCCATTGTGAAAAGTCAGTGCTCCATTTAAAGAGCAAGAGCCCAAATTAACAAATCAGTGTTTCATTAAAAGAGCAAGAGCCCATTATGACACATCAGTGTTCCATTTAAAGAACAATAGCACATTGTGACACATCAGTGTTCCATATAAAAGTTAGAGCCCATTGTGACACCTCAGCGTTCCATACAAACAAGAGAGAGCCCATTGTAACATATCAGTGTTCAATTTAAAGAACAAGGGCCCATTGTGACATATCAGTGTCCCATACAAAAGTCAGAGCCCATTGTGACACATCAGTGTTCCATTTAAAGAACAAGATCACAATGGGACACTTCAGTTTTCCATTTAAAGAAAAAGAGCCTATTGTGAAACATCAGTGTTCCATATAAAAACCAGAGCCCATTGTGATACGTCAGTGTTCCATTTAAAGAACAAGAGTCCATTGTGACACATCAGTGTTCCATATAAAAGCCAGAGCCCATTGTGACACGTCAGTGTTCCATTTAAAGAAGAAGAGCCCATTATGACACGTCAGTGTTCCATATAAAAGCATAGAGCCTATTGGGACACGTCATAATTCTACTTAAAAAACAAGAGCCCATTGTGACACGTCAGTGTTCCATATAAAAGCTAGAGCCCATTGTGACACATCAGTGTTACAATTAAAGAACAAGATCACATTGTGATACATCAGTTTTTCATTTAAAGAAAAAGAGCCCATTGTGACACCTCAGTGTTCCATGCAAACAAAAAGAGCCCATTGTGACACATCAGTGTTCCATTTAAAGAATAAGGGCCCATTGTGACATATCAGTGATGCATACAAAAGTCAGAGCCCATTGTGACACATCAGTGTTCCATTCAAAGAACAAGGGCCCATTGTGACATATCAATGTTCCATACAAAAGTCAGAGCCCATTGTGACACCTCAGTGTTACATTTAAAGAACAAGAGCCCATTGTGACACCTCAGTGTTCCATACAAACAACAAGAGCTCATTGTGACAAATCAGTGTTCCATTTAAAGAACAAGAGCCCATTGTGACACCTCAGTGTTCCATACAAACAACAAGAGCCCCTTGAGTCACATCAGTGTTCCATTTAAAGAACAAGAGCACAATGGGACACTTCAGTTTTCCATTTAAAGAAAAAGAGCCCATTGTGAAACATCAGTGTTCCATATAAAAGCCAGAACCCATTCTGACACGTTTGTGTTCCATTTAAAGAACAAGAGCCCTTTGTGACACATGAGTGTTCCATTTAAAGTACAAAACCCCGTTGTGACACATGAGCGTTCCATTTAATAAACAAGAGCCCATTGTGACACATCAGTGTTCCATATAAAAGCCAGAGCCCATTGTGACACGTCAGTGTTCCATTTAAAGAACAAGAGCCCATTGTGACACATCAGTGTTACGAATAAAAGCCAGAGCCCATTGTGACACATCAGTGTTCCATTTAAAGAACAAGAGCACATGGTGATACATCAGTGTTTCATTTAAAGAAAAAGAGCCCATTTTGACACCTCAGTGTTCCATACAAACAAAAAGAGCCAATTGAAACACTTCAGTGTTCCATTTAAAGAACAAAAGCCCATTATGATACATCAGTGTTTCATTTAAAGAAAAAGAGCCCATTTTGACACATCGGTGTTAAATATAAAGAACAAGAGCCCATTCTGACACATCAGTGTTCCATATAAAAGCCAGAGCCCATTGTGACACATCAGTGTTCCATTAAAAGAACAGCAGCCCATTTTGACACGTCAACGTTCCATATAAAAGCCAGAGCTCATTGTGACACATCAGTGTTCCATTTAAAGAACAAGAGCACATTGTGAAAGATCAGTTTTTCATTTAAAGAAAAAGAGCCCATTGTGACACCTCAGTGTTCCATACAAACAACAAGAGCCCATTGTGACACATCAGTGTTCCATTTAAAGAACAAGGGCCTATTGTGACATATCAGTGTTCCATACAAAAGTCAGAGCCCATTGTGACACATCAGTGTTCCATTTAAAGAACAAGAGCCTATTGTGACACCTCACTGTTCCATACAAACAACAAGAGCCCATTGTGACACATCAGTGTTCCATTTAAAGAACAAGAGCACAATGGGACACATCATTGTTCCATTTAAAGAACAATAGCCCATTGTGACACATGAGGGTTCCATTTAATAAACAAGAGCCCATTGTGACACGTCAGTGTTCCATTTAAAGAACAAGAGCCCATTGTGACACATCAGTTTTCCATTTAAAGGAAAAGAACCCATTGTGACACATCAGTGTTCCATATAAAAGCCAGAGCACATTGTGACACGTTAGTGTTCCATTTAAAGAACAAGAGCCCATTGTGACACATCAGTGATCTATTTAAAGAACAAGAGCCCATTGTGACACATCAGTGTCCCATACAAAAGCCAGAGCCCATTGTGACACGTTAGTGTTCCATTTAAAGAACAAGAGCCCATTGTGACACATCAGCGTTCTATTTAATAAACAAGAGCCCATTGTGACACGTCAGTGTTCCATTTAAAGAACAAGAGCCCATTGTGACACATCAGTTTTCCATTTAAAGGAAAAGAACCCATTGTGACACATCAGTGTTCCATATAAAAGCCAGAGCCCATTGTGACACGTCATTGTTCCATTTAAATAACAAGAGCCCATTGTGACACATCAGTGTTCCATATAAAAGCCAGAGCCCATTGTGACGCATCAGTGTTCCATTTAAAGAACAAAAGCACATTGTGACACATCAGTGTTCCATATAAAAGCCAGAGCCCATTTTGACACGTCAGTGCTCCATTTAAAGAACAAGAGCCCATTGTGACACATCAGTGTTCCATATAAAAGCCAGAGCCCATTGTGACACATCAGTGTTCCATTTAAAGAAGTAGAGCCCATTGTGACACGTCAGTGTTCTGTATAAAAGCCAGAGCCCATTGTGACACATCAGTGCTCCATTTAAACAACAAGATCACATTGTAATACATCAGTGTTTCATTTAATGAAAAAGAGCCCATTATGATACCTTAGTGTTCCATACAAACAACAAGAGCCCATTGAAACACATCAGTGTTACATTTAAAGAACAAAAGCCCATTATGATACATCAGTGTTTCATTTAAAGAAAAAGAGCCCATTTTGACACATCAGTATTACATATAAAGAACAAGAGCCCATTGTGACACATCATTGTTCGAATCAAAGAACAAGAGACCATTGTGACACATTAGTGTTCCATATAAAAGCCAGAGCCCATTGTGACACATCAGTGTTCCATTTAAAGAACAAGGGCACATTGTGACACCTCAGTGTTCCATACAAACAACAAGTGCCCATTGTGACACATCAGTGTTCCATTTAAAGAACAAGGGCCTATTGTGACATATCAGTGTTCCATACAAAAGTCAGAGCCCATTGTGACACATCAGTGTTTCATTTAAAGAACAAGAGCCTATTGTGACACCTCACTGTTCCATACAAACAACAAGAGCCCATTGTGACACATCAGTGTTCCATTTAAAAAACAAGAGCACAATGGGACACATCAGTGTTCCATTTAAAGAACAAGAGCCCATTGTGACACATGAGCGTTCCATTTAATAAACAAGAGCCCATTGTGACACGTCAGTGTTCCATATAAAGAACAAGAGCCCATTGTGACACATCAGTTTTCCATTTAAAGCACAAAAGCCCATTGTGACACATCAGTGTTCCATATAAAAGCCAGAGCCCATTGTGACACATCAGAGTTCCATTTAAAGAACAAGAGCCCATTGTGACACATCAGTTTTCCATTTAAAGCACAAGAACCGATTGTGACACATCATTGTTCCAAACAAAGAACAAAAGACCATTGTGACACATCAGTGTTCCATATAAAAGCCAGAGCCCATTGTAACAGATCAGTGCTCCATTTAAAGAACAAGAGCCCATTGTGACACATCAGTGTTCCATATAAAAGCCAGAGCATATTGTGACACATCAGTGTTCCATTTAACGAAAAAGAGCCCATTGTGACACATCAGTGTTCCATATAAAGAACAATAGCCCATTGTGACACATCAGTGGTCCATTTAAAGAACAAGAGCCCATTGTGAAACATCAGTGTTCCATACAAAAGCAAGAGCCCATTGTGACACGTTAGTGTTCCATTTAAAGAACAAGAGCCCATTGTGACACATCAGTGATCTATTTAAAGAACAAGAGCCCATTGTGACACATCAGTGTTCCATTTAAAGAAGAAGAGCCCATTGTGACACGTCAGTGTAACATATACAGTAAAAGTCAGAACCCATTGTGACACATCAGTGTTCCATTTAAACAACAAGAGCACATTGTGATACATCAGTGTTTCATTTAAAGAAAAAGAGCCCATTATGACACCTTAGTGTTCCATACAAGCAACAAGAGCCCATTGAAACACATCAGTGTTCCATTTAAAGAACAAAAGCTCATTATGATACATCAGTGTTTCATTTAAAGAAAAAGAGCCCATTTTGACACATCAGTGTTACATATAAAGAACAAGAACCCATTGTGACACACCATTGTTCCAATCAAAGAACAAGAGCCCATTGTGACATATCAGTGTTCCATTTAATGAACAAGAGCCCATTGTGACACATCAGTGTTCCATATAAAAGCCAGAGCCCATTGTGACACGTCAGTGTTCCATTTAAAGATCAAGAGCCCATTGTGACACATCAGTGTTCCATATAAAAGCCAGAGCCCACTGTGACACGTCAGTGTTCCATTTAAAGAAGACGAGCCCATTGTGACACGTCAGTGTTCCATATAAAAGCCAGAGCCCACTGTGACACGTCAGTGTTCCATATAAAACCCAGAGCCCATTGTGACACGTCAGAGTTCCACTTAAAGAACAAGAGCCCATTGTGACACGTCAATGTTCCATATAAAAGCCAGAGCCCATTGTGACACATCAGTGTTCCATTTAAAGAACAAGAGCACATTGTGACACATCAGTTTTTCATTTAAAGAAAAAGAGCCCATTGTGACACCTCAGTGTTCCATACAAACAGCAAGAGCCCATTGTGACACATCAGTGTTCCATTTAAAGAAGAAGGGCCCATTGTGACATATCAGTGTTCCATACAAAAGTCAGAGCCCATTGTGACACATCAGTGTTCCATTTAAAGAACAATAGCCCATTGTGACACCTCAGTGTTCCATACAAACAACAAGAGTCCATTGTGACACATCAGTGTTCCATTTAAAGAAAAAGGTCCCATTGTGACTCAACAGTGTTTCATAATAAAGCCGAAGCCCATTGTGACACATCAGTGTTCCATATAAAAGTCAGAGCCCATTGTGACACGTTAGTGTTCCATTTAAAGAACAAAAGCCAATTTTGACACATCAGTGTTCCATTTAAAGAATAAGAGCCCATTGTGACACTTGAGCATTCCATTTAATAAACAAGAGCCCATAGTGACACATCCATGTTCCATATAAAAGCCAGAGCCCATTGTGACACGTCAGTGTTCCATTTAAAGAACAAGAGCCCATTGTGACACATCAGTGTTCCATATAAAAGCCAGAGCCCATTGTGACACATCAGTGTTCCATTTAAAGAACAAGAGCGCATTTTGATACAACAGTGTTTCATTTAAAGAAAAAGAGCCCATTATGACACCTCAGTGTTCCATACAAACAACAAGAGCCCATTGAAACACATCAGTGTTCCATTTAAAGAACATAAGCCCATTATGATACATCAGTGTTTCATTTAAAGAAAAAAAGTCCATTTTGTCACATCAGTGTTACATATAAAGAACAAGAGACCATTGTGACACATCATTGTTCCAATCAAAGAACAAGAGAGCATTGTGACACATCAGTGTTCCATATAAAAGCCAGAGCACATTGTGACACATCAGTGTTCCATTTAAAGAATAACAGTCCATTTTGACACGTCAACGTTCCATATAAAAGCCAGAGCCCATTGTAACACATCAGTGCTCCATTTAAAGAACAAGAGCCCATTGTGACACATCAGTGTTCCATATCAAAGCCAGAGCATATTGTGACACATCAGTGTTCCATTTAATGAAAAAGAGCCCATTGTGACACATCAGTGTTCCATATAAAAAACAAGAGCCCATTGTGACACATCAGTGGTCCATTTAAAGAACAAGAGCCCATTGTGACATATCAGTGTTCCATATAGAAGCCAGAGCCCATTGTGACACGTTAGTGTTCCATTTAAAGAACAAGAGCCCATTGTGACACATCAGTGTTCCATTTAAAGAACAAGAGCCCATTGTGACACATGTGTGTTCCATTTAATGAACAAGAGCCCATTGTGACACATCCGTGTTCCATATAAAAGCCAGAGCCCATTGTGACACGTCAGTGTTCCATTTAAAGAACAAGAGAACTTTGTGACACATCAGTGTTCCATATAAAAGCAAGAGCCCATTGTGACACTTCAGTGTTCCATTTAAAGAACAAGAGCACATTGTGATACATCAGTGTTTCATTTAAAGATAAAGAGCCCATTATAACACCTCAGTATTCCATACAAACAACAAGAGCCCATTGAAACACATCAGTGTTCCATTTAAAGAACAAAAGCCCATTTTGACACATCAGTGTTACATATAAAGAACAAGAGCACACTGTGACACATCAGTGTTCCATTTAAATTACAAGAGCCCATTGTGACACAGCAGTGTTACATATAAAAGCCAGAGCCCATTGTGACACATCAGTGTTCCATTTAAAGAACAAGAGCCCATTGTGACACGTCAGCGTTCCATATAAAAGCCAGATCCCATTGTGATAGATCAATGTTCCATTTAAAGAACAATAGCCCATTGTGACACATCAGTGCTCCATATAAAAGCCAGAGCATATTGTGACACATCAGTTTTCCATATAAAGAACAAGAGCCCATAGTGACACATCAGGGTTTCATTTAAAGAACAAGAGCCCATTGTGACACGTCAGCGTTCCGTATAAAAGCCAGAGCCTATTGTGCCACGTCAGTGTTCCATTTAAAGAACAAGAGCCCATTGTGACACATCAGTGTTCCATATAAAAGTCAGAGCCCATTGCTACACATCAGTGTTCCATTTAAAGAACAAGAAACCATTGTGATTCATCAATGTTTCATTTAAAGAAAAAGAGCTCATTGTGACACATAAGTGTTCCATTTAATGAAAAAGAGCCCATTGTGACATATCAGTGTTTCATTTAAAGAAAAAAAGCCTATTATGACGCGTCAGTTTTCTGTCATGATACCAGTGCTGGGTGACCGGCACTTCTGGGGTTAATGTTCTGATCCCAGTGCAGACTCTCACCTGCACACCTGTGACCTATTAGGGTGGCCTCTCATTGGTTCTGTGGAAGCTTCTTATAGCCTCAGGAAGCTTTCATCCCCGTCAGTTATACTTTCGCCCTTGGCATTGTGTGGTGACCACAGAGTGTGTTAGTGCTGTGTTCTGGTTGCTTGATTCCCTGTGTAGGACTCGGTCTGTTCTCTGGATATCTGTTATGAGTTCATTTTCCCCTTCACCATTGAGGTCTGATGAACTCCCTCTTCTGGTGAAGGAAGGTAGTGAGGCTGATTACCAAGCACCTGAGCTGGGAGAGGATGACTGGGCGACGGGGATCTCTGACTGGATATAAGGCAGCCGACGCCCTTCTGCCTCGCTGGTGATTTCTCTGTGGAATTCTAGGAGACCAGACTGATTCCTGCTCCTCAAAAGCTAAGTTTTCTGCTTTGCCTTTTTGCATTTGTGTTTTGGTTTTAGTTTGCCTTGCTTTTCTGGATTCTGCCATTCCCTGCTGGGGTGAGCTGAATTCCTTTTTGCCTTTTTGCTCTGTCTTCAGAAAATACCTGAGTACTGACATAGTCTTTTTAAGCCTAGCGTCTTCAGGGCCTTTTTCCCTGTCAGTCTGTTAGCTCTTATTTTGATAGGGTTTTTCGCGGATTGCAGGCAGCAGCTTTCCTATCCTGTCCTATCTAGTTAGCTTGGGCCCCATCATTTGCTCAGTCTATCTTTCTTTCATGTTAGTGTTTTTTCTTCTTGCTTCACAGTCATTATATGTTGGGGGCTGCCTATTGCTTTGGGGTCTTGTTGTGAGTTCATTTTCCCCTCTGTCACTGAGGCCTGGTGAACTCCCTATTCTAGTGAAGGAAGGTAGTGAGCCTGATTATCAGACACCTGGGACTAATGAAGACGATTGGCTGAGTGGAGTCACTGACTGGATTTAAGGCAGCCTACGCCCTTTCTGCCCTGCAGGTGATTTCTCTGTGGGCTCTTGGACACCAGTCTGATTCCTGCTCTCCTAAAGCTAAGTTTTCTGTTTTGCCTTTTTGCATCTAAGATTTGTTTTTGTTTTTCTTGCTTTTTGGATTCTGCCACTCCCTGCTGGAGTGTGCAGTGTTCCTTGAGTTCTGTCTTCTGAAAGTACCTGAGCGCTGATTTAGTTTTTGAAGCTTAGTTGCTTCAGGGCCATTTTTATATCAGCTTGTTGGCTTTTGTCTCTGATAGGGTTTTGGCAGATTGCAGACAGCAGCCTTCCTATCCGTTCCTATCTAGGTAGTTTTTGGGCCCCGTCTTTGCTCAGCCTGTCTTTCTGTCTGTGTAAGTGTTTTCATCTTGCTTCACCGTCATTATATGTGGGGGGCTGCCTACTGCTTTGGGGTCTGCTCTGGGGCAGTTAGATTTCCCCTTTCCTTCTTTAGGCCTATGTATCTCTCCGGCTGTGATCGAGGGGTCTAGGTCATCGTAGGAACCCACCACGGCTACTGCTAGTTGTGTTGATAGGTTCAGGGGTCTGCAATCTGATAGTTGCCAACTTCTCTGGTTTTCAGGACTTAGCTAGCATTTCTGTTTTTGCCTCCTACGGTGACTCAATCATAACAGAATCACCCGCCCAACTGCAGATCCTGGGGTACTCAATAGCAGGAAAGAATTGTGTTTAAAAAAAAAAAAAAAAGTGTGTGTATATTCTTTCCTTTATATCTCTGAGGCCGTATGGGGAATTTTTTTTTCTCTCAATGGAGATAAAGCAAGCGTCTGATCGTGTGGAGCAGCTCGCTGCTGAAGTGCGAGGAATTTCTGCCTATCTTGCTCGTTCACATGCTGTTGAACCAAAGATCCCCACACCTGATGTATTTTTTGGGGATCGATCTAAATTTTTGAGTTTCAAAAATAATTGTAAATTATTTTTTGCTTTGAAGCCTAACTCGTCAGGGAGCCCGCGCAGCAGGTTAAAATTGTGATCTCTTTGCTGCGCGGCGATCCCCAGGATTGGGCGTTTTCTTTGAAACCAGATGACCCTATTCTGACTAATGTGAACGCATTTTTTCAAGCCTTGGGGTTGCTGTACGACGAACCTAATGCTATTGATCAGGCTGAAAAGACCCTGTTAGCACTGAACCAGGGTCGAGAATCTGCAGAGTTGTACTGTCAAAAGTTCCGAAAGTGGGCGGTCCTTACTACCTGGAATGATAGTTCCTTGGCTGCTCTCTTTCGGAAGGGTTTGTCAGAAGCCGTAAAAGATACTATGGTGGGATTTCCTGTTCCCTCTAGTCTGGACGATTCTATGTCTTTAGCCATTCAGGTTGATCGGCGTTTACGTGAACGCAGGATTACACGAGAGGTGTTGCCACCGGTTGAACAGACGTCTGAACCTATGCAATGTGATAGAGTTTTGTCTAAGGCGCAACGTCAGGAATTCAGAAGGAGTAATAAGCTGTGTTTTTTCTGTGGAGATGCCTCACATGTTATTTCTGTTTGTCCTAAACGTGAGAAACGCTTTGCACACACGTTTTCTGTTGGTGGGGTTCAGCCCAAGTTTCTTTTGGCGATTACTCTGATCTGTTCCCTGTCCACATTTTCCGCCAAGGCTTTTGTGGATTCGGGAGCAGCGCTAAACCTAATGGACTTGGATTTTGCTAAATGTTGTGGATTTCCGTTGACACCTCTGCAGACGCCTATCCCTTTGAGGGGGATTCATGCTACCCCTCTGGCTAAAAATAAACCTCAGTTTTGGACCCAGTTGGTCATGCGGGTCGCCCCAGACCACCAAGAAAATTGCAGATTTTTGGTGTTGCATGGTCTGCATGATGCCGTTGTTCTGGGGTTTCCCTGGTTGCAGATTCATAATCCAGTTTTGGATTGGAAGTCTGTGTCTGTGGTGAGTTGGGGTTGCCGGTGTACCTTTAGTGAGGCTCCGGTTTTTTCCACCTCTCCTCAGTCGCATGAGGTTCCTGACTATTTGGCGGACTACTATGATGTATTTAGTGAGAATGAGTCTGCGTCCTTGCCTCCTCATAGGAGTTATGACTGTGCAATTGAACTAAACCCGGGGTGTAAATTTCCTAAGGGTCGGCTCTTCAATTTATCTGTACCCGAGCACGAGGCTATGCGGTCCTATATTAAGGAGGCGTTGGAGAAGGGTCATATTAGACCATCCTCTTCACCCTTAGGTGCCGGTTTTTTTTTTGTGGCCAAGAAGGATGGTTCTTTAAGGCCTTGTATTGATTATCGTGCCCTCAATAAAATTACTATTAAATATCAGTATCCGTTACCCCTGATTTCAGATCTATTCTCTAGAGTCAGAGGTGCTTGCTGGTTTACCAAGCTTGACCTCAGGGGGGCATATGATCTTATCCGCATTAAGCAGGGGGATGAATGGAAGACGGCGTTTAATACTCCGGAGGGACATTTTGAGTACCTGGTGATGCCTTTTGGGCTCACTAATGCCCCTTCTGTCTTCCAGTGCTTCATGAACGATATTTTCCGAGACTTTGTTGATAAATTTTTGATTATCATTCTGGATGATATTTTGATCTTCTCCAAGGATTGGGATTCTCATGTGGAACATGTTCGGACTGTGTTCCGGATCTTGAGAGAGAATTCTCTGTATGTCAAAGGATCAAAATGCCTTTTTGGAGTACAGAGAATTTCTTTTTTGGGATTTATTTTGTCTCCGTCAACTATTGAAATGGACCCGGCCAAGGTACAGGCCATTTATGATTGGGTTCAGCCCACTTCTTTGAAGGCTCTCCAGAAGTTTTTGGGTTTTGCTAATTTTTATCGGAAATTTATAGCAAAATTTTCTAGTGTTGCCAAACCATTGACTGACCTGACCAGGAAGGGTGCGGATGTGTTGAATTGGTCTCCGGAGGCGGTTGCTTCCTTTCAGGAGCTGAAGCACAGATTTACCTCCGCCCCGGTTCTGCGGCAACCTGATGTCTCACTCCCGTTCCAGGTAGAAGTGGATGCTTCTGAGATTGGTGCAGGAGCGGTGTTGTCCCAAAAGGATCCGGTAACATCTAAAATGAATCCCTGTGATTTCTTTTCTCGTAAGTTCTCTTCATCTGAACGTAACTATGATGTGGGGAATCGGGAACTGTTGGCCATGAAATGGGCATTTGAGGAGTGGAGACATTGGTTGGAGGGAGCCAAACATCAAGTTGTGGTCCTCACTGACCACAAAAATTTGATTTACCTAGAGTCGGCTAAACGCTTGAACCCTAGACAGGCTAGGTGGGCCTTGTTTTTTACACGTTTTGATTTTGTGGTCTCTTTCCTTCCTGGAACTAAGAATGTCAAGGCAGACGCCCTCTCTAGGAGTTTCTTTGCTGATTCTCCTGTGGTGACCAAGCCTGCCACCATCTTAGGTGAAGGGGTAGTTCTTTCTGCCATCTCGCCCGATTTGAGACTTGCTCTGCAAGAGTTCCAGGAGGACAAACCTGAGCGTTGCCCCAGTGGCAAGTTGTATGTTCCTGACCAGTGGAAGAAGAGAGTAATGTCTGAAGTTCATTGCTCTGCATTGGCTGGTCATCCAGGTATTTTTGGTACTAGAGATCTGGTGAGTCGCTCTTTTTGGTGGCCCACCTTGTCTCATGATGTCAGGAATTTTGTGCAGTCCTGTGGGACTTGCTCCCGGTCTAAATCTTGTTCTCGCTCTAGTGGGTTGTTGATGCCTTTGCCGGTCCCCAGGAGGCCATGGACCCATATTTCAATGGATTTCATCTCTGATATGCCGGTCTCTCAAAGAATGACTGTTATTTGGGTGATTTGTGATAGGTTCTCTAAGATGGTTCATCTTGTACCACTCCCTAAGTTGTCATCTTCCTCTGAGTTGGTGCCTCTGTTTTTGCAACAGGTGGTTCGCTTGCACGGGATTCCTGAGAACATTGTATCTGACAGAGGAGTTCAATTTGTGTCTAAATTTTGGAGGACGTTCTGTTCCAAGTTGGGAATTCAGTTGTCCTTCTCCTCTGCTTTTCACCCTCAGACCAATGGGCAGACAGAGAGAACAAACCAGACCTTGGAGTCGTATTTGAGATGTTTTATTTCCGCTGATCAGGATGATTGGGTTTCATTTTTGCCCTTGGCTGAATTTGCTTTAAATAATAGAGCTAGTTCTGCCACTTTGATGTCACCTTTTTTTTGTAACTTTGGTTTTCACCCTCGATTTTCTTCAGGGCAGGTGGAGCCTTCTGCCTGCCCAGGTGTTGACACTGTGGTGGAGAGAATGCACCAGATCTGGGACCAAGTGGTGGATAAGTTATCTCTCTCCCAGGAAAAGGCCCAGCGGTTTTCCAATCGACATAGGACCATTGGTCCCCAGTTTAAGATTGGTGATATGGTGTGGTTATCATCAAAAAATATTGCTATGAAGGTGGCTTCTCTTGAATGCTGCAGCCAGGATCATATTCCTCACCAATCGTTACACCGATGCCTCTACCTTGTGCCAGTCATTACACTGGCTACCCATCCACTCCAGAATTCAGTATAACTTATTACCCTCACCCACAAAGCCCTCCATGGCTCAGCACCACCCTACATCTCCTCCCTTGTTTCAGTATACCACCCTACCCGCGCCCTCCGTTCTGCTGATGACCTGTGGTTGGTATCCTCAATAGTCAGAACCTCCCACTCCCGTCTCCAAGACATTACACGTGCCGCGCCAATTCTTTGGAATGCACTTCCCAGGTCAATACGATTAGTCCCCAATCCCCACAATTTTAAGCGTGCCCTGAAAACACATTTATTCAGACTGGCCTATCGCCTCAACACATTAACCTAATCTATCCCTGTGTGGCACAGCCAAAAGTTTTACCATAACCAGATTTCCCGCATAATATTCCCACATGCTTTATGCATCCATTAGCCCTCTGCATCTGTACTGTTATACACTTAACATTATGGCTGGTCCATACAATCAGGGCAACTGTTACCACCCACCTTTCGTGTCTACCTCTTTCCTCATAGATTGTAAGCTTGCGAGCAGGGCCCTCATTCCTCTTGGTATTTGTTATAATCTACTGTATGTGATTATTGTTATACTGTAATGTCTATTGTCTGTACAAATCCCCTCTGAAATGTAAAGTGCTGCGGAATATGTCGGCGCTATAGAAATAACATTTATTATTATTATTATTATTCTCCTAAGTTTAAGCCTAGATTTATTGGACCTTACAAGATTTTGGAGATTATTAATCCGGTCTCTTTTCGTTTGGCTCTTCCTGTCACATTTAAGATCCATAATGTGTTCCATAAGTCCTTGATGAAGAGGTTTGTTGAGCCAGTTGTGCCTGAGGTGGCACCTCCGGACCCTGTATTGGTTGAAGGTAACTTGGAATATGAGGTAGAGAAAATTCTGGATTCCCGTCTGGCTAGACGGAGACTCCAGTATTTGGTTAAGTGGAAGGGTTATGGTCAGGAGGATAATTCCTGGGTCTCTGCCTCTGATATTCATGCCAAAAGATTGGTGCGTGCCTTTCATCGGGCTCACCCTGATCGCCCTGGCAGCGTTGTTGAGGGTTCGGTGACCCCTCCTCAAGGGGGGGTACTGTTGTGAGTTCATTTTCCCCTCCGTCACTGAGGCCTGGTGAACTCCCTATTCTAGTGAAGGAAGGTAGTGAGCCTGATTATCAGACACCTGGGACTAATGAAGACGATTGGCTGAGTGGAGTCACTGACTGGATTTAAGGCAGCCTACGCCCTTTCTGCCCTGCGGGTGATTTCTCTGTGGGCTCTTGGACACCAGTCTGATTCCTGCTCTCCTAAAGCTAAGTTTTCTGTTTTGCCTTTTTGCATCTAAGATTTGTTTTTGTTTTTCTTGCTTTTTGGATTCTGCCACTCCCTGCTGGAGTGTGCAGTGTTCCTTGAGCTCTGTCTTCTGAAAATACCTGAGCGCTGATTTAGTTTTTGAAGCTTAGTTGCTTCAGGGCCATTTTTATATCAGCTTGTTGGCTTTTGTCTCTGATAGGGTTTTGGCAGATTGCAGACAGCAGCCTTCCTATCCGTTCCTATCTAGGTAGTTTTTGGGCCCCGTCTTTGCTCAGCCTGTCTTTCTGTCTGTGTAAGTGTTTTCATCTTGCTTCACCGTCATTATATGTGGGGGGCTGCCTACTGCTTTGGGGTCTGCTCTGGGGCAGTTAGATTTCCCCTTTCCTTCTTTAGGCCTATGTATCTCTCCGGCTGTGATCGAGGGGTCTAGGTCATCGTAGGAATCCCCCACGGCTACTGCTAGTTGTGTTGATAGGTTCAGGGGTCTGCAATCTGATAGTTGCCAACTTCTCTGGTTTTCAGGACTTAGCTAGCATTTCTGTTTTTGCCTCCTACGGTGACTCAATCATAACAGGGTCTGCTCTGGGGCAGTTTAGATTTCCCTTTCTGTCTTTAGGCTATTTAGCTCTCCGGCTGTGATCGAGGGGTCTAGGGCACCGTAGGAACCGCTCACGGCTACTGCTAATTGTTGTTGATAGGTTCAGGGGTCTGCAATCCAATAGCTGCCAACTTCTCTGGTTTTCTGGACTTAGCTAGCATTTCTCTTTTTGCCTCCTACGGTGACTCATTCATAACAGAATCACCAGCCATATCGCAGATCCTAGGGTACTCAATAGCAGGAAAGAATTAAAAAAAAAAAAAAAGTGTGTATATTTTTCCTCTATATCTCTGAGGCCATAGGAGGATTTTTTTTTTCTCTCTCAATGGATATAAAGCAATTGTCTGATCGTGTCGAGCAGCTCGCTGGGGAATTTCCGCCTACCTTGCTCATTCACATGCTGCTGAACCAAAGATCCCTACTCCTGATGTGGTTTTTGGGGATCGGTCTAAATTTTTGAATTTCAAAAATAATTGTAAATTATTTTTTGCCTTGAAGCCTAACTCGTCAGGGAGCTCCACGCAGCAGGTTAAAATTGTCATCTCTTTGCTGCGTGGCGATCCCCAGGATTGGGCATTTTCTTTGAAACCTGATTATCCTAGTCTGACTAATGTGAACGCATTTTTTCAAGCCTTGGGGTTGTTGTATGACGAACCTAATGCTATTGATCAGGCTGAAAAGACACTGTTGGCATTGAGCTAGGGTCGAGATTCTGCAGAATTGTACTGTCAAAAATTCCGAAAGTGGGCGGTCCTTACTGCCTGGAATGATAATGCCTTGGCAGCTCTCTTTCGGAAGGGTTTAGATCCTTATGGATAAAGTTTTTTTCGGGTTTAATGTGCGCTGCTTGACCAAGATAAATTTCCCACACATAAGAAGTTAAGATTGTTTTAATTCCCAATGCGTTTCAAAGTGTAAACCACTTCTTCCTCAGGGAATGACATTCATGTCATCCCCTGAGGAAGAAGTGGTTTACACTTTGAAACGCGTTGGGAATTAAAACAATCTTAACTTCTTATGTGTGGGAAATTTATCTTGGTCAAGCAGCGCACATTAAACCCGAAAAAAACTTTATCCATAAGGATCTACATTGGCGGTCACGGAGTGGACCTTCGGGCATGCAGCAGGCTGACAGCTGCTTTATATGCGTGTTTCCTTCTTGGAAAAGGTGAGTAGCTTTGTTTCACACCTTTTATATCTTTCCACCCAGATAAGACCCTATTGCGCCCCTTTTTTTTCCTTAGCGTTGATTACACTTTCGGAAGGGTTTGTCAGAAGTCGTAAAAGATACTATGGTGGGATTTCCTGTTCCCTCTGGTCTGGACGATTCTATGTCATTAGCCATTCAGGTTGATCGGCGTTTACGTGAACGCAGGACTGCACGAGAGGTGTTGCCACCTGTTGAACTGGTGTCTGAACCTATGCAATGTGATAGAGTTTTGTCCAGGGAGCAACGTCAGGAGTTCAGAAAGCGTAATAAGCTGTGTTTTTTTGTGGAGATGCCTGGCATATTATTTCTGTCTGTCCTAAACGAGAGAAACGTTTTGCACACACGTTTTCTGTGGGTGGTGTTCAACCTAAGTTTCTTCTGGCAATTACTCTGATCTGCTCCCTGTCCACATTTTCCGCCAAGGCTTTTGTGGAATCAGTAGCAGCCCTGAACCTAATGGACTTGGATTTTGTTAAACGTTGTGGATTTCCTATGACACCTCTGCGGACGCCTATCCCTTTGAGGGGGATTGATGCTACTCCTTTGGCGAAAAATAAACCTCAGTTTTGGACCCAGGTGGTAATGCGGGTCGCCCCAAACCATCAAGAAAACTGCAGATTTTTGGTGTTGCATAATTTGCATGATACCATTGTTCTGGGGTTTCCCTGGTTGCAAATTCATAATCCAGTTTTGGACTGGAAATCTGTGTCTGTGGTGAGTTGGGGTTGTCGGTGTGCCCTTAGTGAGGCTCCGTTTTTTTCCACCTCTCCTCAGTCGCATGATGTTCCTGACTATTTGGCGGACTTTTATGATGTATTTAGTGAGAATGAGTCTGCGTCTTTGCCTCCTCATAGGAGTTATGACTGTGCAATTGAACTGAGCCCGGGGTGTAAATTTCCCAAGGTTCGGCTCTTCAATTTATCTGTACCCGAGCACGAGGCTATGCGATCCAATATTAAGGAGGCGTTGGAGAAGGGTCATATTAGACCATCCTCTTCATCATTAGGTGCTGGGTTTTTTTTCGTGGCCAAAAAGGATGGTTCATTAAGGCCTTGTATTGATTATCGTGCCCTCAACAAAATTACTATTAAATATCAGTATCCGTTACCCCTGATTTTGGATATATTCTCCAGAGTTAAAGGTGCTTGCTGGTTTACCAAGCTTGACCTCAGGGGGGCGTATAATCTTATCCGCATTAAGCATGGGGATGAATGGAAGACGGCGTTTAATACTCCAGAGGGACATTTTGAGTACCTGGTGATGCCTTTTGCCTTCCAGTGCTTCATGAACGACATTTTCCGAGACTTTGTGGATAAATTTTTGATTATCTATCTGGATGATATTTTGATCTTCTCCAAGGATTGGGATTCTCATGTGGAACATGTTCGGACTGTGTTCCGGATCTTGAGTGAGAATTCCCTGTATGTCAAAGGATCGAAATGCCTTTTTGGGGTACAGAGGATTTCATTTTTGGGATTTATTTTGTCTCCGTCAACTTTTGAAATGGATCCGGCCAAGGTACAGGCCATTTATGATTGGGTTCAGCCCACTTCTTTGAAGGCCCTTCAGAAGTTTTTGGGCTTTGCTAATTTTTATCGGAAATTTATAGCAAAATTTTCTAGTATTGCCAAGCCATTGACTGATCTGACTAAGAAGGGTGCTGATGTGTTGAATTGGTCTCCGGAGGCTGTTTCTTCCTTTCAGAAGCTGAAGCGAAGATTCACTTCTGACCCGGTTTTGCGGCAACCTGATGTCTCACTCCCGTTCCAGGTAGAGGTGGACGCTTCTGAGATTGGTGCAGGAGCTGTTTTGTCCCAAAAGGATAATAGAGAGAGCCTTGTTCAAAAGAATCAATGACAACTAAAATACCTAATAAAGGTCTCCAGAAACTTAGAGAACTACGTGACCTGCTAAAGGAATTCCTAGTTGCCAAATGTGAAGGTGACCTACAAGGACTTGCATTCCTTGACACAGCCAAAGGTGTTAAACCTATAGTACAAAAGTTGCCCTACAATCTGCAGGAGAGGTGGCTCACACGTGGTTCCACGTACAAATACAAAAACAGTGTTCCATTCCCTCCCTTCTCCGTTTTTGTAGATTTTATACATGAGCAAGCGACAATCAGAAATGATCTCAGCTTTGATTTTGCAATGTCATATGCCACACCGTCACCAGCTGCAAACCCACGCAGAACATCTGTGGCAGTACATAAGACTTATGTATCGTCTCCAAGTTCCATTTACAGGTCTGCTGGCCGCTCTCAATCATAGACAAAGGTACAGGACCCTGACAAGCAGTGCCCACTCCATCAGAAACCTCATCCTCTCCTGAAATGCAGAGCCTTCAGGGGAAAATCTATGCCAGATCACAGAAGCTTCCTGAAAGAGAATGGAATCTGCTACAAGTGCTGTTCATCCACAACTCATCCCGCCAAGGATTGCAAGGTAAAATGCACAGAGTGTGGCACCACAGATCATAACACTGCCCTACACTCTGGCCCAGCTCCATGCAGTGAACAAAACACACCAGCTGACAGTGAGCATGGTGGGGAGGAAAGGAACACTGATGCAGCTATACCAGAGATCAATTCACAATGTACTGAAGTCTGTAAAGGGACAATAGACAGTAGGTCATGTTCAAAAATATGCCTTGTCAGAGTGTACCCAAAGGGTCATAGAGACAAAGCTGTAAAGCCCCCGTTACACATAGCGATATCGCTAGCAATATCGCTGTAATGTCACCGATTTTGTGACTTAGCAGCGATATCGCTACATGTGATACTTACCTCCGACCGGCTCCCCCGCTGCTCATCGCTGGTCGCGCGAGAAGGTCCTGGATCATTTCTCGTCGGCCACTTCCTGCTGGGCTTCCTGTGGCGCCGACGAGTGACGTGTGGACGCGGGAGGGAGGACATCAGGATCGCTGCGTCTGACAGGTAACTAGCGACCCCTGACCACTGCTATGTCGCTAGTGAGATCTTCCTGTGTGGCAGCTCACTAGCGACGACTTAGTGATGCACCAGCGATCCATATCGTTGTCGGGATCGCTGGTGCATCGCTAAGTGTAACGGTACCCTAAGACTGTATGCTATCTTGGATGATCAAAGTAATCGATCCTTGGCTAGATCAACATTCTTTGACCTATTCAACATCAAAGGGCCAAGCACTCCCTACTCATTAACCCCTTCACCCCCAAGGGTGGTTTGCACGTTCATGACCGGGCCAATTTTTACAATTCTGACCACTGTACCTTTATGAGGTCATAACTCTCGAACGCTTCCATGGATCCCGGTGATTCTGACATTGTTTTCTCGTGACATATTGTACTTCATGTTAGTGGTAAAATTTCATTCAAATAACTTGCGTTTATTTGTGAGAAAAACGGAAATTTGGCGAAAATTTTGAAAATTTCGCAATTTTCCAACTTTGAATTTTTATGCCCTTAAATCACAGAGATACGGCACACAAAAAACTTGATAACTAACATTTCCCACATGATTACTTTACATCAGCACAATTTTGGAACCAAAATTTTTTTTTGTTAGGAAGTTATAAGGGTTAAAAGTTGACCAGCGATTTCTCATTTTTACAACACCATTTTATTTTTAGGACCACATCACATTTGAAGCCACTTTGAGGGGTCTATATGATAGAAAATACCCAAAAGTGACACCATTCTAAAAACTGCACCCCTTAAGGTGCTCAAAACCACATTCAAGAAGTTTATTAACCCTTTAGGTGCGTCACATGAAATTTTTTGAATATTTAAAAAAAAATGAACATCTAACTTTTTTTCATAAAAAAAATACTTCAGGTTCAATTTTTTTTATTTTACCAAGGGTAACAGGAGAAATTGAACTGCAAAAGTTATTGTGCAATTTGTCCTGAGTACGCAGATACCTGATATGTGGGGGGGAACGACTGTTTCGGCGCATGGCAGAGCTCAGAATGGAAGGAGCGCAGTTTGACTTTTTCAATGCAAAATTGGCTGGAATTCAGATTGGACGCCATGTCACGTTTGGAGAGTCCCTGATGTACCTAAACAGTGGAAACCCCCTACAAGTGACCCCATTTTGGAAACTAGACCCCCCAAGGAACTTATCTAGATATGTGGTGAGAACTTTGAACCCACAAGGGCTTTACAGAAGTTTATAACGTACAGCGGTACAATTAAAAAATCATATTTTTTCCACAAAAATGATCTTTTCACCCTCAATTCTTATTTTCCCAAGGGTAACAGGACCCTAAAAGTTATTGTGCAATTTGTCCTGAGTACGCTGATACCCCACATGTGGGGGTAAACCACTATTTGGGCGCATGGCAGAGCTCGGAAGGGAAGCAGCGCCACTTGACGTTTTTGGCTGGAATTGAGATCGGACACCATGTCGCGTTTGGAAAACCCCTGATGTACCAAAACAGTGGAAACCCCCCACAAATGACACCATTTTGGAAAATAGACCCCCTAAGGAACTTATCTAGATGTGTGGTGAGAACTTTGAACCCCCATGGGCTTCACAGAAGTTTATAACATAAAGCCATACAATTAAAAAATCATATTTTTTTTCCACAAAAATGATCTTTTCACCCTCAATTCTTATTTTCCCAAGGGTAACAGGACCCTAAAAGTTATTGTGCAATTTGTACTGAGTACGCTGATACCCCACATATGGGGGTAAACCACTATTTGGGCGCATGGCAGAGCTCGGAAGGGAAGCAGCGCCACTTGACGTTTTTGGCTGGAATTGAGATCGGACACCATGTCGCGTTTGGAAAACCCCTGATGTACCAAAACAGTGGAAACCCCCCACAAATGACACCATTTTGGAAACTAGACCCCCTAAGGAACTTATCTAGATGTGTGGTGAGCACTTTGACCCCCCCAGTGCTTCACAGAAGTTTGCAACGCCCGGGCGTGAAAATAAAAAATTCGTATTTTTTCCACAAACATGATCTTTTAGTCACCATTTTTTTATTTTCCCAAGGGTACCAGGAGAAATTGGACCCCAAAAGTTGTTGTCCAATTTGTCCTGAGTATGCTGATACCCCATATGTGGGAGAAAACTACTGTATGGGCACACGTCGGGGCTCGGAAGGGAAGTAGTGACGTTTTGGAATGCAGACTTTGATGGAACGGTCTGCGGGTGTCATGTTGCCTTTGGAGAGCCCCTAATGTACCTAAACAGTGGAAACCCCCCACAAATGACACCATTTTGTAAACTAGACCCCCCAAGGAACTTATCTAGATGTGTGGTGAGCACTTTGACCCCCCCAGTGCTTCACAGAAGTTTACAACGCCCGGGCGTGAAAATAAAAAATTCGTATTTTTTCCACAAACATGATCTTTTAGTCACCATTTTTTTATTTTCCCAAGGGTACCAGGAGAAATTGGACCCCAAAAGTTGTTGTCCAATTTGTCCTGAGTATCAATACCCCATATGTGGGAGAAAACTACTGTATGGGCACACGTCGGGGCTCGGAAGGGAAGTAGTGACGTTTTGGAATGCAGACTTTGATGGAATGGTCTGCGGGTGTCATGTTGCCTTTGGAGAGCCCCTAATGTACCTAAACAGTGGAAACCCCCCACAAATGACACCATTTTGTAAACTAGACCCCCCAAGGAACTTATCCAGATGTGTGGTGAGCACTTTGACCCCCCCAGTGCTTCACAGAAGTTTACAACGCCCGGGCGTGAAAATAAAAAATTCGTATTTTTTCCACAAACATGATCTTTTAGTCACCATTTTTTTATTTTCCCAAGGGTACCAGAAGAAATTGGACCCCAAAAGTTGTTGTCCAATTTGTCCTGAGTATGCTGATACCCCATATGTGGGAGAAAACTACTGTATGGGCACACGTCGGGGCTCGGAAGGGAAGTAGTGACGTTTTGGAATGCAGACTTTGATGGAATGGTCTGCGGGTGTCATGTTGCCTTTGGAGAGCCCCTAATGTACCTAAACAGTGGAAACCCCCCACAAATGACACCATTTTGTAAACTAGACCCCCCAAGGAACTTATCTAGATGTGTGGTGAGCACTTTGACCCCCCCAGTGCTTCACAGAAGTTTACAACGCCCAGGCGTGAAAATAAAAAATTCGTATTTTTTCCACAAACATGATCTTTTAGTCACCATTTTTTTTATTTTCCCAAGGGTACCAGGAGAAATTGGACCCCAAAAGTTGTTGTCCAATTTGTCCTGAGTATGCTGATACCCCATATGTGGGAGAAAACTACTGTATGGGCACACGTCGGGGCTCGGAAGGGAAGTAGTGACGTTTTGGAATGCAGACTTTGATGGAATGGTCTGCGGGTGTCATGTTGCCTTTGGAGAGCCCCTAATGTACCTAAACAGTGGAAACCCCCCACAAATGACACCATTTTGTAAACTAGACCCCCCAAGGAACTTATCTAGATGTGTGGTGAGCACTTTGACCCCCCCAGTGCTTCACAGAAGTTTACAACGCCCGGGCGTGAAAATAAAAAATTCGTATTTTTTCCACAAACATGATCTTTTAGTCACCATTTTTTTATTTTCCCAAAGGTACCAGGAGAAATTGGACCCCAAAAGTTGTTGTCCAATTTGTCCTGAGTACGCTGATTTCCCATATGTGGGAGAAAACTACTGTATGGACACACGTCGGGGCTCGGAAGGGAAGCAGTGACGTTTTGGAATGCAGACTTTGATGGAATGGTCTGCGGGTGTCATGTGCGTTTGGAGAGCCCCTGATGTACTTAAACTATTGAAACTCCCCACAAGTGACCCCATTTTGGACACTAGACCCCCCACGGAACTTTTCTAGATGTGTGGTGAGCACTTTGAACCCCCAAGTGCTTCACAGAAGTTTATAACACTCGGATGTGAAAATAAAAAAATCATTTTTTTCCACAAAAATGATATTTTTGCCCCCAATTTTTTATTTTCCTAAGGGTAACAGGAGAAATTGGACCCCAAAAATTGTTTTGCAATTTGTCCTGAGTAGGCTGATACCCTACATGTGGGGGTAAAACACTGTTTGGGCGCATAGCAGAGCTTGGAAGGGAAGGAGCACCATTTGACTTTTTCAACTCAGAATTGGCTGGAATTGAGATCAGACGCCATGTTGCCTTTGGAGAGCCCCTAATGTACCTAAACAGTGGAAACCCCCCACAAATGACACCATTTTGTAAACTAGACCCCCCAAGGAACTTATCCAGATGTGTGGTGAGCACTTTGACCCCCCCAGTGCTTCACAGAAGTTTACAACGCCCGGGCGTGAAAATAAAAAATTCGTATTTTTTCCACAAACATGATCTTTTAGTCACCATTTTTTTATTTTCCCAAGGGTACCAGGAGAAATTGGACCCCAAAAGTTGTTGTCCAATTTGTCCTGAGTATGCTGATACCCCATATGTGGGAGAAAACTACTGTATGGGCACACGTCGGGGCTCGGAAGGGAAGTAGTGACGTTTTGGAATGCAGACTTTGATGGAATGGTCTGCGGGTGTCATGTTGCCTTTGGAGAGCCCCTAATGTACCTAAACAGTGGAAACCCCCCACAAATGACACCATTTTGTAAACTAGACCCCCCAAGGAACTTATCTAGATGTGTGGTGAGCACTTTGACCCCCCCAGTGCTTCACAGAAGTTTACAACGCCCAGGCGTGAAAATAAAAAATTCGTATTTTTTCCACAAACATGATCTTTTAGTCACCATTTTTTTATTTTCCCAAGGGTACCAGGAGAAATTGGACCCCAAAAGTTGTTGTCCAATTTGTCCTGAGTATGCTGATACCCCATATGTGGGAGAAAACTACTGTATGGGCACACGTCGGGGCTCGGAAGGGAAGTAGTGACGTTTTGGAATGCAGACTTTGATGGAATGGTCTGCGGGTGTCATGTTGCCTTTGGAGAGCCCCTAATGTACCTAAACAGTGGAAACCCCCCACAAATGACACCATTTTGTAAACTAGACCCCCCAAGGAACTTATCTAGATGTGTGGTGAGCACTTTGACCCCCCCAGTGCTTCACAGAAGTTTACAACGCCCGGGCGTGAAAATAAAAAATTCGTATTTTTTCCACAAACATGATCTTTTAGTCACCATTTTTTTATTTTCCCAAGGGTACCAGGAGAAATTGGACCCCAAAAGTTGTTGTCCAATTTGTCCTGAGTACGCTGATTTCCCATATGTGGGAGAAAACTACTGTATGGACACACGTCGGGGCTCGGAAGGGAAGCAGTGACGTTTTGGAATGCAGACTTTGATGGAATGGTCTGCGGGTGTCATGTGCGTTTGGAGAGCCCCTGATGTACTTAAACTATTGAAACTCCCCACAAGTGACCCCATTTTGGACACTAGACCCCCCACGGAACTTTTCTAGATGTGCGGTGAGCACTTTGAACCCCCAAGTGCTTCACAGAAGTTTATAACACTCGGATGTGAAAATAAAAAAATCATTTTTTTCCACAAAAATGATATTTTTGCCCCCAATTTTTTATTTTCCTAAGGGTAACAGGAGAAATTGGACCCCAAAAATTGTTTTGCAATTTGTCCTGAGTAGGCTGATACCCTACATGTGGGGGTAAAACACTGTTTGGGCGCATAGCAGAGCTTGGAAGGGAAGGAGCACCATTTGACTTTTTCAACTCAGAATTGGCTGGAATTGAGATCAGACGCCATGTTGCATTTGGAGAGCCCCTGATGTGCCCAAACAGTGGAAACCCCCAATTCTAACTCCAACCCGAACCCCAACACGCCCCTAACCCTAGCCCTAACCCTAGCCCTAACCCTAGCCCTAGCCCTAACCCTAACCCTACCCCAACACACCCCTAGCCCTAACCCTAGCCCTAACCCTAATGGAAAAATGGAAATAAATACATTTTTTTTATTTTATTATTTTTCCCTAACTAAAGGGGTGATAACGGGGGGTTTGATTTACTATTTATGGCGGTTTTTATGTTTGGCGGCTGTCGCACGCTAAAAGACGCTTTTTATTGTAAAAATAGTTTTTGCATCACCACATATTGAGAGCTATAATTTTTCCGTATTTTGACCCACCGAGTCATGTGAGGTTTTATTTTTTGCGGGACGAGTTGACGTTTTTATTGGTACCATTTTCGGGCACGTGAAATTTTTTGATCGCTTTTTATTCCGATTTTTGTGACGCAGAATGAACAAAAACCAGCGTTTCATGAATTTCTTTTGGGGGGGGTGCGTTTACACCGTTCTGCGTGCGGTAAAATTGATAAAGCGGTTTTATTCTTCGGGTCAGTACGGTTACAGCGATACCTCATTTAGGTCGTTTTTTTATGTTTTTGTCGGTTTTATGCAATGAAAACTATTTTATATAAAAAATAATTATTTTTGCATCGCTTTATTCTGCGAGTTATAACTTTTTTATTTTTTCACTGATGATGCTGTATGGCGGCTTGTTTTTTGCGGGACAAGATGACATTTTCAGCGGTACCATGGATATTTATATGCGTCTTTTTGATCGCGCGTTATTGCACTTTTTGTTTGGCGGTATGATAATAAATCATTATTTTTTGCTTCGTTTTTTATTTTTGTTTTTTAAGGGGTTCGCTAAAGGGGTTAACTATTGGGACAGTTTTATAGGGCAGGTCGTTACGGACGCGGCGATACCTAATATGTGTACTTTTATTGTTTTTTTTTTAATAATTTTCAAAAAATGAATTTATTGGGGAATATTTTTTTTTTTTTTTTACTAATTTATTTGGCGATTTTTTTTAAATTTATTTTTACACTTTTTTTTAATTTTTTTTTTACTTTATTACATAGTCCCAGGTGGGACATCACTGTCCTGTGACAGATCGCTGATCTGTCACATCACAGATCACTGTGACAGATCAGCAATCTGTCACAGGCAGTGCACAAGGCTTCCTCATGCCTGCGCTTTGCAGGCACTGAGGAAGCCAGCTTCCCCAGGCCCCCGAAGGCCCCCGTCGCCATCTTGGATTCGGGGGCCTGGAGGAAAGGAGCCCCCCGCAGCAGCGCTGCACATTGCGCTGCCGTGGGGGGCTCAGGGAAGCACGGAGGGAGCCCCCTCCCTGCCGATGCTTCCCTTTAACCCCCGGTACACCGCGATCATGTTTGATCGCGGTGTGCAAGGGGTTAACGTGTCGGGGGCGGTCCGTGACCGCCCCTGACACATTGTGCCGGGTGTCAGCTGTGATAATCAGCTGACACCTGGCCGCGATCAGCGGCGCTCACCACGTGGGCGCCGCTGATCGCGGTAGACGTACTATCCCGTCCCCGGTCATACGGGCCCGGGTACCGTGGACGGGATAGTACGTCTCATGTCAGGAAGGGGTTAAAGACATGTGCAGGTACTGTGACAACAGCAGGCAGGAAAGCTACTGACTACCAAATTGAGTCCTTAGACGGACGATTCTGCCTACCACTACCTACAATCATTGAGTGTAATCAGATCCCAGACAACAGATCTGAAATCCCTACAACAGATGTGGCAATCCATCATGCTCACTTGAAACGCATAGCACACCTTATACCCGAACTCGACCATCAGGCACAGATAATACTGCTGTCGAGAAGAGATATCCTACAGGTCCATAAAGTGAGAAGTCACATCAACGGACTCCACAATGCTCCCTATGCCCAAAAGCTAGACCTAGGATGGATCATAATAGGATATGTATGATTGGGACATATGCACGCCCCATCTTCTGTGACAAGTATGCTAACAAATACATTGGAGAAAGGATGCCCATCTCTGTTTCAACCTTGCAACAATGAGTTCCATGTCAAGGAACTACCACACAGCATTCAACTACCCAATCATTTAATAGACTTTTCTCATGACAGCAGTATGGTGTCAGGAAGCTATGAAGATCAGTTGTGGTGCACAGTATTCCAAAGCAGGGTTCCCCAACTCCAGTCCTCAAGGCCCACGAACAGATCATGTTTTCAGGATTTCCTTAGTATTGCTCAGGTGATAATTTCTTCACCTGTGCAATACAAAGGAAATCCTGAAAACATGATCTGTTGGTTGGCCTTGAGGACTGGAGTTGGGGAACCCTGTTCCAGAGTACTAAGCAAGACAACCAAGTAGCAATGTCGGTAGAGGACAAGTTGTTCATAGAGGTAATGGAGAAGGGACTTGTAAAAGATGAGACCAACAGCTGGGTCACACCTCTTCCATTCAGAACCCACAGACCATGTCTACCAAACAACAGAAATCAGGCATTAAAACATTACTCCTCTCTTAAACATAATATGCAGAAGAAACCAGAGATGAAAGATCACTTTTTCTCCTTCATGTCAAAGATTTTTGAGAACTGCCATGCAGAACTAGCTCCCACTCTCAAAGACTCTGAAGAATGCTGGTTCCTACCCATGTTTGGAGTATACCACCCTAAGAAACCGGGCCAGATTAGAGTGGTGTTTGACTCCAGTGCTAAGTTTGATGATGTCTCCCTGAATGATGTTCTACTGACAGGACCAGACCTCAATAACAAACTGATGGGAGTACTTATGCGCTTCCGTAAGGATTCCATTGCTTTCATCGCTGACATCCAGCAAATGTTCCATTGTTTCCTTGTGAGAGAGAGACAGGAACTTCCTAAGATTCTTCTGGTACAGAGACAATGATCTTACTAAAGAGGTCACAGAGTATCACATGAGAGTGCACATCTTTGGCAATAGTCCTTCTCCTGCAGTTGCCATTTATGGAGAAGGAGAAACAGAATACGGATCAGATGTCAGACAATTCATAGATTACGACTTTTATGTTGACAACTGTCTGAAAGCCATGCCTTCAAATGAGACTGCTATCAGTCTTCTCAGGAGAGCCCAAGAGATGCTTGCTTGCTCTAACCTCATGCTTCACAAAATAGCCTCAAACAGCCAAGAACTCATGAAAACATTCCCTTCACAAGACTTGTGTAACGGTCTCAGAGACCTGCTCCTGGGGTCAGACCCCACACCAATGCAACGCAGCCTCGGGCTTCTCTGGAATCTACAGTCAGACACTTTTACCTTTCAGGTCAGCCAGGAAGAAAAGCCTTTCACACGCAGAGGTGTCCTGTCTACCATTAACAGTCTGTACGATCCCCTGGGGTTTGCAGCTCCTGTTACTATACAAGGCAAAGCCATACTAAGAGACTTAACTAAGGAGACATCTGACTGGGATGCACCTCTGCCACCTGATAAGAGAATCCAGTGGGAAGTATGGAAGAACTCTTTAGCAGCCCTCTCCAACCTGAATGTTCCAAGACCATACACCCCTGTGCCGTCTACAGAAATACAAAGCCAAAGACTAGAGTTGAGCGACTTTTGTTTTTTTAGGGTCGAGTTTCGTTTCGTGAAACCCGACTTTTCCAAAAGTCGGGTCGAGCAAGATCTGCCGATTATAGGGAAAAGTCGGGGTCGTCCCGAAACACGAAACCCAATGTAAGTCAATGGGGAATAAAAGTCGGCAGTGAGAGGAGGACAGGAAACACACCTACAGTGCCCATTTGAATGCCAAAAGCATCAATTCTTCTTACTTAAGCTTGTCAACCTTAATTAACTTCATAATACAAGTTACGCACTGAAAAATGGGGGTTATTTGGCTAAAGTTTTGGGGGGGTAGGGCTGGCTCCAGGTTTTCATGTGCCCTGGGCGAAAGAGCGCCCCTTTAACACATACCACAACTCATCATGCTCCAATACGGCAGAGAAATAGCGGTATAGTACAATGAAAAATACTTCACTTTTTACATCTCATGACGAGGCCCATCTATTTCTCCATACAGAATCATTGGTCCCATATAATGTTTGAAACAGTATATGATGAGCTCCACATAATGCTACAGTATATGTTGGTCCCCATGGATGAAGCTCCACTGTCTTATGGGCCCAAATAATGCTCCAAACATAATGGGCCCCATTTCTAATGCTCTAGTGTATAATGGGCCCTGTAAATGCTGCTCCAGTGTCTGATGTCCACCTTTGGAATGTTCCAGTGTATGGTGGGCCCCATCTATCATTCTCCAGAGTATAGTGCTCCCCAAAAATTGCTGTCCCAACATTGAAAACAATCAAATAAGTCTCCTCGCTAGGGAATCCCTGTACTAGTCTGGACTCCTCGTCATCCCCATCTTCCATCTCACTGCACAGTATTTCAACCTTGCAAGTGCTGTGATCCTGAGCAAGCAGGGGGGGCCCACTCGTTGGCGACGGCACTGGCACAGGGCTCCTGATAGTACGGTGGTGTGTCTGATGGCGGGTGGGCCGAACCTGCACTTTCATCTGCAGCTTCCTCTTTGTCACCGTGTAAGATGGAACTGTATATGGGAAGGGTAACCTGAGTTTCATCAGGGTCAGATTCAGGCCATGTAGCGTGCGAGGGGAATGTAGTGGTCTGGGTCAATGTACCAGCAGATTCATCGAGCAGTGGCTGGGCATCAGTGCACTTGTGTCGCCCCCAGGAGTACGGTCGCCACAGTGGCATTACCTTCCTCCTAGGGAGTGTGATGTCATGCTTGGGAGCAACGAAGGATCTCTCTAGCAGGTTAACTGATTGGGCGGCGTTATTCCCACGAGTCATGACCCTCCAAACAGCGTTCATGAAGGCAAAGTGTTTGTTTTACATGGGCAGTATGGTTGCAAAGCTGAACCTTAAAGGAATGTCCAGAAGGGCACCACCAGGAGTGGAGCCTACGGTTAAATTCTACGCCACCTGGGAAACCTCAACCATGCCAGCTACAGAACAGATGCACACATTGCAAGCTTAATTCCGTTAACGAACGAGACTCCGTCATGCCCCGCGGTCCAAGTCCGGCTTACTAGAGGGACACGTGAGGCTCTGGCACATGAGATTGGCCAATAACTGGTGTGTCATGCCCTTACATGTCCGTGGCTGCATGTGCGCTACACTGAAAAGGCCAGCGTTTGTCGCTTACAGGTGCAGATAACCCGCTGAACAACGTTAGTGATGGGGATCACTGATTACAATTATTACCCGCGAACGATGATTTCCCAGTAAGTGCAGGTCAACAGCAGTTCCGGAATTAGGCCTAACCGTCATTCCTGAAAAAATGAAAAACTTACGTGTGCAAACCACAGGTGCTGTAGCTTGCTTAACAGCTCGCCAGCCGTTCTCACGCCCAGTATGGATTACACGTGATTGCACAAAGGTGAGAAAGGGTACCGTATCCCCGGATAACATGTATGGATAGCGTACACATTCAAAATATATGTCTATACATCAGGAGGCAGGCTCAGACGGTGTTAGGCCCAGTATGGCTTGCACGTGATTGCACAAAGGTGAGAAAGGGTACCGTATCCCCGGATAACATGTATGGATAGCGTACACATTCAAAATATATGTCAATACATCAGGAGGCAGGCTCAGACGGTGTTAGGCCCAGTATGGCTTGCACGTGATTGCACAAAGGTGAGAAAGGGTACCATATCCCCGGATAACATGTATGGATAGCGTACACATTCAAAATATATGTCTATATATCAGGAGGCAGGCTCAGACGGTGTCAGGCACAGTATGGATTTGACGGCCCAGACTACACAGCGGAGGAGCAGGGAGAGGTAAAGATTGCAAATGCTGGGGCCCTGCCCAAGCAAGGGGGGCTCACTCGTGGGCATCGGTACTGGCACTGGGCCCCTCATAGTATGGCGGTGTGTCTGACGGCGGGTGTGCACCACCACCGTCAGAGACACTTGATTGCACTATGAGGGACCCTGTGCCAGTGCCCGTGCCCAAGAGTCGGCCTACCCACCTGTCCAGGGCAACGGCACTCGCACGGTGTCATGCGCTAGGTGGTGACCCCGGCCATGGGGGGGGAGGCAGCACAGTTAGGGAGTTTTAGAAAGTGGCATATGTTGATGTTGGACATTCAGCTGATGCAAAAGGCGAAATAGGTGAAGTCCCAGGAAGAGGTGGACCAAAGCAAGCCATTTTTCTGTCACCCTATGTGTCATCAGGGGAAGGTGGGACAAAATCCTTGGAAACCCATGCATGGTTCATTTTAATGAAGGTTAGATCATCCACATTTTGGGATTACAGACGGGTCCTTTTTTCTGTCAGGATTGATCCAGCTGCACTGAAGACTCTTTCCGATAGCACACTTGCAGCTGGGCAAGCGAGTTCCTGTAAGGCATATTGTGCCAATTCAGGCCAGGTGTCCAGTTTAGCGGCCCAATAGTCAAAGGGGAATGACCTGAGTGGGAGAACATCGATATGGGAGGAAAAGTAGTTTGTAACCATAGTTGACAACTGCTGTTTCCTGTCACTTTCCATCGATGCAGTATTACCAGTTGTGTGAGCGGTACTTGAAAAATCAGTCCACAACATTGTCATGAAACCCCTGTCTCCAACGCCACTTCTGCTGTGTGCACCATGAACACCTCTGCCAAGCTGCCCCCGGCCCGTACGGCTTGTGTGAGAACTATCACCGCTGCTGTGTGCTGGGAATGCCTCAAGCAACCGATTTACCAGAGTTGCTTGTTTATTAGCCAATATTAGGTCAAGGTTCTCCTGTGGCATGATGTTTTGTAATTTGCCTTTATAGCGTGGATCCAGGATGCTGGCCAACCAGTAGTCGTCATCGTTCATCATTTTGGCAAAGCGGGGGTCCCTTTTTAGGATCTGCAAGGCATAATCTAACATGTGGGCCAATGTTCCCGGTGTCAATGATGCACTGCGAGTGCTGGTTGGAGGAGCACTTTCTGGCAAATCCACATCCCTCCAGTCACGCACAAACCCTGTACCAGACCTTGCCACGCCAACATTTTCACTTGCCCCACGAGATGCATCCTCCTCCCCTAAGTAATCATCCCCATCATCATCCTCCTCCTCCTCTTCTTCCTCCACCTCGTCCAGGAGAGGTCCCTGAGCAGACAATGGCTGAATGTCATCAAGGATTCCCTCCTCCTTTTCCTCCTCATCAACATTGGCTGCAGACGCCTGCTCCTTAAGGTGCGTCAAAGTTTGCATGAGCAGACGCATAAGTGGGATGCTCATGCTTAGGATGGCGTCGTCTGCGCTTACCAGCCGTGTGCATTCCTCAAAACACTGAAGGACTTTACAGAGGTCTTTCAGCTTCGACCACTGCACACCTGTCAACTCCATGTCTGCTCTCGTGTACCCTCCCACAAATGCATTATGGCCTGCCTCTGCTCGCACAGCCGCTCCACCATGTGCAGGGTGGAGTTCCACCTTGTTGCAATGTCGATAATGAGGCGGTGGTTGGGAAGGTGGAGCAATCGCTGCAGCTTCTGCATACGAACGGAGTGTACAGGCAACCGGCGGATGTGCGCGCACAGTCTTCGCACCTTCTGGAGCAGGGCTGTTAACTCCGGATAATTTTTGAGGAAGCACTGCACCACCAGGTTCAAGGTGTGAGCCAAGCAAGGTATGTGGCTGAGTTTTGAAAGGGCTATGGCTGCCACAAAATTACGGCCGTTATCACTAACTACCTTGCCTGCCTCAAGATGTACACTACCCAGCCATGACTCAGTTTGTCGCTTCAAGTACTCGGCCAGCACCTCGGCGGTGTGTCTGTTGCCCAAACACGTATAGAAAAACTTGGCACACACGTGAATGATTGCAAGTGAAAAAAAGGGGGTGTTTTAATAAGATACAGTACATACAGTAAACGTTTCGGTCACAACGACCTTCCTCAATGTACTACCACGGGAGACAAGCGGTGGAAACCGCGTCCAGACTAGTTCACCGTTCCACGCTATCACCAACGGCTCTTGTTAAGGAGACAAATTAACCCTCCATGCTCTAGCATTATTCCTTATGAACAGGTTGCCCTCTATACAAGTGCAGTCAGTACATTATATAGTACATTGACGAAGGTCGTTGTGACCGAAACGTTTACTGTATGTACTGTATCTTATTAAAACACCCCCTTTTTTTCACTTGCAATCATTCACGTGTGTGCCAAGTTTTTCTATACCAGTATACGGATTGGGATCCTACTTGCGCACCACCACTCTTGAAGTTGTGCCAAAACGTCTCTATATATTGTCGCCCAAACACATCATCTGCAACACAGCCTGCTGACGCTTTCCACTAGCTGCTCGATAGGGGGATACCTCGTGTGCAACAGTGGCAGCTGCAGATGGAGTGCTCGTACGACTGCGCTCTGTGGACGAGCTTTCGCTTCTGGAGGAGGAGGAGGAGGGTCGAACGCCTACAGCCAACTGTTTCCTATACCGTGGGCTAGGCAGCACTGTCCCACCACCGCTGTCCCCTGTGGACCCTGCATCCACCACATTAACCAAGTGCGCAGTGATGGACACGTAATGGCCCTGGCCATGCCAACTGGACCATGCATCAGTTGTTTGCTGAGCCGTAACACTCATCTAGCCTCTTCCAGATCTCTTTAAGGCCAATTTGAGGGTGGTTTATATTAATGTCTCTTATCCTTATTGCGTGTTTGACTGACTCTTCTCCCAGGTATTTGACTAAGAGGTCTATCTCTTCCCTGTGTTGTAGCCCCAAGTCTCTAATGACATTTTGGAAGGAAGCTTTCCAAGCTCTGTAACCTTTAGCATGGTCAGTGAATTTCATGAGTCCCTTGGCAACCAGATCACGTCATGTGAAGAACTTAGCAAATTCTGTTATGAACCGGTTGTCAGCAGAGTATACTGGTGATGGGTCACCCTGATAGTGGTGTGAGGTGCATTCATACCTGTTAATATCCTCAGGGTGGCACCTACCGGTGTCATATTGCTTCAGTCTGACGTGTGGTGTGTCAGCAAGGCGATTCACGTTGGTTACCTCGTGAGGGGCAAGGTAGTCATTAGCAGAATTGTTTTGCTCTATGTTTTCCTGGAGCTGAGCCTCATGATGACTCTCACTTGCTTCACTGGATGTGTCTAGTTCTTGGTTATAGTTTGGATCAGGAAGTTTGTTAACATACTGAGATGTGCGTTGTGTCGAATCTTGCAGTGGCAACTTCAGTCTTGACGTAGTGCTTTGGCTAAGCAGCTCAGGGTTGTGCGCGGCTTCCAGCGACTGTTTCGGCTAGGACTGCGGCAGCTTCTCTTTTTGCTGCTGGACTCTCTAAGGCGGCATCCATGTGTGCCTTCTCTAACTGCGTCTTTCTCTCTTGCTCATCTCTTTCTAAGCATAACCCTCTCTCTTGGTCATCTCTTTCTAAGCGTAACCTTCTCTCTTGATCCTCTAGGCGTGCTTTCTCTAATTTAAGTTGCATCTCTTCTTCAGCATTGCTTGCTTGCATTTTGGCGGCTTCAGCATTTGCGCGAGCAATGGCGACCACGCTGCTGATGAATACAGTCTTTGAGGAGACGGATGTAGCGGATTTTGTCCTGTGTGATTTGTGGGACATGGTGTCTTGGAGGGATGCTTGGCTGTGCAGAGATTGCTGTAGCTGTATTAGTCTCTGTGCAGCCAGTGACTAGAATCTCACTAGATGGATTTCTGCAGTTTCACTAGTTCCTGCAAGCTGGATGAAGGGCTGTCTTTTCCCTGAATCCCACTAGCTGGATGGCCGCTGTGTATCTGGCCCCTGCAGGATGGAAGACCCTTCTTTCTCTGAGTTTCCACTAGCTGGACATCCACTGTTTCACTGTTCTGTCCTCACTAAATGAAGCAGACTTCTTGTAGCTATACAGGCAGCTAAACCGCTGTACCGGGTTCCAATAAGGAGACTGTAGGTTGAATCTGTGCTTTATTGAACGTGATGGTTTATTGGCACGGTGAAACTTCAATACAAACATATATACAGCAGCGCTGGAGTCCTGGGTTCGATTCCCACCAAGGACAACATCTGCAAGGAGTTTGCATGTTCTCCCCGTGTTTGCGTGGGTTTCCTCCGGGTACTCCGGTTTCCTCCCACATTCCAAAGACATACTGATAGGGAATTTAGATTGTGAGACCCATTGGGGACAGTGATGATAAATTGTGCAAACTATAAAGAGCTGCAGAATATTTTATCGCTATATAAAAATAAAGCTTTATTTTATTTATATACACTCAGTCAGTACAAGGTACATAGGAATACATAATATACATAATAAATCAACATCTGCACTACTAGCTGAACAGGGGAAAACTAATTAGGCAAGCTAATATGGGACAGAAATACTGTAGATACAGGAAGCATGAGTACATACTAGCGATTCTGTCACAAGGGGAGAAGAGAAATGATATACTTCTAGGATGCAGGCTGAGGGAAAATGGAGAACTGGAGGGAAAATGGGGGCTGGACTAACCATAATCCTTTGCAAAGCTTACCAGAATGCATTGTGATGGAGGGAAAAAGAGATTCAGGAAATGAAAATAAAAGAACACTAGCACTGTGGTTATGACTCTGGTCACTAGATGGAGCCAGAAAACACTGAAAACATTTAACAAGCAGATAATCAGGGACTCAATTAAATGTCGGAGACAGAACAGCCCCACAAATGACCCCATTTTAGAAACTAGACCCCCCAAGGAACTTATCTAGATGGTCCTTGACCGTGGCAATGCCCTGCAAGTGCCCCCTTTTCGGAACTAATTACTGTTTCCTGGTATGTGAATTTTATAAGTGACCCCGAATCTGACCCCAGCTCAGCCCAGTGACCGGATGTAACTGCGGTGACTTCAGTGAGATCCCTGCTAGCGCTGTGAGCACTCACGGTGCTAGCGGGGATCTCACTGGATCTCACCACAGCTCAGCCCGGCTAGGAACAGAGCCCAGTGACAGGAGGTAACCTCTATGACGTCACCCCCGGTTACTGACGCTGCATTCCCAGCAGCTCATTCACCAGTGGTTCTCAGTATGGACGGTTGCATCTTGGCACCGTCCAGGTTGAAAACTAATGTTTTATGTTTGGCTGCTGTCAAACGCTAAAAGACGCTTTTTATTGCAAAAAATAGTTTTTGCATCACTACATTTTGAGAGCTATAATTTTTCCATATTTTGGCCCACAGAGTCAAGTGAGGTCTTGTTTTTTGTGGGACGAGCTGACGTTTTTATTGGTAACATTTTCGGGCAGATGATATTTTTGATTGCGTTCTATTCCAATTTTTGGGAGACAGAATTTGCAAAAACTTGCAATTCATGAATTTCTTTTTTTGTGGGGTTTAATACCGTTCTGTGTGTGGTAAAATTGATAAGGACGTTTTATTCTTCGTGTCATTATGATGACAGTGATACCTCATTGTGACGAAAAAAAATAAATTCTCAATCGCAGGGGGGATATCTTTCGGATCCCACTGCTGCTACCAAATGTGATGGAAAAATATACAAATATCGCAGGGGGGATATATTTGGGTATCCCACCGCTGCCACCAATATGTCACCAACTGCAGGGATTTATGTATATCCCACTTTCCAGTTCCGGTTTGGAACTTGCAGCTCTCCAGCACCCCCCTTACCCTCAGGTCAGTCAGGGAACTGCACCTAGGATAATTATAATTAGTTGCTAGACAGGTCGCCTGGATGTGTATTGGCTATTAGGCACGCTGCAGCGAGGGAAATATAACTACTCCCAGCCACAGCCAGGCAATACGCTTATAAAACCCATTCCATCACTGCCAGCTTTACCCAACAAGCCGAGAACACACTTCACTGCCACCAGCTCCGATTTCTTAATAACGGGTCCAGAGCCAACCCAAATTAGTAGCGTAATTCACTTCAGAGGACGTGACAGTACGTTATAGAGCAAGGAGAAACGAAACTAGTAATTTTATATATTTTACTCCAAAAAGGTAGGCAGTGTTTACAAAAGCTATAAAAAGATATTAAAAATGTAGACAATTGAAGTATGTACAGATGATTACAAAATAACAGGGATTAAAAGAAGAAAATAACTTACAACAGCTTAAGTCATTTCATGGCAGACCATGCGGGGGAGGGTTGATACATCACAGTGCATCACAGAGCCTCTCTGTATCAGGGTTTCAGGGCAAAGACCGCTGCCAAATGAGCTTACACTATCTTATACCTCTGGTCGTGACATCACTGAAGGGGCTGAGTTGCTGAATACATTCCCCTTTCTACCAGAGTTGAAAACTTGCTAACACCTTATTAATTCCATAAATCAGGTGGAAAACCTAGCAGAACGATGGCGGAACCATGGGGGTAAAAAGCCCACAGCTCGTGTAAAAGAGCTCAGTGTGTATGTGAATTGAAAGTTCTGGAAAGGTACTTTGAAGGTGAGCCTTTTCGTAGTATCATTGCACTCATTTATATTTTTTTAAATGTTTTGGCGCTTTTATAGAAAAAATAATTGTTTTTGCATCACTTTTTTCTTATAGCTATAACTCTCTGGCCACTACTCTGGCCATAATTCTGGCCACTACTTATCCTAGGTGTAGTTCCCTGATTGACCTGAGGGTAAGGGGGGAGGTCAGAGAGCTGACAACTGGGGGCAACCATACCCCCAGTTCACGACACCTGATCTCTATGAAAATCCGAGACAACCTTATGCTTAAAGGAGAGATCTAAGCGGAGGATAATGCTTTCTGCAGTAACTGTTAAGTAGGGCTCTTGCATTGATAGGGCCTGCAGCTCTCCTACACATCTAGCAAAAGTAATTGCTACCAGAAAGACAGTCTTAAGGTACTGTCACACTTAGCGATGCAGCAGCGATCCCGACCAGCGATATGACGCGGTCAGGATCGCTGGTACATCGCTAAGTGGTCGCTAGTGAGCTGCCACACAGGCAGATCTCACCAGCGACATCGCAGGGGACGGGGGTCGCTACTTACCTGTCACACCAGGCGATCCTGCGTCCTCCCGCCCGCGTCCACGCTCGTCGCTCGTCTCTCCACAGGAAGCGCCGCAGGAAGCTGACGACGAGAAACAGTCCTGGACGTTCTCGCGCGATCAGCGATAACCAGCGGGGGAGCCGGTCGTAGGTAAGTATCAGACACAGCGATATCGCTAGCAATAACGCTATAACATCACAAGTTATAGCGATATTGCTAGAGATATCGCTTAGTTGACAGGCCCTTAAAGGTAAAGGTTTTTTAAACTGATAGATTACAAAGGCTCAAATGGATGAATTGTCTGTATGTGATCACTTCATTCAGGGGTTTCAGATTAATGATAATTGTGTGCTTCCCTGAGGGCTTCTCGCCTAGGAAGATGCGAGAATAGTGGCCCCTGCCTATCTCTTGCAGGGGTACTCGAGAGATCACCTTTGCTTGAAGCAAACGTTGAAGACCTGACAGCAATAGCGTAGCTACTGGGGTGGCAGAGGGGGCCATTGACTTATATCATGAGGCCATGTCTGAGGTGCAGGGAGAGAGCAGCACAATGCTGGCTCCCCTGTCTGAGAGACTGCACAGCGGCCGGTTGCAGAGCCAGAGTCTCAGTCCCTGCAGTGTGCTGCTATCTCGGGATCTGGGAGAAGCTCCTTTCTGAAAAAAAAAAACTCATATAATTAATCCCTAAAATGATACTTTATTGTTTAAAAACCACGAGTGTGGTATACACCAGAAAAAAAATGTGACAGGAAATGAAATTAAAACAAAAGTGTTCAAACAAAGCCCACACTAAGGTGACACCTACGAGTCCCTAATTCGTTACTGAGCTGTACCCTGCCTGGCCGCGGAGGTTGGCACCCTAGGGGGGAACGTTGTGGCGCCCCCGCTCACGATGGCTATCCCTGGGGGCCCTAACAAACCCTACAGCCACTAGTGGTCCCTTCTACCCGATATAAAGGGAACCACTACTTCTAAACAGAGATCAAACCTGCTCTATAGCGGACCCTGTGTCCCAAGAAAAAGAGGTTAAAATAAATTTAGAACACACATGGCATTAGGTGGTCATATTAAAGTCCCACAAAAAAGCAGACAGCCATAAGGCAAAACAATGGGATAAATCAATTCAGATAATGCCTAAATCTTGTACAAAAGATTCATAACCAAGAGAGGCACCTATTACATTGACTCAATAGTAAGCCATAGCCCACAATGAGGCCATCAACAGTATCCCACTGTTAAAAGTATAGGGAACGCAGAGCTGCAACAGCGGTACTTATCTGCGTTTGTCGCCACCTGCCATCCAATCGTTAAAGCCTCCTTTCTGGCTGCAGTTACTTTCTCTCTGTGCAGACTCTGGCTCAGGCACGCTGTGTCCTAGTGCCCTCCTCCCATTAAACTGGACACTTCCTGGTCCTGCGTCACTGAGCCTGAAAACTTCAGCAGTACGTGGGGATGGAATTGATTAGATTAATTTAGTTTGGGCATGTTATGATCACTGTGGGTTGAATGTGAGAGGATGGGGTATTGTGGGGGACAGAGCACTGGGGGGTTAATGTGAGAGGATGGGGTGTTGTAAGGGTTAGGGCAGTGGGGGGTTAATGTGTGAGGATGGAGGTATTGTGGGGGCTAGGGCACTGGGGGTTAATATGAGGATTGGTTGCATTATTGGGGAGAGGAGACAGGACACAGGGGGTGATTGTAAGAGGATGAGGGTATTATGGGGGAGAGGCGACAGGGCACTGGGGGTGAATGTGAGAGGATGGGGGTATTATGGGGGCTGAAGAGGGGGACAGGGCACTGGGGGGTGAATGTGAGAGGATGGGGGTTTTGTGGTTGACATGGCACTGGGGGTTAATGTGAGAGGATGGGGGTATTGTGGGGGCTAGGACACTGGGGGGGTTAATGTGATAGGATGGGGTATTGTGGGGGCTAGGGCACTGGGGGGTTAATGTAAGAGGATGGAGGTATTGTGGGGGCATTGTGGGGGCTAGGTCACTGCGGGTTAATGTTAGAGAATGGGGGTCTTATGGAGGCTGAAGTGGGGGACAGGGCACTAGGGGGGTTAATGTGAAAGAATGGGGTATTGTGGGGGCTAGGGCACTGGGGAGTGAATGTGAGAGGATGGGGTATTATGGGGGAGAGGAGACAGGGTGCTGGAGGGTGAATGTGAGAGGATGGGAGTATTGTGGGTGTTGGGGTGGTGGAGAGGTGATAGGTCACTGGGGGTGAATGTGAGAAGATGAGGATATTGTGGGGAAGGGGGACAGGGCACTAGGGGGCTGATTACTATACTGTTTTGATATGAAATTATATGTACTTCCATCACATGTAGCAGTTGCTGTCTTGTGAGGCAGGAGATAGGGAGGTAGGGGGCTTTTTATACTTGCGAGCTGGGACTTTTATAAGTATTAGTATGACAAGCATAAACATACTGGTTAATAGAATTAATACATTAATAATGGGTTAATATCTAAGTTTTAGTATAACCAGGATAAGTATAAGGCCGGTGTCACACTTGCGAGTGTGATGCGAGAAATTCGCGCATCAACACCCGGCATCGGCGTGTGCGACTGCATAGAAATACATGTACACTCCGGTCCAGAGTGCTGGCGGCAGTGCTGGGTATTGAGGTGCGAGACTCGTGCAAATTTCTCGCAAGTGTGACCCTGGCCTTAGCATAAGGGCGCAGGCAGACGGCCATATAACTCATACGACGATCGCACCGCAATCCTCGGACTAGCCGGTACCGCTACTGACATGAGTGTGACAGTGTGATGGATTACTAAGCAGCTGTCACACTCAGGTCAGGTATATTGCCAACTTTTCAGCAATAAAGGTTCAGATACAGCTTTAAAGAAGGCTAGTACTTGGATATAACACAATTTTATTATACAATGATTCATTTAAATGATAAAACACCAAATTAATGGAATGGCAGATATAATATTACCCTGTCTTGTTAATTAATTTCATGTGAATCATACAATTATTATGAATTATAGTACATAGAGAAATAAGCATCCATACATTACCAAGTAGTATTGCAACATCACTTCTCCACTGGAGGGACCACAGTGTCAATGAGAAGGAAAAACTCTGGTCTTTTCATCACAGAAACCGTGCACCCATGATACCTTCTGGAAATGTCCCTACCTCGCTGAACCGGGTCCACCTTATTATACACAATGCTCCCACATTACAACTGTGCAGTATGTTTAGTCTGCATCAGAATCTTGAATCTGCACAAGACTTCAAGGTCTGTTTGTTATAGCCTCTTAGTGTGTTTGCACCAACCAGAGATTTGTTTGCCATTAGTATGTCTCTTAACAATAGCACAATGCATCAGGGTTGTTTTGCTACTGATTATAACCCAGGCTCTGTTTGCCTCTGGTCAACTTGTCAAAGTTGTCTATCACTGTTCAAAGTTCAACATATGTTGCTTATTACAAAGTTAACTCTTCATGCTCATAGCATAACGCTCTAAGATGGTAACATATGGGCAGCATGACTTCCATAATCACCTATTCTGAAAACTGGATACCTATCGTAACCCAGGCACACACGCATACATGTCTCATGGGTATCACAATCGGTCCTCGATTATTGATGTCATGCATGACCATATGTTACTTGAGACCATAACATTTTGGTCTCTCTTGTCAATCGAGAATCATATTATTACCGAGCATAAGACTTCCTTGTTCAAGCAGCATAAATATTCATTATCTATACAGTTGCTATTCCTATTGTAATACACCACACAGAATTAGTTGGAAAGCTCCTTCCCATCAACCACCCCCCAGTTGGCAGGGTATAGTAAAGAGAAAGTATTCAGTCAAAGCAAATATCACTTGTGTGCAAATCAGGATAAGGAATCTTTGAAACACAGAGCTTCAAAGACCACAGAACAATTCCTTGTCTTACGGTATTGACACAGAGCAAATGCTTTGTGTCTCAGTATCAAAGTTCAGCATTAATGATATTACACCATAGTATATTGCAATATAGTGTTTGGATTCAAACAACCATATTTCATATTTGCCATACTTTCCACCCTTGGTCTAATGACCACACTATATCAAAGCATATAAACAATCTATTACAATATGTAGGCTATAAGATATCCATATTTTTATTAGCACCACATCAGGAGAGACGACGGCCAGTCCAAGGATTGCAATACAATCCTCGCATGAGAAATATGTCCGTCTGTCGGCCCCTTAACAAGTATAACCATACAGTAACCACGAGCTGCATTCTATTTAATAATTTCAGAATTAATTTATTATTATAAAGGTATTAAAGGCTCGGGATAATTGTCTGCAGTCACTCTGAGACTACAGGCGGCCAAATCATGATATGTTTCACCTGCTGTCATGAGACCCCAATACCACTGGTGCGATCAGGCAGTCATGCGACCATGTTTGCTATTTGCACATGTCGACAAGGTAAGTTTGACTTCTCTCAATAGAAGATAATTGGGAGAAGCCGGATCGGTCATCACACCACCCCCTGCTCACATCAGCAATACTGGGGCCATTAGTACATAGATGGACTCAGTTAAATATTAAGTGGGCACTTAAGAAGCATTATTATTTATAGGGGCACCAGTAGGGTAGTTACTGGATGGCAGACGGTGTTGAGGTGACTGTCAGTCAGTGCCATGGTTGTTGTGAATTTGCTTTCTGGCATCCCTCTGGTTATTACTGAAGGTAGTGGAGCTGGTCAGATTGGCAGAGGTGTTGCGAGTTCTCTTTCTGGGCTCCCTCTGGTGGTTAATGGAGGTAATGAAGCTGATCTGATTGACAGAGGCTTGCCACCTGATAATAATGATGACGACGATTGGAGATCTGGGGTTTCAGATTGGGATTTAAGACAGCCGACTCCCTCTATCCCTGTGGGTGATTTGCTTCCTGTTCCTCCTGAGGTCTGATTTCTCCAGCTCAGTCCCTGCATGTTCAGCTAAGTGGTTTATTTGCTATTCTGTTTGCATTTGATCTGGTTTTGTCTATCTCTTCTTGGTGCGGGTCAGCCAGCTCCGGCTGGGGCTGTGCTGAGTCACCGCTCATATGTTACTGCTTGTGCCAGTTTGTTTTATCCTCTATTAGATTGGTCTCTTTTTGCTCTGCTTTCAGAATATACCAGAGTGCTGATATAGTGGGGGGCGAAGTCGTGTGACTTCAGTGTTTTTTGCATCAGACGTGTTGGTCTTTTTGCAGGGTTTTTTTGCGTGATTGCAGACAGTGTCTTTCCTTTCCTGTCCTGTCTATTCAGTGTGGGCCCCATCATTTGCTCAGTCTATTTTCCTGCCGGTGTTTGTGTTTTCATCTTTTCTCACTGACAATATATGTTTGGGGGCTATCTATTCCTTTGGAATCTGCTCTGGGGCAGTTAAGATTTCCCCTTTCTTGCTTTAGGCTTAGTTAGCTCTCCGGCTGTGCCGAGGCGTCTAGGATCATCGTAGGTACACTCCATGGCTACTGCTAGTTGTGTGGATAGGATTAGGGGTCTGCAATCCGCTTAGATACCAACCTCTCTAGTTTTCTGTGGCTTAGCTTGGACCTGCTCTCCTCCTCGATGACCCATTCATAACACATAGTGCTCTTACAGCTGCCACTTTCTGTACACAGAGCAGTGACTGAAACCATGCCAGCACAACCACTATGACTGGAAGAGCAAGGCTGACAGGAGGAATAAAGTTTATTTCCTCCTGGCAGAAAAGCTCTCATTGCAGGTGCCGCACAGTGTCAGAACACTATTAACAATTATACTGTGTATTGGAGGAGCAGTGGGGACATCATTCTATATATAGGGGAACTCTGTGGGACATCATACTGTATGTACGTGAGCTGTGGTCCCATCTTACTGTATATAAGGGAGATGTGTATACTGTGTATAGGGGAGCTGTGAGATCATCATACAGTGTATAGGGGAGCTGTGGGATCATCATACGTTGTAGAGCAGAGCTCTGGGCCCACCATACCATATATAGGGGAGTTGTACATGGGGAACGTAAGGGACATAATTAAATGTTAAGTGGGCACTTAAACATTATTGTTATAGGGGCACTCAGTATTGTGACCATCAAAGTTGCACAAGGAGCATTATTACTTTCTAGGGACAAAATGTGGAGGGCACATGCACAGGAAATTAATATTTTCTTTGAGACAATTTTGCCATCTAGAGATCACAAAGGAGGCAATATTACGATGTAAGGGGCACAGTGGTGGCATTACTATGTGGGGCACTAGGAGGAGCTCTGTTTTTGTACCACAAAGCAGGTGCAGCAATAGGGAATCATATGGCAGCGGCAGCTCAGTATTGGGGTATCAGCAAGATGAGTTTGTGCAGGTTGGGAATACATTTACACATGGAAACACAAGAAGCAATGGGATGAAACTGAAAGGGAGTAGATTAGATTGGATAATAATATAAAAAACTTTTTGAGCCTATGTGCACACGCTGCGGATTCACCAGCGGATTTTTCCGTGCGGATCCGCAGGTAAAACCGCAGGTAAATTGACCTACGGTTTTACCTGCGGATTGGCCAGCGGTTTTACACCTGGACGATGGAATAGGTGGCAAACCGCAGCGGAATCCGCAGAAGGAATTGACATGTCAATTCTTTCTGCTGGTTTAAACCGCAGCTTTTCTGCAGTGAAAAAAACCGCAGCATGTGCACAGCAGATTGTAAATCCCATAGCTTTACATGGTACTGTACACTGTCTGCGGACCTGCAGCAGAATCCGCAGCGTGTGCACATACCCTCACTGTCAGGGTATGTGCACACGCTGCGGTTTTTGCTGCGGTTCCGCAGCGGTATTAGTCCTGCGGAACCGCAGCAATTCCGCAGACAGTGTACATTGCCATGTTACTCTATGGGTTTGCAAAGCCGCTGTGCATACGCTGCGGAAAAAAACGTGCGGAAAAGCACGTTTTTTTTTCCGCAGCATGTCAATTATTTCTGCGGTTCTGCAGCGGTTTTGCACCCATAGACTTGCATTGAGTCACTGTATTCCGCAGCAAAAACCGCAGATGTAAAAAGATCTGCGGTTTTTGCTGCGGTTTGGGGTGTAAAAACCGCAGGATACGGAAGTGAGGGGGCGGAAGAGGAAGTGTGTGGGAGGAGGGAAGAAGACATCGCCATGGCCTACCGTCGCATGGACATTGATGTGGGGCGTCTGATAGATCTGGTATGTATGTTTGTATGTTTGTGTGTGCGTCTGTCTGTCAGTCTGTGTGTGTCCGTAGAGTGTCTATGCGGCGGTAGGCCCCCTATTGTGCTCGATCGCCGCATGGGACTGCTGCTCCCATCCGCCTATAGGATGGGAGAGTAGTCCCTGGGGCGACCGAGCACAAAGTGTTAAAACATGTAACAAAAAACACAAACATGACATACAACATAGAATACATGTATACATGACAGACATGACATACAACATAGAACATAGAATACATACTCACCACATACAGCACATTTTGTTCCCCGAAGCCCTTGATCACCTAGGGAAAAAAATAAAGTAAAAAAACCACAAAATACTCCCTGTCCGCAGAAATCCAAAAATAGAGTGTCCCGCGGCGATCTCAGCAGTCCTCGGGCGATACACTAGCGCAGTGTATCGCCGAGTTTTCGAGTGTTCGGGCCCTCCGGGACCTCACTTTACGGCTCTTCTGCTGCGTTTGACCTTTCCCATGCAGCAGTGCCGTAAAGGAGGTTACCCGAGTCACTGAACTCAGGTAAACTCTTGGCACATGCGCAGTAACACACTGCAGGAGCAGAGCTCCTGTCAGTGTGTTTCTGCAGGCATGGAGAATGGTCACATCACCTGATGTGACTGTTCTCCATGTCAGATCGTCGTGGGACACTCGTTGAATGGACTGCGACGGAACGGTAGGTATAGAATTGGTTTGGTTTTTTTGGGTTTTTTTTTAGGTGATCGAGGGCGTCGCATAGGATTGAGGGTACAATAAAAAAATTAGTCAAAAACAATGTTTTTTTATTTCAATAAAACTGTTTTTGTTTGTGTCTGTGTGTTTTTTTTTTTAAATTGTTTCTATGGGCTTAATAATGGATCGGCGTCTTATTGACGCCTCTCCATTATTAACCGGGGTTAATGTCACCTGTCAATCAAAGGTGGCATTAACCCCTTTATTACCCCACATCCCGCCGCTGCAGAGCGGGAGTGGGAAGAGAGGGGCTAAGTGCCGGAATTGGCGCATCTTATAGATGCACCATTTCTGGGGCGGCTGCAGGCTCATATTTGTAGCCAGGGGGGGGGCAATGTCCATGACCCCTTCCTAGGCTATGAATATGAGCCCGCAGCTGTCTGCATAGCCTTTCTGGCCCTAAAAAATGGGGGGCCCCAACGTCATTTTTGTTTCGGGGTCTCCCTTTTTTTTTTAGAGCCAGAGAGGCTACGCAGACAGCTGCAGGCTCATAATCGTAGCCTGGGAAAGGGGACATGGATATTAACCCCTTCCCAGGTTGGAAATATCAGCTCGCACTTGTCTGCTTAGCCTTTCTGGCCCTAAAATATGGGGAACCCCCACATCATTTTTTTGGGGGGGTCTCCCTTTTTTTTTTTTTTTTTTAGAGCCAGAGAGGCTACACAGACAGCTGCGGGCTCATATTCGTAGCCTGGGAAAGGGGACGTGGATATTAACCCCTTCCCAGGTTGGAAATATCAGCTCGCACTTGTCTGCTTAGGCTTTCTGGCCCTAAAATATGGGGGACCCCCACGTCTTTTTTTTTTTTGGGGTCTCCCTTTTTTTTTTTTTAGAGCCAGAGAGGCTACGCAGACAGCTGCGGGCTCATATTCGTAGCCTGGGAAAGGGGACATGGATATTAACCCCTTCCCAGGTTGGAAATATCAGCTCGCACTTGTCTGCTTAGCCTTTCTGGCCCTAAAATATGGGGGACCCCCACGTCATTATTTTGATTTTTGAGGCCCTGGTTTTTACAGCCAGTTAAGCTACGGGAAAAGGGGACCTGTATATTAACCCCTTTCCCAGGTGGTACATATCATGCTACGCAACTATCTGCGTAGCTTATCTGGCTGTTAAAACCAGGGCCTCAAAAATCAAAATAATGACCTGGGGGTCACCCATATTTTAGGGCCACAAAGCCTATGCAGAACGCTGCGGCCTGATTAGGACAACCTGGGAAAGGGGACATGTATATTAACCCAATTTCCCAGGTTGTCCTAATCAGGCTGCAGCGGGCTGCATAGGCTTTGTGGGCCAAAAATATTGGGGGGAACCCTCGTCAAACTACTTTATTTTTGGCCAACACTTTAACTTTATAAGCTGTATGTGTGTGTATGTATGTATGTATGTATGTATGTATGTGTGCATGACTGGGATTGCCATCTGCACCGTCGCCGCTACAGCCACAAAATTTAGCGCAGTCACACATCTAGACACTCAGAGTGTGACAGGCTATGCTATAATCTTAAATTTAAACCCTTCTAGTTCCAATTCACAAACCTATTGTGCAATTGGTTTATGGCTGTATTCTGATTAGGCTTTTAATACAAGAAGATTTTGCGTGTTTGATATAGTAAGTAATAAAAATTATATAAATTGTAGGTCTGTGACTATCCCACAATATGGGACCAGGCCGAGGAGAGTTTCAAAGATCGCTACTTCAAAGAGATCTGCTGGAACAAGATCTTAGTGGAACTGTACCCACAATGGCATTCCTTCCCAAGTGTCAAGCAGGGGGAAATCGGTAATGATAATGATATTCTACACATTTGATTCCATTTGTTAAGAAAGGGATAGTGAATTAATTTCTGTTTTCTTTTTCTCTTTTTGCAGCGAAAGATCTGAAGCAGAGGTGGCGGTCCGATCGGGATCGATTTAATAAATATATCGCAACCTTGGATAAAAGTGGATCTTCACCGCCAAGGAGGCACAGTTTCCCTTTCTATGAGGAGCTGCAGTTCCTTTTCACTAGCTGGACATTGAGGAGGTAAAATTTTTTTTTTTTTAGGCGTATAAACTGTTGGTCATAATCAGCTTTGAAAAATGTTTATTTGGTTTTCTTTCAACAGGACTGACGGGAACATGTGTCCGGCTGACGAAGAGTCTGAAGATGGGGCAGGTTCCTCTTTAGCTGTCGACATATCTTCGCCATCAGTAGCAACTGCTTCTGCTAGGACAAATTCTTCAGCTGCTGATGGCCCATCTGCAGCTGCTGGCCCATCTGTCTCCGCAGAAGCAGTTGCTACTGGAAGGACTGCCTATCCGGTGAGAGGTGAGCGAGCCAATAAAAAACAAAACAAAAAAATAGAAGATAAGACGGTCAAAGCTGCAACCGAAACCCTGGAGTTGCTGAAAAAAAGTACTTCAGAGGATATGTTTGATTTTTTTTCATTAACAATAGCAAATAAGGCTCGCTTGCTGACGCCGGATAGGCAGTCCATTTTTATGAGCCTGGCCCAGGTGAGTCTGACAGCTTTGGAGGACCCTGCCCCAATCGCACCATACAATACCATACTCATGGGTCTTTTCGGACTCTTCCGGCCCACCCAAGCACCCCAGCAGTCCTCAAGCTTTGGGCCCACCCAAGCACCCCAGCAGCCCTCAAACTTTGGGCCCACCCAAAGTAATGGACCAGCGACACCAGCCCCATTACATTCCGATCAGTCACCATATTCGTATGGATACAGCCCAGACTATCATTACTTGTGATATGTTTTTTAGACACCCTGTTGGTCTGTTACAGTTTCTACCTCGTTACTTCAAAAAATAGACATATTTTGAAGACTCGCTGAGCACTTTGGCAGGAGCGCTGATATAGTTGAAGGCTCCAATTAGAGAATATCCTAGGTTATGACAATGTAAAAGAGGTCTCACATCTCTCATAAATGCCCTGTATGGATGAAAATAAAATTCTATTGAATGATTGCACTCAAAAAATGTATTATATGCAGATATATAAAATATTTGTCCCCTAATTTATGTATCCATTATTAATACATTACTAGGCTTCTCAGGCTATTTTGTTAATAAATGTTCTGGATATGTTCTACTTTCTTGTCAGGGCATTGACTTTGCTGTGTCCGCCTGTTGTGACTCATTCGTGAACGCCTAAAGTGTTTCCCTCCTTTCAGAGCCTCAGCCTAACCATCTAGCCAGGGCCCCATACGTGCTCTGTGCTTCGTTGAACCCACGCTGTGTCCGCACTGTGCATTGTGTGTCCTCTTGTCATGCATAGGCCCTCTCCTGTACTCTGGCGTGCCGCCTATCATGCGCAGGCCCTTGCCATAGCCAGAACACTGGCGTATCCCTTATCACGCTCCTTTACTTGGACCATGGTGTAACCCCAACCACACACACCCTGGCTGGAAACTTGCCTTGTACCTTGGCGTGTATTGTAATATGCACCCTGTGTTGAAATATGTTGTGCCTCCTTGCCTCAACCCCGGATTCCCTTACGGATGCCCGGAGCCTACTGTTCGCTTCCTGAGCTCCAGAGCCTGATGACTGCGGCCTGATGTCCGGAGCTGTTGCCCTCAAACTGATGTCCAGATACTGAAGACAGTTGCCAGATGTCCGTAACCTAATCCCGTATAGCCCTTGTTGAAACACTGGTGTGCCACCTGCCACGTACCATGCCTTGTACCTAGTTGTGCCCCTGCACTGTGTAAAGTTCAAAATTGGAACCAACCCAGTCCATTAAAAACATAACACACCTGAAATTCAAATGTAAAAATATTTTATTAAAACAAACTACAAAGTGAGATTCAATTTAGAAACCAAAGTCAACAAAATGAAGGGTACTTCTTTGTTGTTGCTCCATCTTATTCCATCCTTCACTGCTGTTCAGGCCGCTCAACACCGGCACAGGAGTATTGCCAGTGCACGGCACCTTCAGGACTCTGAAAATAGTCAGCAAAAGTTTCTCTCACACGCACACCCAAGTTGAATGGCCATCCCGCATTGAGCACTGGATTAAATTGTGGCTGCTGGTACTCCACATCTACATTAGTACTGTACTCCCGAGTGTAGTTGTGGAGTACACAGCAGGCCTTAATCACGGTGTCAATGGTGTCAGGATCCAACTGGATGGCAGTGTGAAAGATCCTCCACTGACTACTCATGATCCCGAAGGTGCATTCCACATATCTGCGTGCACGACTCAGCCGATAATTAAAAATCCTCCGCCGGTCATCCAGTCTCCTCCGTGGGTATGGGCGCAGCAGGGTTGTTGTTAAGGGAAACGCCTCATCCGATACCATCACAAAGGGCACTGGATGTGTGGAACCCGGCAAAGGTCTTGGGGCTGGGAGCGTTCCGCCATCTCGAAGAATTTCCTGACCAATCTGTGATGTTCGCAACACCCGAGAATCCCCAGTACTGCCGTAGGCGCCAACGTCAATGCCAACAAATTTGTAATGTGCATCAGCCACCGCCATCAGGACCACTGAAAAATACTTCATATAATTAAAGAAGCGTGATCCTGATCGTGGTGGTTTCTGCACTCTTACATGTTTACCATCAACTGCACCTATGCAGTTTGGGAAATTGGCCACAGACTGAAAGCCTGCTGCCACCTGCAGCCAAGTCTCCTCGGTTGGGGAAGGCATCACCATGGGCTGCAACTTCTGCCAGATGACGGCACATGTGCACCTCACAATTTGAGAGATGGTGGATTTACCAACTCTAAATTGGAGGTGTAGGGATGTGTAGCTCTCTCCTGTGGCTAAAAATCTGTAAAGAAACAAATAATAAATATTAGAAATTTCACACAAAAATGTAATGGAACCTGGCAGCATTTATGGGCGCAATAAGATCTGGCCAAAATGCAGACAGGTTATGTTATTTCACAAAAACACCAGGATATGTCCAGTACAGCAAAACACTGTACCAAAGATATCCATGTCAGTGTGTCTGGGTGTGTACGGCACGTATGTGGCAGCCATGTGCTGCACCATTCAAACACGAATGGCTTGCTGGGAAAAAGCGCTCAAGAAAAGTTTGTACACGGTGGCAGGTGGTGAAAACAAAGCCCATTCTTCCCTGATGGTGGTTAAATCCTGCAGACCAGGGGAGAATGAAGCCACCATGTTCAGCACCTGCCACCAGGTAACTGCGCTTCCTGTAGTGCGTCTTCACTAGTGTCAGCAGTTCATGTGAAAACTGTCATGACACATACCAGACACACGGACATGTGAAAGAGGTCTACTGAATGACATACAAAACCAAAAAAATTTACTTACAGCAAGGTGATGAGCAGCCTTTCTTCAGCAGTGATGGCCTTCCTCATAACCGTATGTGAGAACGTAAGCTGGGGTCCGACTATTTCAAGGAGTCGGTCAAATGCCGGGATACTTAGCCTGCAGAAGACTATGAATTTGTCCGGAAATCTGGAAATTGAACAGAAAAAACATTAAAAAAAAAGGATTAGTGTTTTACAGACACATTATAATGTGGATGTAGAAATTTGGATACTTACCTCCTGAAATCATTGTAGAGCACATAAAAATGTCCCTTTTCTGTCTGCTCCACTACGATTGGGTGAACCCACATTTTTCTTGATCGTTTTCTTCTCTGCTGCTGCAACGCAAAAAAAAAATCAAGTGTTTAGTACACAAAACAGTGATAAACCAAAGGCTGTGTTCACATTTCATTAAAGGTGTGCATTTAACGCATCCATTACATAGCGCCATTACTGCTATGTAACAGATGCGTTTACGCACCAATATGCTGCCATAGACAAGCGCATTGCTAACGCTTGACATAATTTGGCTAGGTTTACATTGCATTATGGCAGTCCTTTCAACGCATGCGTCAAACTGACTGCGCTAACACAACTTCTTTATGATTGCATTATGCGATCACGCTAGCAGTGACGGCACATTGAACGCTACAGCCCACATCCAAGGATCCGTGACAGAATGACAGCACATCGCCAATTATGACATGCGTTAGCAATGCGCTTGTCTACAGCAGTCTGTGTGTGTGTTAACGTATATGTCACAATGTAACTGACGCGTAAAACGCACACCCCAATGTGAACCCAACAATTGCAATATTCTGTCATTCTGGGCCGAACCATGGTCTGCAGCATCTGAGGGTCCATATGTCATTGCTGTTGCACATGCTGCATCTGCACTAGTGGAATCACACGCACATAAAAACTTTTGCTTACTTGCTGTGTGTGGCGGTTGAAAATATTGAGCAAGGACTCAAGAATCCGAACTCTATCAGCCCTGCGGAGCCGTATCAGGGCACTGTGCTGTAATGTGCGCTCTGCTGGCTGCTCTGCTGTTCAGTGAGCTGGACACTCTGCTCCCGATTTTCCCATTGACTCATTTTGTTCGTCAAGATGGAGATTGGACGAAGAAGGGGCTGGACAAGGAAGTGACATTTTTTTTTTTCTCCAGTGTTGTTTGTATAAACTTTATGGGTATTCATTCCCTCAAAAAACGCAGACAAAACTGCAGGTAAAAACCGCAGCAAAACCACAGAAGGGAGAGACCTGCGGTTTATGCCAACAGCTGCGGTTTTGGGTCAGAAAAAAACAGCAGATAAATCTGCACTGTGTGCACATAGCCTGAGGGTGATCAATGAGTGAAACAGGCTGCCACGAGAGGTGGTGAGTTCTCCTCCAATGGAGGTCTTCAAACAGAGGCTGGACAGACATCAGTCTGGGATGATTTAGTGAATCCTGCATTGAGCAGCGGGTTGGACACAAGGATTATGATTCTACATGTGAACGGCGCTGAAAATGTGAGTAGTCAGATGTGTCTTTGTTGTAATCTCTGTTGATGAGTCCCTGGCTGGAGAAGTTGACATGTCGGTCTGGGCCCAATGGAAAAGACAGGGAAAAGTGAATGACTCCTCCTGAAAGAACGTTATCTGTAAGTCACCATCTATAACTGTACTGTAATCTCTTACATGTTCTGCAGGACTGGTATCTACCACTATATGTCACCATAAGGCGGTAATATCAGTGCTGGTCTTTGTATGCAGATTTATTTTCAATAGCAGTGTTTCATCTCCTGAGGTTCCCCTATACCACCATAGCTAGAATCATGATTACCTGGTTAGGGGCCACAAGGAGACACAGACAGAAAGGGCCCCTGTGCAATAACAATATATGGACCCTTTGCAGCCCAAGAGCTACTAAAAATGCAAAATTGCCCATTCTCTGGAGGTAGATATGGGCCCCCTTACCTCTTGCGATTGCGACCATGTGCGATTGCTCCAATGATATGCCCTTCTGTTAGGGGTCCACTCAGATGTTTCGCCCCCCCCCCCCCCGAGCTGAACCTCTAGCTACGGCTCTGCCTGACAGTAAGGAGTCTTGAAGGTGCAGATTCTGTAGTGAGGTAATTCTCAGGCATTGAGGAGGAAAACTCTCGAACTCTAGTTTCAATTCATCCTGAACGGTATGGTGAACCCACTGGTTCGTGGAGATGGACTGCCACCGAGTGAGGAAGTCAGAGAGTCGACCCCAACAGGGGAGCAGTCATTGCTTGTCAGGAGCTTGCTGGTGATGGGGGACAAGGATATTTTTACCATTACCACCTTTTGGATAGCACCAGTGGCCTTATTTGCCTTTCCCTTTATATTCCATCTGGGAAGACTGATCTTGGGAGGGACGAAAAAAATGTTTCCTAGGGTTTTTCTGTTCAGGGAGCGTTTTCTTTTTGTCCGTAGCCTTTTACAAGATCTCAGCAAGAGCCAGACCGAAAACGTAGTGTCCCTGAAAGGGAATGGCGCAAAGCTTAGCCTTAGAGGTGATGTCACCACTAGGGATGAGCGATATTGCCCAATATCGTATCGGAATTCCGATTTCCAAAATTGGAAAATATCGGAATTTCCGATTTCCGATATCAATGCAAGTCAATGGGAGAAAAAAATCGGAATTACAAAATGACCACTACAGTGCTATATAATGGATAAAATGGGGGGGAAACACCTCAGGATAATGGGGAAGGAGTTTGCAGAGGCAGAGTAGCAAAAAAAAAAAAAAAAATCGCTAAAAAAATGCACATAGCGAAAACTGTAGCAGGAAAACTGGTCGCCATCTTCTTAACAGCGGTGTTTTTTCTTTGGGTTAGGATTAGTTGGGGTAGGGTTAGGGTTTATGGTTTGTAGGGTAAGGGTTAGGGTTAGTAGGGTTAGTTAGGATTATGGTTAGTAGGATTAGGGTAAGGGGTTAGGGTTATGCTTATGGTTAGTCGGGTTAGGGTTGTTAGGGTTAGGGGTTATGGTTATGCTTAGTAGGGTTAGGGTTAGTAGGATTAGGGGTTAGGATTAGTAGGGTTATGGGTTAGGGATAGTTAGGGTTACTGATTTTACATTATTAAATTAAAACTGCCGGTGGTGGTGTCAATATGTGTGATACTTATGTGATATGAATGATGTATGATTGATATTAGAAAAGGTATCCAGATGGTAGGTAGGTGATCACGGGTCTTATTATTCCTTTTCAAAAGTATTCAGTACAAGATTACCAGAGACTGGGGATTTGACCGCTGAATGACCTCTTTGAGTACATGATGAGAACATGCAGAAGGAATGTGAAAAACAACCATACAGCGCTTGCGTAACACGAGCAGAGCACGAGTTGGAATGTTCACTGCGCAGCTGTACAGCTTGTATAAACATTACTTGTAGAAGTTGTAGTGCGCAGGACTAGATTCATATCTAGGAACAGTTTGTATATAACCGAGGGAATTTCCACTGGCGAGTAGGGACGTTCCAGGAGACTTATGGACGCATATCTTCTGTGATGGAGTTTTACGGGATATTTCCTCCTCGCCAATCGAGTCCCCCGATAGAGGAGTGATGCTACAATATCCGGTAATATATTGATGCTTTCTTTCTCTATGAATAGATGATGTATTGATCATGTAATGTTAGACTAGTGCTGCTAAAATTCATGTGCAAATTTATATGTTAATTCATTAATATCTCTGATTTTAATAGAATAAAATACTATTGTTTTACTGAGCACAGACTTCTTGTCTCTTGCCTAATTAGTATATTAGTGAGCGCTATGTATGTATGGACCATAAGTCCATCATATTGACTCGGTAAGACAATATGCCCTTTGACTGACATGTGTCCACGTTCAGCTCACCTTGCTTTGCAGGGAGTTTCCAGGAGCACCACGTGGAGGAAAGGATACACTCCCTTTAAACCATGCTTAGTCTTCTTCTGCTGATTATATTACTGTTATTCAGTAATTCTGCATATTGATATTCTGCTTTTGGTTCATGTACATCTGCTCCTACTGCTTCCTAAACCTCCGTCTATGGTTATTCTGCTATTGGCTGGTCGCAGAATGTCCCAAACCCAGAGGAAATACGCAGAAGTAACAATAGGCACAGGAACTTGAGAGAACCAGCTGGTGAGTCTGGAACCCGTATAGTCAGCAGAAATCAGCATAAGAGCCAATGGAACTAACGGGCACCAGCTGACATTACCGAAGCCCGTTAACTAAGCAGGAGGTACCTATGCAAGAATGCACTACCAAGGACCAGCAGACGTTACTGGAACTCGGATACCACAAAGGAGGGACCAAAGCCATTGACTCTACTGAGAACCAGCTGACGTTACTGGAACCCAGATAAGCAGCAGAAGGTAAAAGTGCCAGTGGCTGTACTGGGCAACAGCTGACATTACTGTAGCCCGGACACCACAATGTAGTAGTGACATAAGCCAAAGCACTGCCGAGAAGCCCAAAAAAAACCCACAAAGACGCAAGTTCAAGAGCAAAAAGACAGGAGTCCGGTGACATCTCCATCTGTCTTCTTGTCTTCGGTCTTCTGCATTTGTCTTCCTGTCTTGGGTCTTCTGCATCTAACTTCCTGTCTTGGGTCTTCTACCAGAGTAATGTCTTCTTGGCAGAAGGTGCAAGAGCCACATTTGCCCCCGCAACCCGGACACAGTCTTCTTTACTCCGCAGTCGCAGCAGGGGAGGAGCAGGGCCTACTGGCACTATCGAGACCAGCCTTGAGCGCCAGGTCCTGGAGTCCACGTAGGGGGCTCCTACACTGCCAACACCACGGATAACAGCAAACTGAGCGGGAATGATGTACGGCGGGGCATGGAACAGCGCGGCGGACACAACCGTGTAACGGCGAACGTTGTCGAAACACGGTTTGGAGCAGGAGGTACCCGTGCCTTTGGGCACTCCCGAGAACCAGCTGGCGATGCTGGAACTCGGTTTACCCCTCGGGGGAGGCACCTGTGTCCGCACTTCACTGCCAGGAAACAGCCGGCGTGACTGGATCCCGCCTTTTGTGCTTCGGCCTATAGGTGTTTGGCATCTGTCGTCCTTTTTTTCCCACTTTGGTCTAACGAGGTACAGCTGGCGGTACTGTTGCCCAGAAACACAGCATGCTGTGAAAGTGGCAGTCACAGAAATGGGCACTAGCTGGCGGTACTAGAGCCCAGAAACAAGGCATGCTGTGAAAGTGGCAGTCACAGAAATGGGCACTAGCTGGCGGTACTAGAGCCCATAAACAAGGCATGCTGTGAAAGTGGCAGTCACAGAAATGGGCACTAGCTGGCGGTACTAGAGCCCAGAAATACAGCATGCTGTGAAAGTGGCAGTCACAGAAATGGGCACTAGCTGGAGGTACTAGAGCCCAGAAACATGGCATGCTGTGAAATCAGCAGTCACGGAAATGGGCACTAGCTGGCGGTACTAGAGCCCATGGAAAACAGTATGAGGTGAAAAAGTCAGTCACAGAACGAGGTGCTAGATGTTGGTAGTAGAGGCCAGAGCACAGGCATAACAGATGACACTGTGTGCAACATAGGCGCATGACAGAGCATGCATACTGCTACCAACCATGCATGTAACCTGTCTACTCTGGCCCAGGGCAGCAAAAGTCACCAGAAATCCAGGCCTGGTTCATTTTTACGAATGTAAGCCGGTCCACATTTGCAGCGGATAGTCTGGTTCGTTGGTCTGTTAGTACATTGCCAGCTGCACTAAAGACGCGTTCAGAAATCACACTGGCACGAGGACAAGCCAGGACCTCCAAGGCATACTGGCTAAGTTCAGGCCATGTATCCAACTTGGAGACCCAAAAGTTGAAGGGGGCAGATCCATCCTGAAGCACACTGGCAGGAGTGGAGAGGTATTGTGCCACCATGTCACGGTAACGTTGCCTCCTAGTGAGTTGCACTGTCTGTGCTGATGGTGCCCAAACTGTTTGTGGGTTCAGAAACCGTTGGAAGAGGTTGGGTATACTGAACCTGTCAGTAGCAGATGTACTGCTTCTGCTACCGGCTTCTGAACGCTTCTGCTGGGCCCAGGACGCACTGAGGTGCCTGCTAGTGCACGCGCATCACTGCTATGCGGTGGAAAAGAGTACATGAGTGAATTAACCAGTGCGTCGTGGTACACCTGCATTTTACGCGCCTGGTTCAACGGTGTAATTAGGCTTTGAAGGCTGTCCCGGTAACGTGGATCTAAGAGGGTGGCCACCCAGTAATCATTTGTGTGGAGAATACGAACCATGCATGGGTCATTTCTCAGGCACTGCAGCATGAAGTCACTCATGTGCTGAAGGCTGCCAACTGGCCATGCATCGCTGTCACCAGCTGAAGGAATGTGCTGTGGCTGCTCTACATCACCCCATCCACGCTCTATCTGGTGACTACTAGTAGAGCGCTGTGTACTTTGCTCCTCTGGCTCATCCTCATAGTCCTCCTCGCTTGCTGTGTCCTGCCTGGACCTTTGTGAGGCACCCACAGAGCTTTGTACCAACCGGGCGATGAAGATTTCCTGGTTGGTGCAAGTGTCTCATCATACTCCTCCTCCTCCTGATAAACCTCATCCCTTAGTCCTTTAAGTGATTATTCTATAAGGCATATAAGGGGAATAGTCAGGCTGAGTAGGGCAGCATCCACGCTCACAGTCAGAGTGGAGTCCTCGAAGCACTTCAAAATGGTGCATATGTCCTTCATGGATGCCCACTCTGTGGTTGTAAAGTGGGAGGGCTGAGATGTGGGTCGCCTACTTTGCGCCTGATGCAGCTGCAACTCCATAATTGCAGGTTGCTGCTCACACAACCTCTGCAGCATATGCAAAGTCGAATTCCACCTGGTGGAGAGGTCAACAATGATGCGGTGCTCGGGCAGGCCCAATCTGCGCTGCATGGCTGAAAGGCGCGATGCAGCCATGCTTGAACGCCGCAAATGAGAGCACTCGTATCTGACTTTGTGCAGCAGCTCCTCAAGGTCAGGATAGTTCCTAAGGAAACTCTGCACCACCAAGTTTAGGACATGGGCAAGGCATGGAATGAGAGTCAGACCACCTAGGCACAGAGCCGCGTCCAGGTTTCGGCCGTTGTCACACGCCACCATACCTGGCTGGAGGTTGAGCGGCGCAAGCCACATGTTGCTCTGCTACTTGAGTGTGTTCCACAGCTCGGTTGTGGTGTGGCTAACATCATCCAGATAAACCAATTTCAACATGGCCTGTTGATGTTTGGCCGATGCAGTGCTGAAATCGGTTGTTGTGGTACGTCTGGGTGCAGGCGAGTCTGACGAGGAGTCAATTTGTACGGAGGAGAGGCCTGCAATCCGTCGAGTTGGCAGGACCCGTGCACTTGCACTGTCTACTTCAGTTCCAGGCTCAACTACATTTACCCAATGGGCGGTGATGGAAATGTAGCGTCCCTGGCCATGCTGACTGGTCCACGCGTCGGTGGTCAGGTGGACCTTGCTACTAACTGCATTTTGTAGCGCATGCTTAATTTTACGCTCCACATGCTGTTGCAGGGCGGGGATGGCTTGCCTGCTGAAGTAGAAGCGGCTGGGAACGCTGTATTGTGGGATTGCAAACCCCAACATATCGATAAAGGCTGGCTTGCTCACCAGCCAGAATGGTAGCATTTCCACTGCAAGCAGTTTGGCAATGCGAGAATTCATGCCCTGTGCTCGTGGGTGGTTTGCCGAGTACGGGCGCCTTTTCTCCCACACCTGTGTGACAAATGGCTGCACACTGGATTGGGAGTGTGAGGATGCCAGCGATTGGGATGCTGATGCTGACGAAGTACAGACAGTGTGCCGCCGTACAACACTGCCTGCAGATGCACCCTGGCGAGGAAGAGGGAGCAGCTGTTTGCGAGCTGGAGGAAGAGGTGGCCGCTGTGGCTGAAGAGGTGGAAGGTGGGGGACCAGCTGCAGGTGGCGAATCATCTTGGGTGTGATTCTGCCACTCCACAGGGTGCCTCTTCCTGACTTGCATCAACATATTGGTGGTATTAAGGTTGCTGACGTTCTTTCCTCTCCGCACAGTTTGTCGTCAAAGCTTGCATCTGACTACTGTAACGTCATCTGCAACTTGGTCGAAAAAGGCCCATGCACCACAACTCTTGGGCGCACCCCTTGTGCTCTTTAAAAGAGCCCTGCTCCTAACGGGTGCTGAAGTTAAGGGAGCCGACAACCAATTTTTCCCTCTTCCTCTCCCATGTGGACGGCCACGCTGTGCCACACCTGCAAGCTCTTCCTCTGAGCTATCCCCACTTGCTTGCTGCCCCTCAGCATGCCATGATGGGTTAAGGACCTCGTCATCCAATACACTTTCGTCAGCAGAAACTGGCAGCGGAGTTTCATCATCATCTGCTGACTGGGGTCTGGTCACTGTGGGCACTGGCCCACCCTCCATTTCTTCCTCAGATGCACACAGTGGTTGCGTATCTGTGCACACTACCTCTTCTTCAGCTGCAGGAATGCTGTCTGGCTGGCACACAGATTCCAAGCCAACAGATTCTGAGAAAAGGATTAAGGTTGGCTCCTGGCCCTGTGAATGTCTGGGCAATTTAGTGGGCGGTGAAGAAGCAGGTGGGTGCTGCTCTTCAGTGGCCTGACCCGATGTGGTGGAGAGGTCCTGGAAGGATGCTGTGCTCATTGAGGTGGATGCCTTAGCTGCCATCCAACCAACAACGGTTTCTTCTTGATCCTCTCTTATCAGCCTATGGCCCTGCGCTCCTAACAAGTTGCGCATAAATGACTGCTGCCGGGTGAAAGCAGGTGCTGAGTGACTTGGGCCTGCTGCTTGCTCTGGATGTGCACCATGTCTAGCTGCTGATGCACCTCTTCCGCGGCCGCCGCGGGGACGTGCCTTACTCCCTGCCTTCTTCATCTCTATCGATGGATTCAGAACGGCAAGAAAGTAATTATTAGGGATTAGTGTGCTTATTCCTGTAGGACTACAAAAAGGTATAAGAAACACTAATGGCACTGTATGATCGTGTGTCTGCTACACTTTATTTGAATCTAGTGTGGCCTACACAGAGTAACGTGTGTTTGTGGTGTTGGTGTACACGTTACGGTCGGATGTCACAGCGCAGTAAATGACACTGCTGTGATACCAAAAAAAAAAGGATTCTCCGGGACTGGGCCAGGTGCTGTATGGCACCAGCCACAGAGGTTGATTGGGCCCTCACAGTACAATCCTTATATAGCGTTTAACTTTAACCTCAATAGATGCTGTGAGGTAAAGTAACACTTATAGTGGCACAGAGTGAATTTACTGGTGAAAAATTTGGGGGTGCGCAATAGAACAGGCCGAACTAGGGGTCCTGCAGTCTAATGTGACTACAAAGACTGACCTAGTAGGTGCTGCACTCCCCCAAAAAAAGCACACAGGCGGTCTTCGCAGCGGAGGCGACTAAACTGTGCAAAGCGCAACCGAGCACCAGGAAAATTGAGGGACAAATGGGGGTAAGGGATTGGGGGGGGGGGGGGATTCAACCCCTCACTGAAAAATCCCTATATAGCGTTCACCAAAATGTACTGGATGGTGAAGCTACACTTTTAGGAAAAAATAGGGGAAGGGGATTTAAGGGATGAAAAGAAAAGGCTGTGAAAAGGCAGTGAGACACACACCACACAGTTCTGCAGCAAGAGGAGCTGCAGCAGCTGCAGTGAATGTGCGCTGCACTGTCTCACTAAGCACCTCACTGAGAGCCTGCACAGCACAAAAAATGAAACTGAGCGGGGTCAGTGAGAAAAAAAGACTGCTTCTGTAGCACACAGGGGCTGCTACACGCTGAAAAACAATTTCTATCGCTATTAGATCCGAGATCTCTCCCAATCTCCAACAGCAACCTATCCCTATCTGCTTTCACAGTAGAGTGAGGCTAAAATGGCAGGCGAAGCCTTTTATACTGCCTGATCACACCATCCAGCCAGCCAATCGCAGCGCAGCCCCTAGCTAGCATGTTTGGACGCCTCCTACCAAGCTTAGGGGAGTTACACAATGTTGTCAGCAATTCTTCAGCTCCTGATTGGCTCCACGGAGCACTCAGAGGCTGAAGGATTATGGAATTTCCGATGTGAAAAAAATATCGGAAATCGGAATTCCAATATCGCAAATATCGGGCCGATTTCTGATATTTCAATATCGGAAAGCTCATCCCTAGTCACCACTCCATGATTTCAGCCACAAAGCCCTCCTAGCTGAGCTGGAGAGGACTGCGGACTTAGCTGCTACACATTCAGATTCCGCAGAAGCATCGGCAAGGAACCCTGTTGCTTTCTGAAGGAGGGAGAAGAGAGTCAAGAACCTCCTCCCTAGAAGTTCCCTAGGGAGTGAGGTGATCTTCTAATGTACAGAGCCAGTGGAATAGAGATCTAGCGACACAGGTGGAAGCCACAATTGCTTTTAGCAGATTAGTGGAGGTATCCCAGGATTTCCTTAGCAAGCTCACGATCCTGCGATCCTTGGGATCTTTAAGCTGAGACGAGTCTTCAAACGGGAGAGCCATCTTTTTTGCCACCCTGGATACCTGCACATCTACTTTGGGATTCTCCCAAAGAGAACAAACTGTCTAGGGGAAACCGATTTTGACGCTAAGCCCTTTCTCGGGAAGGTCCCATTCATGAATGATAAGGCTCTGGATGTTCTTGTGTATGGGGAAACCCTTGTGTTTTCTAGGTTTCAGCCCCCCCAAACATTTCGACTGCTTCACTTCCGCCTCCTCAACCCCCATGGTGCTTCTCACCATACTAATTAATTCCACCATATCCTCGGAGGAAAAAAAATATTTTATATTCTCGGACTTGGGGGTGGAAATAGAACCCTCATTCTCCCAAACATCCTCTGAACCAGAGGTACGGACTTTGCCTGAGTCTGAATCAGACTCCACAAATGCCATTTTCCTTTTCTTAGAAGAAGGGGGCTGTGGTACTGGAGCCTGGGAAAAGGTGGACATAGAGGATTGAACTTCTTGTTTAATGAGGGTTTTGATGCGGTTTGGCACACAACACATCATCTGTGCAGGGCTGGCAAAGCTTCTTATATGCTGAGGGAAGCTTGGTAGCACATACACCACACTTGCGGCTGGGCACTTTATCCTTCTTAGTGGCAGGGACCCTGTCTTACTTAAGAGAGAGAAAGGTGGACTAAAGGTACTGTCACACTTAGCGATGCACCAGCGATCCCGACCAGCGATATGACGCGGTCAGGATCGCTGGTGCATCGCTATGTGGTCGCTAGTGAGCTGCCACACAGGCAGATCTCACCAGCGACATCGCAGGGGTCGGGGGTCGCTACTTACCTGTCAGACGAGGCGATCCTGACGTCCTCCCGCCCGCGTCCATGCGTCGCTCGTCTCCACAGCAGGAAGCCCAGCAGGAAGCTGACGACGAGAAACGGCCCATGGACGTTCTCGCGCGGTCAGCGATAACCAGTGGGGGAGCGGTCGGAGGTAAGTATCAGACATAGCGATATCGCTATAACGTCACAAAAACCAGTGACGTCATAGCAATATTGCTAGCGATATCGCTTAGTGTGACAGGCCCTTAAGTCTCCCTTTAAGACATTCCCAGATAGCAAAGAACCTTCATCCACTACTTACAGTAGGAAGGTGGACGCTGGCCTCTGCAGAAGCAGAAAGGAAGGTTTTGTCGCTGTCCATGGTCAGTCCGTCAGTAGTCACACAGAGACAGACAATGGGCCTTAGGCTGGAGTCACACATAGCAACTCACCAGCGATCCTGACAACGATATCAATGTGTCAGGATCGCTGGTGAATTGCTATGTGATCGCCGGTGAGATGTCAGACAGCTTCGCCAGCGATCAGCACAGCGACGCCCGGCGTCGCTGTGCACGTTAGTAACCAGCGCGCTGATGCAGGAAGCTGGTAACTAACGTACACATCGGGTTTCCATGGGACGTGCATCCCTAGATACCCGATGTGTACGTTAGTTACCAGCTCCCTGCATCAGCGCGCTGGTAACTAACGTACACATCGGGTATCTAAGGGACGCACATCCCTTGGATACCTGATGTGTACATTAGTTACCAGCAGATCGCTGGTCTCCCGCCTGTCACACGCAGCGATGCCTGGTGGCCAGCGGGAGACCAGCAACCAAAAATAAGTCCTGGCCTTTCCTGCAGCAATCAGCGATACCGGCAGGGGGGCCGGTCGCTGATCGCTGTCACACACAGAGATCTCGCTGGTGAGATCGCTGTTGTGTCACAAAAATTGTGACTGCAGCGGTCTCGCTAGCGATATCGCTATGTGTGACGGGGCCTTTAGCTGGAAGCATCTCCCGATCAAGATTAACCCCTTAATGACTGCCAGTACGATTTTTTACTGACCTGAGATATAAGAGAATATCATCCCCATACAGGTGACAATCCAGCAGCTGTCAACCGTACACTATAGCTAACAACTTGCTGTATCACAAACAATCAGTGCTGGCACAGTCCATATCTGTTTATCCCCTTGGGTACCGTTACACGTTGCGACGCACCAACGATTCCGACAACGATACGATCTGGCTAAGATCGTTTGTGCATCGCTAGTAAGCAGTCATACAGGCCGATCTTCATAACGACGCATCAGCAATCAGTGATGTCACTAACGACCACGGCGATCGTTGGTACCGTGTCACACACTGTCTATAATAGCGATTCAGACTTTGAATAGGCGTCCTTCAGCGCTATCTATATGAGTTCGGAGTCGCCAACGAGGTCGCTCGTCGTTGATAAGGGGCGTCAAACACAGCGATGCATGCTGGTCAGCATGACGCCAGCAATCAAAAAATGATCCTGAACGTTCGCGCACGATCAGCGACATTGCAGCAGGGAGCCGGTCGTTTCCGCATGTCACACTTAGCGAGATCGCTAGCGATGTCGCTGTTGCGTCACAAAATCGTTGTCGCTTCAGCGATATCGCTAGCGATCTCGCCGTGTGTAACGGGGGCTTTAGTTGCTGATGTCAAAAGTGACTACATCAAATAAATGGTTAATAGATTATGGGGGCTTCAGCTTTAATCTAATTAACACACTGAGATCATGATTGTGTGGTCCTGATGTTTGCCATAGCAGTTCATGGCCAAATAGCAGCCTTAGAGTCTCCCGGCTATAGCGACCTGTTCAGAAGTCAGCGACATTTAGGTGGTAAACAAACACTCTTTCATTCCTGCTATACCACTTTGCATTAATTCATGAAAATCACCTGAAGGGTTAATAAACTATCTGACAGAAGTTTTCAATATGTCAGGGGGTGCTGTTTTTAAAATGGTATCTTGTTTGGGGTTTTCCAATATATAGGACCCCCAAAGTCACTTCAAACCTGGATAGGTCCCTCAAAAAAAATAAATTTTGTAAATTTCCTTGAAAAAATAAAAAAAACACTGCTACATTTTTAAACCTTCTAAAAGGCTAAAAAAATAAATGAGCATTTTAAAAATGGTGCTGATGTAAAGTAGACAAGCATGTGGGAAATATTATTTATTAATATTTTTATGTTGTTTGACTATTAGGATTAAAGGGATAATCATTCAAGTTTGCAATTTTTTTTACATTTTTGTCAAGTTTGTGATATGTTTTGTGGTTATTTATAAAAAATATCAACCTGAATTTACCATTATCATAAATTATAATGTGCCATGAAAAAAAATCCTCAATATTAATGGGATTTATTGAAGCGTTCCAGGGTTATCACCACATAAAGTGACATTGGTCAGAATTTTAAAAATTGACCCGTCACTAATGGGTTAAATAACCGAGGTCACAGCGTTACACAATTGTGCTCCTCCTCCCCCAGGTCGACCGGGGTGGACCCCGAAGGGAATGCCCCAACATGACAGCAGATCAGAAGCCCATCACATGCCGGGAGCGCGTGCATTCCACCGTGGAACGCACAGGAAGTGAACCGGAAGTTCGGCTTGACGTCACTTCCGGTACGCACGGCATCCGGATTCCGCCAGCAAGAGGAGAGGAGGACGCTGGGGAGCTGCAAGAGGACCCTGTCCGCACATCACCGTCCCACTTTACTCCCCGAGGAGGCGCAGGAGGGGCAGGAAAGGGTCCCGAGTCATATGGAGAACATGGAGACGGGAGCAGCACATGGAGTAGGAGAGCAGAGCCCCCAACCTCAGCTGACTGGCAGTAAGCAAATTGTCCTGGGTGCTCCAGAACGCCGGCCATCGCAGCACCATCAGTGAACCTCTTCAAGAGAAGACCACAATTTTAAAGTTCTTACTTTTTCTCATTTAAAGGTAACCTGTCACCAGGTTTTCCCCATATGAACTTAAAGCACTACCTTTAAGCACTCTTGCACATCACCTCAGTAATCTTCATATAAGCCATGCGCTCACCTGCAGATCCATGAAAATACTTTTTACAATTCTCGCATGCCAAATGCTAATCAGCACAATTTGTTGGGGGTCTCATGTCTGTGCTCAGAGTTATCTCTCCCCGCAATAGCTGGCCCTCTTGCCTGGAAGGACATGAATTACATCTACTATGTCATTCATCCGGCATTGCAAATTTCAGGTATGTTCAGTTGAATTCACATATAGTAAAGAAAAAGCCTGCTCACCTAATACTTGAAGTCCAGCTTGCACAGAACCAGGTGGATCTACACCAGATAATATGCTCAAGGAAAAACAAAAAGGCTTGTTGTTCCAGTGTCTGGAAAAATAGTTATTTCTTTATTTTTGGTCCGTTATAATGTAAAGTGCTGCGGAATATGTTGGCGCTATAGAAATAAAATTATTATTAATGATAAAAATGTACAAAAATTAACATGGTTGTATAGACAGGGCGGGGGAGCAATATGTGTTTCGAATGCTCACTTGCGTTCTTTATCACAGCTGTGATAAAGAACGCAAGTGAGCGTTCAAAATGTGTATTGCTCCCCCGCTCTGTCTATGCAACCATGTTAAGTTTTGTACTTTAATGGACCTAAAATAAAGAAAGAACTATTTTACCAGACGCTGGAATAACAAGCCTTTTTTATGTTCAGTTGAATCACAGACCTGTGCAGGCCTGCTTTGCTGAGGACAGAGCAATGCACATGTGCCCATTTCAATTCCAGATCATTGGCTCCATCAGGAGGGCAGAGTGAAGCGCACTTACGCAGGACTGTGCTTCAACTGAACTTGGTCAAAATAGCGACAGATGGTGAGATATGACACTAATGTACAGGGTTGGAGTGGTGTGTCTGGGGCCCATCAGAGAAATGGACTCTAGGGGCCCACCCTACAGCTATATGCAAATATCTGTCAGTCGTTATTATCAATATAGTGGCGCATCGGCTGTAAAACATAGGCGGCTCCTGCACATCTACTGTGAACCCCCATAACTGGAAAGCATAATTACGGTAGTTTACATGAATGGGGTTCTTTGGTTAAAACAAGTTATCACCCATCTATGGGCTCCACAGGATAGGTGATTTCTTAGGTCCGACCATTAGAAACTGCACCGATTGGAAGAATGATTAATTTTTATCGTTGATAGGATAGGACACTTATCCCCATTTTAAAATGGATCAGCAGGTAGGATGTCTGACCGCAGCTCCATTCACCCTCTTTGGGGCTTCCATAAAAAAACAAGTGCAGCCACTTTTGGAATGAATGGATCAGTGGTCGAGTTGTACATGCCTCTCCAGTCAAATGGGGATAAAGCTCCACATTCTGCTGATTGGTGGGGTCTGACTGCTGGGACCCAATCAATTCTTTATCACTTATCCTGTGGAGAGGCGATTACCTTTTTCCACAGGAAAACCCCTGTAAGTGCATCTCTGCCGCTGTGTTCCAAGTATCTAATTTCTAATGGAAATAATCTTTTCCTAATTAATATCAGACAGAACAAATGACCGCCATATACAACACAATCCACTATACTGAGTCCAATAATACCACATACAGGGGAGAAATACCACCACACCATGAACAGATCACATAGTGACCAAATAATACCACATACAAGGAGAAATACCGCCACACCATAACTAGACTACATATTCCACCTCATAGTGACCGAATATTAACACATACTAGGGAGAAATACCGTCACACCATGACTAGACCACAAATTAAAACCACTTAGTGACTGAATAATACCAGAAACGGGATAAATACCGCCACACCGTGACCAGACCACAAATTACCACGACACAGTGATTGAATACTATAATACTGATCATGAATACAAACCACACAGAAGCCCTGCATATAGTGTATAGGTAATACCGTGAGCACCAGTGACATTATACACAGGAGCTCTGTATACAGCTCTGGCAAAAATTAAGAGATCACTTTCAAATGTTCAGTTTGTCTGATTTTTCTCTTTATAGGTATATTTTTGAGTAAAATGTAAATTGTTCCTTTAGTCTATAAACTACTGACAACATGTCTCCGAATTTCCAAGCAAAGAATTTTGTATTTTTTTTCTGATAAAGAAAACTGGTCAAGAGAAAAACAAACAAACAAAAAACAGTGGTTTCAGACCTCAAATAATGCTAAGAAAACAAGTTCATAATCATTTAGAAACAACAGTACTAATGTTTTAACTCAGGAAGAGTTCTGAAATCATTATTTTGTGGAATAACCGTGATTTTTAAAAACAGCTTTCATGCTTCTTGGCATGCTTGTCACCAGTCTTTCACACTGCTTCTGGCACAAAAATTTAAGCAGTTCTTATTTGTTTGATGGCTTGTGACTATCCATCATCCTCTTGATTACATTCCAGAGGTTTTCAATGGGGTTCAGGTCTGGAGAATGGGCTGCCCATGACAGGGTTTTGATGTGGTGGTCTCTTAATTTTTTCCAGAGCTGTATAGTGTCAGTGTACAGGTAATACATTGAGCACCAGTGACATTATTCACAGGAAGTCTGTATATAGTGTCAGTGTAAAGGTAATACAATGATCACCAGTGACATTATACACAGGAGCTCTGTATATAGTGTACAAGTAATACAGTAAGTACCAGTAACATTATACACAGGAGTGCTGTATATAATGTATAGTGTACAGGTAATACAGTGATCACCAGTGACAATATACACAGGAGCTCTGTATAGAGAGTCAGTGTATAGGTAATACAGTGATCACCAATGACCTTATACACAGAAGTTCTGTGTATAGTGTCAGTCTACTGGTAATACAGTGAACACCAATGACATTATACACAGGAATTCTGTATATAGTGTAAGTGTACAGGTAATAGTGATCACCGGTGACATTGTACACAGGAGCTCTGTATATAGTGTTTAGTGTACGTGTACATGTAATACACTGACTCACCAGTGACGTCTGTAGTTGAAGTCCTTCGTCTTTGCTTTTCTTCTTCATCCAGCACAGACCATCACTTCTTGCAGCCAGGGCTCGTCTCTGCAAAATATAACACACAGTCATCAGTAGCTGATCACTTCCAAAGCACTTTCCCCACTTTTTTTACCGACTTCAACAATATGTCAGATGGAAAAAAAAGTGACATAGTGCCACACTGTACAGTATCAGGACCCCCATTTTGCTCCTTCCATGCAAAACAATTTCCTGAAAAGTAAATTATATGATAATATCCCTAATTGGATCCTAAAGAAATTATGTTCCCCATTTGTCACGATAAACTAATACAGCATGTTCCTCATTCTGGCCCCCAAACAGTAAGTCCCTCCCCCTGGCCCTCTTTATTTAAATATCAGTCATGTGCCCATGTGCTGCTCCCCCCATGTATCCATCCTGGTCCTTTGTGCTGCCATCCCCCCATATATCCATCCTGGCCTGTTGTGCTGCTCCCCCCATATATCCATCTTGATCCTTTGTGCTGCTACCCCCAAATATTCATCCTGGCCTTTTCTGCTGCTCCTCCCATATATCCATCCTGGTGCCATGTGATGCTCCTATATATGTGAGTGTGTATAGATATATCTCCTGGTACCCCCATATATGCATCCTGGTCCACCATATATATGCATCCTGGTCCTTTGTCCTGCCAGACAGATCGCATCCCTAATCCACCAGGATAGGGTGCCCCTCGTGACTCCATACCCCTTCTTTCGGCCCTGAAAGGATATAGAGCCCTACTCTTCCTCCAGCTGCTAGACCTCTCAATGTATTTTAATACTACTCTTCTCACGTCTAGTGTGTGGAATTTTTCTTCTGAAATGGAAGGGTCACTAAAGAACGAGGGGAGGTGGATTTATTGTGATCTGTGAAATCTCTCTGCTACCTTTGGTAGATATGAGGGGTCTGGTTTTAATATCAACTGATCCTGGAATGTTAATAGGAATGGAGGATCTATGGCTATTGCCTGTATATCGCTGACTCTCCTTGCAGAAGTTAGTGCTACTAAAAGCACAGTCTTTAGGCAATAAAGTGATACTGAATTTAATGGTTCAATGGGGGGCCCTGTTAGGGCATCCAGGACCAGGTTCAAGTCTCAGGGGGAACCCTAGATATGTGAGCAGGGTTAATCCATTACAGGCGGCGATGAATCTGGATATCCATCTGTTGCCTGCTACTTTATAGCTATAAAGGGCACCTAGAGCAGATACCTGGACCTTCAGTGTATTGACAGATAGTCCTAGATCTCTTCCCTTTTGTAGGAATTCTAGGATGGGTACTATCGGAACTTCTCTAGAGTCAGGATTTGTGTGAAACTCTAGGAATTTCTTCCATATCCTGTTATAAATTTTTGTGGTAGTCAACTTTCAACTTTGTAGGTGAACCCCCTTGATCTTAACATCTGCCTCTCAAGTTTAAAGGCATCAAGTGGAGGCTGTCCACTTGAGATTGGAAGAATGGCCCCTGCGAGAGCAGCCTGGGGGTTGAAGGGAGATCCCAAGGGTCTGACACTGACATGGTCTGTAGCCATGAGAACCATGGCCTTTTGGGCCAAAATGGTGCTATCAAAATTATCCTGGCCTTCTCCACCCTGATTTTGCTGATGACTTGTGGCAGCAGTATAGTCAGAGGGAAGGCATATGCCAGTTTGAATTGCCAAGGGGCTTGAAGAGCGTCTAGAATTTCCGGGTCGTCCATCGCATTCAGGGAGGCAATCCTTCGCACTTGTCTGTTTTCTCTTGTGGCGAAGAGATCCATCTGGGGAAGGCCCCATAGTGACACGATGTTTTTGAATATTTGGCAACTCAGACACCATTCTCCTTGCCTCAATGTGTGTTGGCTTAGGAAATCTGCCTCCAAATTGGTCTCTTCTCCTGATGTGGAGAGCCAAAAGAGACAATTGCTTTTCGGCTAAAGTAAAAATCCTTCTTGCGGAAGACATTAGACTGTCCGATCGAGTTCCACCCTGCTTGTTCAGATATGTCACCACTGTGGTGTTGTCAGAGGATTCTCACGTTTTCTCCTCGAAGCTGCAGAAGAAAGTGACATAGCACATAACTAACCGCGTTTAGTTCTTTTAAGTTTGAGGAATCCTGCAACTCTTCAATACCACACCAACCATGGGAGAAAGTTTTTCCCATGTGAGCCCGCCATCCTGTAGGGCTGACATCGGTTGTAACAATATGGGAAGGTGTTATTACCAATGGAATCCCTCCCGATAGGTAATGGTCATCTAACCACCATGTTAAGGAAGTTAGGACTATTTGAGACAAGGTAATTTTCTTTTCAAGATGACCTTGTGCACGAGTCTCCTCTAGGAGAATTTGGTGTTGTAATTCCCGGGTATGGAACTGGGCCCACCGGACTGCTGGGATACAAGTAGTAAGGGAGCCTAACAGGGACATGGCTTCCCTTAAGGACAGGCATGGCTTGTCCATTGCTGTTCTAACCTTTGTTTTAATCATTGAGACTTTTACCTGTGGCTGCAGACACTTTTGTTTTATGGAGTCCAGCTGAAGGCCTAAGAAGGACTGGATAGTTTTTGGCACGGTCCTGGATTTCTTGAAGTTTATGATCCAACCTAGAGCCTGTAGGGATGAGATCGTATCAGCTACTCGGTTGCTGCATTGTATAGCCGAGTTCCCTACTATTAAAAAGTCGTCAAGATAAGGAATTATCAAGGTGTCCTTCTGACGTAGGAAGGTCATCACCTCCAGCATCACCTTTGTGAAGATTTGTGGAGCGATAGAGGCTGAAAGGCATCCCTGTAATCTGGAAATGATGTATGATGTCACTGAGGGAGACTGCCACTCAGATATTTCTGGCATCTGTAATGGATGGGAAGATGGTAATAGGCATCTTTTAAATCTAAGCCGGCCATCATACATTTAGGGAAAAGAAGCTTAATGGTAGATCTGATTGATTCCATCTTGAATTTATGGTTATAAATGAATGTATTTAGTTTCTTTAAATTGATGATTGTCCTGAATGAGCCATCAGGTTTAAGGACCAGGAATAGAGGGGAATTAAATACTCTCCCTTCCTGTTCTTTTGGAACGTGGATTAATACATTCTTTGCCAATAAGCTTTGAATCTCACCTTCGAGGGCCTGCTGTTGTATTGGCGAGTTGAGAGATGTTATTATGAATGAGTCATGAGGAACATGATGAAATTTTATCTTTAACCCATGTTTAATTATATTCAGGATCCACGAACTGGGTGTAATTTTTTCCCATTCTTGGGTAGTCTTCCTCCTACTGGGGGGACTGGTTCTTCAGTATTTATCCTTACGGAAGGAGGATCCTTTAAATATGGCACCTTTATTTATGTCCTCCACTGACCAATGATTTTGATTTTGTGCTGATCTTCCTCTACCAAATGGCCGCCTCCTGAATGCTGTCCTATAAGATGGAAGAGAGGGGTTAGGAAAGCATTTTTTCCCTTTCCTTTGACTTGGTGAGGATCTCATCTAGGGTCTTTCCGAAAACAAACTCACCCTCACAAGGGATAGCGCAGAGCTTTGATTTAGACTGCGTGTCCCCTTTCCAGCTTTTGAGCCAGAGGGCACGCCTGGCGTTAAGCCTGCTGTCCTGGCTGCTAGGCGCGATGAGTCAGCTGAAGTGTCAGCTATGAATGCTGCAGCATTATGGGAATGGCAGCTCGTAACTTGTCCCTGGAGATCTTCTGATCTATCTGCTGATCGAGTTGATCAATCCAGACCAGCATTGAATGGGCCGTACAAGTGCTGGCCACTGCTGGCT